>NC_092721.1:30411909-32811909 GCF_047496885.1 Scyliorhinus torazame
GGGAGGACGGACATCACACATGCGCTAGTTGGCGCCGGCCCAACTGCACATGCGCGGGACCCAAGGAGCCGTGTCTTTTACTTGGCGCCGGGTCTCTGACGCCGCGCCAAGGCCCCGCCCCTGTAAATCACTCGATGCCCCTTCTAGCCCCACGTAGGGTGGAGAATAGGGGTCTGGGAACAGGTGCTGACACCGGAGTAAAACATTCCGGTTTTTACTCCGGCGTCGGCGCTTAGACTCCCAGGCGGGATTCTCCGGGGCTCGGCGTAAATCCCGCCCCCGCTGGCCTCCGAATTCTCTCACCCCCCAAATACCGGCATGGCGTGAGTCGCGCCGCCCGCCTCGGAGAATAGCGGGGCCCGGCGTGACTCAATGTTCCCCGGGGCCGCCCAAATTCTCCGGCCCGCGATGGGCCGAAGTCCTGCCCGCCTGTGGCTAGTCTCGCCGGCGTAAATCGGAGTTGGTCCCTTACCGGCGGGGCCTCGCGGCCTCCGGGGTTGTTGGGTGGGATCTGGCCCCGGGATGTGCCCCCACGGTGGCCTGGCCTGCGGTAAGGGCCCACCGATCCGCGGGCGGGCCTGTGCCATGGGGGCACTCTATTCCTTCCGCACCGGAGGCCGTGTTCATCCGCCAGTCCCGGTGCGGAAGTGACTCTATGTGCGCATGCGCGGGGATGGCACCAGCATGCGCTGGCGCTCCTGCGCATGTGCCAACTCGCGCCGGCCAGCGGAGGCCCTTCGACGCCGGTTGGCGTGATGCCAGGCCCCTATCCCGCCGGCCGGCGGGGCGCCAACCACTCCGTGGCGGGCCAAGCCCCTGAAGGTGCGGAGGGTTCCGCGCCTTTGGGGCGGCCTGACGCCGGAGTGGTTCATGCCACTCCGTTCAGCCGGGACCTCCCGCCCCACCGGGAGGGGAGTCCTTTATGGACTGAACTTGAACGTCTTTCTCCTCCAGCTTTCTTATTACCTTTCCTGATACTGGGATATTGTTCCAAAGGTGCTAGCATTCTATTGGTGCCCAGCCCAAAGCCGAGACAGTGATCTTTATATTCCAGCAGCGAGGAATATTGCTTGCTCCCAATTACTGAAGGTATTTGAGTTATGTTTCGATACGTGCAAACAGACAGCTCACACAAAACCGCATCCTTCAATAGAAGGGACTATCACGCCTTTACATATCATTCGCACATGCACACTTTCCAGCAACACTCATTGAGTCATCATTAATCCAGGACCTTTGCCCTCATTACCAAAAGGATGAGGTCAATGGACCAGCTTGCATGGTCACCTTAGCTGAGGCAAACTACTTCACTTCAAGATGGCGATTTTTGAAGTTGGCGTCTCCAATCCTGTTAATCTGCAGCAGTTCATTCAGCCCACTAGTTATGGATAAAGATTTTAATTTAAAATCACATAATCTGAATATAGCAGGTAAGCTATATATTTAAAACTCTGCGTTCCTGGTCTCAAGAAGATTTGTGTGTGAGATCTTCGATCTTCAACACCCAATGAAGAGTCAATGGGCGGGGTTCTCCGTTGGCGTGACCCTCCGCTTCGCCGGCGGCACACCCATGCCTGGGGATTTCCCGACGGCGTGGGGGCTGGCCACAATGGGAAACCCCATTGGTCAGCTGACAGGATGGAGGATCCCGCTGCTGGAGAGAGTGCACCGTGCCAGAAAACGGGTGCGGCCGGTCGGAGAATCCTGCCCAATATTCTCACTGTCATTTATAAGCACACTGTGAAATCATGATTTGGGATGATTTCAGCATTCGCCTTTCGAAACGTAACAGGTTGAAAAATTTAAATTCAGATTGCACCGTCCTTGTCCATGGTGGAAGAAAAGAATAGCAAATTCTCAATTGTGATTGGGGGGGGGGGGGGAGCGAGGGCAGGTTAACACTGTTTCACTTGAGGATCTAAAATTTTAATAAATGCATTGTGATAAATGCCAATTATTTTTAATAACTACTAAACCTTTGGCTTCATCGACTCTTTGTACTGGGATGCTGCCAAGGCAAACACATGTGGTGCAATTACTGCACATACTTCTGCTTAACAACAACACAATCAGCTAAAAGGTAGGGTTCTGGAAAATAAATCCTGTTAATGAAGCACAGGATGAATGCACGTTCAGCTTTTCTGCGCCTCTAAATGGATTGCTCTCGTCAGCACCGGTCCTTTTTCCCAACAAGAGTCAAAGTGAAACACTCTAAAAAAGATTCTGCACTTAGAAAGCAAGGCAGGTAATTGGAGTGGTGGCTGGGGTTGGCTGTTGGTTTGGCTATTGGTGGGGGTGGGGCGCGGAGAGGGTTGAGTGTGAGGTGGAGGGAGGGGAGAACACGCTGTGATAACATGTCATTCCAATCTTTGGTCAAGGAGCATTGAAAACCATAATGTACATACACTACACCTAGCTAGACACGAGAGGGAGCACCAGAGACAACAAGACACCCAGACGTGACACGACCACAGGGGGGCATTACACCAACCCATATAAAAGGACACAGCACACATGCTCAGTCGCTTTCCAGTGGAGATACTTAGTGAGTACAGACAGGGTTGATTGAAACCCACCATGTGGATTGTAGCAGACTGGTTAATTAGTCTGAGTAGCTATGGCAGGATTAACAGGAGAGTTAAATCCAAGTAGGAGAATTGTTAATAGTTTAATAAATGTGTTAAAGCTATCTCCAAGTCTGAACCTTCCTTTGTCAGAGTGCACATCGAGGAAGCAGCTTATGCTACGTCAAGAGCATAACAAAACATGGCCCACGATCGGGGCCCACCGATCGGCGGACCGGCCCCTCTGGCTGGGGGCCTCCTTTCTTCTGCGCCGGCCCCTGTAGCCCTGCGCCATGTTGCGTCGGGGCTGGCGCGTTGAAGGGAGCCACTGCGCATGCGCGCGTTGGCGCCGGTGCCACTGTGCATGCGCGGACCCTGCGGCGCCCAGTTCACGCCAGGATCAGCAGCTGGAGCGGCGTGGTCCGCTCCATTTCGGTGCTGGCCCCCTGTAGGGGCCAGAATTGCTGGTCCTGAGGCCGTGTTGACACCGTCGGGAATCACGTTTCCGACGGAGTCAACATTTAGCCTCAGGATCACAGAATCCCGGCCCTTAACTCTGAACATAAACCATGAAGAACTGTGGAAAGGGAGGTGAAGGCCCGACGTGAAGTATAGTGATGCCTCCCTGTGCCTCCTTCTGGACCATTTTGAGGTGCGGAGGAATGTGCTGTACCCGGCTGCTGTGAGGAGGAGACCGAGCAGGACATAGGCGGGCAACATCGCAAGCATCGTGGTTGTCCAGAGCAGCTCAGCAATACAATACTGCAAAAGGATGAACAACATCATTCACGGAAGTAGACGGTGACCCTTAGGGCCAACTAAGATACCCAGCAGCCCATTTATCTTTCCCATCATGTCAGATGACAGCTGGAGCTATAAAAGCAACCATCAGGACTTACAAATATCAGCTCACAGAAACAAATTGAATCTGTCCCCATTAGGCATCGGTTCCTGGCTAACAAAACTTCGGCAAGCCTTTAACACCACTTACAATCAACAGTCTGCATGTGAGGATAGCAATAATACAGGCGTCTGCTATTTATAAGCAGATTTACATTGATAATAATGAAAACTCAGTTTGTATGATAAAGTATGGCAGCAGGATAGAAGCCCGGCAGTAATTCGGAGTACTGTGTTCAATGAGCAGATAACACCTGAATTCTAGGTTCTCCAGAAACCACCACCATGAGCAAGCATTTACATCCAGCATCAGCCATTTGACCAACAGTAATTTCTAGGCCTTAATAAATTGGATTTGTTGTCAATTTCTTTAAAGAAGAGTTATTTTCATGTTCTTTGCCACTTGCTGAATATTTCTGTCAACACTGTTGGGTGTGGTTTTTCCAGCTTTTCGGTTTTTGGGCTTAGCTGGGATTTGAAGCAGATTTTTCCTCATTATTCGCTCCTGTGTCTTCTCCGGTGGCTTCAATCTCTGCACAAACAAATCAGATTGCAGACTTTTAAATAGAAGATCAACACTTGTTGTGCTGCTGATGTTTCATTCTTTAAGCCGAAATAATGTTCCTTCTTTTGAAAACATGTCACATTGATCCATTCCTTCAAAAAACAAATGGATACTCCAGAGGCAATTGGTTTTTAAAATCTGTTTTCCAGCTGGTGAGATTTTAACTTTAATATTAACAGTCGTTATTCCACATGATGGTAATCAGCTTTCGTTTGCCTTTTTAAGTTCTTGATCCTGATGCACAGTATAAAACTCACTGAGTTACCTAAGCTTCTATCTCTATGTATTTTCACTTAGCTAAGATGATGTCAGACAAGGGGCGCGATTCTCTGGCCCTGTTGCGCTTTCGTTCAAGCGAAATGAGGCTGATGAATTGCGGAAGAGGCCAAAAACGGGAACCGTGCCAGACGTCAAACAGTTTATGAAGCAGCCGGTCCGCTCCCGTAGGCGAAATGAGGATCTCGTCGTAGTGTGACGAGAAAACAATTAGCACCGCTTAAGCCCCCTTTCCATACAATTAGCGAGAGTGACACTATATCCAGCAGCGTCTTGTCATTCATTGGCCTCCCCAGCAAATGGTCATGTTGGTGCCAATTAATACTCCTTTATTGGCGGAAGGGCTTCAGTGGGGAGCCGAGGAAGTGAGTAGACAAAGGGCCCGGGGGCGCTGGGCTTGCTGCCCCAGTGCTCAGCGGGGTGTGGGGGAGCCTCAGCTGGGGGGAGAGGGGTGGGACACTCCACAGGGATGAGCTGTCACGGGAGGGTGGGGAGGCGTGGGGGGGCAACCGCGCATGGCACCACCATGCCAGCCCCTGGAACGTGTGCACCCGTTCCTGTGGCAAACCTTGTCCCTGCCTGTCTGCCCCACCGCCCACCCATAACCCCACTGACTACTGTGGCCTCTGGCCGCGCGACTGAAGGCTATCAGTAATAATGAGTACTGCACACAAACCAAGTAGATTGCCGGGGGGTAGGCGGGCCGTGTAGCCTGTGGGAGTTATTGCCTATCATCCCAATCACACCGTGATGCCTGGACACTGTGCCTGAACACTGTGGGAGGCAATACCACGCAGGCTATAGCCAACATCTGAACACCCAGAGGATAGGATACAGCTTTGGGGACATGTCCACGGCTGGAGGGTGGGTGAGTGCCACGGAGAGGGGGAGATGCCTGGAGAGATGGGCCAAGAGTTCGGAGTTCGGATTGTGGAAGAAAGCACCATACTGGTTGTGCACAAAGATGTTTATTTTGTTTGACAATTCCCCACCCACCTGTTGGTGGTGCCCCTCCCCCAGTCCCCTCCCCCCCCTACCTACCCCCAACCCCTCCCCCGGTGCCCTCAGTGATCTTCGATATGCTTTGCCCCTCCAGCTCTGCCACTTTATAGTGCTGTAGTGCGATAATAAGTGTGCGAGATAATCTGCCACTACGTCTAAGTGTGTCCCCAGGATGCACATCTGATAGGAGGTAGCCAGATGTTTACCCTGCCCGTGGGGGGCACCTCTGGGGCTCTGGGCCCTGGCTCACTTATCCGCAGCATAAGCACAGCCGTGCCGCCATGTCCAGGTGTGCTGGCTGTGAGACACAGCCTCATCAGAGGGGTGGAACTCGGGGGAGCTGGTGACTGCCATCACCACTCCATGGGACGGGTACAGGTTGGTGCCCAGCACCCCTCCTCGTCCTCAGTGGCAAAGGGCCCTGGGGTTCACCTTGGGATGGAGGGGCAGCTGGTTCAAGCAATTACACAGAGAGATTTAAAAATAAGGATGGGAATTTTAAATTCAAGGCATTACATAGTCAGAATACAGTGAGGTGAGCGAGCACCGGGGTGTGACAGGTGAATGGGATTTGGTACCAGTTAAGACATGGACTGCAGAATTTTGGGTAGCCTTAAGTTTACGGAAGATAGGGCATTCATTGGAAGATCTACAAGGGAAGCATCGGAATAGTCAAGTCTGGTAGTAACAAAGGCATGGCGAGGGTTTATACAACAAAAACAAACAAGTCAGCAAAACTGACCTGGAAGGTTGCTGCCAAAAATGAGCCGGGGCAGGGGTGGAGTCAAGTGACGTTACAGAGACAAACTTACTAATGCTCATGCAATTTTCTCTAAGTGCAGTTATAGCCAAGAGTCCCTTCCCTGTGCCAATGTGAGTACAAAGAAAAAAGAAAAGTACAGCACAGGAACTTGCCTTTTGGCCCTCCAAGCCTGTGCCGACCATGCTGCCCGTCTAATCTAAAACCTTCTACACTTCCGGGCTCCGTATCCCTCTATTTCCATCCTATTCATGAATTTGTCACTATCGTACCTGCTTCCACCACCTCCTCCGGCAGTGATTTCCCACCACCCTCTGTGTAAAAAAACTCCCTCGCACATTTCTAAACTTTGCCCCTCGCACCTTAAACCGATGTCCCCCAGTAATTGACTCTTCCACCCTGGGAAAAAGCTTCTGACTATCCACTCTGTTATCCATCAGGAGTTCTGCCATGATTTTGGATGGGATTTTCTGGCCACACCAGCAGGCGGGTCGGAAAAAGAAGGAAAAAACAGTCTCACGGGGAGTTAAGAAGACTGGTCTGAACTGGTCTCGTATACTTTAAAATGCGACACCAGTAAAAGTGGGAAATAGGAATACTGGTCCAAAATGTTTTTCCACCGAGGCCGCCCCACCTGTAACAATGATACGGGTCTTCGCAAATTGCTATCAACACCCTTTTTTCTTTAGTTTTCTTTTATTGGTTGATGGGAGTCACTAGCTGCATTTATTGTCCATCCCTAATTGCCCTTGAGGGGACAGTTAAGAGTCAACCATATTGCTGTGGGTCTGGAGTCACATGTAGGCCAGACCAGCTAAGGATGGCAGATTTCCTAAAGGGCATTAGTGAACTGGATGGGTTTTTGTGACAATCGGCAATGGTTTCATGGTCACCATTGGACTTTTAATTCCAGATTTTTATTGAATTAAAATTTCACCATCTTACAGTGGTGGGATTGGAACGCCAAAGCATTTCCTTGGGTTTCTGATTTACTAGTCCAGTGAAAATACCACTATGCCACCACCTCCCCAGATTTAATTCTCGTTGAACAGCAGATATAAGTGCAAATGTAAGTGATATAAGTGCAGATATTGGGCGGGATTCTCTGTTTCTGTGGCTAAGTGCCAGTTCTGACGGAGAATCTGCGGAGGGTTCATGTCAGCAAAATCGCGCAAACCCATGCCGGTACTGAAGAAGGGCTAACACCGACGCCGAGTCAAACACCCGTGGATCATGCCGTAAATGACCGGAGAATGGCCGAGTCTCGGGCCACGCATGCGCATGGCTGATGACCTACACCGGTCGTGCCGTACAATATGGCACCGGCCGTTTGCGGAACCTAACCCGCATCCCGCGACTCCATAGCCCACCCCCTGGCAATCCCCCACCAGTCTCTCCAGCCCTACAAGACGCTCCAGCGACCAGTGATATGGAACCCGGCCGAGTGTGGGGGCTCTGGACAGTCCGTAGCCGGCACGCCAGCTCAGATCACTCGTGTCCCACGCCGTCGGGAATTTCGGCCCATTAGAGGCAGAGCATCGCGGTTGGGCCGGCCGATGAGGCACCAATGGCTTTGCGACTGCGCACGATGACGCCGGTTTGGAAGGGGCGGAGAATTGCAAACCGGCGGCGGCCCCGATTCTGCGTCGGAATCAATTCTCCACCCGATCACCGGGCAACAGAAAATCCCGCCTATGGTTCTAGTTTAACAGTAATTTGTTCACATGAGTACAAATACAAATATTTCATCTGCATTTGGAAATACTTGTCAACGTGTCAGCTGGTTATTCAGAGCTCAGCAATATCTGATTGAATACAGAGTTTTAACTGACACATGTTATGGGCCAGGGTTTAGAGAACCCCAAATGTATCATGGAGTTCACCTGACCCACAACTTTTAATAGATTGTGGTTATGGGGAACACACGGGCCTGCTCTGAAGGTGTGATGCAACAGAATCTCTGGTACTTTTAAAATAAAACAATATTTATTTATGAAACCAGTTAACACTTTATAAACCCACAGTAAACATCTTAACAACTATTCACACCAATAAATCCCCAAAGAATACAGTACGCTATAAGTATCTCTTAATATTTCTTTGCAACATCCATAAGATACAAAAATAACCCTTTTTACAGAAAGACATCAGGTTTAACTTCTCTACTGAGAATAGTTACCACTTTGAAATCACCAAATGAACATTGCCCAGCCTGCAGAGATTCACACACACCCTGATGTGACTGCAGCTTCTCCAAAACTAAAACCAAACACACCCTGTAGCAAAATGCCTGAAGCAAAAGTAAAAGCAGACAGGCAGCCCAGCTCCACCCACACTCTGACATCACTGATAAACACCCATTTCTTAAAGGCACATCTACTACAGCTATTTTTACAAACATCCATTTCTTAAAGGTACTCTTACATGACACACATACATTCAGACGTCCAGATTACTGAGTTTGCTTGCTTCAACTAGGTTGCTTAAAGAAGGGTGGGAAACTTGCCAGTCTGATTACTGGTAGTAATTTAGGTCTTGAGTAATGCAATGGAGATGCAGCAGCAGCAGAAGTGACAACATAAGCGAAGGCTTCAAGAATGTGAAATAACCAGCAATTTTGTAGAGAAGACATTTCGCATTCACAATTGCAACACAAATAACCTGATGGGTTGAAGAGAATGATCCTGGCACAACGAGTTAAAATAATCCTCTTGGCGTGTAATTAGATTCATTTAACTTCACACATTTGTGCAAGAGGAAAACATTGACTAAACCCTAAATGCAACAATAATTGTTCAATTTAATTGGAATCTGTGTTTGGATGTCACACATTATTTGTATTCCATCTGTGGAAATATAGGGCGGGATACTCCGTTGGCCGAGGTCAAAATGGGGAAAAGCAATTAGGCGGAGAATCAGTTCCGAAGCCAAAATTGCAGCGGGCGGGATTGACGCCAAATTGCAATTCTCCATCGCCCCCAACAGCGAGCCAATGCATTCCAGAATGCACGTACAGTAAATGGTGTTTGCACATCATTAGCGGTCTTGACCCGGTACTTTTTGGGGCCACCGCGATTCACCGCCTCTGATGGGCCGAATTCTTGACGTTGCGGTTCCTTTGCGCTTTAAAAATCATGAAACTGGCATCGTGGCTGATGAAGGAGGGAGAAGAGATAGGACACAGAAAGGAACGACTGGCCGTGCTGGCTGGGGTGGGGGTGGGGGGGGGGGGGGAGGGCCCTGCCAAGGCTGGGTGGGCGGGTGGCAGAAGGACGGGCTGAGAGACTGGGGTGACCCCCTCGGGACGAGAGTCGTGCCCCGCCATGACCGCCATCGCCACGGCCTGCAAGGCAGCCATCTTGCTGCACACTCCACTGACCACCGACCTTGGTCCCAGATTCTGCAGAGAGACACCGGCCTAATGGGTACCACCAGCCCACCAGCCGCGTACCTCACCATGCACCAGAACTCCCACCACCCAACTGGCTGCCACCCGCCTGTGGGGCATCTAGCAGTACACCTAGGACAACGCCCACTGTCGCCCAAGAGGGCACCGGGCGGGGCCACAGAGAATACCGTTGGCAATGGCAGCACCACTGGCAGCAGGGCCAGAGGCCCCACATTACAAGGCACCGACGGTGCCAGGGGTGCGGAGATGGGGTGGCATGCGGGGACAGAGTCTGTAGTCCCAACCGGGGCAACCATGTAGCTCATTGGACCTGGTTGGTCATGGGGTACACACCATGCTAAAATGTCTGCCTTTCACCCTCTGCAGACAATGGACATTGGAATTCAACCAGGAATGATGACCTTCCTGCTAGTCGCCGCAGCGCTGGGGGATGCACTGAGACTGTACGAGCTGGCGCTCTTCGTGGAGGAGGAAGCTGCAGCAGCAGTGGCTGCCCCAGAGGAATAGGAAGCAGCTGCTCAGGAAGGAGAGCCTGGTGCCCAATATGCCGAGAAGGAGGAGGTGCTAAGGAGGCGCTGCATGAGGCCTTGTGTGTACCGACAGCACCTGTCATTCGAGGACCTGCTGGACCGAGCACGCCGTTGAAGACCCCGGCTGAGCAGCCAGACAGTGCCACACATCTGCGACATGATGGCACACCTAGCACCGCGGGGGAATGGGGGAGGATACCCTGTCCCGGAGGCCAGCAAGGTGACAGTCGCCCTGAATCTTTACGCCACGGGGTCCATCTCGGTGCCAAGCGGGGACCCATCCAGGATCTCACAGACCTCGGTGCACAGGTGCATCCGTGCCAGTCAGCACAATACATGCACTTCAATGTGGACCGAGCCCACCAGGATGCCAGGCATCGCTGGCATCAACGGGATGCCCCGGGTCCAGGGGGTGATCGACGGAATGTATGTCCCCCAATGAGCGGCTGCAGATCACAGGCCGCTCTACACAAAAGGAGTTCCACGCGATGAACGTGCAGCTGATATATGACCTTCAGTTGCGCAAAATGCACTTCTGTGCCCTTCATCCTGGCACACTCAACGGTTCCTGACATGTTCAAGATACCCCCCACCCTCCCTCCTGCCGGCTGGAAGATTGGCTCCTGGGTGACAATGGTTATCCACTGCGGTCGTGGTTGATGATGCCTGTCCGCAGCCACAGACCAACGACGGTGCCCATGACAAGACAAGGCGCATAATTAGACCATGGGGAGTGTGGTGTAGTGGTGGGGCTTAATATGAGGGCGGGGGTGAGGTTGGGGGGGTGAGGGTGGGGGTGAGAACGGTGTGGGGGTGGTGTGGGGGTGGTGTGGGGATGGTCTGGGGTTGATGGTGGTGTAGCGGTGAGGGTGGGGTGAGGGTGGGGGTGAGGGTGGGGTGAGGGTGTTGTAGGGGTGAGGGTGTGGGTGAGGGTGAAGGTGTTTAGGGGATGAGGGTGGGGGTGAGGGTGAAGGTGGTGTGGGCCTGATTTTGGGGGGGTAAGGGGGGTTTGACACACGTATCATGGGGAAGCACAACTCAGTGGGGACTCACTTCCTTGCCCGCGGCTGATTTCCACCTCAGCGACCTCCCTTTCTTCTGGGCTGCTGACCACTTCCAGGGCGATCTACCCAGCCATTGTTTGGGGCTGCAGGTCCAGCAGCCCCCTCCAGTTTTCTCCCGCACCTGGTGGTTATACGTGGCCTTCTCCTTGGGGGAAGAGGGGGGGACAAAAAAACACTGTGTTAGACAGTCTAACATATACAGTCCAGGGGGTGAGTAGCTGGTGGCCTTAGTGGCCAGGACCCATGGCCATGGTGGCATGTATGGGTGCTGACATCTGGTGCAGGGTGGGGTTCGGAAGCCCTCCGGGTTGAGGGAGGGATTTAGAGTTACGGGTGTGTGGGATCGGGGTTAGTGCCGGGGGCACAGTGCTGTATACTCGCCCTGGCTGCTTTGAGGAGGTTGTACAGTTTCTTCCGGCACTGCAGGCCGGTCCGGACGGTGTTGCTGGTGGCAGTGACCGCCTCTGCCACCAGTGCCCAGGCACGGCGAATGGCGGCGGGTGGCAGCCTCCTTCCCAGGCCAGGGTACAGGGTAGCCTGTCTCCCCTCCACCGCGTCCATCAGTGTCTCCAGCTAAGCGGCCGCAAATCATGGGGCCATGTGTCTTGCTGCCATTGTTTTGGCTGGGATGGTGTGTGTGGGGTGTGAAGTGTGTAAATGCGGCTGCATCTTGTCAGTCTTTTGCGTGTCAATCTCGAATCCAGTGAATTAGGCACCATTTCTCATTGGAATTGTGTTTCATGTGATAGCGGTGCTAGACCCTCTACAGTCGCTGAATCGGTCCAGTTGCTGCAGTAGTTTCGCTGTCGTGGAAGTCCACGAATCCTACACCAGCATCTCAGGAATGGAGAATCCCACCCATAATATTTCATTGCGGCACGCACTTTGCTTGATTATTGACAATATGCAGGAAACATGGGCGGGATTCTCCAGCCCCCCCCGCCAGGTCGGAGAATCGCCAAGGGTTGGCGTGAATCCCGCCCCCGCCGGTTGCCGAATTCTCCGGCACTGGTTATTCGGCGGGGGTGGGAATCGCCGGTTGGCGCCCCCCCGGGCGATTCTCCGGCCCGCGATGGGCCGAAGTCCCGCTGCTGGAATTCCTGTCCCGCCGGCGATAATTAAACCACCTCTCTTACCGGCGGGACAAGGCGGCGCGGGCGGGCTCCGGGGTCCTGGGGGGGCGCGTGGCGATCTGGCCCCGGGGGGTGCCACCACGGTGGCCTGGCCTGCGATCGGGACCCATTGATCAATCACGGGCGGGCCTGTGCCATGGGGGCACTCTTTTCCTTCCGCCTTCGCCATGGTCTCCACCATGGCGGAGGCGGAAGAGACCCCCTCCACTGCGCATGCGTGGGGATGCTGTGAACGGCCGCTGACGCTCCCGCGCATGCGCCGCACGGCAAAGTCATTTCAGCGCCAGCTGGCGGGGCACCAAAGGCCTTTCCCGCCAGCCGGCGGGGCGGGAATCAGTCCGGCGCGGGCCTAGCCCCTCAAGGTGAGGGCTCAGTCCCTCAAGATGGGGAGAATTCTGCACCTTTGGGGCGGCGCGATGCCGGACTGATTCGTGCCGTTTTTGGCAGACATCGCGCCGATTGCGGAGAATCCCGCCCCATGTTCCAATTCTAGAGCATTTCACACATGGATATTTGTGCTGGTAGGTCCATTTTTTGACATGTTTTGCAGAGTGGGTGCACCAACGTGAGTAATTCATTATAGGGGGTGCGATTAAACCAAAACAAAAGTCTTGTTTTGAGCACAAATAATTGGCTGTTTTTCTACACCCGCAGGGCCGTGAACAACCCTGCCATCAAACGGGACTTCGTTTTTTGGGGGACCCTCGGCAAAGAACACACGTACCTCACTTCCTGTACTGATGAGCTCATAGTGAATAGATTTACATGTGTCCATGTGGAAACAGGTATTGAGGAAAGAAAAATCTTCCACCATCTTGCCTGTGTATTTATTGATAATTCGCCAGTCCAGGAAGAAAGCAGGGCATCACTTTTAATTCTGCCCCGATCTCTTGACCCTCTCAGCCACCCCACCGTGGCCTCCCTCCCCCCCAACGTACCTATTAGGCAGTCCTCGAGTTTCCCCCCCCCCCACTCACGCCACATCTTATGGACATGGCACCCCAGGACCCGATGCCTGGCATGGGCAACCTGACACGGTGGAACCTTGACTCTGCCATTCTGGCACTCTCGCAGTTCCCCTGCCAACCTGGCAGTGTCACTCGGGCACTCTGGAAGTGGGGTACTTCCTGTACTGAGGTACCCGGTTGGCACTGCTGTGGTGCCCAGATGGCAGTGCCAAATACCGGGCTGACAGTGCAAGGTGCCTAGGTGGCAGCGGGAGTGGCTGAGTACCACTCTGCCCAGAACCCATCCACCCGGGTGCCTCCGATGGACTGAGAGACCCTCCCAGTGGACTAACGCCTTGTCCACGTTTGTGTGGACCAGCGCTAAACGGCACGATGGCCAGGTCTCCCGGGCACAAGCGTTCGCTCCCGGGCCTCGGGATAGTCGGCCGCAGGCATATTTAGAACAGTCTAATGGCGCATTTAAATATGTAAATCTAGATCTTGCCAGCGGGATCCAGATCGCGACGTCTCACAAGGTCTCATGAGGCATTCCAAGCATCGGGCAAATTCCGTGGGATTTAACAACCTCGTTGCTCCACCGTGTAGGGCTCGACAAGGGCCTTCTTTCACACTGCCAATATCTTCAGTCTTAATTGAGAAAATACCCTAGGCAGGATAGATCGGCCTCGTTTTGACACTTGGAACATCATACAAGATCTGACGAGATGTCGTGAGACGTCACGGTCTGGATCTCATCCTCGTTGGCTGTGATGCAGATTAGCATAATTAAATGAGACATTAGGCCCGGGAACTAACGACCTTGCCTGGGAGACTTCGCCAGGGTGCCGTATAGCACGGGCGCACATAAACATGGAGGAGGCATAATGATACCTGGGATGGTTTCGGAGGGCATCGGTGGGCAGGCCTGGGGTGCCCTGTTAATAAGAGGTAGGGTGTAGGGGGGCTCGAGGACCTGCTAAGAGTTAAGTTGGGGGGGGGCTCGGAGGCTGCGGTGGGATGGCTGAGGGGGTCAAGAGTTTGGGGTGACATTTAAAAATGGCGCCCCAGTCTCTTCCTGCACTGGCGAGTTGAGCTTGGCAATGCAGGAAGTGAGGTAAGTAAAGCCTCAGCAGGATATTCCTCCCTGAGGCCCCCCAAAGAAACAAAGTTACGTTCGATAGCGGGGTCATCCTCGGAGCTACGGGTACCAAGAAGCATCCCGCTGTTCCTGCCCTGAGTTACTAAGAGAATCTAAAATATGGTTCTTCCAATGATGGTGTCAGGTAAAAGTTTAATATTCTCTCTCACATTGAATGAGACCGTGATGTGTTAGGCATTCCCCTTTTGTCTGAAGTTATGTTTTTTTCCCTCTGGGCTCCCCTTGTTGTATGACATCTTCAAATTAAGGACATCTCTGCTGCTCTTAATTCTGTGCTGTCACTCACAGGCAAAGAAAAAATGAAAGCTGTGCAACTACCACAAACCACTCGGAAGATGTAACAAAGTAAAGAAGGAATGTTCTCTTTCATAAAGGACAAGGCTGAACTGACATTTTGAGTTTTGAGGACTAGGTCAGCTGTGAGTGCAGCAGGTGTGCTGTACCCCAGGGGCTGAGGCCAGCTTCGGGATCTGAAACTTGTGGAACCGACTATAAGGTGAATGGTTAAATTATAAGCGAAGAGGCTGTGTGCTGTCAACTAGGTATCGCAGTCACTGAGTATGGGTCACATCCAGCCACTGCTTCCAACAGAGGTGCAAGCAGGAAACAATAAGGTAATAGCAGTGAGTAGCAAGCATTAAGGAAACTCCACAGCCAAAATTCTCTGGCCGTTCACTGGCACCTAATTCTCTGGACCCACTGGTAACAGACCCGCTGGTTTCCAAGCGGCTGGGGTGGCTTCACTGGGAATTCCCATTGACACCGGTGGGAGCAGAGAACCCCGCTGCCAACGAACGGCGCGCCGCCTCCCGCTGCCGAGAAGCACGTGGTTGGGAGGCCGGAGCACCCTGCCTCAGGACCACGGGGGATTTTGTGGTCATGTGATTAGATTGCTGAAAATAAGGGCGGTACGGTGGCGCAGTGGTCAGCACCGCTGCCTCACAGCGCCGCGGACCCGGGTTCGATCCCAGCTCTGTGTCACTGTCCGCGTGGAGTTTGAACATTCTCCCCCCCGTCTGCATGGGTCTCACCCCCACAACCCAAAGATGTGCAGGGTAGGTGGATTGGCCACACTAAAATTGCCCCTTAATTGGGAAAATAATTGCTGAAAGTAAATGGACAAACGCCTAGAGCCCCTAATTTATTTTTCGGATTATACATATCAGCTTCCTGGGGGTTGCCATTGACCGGAAACTGAGCTGGACTCGCCAAAAAATACTGTGGCTACAAGAGCAGGACAGAGGTTCCGAGTCCTCTGGCGAGTAACTCACTTCCTGACTCTCTAAAGCCTGGCCACCATACAGAAGGCACCAGTCTGGAGTGTGGTTGAATGCTCTCTAGTTTCTTCGATGTGTACAATTCCAACAACACTCAAGAAGCTTGACATCATCCTGGACAAAGAAACCCACTTGACTGTCATTCAATCCACAACCATTTACTCCATCCACCACTGGCGTACAGTCGTAGCCGTGTGCATGTTCTACAAGATTGACTGCATGAATTCACCATGGCTCCTTGGACAGCACGTTCCAACCCCATGACCACGGTCATCTAGATAGAAGGACAAGCGCAGCAAAGACATGGGAAACCATCAGCTGGAAGATCCCCTCCAAGCCACTCACCATTCTGACTTGGAAATATATCACCGTTCCTTCACTGTTGCTAGGTCAAAATCCTGGAAAGCTCTCCGTAAGAGTACTGTGCATGCGCCAATACCAAATTAACTGCAATGGTTCGAGAAGGCAGCTCACCACCACCTCCTCAAGGGCAATTAGAGAAGAGCAATAAATGCTGGCCTAGCTAGCGACACCCACATCACATAAATGGACAAAATAAAAACATGTCACAATGCATTTAACCACATAATTACTTCTGTTTCGTAGGCGTTGCCTTATTGTACTGTTAAACCTCACAGTCCATCAGCTGAACCTGAAAGAGAGTGGACTGCCCAAAGATTTTGAGTTTCCTGGAGCTGCAGACGGAAGGATTGACGGTTCTCCCGTTTGTAGTTACCTTCTGCCTCATTCCAGATGATTTGTCCAGGGATTACATAATTACGGAACAATAGCCATACATTCTTGTAACATGGCATGGAGAGTTGGCAATGCATCACCCCTTTCTACATGCAATGTTAGAACAAGGACATAACCACTACTTGAAACTACACCCAGGCAGATGACAAGCAAAATTCAAAAGAAAGACATTCCGACTTTTGAAATAAATTGCAGAGCTAGGGGGCGAAATTCTCCGTTATCGGCGGAAAGTCCGCCGATCGGCGCAAAAAACGGCGCAAATCCGACTTGCGTCACGTCGGAAAATGGGTCGAAAGTCTCCGGCCCGGAATGGGCTAGCAGCGACGTAACGGGATCCGCGCTTGCGCAGTGGTTCACGCCGTGCAGCGTCATACGCGCCGCACGGCGTGACGACTCATAAGGCCGCGCTGCTCCCCCCCACCCGACCGGAACACCCGACTGCAACACAAGACTGGATGGCTTGCCGCCGCTCAGCCCCGAGGTTCGAGTCATGGGATGTGGAGGCGCTCCTGGACGCGGTGGAGCAGAGGAGGGACGCCCTGTATCCCGGGCACGGCCGCAGAGTTGCCCCACGCCACAGCCAGCGTCTGTGGAGGGAAGTGGCAGAGGCCGTCACCGCTGCGGCCCTGACACCACGGACAGGCACCCAGTGCCATAAGAAGGTGAACGACCTCATCAGAGCAGGCAGGGTGAGCCTCCCCCATATCCGCCCCTCCCCCATATCCCCCTCCCCCATATACCCCCTCCCCCATATCCCCCATATCCCCCTCCCCCACATCCCCCATATCCCCCCTCCCCCATATCCCCCCTCCCCCATATCCCCCATCCCCATATCCCCCTCCCCCATATCCCCCATATCCCTCCCTCCCCATATCCCCCATATCCCCCCTCCCCCACATCCCCCCTCTCCCATATCCCCCGCTCCCCCATATTCCCCCTCCCCATATCCCCCGCTCCCCCATATTCCCCCTCCCCCATATCCCCCCTCCCCATATCCCCCCCATATCCCCCATACCCCCCCTCCCCCATATCCCCCATATCCCCCCTCCCCCATATCCCCCTCCCCCATATCCACCCTCCCCCATATCCCCCATATCCCCCCTCCCCCATATCCCCCCTCCCCATATCCTCCCTCCCCCATATCCCCCCTCCCCCATATCCCCCCTCCCTATATCCCCCCCTCCCCATATCCACCCCTCCCCCATATCCCGCCTTCCCATATCCCCTATATCCCCCCGGGCCCATATCCCCCATATCCCCCTCCCCATATCCCCATATCCCCCTCCCCCATATCCCCCCTTCCCCATATCCCCCTCCCCTATCCCCCCTTCCCCATATCCCCCATACCCCCCTTCCCCATATCCCCCCTATCCCCCCTCCCCCATATCCACCCTCCCCCATATACCCCATATCCCCCCTCCCCCATATCCCCCTCCCCATATCCCCCCTCCCCATATACCCCCTCCCCATATCTACCCCTCCCCCATATCCCTCCTCCCCATATCCCCCATATCCCCCTCCCCCATATCCCCCCTCCCCATATCCCCCCTCCCCGTATCCCCCCTCCCCCTATCCCCCCTTCCCCATATCCCCCCTCCCCCATATCCCCATCCCCCATATCCCCCCTTCTCCCATATCCCCCCTCCCCATATCCCCCATATCCCCCCTCCCCCATATCCCCCATATCCCCACTTCCCCCATATCCCCCCTCCCCCATATCCCCCTTCCCCCATATCCCCCCTCCCCCATATCCCCCCTCCCCCATATCCCCCCTCCCCATATTCCCCCTCCCCATATCCCCCCTCCCCCATAACAGCCATATCCCCCCTCCCCCATATCCTCCATATCCCCATACCCCATATCCCCCCTCCCCCATATCCCCCCTCCCCCATATCCCCCCTCCCCCACATCCCCCCTCCCCCATATCCCCCCTCCCCATATCCCCCATATCCCCAAGTGAATCCAGCCCTAACCTTAACCTCTGCAATGCACGCGCAACCAATGGCGTGCATTCATATACCTGCCTAACAGTGTTGCCTTTTACCCCTGCCACCAGCCCCCCCCCACAGGATAAGCGCGCACACAACAATAGGGAGCATGTGAGGACTGGAGGAGGCCCCGCTGATGAGAGGCCACAGACCGAACACGAGGAAAGGGCCCTGGAACTGGCTGGCGGACCTGACGAACGGGAGGTTGCTGATGCAGAGGTCGGGGGCGTAGTAGCAAGTGAGCCACCGACAGCCCGTCCCCATATCCCCCCTCCCCTATATCCCCCTCCCCATATCACCTGATCACTGCCTGATGTCTAACCATGCATGCTTCATTGTGTATCGCAGGACCAAACGTCCAGGCACCCATCCCCGCAGATGCAGACCGCCCGCAGGATACCCCTCGGAGGCCACGGGAGACGGAGAGACACGAACCCTCCAGCATGCGACGCCCGCAGGATGCCCCTCGGAGGCCACGGGAGACGGAGAGACCTGGAGCAACAGGGAGACGACACCCCCGTCACGTGCGGGAGCGACCACCCAGTGACGAGGGGGGCAGCCACAGGCCCCCGTCACATCCGAGCCAGGACACCACTACCCAGGACACCACTACCCTGGACACCACTACCCGGGACACCACTACCCGGGACAGCACTACCCAGGAAGACAAAATACCGGACAGTGACTCAGAGTGGATGGGTGGAGACGAACCCCCACCCCAAAGTGCCATGGACTCAGAATGGGACCAAGAGCACGACACAACGCCACTGCTGTCACCAACACCCTCCACCATCGCAGAAACACTCACCTCGGTTGGGCACTTTAGTGATGAGGCGTCTGGTACACTCACTGGTGCGCACAACACAGCCGTCCCGGTACAGCAGGTGGAGGTAGGAGCAGCAGAGGGGCCGGGTGGTCGGAGGGCAGCCCAGCCCAAGCGAACATCTGCCGCCCAGATGGATCCCGGGTTCCTGGAGTTACCACACCCACACATAGATCCGATGCAAACAACGACCCGGAGACGAGCGAAGAGGGTGACGGGCGGCTTGCGGCGGCTGCGGTCGCAGGTGGAGGAGTCCACCCGCGTCCAGGAGCTGGGAGTGGTGCCGGTCATGCGTGCCACCCAAGCTGACACCGTATGGGTGGCGTCCGCGGTGGAGGCAATGGGTGCGACGGTGTCAGACATGGGGAACGGTTTGCGAGGCCTGGGGCTTTCCGTGCAGGCGGCGTCTGTGGCCCAGGAAATGGCTGCCCTCTCACTGGAGGCCATGAGCCAGTGCCAGCGTAAGATGGCAGAAGCGCTCAACGCCATAGCCCAGTCTCTGCAGGCCATGGCCCAGTCTCAGCAGGCCATGGCCCAGTCTCAGCAGGCCATGGCCCAGTCTCTGCAGGCCATCGCTGAGGGCATCGGCGCCAGTGGCCATGTGCGAGCCGGCGTTGCACTGTCACAGACAGGGTTTGCCAACCCCCTGGGCTCCATGGCTGCAAACCTGCAGACCCCTGTCGATACCAGCACGGGCCTCCAGGACTGGCAGCGCCAGGTGTCGGGGGGGCGTCGGATGGCCAGTCCGTTCGCATCCCCCCACCAATGTAGAGGCCCGGGGGCCATCGGGCACCCTGAGGGAGGAGGAGGTGGTGTGGCCCGTCCCGGCTCTCCCTGTAGGGGAGGTCCCAGTACACAGCGACACCTTGGACTCCCACCCTTCCGTCCCAGGTGCATCGGGTGGGCAACGGGCAGGACAGGCTGGCAGCTCGCCATCCCAGTCGCCCGGGCCGCAGCCTGGCCCATCTAGGCCAGGACGCCCCAAGAAACGGCCGCCAAAGGGATCCAGTGTCAGAGGGCAGGAATCACAGGAGTCCACCTCCAGTTCTGCTGTACCGTCTGGGGAACCACGTCGACGTAGTCAAAGGACCCGTAAGGCCAAACAATTAGACACTGAGTAAGTTGGCACGGGTGCAGGGCACAGATGAGTTTTAGGGGCTAGGGCACGTGCATGAACTCCTTTGGTTATTAAAATCAATGTTACACCTACCGAAGCTGCCTTTGTGCTCTGTCCAAAGTGTGCGGGTGTGTCATGTACGTTGAGCGCAAGTGTGTGTGTGAGGGGTGGTCTTACTTCAGCCCCAGGTGAGTCTGCCCCCTTCCCCCTGGGCCGCCATTAACATCCCCCGGGCAGAGGACGGGACCGTGCGCTGCAGTGTCACAGCCGCATGCAGGGATGGTCCGGGTGGATGGTGGTACTGTGGCCATGGGTCAGACATAGTCCAACGATGTAGAGCCAGGAGCTCACCGCAGGGCGGATTGTCACCATCCTCCATGGCCTGCGATAGACACGCGTCCACCCGCAACTGTGTGAGCCCGGCCCGTTGTGCCGCAGGTGGATCGGCAATGTGGGGGGGTACTTTGCATGCGGGTGGGGTGGGTGGGGTTGGGGAGGGGGGTGAGGGTGCTGGGTGGGTGGATGGGTGGGGGGGGTGGGTGCTCGGCTGTTGCCATGGTTTGCGGTCTGTGGCCATACTACCCGATTCCCACTCCCATCTAGTCAGTGAAGCGGGCGGCTATCAGTCTGTCCCGTGCCCGCTGGGCCAGCCGGTAACGGTGGACAGCCACCCGCCTGTGTCTACCCCGTCTGCCCTGACCATTACCCCCATTCCCCTCATCTGGGGAGGACTGCGCCTCTTCCTGCTGCTGCTCCAGTCCGCCCTCCTCTGCCTGCGGCACATCGCACCTCTGCAGGGCTATCTTGTGCAGGACGCAGCACACCACAATGATGCGGCCGACCCTATCTGACCGATACTGGAGGGCGCCCCCAGAGAGGTCCAGGCACCTGAAACGCATCTTCAGCACGCCAAAGCACGGCTCTATCACTCCCCTTGTCGCTACATGGGCATCATTGTAGCGGTTCTCCGCCTCATTGCGTGACCTCCATATAGGCGTCATCAGCCACGATCGCAATGGGTAGCCCCTGTCGCCCAGCAACCAGCCCCTCAGCCGGGGATGGCGTCCCTCCTACATGCCGGGGATGGATGACCGCGACAACACGCATGAGTCGTGTACACTGCCTGGGTAACGGGTGCAGACGTGCAGGATCATCATGCGGTGGTCGCAGACCACCTGTATGTTCATCGAATAGGTCCCCTTCCTATTGGTGAACACGGCCCTGTTATCTGCAGGTGGCCGCACGGCGACGTGCACCCCATCGATCGCGCCCTGGACCATGGGGAACCCGGCCACGGCAGAGAAGCCCACGGTCCGGGCATCTTGGCTGGCCCGGTCCACGGGGAAGCGGATGTAGCGGTGCGCCATGGCATATAGGGCATCTGTCACTGCCCGGATGCACCGATGCACCGATGTCTGCGATATGACGGACAGGTCCCCACTCGGTGCCTGGAATGACCCCGTTGCATAAAAGTTCAGGGCCACCGTAACCTTGACGGACACGGGGAGAGGGTGTCACCTGCTAGTGCCACGCGGTGACAGGTGTGCCAGCAGGTGGCAGATGTGAGGTCCTGGTATGACTGCCGGGGCCGGTACACACGGGGCGCCCTCGGGTGCCTCCGTTGCCGTGGGGCCGCGACGTCCTCCTCCCCCTCCTTGTCCTGTCAGTCAGGTGTCCCTCCAGCCTGGGCGGCTGCCGCCTGTCGCTCTGCGGCAGCCTGCGCCGCCTCTCTGGCACGCTCCTCCTCCTCCTCCTCCTCATCCAGGGCAACATAGACATGAGCGGCTGCCGCCACGGCGGCCAACATCGCTGGATGATCGGAAAACATGACGGCCTGGTGGGGGGAGGGGAACGACGACATGTCATCATTGCCCATATCCCCTCCTCCCCCAGCCAGGTGGCATGGACCACATGGGTCCAACTGTTGGAGGTTAGCACCTGGCCAGTTGGACCAACTCACTTGCCCCCCCCAACCTCCACCCCGGCACGGACCCCCCCCAACTCCACCCCGGCACGGACCCCCCATCCCCCTCCCTGGCACGGTCCCCCTCCCAACCTCCACCCCGGCACGGAACCCCCCCCCCAACCTCCACCCCGGCACGGATCCCCCCAACATCCACCCCGGCATGGACACCCCCCCAACCTCCACCCCGGCACGGACCCCCCACAAACTCCAACCCGGCACGGACCCCCCCCCAACCTCCACCCCGGCATGGACACCCCCCCAAACTCCACCCCGGCACGGACCCCCCATCCCCCTCCCCGGCACGGACCCCACCCCAACCTCCACCCCGGCACGGAACCCCCATCCCCCTCCCCGGCACGGACCCCCCCAACGTCCACCCGGGCACGGATCCCCATCCCCCTCCCCGGCACGGACCACCCCCCTCCCAACCTCCACCCCGGCACGGACCCCGCCCCCAACCTCCACCCCGGCACGGACCCCCCCCAACCTCCCAACCTCCACCCCGGCACGGACCCCCATCCCCCTCCCCGGCACGGACCCCCCCCAACCTCCACCCCGGCACAGACCCCCCCCCAACCTCCACCCCGGCACGGACCCCCCCCAACTTCCACCTCGGCAAGGACCCGCCCCAATCTCCACCCCGGCACGGACCCCCCTCCAACCTCCACCCCGGCACGGACCCCCCCCCCAACCTCCACCCCGGCACGGACCCCCCATCCCCCTCCCCGGCACGGACCCCCCCCAACCTCCACCCCGGCACGGACCCCCCATCCCCCTCCCCGGCACGGACACCCCCCCCCCAACCTCCACCCCGGCACGGACTCCCCATCCCCCTCCCCAGCACGGACCCCCAATCCCCCTCCCCGGCACGGACCCCACCCAACCTCCACCCCGGCACGGACCCCCCCCCCAACATCCACCCCGGCACGGACCCCCCCCAACCTCCACCCCGGCAAGGACCCCCCCAAACCTCCACCCCGGCACGGATCCCCCATCCCCCTCCCCGGCACGGACCCCCCCCCCAACCTCCACCCCGGCACAGACCCCCCCCCCCAACCTCCACGCCGGCACGGACCCCCCCAACCTCCACCCCGGCATGAACCCCCCCCAACCTCCACCCCGGAACGGACCCCCCCCAACCTCCACCCCGGCACGGACCCCCCCCCAAACTCCACCCCGGCACGGACCCCCCATCCCCCTCCCCGGCACGGACCCCCCCAACCTCCACCCCGGCACGGACTCCCCATCCCCCTCCCCGGCACGGACCCCCAATCCCCCTCCCCGGCACGGACCCCACCCAACCTCCACCCCGGCACGGACCCCCCCCCTAAAATCCACCCCGGCACGGACCCCCCCCCAACCTCCACCCCGGCAAGGACATCCCAAACCTCCACCCCGGCACGGACCCCCCATCCCCCTCCCCGGCACGGACCCCCCCCAACCTCCACCCCGGCACAGACCCCCCCCCCCAAACCTCCACACCGGCACGGACCCCCCCAACCTCCACCCCGGCATGAACCCCCCCCCCCAACCTCCACCCCGGCACGGACCCCCCCCCCAACCTCCACCCCGGCACGGACCCCCCCCCCCCCAAACTCCACCCTGGCACGGACCCCCCATCCCCCTCCCCGGCACGGACCCCCCCCAACCTCCACCCCGGCATGGACCCCCCATCCCCCTCCCCGGCACGGACCCCCCCCCCAACCTCCACCCCGGCACAGACCCCCCCCGAACCTCCACCCCGGCACGGACCCCCCCAACCTCCACCCCGGCATGAACCCCCCCCAACCTCCACCCCGGCACGGACCCCCCCCAACCTCCACCCCGGCACGGACACCCCCCCCAAACTCCACCCCGGCACGGACCCCCCATCCCCCTCCCCGGCACGGACCCCCCCAACCTCCACCCCGGCACGGACCCCCCATCCCCCTCCCCGGCACGGACCCCCCCAACCTCCACCCCGGCACGGACCCCCCATCCCCCTCCCCGGCACGGACCACCCCCCAACCTCCACCCCGGCACGAACCCCCCATCCCCCTCTCCGGCACGGACCCCCCCCCCAACCTCCACCCCGGCACGGACCCCCCATCCCCCTCCCCGGCACGGACCCCCAATCCCCCTCCCCGGCACGGACCCCCCCCAACCTCCTCCCCGGCACGGACCCCCCCCAACCTCCACCCCGGCACGGGCCCCCCCAACCTCCACCCCGGCACGGACCCCCCTCCAACCTCCACCCCGGCACGGACCCCCCCCCCAACCTCCACCCCGGCACAGACCCCCCATCCCCCTCCCCGGCATGGACCCCCCCCCAACCTCCACCCCGGCACGGACACCCCATCCCCCTCCCCGGCACGGACCCCCCCCCCCAACCTCCACCCCGGCACGGACTCCCCACCCCCTCCCCGGCACGGACCCCCATTCCCCCTCCCCGGCACGGACCCCACCCAACCTCCACCCCAGCACGGACCCCCCCCAACCTCCACCCCGGCACGGACCCCCCCCCAACCTCCACCCCGGCAAGGACCCCCCCAAACCTCCACCCCGGCACGGACCCCCCTCCAACCTCCACCCCGGCACGGACCCCCCTCAACATCCACCCCGGCACGGACCCCCCATCCCCCTCCCCGGCACGGACCCCCCCCCAACCTCCACCCCGGCACGGACCCCGCCCCCAAACTCCACCCCGGCACGGACCCCCCATCCCCCTCCCCGGCACGGACCCCCCCAACCTCCACCCCGGCACGGACCCCCCATCCCCCTCCCCGGCACGGACCCCCCCAACTTCCACCTCGGCACGGACCCCCATCCCCCCCCCCGGCACGGACCCCCCCCCAACCTTCTCCCCGGCACGGACCCCCCATCCCCCTCCCCGGCACGGACCCCCCCCCCTCCCAACCTCGACCTCGGGCCGGACCCCTCCCCCAACCTCCACCCTGGCACGAACCCCCCCCCCCCCAACCCCCACCCCGGCACGGACCCCTCCCCAACCTCCACCCCAGTACGGACCCCCCCAACCTCCACCCCGGCACGGACCCCCCATCCCCCTCCCCGGCACGGACCACCCCCCAACCTCCACCCCGGCACGAACCCCCCATCCCCCTCTCCGGCACGGACCCCCCCCAACCTCCACCCCGGCACGGACCCCCCCCAACCTCCACCCCGGCACGGACCCCCCCCCAACCTCCTCCCCGGCACGGACCCCCCCCCCCAACCTCCACCCCGGCACGGACCCCCCCAACCTCCACCCCGGCACGGACCCCCCTCCAACCTCCACCCCGGCACGGACCCCCCCCCAACCTCCACCCCGGCACGGACCCCCCCAACCTCCACCCCGGCACGGACACCCCATCCCCCTCCCCGACACGGACCCCCTCCCGGCACTCCCCCGGAGCCCAGCCTACTCTAACCACCCCGCCCCGCCGCACACACACACACGCAACCCGAGACACACCTCTCCTCACGCATTCAGACTGCGGCCACGCCATCGCCTGCCCAGAGCCAACCCCCCAGGCCGTCACTCACCTCCACGCTGGTGGGCGTGAACCTGGAGCACAGGGTCACGCCGATGAAAAGGAGGTTTAATTTACGTCGACGTGAACGGTCATCACGTCGACGGGACTTCGGCCCATCCGGAAGGGAGAATATCGGCAGGCCAAAAATCGGCTGCCTTGCGCAGACCCGTGACATTCTCCGACGGCAGCGGCGACATTAACGCCCCGCCGACTTTTCTCCCTTCGGAGACTTCGGCAACCGGCGGGGGCGGGATTCACGGCGGCCAACGGCCATTCTCCGACCCTCTGGGGGGTCGGAGAATGACGCCCAGGAAGTCAGGCTATTGCTAAATTATTGAGCACACACTGAAGCCATTCTTCCAAATGAAGAGAATGGGGGATAATATGCAAATATGAGCTTCTTTCCAATATTAAATGGAACCATCTGTCTTTACTTTGCGAATGTGAGTGAAAAGCATTCCACAGTGTTCCTGCACAAGTTATTTGTATTTGTGGAGCATGGGGATTTCTTTTAAGCTGCACCTGCTCTACCATAGTCATTTCTGGTGAAGTGGAGTGCAGTTTACCCATAGAGTTACTGATGTAATTCCAGTGAAATTACAGTGGTGATGTAGGAGCAACTACGATGGAATTCCCAATTATCATGGAAGGTTGGATTGGTGGAAATTCTTTCTGCTCTGTATGTTCTTCTCATTGAAGAGCGACAAAGCTCTGGGTGTGATTCTCCGATCCGCCAGCTGGGTTTTCCGGCACGGCGAGCCCCCGCCGGCAGCGGGATTCTCCGTTCCTGCAGCCGCCAATAGGGTTGCCCATTGTGGACACCTCAAACCATTGGGAAAGTCACAGGCGCGTGTGCGCTGCCAGCGGACTGGAGGATCCCGCTGACGGAGAAGTCCGCTGATCTGTTTTTGCAGGACAAGAAAAGGTTCTTTGTCCCATTGTGCTTCTGACAACATTTTTGTGGTGCAATGCAAAACTCATCCCAGTGCCTTACTCTCCATTCCGAATACTAAGTGGGGAATTTTCCACACTGCTCTCCGTTTCCCCAGGCCATCAGCTGCCAGCGGGATCCTCCGGTTCCGTGGATATCTACCCCGTTTTGCATGGCCCATCCATCCCGCTACCAGGGAATCCTGGGAAGGGGATCACCTTCATTGGGACCGGAGGATCCTGCTGACGGTAAGTGTCAAAAATTCCCGTCCATTGTTTCCTTCTGCTTCAAATGATGCAAGACTTTCTGTCGAAATGATTCCCTGGGCAAATCATTTCATGCATTAACAATCCACATAAGGAAATTCTTCCAGTCCTTTCACTTGACAATTTTAAATTAGTGGATTTGCGTCACTTGACAACATGATGAAGTCATATTTCCCTATCCACCCGTTCTAATGTAAATTGCAACGTAATAATAATCTTTATTGTCACAAGTAGGCTTACATTAACACTGCAATGAAGTTACTGTGAAAAGCCTCTAGTCGCCACATTCCGCTGCCTGTTCGGGTACATGGAGAGAGAATTCAGAATGTCCAATTCATCTAACAAAGACGTCTTTCGGGACTTGTCGGAGGTAACTGGAGCACCCGAGGAAACCCACGCAGACACGGGAAGAACGTGCAGACTCCGCAAGGTCAGAGACGCAATCCGGGAATCGAAGCCGGGACTCTGGAGGTGTGACGGAACAGTGCTAACCACTATGCTACCGTGCGGCTCACGCTATTGACTTCTCACAACTTGGGCGGGATTCTCCCCTACCCGGCGGGGCGGAGGGTCCCGGCGGGATGGAGTGGCGTGAACCACTCCGGCGTCGGGCCGCCCCAAAGGTGCAGAGGAATCCGCACCTTTAGGGGCCAAGCCCTCACCTTTAGGGGCTGGGCCCACGCCGGAGTGGTAGGCGCGCTGCCGGCCGGCGGGAAAGTCTTTTGGCGCCACGCCAGCAGGGGCCGAAGGGACTCTGCTGGCCGGTGGAAGTCCGCAAATGCACGGGAGCATCAGCAACTGCTGATGTCATCCCCGCGCATGCGCGGGGATGGGGGGGAGTCACCTCCACGTCGGCCATCGCGGAGGCTGATGGGCGACGCGGAGGGGAAAAGTGCCCCCATGGCACAGGCCCGCCCACAGATCGGTGGGCCTCGATCACGGGCCAGGCCACCGTGAGGCACCCCGGGGCCAGATCGCCCGGCGCCCCCCACCAGGACCCCGGCGCCGCCCGTGCCGCCTGGTCCCACCGGTCAGGGAGGTGGTTTAATTCACGCCGGCGGGACCGGCATTGCAGCAGCGGGACTTCGGCCCATCGCAGGCCGGAGAATCGCTGGGCGGGGCCCCACCGACCTGAGCGGCGCGATTCCTGCCCTCGCCGAATTTCCGGTGCCGGACAATTCGGCGGCCGGCGGCGGCAGGATTCACGCCGCCCCCCAGCGATTCTCTGACCCGCGGGGGGTTCGGAGAATCCTGCCCCTTATGTCCTTTAGTTTATGAAACCCTGAATGTCATTGGTCTTTTGTAGAATGTATCTTTCTATTTCCACTCTTCCTTAGAATGATGGATTTGAGTCTCTTTGCTCACTGTGTTGTTCCACATGAGTTGCATCTTCAGTTTGAATGTGGTCTGTTTCAACCTGGTGCAAATATCTGGGGCAAAATTCTCCGGTATCGGCGCGATGTCCACCGACTGGCGCCCAAAACGGCGCAAATCAGTCGGGCATCGCGCCGCCCCAAAGGTGCGGAATGCTCTGCATCTTGGGGGGGCCGAGCCCCAACCTTAAGCGGCTAGGTCGGCGCCGGACGAATTTCCGCCCCGCCAGCTGGCGGAAAAGGCCTTTGTTGCCCCGCCAGCTGGCGCGGAAATGACATCTCCGGGCGGCGCATGCGCGGGAGCGTTAGCGGCCGCTGACGGCATTCCCGCGCATGCGTAGTGGAGACCGTGGCGAAGGCGGAAGGAAAAGAGTGCCTTCACGGCACAGGCCCGCCCGCGGATCGGTGGGCCCCGATCGCGGACCAGGCCACCGTGGGGGCAACCCCCTGGGCCAGATCGCCCCGCGCCCCCCCCCCAGTACCTCGGAGCCAGCCCGCGCCGCCTTGTCCCGCAGGTAAGGTAGGTGGTTTAATCTACGCCGGCGGGACAGGCATTTTAGCAGCGGGACTTCGGCCCATCCGGTCCGGAGAATCGCGGGGGGGGGGGGCCGCCAACTGATTCACGCCCCCGCCGAATATCCGGTGCCGGAGAATTCGGCAACCGGCGGGATTCACGCCAGCCCCCGGCAATTCTCCGACCCGGCGGGGGTTCGGACAATCTCGCCCCGGTGTCATCTTTGTACATCTTTTGGCTCTTTCTCCTGTACCTCTATATCTTATTTCTAATGCAGAGACGTAGGGCGAGATTCTCCGACACCCCGCCAGGCCGGAGAATCGCCGGGGGCTGGTGTGAATCCCGTCCCCGCCGGATTCGGCACCGGATATTCGGCGGGGGCGGGAATCGCGCCGCGCCGGTTGGCGGGCCCCCCCGCGCGATTCTCCGGACCGGATGGGCAGAACTCGCGCTGCTAAAATGCCTGTCCCGCCGGCGTAGATTAAACCACCTACCTTACCGGCGGGAGAAGGCGGCGCGGGCGGGCTCCGGGGTCCTGAGGGGGGCGCGGGGGCGATCTGGACCCGGGGGGTGCCCCCACGGTGGCCTGGCCCGCGATCGGGGCCCACCAATCCACGGGCGGGCCTGTGCCGTGGGGGCACTCTTTTCCTTCCGCCTTCGCCACGGTCTCCACCATGGCGGAGGCGGAAGAGACGCCCTCCACTGCGCATGCGCGGGAATGCCGTCTGATGCCTGACTGATTTGCACCGTTTTGGGCGCCAGTCGGCGGACATCGCGCCGTTTCCGGAGAATTTCGCCCCTGAGGTCAAATCTTCCTTTGGGTTGGGAAAACATAGCCCGTGCAATTTTGCGGCTCGCAAACTGCGCATTCGATCAATGTCTGATCTTATATGTCAACTTTTTATCTTTTCACACCGGGGTTGATTTTGCAAACAGCGCTGGAGCATGTGAGGATTGAAGGTGGAGGTGGGGAAGGGATGATTAGAAGGCCCAACGCAGTTCTCTAGCACAGTATCCCAGCTCCCAGCACAGTATCCCAGCTCCCAGCTGTAGCGCACAAAGGCTCCGAGAGACGAATAGAGTGAAGTCAATGAGGCATTATTAAGCGTGACTGTTCCCCCGCAGTTCAGTAGTAGACTGCCTGCGGGGGAGGACTCCTGGTACTTATACTCCGCCTTCAGGGCGGAGCTAGAGGTCAACGTCCAACCAGGACCCGGGATCTGTCAGCCAATGACATCACGGCTTCACAGTCCCACATGACCCCTAATGCATACTACCACATTCACCCCTTGTTAAAAATGAACCCGGCGGGGTGATGCTTTGCATGGTGGTAAGGGTTTACAAGGCTGGTCCTGGGAGGAAAACTTTCGCATGTTATTACAGTATGTACAAGGTTTTTTTTGTTTTGAACTATTTACAGTAATCGTCAGGAAAAAAAAGACAAAATGTTCTCGTTAAAAGTCCACATGTTGTAGTGTTAGATCGACGCCACGAGTCGGTCGGGCGGTCTGGTCGTCCGTGTCGATCGCCTCGGCCCCGGGACTAAGGCGTTCAAAGGGGCGGGAAGCCTTAATCAGGTGCGCACCATCCGGCCTGAAAAAATGCGGTTTGCACTCTGCGCAGATGTGGCAGTTCCTTGTGACTGTACGGACCTCCTCTAAAGAGTATGGGAGGTTGCGGGACTTAATAAAGTGGTAGAACCGAGTGACCCCCGGGTGGCAGAGGTCCTCGTGGAGGGTTTGGAGACGGTTAATTTGTGCGTTGGCACATGTGCCGCGGGATAGGGCATCGGACGGCTCGTTCAGCTTTCCGGGACGATACAAGATCTCGTATTTGAAGGTGGAGAGCTCGATCCTCCACCTTAAGATCTTGTCGTTTTTGATTTTGCCCCACTGTGCATTATCGAACATGAAGGCTACCGACTGTTGGTCCGTGAGGAGAGTGAATCTCCTGCCGGCCAGGTAATGCCTCCAATGTCGCACCGCTTCCACTATGGCTTGGGCTTCCTTTTCCACTGAGGAGTGGCGGATTTCTGAAGCGTCGAGGGTTCGAGAGAAAAAGGCCACGGGTCTGCCCGCTTGGTTAAGGGTGGCCGCTAGAGCTACGTCGGAGGCGTCGCTCTCGACCTGGAAGGGGAGGGACTCGTCGATGGCGCGCATCGTGGCCTTTGCGATATCCGCTTTGATGCAGCTGAAGGCCTGGCAAGCCTCTGTCGACAGAGGGAAGGTCGTGGTCTGTATTAGGGGGCGGGCCTTGTCTGCGTACTGGGGGACCCACTGGGCGGAGGATGAAAAGAACCCCAGGCAGCGTTTTAGGGCTTTTGAGCAGTGCGGGAGGGGAAATTCCATGAGGGCGCGCATACGTTCGGGGTCGGGGCCTATTATCCCATTGCGCACTATGTAGCCCAGGATGGCTAGCCGGTTTGTGCTAAAAACGCACTTGTCCTCGTTGCACGTGAGGTTCAAGGCTTTAGCGGTCTGGAGGAATTTTTGGAGGTTGGCGTCGTGGTCCTGCTGATCGTGGCCGCAGATGGTTACATTGTCGAGATACGGGAACGTGGCCCGTAACCCGTGTTGATCAACCATTCGGTCCATCTCTCGTTGGAAGACCGAGACCCCGTTTGTGACGCCAAATGGGACCCTTAGGAAATGGTATAACCGCCCGTCTGCCTCGAAGGCTGTGTACTTGCGGTCACTTGGGCGGATGGGGAGCTGATGGTAGGCGGACTTGAGGTCCACGGTGGAGAAGACCTTATATTGGGCAATCCGATTGACCATGTCGGATATGCGGGGGAGAGGGTACGCGTCTAGTTGTGTGTACCTGTTGATGGTCTGGCTATAGTCTATGACCATCCTTTGCTTCTCCCCTGTCTTTACTACTACCACCTGTGCTCTCCAGGGACTATTGCTGGCCTGGATTATGCCTTCCTTTAGTAGCCGCTGGACTTCGGACCGAATGAAGGTCCGGTCCTGGGCGCTGAACCGTCTGCTCCTCGTGGCGACGGGTTTGCAATCCGGGGTGAGGTTTGCAAACAAGGATGGGGGTTGCACCTTGAGGGTTGCAAGGCCGCAGATAGTGAGTGGGGGTATGGGCCGCCGAATTTGAAGGTTAGGCTCTGTAGATTGCACTGGAAGTCTAATCCCAGTAATGTGGGGGCGCAGAGTTGGGGAAGGACGTAGAGCCTGTAGTTTTTGAACTCCCTACCTTGCACAGTTAGGGTAACTATGCAGAAGCCTTTGATCTGTACGGAGTGGGATCCTGCAGCTAGGGAAATCTTTTGTGTACTGGGACGGATGGTCAAAGAACAGCGTCTTACCGTGTCGGGGTGGATAAAGCTCTCCGTGCTCCCGGAGTCGACCAGGCATGGTGTCTCGTGCCCGTTTATCAGCACCCTTGTTGTCGTCGTCTGGAGCGTCCGGGGCCGAGCTTGGTCCAGCGTCATTGAAGCCAGACGTGGTTGTAATGGTTGAGCGTCTTCTTCGAACCCCGTGGAGCCGTCGACACTGGGGTCCGTTGTTGCCGTCCAAGATGGCATCGGGGGTGAACAAGATGGCTGCCCCCATGCATCGCACATGGCTGGGGGGTCACAAGATGGCGGCAGGGGTGGACAAAATGACCGCCCCCATGCGTCGCACAGGTCTGGGGTGGTCCAAGATGGCGGCGCCCTTCCTCCACTCGTGGTGGCCGGGACCCAAAATGGCGGCGCCTGCGGGTCGCACATGGGGCGCTGGGGGGGTAGGGGAGCGTTAGGAACGCGCAGGGCTCCCTCTTCTCTGGGGACAGCGGTGGCCGGGACCCAAAGTGGTAGCGCCGGCGGGTCATACATGGGGCGCGGGGGGGGGGGGGTGTTGGGGAGCGTAAACGGCGTGCAGAGCTCCCTGTTCTCCGGGGAGAGTGGTGGTCGGGACCCAGAGTGGTAACGCCGGCGGGTCATACATGGGGCGCTGGGGGGGGTTGGGGAGCTAAACGGCGTGCAGGGCTCCCTGTTCTCCCGGGACAGCGGCGACCGCGCGGGACCGGCACACAGCCGCGAAATGGCCCTTTTCCCCGCAGCTCTTACAGATCGCTGCGCGGGCCGGGCAGCGCTGTCGGGGGTGTTTCGCCTGGCCGCAGAAATAGCAGTGGGCTTCCCCGCGCAAGCCTGTGTTGTGTCCGGGTGGGGGGTGGGTTTGTCGCGACGTGGTGCGTACGGAGCCCAATGGGCTGCAGCGCGGTCGGGGCCGTAGGCGCGGGTATTTCGCGCGGCCACGTCTAGGGAGGCTGCTAGGGCCCGTGCCTCTGAGAGTCCTAGCGACTCTTTTTCTAGAAGTCTTTGGCGGATTTGGGAGGCGTTCATACCTGCCACAAAAGCATCGCGCATTAACATGTCCGTGTGTTCATTTGCGTTCACCGGCGGGTAGCTGCAGGCCCGTCCCAAAATTAGTAGCGCAGCGTAGAATTCATCTATCGATTCTCTGGGACTTTGCCGTCTCGTTGCGAGTTGATAGCGAGCGTAGATCTGGTTTACTGGGCGAACATAGAGACTTTTTAGTGCTGCGAACGCCGTCTGGAAATCCTCTGCGTCTTCGATGGGAGAGAAAATCTCCGTGCTTAACCTCGAGTGCAGGACCTGTAGTTTTTGGTCTTCTGTGACCCAGCCGGTGGCCGTTCTGAGGTAAGCCTCGAAACAAGTCTGCCAGTGCTTGAAAGCTGCTGCTGCGTTCACTGCGTGGGGGCTGATCCTCAGGCATTCTGGGATGATCCTAAGCTCCATAGTCCTTTAGTCACGCTGAATAAATTGTAGCGCACAAAGACTCCGAGAGACGAATAGAGTGAAGTTGATGAGGCTTTATTAAGCGTGACTGTTCCCCCGCAGTTCAGTAGTAGACTGCCTGCGGGGGAGGACTCCTGGTACTTATCCTCCGCCTTCAGGGCGGAGCTAGAGGTCAACCAGGACCCGGGATCTGTCTGCCAATGACATCACGGCTTCACAGTCCCACATGACCCCTAATGCATACTACCACACCAGCACAGTATCCCAGCTCCCTGCACAGTATCCCAGCACCCAGCACAGTTTCCCAGCTCCCAGCACAGTATCCCAGCTCCCTGCACAGTATCCCAGCTCCCAGCACAGAATCCCAGCTCCCAGCACAGTATCCCAGCTCCCTGCACAGTATCCCAGCTCCCAGCACAGTATCCCAGCTCCCAGCACAGTATCCCAGCTCCCTGCACAGTATCCCAGCTCCCAGCACAGTATCCCAGCTCCCAGCACAGTATCACAACTCCCTGCACAGTATCCCAGCTCCTAGCACAGTATTCGAGCTCCAGCACAGTATCCCAGCTCCCAGCAGAGTATCCCAGCTCCCAGCACAGTATCCCAGCTCCCAGCACAGTATCCCAGCTCCCAGCACAGTATCCCAGCTCCCAGCACAGTATCCCAACTCCCTGCACAGTATCCCAGCTCCCAGCACAGTATCCCAGCTCCCTGCACAGTATCCCAGCTCCCAGCACAGTATCACAGCCCCCTGCACAGTATCCCAGCTCCCAGCACAGTATCCCAGCTCCTAGCACAGTATTCGAGCTCCAGCACAGTATCCCAGCTCCCAGCAGAGTATCCCAGCTACCAGCACAGTATCCCAGCTCCCAGCACAGTATCCCAGCTCCCAGCACAGTATCCCAGTTCCCAGCACAGTATCCCAGCTTCCAGCACAGTATCACAGCTCCCAGCACAGGATCCCAGCTCCCAGCAGAGTATCCGACCTCCAGCTCAGTATCCCAGCTCCCAGCACAGTATCCCAACTCCCAGCACAGTATCCCAGCTCCCAGCAGAGTATCCCAGCACCCAGCACAGTATTCCAGCTCCAGCACAGTTTCCAAGCTCCCAGCACAGTATCCCAGCTCCCAGCACAGTATCCCAGCTCCCAAAACTGTATCCCAGCTCCAGCACAGTATCCGACCTCCAGCACAGTATCCCAGCTGCAGCTCAGTATCCCAGCTCCCAGCACAGTATCCCAGCTCCCATCACAGTATCCCAGCTCCCAGCACAGTATCTGTGGCGCGATTGTCCGACCCCCCACTGGGTCGGGGAATCGCCGGGGGCTGGCGTGAATCCAGCCCCGCCAGTTGCCGAATTCTCCGGCACCGGATATTCGGCTGGGGTGGGAATTGCGCCGCGCCGGTTGGCGGGTTCTCCCCGGCGATTCTCCAGCCCGGATGGGCCGAAGTCCCGCTGCTAGAATGCCTGTCCCGCCGGCGTGGATTAAACCACCTCTCTTACCGGCGGGACAAGGCGGCGCAGGCGGGCTCTGGGGTCCTGGGGGGGGGGGGGGCGCGGGGCAATCTGGCCCCGGGGGGTTCCCCCACGGTGGCCTGGCCCGCGATCGGGGCCCACCGATCCGCGGGCGGGCCTGTGCCATGGGGGCACTCTTTTCCTTCCGCCTTCGCCACGGTCTCTACTATGGCAGAGGCGGAAGAGACTCCCTCCACTGCACATGCGCGGGGATGCCGTGAGCGGCCGCTGATGCTCCCGCGCATGCGCCGCCCGGCAATGCCATTACCGCGCCAGCTGGCGGGGCACCAAAGGCCTTTCCCACCAGCTGGCGGGGCGGAAATCAGTCCGGCGCGGGCCAAGCCCCTCAAGGTTAGGGCTCGGCCGCTCAAGGGGCGGAGGATTCCGCACCTTTGGGGCGGCGCGATGCCGGTCTGATTCGCGCCGCTTTTGGCGCCGGTCGGCGGACATCGTGCCAATTGCAGAGAATCCTGCCCCTGAGCTCCAGCTCAGTATCCCAGCTCCCAGCACAGTATCCCAGCTCCAGCTCAGTATCCCAGCTCCCAGCACAGTATCCTAGCTCCCAGCACAGCATCCCAGCTCCTAGCACAGTATCCCAGCTCCCAGCACAGTATCCCATCTCCAGCACAGTATCCCATTCCCAGAACAGTATCCAAGCTCCCAGCACAGTATCCCAGCTCCAGCTCAGTATCCCAGCTCCCAGCACAGTATCCCAGCTCCCAGCACAGCATCCCAGCTCCCAGCACAGTATCCCAGCTCCCAGCACAGTATCCCATCTCCAGCACAGTATCCCAGCTCCCAGCACAGTATCCCAGCTCCAGCTCAGTATCCCAGCTCCCAGCACAGTATCCCAGCTTCCAGCACAGCATCCCAGCTCCTAGCACAGTATCCCAGCTCCCAGCACAGTGCCCCAGCTCCCAGCACAGTATCCCATCTCCAGCACAGTATCCCAGCTCCAGCACAGTATCCCAGCTCCCAGCACAGTATCCCAGCTCCCAGCACAGCATCCCAGCTCCTAGCACAGTATCCCAGCTCCCAATACAGTATCCCAGCTCCCAGCAGAGTATCCCAGCTCCCAGCACAGTATCCCTGCTCCCAGTAGTGTATAAAGGGCCCTTAAACCTCATCCCTCACATGCCCACCCACTCCCCCATGTCAGCCATGCCCCTTCAGATCACCATGCCACTCCTTGCCACCTCTATCCCCTCCATTTATCCTTCTCACCCCATCAGACCACCCATGCCACCCTTGTGCCCCCATGTGTCCTCCATGCCCAAAGCTTAATTTAACTGGAGACCTGGCACTGCTCCGCCAGTTGTGTTTGTTTATAAAATCCAGTTGAGTCTCCTGGTTTTCCAGCCTGCTGACAGGAACCCCACCTGTCCATAATTCTGTCCATAACTGAAGGATTTCCAAATCTGTCCCCCTAAATCATTGATCTCATCCAAAGAAATAGGTGACCTCCTCATTCTTCCACCCAAAACGCATTGCTTCAATCTTACTTCAATAGAAATGAAGTTGCCATTCAAATGGCCATTCCGCAGGTTTGTTGACATCCTCTTGTGTCTCATCACAGTTTTCCCCTGCATTAACTGTGTGACTCAACTTGTTGTCGTCTGCAAGCTTTGATGTTGGCCTTTGCATCCAAGCCCAAATCTTTCATCTGCCTTGCTTCAATGGCCCATAAAATACTGAGATCTTGGGATGCGCAAAAACAAAAGATTACTGTAAGCCAGGTGTCCATCTGTCCATATTGCTAAATAAAGAATGGATTTTCACCAATTTACATGAAAACATTTCATGTAAACTCTTCAAAATCCATTGGCAGGGACGTTAGATGCAACGAACGATCCGCCTTGTCAAGATAGCATAACTAACGGTAGCTGAATGTTGCAGTTTTCTTTCGGCTGGAGTGGGAGACCTCAAGCTGTTTTTAGAATTCATCTGTGCGTTGTGTTTTAATGAGCTCTCTGTCCCTTATTTGGGCTCACAAAATGCCAGAGCATTCATTATCACGACAGAAAATAGACTTTTGAAAACACTTGCAACACAGGGTTATTACGATCAGGATTTTATTTGACTGCAAGCCAGACATTGCCAAGGTAAACAACTTCCCTCCACCACAGATGAAGAAATAGAGGGGCAGTCATTGCAGTGTCGAGCTGTAAAAGAAAACCCAGCACAGTTTCCATTTCAATGTTTGCAAAGTAATTAAGAGCAATTTATGCCAAAATGTTCTAATTAAAAGTGGTGGTAGTTGACAAAATATCTCCATGTTAGAAAGTCACAAATGGTATTTTAAGGAGTAGATTTTGCAGGAAATTTTGGAAGCGCGAGAGGCAGTTTTTAAAATGTTGTACAGATATTGATGTTTCATCACAAGTTAGTAAATGCTGCACCACTTAATTTAATATTCAATGCCCATATATTAGTAAGATACCAGCGATTCAATAGTTGTATGTTGTCGGGCACAACCCTTGGGGAGTAAATTTTATGCATTTGTGCTTTCAATGCAACGTTTTGCTTGACAGGAGAGAAGATTGGGCAACTGGATTGGAGGTCAGTGTTTCCGATGTGTGGTTTCCCTGACTTTGTAATCATTATGATTAATAACCTGGAAATGATGAGAGTTAGAAAGTGGGAACATTGACCTCTGCGCCCCACTGCGGAATCTGGTCTCCCTTTGAGCAAGCCTGTGTGCAGGGAATATTAACTGAAAACCTATCTACACTTGTTATTTTTTGAAAAAACTGTCAGCAAGTTGGAAAGCACGATAGCTTAATAAACCAGGCGTATCACCCAGTCTGAGCACTCTTGGGGCGCAATTCTCCCATCGGGAGACTAAGTCCCGACGCCGGAGTGAAAACCGAAGTGTTTCACTCCGGCATCGGAAGCCGCTCCCAGCCCCCTATTCTCCCGCCCCCGGGGGGTTAGTAACGGCGTTGCGTCATTTATGCGCGCCGGGCCTTGGCACCGCATAAAAGCGGCGCCGCGTAAATGACGTGGCCGGCGCCGCGTAAATGACATCAACCGCGCATGTGCGGGTTGGCCGGCGCTAACCCGTGCATACGCAGTTGCCATCCTCCCCGAGGCCGCCCCGCAAGAAGATGTCGGATGGATCTTGCAGGGCGGTGGAGGAAAGGAGGTCCTCCTTCAGAGAGGCCGGCCCGCCGGTCGGTGGGCACCAATCGCGGGCCAGACCCCTTTTGAGGCTGCCCCCGATGAAGGAATCCCCCTCCCTCCCCCACAGGCCGCCCCCCCCCCAGCATTCCCGCGCTGTTCCGGCCGGCAGCGACCAGGTGTGGACGGCGTCAGCGGGAAGCCGTCGTGTTGACCAGGCCGCTCGGCCCATCTGGGCCGGAGAATCGCCGCTCGCCCGTTACAAACGGCGAGCGGCGATTCTCCCAGCGGCCAGCCGTGATTCTCACCGCGCTGCTTTGGGGGGGTGGGAGAATCGCGTGCAGGTGCCCAGGGGGGGGGGGGGTGGCGGGACTCACACGGCGCCCCAGCGATTTTCCCACCCGGCGTGGGTGGGGTGAATTCCGCCTTTGATCTTGTCAAATAGTTTCCTCAATGAACTTTGAGAATTTACTTCTCACAATTTGCGGCCATAAATCAACGGAATTTTTAATAGGAACCTCATGGTCTCAACTAAGTTCTGGGGGAAACGGTTTGAGGAAATTTACTCTTTAAATTCTCTAAATTATGGAATGGGAGCCTCGATGGGAAATCATCATCAAGTAGATGCTGGCGGTGGTGTTAGTGGTGGTGGTGGGTGGTGAGGAGCGGGGTGGAGTGGGGGTGGCTGGTGTGGGGGGTGGTGATTTGAACTCCTCTAATTATCATGCCACTGCTATATCCAACAGCCACTGCATTATAGCACCCAACAGCCATTACATTACCGTAGCCAACACCTACAACATTACAGTGCCCAACAGCAATTAAGCCACAATATCTAAGAACGAGAATTATTACACTACAATAATACAGAGACCTGGTTGAGGGAAGGGCAGGATTGGCAGCTAAATGTTCCAGGATTTAGATGTTTCAGGCGGGATAGAGGGGGATGAAAAAGGGGAGGCGGAGTTGCGCTACTGGTTAGGGAGAGTATCACAGCTGTACTACGGGAGGACACCTCAGAGGGCAGTGAGGCTATATGGGTAGAGATCAGGAATAAGAAAGGTGCAGTCACAATGTTGGGGGTTTACTACAGGCCTCCCAACAGCCAGCGGGAGATAGAGGAGCAGATAGGTAGATAGATTTTGGAAAAGAGTAAAAACAACAGGGTTGTGGTGATGGGAGACTTCAACTTCCCCAATATTGACTGGGACTCACTTAGTGCCAGGGGCTTAGACGGGGCGGAGTTTGTCAGGAGCATCCAGGAGGGCTTCTTAAAACAATATGTAGACAGTCCAACTAGGGAAGGGGCGGTACTGGACCTGGTATTGGGGAATGAGCCCGGCCAGGTGGTAGATGTTTCAGTAGGGGAGCATTTCAGTAACAGTGACCACAATTCAGTAAGTTTTAAAGTGCTGGTGGACAAGGATAAGAGTGGTCCTAGGATGAATGTGCTAAATTGGGGGAAGGCTAATTATAACAATATTAGGCGGGAACTGAAGAACATAGATTGGGGGCGGATGTTTGAGGGCAAATCAACATCTGACATGTGGGAGGCTTTCAAGTGTCAGTTGAAAGGAATTCAGGACCGGCATGTTCCTGTGAGGAAGAAGGATAAATACGGCAATTTTTGGGAACCTTGGATAACGAGAGATATTGTAGGTCTCGTCAAAAAGAAAAAGGAGGCATTTGTCAGGGCTAAAAGGCTGGGAACAGACAAAGCCTGCGTGGAATACAAGGAAAGTAGGAAGGAACTTAAACAAGGAGTCAGGAGGGCTAGAAGGGGTCACGAAAAGTCATTGGCAAATAGGGTTAAGGAAAATCCCAAGGCTTTTTACACGTACATAAAAAGCAAGAGGGTAGCCAGGGAAAGGGTTGGCCCACTGAAGGATAGGCAAGGGAATCTATGTGTGGAGCCAGAGGAAATGGGCAAGGTACTAAATGAATACTTTGCAACAGTATTCACCAAAGAAAAGAAATTGGTAGATGTTGAGTCTGGAGAAGGGTGTGTAGATAGCCTGGGTCACATTGAGATCCAAAAAGACGAGGTGTCTTAAAAAATATTAAGGTAGATAAGTCCCCAGGGCCTGATGGGATCTACCCCAGAATACTGAAGGAGGCTGGAGAGGAAATTGCTGAGGCCTTGACAGAAATCTTTGGATCCTCACTGTCTTCAGGGGATGTCCCGGAGGACTGGAGAATAGCCAATGTTGTTCCTCTGTTTAAGAAGGGTAGCAAGGATAATCCAGGGAACTACAGGCCAGTGAGCCTTACTTCAGTGGTAGGGAAATTACTGGAGAGAATTCTTCGAGACAGGATCTACTCCCATTTGGAAGCAAATGGACGTATTAGTGAGAGGCAGCATGGTTTTGTGAAGGGGAGGTCGTGTCTCACTAACTTGATAGAGTTTTTCGAGGCGGTCACTAAGACGATTGATGCAGGTAGGGCAGTGGATGTTGTCCATATGGACTTCAGTAAGGCCTTTGACAAGGTCCCTCATGGTAGACGAGTACAAAAGGTGAAGTCACACGGGATCAGGGGTGAGCTGGCAAGGTGGATACAGAACTGGCTAGGTCATAGAAGGCAGAGAGTAGCAATGGAAGGATGCTTTTCTAATTGGAGGGCTGTGACCAGTGGTGTTCCACAGGGATCAGTACTGGGACCTTTGCCCTTTGTAGTATCTATAAATGATTTGGAGGAAAATGTAACTGGTCTGATTAGTAAGTTTGCAGACGACACAAAGGTTGGTGGAATTGCGGATAGCGACGAGGACTGTCATAGGATACAGCAGGATTTAGATTGTTTGGAGACTTGGGTGGAGAGATGGCAGATGGAGTTTAATCCAGACAAATGTGAGGTAATGCATTTTGGAAGCTCTAATGCAGGTAGGGAATATACAGTGAATGGTAGAACCCTCAAGAGTATTGAAAGTCAAAGAGATCTAGGAGTACAGGTCCACAGGTCACTGAAAGGGGCAACACAGGTGGAGAAGGTAGTCAAGAAGGCATACGGCATGCTTGCCTTCATTGGCCGGGGCATTGAGTATAAGGATTGGCAAGTCATGTTGCAGCTGTATCGAACCTTAGTTAGGCCACAATTGGAGTACAGTGTTCAATTCTGGTCGCCACACTACCAGAAGGATGTGGAGGCTTTAGAAAGGGTGCAGAAGAGATTTACCAGAATGTTGCCTGGTATGGAGGGCATTGGCTATGAGGAGCGGTTGAATAAACTCGGTTTGTTCTCACTGGAACGAAGGAGGTTGAGGGGCGGCCTGATAGAGGTCTAGAGAATTATGAGGGGCATAGACAGAGTGGATAGTCAGAGACATTTTCTCCCGTGGTAGAGGGATCAATTACTAGGGGGCATAGGTTTAAGGGGAGAGGGGCAAGGTTTAGAGTAGATGTACGAGGCAAGTTTTTTACACAGAGGGTAGTGGGTGCCTGGAACCCGCTACCGGAGGAGGTGGTGGAAGCAGGGACAATAGTGACATTTAAGGGGCATCTTGACAAATACATGAATAGGATGGGAATAGAGGGATTCGGACCCAGGAAGTGTAGAAGATTGTAGTTTAGTCGGGCAGCATGGTCGGCACGGGGTTGGAGGGCCGAAGGGCCTGTTCCTGTGCTGTACATTTCTTTGTTCTTTGTTTGTTCAATACCCAATAGCCGTTATGTTATAATATCCAACAACTGCTACACTACAGTATCAAGCAACTTGTATTCTATAATATCCAAAACTCGTTACACCACACTATCGAACAAAAAAAGTAACAAAACTGTACCCGACCACCGTTACAGTGCAATATCCATCAACCACCACATTGCAGCACTCAAAGCTCACTGGACCTCCAATTCCCAATAACCACTATACTGTACAATTGTGCTACTGTATTTCACAAACACAACACAATTGCCCACTTGGTGTCTGTATGGCATTTTTTCATTCCCTACTTTCTTATTTACATGTGCACAAACTTGTCAATTATAGAAACTGCAAAAAAAAATTGTTACACTAGGAAAGCTAGGCCTCAGTCCATATCCCTCACACCTTCATCTTTCCAAACACATTCTCATTGCCTCTTGTCTTAACTATCTTAATAACTTCTCCTGGAAATCATTCATCTTTGTTTTACGACTTGACTCTTTCCTTTTCCAATCCATAAAAAATGTAAATGTGCATGCTGTCCTGTGAGAGCACCTTTAAGAAATGGGTGTTTAGAAAAATATCTGCAGTGGATGTACCTTTAAGAAATGGGTGTTTATCATTGATGTCAGAGTGTGGGTGGAGCTGGGCTGTCTGTCTGCTTTTACCTTCGCTTTAGGCTGTTTGCTACAGGGTGTGTCTCGTTTCGTTTTAGATTTGGAAAAGCTGCAATCACAGCAAGATGTGTATGAATCTCTGCAAGCTTCTGAATGTTCATTTGGTGATTTCAAAGTGGTAACTGTTCTCAGTAGTGAAGTTAAACCTGATGTCTTTCTGTAAAGAGGGTTCTTTTTGTCTTATGGATGTTGCAAGGAAAGATTAAGAGTTACTTCGAGAATACTGTATTCTTTGGGGGATTTATTGGTGTTGATAGTTGTTAAGATGTTTACTGTGGGTTTATAAAGTGTTAACTGGTTTCATAAATAAACAGTGTTTTAATTTGAAACTACTGTAGATTTATTTTGCATCACACCTGCAGAGTAGGCCCGTGTGTTTTCCCAAACCACAATTTATTCAAAGTTGTGGGTCAGGTGAACTCCATGATACACTTTGGGGCTCTCTAAACCCTGGCCCATAACAATGCTGTGATGGATTTAATGATTAGATTCACAGGCGCTTGCAGCACAGAAGGGAGCCATTCGGCCCATCGTGTCCATGCAGCTCAACAAAGGACTGACTGCACTAATCCTATTTTCCAGCGCTTGGACCACAGCCCTGGAGCTTACGGCAGGGGAAGTGAATATTTAAATACTTCTTAAATGTTAGAAGCGTTTTTGACTCAACCGCTAAGTAGTGAGTTCAAGACTCCCACAAGCTTCTGGGTGAAAAAGCTTCTCCTCAACTCCCTTCTTAGCCTTCTACCTCTTACCTTGACTCCAGGTCCCCAGGCTATTGATTCTTCTACTACTGGAAAAAAAATGTCTTCCTACCCACCCTACCTTTTATAATAATAGTCACAAGCAGGCTTACATTGCAATGAAGCTACTGTGAAAAGCCACGAGTCGCCACATTCCGGCACCTGTTCGGGTACACAGATGGAGAATTCAGAATGTCCAAATTACCTAACAGCCCGTCTTTTGGGACTCATGGTGGAGTCCGCTATGCCCCTCATAAACACAAACACCTCTATCGGGTCCCCACACCACCTTCGCTCTTCTGAGAAAAACAGCCCCAGCCTATGCAATCTTTCCTCATAGCTCAGATCCTCCAGCCCACGCAGCGTCCTGGTAAATATCCTCTGCACCCCCTGCAGTGCAATCACATCTTTTGAAATGCTTTTGTGCAAGAACAAAAAATTTGAAGCCTCTTTTTATTATAATCAAGAAATAAAACTGAAGGGCCATGGCCCACTGATCAGGGCCTCATCACGGTATGAAAGCCTACATGAAAATAATAATGTACAACAGGAATCAGAGGTTCAGTGAATTTTGACACGTAAATTGTAGGTGGAACGTAAGAGTATAAACGGCACAAGAACTTTCATGGTTCCAAGGTTGTGGGTACAAATGTTATTTTACTTCAGTATGTGTTTTGAACATGTCGGTCTGGATCGAACATAAAATCAGTTTGAGGCCCAAGTTGATTTAGCTCCTGGTCTCCACCGACATCCTCCTGGCTAGTTGCATTCCACACCCCCACCAACCTCAATACAGGGAGGACGCAGGCTGGAGTCAAACATGGTAAAATTTCACAGCTCAGAGGCTGGTGAGGATTGACGGTCATTTCACAGGTGACAGGTTGCCAGCGGATTTCCAGGACTTTCCTCCTGGAACTCAGAGGACACTTTTATTGCTCTTTTCCTGGCTAAGGCAAGTTTGTAGCTTAACTTGAATACTTTCTTCTTCCTGTTAAGGAGGCTCAATGAAGGTACAGCATAATAAGAGTACATGGCGCTGTAATGATCCCTTTGAGGTGGACGTTGAGGTAGACAGGTTAGACGCCTGCCCCCATACCCTGGACATTGACCCAACTCTGTAGATACATGTGAGCCCCCCCCCCCCCAACCCTCATGCACCATACCAACCCCTCACCCACCCCTCACTCTCCATACTCCATGCCCCCTTCCCCCAAAGCCCCTTCACATTCCTTCCATATTCCCCATGCTCACTCAGCCCATCAACCCCCATACCCATGCCCCATTTCTCCACATGCTCTCTCATCCAGTAATCACTACGGACAAACGTTTGCGTCTTATAATAACATCAGGGATTCTTTGAGGTGCTCATGAAACTGTCAAGACAATAAAAACTCATTCAAAAACATTTAACAGGCAGCACAGTGGTGCAGTGGTTAGCACTGCTGCTTCATGCTGCCTAGGACCCGGTTTGATCCCGGCCCGGTGTGGAGTTTGCACACTCTCGCCATGTCTGCGTGGGTCTCACCCCCTCAACCCAAAGATGTGCAGGCTAGCTGGATTGGCCACAAAATAAAAAATTCCCTGAATTGAAAAAAAAATGAATTGGGTACTTATAAATTAAAAAAACATTGAATAAACATAATCCTCTTCAGTGATCAGAAAACTGTCAAGATAAACAAGCATGCATTCAAAAACCATTCAAAAATCATTACCCTAGTTAGTGGTCCTAAAACTGCCAAAACAAATAACCCATGGTCTCTTTGACAGATATTCAACAACACGAGTTGAGCTGAATCTATTAGTGGGGCTTTGAATTCAGCCAAGCATTCATAATGGCATTTAATTGCTTAACGAAGCCACCAGAACTGAATACACTAATGCATTTAAAATCCCTGAAAGTGCTTATCCACCTGTTTAAACTTAAATGATGCCTGAGCTGTCATTCAATTCAAATATGAAAATCGCTTATCGTCACGAGTAGGCTTCAATTAAGTTTCTGTGAAAAGTCCCTAGTCGCCACATTCCGGCGCCTGTTCGGGGAGGCTGGTACGGGAATATTAAATGGCAGGGTGCAACTTAAACACTCATATCAGAATCACAATGTTGTTCAATGCAGAAAATCATTTAATCCAGTGTATTATAAACTCTAATGCTTCTGAATCATTTCTACTTTCACAATGCTCTTCTATTCAGTTCAGCTTATCTTTTAAGAATCCTTTCATAAACACTATTAAAAATATGTGAATTTATCATATACATATCATACCATAAAACATTAGAACAGGTAAAGTTGGCAACTTCTTTTGAACAGACTGGTAAAAATGTTCCTGACCCCCAGACGAGGGTTCCCCCATAATAATAATTTAATAATAATAATCTTTATTGTCACTAGTAGGCTCACATGAAGTTACTGTGAAAAGCCCCCAGTCGCCACACTCTGACACCAGGGGCGTCATTCTCCGACCACCCGTCGGGTCGGAGAATGGCCGTTGGCCGCCGTGAATCCCGCCCCTGCTGAAGTCTCCGGTACCGGAGATTGGGTGGGGGCGGGAATCGGGCCGCGCCGGTTGGCGGGACCCCCCGCTCAATTCTCCGGCCCGGATGGGCCAAAGTCCCGCCCAGAAATTGCCTGTCCCGCCGGCGTAAATTAAACCTGTTATTTACTAGTGGGACCAGGCGGCGTGGGCAGGCTCCGGGGTCCTGGGGGGGGCGCAGGGCGATCTGACCCCGGGGGGTGCCCCACTGTGGCCTGGCCCGCGATCGGGGCCCACCGATCCGCGGGTGGGCCTGTGCCGTGGGGGCACTCTTTCCCTTCCGCCTCCGCCATGGCCTCCACCATGGCGGAGGCGGAAGAGACTCTCCCCACTGCGCATGCGCGGGAAACTGTCAGCGGCCGCTGACGCTCCCGCGCATGCGCCGCATTTCCGCGCCAGCTGGCGGGGCAACAAACGCCATTTCCGCCAGCTGGCGGGGCGGAAATCCCTCCGGCGTCGGCCTAGCCCCTCAATGTTGGGGCTAGGCCGCCAAAGATGCGGAGCATTCCGCACCTTTGGGGCAGCGCGATGCCGGTCTGATTGGAGCCTATTTGGGCGCCAGTCGGTGGACATCGCGCCGTTGGGGGAGAATTTTGCCCCTGTTCGGATACACAGAGGGAGAATTTAGAATGTCCAAATTACCTAACAGCACGTCTTTCAGGCCTTGTGGGAGGAAACTGGAGTATCCGGAGGGAACCCATGCAGACACAGGGAGAATATGCAGACTCCACACAGCCAGTGACCCAAGCTGGGAATCGAACATGGGACCCTGGCACTGTGAAGCAACAGTGCTAACCACTGTGCTACTGTGCTGCCCAGGTCAGGAGTGCTGTGAGCAAGCTCGCAACTCTCCCTATTTCCCATGCTGATCAACCACCCAGTGAAGGGAAAGGGGATATGACCTGTACGTGCAGGAACCATGGCCGGGATTCTCCCCTACCCGGCGGGGCGGGGGGTTCCGGCGTAATGGAATGGCGGCAACCACTCCGGCGTCGGGCCACCCCAAAGTTGCGGCTAAGCCCTCACCTTGAGGGGCTAGGCCCGCGCCGGAGTGGTTTGCGCTCCACCGGCTGGCGGGAAAGGCCTTTGGCGCCATGCCAGCCGGGGCCGAAAGGTCTATGCCAGGCGACGCGGGTCGGCGCATGCGCGGGAGCGTCAGTGGCTGCTGATGTCATCCCCGCACATACGCAGGGGAGGGGGTCTCTTCTGCCTCTGCCATAGTGAAGACCATGGCGAAGGCGAAAGAAAAAGACTGCCCCCACAGCATAGGCCCGCCCGCGGATCGGTGGGCCCTGATCGGGGGCCAGGCCACCGTGGGGGCACCCCCCGGGGCCAGATCACCCCGCGACCCCCCCAGGACACCGGAGCTTGCCCGCGCCGCCTTGTCCCGCCGTTCAAAAGGTGGTTTAATCCACGCTGGCGGGACAGGCATTCCAGCAGCGGGACTTCAGCCCATCGAGGGCCAGAGAATCGGCAGGGGTGGGCCCGCCGACCGGCGCGGCGCGATTCCCGCCCCCGCTGACCGGCGCGGCGCGATTCCCGCCCCCACTGAATCTCTGGTGGCGGAGGCTTCGGGACACGCCAGGGGCGGGATTCACGCCAGCCCCCGCCGATTCTCTGACCCGGCGTGGGGTCGGAGAATTACGCCCCATGCACCTCAATTTTGGGATGAGAAAATTTGGCCCCAAATGTCTGACTTTGTTCAAGCTGACGTTTTAATATACTGTGAGCATAATTTAGCTGGCAATGCTGTGCATGTTTGCTGAAGTGTAGAACATACTAAATTGTGTTTGCTGACTGAACCTGGTCACCCTATTGTGAAATGAGATTGGTTTGACAAATAAAGCAGAAAAAATGAGCCGAAGATAGAATTCAAAGTGGGAAAATGGTGAGAGTTATGTAGTTAATGGTAAACAATCTGGTCACCTGGAGGTATGTGAGGAAACATCTCATTTCAGGGGAACTTGCTCGCAACAACACCTACCCTGTTGTAATGAATCATCAAGATATACATGATGAGATTGTATAAAGGATGACACCACAGAGACTGGTGGCAGAGTGGACAGGTGGTAAAAGTGTCAAGACTGCCTCAGCTAGATGCTTCTATCCAGAGAAGGAACAGATTGATGTTGTTTAACTGCTCTGTAAATGACTGCAGAAGTATTGAAATATATTAACTGGTTTATATTTGAAAGAAAGCGCCCTCGTCCCAATTTTGGAGACACTGCTGAATCCTTACACTCTTCCCTCCAAGGTGTTATTCTTTATTTATTCTTATTTTCTCAGATATTTTTGTTTATACAGTGTTCTCCATTCATCCCAATTATTCTCACATGTTTTGGTTTCTAGTATTGTACTGAACATCATTGTTTTGTTGAATAGTTTTCTGTTAATTAGTTTGCAGCCCATTTAGTCCTTTTACCTGTTCTGGCTGAAGGCGGTGATTCTCTCTCCTCCACTCTCCCATTCTTGTCTTCACACATGTCCATCCTTTGCGATGGTGAACCGACGTCTGAAATGTCACAACCACCTGCCTTTTCTTTTAACAAAACTGACTGACCTAAATTGTGACCACAGCATTTTTCTCTTATTAAGTTTGCTTTCCAAAGCTTGATTTTCTTCCCTCTTTTTGTTCGTCTTTATAGGCATAGGATTTACCGAGAATGCTGCCACGTGTTTCGCGGCGGCGCACAGTGACCCTCCATTGACCGGCAGTGGGATCTTCTGGTTCTACCCTTCTAATGGGATTTCTTATTGAAAGCGCCCCCGAGCTACCGGGATACCCGTAGCGGGGGTGCAATGTAGGTGGGATCGGAAGATCCCGCACGCGTGAACGGCTGTAAAATCTCACCCATTGTGTCTGTCGTGTTAATTAAATTATCACGCCATGGACAGCCACAATTGTTGTCTTTGGGGTGCATCAAAGTACCACGCTAGCTGTAGATTAAAAAAATGAGTGGATATTGTTGCTTCTCTTGTTCTGTACAAATTCTATACGGTTTTGCAGCTCGTTTTTCCTGGAACAGGTTGTTTGTCTGTCGCCAGAGACTTGTCGCCTGAGAGGCACCACTCTGCATAAAGCATGGCTGACTAGTGGTCTCTCCTCTCTTACCATCTGCCATTGGCATGTGTTACCAGGATTATGAATGCACATTCCTTGGACATTAAGTACTGAGGTGGGACTTGAACCCAGAGCTTCTGGTTTAGAGGCAGGGAAGCTACCCATCATGCCACAAGACCTCCTTGAGTGGATATTAGCAGATAGTAATTTGCTCATATCTTGTGTTTATCCCATGGACAGAGCCACACTGCATACACGATATTCACATTAGTAAATGTAACTTACAGATTATTTCTAGCCAATGTAGGCCTGCCATTTCTGCGATGGGCACAATCAAACATTACGCCCAAAGCCAAATATCCTCACAATCATATAAGAAAACAACTGATGGTCATAAACAATTAGGGACCAATTGAATGCCAAACCTACATATTATTCTTTCAGTCTTAAAATAGAAGTTTTGACTCAATTCATTAGCATTGATGTCGGTCAGACTTTGTTATGCCTCTATCTCTATTGGAATGTTAGTGGGCCAAAAAGATATGGCGGCGGGGACCTGGCTGCGGAAGTCCCATCCTTCAGGCATTTTCATCTGCATTGGACGGTGGATGTGTTGGATGTTTCACACCCAAGTTCAGAGCGAAGTCTGAGGAGTTAGTTTCAGACCCCATTTATCGTCAATCCCAATACTGCATTGAAGGAATTCAAAGGCAAGTCTTGAGCCAGAAGTCATAACAGGGGCTGTTTAGCACAGGGCTAAATCGCTGGCTTTGAAAGCAGACCAAGGCAGGCCAGCAGCATGGTTCAATTCCCGTAACAGCCTCCCCAAACAAGTGCCGGAATGTGGCGACTAGGGGCTTTTCACAGTAACTTCATTTGAAGCCTACTTGTGATAATAAGCGATTTTCATTTTCATAAATACAAAGAGAAAAAGAACAAAGAGCATTACAGGAACAGGCCCTTCAAGCCTGGGTTGATCCAGATTCCTTATTTAGACCTACAACTTGTATGAGCAGCATGGTAGCACAGTGGCTAGCACTGTGGCTTCACGGTGCCAGGTTCGATTCCCTACTGGGTCACTGTCTGTGCGGAGTCTGCACATTGTCCCCATGTCTGCATGGGTTTCCTCCGGGTGCTCTGGTTTCCTCCCACAGCCCCAAAACGTGCAGGTTAGGTGGATTGGCCATGCTAAATTGTTCTTAGTGTCCAAAAAGGTTAGGAGGGGTATGGGTTACGGGGATAAGGTGGAAGTGAGGGCTTAAGTGGGTCGGTGCAGATTTTATGGGCCAAATGTCCTCCTTCTGCACTTCATGTTCTATGTACTTATTGCTCAAAGATCTGTATCCCTTCATTCTCTGTCTGTTTCTGTCACTTTGAACATACATCTTAAAAATTGCTATCATGCCTTCCTCCACCATCTCCATTGGCAACGTGCTCCAGGCACCCACCACCCTCTGTGTGAAAAACATTTCCTGCACATCTCCCCTAAACTTCCCCCCTCTCACTTTGAACCTGTACCCCCTTGTAATTGAGCCTTCCAGCCTGGGAAAAAGCTTCGGATTATTCACCCTGTCTATACCTCTCATAATTTTGTAGACCTCAATCAAGTCTCCCCTCAGCCTCCGTCTTTCCACCGAAAATAATCTGAGTTTATTGAACCCCTCCTCACAGCTAACACTCTCCGGACCAGAGAACATCCTGATAAACCTTCTTTGCACTCTCTCCAAAGCATCCACATCCTTCTGGTAGTGTAGCGACCAGAACTGCTCGCAATATTCCAAATGTGGTCTAACTAAAATTTTATACAACTGTAAAATACCCTGGTCGATGAAGGCAAGCATGCTGAATGCCTTCTTGACCATATTATCCACCTGCATTGCCACATTCATGAAACTATGGACCTGAACGCCCAGGTCCTTCTGTGTGCCAATGCCCCTAAGGGTTCTGCCATTTACTGTATAATGCACACCTGAATTTGATCTTCCAAAATGCATCACCTCGCATTTGTCTACATTGAACTCCATCTGCCATTTCTCTGCCCAAGTCTCCAATCGCTCTATATTCTGCTGTATTCTCTGACAGTCCCCTTCACTATCTGCAACTCCACCTAGCTTAGTGTCATCTGCAAATTTGCTAATCAGACCATCTACATTTTCCTCCAGATCATTTATATATATTACAAGCAACTGTGGTCCCAGCACTGATCCCTGTAGAACACCATTAGTTACAGATGTTCATTCTGTAAAACGTCCTTCCACTGTTAGTCTCTATCTCCAGTTGCCAAGCCAGTTGTTTATCCATCTAGCTGGCACACCCCGAATCCCATGCAACGTTACTTTTTGTACCAGTCTGCCGTGAGGGATCTTGTCAAACACCTTACTAATGTCCATGTCGACGATATCCACAGCCTTTCCCTCAACAATTAATTTTATCACTTCCTCAAAAAAACTCTATCAAGTTGGTAAGACATGACCTTCCCCGTACAAAACCATGTTGCCTGTCACTAACAAGTCCATTCGCATCCACATGTGAATAAATCAAGTCCCTCAGTACCTTCTCCAACAGTTTCCCCACCACTGACGTCAGGCTCACCAGTCTATAATTACCTGGATTATCCCTGCTTCCCCTTTTAAACAATGGGATAACATTGGTTATTTTCCAGTCCTCTGGAACCTCACATATGGTCAAAGATGATGCAATGATGTCTGTTAAAGACTCAGCTATTTCCTATCTTGCCTCCCACAGGAACTGGCATATATCCCATCTGGCCCAGGGGACTTGTCCACCTTTTTTTTTTAATGAATGTTTTTTATTGGATTTTTGCACAGAGTATATTTTGCCGTTATGTACACAGGATATGATATATCTATAAATATGTAAGTAGGCATCCATTTGTGCCAGCGAGGCACTTCCGGAGTGCAATCCTCGAGTGGGCCTGGTGCCGGTGTTGCCCCTCGTTTCTCCTGATCGGAATTCGCCGCCGTTGTCTTCTCGTGCCCGCTGCCGCTTCAGCTGGCCCTCCCTTCCTCCACCTGTATTCTCCTTTTTCTCTGTTCCTGTGGATGTCAGGTTGGTTAACATTTCCCTGCCTCCCCCCCCCCTCCCCCCCCCCCCCCCGCCCCACCTCCCTGGCTCTCCTCTATTGTTCCCTGTCTCTTCTCTCTTCTCCCCCCCACGGTTCACCTTTCCTTTCCTCCTCCCCCCACCCCCTGTGGTTCACCTTTCCTTCCTCTTAGACTGAGTTGTTCCCTCCCCCCCTTCCGTTCTATCTCCCCCTCTCATGCTTTGGCTGCTTTCCCCTGGTTCCTGGCTAACTGGCTATTCTTCTGCTTGTTTCTTAGCCACAAACAATTCCCGGAACAATGAGGTGAATGGCTCCCACGTTCTGTGGAAGCCGTCGTCTGACCCTCGGATGGTGAATTTGATTTTCTCCATTTGGAGAGATTCCGAGAGGTCGGACAGCCAGTCTGCAGCTTCGGACTTGACTACCTTAATGCATTTTAAAATATTCATCACTTCCTCCTTCATTATGCTGACATGTCCCAGAGTATTTACATGCCCATCCCTAACTCAACATCCATCATGTCGCTCTCCTTGGTGAATACCGATGCAAAGTATTCATTAAGGATCTCACCCACTTCTTCTGACTCCACGCATAACTTCCCTCCTTTGTCCTTGAGTGGGCCTTGGTATTTTCTTTGACCTTGCTTGTCAGTGATATTTCATGGCCTATTTTACTCCTCCTAACTGCCCGTTTGCGTTTGTTCCTACTTTCCCGATATTCTTCAAAAGCTTTGTCTGTTTTTAGTTGCCTAGACCTTTTTCTTTTTGACTAATTTCACAATTTCCCCTGTAATGCATGGTTTCCTAATCCTGCCACTTCTGTCCTTCATTTTCACAGGGACATGACTGCCCCGCACTCTAATCAACTAGTCTTTAAATCCCACATATCAAATGTGGATCTCCCTCAAACAGTCGCTCCCAATCCACATTCTCCAACTCTTGCTGATTTCTGTTGTAGTTACCTTTCCCTCAATTTAGCACTCTCACTTGAGGGCCATTCTTGTTCTTATCCATGATTATTCGAAAACTGACAAAATTTTGATCACTATTCCCAAAATGTTCCCCTCCTGAAACTTTGGTCACCTGGCTGGGGTCATTCCCCGATACTAGGTGCAGTAAAGCCCCCACCCTGCTTGGACAATCAATATACTGGGCGGGATTCTCCAATAATGGGGTTATGTCCCCACGCCGGTGTGAAAACCGCCGCCAACCACTCCGGCATCAATGGCCCCCGAAAATGAGGAATTCTCCCCTTTCTAGGAGGCTAGGTTGCCGCCGGAGTGGTTCCCGCAGCTCCAGCCGGCGCCGAACGGCCCGCGCGAGTTCGCACATGTGCGGAACGGCCGGAGTATTTCCGCGCATACGCGGGGGTTACCTTCTCTGCGCCGGCCCCCGGGCAATATGACGGAGCTCTACAGGGACCCGGCGCAGAGTAAAGCAGGCCCCCCTGGAACCAGCCCGCCCGCCGATCGGTAGGCCCCAATTGCGGGCCAGGCCACCGTGGGGGCCCCCCCTCCTGGGGTCGGATCCCCCCGCCCCACCCCCCCCCCTCCAGGACGGCCCCCGCACACTGACCATCCAAGTCCCGTCTGTGTGAGGTGAGTAATCCACGCCGGCGGGACTGGGCAAAACTTGTCGGCCACTCGGCCCATCGGGGCCCGGAGAATCGCCGGGGGGGTCCGCTGACAAAGGCCCCCCAACCGGCGTGGCGATGATCCCGCCGGTGCCCGAAAAACTGTGCCGGAGAATAGGGAAGTCGGCGTCTGGGGCAGGGTCAGAGAATCCCGGCCATGATTTCAAAAATCCATCCTGGATGCACCTAACAAATTGCTCTCCATCTGAACTTCTGGCACTGAGGGAGTCTCAGTCAATAGGACGGAAATTAAAAGCACCCACAACAAGAACCTAGCTATTTTCACATCTTTCCAGAATCTGACTACATATCTGTTCCCCTGTATCCCACTGGCTGTTGGGACGTCTATAGTACGACACCAACATTGTGATTACACCCTTCCTATTTGTTAGCTGTACCCATAATGTCTCACTGTAGGATCTCTCCAAGATATCCTCCCTCATCACAGCTGTGATATGTTCCTTAACCAGTAATGGAACTCCCCCAGCCTTTCTGCTGTCCCCTCTGTCTCGTCTAAAACATTGATATCCTGGAACATTAAGCTGCCAGTCCTGTCTCTCCTTTAGCCATGTCTCTAATAGCTACAATATAATAATCCAAAGATGTGCCATAGGGAGCATCCTATCCGGCTGCATCACAACTTGCTATGGCAACTGCTCGGCCCAAGATCGCAAGAAACTGCAGAGTGTGGTGAACTCAGCCCAATGCATCACACAAGCTTGCCACCCGCACATTGAGTCTGTCTCCACCTCCTGCTGCCTCAGGAAGGCCGACAGCATCATCAGAGACCCCTCCCACCCAGGTTTTGTCTTCTTCCAGACCCTTCCATCAGGCAGATGGTTCAGAAGTCTGAAGACCCACATATCCAGACATAGGAACAGCTTCTTCCCCACAGCTACTAAACTCCTCAACGACACTCCCTCGGACTGATCTATTCCCTGTAAGAACATTGTTCATGATGTTCGATACTGCTCTTGCTCATGTATTTGCTTTGTTTGGCCCCGAGTTCCGCATTGCAAACAATCACTGTTTGTCGATGTACCATTTGTCAATGCAGTCGATTATTCTTTTTTTGTCTACTATGTACGTACTGTGTGCGTCCCTTGGCTGCAGAAAAATACTTTGCACTGTACTCCGGTACATGTGACAAGAAATCAAATCAATCAATCATTCAATCTGGTGGACAATTAAGAATGAGGTCCAAATGCCGGCTCATATCCCTTGAATGAATAAAGAAAATGTAGTCCAGGTACACACCACATTAAAAGCACAATAATCAATCATAAAAGTAAAGTTGCCATAGTCCCAGATGACCATAGACTGCTTTCCCCTTTGAGGGGGGGGGAGCTGACTTCTGGTGATTTAGAATGAGGATCACCAGACCTCAGGTGAGAGGCAAGGTTGAGAAAGTGGGCCTTCATGAATAACCTCAGCCCGTACGGGAATTGAACCCATGCTGTTGATCTGCCCTTTGCATCACGAACCAGCTGTCCAGCCAACTGAACTAAACCAACCCCCAATAAAAGTTGCCACAGTCCCAGGGGACCATAGGCTGCTTTCCCCTTTGAGCGAGAGCTGACTGCTGGTGATTTAACCTGTGGGCCAGCACACCTCAGGCGAGGGGCAAGGTTGAAAAGGCAGGGCCTTCATAAGTAACCTCAGGCTGCACAGGAATCAGACCCACACTGTTGGCATCATTCCGCATCGCAAACCAGCCATCTGGCCAACTGAGCTAACCAATCTTACACCGCTATCAGCAAAGCATGAAAGCATTGCGCAGAGTTTCAGTCCATGGGCTTGTAACTACAGAGAGAACATAGCACTTTTGTGGAAAGTGAATCAGAGGAATTCATTGAACCTAACCAGACAGGATGCAACTGAAAACTGGAGAATGTGGATTTTGTTAGTGATGGATAAAGCTTCAACACAACAGTATTAAAGCATCAGCAAACATGTAGTCCATAGGTCAAACATTGGAGAATATTGAAGGATAACTTTTTTGGTCTGAACGGGATTTTTGGTTTGACATCGGACTCTGGAATGAATGCAACACAGTACACTGTGGAGAATATTTCAACCATTGTAGTGAGCCCGGTGTCATCCTATCTAATCTGTGAAGTCTGCTACATCGGATGAAAATTGAGGAAGACCTTGGCGATGGAAGAAAGTGGTTTCATTCATTTGTCAGTTGAAGTAAATTTTCTGAGTTTAATGAACCATACTGACTAGTTTCAGTCAGCTGAACAAACCTTGGTACATCACAGATGGGAAGAGACGGCTCAAGCCATCTTTCCTTTCCTTATTAAAAACTGGATCCATTTTTAATAGGAGCAGATTTTCCTTTCTTTTCCATCTGTGCATTTTGGAGTGGACAGGAGCAGGAATTGTGCCGTCTCACATGTTTACACTAGAAATGACAGCAAATATCAGGCATATTCTCCACCTTTCACAATTTATAAGGTTCATAAAATTCAGAGTAGGCAATTTAGACCTCATGCCTGTTCGTTCATTAAGAGCATTACTGATGTGCAATCTAACTGCATGTACCCGTCTTTAATTCATATATCTTCACACCTTAAACTAACAAAAATCTATCAATCTCAGTTTTAAAATTAAGAATTAATATGGCATCAATTACTGTTTGCAGAAGTGAGTTCCAAACTCCTGCCACCCTTTGCACGAAGAAATATTTCCTAATTTCACTCCTTTTTCAAATATTTGACTCAGTTTCTTTGACAATTCTCCAAACGTTGATCATCATTGTACCCTTGGCAATGATGTGTGTCAGGAGCAGTGTTGCATTCCTGGGGCCCAGTATTGTTAAGCAGACATAGAGCAGTGTTCATAGAATCATAGAATCATAGAATTTACAGTGCAGAAGTGTTCTAAAATAAACTATCGGCTGGGGTCACTAACCATTCCGTACTGAATTAGGAAGTTGAGTTTTCTTCCCTCTTCAACCTTGAGGAGGGTGACTTGGTGGGCATGGTAAAGGTACATGAAGCATGGCACAGATATGGGGTACAGGGTTTGCCAGATTCAGTGTATTACAAACAAAGAACAAAGAACAAAGAAATGTACAGCACAGGAACAGGCCCTTCGGCCCTCCAAGCCCGTGCCGACCATACTGCCCGACTAAACTACAATCTTCTACACTTCCTGGGTCCGTATCCTTCTATTCCCATCCTATTCATATATTTGTCAAGATGCCCCTTAAATGTCCCTATCGTCCCTGCTTCCACTACCTCCTCCGGTAGAGAGTTCCAGGTACCCACTACCCTCTGCGTAAAAAACTTGCCTCGTACATCTACTCTAAACCTTGCCCCTCTCACCTTAAACCTATGCCCCCTAGTAATTGACCCCTCTACCCTGGGGAAAAGCCTCTGACTATCCACTCTGTCTATGCCCCTCATAATTTTGTATACCTCTATCAGGTCGCCCCTCAACCTCCTTCGTTCCAGTGAGAACAAACCGAGTTTATTCAACCGCTCCTCATAGCTTATGCCCTCCATACCAGGCAACATTCTGGTAAATCTCTTCTGCACCCTCTCTAAAGCCGCCACATCCTTCTGGTAGTGTGGCGACCAGAATTGAACACTATACTCCAAGTGTGGCCTAACTAAGGTTCTATACAGCTGCAACATGACTTGCCAATTCTTATACTCAATGCCCCGGCCAATGAAGGCCAGCATGCCGTATGCCTTCTTGACTACCTTCTCCACCTGTGTTGCCCCTTTCAATGACCTGTGGACCTGTACTCCTAGATCTCTTTGACTTTCAATACTCTTGAGGGTTCTACCATTCACTGTATATTCCCTACCTGCATTAGACCGTCCAAAATGCATTACAGAGTGTCACAAAGAAAGCTGGCCCCAATGTATTTCTTGCGAGAAAACCAACACAGAGGGAAACTTGGGTAATTCCAACTGTTTCCTCAGTTGACTCAAAATATCCCCTGTCTGAAACAAAAGGCTCAACTACTGCCGCCATTGTAATTATGCTTGAGAATAGGCAGCAGACACATTGGAACATCAGCACTCAACATCCTGACTTGGAAATATATCACCGTTCCTTCACCGTTGTTGCGTCATAATCTTGGAACTCCCTCCCTAACAGCTCTGTGAGTCTACCAACATGGACTGCAATGGCTCAAGAAGGTAGCTCTCCACCATCTTCTCAAGGGCAATTAGGGATGGGCAATAAATGTTGGCCGAGCCAGCAACACACACATCCTGTGATTGAACATTCAAATTTTAATGGAAGTCCTCCCTCAGGTAACATGGATATTTTAAGGGATTAACTAAGTTCACTCAAGGACATTATGAGTAGACATTTAAAGGTTCAAAGAGGAGCACGTTCCTCAGATAAAGATTAGAAGCAAAGATATCGCAATAAGTAATGAATTTTGCATTTATTTACATTTATTTCAATTGTAAAAGTATATTTGTCCACGCAAATGGACTTGAATGTTGTGTTTATGTTTATGTGATTGTATGAGATGGTTATGTCTTGCAACTCAATTGTTCTACTCTCAAGATTTGATTCAAAACAATTGTTCAGATTTACCTAATTCAGAATAAGATAGCCAGGTAGGAAGACCAAATCTGGGCATTTACTTTGAATTAAATCATAGGCAGGAAATGTGGGGCCATGGTTTGAAACTGGTAAAAGGCACATTTAAGAATCATTTTGAACACTTTTTTTCTTTACATAGGGGTTGATCAACATTTGAAAAGCCATCTTCCGAGAGAAGTGGAGGCAACATCTGTGGGGTTATTTAAAAATTAATTGAACACTGAGATGGAGGAAATTTAGGATCATTCCAAGTGAATGAAGTACGAAAGGCTGGATGGCCATCCTCAGCTAACATCCTCTCCTGATCTTGTGAAGCATAACTACAATATATAGAGGGCAAGACGACAGTTCATCATTCTCAAAGAAAATCAATTGAACTGAAGTAGATTTTTGTGCTGAGACTGTGCATTTTCCTAGACAATACATTCCATTATCCGCCAGGAACAGAACGTTGGGGTTTTGGTTTGAGAATTTCTACGGTATGTGTATTATTCATCAGAGTCTATGTAGTGTCTCCTGCACAATGCAAGATGATACAGCATTTAGCAAACATGCTAAGATCCTGCTTCCTTTAACTAAGCCCGACAAAAAGATGCCACAAAAGCATTTTCCTCCTCCTTTAAGCGACCTAAAGTACCCATGGCTCTTTTGTTTTAGGTGCATCTGTAGGTGTGGCCTCAAATAATGATTTTTCACGAGTGAAGGCTGCAACTTCTGACCTACTGTTCGTCCTTAAGGTCGGTTCTTCTTGTTTTAATAATATTGGAACATATGAATTATTTAAAGTGAAAGAACTGTGTGTATAACTTAACTGCAAAAACCATCATTGATCACCACCGTCTTGTGGGGGCAGAATCCCTCTTGTTTTATATCACTGTGCAGGATTTCGAAAGGGCACACTCTAATAGTGTTCACTTAGTGGAGGACACCCAGTACTAGTGCAAATCCAAGCAGTGATTTGGCTGTTTATCACTTTGACGGCTATTCGTTCCTCTTTGTAAAAAAAAAAAACATTTTATAGAATGAAGAATAAAACGTCTGCATTCTTGTTCCTGTGCAACAATAATTACATCAAAACCAACAGCTTTGAATAAAACCTTTGTCTGTCTTTACCTCCAGTAATTGATGGAATTGCTAAAAATTACTGGCAGAATCTTCACAGAATCAAATCACATAGCTCCAGAATCAAATCACATAGCTCCTCTTTCATCTGATTCCCTTAATGGTTCCTTGATCAACCAGCCTACGTACACATTCTAATCAGGATTATTCCACATTTTTCTCTGCCGCGTAGCCTGTTTCTTTGACTATGTTTCCTCAAACAGCAATGGGAATAGCTAATGAGGAGGGAGGGAAAAACATGGCTAATCCTGAAATATTAAATGCTCTGTATCACCATCACCAAGACAGGTTGTGCAAGCAACCTGTTCTCTTTCGAAGGAGGATAAAGGGATTTGCATCGCTCACATTGTTAAACTTACTTCGTACTGAATGGTATGACAGGAGGGCCACATTATTGATGAACATAACTCAGTTCCTTTTTAGCAGGAATTAAGTTGCCTTGCACAGAATTTTCTTGACTTATGGGGCGAAATTCTCCGTTATCGGCGGAAAGTCCGCCGATCGGCGCAAAAAACGGCACAAATCCGACTTGCGTCACGTCGGAAAAATGGGTCGATAGTCTCCGGCCCGAAATGGGCTAGCAGCGACGTAACGGGATCCGCGCATGCGCAGTGGTTCACGCAGTGCAGCGTCACACGCGCCGCACGGCGTGACGGCTCATAAGGCCGCGCTGCTCCCCCCCACCCGACCGGAACACCCGACCGCAACACCCGACTGGATGGCTGGCCGTCGCTCAGCCCCGAGGTTCGAGTCACGCGATGTGGAGGCGCTCCTGGACGCGGTGGAGCAGAGGAGGGACGCCCTGTATCCCGGGCACGGCCGCAGAGTTGCCCCACGCCACAGCCGGCGTCTGTGGAGGGAAGTGGCAGAGGCTGTCACCTCTGTGGCCCTGACACCACGGACAGGCACCCAGTGCCACAAGAAGGTGAACGACCACGTCAGAGCAGGCAGGGTGAGCCTCCCCCATATCCCCGCCTCCCCCATATTCCCCCTCCCCCATATCCCCACCTCCCCCATATCCCCCCGCCCCCATATCCCCCCTCCCCCATATCCTCCCTCCCCCATATCCCCCCTCCCCCATATCCCCCCTCCCCCATATCCCCACCTCCCCCATATCCCCCCTCCCCCATATCCCCACCTCCCCCATATCCCCCCTCCCCCATATCCCCCCTCCCCCATATCCCCCCTCCCCCATATACCCCCTCCCCCATAACCCCCCTCCCCCATATCCCCCCCTCCCCATATCCCCCATATCCCCAAGTGAATCCAGCCCTAACCTTAACCTCTGCAATGCACGCGCAACCGATGGCGTGCATTCATATACCTGCCTAACAGTGTTGCCTTTTACCCCTGCCACCCCCCCCCCCCCCCCACAGGAGAAGCGCGCACACAACAAGAGGGAGCATGTGAGGACTGGAGGAGGCCCCGCTGATGAGAGGCCACTGACCGTACACGAGGAAAGGGTCCTGGAACTGGCTGGCGGACCTGACGACCGGGAGGTTGCTGATGCAGAGGTCGGGGGCGTAGTAGCAAGTGAGCCACCGACAGCCCGTCCCCATATCCCCCCTCCCCTATATCCCCCTCCCCCGTATCACCTGATCACTGCCTGATGTCTAACCATGCATGCTTCATTGTGTATCGCAGGACCAAACGTCCAGGCACCCATCCCTGCAGATGCAGACCGCCCGCAGGATGCCCCTCGGAGGCCACGGGAGACGGAGAGACCCGGACCCTCCGGCATGCGACGCCCGCAGGATGCCCCTCGCACACCACGGGAGACGGAGAGACCCGCACCCTCCGGCATGCGACGCCCGCAGGATGCCCCTCACACACCATGGGAGACGGAGAGACCTGGAGCAACATGGAGACGACACCCCCGTCACGTGCGGGAGCGACCACCCAGCGATCAGGGGGGCAGCCACAGGCCCCCGTCACATCCGAGCCAGAACACCACTACCCAGGACACCACTACCCAGGACACCACTACCCAGGACACCACTACCAAGGACACCACTATCCGGGACACCCCTACCCGGGACAGCACTACCCAGGAAGACGAAATACCGGACAGTGACTCAGAGTGGATGGGTGGAGACGAACCCCCACCCCAAAGTGCCATGGACTCAGAGTGGGACGAAGAGCACGACACAACGCCACTGCTGTCACCAACACCCTCCACCATCGCAGAAACACTCACCTTGGTTGGGCACTTTAGTGATGAGGCGTCTGGTACACTCACTGGTGCGCACAACACAGCCGTCCCGGTACAGCAGGTGGAGGTAGGAGCAGCAGAGGGGCCGGGCGGTCGGAGGGCAGCCCAGCCCAAGCGAACATCTGCCGCCCAGATGGATCCCGGGTTCCTGGAGTACCACACCCACACATAGATCCGATGCAACCACCGACCCGGAGACAAGCGAAGAGGGTGACGGACGGCTTGCGGCGGCTGCGGTCGCAGGTGGAGGAGTCCACCCGCGTCCAGGAGCTGGAAGTGGTGCCGGTCATGCGTGCCACCCAGGCCGACACCGCACGGGTGGCATCCGCGGTGGAGGCAATGGGTGCGACGGTGTCAGACATGGGGAACGGATTGCGAGGCTTGGGGCTTTCCGTGCAGGCGGCGTCTGTGGCCCAGGAAATGGCTGCCCTCTCACAGGAGGCCATGAGCCAGTGCCAGCGCCAGATGGCAGAGGCGCTCAACGCCATAGCCCAGTCTCAGCAGGCCATGGCCCAGTCTCTGCAGGCCATAGCCCAGTCTCTGCAGGCCATCGCTGAGGGCATCGGCGCCAGTGGCCATGTGCGAGCCGGCGTCGCACTGTCACAGACAGGGTTTGCCAACCCCCTGGGCTCCATGGCTGCAAACCTGCAGCCCCCTGTCGATACCAGCACGGGCCTCCAGGACTGGCAGCGACAGATGTCGGGGGGCGTCGGATGGCCAGTCCGTTCGCATCCTCCACCCATGTAGAGGCCTGGGGGCCATCGGGCACCCCGAGGGAGGAGGAGGTGGTGTGTTCCGTCCCGGCTCCCTCTGTAGGGGAGGTCCCGGTACACCGCGACACCTCAGACTCCCCCCCTTCCGTCCCAGGTGCATCGGGTGGGCAACGGGCAGGACAGGCTGGCAGCTCGGCATCCCAGTCGCCCGGGCCGCAGCCTGGCCCATCACAGCCGCATGCAGGGATGGTCCGGGTGGATGGTGGAACTGTGGCCATGGGTCAGACATAGTCCAATGAAGTAGAGCCAGGAGCTCACCGCAGGGCGGGTTGTCACCATCCTCCATGGCCTGTGATAGACACTAGTCCACCCGCAACTGTGTGAGCCCGGCCCGTTGTGCCGCAGGTGGATCGGCAATGGGGGGGGGGTGGTGTGCATGCGGGTGGGGTGGGTAGGATTGGGGAGGGGGGTGAGGGTGCTGGGTGGGTGGATGGGTGGGGGGTGTGGGTGGTCGGCTGTTACCATGGTGTGCGGTCTGTGGCCATACTACCCGATTCCCACGCCCATCTAGTCAGTGAAGCGCGAGTCTATCAGTCTGTCCCGTGCCCGCTGGGCCAGCCGGTAACGGTGGACAGCCACCCGCCTGTGTCTACCCCGTCTGCCCTGACCATTACCCCCATCCCCCTCACCTGAGGAGGACTGTGCCTCTTCCTGCTGCTCCTCCACTCCGCCCTCCTCTGCCTGCGGCACATCGCCCCTCTGTTGGGCTATGTTGTGCAGGACGCAGCACACCACAATGATGCGGCCGACCCTATCTGACCGATACTGGAGGGCGCCCCCAGAGAGGTCCAGGCACCTGAAACGCATCTTCAGCACGCCAAAGCACCTCTCTATCACTCCCCTTGTCGCTACATGGGCATCATTGTAGCTGTTCTCCGCCTCATTGCGTGGCCTCCGTACAGGCGTCATCAGCCACGACCGCAATGGGTAGCCCCTGTCGCCCAGCAGCCAGCCCCTCAGCCGGGGATGGCATCCCTCGTACATGCCGGGGATGGATGACCGCGACAACACGAATGAGTCGTGTGCACTGCCTGGGTGACGGGCGCAGACGTGCAGGATCATCATGCGGTGGTCGCAGACCACCTGTACGTTCATCGAATAGGTCCCCTTCCTATTGGTGAACACGGCCCGGTTATCTGCAGGTGGCCGCACGGCGAGGTGCATCCCATCGATCGCGCCCTGGACCATGGGGAACCCGGCAACGGCAGAGAAGCCCACGGCCCGGGCATTTTGGCTGGCCCGGTCCACGGGGAAGCGGATGTAGCGGTGCGCCATGGCATATAGGGCATCTGTCACTGCCCGGATGCACCGGTGCACCGATGTCTGCGATATGCCGGACAGGTCCCCACTCGGTGCCTGGAATGACCCCGTTGCATAAAAGTTCAGGGCCACCGTAACCTTGACGGACACGGGGAGAGGGTGTCCCCCGCCAGTGCCACACAGTGACAGGTGTGCCAGCAGGTGGCAGATGTGTGCCGATGGTTTCCCGGCTCATCCGGAGTCTCCTCCTGCATTCCCGGTCCGTGAGGCCCTGGTATGACTGCCTGGGCCGGTACACACGGGGCGCCCTCGGGTGCCTCCGTTGCCGTGGGGCCGCGACGTCCTCCTCCCCCTCCTCGTCCTGTCGGTCGGGTGTCCCTCCAGCCTGGGCGGCTGCCGCCTGCCCCTCTGCAGCAGCCTGCGCCGCCTCTCTGGCACGCTCCTCCTCCTCCTCCTCCTCCTCATCCAGGGCAACATAGACATGAGCGGCTGCCACCACGGCGGCCAACATCGCTGGATGATCTGAAAACATGACGGCCTGGTGGGGGGAGGGGAACGACGAAATGTCATCATTGCCCATATCCCCTCCTCCCCCCAGCCAGGTGGCATGGACCACATGGGTCCAACTGTTGGAGGCTGGCACCTGGCCAGGTGGACCAACTCACTTGCCCTCCCATCCCCCTCCCCAGCAGGGACCCCCCCCCCCCAACCTCCACCCCGGCACGGACACCTCCATCCCCCTCCCCGGCAAGGACCCCCCACAACCTCCACCCCGGCACGGACCCCCCCCCCCCCCCAAATGTCCACACCGGGACGGACCCCCGCCCCCAACCTCCACCCCGGCATGGACACCCCCATCCCCCTCCCCGGCACGGAACCCCCCCCAACCTCCACCGCGGCACGGACACCCCCATCCCCCTCCCCGGCACGGACCCCCCCAACCTCCACCCCGGCACGGACCCACCCCCCCCCATCCCCCTCCCCGGCACGGACCCCCCCCCAACCTCCACCCCGGCATGGACACCCCCATCCCCCTCCCCGGCACGGACCCCCCCCCCAAACTCCACCCCGGCACGGACCCCCCCCTCATCCCCCTCCCCGGCACGGACCCCCCCCAACCTCCACCGCGGCACGGACCCCCCCCAACCTCCACCCCGGCACGGACCCCCCCCAACCTCCACCCCGGCACGGACCCCACCCCCCAACCTCCACCCCGGCACGGACACCCCCATCCCCCTCTCCGGCACGGAACCCCCCCAACCTCCACCCCGGCACGGACACCCCCATCCCCCTCCCCAGCACGGACCCCCCCCCCACCTCCAACCCGGCACGGACCCCCCCCCCAACCTCCACCCCGGCACGGACCCCCCCCCCATCCCCCTCCCCAGCAGGGACACCCCCCCCCCAAACTCCACCCCGGCACGGACACCCCCATCCCCCTCCCTGGCACGGACCCCCCCCCCCAACCTCCACCCCGGCATGGACCCCCCCCCAACCTCCACCCCGGCACGGACCCCCCCCCCCAACCTCCACCCCGGCACGGACACCCCCATCCCCCTCCCCGGCACGGACCCCCCCCTCCCCAACCTCCACCCCGGCACGGACACCCCCATCCCCCTCCCCGGCACGGACCCCCCCCAACCTCCACCCCGGCACGGACCCCCCCCCATCCCCCTCCCCGGCACGGACCCCCCCCCCAACCTCCACCCCGGCACGGACCCCCCCCGGCACGGACCCCCCCCAACCTCCACCCCGGCACGGACACCACCCCCCCAACCTCCACCCCGGCACGGACCCCCCCCCCCAACCTCCACCCCGGCATGGACACCCCCATCCCCCTCCCCGGCACGGACACCCCCATCCCCCTCCCCGGCACGGACCCCCCCCCAACCTCCACCCCGGCACGGACACCCCCATCCCCTCCCCGGCATGGACCCACCCCCCCAACCTCCACCCCGGCACGGACCCCCCCCAACCTCCACCCCGGCACGGACCCCACCCCCCAACCTCCACCCCGGCACGGACACCCCCATCCCCCTCTCCGGCATGGAATCCCCCCAACCTCCACCCCGGCACGGACCCCACCCCCCAACCTCCACCCCGGCACGGACAGCCCCATCCCCCTCTCCGGCATGGAACCCCCCCAACCTCCACCCCGGCACGGACACCCCCATCCCCCTCCCCGGCACGGACCCCCCCCCCCCATCCCCCTCCCCGGCACGGACCCCCTCCCGGCACTCCCCCAGAGCCCAGCCTACTCTAACCACCCCCCCCCCCCCCCCCCGCCGCACACACACACACACAACCCGAGACACACCTCTCCTCACGCATTCAGACTGCGGCCACGCCATCGCCTGCCCAGAGCCAACCCCCCAGGCCGTCACTCACCTCCACGCTGGTCGGCGTGAACCTGGAGCACAGGGTCACGCCGAGGAAAAGGAGGTTTAATTTACGTCGACGTGAACGGTCATCACGTCGACGGGACTTCGGCCCATCCGGAAGGGAGAATATCGGCAGGCCGAAAATCGGCTGCCTTGCGCAGACCGGTGACATTCTCCGCGGCAGCGGCACCATTAACGCCCCGCCGACTTTTCTCCCTTCGGAGACTTCGGCAACCGGCGGGGGCGGGATTCACGGCGGCCAACGGCCATTCTCCGACCCTCTGGGGGGTCGGAGAATGACGCCCATGAATCAACTCCCCCGCTGCCCCCATCACCTGCAGCCCCACCTTTGGGAACAGTTTTTAAGAGAATGCCTTTCAGGCCCTTTCAATGATAGATTAACAGTTATGGGAGTACGTTCAATTCAGTCGACTATTTTTTTTTTAAATTTAGAGTACCCAATTAATTTTTTTTCCAATTCAGGGGAAATTTAGCGTGGCCAATCCACCTACCCTGCACATCTTTTGGGTTGTGGGGGCGAAACCCACACAGACACGGGGAGAATGTGCAAACTCTACACGGACAGTGACCCAGAGCCGGGATCGAACCTGGCACCTTGGTGCCATGAGGCCACAGTGCTAACCCACTGCGCCACCGTGCTGCCCTAGTAGACTGTATTATTTATCAGCCTCAGCAAACCAAAACCCATTCCGAAAAGGTGAGAGAATAAGATAATATGCCACCTTATTTGGTTTGTATGTATGATTTTGCCCTTCCTCATTGAGTTGTCCAAAGTCACTTACTTAAAATATATGTTTTATAATTACTACATTCTGTTGGGAATGGTTATTCTTTGTACAATGACAAGAATCATATGAGCCATGATCGAATGGCGGAGCAGACTTAATGGGCCGAATGGCCTTCTGGTCTTAGAACAGTGGTTATGTTACCCAGTAGTCATCCAATTAGTAGTTGTAGAAAGATGGATACCTCATCAAAAATAATTATCCTTATCAACAAGCTTCTCATTGAGAAATTGTACTTGCTCTAAAGTACGATTAAATGCACACAAATAGCTTATTGTGCACTTAAAATTACTTTGCAAGGCTTCTTGTGCAGATCTAAAAAAAGATCGCAGGTAATTAACAGTCCATTACTTATGATTACTATTTTTTTTTTAAAATTCCAATTAAGGGGCACTCCACCTACCCTGTACATCTTTTGGTTGTGGGCTTGAGGCCCTTGCAGACATGGGGAGAATGTACAAACTCTACACGCACAGCGACCCGGGGCCGGGATCGAACCTGGACCCTTGGCACCGTGAGGCAGCAGTGCTAATCACTGCACCAGCGTACCGCCCTACTTAGTATTTCTGCTTTTAATATTTGAAACAATTGTTATAATATTGCCTTTCAAGGTTTAGTGGTAGTCCAAATCATTGTAGAATACAATCCAGCAATTTATAACATTTAAAACAAAAATTTTGTTTCTCTCGAGAAGCCGAATCAGTTCCTGAACTAGACTGTCAAGGTGACACAGTATAAAATCTAAATTTATTATGTCCAATACAATATATTCTTCTGTATATATTTCAGCTGTGTGGCTCAATCCATGAGAGAATTTCAGAACTAATGAAGTGTCACAAATAAATTGATGTCCTCGGGCCCAATCAACAACAATGTTTATGCAACATTTTATCTTGCATAATCATGGTAATAAGAATAGAGAAAATGACTGCACTTACAACTGCCTGAAATTCAGGAGTACTGAGGAGAAAGTTAAAACTTATTTACCATTTAGCCTTAATCGATATTCTGTTTATAATAGGCGGAAGTACTGCCTGCTGACTCAAAAGCATAAACTGATAAATAAAAACTGATTTTGGAGTGAGAGATACTTAATATGCCACCCAAGTAAACATGTGCCTAGCTCACCAGTAGCTATCAACTGTCTCGCTACTCCATGGGTTGAATTTTCACTTGAATCTCGAGTCACACAGGCAGTGCTTTCATTACTTCCACTCTTTCTTCCTTCCGACAGCAACCGAGAATGCATCCCGTCATGGCTGAGTGACTGATTGATTGGTTGATTCATATTTATTGTCCCATGTACCGAAGTACAGTGAAAAGTATTTTTCTGCAGCCAAGGGAACATGCACAGTACATACATAGTGGACAAAAGAATAATTGACAGAGTACATTGATAAATGGTACATCAAAAAATAGTGGTTGGAGAGCAGCATAAAGTGAATCGTGTCTTACAGCAGTGTTTTTCAAACTTTTTTGCCCGGGACCCATTTTTACCAACCGTCCATCCTTTGGGACCCAAGCTGGTCGACCTTCGCAACCCATGCCGGTCACCCTTCGCGACCCACGCCGGCCGACCTTCGCGACCCACCATTTTCTCTTACCTTTAATGCGAGAGGTGAGCCTGGGCTTATATTCTATAGTCTAGAGTAACGTAAAATGAGAAATTACCTCAATGTCACAGGCATTATTCTCTCAGGACTCTACAGAGCATTTGCAGAATGTAAGTTTTCCTCAGATAGGTTGTTTACAGCCTGGGGACAGAGTCTGCAAATTATGATTCGCGATTTTAGACATAGATGAGGAGGAATTACTTAACTCAAAGTATTGTGAATCTTTTTAATTTCTAAAATTCACTATCAAAGCGAGTCCTGCAGGCTCAGCCATTGAGCATATTCCAGACAGATGCAGGAAGACTGAATTGAATTTTTAAAAAAATCTTCTCCAAGGTCAGCGTGCTGACGTCAGGAGGAGGCGGTGTTTCTCTCTGGGCTCTGGGCATGCACACTGATGAGCGGGTATGCATGCGCAGCGCACCCGCATTTTTAAAGCCGGTCATGGCTGCCATTTTAAAGCCGCTCGCAACCGGCATTTTTAAAAGCCAGCTGCTGCAGCTGTTGCACCTGAATTCCCGCGATCGGGATTGCCGCGATGGATGGCTCCGCGAATTACTGCTCCGAGTTCTGCTGTCCCAGCATTTACTAAATAATGAGCAAAGGACACTGATCTTGAATCTTCTCCATACAGTGTGCTGCAGCATTCCTCAGAGTGGTCCTCAAACAAGATATGGGGAGAGATTTTTATCCTCAGCACTTGAGTGATGATCTGACTCTTCCAATTTTTACTCCCTTGATTGGGGAGAATTCTGGCGGTTGTTATGCAACAGTGAATGCGAAAACCAACGTCATTTTCTAAGATGGTGAATCCTCGATACAGAAAATTAGTAACTCAGATCCAAGACTACAAAACGTATATGAAGCATATTCCAGACAGATGCAGGAAGACTGAATTGAATTTTTAAAAAAATCTTCACCAAGGTCAGCGTGCTGACGTCAGGAGGAGGCGGTGTTTCTCTCTGGGCAGGTGTTTCTCTCTGAAGCAATAAGTCTCATGCCATTTCAAACACTCTTCATATCCTTGGGAAAATATTACCAGTCTGCTTAATTTTCTGTACCATATATACTGCGGCCTGAGACACTGCAGTAAGGAAAAGTTGTAATTTCATAAAATATCCATGGAATATATAATTTATTTTTAGAATGTTTGACTTTTAAGAGTTTACATCAATGGTTAAGGGATCAGTTGCATTCTTTGTGGATAATAAGAAATAGTGATGACCTTGTGACCCTTGATTGTTGAACAGGAAGGAAGTTAAGAAAGAAGCCATGCGGCTGGCAAGCACAAAGGAGAGCTGCAAGCAGAGGAGCTGGAGGGTGGGAGGTTGATCAGCGTGTAGATTCTGACACAAAGAGACAAAAAGAGGAATACAAAATTTGTCTGAGGGAAGACAGAAAAAAGTCAGAAAGCCTGGCTTCCTGTTTGGCAGTACAAAGAAAAAGCAGGTTTGCAGAAGCTTTGAGGAAGTGATGAACAAGTGAGTTGAAACGGGTTGAATCTTCAAAAAATGAAATTAATAGCTCAGGCATGCAAAAGAGCTGAGAATTTGAATCAGAGGGCCAGGTCGTGAATCAGGTGTTATTGGCTGGTCAGTTGAATAGGAACTCTGGAAAGCTACAAAATCAGGACTACTGTGACCCGGGGAAAGAAGATTTGTCGAAGTGTGCCTTACTGATGATAATAATAATATCCAAGAAACTCAAACGTGAAAGCTGGTGTCAGATAGGATCCTGGCCTACCCTGCATGTATAAAGATCTGGGGCGTCATTCTCCGACCCCCCGCCGGGTTGGAGAATGGCCGTTGGCCGCCGTGAATCCCGCCCCCGCCCCCGCCGAAGTCTCCGGCACCGGAGATTGAGCGGGGGCGGGAATCGGGCCGCGCCGGTTGGAGGGCCCCCCCCGCTCAATTCTCCGGCCCGAATGGGCCGAAGTCCCGCCAAGAAACTGCCTGTCCCGCCGGCGTAAATTAAACCTGTTATTTACCGGCGGGACAAGGCGGCGTGGGCGGGCTCCGGGGTCCTGGGGGGGGCGCGGGGCGATCTGACCCCGGGGGTGCCCCCACAGTGGCCTGGCCCGCGCTCGGGGCACACCGATCCACGGGCGGGCCTGTGCCGTGGGGGCACTCTTTCCCTTCCGCCTCCGCCACGGCCTCCACCATGGCGGAGGCGGAAGTGACTCTCCCTACTGCACATGCACGGGAAACTGTCAGCGGCCGCTGAAGCTCCCGCGCATGCGCCGCCCCGAATGTCATTTCCGCGCCAGCTGGCGGGGCAACAAACGCCATTTCCGCCAGCTGGCGGGGCGGAAATCCCTCCGGCGTCGGCCTAGCCCCTGAATGTTGGGGCTCGGCCCCCAAAGATGTGGAGCATTCCGCACCTTTGGGGCGGCGCGATGCCCGTCTGATTGGCGCCGTTTTGGGCGCCAGTCGGCGGACATCGCGCCGTTGGGGGAGAATTTCGCCCCTGAAACTTAACTTAACTTTTATAAATACTGTGGCTAGAACAGCAGGTCAGAGACTGAATATTTGGCAACAAATAACTCACCTCGTGACTCCGCAGATCCTCTCCACCACCTACGAGATGCAAACACTTACTCCAAAGTTGCCTGTACTAATCGCACCAACTCCAGTGATCAGGTTACTTGCAAATAATAATATAATAATCTTTATTCGTGTCACAAGTAGGCTTACATCAACACTGCAATGACGTTACTGTGAAAATCCCCTAGTCGCCACACTAAATCAGGTTACTACCAAATTGCAGCCAGATTTCGGACATAATTCAAATGTATTTTCGTTATTCCCCGAATTCCAATTCACCCATTCCTAGGTGTTAAAACTACAGAACCGCCACTCCTCCCCTCCCTCAACACCTTCGCAGACATCAACTGCTACACCATTGTGGACGCACAAGGTGCGATTTACAAATGCAAGTTGTTATGGGCTAGGGTTTAGAGAACCACAAAGTGCATCATGGAGTTCACCTGACCCACAACTTTTAACAGATTGTGGTATGGGGAGCACACGGCCCACTCTACAGGTGTGGTAGAGCAGAAATGGAAAAGTATTTTTTAAAGCAAAACAATGTTTATTCTATGAACTCAAGTTAATCTTTTTAAAACATACAGTGAACATCTCAGCAACCATTAATTCAAATATAACTCCCAAAGACTACAACACTAAGTAATCCTTTAAGCTTTCCTTTTAACATCCATAAGACTTTAAAACAAAACCTTTAACAGAAGCACCTCAGGTTTAACTTCACTACTGAGAACAGTTACCACATTGAAATCAGCAAATGGACATTCATAAGCTTGCAGAGATTCACACACATCCTGCTGTGATTGCAGCTTCTCCAAAACTAAAATGAAACCCACCCTACAGCAAAAAGCCTAAAGCGAAAGTAAAAAGCTGGCAGACAGCCCAGCTCCAGCCACTCTCTGACATCACAGCAATAATAAACACCCATTTCTTAAAGGTACTCTCACTAAGATATTTATATACACACAAATTTATAAACACCCATTTATAAACACCCATTTCTTAAAGGTACTCTCACATGACAAATTATTAATATGCGAGAGCATACGTAACCTACACAGCTCCCAGATGTCATTAGTCAGCTATTGGAAAACTAATGTGAACTCATTCATTTATTTTATTTTTAATCGAGTTAAACCCCATCAAGGTTTAGGTCACTCAAAAGTTCCTGATTTGTCCAACTTAATTATTTTGATCTGTCATGTAAATAAGCCAATGCGATTCAATGAGATCAACTTCCTCCAGTTATCAAGTTAATTTTCCATTTTTTGATTACTGCAACCTTGCTGAATACTATTCCCCCATTTGAAGTGGATCAGCAACATTAGTCATGTTAGGATTCAGATTATTAATATCTAATTAAAAATTTTATCGAGTGCACCTAAGCTACTTTACCCACCTTCGACAAATTGGACAAAATTTCCAATATTTTTTCTGCAAGAACCTTAATAAAAGAGACCCAAGAGCCGGGTATACTTTTATTATGTTCAGAATATTGGGTGAAGAAATGAGCCAGGTTTTTAAAACGCTGAGATGGATGCATTCTTCAATGGCTTTAATAACTCAATGCATTACTTGGATCAGAAAATGAACTACAGAGAAAGGAACGTCTGCATTAAGGCACCAGATCTGAGCTGGAAGATAGGCTGTCTTGTTCATAATGAAGCCCAATAAAATGTAGCCATGGTCCCGGCTTCTATCAGCATTCAGAAGCTGAGAATCAAACTCGGCCGTGACACCTATCATCTGCCATGTATTATCTGACTCTCATCAGAACAATGACTCCTTTAAATGATGTGCTGAAGGGCCTCCATTTTCCAGCGCAGCTAGGGTCCAACAAGGACAGATCCCGCTATAAGACGGCAGGAGTAAATAAAGCAAAAAGATGGTAAGCATGGGTATTCAGCAGGCCAAACATTCTTCCACCTTAATAATAACAATCTTTATTATTGTCACAAGTAGGCTTAAGTAACACTGCAATGAAGTTACTGTGAAAAGCCCCGAGTCGCCACATTCCAGCGCCTGTTCGAGTACACAGAGGGAGAATTCAGAATGTCCAATTCACCTTAACAAGCACGTCTTTCGGGACTTGTGGGAGGAAACCGGAGGATCCGTAAATAACACACACACACACGGGGAGAACGTGTAGACCCCGCACAGACAGTGACTCAAGCCGGGATTCGAACCCAGGACCCTAGTGCTGTGAAGTAACAGTGCTAACCACTGTGCTACCGTGCTGCCCAGAGGTCAACAACGGAGTCAACAAGAGGTTGGTAATTGTGCATTGCCGTAAAGTAGTTTCATGAAGATTTGAGAAGTCAGGCATCAAACCGGTTTATTTGTTAAGAGTAGCTGAGATTCCTGATCGGTGTATCTTGGGCCACCAACGAAGGATTATGGAGCTCCGTGCGGAAAATCATAGAATCAGAATTTACCATGCAGAAGGAAGCCATTCGGCCCATTGAGTCTACACCGGCTCTTGGAATGAGCACCCTACCCAAGCCCACGCCTCCACCCGATCCCCGTAACCCAGTAACTACACCTAACCTCTTTTGAACACTAAGTGCAATTTAGCATGACAAATCCAACTCACCTGCACATCTTTGGACTGTGGGAGGAAAGCGGAGCACCCGGAGGAAACTCACACAGCCACGTAGAGAACGTGCAGACACAGTCAGTGACCCAAGCCGGGAATCGAACCTGGGACCCTGGAGCTGTGAAGCAACTGTGCTAACCACAGTGCTACCGGACAGGAATGTCAAGCATGATTGTCCTTTGGGCAGGGCCTGGTGAAAACCAAGGACTTGGTGGTGCTCCAATGCACACCTTTGCTGACTTGATAGTTTTCTAGATTCTGGTGTCATGAAAATCTTTGCAATTATTTTGACCCACAGTGGTGGGTCTGTGGAATTCATTGCCACAGAGGGCGGTGGAGGCCGGGACGTTGAGTGTCTTTAAGACAGAAGTTGATAAATTCTTGATTTCTCGAGGAATTAAGGGCTATGGAGAGAGAGCGGATAAATGGAGTTGAAATCAGCCATGATTGAATGGTGGAGTGGACTCGATGGGCCGAATGGCCTTACATCCGCTCCTCTGTCTTATGGTCTTATGGAGAGAAGAGTCAGCATGGATTTGGAAAGAGAAGGTTGTGTTTGAATACCTGTTGGAGTTATTTCAAATTAATGATGTATGGAAACATAAAATTGATATACATTTCTAATGCTTTCAACAAAATTCCATTCAGCAATTAATGACTGATGTAATTTAAGGAACCAGGGTTAAAGAGAGATGCTGAAATAATATTGGCCGCCATCCATGTTTTAAAGCAAAAGCTAATGCTTAATGTGGTAGTCCAGAATGTTTTTTAATCCTTTATTATTTTTAATATACGGAAGTGCATTCTTGTTAGGATACCAGACCAGGCCCTAACTTTTATTAGGATACCGGCCGAGACCGCAAAACAACTTTTCTATTTGCGGAACTGTGAGGAAATGACACTTTACCCCGGGAGTAATATCTCTGACGAATAGGTATCTTTTATGTTAAAACAAATCAATTTAAATGCAGAATTAACTTCAAAGAAAGAGCTTTGCAATTATCAGTTAAAGAGTTCTCAATAAAAGGAGAAATTTGAACTTTCTTTTTACATCTGCCAGTAATTACAATTAACAACCCGATACAGTTCAATGTCACTTATAAATAAAGTTAATAAACCAGGTTCTTTGCTCAACTGTGTAGAGACTTTTGGAGAGAGTTTCTTTCAAGAGAAGAAGAGATAGAGTGGACAGGATGAAATTGTTTCCCTTAGTGGGAAATTCTAGAACCAGGGATATTGACTCAAGATAAGTGGTAGAAGGTGTAGAGGGGACAAGAGGAAGAACTTGTTTACACATTGGATAGTTGAAGTCTGGCCCGAGTTGGTGGTCAAGGCAAACTCTTTTAAAAAGTACCTGGATCTGCAACTTAAGTGCTACAGAGATATGTACCAGAACAGGAAGGTGGGATTAGAAAGGGCACATGGGTGTCCTCAGGCAGGCATGGATGAGATGGGATGAATGGCCTCCTTCTTTGCTGTAATTTTTCTATGGTTTGATGGTAAGAGCAGATCCAGTACACTTTACACAACCAAACCAACTTCTTTCTACACTACACTACAAAACTGCTGTTCAACTTAAAATGCCACAACAGACTGCAAAACTACAGACCGACCTGGCTCCTTCCATTAATTACATCAACTGTATACCAGTACGTTTCATGACCTTCTTAACTAGGACTAAACACCACACCCCCCATATGTTTTCTGCACTCCAGGGAATCTCCAGAAATTAAAACACAATTCCATGAGCCCTTTATCTATAACCAAGTAAGTGGTTGCAAATCAATCATTACCTCACCTTTTACAACTCCTTAATTGCAGCTTTAGCAGTCTAGGCATCTTAATCTAGGTTATTTAACATTTTACTACAACAAATATATACCTTAACTGAGGCTTTTGAAACCATTACTGCAATGGGTATAGGACAGGAATCTCCATTGTGAGTCTGCCCGCTGTCGTTGTTAGCGAGGTCAGTGAATTTGGAACTCAGCCAAGTCTCTCATTCAATGCACTGGGACTGGAGAATCTTGCTGCCATAAACAGATGGAGAATCGACCCATAATATATGATTTGATTGGTTGTCTTAGTTGTACATCCTGCTTGTTTACTGATACAGTTCACTAATATTTGTGATCATCAGTTTTCTGTTAATGTTTATATTTATTGTAATTCCTGGTGCTTGGGATAATCAGATTTTAAGTCTGATGGACTTATTTGATACATTGGATGGGGGATTCTTCACACACTTGATCAACGTGGATTATATGTCCAGGTACTTTCTGAGGCAGAGACGTGGGAATTCCTGGAGTTCAGGCAGGAACCTCCTGTTACCAAGTCCAAGCTTTCTATTGGTGTGTTCGACCAAATCCTTGAAAATTGGTAAGAGAGGCTCACAGGACTTTCAGAGGCTACATGCATTAACTGATGGTAGCAATGCTGCAATACTCAACTTTCCCACTTTGTGGAAAACAGTTGATTCAAACTACCCAAAGTCTCCATGAGCTGTTTGTACTGTTAACAATTACGGGAGGCATGGGAAGTTTAACAGCTGATATGAGAGACCAGCTCCGCCTGTTGCAATCTTCTGCTTCCATTTATGTCTCCATGGTTCTGTTTATGGTGCAACATTGATTGAATGCAACCATAACGAATGCAAGTTTTTAAATCTTGATCAAAATAGCCTGCCAGCCTTGTGCTGAAAATGTATAACTGGCGACTTTGTAATGAACTCCTCTGGTCATTACAATAACTGTAACATTTGCACAATTGAGCCAGTTGTCTGGGTGAAATGAGCACAGGAGAGAGAAGGATCTGAAGACGGACCATATCATCCAGAAGAGCAGAAGACAGACAGCAACATCTAAAAGAGTGGAAAGAGGAGGATCCAGAGATGGACAACAGCATCGAAAGGAGCATACGAGAGGAGGACCCAGAGACAGATAGCAGCACCTAAAAAAGCCATTGAGCTGGAGGCCAAGCTGCAGACACTGCGACACATCAGGAATGGGGAAAGTTACCTGCACACTTTGTCCCAGGAGGTGATCACACCTCTCGCCTCTTAGAATAAGGTGCAGGGATCAAGAATGTAGACGCAGAGGAGCCTCAGCCCTTGCAATTGTCCAACGAATTTGAGGAACTTGCATCCTGTATGGATGAAAGCGGAGGCTGCAGGGTGAAAGAACAAACTGACCATGGCACTGCAGTACAAGAAGCCATTCAAAAGGTGAGCGGTCATATGAATATCGTGTCAATAGATGGCTGTGTCATCAGAGGCATAGGTAAAATTCTCTGGAGCCACGAGCGAGGGTCCAGAAGGTTGCGATGCTTGCCTGGTGCCAGGGTTCAGATTTTCTGCTCTGTGCTGGAGAGGGACCTACAATGGGTGGCAGAAGATCCAGTTGTTTTGGTCTTTGAAGGTGCCCACGATATTGATACGTCCAAGAAAGAAGTCCTGCTGAGAGATTATCACAGATTATCATAGAATGTACAGTGCAGAAGGAGGCCATTCGGCCCATCGAGTCTGCACTGGCTCGTGGAAAGAGCGCCCTACCCAAGGTCAACACCTCCACCCTATCCCCATAACCCAACCCAACACTAAGGGCAATTTTGGACACTAAGGGCAATTTATCATGGCCAATCCAACTAACCTGCACATCTTTGGACTGTTGGAGGAAACCGGAGCACCCGGAGGAAACCCACGCACACACGGGGAGGATGTGCAGACTCCACACAGACAGTGACACAAGCCGGAATTGAACCTGGGACCCTGGAGCTGTGAAGCAATTGTGCTATCCACAATGCTACCGTGCTGCCCCAATGTACCCTGATTAGAAGCAGCTGGGAGCTAAATTTAAAAGCAGAACCTCAAAGGCAATAATCTCAGGATTGCTATTGGATCCACAAGAATATTGGAGTCATTTAAATAAGATTAGGAAGTTAAATGCGTCACTTGACGACTGATACGTGAAAAATGGGTTTCAGTTCATGGGGCACTGGTACCAGTAGTGAGGGACGGCTTGATGGCACAGTGGTTAGCACTGCTGCCTCACAGCTCCAGGGTTCCAGGTTCGATTCCAGCCTTGGATTAATGTCTGTCTGGAGTTTGCACATTCTCCCCGTGTCTGCGTGGGTTTCCTCCGGGTGCTTCGGATTCCTCCCATTGTCAAAAAAAGTGCAGGTTAGGTGGATTGGCCATGCCAAATTGCCCTTACTGTCCAAAAGGTTAGGTTGGGTTAGTGGGGTTAGGGGAATCAGGGGGAATGTAGGCTTAGGGCAGCACGGTAGCATAGTGGTTAGCACAATTGCTTCACAGCTCCAGGGTCCCAGGTTCGATTCCCGGCTTGGGTCGCTGTCTGTGCGGAGTCTACACGTTCTCCCCGTGTGTGCGTGGGTTTCCTTCGGGTGCTCCGGTTTCCTCCCACAGTCCAAAGATGTGCGGGTTAGGTGGATTGGCCATGCTAAATTGCCCTTCGTGTTCAAAATTGCCCTTAGTGTTGGGTGGGGTTACTGGGTTATGGGGATAGGGTGGGGGTATGGGCTTGGGTAGAGTGCTCTTTCCAAGAGCCGGTGCAGACTCGATGGGCCAAATGGCCTCCTTCTGCACAGTAAATTCTATGATTCTATGATTGTATGTGCCATCAGGGTGGTCACCTCAACTGTGCTGGGATCACTGTTCTGCTAAGACATATTAAAAGGGTAGTAAAGAGGTGTTTAAATTAAATGGATGGGGTGAGGGATCAAGTGAGGGAAGCTGCGATAAATTAAAACCGAAGACAAGTCAAGAGAGGAAGGTGTTAATAAGGGAATTGGTAACCTGAGTGTGGCAGGAAATCACAGAGTGCACAAACTGAAGAGTGCACCAGCAGATAAGGCTTGAGGTTGCAAAAATAATAAAAAGAGAATTAAATGCATTCTATCTGAATGCACACATCACGTGCAATGAGGTAGATAATTAATGGCACAGATTGAAGTAACTAGGCCAGATCACATTACTATCACAGTGACATGGCTGCAGGGTGCCAAAGCCTGGGGAGTGAATGTTCACTGGCATTTGACATTTAGAAAGAACAGGCAAAAAGCAAAAGGAGATTTGGTAGTGCTGTAAATCAAGGACTAGATCAGTGCATTAGTGAGAGAGAATCTTGTATTGGAAGATCTAGATGTAGAATCCGTTTGGGTGGAGCTAAGAAACAGCAAATATTGGGAGGAGATGTTTAAAAGTCATCAAACAGTACTGGAAATGTAGGGCATGGCATAAATCAGGAAATTAGAGGTGCATGTAACAAGGGTTATAAAGTAATCATGGGGGGACTTTACCTACAGACACACTGGTTGCTTTAATTAGCACTAATGCTTAGGAGGGCGAATTCCTAGAATGTCTTCAGGATGGTTTTCTGGAACAGTTTGATGAGGAACCAACTGGAGAGTGGGATATTTTAGATCTTGTATTGCATAATGACGAAGAGCTATTTAAGAATCTCATTGCAAAGAAGCCTCTTGGCAAAAGTAACAATAATATGAAGGAATTTTACATGAGGTTTGAAAGTGATGTAGTTCAATCTGAAACTAGCGTCTTAATTCTAAACTGAGGGAACTACAAAGGCATGAGGGGGCAATTTAACCATGGTAGATTGGGAAACTACATTGAAAGGTATGACGGTAGAAAAGCAATGATTTGGCAGCATGGTGGCATAGTGGTTAGCAATGCTGCTTCACGACGCCGTGGCCCCAGGTTTGATCTCGGCTCTGGGTCACTGTCCGTGTGGAGTTTGCACATTCTGCCCATGTTTGCATGGGTTTTGCCCCCACAACCCAAAGATGTGCAGGATAGGTGGATTGGCCACGCTAAATTGCCCCTTAATTGGAAAAAATGAATTGGGTACTCTAAATTTATTTAATAAAAGGCAATGATTAGCATTTAAAGAACCAATATATGTATAAGGAGTCGCCAGAGTCCCTTTCAGAAAGTCACTTAGGTTCAAAGCCATGCTCTGGACATAACAGGAATGAATGACTATGAAAATTATTGAGTTAAAACAACAATTTTATTGAATAATGAGTAATGATTATAATGTTAATTTTGCAATTATAATTAATACGGTATGTAGAGCAAGATAACATATATAAAAAGGAAGAATGTTAACTTTATTGAAAGGAGAAAGAACTTTGTATGTATCTGAAGAAAAGACGATGGACAATATTTGTTCAAACACAAACAATAACCCCAATTTGGCCTGTTCCACGACAGCTCCCACAAATTGGTACATTATCATCCCCTCTCGAAGCCTGGTACAATGTCTTCCCAAAAACAAATCTCAGCTCTTATCAGTTCTTCTCACACGGACCAGAAGGCTAAGCGGACTTTGCAATATGCAGGTTGCTTACATAGCTCTTGATGGTGTCTCTTCATCCTCCATCAATTAGGTGTCATGTCTGTCAAGGAAGCTTCATCTTCTAACCTTTCAGATGATGACACCAGATAAGAATACACAGTGACCAGAATGTTATTGAACAATACGTCTGATGACCAAGAAACAACTTACTTTAATATTCGACTGTAAGAAAGTGGAAAAACAAAAGATTCAGTCTGAATGCGGACTGTTTTGGTCAGCATTGAAAGCAAACTAGGTCCGGGAAAACAGATTATTATTGATTAATTGATCAAAGCACGACCATAGCTGGGTTAGGATCAATGTCTACCAACTGAGAAAATGCAAAATAACTTTAAATATTCACTGCAGATGATATGGCTTCTATGGATTCTATTGGACACTATCGGCTTCAAATCAAAGTAGAGAAGAAATTAATTGCAAATGACCTCATTGAAGAAATTAATGGCTGCAGGCCTCAGGCCTACACACGGGGCGGGATTCTCCGATATCGACGCGATGTCCGCCGACCGGCGCCAAAAACGGCACGAATCACACCTGCATCGCACCGCCCCAAACATCGCTAATTCTCCAGCCCGGAATGGGCTAGCAGCGACGTGACGCTATTCGCGCTGGCTCACGTGGTTCACGGCGTGCGACGTCATTCACGCCGCACGCCGTGACGGCTCAAAAGACACGCTGCTCCCCCATCCGACCAGAAGACCCGACCGGATGGCCGCCCGCCACGCAGCCCCGAGGTTCCAGTCCCGCGACATAGAGGCGCTCCTGGACGCAGTGGAGCAGAAGAGGGAGGCCCTGTATCCCGGACACGGCCGCAGAGTTGCCCCACGCCACAGCCGGCGTCTGTGGAGGGAGGTGGCAGAGGCCGTCAGCGCTGTGGCTCTGACACCACAGACAGGCACCCCGTGCCACAAGAAGGTGAACAACCTCGTCAGGGCAGCCAGGGTGAGCCCCTCCCCTCCCTGCCCGATATCCATATCTCCCATATCACCCCTCCCCATATCCCCCATATCCCCTTCCCCCATATCCCCCATATCCCCCCTCCCCATATCCCCCATATCCCCCTCCCTCATATCCCCCATATCCCCCCTCCCCATATCCCCCTCCCCATATCCCCATATTCCCCCTTTCCCATATCCCCCCTCCCCCATATCCCCCCTCCCCCATAACCCCCATCCCCCATATCCCCCTCCCCATATCCCCCATCCCGCATATCACCCATATCCCCGTCCCCCATATCCCCTATATCCCCCTCCCCCATATCCCCCATATCCCCCCTCCCCATATCCCCCATATCTCCCTCCCCATATCCCCCATATCCCCAAGTGAATCCAGCCCTAACCTTAACCTCTGCAATGCACGCGCAACCGATGGCGTGCATTCATTTACCTGTCTAACACTGTTGCCTTTTACCCCTGCCACCTCCCCCGCCTCCCACAGGAGAGGCACGCACACAACAACAGGGAGCATGTGAGGACTGGAGGAGGCCCAGCTGATGAGAGGCCACTCATCGAACATGAGAAAAGGGCCCCGGAACTGGCTGGCAGACCTGAGGACCACGAGGTTGCCGATTCAGAGGTCGGAAGCCCACCAGCACGTGAGCCACCGACAGCCTGTCCCCATATCCCCCCGCCCCCATATCACCTGATCACCGCCTGCGTGTCTAACCATGCACCCTTCATTGTGTATCGCAGGAGCAAACGTCAGGCACCCATCCCCGCAGATGCAGACCGCCCGCATGATGCCCCTTGGAGACCACGGGAGACGGAGAGACCCGGACCCTCTGGCACGCGACGCCCGCAGGATGCCCCTCGGAGACCATGGGAGACGGAGAGACCTGGAGCAACAGGGAGATGACGCCCCCGTCTCGTGCGGGTACGGTGACGCAGGCGTGTGCCACCCAGCGACGAGAGGGGCAGCCACAGGCCTCCGTCGCAGCCGAGCCACGAAACCACAACTCAGGACAACCCTACCCAGGACACTCCTACCCAGGAAACCCCTACCCAAGAGACCACAACCCAGGACACCCCTACCCAGGACACTCCTACCCAGGAGACCCCTACCCAGGAGGCCACTTCCCAGGACACCACTACCCAGGAAACTGAAATACAGGACAGTGACACAGAGTGGATGGGTGGAGACGAACCGCCACCCCAAAGTACCATGGACTCAGAGTCGGACGATGCGCACGACACACCACCACTGCTATCTCCAACACCCTCCGCCACGCAGAGACACTCACCTCGGTTGGGCACTTTAGTGATGAGGCGTCTGGTGCACTCACTGGTGCGCACAACACAGCCGTTCCGGTACAGCAGGTGAACGTAGGAGCAGCAGAGGGGCCGGGCGGTCGGAGGGCAGCCCGGCGCATGTGAACATCTGCCGCCCTGATGGATCCCGGGTTCCTGGAGTTAACACACCCACCCATAGATCCGATGCCGATGCAACCACCGAACCTGGGACGAGCGAAGAGGGTGACGGCCAGCTTGCGGCGGTTGCAGTCACAGGTGGAGGAGTCCACCCGTGTCCAGGAGCTGGCAGTGGTGCCGGTCATGCGTGCCACCCAGGCCGACACTGCACGGGTGGCGTCCGCGGTGGAGGCACTGGGTGTGACGGTGTCAGACATGGGGAGCGGTTTGCGAGGCCTGGGGCTTTCCGTGCAGGCGGCGTCTGTGGCCCAGGACATGGCTACCCTCTCACAGGAGGCCATGAGCCAGCGCCAGCAGCAGATGGCAGAGGCGCTCAACGCCGTGGCCCAGTCTCAGCAGGCAATGGCCCAGTCTCAGCAGGCCATTGCTGAGGGCATCGGCGCCATTGCCCATGTGCTAGCCAGCGTCGCACAGTCACAGACAGGGATTGCCAACTCCCTGAGCTCCATGACTGCAAACCTGCAGACCCTTGTCGATACCAGCACAGGCCTCCAGGACTGGCAGCGCCAGATGTCAGGGGGGCGTCGGATGGCCAGTCCGTTCGCATCCCCCACCCATGTAGAGGTCCGGGGGCCTCGGGCACCCAGAGGGAGGAGGAGGTGCTGGGGCCCGTTCCGGGTCACATTGTAGGGGAGGTCCCGGAACACCACAACACCTCGGGCTCCCCCCCTTCCGTCCCAGGTGCATCGGGTGGGCAACGGGCAGGACAGGCTGGCAGCTCGCCATCCCAGTCGCCCGGGCCACAGCCTGGCCCATCTAAGCCAGGACGCCCCAGGAAACGGCCGCCAAAGGGATCCCGTGTCAGAGGGCAGGAATCACAGGAGTCCACCTCCAGTTCTGCTGTACCGTCTGGGGAAACACCTAGGCGTAGTCAAAGGGCCAGTAAGGCCAAACAATTAGACACTGAGTAAGTTGGCATGGGTGCAGGGCACAGATGAGTTTTAGGGGCTAGGGCACGTGCATGAACTCCTTTCGTTATTAAAGTCAATGTTACACCTACAGAAGCTGCCTTTGTGCTCTGTCCAAAGCGTGCGGGGGTGTCATGTACATTGAGCGCAAGTGTGTGTGTGAGGGGTGGTCTTACCTCAGCCCCAGGTGAGTCTGCCCTCTTACCCCTGGGCCGCCCTCAACATCCCCTCGGGCAGAGGACGGGACCGTGCGCTGCAGTGTCACAGCCACATTCAGGGATGGTCCGGGTGGATGGTGGTACTGTGGCCATGGGTCAGACATCGTCCAACGATGTGGAGCCAGGAGCTCATCGCAGAGCGGGTTGTCATCATCCTCCATGGCCTGCAATAGACACGGGTCCACCGGCAACTGTGTGAGCCAGGCCGTTGTGCCGCAGGTGGATCGGCAAAGGGGAGGGGGGTGTGCATGCTGGTGGGGTGGGGGGGGTTGGGGAGGGGGGTGAGGGTGCGGGGAAGGTGGATGGGTGGGGGGGTGAGGGTGATCGGGTGTTGCCATGGTGTGCGGTCTGTGGACATACTACACGATTCCCACGCCCATCTAGTCAGTGAAGCGGGCGTCTATCAGCCTGTCCCGTGCCCGCTGGCCCCGCCGGTAACGGTGGACAGCCACCCGCCCATGTCTAGCCCATCTGCCCTGACCATTGCCCCCATCCCCCTCATCTGGGGAGGACTGCGCCTCTTCCTGCTGCTCCTCCACTCCGCCGTCCTCTGCCTGCGGCACATCGCCCCTCTGTTGGGCAATATTGTGCAGGACGCAGCACACTACAATGATGCGGCCGACCCTATCTGACCGATACTGGAGGGCGCCCCCAGAGAGGTCCAGGCACCTGAAACGCATCTTCAGCACGCCAAAGCACCTCTCTATCACTCACCTTGTCGCTACATGGGCATCATTGTAGCGGTTTTCCGCCTCATTGCGTGGCCTCCAGTATAGGCGTCATCAGCCACGATCGCAATGGGTAGCCCCTGTCGCCCAGCAACCAGCCCCTCAGCCGGGGATGGCATCCCTCGTACATGCCGGGGATGTATGACCGCGACAACACGTATGAGTCCCCCTCCCCGGCACGCACTTCCCCATCCCCCTCCCCGGCACGGATTCCCCCCCCCCCTCCCCGGCACGCAGCCCCCCGTCCCCATCCCCAGCAGTCACCCCCCCTCCCGGCACTCCCCCGGAGCCCACCCCACTCTACCGCCCCCCCCCCCCCCCCCCGCCGCACACACACACACACAACCCTACACAAACCTCTCCCCCACACACACACAGACTGCGGCCACGCCATCACCTCTCCAGCGGCCAACCCCCAGGCCGTCACCCACCTCCACGCTGGTCGGCGTCAACCATGAGCACTGGTTTTGATTTACGCCGACGTGACCCGTGGTGACGTCGGCGGGACTTTGGCCCATCCAGACGGGAGAATATCAGCAGCCCCAAAGTCCATTGCCTCGCGCCCGCCCGTGCCATTCTCCGAGGCGTGCGGCGCGATTGATGCCCCGCCGACTTTTCTCCCTTCGGAGAATTCACGACGGCCCACAGCGATTCTCCGACCCGGTGGGGGGGGGTCGGAGAATCGCACCCATGGTTTGTGACTAATTTACTTTCCCCTGAAGCACAAGTGCCCAGCTGGAGAGGTGAACCAGCCATTAAAGTAGGTAAAGATTGTCTTGTGTTTGAGCTTCTTTTGGTGCTGCAGCTGAGCATTCATGAGGTTTTACTCATACCCCAAGCTTTCTTGTCTTACTGAACCTTGTTGAGGCTTTCTCTTTGACAGGCTGGAAATAATTGGTGTAGCTTTTATTTAAATAGTATTTATAGAGACTGCATAGAAAGCAGATCGCATTTGGGAGACGGTCTGTTCTGCACACAGCCTCTCGGTCATCTGCTTACTGATGTCACAGTTGTATTACTGATATAATCATGGATTCAATGACATATTCATTAACCCATTTCACTACGTATTAAGTCTAAGGAAAAGGCTTATAAAATTGCCAAAGAAATAGTAAGCCTGAGGACTGGAAACATTTTAGAATGCAGCAAAGAAGGAGCAAGGCAGTGACAAGGAAAGAGAAAATAGAATGCCAAAGTAAACCAGACAAAAACATAAGAACAGACTGCAAAAGCAAAGAAACTAAACAAAAAATTTCCATCTGTCATCACGGAGGAAAATGCAAAACCCTCAGAGGTTAACACTGCTACCTCACAGTACCAGGGACCCAGGATCAATTCCGGCCTTGGGTGACTATCTGTGTGGAGTTTGCGCATTCGCCCCGTGTCTGTGTGGATTTTCTCCGGGTGCTCCGATTTCCTCCCACAGTCCAAAGGTGTGCAGGTAAGTTGGATTGGTCCTTAGTGTCCAAAGATTTGCAAGTTAAATGGGGTTATGAGGATAGGGCAGGAGAGAGGGCTTGGGTCTGATACACTTTCAGAAGGTCGGTGGATAGGCTGAATGGCCTTCTTCTGCAATGTAGGAATTCTATGGTTTCTATGGAATACCAGGAAAGTATAGGCTAGCCAGAGTGCAGAACTGAAAGAAATTAGTGAGAGAAATTAATAGGAATGAGAGTAAATAAATCTCTTGGGCATGATGATCTAGATCTCAGAGTGTTAAAGGAGGTGGTTGTAGAGACAGTGGATACGTTGGCGCTCACCTTCCAAAATGTTATAAATTTTGGGTTGGTTCCTAAAGATTAGAAGGTGACAAATGGAACCCCGCTATTTAAGAAAGGAGGGAGAGGGGAAACAGGAAGCTGGAGACCAGGGCCGAAATTCTCCGGCTTTGGGATTTCCGTTTTTTGCCGGCAGCGCAGCCCTCCCATGGCTTTCCCAGCGGCCAGGGGTGATTTCAATGGGAAATCCAATTGACTATCGGCTGGAGTAGAGAATCCCACCGCTAGCGAACGGCGCGCCGGCGGGAAACACTGGAGGACCGGCGAATCATGCCCGGTTATCCTGGCATTTATAGTTAGAAAATTGCTGGAATCTATTATAAGGGATGCGTTAAAGGGACACTTAGGAAATAATAATAGGATTGGGAACAGTCAAAATGAATTTATGAAGGGGAAAGCATGTTTGACAGACCTGTTTCAGTTTTTCAGGGATATAACGAGCTTAATAGAGTGCATGTGGCGTATTAATTTTCAGAAGGATTTTCCCACACAGGGGGCGCGACTCTCCGCTCCCGCGCCGGTTGGGAGAATCGCCTGGATCGACAAATTTTCCCGCGACGCCGGTCCGACGCCCTCCCGCGATTCACGGAAGCGGCCAGATCGGCACAATCGCGTTTTGCGCGGTCCAGTGAATCGCCCGAGACAGCCAAAATGGTGATTCACCGGTACCCCCGTGAATCTCAGTGCCGGAAGGGTCAAGCGGCCTGCCCAAAACGGCGGGTTCCCCCCCCCGGCGCCGTCCACACCTGCTCGCTGCCGGCGGGAACAGCGCGGGAACGCTGGGGGGGGCGGCCTGCGGGGGGGGGGGAGGGGGGATCCTGCACCGGGGGGGGGCCTCAAATGGGGTCTGGCCCGTGATCGGTACCCACCGATCGTCGGGCCGGCCTCTCTGAAGGCAGACCTCCTTTCTTCCGCAGCCCCGCAAGATCCGTCTGACATCTTCTTGCGGGGCGGACTCGGGGAGGACGGCAACCACGCATGCGCGGGCGACGGCAGTTATGCGGCGCCAGCCGCGTCATGTATGGGGCGCCGCGTAAAGGCGGCGCCCCATACACGACGCCTGACAAGGCCTGGCGCGCGTAAATGACGTGGCGCCGCTCCTAGCCCATTTTCGGGCCCTGAATCGGTCGGGATACGGGCCGTTTCGCACCGCCGTAAACCTCGACGGCGTTCACGACGGCGCAAACACTCTGTCTCCATTTCAGAGAATCACGCCCAGGATGTCAGTCAGCAAAGTTAGAGCCTGTGAGATTGGGGAAGATAGAATGTAAATTCTATGATTCTATATTGAGACCACGGGATGGATTCTCCCTTCCTTCACGTTGGCGGGATTCTCCGGTCCTGTTGCGGTGAATGGAAATTTGGCTGGGCGCCAAATTCGCCGTTCTTGCTGGCAGGGGCAGCAAGGCGGATTCGCAACGGTGAATTCCGGCCTACAACTGCAGGAGCATACAGTTTTGGTCTCCTTATTTCAAGAAGGATGTAAATATGTTGGAAGCAATTCGGAGAAGGTTTACCAGACTAATACCTGAAATGAGTGAGGTGTCTTAAGGAAAGGTTAGGCAGGTTAGGCTCATATCTGCTGGAGTTTAGAAAGAACATAGGAGGCCCTTAGGGGTCTTGACAGGGTGAATGTGAAGAGGATCTTCCTTGTTGTGTGAGAATCTAAACCTAGACGTCCCCATTCCAAAATAAGGGGTCACTCATTTCCAAAGGAGATGAGGAGAAATGTTTTCTCTTTGAGTGTCGTGAATCTTTTGTCCTCAAAGGCTGGAAGCAGAGGGTGGAATTTTCCAATGTGTTGGCTAAATGTTAACTTGGTCGGGAAAAGCAGGTTGTAGCCTTTTTAAACATCTCAAAGTTTGCAGATGATGCCAAGTTGTGTGGGAGGGTGAACCATGATGAGGATGCAGGGATCCTACGGCATGATAACATAAGAACATAAGAACTAGGAGCAGGAGTAGGCCATCTGGCCCCTCGAGCCTGCTCCGCCATTCAATGACATCATGGCTGATCTTTTGTGGACTCAGCGCCACTTTCCGGCCCGAACACCATAACCCTTAATCCCTTTATTCTTCAAAAAACTATCTATCTTTATCTTAAAAACATTTAATGAAGGAGCCTCAACTGCTTCACTGGGCAAGGAATTCCATGGATTCACAACCCTTTGGGTGAAGAGGTTCCTCCTAAACTCAGTCCTAAATCTACTTCCACTTATTTTGAGGCTATGCCCCCTAGTTCTGCTTTCACCCGCCAGTGGAAACAACCTGCCTGCATCTATCCTATCTATTCCCTTCATAATTTTATATGTTTCTATAAGATCCCCCCTCACCCTTCTAAATTCCAACGAGTACATTCCCAGTCTACTCAACATCTCCTCGTAATCCAACCCCTTCAGCTCTGGGATTAACCTTGTGGATCTCCTCTGCACACCTTCCAGCGCCAGTACGTCCTTTCTCAGGTAAGGAGACCAAAACTGAACACAATACTCCAGGTGTGGCCTCACTAACACCTTATACAATTGCAGCATAACCTCCCTAGTCTTAAACTCCATCCCTCTAGCAATGAAGGACAAAATTCCATTTGCCTTCTTAATCACCTGTTGCACCTGTAAACCAACTTTTTGCGACTCATGCACTAACACACCCAGGTCTCTCTGCACAGCAGCATGTTTTAATATTTTATCATTTATATAATAATCTATTTTGCTGTTATTCCTACCAAAATGGATAACCTCACATTTGTCAACATTGTATTCCATCTGCCAGAATGTAGCCCATTCGCTTAACCATTCCAAATCCCTCTGCAGCCTTCCAGTATCCTCTGCACTTTTTGCTTTACCACTCATCTTAGTTTTGTCTGCAAACTTGGACACATTGCCCTTGGTCCCCAACTCCAAATCATCTATGTAATCATCTGGACAGGTTGGGCGAGTGGACAAATCAATGGCAGCTGCAGTATAATTTTGATAAGTGTGAGGTTATTCACTTTGGAAGCAAAAGCAGGAATGCAGATCACTACCTGGTCGTAAATTGGGAGAGGGGAGTGTGCAGTGACACCCGGATGCCCTTACGCACCAGTCGCTGAAGTAAGCATGCAGGTGCAACAGGCGCTAAAGAAGGTTAATGGTATGTTGGCGAGGTTTCGAGTACAGGAGCAGGGATATGTTGCTGCAATTGTACAGGGCCTTGGTGAGGCCACACCTGGAATATTGTTTGCAGTTTTGGTCTCCTTTTCTGAGGAAGGATGTTCTTGCTCTCGAGGGAGTGCAGCGAAGGTTTACCAGACAGATTCCAGGGATGGTGGGACTGTCATCTGTGGAGAGATTGACTCGGTTGGGATTGTTCTCGCTGGCGTTCAGAAGAATGAGGGGGGTTCTCATAGAGACTTACAAAATTCTAACAGGACTAGACAGAGTAGATGCAGGGAAGATGTTACCAATGGGGGCTGTCCAGAACCAGGGGTCACAGTCTGAGGATTCAGGGTAAACCATTTCAGACAGAGATAAGGAGACATTTCTCCACACAAAGAGTGGTGAGCCTGTGGAATTCATTACCACAGGAAGTAGTTGATGCTAAAACATAGAATATATTCAAGAGGCGGCTGGATATAGCACTTGGGGCGAATGGGATCAAAGCTTATGGGAAGAAAGCAGGATTAGGCTCTTGAGTTGGATGATCAGCCATGATCGTGATAAATGGCGGATCAGGCTCGAAGGGCCAAAAGGCCTCCTCCTGCTCCTATCTTCTATGTATCTATGTATCTACGTAGTCCTGTTTCCCACACTGAGGAATTCCGGCAAGCGGAGTTCCTCAGTGCAGGATGAAATTGGAATGCCATTTTTAAATGCCGCCCCGATCTCCTGATCCCCAAACCCCCAACCCACCTATAATGGGTGCTCAGGCCTCCCCCTGCACCCCCAGGCACCTGCATAGGGCACGCCCAGGCCCGCTCCCCATCCCGGGGAAAATGCCAGCTTGGAACATTCGCATTATGAGCCTGGCACCCTGGAAGCGCTCCTACCAGCTGGCAGTGTCACATGGACACCTTGGTAGTACCTAGCTAGCACCCAGGTGACAGTGCCATGGTGCCACACTGGCAATATCAAGGTGCTCGGGTGGCACCAACAGTGCCATGGTACCTGCCTAGAGGGCAAGCACATGGGGGCCTCCAATCCCTTGGGAAACCCCCACAAGTGCCGTTCCATCTGGTCCCCAGTTGTGGAGGCCAGCACTGAATGGCACTCTCCCAAACTCTCCAATGCAAAAGGTTTAGATCCCAACACCTTGGTTAGATCGTGGGAATGCATATTAGAGTGAAACTAGCTGCCTAACTCTAATATGCAGATTTCCTAAAAAGTGATCCACCCACAATGAGCGGGATTCACGAGATCGCGTTAGATCTCGCGAGGCGTGTCGAGCTCGGTAGATCCCGGAAGAGGAATCTCCCAACATCTACAGGCCGTGTCATGCGGCGCTGCCTATTGGGCGTAACGCGGCCAGTAGATTGCACCCTCGGTCATTTTAGTAACTGCAAAACATAGATTGATAGATTGTTAGATATTGGATGTTATCGAGGGATCTGGTGATAGTGCCAGGAAATAGCATTGAGGTAGAAGATTAGCCATGATCAAGTTGAATGGCAGAGCAGGCTTGAAGAACTGAATGACCTATGCATGGCCCTTATTTCCTGTGGTAGGATTATCCAGACCCTCTTGCCAGCAGGATCTTCCCGGTCCTGCCAAAGGTGAACCCTCCTGACGGGTTCCTGGCAGCAGGGCAGGCGAGCCATACAAAGCGCCATAGACTTTAGCAGGACCGGAAGATCTCACGAACATCATATCCCAGAGGGGCCAGAAAAACCCAGCCTATGTTTATATGTTCCTCAGACAATGTAACGAGTGGAGCCAATCACTCCTGGAATTCTTTGCTGGGCAATGTTTATCAAGAAGGCAGGCTAAGGTAAGGTTGTGATGTGTTACGGTTCACTCAGGGTATCCTATTTTGATTTGATATACATGTACCTTTAAGGGAGTGTATCTTAAAGTGCAGTCCATCACGATACACCATTATACAGGATGGAGTGTATGATCCGATGGTTCTGTAGACACAATGCAGCAGCAAACTACAGGTCAGACATGTCTGCATAGCCTCCCAGTTACCATTGTCTGTTTCAACACTTATCCTCAAATAAAGCACCCACATTATTGTTTTTAACAATCCTTGTTGTATGATTGGTACATTTGTGATACAGAGAATAATGCACCAAGTCTGAGTTGCTGTGGCAACATGTACTTTAACATGCTCGTCATAGTTGCTGTGCATAGCGATGGTGGAGGCTCCAACTTTCTGTAATAGGGATACTAGATTTATTTAAAATCTGGATGCTGCAAAGGGAAGGTGACAGAGATGAGATGCAATCAAATGGACTGACATTTCTTCTGTATCCAAAACTTTCTTGTGACTGACGCAATGCACAATGAAAGCCACAGTACTGCAAGATTGATTCATGTTCAATGATAACCTTCATTGCTTAAAATTTCAATAATCGGCTAACGATGTTTGTAATAATAGCTAGATTCTGAAATGTGGTGTGATCTTCTAACTTTTCCATGCTGCAATAAATCTTTACTGTGCTTAAGAAAGTATTGTGACAGTGATGATAATTTTTGCACAACAATAAAAATGTGTTTGAATCCATTAATGTGTAAGTGACTGAAGATTTTTTTTTAATTAGGAACAATTACCTTAACAATTTTGTAATATAACTGCATTCTTTGAGAATATGCAGCCAGCAAATAGTTTAAAATTGAAAAATACTATCAATTGTTCATCAGAGCATGAAAACATACACATTAAATCATTTAATTTACCAGCACAGATTTATTTTGTGATCTGAAGCAGGACAAAACAGAGGTGGAGTGGAAAACAAAATGGCCACCGAGCAACACGAGGGGAAATCCCATCTCGATTTCCACCGGCAGCCATTTTGAAGGGAGTGGGGAAGTGTGCAGGACAGAAAGCCACCTTGTCCCTTTCGTAAGGGCTAAAGTCAAACCTTGCAGAATTTTCAGCAGGGTGAACGAGCCTGGGTCAGAAGAGGTGGGAAAGGCCACAGAGGAGGAAGGCCAGGAAACCTCTTGAATGGTAAGTTATAGGAATTTTAGGGGCATAAAGTTGGAATTGGAGGCAAGTTAACAAAGGGATGTCAGTCAAGAAAGGGATCAGTCATAAGAGCAATTCTATGGAAGAGCCAAATTTTGGGTAGGTGCTGAGTTTGTTGATCACTCTCTCAGAGGACCCAAGAGGCTCACACCTGCCTTTTGAACTGAGGTTCAAATCTGTTCAAATTGTGAGAGATTACGGAACTCTTGGAAAATAAATGGTGGCCGAGGTGAACCTTTCAGCCAGTCCTCTCCTGGACGATCCCACCTCAGTTTCCACCTCATGCCTGCCAGTTCATATGGCACCAAGCGGGGCCTTCCATTGGGAAGCTCCTGTTACCAGGCAGCTTGGCGACAGAGGCAGAATCGCGATGTCAGGATTTGCTCAACCTTCCAATTCCCATCTCCGACAAGACAAATCTGGCCGGCTATGGCTGAATACCAATTGCACTCAACTAAGAATTCTGAGGACTCGAGAATAGTGTTAAAAATGTAATGCAGACAGCATTGTACCTAATAACCTGCAGTACAGAAACCAAATTTGCCAGGTTGCAACATACTTTTACATTCATAGTTAAATGGGAGGGGGTCTTCCAGGCCCCCCCCCCACCCCTACCCCGCTATGCCGTGGTGAGTTTCTCAGTGACGGAAGGCAGCCCATTGGTGTCCGGCGGTGGGATCTTCTGGTCCTGCCTCTGTCAATGGAGATACCCTTTGAACCCACCCCCTCTGCCAGGAAACCCACACCGAGGGTTTGAGGTCGGCAGGGCCGGAGGATCCTGCTGGTGAGAACGGTTGGAAAATGTCCTCCAAATTATCTATAGTGTTGCAAATTTGATCAGGAGCTACAAAAACAATTATTCAACTGGTCAAATTACTTTCCATTAATTTAGGCATCGGTTTTAGCTTACTCAATCTCAGCACGGTGATCAAAATATTGGACTATTAAGTGATTTGTCACAATCATAATCATGGGAACTATAAATTGCAATCATTGAACCGCTGCAGTGTAGACACACACTGAATAGATGGAGCACTGGGATTTCTTCTGGCAAATAATTTGACAAAAGAATGCATTGTCTCATTTTCATAATTGTGCAATTTGAGTTTAAAATTTGATTTATGTATCAGACATTATTAAGAGGGTTAATTGTGTGTAAGTGGACATGCTAAATAAATGGCGGCACTCATTTCCAAATAAACAGGCCATTCCTTGCAGCCATAGACAATTTGTTTGGGTCTGTCATCCCAGTAGCAAAAGTAAACAAGTTGGATCAAACAATTAGGCTTTGTGCTTGTAGCGCACAAAGACTCCGTGAAACGAATAGAGTGAAGTCGATGAGGCTTTATTAAGCGTGTCTGTTCCCCGCAGCTCGATAGTAAACTGGCCTGCGGGGGAAGACTCCGGCTTCTTATACTCCGCCTTCAGGGCGGAGCTTGAGGTCAACGGCCAACCAGGACCCGGGATCTGTCAGCCAATGACATTAGGGCTTCCAGTCCCACATGACCCCCAATACATACTACCACATTCACCCCTTGTCAAAAATGAACCCGGCGGGGTGATGCTTCGTATGGTGGTAAGGGTTTACAGGGCTGGTCGTGGGAGGACAAAACATTCACATGGCAATACAGTATTGGACAATTTCGTCCTGTTGCAACTATTTACAGAGGGGATAGGAAGAAAAGCAAAATGTTCTTGTGAACAGTCCATATTTGTTTTACATCGACGCCACGAGTCGGTCGGGCGGTCTGGTCGTCCGTGTCGATCGCCTCGGCCCCGGCGGTGGTGGTGGTGCTTGTACCAGTGTTGTCGCCTCCAGGAGCCGTATGGTTTCAGCTCGGGCTTGATTCATGGTCGGTGCTGAGGGGAGGGGAACCGATCCTCCTGGGAAGGGGGCGGTCGCGGGGTGCGGCGGTGGCAGGAAGGGAGGGGGTTGGGTTGATGGTGTCGGGGGGGTGTGCGTGTTGCCGGCGGGCGCCAGGTCCCGCAGGGAGACCGTGTCCTGTCGGCCGTCGGGGTACTCCACGTAGGCGTACTGGGGGTTCGCGTGGAGGAGGTGAACCCTTTCGACCAACGGGTCCGCCTTATGTGCCCGCACATGCTTTCGGAGCAGGATGGGTCCTGGGGCCGCCAGCCAGGTCGGCAGCGACGTTCCAGAGGAGGACCTCCTAGGGAAGACAAGGAGACGCTCATGAGGCGTTTGATTAGTGCTCGTACATAATAACGACCGGATGGAATGGAGAGCGTCCGGGAGGACCTCCTGCCACCGTGAAACTGGGAGGTCCCTGGACCGTAGGGCCAGTAGGACGGCCTTCCAGACCGTGCCGTTCTCCCTTTCTACTTGCCCGTTCCCCCGGGGGTTGTAGCTGGTCGTCCTGCTTGAGGCTATGCCCTTGCTGAGCAGGAACTGGCGCAGCTCGTCACTCATGAAAGAGGACCCCCTGTCGCTGTGGACGTATGCGGGGTAACCGAACAGTGTGAAGATGCTGTTCAGGGCTCGAATGACTGTGGCCGCGGTCATGTCAGAACAGGGAATGGCAAAAGGGAAGCGGGAGTATTCGTCCACTACATTAAGAAAATATGCGTTGCGGTCGGTGGAGGGGAGGGGCCCTTTGAAATCGAGACTGAGGCGTTCAAAGGGGCGGGAAGCCTTAATCAGGTGCGCTCCATCTGGCCTGAAAAAATGCGGCTTGCATTCCGCGCAGATGTGGCAGTCCCTTGTGACTGTACGGACCTCCTCTAAAGAGTGTGGGAGATTGCGGGACTTGATGAAGTGGTAAAACCGAGTGACCCCCGGGTGGCAGAGGTCCTCGTGGAGGGTATGGAGGCGGTTAATTTGTGCGTTGGCACATGTGCCGCGGGATAGGGCATCGGACGGCTCGTTCAGCTTTCCGGGACAATACAAAATCTCATAGTTGAAGGTGGAGAGCTCGATCCTCCACCTTAAGATTTTGTCGTTTTTGATTTTGCCCCGCTGTGCACTATCGAACATGAAGGCTACCGACCGTTCGTCCGTGAGGAGAGTGAATCTCCTGCCGGCCAGGTAATGCCTCCAATGTCGCACAGCTTCCACTATGGCTTGGGCTTCCTTTTCTACTGAAGAGTGGCGGATTTCTGAGGCGTGGAGGGTCCGGGAGAAAAAGGCCACGGGTCTGCCCGCTTGGTTAAGGGTGGCCGCTAGAGCTACGTCGGAGGCGTCGCTCTCGACCTGGAAGGGGAGGGACTCGTCGATGGCGCGCATCGTGGCCTTTGCGATATCCGCTATGATGCGGCTGAAGACCTGGCAAGCCTCTGTCGACAGAGGGAAGGTCGTGGTCTGTATTAGGGGGCGGGCCTTGTCTGCGTACTGGGGAACCCACTGGGCGTAGTACGAAAAGAACCCCAAGCAGCGTTTTAGGGCTTTTGGGCAGTGTGGGAGGGGAAATTCCATGAGTGTGCGCATACGTTCGGGGTCGGGGCCTATTATCCCATTGCGCACTACGTAGCCGGTCGGTGCTAAAAACGCACTTGTCCTCGTTGTACGTGAGGTTCAAAGCTTTGGCGGTCTGGAGGAATTTTTGGAGGTTGGCGTCGTGGTCCTGCTGATCGTGGCCGCAGATGGTTACATTGTCGAGATACGGGAACGTGGCCCGCAACCCATGTTGATCAACCATTCGGTGCATCTCCCGTTGGAAGACCGAGACCCCGTTTGTGACGCCAAAAGGGACCCGTAGGAAATGGTATAATCGCCCGTCTGCCTCGAAGGCTGTGTACTTGCGGTCACTTGGGCGGATGGGGAGCTGATGGTAGGCGGACTTGAGGTCCACGGTGGAGAAGACTTTATATTGGGCAATCCGATTGACCATGTCGGATATGCGGGGGAAGAGGGTACGCGTCTAGTTGTGTGTACCTGTTGATGATCTGGCTATAGTCAATGACCATCCTTTGTTTCTCCCCTGTCTTCACTACTACCACCTGCGCTCTCCAGGGACTATTGCTGGCCTGGATTATGCGCTTGGACCGCTCAAGCCTGTGGGGTGTCCGGGGGGGGTTAGGGGGTTTGCCGCGACGGGTACGTACAGGGCCCAATGGGTTGCCGCGCGGTCGGGGCCGTAAGCGCGGGTATTACGAGCGGCCACGTCTAGGGAGGCTGCTAGGGCCCGTGCCTCGGAGAGTCCTAGCGACTCTTTTTCTAGAAGTCTTTGGTGGATTTGGGAGGATTGCATACCTGCCACAAAAGCATCGCGCATTAACATGTCCGTGTGTTCGTTTGCGTTCACCGACGGGCAGCTGCAGGCTCGTCCCAAAATCAGCAGCGCGGCGTAGAACTCGTCCATCGATTCTCGGGAGCTTGCCGTCTCGTCGCGAGCTGGTAGCAAGCGTAGATTTGGTTAACAGGGCGGACATAGAGACTTTTCAGTGCTGCGAACGCCGTCTGGAAATCGTCCGAGTCTTCGATGAGGGAGAAAATCTCCGTGCTCACCCTCGAGTGCAGGACCTGCAGTTTTTGGTCTTCTGAGACTCGGCCGGTGGTCGTTCTGAGGTAGGCCTCGAAGCAAGTCTGCCAGTGCTTGAAGGCTGCTGCCGCGTTCACTGCGTGGGGGCTGATCCTCAGGCATTCCGGAATGATCCTGAGCTCCATAGTCCTTTTTTTTTTAGGCACGCTTAATAAATTGTAGCGCACAAAGACTCCGTGAGACGAATAGAGTGAAGTCGATGAGGCTTTATTAAGCGTGTCTGTTCCCCCGCAGCTCGATAGTAAACTGGCCTGCGGGGGAAGACTCCGGCTTCTTATACTCCGCCTTCAGGGCGGAGCTTGAGGTCAACGGCCAACCAGGACCCGGGATCTGTCAGCCAATGACATTAGGGCTTCCAGTCCCACATGACCCCCAATACATATTACCACAGTGCTTCCATTCAAGTAACAGTATCACCTTGGCCTAACTTTGATGACTTGGGTCAGGGAGTTCTTTCAGAATGGTTCTACTGGCTGCTGACAATCTCACCACTGGGACTTAAAGTGGCCGAGAGAAAATTACTTGGTTTCAAACCTGGGAAATAATTATAATTCGACACAAGAGATGGAATTATATTGTATGATATATTTTCAGTTACTGGCTCCCTTATGTGAAAAACCCATTGATCCATCCTGTGTCCAGCTGTACTTCTTTTACCATTTCCGGGATTTGGGTGGCGCTGGTTAGGCCAGCATTTAATGCCCAACCCTAGCTGTCTTTCAGAAGGTGGTGTCGAGTTGCCTTCTTGAACCTTTGCAGTCCTTGAAGTGTAGGTACACCCAGTGTGCTGTTAGGGAGGGTGTACCAGGATGGTACCCCGGTGACAGCAAAGTAACGGCGATATATTTCTAAGTCAGGGTGGTGAGTGACTTGGAGGGCAACCTCCAGGTGGTGGGGTTCCCAGGTACTTGTTGTTCTTGTCCTTCTAGATGGTAGTGGTCATGGGTTTGGAAAGTGCTGTCTAAGGAACCTTGGTGAGTTACTGCAATGCATCTTGTAGATGGTACACACGGCTGCCACTGTTTGTTTGTGATGGAGGGTTTGAATGTTTGTGAAGGGCGGGGAGCAATCAAGTGGGCTGCTTTGACCTGGATGGTGTTGAGCTTCTTGACTGCTGTTGGAGCTGCACTCATCCAGGCAAGGGGAGAGTATTCCATTACACTCCTGACTTGTGCCTTATAGATGATGGAGAGGCTTTGTGGGGTCAGGATTCCGAGCCTTTGATCTGCCCAGGTAGCCACAGTATTAATATGGCTAGTTCAGTTTAGGTGCTGATCGATGGTAACCGCCAAGTTCAGCAATGTTAATGCCATTGAATGTCAAGGGACGGTGGTTAGATCCTCTCTTGTTCGGAGATGGTCATTGCCTGGCACTTGTGTGGCGTGAATGTAACTTGCCACTTGTCAGCCCAAACCTGGATTTTGTCCTGGTCTTGCTGCATTCGGACATGGACTGCTTTATTATCTGAGTAGTTGCGAATGCTACTGAACATTGTGCAGTCATCTGCAAACACGTCTGACCTGGAATGGAGGTCATTGATGAAGCAGATGTAAAAGGACTTTAATTTTCAATCGTCTGAGTGGGCAATGATATCAACTCCACAACTTGAAGAATCTCAAAACAGCCAGCCAAAGACTTTGGATGTTCCTCACAAACATCCCCGCCACCACCACCCCCACCCCAGCCCCCCCCCCCCCCCCCTGCCGCCCCTTGCGCTCCACTGGAGGCAAGCAGCTTCTCCTTACATAGGCAAAACAATTCAATCCTGGCAAATGAGCTTGGATCATGGAACCATTCTTATGGTGGATAGAGCTCCCAGCCTGCCACAGATATACCAGGATTCTAGTGGAACATAGCATTAAAGCTCTGATGAAATGCTTTTTATTCAAAGTGTAATTATTGAGTCCTTCACAAAACATGTCTGAAAATGTTGGTGTCCAATGGAATTGATGGGAAAATTGCAAACTGGAAGAAAAATAGCCAGAAACCTCATCGCGAAACATTTTTTCGTACTGATTTTACACATAAGGTGACAGGGCTCTAGTGGAATCAGACACAAATACAAGGAACACAGATGAAATTAGCTTGATCAATTGCTGATCCCACATTTCAAGCTGCAGTATATGAATCGAGATGTCAAATTTATTTTGCAGAAAACATGTGATGAAAATGTTCATAGCTGTAGACGTGCAGAATGTGTGGTACCCAATTCAGTACCTCTTTTATTAAATGTTCCATTTAGACTTATTTCAACCATCTTACCTGAATAACAGGTTTTTTTTGTTCTGTTTATGTTCTGAAACAATATTTAGCTATTATGCTTTGGGGAGTTTTTCTCGCTCTGCAATTATCGTACCTCAGCATTTATGTCCAACTCATTTATTCCAATTAATAAGAGTTCCAAAAGTGTGGCTATTAGTTTGCCTGAGTTGTTTGTCCAAATTAATTCAAATGTATTAGTCATTTTACAATGACGGTGCGGAGATGAGCGATTCTGGCAATAGGTTAGAACAGCTGAAAGTGACTCTGTGTCCTGCTCTCCAGTGGTCAGCTTTCAATTTAAAAATACTCCCTTTCAGAAATTTGAAATCATGTGAAATTTACAGAAGAACATCCTGAGGGCAACTGTGCAAAGGAACAGTGCGAAATCATAATCCTTTCAAAAATACACATAACTGAAGCACATTTTTACAATCAACTGCCAAGAAAGATACAAGTGATTTTTTTTCAAGGTAACAGCATTTTTTTAAATGACATTTTAATGACAGCAGGTAGAGAGGATGGTATCATGAGTAGGTTGTGTTAGGTGAATTCTGCAAATTGCCCTCTGCTGATAAATGGTAAGCCAAAAATAAGTTGGTAAAATGTATTGACTGTGACTAAGTTCGGGTCAATCCCTGGTTCTTTCTCATGTCCGTGTAGTTTTAGGTCAGAATTAATCATCTAAAATAAACCTACCCAAAACAATGCAAAGAAGAATGAAATGCCTGAGCTTCTTGCCTAGTAACAGCAGTAACACGGATCCAACAAGACATAATAGGATGCAATCTGCCCAGCTACAGGTAGAAATCTGCCTAGCGACAGGAGTAGCCAGTATTAAAAAGGCCAGATGAGATTGTCTTTTCCAGTCACGACATTAGCAGACATCAAGATAGAATCAGGTGTGAATCTTCTATTAGTAGAAATAGTTTACCTAGCAGATTGAGGGACCAGGAAAGAATATACGTGTTAATTTATAAAGGTAAGGAATATGAGAGGAGCACACAGCCAAATACACAGAATGCAGGAGGAAAGGGAATAATGGCATAATTGCCTGCACCCTCAGAAGCAGGCAGGCCAGTTTACATCCAGCAGCCTGGAGACTAGTTTTGCATCCAACAGTACGTGGCTACAGCTTGTAAGCCTCCCGAGTGTCAATCACGGACCCGGCGAATCCCGCACCATTTTTCATTGGAATTGATTGTGTTCCATTTGACTCCAGTGCTAGCCCCTCCACAGTTGATGAATTAATCCAGGTTCGGCACCAGTTTTGCAGTCATGAAAGTCCACAAATTCTGCTTTGGCATCCCGGGATGGCACGCCACTGTTACAGTTGGGGCTGAAGTAGATTACAGAACTGTGGAACTATCTTTACGTCAGACAATGCTGGAGGCAATAATACTCACTCCTTTCCTGGTAGCCCTGCATGGGTCTACAGGTGCAGAGTTGAGTGGAGATAGATGCAATATCCACACCTCTGGGGTCATCTGATATTTCTGACAACCTTCTTTGTTTCTGACCATCTTCGTCACTTTTAGTGGTGTATTGCACTGGTGACTGGGAAACTAGTGGTTTGAAAAAAAACTAGCCCTGACATAATATCACACCTGAGAATCGTTAAACAGAATCATTAGGCTAAACAGGCAATATTGTTCACAGCGTAGTAAACATTTAAACACAGAAAGTCCTTTAAGAACAGAAATGTCACATATATATTAATGTCTGGTTACTAATTTTTAATTGCTAAGGTACAGCTTACATTAAATCTAACAAAGCACTCTAATATACTTCTATCTTTCTCTGAGATAGGGATCCCATTCATATTTAATAAGTAAAACTGCAGTAATTGTCCTGATTTGCACGGATGGGCAGAATCTGTCTAATTTTGTGATCATAATTAAAAATAGGAGGCGCTAGGGTGGCATGCGGTGCAGTGGTTAGCACTGGGACTGCGGCACTAAGGACCCGGGTTTGAATCCCGGCCCTGGGTCACTGTCCGTGTGGAGTTTGCACATTCTCCTCATGTCTCCGTGGGTTTCACCCCACAACCCAAAGATGTACAGGTTAGGTGGATTGGCCACGCTAAATTGCCCCTTAATTGGTACTCTCTGCCTTCTATGACCTAGCCAGTTTTATATCCATCTTGCCAGCTCACCTCTGATCCCATGTGACTTCACCTTTTGTACCAGTCTACCATGAGGGACCTTGTCAAAGGCGTTATTGAAGTCCATATAGACAACATCCACTGCCCTACCTGCATCAATCATCTTTGTGATCTCTTCGAAAAACTCTATCAAGTTAGTGATACACGGCCTTCCCTTCACAAAACCATGCTGCCTCTCGCTAATACGTCCATTTGCTTCCAAATGGGAGTAGATCCTGTCTCGAAGAATTCTCTCCAGTAATTTCCCTACCACTGACGTAAGGCTCACCGGCCTGTAGTTCCCTGGATTATCCTTGCTACCCTTCTTAAACAAAGGAACAACACTGGCCATTCTCCAGTCCTTTGGGACATCACCTGAAGACAGTGAGGATCCAAAGATTTCTGTCAAGGCCTCAGCAATTTCCTCTCTTGCCTCCTTCCATATTCAGAGTAAACACAAGAACATACCCAAATCCATAAAAAAGTCTACAGAATGACAGAAGACAATGAAAATCCTCAGGAAGACACAATGTCGAGTGGGATCAAGGAACTCAAACTTCCTGTATTTTTGATCTCACAGAGATTTATCCAAAAATCTATTGTCTGTCCAAACATAATTGGGAACAAAATTAAAATGGAAGTGGATATATGAGCAGCTGCATCTCATCTCTGAAAATGTACATTAACAAACTTCAGGAATGTACCATTAAAGTCATCTTAATATAATCTTAAGTACTTAAATGGAAGAGGTGGTTCTAGTGAAGGGTTATACCATGTTGCAAGTCAAAATTAATGGTCAATCTGAAAAAACTGTCAATTCATGTGGTAAAAGGATATTTTCCTATACTTTTTGGAAGAGAATGGTTGAACAAAATCAAAACAAATTGGCAAGCTGTGAATCAATTGGAAAGAACACATTTACAGAAACCCTTAAAAAAAGTACAAGAAGATATTAAAAACACTTAAAGGGAAATTACTGGAGTTGAGACATAGCTTAAGATAAAACCTGATAGCACCCATAAATGCTTAAAGGCAAGAACTGTGCCAAATGCTCTAACCCCAAAAGTCGAAATGAACTTGGCAAATGTATCAAAGGTGGAGTGATCGAGAGTGTGACAAAGAGCAATCGGGCAACCCCAATTGTTCCTGTTATCAAGCTAGATGGTTAAGTAAGAATCTGTGGTGGCTTTGAAATAATTATAAATCCAGTCTTGTGTGCTGACCAGTATACCTTACTATTAACAGAGGACCTATTTGCTGGATTGCCGGATTGGCAAGTGTTCGGTAAGGTAGATTTGCCCAAGCATATCTCCAGATGAAGGTAGCAGCTGAGTTGCAAACGCATCTAACTATTGTAACACACAAAAGGACTGTTCAGGTAAAAGACCCTCCCATTCAGAATAATGTCTGCACTGGCCCTATTCCAAATGTCAATGGACCAAATCCTTAATGGCCTGAATGCTGTTCAATGTTATTTGGACGACAATTTAATTACCGGCAGTACTGAACAAGAACACCAAAATAATTTAGAAGACACATTGGAGCTTCTTGAAAGATACAATTTTCATGCTAAAAGGGAAAAATAAGGGTGGCACAGTGACGCAGTGGTTAGCACTGCTGCCTTACAGTACCTAGGACCCGGGTTCGATCCCGGCCCCGGGTCACTGTCCATGTGGAGTTTGCATATTCTCACCGTGTCTGCGTGGATCTCACCCCCACAATCCAAAGATGTGCAGGGTAGGTGGATTGGCCGCGCTAAATTGCCCCTTAATTGGAAATTCTTTTTAAAATGAAAGAGAAACGAAAACATTTCCATTCATCAACAAGCTATCTTGGCTATGGAAATGATAAGTACGGGTTCCACAAGAAACCGAAGAAGGTGACGACGATTTTAGATGCACCAGGACTGCAGAATATATTGCAACCAAAATGTTTTTTGAAATTCATCAATTACTGTGGAAAACTCATTCCAAACCTCACTACCATAGTAAAATAACTTTGTACGTTATTAAGTGTGAATCAACAATAGACTTGGACAAAAGACAGCGAAGAGACATATAATGATCTCAAAAACCTGCTGAAGAAATTGAAAGTCTCAGTTCATTTTGACCCGAAGATAAACTTACAACTCACATGTGACACATTGTCCTCTGGGGTGGGTGCAACTGTCTCTCATACAATGCCAAATGGACACGAAAACCCAATAGCTTTCGCTTTGAGAACATTGACAAGCGCTGAACAGAATTGGCAAATAAAAACTGTGTCTTATCATTCTTCCTCAATTGGAGAAACAAGCCTTGAGCATAGTATTCAGAGTCAAACTCTTTCATCACTACTTGTAAGGTGGACATTTTACCTTGTAAACAAACCACATGCTTTTGATAGTGATTTTTAGTCTATACAAAGGAATACCATCTCTAGCTGTGAGTCATTTGCAGAGATGGTCCCTTATCTTATTGCCGCAGAATAACAATATTAAATACAGAAGATTGGAGCAACATGCAAAAGCCAATGCTCTATCACTTTTACCAATGTGGGACAAAGCCGGATCACAGGGCAACTATGTAAGCTATGTGTACACTTCCAGGTTGAAAGTGTATCTATTACTGCATCTCAAGTGCATGGGGCCAGATCCAATGATGGAGAAAATCATGGTCATGGGGTGGGATTCTCCGTAAACTGACGCGATGACCACTACCTGGCGCCAAAAACGGCGCGGATCACTCCGGCGTCGGGCCTCGCCATAGGTGCAGAATTCTCCACACCATTAGGGGCCAAGACCTCACCTTGAGGGGCTAGGCCCGCGCCGGAGTGGTTTCCACTCTGCCGGCTGGTGGGGCAGGCCTTTGGCGCCATGCCAGCCGGCGCCGAAAGGACTTCGCCGGGCGATGCATGCGCCGGAGCGTCAGCGGCCGCTCAGGGCATCCCCGCGCATGCGCAGGGGAGGGGGTTTCTTCCTCCTCCGCCATAGTGAAGACCATGGAGAAGGTGGAAGAAAAAGAGTGCCCCACGGCACAAGCCCGCCCGCAGATCGGTGGGCCCCGATCGTGGGCCAAGCCACCATGGGGGCACCCCCCGGGGCTAGATCGCCCCGTGCCCCCCCCCAGTACCCCGGAGCCGCCTGCGCCGCCTTGTCCCGCCGTTCAAAAGGAGGTCTAATCCACGCCGGCTGGTAAGGGTTGATAGCGGCGGGACGTCGGCCCATCGCAGGCCGGAGAATCGCCGGGGGTGAGCCCGCCGACCGGCGCGATTCATGGCGACCGGCGCAGCGCGGTTCCCGCCCCCACCGAATCTCTGGTGGCGGAGAATTTTGAACACGGCGGGGGCGGGATTCACGCCAGCCCCCGGTGATTCTCCGACCCGGTGGGGGGTCGGGGAATCGCGCCCATGATCTTGAAAGGATAAACAGAGGGGGAATCCAGAATCAAACCATACCAAACAAGGGAACTTGAATTAATGGGACAAAACTGAATATTTATAGTCGTGATCAGAGTCATCATTCCTCCATGCTTGCAGAGTTGTATACTGGATCAGCTCCATGAAGGGTATCCAGGGATTGTACGGATCAAATATCTCATAAGAGTTAGTTTTGGTGGCTGGGACTAGACTCACAGATTGAAGAAAGAGTAAGTCAATGTCAGTTTTGTGCTCAGCTATGAAATACTCAAACTCTTCAACCACTTCGCCCTTGGGATTGGCCAAAGCAACCTTGGCAAAGAGTACATGCTTATTTCACGGGACTAATAGAAGGATATATGTTTCTTGTCCTCGTGAATGTTCATTCCAAACGGCCCAAAAAGGTCAATGAGCATGGAAAAGACCATTGAACGATTGGCCAAAGTACTTGCACAATTTGGCAAACCAGAACAATTAGTGAATGATAACGCAACTCCATTCATGTTAAAGAAATTTGTGGACCACCATAGAAGCAATGGTATGGAGCATATAAAAACTATGTCTTATCATCCTTTCACAAACAGATTAGTGGGGAGGTTGGTACAGTCATTGAGGAATGCCATCGAAGCATCAAAGAACAAAGGACTGTTAGCTAAAAGAGTGAACAAATTCCTCATATTACACTGCTCATGCAACAACCCAAAACACACCGGCAATATTGTTGTTAAAAAGGAAGCTGAGAACCAAATCTGATTGGCTCTTACCACTTGACATTACTATGATTGTAGAGCGACAACAACAAATCAATTGACTCGCTGTGAACAAGCATTGAAAGCAAGACGTTTTGATAAAGGAGAACAAGTGTTAGCGAGAAACTAATCTTCAAGTAAGAAGTGCGTACCTGTCACAATGCTCAAAAAAATGGATTCCAATTCTTCTATGGTGCAATCCGATGACGAGAGAGATTGTAGGAGACACGCCAAAAGATGTGCAGGTTAGGTGGATTGGCCATGCTAAATTGCCCCTTAGTGCCAAAGGTGAAGTGGAGTGGTGGGGATAGAGTGTGGGGAGTAGATCTGGGTTAGGGTGCTCTTTTGAAGGGTCGGTGTTGGCTCGATGAGCCAAATGGCCTCCTTCTGCTCTGTAGGGATTCTATAATCAAGTCCGTGCTTCAAAAAGAGTATTTGCAGAGTCGGTATCTGAAAGGACAACATCTGAAACACAAGGGTTAGAAATCCCTGAATCTATGATCATGGCTGAGTTGAATTTAGACACTACATCAGTTGAACCAACAGCATCTGGAGAAGCTGAAGAAGAACCCACTTTAGAAGGTGATGTACCTGAGCCAAGTATGATGTATCTGAGCCAAGTACCCAATTGAGGGTGTGAAAAAAAAGACTACTGAATGACCGATCCTGCATAAGCTACACATTCTCGCTAAACCACCTAAAAGACTCTCATACTGATAATTGTATAATAATAACAATAATACTTGGTGAAATAACCACTGTTCACTATGAATAAAAGTTAAAAGTAATATTAGTTTTCACACTATGGGTTCACTATAGTCAACCCCCGCCCCCACCCCCACCCACCCCACCCCAAGCGGTGTGTATTCCGGCAGCGGAGGTTGGCCGCCGGTGGAATTTTCCAGTCCCACCGAGGTTTATAGTGTTTTGCATGGCTCGCAGCCATGCCGTTGGGGAGCCTGCCATGGAGATGGGGGTGGGGTGGGTGGGGGTGGGGGCGGGGGTTGACTTTGGCGGGACTGGAAGATGCTGCCAGTGAGAACAGCTGGGAAATCCCACCCTTCGGTTTTGCTCACAGTTTCTTGCTAGACTACACTACGACTAGAAAACCTGAACCCAACTTCCAGTGAGGTCTTGCGCCTGGTGTTAGGCCCTTCATTAGCATGTACAAGGGAACCAACCTATTTTAGACATTTCAGTGGAAAATCAATATGTCTTCTTGAGTGTTGCTGCAAAAAGCTGTCCTTTTTATCCGCCAGGTCATTTCTCCAGGGATTCTGCTGACCTTCTGCTGTAAAGTTGCCTCAGCAACCACTGTTTTTGTTCCATCACAGATTCTACATTCTCCTTGAGTATTCATTTTTATGAAACCAATAACATTGCAGGGCAAGGAAAAATAAATTCCCTAATGGCCGAGTTGTTTGTTTAATTTCCTTGCCCTGTAAGGTGCTAGAGAAGGATAAATAAAACATAATTAGCAATCAAGCAGAACTATATGCATGGCCTGCTCCCTGTAACTCCAATGGTTCATTAAAGAATGAATTTCTATGTTATTGCTCAATTAGTTCATTTTCCTGGCCAATTATTGTCGCCAATGCCATGTTATTATAAAACCAAATCACTTTGTTGATTGTATGTTACTTTATATTGCTCTCCACTTATTACATTTTGTTTGTGCAGACCTACCTTGGACATTTTATGATCTATCCAGTTTGAAAGATACCATTATGTACTCGGCATTAAGGATATTACTTTGCACAGTTGGGAAAGTAGCTCTAGCTGTTTTGGTCACTGGCAGAAAAATCGGAAAGTGGTGCAAACCATTTTCGGATAAATGCAAAATTATCCAACCTGTTAGTAATTGTAAATTAGCACCCATCAGCAGCAAGAAGATGAAACACAGGGCAGTAGATTTTGTAGCCTTCGACTCTCTATGTCTACCTTAGTTATTTGCTACCTCATTGTTGCCTCAATTTTAATGTCACACCATCACCTGGTCACACACAGACAGAAAACAATGGCGAATCAATGAGCAAATCATTCAGCAACTTCTGGGATGAAGAAATATGCCGTGAGAGGTGAAACACCAGGACCGAGTAGGGTGGCACAGTGGTTAACATTGCTGCCTCACAGCTCCAGGGACCCAGGTTCAATTCCGGCCTCCGGTGACTGTCTGGGTGGAGTTTGCACTTTCTCCTTGTGTCTGCGTGGGTTTCCTCTGGGCGTTCCGGTTTCCTCCCACAGTCCAAAGAAGTGCAGGTTAGGTGGATTGGCCATAATAAATTGGCCCTTATTGTCCAAAGGTTAGGTGGGGTTACTAGGATTGGGTGGAGGCATGGGCTTAAGTAGGGTGCTTTTTCCAAGGACGGTGCAGATTCGATGGGCCGAATTGCCTCGTTCTGCACCGTAGCGATTCTATGACTTAGAACATAGAACATAGAACAATACAGCGCAGTACAGGCCCTTCGGCCCACGATGTTGCACCGAAACAAAAGCCATCTAACCTACACTATGCCATTATCATCCATATGTTTATCCAATAAACTTTTAAATGCCCTCAATGTTGGCGAGTTCACTACTGTAGCAGGTAGGGCATTACACGGCCTCACTACTCTTTGCGTAAAGAACCTACCTCTGACCTCTGTCCTATATCTATTACCCCTCAGTTTAAAGTTATGTCCCCTCGTGCCAGCCATATCCACCCATGGGAGAAGGCTCTCACTGTCCACCCTATCCAACCCCCTGATCATTTTGTATGCCTCTATTAAGTCTCCTCTTAACCTTCTTCTCTCCAACGAAAACAACCTCAAGTCCATCAGCCTTTCCTCATAAGATTTTCCCTCCATACCAGGCAACATCCTGGTAAATCTCCTCTGCACCCGCTCCAAAGCCTCCACGTCCTTCCTATAATGCGGTGACCAGAACGGTACGCAATACTCCAAATGCGGCCGTACCAGAGTTCTGTACAGCTGCAACATGACCTCCCGACTCCGGAACTCAATCCCTCTACCAATAAAGGCCAACACTCCATAGGCCTTCTTCACAACCCTATCAACCTGGGTGGCAACTTTCAGGGATCTATGTACATGGACACCTAGATCCCTCTGCTCATCCACACTTTCAAGAACTTTACCATTAGCCAAATATTCCGCATTCCTGTTATTCCTTCCAAAGTGAATCACCTCACACTTCTCTACATTAAACTCAATTTGCCACCTCTCAGCCCAGCTCTGCAGCTTATCTATATCCCTCTGTAACCTGCGACATCCTTCCACACTATCGACAACACCACCGACTTTAGTATCGTCTGCAAATTTACTCACCCACCCTTCTGCGCCTTCCTCTAGGTCATTGATAAAAATGACAAACAGCAACGGCCCCAGAACAGATCCTTGTGGTACTCCACTTGTGACTGTACTCCATTCTGAACATTTCCCATCAACCACCACCCTCAATAGCTGTCTTCTTTCAGCTAGCCAATTTCTGATCCACATCTCTAAATCACCCGCAATCCCCAGCCTCCGTATTTTTTGCAATAGCCTACCGTGGGGAACCTTATCAAACGCTTTGCTGAAATCCATATACACCACATCAACTGCTCTACCCTCGTCTACCTGTTCAGTCACCTTCTCAAAGAACTCAATAAGGTTTGTGAGGCATGACCTACCCTTCACAAAGCCATGCTGACTATCCCTGATCATATTATTCCTATCTAGATGATTATAAATCTTGTCTCTTATAATCCCCTCCAAGACTTTACCCACTACAGACGTGAGGCTCACCGATCTATAGTTGCCGGGGTTGTCTCTGCTCCCCTTTTTGAACAGAGGGACCACATTTGCTGTCCTCCAGTCCTCTGGCACTATTCCTGTAGCCAATGATGACATAAAAATCAAAGCCAAAGGTCCAGCAATCAACTTGCTTGTTGATTTACACCACTTTGTCATTTGTTTCGCTATATCTCGCCCTAGTTCCCTCGTTTTTAAGAATTTGCCAGAATTCTTGGAACCCACGGTATCAAAGTGCCAGAGGATGAATCGATGCAAAATTGGCTATGGGACAGAAAGTAGATAGTAGACAGAACTGATAAAGGTGATAGTTTGTGGATTGCTACCGAAACCACAAGTCAATTGGCATAGGGTAGATAAGATCAGAAAGCTGAATGTGTGGCTCAAAGATTAATGTGGGAGAAATGGTTTGCAATACATAGAATTTAAATCTATTTATCTGAATGTGTGGAACATCCATAATAAAGGAAAGGAATTATTGACACAAAGAGAGATAAGTGATTTTGATTTAACCACCATTACAGAGACAAGTTACAAAGTGACTGATGCACGGTCAATTAAACTCAAAGACAAGATTGTATCATAACTGAAGGCTTTAATAGACTAGATCTGTCCCCAGCAGCTTCGGTACAGAATGAGGGCTGCTGGGACGGCACCTGTTTTTATACCCCGCCTATCAGGGCGGAGCCACATACCAAACAGCCAATGGTAAGCTGCTAGGCTTACCCAATGGTCTACAGCCTCTCGGGTACTGCAATACCTGATACTACCACATTCAGCCCATGTTAAAAAAGAGTCCGGCGGGGGTGGTGGCCAGTGGTTACAATTGCATTTAACCTGGTATGATCAGATTCGGAGCTACCGTGAGTATTTACATGTGTGGAAGATATATACAGTCAGTGTTTGTTTTCAGTTACAGTTACAGTGTAGCAATCAGTCGGTCGGGTGGTCTGGTCGTCCTCCTGGATCGTCTGAGCCTCTGTGGTGATTCTGGTGGGGGTCCGGGCGTCTGCGACTCTGGGGGCGTGGCTTCGTCGTCCATGGCAGCTTCGTCACCCCTAGACGGCGCTGGTGGGGCAAACGGTTGACACGATAAGGGGGCGCCTGTAGAGGGCGTCAGTGGGTGGGATGGCCTAGGATGACCGACCCCCCCAGTGAGGTGCTGTGGGGGGGGAGGGGGTGGGGGTAATGGTTCAGGTGCGCGTGGGGTTCCGGCGGGCGCCAGGTCCCGGAGGGAGACTGTATCTTGCCGGCCATCTGGGAACGCCACATAGGTGTGTTGGGGGTTAGCGTGCAGCAGGTGGACCCTCTTGACCAATGGGTCCGACTTGTGCGCCCGCACGTGCTTCCGAAGCAGGATGGGTCCGGGTGTCGCTAACCAGGTTGGGAGCGAGGTCCTATGGGAGGACTTCCTGGGAAGACAAGGAGACGTTCATGAGGTGTCTGATTGGTAGTTGTACAGAGCAGCGACCAAATGGCGTGGAGGGCCTCCGGGAGGACTTCCTGCCAGCGGGAGACGGGGAGAGTCCAGGACCGCAGGGCCAGTAGAACGGTCTTCCAGACCATTCCGTTCTCCCTCTCTACCTGCCCGCTTCCCCTGTAACTGGTCGTCCTGCTTGAGGCGATGCCCTTGCTCAGCAGGAATTGACGCAGTTCGTCACTCATAAAGGAGGGCCCCCTATCACTGTGTATGTACGCGGGGAACCTGAACAGTGTAAAGATACCCTGGAGGGCCTTGATGACAGTGGTTGTGGTCATGTCTGGGCAGGGGTTGGCGAACGGGAACCGGGAGTACTCGTCAATCACGTTCAGAAAATACGTGTTGCGGTCGGTGGAGGGGAGGGGGCCTTTGTAGTCCATGCTGAGGCGTTCGAAGGGACGGGAAGCCTTTATCAGATGCATCCTCTCTGGCCGGTAGAAGTGCAGTTTCCACTCCGCGCAGATTTGGCAGTCCCTGGTGACTGTCCTGACCTCCTCGATGGAGTAGGGCAGGTTGCGGGCCTTAATGAAGTGGAAAAAGCTAGTGACCCCCGGGTGGCAGAGGTCCTCGTGGGGGGCTCGGAGGCGGTCCACTTGTACGGTGGCACACGTGCCGCGGGACAGGGCATCGGAAGGCTCGTTTAGCTTCCCAGGACGGTACAAGATCTCGTAGTTGTAGGTGGAGAGTTCTATCCTCCACCGTAAAATCTTGTCGTTCTTTATCTTGCCCTGCTGTGCATTATCAAACATGAACGCCACCGACCGTTGGTCAGTGAGGAGAGTGAATCTCCTGTCGGCCAGGTAATGCCTCCAGCTTCTACTCTGGCTTGTGCCTCTTTTTCGACCGAGGAATGGCGAATTTCTGAAGCATGGAGGGTACGGGAGAAGAAGGCCATGGGTCTGCCTGCTTGGTTGAGGGTGACGGCCAGAGCTACGTCGGACGCATCGCTCTCGACCTGGAAGGGGAGGGACTCGTCGATGGCGCACATCGTGGCCTTTGCAATGTCTGCTTTGATGCGGCAGAAGGCCTGGCGGGCCTCCGTCAACAGGGGGAAGGTTGTGGACTGGATTAGGGGTCGGGCGTTGTCTGCGTATTTGGGGACCCACTGTGCGTAATAACTGAAAAACCCGAGGCAGCGGTTCAGGGCCTTGGAGCAGTGAGGGAGGGGGAACTCCATAAGTGGGTGCATGCATTCAGGGTCGGAGCCTATAACTCCATTTCGAACAACGTAGCCGAGAATGGCTTGGCGGTCGGTGCTAAAGACGCATTTATCCTTATTGTACGTTAAGTTAAGGATTTTCGCGGTCTGGAGAAATTTTTGGAGGTTGTTGTCGTGGTCCTGCTGGTCATGTCGCAGATGGTGACGTTATCAAGATACGAGAACGTTGCGTGTAAGCCGTACCGGTCAACCATTCGGTCCATCTCACGTTTGAAGACCGAGACCAAAGGGAACCCTTATAAATTGGTAGAGCCGCCCATCTGCTTCGAAGGCAGTATACTTGCGGTCACTAGTACGGAGGGGTAGCTGATGGTAGGCGGACTTGAGATCCATCGTGGAGAAGACCTTGTATTGCGCAATCCTGTTCACCAGGTCGGATATGCGGGGGAGCGGGTACGCATCCAGCTGCGTAAACTTGTTGATGGTCTGACTATAGTCAATTACCATCCTATGTTTCTCCCCGGTCTTTACCACCACTACTTGAGCTCTCCAGGGACTGTTGCTAGCTTCAATGACCCCTTCCCTCAGTAGCCTTTGGACCTCTGACCTGATGAAGGTCCGGTCCTGGGCACTGTACCGTCTGCTCCTGGTGGCGACGGGTTTGCAATCCGGGGTGAGGTTCGCAAACAGGGAAGGCGGGTCGACCTTAAGGGTCGCGAGGCCGCAGACAGTAAGGGGGGCTATAGGGCCGCCGAATTTAAAGGTGAGGCTTTGCAAGTTACATTGGAAGTCCAACCCCAGGAGTGTAGCCGTGCAGAGGTGCGGCAGGACATAAAGGCGGAAATTGTTGAATTTCCTGCCTTGGACAGTGAGGTTTGCTAGGCAGAACCGCTTTATCTCCACTGAGTGTGACCCGGAGACCAAGGAGATTCTTTGCTTTACAGGGTGGGTAACAAGTGAACAGCGCCTTACCGTCTCGGGGTGTATAAAGTTCTCCGTGCTCCCAGAGTCGATCAGGCAAGACGTCTCGTGGCTGTTGATGAAGATCATCGTCGTTGCTGTTGCGAGTGTCCGAGGTCGATTTTAGTCCAGCATCACCGAGGCCAGATGGAGCAGTTGTGGGTTGTGATCGGGCAGCATGTAGTCGGCCGTGCTGGGGGCCTGGGGCCCCATCCAAGATGGAGTCTCCCATGGATCGCACATGGTGGTCGGGGATGGACAAAATGGTGGTGGGGATGGACAAAATGGCGGCACCCATCCTTTCAGCGTGGCGTCCGAGGGGCAAGATGGCCGCGGCCATGGGTCGGACGTGGCCCTAGGATATGGGGGTGGCGGTGAGTGCTGGCCGCCTGGGGCCCAAAGGGAAGGTTGCCACGGCGGTCCAGAGTCCTTGGAGACCGCGGCCACGGCTCGTGCTTGGCAGACCCCCACAAAATGGCCCTTCTTGCCGCACCCTTTGCAGGTGGAGGTGCGGGCTGGGCAGCGCTGGCGGGGGTGCTTCGCTGCCCGCAGAAGAACCAACGGGGCCCAACGGAGTTAGCGGGCCGTCTTACAGCACAGGCCTGCGGGGACACGGGGAAGGTCAGTGGGGCTGCCGCTGCGGGATGCCACGCAGCCCAGGGGGCCGCTGCGCGGTCGGGCACATAGGACTGCTTCTGGAGGCAACATCCATGGACCCTGCCTGGGCCCATGCTTCTCTCAGTCCCAGGGTGTCCTTTTCTAAAAGTCTTTGGCGGATCTCTGAAGAGCTCATACCTGCTACAAAGGCAACCCGGATTAGAAGTTCCGTGTGCTCGCTGCCCGAAACTTGCGGGCAGCCACAGTTTCTGCCCAGCACCAGTAGCGCACGGTAGAAGACCTCCAGTGATTCCCCGGGGCTTTGCCGTCTAGTTGCAAGCAGGTGACGTGCGTAGACCTGGTTTACAGGGCGTATATAATGTCCCTTTAACAGTTCAATCGCATCATCATAGTCCTCTGCCTCCTCGATGAGGGAGAAGATTCCAGGGCTTACTCTCGAGTGCAGGAGATGCAGTTTCTGTTCTCCTGAGGGGGTGCCTGCGGCCGTCTCGAAGTAGCCTTTAAATCACGCCAGCCAGTGCTTAAATATCGCAGCCGAGTTCTCCGCGTGGGGGCTGAGTTGTAGACACTCCGGCTTGATTCGGAGATCCATTCTTTAAGCTTAAGAGTAGTCTATTAAATTGATGCACAATCAATTAAACTCAAAGGCAGGTTGTATCATAACTGAAGGCTTTAATAGACTAGATTTGTTCCCCAGCAGCTTCGGTACAGAATGAGGGCTGCTGGGACGGCACCTGTTCTTATACCCTGCCTGTCAGGGTGGAGCCACATACCAAACAGCCAATGGTAAGCTGCTAGGCTTACCCAATGGTCTACAGCGTCTCGGGTACTGCAATACCTGATACTACCACAGTAACCAAGGTTAGGAATTAATTATTCCAGATACACAACATATTAATTACAGGCTGAAAGGAAAAGGAGGAGGGGGAGTAGCCCTCATAATAAAGGATGACATGAGAACATTAGTGAGAAAGGATCTTGGCTCAGAAAATAAGGAAGTAGAATCAGTATAGGTGGAGACAAGGGTAAAACATTGATGGGAGTAAATTATAGTCCTCATAACAGTGGTTTTACCACTGACAATACACTGAACAACAAATTGTTGGAGCTTGTAACGAAAGCAATCTAATAGTTTTATTTTAATTTTTAATCTTCATACAGACAGGACCAAACAAAGTGGCAAATGTGATCTGGAAGATGAGTTTGTCAGATGCTTTTGCGACAGTTTTCTCAAACAATATACCATGGAATCTGTTAGGGATCATTGCTGTTGTCAACTCGCACTTCCAGCAATTTGAAACTCAAATGATTTTCAAGATAATCGATGAAGTAAAAAGTTTCACTCCAGAGTGCATCACAAGTTTCGCCATGCCAGCAAACTCTCGGCCAATGATTGTTAAAGTGCGACAATAAATTTGAATTCCTATCTCTCTCAAAGGTCGAGAGGCAAAACGTCTTTTAGTTCATGGATGAATTCGTAAAATGCAATCAAAAGTAAATTAATCCTTTTAAACCAGACGTTAAATTCAAGTAGCTACCCGTGATTCAGAAAAGGAAAGGTTGTGATTATCGAGATTCAAATGTGTTGGTAACAAACTTCAAGGTTCCAGTGATAGGTACAGAAATGAGAGATCAATACAGAAAGTGTTGGAAATCCTCGGCAGGTTAGGCAAAAAGCTATGGTAAAAGAAGCAGAGTTGGCATTTCAGTTCTATGGGCGACACGGTGGTGCAGTGGCTAGCACTGTTGCCTCGTGGCACCGAGTTCTCCAGTTCGATCCCGGCCCTGGGTCACCGTCTGTGTGGCGTTTGCACATTCTCCCCTTGTCTGCATGGGTCACACCCCCACAACCCAAAAAGATGTGCAGGGTAGCTGGATTGGCAACACTAAATTACCCCTCAATTGTTAAAAAAAATAATTTGATGCTCTAAATTCTTATTTAGAAAAATAATTTCAGTTTGAAGCACTTTCACGAGAACTGCTGCCTGATTGGCTGAATAATGGTAGCGTTTTCTTCTTTTATTTTGGTTTCAGGTTCAAGTATTTTGCTTTTGCACATAAATAAGACGATTTGTTCGTTTTTCCACTGGAGAGGTTTCCATACTCCCATATCAAATTTGTCAAACATTTTCTGACATGTGTAAAGAGGTTGTCTATCAATTGCGGCATTCGATGTGCATTCATCACTCCCATATGTTTGACAAGCATCAACATCTCACTTACGAATTGCAACAATTGGCTGGGATCATAGCAGCTGGGAAGACAGATCCTGATTGCTAGAGAAAAAACCCACTTGTACCAGCAGATGAAGCAAGCAGATGGATCGACTGCTCATTGCTACAGAACAGGTCTAAATTGCAAATGAATTGTTCCAACATTTTTATAATTTGTTAACCTTGCAGGTGGTTTTAAGTGTTATAGCAGCACTTGACTACGGAAGTTATATGCTCTTATATTATCCACCGATTAGTTACATTTACAAATCAACTGATTCGGGATGTTTCACTTATGCTTGGCAAACAATGCATTTATAATAACAGAGGGCATACAATAGTTTGTGGGTCATGCTGTACCAGCCATGTGTTTGTAAGAACTGCCCAGCTCAGAGCTCGCGGCATTTTTGAATCTTCATTCAGATACAGAAAAACTTCAGCCTGAAGTTTGGCTCTCGGGAAGGGGACACAGAGTCGTGACAATTCCTGGCTCCACAAATCTGATCCCGGGGAAATTGTCCCAGAATTTTGGATTTTCGTTCTGCAATGGCAGGGCTTTCAGAGAGTCGTGGAGGACAACCGCAGAATTAGTGCAGAGGCTGTCGGGTGTGGTGGCAAGCTTGACAGAAAACCTGCCGCAGTGCATCAGCAGTGTGAGGAATGTTCTTTTTAAAATAATTAACATAAAACAGCCTTCCAGACCTCACCCTTCAATTCCACCCCCCCCCCCCAAACAAACACACATACAATCCCCATGCCCATTCATGTCGACACATGCTTCTTCATGCCCCTCACACAACCCCCATTGCCTCTCATACCCTCCTTGCCAATCCATGCCGCTCTAACCATGCCTTATGGCCCCACATACTTCTATGTTAATCTGTGACCCTTCACCCATCCCCCTTGTCCTTTACAGCCAACGAATGCCAACCTATGACCCCCAACCACTACCTTTTGCCCTTACACCTACAGTGCTAACTCACCATGGTTACACCTCAGGACCTATGCTGAGATTAGATAAATTGCAGTCATTAAGATTTTGTTGAAGAATTCACTATTTCTAAACAAAAACTGTCATTGATGAAAACTAACTTGTTACATTTAACTGCCTTTAATCCCTTGTTAAAACAAACATTCACATTCAACGTCCCACTTCAAAGAATTAATAACCACATGGAGATGTGAATCAAATTGCGATCTTCAAAGTACCCTGCTGTGATAATGAAAGGTTGTGACATCTGCCATGCCGCACTAATTCTGTAATGGGAACACTCAGGCTTATGTAAACAGACAGAGGGGAAACAGCAAGTATTGTTTGTTTAAACACAGCATTTAGTTTATTTTCAAATAGTTAAAGGGCAGGCAGTTTACTAGCCATGACAGCTTAACAGTTCCTTTTGGACCCACGCCCATCTCCCTCGCTCCACCCCCAACCCCTCTGACAATAATGGTGGGAGCTAAGTCTTCTGGTTGCGGCTATGCGGAGCTAAGTCGCACGTTCGGCAGCTCCCGCAAAAAATTGACTTTTGGGCTCTTTTCAGGGCCCCCAAAGGAATTTTTTCGATGATTCCCGCTGTGGGAAGGAGAGTACAATAGTTCCCCGACTGTATATGGCTTTTACCAGGAGCGTGGCGACTAAAAATGTGGCGGTGGACCCGAAGAAGGTGCGAGGGAAGAAGAACAAAATGGCGGTGGGCGTGGACCAGGCAGTGTGGATGCAGTGGGCGCAGGAGCAACAGGAGGTTATCCAGCGCTGCTTTAGGGAGATTAAAGCGGACCTGCTTGAGCCGATGAAGGCTTCTATCAATAAGCTGCTGGAGACACAGACGGCCCAGGGGGTGGCGATCCGCGAGGCCCGACAAAAGATCTCCGACAATGAGGACGAGATCTTAGGCCTGACGGTAAAGGTGGAGGCGCACGAGGGGCTCCACAAGAAATGGCAGGAACAGTTCGAGGAGATGGAGAATCGGAAGAACTTGCGGATTCTGGGCCTCTCGGAGGGGCTGGAGGGGCCGGACGTGGGGCCTTTGTGGTCACCATGTTGAACTCGCTGATGGGAACGAGGTCCTTCCAGGGGCCCCTGGAGCTGGAAGGGGCCCATAGAGTGCTGGCGAGGAGGCCCAGGGCTAACGAGCCTCCGCGGGCGGTGCTGGTGCGGTTTCATCGGTTCGCTGATCGGGCGTGTGTGCTCAGGTGGGCCAAGAAGGAGAGGAGCAGCAGGTGGGAGAATGCGGAGGTTCGAATATACCAGGACTGGAGTGCGGAGGTGGCGAAGAGGAGGGCCGGGTACAATCGAGCGAAGGTGGTGCTGCACAGGAAGGGGATGAAGTTTGGCATGTTGCAGCCGGCGCGACTGTGGGTCACCTACAAGGACCGGCATCATTATTTTGAGTCTCCGGAGGAGGCGTGGACCTTTGTTCAGGCCGAGAAGTTGGGCACAGATTGAGGGTCGGGATGAGCGTTTGGGGATTGCGGTTGATATGTTACTTTTTGAGGGGGTGTCCTTTGCTCTTGTTTTTTTTCTTTCTGGTTGTGTGAGGGTGGTTAGGGCGGGTTGGGCACTGTTTTGGTTGAGTTGGTCGGGGGGGGGGGGCTCTTGGAGGGGGGTAAGCAAATAGAACAGGGGTGGATGGCCGGCAGTGTGATGGGGCCCTGCGGGGGAGGGGGAGGCCCGAGTCGGGGGTGAGGGGACTGGGCCTGTAAAAGGTGCTGCGTCAGAGGTGGTGGGGCCGAGTAGGTGCTAAGCGCGGGCATTTTCCCACGCTGAAGACTGGAGGGGGCGGGGCCGGGGCGGGAAAGCGAGGGTTGTTTCCACGCTTGGGATGGAAGGGGGAGGTGGAGAGCCTGCGGATGTGGAATGGAAGAGGAGGGTGTGACACACAATGGGAGGAGTCGAAGGATAGGAGGGGGTGGCCGGGGTCAGCAGGAGTCAGCTGACTTGCGGATGTGCAATGGGGGGAGTAAAGCAGCTGGGAGGGGTCCTAGCCGGGGTGGGGGGGGTGGTTGGCGGAAAAACGAATTGCTGCTGCTATGGTCAAGGGGGAGCTGGAGAGAGTGGGGGGGGGGTCGAGACGGGGATCTGCCGCCGCGGGGAACGGGCCAAGCATGAGGTGCGGGCGCGTGGCTGGCCGAGGAGGGGTTATGGCTAGTCGGCGGGGGAAGGGAGCGGGTAGCCCCCTGATCCGGCTGATAACCTGGAATGTAAGGGGACTGAACGGGCCGGTCAAGCGGGCCCGCGTGTTCGCGCACCTGAAGGGGCTGAAGGTGGATGTGGTCATTCTCCAGGAGACACACCTGAAGGTGGCAGACCAGGTAAGATTGAGGAAAGGGTGTGTAGGTCAGGTGTTTCAGTCGGGGCTGGATGCCAAAAATCAAGGGATGGCGATCTTGGTGGGAAAGAAGGTGTCGTTCAAGGCGTCGAGCATTGCGGCAGACAATGGCGGTAGGTACGTAATTGTTAGTGGTAAGCTGCAGGGAGAGAGGGTGGTGCTGGTCAATGTGTATGCCCCGAACTGGGACGATGCGGGTTTTATGCGGCGCATGTTGGGCCGGATCCCAGGTATGGAAGTGTGGGGCCTGATAATGGGGGGAGACTTTAACACGGCGTTGGATCCGGCACTGGATCGCTCCAGGTCTAGGACGGGTAGGAAGCCGGCGGCGGCTAAGCTGCTGAGGGGGTTTATGGACCAGATGGGAGGGGTGGACCCTTGGAGATTTGCAAGGCAGGGGGCTAGGGAATTTTTATTCTTCTCACATGTCCATAAGGCTTATTCCCGGGTCGACTTTTTTATTTTGAGCCAGGCGCTGATAGCAAAAGTAGAGGATACTGACTACTCGGCGATAGTCATTTCGGATCACGCCGCGCATTGGGGGGACTTAGAGCTGGGGGTGGAGAGAGACCAGCGCCCGTTGTGGCATTTGGAGGTGGGGCTGTTGGCGGACGAAGAGGTGAGTGAGCGTGTCCGAGGAAGCATGGAGAGGTACCTGGAGGTCAACGATAACGGGGAGGTCCAAGTGGGGATGGTATGGGAGGCGCTGAAGGCGGTGGTTAGGGGAGAGCTGACCTCCATTAGGGCCCACAAGGAGAGGAGGGAGCAGAGGGAGAGGGAGAGGCTGTTGGGGGAGATGGTGAGGATAGACAGGAGGTATGCGGAGGTGCCTGAGGAAGGACTGTTGAGGAAGAGGCGCAGCCTCCAGGCCGAATTCGACCTTGCGACCACCAGGAAGACGGAGGTGCAGTGGAGGAAGGCCCAGGGGGCAATTTATGAGTATGGGGAAAAGGCAAGCCAGATGCTGGCGCATCAGCTCCGGAAGCGGGACGCAGCTAGGGAGATCGGGGGAGTTAAGGACAGGGGAGGGAGTGTGGTGCAGAGTGGGGTTGGCATCAATGGGGTCTTCAGGGACTATTATGAGGAATTGTATCGGTCCGAGCCCCCACTGGAGGAGGGAGGGATGGGCCGCTTTCTGGACCAATTGAGGTTTCCAAAGGTGGAGGAGGGATTGGTGGCGGGATTGGAGGCCCCAATTGGGCTGGAGAAGCTGACCAAAGGGATAGGGAGCATGCAGGCGGGGAAGGGGGGGGGGCCTCTTGGAGAAAGTCTTTGATAGGGTAGAGTGGGGGTACCTGTGGGAGATGCTGAAGAGGTTTGGGTTTAGGGAGGGGTTTGTCAGGTGGGTCAGGCTGTTGTTTGAGGTCCCGATGGCGAGTGTGGCCACGAACAGGGGGAGGTCTGAGTACTTTTGGTTGCACCGAGGGACGAGGCAGGGAACCCCCCTGTCCCCCCTGCTCTTCGCACTGGCGATTGAACCCCTGGCTATGGCACTGAGGGATTCGAGCAACTGGAGGGGGTTGGTGCGGGGTGGGGAGGAGCATAAGGGGTCGCTCTATGCGGACGACTTGCTGTTATGGCGGATCAAGTGGGGGTAATGCCGGAGGTAACGAGGATCCTCAGGGAATTCGGGGTACAAGCTCAACATGGGGAAGAGCGAGCTGTTCGTGGTTCACCCAGGGGACCAGGAGAGGGGGATTGGCGAGCTCCCACTAAAAAGGGCGGAGAGGAGCTTCAGGTATTTGGGGATCCAGGTGGCCAGGAGCTAGGGGGCCCTGCATAGGCTTAATTTCGCAAGGCTGGTGGAGCAAATGGAGGAGGAGTTCAAGAGGTGGGGCGCGTTGCCGCTGTCCTTGGCGTGTAGGGTGCAGTCAGTCAAAATGACGGTGCTCCCAAGGTTTTTGTTCCTGTTCCAGTGCCTCCCCGTGTTTATCCCGAAGGCCTTTTTTAGGCGGGTCAACAGGAGCATAATGGGGTTTGTGTGGGCTCGAGGGACTCCGATGGTGAGAAGGGTGTTCCTGGAGCGGAGTAGAGATGGGGGGGGGCTGGCGCTGCCCAACCCCTGTGGGTACCACTGGGCCGCCAATGCGACGATGGTGCGCAAGTGGGTGATGAAGGGAGAGGGGGCTGCATGGAAGAGGCTGGAGATGGCGTCCTATGTGGGTACGAGTCTGGGGGCGCTGGCAACGGAGCCACTGCCGCTCCCTCCAAGGAGGTATACCACGAGCCCAGTCGTGGCGGCTGCCCTCAAAATCTGGGGGCAGTGGAGGCGGCACAGGGGGGAAGTTGGGGCCTCGGTGTGGGCCCCAATATAGGGGAACCACTGGTTCGTCCCAGGGAGGACAGATGGAGGGTTTTCAGGGTGGCACAGGGCAGGGATACGAAGGTTGGGAGACCTGTTTGTGGACGGGAAGTTCGCGAGCCTGGGTGAGTTGGAGGAGAAGTATGGGCTCCCCCCCCGGGGAACACCTTCAGGTACTTACATGTAAGGGCATTTGCCAGGCAGCAGGTGGTGGAATTCCCACGGCTACTGCCACACACAATACAGGACAGGGTGCTCTCGGGGGGGGTGGGCGGGAGTGGGGAAGATCTTGGAAACTTACCAGGTGATGCAGGAGGAGGAGGAGGCCTCGGTTGTGGAGGTGAAATGTAAGTGGGAGGAGGAGCTGGGAGAGGAGATTGAGGAAGGGACGTGGGCAGGTGCCCTAGGGAGGGTGAACTCTTCCTCTTTGTGTGCGAGGCTCAGCCTCATTCAGTTTAAGGTGCTGCACAGGGCACACTTGACCGGGACAAGGATAAGCTGGTTTTTTGGGGGTGAGAACAAGTGTGTTAGGTGCTCAGGGAGCCCAGAAAGCCACACCCATATGTTCTGGGCATGCCCAGCGCTGGAGGAATTTTGGAAGGGCGCAGCAAGGACGGTAGGATCCAGGATCAAACCGGGCTGGGAGCTCGCAATATTTGGGGTGGCAGAGGAGCCGGGAGTCCAGGAGGTGAAAGAGGCTGGTATTCTGGCCTTTGCGTCCCTGGTAGCCCGGCAGAGGATTCTTCTTCAGTGGAAGGACGCGAGGCCCCCAAGCGTGGAATCCTGGATCAACGATGTGGCGGGGTTTATTAAGTTGGAGAGGGTGAAATTCGCCTTGAGAGGGTCGGTACAAGGGTTCTTCAGGCGGTGGCAATCGTTCCTAGATTTCCTGGCAGAACGGTAGACATTGGTCAATGGCAGCAGCAACTCAGGGAGGGGGGTGGGTTTACTTTATTGATGTTTATTTACACTGGGGGATCTGAGGGGGTGTATATACTTGCTATGTTGGCTCTGTGTTAAGTTGGGGTGTTAATTTATTATTTTCGTACAGGGGGCAGGGGGATATGGAGGGTTGTTCTTTGACTGTGTTTTGTGTTTAACCCTGTTGGGTTCCGTTTTCCTTTTGTTATTGATATTCTGTGAAAACCTTAATAAAAATTATTTTTAAAAAAAAATAATGGTGGGAGCTGTGTTTGGAGCAGGGATTCCAGACTCCGGTGCCATTTTCACAATTCTTCATGGGCACTCCATTGTGCTGAAAGTTCAGACAGTAGAGTTAAAATGTAAGCATATATATTTTCGGTGAGATCTCCCCTATTTTTCGAAGATGTTTTTCATCCATATACCAATAGTCTGTTGGCTTAATATATTTTAGAAAGAATCTTGTGACCTGCTCAGTCTAGTGATCTTCAGTTTTGACATTGTCCTTTGGCTGAACAATTAAACCCTGAAGTCTCAAATAACAACAAGTGTACTTAGATTTAAATTTATCGAACAGTAGAGTTGCTCCAAGACACTTCAGATCATAAACAGAAATGATGAGTGTGATAGAAGCAGGCTTTTTATAAATATAGACCTGCCATTGTTTCACTGGTAGATATGATAAGGTCATTCAAAAATGAATTATTAATGCTTCTGAATTAAACAATTCAGAAAATACTGATAGCTGCAGAGATTGTGGCATTTCCTGTTTAATTAGAATCATTGGTATATATCAGAACCACTAAACCTAGAAATCATTGTTGGTAATATTAGCAGGAAATTGTTTAATGCATTCTAATGATATTTCTCTGTCTGCTATTTAAATGAAGGTTTCAATTAATTTAATTAAACTGCATTGAAACTTAAGAATGGTCTTCACTAATATCAGAAACTGTAGCGTTTAGGCTAAAGTTTCAGGTATTTAGGGTGGTACGGTGGCCCACTGGTTAGCACTGCTGTCTACGGCACTGAAAATCCGGGTTCGATCCCTACCCAAGCCCACACCTCCACCCTATCCCCATAAACCCATCTCACCTTTTTGGACACTGAGGGTAATTTAGCATGGCCAGTCCACCTAACCTGCACATCTTTGGACTGTGGGAGGAAACCGGAGCACCCAGAGGAAACCCATGCAGACACAGGAATAATATGCAGCCTCCGCACACACAGTGACCCAAGCAGGGAATTGAACCTGGGACCCTGGAGCTGTGAAGCAACTGTGCTACCATGCTGCCCTAAGATCGGAACAAATTGGTCTGCATTTGTCTGGAGTGGGCGTACTCCAGAGATCTTGCAAGTTCACGATGAGATGCAGATGTGGAAGACCCACCCCCATTTATGACATCCTATTTTTGCAAGCCCAAAGAAGCAGGTGAGGTGTGACTCACACAGGCAGTAAACCTGAACTCAGTGGGATCAGTGAAATGAGTGCTGATTGCACATGCACCCAATTTTTGCTGTTCTAACGGCCTTAGCCTGCAATGTGAGGTTCACAACTTTATGGAGTAGAGTCAAACTACCTTAAAGGACAGATAAGGTTTGTTTCAATATCATGATAATTTTTTTAAAAATCCCCAGCACTTTAGCTTTGAGAACACAGTTTGACGTTGTCAGTTAGAGCTAAAAGAAACACCCTCTGTTGGACTGCTTTGATTGGCAGGCCACCTGGTGTCCATTGTGAAAAAAAACATTTTCATCTGTCACTGAAGTTCCACGAAAGTTCTTTGTTGACATTTCTCAACAGCTATCATTAAAGCTAAGATCATTATGAATGCTTGTCTGAGTTTCAAAAGCTAAAAAATGTTTATCTTGACAGGGAATGACAGTTTAAAGACACAATTAAACAACTGGAAGTGTGTAATTAGTGAATAGAACTCTGTTTTTGTAACAGAGTAGACATGTGAGGGGTATTTAAATTATTTGAATGCATTTCATGGGAGCATTTCTTCTGTGTCCAAGTTCATGAGTGTGTGCTGCATTAGATTGTGAGAAACTATATGACTATTATGACTCTCTATATGACTAATAAGGTCTAACCATAGTGGATATTTGGCAAGTGGTTTTGGAGATGGCAGGGTCTATAAGGTGGTATGGAGGACAAGGAAGGTAAATAAATTGATTTGGAGGTACGTGTAACGTGGAGGGAGCATGCAGATTGCATGGGTCTTCAGAGAGTGTGATGGCTGAGGGCTATACGGCCCAAAGACTTTTCCATATGTTATAACCTGCCTACTTACCATTGGCTGGGGACTAATGACTATCCCACAATCCTGTGGGAGTATGAGCTTCCCCAATGAGGGGGGCGGAGAAACCACTAGTAAACTCCTAGTATAAATAAAGCTGGCCAGTTCAGGAACCAGCAGGAAGGAGTATGTAGCAAGGGAAGTTACTGCTACTGTTATGTATATATGTTATAGTAAATAAATGTTATTACTTTGTATCCTTAAAACTCATTCTGGATTCTTCGTGGCCCTTACAAAACATAACTGGCCCAAAGATTCAGAAAATCAAGAGGAGCCCATCTCTGCATTCGTTGCCCATCTCTGCATTCGTTGCCCTGATGGCCTCCTACAATCTGCTTCCCCAGTCAATGGCAATGGTTGCATCTGTCCCCCTGCCTCCCTGGAGCAAAGAATGCATGTATGTAAGAGGGCCCTTTAAACTGAGGAGGGTCGGCCAAACTTTCCAAACTCGAATTATCCACCTTGGAAGAGAAAAACTAGCCCCACATTCCAGGCCAATGACCATTCATCAGAATTAGCAAAATGTTAGAGATGTAATAGGTTTGATACAATTGTCCCATTGGCTTTGCAGCATTTATCTTTTTCCGTTATTTAATCTTGACTGCCATCCACTCTATCACGAACTTCCCTTTAGTATTTCTATCACATTACCCCTTTCACTTGTACTTTCTCCTATCCTTACAGAAGACAGAATCAAAAACATTTAAAGCTCCTCAGGCACATATTGTTATTTAATGCTCAGCAAAATCAATGCCCTATTTAATATATGAAAAATATAAAATGTAATGGCAACCTTCATGTGAGGAAGCAATCCTGACATCATCCCAAAGTTTTCTTTTTGTTAGTTTGAATCTTTATCAGTAAGGAAAAGAAGGAATTTTTTGATAATATCACAGGGCAGAGTTCTCCATTTGAGAGACGAAGAGACAATTTCTCTGCCTCCCAGCGACCTGTTCCTCAGCGACGCACCATTGCTGTCAGTGAGTTTCTATGTCCCACTGCCGGTCAATGGGAATTCCCATTGTGGCCACCCCATGCTGCCAGGAAATTCATGGGTGGGGACGCGCTGCTGGCAGAAGGGAGAATTCCGCCGGTGGAGAATTCACCTTGAAGTGTTGACGCCGAGACAGAATTGCGGGAGTTTTGCATTCCTGTTGGGGGCGCTACTTCTGGAGCAATTCAGGGCAAGCTAATGGGCCAGTATTCTGCCCACTTGAGTCCAGTGCAATCCTCATTAGCGTGGCGTCGGATTGGCTGGGGCCAGAATTTGCACTCAGAGTTTGTCAACCTGGAGCTGCTTATAAGCACTCCAATCCCCACACACTTTCATTCCAGCCATGGGAGCAAGATCTCAGTGGATAGGCAGGCTTGAAGACAACTGGTGGTCCTGAAGAGTAGGCTCGCTAATAATGTGAATGGTTAGGCTTCTGCCCTGAGGGGGACAGTGTTCCAGGGACGTACTAAATGCCACAGTGCATGTGTCCTTTGATTGGGGTGAGCTCTGATATTCCCGTTTCCCCTGAATTGGGACTGCGTTTCTGATGAGCGCACTGAGGAGTGCAAGCACCTGGTGTGAAACTGATTGAACTTGGCCACGCCCATCCCATTGATAGGTCAGCTGAAGTCCAGAGGGGTGGTCCGGGTGCTCTCCAAAATGACCAGTGGCTCTGTGAATACTTACAGGATACAGTGGGCAGTTGGTAGAGTGACAAGCCAGAGGCCTGCAACTTATACTGAGTGGGTGCGTTTAAAACAAATACTGTAGCAATTGCAGTCTGAGTCAGACCGCCCCGATCCTGAGGGAGACACCCTGAATCCACTGATATGTCACAATGTCGCTTCCCGCTACTCCCCATGGCCTTGGCTGCCAATTTTCAGCAAACGTTACGGTTTCTAACAATTTAACAAATTTTTTGTACCTTCTCTCTCTCTCTCCCTCAGCAGCCATGGCACCCAGTCCACATTAGTGAGTACCCACGGTAAACCGCGCCCGTGTGACTTCCACCTGACAGAGGCGGAGCACCGCAGCGGCACGCAGCATACTTGGTCAAACCCGGTAATGACATGTTAACGCTGGCAAATGCAGGTTTGCATGCCACCGCCGGCGCGGGGCACAAATCGCATTGACGCCACCAGCAGTGCCATGGAGCATGGCATTTGGCTTGGCACCGGGCACGATGCCCGATTCTCCACCCAATAATGATTTGATTTCCGGCGTCGAGGGACAGAAATTCCAGACCACTCTCATTTTTTGCATCTATTAGAAAACAGGCTATTGAGGGTGTGATCGTCGTAATTGGATTAAGGGACCGAGCGACTGCAAGGATCTAAAACAACTCTAAGAAATGGCTCTGATATGTTAATGAACCAAGTAGAACTTCAATAAGAACTTACCTCCGGTAATAAAAGTACTAGTTTGAAGTGGGCTATTTTACTTCATAATTTGACATATATAGGTTGTAAAGTTGTAAGTAAGTGAGGCAAAGATTGGGTAAGTTTGTCTTTTAAAATGTGGGACCTGAAATAAAAATGTTTTTTGATCAGTTCTGGGAAAAGAACAGTTCTGAGAATCTGGATGAAAGAATAGAGGAAATAGAGATAAAAAGGGAGGAACACATATCAAAAAATACTGAAGTGTTGTGTGAGAAGGGTTGCTGTCCAGATCTCCCAGAAGACAGCGTAGTAGCTAGTCAGATCTCCCAGAAGACAGCATGGACCAAGGCCAGACCTGGAGGATTAGTTGCTGTCAGTCCCAGAGGGCCACCCCACCCTCACCCCAAGGCAAAAGGTCACTATGTGGTAAAACTACTGGAACTCTATCCATTAAAAAATTAATAAGGATTGTTGCCAAGCAGTAAAGGAAAGGTTGTCTCTGAGTGTAGTTTAAGTCAAGATCTTTTAGAACTTTTTAAAAGGACGGTGCGATGCCCTTCTTTTGTTTCAGAATAATTTTTAAACTTTTCAATAATAAACCTTTACCTTAACGTGAAATCATCTCAAGTGGTCGGCGGAGTCATTTCCTAATTTCAGAACACCTTCTCACAGTGTATCAAAACCAAGAAAAATCAGCAGCACGGTGGTGCAGTGGGTTAGCCCTGCTGCCTCACGGCGCCGAGATCCCAGGTTCGATCCCGGCTCTGGGTCACTGGCCGTGTGGAGTTTGCACATTCTCCCCGTGTTTGCGTGGGTTTTGCCCCCACAACCCAAAGATGTGCAGGGTAGGTGGATTGGCCATGCTAAATTGCTCCTTAATTGTAAAAAATGAATTGGGTACTCTAAATTTATAAACCAAAACCAAGAAAAAATGTTTTGGCAGCTGTGTCAAGTTTCCCTTTGTGATTTGGGCAGCGCGGCATTTACCACTAGCCGTGCCAGCATATTACCTATTCTCGTGATTTAATTTGACGCTGTGTGTCCCAGATATACCTTTCCTATAGCATTTGCCTTTCTCAGCCTTATGTAATCAAATCTCAGGCACTTCCTTCCATTGTTGAATGGCCCACATTTCACAACCCTTACTCATTGTCTTCTGAAACTATGAATCATTCCCTGTGATCCTTCAGGAAAGTATCTGCATGCTTGTCGTCACAAACAAAACTGGGTACCGTGCTGTGTATGAACATGTGACCTCCCTCCATCTTGCATTTTACTGTTTGGTCATGCAATTCAGAATTCAATTTGCTTTTCTGATTTCTCTTCCACGGTGTTTGGGCTTGGGATGGGAGGGGAGCAGAGGAGATGGGATCATGTAGTGCACCAAAACCTTCCAATCTCTCTTCATGTTGCCTTTCGCTCTTTTTGCACCATTCATGAACTATTCACGCCATCCATTTTTATTTCCCATTTGTGTTGTAAATATTATAGACAGCTGGAAGAATAATTTAACAATTTCAAGAGCACAGACAAAAATTCAATTGTCAGCCAATGAAAAAAAGAGTGGTGAAAAGAAGGTCCAGGATCAAAGAATGAGGAACAGTGCAGGCCTTCGTGAAGGGAAATGAAGCATAAGTTAAGCCCAGGATCGGCAGGGTGACTGTGAACATGCGGGTTCCTCTTGAAGCAGCAAGAGAAAACGTCGGGCCAATGACGTGAGGTTTCCAACTTCAGGTCAGTAAGATGGGACTTTGATGCAGATTTTGCCTAAAACTTCTGTTTATTTTCGTTCCCCCTTGTGTTTCTTAAGTCTGGCCTCAGACTAAGAAACTGGCTGTCAACTATCAGATGAGAGTGGGTTGGAGGTCAAAGGTGACCAGTATGGTGCATCGAATAGCGTAGGAGAAAATGCCTAAAGTGACTCAAAGTTAAGATGGATACACTTACGATGTAAGCTGAATTGTTGAGCTCATTGTATTTGAATGTGTTTACTTTTAACAGGACACAATGGGCGAATGAGGCACGATGCCACAGAAAGGTTTTTTGCTGTAATGTGATCATTCATTTTTGTGAACAAAATAATCGACAATAATGCTAATGGATACCTTTTAGAAAATGACACTGTTCCTGGTTGCATAGGTTTGGAGCTGATTGATTTCTGATCTTGAGATCTAATTGATTGAATTCACAGTGGTCTCCAGGATCTGACTGGCCAATGATGTAATTTGTATAATTAATGTAATAGGTGTCATTGTTTGAAGAGGCAATCATATTCTGGTGGATAACTCGATTGATCGAAAGGTCACTGATCTTTTAGTTCTCCACGGTAAATGCCAATGATATTGTGGAGGTACAACTTATTATTTAGGTATAATAGCTGATAACCATTGCAATTTTGTTCAATTACTAGCGCTAAGGAAATTGGTGGTTCTGATAAAGATGAAAAATGTTGTGTGGCCAAAACGACCATGAAGGGGCTAGCACCCGCACCACGTGGAACACAATCGAATCCAATGGGAAATGTGGCGGATTCGCTGGGGTCCGGCATTTGCACTCAGGAGACTGACAAGCAGCAGCCGCATATGCAAATTGCACTCCCCACACACACCATCCCAGCTAACAAGATGGCAGCAAGATGCGTGGACCTGAAATTCACCAACGCAGATCTTGAGACCTTGCTCTACGCCGTGAAGGAGAGGAGCGCAACCCTGTACCCCGGGGTGGCATGGAGGCTGCCAGCCGCTGACGTATGCAGGGCCTGGGCGCAAGTGGCAGAGGTAGTCAGCACCATGGACAACACGGTCCGAACCGGCCAGCAGTGCAGAAAGAAACTGCACAAACTCATTAGGGCGGCCAGGGTGAGTAGTCAGCACTGAGCCCCTGGCACTAACCCCCATCTGACACACCCGTAACCCTATCGCCGCCCCTGCCCAGAGTGAGGGCGAACCCCCACACTGCACCACTGTGCCGGCACCCATACCGGCTGTCATGTCCAGGCGCCCTGGCCACTGTGCCACCAGCTACCATGGGCTGTATACGTCGGACTATCTAACATTGTGTGTTTTCTGGGTCCGACATCCCCCCCCCTCCCCCCCCCCCACACCCCACCCCCATCCCGCCCCCACACCCTCCACAGGAGAGAATCGCTCATTACCTCCGAGAGTTGGAGAAGACTGGAGGGAGAACTACTGGAACTACGGCCCCTCACCGCAGCAGAGCAGAGGGCACAGGACATAGGCAGCAGGCCTGAAGAAAGGGCAGTCGCCAGGGCGGAGGTCGGCATCGGGCAAGGAAGTGAGATCCAGCTGAGCTGCAGTTCCCCATGGCACGTGTCAATCCCCACACCACCACCCTCACACCTACCACGACGCCCACACCCACCATCAGACCCACTTCACACCCACACCCACACCATCCTCAAACACCCACTCCACCTACCACCCCTACACACCTTCCCCCCTCCGAACACCCTCCGCCTCCAACATGCCCCCACTCCCCCCCAGCCCATGATGCAATCATGTGTCTTATCTTGTGTCTTGCAGGAACTCCTGGTGATGGGGGGGGCCCTTCTGGTATACTCCTCCACCAATCCCAGCCACAGCCAGATCCCATGTGTTGACCAGCGACGGGGACGACACCGACATGGACAGGAGCCACCGACCCGCATTCTGAGACACCGCGGAGCTCGAGTCCGGGAATGACACGGACTTCCCATCACAGTTGTCTCCGACTCTCTCCACCATCGCAGAGACAGTCACCTTGGTTGGCCATTTAGTGAAGAGGCTCCTGGACCACCATGTGGTGCACACCACACACATGCTCTGGTGCAGCAGTTGGAGATAGGAACCCCTGAGGGGCCAGATGGCCCCCAGGGACTAGCCGCCGTTCAGACGGGTTTTGGACGTTTGGAAAGCTCTGTCCCATGGATTGTGGAGATGCAGTCACAGAGCCAGGGACTGAGCCATGAGTGGTTGTCGGTGAGCATCCAGCTGCTGCAGGCGCAGTTGGGGGAGTCCAACCGTGTGCAGGAGCTGGAGATGGTGCCGACCAAGCGTTCCAGCCAGGTCAACACTGCTTGGGGACAAAGGTTTTGCCATGGGTGTCAAGATGTCCAAGGCCTGCGGCACGGTGCAGGCAGTGGCCGAGGCCCAGGATAAGGCTGCCCTCTCACAGGCAGCCATGTGCCAGAGCCACCTGGACATTTCAGCGGCACTCCTAAGCGTGCCCCAGTTATAGATGGCCTTGGCTGAGAGCGTTGGTGTGTTATGGGTCAGGGTTTACAGAAAACAGGTATTACTTTGAAGGTATCAATTGATCTGGAGACACCTTTTTAACATGCAGAGAGAGAGACTTCCAGATCATTGTCGGCTGAATACAGCTTCCAACTCAGATGATAATCTAATGATAAGTAAAATTCAGAGCCACAAACAGTTTCCAGCTCAATCCAAGAGTGAAAACTAGAGCCACCGCCCAGCTCCACCCCCACAATGACATCACTGCAGCCATTTGAGAAGCCTATCAGTTCTTAAAGGGTCATTCTCATGACACCTCCCCCCAAGAAAAAAAACCCATTAACTTCAAGATGGTTTAATTTTTCACCTTTTCACTTTCCTTCAAGAAAAATTGACAATAAATATACTTTTTTTTTAAACAAAACAAAAACAAAACACGAAAATATTTAGAATAACATAGTCCATTTTAGTTCTTCTTCCTGCAACTGGAATCCCTCTTGATTGACGGTCTCTTTGGACAAGAAAGTCTCTGCACGATCCACCCATTTCTCTACGCCTCGGCATTTTTCTTTAAGGTCAGGTACTTTAGTTCAATCCGATCACAGAGTCTCTAGTAATTCTCCAACACAGGAGCCATAGCGGGCCATCGCTGAGAGCGTTGGTGTGTTATGGGTCAGGTTTAACACAGCCTTTAGGAATTCAAATGCCTGTTGACACTTCGCTGTCCACTGAAATTTGCTACGTTTCTTCGGCAAGTCCGTCAGTGGAGCAACCACAATCCCTACCCCCTGAAGTTGGTGAACCTGCAGGTAACCTGAGCCTCCCGTGTGTGTTGACCCTGACGGGTATGTTATGCGGCCTCCCATGCCTGCCTGAGCGCCATGTCCTGCCCATCCTCATCCTCCTCCGCATCCTTCTCAGTGGACGAGGACTGACGTTCGCCCTCCTCCTCCAGCATGTTGCCCCTCTGCTGCACAATGTCATGGAGGACGTAGCAGGCCACCACGATGTGGATGACCCATCGCGCTTTACTGGAGGGCCTTCCAGAGCGTTCTAGGCACCAGAACCACATCTTCAGGACGCAGAAGCACCGCTCGATCATGCCCCGAGTAGCTGCATGGGAAGCGCTTCCGGATGGGCGTCATTAGCCATGACCGCAGAGGATAAACCCTGTCACCCAGGAGCCAATCATGCAGCTGGGGATGTGCCTTGAAGAGGCCAAGAACAGTAATTGTGCCAGGGTGAAGGCGTCATGCACACTTCCCAGATATCGTGCACAGGTGTACATGCTGCGTAGCGCATAGTCACACACCAGCTGAACATTCATCGAGTGGAACTCCTTTCGTTTTGTGAAGATCGGCTGTCATCTGAAGGTGCCCTTAGGGTGACATGCATCATGTCGATCACCCACTGGACCCATGGCATCTCATCGATGGTGACGAACCCCACTGCCTGGGCATCCTGGTGGGCACAGTCCAAATTGAAATGGATGTATTGCGCTGACTGGGCATATAGGGCCTCCATGACAGCACGGATGCACCTGTGCACCGAGCTCTGTGAGATTCCGAACAGGGGCTTGGAAGGACCCCGTGGCATAAAGGTTCAGGGCAACCGTCACCTTGATGGCCATCGGGAGTGGGTGTCCTACCCCATATCCTGTGGTGCTAGGTGCGTCACTATCCGGCAGATATGTTGCACTGTCCCCCTGCTCAGCCGGAGTCTTTGATGACATGCCCGGTCCCGCAGGTCATCAAACGACAGGCTCTGCCAGTACACGTAAGGCCTCATGCAGCACCTCCCTTGCACCTCTGCCTCCTCTTCCTCCTCCTTGGCCTGGTAGATGACCGGCTCTCCATCCTCACTGTCTGTCTCCTGTTTCTCTGGGGCATGCTCCACTGCTGCAGCTTCCACGTCCTTGAGCAATTCCAGCTGGTACAGCCACAGTTCATCCCTCAGGGCTGTGACGACTAGGACGAAGGCAACCATGGCTGGTTTACTCCAATATCCATTGTCTGCAGGAGGTGGGAGGCCGACATGTTAGCATGGTGTGTTACCAGTGCCCAACCAGGTCCACCGGGCTACACAGTGTGCCCGCATGGCACTGTGGACGCTGTCGCCGCATGCTCCCCTTCCCCAACCCCGCACCCCTGGCTCCGTTGGGAGATCCGGATGAGGTTGCCCTTGTCTGCCGCCGCCCTGTGGGGGATACTGTGGGTGTTTTCCTTGGGCGGGACGCGTGATACCCCGCAGGTGGTTGGGGGGGGGTGGCATGGTGGAGGTTGGTGTGCGAGGGGTGGGGGTGCTGGGGTGGTAGGGTGGAGAGTGAGGGCTGAAGTGCGGGTCTGGCAGGGTGGAGAGTGGGTTCTGGGGAGCAGTGCTGGTGGGGTGAGGGTGCCCATATGCCCAGTGTCACTCTGTAGAACCAGGGTAAATGGTGGGTGGTCAGGGCAGCAATATGTCTGCCTTGTGGTCCATGGTAATGGCGGTCTGTGGCAGGACACCATCACAGTCCCAAGGGGGGGTTCACTCTGTCCCATGGCCCGTCCCCACCCCCCAGCCAGCCCGGCCAGTGTCTGGCCTGGCAGCCCACAGTCACGCCTCTGCGAGTCCTACCTCCTCTCTCTCCTTCATCAGCCACGGCGCCTGTTTCCCGATTTTTTAATGCACAAGTGAACCTCGCCTTCGGGAGAACCGTGCAGGCACCGGAGAATACTGGGTCAGGCCCGCTAATGAACTGTAAACGGTGTTTACTGTATGTGCAGAGTGGAACACATTGACGCCACTGTCGAGGTTCCGGAGAATTACAATTTGTCACGAAACCGGCGCCGGCCACGATTTGGGCGTCAAAACCGATTCTCCACCCAATCGTCCTTCCCAATTTCAGCGTTGGCCGATGGAGAATCCCATCACTTACGTTCAGTACTCACTAAATCTGGGAAATATATGTTGGTAATAAAGAACTGCCTTTTGGAAACATCTATGATATAATGGTGATGCATAAAGTTGATGCTGCCTGTAGCAATCACAAAGTGATGTTTCTGACAAGCTAAATTCTCTTTCGACTCTCAGCACAAGTCTTGAAGCTTTTTTATTATGAAAATAAATTGCTGAAAGCAGGGAGGCTTCGTTAGATCAATTGAGAAAACATGAATGTGGTAACTCTAATTCCATGAGGAGTCAATGCTTTCGTTTTCCCCGTGTTTTTGCCTTGAAGCAGCGGTGCCCGTATTCTGGCAAAACCAAAGTTGCTCTGATGTTGGTGTATTTCCCGAGTGAAAGGGGTTCCATACCAGTTTATTTTCCCCTGAAATGTTTTTAAATTAATATTATTACTTCATCAGAGTTACAAAGCCAGAGCTCAGAGTGTGGCCAGGGGCTAACCCCTAATCCAGCTCCTCGCCTGCTCCAAAAACCAATTCAAATTCAAATTGAATCCAATTCATGGTCCCCACAAGAGAGACACACCACATCCAGGCATTACCCCTGATCCCACGCTCATCTTCGCCAAAAGGCCAAGAAGCGATTCCCCTGAAATGTTTAATGCAAAAATTAAGAAATCTATTTCAAATTGTAAACAAAATGCATATTCTGGTGTCTATTAAATTAATCAATCGTAGAAGCTTTCCTGTCTTTTCTCATCACATGCCTCTTCAAATTTTATTCGCGATGCCGTTGACTTATGATACAATGTAAAAGTTCAATTTTCTCCTGCCACTGCCAAAGAAAACTTAATTTTTAAAATTAATTCCATTCTGTTTCCGCAGGGCTTCGCTGAACCATTCTCTCTATATTTTTATTAACTTCAAAGTTGATTCCGTCATTGGGAAGAATGCCTCGGACTGCGAGAGCAATCTGAAGGTCAAAGCATTAATCACCAATACAATATTTCACACATTAAAATGCTGCTGTAGTACGCATGCCAGTTTAATTCAATAAAGTGAAGAAGCGCGGGAGAAGGAATTTCCTGCTAAATAATCAGCCTCACTGACTCATCAAATTAAATAAAAGTCCATGTCATAATTAATCTCAAAAAAATAAATTATCCCAGCAGTGATGTTTCAAGTTGAAGAGGCCACTCTATGACAGGATTTTCTCCAGATGTAATGTTATTTTTGTTGCTGCCAGGTCTAATGATTTTGAAGTGAAGTTGGCAGTCGTTGCCTTCTTCTTAACAATTAGTCAATACATTTTTTCTTAAATGGAAGGGATGTTGCTTTGAGATTGTTTTTCATTAATATATTCATATCCAATTGAAGCCAGTATGCAATAAAGCCTTCGGAGTGCAGATTATTTTATTAACGTTTACATTTTGCATCGACCCATCATGTCAAAATGTCATCAGGAAAGACGCACGCAGGGATTTTCCAGACTTTGCTGTTGGGGTGGTGCCCCCTCCCACCCCCACCCTCGGTGGCTTCCCTAGTGGCAGGATGGTTGAGTCATGCAAGGGTGGCAACGGTAGCACAGTGGTTAGCAGTGTTGCCTCACAGCGCCAGGGTCCCGGGTTCGATCCCCGGCTTGGGTCACTGTCTGTGCGGAGTCTGCACGTTCTCCCCGTGTCTGCGTGAGTTTCCTCCGGGTGCTCCAGATTCCTCCTACAGGTCCCGAAAGGCAGGCTTGTTAGGTGAATTGGACATTCTGAATTCTCCCTCTTTGTACCCGAACAGGCGCCGGAGTGTGGTGACGAGGGGATTTTCACAGTAACTTCATTGCAGTGTTAATGTAAGCCTACTTGTGACAATAATAAAGATCATTTATTTATACGAAGCACCATAGACATAGGCGAGACCGGAATATCCCACCGATGGCCAAAGGTGTTTTCACCACCAGAAAACACGGCGCGGGGGTCGGGAAAATCCCATCCTCAATTGTTTGAAGCTATTTCATTTGGCAGTAAAAAAGAATGGTGTAAAAAAGAATGGTGAAGGCATTGAAATTTACATGATTCTGAATATAAATCTATGTCATGGAATTCTGCTGAGTAATGATTGACTTACTCAATTTCAACATTAAGATTCTTACTTCATTTTGAAGCATGACTTCAACTATTCGCTGATTGATGTCAGTAGAGTTCTCTCTGTCACTCAAGGTGGTAGGAGGCAATGTTTTCCCCCATGTTTGTTTGTGAGTTTGTCTATAACTCAGAAATGAATGGACGAATTTCAACGAGCTTGGAATTTACACAGGATATGTCCCAAGGAAGAACTGATTTGTTTAGATAAAGATGTGAATGCGGAATTGGAACGTTTTAACATTGTTAAATCTGTTAACATTGGGAAACTGAGCAAGTTGCCATTTTTTGGGAGAATGTAGAGTATCACTTGATTTAAAGGGTGGGATCTTCCGTCCGTTTACGGCCATTCTCCAGTCCTGCTGCCCTGAATGGGAGATTTTACTGAGCGTCAAATTCACCGTCCTCGATAGCAGCAATAGCGGGACGGACCCGCAACGGAGACTCCCGGTCAGAATGTTATTGATTCCTTTAGAATTTTGTGCATTGTCTCAACTGCTATGGTGAAATTTGTCACACCTGTCAAAATGTGAGCAGAGTCTTCAGAGCAGTTGTTTGATGTTGATTGGCCTGAATCTTCCACAGAGAAATGGAGACTCTTAATAAAATATATATATATATATATATATATATATATATATATATACATATATATATTCTGCATTGTCGTTACAGAACATCAACCAGGCAGTGTAATTCCTTACGGGAGAGCAGCATAATTGGAATAACATTAAGTTAACACTTGCTAATCTATGATCTCACTCTGTCCATCTGCCTTTCGCCCATATCCCATAATATCTTTGGTTAACTAAAATCTATCTATCTCACATTTAAAATGAACAACTGTAATACTTTCAACCGCTATTTGTGGGAGAGAGTTCCAAACCTCTACCACCTTTTGAGTGAAGATGTTCTCCCGAACATCACTCCTGAACGGTCAGGCCCTAATTTTTAGACTATGAGTTTTAGAATCTCTAACCAGTGGAAATAGTTTATCTTTATCTAACCTGTCTTTCTCTGTTAATTCCTTGAATACCTTGATCAGAACAGCCCTTAACCTTCTAACTTTGTGCAAAAACAGGTATAATTTGAGTAATCTCTCCTTCTAATTTAACCCCTGTAATCCAGGTATCATTTTTGTAAACCTACATTACACTCTCACCAAGGCCAAAATATCCTTCCTAAGCTGTAGTGCCCAGAACTGCTCACCATCCTCCAAGTGGGTTCTGACCAGGGTTTTGTGTAGCATAATGATATTTCAATGCAGAGAAGATTCTAAATTGATCATTGCCAGATGTAAAACACAACTTTTCTGGCCACGAATCTGATTAGTTGCAAGACCCGTTTCAGCTCTCAGGTACGTTTTTGGGACAAGGAGAATGAGAGTCATTGAGCATAAGTTGGCAACTGTCCTCAGGGAAACTGTGGACCTGGGAGTTAAGCTCGCATTCTGCAGTGCTTCACATTAGGGCAGGTTCAAAAGAAGAACATTACTGTTTTGTACAGAAAAACCTAAGCAAGGCGTGCCTGACACATGCTCCGCTCAGCATTGACAAATTTCAGAGACATGTCCTTCAACAGCCATTAAATACTCATTGATCTGTGCAACAAGCCGAAAGAATGTTAAAGGTGACCGTCAGGGATGATAGAATATTGCTCAAACCAAAATATAGTGAGGTGTATTCAGTTGCCTTTGGGGCACGACTCATAATCGTATCAAACTGAATGGTTTCACCCCATTTTGTGCCTGAAAACTGACATAATGTGGTCCAATTTCCCTCTTGGTACCTCTAAGCTTAAGACCATTAAGTGAAGGCCATGTTTTTCAATTGTGAATTGTGAGTAAGTATCTCTCCTGCATATGACAATATGTGTATTGTAAGAAGAATGAAAGGATATGTATTGTAAGAATAATGAAGGGTTAACAATTTACTGTAACTACATCCAACCTTTAGATGGCGATCAAGCGCATACACGTGGATCACGTGATACTCTTGATTCGGGGAGTAGGTTGTTAGGCGAGACAGTGAATAGTCGTGTTATCAGGAGCTCTGTAGTTGGTATCACAGTTTTAGTCAACCTGTAATCTTTTATATTTTGGCAAGCAAGACAAATCTATTTGGTTTGTAGTGTAAATAAATTAGCTTTGTTCAAAGCATAGCTTGATGTTCTTTGTGAGGCACTACACTTCGAAGCCACCCTCATTAAGAAATCAAAGAACATCGCACTGCACTGAATGATCATTATGTTGGTTGCGAGAATTGAAAAATTACCAGGAGGAATGGAAACTTGAGAATATCTAAGCACTGCCTTTATTCTGACTCTCCATGGGACTGTTTCAGCTTATCTTTTGTTTCCTTACAGTTATGTGTTGGGTTGTTCAGGAACTTTGCTGCTTCTTAAACTCAGTACCTCTATTCGTATCAGTGTTTAACTATGTATCACACAATTCCCATCTGTTACAACGCACAGAAGATATCTTCTGTTATGTCCTTTCAGGTTTCATCCACTCACTTAGCATAGTTGCTGACAGAGTAAACAGTTTACTGACAGAAATTGGTCTCAGCTTCAAATTTCTCCTTGCACTGTTATGTCTCTTAAAGTTTCTATGGCAATATATTAGTATATCATTGTTTCCACCTTGCTCCCAATATCAAGCTGAGGTCTATTATTACTTTCATCTGTTATAATATTTTGAACCTGCTTCTAAATGATTTCTGTACTCCTCAAAGAAACAGCAGATAATAAAAACATTACATTTCGCTTAATTACTGCTGGATATTCCAAAGTGATTCACAGCAAATGAAAAAAATGTATTTGTTGCTAAAAGTAGAAACTGTTGAAGTTTTTTGTGTTGCACACATCAGGTCAGATTTGCAAGCATACCAATCGTCAAGGGAAAAACAATTTATCTTCTTCTTGGGCAGTCCCTCAGCATCGAGAAAGGCTTGCTTCCTCTCCAGGGAGGTGAGTTCTGTGCTGGCTGAAAAGTCCAATTCGGGATGTACAGATTCCGCCACAGGTTTGGTAGGTGTTGCTTGATGAGATGGGTGGATGGGGATGCCCCCGGTCCTGCACTCTCCTCCGGCTGTTTATGCTTGGCCTCCTCATGATCCACCTTACGACGCTCAAGTTGATTGGTACCTTTGCGGATGCTTTTTGAAAAGAAATGAAATGAAATGAAAAATCGCTTATTGTCATAAGTAGGCTTCAGATGAAGTTATTGTGAAAAGGCCCCAGTCGCCACATTCCGGCGCCTGTTTGGGGAGGCTTGTGTGGGCATTGAACCGTGCTGCTGGCCTGCCTTGGTCTGCTTTCAAAGCCAGCGATTTAGCCCTGTGCTAAACCAGCCCCTTTCGCCAGCTTGTGTATTCTATGGCAAGCTCGATTCCCACGTCGGTGGGGATTTTCCATTTATTCACGGAGGCTTTCAGAGCGTCCTTGTAACATTGCCCTCATAGTGATCACTTGCCATTGCGGAGGTAGGTATGGAGCATTTGTTTTGGGAGTCTTGTGATGGGCAAGCGGACAATGTGGCCCACCCATCGCAGCTGATCAGGTATGGCCAGCACCTCGATACTGGGGATATTGACCTGGGAGAGGATGCTTACATTGATACACCTATCCTGCCAGTGGATTTGCAGGATTTGATGGAGGCAGCATTGGTGATATCTCTCCAGGGATTTGAGGTGTCTGCTGTACATTGTCCATGTTTCTGATGCATACTGGAAGGCGGGACCACGGCCTTTCTGTAGACCATGAGCTTGCCGCTAGGTTCAAGGTCTTCGTCTTCAAATACTGCAAAGAAACAGCAGAGAAGAAAATATTTGTATTTACCTTAATCACTGCTGGATATTCCTAAGTGCTTCACAGCAAATTAAGTAATTTTATTTGTTGCCAAAAGAAGAAACATGCTGTTGAAGTTTTTTGCCTTGCACACATCAGGAAAGATTTGCTAGAATGCCAATAGTCAAGGAAGAAACAATTTATACTGCATGAGAAGAGATTGCTGATAGTTTGCCATATAAATTGCTGTTCTGTTCACTGTTGGTATTCTTGTTAACTGTCCTGATGAGTGTAAGGTGAAAAGCTTCAACAGCATGTCTCCTTTTCAACAATACTCAAGTTGTGTATTACCAACGGACTACTTTTTTAAATGCAGTCTCAGTCATGTCAAATGCAGCTAGTTTGTGCACAGCAAGCTCCCACAAACATGAACAGGTCATCATTATTTGTAGTGTTGTCTGAGGCATGAATATTGACCAGGACACTGGGAACAACCCCTCTGGTCTTCTTCAAAAGCAGTGTTATTGGATTGTTGATGCCCATATGAGAGGGTAGACATCAGTTTCATATTTGATCCGCAAGACAGCACCACTGACAATGCAACACCCATTCAGCTGGAGTGCCAAGCCAGATTTTTGTGTTAAGACTTAGGGCGGGAGTTTCCAGCCCTTCCTGTTGGTGGGATTTTCCGACCCAGCTGAGGGTGACCCTCACCACCCCATATGCAACGGTACAGGCGAACCACGCAAAATGGTGTAGACACCAACGGGACGGGACTGGAAGATGTCGCTAATTGCGAGCCACCTCCGCCATTGGGAAAACTGCTGTGGGGTGGCTGGAAAATCCCCCTTCAGTGGTTCTTGTGCCCACCACCAATGCCAACCCCCCCCCCCCCCCCACTCCCACCCCCCTCCCTTCCATTCCCCGCCCCTCGGACTATTTCCAGTGCAGCATTTTCTTGCATTGCCATGATGAAAAGTAAAGCCTTGGGAAACAACTTGTTGCTAAAGCAGAAATAAATCGGGTCATTTAAATGTAAGCGTGTTCAGGGAGCCACTGAAATAAATAAATGAAGCTAAGTATCATGATTTTCTGTTTGAATATTATGACATAATAAATAACACTTTTTATCAGCCCTGCTTAGTATGTTGTGGACTGAGAGATATATGGATATCAAATGTCTTTATGTTACTCAAATTGGATCCATAGTTCCTTGTCTCAATAACAGAATGTATCAGTGTAATGTTTCCTTTACTGATGCCTCAAATAATGCTTTTGCATGTTAAGGATTGTAACCAAACAGAATGGTGATTTTTTTCCACACATTTAGACATTCACTTGCAATGAAGAGGAAGAGTACACTTCCGACAGCAGCTCTTTTCAATGAGGATGGAGTTATCCTAAGGCCAGCGATCTGCACAGAGCTGTGACAACAACGGTAATTACCTTGATTTTCCAGGACGTGTAATGAAGTTGTCATTTGTCTCCATTAATGTAGAATAGAGAAGCTGCGTTCCATTTTATTTATTAAAAGCCTGTCTGTCAATGCAGTTTTAGTAGCTAATATCACATTACAACAATAAATAAATACAAATAGAAACCAAAAGGATTCAATGAGCAGTCTGAGGATAAACAGTGATAATCAGCTTGTTACAATTACTCAAATGGAGGGTGGCAAATGGCACAGTGGTTAGCATTGCTGCCTACGGCGCTGAGGACCCAGGTTCAAATCCCAGCCCTGGGTCACTGTCCGTGTGGAGTTTGCACATTCCCCCCCTGTCTGCGTGGGTCTCACCCCCACAACCCAAAAGATGTGCAGGGTAAGTGGATGGCCATGCTAAATTGCCCCTTAATGGAAAAAAATAAATAATTGGGTACACTAAATTTTTTTTTTTAATTACTCAAATGATAATCTTCCTTGCCTTTGTGTGCAAGTGCAATACCTGTACAACATAATCTTTTTATTTCAGATGTCTAATTAACATATCAAACATATAGCGATCTTATCGTAGTTGTTTAACCAAAGTTTCTATTGAACACCAAGTAAGATTGGTTTTGATCGCCGACTGCAGTGGCTCAAGAACGTGGTTCACCACTACCTCCCCAGGGGTAATTTGGGATGTGCAATACTACCACTCCTGGATGTCAGAAAAAGCTTAAAATGGAATAACTACTTTGTCTATCCATTTGGTGGCCGCTTGATGGGCCTTGTAAAAAAATAAGGAGCATCCTGCAAAACATCTTAGAGAATGGGTTGATATGATGGATTCAATTCAACCAAATGGGAACAAAGTTCCATAGCGAGAACGTATCGCCGCATGTTTCCCGGCGCTCGCAATGCCGAGAAACACATGGCTATTCAAAGCGGCTTGTGTTGAATAAGCGGCCTCAACGGGAAACGCACTTCCGAGATGGCACAGAGCCCCATTTTGTGCACTGAGGATCTCCGCTCGCCGGAACTCCCCAATGTAGCGAGAGATCGGGAAGCCACGATCTCTGAGGCCCCCGAAGTGATCCCCCACCTCCCCCTCCCAGCCCAAATGCACTATGTGATGGTCCCTTGCCCCCCTGCACTGCCCCCCAACAGCCATTCGGGCATCCCCGCCCCGATCACGTGCACGTATAAAAGGCCAGCTTGACACCTTGGCAGTTGACAACTGACAGTGCCACATGGGCACTTTGGCACTGCCAGGGTGCCCAGGTGGCAGAAGCATTGCCAGGGTACCACCCTGCCCAAAGGGCATGCAGCTTGGTGCCTCCGATTCCCTGGGAGACCCCCACGAGTGCCGTTCCGTCTGGTCTCCATTTGTGGGGACCAGTGCTGAACGGTGCTCGTCCGAAGTATCTGAGGGGAAAGGGATGAATCCCAAAGCCTCAGGTACCTTGGGAATCTGCACATTAGAGTGAGACTTGTTCCTCTCTAATATGCAGATTTGCCAAAAAGTGACCCCGTGCACAATGGGCGGAATTTACATCACAACGTCTCACGAGATCGCATTGGATCTCATGAGGCATTGCAATCTGGGTAGGTCCCGGGAGCGGGGTTTCCCAGCTTTTATCAGCCGCGCTGCGTCACGGCAAGCTGACTATCCAGTGCAGTGTGGCTGTTGGATCTCGCTCGATGTGTTTAGTGATCTCTAAGTCTTGTGACCACAATCGCACTTTGGTTGATCACCAATCTTCCGGTCGTGGGCCAGGTGGCTGCATCGTTCATGCCTTGTGTTTATTTGATTGAGCAATGTCCAATATTTTTGAGGGAGGTTGAAGCCAGCGAGGTCTGGTTGCAGGGTCAGTGATTAGAATTGTGTTATTTATGTTACTTAATAAGGGCGGCAGGGTCGCACATTGATTAGCACTGCTGCCTCACAGCGCCTAGGACCCAGGTTTAATTCCGACCTCGTGTGGGCTGTGGAGTTTCCACTTTATCCCAGTGTCTGCGTGGGTTTCTTTCGGGTGCTCTGCTTTCCTCCCACAGACCAAAGATGTGCAGGTTATGTAAATTGGCCATGTTAAATTTCCCCTTAGTGTCCAAAGGTTAAGTGGGGTTATAGGTATCGGGCGGGGGATTGGACCCGATTGGTTCCTTTTCAGAGGATGTATGCAGACTCGATGGGCTGAATGTCCTCCTCTGCATTGTAGTGATTCTATGATTCCATATTATCCATGTATCTGTCCATCTTGATAGCAGTTTCATTCATATTAATGGTTGCTTTCCAGAAAGGCCAGGGTGATTTTAAATGCTTTCTGGTTAGGTTTTCTGTGTCTTCGTGAAAGGAAAGGTTAGCGTTCTTCTTGAAATTTTACAACTCGCAAAGCATGACAATGATTGGCAAGGCAATAGAGACAGCACGGTCAACCATTCAGCTGAGGTGGACTTCGAGGTCCCTGACCACCTTCTCAACTGGAGAGTTAACAATAATGTATGTTTGAGAACTTGCCAGCTCATATCATGATGAAGGCAACCAAACAACTGAAAATCGTCTTCCAGACAGAAACGCATGAAAGAGATGGGCGATAATAACACTTGCCTTGTCAGTGATGTCCAAATCTTATGAGCAGTAAGCCGCCAAATGCCTATTATCCTGGCAGCAGTTATGATTCTTCCATTTTGTGTAGCCCACTGGTCCCTCAGCCGTTCAGTCATCATGTCATACCTAAAGGTGAGGGGTCAACCAACCCACCAATCAGATCTAAGCTCTGCAGTCCTACCACATCCAGTTGCGAATGGTGGTGGACAATTAAATAACTCACAGGAGGAAGAGGTTCCATTAATATTCCCAGACTCAATGATGGAGAAGCCCAGCCCATCAGTGTAAAAGATCAGGCTGATGCATTTGTGACTCTCTTCAACCTGGTTGCTGAGTGGAAGATCCATTACGGCCTCCGCTGTAGATCTTCAGCATCAGAGATGCCAATCTTCAGCCAATTTGATACACTTCACGTGATATCAAGAAATGGCTGAATGCATTGGATACCGCAAAGGCTATGGGCTCTGACAATATTCCGGCAATAGTACCAAAGACATGTGTTCCAGAACTTTCCGTGCCCCTAGTCAAGCTGTTCCAGCACAGCTAGAACACTAGCATCAACCTGGCAATGTGGAAAATTAGCCAGGTATGTCCTGTACACAAAAAGCAGGGCAAATCAGACCTGTCCAATTACTATGGAATCAGTCTACTCTCGGTAATCAGTAAATTAATGGAATGGTCATCTCTAGTGCTATCAAGTGGCACTTCCTCAGCAATAACCCGCTCACGAAACCTCAGTTTGGTTCCACTAGGGTCATTCAGGTTCCGACCTCATCACAGCACTGGTTCAAACATGGACAGAAAAGCTGAACGCAAGAGATGAGGTGAGTGTCATTGCCCTAGACATCAAGGCAGCATTTGATCGAATCTGGCATCAAGGCACCCTCGCAAAACGGAAGTCAATGGGAATCAGGAGGAAAATGCTCCACTGGTTGGTGTCCTACCTGGCACAAACAAGATGGTTGTGATTGTTTGAGGTAAATCATCTCAGTCCCAGTATCTCACTGCAGGAGTTCCTCTGGAAAGTATCCTAGGCCCATCCATCTTCAGCTGATTCATCAATGACCTTCATTCCATCATAATATCAGAAGTGGTAATGTTTGCTGATGACTGCACAATGTTCACTACAATTCATGACTCCTCCGATACTGAAGTGGCCATGTCCAAATGCAACAGGACCTGGACATTATCCAGGCTTGGGCTGACAAGTGGCAAGTAAGCATACATGCCACACAGGTGCCAGGAAATGTCCAACTCCACCAAGAGAGAAGCTAACCATCACCCCTGGACATTCATAGGCATTACCATCATTGAATCCCCCATGATCAACACCCTGGAGTTATCTTTAGCCAGAAGCTGAACTAGACTAGCCACATAAAAATTGTGACTACAAGAGCAGGTCAGAAGCTAAAAATCCTGCGATGAGTAATGTACCTCCTGACTCCCCAAATCCTGTCCACCATCTACAAGGCAAAAGTCGGAGAATGATGGAATACTCTCCAGTTGCCTGCACAAGTGCCGCTCCAGCAACACTCAAGAAGCTTGACGTTATCCAGAACAAAGCAGCCTGCTTGATTGGCACCACTTCCACAAACATTCATTCCCTCCACCACCGACGCAGGATGGCAGCAGCGTGTGCCATCTGCAATATGCACTGCAGAAACTCATCAAGTCTGCTTAGACAGCATGTTACAAATCCATGACCACGACCATCTAGAAGGACAAAGGCAGCAGACACATGGGAACACCACCATCTGAACGTTCCTCTGCAAGCCACCCAACATCCTGACGTGGAAATATACCACTGCTCTTTCAATATCAACTGTGTCAAAATCCTGTAACTCTCTCCCAAACAGCATTGTGAGTGTATCTACAGCATGTGAACTGCAGCGGTTCAAGAAGGAAGCTCACTCTCACCTTCTCAAGGGCATGTAGGAATGGTCAATAAATACTGACCTAGCCAGCGACTTACATATCCCATGAATGTATAAAAGAAATGTCAAACTGGAGGATGGAGGCAGGGTGACACCTGATTCATGACTCCAATTTGTTACTCAAACAAAATTGGCCAACATTTATACAACAACTGCCTCACTGCTGCACAAAATATCATTGAGGAGGCCCTTGGGTTCTGAAAAATTGTTTTTGTTGTTTAAATTGCTCTGGAAGAGTCCTCCAGCACTCACAAATGCATGTCACGATTCATGGTTATCTGCTGCGTCACCTACAGCATTGTCACCACAAGGGTCCAGGCCTGTCTATCAATGGAAAAACAGGAAGTGGAGGTGAGTATAACCTCATCAGACAATTAACGTTCATCTCATGGATCATCATGTCTTCATTTTACCCAAAATGCAAAATCAAAAGGCACCAAACAGATAGTCCACTTCCCAAATTTATCCAAGCAAGCACACAGTACACCAAACAAATGTTAACTCGTCACCCTTGTGAGTTGTGCCAATATTTTGTGTGCCTACCCTAGTGCTCCTATGCAATGGTCACCCAGTGGCTACTGCATGGCTGGGTAGAAGGATGCTGATTTTCATTGGGCTAGACTGCAGATGTCCTTGAAGGTTCACTCAAGCAGCTATATTGGACACTGAGATATTGGCAACAGACCCTTCATCACGGCTGGGTCATTACCTTCACTTTGGACAGGGCTCCAAGCTCCATGTAAAGCTGTGTACAAAGTTAGTGCCAGACCTCTCCATTCTCCTTGTTGATGAGAGCAGTGTTTCATGAAGGATGGACAAAACGCAAACATTTCTATGTGCATTCCCATCTTTTCCCTACGTCATCCCATCAAAGTGTCCATCTGAGTCATCTGCAGAAGTACTTGTGTGTAGTCTCTCCTTCTGGAGAGATGACACCAGCAAAGTTATTTCTCCCTGTCCTAGTTCGAGTCCATTGGTGCCTGGTGGCTTGCCATGTTCAAATCTCACCCCTCTTTTTGCCGTTAATGTTTATGCGGCTGTAAGCATGGGATCTATTGACAGTCTTACTTCTTTATGAATCTTTCAATGGTCTTGGAATTCAGGCCCCCGCCCCAGTTGTTTACCATGTGGCAGTTATTGTGTATGATGCACTATCAATTATGACGATACGAGAGTAGAGAGTATTTGAGGCTTTATTAAGCAGAGATGTGTTGCCTCCTGCAGCTGCTGCCAAAATAGCTGCAGCTCGGTGAGCACACACATTTATACTCCGTCTACCGGGCGGAGCCAGCAGGCAGAGATTTACCCCCATACCTGTAGTACAGGGGCCTTACTGTATTACTTCTCATATACGTAATATATACAAACAGTGATGACTACCACATTCACCTCCAGTTAAAAAAGAGTCCAGCGAGGGTGGTGGAAAAACTATTTACATGTATGTGAGCATTTTTAAAGTGTACAGTTTAGGAAAAGTTCACAAAATTAGCCGGTCGGGTGCCTTGATCCTCCGTTGTGAGCGCTGCAGTCCCGGGGACGATGCAGGTGCCGGCTTGGTCGCCGGTGACTCCGGGAGCGTGTAGTCCTCATCTTCATCCCCGGGTGGGACCAAGGGGAAGACGGATCGTCCTGGAGCGGGGGCTGTGGTGAGGTCCGCTGGGGGGAGGATGGGTGGCACCGGGGCAGTTGGGGGGGGGGCGGGGGGGAACCAGCTGGTGCCAGGTCCCTGAGGGAGACTGTGTCTTGGTGCTCGTCGGGGTAAGCCACATAGTCACACTGCAGGTTTAATGGAGTAGCTGAACACTCTCGACCAAGTCCATTGGTGCCTTGTGGAGCCGCATGTGCTTGCGGAGGAGAACGGGTCCTGGAGCTGCCAGCCACGTTGGGAGCGAAATCCCGGAAATGGACTTCCTAGGGAAGGCAAGAAGACGTTTGTCACAGTGCAAAGATCGGATGGAGTGGAGGGCGTCAGGGCGGACCGCCTGCCAGCGGGAGACCTGGAGATTTTTAATCCGCAGGGCCAGCAGAACGGCCTTCCAGACCGTCCCGTTCTCCCTCTCCACCTGCCCGTTTCCCCGGGGGTTGTAGCTGGTCGTCCTGCTCGAGGCAATGACCTTGCTGAGCAGGAATTGATGCAGCTCATCACTCATAAAGGAGGATCCCCGGTCGCTATGGACGTAAGCGGGGAAACCCAACAGGGTGAAGATGCTATTGAGGGCTTTGATGGCTGTGGCAGACGTCATATCGGGGCATGGGATGGCAAAAGGGAATCTGGAGTATTCATCGACCACGTTAAGGAAGTACGTGTTTCGGTCGGAGGAGGGGAGGGACCCTTCAAAATCCATGCTGAGGCGTTTAAAGGGACGGGAGGCCTTCACCAGGTGTGCCCGGTCTGGCCGGTAGAAATGCGGTTTGCGCTCCACGCAGACCTGGCAGTCTTTGGTGACTGCCCTGACCTCCGCAATGGAGTAGGGTAGGTTGCGGGTCTTTATGAAGTAAAAGAACCGGGTGACCCCTGGGTGACAGAGACCATCGTGTAGGGACCGGAGTCGGTCCACTTGTGCGCTGGCACATGTACCTCGGGATAGGGCTTCGGGGGGCTCATTGAGCTTAGCGGGGCGATACAAAATCTCATAACTGTAGGTAGAGAGCTCGATCCTCCACCTCAAGATCTTAGCATTTTTGATCTTGCCCCGCTGTGTGTTATTGAACATGAAGGCAACCGACCATTGGTCAGTGAGGAGAGTGAATCTCCTGCTGGCCAGGTAATGCCTCCAATGCCGCACAGCTTCTACGATAGCTGGGGCCTCCTTTTCGATGGAGGAGTGCCGAATTTTGGAGGCGTGGAGGGTGCGGGAAAATAATGCCATGGGTCTGCCTGCCTGGTTGAGGGTGGCGGCCAGAGCAACGTCTGATGCATCGCTCTCAACTTGAAAGGGGAGTGTCTCGTCGACCACGTGCATCGCGGCCTTGGCGATGTTAGCCTTGATACGGTTGAAGGCCTGGTGAGCCTCGGCTGTCAGGGGGAAAACTGTGGAGTGAATGAGTGGGTGGGCCTTATTCACATAGTAAGGGACACACTGGGCATAGTATGAGAAGAACCCCAGGCATCGTTTGAGGGCCTTGGGGCAATGGGGGAGGGGGAGTTCCATGAGGGGACGCATGCGGTCGGGGTCGGGCCCTAGAACCCAATTTTGCACCACGTAGCCAAGGCTGGCTAAGCGGTTGGTGCTGAACACGCACTTCTCCTTGTTATACGTAAGGTTCAGGAGTTTGGCGGTGTGGAGAAATTTGGAAAGATTAGCGTCGTGGTCCTCCTGGTCATGGCCGCAGATGGTGACGTTATCCAGGTACGGGAAGGTGGCCCACAGTCCGTACCGGTCAACCATTCAGTCCATCTCCCGTTGGAAGACCGAGACCCCATTAGTGACGCCGAAGGGAAGCCTAAGGAAGTGGTAAAGGCGGCCGTCTGCTTCGAACATAGTGTATTGGCGGTCCGCCTTGCGGATGGGGAGCTGGTGGTAGGCTGATTTCAGGTCCACTGTAGAGAAGACCGGATACTGTGCAATCTGATTGACCATATCAGATATGTGTGGTAGGGGGTACGCATCGAGTTGCATGTACCGATTGATGGTCTGGCTGTAGTCAATGACCATCCTCCCCAGTCTTTATTCTCCAGGGGCTGGCCTCGATGATGCCTTCCCGCAGTAGCCGCTGGACCTCCCACCTGATGAAGGTCCTGTCCTGGGCACTGTACCGTCTGCTCCTGGTGGCAACGGGTTTGCAATCCGGGGTGAGGTTTGCAAACAGGGAAGGTGGGTCGTCCTTAAGGGTCGTGAGGCCACATACAGTAAGGGGTGGTAGGGGCCCGCCGAATTTGAGAGTTAGACTTTCGAGGTTGCACTGGAAGTCCAGGCTGAGTAGCAAGGTTGCACAGAGGCGGGGGAGGATGTAGAGCCGGAAGTTGCTGAACTCTACGCTCTGCACGGTCAGGGTGGTGGCGCAGTACCCCCGGATCTCCACAAAGTGGGATCCGGAGGCCAGAGAGATTTGTTGGGTAATGGGGTGCACCGCTAGGGAGCAGCGCCGTACTGTATCGCGATGGATGAAGCTCTCCGTGCTCCCGGAGATGAGAAGGCAAGGTGCCCTGTGGCCATCAACTTTCACCGTCGTTGTCGCGGTTGCGAGGTTTGTGGCCGGGACTGGTCGAGCATGATGGAGGCGAGCTGTGGCTGGTCCTGTGGGCCCCGGGCTGGTCGGCGGCGGTTGCGGGTGATGAGTGGCCCGATGAGGTGCCCGACGAGCAGGGGTCCTTAGGCGCCATCCAAAAAGGCGCCAAAGATGGCGGCGCCCATGGGGCGCATGTGGCGGCCCGCATTAAAGATGGCGGCGCCCACGGGCCACACGAGGTCTAATGGGGTGAAGATGGTGGCGCCCACGGGCCGCACGTGTTCTGGTGCGAGGAAGATGGATGCGCCCACGTGCCACACGTGGGTTGCGGGGACGAAAATGGCGGCACCCACAGGTCACACGTGGGGGGTGCAGGAATAATGGGCCTGGTTACAGCGGCGATCGACCGGGCCTGGCACACCGCAGGGAAATGTCCTTTCTTCATGGTCATTGGATTAACATATGGATGATAAGGGAATATTGTAGATGGGCTTTAGTGGTTTCACAGTCGGCGCAACATCGAGGGCCGAAGGGCCTGTACTGCGCTGCAATGTCCTATGTTCTATGTTCCCGCAGGCCTTGCAGATTGCGCTCCGCGCCGGGCAGCGCTGCCGGGGGTGCTTTGTCTGCCTGCAGAAATAGCACTTGGGTCCCCCGGGGTTGGCTGGGTGCCGCGCGGCGCAGGCTTGGGATTGGCTGGGGGTGGTCGCTGGTGGGGTCCACGATGTCCAGGAGGGGGGCGCCGTGCGATCGGGGGCATACGCTTGTACATAACGGGAGGCTACCGTTAGTGAGGTTGCGAGTTTCTTGGTCGCCGCGAGGTCGAGTGTACCCCCTTCTAAGAAGCGCTGCCGGATATACACCAACCCTATGCCCGTAACAAAAGCGTCCCTGATTAGGAGTTCGCATGTACAATGGCCGAAACTGCCTGGCAATCGAAGTTCCTCGCCTGTGAGTGCAGGGCACGCCAGAAATCTTCCAATGACTCACCGGGGAGTTGTTGCCGCGTGGACAGGAGGTGCCTGGCGTAGAATTTGTTGATCGGTGTAGTTCTCTTTCAGAAACGCCATGGCCTCAGTGTAGTTGGGCACGTCCCGGATAAGGGGAAAAATATTAGAACTCAACTGTGTGTACAGGATCTGGAGTTTCTGTGCCTCTGAGGGTGGTTCTGTCGCTGATCCGATGTAGGCTTCAAAGCAAGCTAGCCAGTGGTCGAAGGCCGACGTGGCGTTGTCTGCTTGAGGGTGCAGCTGCAGGCGATCTGGCTTGATGCGTAGGGCCATCGCTGTAAAATCTCTGCTTAATAAATTGATGCACTATCAATTACGACAGGACGAGAGTAGAGAGTAATCGAGGCTTTAGTAAGCAGAGATGTGTAGCCTCCTGCAGCTGCTGCCGAAATGGCTGCAGCTCGGTGAGCACACACATTTATTCTCCGCCTATTGGGCGGAGCGAGCAGGCAGGGATCTACCCCCGTACCTGTAGTACAGGGGCCTTACCATATTACTTCTCATATACGTAATATATACAAACAGTGGTGACTACCACAGTGTATATGACAGGCTAAAGGTGCAGGGGGATGTTGGGAAACTGGGGGAGCAAAGGGTGCATGCCTAAGCCATCTGTAGATTTTGCCAGGTCAGGCAAAAATTGGGAGATGGGGAGTAAGTAAAATGTGGGACGGCGGATGAAGTCGGATCATACCATCACCTTCAATGGTTTCAACCCGGGCGTAGCCTCAGTCTTGGCCATTCCAATGATGGCCATCACTGTCTCTTCCATGTGGGTGAGGACCTGCATCCCTGTCTGTTCTCTAACAGTTTAGTGGTGTTGTATTTGACTGCACACCACATGTCCTGTAGCAGCTAGGGTACTGTGTCTCTGAGTATCTTGCAATATGTTTGTGCAATGGGGCTGTCACGGCTAAAGAGCTTGCAGTGTGTGCAATCTACACTTACATCAGTGCTAAGTGGGTGAGAGTGGGGTGAGGCAGTGATTACTGGCATGGGTCCTGGCTGATACAGACTGGTGGTAGGTGAGTGAAAGGGTGTGCAAAACGTTTTTTAAAAAAAAATCATTTATGGGTCGTGGACGTCGCTGTCTCGGCCAGCATTTATTGCCCATCACTAATTACCCTTGAACTGAGTGGCTTGCTAGGCTATTTCAGAAGGTATTTTAAGATTCAGCCACATTGCTGAGGATCTGGAGTTACATATAGGATTAACTTCCCTGAAAGGACATTTGTGAAACAGATGAGTTTTTACAACAATTGCCAATGGTTTCATGGTCATCATAAGACTTCTAATTTCAATTATTTTTATTGAATTCAAATTTCATCATCTACCATGGTTAGCTTTGAACCAAGATTTCCAGAGCATTACCCTGGGTCTCTAGCCCGGTGATAATTGCACTGCGCCACTGGTTCCCGTTGTGTGAGGCTATGGAATATGAAGGTGAATCCACTGACCTTGACCACTCATGTGAGGTCATTGAACTTTTTTATGCCCGACATCAAGTTTGTCAGATTTAAACGGCTGAAATTGCCTGTGGCATCTATCTCCTCCCACTGCCTTTGCAGTCTGTCTGGAGAGCTTCCTAGCCCCCTCAATGAAGACAGGCTCCCTCCTTCTGTCCACTTCCTGCGCCAGAAAACCCGGGACAGGCTCTCTGACGTCTTGCACCACTTTCACTTCTCTTCCTGCTTAGAGGCTTTTTTCGGAGCCAATTCTAGCAGCTGTTTCAACCAAGATGTGCCTCACTTTCCAGGGGCGCAGGCTAGCTTTAAGTGCAGATGCCATTGAACCCCCTGCTGAGTTCTGCAGCCCCTCAGTGTCAAGTTGGTTCTGAACAGGACTATTAAACCAGCAGGCAGCTTGCAATTTGCAGGCTGTCTGCATTGCTTTGAAAGGGCACAGGTTAATCATGCATTGCAACCTCTGTCCCCAATTGCTGTCTGAATTAAATTTTTACCTCACAATTTCTAAATTTGCAGATCATATCAATTTGGTATGGGGGAAGGGCGATACCAAGGAGAATGACAACAAATTACAAGAAGACGTTAATAAACTTACAGAATGGACTTGGTGTTAGCAAATGAATTTTAACATAGATAAGTGTGAATATTACATTTTATGAACACAAATAATGAGTTCACCTATTATGTGGAAAGTATGAACCTAGATTGGGCAGAGGAGCAGAGGGATCTGGGAGTGTAAATACACAAATTATTAAAAGTAGCAACGCAGGTTAATGTGGCTATTCAAAAAAAGCAAACAAAGCAGTAAGCTTTATATCTAGCAGGACAGAATTGTAAAGTAGAGATGCTACGCTAATCTTGCATTAAACTTTGGTTGGGCGATACTTTGAGGACAATGTGTAGCTCTGGTTGTCATCTTACATGGCAGCAATGAAGAGGATACAGACAAGGGATGCGATTCTCCCACGCGTTGCACCTGTTGCCTATCCCACTAAGTTGAGTGCACAGTGGGAGAGGTCAGAAAAGAGTTTTGCGTTGGGATTCGGGTCGCACGCGATGCAGCTGACCCGCTGTGCACGGTTCCTGGTATTCACCGCCAATCCCCTCACCAGCATGAACCCCAACCTCTCCTCTGCCCACTGATTTGAACTTTTCTGACGAATGAGATCCTCCATCTTGGCTCGCACTGCCAGGTTGGGAACTCCGCCACCTGTCGTCAACCTTTCTCAGGTGTTTCTGGCCCTCTTCTGCCATGATGATAGTTGTAGATTAATGAACCCTAAAATTTGAACACATCAGCCATTGAGTTAGGTTCCCGTCATCTCTGGTGCTTCTGTACTTCGGAATGCGATGCTGCTCCCCTTGAAGGTGATATTGTTAGTCAATACACCACGGCCTTCCCAAGGACCTGGAGGATGCTGGTACTATTTTTGGCATTGTGGGTATGTGTGGACTATATATCCACACTCCTTGCAGACACCTCTGAGGCACACCACATGCCTACCCTCCCATAGTGCTGCACGCACATTGACATTTATCTTCCTCGCTCATCCTTGTTGAACAGAGGCAGTCATTCATCCTTTCTCTACACCGTGGCCAGGTCCTAGAAACAACCCTTTGGCTGCTAACTGCCTCTGCCACCTCTTTGCAGGAACTCTTGGTTTGATATGGAGGGCTCCACTTGCCATCCTATGAGAGGAAATCTTTACACCACCCACTGGCAGCATGGAGGAGAACTCCTCTGCCATTGTTTAAAGTACGCCTTGGGGTTCTCTGCTCAGCCTCCAGTGACTCACACTCAATCAGATGCAACGGGACTGGCAGGATCATGGCAACCTGTTTGATGCAGCTTCCTTTTACTTCCTGACTTTTCTGTTCTGTCTGCCCTTCTGCTCCAGTCTAGCCCACTTGTGCAGACTGACACAGTTGTAGTGGTCAATGGATTGTTTAATCTGTATTTGATTGTGCTAGACTGGCAACTGATTACTTAAGCCTATAGATGAGGCTCATGATTTAAGTACTGACAGCATAGGGAATTTTCCAGAAAAGACCATGTGTGTTGAAATCCTGTAAGTTCTGAGATGTTTTCAAGTTTTGCAAATAAACTGTTCAGATTTAGAACTAGAGTCATCTCGTCATTGCTCTGAGGTAAATAAGATATAAAACAGATCAGTGATTACATCACAAAAAAGGGTCATGAGAAACATTTGATTTTACTAACTCCAGGATCCTCTGGGGGATTCTCCATTAGTAGGATCCTCTGCTTCATTGGCAGCGCACCAACGCCCATGGGTTTCCAGATGGTGTGGGATGGCCACAATGGAAAATCCCATTGGCCAGCTGCAGGAACGGAGAATCCCGCTGCTGGCGGGGCGTGCTGCGCCACGTTGGAAAACGGAAATGATGGGACTGAGAAACCTGCCCCCTCTCTTTCATTTCTGGAAGATCCTGCCATGTATTGGGGCGATGGATTTCAGGGTTAAAGACCTGTATGTTCGCTATGAGGATGGACAGTCACATGTAGTAGCAATCAGAAAGCAATAATTGCCTTGGAGCAGAATGCCAAAAAATATTCGAGCAGCTCGCAGAAGATATGTCCACATTTGATATCACAGTAAGTGCTCTCAGAAATTACCCTGGACCAAAGAAAAGTGTGATGATTGAATCATATAAATCAGAGATCCCATGGAAATGGTGATCGCAACAAACAGTATGCGGCAGCGTTACGGCAATTGGCTTCTCCACATAAATTTGGAACAATAACCAATTAACTAATTTGTGACTAAATCATTGAAAAGGCTTCAATTCCACAAATTAGGGAATGTCTCCTCATGCAAGATGATGATTTAAGCCAAGACCTTGACAGTTCAAACCAAACTACCATGTTAGATGCCAAGAGGTTACACTGCAATGCATCCTCGGACTCGGAGTCACCAACACAGTTAGCAGGCGATCTCAATAAACTTATCAACGTTTCCCCCATCACCACAGTCAGGTCCTTCATACTAGTTCTCAAATTGTGGAAATGCATACTGAGTCACAAAAACATGTTGGGCTTGAGAGAAAAAGTGCAACACCTGCTTACAATTGAACCATTTTGCAAAGGTGTCATCAAAGAATAGGACTTCATTGGTTTGAAATGTGGAAGAGTCTATTCCTGAGAGAGATGTACAATAGGTACAAAGGAAACTCACCTTTCTAACAGATAGTTCAAATGTCTGCCCGTTAAATTATCTACAGCCAGCACAAATCTTTCAGGAAAGGATTTGCTCACAAAAATGTGTACGCGAACCACAAGAAAATATACTCAGGAGAGTGACCATTCAAATGTGCTGAATGTAAGAATTTATTTCAGATTCCCTTCTCCCTGAAGAGACATCGGCTGATAAACAATAGTGAACAGATTTTCAAACGCGATCTATGTGACAAAATCTTTGTGACTCTGTGTGTGCTTAAGAGGCATAAAAAGACACATACTGGCGAGAGGAGAAGGTGTGCCCATATTGTGGCCAGAAACCTGCCAGCAATGCAACATTGCATGCGCACATTTGATGAATGTCCTACCAATGTCTCTACTGTAAAAATGCTTTCATTGAAAATGATGGATGAAAGTTTTATATTAGAGCACACACATGGAAAAAACCTTACCAGTCCTCAGAATGTCACAAGCTTTAGTCAGAAGACAGGCCTAGTTGAACGTGTGAAGACACCAGCCAAACATAGAATTGGTCATAACCTTTGACAATGCTCATAGCTGATTCCACGTTTGCTCAGGATTTCTCCACAACTTTGATTCCTGCTGAGCAACAATTAATTGGCTGACCACTGCATAATTACGGTATGGAGGCAGAGTGGTTAGCACTGCTGCCTCACAGTGCCAGGGACCCAGGTCCAATTCCGGCCTTGGGTGACTGCATGGAGTTTGCACTTTCTCCCCAAGTCTGCATGGGTTTCCTTCGGATGTTTCGTTTTCCTCCAAGAATCCAAAGATGTGGATGTTAGGTGGATTGGTCATGCTAAATTGAACTTCAGTGGCCAAAGATTAGATGGGGCTACTGAGTTGCGGGGATACGGCTCAGGAGTGGGCCTGGATGGGGTGCTCTTTTGGAGGGTCAGTGCAGACGTGGAGGGGGCATACAAATTGTCCAACACCGCCAAAGTTTGCTGACAGTCATGCCACTGGCCGGGAGGCTTCTGCCAGGGCTGGGAATTAGCGGGGGGTGGGGAGAAGGAGGCGGGCTGTGGGGTCAGGGTGGACGGGCACAGAGCACCATTGCTGCAGCCCAAAAGGCAGCCATGCAGCTGCACACGCCGCTGACTGCCCACTGCGAACGTAGGGCCACAGGTCATATGGGTGTCTCCCCAAGGCACCCCACTATGTGCCCTCTGGCTCCAGCTGACCGATCAGGATGATGGGCACGCTCCAGCGCAACCAGTGGCTGGAATGAGTGTGTGGGGATTGTGGTGTGTATGCGCGGCTGCAGCCTGTCAACCTCCCGAGAGTCAATCACAGACCCGGCGAATCCCGCACCATTTCTCAATGGAACCGATTGAGTTCGACATGGCATCGGTGCTAGCCCCTCCAGGTTCAGCGCCAGTTTTGCAGCCATGCAAGCCCACAAATCCTGCCCCAGTGTCAACACTTAGTCTCAGGAACGAGGAATCCCACCTCTTGCATTTTCTATGTGATTCTGTGTAATACATCTTGAAAATTGCAAATGGCAGTAGCAATATCACCTTGGTCACAAAGGTGTAATGTAGGAGTGGAAATGTCTCTATTTTTCTGAACTAATTTATCTATTTTGATGAAATAGTTGATCACTTGAAAGCCACACTCTTTGGAACAATGACAGTGTTTTACACTTCAGGGAGACAATCGCACATATGGAGCAGATTGTGAGAAAAGTCAATAAAAGTTTAGAAACATATTGAGTACCATTGGACTGTAGAAATCTAATTAACAGCATTGTAAGGATTTCACAAAAAGAAACTGACCACAATATTGAAAGATCTGAGCATATTGGTGAGAGAAAACAAACTCCTGCAGGAGAAACATCCTAGATGTTTGATAAGCTTTCAATACTTTTTTTTCCAGAAAATGTTCCACCACAGTAAAAGTAATTAATGCCGTGCAAAATGGTATGGTGGGTATCAAACTCAGTTCCTAACTGAGAAAGGCTCTGAAGCAGAGTCCGTGGGGACTCAAATCGTTAACTCTGTTTCTCCCTCCACAGATGGTGCCAGTGCTGCTGATTTTTTTCAGCATTTTCTGTTTCCCTTTTTAAAGTAATTAATATGCACAAATAAAGTTTGAGGTTGCACAATTTTAATTCATGCTCTTAAATTGTCTCCAAACAGCACAACATCTGGAAGACACTTTCCCCACTCCCAATGCATGTATAGTCTCCATTAATATATCTGTTTTCATTTTCCAATAATGTTTTCCAGCTTGAATTGCTCCTCCAGTGGAGTACAGGTGGAAAATTGTCCACAATGGTTGACATGTTCAATATTCAGTCCTCCTCAGTTTCTATCAACTAATTTCTAACTATATTTTTCCTTCAATTACATAAAAGGGATCACTGTCTCATTCCAACTTGACTCGATTTATGTGCAACTGCATAATTCAGGGGAGCCACATATGCAACATGCACAACAAATACTCATCTATGTTGCCAGATCCTCCATCAATATATCAGACATATGGACTGCTTCAAAAGATGAAGAGATGTGCTATTTATAACATCTAGTTGTCAACCACTAACATACTCTCAAAAGGAGGAATATGATGGTATCATTGAAATGCTACCGGGGAAGAATCAGATGCATATTTACACAGTGCAAAACCTTGCAATCAGAATCTGTTGCATAATTAATGCTAATTGTTTTAGCTGCATAATAAAAGGCGAATTTGGTAATTCCATTCACCTATGCAATAAGATTGATGTGTTAATCTTCTTCTGTGAGATGCTTTCTGGTGCTAATAATTCTCTAGTGCTCCTGCAACCATTACCCACGTGACCGTAAGCATGGACGCTTTGAAAAAAGAAAGCAAGGAAATTTAACAAAACATAATCGGAGGCGAGATGTTCAGCAATGGGCAGAAATCTGCCTTGACGCAGCAGTTGCTAGTATTCAAAAGGTCCCAACGAGATGAGTCTCTCCCCGGCAACAAGTTACCACACACACAGCTAATGCAGAACGAAACCCTCATTCCAAAATATACCTACAATACCAGAACTCTATTAGACCTCCACGTTCCCCCAGCAACATCCAAATTAAATAACCAGCTTATAGTTACCACGCAATACAGGGATGATACTTGAGTCTGGGAAATGTATTTTCTCGATCGAGCAAAAATATTTAAACTGCCATTACGAAGGCTTTCTGCACTGCCTTAGCTCTAAGACTTGGAGTTTTTTTTTAATGTAAACTGGTTTCTCAGCTGCTAGCTAGAAAGATAGCGTCTCTGCTTCTGAGGCTGTTAGGTACCAACAGCCCTGCCTGGCTTCTGATTGTCCGGCCAATTGTACCTTTGTTTATTCTTTCCGTGTATTCTACTGTCTGCTCCCATCAAGTTCCTTCACTGTACATTGACATATGTACACCTCATTGATCATCCCAAATGTCTATGAGCATTTACTCCTCATTAGCCATTCACATTTGATTCTTCTCTAAACTGTTTTTAAACTTGTTACCGGGGAGAGACGCATCTTATTGGGCCTTTTGAATACTGGCTGCTGCTGCCTGTAAGCAAATCTCTACATGTTTCTAGATATCTCTGATCCTACTTTGTTTTCTTCAATTTGTTTTACTACTGTTGCTAGGCAGATCCATGAAAGTATTCTTGTCCGGGGCCCTTGCTCCAGTCGATTGATAGACTTCAACTTTGAATCAAATTGCTTCTTTCTGAAACACAATATAAAAATCCCAATGCAATGAGCTGCACATGCTACATGGCCTGCCTACATACGGGAATCAATTTGGATTGTGTGAAGTGCTCACTTAACCATGATTGCCAATTCCCTATTAACAATAGCCTTCAGCCGCGCAGCCGCAGGCCTCGGCAGTCTGTGGGAGTCATGGGTGGTTGGTGGGGCAGGCGGGCTGGGACAAGTGTTGTCCCCGGAATGGGTGCACACGATCCAGCGGTTGACATGCTGGTGCTGCACGCGGTTATCTCCCTGTTACCACCCCCACCCCAAGGTGGCCCACCCCTGTGGAGGGACCCCACCCCCCTGCCGAGATCTGGGGGTGGCAAGCCCAGCAGCCCTGCGCTCTTTTCCTGTAAGCAAAGGTGGCTACTCACCTCCTCGGCTCCCCACAGAAGCCCTTCCACCAGGTTCACGTTTTTCAAAAGGAGTAGTGATTGCGGCAGTGTGACCAGTTGCCGGGGGCACCGCTGAATGGTGGGAGGCCGATGGATATGGAGTGGCTCTTGTTAACTGTATGGAAATAGGGCTTAAGTGGTGATAATTGGTTTCTCACCACTCTATGGCGAGATCCCGATTTCGGCTGGGGGATCAGGTCGGTTGCGTCGCAAACTGGTTGTTTTTTGCTTCTACCGCTCTCGTTTCGCTCGAACGACAGCGTGGGATTCAGAACTCAGCCCAAAAGGGGCAGGACCAAACGGTGCTCGCAAGGTAGGTCATAGCTTTACTTGATATCCAACAGCCTCCCTCGATTCTCCGGCCTCTCCCGGGAGGCTGCAGCTGGCCGCCGATCAGTGCTGGTCCATAAGAATGTCGACCAGGTGGAACGGCACCCGTGTGGTCCCCTGGACTACTGGAGATCTTTGGGTGGTCAGGGATAGTTTAGGGTGGCTCGCTGGCTCCCCCCCTGGAATTTGGACACCTTGCCACTGCCAAGGGTCAGGCTTGGCAGGGGCCATGCCCATGAAAGGAGGGTGGAGAGGGGTTTCAAGGATTGGGGTGTGCAGGGTAGGTAATAAGGGACCTCCGAGGGGTTTGGGGGGTGGGGGTGATGAGTGTGGGTCCTGGAAGGGAAGAGGTGCTGTAAGAGGGCTTGGGGGCCTGAAGAGGGGGGTCCTCAGGGACCACATAGCAGAGTGTTCTCACTTGAGGGTGTGTGGGGTAGTGCCCATGTGTGCGTGGGGGGAGACATTGCCTATGGTGGGGGTGCGGACGACTCACAAGCTCACTTAAAAATCAGGACACCCATTCAAAATGGCGGCCAATTTCTCACAGCTCAGCTCCCCAGTGCTAAAGAAATTCACAATGAGATTCTTCTCACCGGAACTCACCATTGTAGCAAGAAATCGAGCCCCATTTTTAAATAGTGTGCCGATCTCCAAGGCCCCGAAAAGAATCACCGCCCCCCTCCCCCAGACTGAGTGCAACATAGGAGGTTCCCCCACCCCCGCACAAACACCTACGCCGGCCAATCCGGCCCAATCGCACGGACACAAAAAATGCCAGCCTGACACCCTGGCGATGCTAATTGGGGTGTGAATGCTCCTTTGTGGGGGGTGGGGTGCATTAATATATACTCACTCGTGCTTGCCGGTGTAGGTCATTGACCTTCTTTTGGCACTGGAGGCCAGTCCTCCTGGTCACACTCCCCGTGCTCACAGCTGCCGCCACCTCATTCCAGGAGCACTGACTGTCCTATGGCTCACCGTCCAGGACCCTCGGAGGAACAAGACATCCCTCCTGGCCCCCACTGCATCGAAGAGCCTCCCCAGGTCAACGGCCCTGAATCCTGGGATTGGTCTTCTCGGCGCCATTGTTGCGAGCTGGCTGGGATTGGCTGAGCAAGTGCTGCTTAAGTGCTGCTCGACCTTGTTGGCGGGGGGCTGGCAGCACGGTGCCAGCGAATCAGCTGGGGAGCTTTCATTTGCAGCGGGCCGTCTGTGAGGCCTCCTCAAGTGGACCAATTAACATTGAATAGCGTTGCTGGCCTCGCTGGGCAGAGAACCTTGGGCAATTCCCGCTTGCTAACACACTTCAACATTTTGCCGGAGAATCGCGCTCTAAGTGCCATTGAATAGCGGTGGGGATCTCACTGCAGAGCCGGCAGGAAACTCCCAGAAACGCCCACCAAAAATGAATTCAGAAATTATTCGAATTTTAGTTTGCATTGGGGAGCTGAGCTCAGAGATCGGGCTGCCGTTATGAAAGTGTGCCTTGATCTCTAAATGAACTTTTGGGTCCCCCCACCATGGGCAATGTCACCCCCCTACACACATTGTACGCACTACCCCACCCCCCCCCCCCCCCAAGTGAGGACACCATGCTATGGGGTCCCTAGGGCTCCCCTCTTCCGGCCCCCCCAAGTCCTCTTACAGCAAACCCGCCCTTCCAGGAATCCCACCTGTCACATCCTGGAGGCCCCTACTTGTCTGCCCTGCACACCCCCACCCTTCAAACTGCCTGTCCACACTCTTTTCATGGCCATGGCCACCCTCAGGCCCTGACCCTTGGCAGTGCCACCCTGGCACATAGGCGCCCTTGCAATGCCACCCTGGCACCCAGGCAGTGCTCCAGCCAGCTTGGCAGTGCCACCCGAGCACCCTAGATGCATCAGGATGACAGTGCCAAGGTGCCAGCTGAACAGTGTCTAGGTGCCCATGTCCGAGGGGGAGGGTCAGGGGGCTGCCGTGCACTGATCCTGACCACACGGGGGCCCTGAATGGCCTGGGAGAGCCACTGGGTGGCATTCTTATGGACCAGCACTGATCGGCGGCCGGCTGCAACTACCCTGGGGACGCCAGAGAATCAAGGTAGGCCGATGTATTCCAGGTAAGTAGACCTTAAGTAGGTTTAAGACCTACACCCGCGAACGCTGTTTGGCCCCGTCCCTTTTGGGCGGAGTTCCGAATCCGACGCCTCACGGGACTTGGGTGAATCCCACAAGTGGCGGAGGCTGCCGGGAGGCCTGCGATGGGCTCTCCCGGGATTCTCCGGCTGGATTGTGCTCTCACCCATGTGCAACGTGGCCAAAGAACCACATCCGGAACCTTCGCCATAATTCCAATAGCGAGACAGTTGTGAAGGCAGTTCTGAAGGGGTCAGTGAAGGAAGACTGGGGCATTGGCAGAGCACACATCAGAAATACTCTACTTCAAATGTGTACATGTCTTCAGATTATCCTTTGGCAATAGATAAGGTGGCACACTTTAATAGGAACTGTGCATGCACTCCCCATCAAGTCATGTCAGGGATGTAGTAGGCAATGTACGAGCCATTTTTAGTCTGACATCTCTTGTTGGAAACAGAATCGATCTGGAGATACAAGAGAAACAAGCTATGCTAACATTTCCACTGTTGCTATTTCTCCTTCAGGAGATCAATGCACTGGTGTTTGTAACAGTGAAGTGAGTCAGGTATTATTCCATACCAGCATGAGCAATCAGCTGCCCGATTTTCTTCGAATCAGCTTGATATTGCATAGCTTAAGTTTAAGCTTGTTCTTGTACTCAAATGCGGCTGTGTATCCCATCCCATCCTGTCTATGCATGTCTTATTCCATTTGGCTGTACAGGGCTCATTTGATATTCTAAAGGCTTCCGCATGGACAACACATTCTGATCACTGCTGCTTTGCTCTCAGCAGCTATTTAGACTATTTCTCCAGGGGTTTCACCAATCCCTCCCCCTCCCACTGAATTATGGACAAAGGCCATTGGCGCACGGGAATTTTGGGGGTTCACTTTTTTCCATAAGTGGAAGGGAACCAGGAAATCGAGGTTGATAAACAGGAACAAGCTTGGGAGCAATTATATCTTTTTATGCCAGATGAAAGACGGATGATAATAAATGGGTAACCTGTTTAACACCTCACTACATTTAGACAAGAAAATCATGTCAACTATAAAACAGACAGCCCGCTGGCTAATAACGGTATTTTTCCGCTTTCCTCCATGGCTGATCATGAAAGCTGTCGGCAGTGCTCCATGAGGCACGATCAATTGAACAAAGACTAGAGTTGGATACAACTGAGGCTTTATTGCTCTAAGAAGATGTGGCCTCCCACAGCAGCTGGCGAAATGGCTGCAGCATGGAGGACACACATATTTATACTCCGCCTACTGGGCGGAGCCAGCAGGCAGGGACTACCGGCGAACCTGTAGTGCAGGTCCTACCATACATCACCTAATATAGGTGCAATAGTGGTTTACCACATTCACTCCCTGTTAAAATTGAGTCCGGCGGGGGGGGGGGGGGGGGGTGGAGAACTATATACAGCAATGGATCTATATTTACAGTATTTGAGCAGAAAAAAAAATGTCTTTTGAAATCCAGCGGACCAGTTAGAGATTTAACCGGTCCGGTGCTTTGATGTTCCGCTGGGAGAGACGTAGCGGTGGCGGCGATGTCGATGCTGGCCCGATGTTCGATGACTCCGGGGGCATGCCAAAATCCTCTTCATCCTCGGCGTGGGCAGGGGAAGGACGGATGGTCCTGGTGAGGTTAATGCTGGGAGCGCCGGGGGAGGGGAGGGTGGCGCCGGGCCGGAGGGGTGTGTGTGGGGGGAACCTGCTAATGCTAGGTCCCTGAGGGAAACAGTATCCTGGCGGCCGTCGGGTTACGCCACGTAGGCATACTGGGGGTTGGCATGGAGCAATTGCATCCTCTCCACCAACGGGTCCGCCTTGTGGAGTCGCACGTGCCTACGGAGCAGGATTGATCCTGGAGCCGCAAGCCAAGTCGGGAGCGACACCCCGGATGTGGACATCCTGGGGAAGGCAAAAAGACGTTCATGAGGTGTGTTATTAGTGGCGGTGCATAGTAGCAACCGAATGGAGTGGAGTGCATCAGGGAGGACCTCCTGCCAGCGGGAGGCCGGGAGGTTCCTGGACCATAGAGGCAGTTGGACGGCCCTCCATACCGTCCTGTTCTCCCTCTCTACCTGCCCATTTCCCCGGGGGTTGTAGCTGGTCATCCTGCTGGAGGCGATACCCCTGCTGAGCAGGAACTGACGCAGCTCATCGCCCATGAATGAGGATCCCCTGTCACTGTGGATGTAGGCGGGGAAACCGAACAGAGCGAAGATAGTGTTTAAGGCTTTGATGATGGTGGCAGACGTCATATCGGGGCATGGGATGGCGAAGGGGAATCTGGAGTACTCATCGACCACACTGAGAATGTACGTGTTACGGTCGGTGGAGGGGAGGGACCCTTTGAAATCCACGCTGAGGTGTTCAAAGGGGCGGGAGGCCATTACCAGGGGAGCACGGTCCGGCCGGTAGAAGTGCAGCTTGCACTCTGCACAGACCTGGCAGTCCCTGGTGATTGTCCGTACTTCCTCGACGGAGTAGGGCAGATTGCGAGCCTTGACAAAATGGTACAACCGTGTGACAAAGGCTGTCGTGTAGGGCCCAGAGTTGGTCTACTTGTGCGCTGGCACAGATACCTTGGGGTAGGGCGTCTGGGGGCTCGTTGAGTTTGCCAGGGCGATACAAAATCTCGTAATTATAGGTGGAGAGCTCGATTCTCCACCTCAAGATTTTATCGTTTTTAATCTTGCCCCGCTGTGTGTTATTGAACATGAAGGCTACCGACCGTTGGTCAGTGAGGAAGGTGAATCTCCTGCTGGCCAGGTAATGCCTTCAATGCCGCACAGCCTCAACAGTAGCTTGGGCCTCTTTTTCGACGGATGAGTGCCGAATTTCTGTGGCATGAAGTGTGTGGGACAAGAATGCCACAGGTCTGCCAGCCTGATTGAGGGTGGCGGCTAGGGCTACGTCCGATGCGTCGCTCTCTACTTGAAAGGGCAGTGCTTCACCTGCTGCGTGCATCCCAGCCCTGGCGATATCGGCTCTGATATGGGCGAAGGCCTGTTGTGCCTCGGCCGCCAGGGGAAAGTGTGTGGGCTGTATGAGTGGGCGGGCCTTGTCCGCAAAGTTTGGGACCCACTGAGCGTAGTATGGGAAGAACTCCAGGCAGCGTTTGAGGGCCTTGGGGCAGTGGGGAAGGGGGAGCTCCATGAGGGGGCACATGCGGTCAGGATCCGGCCCCAGAACTCCGTTCTGGACCACATAGCCAAGTATGGCTAAGCGGGTTGTGCTGAACACACACTTCTCCTTGTTGTAGGCGAGGTCGAGGAGAGTGGCGGTGTGGAGAAATTTGGCAAGGTTGGCATTGTGGTCCTGCTGATCATGGCTGCAGATGGTGATGTTGTCTAGGTACGGGAAGGTGGCCCGCAAACCGTACCGGTCGACCATTCGGTCCATCTCCCTTTGGAAGACCGAGACCCCGTTAGTGACGCCGAAGGGAAGCCTGAGGAAGTGATAGAGACGACCGTCCACCTCGAAAGCGGTGTATGGACGGTCCGATTTACGAATGGGGAGCTGGTGGTAGGCGGATTTGAGGTCTACTGTTGAGAAGACCCGGTACTGTGCAACCTGATTGACCATATCAGATATGCGTGGGAGGGGGTACGCGTCGAGCTGCGTGCACCGATTGATGGTGTGACTGTAGTCAACGACGATCCTGTGTTTCTCCCCAGTTTAACGACTACCACTTGTGCTCTCCAGGGGCTGTTGCTGGCCTCGATGATGCCTTCCTAAAGCAGCCGCTGGACCTCGGATCTGATGAAGGTCCTGTCCTGGGTGCTGTACCGTCTGCTCCTGGTGGTGACAGGTTTGCAATCCGGGGTTAAATTTGCGAAGAGAGAAGGCGGATCGACCTTTAGGGTAGCGAGGCCACACACAGTGAGGGGTGGTAGGGGCCCGCCGAATTTGAGGGTTAGGCTCTGGAAATTGCACTGGAAGTCCAGGCCTAGTAGTAGAGCTACGCAGAGGTTAGGGAGGACGTAGCGGCGGAAGCCGCTGAATTCTAGCCCTGGACCATGAGTGTGACCGTACAGTACACCCAGATCGCGACGGAATAGGATCCGGAGGCCAGGGAGATTCTTTGGTTGGCGGGGTGTACCACGAGGGAGCAGAGCCTTACCGTATCCGGGTGTATGAAGCTTTCGGTGCTCACGGAATCCAGCAGTCAAGAGATGACATGGCCATTGATTTTCACGCTGGTCGATGCGGTGGCCAGGTTGTGCGGACGAGACTCATCGATTGTCACTGAGGCGAGTCGTGGTCGGTCGTCGCTGGCGTCGGATGATGGAGAGCCTGGGGGGGGCCCAGGTCCTGGAATGCTGTCGGTGTCCATGCCCGTGGGGGAGACAAGATGGCAGCACCTGAAGATCCTGCAGGGAACAAAATGGTGGCACCCATGGGCCGCACGTTGCGGGGGTTGGACATGATGGTGGCGCCCATGGGCCGCATGTGGACTGAGGGGGAGAAGATGGCGGCGCCCACTGGCCGCGCATGGTCCGGGGAGATGAAGATGGCGGTGCCCATTGTGTGTAGGCTAGGGGGATGAGACCGATAGCGGCGACTGCGCGGGCCTGGCACACTGCGGCGAATTGCCCCTTTTTGCCACAAGCCTTGCAAAGGGCTGCGTGGACCGGGCAGCGTTGGCGAGCGTGTTTCTGCTGGCGGCAGAAGTAACATCGGGGATCCCCGGGGTGCGCGGGCTGGCGCGTGGCACAGGCGTACTGGTTGGGTAAAGCCCCCGCTGGGGCGGCCGTCTGTGGGGTCCACGATGCGTAGGAGTGGTGGGCCGCGCAGTTGGGGGGTAGGCCTGACTGTTGCGCAAGGCGACCGTCATAGAGAGCGCTAGTTTCTTTGTCTCAGCTAGATAGAGCGTGGTGCCTTCTAACAGTCTTTGGCGTATGAGGTCCAACCCAATCCCCGTAACGAACGCGTCCCTCATAAGGAGGTTCGAATGTTCAGTGGCCGTAACGGCCTGACAGTCACAGTCCCGGACGAGTGGGATTAGGGCCCGCTAGAAGTCTTCTATGGACTCACCAGGGAGTTGAGAGCGAGTGTCGAGTATGTGCCTGGCGAAGTGCGTGTTCGTTTTCTGTGCGTAGTTTTCTTTGAGAAGCGCCATGGCGTCGGCATAGTTCGGGGCGTCCTAGATCAGCGGAAACATGTTGGAGCCCAACCTTGAGTACAGGATCTGTATCTTCTGAGCCTCTGGAACAGGGGTGGTCGCTGAGTTGATGTACGCCTCGAAGCAAGCTAGCCAGTGATTAAAGTCCTTTTTGGCGTCGCTTGATTACGGATCCAGCTGCAGGCGATCTGGTTTGATCTGGAGGTCCATCTTTTAGAAAATCTTAGAGCAATAAATTGAGGCACGATCAATTGAACAAAGACTAGAGTTGGATACAACTGAGGCTTTATTGCTCGAAGATATGTGGCCTCCTACAGCAGCTGGCGAAATGGCTGCTGAATGGAGGACCGGCATATTTATACTTCGCCTACTGGGCGGAGCCAGCAGGCAGGGGAACCTGTAGTACAGCACCTACCTTACATCACCTAATATAGGTGCAACAGTGGTTTACCACACTCCATCGTAGCTTATGAAACTGCGCATGTTTTTGAGGAAAGGTGAAATGACTCCAGACGGGCAGTCTATTTTCCACAGGTTCAGGGGCAGAATATTGCCATTTTATTTTGGCAAAGTGGCATCTCAGGCGGTAAAAACTAGAGGGCGACCTACCGGCTGCACTCCCAGATTCTCCGGCATATTTTTAAATGCTTGACCGAAATACAATGCAAGGGGTATGTCCCACGGCGTCATGCCGGTGGAGCCAATGCGCCAATGACTTAGGTTCAAAGGGCACCATGATACAAATGAATCAAAATTGAAACCCAACCACGCTCATGCTCCCTACCACAGAACCACCTGCCCTCCCACCCACCAACAAAACTCTCCCCTCCCACCAGTACTTCCCTCACACAACTACGCCGCTCCGCCCCCCCACCCCGCCCCACCGCCCCACCGCCCCACCAACAGAACTTTCCCCAACATTTGCCTCACAGATCCCCGCCGCCCTCCATCACCACTGGACCCCACCCAACCCATGAAACACCCATCCCCAATGCAACATCCCCCTGACACTGCCCACTAACATTGCCCCCTGGCAGTACCCGCTCATAACCCCCCCCCCCCCCCCCCCCCACCGCAGGAACTACACTCACCTGCGTGTAGCTGTTGGCTCTGTTCACCAGGTGCATTTTATGGGCGACCTATCGGGATTGATGTCAGTGCTCCTTCATGGCAATGTGAGTAGAGAATGTAACATGGGGAGACTAACAGCCATAAAGTCCTAATAATGATAATTAAATTGATGCCAAATGCGAATGGCGACTTTTAAAGTCAGCATTCCTGTTGTGCCGTTGGTGGGCGAGGTGGAGACAATCGATTAGCGGAATCGTGCCGGCGTAAAAGCTGTATTGTGCCGGATTCTTCACTCCCATTGCCATTCCCGTTCCCCGAAAATGGTAGCGGGAAACTTCCCACATGATGTCTATGCTGACAAGGTCAGAAATGTTGGTGTGGACAATGAAAGCAAAGTAGAACGATTTGCATTGTTCACAGCACTGCTCCTGTACCTGCCAAAGTGATAAAAAATCATTTCAACTGTCGATCTGCCAGCTCTGAAACCGGACTGAGAATCTGCAATCTACAATTACAACAACATGAAGCTGCACGTCTACCAAGTTTGAGTTGTTTGGGCATCTCCTGGCAAGAGAGAGTGCCAAATAGGGAAATACACCAGCGTGCAGAGATCACCAGCACCTTTGTCCCCTTCAGTCAATGGCGTCCCCATTGATTGGTTCATCATAGAATTCACAGTGCAGAAGGACGCCATTCGGCCCATCGAGTCTGCACCGGCCCTTGGAACGAGCATCCTACCAAAGCCCACACCATCACTCTATCCCCGTAACCCAGTAACCCCACCCAACCATTTTGGACACTATGGGCAATTTAGCATAGCCAATCCACCTAACCTGCACATCTTTGAACTGTGGGAGGAAACCGGAGAACCTGGAGGAAACCCAAGCAGACACGGGGAGAACATGCAAACTCCACACAGTGATCGAAGCCAGGAACCGAGCCTGGGACCCTGGAGCTGTGAAGCAACTGTGCTAACCACTGTGCTACCATGCTGCCCATTCATGTAAGCTCAGTGGAAGCTGTCTGCAACTCTACGGCGAGCTTGCTATGGGCATATTCTGCGATACAAGAATGTCTGTACGTGAGTCTTTCAGTTGGCTTGGATCAGAGTCAATGCATGCGATCAGAGTACCTGGAGGCAAGCATTCAGGAGAGGTGTGGAAAAGGCAGGAGACAAAAGAAATCACCAGTAGCAGAAAAGTGATCCCAATAGAAGAAAGAAAACAGCCGGCCTCGGGCCAAAGCTGCGTGCCAGTTGCAGAAGGGCTTGCCTCTCTCAAATCTGCCTCTACAGCTGCAACAGATGATGTTGAACATCTGGGCATGGTCCTAAGCTGGATGGATGTCAAGCAAAAAAACATATCTATTTTTCCAGCATGGATATTAAATATCAAATTGGGAAAAACTTTGCGTAATTTTAACCCCAAGAATATGTCGGCTAGTGCTTAAAAAAATTAAATCTTTGATCCAGAGTCCAAACTGACTCAATGTGCCCACTTCCAGTAGAGTGTCCAAACAAGGCAAGGTGGGACGCTGCCATTGAACATTCTTGGTAACGTCATGGGCCGAGTCGGAGAATCGCCGGGGGGCGACATGAATCCCGCCCCCGCCGGCTGCCGAATTCTCCGGCACCGGAGTTTTGGCGGGAGTGGGAATCGCGTCGCGCAGGTCGGCGGCTGCTGGTAGTGGCCCCACCGGCGATTCTCCGGCCCGCGATGGGCCGAGTGGCAGCCCGTTTTCGGCCGGTCCCGCCGGCGTAAATTACAACAGGTATTTGCCGGCGGGACTTGGCTGCGCGAGCGGCCTCTGGGGTCCTCGGGGGGGGGGGGGGGGCGCGGAGCGATCTGGGTCTGGGGGCTGCCCCCACGGTGGCCTGGCTCACGATCGGGGCCCACCGATCTGCGGGCGGGCCTGTGCCACGGGGGCACTCTATTCTTCCGCGTCTGCCGCTGTGGTCCTCCGCGATGGCCGACGCGGAGATGAACCCCCCCTGTGCATGTGCTGGGATGACGCCCGCACACGCAGGCGCTCCCGCGCATGCACCAACTCGCGCCGGCCGGTGGAGGCTCTTTGGCGCCGGTTGGTGTGGCGCCAAGCCCCTTCCCCACCGGCCAGTGCGGTGCTAACCATTCCGGGGCTGGCTTAGCCCCTGAAAGTGCAGAGGATTCCACACCTTTGGGGCGGACCGACACCGGAGTGGTTCACGCCACTCCTCCGGGTAGGGGAGAATCCCGCCCAAGGTGTTTGCAAATCGTTTATAACTTTAAGCACCAGTTTTCTGGGTCTTGGAAAACAAACCAGGGTAATGGAGGAAAGTTTAATCTACAGTTCTGGTGGGTATTTTTCCATCCGAATAAAACTCACTGATTGCAGTTTTTAACAGTTATCTCCAGCAAATGTTAGCAGCAATTGGGGTTTGTGTTTATTCAACTTTTTCCAACTGTTGTTCAAACTGCCAAGGTCAGGAGGTCTGGTGGATGTGCTTAACGGCACACCAAAAGAGGAAGACCATCACTATGATTGGCAGCGACAAATCACCATGATACAAAGTCGGCACGTGAACAGGAGTGAGGGGCCGAGGCCTCTGGAAGCACTTCCCCCCATCGCAGGATTCGCAGGCAGGAGGCTCGGCTTCCTGGCAACTTGGAAGAGCAGCGCCTCCGCAGGCTGAGTTTGTCAATACAGTTGGCAGCAGACAGCTGCAACATCTCAGAAGAAGACCAGTTCCCTGGGGGGCGGGGGGGGGGGGGGGGGGGGGGGAGGAACCACAGGGCTCGAAAAATCAAGACCTGAAACCACCAAAAGAGAAAACATTTAAAATATGTTTTCTTCCCTTAATCTCCGAGTAGGCTTATCACCCGCTTCACCAATACTGCCCAGTCATATCCCTCCGCCCAGTTCCATCTCCCTCTGTGGTATGAGTAACTGATGGGAGATAAATGGCATTCTGGTGACACTCCATCTTCCTCCATCAATTATATTTCAGGTCCAACTGTTGAGTTTGTAATTTCATGCCTTTAAAGCGACTTAATGTTATGGTGATATGCGTACAGGCAAATGCATAGTAATACATTTGTATATAATAGCGCCACTGTATGTAGACACTGACCAATACATGTGGGGACAGCTATGATCTCCCACCAGCAGGTGGAACCAGACCGGGACAGATATATATATCAGAGGATGGACAGGAGCCAGACACTTGGTGACAGAACGGATACGAGGACAGACATCAGTAACAGAGATGGAATCGCTTGTACATAGAAATTCATGGTTACCATTCAGAATAAATACTTGGAGCAACTCCATCTTTGTATTCTATATGTACCTTCATCATCAAGGAAGTAATAGAAATGTGATCATAGAACATAGAACATAGAACAATACAGCGCAGTACAGGCCCTTCGGCCCACGATGTTGCACCGAAACAAAAGCCATCTAACCTACACTATGCCATTATCATCCATATGTTTATCCAATAAACTTTTAAATGCCCTCAATGTTGGCGAGTTCACTACTGTAGCAGGTAGGGCATTCCACGGCCTCACTACTCTTTGCGTAAAGAACCTACCTCTGACCTCTGTCCTATATCTATTACCCCTCAGTTTAAAGTTATGTCCCCCTCGTGCCAGCCATATCCATCCGCGGGAGAAGGCTCTCACTGTCCACCCTATCCAACCCCCTGATCATTTTGTATGCCTCTATTAAGTCTCCTCTTAACCTTCTTCTCTCCAACGAAAACAACCTCAAGTCCGTCAGCCTTTCCTCATAAGATTTTCCCTCCATACCAGGCAACATCCTGGTAAATCTCCTCTGCACCCGCTCCAAAGCCTCCACGTCCTTCCTATAATGCGGTGACCAGAACTGTACGCAATACTCCAAATGCGGCCGTATCAGAGTTCTGTACAGCTGCAACATGACCTCCCGACTCCGGAACTCAATCCCTCTACCAATAAAGGCCAACACTCCATAGGCCTTCTTCACAACCCTATCAACCTGGGTGGCAACTTTCAGGGATCTATGTACATGGACACCTAGATCCCTCTGCTCATCCACACTTTCAAGAACTTTACCATTAGCCAAATATTCCGCATTCCTGTTATTCCTTCCAAAGTGAATCACCTCACACTTCTCTACATTAAACTCCATTTGCCACCTCTCAGCCCAGCTCTGCAGCTTATCTATATCCCTCTGTAACCTGCTACATCCTTCCACACTGTGGTGTTGGGTGTTCTGACACACAGATGAGCCAACACAGTTGCATATGGTACAACACTTCTTTATTTAAACTCACTATTTACAACTTGGTCTTTGCACTCTGCACGTGGGGGGCTCCCTGCTTGTGGTGTTTCATCAGCTCTTTCTGTTCCCTTCTCCCCAGACCTACTGACCTCCAGGTGTCGTGCTCGTGCTTTTTATGTGGTTGGTGTTCTTGTCTGTGATTGGTTGTGGTGTTGTGTACTCTGATTTGCCTGTTAGTGTGTCCATCATGATGTGTGTGTTTGAATATCATGACATCCCCCCTTTTTACAAAGATATGTGCCTACGTGGTAATAAATATGATCGTGACGTGAGTGCATCTAAGAGTGTGTGTGTGTCGTGTGCAGCATGTGTCTATGACGGAACTATGTACATGGGGCGATGTCGAGTGCGTCACATGAATCCAGTTGTACCATAACATAACAGAAATGCGAACGAGAGAAGAAGAAAAAAAAAATTTGATCAGTTGCCCAGTCAGACGACATCTGGAACGATAAACAACAACAGGTTATCATGTAAAATTGTCCAACTTATTAAGCATATGAACTGTATTATAAGTCCATTCTAATGGGTTTGCGACGAATTCGGGTTGACCGCCTTAAGGGTGGATCAAGAACCACCGGCTGCTGTGCAGGCATGGCCATGGGTGGCGATGGAAAGGGCGTGATGTGCGGCAGCTCCACAAAGTCATCCTCGGAAGCCTGTTGAGGATCTGGCGTGTTGTGTGGCTGTGAGCGTGGAAGTCGGCGAAGGGCGCGCCGATTGCGGCGACGCACGGAACCATCCGGCATGCGAACCAGGAACGAGCGGGGAGCCACTTGTCGGAGGACTTCGGCCGGTGCTGACCAGCCACCATACGGTTGATGGACGCGTACTTTGTCTCCGGAGGACAGGGGGGGCAGGTCCGTCGCTCGTGTGTCGTACCGCCCTTTCTGGCGATCACGCTGCAGTTGCATGTTCCGAAGAACCGCCTCATGGTCTGTTGTCGGTGCCAGGACGGAAGGTACCGTCGTCCTGAGGGAGCGACCCATTAGTAGCTGCGCTGGCGAGAGGCCCGTGGATAACGGGGCCGATCGATAGGCCAGCAAGGCAAGGTTAAAGTCCGATCCGGCATCAGCCGCCTTGCACAGGAGCCGCTTTGCGATGTGGACACCCTTTTCAGCCTTCCCGTTCGATTGTGGATGCAGAGGGCTGGATGTCACATGAGTGAAACCATATGCTGCGGCAAAGGATGACCATTCACGGCTGGCAAAACAAGGTCCATTGTCTGACATGACAGTCCTTGGAATGCCATGGCGAGCAAACGTTTCCTTGCAGGCCCCAATGACTGCGGACGACGTCAGATCATGGAGAGGCATGACTTCCGGGTAGTTTGAGAAGTAGTCTATAATAACAATGTAATCTCTGCCGAGCGCGTGAAATAGGTCAACACCCACCTTCGCCCAGGGGGACGTCACCATCTCGTGTGGTAGAAGTGTTTCCGGAGGTTGCGCTGGCTGAAACCTCTGACAGGTTGTGCAGTTGAGCACCATGTTGGCTATGTCTTCATTAATACCCGGCCAATATACCGCCTCCCGGGCCCTTCGTCTGCATTTTTCGACGCCCAAGTGGCCTTCGTGTAGTTGACGAAGAATCATCTGGCGCACACTGTGTGGAATGACGATCCTATGCGATTTCATAAGGACCCCGTCTATATTGGTGAGATCATCTCGCACATTATAAAACTGGGGGCACTGTCCTTTTAGCCACCCTTCCGTCATGTGGCGCATCACTCGCTGCAGCAGAGGGTCAGTCGCCGTCTCTGCGCGTATGTGGGCCAGACTAGGATCATCAGCTGGCATATTTGCTGCTGTCAGAGTCACGTGTGCCTCAATTTGACGCACGAACCCCTCTGCATCTGGTGGTGTGCTCACTGCTCGGGAAAGAGTGTCCGCCACGATGAGTTCCTTCCCCGGAGTGTAGATCAGTTCAAAATCGTACCTCCTGAGTTTGAGTAAGATGCGCTGGAGGCGAGGAGTCATGTCGTTCAGGTCTTTGTTAATGATGTTGACCAGGGGGCGGTGGTCAGTTTCGACCGTGAATCGTGGCAGGCCATACACATAGTCGTGGAACTTGTCCAGTCCAGTTAACAAGCCCAGGCATTCTTTTTCGATTTGCGCGTAGCGCTGTTCGGTAGGGGTCATGGCTCGTGAGGCATACGCAACCGGGGCCCATGATGACGTGCTGTCTTTTTGGAGGAGTACCGCTCCAATACCAGATTGGCTGGCGTCTGTTGAGATCTTTGTAGGGCGAGTCGTGTCAAAGAAGGCCAGCACTGGTGCCGTGACCAGTTTGTGCTTGAGCTCCTCCCATTCCCGCTGATGCGACTGGTGCCAGTTGAATTCCGTCGATTTTTTTACGAGATGGCGCATGTTTGTTGTATGAGAAGCCAGGTTGGGAATGAACTTCCCAAGGAAGTTGACCATGCCGAGGAATCTTAAGACAGCCTTCTTGTCAGCCGGTCGTGGCATGGCTGTGATGGCGCTAACCTTGTCTGCATCGGGACGGACCCCGGAACTTGAGATGTGGTCCCCGAGGAATTTCAGCTCCGTCTGGCCGAAAGCACACTTCGCACGGTTGAGACGCAGGCCATTTTGCCGTATGCGGGTGAAGACACGTCGCAGACGATGCATGTGTTCCTGCGGAGTGGTGGACCAAATGATGATATCGTCCACATATACACGTACCCCTTCGATGCCTTCCATCATCTGTTCCATAATGCGGTGGAATACTTCAGATGCCGAAATGATGCCGAATGGCATCCGGTTGTAGCAGAATCTGCCAAAAGGGGTGTTGAATGTGCATAGTCTTCGGCTGGCCGGGTCCAGTTTGATCTGCCAGAATCCTTTGGACGCATCCAATTTAGTGAATATGTTGGCTCGCGCCATCTCGCTGGTGAGGTCTTCTCGTTTCGGGATGGGATAGTGTTCCCGCATGATGTTGTTGTTCAGATCTTTTGGATCTATACATATACGGAGCTCGCCAGAGGGCTTCTTTACACAGACCATGGAGCTGACCCATGGCGTGGGCTCCGTGACCTTGGATAGGACCCCTTGGTCCTGAAGAATCTGCAGTTGTGCCTTGAGGCGGTCTTTGAGAGGCGCAGGAACCCTGCGAGGTGCGTGAACGACAGGGATGGCGTCCGGTCTGAGTCGAATCTTGTACGTGTGTGGCAATGTCCCCATGCCTTCAAAAACCTCCTGGTTGTGAGCGAGGAGGGAATGGAGATTCGCGTGGAACTCAGTATCCGGGAAGTCGGATATCTCATCTGGAGAGAGAGACATGATGCGCTGTACCAGGTGAAGGACCTTACACGCTTGTGCGCCCAGTAACGAGTCCTTTGATGAGCCCACAACTTCGAAGGGGAGTGTGGCCGTGTACCTCTTGTGAGTCACCTGTAGCTGGCAAGATCCTATGGACGGGATAACGTTCCCGTTATAGTCAACCATCTTAAGCCGGGATGGTGTGATGGGTGGTTTGACCTTCATGGCCTGGACTGCAGAGTAAGCAATCAGGTTGGCGGATGCGCCGGTGTCCAGACGGAAGGCGACGCGCGATCGGTTGACCGTCAGGGTGGCACACCACTCATCGTCTGGATTGATGGCATTGACCTTGTTGACATCAATGACGGCAACTCGGAAGTCATCCTGGTCATCTGCATCACTTAATTGGAAGTCTTGATGCGTGGGCTGGACGGTCCTGACTCGTGTGCGAGGTTGTCGAGGATGCGCCGGATCCATGGGTTGAGCCGCACGACAGCGGGCTGCGTAGTGGCCTATCATGGCACATCTGTTGCACTGTCGGTATTTTGCAGGACATTGCCCTTTTAAGTGTAGACCTCCACAATTTCTGCACGTCATGACGTCACGGCGTTCGTTGCGCCACTGCGCATGCGCAGTGCGATCTTGCGGTGGGCGCGCCTGCGCAGTGCGTCCCTCGTTGTGGCCGTTATTTTTGGCGCGCACCTGCGCGGGAGACCGCGAAAAGCGCGGGAAGCGGCCGCTGTCGTCCGGGCCGTGGGGCGGGAAGAAATCGACGGCCTGGATGCGTTCAACGTCGTGGGCGGCCTGGCTTGCCGATTCGACGGCTGGGGACCCCCTCCGTGCCAACTCGGACGCCTGAAATCGGGCAAAACGGCAGGTAGCATTTTCATGGAGGACACAGGCTTCCACAGCAGACGCTAAGGTGAGGCTCTTTATTTTAAGAAGCTGCTGGCGTAGGCCACTAGAGGCAACGCCAAAAACAATCTGGTCCCTGATCATGGACTCTGTAGTGGTGCCGTAACCGCAGGACTGCGCTAGAATCCGGAGGTGCGTCAAAAAGGGTTGAAAAAGCTCCTCCTTACCTTGCAGGCGTTGCTGAAAGATGTATCTTTCAAAAGTTTCGTTTACTTCAGTTTGAAAGTGCTGGTCCAGTTTGAGGATGACCGTGTCATATTTGGCCTGGTTTTCGCCTTCTTCGAACACCAGTGAATTAAAGACATCGTTCGGGTGGGGGCCTGCGTAGAAGAGGAGCATTGCAATCTTCGAATCATCCGAGGCATTCTGTTTTTCGGTGGCACGGATGTACAGGTCAAATCGCTGCCTGTAGAGCTTCCAGTTGGTGCCTAGGTTCCCCGTGACTTGCATCGGCTGCGGTTTGCCGGTGTGGTCCATGTCCAGAATGGCAGGTTAGTAGGCAGGTATCGATCCACTCCTGTACCATGTGGTGTTGGGTGTTCTGACACACAGATGAGCCAACACAGTTGCATATGGTACAACACTTCTTTATTTAAACTCACTATTTACAACTTGGTCTTTGCACTCTGCACGTGGGGGGCTCCCTGCTTGTGGTGTTTCATCAGCTCTTTCTGTTCCCTTCTCCCCAGACCTACTGACCTCCAGGTGTCGTGCTCGTGCTTTTTATGTGGTTGGTGTTCTTGTCTGTGATTGGTTGTGGTGTTGTGTACTCTGATTTGCCTGTTAGTGTGTCCATCATGATGTGTGTGTTTGAATATCATGACACACACTATCAACAACACCACCGACTTTAGTATCGTCTGCAAATTTACTCACCCACCCTTCTGCGCCTTCCTCTAGGTCATTGATAAAAATGACAAACAGCAACGGCCCCAGAACAGATCCTTGTGGTACTCCACTTGTGACTGTACTCCATTCTGAACATTTCCCATCAACTACCACCCTCTGTCTTCTTTCAGCTAGCCAATTTCTGATCCACATCTCTAAATCACCCTCAATCCCCAGCCTCCGTATTTTTTGCAATAGCCTACCGTGGGGAACCTTATCAAACGCTTTGCTGAAATCCATATACACCACATCAACTGCTCTACCCTCGTCTACCTGTTCAGTCACCTTCTCAAAGAACTCAATAAGGTTTGTGAGGCATGACCTACCCTTCACAAAGCCATGCTGACTATCCCTGATCATATTATTCCTATCTAGATGATTATAAATCTTGTCCCTTATAATCCCCTCCAAGACTTTACCCACTACAGACGTGAGGCTCACCGGTCTATAGTTGCCGGGGTTGTCTCTGCACCCCTTTTTGAACAAAGGGCCCACATTTGCTGTCCTCCAGTCCTCTGGCACTATTCCTGTAGCCAATGATGACATAAAAATCAAAGCCAAAGGTCCAGCAATCTCTTCCCTGGCCTCCCATAGAATCCTAGGATAAATCCCATCAGGTCCCGGGGACTTATCTATTTTCAGCCTGTCCAGAATTGCCAACACCTCTTCCCTACGTACCTCAATGCCATCTATTCTATTAGCCTGGGGCTCAGCATTCTCCTCCACAACATTATCTTTTTCCTGAGTGAATACTGACGAAAAATATTCATTTAGTATCTGGCCTATCTCTTCAGACTCCACACACAATTTCCCATCCCTGTCCTTGACTGGTCCTACTCTTTCCCTAGTCATTCGCTTATTCCTGACATACCTATAGAAAGCTTTTGGGTTTTCCTTGATCCTTCCTGCCAAATACTTCTCATGTCCCCTCCTTGCTCGTCTTAGCTCTCTCTTTAGATCCTTCCTCGCTACCTTGTAACTATCCATCGCCCCAACCGAAACTTCACACTTCATCTTCACATAGGCCTTCTTCTTCCTCTTAACAAGAGATTCCACTTCCTTGGTAAACCACGGTTCCCTCGCTCGACGCCTTCCTCCCTGTCTGATCGGTACATACTTATCAAGAACACGCAGTAGCTGATCCTTGAACAAGCCCCACTTATCCAGTGTGCCCAACACTTGCAGCCTACTTCTCCACCTTATCCCCCCCAAGTCACGTCTAATGGCATCATAATTGCCCTTCCCCCAGCTATAACTCTTGCCCTGCGGTGTATACTTATCCCTTTCCATCATTAACGTAAACGTCACCGAATTGTGGTCACTGTCCCCAAAGTGCTCTCCTACCTCCAAATCCAACACCTGGCCTGGTTCATTACCCAAAACCAAATCCAACGTGGCCTCGCCTCTTGTTGGCCTGTCAACATATTGTTTCAGGAAACCCTCCTGCACACACTGTACAAAAAACGACCCATCTATTGTACTCGAACTATATATTTTCCAGTCAATATTTGGAAAGTTAAAGTCTCCCATAATAACTACCCTGTTACTTTCGCTCATATCCAGAATCATCTTCGCCATCCTTTCCTCTACATCCCTAGAACTATTAGGAGGCCTATAAAAAACTCCCAACAGGGTGACCTCTCCTTTCCTGTTTCTAACTTCAGCCAATACTACCTCGGAAGAGTCCCCATCTAGCATTCTCTCCGCCACCGTAATACTGCTCTTGACTAGCAGCGCCACACCTCCCCCTCTTTTGCCTCCTTCTCTGAGCTTACTAAAACACCTAAACCCCGGAACCTGCAACATCCATTCCTGTACCTGCTCTATCCATGTCTCCGAAATGGCCACAACATCGAAGTCCCAGGTACCAACCCACGCTGCCAGTTCCCCTACCTTGTTTCGTATACTCCTGGCATTGAAGTAGACAGACTTCAAACCACCTACCTGAACGCTGGCCCCCTCCTGCGACGTCAAATCTGTGCTCCTGACCTCTATACTCTCATTCTCCCTTACCCTAAAACTACAATCCAGGTTCCCATGCCCCTGCTGCATTAGTTTAAACCCCCCCAAAGAGCACCAACAAATCTCCCCCCCAGGATATTTGTGCCCCTCAGGTTCAGATGTAGACCATCCTGTCTGTAGAGGTCCCACCTTCCCCAGAAAGAGCCCCAGTTATCCAAAAATCTGAAACCCTCCCGCCTGCACCATCCCTGTAGCCACGTGTTTAAATGCTCTCTCTCCCTATTCCTCATCTCACTATCACGTGGCACGGGCAACAACCCAGAGATAACAACTCTGTTTGTTCTAGTTCTGAGCTTCCATCCTAGCTCCCTGAAAGCCTGCCTGACATCCTTGTCCCCTTTCCTACCTATGTCGTTGGTGCCAATGTGGACCACGACTTGGGGCTGCTCCCCCTCCCCCCTAAGGACCCGGAAAACACGATCCGAGACATCACGTACCCTTGCACCTGGGAGGCAACATACCAAACGTGAGTCTCTCACGCTCCCACAAAATCTCCTATCTGTGCCCCTGACTATAGAGTCCCCAATTACTAATGCTCTGCTCCTCTCCCCCCTTCCCTTCTGAGCAACAGGGACAGATTCCGTGCCAGAGGCCCGTACCCCATGGCTTACCCCTGGTAAGTCGTCCCCCCCACAAGTATCCAAAGCGGTATACTTGTTTCTCAGGGGAACGACCGCAGGGTATCCCTGCACTGACTGTTTTTTCCCAGTCCCTCTTACAGTTACCCACCTATCTCCAATCTTTGGTGTAACTAATTCCCTGAAGCTGCTATCTATGACCCCTTCTGCCTCCCGAATGATCCGAAGTTCTTCCAACTCCAGCTCCAGTTCCCTAACTCGGTCTTGGAGGAGCTGGAGATGGCAGCACTTCCTGCAGGTAAAATCAGCAGGGACACTAACTGCATCCCTCACCTCAAACATCCTGCAGGAGGAACATTGCACTCCCTTCCCTGCCATTCCTCTAACTTTCTACCAAGATCTGGCTGACAACTAAATTAAATTTTTATAAAAAATAATAATAATATAATAAAAATATGATACTTACCTCAGACCAAAGGGTTTTATTATTAGGTTAGAGGAGGAGGGCGGGTGGGAGACACTACACGTGTAGTGTCTCGGGTTTCCTCTCCACCAGAATTTATTGGTGAGGGTCTTCCCAGACGTCCGCGGGTCGACTTCCTGTTCCCGCCTAAAAAACTAATTTAAAAAAAAAGAAAAATTCTCAGCTCCTGCTGAAACTGACTAACCAGCCAGCTCCACTCCCGCCGAAATCGACTGGCCTGCCCCTGCAAAGAGAAGTGCTTTTAAAGGTTGACTTACCTCCCAGCAACCTCCTTCCGCAATGCTCCCGCTGAAACTGACTAACCAGCTGCTCTCACGCCGCCGAAATCGACTGGCCTGCCCCTGCAAAGAGAAGTGCTTTTAAAGGTTGACTTACCTCCCAGCAACCTCCTTCCGCAATGCTCCCGCTGAAACTAACTAACCAGCTGCTCTCACGCCGCCGAAATCGACTGGCCTGCCCCTGCAAAGAGAAGTGCTTTTAAAGGTTGACTTACCTCCCAGCAACCTCCTTCCGCAATGCTCCCGCTGAAACTGACTAACCAGCTGCTCTCACGCCGCCGAAATCGACTGGCCTGCCCCTGCAAAGAGAAGTGCTTTTAAAGGTTGACTTACCTCCCAGCAACCTCCTTCCGCAATGCTCCCGCTGAAACTGACTAACCAGCTGCTCTCACGCCGCCGAAATCGACTGGCCTGCCCCTGCAAAGAGAAGTGCTTTTAAAGGTTGATCAGGATCTGATTATTAAATCCCTGCCTCCTCCCACACTGTAAGTCCTTCAGCTGACAGGCGAGTCAAGTATATGAATGGAAAGACTTGGGGCATGATTCAGGGACCCCTTTGCGCCCGGCATGGATCCGGACACAATGGATGAATCGCGAGCCTCAAATTGGGCTCTGTCCCGGATTGATTGCGACTCACCTGATTCACTCTGCCCGGCGCGACCTGGATGATATCCATATATGAATATTTAAGTTAGCCTAATGGCTCATTTAAATGCCCGGACTCCAGATTCACCCAGTGCTCGGGACTCAACATGCCCATGGGAGTCTTCGCCAGGTGATCGGGTGGCACTGATCCACACAAACATGGACCAGGCGTAATGACACCTGGGCATCACCAGGCCATTGAAGACCCCAGGGTCATCGGGATAGGGCAGAGTAGTCGAAGTATAGCTCCTGTTGTAACTGAGGAAATATGGATCCCAGTTTGAACACAGCAATATGATGAATAATAAGATAATCTTCTGCAGAAATGCTGATTGAGGCACGGGTATGAACACACAAACATACAAAATAGCAGCAGAATAGGCCATTCAGCTTCTCAGATCTGTCCCACCATTCACTCAGATCATGGCTGATATGTTTCTAATTTCATAATCCCAACTAGCCCCAATAACCTTTGATTCCCTTGCTGAACTAGAATCTATCTATCTCCATCTTAAAAATGACCCTGCTTCCAGCATCTTCTGAGGCAGAGCGTTCCAAAGTCGCACAACACTCCGAGAGAAAAAAATCCCCCTCATCTCTGACCTAAAAGGGTGACCCCTAAATTTAAAACAGTGCCCCCTGTGGTGATCTCTGTAGGTGCATGCACACAAGGGGTTAATGGGTAAATAGCAGCACCACATGATCACTAGAGGGCTGGACCAACAGGGGTATACAAAAGCAGCCACACGGGGTCTCGGTCTCTCTCCCTCGTGGGTGCACTGTGAACAGGGTAACATCAAAATCACATAGATAGTTAGTGGAGTTTAGTTTAGTTATCATTGTTAAATCTTGTTAACCAATTCCTTGTTTCCATGTTAAGGTAAAGAACTCATGCATTAATAGTTATAGTTACTCAATAAATCTTTGTTGTTACTGGACGAGTTCGAGTCTTCTTCAACAAGATTCAGAGGACCTCATTATCAATCAAGGGTTGAGTAACACGTGTTATCGACCACGCAGGTAACACAACACCCCCTAGTTCTGGGAACACAAGAGAGAACATCTTTTCCACGACCACCTTGTCAAGACCATTCAGGACTATTCAATCAAGTCACCCCTCACTCCTCTAAACTCTCGTGGAAAAAACCCAGCCTGTCCAATCTATTCCCATAAGACAACCTGTTCATTCCAGTTATCATCTGGTGAACCTCCTCCGAACTGTCTCCAGTGCATTTATATCCTTCATTAAATAACGTGACCCAAGCTGCACAGATGTGGGGCGCGATTCAATGGAAAAATGTCAAAGTCCGGTTTTGGACGTTTTTGACGGGTTGATTTGTGACGGCGGTGTTAGTGAGCTCGTGGTCCATATTCAACAGCACTTAGTGCCCCCACGAGATCCTCAACATTATTGGTTTCCTTGCCGTCTTATTCACCCATATCGTGCCTCAGCTGCTCGTCGCCAAAAGGGGGAGCTTTTGGCTCGAGCCCGAAACCCCGAGGAGGTTGGAGGACAAGCAACAGGGTCAGCAATGCCATCTCGAAGGCAGTGGCAGCGGCTGTCAGTGAGGGCAGCATGAATAGGAGGACCACCATCCAATGTACGAAGAAGCCAAATGACCTCCAAATAGCTGCAAGGGTAAGTTACCACCTCTCTCCTGATATCAGCTGTGCCTGCCACCCCTCAGATTTCCAAACTCCCCCTCCCCTCACTGGCTGACACCTCACGCCCTTCCCACATCCGATCTTGTTTCTCAGACCACCCCTGGCAACCACCAGTACAATCCCTTCATGCCTACACCTGGTGCCCATACATCCCAGCTGCTACAGGCCCATTGATCCATCATGCGTGTAGCTCACAATGCCCTCTCTTTGTCCCCGCAGGTGAAATAGCCCATTATAAATGAGAAAAGGTCAAGATAGTGTAGCCATCTAAGATGGCCACCTACAAAGGACCATGGGAATTATGGCCAACCCAGAACTCAGACACAGCCTATGTGTATCTAAAACACAGGTAACCAGACCTGACCGAAACCCCCGCTCGTTTACATTTTAATGGCCCATTTTCCCAGGACAACAGAACTCCAATCAAGCAACTGGTACAGCCACAGACTGATCGGTGCCACTCCCCTTACTCAGAAAGCACAACTTCCAAGGTTAATGACCGCTAAGGACCCACCCAGCTACTAAGGCACCCGCCCCTTTATTGGCCAAAATGGAAGAGAGTGATCAGAGCCCTGTCGAACTATTGGATCCAAGGTTAAGGACCACCCCAAAGAGCGTGAAATCCCAGAGGGATAATAGAGAGTGCAGCCATATGTCTGTCTCTCTTGGATCTGCCCTGTGCCATCCAATTGCAGCAGGAACAGCCAGCTAAGTTCAAGACCAACGATCGCTACCTGACGGATGAGCCCAGCAGAGACAGAGCCACTTTCTTTGAACCAAGCGAAGTGAAATCCATATAAAGGCCTTTATCCATTTGCACAGTGCCGGTTGCCCTGAAGTTAAGTCTAGGTTATCGTAGCTGATAGGTGTAGTTTAACTCGTAGTAGATATTGTGTTTGCATGTTGAGATATCTCTTGTGTATGTAAATAAACCATCTTTTTAACTAACTAACTGGTTGTGTGGTCATTTGATCGATATAACGGAAAGGCTTGTGGTTCACCGAGATAAATAAATCGAGCAACCTTATTGATGACCTCTGACGGAACTCGATTAGAAGTGACTTTGTCACTCTGGGAGAACCCACAAACTTTGAATCCAATTGCGAGAAAGAGAAAGAACCACAAGTGCAAGTCCCATATCGACCAAATAACCGAATTTCGGAAGCGTGTACTAACCCGCATGCAGACCTAACAGGAAGAGTAAGGTAAACTCGTTAGATTGTGCACAACTATCGAGGGATTGTGAGCCGGAAAATAGCTTAAGCCATACCCACTGTTCAAATCGCCGCCTTATTCCCCTGTCCAAATTAAAAGTAGAGAAAGAGATAAGAGAAGTAATGGCCACTAAAGCAATGGAAAGATTGATGAATCCACAGGAACCCGAGGTCACAGTGACCAACAGAGCTGAGCAATGCCCTATACGGGAGGAAGAGTTAAAGAAATACTTAAAGGGGAAAGGATGGCCACTTTGGTCGAATTTTTGCGCTAATGATGAGTCAAGTCCAGGAAAGATAGGACAGACTTGGTGGGAGAACCTAAGCGAGATCCACAAGAAAAACGTAGGGAAAGTCAGAAAGCCGATGGCAATAGTGTCCTGTTTGGCACAGTTGCGAGGCACAGAAGAGGTCGTGAAGATGCTCCGTAGGCAGTTAATTGAGAAGGAAGAAAAGAACGAGGGAAACAGTAAGAAAAGCGAGAAGATAATTGAGCAACTCCGGGAACAGTTGCAGCTAAGGATAAGGAAATGGCCGATGTAAAACGCGCACATAAATCTTGTTCAGTTCACCTTAGTGGCTTCCAGACCCAGTATAATAAAGCCTACCAAGATACACAGCACACAGTCCTGGTAAGAGAAGAAACAGAACAACAGGTCGCCCAGCTAACTAGCAAATGCACAGATTTAAAAGCAGCTTTGAGAGCGCACCACAACTCCACTAAGGAACAGAGGCAGAGTACTGTTGAGCATGCTAAATGCCGACAGAAGATAGAAAAGTTACAGTCACTACTCTCAGTACAGAATGGGTTGGGCAGCACGGTGGCACAGTGGTTAGCATTGTTGCCTATGGCACTGAGGACCTGGGTTTGAATCCCGGCCCTGGGTCACTGTCCGTGTGGAGTTTGCACATTCTCCCCGTGTCTGCGTGGGTTTCGCCCCACAACCCGAAAGATGTGCAGGATAGGTGGATTGGCCAGACTAAATTGCCCCTTAATTGGAAAAAATAATTGGGTATGCTAAATTTTTTAAAAAAGAAGAAAAAAAAAAGTACAGAATGTCTTCAGGTACACTTTCGGGCAGGATTTAGATGAGGAAGATGCTCCCGATTGGCAAGAGTTAAACAAAAGCGCCCCAAAATACGTAGAGGACACGGGAAATCAAAATCGAACCCCCCACGTCCCAAAAAGAAAAGCACTTGCAGCACCGACTGCACAGGCAGCACACACCCACTCACAATTCGACCCCCATGAATCCAGTTACCACAGAGTGCAGGTCATCGGATCAAGAGGAGCCTGATATCGTTTATCCCGCCCCACTATCTAAAACCCAATTAAGAGACGCTTGCACGAAAATTATTCCATTCCAGCCCCCCACAGACTCGCACAGCTTCTTTGAGGAGGTGCGGCAACAAAAGGTTATGTCCGGTTTAGATGAGAGGGAGGAAGTAAAGCTAATAGTTATGAGCCTTAGCCAGTCTATAAGGCCAGAACCCCAAAACGTAGCAGGAGGAACCCTACAGGAAATGAAAACAGCCATATTAGATGCCATCGGGTATAACAAAGGAGATCCAGTAAAGGGTTTAAATCACTGAAGGCAAAAGAAGGGAGAACATACGACCGCGTTTGCTGGTTGTCTATGGATTCATTTCATGGCAGTCTACAGACAATTGAACCAGGCACACCTAAATGAGGGATGACACCACTAAATGGTCCCTCACCTTCGTCTCGCATGCTACAGACGCAGGTCAAAAGGCTTGTGTAAACTACGACCCCGCAGACCAAACACACATTGAGGTTTGGGTACTTAAACGACTTTCTAGAGCATGGGAACAAACCCTACACGGACGGACAGATCAGGACGATATAGAAGCAAACATGCACCCAGTTAGGACTAGCCAGGACCCAGCAGGAATAAACGAGGATAGACACAGGAACCTCACCCCAAAGCACAGGCACCAGGAGGTTGTTACAATTGTGGCCACGTAGGGCATTACGCCCGCGATTGCCGACAACCCCCCCCCCGAACCATCAACGATACCAACAACCAAACCCCCCACCGAGGAACAATGTTAGGCCCATGCATAATGTTAGCGCCCGTTCAGACGACTTAGCGTTTTACTGCCTAGATTGACGGTGTTCGGACTCCCCAACTTGGGTCTGTTACACACGCTGGGACAAATCAGGCAGACCAGTAGTTACAGGCACAGTCCGGGGACATGCAGTCGATTTTCTTTGGGACACAGGAGGATCCCGCACCACTTTAAACTCCTCCACCATGTTTCAACAGGACAACTGGCCCACCACAGACACCATCACCCTGAGTGAATTCACAGGCCACACGCAACAAGGATATATCACAGCTCCCGTACCCATCCAGGTAGGGAACATTAGCACCAAACACCCCGTTGTTTTAGTTGACTTACCTCAAACCGCAGAGCACATCTTAGGCATTGACTTTATTTGCTCCCATAACCTTTTGTTTGACCCAGTAAACAAATGTGTCTGGCGAATGGCTAAAACAGCTAGGGCTCCCGTTACGCTCGCAGTAGGGGATTATGAAAACAGGATTTGCTCAGTAGGGGACTATTGGTTTAATCCCCAAACAATTATTGCAGATCAGACAATTAAGTCCTCATAAATCACAAAGCTTCGTTCGCAAAACACAAACACGATTGTGAGAAGATCCCAGGTACAGTGAAGATTTCAGGTCTCGATTCAAAGCCGCAAAAGCAATATGGTTTCCCACATCAAGCCGAGGGTGAGATTTTGAAGGTTATTAACAGTTTGTTAGACCAAGGGGTTATTCGACCCGTAGCTTCCACAAATAATGCCCCAATTTGGCCAGTAAAAAAACCCGATGGTTCATGGCGACTAATGATCGACTACCGAGAACTTAATAAGGTGACCCCTTTAGCAGCTCCACTATTGCCATGAGCCCCGCGACCATGCTCAAACAGGGAGTACAGGCAAAGTATTTCACAGTGCAGGGCATCAGCAATGGCTTTTGGTCCATCCCGTTAGACAGGGCCTGCCAGTATAAATTCGCTTTACGTTTCAAGGGCAATAGTACACGTGGACATGCCTCCCACAAGGATTCCACAACTCCCCCTCCATTTTCCACCGACAACTGGCCAATGGACTTTCTAAATTTTCCCGCGCCGAATGCCTAATACAATATGTAGACGATCTGCTCTTGCAAACGGACACAAAAGAGGAACACATATTAATTATCTGAATTACGCGGCCTACTGCAATCAATCGGATGTAAGGTAAACCCCCAAAAGGCCCAGATTTTAATGGAAAAGGTTCTTTATTTAGGCATCATCATCACCCACGGGAAGAGAGAAATTGAGCAAAAACGGATCGAGTCCATCGTTAAATTGGCCCTGCCCCAAAATGTCACTGCACTCCGGTAATTCCTAGGTTTGGTAGGATATTGCAGAAATAATATAGATGGTTTTCCCACCAAAGCAGCCCCACTCTCAGAGCTCCTTAAAAAGAACGCCCCATGGGAATGGCTTCTGCAGCACATTGACGCCATTGACGATTTAAAACGCACCCTAGGCTCAGCCCCAGCTTTACAAGCTCCAGGCCCATACTTGCCCTAAGCCATAGAAGTAGCAACCACTGACCGAACCCTATCAGCAGTGCTCCTGCAAGAACGACACAATCACTTAGGACCCATAGCCTATGCCTCAAGAGTATTAGACAACATAGAGCAAGGATTCTCAGCCTGCGAATGGCACTTGCTCGCAGTCTTTTGGGCAGTACAGTACTTTGCGTACATCACAGTCCTCAACCTAGTCACGATCTTGACTGAGCACACCCCCATGCAACTATTACTGGACGGTAGATTAAAGGACGGTTTAGTCAGCCAAATCAGAGCAGCTCGCTGGACACTACTATTACAAGGCAGGGACATTGTGGTAAAACGCATCAAAACCCACACATTTCTGGCTGATAATCTCCAATTTGCAGGGACCCCACATGAGTGCCAGATCATAGCAGCCACACAGGACCCTTTATCCCAAAGTCACTACACCCACGAGCAGGCAGTAAGACACAGGATTCCCAAACCACAGGGGATACTTAAAAAATTCATGTAGATGATTCTTCCACAATCGAAAATGGAGTTAGAATTACTGGTTGTGGAATTTACGTGGAAGACGCGCAGGGACGCCCACTAGAAGAGATCTCTTTAAAATTGCCCGGCCACCTAGATTCACAAGCAGCAGAACTCGCAGCCATAGCCGATGTAATTGAGCACCCCAACACTTTTCCAACTCCCGCAGACATCCACTCGGACAGCCTGTATGTGCGCAACAGTTTAACACAATTCCTGCCCCTGTGGGAATCTCGAGGTTTTGTTTCAGCCGATGGAAAACCCCTACCCTCTGCCCCATTGTTCAAGCACATTCTCAAGACAGCCTCAGACCGCACATATGGTATCATTAAAGTAAGAAGCCATCATCGCTCCTCCCCACCCGGTAATGTAAAGGCAGACGCTTTAGCCAAAGCAGGATCACGCCATGGTCACTTCTGGCAGCCACCCGAAAGCGAACCGCTACACACAGTCCAAGTTTCCCAGACCAATGTTGAGGATCTATCTCAAGCCCAAAAAGAAGACGGCACCTTCCCAGCCCCCTATGATAAATGGAAGGACGCACTGACTGTACAAGACTGCATAGTTTTAAAAAACGGAATTTATGTGGTCCCCACACAGGACAGAAACCAACTCATTAACCAATTTCATGACGGACACGGACAACAGGGGATAGACAATACCATTGGTGGCCCGATTTAAAAAGCGATGTAACCCATTATGTCAAGAATTGCTTTATCAGTGCTCAGAACAATCCCGAATGCTACACAAAGAAAGGACAATTATGTCACACCCGATCTGTGAATGGCCCTTGGACAAATTTGCAAATCGATTACATTGGCCCCCTTCCCCCTTGCAGAAATGGTTTCAAGTACGTGCTGGTTGTAATTGACACCTTTACTAAATGGGTAGAAGCATTTCCCTCACGGACAAACACAGCAAAGGCCACTGCTATGATTTTGACCCAACAGATATTCACACGCTGGGGTCTCCCTGCAGCATTGAGTCAGACCAACGTTCCCACTTCACCGGCAGAGTCATGCAAAATGCTTTAACAATTTTTGGGATCAGGCAGAAATTCCATCAAGCATATCACCCCCATAAAGCATATCAGTGGCATGGTCAAGAGAATGATTCGAACTTTAAAAGTGACCATTAGGAAGATGGTGCAACAGAACAATACCACGTAGGACACAGTCCTCCCATATGCTCTCATGTTTATTCGGAACACCGTTTCCAGTTGCACAGGTTTCACCCCCCACACTCTCACGACCAGATGGCCCATGAAGGGTATTGAATATTTATTAGGCCTCGATCTGGCAAGCCCTACAGAAAAAGCAGTCCAACAGGTTACAGATAACATTAAAGCGGCACAACTCGCTGCAGCAGTCCGATTAGGTGCTGGAAGGAAGCAGAGTAAAGCCTGCTTTGACAAAACCATCCACCCCGTAGAGTACACAGTCGGTCAGCAAGTAATGGTTTCACTTTACAACCCCAGTTCTTTCCTCTCCCGCAAATTTTCAGGACCCTACTCCATTTCAGACAAAGCGAGCCCCTCCGTGTACAGGATAACATACCCCGACGGTAAAACTGGTTGGTTCCACATCAACCAACTCAAAGTCTACGGATCACAATGTAGCCACTCCCAGCACATTTCTCGGACAATAGGAGACAATTGCGCCCCGCCCATCGACAACTTAGTCCAACCACTACACCAACCCTCCCCCAGCCATGCCGGCATTTGTCCCTTGTCCACGCCTCCAGACCCGAACGTGTCTCCGCCCACAGGTACAGACTTTCACCTTGAACTTGACTCTGATGACAGTGAGAGCCTCCCGGATTTGATTACCAGCCCTGAACACTGGCGCGATCTCTCTGCCACCAGTCACCCCAGCCCCCGGAACCACGACTTAGATTACTTTTCTGATTCGAGGGTAAGATGCCCAATGTCAGTTAAAGGCACACGTTTGTTGGGAAACAGGGGCGAGATTCTCCGACCCCCCGCCAGGTCGGAGAATCGCCGGGGGCTGGCGTGAATCCCGCCCCCGCCGGTTGCCGAATTCTCCGGCACCGGAGATTCGGCGGGGGCGGGAATCGCGCCGCGCCGGTTGGCGGGCCATCCCCCCGCGATTCTCCGGCCTGGATGGGCCGAAGTCCCGCTGCTAGAATGCCTGTCCCGCCGGCGTGGATTGAACCACCTACCTTACCGGCGGGACAAGGCGGCGCGGGCGGACTCCGGGGTCCTGGGGGGGGGGGGCACGGGGCGATCTGGCCACGGAGGGTGACCCCACGGTGGCCTGGCCGGCGATCGGGGCCCACCGATCCGCGGGCGGGCCTGTGCCGTGGGGGCACTCTTTTCCTTCCGCCTTCGCCTCTGGAGGCAGGAATATTTTAAGGGAGACAGGAGTGGGAGATATGCTGGATACCAGAACTCAGCTTTGTCCCATCCAGATGCCAACCCTCTAGACAAGGTTCTCCCAGGGCTAATGTAGATGATAGGACACAGCTGTGACATTCAGGAGGGTATATCAGCAAAACCCCAGTGAATGCATAGACGATTGGAGCAATACCAGAGGTGGCAGTTGCAGAAGAGGCGTGACACTGAGGCCAACACTGCTAGGGTTGTGACCCTGGAGAACAAGGCATAACACAGTCTGTGACAACCATGGCTGAGGGCCCCGACATCATGTCCCAGTCGCTGAGGGACATGGCCCAGATTCAGGTGGACATTGCTGAGGCACTGCAGAGCATGTTCCAGTCACTGAGGACCATCACCAAGGGCATCCACACCTTGGGGAAGACATTGGGGAGCCTATATGACTGGCAGCTCCAGATAACTTGAAGGCCCCTGGAGCTCACTTCAGCTGTCCCTCCATCCAATGGAGACCCCAGGGCCCAATTGGCACCGTCAGGGAGGAGGAAGCCGAAGGACAATCTGGGCCTGCCACCAGGGGGACAACGGCAAACTCCCATTCTTCCAAATCCCCACTCCTGGCACCGGTACATCTCAATGGCAGCAGGCAGAACAGGGTGGCATGGCAATGCCAATGACACCGGTAAGTCGGACGGGGCCCCCTTGTTCTGGGCCCTCCAGATGACGTCCGCCGAGGACATCAAAGGCCCCAGGGCGCTGGAAGCAACAGGCTGCCTCCACCTCTGATGTGGATGCTGGGGGCTCACTGGACGTAGCAATAGACGACAAAAGATCAAGAAGAGTGAAAAGCACCTGATGGGTCACTGTCTGTCTATAGGGAGAATGGAAATCTGTCACAGTAAAATGTTCACCATTAAAACAACTGTTACATGTGAATACTCTGTCAGGTTAATCTGCATAGCGGGGCTGTCTGCACCCCCATCCCCCCGGACACAGTGGTCAAAACCCCCTGATGCAGACCCCGTTCAGGGGATGGGATTGAGCGTGCTGTCAGCAGTGATTCAGGAGTCGACTTGGGCATAAACTGAGGCACACCAGAACTTTCCTCGCAACAAGTTATCGTTACTCTCCTGCCTTGTATAGTTACTCACTAACAGTGCCGTCACAGACCCATCACCCTGGAGTGACCATTGCAGGGGGAACAGGGTGGTCGGGGAGGGTGTGGTATGGTGTGGGGGGGGGGGTAATGGGGGTTACGGGGGGGGGGGGGAATTGGAGGGGAGGAGGGAGGCGGAGGGATATAAATGCGGGGAGTGGAGAATGGCTGAAGGGTTTGAGCTGACGTACAAAGCCTCATCCTCGGAGAATCTGCCGATGATGAGGGCTTTCCTGGTTCCCCTCGCAGTCAGATGTTTGCCACCACCAGTCCACCATCCTCCGGCTCCTCCTCGGGCTCTTCCTCCAGCCGCTCCTGGGCCACCTTCTCCTCCTCCTCGGACAAGGCCACATGTTGCTCGTCCTCCTCCTGCTTACCCCGCTCCCCATTCCAGCGCTGGGACAGCAGCTTCGGTGACCTTGAGCTGCATGCCCTGGCACCCTGGCTACTCGCCTCCTCACTTCCCCTCAGTAACCATTGCTCCAGCTCCACATTTTGGAAAAGGAGTACGAAACGCCGCTCGCCTGACTTCTGCTGGCGAGTCAGCTAATTACCAAATGGTTGCTGCATTCGGCTTCAATCTTGTTATTGAGATTGAAGTGAATGGAAATGAGGATTAATGATATTCTCACCATTTTGGGGCATGATCCAGAACTTGGGAGCGGGTCGGGTGAATTGCAAAATGGTTCCTGCTCGTTGAGAATCTTGGCCTTTTCTCTTGTTCACTCAGTGCCGGGTGCAATGCGGTGGCTAAACTGCGCCTGTGGTCTCACCAATGTGCTGTGTTACTAATAATTACCCAAGATAGTGGGGGGACTTGCCTGCTTTTCTCTGCTACAGCCTTCCGGTCTGAACATCAAATTCAACAACTCCAGATGATTAGCTCCACCCCACCTCAAGCCCTTATTTTCATTCCATTTCATTTTTATTGTCTTTTACATTTTATTTCTTTCTTGTCTTTCTTTATATATATTTCACCCCCCCCCCCCACCCCACCACTCTCCTCCCGATCTTATCCCCTCTTTTGTTACCTTTTCACCCCTTTGCTTTCCCTTCCCCCCTTTCTCTCATTTTACCTCTTCCCACCCATGTCCCCCCCCCCTCGCATCTACATCTACATCTGTCACAACTTACCCTCTGACGTTAGTTTCTCTGCTATTGGCCTTCACACTTTTTATTCTCTCTGGGAGCTGCCATTAGCACTCTTTTCCCATGATTTCTGTGGCTATGTCTCATCTTTCATTCCCTCACGCTACAGTATAAATATTTTCCACTTGCTATGCCTTTTCGCTTTGACAACGGTGTACCTGGACTCGGAACGTTCGCACTTTTCTATCCTTGCAGATGCTGCCGGACCAGCTGAGATTTTCCAGCATTTTCTCTTTTGGTTTCAGATTCCAGCATCCACAGTAATTTGCTTTTATAATAGAACCCGGGTCCCTGGTGCTGTGAAGCAACGGTGCTAACCACTGTGCTACCGTGCAGCAGTACAACAAACAATTCCAGCAAGGCATATATCCTATTAACACATCGTCAGCAGATGTTGCGAACGATTAAGGAGGAGTGAATTGGCCCCCCTTTATTTCAACCTCCTCGGTTGTTCTTCTATTTTTTTGAAATCTTTTTATTGGCATTTCTCATATTTATAAACAATTGTATCTACACATCACATTTTTCTTATCTGCGCTAATTTACTTTATTGTACGGAGAGGTTTATTTTGTCCTTCGTTTAATTGACACCCTATACATTTCGCGGTCCTCTGGATCGGTCTGTAGCTCCTCACCCTCCCCATTGACCCGTGCCCACCCCCCTTCGCCTCCCCCCAACACCCCCAAAACCCTTTGGCTACTGCGGTGTTTTGCTTTTACGGACAGTTACTGGACAGAGCCCAAACACAACTGGACGAGACCAGACAAAAATGGGAGGACGAACTGGAGACAGAGGTAGGGTGGGGACTCTGGAGTGAAGCACTGAGCAGGGCTAACTCCACCTCCTCCCGCACAAGGCTAAGCCTAATGCAGCTCAAAGTGGTGCACGGAACGCACCTGACCAGAACCCGAAGGAGCAGGATCTTCCCGGAGGTGGAGGATAAATGTGAAGGGTGCCAGAGGGGCTCGGCCAACCACACCCACATGTTTTGGGCTTGTCCCAAACTTGCTGGGTTCTGGACAGCCTTCTCCGAGGCAATGTCCAAGGTTGTGGGGATGAGGGTGAGGCCACGCCCAATAGTGGCAATCCTCGGTTGTTCTTAACAAAGGTTTAAAAAAATTATTTTCCCCATGAACACCTTTTCCAATCCAAATTAATATGTTAATAAGGAGCCAATCAAACCAGGTTTTCTTGAGTGAAAGTAAGTGCGTTAGTTAGGAAACCAGAGTAAAAAATAATAAAAGATGTTACAACATACGTAGACGGATCTCAGGAGGGATAAAGTTAGAGCTCATATAAAAGAGAATATCCGATGAAACACTTTTGCATGTCTGTGAGGTGTAGTTTGTGAAACATTGTGGTTTCATTTAAAATCCTGGAGTCGAACTGAAGTTCAGGTACTGCAATCTGCTGGAGACACTCTCAGCTTCAGAGAGAGAGGGAGACAGAGAAAGATTCCTGATTTCTTTCTTCATCCGTTCTTTTCCAAATGGCATTGATAATTTCTCTCATTTTATGGTTTTGCAACATCAGTTCTTAAACCTTCTGTTTGTATATTCCCAGAAATGTATTTGATTAACATGCCTTGCTGCCGTTGTTGGAGACTAAGTAATCACAGTTTTTAATCTTTCATTCCAGAAACCTCTTGACACATTTTCAGATGGTAGAAACCAACAGGGTATGGGTTTATTTCATTCTCCACAGGGGCTATTAGTGTGTGGTGGAGTGCAACTGGCTGGGTAGTTATTCGCATTGCTTTGACAGAATTACAGTGGATTGAAAGTCCAACACGTAGCATATTTAATGCATTCTTTGAAGAGTCCTTGTTCAAAGTGGACCTTGTTACATTCAGGTGTGAAATTCCATGTAACATCTCAGAGCAGATTTGCAGTGCATTCCGTCTCGGAAATTTCCAGAAAAGTGGTTAATTTACAATAGCAGACATCAGGTGACTGCTGGCGTCCATCATTAGTCAGTGGTTTTTCTTGTATAATAAGAAAAAAGAATAGGCCCTCTTTAAGCAGTTCAATATGAACTTTGTTTGGCTGGTGAAGTTATGAGTAGATCTCACTAGGTCATGATTTCTTGTTGTCTTGACGCAGGTCACCCAGCTTCTTGTTTTTCCCTTAGCCCTTTGGTCTTATCTTCTGCCAATGCCTAATTTTGTTAGTTAGTCTTATGCAATAGTAGCTGTATTTCTAGAACTACATGTGCTGCAAAACAACATCATAAAATCAATCACTAATTAAAGGCACTAAGCAAATTAATCAAAACTAGCTTAAGCATTACAGAAGGCAGACAGAATTTAGGTGCAATATCGACCATTCTTCCAGGTTAGCCACTTAACCTGGATTATGTGTGCTCAATTCAAAATTGGCCAGCTGTCGCGTGGGACCAGGAAAGTGAAGGAAATACATTGTCTGACACTGGACACTAGGGACACCTTCACCATTAAGTTCATTGGGCACATTTGAAATTTAAAATGCAGGAATGCCTGAATTTCTAGAATGCAATCAATTGCAGAGCTTCCAGTGAAAGCAGCATCATTTTAAAGCCGAGCGGTTTTCTTTGTTCCTGACATACCTACCTACGCCACAAGAAGGCACCGCCCCAAACTTCCAACCCACTAACTGAGATGGGCTCCCCCATCAGCATTGGAAATTACATGGTTGCGTGCCTGCTGAATATGCAATGACGTCAGGCTGCATTTATGGGACAAGTGAAAGTCACTTCAAACTTTACTCAATCGATCCTGATAAGATAAATAATTTAACAGGAGTTACTCTGCAAGTACACGGAAGCAAGAAGATAACTTCGTGTAATTTGCTTTTGGCGCGCAAAATAACGACTCATTTGTGAATGGAAATGGTAGGGAAGCATAACCATGACTAGAGACTCTTTTCTGAGCGACGAAAAGTGATACATCTGATTTCCACTGGTATAGTATTTCAAGTATAATTGTAGGCTTCTCCCAACTCATCACTTCTACTGTAAAACAGCCCAAGAGAAGTGTGTATATAAAGGTCTTCACATATTCACATCTCAGGCAAGATTCTCTTAATTGCACCAGCAAGCAATTCCCGATCCTTAGCCATTCAAATTTATGCATGGCGATGATTAGAACATAGAACATAGAAAAATACAGCACAGAACAGGCCCTTCGGTCCACAACGTTGTGCCAAACTTTTGTCCTAGATTAAGAACAAATTAATCTACACCCCATCATTCTACCATTATCCATGTACCTATCCAATAGCCGCTTGAAGGTCCCTAATGTTTCCGACTCAACTACTTCCACAGGCAGTGCATTCCATGCCCGCACTACTCTCTGGGTAAAGAACCTACCTCTGACATCCCCCCTATACCTTCCACCATTCACCTTAAATTTATGTCCCCTTGTAATGGTTTGTTCCACCTGGGGAAAAAGTCTCTGACTGTCTACTCTATCTATTCACCTAATCATCTTATAAACCTCTATCAAGTCGCCCCTCATCCTTCTCCGTTCTAATGAGAAAAGGCCGAGCACCCTCAACTTTTCCTTGTAAGACCTACTCTCCATTCCAGGCAACATCCTGGTAAATCTCCGTTGCACCTTTTCCAAAGCTTCGACATCCTTCCGAAAATGAGGCGACCAGAACTGCACACAATACTCCAAATGTGGCCTTACCAAGGTTTTGTACAGCTGCATCATCACCTCATGGCTTTTAAATTCAGGAGAGAGTGATCCAGGATGCACTCTGGAGATGGGAGGGATGGGGTATTAACTGGCTGCGGCATCATGTTGATTGTTCCACATCATTCTTTGCTTCACGGAAACTTTGGTGAAGGTTCAGGGTAGGAGAGACTGGTTGGCCCACCCACAACGTTGTAATTTTATGGCTTTCTGCAGACTTGAGCCCTAAACCTAGGCCCATCGCACCTAGGCCCATCGAGGGATTCCTGCACTGTCGGAATGCGCCATCTTTAGGGCAGTAGCGCTGAGTCACCAGGGGAAGGCAAGATCTGCATCTTTCGCAATGTAATGGGAATTCGTGAGAGGAGATTTTTGTGACTAAAGATCTTGAATGGAACAGATTTGTTCACCGAAGGATCGTTAAGAATGCAGGATCAAAATGTCTGAATGGGGCCTCCTCCTGTTCCTGTGTCACAGGTTGGAGAAGGGGCTGAATGGGGCCTCCTCCTGTTCCTGTGTAACAGGCTGGAGAAGGGGCTGAATGGGGCCTCCTCCTGTTACTGTGTAACATGCTGGAGAAGGGGCTGAATGGGGCCTCCTCCTGTTCCTGTGAAACAGGCTGGAGAAGGGGCTGAATGGGCCCTCCTCCTGTTCCTGTGTTACAGGCTGGAGAAGGGGCTGAAGGGGGCCTCCTCCTGTTCCTGTGTAACAGGCTGGAGAAGGGGCTGAATGGGGCCTCCTCCTGTTCCTGTGTAACAGGCTGGAGAAGGGACTGAATGGGGCCTCCTCCTGTTCCTGTGTAACAGGCTGGAGAAGGGGCTGAATGGGGCCTCTCTCTCCCTCTGTCCATATCTGTGACTCTGGCACGCCCTGACTGGGTTGTCGGGGTGGTTTAGGAAAGTGATTGAATCATTAGTGGAGCATGATGATGGAAGGCCAAGCACTGATGGGGCAATGGAGGCTGCAATGGAAGCTGACAACGTGGGCATGACATGAGGGAGTTCCAGCCATCCCAACACCTCGGTCACTTTATGCTGTTTATCTGTTGCTGTGTTCACACAAATAAATGCTTCTTCTTTGTTATAGGTTGCAGGGAAGTTCCGGGGTGGAGTAAATCCCTTCACGCAGGGCTGCTGGATTAACATCTCTTCTGTACTTTGTAGCTCACAAGCACCCAGGTAAGATGCTGCTACCCACACCCATCATCACCCTTCCTAGATCTCCACTAAATTGGTGAGTTGTATATTTACAGTGCTTTTTACAAAATCAGCACGTCCCACAGCACTTAGCCTCATTCGTATTTACAAACATGTAATGTAGCAGAAGCTGCAGCTAATTTGAGTCCTACTGATGTCCACAGGGCACCAGGGCTTTCATATTGACCAACACAACTAACATGTACAATCTGACACTGTGTCCCTGACAGGTATGTCAGTCGAGAGAAGAGGGCGTTCCATACGCCTGTGCAGACTCCCTTCCTTCAGCCTTTGATTTCTGACCCCGAGGTCACCATGAGGCTCAAGAGGACAAGGGTGAGTTTGTCCTGGTATAGAGGAAGAGGGCTGGTGTTTTAGGGTGTCGGATGCCGTGTGAAACGGTGGGGGGGAGGAGCTGGCATATGAGGATGTCGGGCAGACGGCCACACTGGGGTGGGGGGGGGGCAAACCGTGTCATGCGGCTGGGGGGGTGGGGGTGTTGTACGAGGGTGTCGGATGGAGCGTGACACTGGGGTGGGAGGGGTCGGATGGAGCGTGACATTGGGGTGGGAGGGGTCGGATGGAGCGTGACACTGGGGTGGGAGGGGCCGGATGGAGGATGACACTGGGGTGGGAGGGGTCGGATGGAGCGTGACACTGGGGCAGGGAAAACCATGTCGGTGGCGGGGTCAGGCAGACCGTGTTGGGGGGGTGGGTGTACGAGGGTGTCGGATGGAGCGTGTCACGGGGGTTTGGGGGGTTGGTGTTAGGGTGTCATATGGAGAAGCACTGGGTCACAGGTGTGAGGGTGTTGATGAGATGATTTCTGTCCCAGATGTTGACTGCTGCTCTGTGATGTTTGTTCCGTGCATATTGTACACCTCCAGTTGTGTGGAATAACTCTCAATCTCTGCTCTCTTGTAGTCCAAAGGAAGTCTGGAGATTATGGAGAGCCAGTCAGTAGACGCTGAACCCCCTCCTCCCCCGAAACCAGAATTGCATCGTTACTCAGGCCTCCGGGCTCACTTATCACCGGCAACAAACGAGGGTGAGTGAGCACATGCCACATTGAGGGGGAGGGGCAAACGCTGCAATGGATGGCAAGGGGGTGGGGCAGAACCCAGGGACCCCCTTCATGTTTGGAGGAGCTGATGCCGGCGATCACCATTTGTTAGTGCAGGGTCAAAGTGGGAGCTAGACAGACGGACGCAGCAGCTTTGTCTGGCTCTCACCCCTCAAACCCGAGACTCGTCCGTCTTGGCATGGGGCTAAAATTGATGGTGCCAAAGGCCTGTTTGATTTGGTGTTCAGAGCGAACCAGGCCATGAGAGGGACATAGTTACCCGTCCTGTGAGAAGTGGACAGTGACAACCGACAAGGTGGCTGGGCGGTGACAGGCTGCACCTACTGTCGGAGTTTCCACCACCCGCGTGTCGTGTTGCTGCTGCCACTGAGAGGCAGGCAGTCAGGTGCTTTCCCGCATGGCTCAACATCTTCACCCAAGTGTTTCTAATGTTTTAAAGTCTCCCCACCTTTTCTCCTCGGGCCAGAGAGCAACTTGCTGAACAGAATGGACAACCCACCGACGCCCACCATATACAGGTACAGGCCAGTCTACGGCAGCCCAGGCCGCAACCATATGGCCCTCACACACTCTGCCAGCGAGAAGGTACGTCACCACCACCACCCTCCTCAAAATCTTCCTGGCGTTGTCGCGTCACTCTGAACGGCATCGGGTCTGCAGCACATAAACTGACCATTCAGCCCCTGCTGGTGTTTCCGTTCCACACCAGCCTCCTCCCTTCACTCAACTCACTCACTCACTCACACTCGCTCGCTCACACACTCACTCGCACGCCTTACATTAATGACCCTCAGTCTGGTTCTCCACGCACGCAGACACGTGCGCACACTCACACTCACATATCTTACATTAATGACCCTCAATCTGGTTCTCCACGCACGCGCGCACAGACACGCAGACAGACACTGCATTAGTGTCCCTCAGTCTGGTTCTCCAGGAAGGCAGATGCAGGCAGGCACACACACAGACACCTTACATTAATGAGTCTGGTGCAGCCCCAGTCTGGATCACCATGCACAGACACGTGCGCGCACATACACACACGCAAACGCGCACACACACATACACCTTACATTAATGATGCTCAGTCTGGTTCTCCACACGAATAGAGGCAGACACATAGGCAGACACACTTACACCCACGCAGACACACACCCTCTCTATGTGCCAGATCAAACCCTTTCATAGTCTGAATGTATCAGGTTAACGCCCCACCCTCCCTTTTCTCTTGCTCGGAAAAAGAACCCTAGTTTGCTTAACGGGACGGCACAGTGGTTAGCACTGCTGCTTCACTGCACCAGGGACCCGGGTTCAATTCCGGTCTCCATTGACTGTGGAGTCTGCACATTCTCCCTGTGTCTGGGTGGGTTTCCTCCGGGTGCTCCGGTTTCCTCCCGCAGTCCAAAGATGTGCAGGTTAGGTGGATTGGCCATGCTCAGTAGCACAGTGGTTAGCACGGTGGCTTCACAGCACCAAGGTCCCAGGTTTGATTCCCGCCTTGGGTCACTGTCTGTATGGAGTCTGCACGTTCTCCCCGTGTCTGTGTGCGTTTCCTCCGGGTGCTCCGGCTTCCCCCCACAAGTCCCGAAAGACGTGCTTCCCGACGGAATCCCGTTATCGGATTGAGCGGGTGGCCTGATAGCAAGGCCTCGTGGCTGGCCACCAACCCACATCGCAATTCATTCCCCACTGAAGCACGATTCAGCCCCCTACTCCGGGATTGTTTGGAACCCACTCTCCTGACTTACGGACGTGACCTGTCCCTCCTCCCCAACATGAACCCCCAAAATAAAGAGACCCCCCACAGAGACCCCTAAATAAAGCGACCTCCCATGGACACCACCCTAAGATGACCCCCTCACAGACCCCCAGAAGAGAGACCTATATCAGGAAGCCCCCAGCAGAGAGACATCAGTCAGGAAGGCCCCCCTCATCCCCCCCACCCTTCCCAGAGGAGATACCCCTGTTAGGAGTCTCCCCTCAGAACAGAGACCCCTGTGTAGAAGCTAGAGGCAGAGGCACTGAGTAAAATTACTGCTTTAACACACACCTGGGTAATATACCTGCTGGCTCAGTCTTAATGACCCATTTGCATCCTTCCGCTGGCAAGGGGCATCGGAAACGGATCGGTACCCAGTTTCCCCTCAATACTGGATTCTCCGCCTCATTGGTAATTCCACTCCCGGCATCGCGAGCTGAAGAATGTCGCCTATATTTCTTTTAAGGATATGCTATCATTCAGTGCGATTACGGTGTTTTAACTCTTTTTTTTTCCTTGTCTATCCTTCCTTGTTTGCGCATCTTTCAGAGCCAAAAGACAGAATAGTTATTTGTTAAGTCTGGCCAATCATAACCTGGCTGTAAGAGCTATTCAAATCTATGTTCTCTCCGTCATTCACATGGAGAGATACCTGACCTTTTTCAAGCGTTGACTTCTTCGTATTTAGTATCTTGCTGCCCCGGTTTATTGGACGTTTTTTTAGGAGCTGCTTTTGAAAAATTGAAACAAAAGAAGAGACCGATAAGTTTAAAAAAACTCACAGTGCTGGATTTTTACGCTCATTGACTGGCAGGTATGAATAGAGGAGATGTGCAAATTTAATGTGCCTACCAATCCACTTTTGCCCCCCCCCCCCCCCCCCCCCCCCGCCTGCAATTTTACCAGCTGCAATGGTGGCATTGGACAACACACCTGCAAGTGGGCCAATTGTGGCCCTTAAGTGGGCAATTAATTGTCGCTTGAGGGTCTCATTTTGCTGTCGCTCAGATTTAACCCTCCAGATTTACCTTCTCCCATGGCCTCTCAACCCCAACCCATGCCACCCCCCTCCCACCCCAACTTTCACAGGGCCAATTAATTTGACACCCAAAGAGACGACCAAGCACTCACAACACTATCCTGCACAGTTTGCCTTCCCATCACCTGAGTGCAGTACCGACAATGGCCTCCGGTCTTGTTGGCGCTGCCAGTGCTGGAGGGCTGCCGGCCTCTGATTAGCTGGCAATTCTGAGGCGGGACTTCCTGTCCAAGGGTTGGCAATCCTGTCTCCAGTCTTTTAATGGCCAATTAACTGTTAAATGGCAGCAGGGCAGGGGTTCTTCTCGGGCAGACATCACCCGTTCTAGTCAGGAGGCAGGAACTATGGTGCCCCAGAAAATCCATCTCACAATTTCTCTGCATCTTAAGCCGATGGAACGCAACGCTTAAATATTACTTAGCATCTTAAAGCCCTGCTGAACATTTGTTAATTACACGGTTTGTCAAAAACATTTGCATCGCTGGTGTAACTGGAGTCTTTGTAAACTTTACAGTATATTTTGCAAAATGGCACTCACACCAGGGAGTCTCAGTTGCCAGGAGTGTTGGAATGGGGACTGAATGTTGAGGTCAATATGTAGAAATTGTATTTTCCATTCTTCATGACCATCTGTCAAATCCATGCTCAGGGTGGGTGGCAATCTGCATCGAGAGTTTATTTGTCTCAAACCGGAGCCTAAAATTGTCAAGCCTCTTACAAAGCACTGAAACATCATTCAGGAATGTTTCCTGCTGCTGTCACGGAAGAAAGATACAATTGAGAGAAGTGAAACCAGGAGAAAATAAAACACCACAACATCAAATGTAGTTTTAACATTATTCTGACCGCCTGTCCTGTGAGAAAAGATCTTATTAACACTAGTTTAATATCATTATTTCACTGTGATTTGCTCCATAATACCAATGCAATGGTATTGTTTTGCATTTGTTTCATTATCAACTGGCATACATCACTGCCAAACGCAATTGGACTGAGTGACCATTATGGCTGGAACATGTGCTTCACTTTATAATGGCAAGGGATAGAGAGAACAGAAAGTAAACATCAATGCTTACCTGTCCAGCCATTGTCAGATCAAGAAGCAGCTGTATTGCTGAGTCGTATTATTTCAACAGGGACAGTCCACCTCTCCCCTCGCCCCACCAGTTTCCCCTTGTGGGTAGGCAATACGGGACAAATAAATAGCTTGGAGTTATAGGCAATGCACTGTCATGCACCAAGGCAGAGCTGCAGTAGAATGAGACTAATCCTGGATGGGAGTCCTAATCAAGCAATCCTTTACAATGGTAGAGCTTGAGCACTGGTGACTGTAATGTTCACACCCCTGAAGAGGCAGTCAAAAATGACATGATGTGCTTCATGCAGTTCGAAGCATTGGTATGAAAATCATTGGAGTTGAACAAGGCAAACGGAGCACAGAAAGAATAATCGGATGACAGCAATCCTCTGCAATGCTGGACTGAGACATTTCTCCTTTGTTGGCGAAATTGATGTCCATCTTATCTACTTAGCCTCTGGTTTTCTTTCTCTTAGCAGTAAATGATTAACATAAGCACATACTTACATCAGATGATGTTTGCAGAATACACAAAAAGCATGTTCTTGTTAATTGGTGGTCACATTTATTATTTTTTTTAAAATAAAAATTTAGAGTACCCAATTCATTCCTTCCAATTAAGGGGAAATTTAGCGTGGCCAATCCACCTATCCTGCACGTCTTTAGGTTGTGGGGGTGAAACCCACGCAAACACGGGGAGAATGTGCAAACTCCACAAGGACAGTGAGCCAGAACTGGGATTGAACCCGGGACCTCGGTGAGGCACAATGCTAACCACTGCGCCACCGTGCTGCCCCTGTGGTCACATTTATTATGCATTGTGGAACAGGTGCATATGTGCCCCAAAGAAAAGAAAATGCCTGTTCTCAAGAACTGCATCTGCAATTTCAGACAAAGGTCTTTCTCCTCAGTGAACTCTTGTGTCGAGGCATTATAGCTCTGCCTCCGCAGCTGGCTTAATGTTGGCATGTTTTATACATACTAATTAATGGCTGCTGTGCCATTTCAGAGCTGTGAAACCAGAATTATCAGAACTAAATCGAAATTGGCCAGCTTTCCAGTGTTAATGGTGAAAGGCTACCTCAGGACTCTATCTCAGATTAGCCAGCTGTGGAACCATTTGGAGGATGTGGCTAGAAAGACAACACGCTTCTCAAAATGTGATCGGTTAAAGGTATTATCCTGATTAGTACATGTGGGCCTTTTAAATCAAAACTCATGGGGCAGCACGGTGGCTCAGTGGTTAGCTCTGCTGTCTCACGGCGCTGAGGGCCCGGGTTTGATCCCGGCCCTGGGTCATTGTCCGTGTGGAGTTTCCACATTTTCCCCATGTCCGCGTGGGTCCCGTCCCCACAATCCAAAAATATGTGCAGGTGGGTTGGCCATGCTAAATTGCCCCTTAATTGGATAAAAAAAAGAATTGGATACTCTAAATTTATTTTGAAAAGAATCAAAACTCATATGAAGAGTTTGTCATTCACTGGCCTGAAAAAGTTAAATCTGAGAGCATATCCCTGAGTTGGGACCTCTGGAGACATTCTCCAATGACTAACGTTTAATCGAGCCCCTGGTGAAATGCTTGTGGTTTGCATAACTTCATTTTTGGAATGGCTTTAAATCTGGATAGTTTATTCTTACTCATAACTGTAGGTGGATGAAGTTTTCAATCAATTGCATATTAAAACATTTTTTAAAAATCTAACTTTCGCAGCTGGCTTAACGTTTTTACCCACCGGTCACGCACATCAGGAAATTGGGCGTCCATCATCTTTTTCCTGCCGATTCATGCCTGAATGTTGGATTTATTTTTCCTCTCTTTTCTCGTAGTTCTTGTCCCCTTTATCTTACATCGTCTGAAATACCCCACGTGCGTGTTCTAAAGCCGCAAGAGTTTCTGTCTCCTTTCCTGACTCTTTAATTCAATTGTTTGCGTCCTTTAAGTGGCACCTCAGCAATATTTTCCAGTCCCAACACTCACGTTCGCTGCACCAAATCCGCACGTGGGTCTGAATAATTTCTTGTATGCAAGGCTTTATAAGTTGGTTATGATATTGCCTCATAGGGCACATGACCGCTGCCAGGTCTACACGGAGTCAACCGAATGTGACCTGCTTATTAGGGAGACAGAAAGATGAACTGAAACTTATTCAAAGCCAAGAATGAGCTTGAGCGCCTGGGCACAAAGGAAAGGGCGACTGGCATTACTGCTGCCCAAGCCGTCAGACTCTCAGAGTCAGACTGAAGAAGTTGGGAAAAGCGAACATCCACCAGAGACTGCGGTGCCAAACAGAAGGAAAGGACTGCTCTTGGGTTAATCACCGAGTGAAGGGCTGGTTAAAAAGTAACCCATGTTCAAGAAAACAATTAGGATTGCGAAAAGTAAGAGATCATGGATCAACAGGCAAAATCATGGAAGAGGGAGTTCATTAAATTAAGCTCAGAAGGGATGACTGAAGAAGGCTTAAATTAAAAGGATACCAGGGCAGGATTCTCCATCTCTGAGACTAAGGGCTGGATTCTCCGATTCTGAGGCTATGTTTGGAGGAAGTGTCTAATTTTACGATGAAAAAGTCGGCCCCGCACCGATGCTCCGCCCAGTGGGGGGCCAGCAGCCGCGCCACGTAAAACCCCCCGGCATTCCCGACAGAATTGGCCGGAGATTTGCCGGGTCCGAGGCCGCGCCGTGCAACATGGCACCGGCTGCGCGCGGATCCGGTCTCCAAATACTGTCCCCCAGTAACCCCCCTCGCCACCCTCGGACCACCCCGCACCAGTGCCCCCAGCCCCCGCCAAAGCCCCCCCCCGCCCGTGGAACGGCTCCCCCAGAATGTGGCAGTGCTGGACTCAGTCCGCAGCCGCCATGCCAGGTTCACGAATAAAAAGTAGCATGAGTGACCCACGCTGTCGGGAGCATGGCCCATCGAGGGCGGAGCATTAGGGGAGGGCCTCAGGTGACGTCCTGGGGCAGTCCATACGGCATGCAGCGTGCTCTTCGTGTACGTCATTTTCGAGGGGGCAGAGCATCGCAAAAGAGGCACCACCCCCGAGTCCGGCGCAAACGGGGAACTCCGGCCGATCACTGAACGCGACTTAGGCGCGGCGACTGTGAATCCCGCCCTAAGTGTTGGCGCCAATGCAGAATCCGTGGACTTTCACAACAGAAAAACTTGCGCTGCACCTGGATCGATTCTGCTACCATTGAGGGGTTAGCACCAGTGCCTCATGGAACACAATCGATTCCAATTAAAAAAGGAGCGAGATTCGCCGGGTCCATTATTGGCACTCGGGAGGCTGACAAGCTGCAGCCGCACATACACATTACAATCCTCCCACATGCTCATCCCAGCCAACAAATGGCACTGGTTATGCTGCAGTGTGCCCATTCAGCTGATGGGTCGGCGAGGGCCAGAGGGCAGCCGGGGGGGGGGGACACCTATATGACCTGTTCATAGTGGGCTATTAACGGTGTGCGCATCTGCATGGCTGCCTTGCCGGCTGCGGCAATGGTGTTCTGTGCTTGTCCACCCCGATGCAACAGCTCACCTTCTGGCCACCCCAACTACTTCCCTGGCCCTCCAGAAGCCCCCGGCCAGCAGCACAGCTGTCAGCAAACTATGGTGCAGTTGGACACCTCCCATACGCCCGCTCTCTCCTTCAGCAGCCACCACGCCGGTTTCACGACTTTTAAAAGCACAAGTGAACACGCCGTCGGGAACCCCCCCCATCGGAGGCGGAGAATTGCAGAGGCCCCGGAGAATACTGGGTCGGGCCCGCTCATGATATTCAAACGGTGTTTACTGTACATGTGTCCTGGGACGCATTGACACCGCTGTTGAGGTGCTGGAGGTTTGCAATCTGGCGTCAAATTGGCACCTGCTTTGATTTCAGCGTAGAACCGATTCTCCGAATCGAATCGCCTGTCCCGATCTTGGCACGAAGAATCCCGCCCCAGAAGTTTCACCTTGGCTGAGAAAGGAAAAGGGCGGGATTCTCCATTTCTGAGACTAAGGGCTGGATTCTCCGATCCTAATTGTTTTCTTGAACATGGGTGACATTTTAACCAGCCCTTCACTCGGTGATTAACCCAAGAGCAGTCCTGTTAACTCCTGGAGGACAGGCATTAAATTTAAAACGCAATCGTACCATCTCGACGCGCCTGACGTGGGACAGGAAGAGGCATTTAAATCTCGCAAGATTTGCGACGCTCGGGACACTTGTCCAGGATGCGCCGACCTATGCAGAGGCTACTGAAGGAAAACTACACTCAGTGGACTAACATACTCGACGCCAGGCACCTCCTCTCCACACGGCGTCAACTTCCCGGTGAGTCGGTGGAAGATTTCTGGCGTGCCCCGCTCCCTCTAGTTAGAGACTGTGACTGTCAGGCCGTTTCGGCCACGGAACACTCAAATTTGCTAATGAGAGACGCATTTGTTATGGGCATAGGGTCTGACTACATCCGGCAGCGCCTCTTAGAGGGGGCCACGCTCGACCTCGCAACGACCAAAAAATGAACGCTTTCACTTACAGTCACACCACGCAACATTCAGGCCTATGCCCCCGACCGCACGGCCCACCCCCCTGTGCATCGTGGATTCCGCAGATGGCCGCCCCATCGTGGACACAATCAGCGACCGCCCTCAGCCAATCCCGCGCCTGTGCCGCGCGGCAGCAAACCAACCCCGGGGGGCCCAAATGCTACATCTGTGGGCAGTCAAAACACCCCTACAGTGCTGCCCGGCACGGAGCGCCCTCTGCAAGGCCTGTGGCAAGAAGGGACATTCCACTGCAGTGTGCCAGGCCCGCTCAATCACTGCTATTGTCCCGGCACGCCTACGTCCAGCCAGTGGGCTCCGCCAATATTCCCCTCCCAGGACCACCTGCTGCCAGTGGACGCCGCCATCTTGCTCGACTCGCAACACGTGCGGCCCGTGGGCGTCGCCTTCTTGTTCCTCCCAGGATCAACGGGCGCCGCCATCTTGCTTTCCCCATGACACGTGCGGCCCATGGGCGCCGCCACCTTACCAGACTCAGGACCCATGCCCATCGGGCACCTCATTTGGCCGCTCATCGCCTGCAACCTCCAACGACCAGCCGCGTCTCGCCTCGGTCACGATTGACCAGTCTCGACCACACCACCTCGCGACTGCTTCAACTAAAGTGATGGTCAACGGGCACGAGATCTCCTGCCTGCTGGACTTCGGGAGCACTGAGAGCTTCATCCGCGGTCCAAAAATCTCCCGGCCTCCCGCTGGCAGGAAGTCCTCCCTGACGCACTTCACTCCGTTCGGTCGCTCCTTTGCACCGCGACTAATGAAACCCCCCATGAACGTCTCTTTGCCTTCCCTAGGAAGTCCACCTTTGGGGTTTCGCTCCCGACATGGCTGGCAGCCCAGGACCCGTTCTCCTCCGTAGACACGTTCAACTCCAGAAGGCGAGCCTGTTGGTTGAGAGGGTACAGCTACTTCACACTAACCCGCAGTACGCCTACGTAGCGTACCCCGACTGCCGCCAAGACACAGTCTCCCTCAGGGACCTGGCACCAGCTGGTTCCACACACACACCCCCTCCGACCCGGCGCCACCCCCCCCCCCCCCCCCCCCACCCCGGCGCATCCTACTGCAGCGCCCGCTCCGGGACAATCCATCCTCCGCTTGCTCAAAACCGGGGATGAAGAGGATTTTGACACGCTCCCGGAGTCACCGAAGACCAAGCCGCCGCCGGGGTCGCCACCAGGACTGCGGCGCTCTCAACGACAGATGAAGGCACCGGACCGCCTGAATTTGTAATACTACCTGTACTTTTAAAACACAACTTTCTGTATATAGTTCTCCACCACCCCCGCTGGACTCACTTCTTTAACAGGGGGTGAATGTGGTAGTCACCACTGATGTATATATTGTATAGAAAGGATGCTGAGATAGGTGCTTTACGGTAAGGCCCCTGTGCTACAGGTACGGGGGTAGATCCCTGCCTGCTGGCTCTGCCCAGTAGGCGGAGTATAAATATGTGTGCTCCCAGTACAGCAGCCATTTCATTAGCTGCCATAGGAGGCCACACATCATCAGTGTAATAAAGCCTCGATTACATCCTACTCTCGTCTTCGTGTAATTGATCGTGCATCAGGTTGTAACAATAGCGTTTCCAATAAGAGTGACTCTAAAATGGAGTGATGAGATGCAGTACACGCTAGCCCTTAATCATTATATGGTGACCATACATCAGCCTCAATATATCACCAACAACAAACCTTTGCATTGGAGCCTTTGAATATTGTAAAACACCCCCAACTATTTTTACAAGTGTCTGTGTTTTTTCTAAACCTCCACCAAGTCGTGATGATCTGTGTGAGTGTCAGACCATCATCCAAAATGGACAATTTTACATTAAAATAATTCTGCAAGCAGGTATATTTATATTTAAAAAATATCAGCAGTTGAACTGGGCAGCTATGTGGTCAATGAATTCAGAGGCTCAAAATGTAATTTCAGCAGGAGTGAAATAAGGAGGTTGGATTGTAAAATGTAATAAATCATTTATGCCCTCTAGAATCTGAATTGAAGAGTTGATTCCACAGTCACAGCAATATATATATAAATATTCCCAATATATATATAAACAATGCTAATAATTATCCTGACTTACTTTCTTTCTTCTTGCTCCTCTGTGCTGTTATACAGCTGAGATTGTGGGTTGGTAATATATTTTGAGAGCTTCTTCAATGTCAGTCTATAACTTGTGTCCTATCTATCGGTAGGTAAGGTCTTCATCTCTTATTGGCACTTGATGCTGAAGGCAACTGTTCACCCCATTTAAAATTGTGATGTGCTTTTTAGCGCGGCAGATTCCATTGATAATACTGTCCCTATAACCTGGGTGCATGGAATCCTGCAATTATTTATTGAATCATTTGTCATTGTCTCTTTATTAGGGGCTATGCCTTTTTTCCCTCATCATTCTTGTTATGTTCTGTGGTTTTCTGGATCAACTATTGGTCCCATTGTTTCTCAGCATCTTGCCATCATATTGTCTCCCAACTCTGTATATGTTTGGTTGAAGTATAGTAAAGGGTTAACAAGAGAGATTACATGTATATCAACACTAGATGGCATCACTGAGTGATCTTATAAAAGGCTGGGTCTCCATGTCTGCTGGGAGAAGCTAATGGAGATTTTGATGTAGAAGGATAGTGTGAGGTTGAGTTAGAGTGTAGTTTATATATTGGAGAGATTATTAATTACTGTATCACAGATTCAGTACTATTATTTTATTATCTGTTACTCAGTAAAGTTTGCGAACCTAATCAAGTTAAGTAGTGTAAAATAAATTATTTTGATTTAAACATATAGTTTTATATTCTTTGTCAGCACTACATATTTGGCTATCTTGGAGAACAAAACAAAGAACAAACGCATGATGTGCTTATAGTTCCTTTTTGTTGTTCTATCTGATCTTATGACTCTGCCCTGGTTATTCCTTTGATTTAAATTCAATTGTTGTATTTTGAAGTGTTTTACTCATCTTTGAACAATCTGGAATATCCTGTTTTATATCACCAACCACATCTTTATCGCGTTTTTTTTTCATTTTTAGACCTGTTTACAGGATCTATTTACACATTGATTTTCCTTCCTTTCTGCATTTGTCTCAATCCTATAAAGGGACTTTCATGTTTCAACATGTGGATCTTTTATCTTGAAAGACAGCGATGGACCCGCTAAGTAATTCTAATTCGTTTTCAAATATTGAGTTCGGATTTAGACATGAGCAACAATTCTTATCTTTTATTTTATTGAAGCCTTTTCAAATATTCCCGACTGATTGCTCAGCCAGTCTACTGCATACCTCCTCAGGCCAAAGGGGTAATTGCACTATTCTAATTTACAACTCAGCCAGCCACAACAAGGGAGGCCCATACCATGCCTGGAGTTTGAAGCTTTGATTTGATTACGTCAGTCACGCAGTTTACAACCAAGGCGGCAACAGCAGGACCACAGAGGAGATTTTACTGTAATGGTCTCTGCTCAATACATTTAACTGACTGCAGCAAAAGTCATTAATTTCAGTGGAGATGGGGGACTCCAAGTTAAAGGCCTGAAGGGCCATGTCTTTTAAATTTGATTAACTGTCGCTTACATAAAATTAAAGTGTGCGCTTGATCCCAGTGACTGGTACTGCTTTTAAAATACACTACTGTCTTTTCTGCAGTGAATGAATGGATTGTCAACTTTGTGAATGAAGTGAACCGCAACACGGAGATTATTATTAATAATAATAATCTTTGTTATTGTCACAAGTAGGCTTATATTAACACTCCAATGAAGTTCTTGTGAAATGCTCCTAGTCGTCACACTCCGGCGCCTGTTCAGAAACAGAGGGAGAATTCAGAAAGTCCAATTCAACTAACAGTACCTCTTTTGGGACTTGTGGGAGGAAACCGGAGCACCCGGAGGAAACCCACGCAGACACAGGGAGAATGTGCAGACTCCGTACTGACAGTGGCCCAACCTGGGAATTAAAGTGAGAACAATGGTGGAGAGTACAGGTGAGGTGTGCAATCCTTTCCAAGCGTTGTGTAGTTGGGGTAGAGATTCTGCACATATGCTGAACACTGGGGGGCTACTGTTGTGAAGAAGACTGTTAGAAGTGCATCAGAAACTCAGCAAGATATGTGTATGATATTTTTTGGATAAAACAGGAAGTTTCAACAAGATGCGTTCAGAATCAGAGCCGGTCCCTGGACAAGTAATCCAGAGGCCCAGGGGACAAAGGCTCAAACGCCACCATGGCAGCTGGTTGAAATTAAATTCAAATTAATAAAAAAATAAATCTGGAATTGAAAACTATTCTCAGTAATGATGACCATGAAATTATCATCAATTGTCATTCAAAAAAAGCATCTAGTTCGCTAAAGTCCTTTAGGAGCTGGCTTTTCACAGTAACTTCATTGAAGCCGACTTGTGACAATAAACGATTATTATTGTTATTGTTATTAATCAGGAAGGAAATCTGCCATGCTCAGGTGGTCTGGCCTACATGTGACTCCAGATGCACAGTGTGGTTCACTCTTAACTGCCCTCTGAAATGGCCTCAGCAAGCCACTCAGTTAAAGGGTAGTTAGGGAAGGACAACAAATTCTAGCATTGCTAATGAGAGAGACACACACGTGCACACACAGACGCACATGCACACACACACGCATACATACCATTATTGATGAAACCAAGCCCTCAATGATCCTAATTTCTTCGTGGTTGTAACATGCAAAGCAGTTATTTTATCAACTCACTTGTCTTCAACACACCAAAAATAGACACCACAAAATGGTCTTATGTTACAGACAGCTGAACGCTACACTGCAAAAGAGAAGTTAATTTTAAGCTGTCTCAGGAAGCAATTTCAATTTACAGTAAAATACAGTATCATTAAAATGTTACAATCAATTTTTAGTAGCAAGATGAAATGTTGTCAACAACGTGCAGTGGTGCACCAAATGTAGCCATGACTCTTCTGATTAATGTTCAGTACTGCAATTCCATTTAACACCAAAAGACACAGCTTGTTTATTTGAGTCTGCAATGAATAGACTCCCTTGGGTAACATTGTAGAAATGTCTGGAAAGCTCCAGTCTGGTTCAACCCCTAAAGAATCCCAATTTTGTTTAAGAAAATCAAACATATAACTGGACCGAACCATGCCCTGATTTAACAATTTAATTATTTTGTCTACAGTTAATCTGGTCTTTTTAAAAAATCTGTTCTTTGGATGTGGCCATCACTGGCCTGTCCAGAATTACTCCCCAGGCCATAATGCCCAAACTCAACTGTACTAACAGAGAAGGCAATGGTCAGCCTCTTTCTTGAACCACTGCAGCCCAGGTAGGTGCAGTACTGTGAGGAGACAGTTCCAAGATTTCGACCCAGAAACAATGAAGGAATGGAAATAAATTTCCAAGTCAAGGTGGTGAGTGACTTAGGGGGAACTTGCAAGGTGGTGGTGTTCTCGTTGTGATGAATGTGAGGGGTTACATATTATATTTAATATTTCTTGTCGTAATGTTATTAAAAACCCTGGTTTAAGATATATACAGGCAGGAGTTTTTGGGGGGTTATTCGGGAGGCACAACAGAAATTCATCCCAAGGAGGAGGAAACATGCTAAAGGAAGGACAAGGCATCCATGATGAGGGAAGTCAAAGACAGCATAAAAGCAAATGAAAAAGCATACAAAATGGCGAGTATTAGTGGGAAACCAGAGTATTGGTAAGTCTTTAAAAGCGAGCAGAGGACAACGAAAAAAACAATACGGGGGGAGAAGATGAAATATGAGTGCAAGATAGCTAGTAAGATAAAGGAAGATAGGAAGAGTTTTTTTCAACATATAAAAGGTAAGAGAGAGGCAGAAATAGACATTGGACCACTGTAAAAATGTGGCTGGAGAAGTAATAATAGGAAACAAAGAAACGGCAGAGAAACTGAATAGTTACTTTACATCAGTCTTTATGGCGGAAGACACCAGTGGGATGTCAGAGCTCCAGGAGAATCAGGGGCAGAGGTGAATTCAGTGACAATCACTAAGGAGAAGGTTCTGGGAAAACGTAAAGGCCTGAAGGTGGATAAATCACCTGGACTGGATGGGCTACATCCCAGGGTTCTAAAAGAAATAGCTGAGGAGATTGTGGAGGCATTGGTGGTGATCTTTCAGGAATCACTGGAGGCAGGAAGGGTCCCAGAGGACTGGAAAGTGGCTAATGTAACACCGCTGTTTAAAAAGGGAGGGAGTCAGAAGACGAGAAATTATAGGCGGGTTAGCCTGTCTTCGGTCATTGGTAAGATTTTAGATTCCGTTATTAAAGATGAAATTGTGGAGTACTTGGAAGTGCATGATAAAATAGGACTGATTCAGCACGGCTTCCTCAAGGGGAGGTCATGTGTGACAAATCTGTTACAGTTCTTTGAGGAAGTAACAAGTATTTAGACAAAGGAGAACCAGTGGATGTGATTTATTTAGATTTTCAGACGTCCTTTGACAAGGTGTCACATAGGAGACTATTGAATAAGTTAATACCCATGGTGTTAAGGGTAAGATCCTGGGATAGCTAGAGGATTAGCTGACTGGCAGATGGCAGAGAGTGGGGATAAAGGGGTCTTTTTCAGGATGGCAGCAGGTGACTAGTGGTGTGCCTCAGGGGTTGGTGCAGGGACAAGAACTTTTCGCAATATACATTAATTATCTGGAAGAAGGAATTGAAGGCATTGTTGCTATGTTTGCAGATGATACAAAGATCTGTAGAGGGACAGGCAGTATTGAGGAAGCAAGCGGGCTGCAGAATGACTTGGACAGGCTAGGAGAGTGGGCAAAGAAGTGACAGATGGAATACAAAGTGGAAAAGTGTGAAGTTATGCACTTTGGAAGGAGAAATGGAGGCATTGACTATTTTTCAAATGGGAAATGCTTAGGAAATCAGAAGCACAAAGGGACTTGTGAGTCTTTATTCACGGTTCACTTAAGGTTAACAGCAGGTAGGAAGGCAAATGCAATGTTAGCATGCATGTTGAGAGGGCTAGAATACAAGACCAGGCATGTACTTCTGAGGCTATATGTGGCACTGGTCAGACCCCATTTGGAGTATTATGAGCAGTTTTGGGCCCAGTGTCAAAGGAAGGATGTGCTGGCCTTGGAAAGTGTCCAGAGGAGGTTCACAAGAATGATCATTGGAATGAAAAGTTTATCGTATGAGGAATGGTTGAGGACTCTGGGTCTGTAATCGTTGGAGTTTAGAAAGATGAGGGGGTATCTTATTGAAATTTACAGGAAACTCCGAGGCCTGGATAGAGTGGATGTGGAGAGGATGTTTCCACTTGTAGGAGAAACTAGAAGCAGAGTACATAAACTCAGACTAAAGGGACGATCCTTTAAAACAGAGATGAGGAGGAATTTCTTCAGCCAGAGGGTGGTGAATCTGTTGAACTCTTTGCCGCAGAAGGCTGTGGAGGTCAAATCGCTGAGTGTCTTTAGACAGAGATAGATAGGCTCTTGATTAATATGGGGATCAGGGGTTATGGGAAGAAGACAGGAGAATGGGGATGAGAAAAATATCAGCTGTGATTGAATGATGGAGCAGACTCGATGGGCCGAGTGGCATAATTCTGCTCCTATGTCATATGGTCTTATGGACTTATGTCTGCAAAAGCTGTGATTAAGGGGTCGTGAAGGTGAGGTAATCAGTGATTTTTAACCATTTCCCTTCCTACAGATAGATGTCTAATGGAACATTGTTTTGAATTTGGAGGATCCCTGGGGTGTAGATCATTTATGAGAGATGGTGCTTAGTCCTGGATAATCAGGTCATGGGGCATCTTATTGGGAGGAGACTGAAATTGGCTCAAGATGAAATTAAGGGGTGCAGCTTGGTCTGTCTGCAGTTTGCAGTTTGCCCACATTCTCTTGCACCCAAGATGGCCCCGGAGTGAGGCGACTCTCTGCAAGCTCTCCCAAACAGATGCACTTTTTACTCAACTTATACTCGTTCTAATCTTTTAAAAATTAACATTATTACTCACCTCTCTCTTTTATCTTCTCTTGCAGGCTTGAACATCCTCTGTGGCCCTTGGAGACCTTTTGACCCGACCCGACCTGACCTCCGCAACCTGGAAGAAGATCAGGACCAAACCGGAAGTGAAGCCCTGACCTCGATTTGGAGTCGACCCGGATCTCGGAGCTCCCAACCCGGCCTAACTACCGACGTCAGCCTCGGATCGCCTTGCCCAGTCCACGGAGCTCCCGACCCGACCCCCGATGGCAAGACCCGGCCCAACGCGACCCCCAGATACCCGCCCAGCGACCCGACCCGGAGAGGCACGCCCAACAACCCGACCTACCTGGTGATGGAAGAAAGAAAAATCCACGTGGAGGCCCGACCGGGCCTACTTCAAGATCTGACCCCAGGAGCGCCCAGGGAGGGAACAAACCATGGGACCCAGCCCAATCTGCCTCAGGAAGCCCCTGCCCATGACCCAGGACCTCCGAAACGGCGGAGATCCCGCACGAGGACCCAAACGCGCTACAAGGTATTCCCGCGCCCGCAGAACGTCGGGACCCATCCGGATCGCAAACATGCCCCCCGAGCAACCACTCTACCTCAACCAGCGCCCGGGACCCTGCCAGACGCGACCCCAGATACGTAAACAGCGCCCTCGTCCCCGCCAGCGCCCTGGACACCGCCAGACGCGACCACCTACCTTCCACAAGAGCTGACATCTGCTATCAGACCCCAGGATCATCCAGCAGCAGCTGCCGACCGAGGAAGTGAGAGAAATGCGACGGTCTGCAGGTTAGACTGAAGCAACGCGGTTTCAAGACCACTCTCCCCAGCATACTCCTGGCAAACATCCAAGCGATCAAAAATAAGCTGGATGAACTTAACGCCAGACTTACCTCTCAGAAGGAAGTAAGAGACTGCTGTGTGCTCTGTTTCACAGAGACATGGCTCACCCCCGCCTCACCGGACTGTGCCATACAACCTGAAGGCTTCTCAATTCACCGGGCGGACCGCAAGGCATCATCAAGCAAAGCGAAGGGTGGAGGGGCGTGCCTCCTCATCAACTCCTCCTGGTGCTTGGATGTGGCGACTCTGGCGACCTACTGCTCCCAGACCTGGAATACCTGACCGTGAAGTGCCGCCCATATTATCTTCCACATGAGTTCACTTCAGCCATTATCACAGCGGTCTACATCCCACCCCAGGCAGAAGTGAGGAAGGCGCTGGACGAACTATACACAGTAATAAACAACTACGAAACAGAACACCCGGAGGCTTTGTTCATCGTGGCCGGAGACTTCAACAAGGCCTACCTCAAGAGTGTACTGCCAAAATTCCACCAGCACATCTCCTGTCCCACCAGGGGCGACAAAACTCTTGACCACTGCTACTCAAAAATCAAGGGCGCCTACCGTTCCATCCCCCGACCGCACTTTGGGAAATCAGACCATAAGGCTGTTCTCCTTCTCCCGGCATACAAGCTGAAACTCAAGCGGGAGAATCCAGCTAAGAAGGTTGTGCAGTGCTGGTCCGAGGAGACAGAAGAGCTATTATGTGACTGCTTAGAGACAGTGGACTGGTCCATATTTAAGAACTCAGTGACCAACTTAAATAAGTATGCCACCACCATCACAGACTTCATCAGCAAATGTGTGGACGACTGCGTGCCAAAGAAAACAGTACGTACGTTCCCCAACCGGAAACCATGGCTCAATCGCGAGATTGACTCCCTACTGAAGGACAGATCTGAGGCGTTTAAGTCAGACGACGCTGACCTATACAAAAAATCCAGGTGCGACCTCCGCAAAGCCATCCGAGATGCCAAGAGAGAATATCAAACCAAGCTAGAGTCACAGACAGACTCTCGGCGGTTGTGGCAAGGACTAAACAACATAACGGGCTACAAAGCAAAGCCGAGCAGTATCTCCGGCAGCAGCGCACCCCTCCCCGATGAACTCAATGCATTCTATGCTCGGTTCGAGCAGGTAACCAACAATCCGCTGGCGAGTGCCCCAGCAGCCCATACTTCACCCATACCCACCATCACAGCTTCCAAAGTCAGATTGGTCTTCCTGAAAGTGAACCCTCGGAAGGCGACGGGCCCGGACGGGATCGCTGGTCGTGCACTCAGAGCCTGCGCGGACCAGCTGGCAGAGGTATTCGCGGACATCTTTAACCTGTCCCTACTCCACTCCGAGGTCCCCACCTGCTTCAAGAAGACCACCATCATACCGGTACCAAAGAAGAACCAGCAAACGTGCCTCAATGACTACCGACCAGTGGCCCTGACTTCAGTCGTAATGAAGTGCTTCGAGAGGTTGATCATGAAGCGCATTACCTCTATACTCCCAGAACGCCTTGATCCGCTGCAATTCGCATACCGCTGCAACCGATCCACATCAGACACCATTTCCCTGGCCCTACATTCATCTCTGGAGCATCTCGAAAACAAGGACTCCTACATTAGACTCCTATTTATTGACTAAAGCTCTGCCTTCAACACCATATTCCCAGCCAAGCTCATATCAAAGCTCCAAAACCTAGGACTTGGCTCCCCACTCTGCAACTGGATCCTCGATTTTCTGACCAACAGACCACAATCAGTGAGAATGAACAACAACACCTCCTCCACAATAGTCCTCAACACCGGCGCCCCGCAAGGCTGCGTACTTAGCCCCTTACTCTACTCCCTGTACACACACGACTGCGTGGCAAAACTTGGTTCTAACTCCATCTACAAGTTTGCTGACGATACGACCATAGTGGGCCAGATCTCGAATAACGACGAGTCCGAATACAGGAGGGAGATAGAGAACCTAGTGGAGTGGTGTAGCGACAACAATCTCTCCCTCAATGCCAGCAAAACTAAAGAGCTGGTAATTGACTTCAGGAAGCAAAGTACTGTACACACCCCTGTCAGCATCAATGGGGCCGTGGTGGAGATGGTTAGCAGTTTCAAATTCCTAGGGGTGCACATCTCCAAAAATCTGTCCTGGTCCACGCACGTCGACGCTACCACCAAGAAAGCACAACAGCGCCTATACTTCCTCAGGAAACTAAGGAAATTTGGCATGTCCACATTAGCCCTTACCAACTTTTAAAGATGCACCATAGAAAGCATCCTATCGGGCTGCATCACAGCCTGGTATGGCAATTGCTCGGCCCAGGACCGCAAGAAACTTCAGAGAGTCGTGAACACCGCCCAGTCCATCACACAAACCTGCCTTCCATCCATTGACTCCATCTACACCGCCCGCTGCCTGGGGAAAGCGGGCAGCATAATGAAAGATCCCTCCCACCCGGCTTACTCACTCTTCCAACTTCTTCCATCGGGCAAGAGATACAGAAGTCTGAGAACACGCACGAACAGACTCAAAAGCAGCTTCTTCCCCACTAGCACCAGTCTCCTAAATGACCCTTTTATGGATTAACCTCATTAGCACTACACCCTGTATGCTTCATCCGATGCCAGTGCTTATGTAACATTGTATATGTTGTGTTGCCCTATTATGTATTTTCTTTTATTCCCTTTTCTTCTCATGTACTTAATGATCAGTGGAGCTGCTCGCAGAAAAATACTTTTCACTGTACCTCGGTACATGTGACAATAAACAAATCCAATCCAATCCAATCCAAGATTTTAGTCTGATCAGCAGGTCTTCAGTTGACTCCTAAAAGGTTCTCACCAAGGCTTTTGCCTAGAGAAAAGCAAGTAAACCTGATTGTTAACTTTATTTATAAGTGGTCTATGAACTATTTTGGTTTGCTTATTTGGTATGTACATATTTTTGCGGGGAATGAGTTAATTTTTTTTCCTTTTAGTTAAGAATCGTTTTAACTGTTAACTGTGAAGGTGTTACTTTGTTGCTAATGTGATTGATGCTGTGTTAAAATTAAAGTTTGTTTTAACATAAAGATACCTATTGGTCTGTGTTATCACTTCGGTGGTGAAGCATCCATTCCTCACAGTTTTACAAATTGCAAACCTTTGGCAGCTCTCTCCTGGGATCCTAATACCCTGTGTCTTCTGCCCTTGTCCTTCTAGATGCTTGAGGTCGAGGGTTTGGAAGGTACTGTCAAAGGAACCTTGTCAAATAGCTGCGTTGCATAATTTTGACACTGCGCACCAGTTATGGAGTGAGTGAATGTTTGAGGTGCTGGATTTGATATGGATCATGTGGGCTCCTTTGTCCTGGATGGTGTTGAGCTTATGAGTGCTATTAGAGCTGCACTCATCCAGGTAAGTGAGCAGTGTTCCATCAGATTTATCACTCCTGCCTTTTAGATTGTGGGTTACTCTGTCACGGAATTTCCAGCCTCTGACCTGCTCTTGTAGTCACAATAGTCAAATGGCTAGTCCAGTTCAGTTTTTGGTCAATGATATCCACCAGGATGTTGGCAGTGGGGAATTCAGTTATGGTCATTGCCTGGCACTTGTGCATTGCAAACATCACTTGCCACTTAACAGCTGAAGCCTGAATGCAGTCCACATCATTCGGGCACCAATTGTTTTATTATCTGAAGCGTTGCCCCTGAATACTGTGTAATCATCAGCAATCATGTCTGACTCCCAATTTATGCCAACAGATTTCTTTCAATAAACATAAACTTAACACTGATTCTTTAATGTACACTCATATTTATATTGCAAAATCTGTATTCCACTGAAGTACCATATTCTTGTGATAAGACAGAAGGAATAAATAAATATGATGGTGGAAAATGATTTGCAGCTTGATCGTTCACATTGCTTTAGTACAATAAATAAGGACGGCAAAGACAAATGTTTGAAACAGTTCAGTCTGCTGAACTGTGCTAATCTAATATTAGTTTAGAGGGCAGAGAAATCTGCTGGGATACTTTTGATGGTCAAAATCAAATCAGAAAAGTAGCATGCATGTTGTTGCTTAGTCATGCACAGGGATATAAACAGTGTCTGATTGTAAAGACCAATAAGTGGGCTGAATAACTGGTTGCTGTCTGTTATCAGTACTCTGAGGACACTACTGGAATCAAACAATGTGCAATATAATAGTGCTATAAAGATTATATTTTCCAAATAGACACAAGGAGCAAGGAATTTCATTGCAAGATACCCACGTTTGCCAGTATGAGCTGGCAAGGTTTCTTCCCACCTGTGCACACACAAAACACTATCCACTGGATATCTTTCAAATAAAACTAAGCATCTTTATTCATAGAATTAACGAATGATACAGAACAGAAGGAGGTCATTCAGTCCATTGCCTTGTGCCAACTCATTAACAGAGCTGTCCAATTATTCTGACTCCCCTGCTCTTTCCCTATAGCACCACAATTTCTTTTCCACTTCCAATGGTTCATCATTCAGTTTGAAAGTTATTATTCAGTCAGCTTGCACCAGCCTTTCGAGCAAATGTGCTCCAGATCTAGTCACCTCTGGTTATTATGCCAAATACCTTGGGCGGGGTTCTCTGTCCAGCGACGCTGGAATCGCGACTCATGATCGAGCTGAAAATCATGCGTCAGCTGGAAAACGACGTTGATGCCAAATTCCCCGGCGCCTTGATAGTGGTGTGAATGAGTTCCACTCTGCGTGCCGGCGTTGGCATGCAAATTCTACAGTAACTGCCGTTAGCATATCATTAACACCCCACCCGGTACTCTCTGGCCTCCCACAATGCTCCGCCTCTGCCAGGCGGAAGCGATGATGGCGTAGTTCACTTGTGGTATTTAAAATTGGGGAACAGGTGCCATGGCTGATGAGAGAGAGGGAGAAGAGGTAAGCCAAGTTACCAAAGGCACAACGGTGAGCTGCCAGTTGTGCCGCTGGCCGGGTGATGTCTGCCAGGGACAGGGGGAAGTATCGGGAAATGACCAGGGGCTGGCAATGGGGGTCAGGCTTTCCTCCCAGTACCGGGATGTCCGGGCATGGACCGTCATTGTTACGGCCTGAAATTAAAGTTCTGGAAGGGCATCACTCACCTTGAATGTTGTTAATTGCAGAAAGGTTTTGGTTCCACCGCCATTGTCAGAAAGAAGGTGAAAGCATTTTACAATTCGTAGAGACATAACGATGTTTAGCAAAATACTGTGAGTTTGGTGCAACACTAGACGATGCTGTTCGTGATGGGGCTAGTATGTGGACTCTGCAATGAAGCTATTCAGAGGAAGTTACTTACTGGAAGCGACTTAACTCTCAAATCTGCTGTAGACGTTGCCACATCTATAGAGCTGGCAACAAAAGAGGTTTCACAGATCGGGGCTGGAGTGAAGATCCACAAGATGGAGACCATCAGAAACAAGGCTGCAAAGGGACAACCATGTCATTGACATTGACATTGGCAAGTTGGACATTCAGCAGAAGAATGCTGGAGTAGAGAAAATAAGTGCAAGAACTGTGGCAAAAATGGCCATATTGCCAAAGCACATGGGGAACGGCAAATTTCACCGCCACACAAGGTGTGGAAGCAAAATAGACACATTTATGCAGATTAGTCATGTCTGTAAGTTAATAGAGCAGGTTCAAAACCCCTCAGGAGATGACTTTCCCAAACAACTTCAGGAGTTGAAACTAGGCGTCTCGTTGGTAAGGGGTGATCAACCACATTTCTGGGTATTCCCGAGACTTGATGGTAGCTTAATCAAAATGTAAGTGGATACGTGCGCAGCTATATTGTTGATACCCGAGATCCTACCATGAAAAGGATAAATTATGATAAAGTAGAAGGAAATAGACCAACAGCAGAGTTGCCTCTCCAGGGCCGCAGTGGTTAGCACTGGGACTGCGGCGCTGAGGACCTGGGCTCGAATCCCAGCCCTGGGTTGCTGTCCATGTGGAGTTTGCACATTCTCCCCATGTCTGCGTGGGTTTCACCCCCACAACCCAAAGATGTGCAGGTTTGGTGGATTGGCCACGTTAAATTGCCCCTCAATTGGGGAAAAAAAAAACATTTTAAGAAAAAAAAGAAGAATTGCCTCTCCAAATTGCTCATGGTCATTTTCCTACTGTTTTTGGTCGATCATAGTTGGGAAAAAATTAAACTCAACTGGGAGGCGGTGAATCAACTCATGGATTCAAACACTGAGCTGCAGTAACTTCTGGGAAAGTATGAAAAGGTGTTTGAAGATCCACTGACAGGAGTTGAAGTTCAACTGAAAATCAAGCCAAACAGTATGCCAAAATATCTCAAAGCCAAAAACATATCATACGCTATCAGGCCAAAAATCAAAGAAGAACAAAAAGGCTATTCCAAACATTGAACCAGTTGCTACAAGTAATTGGCTGACACCAATAGTCCTTGTATTGAAACATGATGGCTCAGTAACTTTTAACCCGCTTTGGGCATCAATCTGTGTCCACTGTCGTTGATTGAAGACCTGTTTGATGGACCTTCTGGAGAGCAGACATTCAATGAAATAGATCTCTCACTGGTGCATTTACAAATGATTGTGGCTGCAAAATCACAGCCGCTACTCACTATCGTGACACACAAAGGTCTGTTCATTGACAGAAGACTTCAATTTCGAATAACATCTCCTCCTGCTGTTTTTCAGAGGTCCATGGACCAAATTATGAATGGGGTAAATGGTCTGCAATGTTATCTCAATGGCATTCCCATCACCGGTTCAAGTGAACAAGCGCACTTGAAGCTAAAAATTAGATACGTTTACAAAATCATAATCTCCGAGTTAAGAAGGAAAAATGTGACTTTTTTAAGATATCCATGAACTACCTGGGGTCTCGCCATTGATTTTTTTTCCCCTTATTAATTTAGAGTGCCCAATTCATTTTTCCAATTAAGGGGCAATTTAGTGTGGCCAATCCACCTATCCTGCACATCTTTTGGGTTGTGGGGGCAAAAACACGGGGAGAATGTGCAAACTCCACACGGACAGTGACCCAGAGCCAGGATCGAACCCGGGACCTCGGCGCCGTGAGGCAGAAATGCCAACCACTGTGTCACCGTGCTGTCAGGTCATGACATTGATAAAGATGGCTTACAGAAGTAGCTGAAAAAGATGACAGCGATCTTAGAAGCATCACATCCTCAAAATGTGACATTACTGAGGTCGTTTCTGGGATTAATCAATTATTATGGAAAATCTGTTTTGAAATTAGGAACACGATTGAAGCCTTTACACTGTCATGTGCCAAACAGATATGGCATTGGTTAGAAGAATGCAAAAGTGCATATAATAGAGGTAAAGGAAGCCTTAAAACAATCAGAACTATTGGCTCACAACAATCCCAAGCTTAAATTACACCTTGCTTGTGATGTGTCACCTGATGGGACTGGTGCAGTTGTCTTGCACATTGTGCCTTAAGGAGAGGTACGACTAATATAATTTGCTTCACAAACTCTTCCAGAGCAGAAACAAATTATACTCAACTCAAAAAAAATGCTTTGAGTATCATCTTCGAAGTAAGAAGGTTTCACCACTACCTATATTGATATAATTTCTCTCTCTTGATAATCACCGCCTTTTGATGACAATATTTGGATCGTATAAAGACATTCCTTCTCGTCAGTTACAGAGATGGGGCGGGATTCTTCCCTACCCGGCGGGGCGGGGGGTTCTGGTGTAATGGAGTGGCGGGAACCACTCCGACGTCGGGCAGCCCCAAAGGTGCGGAGCTTGAGGGGCTAGGCCCGCGCCGGAGCGGTTTCCGCTTCAGCGGCTGGCGGGAAAGGCCTTTGGCTGACGTCATCCCCGCGCATGCGCAGGGGAGGGGGGCTCTTCCGCCTCCGCCATAGTGAAGACCGTGGCGAAGGTGGAAGAAAAAGAGTGCCCCTACGGTACAGGCCCGCCCGCGGATCGGTGGGCCCCGATCGTGAGCCAGGCCACCGTGGGGGAATCCCCCGGGGCCTGATCGCCCCACGCCCCCCCTAGGACACCGGAGCCCGCCCACGCCGCCTTGTCCCACCATTCAAAAGGTGGTTTAATCCACGCTGATGGGACAGGCATTCCAGCAGCGGGACTTCGGCCCAACGCGGGCCGGAGAAGAATCGGCGGGGGTGGGCCCGCCGACCGGCGCGGGGCGATTCCCGCCCCGCCGACCAGCGCAGCAGAATTCCCGCCCCCGCTGAATCTCTGGTGGTGGAGACTTCGGGACATGGCGGGAGCCCCCGGCAATTCTCCGACCCGACGGGAGGTCGGAGAATCCCGCCCCTGATCTTTGATACTTTAGACACGCATGTACAATATCCAATGTCATAAATCAGAGCAATATACAAATACTGATGCTTTGTGAAGATTGCTGTTACAGACCAAACTAGAATTTGAAGAAGATTTCCTCCACACCCTGTATTTCTTACAAGAGAATAATGTACCTGTGACTTAATCTCAAGTGCAGAGATGCACAAGAACCAATCCAGTGATGGGGAAGGTGATGGACATGGTCCAAAAAAGAAACAGTGACAGACGTACATCGTAAACATCCGAACCTCAAGCCCTAGATTACAAGAAGACTTGAGTTGACAGTCCAGAATTGAGTTCTATTGTGGGGAATCTGAGTGATTATTCCTCCATGCCTGCGTAACAAAGTCCTTCACCAACTGCATGAGCGACATCTTGGGTGGTGATGGTGAAGAAACTGACACGCAGTTATTTTTGGTGGCCAGGATTAGATGTTCAAATTGAAGAGAAATTGGGGCAATGTCAGTCCTGCGCAAAATTAAGAAACACTCCACCACTACATCCCTTTCATCTGTGGGAATGGCCGACACAGCTATGGCAGGGAATACAAAAAAATCTACCTTGTCCAGTTGAGGATCACATGTTCCTAGTGGGTGTGGATGCACACTCTAAATGGCCAGAAGTAGCTGATGTGTTGGGTGTTCTGGATCACATACAGGTCACCAACACTTGAAATAGTGTTGCACTATTTCATTGAATCATTAACTGTTTAAACATGCTCAGACTGTGGGTTAATACGATACTAGCTTTAACTAAAGACCTTTGCCTTGTCCTAACCAGTCGATATACTCAGCACATGGTGAATGTCTGTATTACAGGCTGTGAGCTCTGTCCTCCTAGCTAGCTGCAGTTCGAATGAGCGGGAACTCTGATGCCCCCTGTCTTTATAGTGCATGTGCTCTCACTGGTGATTGGCTGCGGTGTTATGTGTGTTGATTGGTCCCACTGTGTGTCCATCAGTGTGTGTCTGCACCATGATATACTGGCGTATATTATGACATCCCTCTTTCATAAAAAAATGTACCTGCGTGGCAATAAATAGTGTATAGTGAATGTTCCTGACTACATGTGTGCAAAATATTTACAGGACTATGTACGTGAAAACTAAGCTATTTACATGGGAAGGTGTCTGGTGCAGAAAAACAGTGTGTCACAAGAATAACGAGATGAACACTATATACAAACCACATGAACGATTAAACGGAAGAACAGAACAAATCAGAAAGTCATAAGTCCACAAAGTTCACAAATTAAGTCTCTGAGGTGGGCGATGAATTCTGGTTGACCGCCTCAAGGGTGCGTCAGGAGCCGTCGGCTTAGGAGCGGGCTGGACTGCGTCAGAGTGAGGAGGATGCAGAGTGACCGGAGTCTCTGCATAGTCCAGGTCAGGGTCAACAGGAGGGCATGGCAATGGTGGAGGATCACGTAGCGAGCGCGGAACGAGACAAAGGGCACGTCGATTGCGGCGCAGAATAGAGCCATCCGGAAGACGAACTAGGAACGAGCGGGGACCACCTGCCAAAGAACCACAGCGGTTGCAGACCAGCCACCATCCGGAAGATGGATACCGACGTTGTCATCTGGAGCCAGAGCAGGGAGATCAGCTGCACGGGAGTCATGAGCCGCCTTGTGCTGTGCACGAGACAGTTGCATTCGTTGAAGGACCGTAACGTGGTCGAGGTCTGGGACGTGAATGGACGGCACCGTCGTCCTCAGGGTGCGACCCATGAGCAGCTGGGCTGGCGACAGGCCAGTGGACAGTGGGGCCGAGCGATAGGCCAGCAAAGTGAGGTAGAAATCAGACCCAGCATCGGCAGGCTTGTAGAGGAGCCGTTTGACTATGTGGATGCCCTTCTCCGCTTTGCTGTTGGATTGGGGGTACAGGGGACTGGATGTCACATGCACAAAGTTGTACCTCCTGGCAAAGTTGGACCATTCCTGGCTTGCGAATCACGGGCCATTGTCCAACATCACAGTGAATGGGATGCCGTGTCGAGCAAAGGTGTCCTTACAGGCACGGATGACTTCAGACGATATGATGTTGTATAAACGTACCACCTCCGGGTAGTTTGAAAAGTAGTCTGCAATCAGGACATAGTCCCTGCCCAGCGCGTGGAACAGGTCGATGCCCACCTTGGTCCAAGGGGACGTGACCAACTCATGGGGCTGTAGGGTCTCACGTGGTTGGGCCGGTTGGAAGCGCTGACAAGTGGGGCAGTTGAGCACTGTGTTGGCGATGCCGTCATTGATGCCGGGCCAGTACACTGCATCTCGGGCCCGTCAGCGGCACTTTTCCACGCCAAGATGGCCCTCGCGTAGCTGGCGCATGCTATGTGGGATGACAATGCAGTCCAGTTTCAGGAGAACACCATCTACTACTGCCAGATCATCTCTGACATTATAGAACTGCGGGCATTGGCCCTTAAGCCAGCCGTCTGTTAGGTGGTGCATGACATGCTGTAGAAAAGTGTCAGCCACTGTCTCGCGGCGAATTTGGACGAGGCGTTCATCCATGGCAGGTAGATTGGAGGCCACGAAGGCCACATGGGTGTCAACATGGCAGACGAATCCCGCTGGGTCACACAGAGTGTTGACTGCCCCGGAGAGAGCGTCGGCAATGATGAGGTCTTTGCCTGGGGTATACCAGCTGGAAGTCGTATCGCCGGAGCTTGAGAAGAATACGCTGGGGGCGAGGCATCATGTCGTTCAAGTCTTTCTGTATTATATTGACCAGCGGGCGATTGGCAGTCTCAACGGTGAATTGAGGAAGGCCGTACACAGAATCGTGAAACTTGACAACACCGGTCAGAAGGCCCAGTCCTTTTCTATCTGCGCGTAGCGCTGTCATGGCACGTGACACATATGCAACGGGGGCCCATGATGAGGCCACATCGCGTTGCAGGAGCACTGCCCCAATGCCGGATTGGCTGGCATCGGTTGAAATTTTTGTCTCTTTCGCTGGATCAAAGAAAGCTAAGACCGGGGCAGTGGTGAGTTTGGTTTTGAGTTCTCTCCATTCGCGCTCGTGGGCAGGAAGCCATTGGAAGTCTGTCGTCTTCCTGACCAGGTTCCTGAGAGCCGTGGTATGAGAAGCGAGGTTAGGGATGAACTTCCCTAAAATGTTGACCATGCCCAGAAATCGGAGGACGGCCTTCTTGTCCTCTGGCGTTTTCATGGCTGTGATAGCAGCCACCTTGTCCGTATCCGGCCGCACACCCAACTGGGAGATGTGGTCCCATAGAATTTCATAGAATTTACAGTGCAGAAGGAGGCCATTCGGCCCATCGAGTCTGCACCGGCTCTTGGAAAGAGCACCCTACCCAAGGTCAATACCTCCACCCTATCTCCATAACACAGTAACCCCACCCAATACTAAGGGCAATTTTGGACACTAAGGGTAATTTATCATGGCCAATCCATCTAACCTGCACATCTTTGAACTGTGGGAGGAAACCGGAGCACCCGGAGGAAACCCACGCACACAAGGGGCGGACATGCAGACCCCGCACAGACAGCGACCCAAGCCGGAACCGAACCCGGGACCCTGGAGCTGCGAAGCAACTGCGCCATCCACAACACCACCGTGCTGCCCTTTTCACAGCAACTTAATTGCAGTGTTAATGTAAGCCTACCTACATTAACGTAATGAAGATTATTATTATTGTTATGAAAGCAAGCATTTATATTCTATAACCACTTGGTGCTGTCAATACAAAACATACGTGCCCTAGGAACTTGAGTTCCGTCTGACCAAACGAGCATTTGGCTCTGTTGAGGCGTAGGCCCTGCTCACGTATGCGTTTGAACACGCGCTGGAGGCGACTGATATGCTCCTGCGGGGTGGTGGAGCAAATGATTATGTCGTCGACATAGACGCGAACACCTTCAATGCCTACCATCATTTGTTCCATGATCCTGTGGAACACTTCTGAAGCAGCTATGATCCCAAACAGCATCCTGTTGTAGCAATATCTGCCAAAGGGGGTATTAAATGTAGACAGTTTCCTGCTGGATTTGTCGAGCTGGATTTGCCAGAATCCTTTCGAGGCGTCGAGTTTGGTGAAGAGCTTGGCGCGAGCCATCTCGCATGTGATCTCTTCGCGCTTGGGAATTGGATAATGCTCCCTCATGATATTGCGATTCAAATCCTTGGGATCAATGCAAATTCTCAGCTCGCCAGAAGGCTTTTTTACACACACCATGGAACTGACCTAGTCGGTTGGTTCTGTAACTCTGGAGATCACTCCTTGGTCCTGGAGGTCCTGCAGCTGCTGCTTGAGGCGGTCCTTAAGGGGTGCTGGGACCCTGCGAGGTGCATGCACCACAGGCGTGGCGTTCTGTTTGAGTCGGATCTTGTAAGTATATGGGAGCGTGCCCATACCTTCGAAGACGTCGCGGTGCTCGTCGTTGATGGCGTTGAGTTGCGCCCTGAAGTCAGCGTCCTGGAAGGCAGACGTGTCCTCAGGAGAGAGAGAGCGCACTCTCTGAACGAGGTTCAACAGCTTGCATGCCTGTGCGCCAAGCAGGGAGTCTTTTGAGGAGCCCACGATCTTGAAAGGAAGTGTGGCTTTGCGTGACCTGTGCGTCACTTCAAGTTGGCACGAGCCACTAGCAGGAATGACGTTGCCATTATAATCCAATAGCTGGCAGGCTGATGGAAGGAAGGCTGGTTTGACACAAAGGCTTTGGAAGTCAGACCACGCCATGAGATTGGCGGACGTACCAGTGTCCAGGCGGAATCGTATTAGGGGCCGGTTGACCGTCAGGGTGGCACACCACTCATCGTCTGGATCGATGCTGTATACCGACAGCGGCTGGTGTCTTTGCTTCTGGTCAGCCTGTTTTACGTTACGACACCGACTCGAAAAGGCGCCTTCGGGACCTCGGTGTCACTGCTGTGTGGGAGGTCCACATCGGACTCGGCGACCGTGGGTTGAATTGCCCGAATATTCCTGCAAGGCTGGCTGAAGCGATATGAATTGGCAGGCTGAGCTGCTCGGCAGAAGGCAGCATAATGGCCAAGTCTGCCACATCGTAAGCATTGTTGAGATTTTGCGGGACATTGCCGCTTTAAATGGGCGGAGCCACAGTTGCCGCACGTCATGATGTCAGCACGTTCGCTGCGCCACCGCGCATGCGCGGTGCGGCCGTGCACGGTGCACGCCTGTGCATTACATTCCTCAACATCGCCGTCCCCTCGTTTGGTGCGTACAAGCGTGGGAGTCCGCGAAAAGCGCGTGAATGGCCGCCCTCATCCCGGCTCAGCACATGGTGAATGTCTGTGTTACAGGCTGTGCGCTCTGTCCTCCTAGCTAGCTGCAACTTGAATGAGTGGGAACTCTGATGCCCCCTGTCTTTATAGTGCATGTGCTCTCACTGGTGATTGGCTGCGGTGTGTGTGTTGATTGGTCCCACTGTGTGTCCATCAGTGTGTGTCTGCGCCATGATATACTGGTGTATATTATGATAAGACAATGACTGAACAAACTACTGAGAAGTTGGTCAAATTATTTGGAAGATTTGGTCGACTGCAACAGGTCCTAAGTGACAATGGAACTCAGTTCACCTCTAAGGAGTTCAAAAACTACTTTAAAGGAAATGGTGTACAGCACATAAAGTCAGCTCCGTACCATCCTGCAACTAATGGATTGACCAAGTGCTGTGTCTCGTCACTTAAACAATCAATCAAGGTGGACCAAGGTACATTGACAAGAAGAGTGAACAATTTCTTAATGTCATATTGAAACACTGCACACGCAGCAACACAGAGTTCACCAGCAACTCTGCTTTTCAAAAGGAAACTAAGAACATAGTTTGATCTTTTGATACTATCTGATACTTCAGGGAATGTCAAACGACAACAACAAGCACAGATTTATAGGAGGGAACAAAGCTCTAAAAAGCGAACATTCACTCAAGGAGAGCGAGTGCGAACAAGAAGCTATACTACCGATGACAAATGGGAGCCTGCTGTTATCCCAGCAAAAACAGGTCCAATATCGTACACCGTGCAGACAATTGATTAGATTGGCTTGGATTTGTTTATTGTCACGTGTACCGAGGTACAGTGACAAGTATTTTTCTGCGAGCAGCTCAACAGATCATTAAGTACATGAGAAGAAAAGGGAATAAAAGAAAATACATAATAGGGCAACATAACATATACAATGTAACTACATAAGCACTGGCATCGGATGAAGCATACAGGGTGTAGTGTTAATGAAGTCAGTCCATAAGAGGGTCATTTAGGAGTCTGGTGACAGTGGGGAAGAAGCTGTTTTTCTGTTTGTGCGTGTTCTCAGACTTCTGTATCTCTTGCCCGATGGAAGAAGTTGGAAGAGTGAGTAAGCCGGGTGGGAGGGATCTTTGATTATACTGCCCGCTTTCCCCAGGCAGCGGGAGGTGTCGATGGAGTCAATGGATGGGAGGCAGGTTCGTGTGATGGACTGGGTGGTGATCACGACTCTCTGAAGTTTCTTGCAGTCTTGGGCCGAGCAGTTGCCATACCAGGATGAAAGAGTTTGGCGATATCATACTGACAAACTACTAGCTTTACAAAATGAAATCGCGGAAACTTCTTAAGAAGCATTTCCATCAGGAAATCTAAGCAATGATACTTCTGAGCAGAGACCAAACACAGAGACAAATTCAGATTCTGTTTCTGAGGACTTCCCAATGCCTTTAGAGGTGGATTTTGGAGTAACTTCCAGGAAGTACCACCACCTGAGGGAAAAGAAGACACTTCCAAGGTGTTGAATATCCAGGCTCCAGAATGCAGAATACAATTGCAAAGGAATCTACGATCGCCACACACATATATATATATATATATATATATATTATGTAAAGACATAATCCATAAGTGGGTCTGTTGTGAAAGTGTTAAGGAAGTTGTCATTGTATGAAAGAAGTAAATGGGGAGGAAGTTATTTTTCAGAGAATACTTTCCTGCTGGTGGAGCTTATCATGATCTCTGGTGACATCAGCAGATTGTTTTTTGCAAGGGCTTTAGATTGCCATCTTAGATTGTTTCAGCACCATCTGCGAATAAATCTCTCATCGTGTTTGTAAGAAATCCAAGAGTGTGGCACCTCCAAACACTTTCTCTTTGCAACACTTATGCACCTCTATCAAACCTCTTCACTGCTCCAAGGATAAGAAACAAAACTCAGTTTCTCTCGGCCCTTACATATCAGGGCCGGGATTCTCCGAGCCCGTGCCGGGTCAGAGAATCGGAGGGGGCACGGGAAATTCCCGCCATGCCGCTCCGATGCCTTGCTGCCGATTCTCCAGCGACCAGAGAATCGGCGGCAATCGTGCCCGCGCTGTTGGGGGCTGCTGAAATAGCCCACCACGGTGATTCTCTGCAGGTGACCGGCCGAACTCCCATCAGCGTGGTTTACATCTGGTACCATCCAGCGGGAGCTTGGACCCGCGGTCGCGGTGGCGGTCTTGGTGGGGGGGGGGGGGGGGGGGAATCTGACTCCGGGGGGGAGCCTCAGCGGTGGCCAGGCCTGCGTCCTTCACCATCGGGGGCCACCGATCGGCGGGCCTTCGCGGTCTGGGGGGGCCTATCTTACTCAGTATGGGCCCTCTGTGTGGCTCCGCCATGTCGACGGCGCCCGCGCCGAGGTGGGCCGCCGCGCGCATGTGCGGACCCGCTTGCTTTCTGATGGCTAATCTAATATTTGATGGCAACCAGAGCTGTGGGACGCATGCTGGGGCCCTGCTAGCCCGCTGGAAAACGGAGAATCACCCCGGACTTTTGAGGAAAATGTCCGGAGTGATTCCCGCCCGTTTTCCGGTGGGCATGGGGCTTAATCCCCAAAAGGGCGAATCCCGGCCCAGATGTCTGGTACCATTCTAGTAGTCTAAATTCTTTCTAAAGTGTGATGCCAAGAATTGGACACTCTCGTCTGACTGGGACCTCACAAAAGTTTTAAACAGGTTTACCATAACTTTGTTGCATCCTTCCCTCTATTTCTCCATAAATGAAACAAAGAATCTCATGTGCCATTTTAACACTTTTTTCAACTTGCCCTACTACTACAGTCTCTGCACAATCCCACCTTTCTGTATTATTGTATCCCTTTTAACACTGTACCATGTAATTTAAATTTCCTTCACTCATTCGAGTGTCCGGAATTAATCACTTCGCGTTTCTCTGTGAAAAAAGTTTTGGCTGCCCAGTTCATCTGCTTGCCAAAGACATCCTGACGCCTCACTTTCCGCACACGACTTTTCATAATCCTCTCTGTTACTTCATCAAAGAGCTCTCTCAACTTTGTGGTCTTGGCAACTTGAATAAGGACAGCACATGTTGAATTTTCTAATTAATGAAAAATATGCAAAACTATAAAATCTGCCCATGGATGAAATTATTCTGTGTTCGACGGTATGTTGTATAATTTTGATGTCTGATGCACCTCAGGACAATGCAGAGCAGGTACTGGTTCCAAATCTGCCACAGCTTTATTTATCATACTTACAAATATCTCAGAATTATAGGATTTCAAAACACACATGGAACAAAATGATTTCCCGCATCTGATATCCAGGTCTTTCTGGAGCATTCCGAGTTCTTGCTCGACCTCCAGGGACCCAGAGGGTGTCCTCTATGAAGAGACATTCCCGAATTTGTGGAAATTAAGTATTTCCAATTAATTGATGACAAATTAGTTAGTGTACCTAATTTACTTGACGAATCCGATTCCACAATGCCATCATTGGATCTTTGGCAGAGAGGATTAACTGTGGAATCAAACGTAGGCATGCTTTCTCATGGCTAATCTAATATTTGATGGCCTTCTTTTCTGAGACAATACGTATCACCTTCTTATGGATAGCTACTACATCTGGACTTTCCAACCCTGTAGCAAACATGTAGGTCTTGTACCCCAATCTCCTTCGCTCCCGTTACACCAGAGGATCTCCAAGTGATTAAAGGAAAGGTTCTGGAGCAGGTAAAATTAAACTTTTCTCAACCATCCTTATTGCTACTTTTCTTATGTATTTGGCAGTGTTAGGCAGATAAAGGAAAATCGGAAGTATGATTGGCCAGGTAACCATTACATTTTTGAAGCAACCTGGATCCAGGGCACAATGTGTTGTCCTGAAATTGAATGAACAGATGTGCCTGGGGCCTGAGGTGTGTGTGTTCTGCCCAGATGCTTGTGGCATGGTTTAAACATCAATATTTATTTTTCACAGGTCTGCAGCTCCCTGGATCAGTTGTGCTGGGACTGTCGCCCTGACAGAGCACTTTATGTACACCAATCCACACTCTCCCTGTTCTTTCTTTTCATAAATTTAGAGTTTCCAATTAATTTTTTTCCAATTAAGGGGGAATTTAGCATGGCCAATCCACCTAGCCTGCACATCTTTGGGTTGTGGGGGCGAAACCCACGCAAGCAGGCGAGAATGTGCAAACTCCACACGGACAGTGACCCAGAGTCGGGATCGAACCTGGGACTTCGGCGCCGTGAGGCAGCAGGGCTAACCCACTGCACCACCGTGCTGCCTATCACTCTCCCTGTTCTTGGAACCCACCCTCTTCCTGCCCTCCCTACAGTGCTCAGCCATTCAGAGGGCATGTTTCATGGAGGATGCCCGTGAATTGGCCAGCCAGTGTGAAATGACCCTGCGGGGCTGACCATGGCCAGGAATGTATTCCGTGTCTGCTTTCAGACCTGCCGAGAGCACGTGTTCGATGGACAAAAAAGCAGGCCATCAACACATGATGTGGACATAGTATGAAGGAAATGGCAACATCAAGTTTAAAATGTCCGCCAGAGTAAACTTTCAGCTGGAAACAGGCAAACACTTGGAAAATGAATGATCATGCCTAATAAGCTGATTAAGAGAATAAACATGATGTAGAGATGCCGGCGTTGGACTGGGGTGGGCACAGTAAGAAGTCTTACAACACCAGGTTAAAGTCCAACAGGTTTGTTTCAAACACTAGCTTTCGGAGCACAGCTCCTTCCTCAGATTCATCCCCGAAAAGCGAGTGATTCGAAACAAATCTGTTGGACTTTAACCTGGTGTTGAAAGACTTCTTACAGAAAAATAATCAAGGCTAAGCTCAACTATGACAAGGTGAGCTGTAACAACTTAGCATGTAAACTGTCTGAGGACATCAGTAAGGCCAAGGACACTGGAGGAGTATTTGAAACGTAAAAGCCATATTTCCCTCCTCTCATCAAACTCTACGTTGAGTGTTCTTCCTTCATGTGAGGTGGGCACCCATTACACGTGTGGGCTCCCCTTCACTACATAAAATGCCCAGAACTCAGCCTGGTGGGCAAGTTTGCAAACGGTAGGCGGAAATCCCATCCAACCAAGAAATTGCCAGCGTTATGGTACAGAGGCAGTTCAATGTCTTCATTTCAAAGTGGTGTGTCTCAGAGGAAAAGTACCATAACAAGTAATGGACCTTTTCTTCCTGTATCGTATTAGAACTGAGCTGTTAAGGCCAATAGGAGGGAGTAAAAATACAATCTTAAAAGATCTATTTTCCGATGGAGGTTTCAGCTATTAGCTAATTTATCTATCTGCTATCATTTGTACCTCATTTCATCTTTTGAATATTAACCATAATTGATTTTTATGCTTCTGATACGTGGAGTTTAATAAACTGCGGGAGTGAACATAATGTATAGCTTATAATGGATAGTCTCAGCAAGGGATACAAGTGATATCAAAGCAGGACAGTGTGATTGCCTGCAGCTTTATAGCCTCGTCTGAGTGCTGAAATAAGATGACTGCTCGGAATCAGTGCAAGTATTGCTTACCTTTACAGTTTGCACAATGGGATACGCAGAGGTGGTTTGTCTCTTCTGGGTCAGCTTCTGTTTGCCAATCAGAAAGATTCATTCAGAAAGAAAGATTCATGCACACCGCTCAAATAATGGCAATGATAGCGAAACTGTTAGCATTCAATGCCATTACAATGTGAAACCAACAACAAATCCTGACATCTATAGTTGCTGATTATCTACTGATTAGCCTGTGGTGTTGGGTGTTCTGACACACAGATGAGCCAACACGGTTGCATATGGTACAACGCTACTTTATTTAAACTTACTATTTACAGTTTGGTCTTTGCACTCTGCACGTGGGGGTTCCCTGCTTGTGATGTTTTAACAGCTCTTTCTTGTTCCCTTCTCCCCAGACCTACTGACCACCAGGTGTCGTGCTCGTGCTTTTTATGTGGTTGGTGTTCTTGTCTGTGATTGGTTGTGGTGTTGTGTACTCTGATTTGCCTGTTAGTGTGTCCATCATGATGTGTGTGTTTGAATATCATGACATCCCCCCTTTTTACAAAGATATGTGCCTACGTGGTAATAAATATGATCGTGTCGTGAGTGCATCTAAGAGTGTGTGTGTGTCGTGTGCAGCATGTGCATATGACGGAACTATGTACATGGGGCGATGTCGGGTGCGTCACATGAACCAAGTTGTACCATAACATAACATAAATGCGAACGAGAGAAGAAGAAAAAAAAACTTGAACAGTTGTCCAGTCAGACGACATCTGGAACGATAAACAACAACAGGTTATCATGTAAAATTGTGCAACTTGTTAAACATATGAACGGTATTATAAGTCCAGTCTAATGGGCTTGCGACGAGTTCGGGTTGACCGTCAGGGTGGCACACCACTCATCGGCTGGATTGATGGCATTAACCTTGTTGACATCAATGACGGAAACTCGGAAGGCATCCTGGTCATCTGCATCACTTAACTGGAAGTCTTGATGCGTGGGCTGGACGGTCCTGACTCGTCTGCGAGGTTGTCGAGGATGCGCCGGATCCATGGGTTGAGCCGAACGACAGTGGGCTGCGTAGTGGCCCATCGTGCCACATCTGTGGCACTGTCGGTTTTTTGCGGGACATTGCCCTTTTAAATGTAGAGCTCCACAATTGCCGCACGTCATGACGTCACGGCGTTCGTTGCGCCACTGCGCATGCGCAGTGCGATCTTGCGGTGGGCGCGCCTGCGCAGTGCGTCCCTCGTTGTGGCCGTTATTTTTGGCGCGCACCTGCGCGGGAGACCGCGAAAAGCGCGGGAAGCGGCCGCTGTCGTCCGGGCCGTGGGTCGGGAAGTAATCGACGGCCTGGATGCGTTCGACGTCGTGGGCGGCCTGGCTTGCCGATTCGACGGCTGGGGACCCCCTCCGTGCCAACTCGGACGCCTGAAATCGGGCAAAACGGCAGGTAGCATTTTCGTGGAGGACACAGGCTTCCACAGCAGACGCTAAGGTGAGGCTTTTCATTTTAAGAAGCTGCTGGCGTAGGCCACTAGAGGCAACGCCAAAAACAATCTGGTCCCTGATCATGGACTCTGTGGTGGTGCCGTAACCGCAGGACTGCGCTAGAATCCGGAGGTGCGTCAAAAAGGGTTGAAAAAGCTCCTCCTTACCTTGCAGGCGTTGCTGAAAGAGGTATCTTTCAAAACTTTCATTTACTTCAACTTGAAAGTGCTGGTCCAGTTTGAGGATGACCGTGTCATATTTGGCTTGGTTTTCGCCTTCTTCGAACACCAGTGAGTTGAAGACGTCGGTGGCGTGCGGACCTGCGTAGAAGAGGAGCATTGCAATCTTCGAGTCATCCGAGACATTCTGTTTTTCGGTGGCACGGATGTACAGGTCAAATCGCTGCCTGTAAAGCTTCCAGTTGGTACCTAGGTTCCCCGCGACTTGCATCGGCTGCGGTCTGTCGGTGTGGTCCATGTCCAGAATGGTAGGTTAGTAGGCAGGTATCGATCCACTCCTGTACCATGTGGTGTTGGGTGTTCTGACACACAGATGAGCCAACACGGTTGCATATGGTACAACGCTACTTTATTTAAACTTACTATTTACAGTTTGGTCTTTGCACTCTGCACGTGGGGGTTCCCTGCTTGTGATGTTTTAACAGCTCTTTCTTGTTCCCTTCTCCCCAGACCTACTGACCACCAGGTGTCGTGCTCGTGCTTTTTATGTGGTTGGTGTTCTTGTCTGTGATTGGTTGTGGTGTTGTGTACTCTGATTTGCCTGTTAGTGTGTCCATCATGATGTGTGTGTTTGAATATCATGACATAGCCTTCACATCTTATTTGTTTTATGGGCAGCACGATGAAGATGGGGTCGTATACTTGTGATTGAGGCCGAAACTGAGATATCGGGCGCGAGTCAATTGAACAATTTCAACGTCCGGATTTTGACACATTACTGGATCCCTCGTGTCTCAGCAGCTCGTCGCTAACAAGGGGGAGTTGCTTCTAAACGCTTCCTCAACTCTCACTACCAGTCCACACACAAGCATGGCAGCGCTCAGACCTGCTCCTCAATTTGGGGATGCCGACCTGCGCAGGCTTCTCGACGCTGCAGATGAGAGGCAGCCGCCCTATTGCCCCCAATGTCGAAGAAGAAAACAGCATCCAGCGAGCTGCGAGGGTAAGTTACCCACCTCTCTCCTGGCCTCAGTTCCGCCTGCCATCCCTCAAATTCCCATAATGCCCCCCCCACCCCGTCCTCCAAAATCTCTGGCTCACACTTCGCACCCGACCCACATCCAATCTTCAGGGTTGTTTATCAGAATCCCTGGCACCCAGAAGCACAACCCCTTCATGTCAAGGTGAGGTGCACACACATATCACCTGTTAAAAACCCCCTGATCAAGCATGCGGCTCACAATGCGCTCTCTTTGGCCCCTCGGTAGAAGATAGTCCATAATTAATGGGAAAGACCTAAGCTGGAGGGCAGCTCACAAAGATTTGATTCCTCAACCGCTATGAGGCATGAGCCCTGGAAATCGCAGGGTTGTCCGAGAAGAGAGAAGCCACCCACAGTAAGGTTGGTCCATGCCAGAGAGGCAAGGATGCATTGACCCTTCACCCAGATGACCTGTCTTAAGTGGGTTCATGTCAGACAAACTGATCCTTCCCTCGGACTGACCACATGCCCATTGTCTCGCAGGACCTCCATCTGATGAGGCCGGGCAATCCGGAGTCATGCCCACTCTGCCACCCCAGAGAACACCACTGAGCAGAGCTCCAAGGAGATCATGAGTGAGGCGCCACAGCTACCACCTTCACCAGAATAGAGACACACACCTTGGTGGGCAATATTACTGGACAGGCTTCTGAGGCACAATCTGGTGATCACTGATGTGTTGGGTGTTCTGGATCACAAACAGGTCACCAACACTGGAAGTGGTGCAACTCCAGTTGTGAGGTGAGTACTGGCGCTTCTCTTATCTTTCCTTGCTGGTTGGAGTGTGTTTTTCTCACAGTATTTGCCGAATTTGTCCAGGACTGCCTGGAAGTCGCTCCTGTTTTGCCCCTTGGAGAACTTGAATGTTTAAAGGTTTCTTCTGCTCTGGCACCGGCGATGGTGAGGAGAAGCTCTGTTTTTTTTGGGTTGGCCAGGTCTTCTAGTTCGGCTGCCAGCAGGAAGATTTCAAACTTTTGCCGGAATGCCCGCCAGTTTTCGCGGAGATCGCCATGGCACTGGAGCTGCTGCGGAACCCGGATCTTGAACATCTTGCCTGGGTATCGTTGCTGATTGTCACTGTACGCTGAGGTATGGCTATCTGGACTGAACCAGTTCACTCCTGGTATCACGATGTGTTGGGTGTTCTGGACCACAAACAGGTCACCAACACTGGAAGTGGCGCTACTCTATTTTATTATAAGGTCAACTATATTAACATACTTGAACTGTGGGTAAATGCAATACCAGCTTTAACTGTTGACCCTTGCCTAGTCCTAACCAGGTGATGCACTCAGCACATGGTGAATGTCTGTGTTGCAGGCTGCGAGCTCTGTGCTCCGAGCTGGCTGCTACTAGAATGAGCGGAACTCTCCTGTCCCCTGTCTTTATAGTGCGTGTGCTCTCACTGGTGATTGGCTGCGGTGTTGTGTATGCTGATTGGTCCACTGCATGTCCATCAGTGTGTGTGTGTGTGTCTGCACTATAATATACTGGTGTATATTATGACATCCACTCTTTTATATAAAGAACATGTGCCTGCGTGACAAGAAATATCATGTAGTGAATGTGCCTGACTATGTGTGTGCGTGTTATTTACATGACTATGTAAATGAGGCTAATCTATTTACACGGGAAGGTGCCTGGTGCCGAGAAATAGGGTGTCACACCAACAACGAAATGAACATTATATACAAACTACTGGAACGATGAAACAGGATAACAGAACAGATCAAAGAGTCCAACATCGTAAAACTCATAAGTCAAGTCTCTGAGGTGGGCGACGATTTCTGGTTGACCGCCTCAGGGGTGGGTCAGGAGCCACCGGCTGAGGAACGGGCTGGGCCACGACAGAGTGAGGAGGATGCAGAGTATTCAGAATCTCCACATAGACCACGTTGGGGACAACAGGAGAGCGTGACACCAGTGGAGGATCACGTAGCGAGCGTGGAACGAGACGAAGGGCACGCCGATTGCGGCGGCGAATGGAACCATCTGGCAGACGAACCAGGAACGAGCGGGGAGACACCTGCCGAAGAACCACAGCAGTTGCAGACCAGCCACCCTCCGAAAGATGGATGAGGACATTGTCATCCGGCGCCAGAGCAGGGAGATCAGTCGCCCGAGCATCATGCGCCGCCTTGTGTTGTGCACGAGACTATTGCATCCGCTGAAGGACCGGAACATGGTCGAGGTCTGGGACATGAATGGACGGCACCGTGGTCCTGAGGGTGCGACCCATGAGCAGCTGGGCTGGTAACAGGCCCGTGGAGAGTGGGACCGAACGATAGGCCAGCAAGGCAAGGCAGAAGTCGGATCCTGCATCGGCAGCCTTGCAGAGCAGCCGTTTGACGATGTGGACGCCCTTTTCCGCTTTGCCATTGGATTGAGGGTGCAGGGGACTGGATGTCACATGCACAAAGTTGTACCTGCTGGCAAAGGTGGACCATTCCTGGCTCGCGAAGCAGGGGCCATTGACCGACATCACAGTGAGTGGGATGCTGTGACAAGCAACGGTCTCCTTGCAGGCAAGGATGACCGCCGATGATGTGATGTCGTGCAAGCGTACGACCTCCGGGTAGTTTGAAAAATAGTCTACAATCAGTACATAGTCCCTGCCGAGCGCATGGAACAGGTCAACGCCTACCTTAGACCAAGAGGACGTGACCAACTCATGGGGTTGTAGGGTCTCACGTAGTTGGGCCGGCTGGAACCGCTGACAGGTGGGGCAGTTGAGCACTGTGTTGGCGATGTCCTCATTGATGCCGGGCCAGTACACAGCCTCTCGGGCCCTCCGTCGGCACTTCTCCACGCCAAGATGGCCTTCGTGTAGCTGTTCCAAAACGAGCTGGCGCATGCTGTGCAGGATCACGATGTGGTCCAGCTTCAGGAGGACACCATCGACTACTGCCAGATCATCTCTGATATTGTAGAACTGCGGGCATTGGCCCTTGAGCCACCCGTCCATCATGTGGCGCATGACACGCTGTAGTAGGGGATCAGCCGCAGTCTCGCGGCGAATGTGGATAAGGCGTTCATCCGTGGCTGGCAGATTGGAGGCCGTGAAGGCCACATGGGCGTCAACCTGGCAGACAAACCCCTCTGGGTCACACGGGGTGTTGACTGCCCTGGACAGAGCATCGGCTATGATCAGGTCCTTGCCCGGGGTGTATAGGAGCTGGAAATCGTACCGCCGCAGTTTAAGCAGAATGCGCTGGAGGCGAGGGGTCATATCATTCAGGTTTTTTGTATAATGTTGACCAGCGGGCGATGGTCGGTCTCGACAGTGAATTGGAGGAGGCCGTACACGTAATCATGAAATTTGTCGACCCCAGTCAACAGGCCCAGGCACTCCTTTTCGATCAGCGCGTAGCGCTGTTCCATGGGGGTTATGGCACGTGACTCACATGCAATGGGGGCCCGTGATGAGGCCTCATCACGTTGCAGGAGCACCGCCCCAAAGCCGGATTGGCTGACATCCGTTGAAATTTTTGTTTCCTTCGTGGGATCAAAAAATGCCAATACCGGGGCCGTGGTAAGTTTGGTCTTAAGCTCCTCCCATTCGCGCTCATGGGCGGGAAGCCATTGGAAGTCTGTCGTCTTCCTGACCAGGTTCCGGAGAGCTGTGGTATGAGAGGCGAGGTTGGGGATGAACTTCCCCAGGAAGTTGACCATGCCCAAAAATCGGGGGACCGCCTTCTTATCCGCTGGCTTCTGCATGGCCGTGATGGCTGCCACCTTGTCCGCATCCGGCCGCACACCCAACCGGGAGATGTGGTCCCCTAGGAACTTGAGTTCTGTCTGGCCGAAGGAACATTTGGCTCTGTTGAGGCGAAGGCCTTGGTCCCATATTCGTTTGAAAACACGCTGGAGGCGACTGATATGCTCCTGTGGGGTGATGGACCAAATGATGATGTCGTCAACGTAGACGCGCAGACCCTCAATGCCCTCCATCATTCGCTCCATGATCCGGTGGAATACTTCTGATGCCGATATAATCCCAAACGGCATCCTGTTGTAGTAGTATCTGTCAAACGGGGTATTAAAGGTACACAGCTTTCTGCTGGACCTGTCTAGTTGAATTTGCCAGAATCCTTTCGAGGCGTCAAGTTTGGTGAAGATATTGGCCCGAGCCGTCTCGCACGTGATCTCCTCGCGCTTGGGGATAGGGTAATGCTCCCTCATTATGTTGCGATTCAGATCCTTTGGGTCAATGCAGATCCGGAGCTCACCGGAAGGCTTCTTTACGCACATCATGGAACTGACCCAGTCGGTTGGTTCCGTCACTCTGGAGAGCACTCCTTGGTCCTGGAGGTCCTGCAGCTGCTGCTTGAGGCGGTCCTTGAAGGGTGCTGGGACTCTGCGAGGTGCATAAACCACAGGCGTGGCGTCTTGTTTGAGCAGGATTTTATAAGTGTATGGAAGCGTGCCCATAGCTTCGAAAACGTCGCGGTGCTGGTCGATGATGGTATTGAGTTGCGTCCTGAAGTCCGCATCCTGGAAGGCAGACGTGTCCTCTGGAGAGAGAGAGTGTACTCGTTGAACGAGGTTTAGGAGTTTGCACGCCTGTGTGCCTAGCAGAGAGTCCTTCGAGGAGCCCACGATCTCAAAGGGAAGGATGCTTTTCGCGGGTTGTGTGTCACTTCGAGTTGGCATGAACCGGTAGCAGGAATGACGTTGCCATTGTAGTCCACTAGTTGGCAGGTCGACGGAAGAATGGTTGGATTAACCCCAAGGGTCTGAAAGGCTGACCACGCTAGGAGATTAGTGGAAGCACCAGTGCCCAGGCAGAATCGTATCTGGGATCGGTTGACCGTCAGGGTGGCACACCACTCGTCATCTGGATCAATGCTGTGCACCGACAGTGGCTGGTGGTTTTGATTCAGGGCCAGCCTGTTATTTGTTATAACAGCGACTCGAAAAGGCTCCCTCGGTGTCACTAGTCTGCGGGAAGTCGGAATCGGACTCGGTTTGGGCGTAGGTAACTGCTTGTTGCAGGGTTCCTCGGAGGTTTATTTCATTTCCTGGTTCAATTTGTGGCATTGTGCTGTTATTCCAGGTGAAGGAAGGTTGTTTTACAACTTTAAAAGATTTTTTCTTTGATTTGTAACGTTTTTCCTTTAAATGGGCGTGGTCTGGGGGTCTCTGACGTCATGACGCGCGTGACGTAGCACGTAGGAGGCGTTTGCACATGCGCAGATCGCGGTTCCTTTACTGATGCCCGTTTTCGTGATTGCGCATGCGCGGCGTCGCGCATCTGCAGCCCCTTTAGAAAAATGGCCGCCGACCAAAATCGTTCTCTGCTCTGGGATTTCGGCCTCGAGGTGAGTACTGGCGCTTCTCTTACCTTTCCTTGCTGGTTGGAGTGTGTTTTTCTCACAGTATTTGCCAAATTTGTCCAGGACTGCCTGGAAGTCGCTCCTGTTTTGCCCCTTGGAGAACTTGAATGTTTAAAGGTTTCTTCTGCTCTGGCACCGGCGATGGTGAGGAGAAGCTCTGTTTTTTTTAGGGTTGGCCAGGTCTTCTAGTTCGGCTGCCAGCAGGAAGATTTCAAACTTTTGCCGGAATGCCCACCAGTTTTTGCGGAGATCGCCGTGGCACTGGAGCTGCTGCGGAACCCGGATCTTGAACATCTTGCCTGGGTATCGTTGCTGATTGTCACTGTACGCTGAGGTATGGCTATCTGGACTGAACCAGTTCACTCCTGGTATCACGATGTGTTGGGTGTTCTGGACCACAAACAGGTCACCAACACTGGAAGTGGCGCTACTCTATTTTATTATAAGGTCAACTATATTAACATACTTGAACTGTGGGTAAATGCAATGCCAGCTTTAACTGTTGACCCTTGCCTAGTCCTAACCAGGTGATGCACTCAGCACATGGTGAATGTCTGTGTTGCAGGCTGTGAGCTCTGTGCTCCGAGCTGGCTGCTACTAGAATGAGCGGAACTCTCCTGTCCCCTGTTTTTATAGTGCGTGTGCTCTCACTGGTGATTGGCTGCGGTGTTGTGTCTGCTGATTGGTCCCACTGCATGTCCATCAGTGTGTGTGTGTGTGTGTGTGTGTGTGTCTGCACCATAATATACTATACCACACAGTTGCTGTGGTGCATCAGTTGGAGGCAGGAACATCCAAGAGAGGCAGCAGTTAGAGGTCTGCTGGATGCCAGGACACAGCTGGGTCCCAGCCAGATGCCAATGTTAGAAGTTTAGCTGCTGTTGTATAAAGAGTCAAAGGTACTGCTGCTTTTGCAAACACCTTTATTTCACTTCAACAGACTCTGCACAAAACACTATCTTCACACCACCTGACACAAAGGCCAGCTGAAACCCCTCTACATATCAGTGTCAATTATTGGATACTTCACATAAATGAGACAACTAATTGGAATGTCTCTTAACCCATTACTTAACAGTCTCACCCTCCTTGGAGAAAAAATAATAATTAGGTGAAAACAAAATTGCAAGAAACTCAAAAACACACACGCAATTTCCCCCTTTCTTTTTTTTCATTTTTGGAAGAAAAAAAACAGTCACAGGAACAGGCGCCCTACATTAACAATATCCAAAAGTTTCTGTTAGCTAGCCCCTCTTTTTGTAAAACTGTCTGACAATTGATAGCTAGTGTCAACCCATTTAATTTTTGCTATTCCCCCTCTGTCCAACATCTGCTTCAAACTTGCGATGTCTGTCCTTAACCTTTTTTTATTCACACTTTTTGTAGAGTGCATATTTTCCCACAGGGATTTATTGTCAATGTGACATTCAATAGGTATACTACCCAAATCCCCTAATCCCAAAATTTCTGTCAATATCTGAGATATATAAAAGGCCATTTCCACCGCCTCTACAGGGCTTAACGTCTCAGCTGCCAAAGTGCTTTTGACCACTCTCCTTATTTTCTTTGTTTCCCACAGAAGAGGGCAATATTTACCATTGTTCCCCAAAAGGAAAATTATAAAACTTCCTGCGCTTGAAACCCCATCACATAAATTTGCATAGGGCGCATCACTATAAACGATGAGTTTCAAGTCCCTAAGGTCACCTAAAACCGGGAACCTCAAAACACACTCCTGCATTTTTAGTTTGACCAACATTTTATTTGCTCTTATTATGTCTTCCACAATGGGAACATTCATTTTTGCACTCAACTCGAAGACATCAGTCTAGTCTGTCTACCTAATCAATTCAGTTGTTCAATTAAACTTCGCAGTTACATTTTTTCCATCTTTGAAGCCACTGCATCTTTTTGTAAAACCCGGTAATGGCTAATTGCTATTGGGCTGATGCTTTCCAAATAAGATTGCTGACGTAAAGTTGCCCCTAACTTAGTCTGTCCATTTTCCAGTCCAATATATTTAAATGCACCGGAAGCCTGACTTCCAACCCTGAATTCTTTCCTCAAACCAGAGATTACAATAGCTTCGAAATCACTAGTCCCACCCCACAAAAAATCATCGACATGCATCATAAAGATTCCAGGAAGATTTCCTTTATAGTGCCAGTAAAATATTGCCGGATCTGCTTTCAACTGGCAACAGCCTAACTTTAACAAAACTGACCTTACCGAAAAATACCAGACTCGAGATGCATCATTTAATCCATATACACATTTGTTCAAGTTCCAGAGTACCCCTTCTGTGTTAGCTACTTCTTTAGGAGGATGGAGAAAAATGTCTCTCTGGAGCTGATGCCCCTGCAAAAAAGCTGCTTTTATATCTATGGATTTGCATTCCCATGCCTTTGTGGCTAATAGAGCCAAGAAGATCTTTAAAATAACCTTTCCAGCCGTAGGTGAATCTCCCCTTAAATCCTGACCTTCAAAGTTTTCTTCAAATCCCCTTGCCACAAGCCTGGCCTTTGCCTTATAAGTTCCATCCGGAAGAACCTTTTCCGTGTAAATCCATCTGTGGGTTAGAGCTCTTTGTCCCCTATCAGGTACTTCCGTGTATACCCCAAATTCACTCCAACTATGCAGTTCTTGCTGTTTAGCATCTTTGATAACTTTTTCATCCAATTTATTGGAAGCCACCAAAATCTCACGTGCATGTGGGCTTCTACTCCTATTAGTATTTGTAGTCTTCCCCATGTTCCAAGATCTTGATAAACTACGTCCCCTCTCCCATCTAGTCTCTCATTCTGGGCTACTACTGCTTGATCTTTCCCTTCTGCTGTGGGATGTCCTTTCAATAGTTCTCAACCTTTTCCCACAGACCTGTTCACTATCCAATGCGCTATCTGAACTGGCTCTGCGTTTCTGTGCCCTCCATTTTTGAACTTTGTGTTCCCAATCCATTGTCTTGACTCCCTCCCCTGAATGCTGTACATTCAACCAATGTTTATACTTTCCAGTGGTCTTCCCTGCTCTACTAATAACAGTTGCATCCTTCTATTGACTGGACCCTTCAGGCAAGTATGTCACTTTTGGACCAACTTTTGGCAGTTGTCCTTTCGGAAAAATGGCCTAGTGTAATTCATCAGAAGTATTGTGTTCCTCTACAGAAACCCTGTCTATATCAGTTAACTGGCTCTCATAGGTCTGTAACATGTGCATACCAGATGACTCTGGTCCCTTGTCATGTCTGTCTGCTCTGTCTAAATTTGAAAATTTGTAATATGTACCCATTATCCTTCATGAATGTACCCGAACAGTTTGATTGCCAAGTTGCAAAATAATTGTTTTGCCATGTATGCCTATGATCTTCCCTGGGCCTTTCCATTCATTAAAATTGTCTCTCTTATAGTATACTATGTCTCCTTGCTGAAAAACGGTATCTGATGGCCGTACATTATGTCTTAAAGCTCTACGAATTCTTTCAGAGACTTCTGCTTCCAAAAAAGCTGTTCACCTGCTATGTAATGCATTTAGATGCACAGCAAAGGCAGAGCTAATTGTAGTCCCTTCCCAAGATGGAGGCTGGTCATCTAAAATGAATGGAATGTTAGTATTTCTACCAAACACTAATTGATAGGGACTATAGCCCCCAAACACCTGCAATAAATTATTTGTATATACCACCCATGCTAAAGCTGAATTTAGCTTGTAGTTTTGTCTATCTGCCAAAACTTTCCAGAACATGTGATCTATTACCACATGGTTTCTTTCACACACACCATTACTAAAGGAGCTTTCCGCAGCCGTATTCATTACAGTGATATTCACATTTTCACACATATCCCTGAACTCATCATTAGCAAATTCTCCCCCATTGTCCTTAAGGAATTTTGCCGGTGGGCCCATTCCTGCCCTGTCTATTTTTCCATGATTTGATCCAGGATTACTCTCTTTTCTTTACTTCGTACAATCATTGATTGACTAAATCTGGTTGCTAAATCTACAAATTGCAAAATAAATATATTGTTCGCTTTATCCCAGATCTTAAGATCCATGGCCACAATGTCGTTAAAATTCCTGGCCAAAGGTAGGGTTACTATCGGTCGTGCTGGCGTCCTTCTACACTTCCTACACACTTCACAGTGATCTCTAACCTGTTCTATCAGTTTAGTATAGTCTTCATCTTCATCCCTTACCCCTGCATCCTTTAATAAATTTTCAGCCTCCGAGGAGACGGATGCGCAAATTGCCTATGCAGTTTTAATACAACAAGCTTTTTATCAGCTAAAGTCCCATTTTCAACTGCTATTAACACATCCTTAACCACTGTACTTGAAATATTATTTGTCAGTAATGAAATAGAATAGTGGCCCATCTGTGTAAATTGTAAGTCCACTGGCTTTCCAAAAACTGTTGCCTTATCCTGTTCCATATCCAGTTTCATGTGTGCTTTCTTCATCGACGGCCTGCTCAGAAACAAAGGTATCTCACTTGATACAACATCCGTGCTAATGAAATGATTCACTTCGGCAAAATTGCAAGGGATCACTACTCTTTTCAGCGACTTCAGAGTATTATCATCCCTAAACCTGAAACTTGAGGAACTTTCAAATTCCTTAACCTTGTTACGATTTTTAGCATTCAAGGAGTCCAGGTAACATTTTAACCAGTCAATTCCACACACAGTAGATGTGCAGCCACTGTCCAATACAGCACAATTGAAGGATTCTGCAACCAACACCCTCATTACTGGTGTAAAACTGCTTGTTAATAGGACAATGCCTTCTTTCTGGTCACTATTGTTTTCCTCTTCTGACTCTTCCGTGTCAAGTGTCGCTTCAAACACTATTATAACGCATAATGGTATTGAGAGTCACATCGAAAACATCGATTTATCATACCCCGGGCATTTCTGTGGTTCATCTTCCTATTGTAGGTTCTAACTGGGTTTCTGTCTTCATAATTTCCAGGTCCTGATCTCCTTCTATAGTCTTGCAACCTGTTCGTAGCCGTGCAATTTTGCCATCCTGCCAGTAGTGCATCTTCCATATTCTGCTTTATTGCAGACTGACCTACTTGGGTCATCAGAGCCATCGGAATCGAATGTTTCCCCAGAAACTTTTTTAAAGCTTCTGTCATCTGATCGAATAAGGTATCCTTATCCGCAAACTAAACTCCTGTCAAATCCGGGAGCCTATCCATGTTGCTCAGTCTAGCATAGTTAAGTAATTTAAAGGCCAACACAGACTGTGGAAATTCCAGGTTGTATTTCTGCAGCCTTTTATATAGTCTGCCAAATTCCAATTATATAGTCTTCCATGGAGAATTTCTCCATTTTCTGGAACCTATCAAAATCCGACCGTGCTTCATACGCACTTAACAAGTCATCCTTTTTATAATTTTTAACCATATAAAGTAATAGAGTCTCCAGACCTTCTTCTGAGTCTAACTCTTCCAATTCCAGCTCAGAAAACACTTTGCTTCAGATTTTACTGTCATAAGGTAGAGAAAGAGCCAATGCCATACCTTGTTTTCTCTTTCCCAAGGCAGTTACCTTAGTCCACATAACTACTGCACTTCTCCATTGGTCGTACGATCCCCTTTCAGAAAATAAAGGAGGGTAGTCATATCCGGCCATCTTTATCCTCGGTTTAGCCATATATCTTTTTTTTTCTTCTCACTCACTCCTTGGTTTGGTCTGGAAATGTTGTATCTTTCAACCCTTCACATTTGCTCAGCAACCGTCCTCTGCTACCATTTGTTAGACGATTAGCTGCTGTTCTATTTTAAGTTCTTCTCCTTTTCACAAACACCTTTATTTCACTTCAACAGACTCTGCACAAAACACTATCTTCACACCACCTGACACAAAGGCCACCTGAAGCCCCTTTACATGTCAGTGTCAACTTTTGGATACTTAACATAAATGAGACAACTAATTGGAATGTCTCTTAACCCATTACTTCACAGCCAAGCCTCTGGACAAGGGTCTCCCGGAGCTGATGCAGATGATAGGTAACAGCCGTGATTGGATTGGATCGATTTGTTTATTGTCACGTTTACCGAGGCACAGTGAAAAGTATTGTTCTGTGTACAGTCCAGACAGATCATTCCATGCATGAAAAACACATAGGGCAAACATAAATACACAAGGTAATAGTATAGACACAGGCACACAGGAGTGCAGTGCTACTTAGTAGAGAAGATTTGTGAAGAGGACAGATCAGTCAATAAGAGGGTCATTTAGGAGTCAGGTAATAGCAGGGAAGAAGCTGCTTTTGAGTCTGTTCGTACGTGTTCTCAGGCTTTTATATCTCCTGCCCGATGGAAGAAGTTGGAAGAGTGAGTGAGCCGGGTGGGAGGGGTCTTGGATTATGCTACCGCTTTCCTCAGGCAGCGGGAAGTGCAGACAGAGTCAATGGATAGGTGGCAGGTTCGTGTGACGGACTGGGCTGTGTTCACGACTCTCTGTACTTTTCTACGGTCTTGGGCCGAGCAGTTGCCATACCAGGCTGTGATGCAGTCAGATAGGATGCTTTCTACGGTGCATCTGTACAGTGGTTAGCACTGTTGCGTCACAGCTCTAGAGTCCCAGGTCAATTCCCGTTTGGGTTACTTATGTGCGGAGTCTGCACGTTCTCCCCGTGTCTGCGTGGGTTTCCTCCGGGTGCTCCGGTTCCCTCCCACAAGTCCCAAAAATGTGCTTGGATTGGATTGGTGTTTATTGTCACGTGTACCGAGGTACAGTGAAAAGTATTTTTCTGCGAGCAGCTCAAACAGATCATTTAGTACAAGAAAGAAAATAAAATAAAAAGAAAATACATAATAGGGTAACACAAGGTCCACAATGTATATACATAGACATCGGCATCGAGTGAAGCATACAGGAGTGCAGTATTAACCAGGTCAGTCCATAAGAGGGTCAAATAGGAGTCTGGTAACAGCGGGGAAGAAGCTGTTTTTAAATTTGTTCTCAGATTTTTGTCTCTCCTGCCCAATGGAAGGAGTTGGAAGAGTGAGAAAGCCAGGTAGGAGGGGTCTTTGATTATGCTGCCCGCTTTCCTCAGACAGCGGGAGATGTAGATAGTCAATGGAGGGGAGGCAGGTTCGTGTGATGGACTGGGCTGTGTTCACGACGCCCTCAAGGTTCTTGCAGTCTTGGGTTGAGTAGTTGCCATACCAGGCTGTGATGCAGCCAGATAGGATGCTTTCTATGTTGATTCTGTAAAAGTTGGTAAGAGTCAGTGTGGACATGTGGAATTTCCTTAGTTTCCTGAGGAAGTATAGGCGCTGTTGTGCTTTCTTGGTGGTTACGTCGACCTGGGTGGACCAGGACAGATTTTTGGTAATGTGCACCTCTAGGAATTTGAAGCTGTCAATCATCTCCACCTCGGTCCCGTTGATGCTGACAGTGGTGTGTTCAGTACTTTGCTTCCTCAAGTCAATGACCAGCTCTTTAGTTTTGTTGGCATTGAGGGATAGATTGTTGTCGTTGCATCACTCTACTACGTTCTCTATCTCCCTCCTGTAATCTGATTCGTCGTTATTCGAGATCCGGCCCATTATGGTCGTGTCATCAGAAAACCTGTAGATTGAGTTGGAACCAAATTTTGCCGTGCAGTCATGTGTGTATAGGGAGTATAGTAGGGGGCTAAGTACGCAGCCTTGCTGGGCCCCGGTATTGAGGACTATTGTGGAGGAGGTGTTGTTGTTTATTCTTACTGATTGTGGTCTGTGGGTCAGAAAGTCTAGGATCCAGTTGCAGAGTGAGGAGCCAAGTCCTAGGTTTTGGAGCTTTGAAATGAGCTTGGATGGGATTATGGTGTTGAAGGCGGAGCTGTAGTCAATAAATAGGAGTCTGATGCAGGAGTCCTTGTTGTCGAGATGCTCTAGGGATGAGTGTAGAGCCAGGGAGATGGCATCTGCTGTGGACCAGTTGCAGTGGTATGCGAATTGCAGTAGAACGAGGCATTTTGGGTGTATGTGGTTGATGCGCTTCATGACAAATATCTCAAAGCACTTCATTACGATTGGTGTTAGGTGAATCGGACATTCTGAATTCTCCCTCAGTATACCCGAACAGGCATCGGAGTGTGGTGACTCGGGGATTTTTACAGTAACTTCATTGCAGTGTTAATGTAAGCTGACTTGTGACAATAATAAAGATTATTGTTATAAAAGTTGATAAAAGTCAATGTGGACATGCCGAATTTCCTTATTTTCCTGAGAAAATATAGGCACTGTTGTGCTTTCTTAGTCGTAGCGTCGACGTGGGTGAACCAGGACAGATTGTTGGTGATGTGCACACTAAGGAATTTGAAGCTGTTAACCATCTCCACCTCGGCACCACTGATGCAGACAGGGGTGTGTACAATACTTTGCTTCCTGAAGTCAATGACCAGCTCTTTAGTTTTGCTTTCAGTTTTGACATTCAGGAGCGGGAGCCATCGACACCCCAGTGAATGCGAGGCCAATTGGAAGTATCCCAAAGGCTGCAGGCACAGTAGATGCATAGCACCAAGGCCAACATTGTTACGTGACGATTGCAGTGAAAAACCTGGAGCACGACGTCCGCCTCGAGTGGTGGTGCACAAGGCATGACTCAGTCTGTGACGACTAGGGCTCAGGGCCTCGACATCATGTCGCAGTCACTGCGGGACGTGTCCCATATGCAGGTAGACATTGAACAAAGAACAAAGAACAAAGAAAAGTACAACACAGGAACAGGCCCTTCGGCCCTCCAAGCCTGCGCCAACCATGCTGCCCGTCTAAACTAAAATCTTCCACACTTCCGGGGTCCGTATCCCTCTATTTCCATCCTATTCATGGATTTGTCAAGATGCCCCTTAAATGTCACAAGGGTCCCTGCTTCCACCACCTTCTCCAGCAGCAAGTTCCAGGTACCCACTACCCTCTGTGTAAATAACTTGCCTCGTACATCGCCTCTAAACCTTGCCCCTCGCACCTTAAATCTATGCCCCCTGGAAATTGACCCCTCTACCCTGGGACAAAGCCTCTGACTAGCCACTCTGTCCATGCCTCTCATAATTTTGTAAACCTCTATCAGGTCGCCCCTCAACCTCCGCCGTTCCAGTGAGAACTAACCAAGTTTATTCAACCTCTCCTCATAGCTAATGCCCTCCATGCCAGGCAACATCCTGGGAAATCTCTTCTGTACCCTCTCTAAAGCCTCCACATCCTTCTGGTAGTGTGGCGACCAGAATTGAACACGATACTCCAAGTGTGGCCTAACTAAGGTTCTCTACAGCTGCAATGTTTGCAATTTTTATACTCAATGCCCCGGCCAATGAAGGCAAGCATGCCGTATGCCTTCTTGACCATCTTCTCCACATGTGTTGCCCCTTTCAGTGACCTGTGGATCTGTACACCTAGATCTCTCTTACTGTCACTACTTTTGAGGGTTCTACCATTCACTGCATATTCCCTACCTGTATTAGACCTTCCAAAATGCATTACCTCACATTTGTCCGGATTAAACTCCATCTGCCAACTCTCTGCCCAAGTCTCCAAATGATCTAAATCCTGCTGTATCCTCTAAAAGTCCTCAGCACTATCCGCAATTCCACCAACCTTTGTGTCGTCTGCAAACTTACTGATCAGACCACTTACATTTTCCTCCAAATCATTTATATATACCACAAACAGCAACGGTCCCAGCACTGATCCCTGTGGAACACCACTAGTCACAGCCTTCCAATCGGAAAAGCACCCTTCCATTGCTACTCTCTGTCTTCTATGACCTAGCCAGTTCTGTATACATCTTACCAGCTCAACTCTGATCCCGTGTGACTTCACCTTTTGTACCAGTCTGCCATCAGGGACCTTGTAAAAGGCCTTACTGAAGTCCACACAGATAACATTCACTGCCCTATCTGCATCAATCATCTTTGTGAGCTCCTCGAAAAACTCGATCAAGTTAGTGAGACACAACCTCCCTTCACAAAACCGTGCTGCCTCTCGCTAATACATCCACTTGCTTCCAAATGGGAGATGATCCTGTCTCGAAGAATTCTCTCCAATAATTTACCTACCACTGACGTAAGGCTCACCAACCTGTAGTTCCCTGGAATATCCTTGCTGCCCTTCTTAAACAAAGGAACAACATTGGCTATTCTCCAGTCCTCCGAGACATCACCTGAAGACAGTGAGGATCCAAAGATTTCTATCAAGGCCTCAGAAATTTCCTCTTTTGCCTCCTTCAGTATTCTGGGGTAGATCCAATCATGCCCTGGGGACTTATCCACCTTAATATTTTTCAAGACGCCCAACACCTCGTCTTTTTGGATATCAATGTGACCCAGGCTACCTACACACCCTTCTCCAGACTCAACATTCACCAATGCCTTCTCTTTGGTGAATACTGATGCAAAGTATTCATTTCGTACCTTGCCCATTTCCTCTGGCTCCACACATAGATTTCCTCCCCTGTCCTTCAGTGGAGCAACCTTTCCCTGGCTACCCTCTTACTTTTTATGTACGTGTAAAAAGCCTTGTGATTTTCCTTAACCCTATTTGCCAATGACCTTTCATGACACCTTTTAGCCCTCCTGACTCCTTGCTTAAGTTACTTTCTACTTTCCTTATATTCCACACAGGCTTCGTCTGTTCCCAACCTTCTAGCCCTGACAAATGCCTTCTTTTTCATTTTGATGAGGCCTACAATATCACTCGTTATCCAAGGTTCCCTGTAATTTGCCATATTTATCCTTCTTCCTCACAGGAACATGCCGGTCCTGAATTCCTTTTAACTGACATTTGAAAGCCTCCCACATGTCAGATGTTGATTTACCCTCAAACATCCACCCCAATCTAGGTTCTTCAGTTCCTGCCTAATATTGTTATAATTAGCCTTCCCCCAATTTAGCACATTCATCCTAGGACCACTCTTATCCTTGTCCACCAACACTTTAAAACTTACTGAATTGTGGTCACTGTTCCCGAAATGCCCCCCTACTGAAACTTCTACCACCTGGCCGGGCTCATTCCCCAATACCAGGTCCAGTACAGCCCCTTCCCTCGTTGGACTATCTACATATTGTTTTAAGAAGCCCTCCTGGATGCTCCTTACAAACTTTGCCCCGTCCAAGCCCCTAGCACAAAGTGAGTCCCAGTTAATATTGGGGAAGTTAAAGTCTCCCATCATAACAACCCTGCAAAGACACTGCAGAGCATGGCCCAGTCACTGAGGACTATCCCTGAGGGCATCTACACCATGGTGCAAACAATGTGGGGAATGCAGGACTGGCAGCACCAGATGATTCAGAGGCCTCTCTGCTCCTCCATCCCGTGGAGACCCCCCAGGACCCTATGGGCACCGTCAGGGAGCAGGAAGCATGAAGGCCAACCCGGGCCTGCCACCAAGGAGATGATAGCAGCCTCCTGTTCTTCCAAATCCCCTTCTCCTGACACCGGTGCATGACAAGGCCGGCAGGAAGAACAGGGTGGGCAGCGATACCAGTGACACTGTTAGGTCAGATGGAACCCCCTTATCCCCCCTGTCATGATATTCAAACACACACATCATGATGGACACACTAACAGGCAAATCAGAGTACACAACACCACAACCAATCACAGACAAGAACACCAACCACATAAAAAGCACGAGCACGACACCTGGTGTTCAGTAGGTCTGGGGAGAAGGGAACAAGAAAGAGCTGTTGAAACACCACAAGCAGGGAGCCCCCCACGTGCAGAGTGCAAAGACCAAACTGTAAATAGTGAGTTCAAATAAAGAAGCGTTGTACCATATGCAACTGTGTTGGCTCATCTGTGTGTCAGAACACCCAACACCACATGGCACAGGAGTGGATCGATACCTGCCTACTAACCTGCCATTCTGGACATGGACCACACCGGCAAACCGCAGCCGATGCAAGTCACGGGGAACCTAGGCACCAACTGGAAGCTCTACAGGCAGCGATTTGACCTGTACATCCGTGCCACCGAAAAACAGAATGTCTCGGATGATTCGAAGATTGCAATGCTCCTCTTCTACGCAGGCCCGCACCCAACCGATGTCTTTAACTCACTGGTGTTCGAAGAAGGCGAAAACCAGGCCAAATATGACACGGTCATCCTCAAACTGGACCAGCACTTTCAAGTTGAAGTAAACGAAAGTTTTGAAAGATACATCTTTCAGCAACGCCTGCAAGGTAAGGAGGAGCTTTTTCAACCCTTTTTGACGCACCTCCGGATTCTAGCGCAGTCCTGCGGTTACGGCACCACTACAGAGTCCATGATCAGGGACCAGATTGTTTTTGGCGTTGCCTCTAGTGGCCTACGCCAGCAGCTTCTTAAAATGAAAAGCCTCACCTTAGCGTCTGCTGTGGAAGCCTGTGTCCTCCATGAAAATGCTACCTGCCGTTTTGCCCGATTTCAGGCGTCCGAGTTGGCACGGAGGGGGTCCCCAGCCGTCGAATCGGCAAGCCAGGCCGCCCACGACGTCGAACGCATCCAGGCCGTCGATTTCTTCCCGCCCCACGGCCCGGACGACAGCGGCCGCTTCCCGCGCTTTTCGCGGTCTCCCGCGCAGGTGCGCGCCAAAAATAACGGCCACAACGAGGGACGCACTGCGCAGGCGCGCCCACCGCAAGATCGCACTGCGCATGCGCAGTGGCGCAACGAACGCCGTGACGTCATGACGTGCAGCAATTGTGGAGGTCTACACTTAAAAGGGCAATGTCCTGCAAAAAACCGACAGTGCCACAGATGTGCCATGATGGGCCACTACGCAGCCCGCTGTCGTGCGGCTCAACCCATGGATCCGGCGCATCCTCGACAACCTCGCACACGAGTCAGGACCGTCCAGCCCACGCATCAAGACTTCCAGTTAAGTGATGCAGATGACCAGGATGCCTTCCGAGTTGCCGTCATTGATGTCAACAAGGTCAATGCCATCAATCCAGCCGATGAGTGGTGTGCCACCCTGACGGTCAACCCGAATTCGTCGCAAACCCATTAGAATGGACTTATAATACAGTTCATATGTTTAATAAGTTGCACAATTTTACATGATAACCTGTTGTTGTTTATCGTTCCAGATGTCGTCTGACTGGACAACTGTTCAAGTTTTTTATTTCTTCTTCTCTCGTTCGCATTTCTGTTATGTTATGGTACAACTGGATTCATGTGACGCACTCGACATCGCCCCATGTACATAGTTCCGTCATAGACACATGCTGCACACGACACGCACACACTCTTAGATGCACTCACGTCACGATCATATTTAATACCACGTAGGCACATATCTTTGTAAAAAGGGGGGATGTCATGATATTCAAACACACACATCATGATGGACACACTAACAGGCAAATCAGAGTACACAACACCACAACCAATCACAGACAAGAACACCAACCACATAAAAAGCACGAGCACGACACCTGGTGGTCAGTAGGTCTAGGGAGAAGGGAACAAGAAAGAGCTGTTGAAACACCACAAGCAGGGAGCCCCCCACGTGCAGAGTGCAAAGACCAAACTGTAAATAGTGAGTTCAAATAAAGAAGCGTTGTACCATATGCAACTGTGTTGGCTCATCTGTGTGTCAGAACACCCAACACCACACCCCCCACCCCTCTCCCCGGCTCCAGGCCTTCCAGAGGACATCAGCAAGTGTGTCAAAGGCCACAGAGCGTGGAAAGCAGTAGTCTGCCTCCACCTCTCATGTGCATTCTGGGGACACACCTAGACGTAGCAGTAGACCCTGAAAGATGAAGATGAGTGAGGGATACGAACAGCTACGGGGGTGGGGGGTGGGTCACGATCAGTAACTAGGAGGAATGGGAACCTGTCACAGTAAAATGTTAACTATTAAAACATACTTCACCTGATACATGTGAAGCCTCTGTCATGTTAATCTTCCCATCGGACCTGCCTGCACCCCATGTCCCCCACCCCTCCTCCCCCAGGCACATTGGCATATTGGTCCAAGATCTCAAGCCCCCGTTGCAGGCCCCATTCAGAGGATGAGTGCAGCGTACTGTCGCCAAAAAGATAGGAGTCAGACTTGAGCAGAAACTGAGGAGCACCAATGCTTTCCTCACAGCGAGTTATCATCACTCTCCTGCCTTTTATATCGACCCGCTGAGAGTGCCTACACAGGCCCATCACCCTGGAGTGACGTTCACAGACCTTGGAGGGAGGAACTGGGTGGTCAGGAAAGAGGGAGTGCGAGGAATGGGGTGGGGTGATGGAGGGAAACGGGGTGGGTGGAGCTTGTGGACAGAGCCTCGTCCGAGGAGAACCTGGAGATGATGAGGACTTCGCTGAGCCACCTCGCATGTCGGACCCTTGGTGTCGTCTGTCCCCCATGCTTCAGCTCCCGCTCGAGCGCACCCTCAGCCCCACCTGGACTCCCTCCTCCTCAGATGAGACCGCATATCCCTCCGCATCCTCCTCCTGCTCCTCCTCCAGCATGTCGCCCTGCTGTTGTGTCAGATTGTAGAGGGCACAAGAGAGCACTGCAAAGCAGGCGACCCTCTGGGGGGTGTAGTGTGAGGCACTGCCAGAGCGGTCACGCTTTAGAACTGCAACTTGAGCAGGCTGATGCATCACTCAATGACAGAACGGGTGGCTACATGGACACCATTATAATGGGCCACCGCCTCGGTCTCAGGTCTCCGCACCAGTGTCATCTGCCTGATCTCAGTGGATATCACTTGTTTCCCACAAGCCGACCCGTCATCCAGGGGTAGTCCTCAAAGAAACTGGGAATCTTCACGTTCCCCAATATGTAGCTGTCATGCATGCTCCCTGGGTGGTGGACATACACGTGCATGATTCGGAGGTGGTGGTCACACATGATCTGAACATTCAGGGAGTGGAATCCTTTCCTGTTAATATAGGGCACTCCCTGCCTGTTGTTCTCAGGACTACACGCATGCCATCGATACCCTCCCGGGCCTGGGCATCCTGTCAATGGCAGCATTTCCTGCTGCCCAGGCATCTTGGTGGGCCTGATTCAGCTCAAAGGTGGTATAGTTGGATGCCTGGGCAACCAGAGCATCCGTCAGCTCCCAGATGCACCTTTGGGCGGAAGGTTGGATTTGCCATGCAGGTCCCCACTCGAGCCCGGAATTACCCAGTGGCATAAACGTTCAGGGCTGCAGTGACACTCACGGCCACCGTGGGCGGCTGCCCTCCTCCTCCTCCACGGGGTTCACCTCCGCTAGGACATGGCACTGGTGCCGCACTGCCTCTCTGCCTAGACGCAATCTTCTGTGGCACATCATTGAATGGCGAATGACTCCTTACTACCTTGTGGCATCGCTGGCCTCCCCTTCTGGGTCCCTCCTCAGACTGATGGGCGGCCGGTGTGCGGGGTGTGCGGTGACCCCCTGCACATGGAGTGCCGCCTCAGCTGCCAGAAGCAACGTGGGGGCAACCGCCGCAATATCATAAGAACATAAGAACTAGGAGCAGGAGTAGGCCACCTGGCCCCTCGAGCCTGCTCCGCCACTCGATGTGGTCATGGCTGATCTTTTGTGGACTCAGCTCCACTTTCCCGCCCGAACACCATAACCCTTTATTCCTTTATTCTTCACAAAACTATCGGTCTTTATCTTGAAAACATTTAATGAAGGAGCCTCAACTGCTTCACTGGGAAGGGAATTCCATAGATTCACAACACTTAGGGTGAAGAAGCTCCTCCTCAGCTCAGTCCTAAGTCGACTCAAGCAAATATTGTTACATGTGGGAAGAAATTAGAGAAGGAGTGAGACTGACGAAGTGTAGAAATCCAGAGGTTGCTGTCAATGATACCTTGGCCCCTCCCCCAGACTATGTTCTTGAAATCCCCACAGATGGAAATCACTTGAATTGGTGGGAACTTCCACATTGAGACATTGAAATACATTAGGCCAAATTTTTCTGCCTTTGATTTTTTTTGAACGCCAGGTCCATTTACAGGTCACAAACCTGCTTGCTGGACTGCTGTACCTTTCAGAAGCTATTTCTCCGAACAAACCAATTAATCTCCCACTTACTGGTATCCTAACAAATTAGCCAGGGCGGATGGGATAATGATAATATGGCCATTTTGTCAGTGGAAGGAATTCTATTCGGAATGACCATGTCATGCTTCAGATAAGCTCACTTGGACGAGGTATTTAAGACTGCAGCATCCACAGGAATAATAAGGGAGTCAGCATCAGCAGTTTGCCCTCACTTACTTGGGGGCATAAGAATCCAGGACCTCAGGAGCTCACAACAGGTGAGTGGTGTGAGCAAGTCCTGACTTGCACAGTATTCTCCTATACAGCACTCCTCGGATCAGCACGCCTGGGAAGGCAGTGGGGTATTGGTATTGTGGCTGGAGGAGTAATCACTCAGGGTTCGAATCGGAGTTCGATTCCCAGCACAGCAGGTGGTGAAACCGGAATTCATTAAAAATCTGGAATTAAAAATCGAGTAATGGCTACGAAACCATTGTCGTAAAAATTCATCTGCCCTTCAGGGAAATAAATCTGCCATCCTTACCCGGTCTGGCCTACATGTGACTCCAGATTCACAGCAATATCATTGTCTCTTAATTGCCATTTGAAATGACCCAGCAAGCCATTCAATTTAAGGGCAATTGGGGATTTGCAATAGATGCTGGCCCATCCAGCGATGCCCACAGGAACTGGCATCTTGTCACCCATGGCAATGAGTGCCTACTGGGTCCACTGGGGATACTATTTTGCACCATGGGGATGACGGTGTTTTGTAGAACCTCATGAAGCACTGGTGGTGGCACATGTTGGGATACCTGGCAGTCTGCATGTAGACCTCTGTTATGGATCTACGCTCCTTCCTCTAGTGAATTGGTGGCTGTCTTCTCTCTGCCCTGTGGGTGGGAAGATGTGGTTGCATCGGAGGTAGCTGGAGCTACTGCTGGTAGAGCTGCATCTGCAGCTGAAGCGCGTCACAGTGGAAAACTCCCTTGCCCTAGAACCTCAGCAGAGGCAGGCTGTAGAGCTGAGTAAGCTGCTCCAATGTCGATCTCAACATTGGCAGCAGGGAAGTGTAACTGAAGGCTGGTAAAGTGCCGGCCAAGTGAAGCATCTCCCAGGCAGTTGCCACTCACCTGCCAAGCAGTAATAACACTCCCTGGCACCAGTGCGGTGCAAGGCAGTCTCTGCCAGTTCATTTCTGTAGCTGCTCAGTATAACTACACTAAGCATTTGCAGCTTATCGATCCCATTGAAGCAGTTCCACCCCCCATGCTCTCACTTACTCCTCGCTGCTGGATCCGAGACAGAGGATGAAATCTCACCATGTTTTTTCAAAGTGTCGGTTCTGATGAGAAGACCGAGAATCCCTCTGGCTCCAATGGCAGGAAGACTGACTGAATATCGAGCCTCTTTAACAAAATTTGTTCTTCTCACCTGATTCATGCAACACTCGTGGTGGCTTACCGCTGATTCGCTCATCCCGGGAAAGCTTAATCTCTGCAATCAATGGAGCGCTCCTTTTAAATGTCTCCCGAGCACTTGTCCCAAGTCCAGTCAGGGGGATGGTTGCCTGGAAGGCTGCACTGAGATATTCGGAGGGATCCCTTAGCAAATTCCTGGATGGTGTGGAGGCGAGGGTTTCAACTGCATGGTGCCGGCATGAGTGGGAATCCACAGGTGTCGGCGCTAGAGAATGGCAGAGTTTCGCGGTCTCGCTCCTGTTGCCCCTCTATCCCAAGGAGGAGCCAAGGCACCCCCGGGTACTCACTGGGGAAAGGATAGGCAGGAGGGCAGACTGCGGCCTTCCATCCAGCAGACACTGGGGGTGTCCAGCCCATCAGACACCTCCCTCCGTGTGAGCAACACACCTCCAGCTCCAAACACCGAGGAGAGTGACACTACACACCGATGTAGCCCGAAAGTCCAGATACTTAAGTTCCAGGCCCCCCTGGGATGCCCACCAAGGTCATCTCAGGCAACAGGTTGTGGAAGGTAGCAGGCCACCTCAACCTCAGCGGTGGTTCCTGGGGATACATCTAAATGTAACAGGAAGGCGAGGAAGAGTCGGCACCATTGAGCAGAAGTGAACCTAGGCACTGGAACAAATAAGGAACCATTGGAATATCTCCCTTGTATTAAACATCATTTTGTTCACCCATACAGAGTCTCCATGCTGTCATTTCATGGTGCCATGTACTGCAAACCCCACGTGCGCACTCGTGCTTCATAAGACATACATAGGAGACAAAAAGAATAATCAACACATTGATCCCATTTTTCTCTTCAAATTTCAACGGCTCCCGTCACCCGAAGCCTCTCTCCCTCCCGCACCCTTCCAGTTACTTTCCAAGCTTAAAGCCCTATCCACAGACCAAACTATATAATTATCCAGGATGCTGATATCAGCACAATTGAAATGGAATCGATCCCAAGGAACAGCCCCTCTTTCACCAGAGACAGCTGCCAGTGCTCCATGAATCAACAGTCTTTATTGCCTCATGTTCTTTCAGACACATATTTTATTCTCTAATCTGTTTGACCTTGTGGCAATTGGTATGTATCTCAGGTAATAACCCATATTATTACCTTTACGATTCTGGCCGTGATTTACCGAGCTCATAGCGCCCGACTTTGTGTCACAGCGAAGCCATTGAATCTTGCAAGTGGCCTCTCATGGGATTCACGACGCTTGAGGTGTCAGCGCTGGTGGAAGGTGGGGATGACGGCTGTGATGCCTTGATCGCATCTTCCTCAGAGCTCCACTCACGCTGCTGAGAGGCTGGGTCGGCGCCGTCGCCTGGAGGACCTGTGGGAGAATGGACATGTGGCCAGTGGGAGGGATGGGTCAGTCAGGAAGGCAATAACAACTCACATTTGACAGGTCCTTTGGCAGTTCCCACGCGCTGCCGCGCTTAGAGACCTTTTGGAGAATCGCACCGCTGGTGTTTTTTGCTGGTGGTGCGGAGTTTTACTAAATGGCATACGTTAGCTGTCTTTCTAATAATTTGTTCTTGGGATATGAGTGTCACTGGCTGGGCTAACATTTATTATTCATCCCTTATTACCCTTGAGAAGGTTGTGGTGAGCCACCTTACACTGCTGAAGTCGCTATGGTGTAGGTACACGCATGGCGCTGTTAGGGAGGGTGTTCCAGCAGTGAAGGAACCGCGATGAAATTCCAAATCAGGGGAACTTGCAGCTTTGGATTTCCCATGTGTCTGCTGTCATTTTTTTCTATGCATCAGTGGTTTCATATTTACAATATGTGGAATCAGTTTCTTGCCGATGGTACAGACTGCTGTCACTGTGTGCCTGTGATGGAGGGAGTGAATGTTTAAAGTGATGGATGGGGTGCCAATCAAGTGGGCTTCTTTAATCCTGGGTGGGTATTGATATTCTTTTATTTTAATTTAGAGTGCCCAATTCATTTTTTCCAATTGAAGGGGATTTAGCGTGGCCAATCCACCTACCCTGCACATCGTTTTGGCTTGTGGGGCGAAACCCACGCAAACACGGGGAGAATGTGCAAACTCCACACGGACAGTGACCCAGAGCCGGGATCGAACCTGGGATCTCGGCGCCGTGAGGCAGCAGTGCTAACCACTGCACTGCCGTGCTGCCCGGTGTTGATATTCTTGAGCATTGTTGGAGCTGCACCCCCCCTCCCCCTGCACCCCCAGGCTAGTGGAGAGTATTCCACCTTGTGGTACTTTAACCCACCTATATCACAGTGGCCAACCAGAGAAAATATTTGTCTGCATATTTTCTAAATGGACCAACCCCAGTAATTAGGGAACGCATGAGAGACAAAGGTGTGTAGTGCAACTTTAAAATCATGGTCCACGTCGATCTGCCTGCATTGCTAAGTGCCAACACTAATTATTGGAATGAAGAATATTTCTATTCAGTGCAATACTTGAAGTGAAAAACCTACTTGTCTTGAATATTTTTGTTTATTAATTCAAGAAATATGGGCGTCGCTGGCTAGGCCAGCATTCATTGCCCATCCCGAATTGCCCTTGAGAAGGTGTTCAATGTGGGGGGGGTTTTATTCAACGTTTTGCACTGCCCTTCTTAAAAAGATCTGGGGCGTCATTTTCCGACCCCCCAGCGGGTCGGAGAATGGCCGTTGGCCGCAGTGAATCCCGCCCCCGCCGGTTGCCGAAGTCTCCGGGACCGGATATTCGGCGGGGGCGTTAATGGCGCCGCTGACGTCGGAGAATGGCACGGGTGGGCGCAAGGCAGCCGATTTTGAGCCTGCCGATATTCTGCCGTCCGGATGGACCGAAGTCCCGTCGACGTGATGACCGGTCACATCGACGGAAATCAAACCTCCTTTTAATCGGCGTCAACCTGTGCTCCAGGCTCACGCCGACCGGCATGGAGGTGGGTGACGGCCTGGGGGGTGGTTAGAGTGGGCTGGGCTCCGGGGGAGTGCCGGGAGGGGGGGTTCGTGCTGGGGAGGAGGATGGGTGGGGTCCGTGCCGGGGAGGGGGATGGGGGGGGGGGTTTCGTACCGGGGAGGAGGATGGGGGCTCCGTGCCGGGGAGGGGGATGGGGGGGGGTCCATGCCGGGGAGGAGGATGGGGGGGGGTCCGTGCCGGGGAGGGGGATGGGGGGGGGGTCCGTGCCGGGGAGGAGGAAGGGGGGGTCCGTGCCGGGGAGGGGAATGGGGGGGGGGGGTCCGTGCCGGGGAGTAGGATGGGGGGTCCGTGCCGGGGAGGAGGATGGGGGGGTCCGTGCCGGGGAGGAGGATGGGGGGGGGTCTGTGCCGGGGACGAGGATGGGGTCCGTGCCGGGGAGGAGGATGGGGGGCCCGTGCCGTGGAGGGCCGGGGAGGTGGATGGTGGGGGGGTCCGTGCCGGGGAGGTGGATGGGGGGGTCCATGCTGGGGAGGAGGATGGGGTCCGTGCCAGGGAGGAGGATGGGGTCCGTGCCGGGGAGGAGGATGGGAGGCCCATGCCGGGGAGGAGGATGGGGGGGTCCATGCCGGGGAGGAGGATGGGGTCCGTGCCAGGGAGGAGGATGGGGGGCCCGTGCTGGGGAGGAGGATTGGGGGGGGTCCGTGCAGGGGAGGAGGATGGGGGGTCCGTGCCGGGGAGGAGGATGGGATCCGTGCCGGGGAAGAGGATGGGGGACCCGTGCCGGGGAGGGCTGGGGAGGAGGATGGGGGGGGTCCTTGCCGGGGAGGAGGATGGGGGGTTCCATGCCGAGGAGGAGGATGGGGGGCCCATGGCGGGGAGGAGGATGGGGGGGGTCCGTGCCGGGGAGAGGGGATGGGCAGGTCCGTGCCGAGGATGGGTGGATGGGGGGGGTCCGTTCCGGGGAGGGGGTTGCGAGGGCAAGTGAGTTGGTCCACCTGGCCAGGTGCCAGCCTCCAACAGTTGGACCCATGCGGTCCATGCCACCTGGCTGGGGGAGTTGGGGGTATGGGCAATGATGACATGTCCCCCCCCCCCACCGTCCCATCCCCCCCCCCCCCCCCGTGCCCCACCCACCAGGCCGCCATGTTTTCCGATCATCCAGCGATGTTGGCCGCCGTGGCGGCAGCCGCTAATGTCTATGTTGCCCTGGATGAGGAGAAGGAGGAGGAGGAGGAGCGTGCCAGAGATGCGGCGCAGGCTGCCGCAGAGGGGCAGGCGGCAGCCGACCAATCTGGAGGGACACCTGACCGACAGGACGAGGAGGGGGAGGAGAAGGTACCCGAGGGCGCCCCGTGTGTACCGGCCCCGGCAGTCATACCAGGACCTCACGGACCAGGAATGCAGGGGGAGACTCCGGATGAGGCGGGAAACCGTGGCACACATCTGCCACCTGCTGGCACACCTGTCACCGCGTGGCACTGGCGGGGGACACCCTCTCCCCATGTCCGTCAAGGTTACGGTGGCCCTGAACGTTTATGCAACGGGGTCATTCCAGGCACCGAGTGGGGACCTGTCCGGCATATCGCAGACATCGGTGCACCGGTGCATCCGGGCAGTGACAGACGCCCTATATGCCATGGTGCACCGCTACATCCGCTTCCCTGTGGACCGGGCCAGCCAACATGCCCGGGCCGTGGGCTTCTCTGCCGTGGCCGGGTTCCCCATGGTCCAGGGCACGATTGATGGGATGCTGCAGATAACAGGGCCGTGTTCACCAATAGGAAGGGGACCTATTAGATGAACATACAGGTGGTCTGCGACCACCGCATGATGATCCTGCACGTCTGCGCCCGTTACCCGGGCAGTGTACACGACTCATACGTGTTGTTGCGGTCATCCATCCCCGGCATGTACGAGGGATGCCATCCCCGGCTGAGGGGCTGGTTGCTGGGCGACAGGGGCTACCCATTGCGATCGTGGCTGATGAGGCCTATACGGAGGCCACGCAATGAGGCGGAGAACCGCTACAATGATGCCCATGTAGTGACAAGGGGAGTGATCGAGAGGTGCTTTGGCGTGCTGAAGATGCGTTTCAGGTGCCTGGACCTCTCTAGGGGCGCCCTCCAGTATCGGTCAGATAGGGTCGGCCGCATCATTGTGGTGTGCTGCGTCCTGCACAACATAGCCCAGCAGAGGCGCGATGTGCCGCAGGCAGAGGAGGGTGGAGTGGAGGAGCAGCAGGAAGAGGCCCAGTCCTCCCCAGATGAGGGGGATGGGGGCAATGGTCAGGGCAGGCGGGTTAGACACAGGCGGGTGGCTGTCCACCGTTACCGGCTGGCCCAGCGGGCACGGGACAGGCTGATAGCCGCCCGCTTCACTGACTAGATGGGCGTGGGAATCGGGTAGTACGGCCACATACCGCACACCATGGCAACAGCCGACCACCCACACCCCTCACCCATCCACCCACCCAGCACCCTCACCCCCCTCCCTAACCCCACCCATCCCACCCGCATGCACACCACCGCCCCCCATTGCCGATCCACCTGCGGCACAACGGCCGGGCTCACACAGTTGCGGGTGGATGCGTGTCTATTGCAGGCCATGGAGGATGATGACAACCCGCCCTGCGATGAGCTCTTGGCTCCACATCGTTGGACTATGTCTGACCCATGGCCACAGTACCACCATCCACCCGGACCATCCCTGCATGCGGCTGTGACACTGCAGCGCACGGTCCCGTCCTCTGCCCGGGGGGATGTTGATGGCGGCCCAGGGGGAAGGGGCAGACTCACCTGGGGCTGAGGTGAGACCACCCCTCACACACACACACACTTGCGCTCAACGTACATGACACCCCCGCACGCTTTGGACAGAGCACAAAGGCAGCTTCTGTAGGTGTAACATTGACTTTAATAACGAAGGGAGTTCATGCAAGTGCCCTAGCCCCTAAAACTCATCTGTGCCCTGCACCCGTGCCAACGTACTCAGTGTCTAATTGTTTGGCTTACGGGCCCTTTGACTACGTCTACGTGGTTCCCCAGACGGTACAGCAGAACTGGAGGTAAACTCCTGTGATTCCTGCCCTCTGACACAGGATCCCTTTGACGGCCGTTTCCTGGGGCGTCCTGGCCTAGATGGGCCAGGCTGCGGCCCAGGCGACTGGGATGGCGAGCTGCCAACCTGTCCTGCCCATTGCCCACCCGATGCACCTGGGACGGAAGGGGGGGAGCCCGAGGTGTCGTGGTGTTCCGGGACCTCCCCTACAGGGGGACTCGGGACAGACCACACCTCCTCCTCCATCGGGGTGCCCGATGGCCCCCAGGCCTCTACATGGGTGGGGGATGCGAACGGACTGGCCATCCGACGCCCCCCCGACATCTGGCGCTGCCAGTCCTGGAGGCCCGTGCTGGTATCGACAGGGGTCTGCAGGTTTGCAGCCATGGAGCCCAGGGGATTGGCAAACCCTGTCTGTGACTGTGCGACGCCAGCTCGCACATGGCCAATGGCGCCGATGCCCTCAGCGATGGCCTGCAGAGACTGGGCTATGGCCTGCTGAGACTGGGCCATGGCCTGCTGAGACTGGGCTATGGCCTGCTGAGACTGGGCCATGGCCTGCAGAGACTCGGCTATGGCCTGCTGAGACTGGGCCATGGCCTGCAGAGACTGGGCTATGGACTGCTGAGACTGGGCCATGGCGTTGAGCGTCTCTGCCATCTGGCGCTGGACTGGCTCATTGCCTCCTGTGAGAGGGCTGCCATGTCCTGGGCCACAGGCGCCGCCTGCACGGAAAGCCCCAGGCCTCGCATACCGTTCCCCATGTCTGACACCGTCGCACCCATTGCCTCCACCGCGGACGCCACCCGTGCGGTGTCGGCCTGGGTGGCACGTATGACCGGCACCACTCCCAGCTCCTGGAAGCGGGTGGACTCCTCCACCTCCACCTGCGACTGCAGCCTCTTCGCTCATCTCCAGGTCGGTGGTTGCATCGGATCTATGGGTGGGTGTGGTAACTCCAGGAACCCGGGATCCATCTGGGCGGCAGATGTTCGCTTGGGCTGGGCTGCCCTCCGACCGCCCGGCCCCTCTGCTGCTCCTACCTCCACCTGCTGTACCGGGACGGCTGTGTTGTGCGCACCTGTGAGTGTACCAGACGCCTCATCACTAAAGTGCCCAACCGAGGTGAGTGTTTCTGCGATGGTGGAGGGTGTTGGTGACAGCAGTGGCGTTGTGTCGTGCTCTTCGTCCCATTCTGAGTCCATGGCACTTTGGGGTGGGGGTTCGTCTCCGCCCATCCACTCTGTTTCACTGTCCGGTATTTCGTCTTCCTGGCTAGTGCTGTCCCGGGTAGGGGTGTCCCGGGTAGGGGTGTCCTGGGTAGTGGTGTCCTGGCTCGGCTGTGACGGGGGCCTGTGACTCCTCCTCTCGTCACTGGGTGGCACACGCCTGCGTCGTCGCACCCGCACGTGACGGTGGCGTCGTCTCACTGTTGCTCCAGGTCTCTCCGTCTCCCGTGGTCTCCGAGGGACATCCTGTGGGCGTCGCATGCCGGAGGGTCCGGGTCTCTCCGTCTCCCGTGGTGTGCGAGGGGCATCCTGCGGGCGTCGCATGCCGGAGGGTCCGGGTCTCTCCTCCCGTGGCTTCCGAGGGGCATCCTACGGCGTCGCATGCCGGAGGGTCCGGGTCTCTCCGTCTCCCGTGGTGTGCGAGGGGCATCCTGCGGGCGTCGCATGCCGGAGGGTCCGGGTCTCTCCTTCTCCCGTGGTCTCCGAGGGGCATCCTGTGGGCGGTTTGCATCTGCGGGGATGGGTGCCTCGACGTTTGCTCCTGCGATACACAATGAAGCATGCATGGTTAGACACGCAGGCAGTGATCAGGTGATATGGGGGAGGGGGATATAGGGGAGGGGGGATATGGGGATCGGCTGTCGGTGGCTCACTTGCTAGTACGCCCCCGACCTCTGCATCAGCAACCTCCCGGTCCTCAGATCCGCCAGCCAGCTCCAGGGCCCTTTCCTCGTATTCGGTCAGTGGCCTCTCATCAGCGGGGCCTCCTCCAGTCCTCACATGCTCCCCATTGTTGTCTGCACGCTTCTCCTGTGGGGGGTGGTGGCAGGGGTAAAAGACAACAGTGTTAGGCAGGTATATGAATGCACGTCATCGGTTGCGCGTGTGTTGCAGAGGTTAAGGTTAGGGCTGGATGCACTTGGGGATATGGGGGATATGGGGGAGGGGGGATATGGGGAGGGGGATATGGGGGAGGGTGGATATGGGGGATAGGGGATATGGGGATATGGGGGAGGGGGGATATGGGGAGGGGGATATGGGGAATATGGGGGAGGGGAGATATGGGGGAGGGGGATATAGGGGAGGGGGGATATGGGAGAGGGGGGATATGGGGGATATGGGGAGGGGGATATGGGGGAGGGGGGATATGGGGGAGGGGGGATATGGGGGAGGGGGATATGGGGGAGGGGGGATATGGGGGATATGAGGAGGGGGGCTATGGGGAGGGGGGATATGGGAGGGGGGATATGGGGGATATGGGGGGTGGGGATATGGGGGAGCGGGATATAGGGGATATTGGGAGGGGGGTTATGGGGGATATGGGGGATGGGGGATCTGGGGGATATGGGGAGGGGGATATGGGAGATATGGGGGGGGATATGGGGAGGGGGGATATGGGGGAGGGGTGATATGGGGGATATGGGGAGGGGGGCTATGGGGGATATGGCAGAGGGGGTATATAGGGGATATGGAGGAGGGGGGATATGGGAGAGGGGGGTATGGGGAGGGGGAATATGGGGGAGGGGTGATATGATGGGGGGGATATGGGGGATATGGGGGAGGGGGGATATGGGGGATATGGGGAGGGGGGATATGGGGGATATGGGGGAGGGGGGATATGGATATCGGGCGGGGGGGGGGGAGGCTCACCCTGCCTGCTCTTACGAGGTCGTTCACCTTCTTGTGGCACTGGGTGCCGGTCCGTGGTTTCAGGGCCGCAGCCGTGACGGCCTCTGCCACTTCCCTCCACAGACGCCGGCTGTGGCGTGGGGCAACTCTGCGGCCGTGCCCGGGATATAGGGCCACCCTCCTCTGATCCACTGCGTCCAGGAGCGCCTCCACATCCCGTGACTGGAACCTCGGGGCTGAGCGGCGGCCGGCCATCCGGTCGGGTGTTCCGGTCGGGTGTTCCGGTCGGGTGGGGGGAGCAGCGCGTTCTTATGAGCCGTCACGCCGTGCGGCGTGTATGACGCTGCACGGCGTGAACCACTTGAGCAAGCGCGGATCCCGTCACGTCGCTGCTAGCCCATTTCGGGCCGATTTTTGCGGCGTGACGCAAGTCGGATTTGCGCCGATTTTTGCGCTGATCAGCAGACTTTGCGCCGAAAACGGAGAATTTCGCCCCTGTTTCCAAACAGAGTAGCCCGAAGACAGATATTGTGGTTAAAACCTGAGCTGAACTGTACAGAATCTCCATTACCTGAATACTGGACCATTTTCCCTCACAGTCACTATTTATATGGACCAGGGATTGACGGACGTCTGTACTCTGATGAACAGTAGATTGGTTTGTTAGCAGATGTCTGGGATGCATTCCAGACATTTGTTAGTTGGCTGGTGGAGGAAGCTCAGAAGTTGGCAAACAACAGCACATTCAAAAGCTGATTTGGCAAAATTAGGACTTGGTTCAGCAACTAGCAGATGATAATGGCACATCAAAACCACTTATATTAAAAACAAAACAGCAGCTGGTTAAACTGAACAGTGGTAGCGAGCAACAAAAAGGTACAACAAATGCTTGAGCAACCACTCTCCACCCCACTGTGCCACACCCCCAGGCACATTAACTTACATAAACAGTAAAACTGAACTTTGAATTGCCAATCCATTTTATATCTGTTTGATTTTACCGTCCTTGGAAATCAATGTTACAAAAATGACTGGGATGTTCAATGAGACATCTGGTTTTGAACAGTGGGCTAAACAGCTGGCTTGTAAAGCAGAACAATGCCAGCAGCGCGGGTTCAATTCCCGTATCGGCCTTCCCGAACAGGTGCCGGAATGTGGCGACTAGGGGCTTTTCACAGTAACTTCATTGAAGCCTACTTGTGACAATAAGTGATTATTATTATTATACTCTGTTAATGCCGTTTTGTGCCCCCTGAAGTTAGGGTTTACCCCCACTGCAGTGGATGTGCAGCGGATTTCCTCTTTTCCAAGGTTTTAGTGCATTTTGAAGAATTTATAGGTGCAGAATAAACCATTCTCATCGCTAAATCTATGTCGAGGGGCAGTTAGACTTCGATTAGAGATTCAATTTCGACAGCTTGAGTTACAATTTGCAACGGAATTTTAACAGCTCACATCACAGCTTTGCCCATCAGTAATGTTATCGCCTGTGATATTATTCTTCACATGGTACAGGGTAAATGCGGCAGTGCAAGATTCAATGGACCAATGAATAAAAGCATACTTCAGCGCACTGGCATGCTTTTCTCAGCTTGTAATTAGTCAGTTATAACAAATTAGTTAATTTGCATATCTTCACACATGGCTTAATGTGAGTGTCCTAAATGGAATGAAACTTGGGTGACTTCTTCAGAAGGAGAAAAATTCATTCCAGCAGACTCCCAGCCAGCCTGTGCAGATAAAAGCCCACCCCGTTTTCGTAATGGCAAGATAGAATCTGACAACTGTACAATTGAAAAGCTTGCACATGATTTTCAAGTTGCAGTTTACATCTCTGCTCCCTCTCTTCATGCTTTCCTCAATTACTGGTCCTTTTAGAAAATGCGCAGAAAAATAATTTCTCTGGTTGGCCACTGATCGACAGCAAGTATGAATTTTTTATTTGCCCTGACTGGAATATTTGTTTTGTGGCCGATGCATTCTCAGAGGCACTTAAGCAAACAAGATTCGGAGGCAGCTTTTTCTGGGGGTTCTTTCTTTTTATAAATTTAGAGCACCCAATTAATTTTTTTTCCAATTGAGGGGCAATTTCGAGTGGCCAATCCACATCTTTTTGAGTTGTGGGGGTAGATCCACGCAGAGACGGGGAGAATGTGCAAACTCCACACGGACAGAGACCCGGGGCCGGGATCGAATCCGGGTCCTCGGCGCCATGAGGCAGCAGTGCTAACCACTGCGCCACGGTGCTGCTCTTTTTTCGAGGAGTTCTGTAACTGATGCAACTGCTAATGTGTTTCATTGGTCTAGATAATCTTGCAATAACCATGGATATAAGTAATACGCCTTGGTCACAATGTTCGACATTTGAATTTAAATACAAAAATAGTTTGGGGATAGGGCAGCACGATGGCACAGTGGATAGCACTGCAGCCTCATGGCGCTGAGGTCCCAGGTTCAATCCCAGCTCTGGGTCACTGTCTGTGTGGAATTTGCACATTCTCCCCGTGTTTGCGTGGGTTTCACCCACACAACCCAAAGATCTGCAGGGTAGGTGGATTGGCCACGCTAAATTGCCCCTTAATTGGAAAAAATTAATTGGATACTCTAAATTTATAAAGAAAATAGAAAAAAAATAGTTTGGGGATTGACAGGAAATCTGTTTAGAATGCTTTGGAAACATGTTCTGACAAAGTGGCCTGTGTCGTGTGACGACAATTGTTAACAACAAACATTGTGGCCATGATCTATCGGCCACATCATGCCCATCACAGGACGTGAGGAGGCCGGTAAATCGGTCGACGCTCATTATGCCGCGCAAGATCACATAAGATCTCACGAGATGTCGCAACCTGGATCCCACCCTCACCGCACGTGAACCAGATTTGCATATTCCAGTGAGCAGTTAGGGTCACTTGAATATATCTGTGCTGGAGTTACCCGAGGGACAGGATCGAACTGCCTCACCTTCACCTGGCGCTGTTTATGCCTGGTTTACACAAACATGGGCCAGGCATAATGGCACTTGCAGGGTCTCCCAGGCAATCCAGGATGCCAAGGTGCCCAGGTGGCACTGACAGGGGGCTTGCCAGGGTGCCAGGCTGGCAGTCAAGGTGCCCGGGTGGCATCTTGCCCATGCCGGGGATTGGGCCAGAGGAGTCCTTCCTTTATGAGGTGGGATACTTGGGGCTCGAAGGACCCCTTAATTTGTAAGTTGGGGCATTGGGGGGGGGGGGTCCGGAGGCCAGAGTTGGGGGTAGGGAGATAGGGGCGCCATGACAAGCTGAGCTTGTTAATGCAGGAAATGGGTCTAAGTGCAGCCTTGGCGGGGTGTTCCTCACTGAGGGTCATAAAAGAAGCAGAGTATCATTTAATAGCAGGGTCATTCTCGGCGCTGTCACTAAACACTCCATTAAATGCGCCCAAAATGGGGCTCTGTTTTTTTTCCCATTAAATTGCACACTATGTGTTGGAAGCAGTTCTTATTTGAAGCATCAGTATCCAGCTAGCAAATGAAGTTACTTAACTATTGTTACGACAACGATGGAAGGTTTGTGCAGTTTCTCTAGCCCCACTACTCCACAGGTTACACAGTTCAGTTTAAAATGTTTAATTCACTCACTAAAATCGCCAATTATTTACCTTCACTGCTGTTGGACCAGAATATCAGTTTAACCAGGCTTCTTTCAAGAAGCTCAGAATGATTGATTTATTATGTGTTGATTTACACAGTTGTACTCTGAAAGTATCTGTCTTATTAAAAAAAATACCCCAGACCCACGCGCGCACTTACAAACAAAGGATAAACAGATAGGGTCCTGCAGAAATGGGCTTTAGAGGATAATGTTTCAATGCTGCCCATCTGGAGCTCCCTCATGTGTGGTGTGGTCCCAGGAGATGTCGGGAAGTTCTCGTCAATGGAGCTTCAATAATTGAGCTGGATCAATTATTTTTGTCTCAGCTTTGCAGGTTTCCAAATGCAGGCAAATTCTACTCAAATCAGGATTCTCTGGCTATAGGCTGATACCCACGCATGAGGCGGGATTCTCCAATCCCCCGCCGGGCTGGAGAATCCCCGGGCCGCGGCGCGAATCCCGCCCCGCCACTCCGGCGCCGGCTGCCGTATTCTGCGGCCCGCCAAAATGTCCGCTGACAGGAATCGCGCCGCGCGCCTCGCAGAATGGCGAGAATCGGCACGACGTGATGGACCCCGGGGCTACGCCGGCGTGACCTGCAATCAAAGTAGGTCTGAAACGGTGTCCACCAGTTGTGCTGGCTGACGCCGGCGAGCGAGGAGGTAGTGGTCGGCGTGGGGCGGCCGCCGGAGAGGAGACGGCATGGCCGTGGCATGGGGGAGGGGGGGGCGGTTGTGGGTACCGGTGGAGGATTCTACCCAGGGCCGGGGGTGGGGGTGCAGGGGATCGGAGTGCCGGGGATGGGGGGGGAGGTTTGCCTGGCCAGGTGCCAGCTGGCAACAGTGGCGACCATGCAGCCCATTGCACCTGGTTGCGGAGGGGGGTATGGGCAATGATGACATGTTGTCTACCCCCACCCCCTGCAGACCGTCATGTTTGGGCATCACCCAGCGATGTTGGCTGCCGTAGTGTGAGCATCCCTTCTGCATGTTGCCCTATGGGAGCTGGAGCAGCGAAGTGCCAGGGAGGCGGCGGAGGCACCCGAAGAGGCCCCGTGTGTACCGGCACCGCTCGTCATACCAGGACCTCATGGACCAGGCATGCAGGAGGATACCCAGGATGAGACTGGAAACCGTCGCCCATATCTGCCACCTGATGGCAAACCTGGCACCGCGTGGCACTGAGGGTGGACACCCTCTCCCGGTGGCCGTCAAGATAACAGTGGCCCTGAACGTCAATGCCACGGGGTTGTTACAGACACAGAGTGGGGACCTGGCCGGCATCTCCCAAGCATCAGTGCACCGGTGTATCCCTGCAGTGACTGACGCCCTGTACGACATTGCAGACCGCTACATTCAGTTCCCTGTGGACCGCGCCCACCAGGGTGCCCGGGCAGCGAGATTCGCAGCCATGGTCAGGATGCCCATGGTACAGTGGGCGATCGATGGGGTGTACATCGCCGTGCGGCCGCCAGCGGAGAATAGGGACGTGTTCATGACCAGGAAGGGGTACCACTCCATGAACATACAGGTGGTCTGTGACCACCGGATGAAGATCCTGCGCGTTTGCGCCCGTTACTCGGGCAGTATGCATGACTTGTTCATATTGGCACAATCGTTCATCCCCGCCATGTTCGAGGGAAACCCCCCCCCGGCTGAGGGGCTGGTTGCTGGGTGACCCATTGCGGACGTGGCTGACGACGCCTAGACGGAGGCCACAGATCGACGCGGAGCACCGCTTCAATGAGGCCCATGCAGCAACCAGGGGTGTGGTCGAGACGTGCTTTGGGCTGCTGAAGAAGCACTTCAGGTGCCTGGACCGCTCTGGAGGGGCCCTCCAGTACCCGTCGGAGAGGGTCTGCCACATCGTTGTGGTCTGCTGCGTCCTGCACAACACAGCCCAGCAGAGGGGCGATGTGCTGCAGGCAGGGGTGGAGGAGGAGAAACACGACGAAGGACAGTCTTCCCCAGATGAGGAGGATGGGGGCAATGTATGGGACAGACGGGCTGGACAGGGACGGGATGCTGCCCACCGTCACCTGCTGGGCCAGAGGGCACGGGACAGGCTGGAAGCCGCACAGTGCACAGACTAGATGGAGGTGGGAATCACCGTGTATGGGCACAGTCAGCACAGTACGCCACCCTGCCCACCACCCTCACCCCACCCATCACCCTCACCCCACCCACCACCGCATCACCCGCATGCACACCACCCCTCCATTGCACATCCACCTGCTGCACAATGGGCAGGGCTCGCACGCTCGCCAGTGGAAGCGGGTCTATTGCAGGTCATGGAGGATGATGACAACCAGCTCTGCGATGAGCCCCGGGCTCTACACCGTTAGACAATGTCTGACTCATGGCCACAGTAACACCCTCCACCTGGGCAGTCTATGCATGCGGCCTGGACACTGCAGCGCACGGTCCCGGGGGCAGGATGGCGAGGGAGGCCCGGGGGCGGGGGAGTGGGGCAAACTCACCTGAGCCCGACGTCCCATCACCCCTCACACACACTGGTGCTCACCTCACATCCCACGCGCGCACACATCGGACAGAGCACCGACGCAGCTCCTGTAGGTGTGAAAGTGATTTTAATGACAAACAGTTCATACATGTGCCCTAGCCCCTATGACTAATCTGTGCCCTGCACCCGTGCCAACTTACTCAGTGTCTAATTTTTTGGCCTTACGGGTCCTATGACTGTGGTGATCCACTGTAATAGGAGATGTAAGGTAGGACCTGCACTACAGGTTCGCCGGTCGCTCCTGCCGGCTGGCTCTGCCCAGGGAGAACTGTATAAATATGCATGACCACCAATGCCCTGCCATTTCACCAGCTGCAGCAGGAGGCCACACATCTGACTGTAATAAAGCCACAGTTGTACCCAACTTTAGTCTTTGTGCAATTGATCGTGCATCAATTTATTACAGTCAGATTTTCCACAGAATGGATATCCGAATTAAGCCCGATCGCCTGCAGCTGGATCCGCACTCGCCCAACGCCAGGAAAGACTTTACTCACTGGCGAGCATGTTTCAAGGCTTACATCAATGCGGCGGACCCCGCGCCAACGGAAGCTCAGAAGATAAACGTCCTGTACTCCAGACTGAGCTCCAGCGTGTTCCCGTTGATCCAAGACGCCACAAATTACACAAAGGCAATGGAACTCCTCAAAGAACACTATGCGCAGAAGACGAACACGCTCTTCGCCAGGCATGTACTTGCCACCCGCTCGCAACTACCTGGTGAGTCCATCGAAGACTTCTGGCGGGCCCTAATTTCACTTGTCCGGGACTGTGACTGTCAGGCCATCACGGACGCCAAACACTCGAACCTCCTCATGCGCGATGCCTTCGTGATGGGGATTGCGTTGGACCGCATCCGAGAACGATTGCTGGAAGGGGCCACGCTCGAACTGGCGGAGATGTAAACCTTGGCGCTCTCCATGACAGTCACATCCCGTAACGTACAATCGTACCTCTCCCGCCGCGCTGCCCACCCTTCTACTCCTTCCTACCCCTCCTGGGCCCGTCGACGACCTTCTCAGCCGGGGCCCTGCCTTCGCAATTCGCCTGCGCCGCACGCCGAACCGTACACCCCGGGGGGCCCCGCTGCTACTTCTGCGGTCAGTGGATGCACCCCCGCCAACACTGCCCAGCCCGCACTGCTGTTTGTAAAGCCTGCAGTAAAAAAGGCCACTTCGCGGCTGTGTGCCGGGTCCGCGCAGTCACTGCGATCGCGCCCGCTATCGCCCCCTCACCCACGCCACTCGCACAATGGGAGCCGCGATCTTCTCCTCCCGCGTCCATGTGCGACTAATGGGAGCCGCCATCTTGTCCCGACCCCGTAATGCGCACACCATGGGTGCCGCCACCTTGTCCTGACCCCGCAATGTGCGCACCATAGGCGCCGCCATCTTGGCCCGACCCCGCAATGTGCACACCATGGGCGCTGCCATCTTGTCCCGACACCACAATGTGCGCACCATGGGCGCCGCCATCTTGTCCCCCACAGGGTCTCCGGACATTTCGACTTTGGAACCGCACACGCTCGCCACCCGAAGCATCCGATGGCTACCCGCAGCTCGCTTCGATGACGTTGGACCAATCCCGCCCGCACAACCTGGTCACCGCGTCGACGACGGTTAAAATCCAAGGCCACGCAACCTCATGCCTGCTGGACTCCGGGAGCACCGAAAGCTTCGTTCACCCAGATACGGTAAGGCACTGCTCACTCGCGGTCCACCCTGCCAATCAAAGGATCTCCCTAGCCTCTGGATCCCACATCGTCCTGATCCAAGGCTTTTGTACAGTCACCCTCACGGTCCAGGGCGTAGAATTTAGTAACTTCCGCCTCTATGTCCTTCCTAATCTCTGCGCAGCACCCCTGTTGAGCCTGGACTTCCTGTGCAACCTCCAGAGCCTCACGCTCAAATTTAGCGAGCCCCTAACCCCCCCTTACCGTTTGCGGCCTTGCAACCCTCAAGGTCGATTCTACCCTCCGTTTTTGCCAATCTAACTGTGGAATCCAAGCCCGTTGCCAATAGGAGCAGACGGTACAGCACCCAGGACAAGACCTTCATCAGGTCCGAAGTCCAGCGGCCGCTTAAGGAGGGTATTGTCGAGGCCAGCAACAGCTCCGGCAGAGGCCAAGTGGTAGTGGTTAAAACTGGGGAGAAACACAGGATGGTCGTGGTCTACAGCCAGACCATCAATCGGTACACGGAGCTTGACGCATACGCCCTCCCACGCATATCTGATATGGTCAATCAGATTGCGCAGTACCGGGTCTTCTCAACAATTGACCTGAAATCTGCCTGGAAGTCAGACCGGCCATACACTGCCTTCGAGGCGGACGGTCGCCTCTCCCACTTCCTTAGGGTCCCTTTCGATGTCACAAATGGGGTCTCGGCTTTCCAAAGAGAGATGGACCGAATCGTCAACCAGTACGGTTTGCGGGCCACCTTTCCGTACTTAGATAATGTCACCGTCTGCGGCCATGACCAGCAGGACCATGATGCCAACCTCGATAAATTCCTCCGCACTGCCACTCTTCTCAACCTGACCTACAACAAAGAGAAGTGTGTGTTCAGCACAACCCGGTTAGCCATTCTCGGCTATGTAGTCCAAAACGGACTTCTCGGGCCCGACTCAGACCGCATGCGCCCCCTCATGGAACTTCCCCTCCCCCACTGCCCCAAGGCCCTCAAACGCTGCCTGGGGTTCTTTTCCTACTACGCTCAGTGGGTCCCAAACTATGCAGACAAGGCCCGCCCACTCATTCAGTCCACCCAATTCCCCCTTGCGGCCGAGGCACAACATGCTTTTGCCCGCATCAGAGCAGACATCGCTAAGGCCGGGATGAGCGCAGTGGACGAGTCACTGCCTTTCCAAGTAGAAACCGACGGTTCAGACATCGCCCTTGCCGCCACTCTAAACAAGGCAGGCAACCTGTGGCATTCTTTTCCCGCACCCTTCTGAAATTCGACACTCATCCGTCGAGAAGGAGGCCCAAGCTATCGTTGAAGCGGTGCGGCTTTGAAGGCATTACCTGGCCGGTAAGAGATTCACTCTCCTTACGGACCAATGGTCAGTAGCCTTCATGCTCAATAACACACAGCGGGGCAAGATCAAAAATGATAAAATCTTGCGCTGGAGAATCGAGCTCTCCACCTATAATTATGAGATCTTGTATCGCCCCGGTAAACTCAATGAGCCCCCAGACGCCCTCTCCCAAGGTACATGTGCCAGCGCACAAGTGGACCAACTCCGGGCCCTACACGACAGCCTTTGTCACCCGGGGGTCACTCGATTGTACCATCTTGTCAAAGCTCGCAATCTGCCCTACTCCGTCGAGGAAGTAAGGACAGTCACCAGGGACTGCCAGGTCTGTGCGGAGTGCAAGCCGCACTTCTACCGACCAGACTGTGCGCACCTGGTGAAGGCTTCCCGTCCCTTTGAACGCCTCAGCGTGGATTTCAAAGGGCCACTCCCCTCCACCGACCGTAACACATACATTCTCAGTGTGGTCGATGAGTACTCCAGATTCCCCTTCGCCATCCCATGCCCCGATATGATGTCTGCCACCGTCATCAAGGCCCTCAGCACCATCTTCGCTCTGTTCGGTTTCCCCGCCTACATCCGCAGTGACAGGGGATCCCCATTCATGAGCGATGAGCTGTGTCAGTTCCTGCTCAGCAGGGGTATAGCCTCCAGCAGGACGACCAGCTACAACCCCCGGGGAAACGGGCAAGTAGAACGGGAGAATGGGACGGTTTGGAGGGCCGTCCAGCTGGCCCTACGGTCTAGGAATCTCCCAGCCTCTCGCTGGCAGGAGGTCCTCCCTGACGCTCTACACTCCATCCGGTCACGATTGTGCACCACTACGAATAACACACCCCATGAACATGTTTTTACCTTCCCCAGGAAGTCCACATCCGGGATGTCGCTCCCGACTTGGCTCGCTGCTTCAGGACCGGTCCTCCTCTGTAGGCACGTCCGACTCCACAAGGCGGACCCCTTGGTGGACAGGGTTCACCTGCTCCACGCCAACATTCAATATGCCTACGTTGAGTTCCCCGACGGCCGCCAAGATACTGTCTCACTCAGGGACCTGGCACCGTCAGGTTCCACCCCAACACACACCCCCACCAATGCGCCCCCCCCCACCTCCCACCGCGCCGCCAATATTGACCCCACCACCCCAGCCCCCCCCCCCCCCTCCCCTTTTCCGCACAAGACGACGAAGAGGACTTCGGCATGCTCCCGGAGTTCGCCGATGACTGGCCAGCATCAGCACCGCCATCGGTGCCACCTCCACCACCGCCAGCACCGAGTTCGCCGCCACCGTTACGCCGCTCCCAACGAAGCACCAAAGCACCAGACCGGCTGAACCTTTGACGGACTCCGGACCGTCAATATGGACTTTTGTTTCCCTACCACTGTACATAATTGCACTAATTGTATATAGTTTCACGTCACCCCAGCTGGACTCATTTCTAACAGGGGGTGAATGTGGTGAACCACTGTAATAGGAGATGTAAGGCAGGACCTGCACTACAGGTTCGCTGGTAGCTCCTGCAGGCTGGCTCCGCCCACGGAGAACTGTATAAATATGTATGACCTCCAGTGCCCTGCCATTTCACCAGCTGCAGCAGGAGGCCATGCATCTGACTGTAATAAAGCCACAGTTGTACCCAACTTTAGTCTTTGTGCAATTGATCGTGCATCAATGATTAGGTCGAGGTGGTTCCCCAGACGGTACAGCAGAACTGGAGGTGGACTGCTGTGATTCCTGCCCTGTGACGAGAGTCCCCTTTGGCGGCCGTTTCCTGGGGCAGCCCGGATGGGCCAAGCTGCGCCTCGGGATGGCGAGCTGCCGGCCTGTTCTGCCCGTTGCACACCAGATGCACTTGGGATGGAAGGGGGGGAGTCCGAGGTGTCACGGTATTATGGGACCAGCCCTGCAGCGGGACCCGGAATGGGCCCCAGCACCTCCTCCTCCCTCAGGGTGCCCGATGGCCCCGGGCCTCTCCTTGGGTCGGAGATGCGAACAGATCCAGCACCCGACGCACCCCCGGCACCTGGCGCTGCCAGTCCTGGAGGCCCTCCCTGGTATCAACAAGGGTCTGCAAGTTTGCAGCCATGGAGCTCAGGGAGTTGGCCATCCCTGCCTGTGTCCAGACAACGCCAGCCAGCACCTGGTGCTAGTGCATCCGTCCCCTGTCGTTGGGTGTCCTGTGTGTGGGTGTCCTGTGTGTGGGTGGCCTGTGTTGGTGTGTCCTGGGTGTGGGTGTGTCATGTGTGTGGGTGTCCTGTGTGGGTGTCCTGTGTGTGGGTGTGTCATGTGTGTGGGTATCCTGTGTGTGGGTGTCCTGTGTGGGTGTGTCCTGGGTGTGGGTGTGTCATGTGTGTGGGTGTCCTGTGTGGGTGTCCTGTGTGTGGGTGTGTCATGTGTGTGGGTGTCCTGTGTGTGGGTGTCCTGTGTGTGGGTGTCCTGTGTGTGGGTGTCCTGTGTGGGTGGCCTGTGTGTGGGTGGCCTGTGTTGGTGTGTCCTGGGTGTGGGTGTGTCATGTGTGTGGGTGTCCTGTGTGGGTGTCCTGTGTGTGGGCGTGTCATGTATGTGGGTGTGTCCTGTGTGTGGGTGTCTTGTGTGTGGGTGTCCTGTGTGTGGGTGTCCGATGTGTGGGTGTCCGATGTGTGGGTGTCCTGTCTGGGTGTGTCCTGAGTGTGGGTGTCATGTGTGTGGGTGTGTCCTGTGTGTGGGTGTCCTGTGTGTGGGTGTCATGTGTGTGGGTGTGTCCTGTGTGTGGGTGTCCTGTGTGGGTGTGTCCTGTGTGGGTGTCCTGTGTGTGGGTGTCCTGGGTGTGGGTGTCCCGTGTGTGGGTGTCATGTGTGTGGGTGTGTCCTGTGTGTGGGTGTCCTGTGTGGGTGTGTCCTGTGTGGGTGTCCAGTGTGTGGGTGTTCTGTGTGTAGGTGTCCTGGTGTGTGGGTGTCCTGTCTGTCAGTGTCCTGGGTCGACTGGGACAGGGGCCTGTTGGTGTGGCTGCCCTCCCAGCTGCTGGATGTGGCCCTACGGTATCGCCGCACTGGCACCAGATGGGGACGGCAGATACCTGACGGTTCGGGTCTACTGGCCCGTATGTGCCCTGGCACTGGGTGGCGTCGTCGTATGCCTGACGGCCCTGGTCGTTCCATGTCTTGCGGGCGCCCTGGCACATCCTGGGGGTGGTCGGCGTCCACAGGGACGGGTGGGTCGACGTTTGGTCCTGCAATACACATTACAGCATGCATGGTTAGACACGCAGGCGGGGGGGGGGCGCGAAGGGGGGGAAGGAGGGATGGGGGAAGGGGGGATGGGGGAAGGAGGGATGGAGGAAGGGGGATTGGGGAAGGTGGGATGGGGAAGGGGCAAGGGGGGAAAGGGGGGAAGGGGGCAAGGGGGAAGAGGGAAGGGGGTTGAGGGAAGGGGAAGAGGGGATGGGGGATGGGAAGGCGGATGCGGAAGGGGGATGGGGAAAGGGGGGTGAGGGAAGGGGAAGAGGGGATGGGGAAGGGGGGGATGGGTGAGGGGGAAGGGGGAAGGAGGGATGGGGGTTGGGGAAGGGGGGTGGGGGAAGGCAAGGGGGATGGTGTTCGGGGGTGAGGGAAGGGGGAAGGGGGGATGGGGGGAATGGGGAAAGGAGGATGGGGGGAAGGGGGAGGGGGGGATGAGGGAAGGCAGTGGGGGGGGGAGGGTCTCACTTGGTGCTTCCCCAATCCCCCGGTCCTCGGGTCCGCCTGCAAGGTCTAGGGCCCTCTCCTCATGAACGGTGAAGGCGAGCAATTTAGGTTGACCCCCTCCGGTCCTCTCATGCTCCCGGTTGTTATGAATGCACTTCTCCTGGGGGGGGTGGGGGGTGGGGGGGGGGTGGAGAGGGGTGACAGAGATAAAGCGCAACAGTGTTAGGCGGACATATACTTGAAGACCAGCGGTTGTATGTATATTGGCATAGGTTCACAGCCCAACCTGCCAATGCAGCCTCCATGGGTGTCTGCAGCCATGTCGGTTTCAGCTAGGGCTTGTGGTGATATGCATCACTGTATATACACAAGGCATTAATGTAAATACACTACAACTAAGTAACCACTAGAGGGAGCACCAGAGATGTCATGACTTGCAGACAGACAGCCAATGGTTCATTACAACAGGACACAACCAATGGGTAATCAGGACACCCGGAGGTGGCATTACCACAAGGGGGCACTTCACAACTCATATAAAAGGACAGGGCACACATGCTCTGCCTCTTTCCACAGACAGACACCTAGAGAGCACATCAGGGTTGATCAACAGCATCACACCCAGCACGTGGCTTAGAGCAGGCTGGTAAAGATAGACTGAGTTACTACAGCTAGATTAGCATAGAGTTGAACTCATTTAAGAACTGTGTTAATAGTTCAATAAACATGTTGAACTCATTTCAGAGTCTGGAGCTTCCTTTGTCAAAGCATACATCAAGGAAGCAGCTCATGCTACACGAAGCAGCATAACACAACAGGGCTGTGCCACCCATACTGGTGGGGGGGGTGAGGGGGGGAGGCATGGGGGGGGCATGGAGGGGGGGCACTCACCCTGGCTGCCCTGACTCTGTCATTGACCTTCCTATGGCACTGGCTGGCTGTTACGACCACGGCCCTGGCGGCCTCTGCCACCTCCCTCCACAGGTGCCTCCCTCCTCTGCTCCAGTGGGTCCAGGAGCGCCTTGATGTCCCACTCCTGGAACCTCGGCGCTGCGTGGCGGGCGGCCATTTTGCCGAGTCTCCGTCGCGATTGCCACCACGCCGCTGCTAGCCCCTTCCGGGGCGGAGGATTCGGAACTTCCGGGCGGCCCGACGCCGGAGTAGTTCCTGCCGATTTTTACGCCGGCGTCGGGCCGTCGCACCGATTCGGGAGAATCCTGCCCATGGAATTTCAGGCACGTCGGGGGAGGATGAGTTGGGACAGTCTTCCTCCTTAGCTTACTCCCCAAAACATGCCAATTTCAAAAACAACTGGTTCAGAACTTAAAGCTTGTCTCTGTCATGTGATTCCCAATATATCATTCGCCTTTGCTAGTTTCAGCACCTCCCCCCCCCCCCCCCCAAACCCATTAATTAAAACGATTACAGTGCAAACAAACAAGTAGCTCATTCCCCCCTCAGGTACCACACTGGTCGGGTGATTTCTCGGCTCGCTCCCAGTCCAAGATTAACTTTTGACCCTCTTAAAAAAATCCAAGAGTCCAAATAATACTTCAATATTTTGAAAGAAAAATATTGTTTTGAACATACTCCCTAGTTAGATAGTGATATAGATAGATAGATAGAGAGAAAGATCGATACATAGATAGTTAGATAGATAGTTAGATAGATAGATAGATAGATAGATAGTGATGCAGTTAGATAGATAGACAGATTGATAGATGCTTTTTGATATTAGCCTTCATATTAACTTCTCTTCCAATATTTCCAATGACGTCCCTGCCTTTCTCACTTAATTTAACCTCATATCAACTCCACTGCTCAGGAATCTGGCCACCCTTGACCCCTTTATCTGATGATAGCTCATAGCCTCCACAATCTCTATTATTGTCAGAGCTCCCTCCGATCTATTTTCTTACCTTCTTCCTTCAACACATCCCCTGGCAGCTCAATCTCCCTCCAGTTTTACTTTCTACCCCCAGGAAAAAAAAAAACCCTCTAATTGATTTGTAAAAAGTTATCTCAATTTCGATTTCATTCCTTCTCAAGTTTGCCACCCAAGACAATACTGATGCCTGCATTTTATCTCCTTCGTACTTACCTCAGAATTGTGCCACAGGGCTCCATCCTTGTTTCTTCATAATTTAAACATTAATATGAAGCCCTGTTACGATCCCAGCTGATGTTCCCACTGGGCAAGTCCGATCTCAGGATGAAATCTGGCTGAACACATCCAAATTTGTTTTTGTTTAGATACATGGATGAACAGAGGCACAGGACTGCTGATGAACTTGTAAGAAAAGAACAAAATATTTTAGAACAAGAAAACATTAACTATAATATACTGCTCCTTCATTCCAATTATACATCTTTACAGATATATGCAGATTTGTAAGGCTGACACACGTTACATAATCTATCATATACTATCATGATCACAGTACAAAGACAAGCCATGTAAACCAATATGTGAAACATGGTCAGACATCCCACATGCTGAAACCAAGTAACAGGTGCGGCCCAAAGCAACATCTGTGAATTTCTCAATTTCCCCCCGACGCTTGTCAAACTATGATCCAACTGGTCTCACTGGAATCTCCGTTCTCAAACAACACATTTTGGAACCTTGCCCCACACAATACTTTCTCTCAGATAGCTTCACCAAAGATCCACCTCCAGGATTTCAACCTCTGCTTACCGCATTCCTCTGCCGAGGATCGTGCATTCAAACTTCTACATAATCTCTCAGGTACCCAGCCATGCCAACAGGACACCACTGCCTCACAGGATGTACTAAGGAGTCACCAACCTTTCGATTACCCCAGGTATCTGACTTCCCACATAGCCGCCTTTAAATCTAATTCCTGCAGATCCCTTTCTTGGCATTTTACTTGGATTCCCCTGAACAGTATCTTGTTCAAATTCCTGTTTCGTCCCTTTCTGACTTCACGGTCTTCCTGGAATTCCTTTTTGTCCCCTTCTCTGGTCTCCTGGACTTTTCTTTGTTCTTTTGGGAAATCTGCTCTTTGCAGTGCCCTGTCTTGTGTTCAGCTTCACCTGGCACTCGATTACAACCAACTCATAAGTTCCTGCTGTCCCATTGTGGCCCCTGCTTGCTAAGCAACTGCCAAGCTTTTCTGATTCCTTGCATTTGCTTTAACGTCGTAAACCCTCATCACAATGCAAGGCACCTGAACCAAACTGAAGTTACTAAGCCTTTCAAATACAGAAACACAAATTAAACTCACTTAAAGCTCACTTATTTCTAATATCCACAAATATAAATTCTTAAACCTACCTCTATTTCCTGACAGCCCAAGTGGCTTTCTTCAGAAGCACTGAACAAAATGTCATGTGTGTGCTGATGACGCCTATTTTAATTATTCTACCTGTTTTTGACTTCACAGCTGTTGAATGGCTTTCCAGTTATAAGTCAAAACTTCCGTCAGAATACTGCAGGTGAAACAGGAGCAATACTTACTGGTTCCTTCCAGTTCCTGCCTATCTCTGCCTTTAACATCAAATTCAAGATTTGCACAGCAACGTAGCGTTAGACTTTGATTTGAAGCTGAATTATCTATAATCCACTTCTTTCGTAACTTAAGATTTGCCTCTTAACATTGCACCTTCTGACACAATCTCTTTCCCACTGCCACTGACTCTGCATTCGAGCTTCTATTACCTTGATGTTCAATTGCTATAATACATTCTTAGCTGGCATACACTTGAAGAAAAACAATTCACTGGCTTCAGAAATATTTCCAGATGTCCTGCAATCATGAAAGGTCTTGTGTCAGTCCAAGTTTTTTTCTTTATTTTCTTTTAAGTAGTGGCCATCACATATTTTGAAATATTGTCAGAAATGTTGTGGTTTATCATTACTAAAAAGCAAATCAAACAATTAACTTATGAACAAAGCACCACAGATTTGAGAGGACTTTGTACATTTTATTAATTTTGTTGCCATTGACATTACCTAATCTTCCTTTCATTGATGTTTAAGGGAATCGTGCATGCTCTCAGATAGACTGGTCCCAATATAGATAAAAACATCCTGCAATATTTTGCAGCATAGAATGGCATTGCCAGTGAATAATAGGATGGAATACAGAGTGAATAAAAATGATTAAGAGAAAAAAAATAGACTTAGGGAAGACATCGAATGGAGCTTTCTCAACTTAGTCACTGCTGTAACCATTTGCAGGTCAGAAATCTGTGGGATGCTTCAGCAGCTTTGCTGTGGTCCTTTAACTGAGCTACAACATCGGCATCCCATTACTGGGTCCCCCAACCAATCAGGGGAGGTGGGAAAGTTCATGTGGTGGATCTGTCAATGGAATGGTTTCTAATAAGAGGACCAAATCCTACAAACCTAGTTGAGATTAGAGCGCACGGCATGATCAGAAGCATTGTGGATAAGCCATGGTTTGTGACAGATGGAGAGGGGATGCCAGCTAAGTATTTATTTTAGAAATTTAACGTCAAGGTAATGAGGCCCGAACAGCAAGTCAGTGGTAGTGGAAACTATATCGCGGCATAATGGAGCCATGTTAAGAAGTCTCAGTTATGAAATAGGTGGATGATCGAAACTCAGCTTGAAATCAAAGACAAACCCTACCTTGCTGTGCAAATGTTGAGTTTGATGTTAAGGGCAGAGATAGTTAGGAACTGGAGGGAACCAATAGATATTGCTTCTCTTTTTGCCTACGATATTCTGAAGGAAATTTCGACTTACAATTAGAGAATCATGCAACAACTATGAAATCAAAAACAGGCAGAATGATAAAATTGGCCATTATCATCTACATTGACTTGTGGAGGTTCAAGAAGGCAGCTCACCATCACAATTCTCAAGAGCAATTAGGGTTGGGCAACAAATGCTGGTCTGGCCATCGATGTCCACATCCCATCAATTATTTTTTTAAATCATCGTATCCATGGCACCTAGTCCTGTGGTTCTGAAGAATGCCATTCAAGTCCTCATATTAATGTTTAAATGGTGGGAGAACAAGGATGGATCGCTGTGACACAATTCTGAGGCAGTAATGGCGATGATAGATCCAGGCATTAGTTTTGTCTTGAGTGCCAAACCAGGGAAGGGATGCAATCAATTTGAGACAATTTTTATGAGTGAATTAGAGGCGTTTTTGTCCCCCTCGGGATAGAAAATGAAACTGGAGGGAGATTTAGCTGTGTAAAATCTCAGAAGAACCGAGAAGGTAAGTTAAACAACATTTTATTTGTTAATATAAATTAAAGGCTGTGATGTGGCTTACAGTTCACAAGGTCCAACTGGAGCTATCCAAAGTGCCAATGCTCGTTCAGGCAGGTTTTAGAATAGAATAGAATGCCTACAATACAGAAGGAGGACATTCGGCTCATTGAGTCTGCACCGATCCACTCCACCCGATACCCATAACTCTGTAACCTAACCTATACATCCGTGGACACTAAGGGGCAATTTAGCATGGCCAATCCACCTTCTCTGCACGTCTGTCTGGGAGGAAACCAGAGCACCTGGAAGAAACACGCAGACATGGGGAGAACGTGCAAAATCCATACAGGCAGTCACCTTAAGTTGGAATTGAACCCATGTCCCTGGTAGGGGAGGCAGAAGTGCTAACCACTGTGCCATCGTGCCACCCCTTTTTAATTTTTAAACTTATGAGCCCCAGATGGGTGGGCCTCCACCCACTAGGGGGAAGCTCGTATTGTATGAGTCCCATAGGGAGATCGATCAATGCCTCCCCGTGAGTCACCTGGGGATTATTATAAGCTGTCAGGGGTTGTGTTGAAGAAAGAAGATACAAAAATAGATTGGGGAGAGCTCCATTAGTAATAGAAATCTCAGACGCTTTGAGGTACCATATAATAAAGAGGTGAAGGGTAGCCAAGCTTCTGGGTGGTGGAGTTGATATGAGGTTGAAGTAAATGATAATGGAACAAAGCCATCGAAAATCATGGGGTGGAAGTTAATATGAAGGCTATTATCAAAACAATCAGTCAGTTGGTTTTGTAAGGGCCACGAAGAATCCAGCACGAGTTTTAAGGATACAAAGTAATAACATTTATTTACTATAACATATATACATAACATGAGCAGTAACTTCCCTTGCTACATACTCTTTCCTGCTGGTTCCTGAACTGGCCAGCTTTATTTATACTAGGAGTTTACTAGTGGTTTCTCCGCCCCCTCATTGGGGAAGCTCATACTCCCACAGGATTGTGGGATAGTCATTAGTCCCCAGCCAATGGTAAGTAGGCAGGTTATAACATCCCTCCCCCCCAAAGCCCAAGGAATCCACCGAAGACCCTGGCGAAGGAGGGCGTCGGACTCGTTTGGCCGCAGGCCGGACACCATTTGCACGCGGCGTTCGATCAGGCGGCGTGTAACGAGACGGAGACCGGCGCTTCCGTGATGAACGGCGCAACGGTTGTACATCCACGGCCCGTGGACCCGAGGATTCCCCCTCTGATGCATCCTGTGTCTCCATCTCGGAGTCAGAGTCTGCTGCCTCCGTCATGTCAGCGTCGCTCTCTCCATTTGGTCCCGTAACGACCTGCGCAGGCTTCGAGTGAGGCACCAGTGGAAGATTGTGAGGACTACCTTCCCTTGTCTCTGGTCTCTGCGGCTGTTGAAATGAGCTCCGGGGGTGGGGAATCTTTTGAGGGGATAGTCTTCTGGACCGAACGTGGTCGACATGTTTTCGCTGGAGACGACCCTGGGCTTGCACTTGGTAAGATATAGGGCCCGTTTGGCGAAAGATTACACCAGGAACCCATTGGGCACCACAGGCAAAATTCCGAACGAACACTGGGTCACCGATGCCGAGAAAATCCCTGTCCCTGCCGTTCTTGTGTGCGGCGTACTTTTGCGCCAATGTCCGGGAAAACCATACTAAGGCGGGTGCGAAGTCTCCGGCCCATTAGGAGTTCTGCGGGAGCGACCCCATGGGGTCACTGCATGGGGGGTGGTCCTGTACGTAAACAAAAAGTGAGCCAGTCTCGTGTCCATTGATCCGGAAGACTGCTTCTTTAGGCCTCTTTTGAATGTCTGCACTGCGCTCTGCCAACCCATTTGAAGCCGGGTGGTAAGGGGCAGTGCGGATATGGCAGATGCCGTTCATCTTCGTGAACCTCTCAAACTCCTCACTCGTGAATGGAGTGCCGTTATCCGTGACCAGCACCTCGGGGAGGCCATGCGTACTAAACGGTAAACGCATCTTTTCAATTGTTGCGCAGGACGTTGTCCCCTGCATCTTATGCACCTCCAGCCATTTAGACTGGGCGTCAATTAGTAGAAGGAACATGGATCCTTGAAAAGGGCCTGCAAAATCTGCATGCAAGCGTGCCCAAGGCCGCCCTGGCCATTCCCAGTGATGTAGGGGCGCAGCCGGCGGAAGCTTCTGATGCTCCTGGCAAATGGAGCAGTTTTGGGCCACCTTCTCAATGTCGGTGTCGAGGCCTGGCCACCAGACATAACTCCGGGCCAATATTTTCATTTTGGTCACGCCTGGATGCCCATTGTGCAAGTCTGTTAGTATCAGCTCCTGGCCTTTTTCCGGGCCAATCACAAGCATCCCCCACAAGAGGATGCCGTCTTCCACGCTGAATTCTGACAGCTTGGAGGAAAATGCCCGCAACTCGCCTGGGAGCTGTCTATGCTGCCCACCATACAGGACTATGTGCCGAACCTTTGACAGGACTGGCTCCGTCTGGGTCCACTCACAGATCTGTGATGCCGTGACAGGCAAGGTGTCCATAAAATTTAGGGTTGCAACCACCTCACCGGTCGTGGGGGTCGACATGGGGCCGGTCGATAAAGGCAATCGGCTCAGTGTGTCGGCATTTGCTATCTGGTTTGTGCTCCAGAGAATACTCGTATGCAGCGAGCAACAAAGCCCAGCGCTGGATCCGTGCAGAAGCAATGGGTGGTATTGGCTTATCCTCTCTGAAAAATCCCAGCAGGGGCTTATGATCAGTCACGATGGTGAAATGGCGGCCGTACACGTACTGGTGGAAGCGTTTCACCACAAAAACCACTGCCAGGCCCTCCTTCTCGATCTGCGCGTACTTTTTCTCCGCTGCAGTCAATGTGCGGGAGGCAAAAGCTATCGGTCGCTCGGCCCCGTTCTCCATCTTGTGGGACAGGACGGCCCCAATACCATATGGGGATGCATCACATGTGACGAGCAAAGGCTTTCCAGGATCATAGTGGGTTAGTAACCCAGACGACGACAATTGTTGCTTTACCCACCGGAAAGCGGTTTCTTGCGGCTGACCCCAAACCCAGGTGTGATTTTTCCTTAGCAGACGGTGCAAAGGGGCCAGCGTAGTTGCCAGATTGGGCAGGAACTTCCCGTAATAGTTTACGAGACCGAGAAAAGAACGAAGATGCGAAGTGTCAGTCGGGGCGGGGGCATGTTGAATTGCACGCACCTTCTCTGCGACGGGATGCAGACCTTCGCGGTCCACCCGATAACCTAGGTAGACTACTTCCTTTGCCTGAAATACGCACTTTGTGCGACGTAAGCGGACTCCAGCCTCCGAAAGGCGTCTAAGGACAGCCTCCAGATTTTCCAAATGTTCCTGCTCCGACGTCCCTGTAATCAAAACGCCATCTAGGTAGACAGCCACACGTGGTAAACCTCTCAAAATGCCCTCCATAACACATTGAAAAATTACGCAGGCAGAGGATACTCCACAGGTCAACCGTGTATATTCATACAGGCCCCGGTGTGTATTAATCGTTACATATGGTCGGGAGGCAGGGTCCAGCTCCAACTGCAGGTAGGCGTGACTCATATCTAATTTTGTGAACAAGAGTCCACCTGCAAGCTTCGCCTCGAGATCCTCTCTGCGCGGCATTGGATATCGGTCGAGTCGGGAAGCCGTATTCACTGTAAGTTTATAGTCGCCACACAAGCTAACTGTGGCATCTGGCTTCATTACAGGTGCTGCCCAGTCAGCAAAACGGACGGGCCTGATAATACCCAAACTCCCCAAACGAGTGAGCTCCCCTTCTACCTTCTCGAGCAAGGCGTAAGGCACTGGGCGCGCCCGGAAATAGCGCGGCGTGGCTCCTGGTTCAACTTGGATACGGGCTACGGCCCCTTTTATTTTCCCCAAACCAGGCTGGAATACATCTGGGTATCGTCCTAGCACCTCAGTCAACCCTTCAGAAACTGTTTGGATGTGCTGCCATTGCAACCGCAAATGGCGCAACCAGTCCCGACCCAACAGGCTGGGCCCATGGCCGCGCACCACGATAAGTGGGAAACGCCCCTCCTGGGGTCCATAGACAACAGGGGTCATTGTAGTTCCTGCAATGTCCAGTGGTTCCCCCGTGTAGGTGGCCAACCTGGCCTGTGAGTCGGTTAATGTAAGGGTCTGTATACCCTGCTTGATGCGGTCGAATGTCCTCTGGGCGATCACGGAGACCACTGCGCCAGTATCCAACTCCATCTCAAGCGGGTGGCCATTGACCCGTACTGTCACCTTAATGGGGGCCACATGGGGAGCTGCCACACAATGCAGCTGCAGGCAGTCGTCCTCCGTCTCCACGACCTCAGGAGTAGTCGCCGCAGGTTCATCCACATGGAAGGTACGGCCTCTGGGCTGGTCCCAGTTATGGCCCCTGGGCTGGTCCCAGTTTCGGTCAGAACGACGGCGCCTCTGGCGCCCCCAGGACCGCCATCCGCGACGGGGTCGGCGCCTACAAGTCTGACACGGACATGGCTCCTCAACCATTGGCTCTGGAGAAGGCTTCCTTCGGGGAGGAATGTCCGACGGCCACTGGCGTCGGTCCGGGCGTTGACTCGCCCAAGGTATCGCAGGAGTGCGGGGGGACGTTTTCGGATGGAAGGGGTTGCGCCCCAAGGCATGCACTTCCATTCCCTGTACCTCCTGTACTCCTCGCTCTGCGCTCTCTCGGGACAATACTATTTGAATGGCCTGTTGAAAAGTCAATGTTGGCTCCGCTAACAACTTTCTCTGGGTGGCTGCATTGTTAATACCGCAAACCAAACGGTCGCGTAACATTTCTGACAAGGTCTCACCATAGTCACAGTACTCCGCAATCCTGCGTAGCCTGGATAGAAAATCGGCAAGGGATTCTCCAGGGGTCCTCTCAGCGGTATTAAACCGGTAACGCTGGACTATCGTGGACGGGGTTGGGTTAAAATGTTGCCCCACTATATTCACAAGTTCAAACGTTTTGGTGTCCAGCGCAGCTGGGTACGTAAGGCTCCTAATCACCCCAAACGTATGCGGGCCGCAGGCGGTGAGCAATATGACCACCTGGCGCTCGTTTTCGGTGATATTGTTTGCCCGGAAATAGTAACGCATCCGTCCGTTGTGTGTACTGGTTCCAGCTTTCCAGCGCAGCATCAAAAACATCCAAACGTCCGTACAGAGGCATGGTATAATAGAAAACAACTTCCAACCTGTATCCAACAAAAATCCAGGGAGGTGGCTTCAGCAGTGTAGGCAGCTATTCACTTTAACCTTCATCGCCAGTTTTGTGAGGGCCACGAAGAATCCAGCACGAGTTTTAAGGATAGAAAGTAATAACATTTATTTACTATAACATATATACATAACATGAGCAGTAACTTCCCTTGCTACATACTCCTTCCTGCTGGTTCCTGAACTGGCCAGCTTTATTTATACTAGGAGTTTACTAGTGGTTTCTCTGCCCCCCTCATTGGGGAAGCTCATACTCCCACAAGATTGTGGGATAGTCATTAGTCCCCAGCCAATGGTAAGTAGGCAGGTTATAACAGTTGGTCTGGGAAATAAAGACAGAAAGTAACTGCTCAAAATGTGTGCTTCATGTAGTTGTGTTGCATGCGTTCCGTCCTCAGGCAGTAAGTACATATATTACCATAATTCAGTGGCAATGTATGGAACAAATATTCACAATTCTGTTTACATACCTGCACTGTCTCCCAACATTATAATTTGCAATTTGGATTTGAAGTCTTGAAATTACACTAAGGGTTATTAACAAAAGAACACTTAACGAGTTCATTGGAATTTCCTCTCTCTGCTATTTTAGAAGTGACATTAACCATATTAAAATAAATGAGCTGATGGCTGTGCTAAAATAGTGAAGAGGATAATTACACATCAACATGTTACTCTCTTACTTTAATACCTTGTACACAGTAATTTCAGGGTCTGAGCACTTTTTAGTTTATGGTGATGTCACCTGTTTTTCACAGATCATTAAGTTTATTTCAAAACTGGTAGGTATCTGTGTGCTTGTACTTCCTTCTTCGACTCTGGCTCTTATTTGTTTTTCTGAATGTCGCTTGAATATTTCTCTGCTTTCCTCTCCCTTTGCCTCTACTTCTGCCTGTTGTTGCCCCTTCAAGGAGCTTATGGTTCTATCAGCACTTGGCTTTCCATTTCATGGCTAATCTCTCCCGGTTGGAGTTTGCTTTTAGCTTTGGTTGTTTTCATGCTAGGCAGGGAGTACAAGCAATGCCGAAGTTGCTCGAAAGATTCTCCCAAAATGGGACTATATCCCCCACATCGGTGTAAAAAAGCGGGCGTCTCATTCCGGAGCATCCTATAAAAAAGATCAGCCAATTCACTCACTTGCAGGGGACTAGCAGAGACCCAGAGTGATTCACGCAGCTTTAGCTGCAGATACGGGCCCCGGCACTTCCGGTTTTGAGTCCGCACATGCGCGTTCCGGCGGCCACCAGCAGCCGCACCGAGCGCCATGCCGGACTCGGACCGCAGAGGCAGATGAAGAATGTAGGCCCCCCCAATCAGCTGCGCGCCCGAAGATCCAACCGCCCCGATCTGTCCACAGGCCTCCCATAAGGCCCCCTCAGGGGTCCAATCCCCCCCCCCCCGCCCCCCCCACCAGGACTGAGCTTCCCGAACGGCGATAGGTGGTTGGAACCACGCCTTCGGGAACTCGGCCGGTCGGAAGCGGAGGATCGCTGGGCTGGCGCCTGGCAATGGCTCCCCAGCCGCGCGGAGTACTCCGCGAACATGCTGATTCTCGGGTCCTGGCGAATCGCCGGACCGGCCCCGGGTCCGATTTCGGCGTGAAATTGGATTCTCTGCCCTCGCGCCAAACGCAATTTTAGCACGGGGCTGCGGAGAAACCAGCCCACAATTCGTTTCAGCCACAACTTGGAATATGTTTTTTTGCCATCCCTATAGCAGTGAATATATTTTCTCAAACCGAGTGTGAAAGGTCAGTTGGGAGAGGATGACAAGCTGGAAGATGAGGCAAGCTAACGTGAGCCAATTAGCAGTGGAACTGTAAAGAATTAGCAGGGATGGAAAGAGGAGTCAGAGGAGGAAAATACAAGGACGAGGGGGAAGAAAGGAGAGAGGCATGAAGTTAAAAATGTGGGATGGGCTTTAAAAATAATAGCTCTTTCCTTTCTCTTTTTCTCCAATGCTTCCTTTTCAGTAATTGTAAACCGCTCGGTGCTATTCTTTCGTGTGAACAGTAGCGAGATGTATATTCATGTAGTGAATCACTTTCTTCACAATTGGCATTGCACTTGATTCCTAATTAGCAATCTACTGTGAGGGGGAGGGTGTTGGAATTGAAAATGAAGCTGCAAAAGGATCATCGTGTTTTATCTCACAGAAAGTCCAAATCTTTAAGATGGTGACAATGGAAAGGAAAACAATTATGGTCAACAATATTATATGGAGATTATATAGATACATTAAATCGCAAAATAGAAATGAGCCACCAGTCTTCATTATAATGAATACTCTTAACATATTAACACATAAAGTGCTTCTTGAATGATAAAACATGAATATTGGTTTTGAAATGTGTTTATAATGCAAGTCTAATTGCTCACATGAATTAAAAATGTTAATCTCTAGATATTGCATGTGATTTACAATAATTATCATAATCCCTGGAGGGATTGTTGATTGTTCTCTGATGGTTTCCTTTTTAATAACTTGTTTCTGAAGTCTTCATTTTTTAAAATCAAAGCCGTTTCCAATTCAGGCAAACTTAATTTTTTTACTGAATGTTTAGCCTCCTGCGTGATCGATCCTAAATGATAGTTTGGGTATTCAATGTATTTATTCCACCAAACAGAGTCCAAATCACAAAGGAGTAATCAGGATATTTTGCATGCTCTGCAGCCATTTTTTAACAAAACCTTGACTGAGGAAAATTATTGAATGTGCAGTCATTTTTGATCTTATTTCATGGGATGTGGTAGCACAGTGGTTAGCACTGTTGCTTCACAGCGGCAGGGTCCCAGGTTCGATTCCCGGCTTGGGTCACTGTCTGTGCAGAGTGTGCACATTCTCCCCATGTCTGCTTGTGTTTCCTCCGGGTGCTCCGGTTCCCCCCCACATGTCCCGAAAGACGTGCTTGTTTTGTGAATTGGACATTCTGAATTCTCCCTCTGTGTACCCAAACAGGGGCCGGAATGTGGCAACTAGGGGATTTTCACAATAATTTCACTTCAGTGTTAATGTCAGCCTACTTGTGACAATAATAAAGATTATTATTCTTAGGTATCGCTGGCAAGGCCAGCATTTGTTGCCCATCTTTAATCGCCCTTGAGAAGGTGGTGGTGAAACCCAACATGGAATCTGAGCTGCCACTCTGTAAGGGGCATGTGCCTCATAATTTTCTACTCATCATGATTGAGCAGTGAGGTTCCAGTGTGCCTGATCCCTTGATACAGAATTTGCAATGATAAAGGCGGGAGATGGAGGTACTGCAGCATTTCCGACCTTCTGGAGAGCCATAAAGCAATATTGTTTGTCGAGGCAGGTTTTGATCCATTTTATGTCAAGAAAACAAGGAGCATAAAAGCAAAGCAAGGAGCAGCTGGAGGGCCCAAATATTTTCAGATTGTAGCTTGTTTGGGCTACTAAAGCAGATGTGGCCCCTTTTTGCTGGGCTGCGAAACACAAGGACGCAGCCTCACAAACATTCGCAGCAAATGCCTAGGTGGTTACACATGTCAAACAGGTAGGGTGTACACCACTGAACATGGTTGCCTATTAGAAAGATAGTAAGAAGTTTTACAGATTCACCTGGGGAAGGAGCAGTGCTCCAAAAGCTAGTGATTTGAAACAAACCTGTTGGACTTTAACCTGGTGTTGTAAGACTGCTTACTGTACTCATCCCAGTCCAACGCCAGCATCTCCACCTCATGTTAGAAAGATGTTTGGTGACCTCTGCAAAGGGAGGTCCAAGAACCCTCACATTCTCAGAGCCACGATAAAATAGAAAATATGCATAAAACACTGCCAGCACATTCAAGCGTTTGCATTGCAGGGGTGATTATCCAATGTCACACTAATAGCATGGAATGTCAGTGGCCAGGAGAGCATTGTGGGATGTAAGATGTGCGTCGTAAATCATTTGCCAGCTATTCAAAGTGAGCTGAGGTGCTCACTATCCTCGATTGACACCCTGCCTGGAAACACAATGGGCCATGACTTCCATGGAATGGCAATAGTGTCAGATTTCCACCCGTACCCACTTATCTGCCCTAAAGTTCTTCAGTGCCTGTCTCACCCCAACCTTCCTGACTCAGCCAGGTGAGAGTCAGGCAGAGTATCGTGTTCCCGGCTCCAGCGTCGAGATCCAAAAGGATTGGGGCAAAGGGGGACAGGGCCCTTTTTTACGGCACTGAAGCAGGTGAGTTTAAAGGTGCCATTGAAAACAACAGGCCAGGGAGAAGGTAAGTATCCAAGGTAAGCGGAATTGGGGTGGGGTGAGGTGGGTCAAACATCGGGAGGGGGGTCAGGGATTTTGGAAATCGGGGAGTAGATGGGAGCGGGTCGGAGATCATGGAGGGGGGGGGGCGAGTGAGTTGTATTGGGGAGATGGAGGGCTGGAAATTGGGGAGGAGCATGGGGCCGGAGATTGGGGTGATGGGTGGTCAGACTTCTGAGGGGTGGGGTAGGGTTGGATGCCGGGAGGTAGGGGAATCGGACATGGGAAGGGGGGTAAGGTTGGTGGGGTGGGGGGTGTTGGGGGGGGGGGTTGAGGGTTGGGTCTGGGGGTGTGGTCAAGCCAGGCCAGTTCAGAGGGTCAAGTCGAGGTGGGGAATTGGGGATACCCGTGGGGTGGGAGGGGGAGGGTGTGGAGGTGGATGTGCTTGTTGGGGATGGGGAAGAGGCCCCTAGTGGGCTGGCCACTCATACAGGGCTCGGTCTGGGTGTTGAAAGTGGTTATATTGAAGTTAGAAGTGTTTTTATTTTAGTATAACACTGGCAGAAACATCCAAAGTCAGTAATTTAAATTGCTTTGTTGTATGGTCCCCAGCCCAATGCAATTGTCCAGGGGAAGTTACTGCTTCTGGACACTTGCCATTCAAACCGTTACCTGGGGATCTTCCAAGAGGAATTCCCTCGCACACCTTTGGGGTGCTCCCCCAAACCCAACGCTGGGTAGCCAGGCTGTTACAGGGATTTGGAAGTTCTTATCTTCATTTTCAATTCTTTCCACGGTCTCATCCTTCCATATCCCTGTAACCGTCTCCATCCTTATAACACCTGAAACCTCGGTGTTTCTCCAATTCTGCTCTCTTTTGCATATCATCACTCCACCATTGGCACTGTGGTTTCAGCAGCTTAGATCCTAATCTCTGAAGTACCCTCCCTAAATCACCCTGCTTTTTTACCCTTCTCTCTTTGTTTAAGTCTCTCCTTCCTACTGCTTGAGCCATCTGACCTAATATCTCTTTACATGGTTTTCTTTCAATTCCCTTTTCTGATAACGTGCCTGGAAAGCACCCTGGGGCATTTTTACTATGTTAAGGTCACGTTAAAGAGATTAAAGGCACCATACAGATAAGGTGAAACATCAGCTCTGCCCATCTGTAATCCCCCCCCCCACTGAGTCATAGAGTCATTATGCCGCAGGTTGGAAGGACTTGACTGGGTCGAAATGGAAACAATATTTTCTGTTGTGGTAGAGTCTGGAACTAAAGGCCACTGTTTAAAAGTAAAGGGTTGCCTGTTCAGGACAAGAGATGGGGAAGCGTTTTGTTTCCTCTCGAGGGTTGTGAGACTTTGGAATTCTCTTCTTCAAAGGGTGGTTGGGGCAGAGTCTTTGAATACCTTGAAGGCAGATCAATTTTTGATCAGCAAGGGGATGGAAGGTTATCGGGGGTAGGCAGGAATATGAAGTTAAGGTTAAAATTTGTTCAGACACGATCTTATTGAATGGTGCGGTAGGTTGGAGCGGCCTACTCCAGCTCCTGACTCGTACATTTCCATGTCAGCCATTTGGTCCATCAAGCTCATGCTTCCTCTCTGTAGAGCAATCCCATCAGTCCATTCTGTTATGGGCCAGGGTTTAGAGAACCCCAAAGTGTATCATGGAGTTCACCTGACCCAGAACTTTTACTAGATTGTGGTATGGGGCGCACACGGCCCACTCTACAGGTGTGGTACAGCAGAAATGGAAAAGTATTTTTTAAAGCAAAACAATGTTTATTCTATGAACTCAAGTTAAACTTTCTAAAACATACAGTGAACATGTTAGCAACCATTAATTCAAATACAACCCCCAAAGACTACAACACTAAGTAATCCTTTAAGCTTTCCTTTTAACATCCATACGACTTTAAAACAAAACCTTTAACAGAAGCACATCAGGTTAAAGTCACTACTGAAAACATTTATAATTCTGAATTCACCAAATGATCAAGAGATAGTTTTTTGATGGCAGAGAGAACAGCAGTACACCTGCTTGTGGCTTCAGCTCCAACACTGAAAACAAAACTAAAACACATCCTGCAGCAAACAGCCTAAAACGAAAGTAACAAGCTGACAGACTGCCCAGCTCCACCCACTCTCTGAAATCACTGATAAACACCCATTTCTTAAAGGTACATTTCTTAAGCACACATTTCTTAAAGGTACTCTCACATGACACCTCCCCCCAAGAAAAAAAATAATCCATCAACTTCAAGATGGTTTCATTTTTCATCTTTTCACTATCCTTTAAGAAATGCACACAGTAAATATACTTTTTTGTTTCAAAAAACGACACACGCAAACAGATATAATAATATAGTCCATTTTTTTTCAGTTCTTCTTCCAACTGAAATCTTTCTCGATTGACAGTCTCTTTGAACAAGAAGGTCTCTGCATGATCCGTCCATTTCTCTACACCTCGGCATTTCTCTTTAAAGTCAGATACTTTAGTTCAATCTGATCACAGAGTCCCTTGTAATTCTCCAACACAGGAGCATTGTTTATCACAGCTTTCAGGCAGTCAAATGCATGTTGAAACTCCGCTGTCCACTGAAATTTTCGACGTTTCTTCAGCAAGTCCACCAGTGGAGCAATCACGCTACAAAACCTTTACACAAATGTTCGATCAAATTCACTTATGCCAAGAACTCACATTATTTCCCTTCGCCTTGAGGGTATTGAAAACTCCTCAATAACTGTTGGTTTCACATCCCGTGTGACCATTCGACGCTGTCCGATTGTATGGCCAAGGAAAGCGACTTGGGCTTTTCCAAATTCACTTTTGTCTAGGTTTATCATCAAACCCGCCTCCTGAAGTCGATCGAATAACTGTATCAGATGTTTTAAATGTTCTTTCCATATCTGGCTGAAAATTACCAGATCGTCGATGTATACCGCACAATTGAGTAATGCTGAAACAACTTTGTTAGTTAACCGTTGAAATGTGGCTGGGGCGTTTTTCATGGCAAATGGCAAAACTTTGAATTGGTATATACCATCTGGAGTCACAAAAGCTGAAATCTCATTTGCCCTTTCGGATAAAGGTACCTGCCAGTAACCTTTAAGTAAATCCAGTTTGGAAATAAAAGCTGATTGTCCCACTTTCACAATGCAATCCTCCAAACGTGTGATAGGATAAGAGTCCGTTCTTGTAACTGCATTAACCTTTCTATAGTCCACACACAACCGTTGGGCACCGTCTGGTTTAGGTACCATCACTATGTGTGAGCTCCATTGGCTGCAACCCACTTCAATTCTGTCATTTTTAAGCATACTCTCAATCTCTTTGTTAACCTGTGCCAATTTTTAGGGGTTCAGTCTATATGGACGTTGTTTGATTGGAACAGCATTTCCCACATCTACATCATGTATAGCCATTTTAGTACATCCCAATTTATCTCCACAAACCTGCCCACATGATATCAACAACTCTTTCAGCTCAGTTTGTTTTTCCTCTGGAAGGTAACTCAACAATTAATCCCAATTTTTAAGAACATCCTCGTTTTCCAATTTAATTTGAGGTACGTCAAATTCCAAGTCTATACGACCATAAGACCATAAGACATAGGAGCGTAAGAAAGGCCATTCGGCCCATCGAGTCCACTCCACCATTCAATCATGGCTGATTTCAACTCCATTTACCCGCTCTCTCTCCATAGCCCTTAATTCCTCGAGAAATCAAGAATTTATCAACTTCTGTCATAAAGACACTCAACGCCCCGGCCTCCACCGCCTTCTGTGGCAATGAATTCCACAGACCCACCACTCTCTGGCTGAAGAAATTTCTCCTCATCTCTGTTCTAAAGTGACTCCCTTTTATTCTAAGGCTGTGTCCCCTAGTTTCCCCTGCTAATGGAAACAACTTCCCTACGTCCACCCTATCTAAGCCATTCATTATCTTGTAAGTTTCTATTAGATCTCCCCTCAACCTCCAAAACTCCAGTGAATATAATCCCAGGATCCGCAGACGTTCATCGTATGTTAGGCCAACCATTCCTGGGATCATCTGTGTGAATCTCCGCTGGACCCGCTCCAGTGCCAGTATGCCCTTCCTGAGGTGTGGGGCCCAAAATTGCTCATAGTATTCTAAATGGGGCCTAACTAATGCTTTATAAAGCTTCAGAAGCTTCAGAAGTACATCCCTGCTTTTATATTCCAAGCCTCTTGAGATAAATGACAACATTGCATTTCCTTTCTTAATTACGGACTCAACCTGCAAGTTTACCTTTAGAGAATCCTGGACTAGGACTCCCAAGTCCCTTTGCACTTCAGCATTATGAATTTTTTCACCGTTTAGAAAATAGTCCATGCCTCTAATCTTTCTTCCAAAGTGCAAGACCTCGCACTTGCCCACGTTGAATTTCATCAGCCATTTCTTGGACCACTCTCCTAAACTGTCTAAATCTTTCTGCAGCCTCCCCACCTCCTCCATACTACCTGCCCCTCCACCTACCTTCGTATCATCGGCAAACTTAGCCAGAATGCCCCCAGTCTCGTCATCTAGATCGTAAATATATAAAGAGAACAGCTGTGGCCCCAACACTGAACCCTGCGGGACACCACTCATCACCGGTTGCCATTCCGAAAAAGAACCTTTTATCCCAACTCTCTGCCTTCTGCCTGACAGCCAATCGTCAATCCATGTTAGTACCTTGCCTCGAATACCATGGGCCCTTATTTTACTCAGCAGTCTCCCGTGAGGCACCTTATCAAAGGCCTTTTGGAAGTCAAGATAGATAACATCCATTGGCTCTCCTTGGTCTACCCTATTTGTTAACTCTTCAAAGAACTCTAACAGGTTTGTCAGACACGACCTCCCCTGACTAAATCCATGCTGACTTGTCCTAATCCGACCCTGCACTTCCAAGAATTTAGAAATCTCATCTTTAACAATGGATTCTAGAATCTTGCCAACAACCGAGGTTAGGCTAATTGGCCTATAATTTTCCATCTTTTTCCTTGTTCCCTTCTTGAACAGGGGGGTTACAACAGCAATTTTCCAATCCTCTGGGACTTTCCCTGACTCCAGTGACTTTCGAAAGATCATAACTAACGCCTCTACTAATTCTTCAGCTACCTCCTTTAGAACTCTAGGATGTAGCCCATCTGGGCCCGGAGATTTATCAATTTGTATTTGGTTCGTCACTTTGAGTTGGAATCATTAAAACCTCCTCCTTTTTCTCTCCTTCCCTTTCAAGCTACCTTTTAAGCATATTCACATCACACACTCGGTGAGTCTTCCTTCTATCTGGTGTTTTTAACCACATAATTCACCTCACTTAATTTCCTTTCAATCTGATAAGGTCCACAAAACCGAGCTTTTAAAGGTCCACCTACCACTGGTAACAATATTAAAACTTTATCTCCACTGGCAAAACTACTGTTGTGAGTTTCTTTTCCTCTGTCTTTTCCTCTGGCTCTGTTTCAATTATGGCAATCAGTGAGTTACCCCTCCTTTCTTTTGATATCTATGTTCTAATGCTCAGAGTAGCCAGGTATCGAACGATACCACCACAAGGTTCAACCGGCTGTCGATCAAAGAGCCAAACATCAGTTTGTTAGTTCAAGGTCAAGGTTACTTTATTTACACACAATTAGTCATGCAAGATAAACACTACTGGTTAACTACACCTATCGACTACGACAACCTGTATTTAACTTCAGACACCCGGCTTACGTCAGAGAAACAGTGGCCACTGTTCGATTCTGGATCTATTGAGTCTGAAGGAGTAACTGCTGCTCACTTAGGCTCATCCATCTGGTAGCGAGCGTTGAACTTGGACTTGCTTCTGGTGTTGCTGCAATTGGAGATGGTCGTGGCCGAGGCGCCAGGTCCAAGAGAGGACGAACATATGGCGAACCCTTCTTCTAATACCTGGGGGTTTTTGCGCTGTTTGGGGCGGTCCTTCAGTTTGGGCCCCCCTAATTGGGTGATCCCGGGTCACTCTCTTCAATTCCTAACCAGTAAGTGGGCGGGGATCTGGATGGATGGGCGTGTCCCAAGCGGTCACTGACCCCGTTGGTGACGCTTCCCCTGAACAGGGAGTGGCGCCGAAATGTCTGGGACTGTACCGGTCACTCGAATACCAGTCCTTTGTTCTGGTGAAGATTGGCCATCAAATGCTAATCGGCCCCATCAAAATGCAAATTGGTCGGAGTTTCGAGACCATCTGGACTTCTTGCTTGCAAATATACATTTCAGGCTCTGAGCCTGCCTGAGCCTTGCCTTGTCTATTTTACCCGCTAGGCTTTGCGGGTTTCTCTGCCCCTAGCTGTAAGTGGCCATCCCATATGGCTACATTACGAACTTTGGATTTCATGTCCGCTACCCGTTTCATCACATTTTATGCAACTTTTAAATGTTGTCCAGCCAATTCACCTGCTCTATTTAATCGTTCCCTAAAATTTGACACGTAATCCAATAATATAACTTCTGATTTCTCACTCACCAATTTTTTCTCAGTCAATTTAAGTGATCCTCTTACCTCATGACCAAAAATTAGTTCAAAAGGACTAAATTTGGTTGACTCATTAGGTACATCCCTAATTGTAAACAGTACGAATGGAATTCCTTTGTCCCAATCCTCTGGATAATCGTGACAATAAGGCCTCAACACTGTCTTTAATGTCTGATGCCACCTTTCTAACGCTCCCTGCGATTTTGGATGGTATGCAGTTGATTTAAATTGTTTTATTCCTAAGCTATCCATAACCTCTTTGAATAACCTTGAGGTAAAATTCGATCCTTGATCCGATTGTATTTCTGTGGGTAGTCCATATCTAGTAAAGAATTTAAGTAACTCCTCTACAATCTTTTTAGCTGCAATATTACATACTGGAATGGCCTCTGGAAACCTAGGAGACGCATCCATTATAGTCAAAAGATATTGATTCCCACTTTTTGTTTTAGGAAGCGGTCCTACGCAATCAATTAGGGCCCTTGTAAAAAGTTCCTCAAATGCTAGAATGGGTATTAAGAGCGCTTGTTTTATCACTGCTTGAGATTTCCCTATCACTTGACATGTGTGACATGATTGACAATATTTAACTACATCTTTATGTAGTCGAGGCCAATAAAAATGTTTTTGTATTTTAGCTTGAGTTTTCCTTATTCCCAAATGACCTCCCATTGGTACCTCATATGCAACTCGCAACACCTCCTTTCTATACCCTACCGGCAATACTACTTGATGAACTTCTGCCCACTTTTCATCCGCCTGCATATGTAAAGGTCTCCATTTTTTCATCAAGACATCACTTTTACGGTAATGACACTCTGGTATACACGCAGATTCCTCTTCCGTGTATGCTTTCTGATACATCCGTTTTATTTCTACATCTTTCTGTTGTAACTCCACCAATTTTCCTGAGCTAAAAATATCAGCCTCATCCTCCACCTGTTCTTTTCCAACCATCTGATCAAAAATTGTTTCTGATAATTGCACTTCAACTTCATCTTCACTCTTTGATTTCTCCTCTTGTCTTAAACTGTGACTTTGCGACCTTGTTACTACACAATCTGGAAAAATCCCAAGATATTCGTCCTTCAACACTTCAGTTGTCTGATTTTGCACTGGCTTATCAACCACAGTAGGCATCACTCCCACCTGCGATCCAGCTATATCATTACCCAAGATAAACTGTATTCCTAGACAAGATAGTTTCTCTCTTACTCCTACTACCACTTCACCACTCTTCACTGGACTTTCCAACCTTACCTTATATAATGGAACGCTACTCCTCTCACCCTGAATTCCATATATTACCACCTTTTCTGGCAACATTCTTCCCAAATTACAACTCCTCATCTCTTACTATTAAAGATTGACTAGCTCCCGTATCTCTTAATATTGTGACTTCTTTATCTGCTCCTCCTGATACACATGAGTAAACTTTACCCACACAAGTAAATTCTTTAAAGAGATCTGGCACCTTCTTGTCAATCACCTCTTGATTAGGCTGTACAATCTTTTGCACTTCCTTCGTTTCACTTGGGCTTTCCTTTACCACTTTAACAAACCCCACTGTCTTATCCTGTTTTATCACATCAGCCTTCCCAGTGCTTTTCTTCAACCACCAACACTGTGACTTTACATGTCCTAGTATATTACAGTGAAATTATTTGAAACTTTTCATTTCTCTTCCACCCTCCTGGATTTATTTTTTAATCTGAGGTACACCCTCTTTATTATCTCCCATCAGATCACCTTTACCTTTACCACTTGAGTATTTCTCATGTCACCAGTTTCAATCCCGCACCGGCTAAAACTGATGTTGGAAACCAATCTTTGATTTATGAACTAATTCATAATCATCTGCCATTTCTGCTGCTAATTACCTCATCTTTTCACATTTTGTCAGGTAATGTTCACTGCAATGTTTTTGCCAAATCTAACAGTCTGCTTTTAGTCTCTGTCCGTAACATACTGCGTGTGACCATCTCCATCCCCCAAAACTTCAGAGCCTCTGAAAGAGCCATTGTCCACAACACACTCCCAACTTAAACTAAAATACCACACCTGAAAAGCACCCACAATATGCTCACCCCTCATTGTCTTTAAGTTCACTAAGCCAATCCAGTAGATAGATTTTTATCCCCCTCGAGCCCTCAATTTGTTATGGGCAAGGGTTTAGAGAACCCCAAAGTATTTCATGGGGTTCACCTGACCCACAACTTTTACTAGATTGTGGTATGGGGAGCACATGACCCACTCTACAGGTGTGGTACAGCAGAAATGGAAAAGTATTTTTGAAAGCAAAACAATGTATTCTATGAACTCAAGTTAACCTGTTTAAAACATACAGTGAACATCTTAGCAACCATTAATTCAAATACAACCCGAAAGACAACAACACTAAGTAATCCTTTAAGCTTAAAAAGAAAACTGTAACAGAAGCACATCAGGTTAAAGTCACGACTGAAAACATTTTTTAATTCTGAATTCACCAAATGATCAGGAGATAGTCTTTTGATGGCAAAGAGAACAGCAGTACACCTGCTTGGTCTGGCTTCAGCTCCAATACTGAAAACAAAACTAAAACACACCCTGCAGCAAACAGCCTAAAACGAATGTAAAAAGCGGACAGACAGCCCAGCTCTCCCCACTATCTGACATCACTGATAAACCCCCATTTCTTAAATGTACATTTCTTAAGCACCCATTTCTTAAAGGTACTCTCACATGCCAATTCCCCTGTTCCCTCCTGTAGCCAGGTAGGGTTATACCTTTCAAGTGCCCATCCATTTTCTTTTTGAAATCATGCATCGTCTTTTTAGAATCCAATGAAGAGACATACAGGAAAGCACAGTAGGATGTAAAATGAACACAGGTTTATTCGACATGCACGGCTAACTCTCCTTGCCCCAAAGGGTCACCAACCCCGACCTGCACCCATGTCGGGGTTTTAATACAGTGAGGTTACCCCTTGTTAAGGGCGAAACCCCACTCCGTTTTAACATAGTGGTCAGGGCGAACCGTATGGTGCATAACCCGTGACCTCTGAGTGGGTCATAACACCCTCCCGCCTGCCACCTTTGTAGGTAACATGTTCTGTTGATTCTACCCATGTCAGGAAAACCTGACCGCAGACAGTCGGATGCTGTTTGGGTCCTGAAATATAATCCATCTGATGTCACATCAGGCCTTCCATACTCATGTGACTGTGCCACGAGGCTGTCCCTCTGGAGGCCAGGATAAGTTACCGAAGAAGCACAGCGGCCCTTAAACTTGAAACGGTAACCCACAGCAACAGTCACATGGCAGTCAGTGGCTGCAATTGTCAAAGCCAGCTTGAAGAAACCGCCTCACTCCAAAGAATATCTCACTGATGCTGAGTAGGTGCCAGCTCACTGACATCAGTTACGAAGGGAGTGCAGTGAAGGAGAGTCAAGTCTGCCGAGAAAAGCCCATATATCATGTCGTCTCAGTAAATGGAAGCACAGTGATGCATGACAGAAGGCCCATGCACACACTTGTACATAATAAATATTTAAAACAGTGCTTAAGTGGTTCTGTGGCCGAAAGGTGTTCTGCCTGTTCTTTTCCGTAATGCTTCTTCAAAAGGGAGGAAGGAGATAAAAGAGCGTTGAGAGACAACATCATCCTTATTGAGTAGTGTGTGACTAGCCATGTTATTTGACAGAGGATAATTAAAACAATGGTGAAGTTAGTATTCACTGGTGGTTGATAGATTGGCAAATGTGTACTGAACGTTCCTGATACCAGTGATCTTCACAGACGGTATCAGTGCAATGCATGTAGAACCATAGAATTCCTACAGTGAAGAAGGAGACCATTCGGCCTTGGAAAGAGCACCCTGCCTTGGCCCACTCTCTCGCCCTATCCCCATAACCCCACGCCTTTGGTCACTAAGGGGCAATTTAGCATGGCCAATCCATCTTAACCTGCAGATCTATGGATGGTGGGAGAAAACCAGAGCAGCCTGAGGAAATAAATGCAGACACGGGGAGAAAGTGCAATCTCCACACGGCCATCCAAGGCCAGAATTGAACCTGGGTCCTGTCATGATATCCAGATCAGCATATCATGGTACAATCACACACACACTGATGGACAGGCAGTTGGACCAACCAGCACACACACAACATTGCAGCCAATCACCAGTGAGAGCACACGCACTATAAAACTGGGAACACCCCAGTTCCCGCTCATTCTACCAGGAGATAGCTCAGAAAGCTCACAGCGCGCCACTCAGACATAGACCATGTGCTGAGTGCCTCACTAAGAGATAGTGATAGGGCTGGGTCCACAGGTTAGCTGGTGAAGCACGTTCCCAAGCCAGTAATTAGTTGTTACCGTTGATTAGACAATAAAACAGAGTTGTACCATCTACAGCCGTGTTGGATCATTTGTGCATCAGAACACCCAACACGACATGATACCAGTAGTTGACGCAAACCAGCAACTGTGAGACCTACCTGCACCCTTTCAGAAATCCGCCATCCTGCTCCATGGAAAACATCAGCCCGCCGCAGCGGCTCCGAATCGCTGGTAACCTCGGCGTAAACTGGAAGCTGTTTAAACAGCGCTTCCAGCTCTTCCTCGAAGCCACAGACAGGGAGAATGCATCGGACACCAGGAAGATCGCCCTCCTCCTCTCCACGGCGGGGCAACACGCCATCCACATCTATAACTCCCTGGCATTCGCGGAAGGCGAGGACAAAACAAAATATAAGACGGTGCTTCTGAAGTTCGATGAATACTTCAGTGTGGAAGTCAATGACAGCTTCGAGAGGTACCTATTCCAGCAGCGCCTGCAGGGTAAAGATGAGCCTTTCCAATCTTACTTAACACACCTCCGAATCCTCGCGCAGTCCTACTGCTATGGGGCCACCTCCGACTCCATGATACGGGATCAGATAGTTTTTGGGGTTATCTCGGACACCCTACACCAGCAGCTCCTTAAAATAAAGCGACTCACCCTAGCGACTGCCATCGAGACCTGCGTCCTCCATGAGAACGCGACCAGCCGACACTCCTAAATCCAGGCAAATCCACCCTAAATCCACCCTTAAAGCGGCAATGTCCGGCCAAAGCGCGACAATGCCTATGATGTGGCAGGATGGGCCACTATGCTGCCTGCTGTCGAGCAGCTCAACCTGCCAACTCCTAACAATTTCGCCAGCATCGCAGGGACGTGCGGGCAATTCAGCCCACCTTCACTGAGTCATATCCAGATAGTATGCAGACCAGCGATACCGAAGACAGGAGCCCTTCCGCATTGCGGTAATCCACAAGAACCGAATGTCCCCAAGTTGGAACCACCAGCCGCTGCCAGTGCACAGCATTGATCCGGGCATGAGTGGTGTGCCACCCTAATGGTCAACCGATCCCAGATCACATTTCGCCTGGTCACTGGACCCTCCACCAATCTCCTCGCATGGTCAGCCTTCCAGACCTTGAAGGTTAAACCACCGATTCTGCCATCCCACTGTCAGCTGGTTGACTACAATGGAAACGTCATCCCGGCCACGGGGTCCTGCCAGCTCAAAGTTACACACAACTCACACAAAGCCACATTATCATTTGAAAAGGACTCTCTGTTAGGCGCACAGGCGTGCAAGATCCTCCACCTCGTTCGGCGGGTACACATTCTGTCTCCAGAAGGCACGTCCGATTTCCCAGATGCAGACTTTAGGGCGCAGCTCCACTCACTCCTCGCCCACAACCAGGAGGTTTTCGAGGACATGGGCACACTGCCCTACACGTACAAAATACGGCTCAAACCGGACGCCACCCCGGACATTCACGCACCTCATAGGGTCCCAGCACCACTCAAGGACCGCCTCAAGCAGCAGCTGCAGGACCTACAGGACCAAGGAGTGCTTCCCCGGGTCATGGAGCCAACGCCATGGTTCAGCTCCATGGTGTGCGTCAAGAAGCCCTCCGGCGAGCTCCGTACCTGTATCGACCCAAAAGATTTAAATCACAACATTATGAGGGAACACTACCCCGTACCCAAACGAGAAGAAATCACGAGCGAGATGGCTCGGGCAAAAATATTCACCAAGCTTGATGCCACAAAGGGCTTTTGGCAGATTCAACTGGATCAGTCCAACAGGAAGCTGTGCACTTTCAACATTCCATTTGGCAGATACTGCTACAATAGGATGCCATTCGGCATCATTTCGGCCTCCGAAGTGTTCCATCGCATCATGGAACAGATGATGGAGGGCATCAAAGGGGTACGCGTCTATGTAGACGACATTATCATCTGGTCCACCACACCGCAGGAGCACATCAGTCGTCTCCAGCGTGTCTTTGCACGGATACGGGATCAGGGCCTGCACCTTAACTCAGCCAAATGCTCTTTTGGCCAGACTGAGCTAAAGTTTTTGGGGGACCACATATCCCGACCGGGTGTGCGGCCGGATGCCGACAAAGTGGCAGCCATCGCAGCCGTCAGACAAGAAGGCAGTGCTGCGCTTTCTCGGGATGGTCAACTTCCTGGGGATGTTCATTCCTAACCTTGCTTCGCACACGACTGCTCTTCGCCACCTGGTCAAAAAGACAATGGAATTCCAGTGGCTGCCCGCACACCAGAGTTAATGGGAGGAGCTCAAGGTCAAGCTCACCACCGCCCCGGTACTGGTGTTTTTCGACACCACACGGGAAACAAAGATCTCAACTGACGCCAGCCAGTCTGGCATTGGGGCGGTACTCCTGCAACGGGACGACACCTCATCATGGGCTCCGGTCGCCTATGCGTCGCGGGCCATGGCCCCCACAGAACAGCGCTATGCGCAGATTGAGGAGCGCCTAGGCCTGTTGACTGGCATCGACAAGTTCCACGACTATGTATATGGTCTTCTGCAGTTCACTGTGGAGATTGACCATCGCCCCCTGGTCGGCATCATTCAGAAGGACCTCAACGACATGACCCCTCGCCTCCAGCGCATTCTGCTGAAGCTCCGGAGGTACGACTTCCAACTTATCTACACCTCGGGGAAGGATCTCATCATCGCAGATGCTCTGTCCAGGGCTGTCAACACATCGCCCGACTCGGAGGGGTTCGTTTGTCAGGTCGGCGCACAGGTAGCCTTCACATCGGCCAATCTGCCGGCCACTGATGCACGTCTGGCCCATATTCGCCGTGAGACTGCAGCTGACCCCCTTCTACAACGCGTGATGCACCACATGACGGAAGGGTGGCTCAAGGGGCAGTGCCCACGATTTTACAACGTCCGGGACGACTTGGCCGTCATTGATGGTGTCCTCTTGAAATTGGACCGGATCGTGATCCCACACAGCATGCACCGGCTTGTCCTCAAACAACTGCACGAAGGCCATCTCGGAGTTGAAAAGTGCAGGCGGAGGGCCCGAGAGGCAGTGTACTGGCCGGGCATCAGCGAGGACATCGCCAACATGGTGCTCAACTGCCCCACCTGCCAGAGGTTTCAGCCGGCGCAACCCCCTTAGACACTTCAGCCCCATGAGTTGGCCATGACCCCCTGGGCGAAGGTGAGCGTGGACCTCTCTCATGCGCTCGGCAGGGACTACATTATTCTTATTGACTACTTCTCAAGTTATCCGGAGGTCATACGCCTGCACGGCACAACATCATCAGCTGTCATCCAGGCATGCAAAGAAACCTTTGCTCGCCATGGAATTCCACTCACCGTCATGTCTGACAACGGGCCTTGCTTTGCGAGTCAAGAATGGTCTTCCTTTGCCACTTCATACAACTTCACACATGTGACGTCCAGTCCCTTGCATCCTCAGTCGAATGGCAAGGCGGAAAAGGGCGTCCATATCGTGAAGCGGCTCCTCTGCAAGGCTGCTGATGCCGGATCTGACTTCTGTTTAGCCCTGCTGGCCTATCGCTCGGCCCCACTGTCCACGGGCCTCTCGCCAGCCCAGCTGTTGATGGGTCGCAACCTCAGGACCACTGTGTTGTCCATTCATGTTCCTGACCTCGACCATGCTCCAGTATTGCGAAGGATGCAACAAAATTGTGCTCAGCAGAAGGTGGCACATGACACTCGGGTGACTGATCTTCCTGCCCTGGCGCCTGAAGACAACGTCCGCATACACCTACCGGAGGGTGGCTGGTTGGCAACCGCCGAGGTTCTCCACCACGTGGCTCCCCATTCGTTCCTGGTTCGTATGCCTGTTGGCTCCATTCGCCGACGTAATCGGCAAGCCCTTCGTTTGGTTGCGCGCTCGCTATGAGATCATGCACCGGTGCCACGCCCTCCTGTTGTCCCTGATGTCGACTTTGTTGAGCTTCCTGCCACTCTGTCTCTTCCTCTCTCGCCCGTGGCCAGGCCCATTCCTCAGCCGGTGGATCCTGACCCACCCTTGAGGCGGTCAACCCGAATTCGTCGCCCACCTGGGAGACTTGACTTATGAGCCTGTTAGCACATTGGACTCACTGAATTGTTTTACAGTACTGTTAACAAGTTTTTTTTTCTTGTCGTTCATTGTTCCAGAAGTTTTCTCTCGTTGTTTGTTGATTGCATTTGTTCTGTTATTGGTACAACCTCGTTGTTCTGTTGCACCTGACACCTTCCTCTGTATATAGTTCAGCCTCATGTACATGTTGTAAATATTGCACACACATACTCAGATGCACTCAGTACATATTTCTATTTATTATCATGCAGGCACATATCCTTTGTGAAAGGGGGAGATGTCATGATATTCACATCAGCATATCATGGTGCAATCACACACACACTGATGGACAGGCAGTTGGACCAACCAGCACACACACATAACATCGCAGCCAATCACCAGTGAGAGCACACGCACCATAAAACAGGGAACACCACAGTTTCCGCTCATTCCACCAGGAGATAGCTCAGAGCACAGAGCTCACAGCGTCCCACTCAGACTTACACCACGTGCTGAGTGCCTCACTAAGATAGTGATAGGGCTGGGTCCACAGGTTAGCTGGTGAAGCACGTACCCAAGCCAGTAGTTAGTTGTTACCGTTGATTAGACAATAAAACAGAGTTGTACCATCAACAGCCGTGCTGGATCATTTTTGCATCAGAACACCCAACACGACAGGTCCCTGGCACTGTGAGGCAGCAGTGCTAACTACTGAGCCACCGTGTCATCCGTGGCAATATGTTGGAACACATGGCTTGAGATCTGTTTAAAGCAGGCTTGTTGCACCTCTGGCCCACGGGCCAAATGCATCCCCCAAGCTCTTTGATGCAGCCAGTGAGCCTTTCATATATGAGTCTCTCAGCAACCAATACAGGGAGGAACCAGCAGTGATTGGACAAGCCAAATGCAGTCAGTTTCCGAGTAAGATTGAATTCTCGGTTGCAGTGTGAGGAACTTGATGAACCTACAGCAGGCCACTGGGTGCTGGGCCAGTGAGGGGTAGAGGTTGAACAGAGACCAGAAGTACTCAGGCAGGCCCGGAGAGGACAATGTTGGGGGCACAGTGAATGTGTGTGTGGGGAGGCGGTCAGTGTGTGTGTGTGTGAGGGGGGGGCAGGGTGTATGTGTGTGTGTGTGTGTGTGTGTCTATGTGTGTGTTGAGGCCAGTGAATGAGCGTGTGCATTTGTGTGTAGGAGCGGGACAGGGAGTGTTTGTGTGTGTCTCTGTGTATGTGTTGGGGAGACAGTGAGTGTGTCTGTTGGGGGAGCAGAGCGTGTGTGTGTCTGTGTGTGTGTGTGATGGGGGCAGTGTCAGTATGTGTGTGTGTGTTTGTGTCTTGGGGGCAGTGCCTGTGTGTGTGTGTGTTTGGGTCAGTGCTTGTGTGTGTGTGTGTGTAGGGGCAGTGTCTGTGTGTGTGTGTGTGTGTTGGGGGCACTGCCTGTGTGTTGGGATCAGTGCCTGTGTGTGTGTGTGTTGGGGTCAGTGTGTGTGTGTTTGTCTGTTAGGGGCAGTATCTGTGTGTGTGTTGGGGGCAGTGTCTGTGTGTGTGTGTGTTGGGGGCAGTGTCTGTGTGTGTGTATGTTGGGGGCAGTGCCTGTGTGCATGGCTGCGTGTGTGTGTGTTGGGGCAGTGCCTGTGTCTGTCTGTGTGTGTGTTGGGGGCAGAGAGTGTGTTTGTGTGTGTTGGGGGCAGTCTGTGTGTGTGTGTGTTGGGGGCAGTGTCTGTGTGTGTGTATGTTGGGGGCAGTGCCTGTGTGTATGGCTGCGTGAGTGTGTGTTGGGGCAGTGCCAGTGTCTGTCTGTGTGTGTGTTGGGGGCAGAGAGTGTGTTTGTGTGTGTTGGGGACAGTGTCTGTGTGTGTGCATGTTGGGGGCAGTGCCTGTGTGTATGGCTGCGTGTTTGTGTGTTGGGGCAGTGCCAGTATCTGTCTGTGTGTGTGTTGGGGAGCAGAGTGTGTGTGTGCGTGTGTTGGGGGCAGAGTGTGTGTGTGTGTGTTGAGGCAGTGTCTATGTGTGTATGTTGGGGGCAGTATCTGTGTGTGTTGGGGGGCAGAGTGTATGTGTGTATGTTGGGGGCAGTGCCTGTGTGTGTGTGTGTGTGTGTGTGTGTTGGGGGCAGTGTGTGTGTGTGTGGGGGGAGGGGGTTTGTGGAGGTGGGCTTTGTGTGTGTTTTATGGGCTGTTTCTTGGTGGCTGCAGAGTGAGGTTGACACCGCTCTTCAATGGTATTTAGCCTTGTGTTTGGGCCTCGGGAATTTCTCCTCAGTGAGGCCACACTTCCCTGCACTGGGGAGCTGAGCACGCCAGTAGGAAGGAACGGGTTCTCACTGACCGCGGAGCCATTTTGAACAGCTGCCCCAATCTCTACACCACTCCCTTTCAAGGCCCCCCCCCCCTTTCTCCCCCACTACATCTCTTTGGCTCCCTTAAATCCCCCCTCATCCCCCTTTTCATGCCGCCCCAGGCCTCAACCCCTGGCATTGCCAACAGGGTGGCCCTTCCAGAGTGCCATACTGGCAGTGCCAAAGTGCCCAGATGCCTTGGGGAGTGCCAGGTTTCTACCCTGCCCTGTCCGCGACTACGGGGGTGGGGGGAGGTGGGGGGGGGGTGCTTTGCACCCCCGAGGTGCCATCATGCCTGGTCCACAATTATGAAAACCTGTGCTGAACGGCACCCGGTTGAGGCCTTGCAAGACTTATGTCCCAAACACATATGAGATTAATGTTGAATTAATCTCTCATCAGGTTTGGATGAAACAATCTTATACACATTGCACATTCAACACCAGACTGGCAGCTATGATCATATTGAATGGAGGAGCAGGCTCGATGGGCTGAATGACCTACTTCTGCTCCCATGTTCCTGGAGTAAGTGGCAAAACTGTGACCGAACAAAGCTCTGCTGTCCATAGCCCCAGGTTGGAAATCCCATCTCAAATATTGGGAACTAGGCCGTTTGTATTTTTGGTGTGAGCTACCCGCATGTCTCAAGGTTTCATCAACAGCATCCTCTGCTGTCTGCCGCACCATTCGAAGAATGGGAAGTGCCCTGTCACTATGCGGGAGCGGCACTATGCCGCTCACATACTATGCCGGAGGCCTTTTCAAGAAGAAAATAATTTTGTTTGAAAGGTTTTGGTGCCATTATGATACAGAATAATGGTAACTAATCCCTTGTGAGATCAATGACCTTCTAATAAATATTTATGCACATTGATGGGCTAACATCACCCACGAGGAAAATGTAATTGATAACTTTCCATGTGACGCACAGTTGTGAACAAATGTTTTTTAAAAAAGTAGAAATTCAGTCAGTAAAGTTCTGAAAAATAGCTCGGGTCATGAAATATCATTGAAAATGGGCACCTAAAGGACATAAAATTCTACAAGCAGCTGTTAAGTCCCAAGCAAGTCCCTGCATGGAATTTATCCTCTACCTTTCTCTGTCATCTCCTCCAGCCATGCGACTCTCCAAAATCTCAGTGCTGCTCCAGTCCTTGGGGTGGAGTCTCCACTGCCCGACTCCGGTACCGGGCTGGATTCTCCCCTGGCAGGATTCTCCTTTGTGCCGACAGCGCATCCACGTCTGGGATTTCCCGACGGCACGGGGCTGCCCACAATGGGAAGCCCCATTGGCCGGCTAGCAGGACCGAGAATCCTGCTGCCGGCGGGGATGTGTCACACCAAAAAACTGGTGCAACGGAATGGAGAAACTCGCCCTTAGTCTCCAGAACAGAGAATCCAGGCCCTTGTCTGTTGCATATATCTCCAATGTTAATCACTCCATCAATGGTGACTGTTACTTCAGCTGCCTGAGTCTCGAATACTGCTAGTTCCTATCAAACCTCTGAGCTTCTCTCTCTCCCTTCTTTTAAGACACTCTTTAAAAGGACAGTCTTTGACCAAGAGTTTGTCGATTGTCTTAATGTCTCCTTTTGTGGCTCTGGGTCAATTATTTTTTTTTGCAAAATAATTGAAACGTCCGATATACGTAAATATTGCTTCTTGTTGATTATGGGAAAGGGTGACACAATATGATTGGAAAATATAGCTCCACTTGCACAGAAGTGGTAGATCAATGAATGTATTCAACCTGGGGGTTTCATTTTCAAAGAGTTTGAAGACATTGACGCATCATCAACTGCAGTAGTAATGTGATATTTACCTTTACTCGTGTAACTACAGTACAAGTCTACCAATCTAACTGAATTGGAAGATGATGAGCTACTACAACCAAAGCCCTTCATTGATTGTATCACAGCAACTGAACTCCTTCAATGGATTTTATGAACTGCAATACAATTTCAAGTCGATCCGTCTCACGCGGCTAAAGTGTTATCAGAAAATTGATCGCAGAAGTGCTCAAGTGATGGCAGTCAACTCACAGCTAATTTATCTGCTTTTAAAATCTAAGACAAGCCATCAAGGCATTTCACGATTGGTTATGCGAAATATTATAATATAATCAGCCATATAATCAGTCAATACTCATCCCCATGTGAAAGAATAAAAATCAATGGCTGGTTAAAATAAAAAAGGCTGCAAATGTACCAAGCAGTTGATTGGGAAACAATCTAAAATGCCTGAACTGAAATGTGGAAAAGCATAAAAAATTACAATAAAGCAGTTACGTCTTCTGTAGCCTCCCTACTGCCATTAAAGAAAGAAAAAGGCAAGTTTTTTTTAAACGACAGACTGTGCTTTCAATCACTGGAATATCAATGTTCCTGCAATTTAGATTAAGTGAGTAATTTTCTGGACCACAATAATGCGAACACAGGAAGACCAACAAGCTGTAAAAAGTCATCATTGGACAGCACATCCAATTAATAACAGTGACTGCACCATGTCAGTGTGCATTTTGGATGCTCTCTCCTCGCCGTGCTTGCTGCAAGACTAAATAAATGGTCATTTAGACCTTACGCTCCTACTGTTAAACTGTGCTTCGTGGAGCAGGATAACCTTTTTGCACGGCAAGATAGTCCAGTAACCATTTTAAGGGATCTGCACAGAGTTCTTCATTCTTAGGTGTCCCAAGAGTGGCAGCAAGTGACATGGAACTCCAGAATAGTTTTTGTGATCAGCGAGCTATTAGTGAGTGGCATCCTTCTCATTTCTCATTTCTGGCAGCATCAGCATTATAGGCTCTAGTCGGTTACAGCACACTCAGACCGAAAGTAAAGCATTCATTACTCTGCCCCACCAACATCGTGTAGCTTTTCTAAGTAAGCTTGACAATGAGTGCTGAGTTACAGGCTGAGTTAGATACCAGGTCGATAACTTGTGATCTTTGGCGGGAGGGCGGGGGGCGGGGGGGGTTGTTCCCAGAGGTAACCGAGCCAAAGCCCCCAGAGGTCCACAGAGTGGGAAATTGTTCTGCATTAGGAACCATCCATAGAATTTACAGTGCAGAAGAAGGCCATTCAGCCCATCGAGTCTACACCAGCCCCTGAAAAAGCAACCGGCCTAAGCCCATACCTCCACCCTATCTCCGTATCCCCGCAACCGAGCAACACTACCTAACTTTTGGACACTGCAGGGCAATTTAGCGTGACCAATCCACCTAACCTGCACATCTTTGGACTGTGGGAGGAAACCCACGCAGACACGGGGAGAACATACAGATTCCACACAGAAAGTGACCCAAGCCGGGATTCGAAACCAGGTCTCTGGCGCTGTGAACCAATAGTGCTAACCACTGTGCTACCCGTGCCATCCAATTTAAATCATATACTCGGACTGTCAAAGCTGAATAGTGATCCAAGAAATGTGAGAAGAATTAAAACCCACTTATAGCTCCTGGACAATGTTATCACTGATGCCCCCCCCTTCCCCCGCCCCCTCACCCCACCAACCGCACACTCCTCTCCAACTCCCCACTAGATTCCGGACTGCACCCTCAACCTCCCCAACATCCCGCCCCACCCTGCTCCATTCTGACTGACCACATGTTCACCCCAGACAACTGATCACCTGACCCCCATGATCCATCCTACCTCTCCTGACTGACCACCCGGTATCCTCACCGATCCGACCCGCCCCTGGCTGACCACCCAAACCCCTCAACTGATGACCCAACTCCCTGAGCAATCCTACCTCCCAATCCTACCCCTCCTGACCCTCCCATTCCACCACAATCCTACCTACTTACGTTATACTTACTACTGACTGACCTAACTTCTCCCTGGATTATTAAAGTGGTTGAGACCTTTAAACGTTCCTGCTTTACAGCAACTAGTGCTGGGCATAGCTTCCTTTCATCGCACTCTGCTGCCTTAGACTGAAAACCTTGGGAATCTGGTGCACTGCATTTTTCTGAGGATGTGGGAGCTGGAAAATGGGGCCTACATGTGGAGCACCATTCCATATAAGTAATAAGGAGCGGAGTGGCGATCCAACTGTGATTGCCATTCCTTGGAAGTTCCAGCCCAGCCTAACCTCCGGTTAGGCAATATTATGGCCCCGTAACGTCCGAATATCGGCGAAAAGCCACGGCCCGCCGATACTGGAAGAGAAATATGCGCACTTCCCTGCGCTCAGAGATCGCAGTGAACCTTCCTCTTCCAACAGCAGACTCGGGCCTCCAGCGCGACAGTCTGCATCGGCTCCAGCCTGGCGAAGATTGTCATGCAGCAGCTACGGGAGCGCCCATTGAGGGCAGGCATTTGAACTGCAGATTTACGTTGAACACAACAGGCAACAAGTTTTAAACGTGCTTTATAGGTATGCGTAACTTTTTCAAACAGTTTTTTTTGCATTTTTACACATGCATTGCTGTGGTTGTTGGTTCTTTTCAAGTAATTTTTAATCTTTTTAAGATGAAAGGCGCTAATTTTTTATTTATTTTTAATAATTTTCTTAACATTCCAATTAAGGGGCAATTGAGCGTGGCCAATCCACCTACCCTGCACATGTTTGGGTTGTGAAGGTGAGACCCAAGTAGACACGGGGAGAATGTGGAAACACCATGCAGACAGTGACCGGGGGCCGGGATCGAACCCGTCTACTCGGTCCCAAGGGGCAGTAGTGCTAACCATTGCACCACTGTGCCGCCCGTGATTATTATTTGAAAGTGATCAAATGTTTTGTCATTTTTTTAAAAATCTGTGTAACTATTAAATCTGCACCATATTACGATATAACTTTATGTGTGGCATGCTTATGAGTGTTTATATGTTTTCATTTATATTATGGTCATAAGATTTTAAAAGTCCCCCAGGGATTTTTGCTGTTACTGTCCTTGTACCATCTGATTTTTTTGATTTGTGCCCATTGAATCAAAGAATCACTGCAGTGCAGAAGGAAGCCATTCGGCGTTTGAGTCTGCACCGATGCTTCGAAAGAGCCCCCTGCCCAGGCCCACGCAAATGCCCTATCCCGTAACCCCACCTAACCTTTGGACACTCAGGGTCAATTTAGCATGGCCCATCCCCGTAAACAGCACATCCTTGGACCGTAGGAGGAACCGAAGCACCTGGAGGAAACGGCAGCGGCCTGGTGGCACAGTGGTTAGCATTGCTGCCTCACAGCGGCAGGGACCTGGGTTCATTTGCGACCTCGGGTGACTGTCAGTGTGGAATTTGTACATTCTCCCCGTGTCTGCGTAGGTTTCCTCCAGGTGCCCTGTTTTCCTCCAACAGTCCAAAGATGTGCAGGTTAGGTGGATTGGCCATTCTAAACTGCTCCTTCATGTCCAGGGATGTACAGGATAAGTTCCGGAGATTCGGTTGGGGAGTGGGCATCGGTGTGGTGCTCTTTCAGGGGGTCAGTGCAGGCTTGATGGGCCGAATGATCTCCTTCTGCACTGTAGGAATTCTATGGTTCTATTCTTTGGTTCTAGGAAGCCCATGCAGGCACGGGGAGAATGTGCAAACACAACACAGTCACCCAAGGTCCGAATTGAACATGGGTCCCTGCTGTTGGAAGGGAGCAGTGCTTGCTAACCAGTGTGCCACCATATTACCCGCGTTAGAACATAGAACATAGAACATAGAACATAGAACAATACAGCGCAGTACAGGCCCTTCGGCCCACGATGTTGCACCGAAACAAAAGCCATCTAACCTACAGTATGCCATTATCATCCATATGTTTATCCAATAAACTTTTAAATGCCCTCAATGTTGGCGAGTTCACTACTGTAGCAGGTAGGGCATTCCACGGCCTCACTACTCTTTGCGTAAAGAACCTACCTCTGACCTCTGTCCTATATCTATTACCCCTCAGTTTAAAGTTATGTCCCCTCGTGCCAGCCATTTCCATCCGCGGGAGAAGGCTCTCACTGTCCACCCTATCCAACCCCCTGATCATTTTGTATGCCTCTATTAAGTCTCCTCCTAACCTTCTTATCTCCAACGAAAACAACCTCAAGTCCATCAGCCTTTCCTCATAAGATTTTCCCTCCATACCAGGCAACATCCTGGTAAATCTCCTCTGCACCCGCTCCAAAGCCTCCACATCCTCCCTATAATGCGGTGACCAGAACTGTACGCAATACTCCAAATGCGGCCGTACCAGAGTTCTGTACAGCTGCAACATGACCTCCCGACTCCGGAACTCAATCCCTCTACCGATAAAGGCCAACACTCCATAGGCCTTCTTCACAACCCTATCAACCTGGGTGGCAACTTTCAGGGATCTATGTACATGGACACCTAGATCCCTCTGCTCATCCACACTTTCAAGAACTTTACCATTAGCCAAATATTCCGCATTCCTGTTATTCCTTCCAAAGTGAATCACCTCACACTTCTCGACATTAAACTCCATTTGCCACCTCTCAGCCCAGCTCTGCAGCTTATCTATATCCCTCTGTAACCTGCTACCTTCCACACTATCGACAACACCACCGACTTTAGTATCGTCTGCAAATTTACTCACCCACCCTTCTGCGCCTTCCTCTAGGTCATTGATAAAAATGACAAACAGCAACGGCCCCAGAACAGATCCTTGTGGTACTCCACTTGTGACTGCACTCCATTCTGAACATTTCCCATCAACCACCACCCTCTGTCTTCTTTCAGCTAGCCAATTTCTGATCCACATCTCTAAATCACCCTCAATCCCCAGCCTCCGTATTTTCTGCAATAGCCTACCGTGGGGAACCTTATCAAACGCTTTGCTGAAATCCATATACACCACATCAACTGCTCTACCCTCATCTACCTGTTCAGTCACCTTCTCAAAGAACTCAATAAGGTTTGTGAGGCATGACCTACCCTTCACAAAGCCATGCTGACTATCCCTGATCATATTATTCCTATCTAGATGATTATAAACCTTGTCTCTTATAATCCCCTCCAAGACTTTACCCACTACAGACGTGAGGCTCACCGGTCTATAGTTGCCGGGGTTGTCTCTGCTCCCCTTTTTGAACAAAGGGACCACATTTGCTGTCCTCCAGTCCTCTGGCACTATTCCTGTAGCCAATGATGACATAAAAATCAAAGCCAAAGGTCCAGCAATCTCTTCCCTGGCCTCCCAGAGAATCCTAGGATAAATCCCATCAGGTCCCGGGGACTTATCTATTTTCAGCCTGCCCAGAATTGCCAACACCTCTTCCCTACGTACCTCAATGCCATCTATTCTATTAGCCTGGGGCTCAGCATTCTCCTCCACAACATTATCTTTTTCCTGAGTGAATACTGACAAAAAATATTCATTTAGTATCTCACCTATCTCTTCAGACTCCACACACAATTTCTCATCCCTGTCCTTGACTGGTCCTACTCTTTCCCTAGTCATTCGCTTATTCCTGACATACCTATATAAAGCTTTTGGGTTTTCCTTGATCCTTCCTGCCACATACTTCTCATGTCCCCTCCTTGCTCGCCTTAGCTCTCTCTTTAGATCCTTCCTCGCTACCTTGTAACTATCCATTGCCCCAACCAAAACTTCACACTTCATCTTCACATAGGCCTTCTTCTTCCTCTTAACAAGAGATTCCACTTCCTTGGTAAACCACGGTTCCCTCGCTCGACGCCTTCCTCCCTGCCTGACCGGTACATACTTATCAAGAACACGCAGTAGCTGATCCTTGAACAAGCCCCACTTATCCAGTGTGCCCAACACTTGCAGCCTACTTCTCCACCTTATCCCCCCCAAGTCACGTCTAATGGCATCATAATTGCCCTTCCCCCAGCTATAATTCTTGCCCTGCGGTGTATACTTATCCCTTTCCATCATTAACGTAAACGTCACCGAATTGTGGTCACTGTCCCCAAAGTGCTCTCCTACCTCCAAATCCAACACCTGGCCTGGTTCATTACCCAAAACCAAATCCAACGTGGCCTCGCCTCTTGTTGGCCTGTCAACATATTGTTTCAGGAAACCCTCCTGCACACACTGTACAAAAAACGACCCATCTATTGTACTCGAACTATATCTTTTCCAGTCAATATTTGGAAAGTTAAAGTCTCCCATAATAACTACCCTGTTACTTTCGCTCTTATCCAGAATCATCTTCGCCATCCTTTCCTCTACATCCCTAGAACTATTAGGAGGCCTATAAAAAACTCGCAACAGGGTGACCTCTCCTTTCCTGTTTCTAACTTCAGCCCATACTACCTCGGAAGAAGAGTCCCCATCTAGCATCCTCTCCGCCACCGTAATACTGCTCTTGACTAGCAGCTCCACACCTCCCCCTCTTTTGCCTCCTTCTCTGAGCTTACTAAAACACCTAAACCCCGGAACCTGCAACATCCATTCCTGTCCCTGCTCTATCCATGTCTCCGAAATGGCCACAACATCGAAGTCCCAGGTACCAACCCATGCTGCCAGTTCCCCTACCTTGTTTCGTATACTCCTGGCATTGAAGTAGACACACTTCAAACCACCTACCTGAACGCTGGCCCCCTCCTGCGACGTCAAATCTGTGCTCCTGACCTCTATACTCTCATTCTCCCTTACCCTACAATCCAGGTTCCCTAGCCCCTGCTGCATTAGTTTAAACCCCCCCCCAAAGAGCACTCACAAATCTCCCCCCCAGGATATTTGTGCCCCTCAGGTTCAGATGTAGACCATCCTGTCTGTAGAGGTCCCACCTTCCCCAGAAAGAGCCCCAGTTATCCAGAAATCTGACTCCCTCCCGCCTGCACCATCCCTGTAGCCACGTGTTTAAATGCTCTCTCTCCCTATTCCTCATCTCACTATCACGTGGCACGGGCAACAACCCAGAGATAACAACTCTGTTTGTTCTAGTTCTGAGCGTTATTATGTTTCTGCCTTGTTTATTTCAATTATCTTATTAATTTATAATTATCTCAATTAAAATGTTGTGTTTTGATGTTTTAGTTTGTGGAAGCTTGTAAAGTTTAATGTAAAACATTTATTAGTAAAAACAATATTATAAATACCAAACTTTGAAACCAGTTTACATTTAATGTTTAACTTTATCAGCTGAACAACGACATTTTGTGTAATAACAACCTTAACTTTTACAAATTTATTGCAACTAAATATGTTTTCTCACTTAAACACAATGGTCAATAAAATATATTTTCCCACATAAATATAACAGTTTTATCTATTTGCAAAGGGAAGGAGAGGAGGGTCGAGGGGGAAGATGGGAGAGGGGGGCACAGGAAGAGAGGGAGGGAGTGAGATAAAGAGGGAGAGAGAGTTTTGACATATCAATTGTTAATTTTACAAACTCAAAGTCCGAAAGCAGCAGCTGCTGAAGCGCAGTCTCCTGCACACACCTCCTCTGACATCATTTTGAGATGAACTTTGCCTGTACACTAATAGGGCTGGGTAATTGATTCACTTTCTCGCCAGGTGGAGATGTAGCCTAACTCTTCTCTCATATCCCTGCACCTACGTCAAAACCTCAAAAGAACTTTAAGGATTTTAAGAAGCCAAGTTGTAAGTGTGATGCCCCAGTGGCATGACTTTTTGAATCTGCACTGGATTCTGCAAAACCTGTCAGAGAGATACATTTGCTTACAGGAGGCTTTATTACGTCAACCAAGGCATTAAACTTTGTTAAAGCATTTGAATTAATCACCGAGACTTGTAAGGAACAACACTACATCAAGAAGATTCTTAAACAGCACAGTTTAAAATATATTGCAAAATCCAAATGTACTTTGCGTGCTAACATTAGCGTCCTTGAAGGAGTGAATAACACTAGTATAGAGGCCATGATCATCCAAAAGCAATTCCGCTGGGCCGCCCTTATGCTTAGGATGTCAGAATGCCGACTGCCAAAACAAATCTTCATCCAGCTCAAGGAATGATCCTGAACAAGAGGAGGACAAAGGAAGCTCTTCAGAGACGCCTTGAAGGCCTACCTCAAGAAATGGAACATAGGTGTCAATGCCTGGGAGACCCCTGCTCAGAAGAGACCTACTTGGAGGAATCTCCTGATTGAAGGGTCACAATTCTTCTCAAACACACAACGGCAAGAGGCGGCCCAGAAAAGGTGCCTGAGAAAGGAATACCAGCGACCTAGAGTCCAGGGACCGATCCCACCTTTTGGAAATTCCTGCCAAGTGAGTGATTGAAGATACGGCTCGAGGATTGGGCTCATCAGAATCTGTGACCAGTAACACAGAGTGTCTCAGGTGGACAATCATTCTCGTTACCGAGTGATTGCCCATGATTACATAAACTCAAAGCGCATTATAGTTCCTTTAATGGAATAACATCCTCATGACAAACCAAAGTTTAAAAAAATATTTATTTCACTTTCTGTGACTCCAAACTCACTTTATACAGTAGAGTATCTTTTTAATGGAATTAGCAGCCTCATTACAAACCAAAGTTTTTTTAAAAATTAGTAATATATCTTCCTTTCACTTTATGTGCATTTTAATCATATCTATAAATGCTTAATACTGATAAAATGAAACATTAACAAACCAAAATAAATGCTCTCTGCTGTTTCCTGCCTCTGCCCTATGATCCTGGACTGAGAAAAAAAAGCGCAAATAAAAAAGAGGAAAAACTTAGGACGGGGCAAGCCGGCCAAGTTAGCGCAGTCACAGGAAATTTACTTTTAAAATGTTTTTCCCAATTAAAGGAAATTTAGTGTGGGGGTGAGACCCACGCAGACACAGGGAGAATGTGCAAACTCCAAATCGACAGTGACCCGGGGCCGGGATCGAACCCAGGTCCTCGGAACCGTGAGACAGCAGTGCTAGCTACTGCGCTACCGTGCCGCCCAGCCCCTGGATTTTTAATTTTCAGCAGAGCAAGAAAAGCAGGTGGGCAAAAACAGACTGGGAGTTGAAATGTAGCGCGCTTACAGAGTGCATGCCCGTGTGTCTAAAATCCCGGCTGGTCGCGCCGTGCGTGTGCGGCGGACAATCGACTTAAGTCCAAAACCGACAGGACGTTACGAGCCATTATGGCACTTTTGGGTTTCTGCTGAATGATTAGTTGTTGATCCACTCATTACGTCAAACAAATTCTTACTCAGCCAACTGCAGTTGAAAAAAGAATGTGATACATATGCACGTGAAAGGCCATGCAAACAAGCCATTTAAGAATTGAGCATTAACCTTCATCAGCTCAGTCATTCACACCGTAAATACAACACAAATTGTGACAATTTTAGAAAGTAAATTCGATGTTGAAATTGCAGATCACATATGAGCATCAAATCAAGAGTTGTTCTAACTCTTCCCCCATGAAATAATATTCCTCTTCGCCAGGAAGATTGTCGAATAGTTGCTCCATTTGGAAAATAGAAACTAGGAATTTTCATCAGAGCCCCTCCTGCTACTTTACTGTACCTCTGCCAGAAACAGGCAGAAAACCAGTTTTTGTGCACAAATACAGTTTCTCCCACACTTGCGGTAAAGTTAGGGCAAAGTAACGTGAGGAGCTCTGAGGAGCTACCTGTGTTCTGTCATGTAATAATTATTCCTCGATACCTATCGATAAGTAATAATACTGTTATTACGGCTGCATTATTCCCGAAGGTGGCCGCTAACCACCTCAATCAGCTGTTTGGATCCAAATAAGTCTTGGATCATCCCGTAAGTCTCCGCCCCCACCAGGTTGAGTAGCACCACTACTTGCCGCTCATTCTCAGCAACAGCATTGGCCCGAAAGAAGAAGCGAATGTGCTCAGCGTAGCGAAACCAACTCTGCATCAAATGGATACAATCGACCAAACAATGGCATCCCGGGGCACGGAAGAACCCAACTGGAACTCGGGGCTACAGAGGTGCCGGAGGCTGAAGGCTGTAGCATATTACGGAGACCAGAGTTTACTCCTTGTCGCAATATTATAAGGTCCGGAAAGGAGTTCACACTGAGCCGAACAGATTGAATCAAAGGAAAAAGGTTTCATGCATCAGAACAAGAGTACAGAGCAGTTACTCTACAACAAGAGCCATTCGCAGTTCATAGCCCTCCGGTTCTATGCAGGATGCAGAAGGAGATGCCCCACCTCTCAATGGGGAGTGTGTATTGGGAATATCAATACCCCACTCTCATAAGTACTCCCATGACCTGCATAACCCCAAGTCATGAATGCTGATTTGCGCAAGTTACAATCAAGACCGATGCTATGGAATAGAATGCAACAAAGAACATCTGTAGAAGTTGTCTGACATCAAGAAAAATGGCAAGGTGGGCTATGCAACATTGACACGATAAAACATTAACTGTCAGATATATAGGTTATCATGTCGAAAGAAAATTATTTATGCCAAGGAAAGTAAAATACAATTCTTAGGCATGTTGGCTTTAGTTGCTTTGTCTCGTGAACCTTAGCTGACCCAGTAACATGCACGACACAAATAACAGTAACAGAGAAGGTTAAGAATTGGTGTGGCAGTAAAAAAGTAAAGCTCAAAATATGCAGGTGGGCTGATTTTGACTTTGGCTAGACTTTGACCACACTTTCCCCAATGATTGACTGCTTGTTGAATTATAAGAGTACCTGCACCTCTCTCAACTCCCTGACGTCTTTTTTACTTCATCCAAAAAATGAAGAAGTACCATGGCTAATTACAAGTCAGTTCTGTGTGACCGAGTGGGGAACTTGGAGAAGGTGGTGTTCCCATGCACTTCATGACCTTGTGCTTTCAGTGTCAGTGTAGATAGAGGTCAGGGGTTTGGGAGATGCTGTTGAAGGAGCCTCTGTGAGTTGCTGCAGTACATTTTGTATGTGGTACACACTGCAGACATGGTGCACTGGTGGCGATGAAGGGAGCAAGTGCATCAGGTGGTGGATGAGCTTCCAATCTATCTGGCTGTGTTGTCCTGGATGGAGTCAAGCTTCTTGAGTGCTGCTGGAGCTGCACTCACCCAGGCAAGTGTATCACACTCCTGACTTGTGCCTCGTAGATGGTGGACAGGCTTTGGTGACACAAGGTGAATCACTCACTTGAGCTGCTCTTACAACCACAGTATTTATATGACTAATCCAGTTTGGTTTCTGGTCAATGGTAACACCCAGGATGTTAGTGGTGAATTATTCATCAATGGTAATGCCATTCATAGTAAAGAAGAGGTAGTTAGACTCTATTATTGGAGGTCATCATTGCCTGGCACTTGCAAAGCACAAATTTACTTAACACTGAGAACTCCAAGCTTCAATGGTGCCAGGTCTTTCTACATTTGCGCACAGTCAGCCTTATTATCTAAAAAGTTGTGGATGTGCAATCACCAGTGAATTTATACTATTATAATGGATGGAAGGTCTTCTATGAAGTAGCTGAAGAGATTGGGCTTATGATGCTGCATTTAAGAATTCCCTTGGTAATGTTCTGGGACTGAGATGAATAGCCTCCAGCAGTCAAAACTATCTTCTTCTGTAATTGGTATGACTCAAGTCAATGGCCAGTTTCTCCCAATCCCCATTTTGCTGGGGTTCCTTGTTGCCACACTTGGTCAGATGATAAACGCAATCATCCCAAAAATGATGAAGTGTATTTTTGGGCGGGTTTGGTGGGGTCATTCCCGCTGGGTGTTTGGGTGCGATTGAGACCTGCATTCACCCACACTTAATCATTTGTTTGGAGCTTGGGAAGCTTCTCACTGAAAAATCCCACACTTTGAATTTTCTCTGTAGTGGGGGAACTAAAGACCCCGGCAAGGCAGGCTCCTCAGAGATCAATTTTAAAGGGTGCTCAGATCTCAAACTGAGGTTGAGGGTCGCCAAACACCTCCCACCACAGACATTGTGACCCTCTGCAGACAGGATACACACTCCCAACCCCTGGCCCCAAAGAGGTAATCTCAACCCCATCGCTGCCCCCCAACACACCCAGACATGATGGTCACCTGGCCCCCACACTTGTCCACCTTCATCGGCATCAGGGCATCACCCCCACCTGCCAAGTGAGCAATCCTCACTATGGCTCCCCCACCTTTAAAGTCTCCTGCCTTTTCAGTCATCCTCTTCTATCCCCCCATTTCAAACCTCTCGTTACTCACCCACACTTCATAAACCCCATAAAATACCCCCCTTCATGCACCTACCCTTCGTAACCCTCTTCATCTCCCCCTTTCATGGACATGGCCCCCCTCAAGCCACGCTCCTTGACAGTGCCAATCTGGCACTGCCTGGGTGCTAGCTTGGCACTGCCAGGGTTCCAGATCGTGTCAGGTGTAGTGGTTTGGGTACATCGCGTGCAACTCGGTGCCCAGTGCAAAACCCGTATTTGACCTCTCTCGCTATGCACCCGGATTAACTGGATTGGCGCCGGTTGCAATACGGTGGGAAGATTGTAATTGATGCCTTGATGTCAAGGGAAGTCACCACACCTTTGGAATTCCATTTTTCCCTCCATGTTTGGACCAAGGCTGTAATGAGGTGTAGAGTTGATTGGCCCTGGCAGAACCCAAACTACTCAGGTGAACAGGTTGTTCTGAGCCATTGCCACTCAATAACATTGCCAATGACCCCATTCAACAGTTTGCTGATGAATGAGAATAGGTAGGTGGGGTGGGAATTATCCAAATTGGATTTGTCCTGTGTTTTGTAAACAGGACATGCCTCGTCGGTTTTGCATCCTGTATAAAAGGCCATGTTGTAGCTGTACATCTGGCTGAAAATGCCTGCAAATGCCTTCAGCATTGTCTTTTTCTCTCACATGCTGTGCTATTCTTATTTTGAGGCTGTGAATGCTTATTGAGGGAGCCTCCTCTTAACGTTAATTGTTTAGTTGTCCACCACTTTCATGATTGGGAGTGCAGGGCAGCAGAGTTATGATTTGATTCATTGTTATGTCTATCAGCTGCTGTTTCCACTGTTCAGCATGCATGCAATTCTGTCGCTTTACCATGTTGGCACTTGGTTTTTGGGTATGCTTTGGACTGCTCCTGGCATGGTTTCCCTCATGCCCCCAGGCCTATCCAGGCAATGAAAATAATTGTTTGATAACTTTAATGGTCTGCTCTATAATGTGTTTACTGGTCGTCTGGTTCAAGCTATATATCTGTTCAACCAGAGAAATGCTCTGAATTAAATGCAGAGAGAATAAAAAGCCTGTGCCCCCAGTCATTCAGGCTCTGTCTTGCTGTGCTTGTTCAATAAGTGGCAGGATGGCATACTGTCACACTCTGTAGGTATCATGCCAGCTGCCAAAAAAAAATGAGCAGAGACATGTAGATTCTGCTTGCAGTGATAATTCACCAGATGAGCATAAGAGACTGGAAGTATTTTCTCTTGTAAAGGTTGCTGGCTCACCGGCAGTTGCCCTGAAATAAGATTGTACTTAGGGGCAGCCTGCTTTGTTCGAAAAACTTGAAGCCCATTCCTGCTGGCTCCTGGTTCAATTGTGAAGTGTGGATCAGTGACTACTTGATCAGGCATGGACTGCAGACTGACAAATATGACTGATGTCACCAGCTGCTGTTTGACAGTGTTGTATTTCTAAATTTTCTGAAAATAAAATTGCCAATGTCATACAGGACTAATAAACTCAACGTAGATTTGGTTTGTTTGAAGATAAACTACAGGATTGCTCGGCAGACAGGTATACTACAAAGATTCAACAGCTATTGTAAACAGGAAATGGCAGCTGCCACTACTTCACACTATATGCTGCTAAATAAAAGAAAAGCAATTTTGAACAATGTCTGCTGGTCACAAAATGCTTGCATCCAGAATAATTACTGCCACATTCTCTCTTCAAGTGATATCACAACAGAAAGAGCCCAACATGTAAAACATTAGTAAAAGAAAAGAAAAATACTGCAGATACTGGAAATCTGAGACAAACACTAAAAGTGCTGGAAAACCTCTGGCAGTGTCTATGGAGAAAGAAATAGAACTAAAATTTCAAGTCTGTATGGCTGTTCTCCAGAGCTCAGAAGAAGGGCCATCTGAACTTGGCAACAGGCATCACCAAAAGTGAACATGATGTGTTGGTCATCGTGGTGGACCAAAAATTGCCCCCAAAATCCAACTGAGGCCCACCCTCCCCCCCCCATAATGCATGCCCTTCCCACTCCTCCCCTACCAGATCACCCACCACTACTCCCCCACCCCACAGACCCCTTAAAACAGGAGACCCCCCCCCCCAGGGAATTCCAAATGGCGGCCCGATAACAGGATTCCCTGTGCAATCCCTTGTATTCCTTGCCATGCATAAATTTGCATGGCGAGGAGTACTGAAGGACGCGCAGTTTGCGTGCAATTCAGTTCCAGCGAGAGAACATACCAATTGGAGAATTTCACCCTTGAAATCAAGATCAGATGAATTACGAAATGTGGTAACTCAGCAGCCAATTTATCCGCAGCAACGTCCCACAAATAGCAATGTCACAATGGCTAGATATTGGCCGTATTTTTCCTGGTAACAGGGGTTGATTGGATTCTGCGTGAGTGGGATGAGTTCCAGAGACCTCAGGAAAACAGAGTAGGAGACCTGGATGGTGGGAGACAAGGACCTGCTCTCTTTCTCTCTCTCTCTCTCTCACTTCTCTCCCTCTCTCTCTTTCGCTCTCCCTCGTGTTTCCTCCAGAAAAGCTGTATAGCTGCTGTATTTCTGAAACTGCAGAGACCTGAATGGATCTACAGTGAAAACCATTACAGACAGGAAAGCAGAAATCTCGAACCGAAAGCCTAAAGTCAAGGAAGTGGGCTAGAAACAACCATCTGAAACAAATCTTTTACTTTTACTTATTCCTTTACCCCTCCCCTCCCCCCTCGCACTTATTCCCTCTGTCTTCATCTGTCTTGTGTACATGTGGGCGGGCCAACTTAAGTGGATGGTTAGGAATTGGTGAATAGTTAACCTGTTGTATTTGCTGCATATTTTATTCAGGTTTTTGTTATTAATAAACTTAATTGTGTTTAAATTTACAAACCCGGTTGTCATGATATCCACATTAACATATCATGGTGCAATCACACACACACACTGAAGGACAGGTAGTTGGACCAACCAACACACACACAACATCACAGCCAATCACCAGTGACAGCGCACGCACTATAAAACAGGGAACACCACAGTTCCCACTCATTCTACCAGGAGATAGCTCAGAGAGTTCACAGGCGCCACTCAGACATACACCATGTGCTGAGTGCCTCACCAAGATAGTGCAAGGGGTGGGTCCACAGGTTAGCTGGTGAAGTACGAACCTCAGCCAGAAGTTAATAGTTATTATTGTACAGAATAATAAAACAGAGTTGTACCATCTAAAACCGTGTTGGTTCGTTTGTAAATCGGAACACCCAACACGACACCGGTGACCGTAATTATTGGGCGGCTAAGGACCAGAGACTTTGAGTGTTTTTCTCAGCAATATTTAGTAATTTCAATTGTGTTGTGACTCGGGATCATGTGGGGCTTCAATTGACTGCACATTAGCCCAAGGGGTCTTAACAATAACATGATTTTGTGATGCTGGTTGAGTGGTAAATGTTGTTCAGAACATTGGGAGAGCTCTCCAACTCTTCATTGAAATAGTGCAGCCTGCGGCTGTGTGAGTTGGTATCTGAATTAATTATGTTTCCTTTTCTTTCCTTTTGTCAAGGGGAAAAAAATAGACTAGGCCTCATTTTTAATAAACCTCACCACAGTGCAAAGTGTCATCACACTTTGCAGCAGGCAACAATTCAGTGATTCTTACTCTGGAGGCTGCTTGTCATTTGAAAAAAGCAGTGGTAGCCTAACTTGCATTGCAAGGGAGGCGGTGGCATATTGGATTGTCACTGGATGAGTAAACCAGAGACCAAGAGTAATGTTCTGGGGACCCAGGTTCAAATTCCACCACTGCAGATGGTGAAATATGAATTCAATATTAATCTGGAATTAAAAGTCTAAATGATGACCATGAAAGCATTGTCGATTGTCATAAAAACCCTGCTGGTTCACTAATGTCCTTTAGGGAAGGAAATCTGCTGTCCATACCTCGTCTGGCCTACATGTGACTCCAGACCAACAGCAATGTGGTTGACTCTTAACTATCCCCTCAAGGGCAATTAGGGATCGGCAATAAATGCTAGCCCAGCCAGCGATGGCCACATCCCATGAACAAATTTTTAAAAACTACTGGTTTGTAAAGGGAGCGAGGTGTAAAGAATAAAGACTGCCTGCCTCACTCGACACATAACAAGGCCATACATCCCCGTTGAGTTTGCATTTGTAATTTCACAGGACTAGGTACGTTGTGGTAATGAGCTGTTCGCTGCCACTGCATGTTATTACCCATGTGACTCTATACATCATACCATAAGCGGTGCTACACTCCAGTCCAATATTAACCCTTGCTCTGCCAAGCACCTTTACATTACAGTGGCATACAGGCACACAACATAACAATGTTAATTGGAGGGTATTTTGTAAACTCGAATAGATAAATCACTGACCAAACCACAGTGCAAAATATGTTTCTAACAATTGCGATCCAATTGTGTAAATGTTATCTGCTCTTCACATTCACATTTTGCAACACAGATACAAATGAATTAGGGGCAGGAGTAGGCCATTCAACCCGTCGAGTTTGCACCGCCATCCAATAAGATCGTGGCTGATCTGATTGTAACCTCAACCCCACATTCCCGCCTATCGATAACCTTTGACCCCTTTGTTAATCAAGAATCTATCCAGCTCTGCCTTAAAAATATTCAAAGACTCTTCTTCCCCTGCCTTTTGAGGAAGAGAGTTCCAGAGAATCACAGCCCTCTCAGAGAAAAAAATACTCCTCACCTTAGTCGAAAATGAGCAACCCCTTATTTTTAAATAGTCACCTCTGGTCCTAGATCCTCCCACAAGAGGAAACTACTCCATCTCCATCCTGCCAATATCCCTCAGTATCTTAAATGTTTCAGTCTAGTCATCTCTAAGTCTTCTCAACTCTCATGGATACAAACTTAACCTCTCCAACCTTTCTTCCGAAGGCATACATAGAACATAGAACATACAGTGCAGAAGGAGGCCATTCGGCCCATCGAGTCTGCACCGACCCACTTAAGCCCTCACTTCCACCCTATCCCTATAACCCAATAACCCCATCTAACCTTTTTTTTGGACACTAAGGGCAATTTAGCATGGTCAATCCACCTAACCTGCACGTCGTTGAACTGTGGGAGGAAACCAGAGCACCCGGAGGAAACCCACGCAGACACGGGGAGAACATGCAGACTCCGCACAGACAGTGACCCAGTGGGGAATCGAACCTGGGACCCTGGCGCTGTGAAGCCACAATGCTAGCCACTTGTGCCACCGTGCTGCCCGGCAACCCACTCATTCCTGGTATTAGTCCAATAAACCTTCTTTCAATGGTTTCAAACAGATTTATATCTTTCCTTAGATAAGGAAGCTAATGCTGTACACAATACTCCAGATGCGGGGCGGGATTTTCAGTTTCTGAGACTAAGTGTTGACGCTGATGCAGAATTCGTGGACTTTAACGACAGCAAAACTGGTGCCGAATCTAGATCGATTCTGCAACTGTGGAGGGGCTAGCACCGGCGCCACGTGGAATGGAACACAATTGATTCTAATGAAAAATGGTGCAGGATTCGCCGGGTTCGTGATTGACACTCAGGAGACTGACAAGCTGCAGCCGCATATACACATTACAATCCCCACGCACACTCGTCCCAGCCAACAAGGTGGCACTGGTTGTGCTGCAGCATGCCCATACAACTGATGGGTTAGCTGGGGCTAGAGAGCACATAAGGGGTGCCCTGGGGGGGACACCTATACGACCCGTGGTCCTAAGTTCATTGTGGGCTGTTAGCAGCGTGGGCAGCTGCATGGCTGCTTTGCAGGTTGTGGCAATGGTGTTCCGTGCCGTCCAATCCGACCCCACAGCACACCTCCTGGGCACCCCCCGATACTTAGCCCAGCCATGGCATAAGCCCCCCTGGCCAGTGGCACAACTGTCAGCAAACAATGGCGATGTTGGACACTTTTCGTACCCACTCTCTCTTCCTCAGCAGCCATGACGCCGGTTTCACGATTTTTAAAAGCATAAGTGAACCACGACGGCGGGAACTCGGCCCATCGGAGGCGGATCATCGTGGAGGCCCCGGAGAATCATGGGTTGCGCCCGCTAATGACATGCAAATGGTGTTTACTATTCATGCATTCCGGACCGCATTGGCGCCGCTGTCGAGGTGACGGAGAAAAGTGATTTAGCGTCAATTCGGCACCTGCCGCGATTTTAACGTCGGAACCTATTCTCCACCCAATTGCATTTTGCAATTTCGGTGCCAGCCAATGGTGAATCCTGCCTGTGATCTTTCCAATATCCTGTACAACTGAAGCATAACCTCCCTACTTTTGTAATCAATTCCCTTCACAATAAACAATAACATCCTGTTCGCTTTCCTAATTACTTGCTGTTCCTGTATTCTAGGCTGTTCTGATCCATGCATTCGGACACCCAGATCCCTCTGCACCTCAAAGCTCTGCAATCTCCATCTATTTAGATAATAAGCTTCTTTATTATTCTTCCTGGCAAAATGGACGATTTCATATTTGCCGACATTATACTCTATTTGCCAGATTCTTGCCCACTCACTTAGCCTATTTATGTCCCTTTGTAGCCTCCTTACGCCCTCTTCACAATTTACTTTCCTACCTACTTCTGTATTATCAGCAAATTTAGCGACCATACCTTCAATCCTTTCATCTCACTCATTTACACAAATTGTAAAAAGTTGAGGGCCCAGCACTGATCTCTGTGGCACACCACTCATCACATCCTGCCAACCTGATAAAGACCCATTCATGTCAACTCTCAGTTGTTCCCTGTCAGCTGTCCAATCTACAATCCATGCCAATATGTTACTCCTGCACCATGAGCTTTTTATTTTCTACAATAACATGTGATATGACATCTTATCAAATGCCTTCTGGAAATCAAAGGATAGTACACCCACAGGCTCCCCTTTATTCACAGCACATGCACCTCCTTCACAGAACTCCAATAAATTGGTTAAATGTGAATTCCCTTTCACAAAACCATGTTGAATCTGCCTGATTGCTTTGATTTTTTCCAAGTGCCATGCCATAACATCTTTCGTCATGACATCCAACATTTTTCCCATGACAGATACTAAGCTAACTGGCCTGTTGTTTCCTGTTTTCTGTCTCTCTCCCTTTTTGAATAAAGGAGTTACACTTGCTATCTTCCAATCAAATGCAACATTCTCCAAACCTAGGGAAGTTTGGAAACTTAAAACCAATGCATCCCGACCTCATTAGCCACTTCAGGTGAAGTCCATCTGGGCCTTGGGATTTGTCAGCCTGCAGACCCAACAATTCGGGTACAATACAACACAGCATCATTAATCTGTCGGGAAGACATCAGTCATGTAAATTAGTAGCATAGTTACAGAAAGCTGGATTTTGGTTGCTTTGTTTTTTGTTTGTCAAAATTGTTCAAAGTCAATGCAACCCACACAAAAGGGACAGAATTTTAAGCGCAAGTTATGTTCAATGCAAACCGAGTGGCCTCACCCACAGAACTGTCCATGTCCTTAGATCAGATTTATCAGCATTTCAAGTTTCTGCTAATCCTGCCCATTTTCAACCCTTCATACAAGCTCAAATATGAAACTGACTTCACAAAATAATTTTTTTATAGTTTAATATGAAGCTGCAACAAATTATTGTAATAAGGATCTCTTCACGGAAAGGAGCAGAAAGTTGAATATAACCTAAAGGCATTCATCAAAAGGAGAGCATCGCAATCAGAGCAGCACAGCCTGCAGAAACTACTCTACCTTTGGAATCTCCTTGATGTCCTCCTCTTCTCCCTTTTCTCTTGAGAATTATTGTTACTTCTCATTAACAAAGATACATATTCGTCTTTGCATTAATTTCCTCTGAGGCATTTTGCAACGACCCCAGTTTGATCCCAAATTTCCTAAAATTGTTTGAATATGCAAATGCCTGTTCAGTCTGGTATCTGCTTCTTGCATGCATTTTATTGTTAGCTGTTTTGCTGAAGGGTAAAGGAGATTTCATGATCCCCTGTGCCGAAGGAGCTAAGTACCCAATAATGTCAGGCTCCTAACTGTAATAAGTTGGGAATCCAACACTCCTTTATTATATGAACGGTGCACCTCTAGAACCTGTGGACACAGTCTCAGAATGGGTGGCACAGTGGTTAGCACTGCTGCCTCACAGCTCCAGGGGTCCGGTTTAAATTCCAACCTTGGGAGACTGTGTGGAGTTTGCACATTCTCCCCAAGTCTGCATTGGTTTCCTCTGGGTGCTCCGGTTTCCTCCCACAGTCAAAAGACGTGCAGCTTAGGTGGATTGGCCCTTGTTGTGGGCAAGGGTTTGGAAAACTCCAAAGTATATCATGGAGTTCACCTGAGCTCTAATTGTTTATTGATTTTGGCTAGGATGAGCACAATAGCCTACCTTTCAGGTGTCATTCAACAGATTTCTTAGGCGCCTTTAATCAAAAAACAAGCTTTATTCCACAAATTTAGTTAACATTTGTATAAACACACACAGTAATCTTTTTTAGCAACTACAAACATAAAGACCCCACACAGCGACTGTAATCTATGTATAACCCTTAATGAATTTCCCCTTTACTGTTCCAATTCAATAACAAAATCCAAGTAAAACCAGAAACCCTTTTCAAAGGTGTGGCCCAGCACACGGCATTCTCACTGGTATAAGACTTGTTATTGATACTCTGTTCCCCTTTTCAAACAGCAGGGTTGAATTCCTTCCAGAAAGCAATTGCCTCTTTTAAGTTACCAAGTAGTCTGGAAACAACATTTAAAATGGAGATAGAGAGACACTTCTTTCAACCTGTGCAGTTCAAACCAGTCCAAACTCAAAGCGAAAGTAAAAACTCACTGAGCCACAGCCGAGCTCCACCCACACAATGACATCACTGAAGCCATGTGATAAGACAAAAATATTTCTTAAAGGGACACTCCCATGATACCATGGTTAATCGCCCCCAAGAGTCCAAAGGTTAGGTGGGGTTACAGGGATGAGGTGGGGAGTGGGCCTGGGTGTGGTGCTCTTTTGAAGCGTCGGTGCAGACCTGATGGGCCGAAAGGCCTCGTCTGCACTGTAGGGATTCTATGAATCATGGGCAGGTCATTTAGGACTGAGCTGAGGAGGAATTTGTTCACTCAGAGGGCAGTGAATATTTGGAATTCTCTGCTTGAGGGGGCTGTGGAAGTTCAGTCATTGAAAATGTTCAAGACAGAGATTGATAGCTTTCTAGGTACTAATCACATCAAGGGTTATGGAGTTTGCATGGGAAAGTGGCATTGAGATAGATGATTCGCCATTATCTAATTGAATGATGGAACAGGATCGAGGGGCTGAATAACCTACCCTTCTCCTAGATTTCCATGTCAGCATTCCCCAAAAGGCATATCTTTGAACTGTAGAATTGTTCATCAGTAGTTGCGCACCATTGATCAATCATCGAACGGCATTTATACTGATGAATAACATGACATGTTGCACAATAGTTAGAATGGCCTCATGAATGTAGTTGATATCTTTCATGTTCCTTAAAAGGCTCACATGCTTTTACTTTTGAAACATATTCACCAACCTTGATCCTGAATGTCACTTGACCATAATGCTTGTACTTTAACTGACTGGCCAGTGCCTTTGTTGCTATTTGGATACACGTTTTGTGCCAATGATGAAATTGAGTTCTTTTTGTCCACAGTCTGGTCTCAATCAAAAGGCTGAGTTCGGATTATAGGTCTTATTTTATTTTAGTTCACTCGGCTTGCAAGCTCCACTCACCCTGACAAATGCAGAGACTACCAGTCTCCAACTTCCCCAGAGTGAGTGAACAAAGGGAGACAAAACATGTGTTCTCATATACATTCATGCAGTGTCAAGTTCCACATACACCCAACCAACTAAGTTAATGGTACGAATACAAGATTCTTATAGGTCCTTTTCCCACATTCCTTGACCTGCCCATATAACCTGACCTTCACAGCCACTGATCCTGATAGGCCCATTTCATATTCCTCCCCTTGGGCTTCTTTCTCGCAGCATCCTTTGCAGCATCCTTTGTGCAAAGAACCGGTCCTAATAGTTACCCATCCTCCTCTTTCCATGCTTTGCCCAATCTCTTTGTTCATTCCCTGCAACCCGAATTAATGTCTATAATGCTCTATCCTATTCCTCTGCTTTCCTATATTAGGGTATACTTCTACACTATCCTAACTGGTCATCTCAGTCTAATGCTTTTTCTTTAGTTCAATTCCTCACCAGCAGATTGTTGTGTTGGGCGCTCTGGATCTGTGGAACACATACAGGCCACCAACACTTAAAATAGTGCAACACTATTTTATTAAGTCAGAAACTGTTTAACATACTTTCACTGTGGGTTAACACGATATTAGATTGAACTAAAGACCTATGCCTGTCCTAACCAGTCTATGCACTCAGCACATGGTGAAGATCTGTGCTGCAGGCTGTGAGCTCTGTCCTACTAGGAAGCTGCAGCTTGAATGACCGGGATCTCTGATGCCCCCTGTCTTTATAGTGCGTGTGCTCTAACTGGTGATTGGCTGCGGTGTTGTGTGTGTTGATTGGTCCCGCTGTGTGTCCATCAGTGTGTGTGTATCTGCACCATGATATAGTGGTGTATATTATGACATCCCCCCCTTTCATAAAATAATTTATATTTGTGGCAATAAATAGTGTATGGTGAGAATGTTCCGAACTACATGTGGGGTGCGAAAGACATATTTACGGGACTATGTACATGAGAACTAAGCTATATACATGGGAAGGTGCCTGGTGCAGAGAAGCAGTATGCGACAAGAATAACGAGATGAACATTACATTCAAATCAGTTAAGCGATCAAACAAAGCAATGAAACAATTCAGAAAGTCTATAAATCCGCAAAGTTCATAATTTAAGTCTCTGAGGTTGGCGACGAATTCTGGTTGTCCGCCTCAAGGGTGGGTCAGGAGCCATCAGTTCAGGAGCGGGCTGGACTGCATCAGAGTCAGGGGGATGCAGAGTGACAGGGAGCTCTGCCTAGTCCATGGCAGGATCAGCAGGAGGGTGAGGCGACAGTGGAGGCTCTTGTAGCGAGCGTGGAATGAGACGAAGGGCGCGTCGATTGCGGCGCCGAATGGAGCCATCCGGAAGACGAACCAGGAACGAGCGGGGGGCCACCTGCCGAAGGACAACAGCGGTTGCAGACTGGCCACCATCCGGAAGATGGATGCGGACGTTGTCATCTGGAGCTAGAGCAGAGAGATCAGCTGCACGGGGGTCATGAGCCGCCTTGTGCTGCGCACGAGACAGCAGCATCCGGTGAAGGACCGGAATGTGGTCGAGGTCTGGGACATGAATGGACGGTACCGTCATCCTCAGGGTACGACCCATGAGCAGCTGTGCTGGCGACAGGCCAGTGGACAGTGGGGCGGAGCAATAGGCCAGTAAGGCAAGGTAGAAATCGGACCCAGCATCGGCAGCCTTGCAGAGGAGCCGTTTGACTATATGTACTCCCTTCTCCGCTGGATTGGGGGTACAGGGGACTGGATGTCACATGGGCAAAATTGTACTGCCCAGCAATGTTGGACCATTCCTGGCTGGCGAAGCAGGGGCCATTGTCCGACATAACCGTGAGCGGGATGCCGTGTCGAGCAAAGGTTTCCTTACAGGCATGAATGCCTGCAGACGGTGTGATATCGTGCAATCGTATCACCTCCGGGTAATTTGAAAAGTAGTCCACGATCAGGACATAGTCTCTACTCAACGCGTGGAACAGGTCGATGCCCACCTTGGTCCAAGGTGACGGGACCAACTCATGGGGCTGCAGGGTCTCATGTGGTTGGGCTGGCTGGAAGCGCTGATAAGTGGGGCAGTTGAGCACTGTGTTGGTTATGTCTTCATTAATGCTGGGCCAGTACACTGCCTCTCGGGCCCGTTGGCGGCACTTTTCCACGCCAAGGTAGCCCTCGTGCAGTTGTTCCAGGACGAGCTGGCGCATGCTATGCGGGATGACAATGTGGTCCAGTTTTAGAAGGACCCCGTCTACTACCGCCAGATCATCTCTGACATTATAGAACTGAGGGCATTGGCACTTGAGCCATCCGTCTGTTAGGTGGCACATGACACGCTGTAGCAAAGGGTCAGCTGCCGTCTTGCAGCGAATTTGGACGAGGCGTGCATCCGTGGCAGGTAGATTGGTGGCCGCGAATGCCACACGGGCATCGACCTGGCAGACAAATCCCGCTGGGTCACATGGAGTGTTGACTGCCCTGGAGAGAGCGTCAGCAATGATGAGGTCTTTGCCTGGGGTGTATATCAGCTGGAAATCATATCGCCGGAGCTTGAGAAGAATACGCTGGAGACGAGGCGTCATGTCGTTCAAGTCTTTCTGTATTATATTGACCAACGGGCGATGGTCGGTCTCGACAGTGAATTGAGGAAGTCCGTATACATAATCGTGAAACTTAACCACACCGGTCAGAAGGCCGAGGCACTCCTTTTCTATCTGCGCTAGCGCTGCTTCGTGGGGGTCATGGCGCGCGCCGCATATGAAACGGGGGCCCATGATGAGGCCTCATCACGTTGAAGGAGCACTGCCCCAATGCCGGATTGACTGGCATCAGTCGAAATTTTGGTCTCCTTTGCTGGATCAAAAAAAGCTAAGACCGGGGCCGTGGTGAGTTTTGTTTTGAGCTCTCTCCATTTGCACTTGTGGGCAGGGAGCCATTGGAAGTCTGTCGTCTTCCTGATCAGGTTCTTGAGAGCCGTGGTATGAGAGGCGAGGTTAGGGATGAACTTCCCTAAAAAATTGACCATGCCCAGAAATCGGAGGACCGCCTTCTTGTCCTCTGGCGTTTTCATAGCTGTGATGGCAGCTACCTTGTCCGCATCCGGCTGCACACTCAATTGGGAGGCGTGGTCCCCGAGGAACTTGAGTTCCGTCTGACCAAATGAACATTTGGCCCTGTTGAGGCGGAGGCCCTGCTCACGTATAGTTTGAATACACGCTGGAGGTGACTAACATGCTCCTGCGGGGTGGTGGACCAAATGATTATGTCGTCGACAAAGACGCAAACACCTCTAATGCCTTCCATCATTTGTTCCATAATCCTATGGAACACTTCTGAAGCAGATATGATCCCAAACAGCATCCTGTTGAAACAATATCTGCCAAAGGGGGTATTAAATGTGCAAAGTTTCCTGCTGGATTTGTCGAGCTCGATTTGCCAGAATCCTTTTGAGGCGTCGAGTTTGGTGAAGAGCTTGGCGCGAGCCATCTCGCATGTGAGGTCTTCGCGCTTGAGAATTGGACAATGCTCCCTCATGATATTGCGATTTAGATCCTTGGGATCAATGCAAATTCTCAATTCGCCGGAAGGCTTTTTACACATACCATGGAACTGACCCAGTCGGTTGGTTCCGTGACTCTGGAAATCACTCCTTGGTCCTGGAGGTCCTGCAGCTGCTGCTTGAGGCGGTCCTTAAGGGGTGCTGGGACCCTGCGAAGTGCGTGCACCACAGGCGTGGCATTCTGTTTCAATAAGATCTTGTAAGTGTATCGGAGCATGCCATGCCCTCGAAGACGTCGTGGTGCTGGTTGATGATGGCGTCGAGTTGCGCCCTGAAGTCAGTGTCCTGAAAGGCAGACGTGTCAGCAGGAGAGAGAGAGTGAACTCTCTGAACTAGGCTCAACAGCTTGCATGCCTGCGCGCCAAGCAGGGAGGCTTTCGAGGAGCCCACGATATCAAAAGGAAGGATGGCTTTGCGTGACCTGTGCGTCACTTTAAGTTGGCACGAACCGCTGGCATCAATGGCATTGCCATTGTAATCCAATAGCTGGCAGGCTGATGGAAGGATGGCTGGTTTGACACGAAGGATTTGGAGGTCAGACCGCGCAATGAGATTGGCGGAGGCACCAGTGTCCAGGCAGAATCGTATTTGGGACCGGTTGACCGTCAGGGTGGCACACCACCCATCGTCTGGATCGATGCTGTATACCGACAGCGGCTGGTGTCTTTGCTTCGGGGCCACCCTGATTTTTTTCACGATACCGACTCGAAAAGGCGCCTTCGGGTCCTCGGTGTCAATGTTGCGTGGTAGGTCCGCATCAGACTCGGTGACCGTGGGTTGAATGGCCCGGACATTCCTGCGAGGCTGGCTGAAGCGATATGAGTTGGCAGGCTGAGCTGCTCGGCATAAGGCAGCATAGAGACCAAGTTTGCCACATCTCAGGCATTGTCGGGATTTGGCAGGGTATTGCTGTTTTAAATGGGGGGAGCCAAAGTTGCCGCACGTTGTAGCGTCAGTACGTTCGCTGCACCACCGCACATGCGCGGTGCAGCCGTACGTAGTGCACGCCTGCGCATTATGTTCGTCGACGTCGCCGTCCCCTCGTTTGGTGCGCACAAGCACGGGAGTCCGCGCGCGCAAAATGGCCACCCTCATCCAGGCTGAGACCCTGGAGTTGCTCGATTGCTTGGACCCGTTCCACCTCGTGGGGACCTTGCCTCCCTGTTTCAGCCGCTTGTATGTGGGAATACCGACTCGTGGCGTTTTCGTGCAGCACGCAGGTCTCGATGGCGGTCGCTAGGGTAAGCTGCTTTACCTTGAGGAGCTGCTGGCATAGGGGTCCGACTGAACACCGAAAACAATCTGGTCGCGTTTCATGGAGCCGGAGGTGGGCCCGTAGCTACAGGACTGCGCAAGGATGCGGAGGTGAGTGAGAAAGGACTGGAAAGGTGCATCCTTACTCTGCAAACGCTGTTGGAACACAGAATGCTTGAAGCTTTCATTCACCTCTATGCTGCAGTGAGTGACATATTTGAGGAGGACCGTCTTGAACTTTGTTTTATCTTCATCATCCGCAAAGGTGAGAGAATTGAAAATGTGGATGGCATGGTCCCCGGCCGTGGATAGGAAAAGAGCGATCTTCCTGGTGTCCAAGGCATCCTCCCAGGCTGTGGCCTCAAGGAAGAGCTGGAAGCGCTGTTTGAATATCTTCCAGTTGGCCCCTAGGTTACCGGCGATGCGGAGCGGCGGCGGCGGGCGGATGCTGTCCATTTTGCAGGATGGCTGTATGCTGGCAGAAGGCAGATCACTTGCAGGTAGGTCTAAGGAGTTCTAATATCCCTCAACTCTTGGTATCATGTTGTGTTGAGACCTCTGGATCCGTGGAACACATACAGGCCACCAACACTTAAAATAGTGCAACACTATTTTAATAAGTCAGAAACTGTTTAACATACTTTCACTGTGGGTTGACATGATATTAGATTGAACTAAAGACCTATGCCTTGTCCGAACCAGTCTATGCACTCAGCACATGGTGGAGATCTGTGCCGCAGGCTGTGAGCTCTGTCCTACTAGGAAGCTGCAGCTCGAATGACCGGGAACTCTGATGCCCCCTGTCTTTATAGTGCATGTGCTCTAACTGGTGATTGGCTGCATTGTTGTGTGTGCTGATTGGTCCCGCTGTGTGTCCATCAGTGTGTGTGTATCTGCACCATATAGTGGTGTATATTATGACACAGATGAGATAATTAATCTGTGACTTCCCTCCTGACCCAGACTTCTGGCTGTTTCACAGAGGTTCTCCCAGTCAGAATAGATTCTTTCGCAAAAATTGGAGGTAATGTATGAGCAGAGTTTCTGTCAATCTTGCGTTGCAGTTACGCCTGCTGAGTGAGACAATGCTCAAGGAAGACCACAAGACCAGAAGATGCAGGAGCAGATGTAGGCCTTTCGGCCCATCGAGTCTGCTCCGGCATTCAATGAGATCATGACTGATCTGATATGATAATCCTTGTGATAGCATGGCCCCTTTAGGGGAGTGAGCCCGGCAGCCCATGTGACTGGTCCGAGGCCAATCGCACGGGAGCACGTGAACCCCAGTCAATAATGCTTCAGTGCGAGTCTCGGGTTGCTGGGGCCCGGACGGAGTGAAACCCAGAGCTGGGGAGTTAAAACCTCTATACAATTCCTCTGTGCCACTAATACACTAGCCTTTGATCTTCTCCAACAAAACCCTTTTGGTTAGCACTGGAAGACACCAGCGTATCTGGCTCGAGTCACCACAATCCTCAACTCCACTTTCTCGCTTCATCCCCATAATCTTTGATTCCTTCACGGATTAAAAATCTGTCTATCTCTGCCTTGAACATACATAACCAGCCTCTACAGTTTTCTGTGGTAAATAATACCACAGATTCACTCTGAGAGAAGAAATTCCTCCTCATCTCGGTCTTAAATGGGCAACCTCTTACTCTGAGATTTTGCCCTCCGGAAAATTCTCATGTAGGCTCATTATATCACGCCTGTTAAAGAGATCCAGCTAGTTCCCTTATCTGTGGTAAACAAAATCCCTGTATCTGAGTGGTCCTCCTCCATCATCAAGCATGTCCAGCGTGGTGACATTTGATTCAGTATTTATGTTGCTGTGTGAACTTGAACATTTGACATTCGTCCTCTGTTTCCTGTTTTAACCCTTGCTGGACCTCTTGAACCTCTCACCTTTGCCTTACTACCTATATGGCTGACAACCTCAAGGTGATGTATGCTCATCAATAAAAGGTGTACTGGAAGGCAAGCATGGGCAAATCCAATAAAATGCAAATACCAACTCCCCAGGATATGCGGGACAGCAATTTTAAAATTGTGACCATGGATTAATGAACATTCCTTTACTGCCAATTTGCAAAGTTATTAGACATTAAAACATGTAGCATATGTGTCATCGCTATCCGACAGAAGGACTTGAAGCTCACTTGCTTACAATAGTGTAATCTGGTATTATCTTACGCCTTCATTACACATACTTGATGCCACACGATCTCTTAATTTTTCCATGACTTCTTGGCATGGGATGGATGAGATTCGTTTGATAGCACACTGCTGACACAAGTGGTGGCACTGATGCATCCCGCCAAATGCTTCCATCAGCACTTTTAGAATCTTTATTGTCACAAGTGCCTTACATTAACGCTGCAATGAAGTTACTGTGAAAAGCCCCGAGACGCCACATTCCGGGGCCTATTTGGGTACACAGAGGGAGAATTCAGAATGTCCAAATTACCTAACAGCATGTCTTTCGGGACCTGTCGGAGGAAACCCACGCAGACACAGGGGGAGCGTACAGACTCCGCACAGACAGTGACCCAAGCCGGGAATTGAACCTGGGACCCTGGCGCTGTGAAGCAACAGTGCTGCCCGCTGTGCTACCCTGCCGCAAGTAAATTATGCAAAGAAAATTGCTCTTTTCTGGTGAAATGTGCCTCAGGCGCCGAGCCATATAAAAAAGCCAACAACGAAAGCGGAATCACCAGCAAGTCGCAGATACTGTAACATGAAAAGAGGCCAATTACAATTAAAGAGAGTTCAAAAATTAATTCCCACTAGGATTAATTTTTAAATGTTGCTAAAAGGGAAATAATAATGTCCACTCTCAGCACCCGTGTCTTTATATTTCAAAATTATTTAATAGAGTTAATATCTGAAGTTATCATCAGTGTAATTTACTGTTAAAAAAATGTAATTTACTTGCTAATTTTAAGATGAACAAGAAAATCACAACAGTTTGCGGAAAAGAAGCACATGAGAAAATGCACGATAATATATCCCATCTTGATGGCACATTATCTCCAAATGACTTTTGCCATTACAGCGTTATTTGAGTGCTATGAGCAGCGATACCAGGAGCACAGAGCAGTGCATATTTCCTGATCTTACATTGACTGCTGCTCAGTGTCAGTGAACACTCACATTAGGTGAGTTTAGCTCAGTATTGCTGGCAAATTGGACCATATTTCAGCACTAATGCATGAGGTCGTTTTCAACTGGCTGTATCAATTGCCGGTTGCTGAGGTGGGATTTTACTTATTGGTCTGAGCAGATGAACCTGCCTAATTGATCTTCAGTTGAGCGTTTTCTTTTTGCTTGTGGCTCGCTTGCATAGCATGTTACCTAATCCATTACTTATCCCAAGAGAATCCATATTGGGAAGCGATTGACCATCGAGTTTTCATTCTAGTTTCTGCCTCTCGCTTAGAATGTTGTAATGTGCATATTGCAATGCGTTGTTTCTGAGCAGCTATGTTCAGTCCTCCTGTAATTGACTGGTGCTGCTCACTCCCTGGCACTTCTGTTTCTTGCACTGGGATGCTTGATGAGATGAATGTGGCATTATTGTTGCATGTGCGCTCTGCTGCTGAACACTCCCTTGATAATTGTACTGATTTTTCTAACAGACAGAATTTGGACAATTCTGAGATTTTTCCCTGCCTCATTATCATCTCTATTCAATATCCAAACATGTCAGAACCAGTCCAGAGAGTGCTTTTAGGATTAGAGCCCAACATCTTTATAACAGCAGTGTGAGCATTTGTGACAGATGCTCTCACTTATGTCTATGTCCTGTGCCACTCAGGGGCTCTGCTGCAGATTTGTAGACATTCCCCTGCACTCTTTGCAGACAGGAAACAACAGTTCACCTGTGACTCCACAGATCCAGTAGCAGATGCCAAACTTACCTTTGTGGGCCATTTGCATTGGCAAGTAACCCTTATAGACTATCTTGCATGGATAGTAATCTCCATTTCTATGTAGACAATGCAAGGTCTGAATTCATACAGAGAATCTGCAACAGAGGTCAGTTCTATCCTGGGCCTAAGGGTGCCTATCCTTCATAACCGCCACTACTTGCTCGTCATAATCCATGCAGTACGGCTCACCGTGAGCTGCTTCCTCAGCATGGTTACTTACACCCTTCAAGGTTGTGGTGTTCTTTGTGATTCTTGTTATCAGAATGGATGTTGTAGTGTTCACAAAGACCACAGAAACTAAGTTCATTAACAAAGAACTTTTACTACTTATTAAAGCTCGACCACTTACTCCTATAGTAAACAAAAATCTAGCAATCTACATCTACTAACACTAGTCTCTACACTCTATCTATAACTGTACTCTGATCTCTCTCACTACTCCTATGCTCGTCTTTCCAGCCTTCTCCCAGACGTTTGTGAGTCAGTGTTTTATATAGTTTGGCATCTAGTTCCATCTAGTGGTTAATTATGATATGACATGAACCCTTTGTATTCTGAACATTTCCCATAATATCACAAAGGTGTGTGTAGCTGCATTGGGGCTTGACAGATAAAGAGATAGTGGGACTGTATGCAGTTAAGTTATGCAATGTCTGGGGACGTTAAATATGGCACGAGTCTGTTGTTCCATTCTGAAACAATATAAATGTACAAAATATCAAAATACAGCTTGAAATAAAAGAAGAGATTCCACCTTGGAAAACACCTTTCTCGATCTCAGGATACCCGAAAGCTCTTTAAAGTCAAACGAGAACTGTTGAGGAGCAGATGCTCCTGCAGTAGAATTGCAAACAACGCACTGGGTTTCAATCCTATAGGAATAGATTTAATAAACAGGGAAGCTATGTTAAACCTGCATTGAGACATGGTTAGACCACAATTGGAATGTTGCATTCTGTTCTCCACGTTACGAAAGATGATACCGGATTTTAAAAAAGAGGCTAAAATTACAAGGAAGAGAACAAAGAGACTTGAGCTCTTTTCTCCAAAAGACTGATGGATGATGTAATTGACATTTTTGAAAGTGTGCAGGGATTTGATAAGGTAGCTGCAGAGAAGATGTTTTCACTTGCGGTGGAGCAAAATGCGGGAGGCTATGAATATGGCACCAATAAATCCAATTCAGGAGAAACGCTATTACACAAAGAATGGTTAGAACATGACTTAAAATTAAGTGCGTGATGGAGAAAAGAGTAGAATATAGAATAGTGTAAGGAGTGTGCTACACTGGAGTGAGCTGGAGACGGTGTGAAAAACAAATTAGGTTTATGTGATAAGTTCTGGTGCGACTTTTTCAGGTTTAGTTATAGGTTAAGAATTAAGCTCTGATATGGTACTAACTTTTTCGTAGGTTAGGCCAGCTTGTTAAACAGAGAACTGCCTGGAGTGGCAGTTATCTATTAATCACTTGAAAGTGGTTGGTTTGAGTGGTGTTAATTACTTTATTAGGAAGCTAAACTTGCTGGTGACTCATCGGAGGATATTTGAAATAGTCGGACTTTTCAAAGCTCATTCTCTGTAAGGGGCACATAGGGAGACGGGTGACTGTGCCTGAGTGAGATAGAAACTGAATGGGTAGCAAATTAGGTTCACATGGAAATAGGCTGCATGGGAAGGGGGTGAAAAGGTGTGGTATACATAGGAATTATTCTAAGTTAATTAAGTGAGTAATTATATTAAGTTAATTAAATAACATGAGTTAAACTGGCAGGTGTTTTGTTGCATATGTGTAATGTGGGGAGCTTTGGATGCCAAGGCAATCTATTACAAACATAATTGTAGAAAGTGTAAGCAGCTCGAGGAATTCTGGTTCGTGATTATTGATCGAGCAGCTGAACTGCAGACGCTGAGCATCATAAAGGATGGGGAGAAATACCCAGGACTTTGTTCCAGAAGACGCTCACACCCTTTAGAATTGGGTCATCTGTTTTGGTTGGCAATGAGCGACAGGCGGGTCTGAGCATGAGTGAGGAAGGTAAGGAACTGAGCAGAGAGTAGTAAAGGAGCCTCAAACTTTGTAATTGCAAACAGGTTTGAGGTGCTCACAACCTTTGTGGATGAAAGCGAGGACTGCAACGTGGATGAACAGGCTGGCCATGGCAACATGATACTGGAAGCCGTTCAGGTTGGGAGAGCAAACAGGGGTGTAGCAGCAGTCGGGGAGAGTATAGTGAGGGGGATTGACACTGTTCTCTGCAGCAGAGAGTGAGAGTCCAGAAGGCTGTGTTGCCTGCTAATGTGAGGGTTCAGGACATCTGCTCATGGCTGCAGAAGAACTTGAAGTGGGAGAGGGAGGATCCAGTTGTCATGGTCCATGTAGGTATGAATGACACAGACAGCACAATGGAAAAACACATAGACCATCTCAGATGCAGGGGACTGGCTCAGCGCAAAGCGTCTCCCGAGATACCAGTGGTCATATGCATCACTGTAAATACACAAGGAGTTAATGTAAATATACTACGACTAAGTAAACAGTAGAGGGTGCACCAGAGATGTCGTGGCATGCAGACATACAGCTAATGAACACATAAAATAGGACACGGCCAATGGGCAGTCAAGACACCCAGAGGTGACACTACCACTAGGGGGCATTACACAACCCACATAAAAGGACAGGGCACACATGCTCTGTCTCTTTCCACAGGTGACACTTAGAGAGTAGGACAGGGGCAGATCAGAAGCATCACACCCACCACGTGGCTTAGAGCAGACTGGTTAGTTAAACTGAGTTACTATAGCAAGATCAGCAGGAGTGTCAAACTCATAGAGAACTGTGCTAATGGTTCAATAAATCACATTGAACTTAATTCAAAGTCTGGAGTATCTTTTGGTCAAAGCTGCATCGAGTTGCAGCCTGTGTTATCCCAGAGTACATAACACACCATGGTACCAGTAGTGCCTGTTGAATCTACATCGTTCAACTCAGCAAGATCCGTGACAACAGCAACAGCACCCAGGCAAGATGATCGAGATTCCGGTTCCTCAGCAGCTCAGGTACCACGGCAATCTCAGTGCATTCAAGCAGAGATTTGACATTTACATGGTAGCATCCGACCTAGATGGCATGGCCGATGCTGAGAAGATAGATCTTTTACTCACCATTGCGGGTGAAAGTGCAACAGAAATCTTCAACTCCTTCAAGTACTCCAAAGGACAGGACAAGAGAGACTTCCAGACAGTCCTGGACAAGTTTGAAAACTACTGCGAGGTGAACACAACAGAAATTGGTAAAACTATACTCACCACAAGGCAAAGGTAGGCTTGCAACAGAAGCAAACGGCAATTTTGATTGGCAGCCATTTTGTGCAAGGAGCCGCACATGCGCAGTTCCCAAGAAGACGCGAAGGAAACAGTGTTTTGTGCATGCGCGAGAAGCTGCGCATGCACAGTTGTGAAAAGAGCGCACAGTGAAGGAAAAGCAATCTGCGCATACGCAATCCATTCCTATGCTCTACGTCACAAGCGTCATGTCGTCAGAGGCCCTGGACCACGCCCACTTAAAGAGAAAATGTCCGAAAATAGTGAAAAAAAATGTAAAGCCACAAAATACAATTCTTTCACCTGGAACGACAGCACAATGCCTGAACTTCGACCAGTAGTTGAAAGTAACCTCCGCTGAACCCTGCAACAAGCAGATAGCACCACCCTCAGAGATGATTTAGTCCTTGAAGACTACGACTCAGACGATGATTTCATCATTGGACGTGGCGACCTCAGTACCAGATCTGAACCGCAACGAGATGTGTTGTCCGTTGAAGCATCCGACACAGACATGGACGAGTTCTTCGGATTTGAGGATCCTCAGCCCAGCATAGACAACATCCTGACCCATGAGTACAGGATCCTGCTGCGGCCTGACGCCAAGAGACAGAGAGCGGTACAAGCCCACAGAGAGCGGCCTGACGCCAAGAGAGTGGTCCACGCACCACGAAGAAACCCCGACTCCGCACAGAAAGCGATGACAGACTCCACAGCGAGACCACTGCACGTCTCCACACAGAAAGACTCCACTGCGAGACCACTGCACGACTCCGTTGAGAGCGCACAGATCGACTCCACAGCGAGACCACTGCCTGACTCACAGGGAACAATGCCAGACTCCACAGAGAGGGTGATACGAGCCTCCACAACGAGCTGGTTGATAGACTCCACGATGGAAGCAATGCAAGACTCCGGAACGCAGTCCTTGCATGAATAAGACCATGAAGGTCTGGCAACCTTATCTGAGCAAACCAGCAGCAGACGATGCAAGTCTGACACGCTCAAGTGCACAGCAAGACGACTATGACAGTCTACCACGCTTAAGTGAACAACTAAAAGACTATGACGGTCTACCCAGATTATTTGAGCCACCAGAAGAAGACTCTGACAATCTATCCAGCTCATCCAATCGACAAGAGGACACTGAAGGTCTACCCACTGTATGTGCGACAAGTGAGAAAGGCTTCACAATTCCCATACAAGATGTGCGACATCTCAGCGAGACTGACAGATCTCAGCTATTATGTACAGAGGCACTCGACAATCAAACTGAGGCTACTAGTGACTCCAGTGACACCACGTTAATTCAAACCTCATCTACTCGAGCCTCTCCACAAGAACCTGAAATGACTCCAATCGGGGAGCATCAAGAAGCCAAAGGTGATTCAGGTGAACCAGAAAGGGCTCGAGACGCGGAGCATCGACAAGCCAAAGATGATTCAAGTGAACTGGACATGACTGCAGACGGGGAGCACCGTGGCATCAGAGACGGCATGCTCAATGAAACAGCAGATGCCACAAAGCACACTGACACAAGTAACTTTGTGAAGGACTCGAATTCTCCACTCGGTGTGGTCATTGGGCGCAATAAATACAACACAAATCCTACAAAAACAACAACAAAGACAACAACAAGAAGCGTACCAGAGGGAACAAACACAACAACAAGCACGACAATAACAACAATGACTACAACAATAGAACAACAACTGGTACAACTCTGCCCATGAAGGACAATGTTACTGCTCAGCTCAGAACAATGGCGAGAGTGCAAACAGACCATGGCATGTCAACGCATCTTACCAATTCACGTTTGCTACACTACGGACAAGCAAACCAGCTTTCAGGAAAGATGTCATCAAGAATTGCTATCACAAGCATAAAAGAAAAGAGTCCACCTCAAATAATGAAGTGATTTGACCATTTGAAAACCTCCTGCTGACTTCTTGGTTACGTAAACACCAGGACACTGACGGCGTTCAAAAGGGAATGACAACATCAACATTGACACTTCCATAACAACACAAGAAAGCCACTCGACCGTGTAAATTCATGAACTTTGGACTCATAACTATTATTTGGTGTTGTATAATCCTCAACATCATCATAAGTATTCTTTGATCTTGTATAGGCATCACAGTCATCATAACTTGTACATGTCATCACTTATTTACCTGTTTTTGTTATGCATCACTGCAAATACACGAGGTTAATGTAAATACACTACAACTAAGTAAACACTAGAGGGAGCACCAGAGACGTCATGACATGCAGACATACAGCTAATGAACACATAGAATAGGACACGACCAATGGGCAGTCAAGACACCCAGAGATGACACTACACAACCCATATATAAGGACAAGGCACACATGCTCTGTCTCTTTCCACAGGCAACACTTAGAGAGTGGGACAGGGGCAGATCAGAAGCATCACACCCACCACGTGGCTTAGAGCAGACTGGTTAGTTAGACTGAGTTACTATAGCAAGATTAGCTGGAGAGTCAAACTCATAGAGAACTGTGCTCATGGTTCAATAAATCACATTGAACTTACTTCAAAGTCTGGAGTATCTTTTGGTCAAAACTGCATTGAGTTGCAGCCTGTGTTATCCCAGAGTACATAACACAACAGTATCAGTTTCCAGTCAGGCAGCCATGGCACCAATGATTCCAAGGGGGACTCGACTCAGAGATACGGGAGGTTGAGGACTCTGACTCCAATATGGAAAACCAGGAATCAGAGGTTTCTGACGGTAAACTAGCCAGATAGCGGACTCTAGTAGTGGCCCCTAGGCAGCGATCAGCAAGGAAACGACGTTCACTGTCCAGAAATATGCCTCCTGATCCAGCCTTTCAGGCACAAGAGGCGCAACCACGGGCGAAAAAGAGCAGGTGCCCTCCTGCTCCACCTTCCTCCGATGGGGTTTCGGGCTTTAGGGGTGGGAGCAATGTTATAACCCAGGGACTGAGGGGAATGGGCCAATTAAACTCCCCTGGAGCGTCGTGGAATATGAGCTTCCCCGCGGAGGAGTGATGGCCCATCAGCTAAAGCTAACCCAGATGGGAGACGTGCATGAGTCGACCCGGCTGCAACCCGAAGTGTGCATAGTTTACTTTGCAATAAAAAAATGTTCTTCATGTCTCTCATTTGGGCTCCTCTGTGGCCACTAACGTTCGGTATTGGGTGAGTTTAGTGGGGTGTTTCTCAGCGACTGCAGTGCCGATCAACACCCCTCTATTCAGACAGGATGGTCTACATCTGAACCTGAGGGGCACAAATATCCTGGGGGGGAGATTTGTTAGTGCTCTTTGGGAGGGGTTTAACTAATGCAGCAGGGGCATGGGAACCTGGATTGTAGTTTTCGGGTACGGGAGATTGAGAGTATAGAGGTCAGGAGCACAGATTTGACTTTGCAGGAGGGGGCCAGTGTTCAGGTAGGTGATTTGAAGTGTGTCTACTTCAATGCCAGGAGTATACAAAATAAGGAAGGGGAACTGGCAGCATGGGTTGGTACCTGGGACTTCGATGTTGTGGCCATTTCGGAGACATGGATAGAGCAGGGACAGGAATGGTTGTTGCAGGTCCGGGGTTTAGTGTTTTAGTAAGCTCAGAGAAGGAGGCAAAAGAGGGGGAGGTGTGGCGCTGCGAGTCAAGAACAGTATTAAGGTGGCGGAGAGGATGCTAGATGGGGACTCTTCTTCTGAGGTAGTATGGGCTGAGGTTAGAAACAGGAAAGGAGAGGTCACCCTGTTGGGAGTTTTCTATAGGCCTCCAAATAGTTTTAGGGATGTAGAGGAAAGGATGGCGAAGATGATTCTGGATAAGAGCGAAAGTAACAGGGTAGTTATTATGGGAGACTTTAACTTTCCAAATATTGACTGGAAAAGATATAGTTCGAGTACATTAGATGGGTCGTTTTTTGTACAATGTGTGCAGGAGGGTTTCCTGACACAATATGTTGACAGGCCAACAAGAGGCGAGGCCACATTGGATTTGGTCTTGGGTAATGAACCAGGCCAGGTGTTAGATTTGGAGGTAGGTGAGCACTTTGGGGACAGTGACCACAATTCGGTGACGTTTACGTTAGTGATGGAAAGGGATAAGTATACCCCGCAGGGCAAGAGTTGTAGCTGGGGGAAGGGCAATTATGATGCCATTAGACATGACTTGGGATGGGTAGGTTGGAGAAGTAGGCTGCAAGTGTTGGGCACACTGGATATGTGGAGCTTGTTCAAGGAACAGCTACTGCGTGTTCTTGATAAGTACGTACCGGGAGGAAGGGAGGCAGGGAGGAAGGCGTCGAGCGAGGGAACCGTGGTTTACCAAAGTAGTGGAATCTCTTGTTAAGAGGAAGAAGGAGGCCTATGTGAAGATGAGGTGTGAAGTTTCAGTTGGGGCGCTTGATAGTTACAAGGTAGCGAGGAAGGATCTAAAGGGAGAGCTAAGACGAGCAAGGAGGAGACATGAGAAGTATTTGGCAGGTAGGATCAAGGAAAACCCAAAAGCTTTCTATAGGTATGTCAGGAATAAAAGAATGACTAGGGTAAGAGTAGGGCCAGTCAAGGACAGGGATGGGAAGTTGTGTGTGGAGTCTAAAGAGATAGGCGAGATACTAAATTAATATTTTTCGTCAGTATTCACTCAGGAAAAAGAGAATGTTGGGGAGGAGAATGCTGAGACCCAGGCTATTAGAATAGATGGCATTGAGGTACGTAGGGAAGAGGTGTTGGCAATTCTGGACAGGCTGAAAATAGATAAGTCCCCGGGGCCTGATGGGATTTATCCTAGGATTCTCTGGGAAGCCAGGGAAGAGATTGCTGAGCCTTTGGCTTTGATTTTTATGTCATCATTGGCTACAGGAATAGTGCCAGAGGACTGGAGGATAGCAAATGTGGTTCCTTTGTTCAAAAAGGGGAGTAGAGACAACCCCGGCAACTATAGACCGGTGAGCCTCACGTCTGTTGTGGGTAAAGTCTTGGAGGGGATTATAAGAGACAAGATTTATAATCATCTAGATAGGAATAATATGATTAGGGATAGTCAGCATGGCTTTGTGAAGGGTAGGTCATGCCTCACAAACCTTATCGAGTTCTTTGAGAAGGTGACTGAACAGGTAGACGAGGGTAGAGCAGTTGATGTGGTGCATATGGATTTCAGTAAAGCGTTTGATAAGGTTCCCCACGGTAGGTTATTGCAGAAAATACGGAGGCTGGGGATTGAGGGTGATTTAGAGATTGGATCAGAAATTGGCTAGCTGAAAGAAGACAGAGGGTGGTGGTTGATGGGAAATGTTCAGAATGGAGTTCAGTTACAAGTGGCGTACCACAAGGATCTGTTCTGGGGCCGTTGCTGTTTGTCATTTTTATCAATGACCTAGAGGAGGGCGCAGAAGGGTGGGTGAGTAAATTTGCAGACGACACTAAAGTCGGTGGTGTTGTCGACAGTGCGCAAGGATGTTGCAGGTTACAGAGGGACATAGATAAGCTGCAGAGCTGGGCTGAGAGGTGGCAAATGGAGTTTAATCTAGAGAAGTGTGAGGTGATTCACTTTGGAAGGAATAACAGGAATGCGGAATATTTGGCTAATGGTAGAATTCTTGGAAGTGTGGATGAGCAGAGGGATCTCGGTGTCCATGTGCATAGATCCCTGTAAGTTGCCACCCAGGTTGATAGGGTTGTGAAGAAGGCCTATGGAGTGTTGGCCTTTGTTGGTAGAGGGATTGAGTTCCGGAGTCATGAGGTCATGTTGCAGCTGTACAGAACTCTGGTACGGCCGCATTTGGAGTATTGCGTACAGTTCTGGTCACCTCATTATAGGAAGGACTTGGAAGCTTTGGAACGTGTGCAGAGGAGATTTACCAGGATGTTGCCTGGTATGGAGGGAAAATCTTATGAGGAAAGGCTGATGGACTTGAGGTTGTTTTCGTTAGAGAGAAGAAGATTAAGAGGAGACTGAATAGAGGCATACAAAATGATCAGGGGGTTAGATAGGGTGGACAGTGAGAGCCTTCTCCCGCGGATGGAAATGGCTAGCACGAGGGGACATAGCCTTAAACTGAGGGGTAATAGATATAGGACAGAGGTCAGAGGTAGGTTCTTTACGCAAAGAGTGGTGAGGCCGTGGAATGCCCTACCTGCGACAGTAGTGAACTCGCCAACATTGAGGGCATTTAAAAGTTTATTGGATAAGCATATGGATGATAATGTCATAGTGTAGGTTAGATGGCTTTTGTTTTTTGACTTCCCATGTCGGTGCAACATCGTGGGCCGAAGGGCCTGTACTGCGCTGTATCAGTCTGTGTTCTATGTTCTATGTTCTATTGTCTATTCAACAGCACTTTCCATTTTTTTGGCCTCAGGGAGTTTCTCTCTGCCAAGGCCGCACTTGAATCATTTCTTGCTGGCGATCCAAGCAGGATAAGCTCCTCACAGATCAGGGCACCATTTTGTCCAGCTGCCCCAATTTGCCCCACACCACACCTTTCAGCCCCCCCTTCCAGCTCCCAACCTTGTGGTGCCCCAGGGAACACCCACTCACTGTCTTCAACCCCCCTGCTCCCCCTGGTAAGCCCACCTCCCCCAGGCCCGATGCTTGGAAGTGCCAACCTGCAGAACCCTGGTTCTGCTAACATGGCACCGTGACAGTGCTACCCTGATACACTAGCAGTGCCAGGGTGGAACTGTCAGGGTGGCACTGTCAGGGTGCCCGGGCAGCAATGCCAAGATGCCCAAGTGACGCTTCCAGACTGTCGGACTGGCAATGCCAAGGTGCCCGGCTGCCAGAGAGAGAGCCATGAATGTACCCTGCTCTGTCCCCGAACACCTGGGGGTCTGTAATGGCTGGGAGAGCCCCCGGCTGCCTTTATGACCGGTCCACATTTGTGGAAACTAGTACTAAATGACGCCCCGGCAAGGTCTTCCAGGCTCATCTGTTAGGTCCTGGACACCAGGAAAATCCCGCAAATGCGTATGTAAATACGCTGATCTGGGTGACGCCCAGTGAGGGCGAGATCCAAATCGCAACCTCTCACGAGACGCCATTAAATCTCACGAGACGTTTCAAGCGTCTCAAATCTCGCGGGAGGTCTTTCGCCAGATTCAACGGCCTCACCCTATTTGTCCACAGATCTCTTTGTTGCTGCCAGTCACATGATCGGTGAAAGCCACTCCTGTTCCCTTCCCTCTTTGGTGCTCTATGCTCTTTTCTCCTGCAAAGAAAGAAGAGACCCATGGGCGTGTGTAATGGCATGTGATCATCCAATGGATGGGGAGAAATTACATTGCTGAAGGAAGAATGTGACTGGCATGGCAATAGGATAAATGGAGATGTAAGGACATGGACAGAAAGAGAGGAATGACTGGGTACACCTGTAAGACAGGTGGTTGTGAGGAATAACCTGATAAAGTCGACTTGCGAAAGCGTAGGGTTAGGATGAGATACACAACATGATGGAGCAAAATTCAGTACTATGTTCCTCTTTTCCATCTTGCTTAGGTGATTGAACCACATGGATCTCAGGGCTTGCCCCACATCACCAGGCATTGACCTTCCCAGAAATCTCCAACCATGCTTTCTGTGTGTCAGGAATGGATCTCTTCCTGATGGAAGGGTATCTTGCTTCAGCTCCTCAGAGCCCTCATACCCAGGGCGAGGTCTGTGAAGTGGAATGCAGCCAGTGCCAGTGTCAACTCCATTTCAACACTTCCAATCTCTGACAGCCAACTCAAATTCCTTACTCCCTGCAACGTGCATCCTTGGATTGCGACTTTAAATATTGGAGCCGGGATCACATCATGCAGGGTTCATCATGCTCGCTCCTGCTGATTGGGTGTAAAAGACAGAAGTGAAGGGGTAAAGGGGTGGCTGAGGGAGAAAGCCACTGACAGGTGTGTTTATTGTGATTCTGGGTTTCCCACGCACTTCCGGGCAACCCCTCAACCCCCCACTCCCAGCATGCTCAGTACATCTGGACATGAAAATCCATCCCCAAATAACTCCAATCCTGGAAAACAATTGTTTGGCTTTGATCTATTATCCCAGTATTGCATCTGCGTACCTTCCATCAGTACCTATTCACATCAGTCCAAAGATGTGCAGGTTAGGTGGATTGGCCATGATAAATTGCCCTTGGTGTCCAAAAGGTAGGATGGGGGTACTAAGGTGGAGGCGTGGGCTTAAGTAGGGTGCTCTTTACAAGGGCCTGTCCAGACTCGATGGGCCAAATGGTCTCCTTCTGCACTGTAAATTCTATGATTCTATCAGCATGAAAAGAGCAACATATAAATATGGATTACACTCTACATATTTATTGACGACACGTATTTATCATGCTGAAATGTGGCCTCGCCTTGTCAGATTCCTTCAAGCTTGTTACGATCTTCTTCTTGACATTATTCCGGACTCAGCAGGTCTGGCAGGCAGCTTTCACCTTTTCTTTCATCTGTTTCCCCCTTTCTGCTGCACTCAGTGCTCAGGATACAATGGGGTTGGACGAGAGAAGTGGCCACCAGTGTCAGTTCTTCGGCCTCGAGTGTCTCATTGTCGAACCTTTACTGTCCTTTGCTTGGAAGGCGGCATTGTGGAGGAGACTTTCCACGCTAATAGCTGCTCTCCTCTTCCGCTATTTGAAGTGGCTAAGAGGATGCTCAATACACTTTACATTGTGCTAATTAATGAGTTTCTTCATTGAATGTCTCATTGTGTGGGTTTCAAAGGCCTTGCTCAATACTTACTGGAATTAGTAAGATCAAGAATAAAAGAGCCTCCTTTTACACTCCTCAAAAAAGCTGAACGAACGTTCAGTTAACCCTTGATTGGCAATCAATCAGTAATTCCCACGGTGAAATTCTTTATGATGCAGTGAATTAGATACGATTCAGTGCAATAAACAAATGATGGGTAATGGCATCGGGGCAAGATGGCCTCAACGCAAAAGAGAATCAATGGGATTTAAGAACCGGTTTACTATGGACCATTTCAGATGACTGCCAATACCAATTTCACCCCAGTCGCACCTGGGATTTAAAAGCCTGTGCGTCAATAAGTAAAGTAACCCATGGGTTCAAAAATGCAACATCGACTTGACAATTGTATGGACATGTGTTGAGCTTAAGAGAGCTTTACAATGACAAGCTGATAAAGTCGGCTAAAATCATTAGGCAAATTTGGGGACCAGTTTCTTATCCTGAAAACCACAACCATTTACTGTGTCCCTGTTGATTGGCAAGAAGACTACTGATCTGAAAATGAAACAACAAGCAGTGTCACGCCAACTGAGTAAGCGGCCTAGTATATCGTGTGCTACTATAAAGCAAATTTCATTTTAAAAAGCACCGCATCAATTGTTTCTCAATGAACACTTTATTAATGATTAACAATTGAAGTGTCAATATCGCACGGTTATGGTAAGTGAACTGGGTCAGGGCTCTCTCCTCTAGCTTCTGTAACCTGGGATTGAATTAAATTAATTGAATCAAAACCACATCTCTCTGCTGGCTGTAAAGGTGCTGAAATCGAGGGCGCCTTGGGCTTTCTCAATCCAGTTTCCAGTGCAGGAAAGGGAATCAGAGTGTTATTGTGATATCTAATTTGACTGCTGGGTCACCCTGTATAAATCAACTCAAATTTAAAAAAAAGATCCAGCCACAGCTTGTCACTCAGTAGGAACATAGCGTGACATTGCTCGAAGTACCACTTAACTCATAGTTCAATCCTACATATCTGTGGTAAACCACTGTATTGTATTGTATTGTCACATGCCTGGGCTTGTTCCTGCTGGCTCCGCCTGCGGCTCCTCCCCTCGCACTCATGTATAAAGGTGGCTGGTCTCCGCCTCTGATCCAGTTCGGGATCAGAGGCCAGGAGGCTTTCTGTTTAGTGTATTAAAGCCTCAGTTACATTCACCACTTGTCGTGTGATCATTGATGGCATATCAATTTAATACACTAAACATCTAATATGAATTCATCACTCAAGTCTGATCGCCTGGAGCTGGACCCACAGGCAGCCGACACCACTGCAACAATCGAGCACTGGCTAAGCTGCTTCGAAGTGTACCTCAGATCTTTCACCGAAGACTTCACCGACCTCCAAAAGAAGCAGATCCTCCATGCACGGGTGAGCCCGCAAGTCTTTCTTCTCATCAGGGACGCCCCCTCGTATACGGAGGCGATAATGCTGCTGAAGTGGCACTATGTTAAGTCTGTGAACGAGGTGTACACTAGCCACCTTCTTGCCACGAGACAACAACGCCCTGGGGAGTCACTAGCAGAATTCCTGCGTGCCTTGTGGGTACTCTGCCGGAACTGTGACTGCCAGGCGGTATCGGCTACCCAGCACGCGGAGCTGTTAATCAGGGACGCTTATGTTGCGGCATGAAATCGAGCTACATCCGCCAGCAATTGCTAGAAGTGGGTACACTCGGCCTCCCAGAGACAGTGCAGCTCTCAAACTTGCTGGAGATGGCCTCCCAAAACATGTAGGCCTACACCTCCGACCGCGCGGGACCCTCGTGGACCTCGTGGGTGCCACCATCACCGACCCGGGTGCGGCGCAAGCCTGTGCCGCGCAGCACGCCAACGTCAGAAGCCCCAAGTGCTACTTTTGCAGCCAGGGTAATCATCCCCGACAACGCTGCCCTGCACGGAACACGACTTGCAACGGGTGTGGGAGGAAGGGCCACTTTGCGAAAGCCTGCCAGGCCCTATCTCTCTCTAAAGCTTCTCGGCCCAGCAGCGCTGCCTGCTGCCTGTAGGGGCCGTCCCCAGCTGCCGCGCCACCCACCATGTGCGACCCGTGGGCGCCGCCATCTTCGCCGCCATCTTCGATTTCGGCCGCCACGTGCGACCCATGGGGGCTGCCATCTTTAATGCCATTTTGTTCTTCACCCGCCACGTGCGACCCACGGGGGCTGCCAACTTTGATGCCATCTCCGATGCCATCCGCCACGCACGACTCATGGAGGCCGCCATCTTTGGATCACTCCGCAGCCTCCCAGAAGCCCTGCTCAGCCGATCGTACACTGGCCGCCGCTACCTCCGACCGACCTACCCATCACCTTCCGAAGCTTGCCTCCATCACGCTCGACCAGTCCCGGCCTCATCACCTCACAAAATCGACGATGACCGTCCGGATCAACGGGCACGAGACGGACTGCCTGTTCGACTCTGGGAGCACAGACAGCTTCATACATCCAGATACGGTAAGGCGCTGCTCCCTCCCAATCTTACCTGCAACCCAGAAAATCTCCCTGGCCTCCGGATCACATGCAGTAGAAATCCGGGGGTACTGTGTCGCGACCCTTACTGTACAAGGCGTAGAGTACACTAACTTAAAACTCTACGTCCTTCCCCATCTCTGCGCTGCCCTATTACTGGGGCTCGACTGCCAGTGCCACCTCCAAAGCCTTACTTTAAAGTTCGGCGGACCCCTGACCCCCTCACCGTCTGTAGCCTCGCGACCCTTAACGTCGCCCCACCCTCGCACTTCGCTAACCTCACCCCGGACTGTAAGCCCATCGCTACTAGGAGCAGGCGATACAGTGCCCGGGATAGGACTTTTATCAGGTTGGAGGTCCAGCGACTCCTACGGGAGGGGATCGTTGAGGCTAGTAACAGCCCCTGGAGAGCCCAAGTGGTGGTCGTCAAGACTGGGGAGAAGCACCGGATTACAGTCAGGCCATCAACCGGAACATGCAGCTCGATGCGTACCCCCTCCCCCACATATCTGACATGGCCAATCAGATTGTGCAGTATCGAGTCTTCTCCACAGTTGACTTGAAGTCCACGTACCACCAGCTCCCTATCCGTCCGGAGGACCGCCAATGCACTGCCTTCGAGGCAGATGGCCGCCTCTACCACTTCCTTAGGGTTCCCTTCGGCGTCACCAATGGGGTCTCGGTCTTCCAACGTGAAATGGACCAAATGGTTGACCAGTATGGGCTGCGGGCCACGTTCCCGTACTTAGATAATGTCACCATCTGCGGCCATGACCAGCAGGACCATGACGAAAACCTCCGGCACTTCCTCCACACCGCCAAACTCCTGAACCTCACTTACAATAAGGAAAAATGCGTTTTCTGCACAACCCGCCTAGCCATCCTTGGCTACGTTGTGGAAAACGGAGTCGTAGGGCCCGACCCCGACCACATGCGTCCCCTCCTGGAACTCCCCCTCCCCACTGCCCTAAAGCCCTGAAAAAATGCCTGGGGTTCTTCTCCTACTATGCTCAGTGGGCCCCCAATTATGCGGACAAGGCCCATCCGCTTATTAAATCCACCGTTTTTCCCCTGACGGCTGAGGCCCGCCTGGCCTTCAACCGCATCAAGGCAGATATTGCCAAAGCCGCGATGCACGCTGTGGACGAGTCCATTCCGTTCCAGCTGAAGAGCAATGCGTCGGACTTTGCGCTGGCCACTACCCTCAACCAGGCGGGCAGGCCCATGGCTTTCTTCTCCCGTACCCTCCATGCCTCCGCAATTCGACACTCCTCCATCGAAAGGGAAGCCCAAGCCATTGTAGAAGCTGTGCGACATTGGAGGCATTACCTGGCCGGCAGACGATTCACTCTCCTCACTGACCAACGGTCGGTTGCCTTCATGTTTAACAATACACAGCAGGGCAAAATCAAGAATGACAAGATTCTGAGGTGGAGGATGGAGCTCTTCACCTACAACTACGATATCTTGTATCAACCTGGGAAGCTCAATGAGCCCCCAGTATCCCACGGTACATGTGCCAGCGCACAAGTAGACCGACTCCGTGCCCTCCACAATGACCTCTGTCACCCGTTTTTTTCACTTCATCAAGGCTTGCAACCTGCCTTACTTCATCGAGGAGGTTAGGACCGTGACCAGGGACTGCCAGGTCTGCGCGGAGTGTAAACCACACTTCTGTCGGCCAGACAGAGCGCACCTGGTAAAGGCATCTTGCCCCTTTGAGCGCCTCAGCCTCGATTTCAAAGTGCTCCTCCCCTCCACTGATCATAACGTGCACTTCCTCAACATTGGTGACGAATACTCAAGATTCCCCTTTGCCATCCCATGCCCTGACATGACCTCTGCCACCGTCATCAAGGCCCTGCACAGTCTTTTGACCTTGTTCGGGTTCCCCACCTACATCCATAGCGATCGGGGTTCCTCCTTCATGAGCGCCGAGTTGCGTCAGTTCCTGCTCAGCAAGGGCATCGCCTCCAGCAGGACGACCAGCTACAACCCCCGGGGCAACGGACAGGTGGAGAGGGAGAATGCGACGGTCTGGAAGGCTGACCTCCTGGCCCTACGGCCTAGAAGTCTCCCAGTCTCCCGTTGGCAGGAGGTCCTTCCCGATGCGCTCCACTCCATCCGCTCGCTCCTGTGTACTGCCAACAACGAGACTCCTCACGAGCATATGTTTGCCTTCCGCAGAAAGTCCACCTCCAGGGTCTCGCTCCCGTCCTGGCTGACAGTCCCAGGGCCCGCCCTCCTCCGGAAGCATGCGAGGAGCCATAAATCAGATCCCCTTGTCGAGAAGGTCTGCTCCTCCATGCCAACCCACAATATGCCTACGTGGCACATCAGGACGGGCAACAGGACACAGTCTCCCTTCGGGATTTGGCACCATCACCACTACCCCCGACCCTACACCGTCTTCCCCCACCTCTACCCACCTACCTCAAGAACTGGTACCCGCAGGCCCACCGGCGACCATCACCATCACCCCCGCCCATACACCGCCCCTCCCTCCACCGACTCAACAACTGGGTGAAGAAGAGGACAACACGCTCCCAGATGCGCAGGTCTAGACATCGGTGCCCATACCACAGCCGGGACTGAGGTGATCACGGCGGAAGGTCAAGGCCCCCGACAGACTTGATCTTTAAGCCCACTTCACCCCGCTGGACTCTTTTTTTTAAACAGGGGGTGAATGTGGTAAACCACTGTATTGCATTGTATTGTATTGTTACATGCCTGGGCTTGTCCCTTCTGGCTCCGCCTGTGGCTCCTCCCCTTGGGCTCATGTATAAAGGTGGCTGGTCTCCGCCTCTGATCAGAGGCCAGGAGGCTTTCTGGTTAGTGTATTAAAGCCTCAGTTACGTTCACCACTCGTCGTTTGTTCATTGATGGCATATCAATATCAAGGGCTCAATTTGATATGTTGCTAACTGCTGTTTTAATTTATAGGAAATGATAATTGAATTGTCATTGTAAACCTAGTTTAATATATTGCATTGATGGCTCATGGTGCAGATTCCTTTATATAAGAGACCAAAGCAGATTAAATGACCCCTGAGAACACTGTTCTGTCCGAAAATGTGACTTTGAGCATCCTATGGCCATGGGAAACACCTTCTCCTATTCTTCTAGATTTCTCTTCATGCTGTAGTCCAACAAAGTTAAATGCAAGCTTTTGAAATGATGGTATAACGTTCAGTTTGGATATGGCAAGAAAACTAGAAATTATGCTCTCCCTCATACATCCAATGATGAGCACATAGTCACGACCATTGGCTTGAAAGAGATCGCTGCCCACCTTAGACCATGGGGAGGTCACAATATCGTGCTGATGAAGCGTCTCCTTATCCTGTGCTGGCTGGAAGCGTTGACAGGTCGGACAGTTGAGGACCATGTTTGAGATGTCCTGACTGATCCCAGGCCAGTAGACAGCTTGCCTGGCTCTGCGCCTGCACTTCTCGACACCCAAAAGCCCCTCGTGTATCTGCCTGAGCACCAAGCTCTGGAGACTGCGTGGAATGACGATGCGATCCAGCTTTAGGAGGATGTCATCAACCACTGTGAGGTCGTCCTTCACATTAAAGAATGGGGGGCACTGCCCTTTCTGCCAGCCATCGGTGAGGTGGCGCATGACACGCTGCAGAAGCGGGTCCTTGGCTGTCGCGTCGCAAATGCGGATTACCTTTTCATCCGACGCGGGGAGGTTGCTGACCCACAGCTGCACCTGTGATTCGATCTGCTGGACGAATGCCGGGGGATCGGCAGGCAAGGTAACGCAGCGGGACAAGGCAGCCGCAATAATGAGCTCCTTGCCCGGTGTGTACACGAGCTCGAAGTCATACCATCTGAGCCGGAGGAGAATGCGCTGCAGCCAAGGTGTCATGTCATTCAGGTCCTTGTGAATGATGTGGACCAGAGGCCTGTGGTCCGTTTCGACCGTGAACGACGGCAGGCCGTACAGATAATCGTGGAACTTGAGGATTCCAGTAAGCAGGCCCAGGCATTCCTTTTCGATCTGGGTGTACTGCTGCTCTGTGGGTGTCTTCGCCTGTGATGCATAGGCAACCGGAGCCCAGGAGGAGGTATCATCGCGCTGGAGCAACACCGCGCCGATGCCGTCCTGGCTCGCATCTGTTGAGATCTTTGTTTCCCTGTCAGGATCAAAAAAAGCCAAAACCGGTGCCGTGGTGAGCTTGGCTTTCAGCTTCAACCACTCTGCTTGATGAGCTGCCTGCCACTCAAAGGCAGTGGATTTCTTTACCAGGTGTCTGAGGGCCGTGGTGTGTGATGCCAGATTCAGGATAAACTTGCCCAGGAAGTTCACCATCCCTAGGAAGCGCAGCACCACCCCCTTATCTTCAGGTGTCTTCATGGCTTCGATGGCCTTGACCTTGTCTGTGTCCGGGCGCACACCCTGCAGAGGATACTGGAAGTCTGCAGAGGGATTTGGATAGGCTCAGTGAATGGGCTAGGGTCTGGCAGATGGAATACAGTGTTGACGAATGTGAGATTATCCATTTTGGTAGAAATAACAGTAAAAGGGATTATTATTTAAATGATAAAATATTAAAACATGCTGCTGTGCAGAGAGACCTGGGTGTGCTAGTGCATGAGTCACAAAAAGTTGGTTTACAGGTGATTAAGAAGGCAAATGGAATTTTGTCCTTCATTGCTAGAGGGATGGAGTTTAAGACTAGGGAGGTTATGCTGCAATTGTATAAGGTGTTCGTGAGGCCACACCTGGAGTATTGTGTTCAGTTTTGGTCTCCTTACTTGAGAAAGGACGTACTGGCACTGGAGGGTGTGCAGAGGAGATTCACTAGGTTAATCCCAGAGCTGAAGGGGTTGGATTACGAGGAGAGGCTGAGTAGACTGGGACTGTACTCATTGGAATTTAGAAGGATGAGGGGGGATTTTATAGAAATATATAAGATTATGAAGGGAATAGATAGGATAGATGCGGGCAGGTTGTTTCCACTGGCGGGTGAAAACAGAACTAGGGGGCATAGCCTCAAAATAAGGGGAAGTAGATTTAGGACTGAGTTTAGGAGGAACTTCTTCACCCAAAGGGTTGTGAATCTATGAAATTCCTTGCCCAGTGAAGCAGTTGAGGCTCCCTCATTAAATGTTTTTAAGATAAAGATAGATAGTTTTTTGAAGAATAAAGGAATTAAGGGTTATGGTGTTCGTGCCGGAAAGTGGAGCTGAGTCCACAAAAGATCAGCCATGATCTCATTGAATGGTGGAGCAGGCTCGAGGGGCCAGGTGGCCTACTCCTGCTCCTAGTTCTTATGTTCTTATGTATATCTGGTCACCCAAGAACTTCAGTGTTGTCATTCCAAAAGAGCACTTTGCCCTGTTCAGCTTGCGGCCATTGGTATGAACACGGTGAAATACCTGCTGGAGATGAGAGATGTGCTCTTCGGGGGTAGTGGACCAAATGATAACATCGTCCACATACACATGAACCCCTTCAATGCCCTCTTCATGACAGTTGCCTGTGAAACAGCATCTCTACCCTGGTCCTCTTCCAGCGCCCGCACAGAATGCCCCAGGCTCTGGACGTGCTGATCCACGGCCAAAACCATCACCCCCCCAATGCCTCCACCGTGGACGCTACCTGTGCGGTGATGGTCTGTGTGGCATGCATTGTCAGCACCACCTCCTGCTCCTGCTCGCAGGTAGACTCCTCCGACTGCACCTGCAGGTACTGTTTGCTCACTGACTACCCCTCATGTGGTCCCTGGCTTTATGACTGCATCGCCATGATTGATGGGACTATCCATTCCAGAAGCCCAAAACCTTTCTGGATGGCAGCTAATCCCTGAGGTCGGCCTGCCCTCCAACCGTCTGCCCCCACGGGTGTTCCTACCTCCACCTGCTGTACCGTATCAACTGTGTGGTGCACACCAGAGAGTGTCCCAGGAGCCTCTTCACTAACATGCCCAATTGAGGTGAGTGTCTCTGGGATGGTGGAGGATGTTGGAGGCAGCAGTGATGGGAAATCATTGTCATCCTCTAACTCGAGCTCTGGGGTCTCCTGAGTGTCGGGTGGAGGGCTGGTGTCCGAGCTGCTCCCACCGCTGCTCGGCTCATGGAGTGGCTCCGGCTGTGGCCCTCGCTGGGGGCGGGGACACCAGATGGACCTGCCCCATCACCAGCAGGTTCTGTAAGACACAAGACAAGACGCATGATTAGACCGCCGGCTGGGGCATGGGAGCTGGTGAGCGTGTGTGGGAGGGGGGGGGGGGGGGGGTTTGGTGCAGGGTGAGGGTGGCGCAGGGGTGAGGGTAGTGTGGGGGTGGTGTTGGGGAGGGTTGACACACGTGGCATGAGGAGCTGCAACTAAGTGGCCTCTCACGTCCTCGCCCACGGCCGAACTCCACTTTGGCGACCTCCCTTTCCTCTGGCCCGCCGGCCACATCCAGGGCCCTCTGCTCTGCCACAGTGAGGGGCCGCAGGTCTGGCAGTCCTCCTCCTGTCTTCTCCCAGTCCCGGTGGTTGTGTGTAGCCTTTTCCTGCAGGGGGTGTCACAGCAAACGACAGTGTTAGAAAGTCCGACGCATGCAGGCCAGGGGTGGGTAGCTGGTGGCCTCAGTGGCCAGGGCACCCTGCCATGGTGTCCGATATGGGTGTCTCCATGTGGTGCAGAATGCCATCCGGGTGGGGAGGTCGGGTAACGGGTGTGTGGGATGGTGGTTGGTGCCAGGGGGACAGTGCTGCCTACTCACCCTGGCCACCCTGAGTCGGTTGTGCAATTTTGTGCGGCACTGCTGGCCGGTCTGGATGACATTGCCCACGATGCTGACAGCCTCTGCCACCTGGGAGAATTCCACCCCTTACCTTTCATCTGGTCATTCTGCAGAAATCTGCTCCACACGATGGCTTTGGTAGCTTCAGACCTTGGGCACATCTGCCATTCCCTTTGCTACAGCTGCTGTTGGTGGTGTGAGAGCGGAACTGTCGATGGCCGAGGAGAAAGGGTTGGCTTTCCGGTGTGTTCTATCCCTTTGTCTGAACACCATGCTAAACACCCTGCAGAACTCCTCGACTTGTTCGCGACTCGTAAATCTACTGCAAGAAGCAATATTTACTGTTTCACTTTCAAACCTATTTTGGTTTCACACTCTCCTCTCCCGACTTTATCTAATCCTACCACTACGAATATTTCTTATTTTTTCCATTTTGAAGTAAGTGCAGCATATTGGCGACCTGCTGTCTGTATAAATGCAGTTGGGCTGTTTCAGCTTCAAGCATGTTTTGCTTTTATTAAGATTATCTTATCTTTGGCACTTGGGATCTTTAATGTTTCCATGAGATCACTCCTCCTGGGTAAACAGTTGCACCTTCAGCAACATCTGTTCGTAACTCAGACACATAAGCCAATTGATCAATTTAATTGCTCGTTGCCACGTTTCTCAAGTGCCTGCGTTTCTTTCTCATAATAAATTGAGCAGGATTACCAGAGCATTGCAGCTGGATGTTGGATGAGTGCTTTATATAAACTCAAAGTTACAGAGATTTGAGCTCTATTCCTCTGGTTACATGGCCCAATATCCTATCTGCTCTCTGCACTGTGTTAATTGGATCCCAGGCCAGATAGTGAAGTTTGGAGCCAGACGTAAATCATTTTCTTGATAATAGGTTTGTTTACAGAATGCAGCAAGACAAATGCCTGCCTTCAATCTACTGTCCCAGCGCGGACTAGTTTCTTAATTAAACAAGACCTTTCACCCATGTTACTGTATAATATTATTGTCATATCATACCTTTTTGCCCTTTGAACACATACTTTTCAAGCACTCAAATATTGAAAAACAAATAAAGAGAAATGTTTTTTCCATAAACCATTCGAACGCGAGGGGTGCGATTTAACTAAGTAATGTCTCAGTGTAATTTTGGCGCGATTGCAGGGCGTTTGATGACGGCCGTGTTGGCAAGATTATGGCTCATACTGAACGGCACTTTGTGCCAAAAATGAGGTCCCATGGGCTTCTTGACATCAATGGTGGTCGAATTGACCAGACTCGCACTTGTGTCTCACCGCTAGCAAGGTGGAGCTGCTTTGAAATGCTCGCTCACCACTCATTCCCAGTCAATGCATAAGCATAGCAGTGCGCAGACCTGCTCCTCGCTTTGGGGACACTGACCTGGCCAAGCTTCTCTACGCTGTGAATGAGAGACGGGGCATTCTGTTCCTCCGAGGGGGACCTGCAGCAGAGCCAACAATATCATTTGGATGCAGTGGCAATGACTGTAGGTGCGGGCAGCATAACCAGGAGGACCAACATCCAACGTCGGAGGAAGACCAGCGAGCTGCAAGGATAAGTTACCACCTCTCTCTTTGCATCAATTCCGCCTGCCACCCATCAAATTCCCAACTCCACCGCCCCGCCCCCCCCCCAAACCTCCCCCCCCCCCTCGCCCTCAAATGACTGGCTAAAACATCACACCCACATCCGATCTTCAAGCTTGTTTCTCAGCAATCCTAGCACCTACCAGTGTGGTGCCGAGACATGCCAGCTGCCATAGAGCCTATGATCCATCAAGCGTGTGGCTCACAAAGCTCTGTCCTTGTCCCCACAGGAGAAGATAGGCTATAATAAGGGGGAAAGGGCCAAGATGGTGGGGGGGGAGTGGAGTACCAGAGATCTGAGTCCTCACCCCCCTCTGAGGAACGGGTCCTGGAGATTGCAAGGTTGACTGAGGAGAGAGCAGTCATGGCAGTGAGGTTGGTCTGCACCACAGGGGTGAGGATCCACTGCCCCTTCACCCAGATGACCTGTCCCAAGTGAGTTGTCCATGTCAGACAAAATGATCCTTCCATCTCACTGTCCAATGTCTTGCAGGATCTTCAGCTAATGGGGTTGGGTCACACGGAGTGCCACCCCTCCAGACACCATCGAACCATCAGAGCTATGACCCACATCTTCCACCAGCGCAGAGAGACACCTCGGTGGGTGACAGTAGTGCACAGGCTTCTGGGCACAATCTGGCACATACAGTTGCTGATGCACATCAGGTGTAGGCAGGAACATCCAAAAGAGTCAGTAGTCGGAGTTCTGCTGGATCCCAGGACTCCGCTGAATACCAGTCAGTTGTGAGCCTATGGACAAGGTTATCCCAGAGCTGATGCTGATGCAAGGATACAGCCGTGAGATTCCGAAGGGGATGTTAGCAGCATTCAAGTGAGTGGATTGGAGGAGACCCAAAGTCTATGGGTGTAGGACATGATGCAGACAGTGCAGAGCAGTGAGGTCAACATTGCTAGAGTGGCGACTGCATAGGGCGGGATTCTCCGTTGGCTGACACCAAAATCATGGCAGGCACTGGTTTGACGCCAAAGCCCGATTCTCCGTCACCTCGAAAATGGCTTCAATGCAATGCACACCGTGCGTAGTTTAAACACCAGGCATGGAACGTCATACTGCGGCCATCATACTGCGCACCCACTGACAACCCACCTTGGCCTCTGGTTCTGTTCAGTGATGTCATGATATTCAAACATACATCATAACACATACATAATGATAGACAGACCAACAGACCAATTAGCACACATAACACGACAACCAATCACAGACAAGAGCAGACACAGTATAAGACAAGAAACACAACACTTCCTGGGCAGTCCATCTGGAGACGGCACAGGGCCAGGACCTCATAGCAAGACACTCACACAGTCACCACGTGCTGAGTACCAAGTCTGATGTATAAATAGTTAAATGGAATAAAACTGCGTTGTACCAATCGCAACCGTGTTGGTTCCTCTGTACCTCAGAGCACCCAACACTTCATGATACCAGGAGGGAATCGATACCTACCGGCAAATCTGCCATCCTGAGCCATGGACACCCGCAACAAACCGCAGCCGTTGCAAGTTGCTGGGAACCTGGGCACAAATTGGAAGCTCTTCAAGCAGCGCTTCGAACTCTTCATGCAAGCCAATGAAAAACAGGGCGCCTCGGACGAAACAAAGATTGCCATGCTCCTCACTACCGCAGGTCAGCACGCCATCGATGTATACAACTCCTTGGTGTTCGCGGAAGGCGAGAACAAAGCTAAGTATGACACGGTCCTCCTCAAGCTCAACAAGCACTTCAACGTGGAGGTCAACGAAAGCTTTGAGAGGTATGTCTTTCAGCAGCGCCTGCAAGGTAAGGATGAGCTCTTTCAGCCCTTCCTGACGCACCACCGCATACTCGCGCAGTCCTGCGGTTACGACACCACCTCAGAGTCCATGATCCGGGACCAGATCGTTTTTGGCGTTGCCTCCAGTGGCCTACGCCAGCAGCTTCTAAAAATTAAAGGCCTGACCTTAGCATCTGCAGTGGAAGCCTGTGTCCTACATGAGAATGCGACTAGCCGCTATGCCCAATTTCAGGCGACCGAATTGGCATGGAGGGGGTCCTACGTGATCGAATCGGCAAGCCAGGCCGCCCACGAGGCCGAACGCGTCCAGGCAATCAAGTTTCTTTCGGCCCGCGGCCCGGACGAGGGCGGCCGTTTTGCACGCTTTTTAAGGCCTCCCGCGTTTGTGCGCGCCAAAACCTACGGCAACACTGAGGGATGTGCTGCGCAGGCACGCCCGACGCAAGACCGAACTGCGCATGCGCAGTGGCGTATCGAACGCCATGACATCATGACGTGCGGCAACTGTGGAGCTGCACATTTAAAAGGGCAATGTCCTGCAAAAACCCGACAATGCCTACGCTGTGGCAAGATGGGCCACTACGCTGCCTACTGTCGAGCGGCTCAACCTGTTGATCTTCCACATCTCCGACAACCTAGCAGGAACGTGCGGACCATTCAGCCTCCACATCACGATATCCAAACCAATGACACAGATGACCAAGACGCCTTCTGGGTTGCGGTCATTGATGCGAACCGGCTCAACACCATCAATCCGGCCGATGAATGGAGTGCAACCCTAACGGTCAACCGATCGCCGGTCACTTTCCGCCTGGACACTGGTGCCTCCGCCAACCTCATAGCATGGTCAGCATTCTATGCCATGAAGGTCAGACCACCAATCCAGCCATCCCGGTGCAAGATGGTCGACTACAACGGGAACGTTATCCCGGCCATGGGATCCTGCCAGCTCCAGGTGACACACAAAACACACACGGCCACACTCTTGTTCGAGATAGTTGGCTCATCGAAGGACTCCCTGCTGGGCGCACAGGCATGCAAGGCTCTCCACCTTGTGTAACAAATTCTCTCTCTCTCTCCAGACGGCACGTCTGACTTCCCGGATGCAGAGTTCAGCGCACAGCTCCAATCGCTCCTAGCCCACAACCAGGAGGCATTCGAAGGCATGGGAACACTGCCCTACACCTACCGAATTTGCCTCAAACCGGACGCCATCCCGGTCGTTCACGCACCTCGCAGGGTTCCTGCACCACTTAAAGACCGCCTCAAGCAGCAGCTGCAGGATCTCCAGGACCAAGGGGTCCTATCCAGGGTCACGGAGCCCACGCCATGGGTCAGCTCCATGGTGTGTGTCAAGAAGCCCTCTGGCGAGCTCCGCATCTGTATTGACCCCAAAGACCTCAATAATAATATTATGAGGGAACATTATCCCATACCTAAACGGGAGGAGATCACCAGTGAAATGGCCCAGGCGAAGATATTCACGAAACTGGATGCTTCTAAAGGATTTTGGCAGACCCAACTGGACCCGCCCAGCCGAAAGCTATGTACCTTCAACACCCCTTTCGGCAGGTTCTGCTACAACCGGATGCCATTTGGCATCATCTCGGCATCCGACGTCTTCCATAGAATCATGGAGCAGATGATGGAAGGCATCGAAGGGGTGCGCGTATATGTGGAAGATGTCATCATCTGGTCCACCACACCGCAGGAGCACATATATCGTCTCCAACGCGTTTTTGCCCGCATACGGGAAAACAGCCTGCGTCTCAACCGAGCCAAGTGCTCCTTTGGCCAGACCGAGTTGAAGTTCCTGGGGGACCATATCTCCCGGTCAGGGATCCGTCCGGATGCAGACAAGGTGTGCGCCATCACAGCCATGCCGCAGCCGGCCGACAAGAAGGCTATCCTACGCTTCCTTGGCATGGTCAACTTCCTGGGGAAGTTCATTCCCAACCTTGCCTCCCACACGACGACTCTGCGCCACCTCGTCAGAAAATCCACAGAGTCCCAGTGGCAACACACACACCAGCTGGAATGGGAGGAGCTCAAACGCAAACTCACTACGGCACCAGTGTTGGCGTTTTTTGACACGACTCGTGCCACCAAAACCTCAACTGATGCCAGCCAATCCGGCATTGGAGCAGTGCTCCTGCAGAGGGATGACACGGCATCACGGGCCTCAGTGGCCTATGCATCGCGGGCCATGACCCCCACAGAGCAGCGTTATGTGCAAATCGAAAAAAAATGCCTGGGCTTGCTAACCGGTTTAGATTCCACGATTACGTCTATGGTCTTCCACGGTTCACGGTCGAAACTGACCACCGCCCCCGGGTCAGCATAATAAACAAGGACCTGAACGAGATGACCCCTCGCCTCCAGCACATCCTATTTAAACTCAGGAGATACGACTTCCAACTGGTCTACACCCCAGGGAAGGACCTCATCGTGGCGGATGCCCTATCCAGAGCAGTGAGCACGCCGCCAGATGCGGAGGGGTTCGTATGTCAGGTCGAGGCACAGGTGGCTTTTACAGCGGCAAATCTGCCGGGTGACGACTCCAGTCTGGCCCGCATCCGCCGAGAGACTGCGGCCGACCCCATTCTGCAGCGAGTGATGCGCCACATGACGGGAGGATGGCTCAAAGGGCAGTGCCCGCAGTTCTACAATGTACGAGACGACCTAGCCATCATTGATGGTGTCCTTCTGAAGCTGGACCGGATTGTGATTCCGCACAGCATGCACCAGCTGGTTCTCGACCAACTACACGAATGCCACTTGGGGGTCGAGAAGTGCAGACGGAGGGCTCGAGGGGGGGTATACTGGCCGGGCATCAGTGACGATATTGCCAACATGGTGCTCAACTGTACAACCTACTAAAGGTTTCAGCCGGCGCAACCTCCTGAGACGCTTCTGCCCCATGAGCTGGTGATGTCCACCTGGGCGAAGGTGGGTGTCGACCTATTTCACGTGCTCGGCATGGACGATGTCATCATAGTTGACTACTTCTCAAACTACCCAGAAGTCATATGCCTGCACGATTTGACGTCGTCTGCTGTCATCAGGGCCTGCAAAGACACCTTTGCTCGCCATGGCATTCCGATGACTGTCATGTCGGACAATGGGCCCTGTTTTGCCAGCCATGAATGGTCGTCCTTTGCTGCTTCGTATGGCTTCACACACGTGACGTCCAGCCCTCTGCATCCCCAGTCCAATGGAATGGCAGAGAAGGGCGTTCACATTGCCAAGCGGCTCCTCTGCAAGGCTGCTGCTGCCGGGTCGGACTTCTATCTCGCCCTGCTGGCCTATCGCTCGGCCCCACTAGCCACTGGTCTCTCACCAGCACAGCTGCTGATGGGTCGCACCCTCAGAACCACTGTGCCTTCCATCCTGGCACCAACAATAGACCATGCTCCGATACTGCATAGGATGCAACTGCAGCGTGGTCGCCAGAAGAGGTCGTACGACATACGGGCAATTGGTCTTCCCTCCCTGGCCCCTGGAGACAACGTCCGCATCCACCTACCAGACGGTGGCTGGTCAGCACCTGCCGAAGTTCTCCGACGCGTGGCTCCCTGCTCGTTCCTGGTACGCATGCCGGATAGATCCGTGTGTAGGCGCAATCGCCGAGCCCTTCGCTTACTTCCACGCTCGCAACGGGACCCTACACAGACGCCGTGTCCTCCACTGGTTCCTGATAGCGACTTTGTGGAGCTGCCATATACCATGCCCCTTCTGTCGCCGCCCGTGGCCAGGCTCGCACCTCAGTCGGTGGTTCTCAACCCACCCTTGAGGCGGTCAACCCGAATTCGTCGCCCACCTGCTAGACTGGACTTATGAGACTGTTCACACGTCAAACTTTTGCAATCACTGTTTTGTAACATGTCACTGTTTTATCGTTACAGGCCTCGTTTGATCGTTCCAAATTTCCACGTTGTTCTTCTTTTGTTATGATACAACCTCGTTAGCATGTCACACCTGACATTGCCCCTTGTATATAGTTAAGCCCCATGTACATGATGTAACTATTACGCACACACACACACCTTTAGCTGCACTCAGGACACATTTATATTTATAACCACGTAGGCACATAATCTTGTAAAACAGGAGGGATGTCATGGTATTCAAACATACATCATAACACATACATAATGATAGACAGACCAACGGACCAATTAGCACACATAACATGACAGCCAATCACAGACAAGGGCAGACACAGTATAAGACAAGAAACACGACCCTTCCTGGGCAGTCCATCTGGAGACAGCACAGGGCCAGGACCTCATAGCAAGACACTCACACCGTCACAACGTGCTGAGTACCAAGTCTGATGTATAAATAGTTAAATGGAATAAAACTGCGTTGTACCAATCGCAACCGTGTTGGTTCGTCTGTACCTCAGAGCACCCAACACTTCAAGTGACACCGGCCGTATGGGTGCCCCCGTCCCCGCACCCCCTCCTGCCACACTGCCCCTCCCCCCCTGCCGTAACCCCTCCACCCAACTGGCCGCCACCCACCAACAGCCCACCCAGGGCAACACCCACGTACACAGCTGTTTATTTTGCAAATAACATGTGAACATCACTATAAAGGTTTGTGCCCTCACCATTAATGCTATACTGTGCCCTGCACCCTTGCTAACTTAACTAGTGTCTACCTTTCTGGCCTTACGGGCACCGATACTATGTCCAGGTGAATTCCCAGGTGGTACATCAGGGTTGGAGATGGCCTGCTGCTAAGCCTGCCCTGTGACATGTATCCTTTGGCGGCCGTCCTCTGGAGCAACCAGGCCTGAATGGGCCTGGCAGTTGCTTGGGTGTCCCAAAGAGCCTGATGCCACCCTTTTCCACCCGCTGCCAATCAGATGTCCCAGGGACAGGAGGGGGGCTCTCTGGTGCCTCCGCTGCAGGACTCACCGGCATGGGCCCCATCACCTCCTCCTCCCTCGGGGTGCCGAATAGCCCCAGGTTACTCTGTGGGACGTGATGCAAGCGGAGCGAACGACTGGTCTCCCCTGCCACCTGGCGCTGCAGCCCTGGAGGCCTGCTTTCATCTGGACCCGGGTCTCCATGCTCGCGGGCATGGAGCACAGGGTCTGGGCCACTTTCCTCTGCGACTGGCTCAGGTCAGCCAGTGCCCTGGCAATGCCGACGATGCCCTCAGCTATAACCCGTTGTGTCTGGGCCACGCTCTGGAGCGCCGCTGTAATGACCTGGTGGCCCAGGTACAACGCTGCTGTGACAGGGCAGCCCTGTGCTGTGCCTAGGCCACCGCCCGCACAGAGTGCCCCAGACCTTGGACATCTTGACCAAGACTGATAGCTTCGCTTTCCCCTCCCCCACCCCAAGGCCGCCACCTTAGATGCCACCCGTGTGGTGTTGGCCTGGATGGCACGCATTTTCGGCATTGCCTCCTGTCCCTGCAGGTGGTTAGATTCCCCCAACTGCACCTCCAGCTGCTGGATGGTTGGTAACAGTCCCTCATGTAGTCCCTGGCTCTGTGTCTGCATCTCTATTATCGGATGGGACCGCCCTTTACAAGAGCCCGAGACCCATCTAGACAGCATCTAGTCCCTGGGGCTGGGCCGCCCTCTGATCGGCCGTCCCCTCGGGGGTTCCTACCTCCACCTGATGTACCACAGCACAGGTATGGTGTGCACCAGGTAATGCCCCAGGAACCAGTAAGCACGCGGCATTTGGGACAATTGGGCTCTTTACCTGTGAGCAAAGAGGGCTACTCACCTCCTCGGCGGTCTGCCGAAGCCCTTCCACCTGGTTCACGTTTTTAAAAGGGAGTACGAATCGGCACCCACGTGACAACTTACTGGGGAGGCCGCTGAATCATGGGAGGTCATTGGATAAGGGGTCGCTCCTGTTACTTGTATGGAAATAGGGCTTCAATGGTGATAATTGATTTCTTGCCACGCGACAGCAGGATCTCGATTTTGCTGACGGGCGTGAGCTAGTTACATCACAAACTGTTTGGTGCCGGACGTGGTTCTCGTTTCCAGCCTCTCCCGCTATTCAACGGCCTTGTGTCACTCAAGTGAGAGCGCAACGAGGCCAGAGAATCCCAACTCCACCAGGCGGACTCGCAGTTTGTTTCCATCATTGATACTGCTTCACCTCCTTTTGCCAGTCTATGGATCTTACACCGGACAATTAGCCAATGTTCAATTTGGATTTCACTTCTCTCCCTGCTCTGGTCACATCCCTCCGTTCTCAGAACTTTCCCAGTACGGACATCATCCTGGTGCTAACTTTAGACAGTTGTCCTTTGGGTTATGATAATCCCTTCTGTGTTCTTCCAGCCAAGGCAAATCACTTCACGCTCTCTGCGTTGAATTTTCCCCGCCACTCAGCCGCCCATTCCACCAACTTGTTTGAAATTCTACACGACCCTGTTGATAGTTCCCAGTGCTTCCAAGTTTTATATCATCCACAAATGTTGAAATTGTGCCCTGAACAACAAGGCCGAGATCACTAATATATGTCAGGAAAAGCATCGGTCAGAAAATCGACTCCTGGGGAGCTCCCCTCCAAACCGTCCACAGTCAGAAACACTTCAGTTAACCGCCAGTGTTTGCTTCCTGCCGCACAGCTAATTTCCTATCCATGTTCCTACTGTCTCTTTCATTCGATGAACTCTAACTTAACACAAACGTCTGTTGAGTGGCACAGTATCAAGTGCCTTATGGAAGTCCAGAAACACCTCATCAACAATAATACCATCATTGACCTCTGTTATTTCCCGGCCAGAATGCAGGAAGGAAAATATATATCTACGCCAATCTGGCTCCTCTATAAAATTCTTGTTTTATTTTCACAATGGACTAAGGATTTAACCTGACTAGCCATGACTCATACCAGAGTAATTTCGAACCTTCAGAAAAGAGTAGGGAGTTCTTTACCTTCAAAGAGGTGCTCATGCCCCCCAGTGACTACAGACAATAAAATTCCAAAGAAATGAACCAAGACTCCTTACATTTCTAAGGCGGAGCTCTGGCCAACGGAGACAGTGGGCGCAATTCTCTTGAATGAAGACGAAGGGCTCAATTCTCCGTTTGGGAGATGTTCGCCCGCTGGAGATGAATCACTTCTGATTTGCGCTGGTGCTGGGACCAGGCATCCAGAAGTTATTCACTATCCCTTCCCATGTAGATTTATGCATGGCAGGGATTGCGAGGGATTCCTTCGTAAATCTCACTATCAGGCCACCATTTTGGGCAGGTGGCCAGATACCGAGGTCGGCGTCTGGACCCCCTCCTCACCTGCAATGCAATTCCGCCCCCTCCACCACGGAGGGGTTTGTTGGGTCACACTTCCCCCAACAGTACGAGACCCGACCCCACCTACTGACTCCCCACTACAGACCGACCTCCCAAAACAGAGCCCTCCACCAGAACCCCATATCACAGTGCCCCCCACAACAGACCTCCCCATAACACAGCCCCCCACCAGAGACCCCCCCATAACAGGGCCCATATCTGAGACTCCCATAACAGAGCAACCCAATAACAGAACCGCCCATAACGGAGCATCCCCAAAGCAGCGCATCCCCATAACAGGGACCCACAACAGAGACTCCCATAAGAGGGACTCCCCCTTTACAGAGACCCCTGCCTCGAAGCTAGAGAGCAGTCCAGACAGTGAAAAAATGACTGTTTAAAACGTACAATACAGCTGCTGGCACAGGCCGAGAAAACAGCACCTGTAAATTCCTAGAAAGTAAAAACCACATTAGATTTAAATCCCTTCCAATCTTTGATCCACAAAGCTTTCATTCACATCAATGGAAAATTCCTTGTACTAAGCTGTGACAGACAGTTTGCACACAGCCAGCTGTCTGGATTGGTCTCGAGTGGGGGCTCTTCTATGAGGTCTCTGATGGGGGGCTCTCTTATGGGGGGGGGGCACTTATGGTGGGGAGATATCTTAAGGGGGGTTGTCTGGTGGGGGGTTCTCTGATCGTGAGGGCTCTCTGAAGAGGGGGGTCACTTGTGGTCGGGAGATCTCTTAAGCAGGGTTTTCTGGTGGGGGGGGTTCTCTTTTGGTGGGGGCTGTCTTATGCGGTCTGGGGGTGTCTTTTACAGCAGGGTCCCTGGTTGAGGGGGGCCCTTCAGGCATTTCCCCTTGGCTGTGCCAACCTGGCACCTTGCATTCAGAGAGGTGGGAAGCAGATGTTTACCTTCCTTACAATTACCTCCAGGGTGCCGGGGGGGGTACTTCATGGGAGGTGGGCTTTGTGTGTGGGGCGGAGGGGCTTATGCTGGGCTTGAGGGGCTCAGGTTGGGGATCTTTTCTGGGATGTGGGTTGTTTGACAGGTCTTCCCATTTGCAGTCTTTAAACCTTTTGAGCAGTCTGTCAACACCTCAACATTGAAGTTCTTTGAGAATAAAATGAAAGTCTTCCCATCTGCAGCCTTTAAACCCTTTAATAATCTGTCATCATGCCAAGTTCAAAGATCTGTGTGATGAAAGCAAAAACATTCCCTTTACTGTGAAGTGTTTTTTCCACTGTCACTTTCATTGCCCTTTATCTTTTTCAAACCTGTGTGCCTGCTTAGAAGTCTAAAAGCTGTGAACTATATTATTTCCATTCAATTTGCAGAATCGCTGGCGACCCGCGGCCGCGATGGTCGTCCTGGTTGGGGGGGGGGGTGAGGGAGGGTGGGGGGATCAGACTCCAGGGGGCCCTGCACGACGGCCAGACTCGCAGTCGGGGGCTACCGGTCGGCGGGCGCGCACGATCTGGAGGGGGCCTACCTCCTTCTGCGCTCTATTTCTAAGCTATTTCTATCACCAACAGACCAATACTTAGCTACGGACTGGCCCACCAGGTCAGGGGAACAAATGGCCTTTAGTTCGACCCGAGGAGTCTGGCTTGGCCTTGTTTATCTCAAATGTTTCGATTGTTCCCGGGGATCGCTCATTAGTATGTAGATGGCCGCTACATTATTATACAGATGGATACTTGTATCGATGCTGTCCCGGCTTTTGCAGAGTCTAATACACAGTAAACTTGCACCTGCTAGTTTCTGCCTGTGTTGGCTGAATTTCCTTCAGCCTTTGCTGTTCTCCATTTTACGTCCGGAATTGGCCAACCCAGTTGGCTACACTGGGCCTTGAACTTGGCCTCAACTAATTGGGTCTTTCCCAATCATCGGTATCGATTTTCCTCCAATAGAGGGGTGATTCCCTGATCGCTGGGCATGTCCTGGTGACTGTCAGTCAGCTTTGACTTAGCTTCTTCTGGCGCCGGGGAGTCTGTCCTAACATTGTGTATCTAAATGTTTCCCTTTTGTCCCTGGAGGTGGCTCATTAGGATGTAAATCATTTGGTAGTTTCTGTCCTGTCTGAGCGTTTAAGATTCTAATCAACAGACAGAGCTTGCACCTGCTTGTTTCTTAGCATTGTCCAATTTTCCCTGCAGTCTTTGCAAGTGTCCATTTTGTAATCGGGACGTGGCCATCCCAGATGGCGACAGGCTTATGACTTCTGCTTCTGAACTGGGTTCATGAGCTAGGGGTGCAGAGGGTAAAGGGAGGTTTATGGGGTTAAGGATGTGAGGGTGGTGAAGAGGGTGCTGTGGATAGGGGTATGAATGAGGTGAAGTGTGTGGGGGTAGGGGTGAAAGAGTAACGGGGTGAGGGAGATGAAGGTGTGTTAAGGTGATGGAGGTAAGGAGGGTGAGGGTCGATGTGCCTAGGAATGGAGGCGTGCCTTTTAAACTATCCACTTTGACACTGGCGTGACCGTGCCACCTCCTAGGGCCTGCAGGCAGAGATGACATGCCTGATTCCAGGGAGTCCCGCCATCCAAGAATTACCACCAATTGGCACAATCAGACAAAAGTTTGACTGCGACGTCAGATTCATCACAACCCCTATTTCCTCCTTCTAACTGGAAAATTCTGGCCTGAGTCCCATCAGCAGAGGATAGGACTGGTGCATGATCAAAGAGGCAGACCTTAAAGAGCACCTGAGAGAGAGAGGTAGGCAAGCAGAAAGATCTAGGGAGGAAACATGGAGATCATGGATTCGTCATCTGAGGGCATGGCCACTGATCGTAGAGCGATTAAAGTCGGGGGTATAGAGAAGGCTAGAATTAGACGGGTGCAATGATCTCAATGGGTGGTAGGGATGAAGGAAGCAATGAAGATAGGGAAGGGCAGTATTATGGGGAGGGACTTGAAGACAAGGATGAGAATTTTACTCGTTAAACTTTTGCCATTCCTTTTTGCATGCTTGTCCAAATATTCTGCTCTTGTCCTTGACTTCCTAAAGCTGAGAAAAAAGACTCACCTGCACGTATCTTAAATCTGGAATCTCCAAACCACACCCATGTATATTGAGGAAGAATAGCCGAATCAGACCCAATAGACACTTAGCAAGCTAGGTGGTGCTAGTAATTATATGGAAAAATAATCAGGGAACTGACTGCTTTTTGGCATATTAATGTGTAGCTATAGGTCAGGATCCAAGTGATTTAACTGATTTATTCAGTATTGTGTCTGTACCGCCAAGCATATTACCCAATTATAAGGTCTTTCATTGCAGTTCACATTTTACTTGTAACATTTTTAATTTACATTGGATATTATTTTTACATGTTTCAAATGAAGTATTTTCCTACTTAGTATAAACGTCAACATTCTCGGAAGTAATACCACACGCTGCTTAGCCATGATGTGGAACTTGATCTGATGCAATGTGCTGAACTTGCATTGTGTTAATCACACTTGGAACCAACATTTTCCCAGGTGATAATCAGTTCCCACGTTGCCGATTCTTACCCATTCTGTAACTGGAATTACAAAAATGTGCTTGTTCTGTCGGGCTACGCGTTGTTAAGAGTTGATTTAGAGTTATTTGGGAATAAATTGAGACTGCTAAAGCAAATTTAATCTAAGAGCCCATATGTTTAAAAATTCAATCTCACCTGAAAACCGTCCGACAGTGGATGGTGCTGTCAGCTTTTTATCATGAAACAGTCGAGGAGCCAGGGATACCCACGCTACTTATTGACGCCTTCTCAACCCTGCCCCTTGCCAGGTGTGGTGACCCTCAGGTTACATCAGCCCAGTTAGCTCTCTCTCAAAGCCTATGGTCCTCTGGGAGTAGGGCGACTTTCATTTAATTTCATTGACTGTTTGGAAGGAGGTTGGAAATTTGGAATTCACTTAAAGCCAGAACCTTTTGAAGGGAAGGCGCACCCCTGGCTCTAGACAGCAGGAAAATATTCTCAAATGGACAAAATGTTCAGAAACGTTACAAGGAGAGGATCCAGATCTTAGGTTGCATTTTCAAGGTCCTTGTCGATGCTGTCATAAGAACATAAGAACTAGGAGCAGGAGTAGGCCATCAGGCGCTGCGAGCTATTCAATGAGATCATGGCTGATCTTTTGTGGACTCAGCTCCATTTTGCCCGAACACCATAACCCTTTTATTCCTTTATTCTTCAAAAAAACTATCTATCTTTATCTTGAAAACATTCAATGTTGAAGGAGCCTCAACTGCTTCACTGGGCAGGGATTTCCATAGATTCACAACCCTTTGAGTGAAGAAGTTCCTCCTGAGCTCAATCCTAAATCTACTTCCCCTTATTTTGAGGCTATGCCCCCTAGTTCTGCTTTCACCCGCCAGTGGAAACAACCTCCCCACATCTAGTCTATCTATTCCCTTCATAATTTTATATGTTTCTATCAGATCCTCCTGCATCCTTCTAAATTCCAACGAGTACAGTCCCAGTCTACTCAACTTCTCCTCATAATCCAAGCCCCTCAACTCTGGGATTAACCTAGTGAATCTCCTCTGCACATCCTCCAGCGCAAGTACGTCCTTTCTCAGGTAAGGAGACCAAAACTGAACACAATACTCCATGTGTGGCCTCACTAACACCTTATACAATTGCAACATAACTGTCGTGTTGGGTGTTCCGATACACAAATGAACCAACATGGCTGTAGATGGTACAACTCTGTTTTATTGTTCTGTACAATAATAACTATTAACTTCTGGCTGAGGTTCGTACTTCACCAGCTAACCTGTGGACCCAGCCCTTGCACTAACTTGGTGAGGCACTCAGCACATGGTGTATGTCTGAGTGGCACTGTGAGCTCTGTGCTCTGAGCTATCTCTTGGTAGAATGAGCGGGAACTGTGGTGTTCCCTGTTTTATAGTGCGTGTGCTCTCACTGGTGATTGGCTGCGATGTTGTGTGTGTGTTGGTTGGTCCAACTACCTGTCCTTCAGTGTGTGTGTGATTGCACCATGATATGTTAATGTGGATATCATGACATCCCCCTTTTCACAAGGATATGTGCCTACATGCTAATAAATATTGGTGTGTACTGAATGCATCTAAGTATGTGTGTGCAATATTTACAACATGTACATGAGGCTAAACTATATACAGAGGAAGGTGTCAGGTGCAACAGAGCAATGAGGTTGTACCAATAACAGAACAAATGCAATCAGCAAACGACGAGAGAAAACTTCTGGAACGACAAGAAAGAAACACGTTAACAGTCTGTAAAACAATTCAGTGAGTCCAATGTGCTAACAGGCTCATAAATCCAGTCTATCAGGTGGGCACCGAATTCGGGTTGACCGCCTCAAAGGTGGGTCAGGATCCACCTGCTGAGGAATGGGCCTGGCCACCGGCGAGAGAGGAATAGGCAGAGTGGCAGGAAGCTCAACAAAGTCGACATCAGGGACAACAGGAGGGCGTGGCACCGGTGCATGATCTCGTAGTGAGCGCGGAAGCGGCCGAAGGGCCCGCCGATTATGCCGGCGAATTGAGCCATCAGGCATGCGAACCAGGAACGAGCGGGGAGCCACGTGGCGAAGAACCTCGGCGGTTGCTGACCAGCCACCCTTCGGTAGGTGTATGCGGACGTTGTCTCCAGGTGCCAGGGCAGGAAGATCAGTTGCCAGAGCGTCATGTGCCACCTTCTGCTGAGCACGCTGTTCTTGCATCCTTTGCAATACTGGAGCATGGTCGGGTTCAGGAACATGAATGGACGGCACAGTGGTCCTGAGGGTGCGACCCATCAACAGCTGGGCTGGCGAGAGGTCCGTGGACAGTGGGGCCGAGCGATAGGCCAGCAGGGCTAAACAGAAATCAGATCCGGCATCAGCAGCCTTGCAGAGGAGCCGCTTCACGATATAGACGCCCTTTTCCGCCTTGCCATTCAACTGGGGATGCAAAGGATTGGACGTCACGTGTGTGAAGTTGTATGAAGTGGCAAATGAAGACCATTGTTGGCTCGCAATACAGGGCCCGTTGTCAGACATGACGGTGAGCGGAATTCCATGGCGAGCGAAGGTTTCTTTGCAAGCTCGGATGACACTGATGATGTCATGTCGTGCAGGCGTATGACCTCCGGATAATTTGAAAAATAGTCAATTAGAATGAAGTAGTCCCTGCCGAGCGCATGAAAGAGGTCCACACCCACCATTGCCCAGGGGGACGTGACCAACTCATGGGGCTGAAGGGTCTCAGGGGGCTGCGCCGGCTGAAACCAGTGGCAGGTGGGCAGTTGAGCACCATGTTAGCGATGTCGTTGCTGATGCCCGGCCAGTACACAGCTTCTCGGGCCCTCCGCCTGCACTTTTCAACTCCGAGATGGCCTTCGTGCAGTTGTTCGAGGACAAGCCGGTGCATGCTGTGTGGGATCACAATCCGGTCCAACTTTAGGAGGACACCATCAATGATGGCCAAGTCGTCCCGGACATTGTAGAATTGTGGGCACTGCCTCTTGAGCCACCCTTCCGTCATGTGGCGCATTACACGCTGCAGAAGGGGGTCAGCGGCAGTCTCATAGCGAATGTGGGCCAGACGTGCGTCTGTAGCCGGCAGATTGGCCGATGTGAAGGCTACTTGTGCGTCGACCTGACAAATGAACCCCTCCGATTCGGGCGGTGTGCTCACTGCCATGGACAGAGCATCCGCGATGATGACGTCCTTTCCCGGGGTGTAGACAAGTTGGAAGTCGTACCTCCGTAGGTTGAGCAGAATGCGCTGGAGGCGAGTGGTCATATCGTTGAGGTCCTTCTGAGTGATGCCGACCAGAGGGCGATGGTCGGTCTCCACAGTGAACTGCGGAAGACCATACACATAATCGTGGAATTTGTCGATGCCGGTCATCAAACCCAGGCACTCCTTTTCAATCTGGGCATAGCGCTGTTCTGTGGTGGTCATGGCCCGCGAGGCATAGGCAACCGGGGCCCATGATGCAGTGTCATCCCGTTGCAGGAGTACCGCCCCAATGCCGGACTGGCTGACGTCAGTCGAGATCTTTGTGTCCCGAGTGGTGTCGAAGAACGCCAATACCGGGGCGGTGATGAGCTTGATCTTGACCTCCTCCCATTCCCTTTGGTGTGCGGGCAGCCACTGGAATTCCGTGGTCTTCTTGACCAGGTGGCGAAGAGCCGTTGTGTGCGAGGCAAGGTCGGGAATAAACTTCCCCAGGAAATTGACCATCCCGAGAAAGCGTAATACTGCCTTCTTGTCTGCTGGCTGCGGCATGGCTGCAATGGCTGCCACTTTGTCGGCATCCGGCCGCACCCCTGACCGGGATATGTGGTCCCCCAGAAACTTTAGCTCAGTATGGCCAAAAGAGCACTTGGCTCGGTTGAGGCGCAGGCCCTGATCTCGTATCCGTGCAAAGACACGCTGGAGACGACTGATATGCTCCTGTGGTGTGGTCGACCAGATGATAACGTCGTCTACATAGACGCGTACCCCTTCGATGCCCTCCATCATCTGTTCCATGATGCGATGGAACACCTTGGATGCCGAGCTGATACCGAATGGCATCCTATTGTAGCAGTATCTGCCAAATGGAGTGTTGAAAGTGCACAGCTTCCTGCTGGACTGATCCAGTTGAATCTGCCAAAAACCCTTTGAGGCATCAAGCTTGGTGAATATTTTTGCCCGAGTCATTTCACTCGTGATTTCTTCCCGTTTGGGTATGGGGTAGTGTTCCCTCATGATATTGTTGCTCAGGTCTTTTGGGTCGATGCAGATCCGGAGCTCGCCGGAAGGCTTTTTTACGCACACCATGGAGCTGACCCATGGCTTTGGCTCCGTGACCCGGGAAAGCACTCCTTGGTCCTGCAGGTCCTGCAGCTGCTGCTTGAGGCGGTCCTTGAGTGGTGCTGGGACTCTACGAGGTGCGTGAATGACTGGGGTGGCGTCCGGTTTGAGCCGTATTTTGTATGTGTAGGGCAGTGTGCCCATGCCCTCAAAAACCTCCTGGTTGTGGGCGAGGAGTGAGTGGAGCTGTGCCCTAATGTCTGTATCCGGGAAATCGGACGTGCCTTCTGGAGACAGAGTGTGCACCCGCTGAACGAGGTGGAGGATCTTGCAGGCCTGTGCGCCTAACAGAGAGTTCTTCGAGGATCCAACTATCTCAAAAGACAATGTGGCTGTATGTGAATTGTGTGTAACCTCGAGCTGGCAGGACCTCATGGCCGGGATAACGTTTCCGTTATAGTCAAACAGCTGACAGTGGGACGGCAGAATCGTTGGTTTAACCTTCAAGGTGTGGAAGGCTGACCATGAAAGGAGATTGGCGGAGGCACCAGTGTCCAAGCGGAATATGATTGGTGATCGGTTGACCGTTAGGGTGGCACACCACTCATTGCCCGGATCAATGCTGTGCATTGGCATCGGCTGGTGGTTCCGACTTCGGGACATCCTGTTCTTGTTTATTACCGCAACGCGGAAGGGTTCCCGGTCATCAGTATCACCGGTCTGCATATCGTCAGGGTTTGACTCAGTGTATGGGGGCTGAATGGCCCGCACGTCCCTGCGAGGCTGGCGGAATTGCGGAGAGTTGGCAGGTTGAGCTGCTCGACAGCAGGCAGCGTAGAGGCCTATCCTGTCACAGCGGAGGCATTGTCGCGCTTTGGCCGGACATTGCCGCTTTAAGTGTGCGGATCCACAGTTGCCGCACGTCGTGATGTCATGGCGGGGCAGCGCGGTAGCATTGTGGGTAGCATAATTGCTTCACAGCTCCAGGGTCCCAGGTTCGATTCCGGCTTGGGTCACTGTCTGTGCGGAGTCTGCACATCCTCCCCGTGTGTGCGTGGGTTTCCTCCGATTGCTCCGGTTTCCTCCCACAGTCCAAAGATGTGCAGGTTAGGTGGATTGGCCATAATAATTTGCCCTTAGTGTTGGGTGGGGTTACTGGGTTATGGGGATACGGTGGAGGTGTTGACAGAGGATAGGGTGCTCTTTCCAAGAGCCGGTGCAGACTCGATGGGCCGAGTGGCCTCCTTCTGCACTGTAAATTCTATGATTCTATGATTCTATGGCGCTCGTTGTGCCATCGCGCATGCGCGGTGCGGTCCTGCATAGAGTGCACCTGCACATCACGTTCCTCTGCGTCAACGTCCCTCTTTTGGCGCGTACAAGTGCAGGAGGCCTCAGAAAGCGCGCGAAATGGCCGCCCTCGTCCGGGCCGCGAGCCGGGAGGAACTCGATCGACTGGACCCGCTTGGCCACGTAAGACCCCTGCCGTGCCGATTCGGCCGCCTGGATTTGGGAGTACCGGCTGGTCGCGTTTTCGTGGAGGACGCAGGTCTCGATGGCAGTCGCTAGGGTGAGGGACTTTATTTTGAGGAGTTGCTGGCGTAGGGTAACCGAGGTGACCCCCAAAACTATCTGATCCCGAATCATGGAGTCGGAAGTGGCCTCATAGCCGCAGGACTGTGCGAGGATACGGAGGTGTGTCAAATACGATTGAAAAGGCTCATCCTTACCCTGCAGGCGCTGCTGGAAGAGGTACCTCTCAAAGCTCTCATTAACTTCCATGCTGAAGTGTTCCTCAAATTTTAGAAGGACCTTCTCGTATTTCGTCTTGTCCTCGCCTTCCGCGAATGCCAGGGAGTTGTAGATGTGGATGGCGTGTTGCCCCGCTGTGGCGAGGAGGAGGGCAATCTTCCTGGTGCCCGATCCCTGTCTGGCTTCTAGGAAGAGTTGGAAGCGCTGTTTAAACAGCTTCCAGTTGACGCCAAGATTTCCAGCAATTCGGAGCGGCTGCGGCGGGCTGATGGTTTCCATGGCGCAGGATGGCAGATAGCTGATGAGGTGCAGGTAGGTCTCACAGTCGCTGGCGAGTTTCCAGCCCTGCTATCATGTTGTGTTGGGTGTTCCGATACACAAATGAACCAACATGGTTGTAGATGGTACAACTCTGTTTTATTGTTCTGTGCAATAATAACTATTAACTTCTGGCTGAGATTTGTACTTCACCAACTAACCTGTGGACCCAGCCCTTGCACTATCTTGATGAGGCACTCAGCACATGGATTATGTCTGAGTGGCACGCTGTGAGCTCTGTGCTCTGAGTTATCTCCTGGTAGAATGAGCGGAAACTGTGGTGTTCCCTGTTTTATAGTGCGTGTGCCCTCACTGGTGATTGGCTGTGATGTTGTGTGGTGTTGGTTGGTCCAACTACCTGTCCATCAGTGCGTGTGTGTGATTGCACCATGATATGTCAATGTGGATATCATGACAATAACCTTCCTGGTCTTCACGTCCATCCCTCTAGCAATGAAGGACAAACTCCATTTGCCTTCTTAATCACCTGTTGCACCTGTAAACCAACTTTTTGTGGTTTACACTAGGACACCCAGGACACCCAGGTCCCTCTGCACAGCAGGACGTTTTAATATTTTATCATTTAGATATTAATCCCTTTTGTTGTTATTCATACCAAAATGGATAACCTCACATTTGTCAACATTGTATTCCATCTGCCAGAATGTAGCCCATTCACTTAAACTATCCAAATCCCTCTGCAGACTTCCAGTATCCTCTGCACTTTTTGCTTTACCACTCATCTCAGTGTCATATGCAAACTTGGACACATTGCACTTGGTCCCCAACTCCAAATCATCTGTATAAATTGTGAACAATTGTGGGCCCAAAACTGATCCCTGAGGGACACCACTAGCTACTGATTGACAACCAGAGAAACACCCATTAACCCCACTCTTTATTTTCTATTAATTAACCAATCCTCTATCCATGCATCCTGATCATATGCAGCAACCTTTTGTGTGGCACCTCGTCAAAAGCTTTCTGGAAATCCAGATATAAATCCTATATCCATAGGCTCCCCGTTTTCTATTGCACTGGTAATGTCCTCAAACAATTCCACTAAATTAGTTAGGCATGACCTGCCCTTTATGAACCCATGCTGCGTCAGTCCAATTGGACAATTTCCATCGAGAGCCTCGCTATTTCTTACTTGATGAGAGATACCAGCATCTTTCCTACTATCAAAGTTGAGCTAACTGGCCTACAATTGCCCACTTTCTGCCTACCTCTCTTTTTTTGGTGTCACGTTTGCTATTTTCCAAACCGCCGGGACCACCCCAGAGTCTAGTGAATTTTGCTAAATTATCACGAGTGCATTTGCAATTCCCCTAGCCATCTCTTCTGGCGACCGAAAGAAGAGAGAGATCTTGTTCTTTCAAGGGACCGAAGGGGATTCTGAAAAAAATTATGCCAGGAGTTTAATTTCTAGGATATGGCTACAATGCGGAAAATATGTTTAATGACCACATCAGAGTTGCCAAGATCGGAATCTTACCTCTCACCGAAATAGCTGGCTCCTCACACCTGCAGCTGTAATATTATGAACAGCCCTATACTTTTCTTCCTTGTCTTCTCGACTACAATTACCGCATAACACTTTGCTCTTTTTCTTTCTCCTCCTGCTCCCGCACACAGCACCTTGACCTCCGACCACTCCCCGTTCCCACACATGACACCTTTCACACAATGTTCAAGCACATTTTTGCAGCAGCCCACCTGCCTGTTTTAGCAGAGGATTGTGTGCAACAAATGGCAGGAAGCCAGCAACTAGAGGAGGCTAAGCACACTCTTTGCTCTCTGTCTTCAGTAGAAATGTCCTGGATGGAAGATCAGCAACTTTCCACCTCCCCCACCATTGTCATTAGGGATGCATCTCCTTAGACTACTCTTTCTTCATGCACCATGCCCTGAAAGGGCATTAATCAGCATGGGCCTCTGTCTTGATCCATGATCATGCTTGACATGAAATGTAGTGGTTTACTGTTACCATCTGCAGATGGCTGATCAGGAAACTCTGCCACTCTTACTGCCTGCCATTGTTGTATCGGAAGGATTTACAGGTTGATAATCAACCTGTTTGGCCATGTTAGAAATGTTCCTTCTCAGACCAGCAAGTCTTGGGGCAGGGTTCAAACCTGGAGTGTCTGGCTCAAAGGTATGTGTCATGTTGGGTGTTCTGGTTCACAAACAAGCCAACAATGCTGGAAGTGGTGAAACGCTATTTTATCAACTGTTCAACTATTCTAACATACTGTAAACGTGGGTATAAGCAATACCAGCTTAACTGTGGACCCTTTCCTATCACTAGCTATAGTGAGGCACTTAGCACATGGTGAATGTCTGTGATGCAGGCTGTGAGCTCTGTGCTCTGAGCTGGCTGCTGCTAGAATGAGCGGGAACTCTCCTGGCCCCTGTCTTTATAGTGCTTGTGCTCTCACTGGTGATTGGCTGTGGTGTTATGTATGCTGGTTGGTCCTACTGCATGCTCATCAGTGTGTGTCTGTGATTGCACCATAATGTACTGATGTATATTATGACATCCCAATTTTTTACAAAGAACATGTGCCTATGTGAGAATAAATAACGTGTAATGAGTGTATCTGACTATGTGTGTGCAGTATTTACATAACTATGTACATGAGGCTAGTCTATATACACGGGAAGGTGCCTGGTGCAGAGAAAAGAAAAACAAGGTGTTACACCAACAACAAAACTAATAACGAATGCTATAAACAAACTCGTGAAATGCTGAAACAGGATGAAAGAACAAAGCATTGAGTCCAACATTGTAAGGCTCATAAATCAAGTCTCTGAGGTGGGCGACGAATTTGGGTTGACCGTCAGGGTGGCACACCACTCATCGTCCAGATCAATGCTGTGTACCAACAGCAGCTGGTACTTTCAATTCGGGGACAGCCTGTTCTTGGTTATGACAGTGGGTCGAAAAGGCTCCCTGTCCTCGGTGTCACTAGTCTGCATGAAGTCAGGATCGGACTCAGTGAAGGTGGCTTGGATTGCCCGAACATTCCTGCGAGGCTTGTTAAATCGTTGCGAGTTGGCAGGCTGGGCTGCTCGACAGCAGGCAGCATAGTGGCCAAGCTGCCACAGTGTAGGCACTGTCGCGATTTTGTAGGGCATTGCTGCTTTAAGTGGGCGGAGCGTCAGTGTGTTTGTTGCACCACCGCACATGCGCGGTGCGGTCTTGTGTGGTGCGGGCCTGCGCATTGCGTTCCTCCATGTCACCGTCCCCTCGTTTGGCGCGTGCAAGCATGGGAGGCCTCGGAAAGTGCACAAAATGGCCGCCCTCCTCCAGACTGCGGCCCGGGAGGTGTTCGATCGTTTGGACCCGTTCCGCCTCATGGGGACCTTGCCGCGCCATTCCAGCTGCCTGTATGTAGGAGTACCGGCTGGTGGCATTCTCATGCAGGACACATGTCTCGATGGCAGTCGCTAGGGTTAGTTGCTTAACTTTAAGGAGCTGCTGACGCAGGGTGTCCGACATGACCCCAAAAACAATCTAGTTGTGTATCATGGAGTCGGAGGTAGGCCCATAGCCGCAGGATTGGGCGAGGATGCGGAGGTGTGTTAAATATGATTGGAAAGGCTCGTACTTACCCTGCAAGCGCTGCTGGAACAGGTACCTTTCGAAGCTTTCGTTGATTTCAACACTGAAGTGTGTGTCGAATTTGAGGAGCACCGTCTTTTACTTGGTCTTGTCCTCGTCGTCCGCGAATGTCAGGGAGTTAAAGATGTGGATGGAATGTTGCCCAGCCGTGGAGAGAAGAAGGGCTATCTTCCTGGTGTCCGATGCATTCTCCCTGTCCGTGGCCTCGAGGAAGAGCTGGAAGCGCAGTTTAAATATCTTCCAATTTACCCCGAGATTGCCAGCAATGCGGAGCGGCGGCGGCGGGTTGATGTTCTCCATGCTGTAGGATGCCGGAATACTGAGAAGTTGCAGGTAGGTCTCACAAGTGCTACATTGCGGCCACTCCTTGTACCATGTTGTGTTGGGTGTTCTGGTTCACAAACTGGAAGTGGTGTAACGCTATTTTATGAACTGTTCAACTATGCTAACAGACTGTAAATGTGGGTATAAGCAATACCAGCTTAACTGTGGACCCTGTCCTATCACTCGCTATAGTGAGGCACTCAGCACATGGTGAATGTCTAGGATGAAGGCTGTGAGCTCTGTGCTCTGAGCTGGCAGCTGCTAGAATGAACGGGAACTCTCCTGTCCCCTGTCTTTATCGTGCTTGTGCTCTCACTGGTGATTGGCTACGGTGTTATGTATGCTGGTTGGTCCTACTGCATGTCCATCAGTGTGTGTATGTGATTGCACCATAATGTACTGATGTATATTTTGACAGTATAGATGCTAACCACTGCGCCACAAGATCTTCCTCCTAGAAGTATGAGGACAGGTAAATGAGCATACAAGACAGGCAAGGCATCAAAATGACAGATTTTGTTAGAATGATTCAGTTATTCCAGTTACACTTGGATTCACGGTGTGTGGAGTTGATAGAATCATTTTTTTTCCCTTCAGGATTTGAATTGAAATTGAATCTGAATAAATACTTAACCCACAAGCTATTTTCTAGATGGATCAGAAATCTGCCTGGCTCACAATCTCTCTATAATTTTGCGAAATAGAGATAGAACGTTTTAATTTTATGCTTAGTTGGAGAGGTTTCTCTCAATAACTTGTAGTTTTCAATATTAAAAACAGGAAATGCAGGAAGTACTCAGCAGGTGAGGCAGCACCTGTGGAGAGAGACACAACACGAATGTTTCAGGCCATTTACTTTCCATTTTTTCCCAACTCTGATACCAGACCACTAACCTGAGACATTAATTCTGTTTTTCTCACCACATATATTGCTAAGTATTTGCAGTATTTTTGTTTTTATTTCAAATTTACAGTGTTCATTGTCACAATCAATGTTATGGCCGGCACGGTAGCACAGTGGTTAACACTGTTGCTTCACAATGCCAGGGTACCAGGTTCAATTCCCAGCTTGGGTCACTGTCTCCGCGGAGTCTGCACTTTCTCCCTGTGTCTGCGTGGGTTTCCTCCAGGTGCTCCGGTTTTCTCCCACAAATCCCGAAAGATGCGCTTGTTAGGTGAATTGGACATTCTGAATTCTCCCTCAATGTACCTGACCAGGCATCGTAGTATGGCGACTAGGGGCTTTTCACAGTAACTTCATTGCAGTATAAGCCTACTTGTGACATTAATAAAGATTATTATTATTCCAGCTGATGTAATTACTGGACAAGTCTGATCTCAGGGTGGAACCTGAATAGATCCTGGGCTGGATTCTCCATTAGTGGGACCATCCATTTCACCGGCAGTCCCTTCACGGCCACGGATTTCCCAATGTTGTGAGGGTGCCCACACGTGTAAACCCCATTGGCCAGCTGCCGGAGAATTCCGCTGCCGATAGGGGAATTAAATGGGGGCGGTGGGACGGAGAATCCTGCCACCTAACCTTTGTATTTTGTTTAGAAACGTGGGGGGCAACTACTGAACAGAGTCACAGGTGTCTGCTGCTGAACTTTTAATAAAATAACAAAACATTTCTTCAACAAGAAAGGATGAGCTATAATAGATTACTACTTCACCCCCAACTATGCATTTACAGATATATACAGATTCGTAAGGGTAGTACAAGTTTGAAAATCGATCACATATTCTAATTGTATCAGAGAATACGCAGTCCGTTTAAACCAATAGGCGATCTGTGGTCAGACACCCCAGGCTCTGAAACCAAGTGACAGATGCCACCCAAAACAACTTCTGTGGATCTCTCATCAGTGACCCTCCACCCCAGATGCTTGTCACAATGTGAGTCAATTGGTCTCACTGGCACTCCATCTTTCAGACAAGAGTTTCCAATCTCCACTCTTGAAGAACATACCTTGTAAACTCCTCCCAAATGACACTTTCCCTCAGATGTCCAAAGATGTACATGTTAGGTGGATTGGTCATGCTAAATTGCCCCTTAGTGTCCAGAAGGTCAGGTGGGGTCACTGGGTTATCGGAGCAGGGTGGGGGCATGTGTCTGGGTGGGGTGCCCTTTTGGAGGATCGGTGCAGACTTGATGGGCCGGATGGTCCGCTCCTGCTCTGTAAGGATTCTATGATTCTATGTCTTCATCAAGGAACCACCTTAAGGGTTTCAACCTCTTCTTCTGGTGTTCCCGTGCCCTGGAGCTCTAAGTGCTTTCAAACTTTGCCTTCCACACAATCTCTCAGATACCCAGCTGTAGGATCTATTCCCAACACCTTCCCCTCGAAAGAAAGAAAGCTTCCCAACCATGAAGGTTTCTTTACAATAGCTTTACACCTACTTCACACCAACTTAACATCATGAATGTTTAACAAAACAACTCATCACATCATACACATAGACTTGTCATCACGCTTCACAACTATAATTGTCATATTGTATGATTACAATGATTTAAGTAAAACAAAGTCAATGAATCTAACAAGACAACAGAATTTGTACATCATAGCATTTTCATAACTCCACCTTGGGGTTTTGTTTCCCCCTTATTCCCAGCCTTTAACTCAGCAAATATTTTTTCATTAAGTCCACAATCCAATTGTCCATTTCATTAGCTGTCAGCATAATTCCATTCTCAAGCTTATATTCAGTAATCAACTGCAGTGAAATCTCATTTCGATTTAGCAAAAGTCAAGAAGGCATTTTTGTGAATTAACATCTTGGGCGTCATTCTCCGACCCCCCCCGCCGGGTCGGAGAATGGCCGTTGGCCGCCGTGAATCCCGCCCCCGCCGAAGTCTCCGGTACCGGAGATTGGGCGGGGGCGGGAATCGGGCCGCGCCGGTTGGCGGGACCCCCCGTTCAATTCTCCGGCCCGGATGGGCCAAAGTCCCGCCCAGAAATTGCCTGTCCCGCCGTCATAAATCAAACCTGGTATTTACCGGCGGGACCAGGCGGCGTGGGTGGGCTCCGGGGTCCTGGGGGGGGGGGGGCGCGGGGCGATCTGACCCCGGGGGGTGCCCCCACGGTGGCCTGGCCCGCGATCGGGGCCCACCGATCCGCGGGCGGGCCTGTGCCGTGGGGGCACTCTTTCCCTTCCGCCTCCGCTACGGTCTCCACCATGGTGGAGGCGGAAGAGACTCTCCCCACTGCGCATGCGCGGGAAACGTTCAGCGACCGCTGACGCTCCCGCGCATGCACCAGGAAACTGTCAGCGGCCGCTGACGCTCCCGCGCATGCGCCGCATTTCCGTGCCAGCTGGCGGGGAAACAAACGCCATTTCCGCCAGCTGGCGGGGCGGAAATCCCTCCGGCGTCGGCCTAGCCCCAGCATTCCGCACCATTGGGCCGGCGCGATGCCCGTCTGATTGGCGCCGTCTTTGGCGCCAGTCGGCGGACATCGCGCCGTTGGGGGAGAATTCCGTCCCTTATATCTTCTCTGGTCAAAATCTCTTTTAGTCGCTCTTGAGACGTTTCTGATGCTCACTGAAAAGGATGTTGTAGCCCTGCCTGGTTTGATCTCTAAACTTTTTATGATCTTGCTGTTTCTCCAAGTCGTACTTCGAAGATGTCTTTTCCACTTCTCTTTGAGCACTATCAATTACTTCCTCCCTCTGGCTTTTCATTATTCATTCTAACCCGACTACTCTTTTACATAATTTACAGTCTATGTCAGCCCATTACACAGCAGGTATTAAATAGTCTTCTGCAAACTGTTCATTTGCCTGTATTCCAACTGCTGTATCCTGTGTTTTTGCACTGACAAGCACCTGGAAATTAATGTCTCTGGCCATTGACCTGGAAGGATCATTTTGCAATTTTAGTCCTTTTTGTTAACATTCCGTAATGTTTAATTCTGCAGGCAGTTCAGTTGTTCTACTAATGTCCATTACTGAGTTGGAGCATCATTAAAGTTACTTGGATCAGTCTTTTGTTCAATTGGATTACAATTCAGCCATGTTTTTTTTATTCACAGAACAACTTCTGAACTGTGACACTCCATACCATAGATCTTCTATTTCATTACCTCCAGTTTGCTTCCAGGTTTAAGAATCTCATTGAAGTTTTAACCATTCATTATTTGTGGTTTCTAATTCTAATTTCGATTCACCAACAACTCCTTTTCCTGATTAAGGCATTTGCCATAATATTTCGTAAAGGCTTCTGATACTTGAAGTTAATCACATTTTAACTGAAAATCTACCTTTGATATGTCTTCATTTACAAGTTTATAATTTACATAGCTCAGTCAAGTGTTCAATTTTCCATGACTGATTCTCAATTGTTCTCACCAATTCTCTTTTTTATTAAAAAATTCCTCTTTCATACATGAAAAATAGTTTTCTATGTCAATCGGGTTTTCCTTCAATTGCTTATTATCGCAATAAGCATTTCTTTATTGACCACAGTAGCATTAGGGGTTGGTTAAGTTCACTATGATCAACCACCTGCTGCCTTACAGTTTGTGCCACATTAATATCTCTGCTATCTAAATCATTACCCAGAATAAAATCTACCCCATCAGTCAGTGATTTCAGAATAATTCCCATATTTACAAAGTCACTTCTGTGCAAAGAAACAGGTTCATAAATTCCATTAAAACTGTCCACAACACAAATTGTATCAAGTAAGTAAATTTGCCGGAGTCCCAGATGACCATAAGTTGCTATATGTGAAGACCTGGACCTGATGGATGGCTCGAAATGTCCACTAACCGGTCTCAGGTTTGCAGGTCCAATTGCAGGTTAGTTGAACTCAGAAGAGGGTTCTCTGGCTAGAGGTTAGCCACACACAATTTAAAGCAAGGTCAAGATAGAAAGAGTCAGTTAGGGTAGCCTTCCTTCAACAACTTGTTCCCCAACAAGACTGACTTCAAAACCAGAAGGTTTACAACTTAAGCTTTTTTTTCTCTCTCCCATGTGATTTCCAAAAAAAACCCCAGATCTTCCTCAAGTACCAGAAAGGTCAGGTGATTTCTTGTAGGACTGTTTGTTGCCAGTTCAAAGGTGAACCAATGGCCTTCAAACAAAATCTCAGATCAGCATCCAAATGTACAGACCACGCCACCTCCTTCCATTTTGTGAAAGGAAAATTCAGTCTTGAGAAATACGACTGGAACATCATGGTACTTTCTTAAAATGTATGTTTGTAAAGTAGTGCATCACGTACATGCAAAAAAACCACCTAAATTACTTGGGAAAATTAAGAAAGGGCTGCGAATGTCCAATAGTCTTTAGGTGTCCATTGCATTCACTTCAGGGATAGTGTGCTGGATTCTCCATTTCTCAGTGCAGAGGATCTGTGGCGTTTTTTGTGGAAAAGAATCGGCGGCGCCCTCTCACCGATCCTGAGACCGGTGAGGGGATAGAAGCTGCACCGCATAAAACCCTAGGAATCTACAAAATAAACGGCCAGGGAATGGCTGGGTCCGTGGCCGCGCATGCACACGCCAACGACCTGCAGCGGTCGCGCTGTAAAACATGGCGCCAACCGTGCACGGACCCGACCTGCCAGATTGTGCCCCCCCCCCCCCCCCCCCCCCCCCAGGCCACCCCCAACCAATCCCCCAGCGGTTCTCCCACCTGACTGTGGTGGCACTGGACACAGTCCGCAGCCGCCACGCCGGGTTTCCAACCACTGAGACCACACATCCACCGCGCGGTCGGGAACTTGGCCCATCGGGGGCAGAATATAGGGGGGGGGACCTTCAGGTGATGCGCTGAGGCCATTCCACCGGCTTGCGGTGCGCACCGCGATGTTGCCATTTCGGAGAGGGCGGAGCATACAAAACCTGCGTCACACAGGCACCGCCGCCCATTTCGACGTCAATAGGGATTCTCCGCCCAATCGGCGATTACAAAATCAGCATCGGGGAACGAAGAATCTCTCCTGGTGACTCAAAACTTGCAATCCTAGGACCAAGTTTGTGCCAGATTTCAGATTTTGCCGATTTATATGTCAGAGTGTTTGTGTTGGGGGACGCAGGTCAGGTGGTGTTGACGATCACTCAGAGCACCGGAAAAGGCCGGCACACAAAGCTGACAACTGGTCCATGCACACTACTACGTCAATGCTGCACCTAGCCAAGCAAGTCAGTAAGTTACCTGACACATTTAATGACAGTTGCAATTTCTGCTTGGCAACATGTAAAAATGTCTGGTTTTCAGACATCTCTAGTTTTCAGATAGCTGGCTTTTACTGACTTGACCTGTAGGTCATTCTCAATTCATTGCCAAGATACAATACAGAAGTTTCTGCTTGGCGTACAAGACAGAGACTTAGTGAACTGACCCTTCAAATGCGGCCAAAAGTGAATTGCTCATTCGAGAACAGGTGTAGACACAATGAACATTCTGTGCTGTAATATGTCTGTGAAGATGGTAGACCCAAGGCAGAGAGTCATTTTGCAGGTTGTCTCTTGTAGAAGCATTTCACTCCCATAAAATTTCCCATTGCACTTGCTTGTTTATATTCTGTTTCACACCTCAAAGACTTTTATGAGCCTCTGCAGATCCACTATTGCAGTATGCCGATATCTCGAAGTTAAGTGCTACCACTTCCTCTTTTTCTCAGCAGAACACACTTCACTGCTTTTGATATGGTTATGAGCTGTCAATCATAGCTAGATGTCTCCAAACATTGTGTTAGTTCACAGCAGGCTACTTGAGATTCATTCAAGCATGAAGGGAAATGAAAATAAATCATCCAGACACCTGGCTGTCTGGAAGCTGTCAATTACAGGTGACTAAAGCTATTTCTCTTTGAGGAGAATAGAAGCCTTGCAGATCAAAGCATCTGAGGGTGATGAAAGTCTTGTGATGTGGTTTTAACTTTCTATTAAGTTACAATTGCTGCCTCCTAGACAGCTGTCTGAGGCAGCAGGTGTAAGGCACAGGTGAGTGAAAACGTAGTGATGATTTCATTGTTTCTACCTGGATGGCACTTGAGCTTCCAAGCAGGGAGTGACTGATCGTGGTTGGGGAAGGGGTGGGGGTGGGTGGTTCTCTGCTATGAAGGGGATTGTCTACTATGAGGGGGGGTTCCCTCTTATGGGGGGCTTTCTGGTATGTTGGGGTCTCTGATATAGGGGATTCCCTGATAGGGGTGTTCCTTTTTATGAGGGTTATCTGCTATGGGGGACCTCTGCTATGGGAGGTTCTCTGTTATGGGGGGACTTCCCAATGGAATCCCTTGTGATCCCCACCATGCATAAATTTGCAAGGCAAAGGACACTGAATCTCTTCTGAGTGCCCCTCCCAGACACAATGTGAAACAAAAGCGATTCAGCACTTGCGGGAGATCTTAGCCTCCCGAATGGAGAATTCAGCCCCAGGTGTGCAGTCCGTGAGCATTTTATTTTTGACTGGATCTTTTTCACACGCTGATGCCTGAACAGCATGCCTGCACTGGAGGCACCGTTCCACCATTGAGGCAGGTGGCACCACTCAGACATTGAAGTGCGAGGGTTCCTCAATGAGGACCTTCTCACGGCCACTACTGAATTCACTGCATAGATGTGATGACCACACTGGTTGGCTCAGAGCTCTTTGAAGCCCCAGCCCGGGTGGTCAGGGACATGGCTGGTCAGTGCCTTGGCACTGCCTCCTGTCACCCCTGCCACAGTGCCAGGGGGCAATGCCAGGTTGCCACTGTCAAGGGCGGAGGTCTGAAGGCTGCGTGCGAATGGGGGAGCCAGAAAGGGGGGGGGGTGGCTGAAGAGGGGCCCTGAAGAGGGGCTTTTTGCGACCCCATAGCAGGGTGCTGCCCACTTGGAGGGCAGGGGGGGTCTGATGACAGCGATGGGGGGGGGGGGGGTATTTGCAGGTGAAAAGGGAGGGGTTTCTTGCTAGTGTGAAGGGGGCTAACTGTATGGTTATTCTGAGATTGGAATGCCCTTTGTAAGGGAAACTTGATCTCTTAGGATTCCTCCTGGCTCCAAAGAAATTTCCAAGTGTGCTGAATTGCAATGTGGATCTTGTCCATCCCTCCAGCAGGAATCACACTTCAATTCCCGCTCTGGACACCACACTTGGGCACGATTCAGTGGCCATTTTGGGCTTGAGTGAGAGTACGACAAGGCTGGCGAGTACCGTGAGAGGCCGGGCGACAAACCGTTTGCGATGCAACCGGCCCGCTCCAGTGGGCAAAATCGAGATTCTGCTGTCGCGTGACGAGAAACCAAGAATCACCACTTAAGTCCTATTTCCAGACAATTAATGGGAACCTCCCGATATCCAATGGCTTCCATGATCCAGCGGCCTCCCCAGCAAGTGGGCACGCTGGCGCCGATTAGTAATCCTTTTTAAGAACGTATACCTGCCGGAAAGGCTTATGTGAGGAGCCGAGGAAGTGAGTAGCCATCTTCGCTTGAAGCAATAAGCTGGGGGGCACTGGCATGCTGCTCCTGTGCTCGGAGAGGGGGGGGGATCCACCCTCGGTTGGAGTGGTCTGCCATGGGGAGGTGTTGTCGGAGCTGGGGGAGGGAATCGGAGATGGGAGTGAGTGGGTGCCCCGCATGGGGGTGGCAACCACATGCGGCTCAGCCATGCCAACCCCTGGATCGTGTGTACCCATTTTGGGAGAAATCCTGTTCCCTGCATGTCTGCCTCACCGACCACCCAGAACCCTCACTGACTGCGGAGGCCTCTCGCTGTGCGGCTGAAGGCTATTGCAAATGGGGAATTGGCAATTGTGGTGATGTCAGCACTTCACACATGCAAGTGGATTCCTGTGGGCGGGCCATGTAGCATGTGAGACTCATTGCTCAGCATCGCAATCAGACCGTGATACCTGAACACTGCAGGAGGCAACACCACAAATGCAGCAGTCAACACCCAAAGACCCAGGGGGTGGGCTCCAGCCCCGGGGATATGTCTATGGCGGAGGGTGGGTCAGTGCAAAGAGAAGGCGACCAGCTCCCGGTCCAGGTAACGATATGTGTGTGTGTCAGGGGTACAGGGCCTGGGGCCCGGTGAGCAGGGGTCCCTGCTGCAGCCAGGTGTGGGTGGGAAGGGCCTTCCAGGTGTGGGGGAGGGGGTTTAATGGGGGAATGGAGGGTCCCAGGGTGGAAGACATCGCTCTTTGTCAATCCCTCACTCTCTCCAATTCCTTAAAGATATTGAACGGTATGAACGATATTTTGGACCCCACGGAACTTATCCTAGTTCTGTTGCTGGCAGGCCCGAGGTGGCAGCTCATTTGCATGGCCCCGCCCCACACCCTGAGGACCCGGCCGCCCATCAGGCCAGGGTAAGACCGAGAGTGGGAGACCTGTGACAGCCCAGGGTGTATAGGTGCCGCTGGTCATTTGAACAGATGACGGACAGCACTTGCCACAGGAGGCTCCGCGTTACCAATGAGACGGTGCAGAATCTGTGCCACATCCGCACTGACATAGCACCACATGGAGGAGGACACCCGCTCTCCTTGGCCGTCCAGTCACTGCAGCTCTGAAGTTTTACTCCTCGGTATATTCCAGGGATCGAGCGGGGACATGTGTGGCATCAGGCTATAGCCCACAAGTACATCCGACAGGTCATGGATGACCTGTTGGCCTGGGAGGAAAATTATATAACATTTGACAAGGATCAGGGGCTGGTAGACTGCACGCATGTCGTCTTGAGCCCACCCGGCCATCTGGGAGTGTCCTACATTAACAGGAAGGATGATGAGGAGGTACCGGACCAGCAGGGGCTGAAGGACGATTCCAGGAAGGAACCGAAGGACCAGTCACAGACTGCAGGACAGGCGGCAGCGGCGGGTGTCCAGCAAGCCCGGAGGACCAGGAAGGCCCTCATGCTCACCTGCTTCACATAGGACATGGCCTCATCCATCAATGCTACACCTCTCCCACCCCACACCTTTATTTCCCTCTCTCCCAGGGCCTCCCAGCACCAATCCAGGGTGCTGCGACTGTGTCGGCACTGTCAGCGGGTCACTGTCGAGGGCAGGGGGTGATGATAACCCACAGAGAGCTAATCGCCAGTGCTCCTTGATCGATGGCTTGGTCTGACCCTTGTCTGATTGTTAAGTGCTTATTCACACACACCACCTGCAGGTGGTGCGCCCGGGGGGGTAGGGCCCACCATGCCTCGGGAGGTTCTGCATTGTGCCATACGGTTGTGGTGAAGGTTTTTAAACGTATCACAGAATCATGGAATTTACAGTGCAGAAGGAGGACAATTGGCCCATCGGGTCTGCATCAATCGTTGGAATAATCACCCTACTTAAGCCCACGCCTTCTCCCTATCCCCATAACTCAGTGACCTAACCTAACCTTTTGGACACTCAGGGACAATTTGGCATGGCCAATCCACCTAAACTGCACATCTTTGGATTTTGAATGGGCGGAATGTGGCGCAGTGGATAGCACTGGGACTGCGGCGCTGCGAACCCGGGTTCGAATCCTGGCCCTGGGTCACTGTCTGTGTGGAGTTTGCACATTCTCCACGTGTCTGCGTGGGTTTCAGCCCCACAACCCAAAGATGTGCAAGTTAGGTGGATTGGCCACGCTAAATTGCCCCTTAATTGGGGAAAAAAAATAATTGGGTATTCTAAATTTATAAACGAAAAATCTTTGGATTTTGGAATGAAACTGGAGCACCCGGAGGAAACCCACGCAGACAAGGGAAGAAAGTGCAAACTCCACACAGGCAGTCGCCCGAGGCCGGGATTGAACCTGGGTCCCTGGAGCTGCCACCCAATGGGTCATGCCGTCGTGTGCTGCAGCAATATCCATCTGGGGCATGTCCGCCTGTGACTGGGCTCTCCCGTCCTATGTCTCAACCATTGAGAGCACAGTGTGCTCCAAGCCTTGGATGTCCTGACGCATGGTCCTGACGTCTTGCCCTAGGCCTGCCACCTTGGCCGCCACCCTTTTAAGATTAGCCTGGGTGCCACGCATTGCCGGCACCAGTCTCCTGCGCCTGCAGGCAAGTGGACTCCTCCAGCTGTTCTTGCAGGCGCTGCAATGTTGCTGAAAGCCCTTTCTGTGGATTCAGGCTGGACTTCTGCTTCTGCATCTGTTCCGGTGATGGAATCATCTCTTCCAGAAGGGCAACATATCTCTGGGTGACAGCTATTCCTTGGGATCAGGCAGACCCCGAACCGTGCACTTCTTTGGGAGTCCCTGCCTCTACCTGTTGTACTGCAGCATGTGTGTGGTGCTTACTAGAGAGTGGCCCAGGAGACCAGTCGCTAAGATTACTCACGGAGGTGATAGTCTCTGCGATAGTGAATGGTGCAGGCGAAAGCAGTGCCGAGATATCGGTGTCTTCCTCGGTGTCATGCTCCAGGGTGTTCTGAGGATCTGGAGGGGGGCAGTGACCACGGGAGGCCTGGCCTCATCTGTTGTATTACACAAGTGTCAACACTGCCACACTCTCCTGATGGTGCTGCCCCACTCTAGCATAATACATTCACCACACCACCACCCCCTCAACCCCCCCCCCCCAATCCCCCCCCAACGTACATTCCCCCCTTGCCTAGCCCCCTCTTACCCCACCCTCCCCCACTGCCCTCTCAGTGATTCTCAATGTGCTTGGTCTTCCTTACTCTACCGCAGCGTCGAGGTGTTTCCTCAGGATGCACATCGGTAGTGGAGGCAACCTGCTGTTTACCATGTCCCATGGCCTTCGATGCCCCTGGCGGGCATCATCTGGAGCCAGAGGGCCCCGGCGCAGTTGACGGTGGTACATGCACAGTCGAGCCGCCCTGTTCCAGGTGCTGACTGAGAGTCATGGTGCCATCAGAGGGGTGCTACTCAGTGGAGCTGGTGGCCACTGTCACCACGCCATGGCATGGGTCCGGGTTTACGCCCAGTGTCGCCTCCTCCCGGTCGGTGCCCATATGGCCCTGGGGTTCACCGCGGGACAGCAGGGCTTGGATTGAGCCCCGGCTGCCCCTGTGTCACCTGGCTCTGCCAGCCCTGGCGACTCCCCAATATCTGCACCATGGTGTCGACGGCCTCGGCGATGCTCCTCAGTGACTGGGACATGCTCTGCAGCGACTCGGCAATGCCTACCTGCGACTGGGACAAGCTCCTCAGCATCTCGGCCATTCCCATCTGAGACCAGGACATGTCCCACAGAACCTCATTAAGGTCAGCCTGGTACTGGGTCACATTCCCCAGTGAGTCGGACATTCTGCCGAGGCCCTCAGCCATGGCCGTCACCGACTACGCAACGCCTTGGACACCTCCAATCATGCTGCTGACATCGTGCACCAGGCTTTCCACTGTGGTCACCACCCCAGCAGTGTTGGCTTCGGTGCCACGCATTGCCAGTGACATCTCCTGCATCCATAACCTCTGAGACTCCTCCAACCAGCTATGGACCTATTGGAGGGTCACTGACATCTGCCTCTCAATGTCACGGCCGCACCTTCATGTCTGTGTCAGCTCCGGGTAACTCTGTTCCAGAGGCTCAGCAACTGGCTGGGACCCAGCTGGATCCTGGGATCCAGCAGCTCTCGGAGTGCTGTCTCGCCTGGGCGTTCCTGCCTCTACCTGATGGTCATCTGCAACTGTGTGGTGCTCACCATAATGTGTCCCAGAAGCTAATGTTGCCCACCGAAGTGCATGTCCCTGCCCTGGTGGAGGGTGGGGATGACAGCTGTGATGCATCGACAGCTGTGACATCCTTGGAATTCTCCTCTGAGATATGCTCCTGGGAGGTGGGGGGACAACAACTGCAGATGGGCCGGCACTGTCGGCATGGATACGTGGTCAGTGGGAGAGATGAGTCATTCATAATGACAATAACAACTCTTGTTTGACAGGTCATCCGGAAGGGGCCTGGAGGATCCTCACCTCTGCGGCGTGCGCCAACCTCCACATTGTTAACCGCTCTGACCTTGCACATCCCCGTAACCTCCAGGACCTGTACCTCAAAGGTGGCGAGGATTCTGATGTCCGACAACCCGTCGCAAGTCTCGACCCTCTCACGACAGTTGTGGGACAGCTTCTTCTGCGGAGACCCAGAGAGGGCATTGTTAGCCGCATGCGTGGTTCCGCAAGGGGGGAACAGGGCTTGGGGTGGGGAGGGTGGGGGAAGGTTTTTGGGGGTTGTTTGCGGAGTGGGCTGCATGGGTGGCATTGGTGGGCCAGGTAATGGCATGGTGCTGGGCAGGGGTGGTGCCAGGTGCAGTCTCGTTGGGGGGGGGGGGGGGGGGGAGGAGGAATGCTGCCACCTCACACGTGCAGCCCGTTGTAGGTCTTTGACCTTCTTGCAGCACTGGTCAGTGCTCCTGGTCATGCTGCCCAAGCTGATGTCCACTGTCACTTCCTCCCAGGCGGCGCTGGCTGCCCTGTGGATTATCCTCTGGCACCCTGGGGGAACAGGACATTCCTCATGGCCTTGACCGCCTCTAGGAGCCTCCTCAGGTCTGCATCCCCGAATCGTGGGGTCGGTCGTCTCGGTGCCATGGCTGCGAGCTGAGTGGGGTTGGCTGTGAAGGAGCGGTTTACGCGCTGCTGTATCTTGTCAGCGGGGGGCTGGCGTGCGCGGTCCCATCGAATTGGCAGGCGAGCCATCATTTGCGGCATGAAGCCTGTGGGGCCTCCTTAAGTGGACTAACTAACGTTGCATTGCGGTGACGGTCTCACCGGGCCAAGCGCCGGGAAGCTCGCGACAGTTCCCGCTCGCGACCGCACTTCAAAACACTTTGGAAGAATCACACCCCTAGAAATTGTTTGGGAGACTTGCACCCAACGTTTATAGCAGTTTTACTGTGAAAAGAAAACTTTCTTGGGGGCTTCACAGGCTGATAAGGAAAACAAAACAATGAATCCACTGCCAAAAGAGGAGATATGAGGGGGGGTAGCTAAAAACTAGGTTGAAAAGGTGGGGATGAAAGATGAGTCTTAAAGGAAGAGAGAGGATTGGAGAGATGCAGGAAATTTAAGCGTGGGAAGACACTTCAAGCAAGAAGAAAATATATAAGAAGCCAGAGTCAGATTAACTGAGATAATGGCTGGGGTGGGGGTGAGGGGGTTGCTTGTCGGGCTGGAGAAGGGGGAATAGATATGCAGAGATGATGCCATGAAGGGGCTTAACCACAAGGAAGAGAATTTTTAGTTTGAGCTGTTGGGGCGCTGGGAGTTAAGGTAAATCAATGAGGACAAAGAACTGGTGTGAGAGAGGATCCTGCGAGCAGAATCAAAACACAACTGCAAAGCGATGTACTTTTGCCGTGTAATGCTTTTCTTTATTCCACGAATTTATTCCAAAAACAATCCTCTATTTGCTGAGGCAAATAAATCTTCTAATACCCTCCTCATGGCCTCCTTCAGATCTGACAATCGGGTCAGAAGAGTCGCTCAACCGACATGAATTAATGAGTTACATTGGTGAGTAACTCCATTGAGTCAGCATTCTTTTTGGTTCACGGTTCATGACGAAGATCTCTCCAGTGATTTTTGTCATTTAATAGCAGCTGTGTACTTGTCATGTATTCAGCTGGGACTGAAGTGGGGAGACAAAGAATGACCTTGTCACGATAAACAAAAAGGAACTTGAAAATCTGACACCTTTTTTTACACCCGCGCCAATGTATTTCCGAGTAAGTTACATTAAAAAATACTCTCTCGTGACTTGGGGTAAATGAACATCGTAGGCCAGTTATCGGGGTATCATGACCGACTTTTGTAATGTCAGTTTGTGGTTCACATTTTGTTCTTCCAGGTTCCCAGTGACCTTTTAACCTTCGATATTTTCACAAGTGGTCATTTGTCAACTCAGAGCGTAGCTTGTGCCAAGGGTGAGATTGTTCCCTGCGTTGCCTTTGACTCTTCATGGCTATTTTGCAAACGAGGACAGTGAGGTTTTTATGCGCTCAGCTGGCAGGTATGAATAATGAAACCTCGGCTTCTGTCATGTTGTTCGCTCTAAAAGGCTGAGATATACACAAGGGTAGCCTGCCAGGAATTTCCAAGCTCTGACATTGCCACAGTGGTGTGTTATATACATCAATGCGACTTCTGTCCATTTTAAGAATAGCAGGACAGAGCAAGCCCAAGTGCAAAAAGGGGGGGGGGGGGTGAGTGCAGCGAGATCATTTTGCAACACAGGTTGAGACTGAAGTCTCATAGCTACTTAGAATGGGGCGGACCAGTGGAGCAGTGGTTAGCATTCCTGCCTCACGGCACCGAGGGACTGGGTTCAATCCCAGCCCCGGGTCACTGTCCGTGTGGAGTTTGCACATTCTCCCTGTGCCTGTGTGGCTCTCACCCCCACAACCCAAGGAAGTGCAGGGTAGGTGGATTAGCCATGCTAAATTGCCCCTTAATTGTAAAAATTGAAAATATGTATACTTAGAACAATATACAACTCACTGACAAAAGCTTATGTTTACGGCTGGCCAATTACATCTTTGGCGGTGTTAACCAATTTTCTTCAGATGCGAATCTTTGCTCGCTGTCAACCCTGAACAGCCCTTGAGAATTAATAAATGTGGCTCAATTCAAATTGTATACGAATGGAAGAATAACAGCGATTAACAGATGACCTCACACCAGCCAAATCTTATAACGTGCTAAGGGCAAATATTTGGGAATTTATCTTCATAAGCATTCCCCCCGGGCTGCCCGTCAGTAGGTTTGAAGGCAGGGGGAGCTTGTTATATTCAGCCTGCCCTGTCCCGAATGAAATTTTACCAGTGGTGGGGGTGGTCTCTCTGCATTCACCTGGGTAATTAAGTGGCAGGAGAGGCGTATGGCATGCAGCTAACCTGGCAGCTTCCCTGAGCGGCTTTGTAGCAAGCAAGGGGCATCCCTTCCTAACAGGCCCCCTGGGTTGACTAGGGACCACCCACGCCCCACCTGACCATCTGCATTTCAGTTCCCACGGTGCATACGTTTTGTGACACTCCCAGCTGCCAAGGCTGTTTGTGGCTCCAGCTCGGCTCGATGGCTGGTTGTTGGGTGGCAAAGATATCTCTTGAAAAGTTCTCTCATGATACCACTCTGGCACCTTAGGACAGAGGCAGAAGAGACATATACACCTCCCACTGCCTCAGAAACACAGACAGTATTATCAGAGACCCCTCACACCCAGGAGTTGCTCTCTTCCAGACCCTTCCACCAGGCAGAAGATACAGAAGTCTGAAGACCCGCACATCCAGACATAGGAACAGCTTCTTCCCCACAGCTACAAGACTCCTCAACGACTCTCCCTCGGATTAATCTGTTCCCTGCAAGAACATTATTCACGATGCCCGATGCTGCTCTTGTTTAGCCCTTGTTCTGCACTGTAACCAATCACTATTTGTTGATGTACCATTGTCAATGTACTCTGTCAATTATTCTTTTGTCCATTATGTGCGTACTGTGTATGTTCCCTTGGCCACAGAAAAATACTTTTCACTGTACTTTGGTACATGTGACAATAAAAATCAATCAATCAATCAATCAGGTACGGTCAGTGTCATGCCTCCGCAAGGGTAGTGGTTGAGAGGGCAATGTGGCGAATGAAGATGAGGTTCCACTGCCTCGACCATTCTGGAGGTACCCTGCAATACCCTCCATAGCGAATGTCGCTTATCGTTGTGGTTTTCTGCACACTGTACAACCTGGCACTGACAAGGGAGGGGTCCCATTTGATACCACAGCAGCTCCACTCACCTCTGAGGAAGAATTCCACAGATGGATCTTATAATGATAGCGTGGTTGTGCTGTAATTCACCGAATGACCTCTAGGAGTCTCACTAGTATATACGTGAATGGTAGAGTCAGGCGACCCATCAGACTGGCTGGAGGAAGCTGCAGAGAAGTTGCTTGTGCTTGATCTTACTGTTATTCATCTGTTGTTTTGTATATAGTTTACCCACAGTTAATGTTAATAAATCATTTACAGCTTTAGCTACAAGTGTTCTTGTAATATAAATCAGGCCATCCGACAAGAACATTCCAGATCCGATGAGGCAGAGGGTGAGGACGAGCAGTCAGAGGTGATGAACCTTCAGGGAGGCAGGGACTCTAGAGAGACCATGATTCAATGCCCCTTCGGCTAAGATAACAAAGCTTGGCATCCATCTCAGCGCAAAGGCACCGCCTCCTTCACGCACATTTCTCAGAAGACAATGCGATGACCCACATGTCACCTCACAACCGCTGTGATAAATTTTGCTGCCTCTGTTATCCAACATAAGGCACTGGTGAGGCCTGCATCTATGGAAAAGATGATGGACATTCAGAACATTGAAACAAAATTTTGATTAATATTTTTATCAGAGATGCAAACGAGTGATAAAACATCAAATTATTGCCGTGGTTACGTAAAAAGAGTGCATTGCACTGATGAAATGAACAAATGTCACCTGTGAAAACCCCATCCTATTCTCCTGTGTCTTAAACTTACACTTGTGAGTAATGAGCCTTGGTGCCCACCCCTCACTGCTAGAGGAGTTGGAGACAGATTGACAGATCTGCTGCCATGTGACGCTGATGATTTTTGTGGTTGTACTCTGTTTGGCAGAGCCTGAGCAGTCCTCCACCAGCTAGCACCCTGGGCACTTCTTCCTCCACCCACACCTTAGATGAATGTGCTCTGCCCACCCCAAAGCACATTACCACCTGAGCTGCCAGCCTAAAAGCCCACTGAAGTGCTTGTATCTTCACTGGTGCCTGGTTGTGAGAGGGAATGCGATGTGAGTGCACCTGTTAGATCTCCTCAGGTGTCAGTGAAGGACCCTGTTGATCCTGGCTGACTCTGGAAGATGGCTCATCTGAGGAAGGAAGACAATCAGTTAGAATTATCGCTCATCACATGATCAATGCCCATGCTCGGCAGTCGGGTGAGGCTGATATCAACGGCATCCTGGTGGCTTCATGATTTCCGAATAACTGGTGACTCATAAACAAAATCAGAGAGAGCTGGAAAAACTCAGCAGGTCTGGCAGAACACATAGGGAGAGCAAACAGAGTTAACAGGTGCAATTCAGCCACCTTATTGTATCTGGCGTGGATCCGGGTGTCAGGGGTCAATCGTGCACAAGCTCCAAATCAGGCTCCCCGCCGGTGGCTGGGCCAATCGCAAGTCACCCGACTTGCTCTCTGCCCAGCGCAATTTGCGCTGTGAGGGTGAGATCCAGATCTGAATGCTTAAATGAGCATACCTGAAGGCCCATTTAAATACCCGGGTACTGGATTCACCCAGCGCCCAGTACTCACCAGCTGTGCCAGGGAGATCTCGCCAGGGCGCCGTTTGGTACACACAAACATGGGCCGGGTGTAACGCCACCTGGGGGTCTCCCGGGTCATTGGAGAGCTCCAGGTGGTCGGGGACACGGCAGTTTGGCACGCTGGCACTCCCCTGTCACCTGGGTATCATTGCAATGTCAGCCTGGCACCCCAACAGTGCCAACCGGTCACCCCCCGGAGGTGCTGCCTGGTGGCACTGCCAGGGCCCCAGAGGCACTTCCAAGGCTGGCAGTGCTAGGGTGACCAGGCGTCAGGTTGGCACTGTCAGGGGTCGGACATTGGGGGTCGTTCCCAAGTAAAGAGGGAATGAGAGGGATTTCCCAGGGTCGCGCCTGAGTTTGGTGGAGGAAAGGGGGGTCAATAAGGTGGGAGAGGCCTGAGAGAGGAGGGGGAAAGATCAGGGTTGTCGGACAAAAGGACACCCTTATCTACGAGGAGCCTTTCCTGCTGATGAGCTTCCGTTCGCTAGCAGGAAATCCCCCTAAGCTCAGTCTTGGTGGGGAGAAAGGACCAAAGAAAGGCAAAGTGCTATTGGTAAACACACCTGACAGCAGACTTTAACTTCAGTCTGCTGAATCACGCCCAACGTTTTGAATCTGCATGACCTTTCTTCAGAACGAAAGAGAAGGGAAGTGTGATTCTATACAAGAAGGGTTGGAACAGCTACAATGGTGATTAGGAAGAGCTGGGATAACTTGCAACATAGATGCAGCAAAGCACAAACACGTGACAGATGGCTCAGTGGGGGAGGGGGAGGGAGGGTTTTTTGTATCAAAACATAAAAATATTTGGGATATACCAAAGAGAATTTAAGATGGAGGAGAAATGTCACAGTGTAAAGTTGTTGAACTCAATGTTTAGTCCTGAGGGCTGTAACGTGCCTAATCGGAAGATGAGGTGTTACTCTTCCAGCTTGTGTTGGGATTCACTGGAACACTGTGCCAGGCCAAGGACGGGCATGTGGGCATGAGATCAAGATACCGAGTTGAACTGGGGACTATTGTTTGGAAGTCCTTATGAAAGATGAGCCAACCCTGCATTGTTTGTACCCTGTACCTGTCCTCTTTCTGCACACTGGACAGATGCATTTTGGAAGATCTATTACAGGTAGAGAATGTACAGTGAATGGTAGAACCCTCGGGGGTATTGGCGGTCAGAGAGATCTAGGTGTACAGGTCCACAGGTCACTGAAAGGGGCAACACAGGTGGAGAAGGTAGTCAAGAAGGCATATGGCATGCTTGCCATCATTGGCCAGGGCATTGGATATAAAAATTGGCAAGTCATTTTGCAGCTGTATAGAACCTTAGTTGGGCCACACTTGGTATATAGTGCTCACCGGACTGTGCCATACAACCTGAAGGCTTCTCAATTCACCGGGCGGACCACACGGCATCATCAGGCAAAGCGAAGGGGGGAGGGGTTTGCCTCCTCATCAACTCCTCCTGGTGCTTGGATGTGGCGACCCTGGCGACCTACTGCTCCCCAGACCTGGAATATCTGACCGTGAAGTGCCGCCCATATTATCTTCCACGTGAGTTCACTTCAGCCATTATCACAGCGGTCTACATCCCACCCCAAGTGAGGAAGGCGCTGGACGAACTATACACAGTTATAAACAACTACGAAACAGAACACCCGGAGGCCTTGTTCATCGTGGCCGGAGACTTCAACAAGGCCAACCTCAAGAGTGTACTGCCAAAATTCCACCAGCACATTTCCTGTCCAACCAGGGGCGACAACACTCTTGACCACTGCTACTCAAAAATCAAGGGCGCCTACCGTTCCATCCCCCGACCGCACGTTGGGAAATGAGACCATAAGACGGTGCTCCTTCTCCCAGCATACAAGCAGAAACTCAAGCGGGAGAATCCAGCTAAGAAGGTTGTGCAGTGCTGGTCTGAGGAGACAGAAGAGCTCTTATGTGACTGCTTAGAGACAGTGGACTGGTCCATATTTAAGAACTCAGCGACCAACTTAAATGAGTATGCCACCACCGTCACAGACTTCATCAGCAAATGTGTGGACGACTGCGTGCCAAAGAAAACAGTACGTACGTTCCCCAGCCGGAAACCATGGCTCAATCGCGAGATTGACTCCCTACTGAAGGACAGATCCGAGTCGTTCAAGACAGACGATCCTGGCCTATGCAAGAAATCCAGGTATGATCTCTGCAAAGCCATCCGAGATGCCAAGAGAGAATATCAAACCAAGCTCGAGTCACAGACAGACTCTCGGCGCTTGTGGCAACGACAAAACAACATAACGGGCTACAAAGCGAAGTCGAACAGTATCTCCGGCAGCAGCGCACCCCTCCCCGATGAACTCAAGGCATTCTATGCTTGGTTCGAGCAAGTAACCAACAATCCGCTGGCGAGTGCCCCAGCAGCCCATAATTCACCCATACCCACTATCACAGCTTCCGAAGTCAGATTGGCCTTCCTGAAAGTGAACCCTCGGAAGGCGACGGACCCAGACGGGATACCTGGTCGTGCACTCAGAGCCTGCGCGGACCAGCTGGCAGAGTTATTCGCGGACATCTTTAACCTGTCCCTATTCTGTGTGTGGAGTCTGCACGTTCTCCCCGTGTCTGCGTGGGTTTCCTCTCCGGGTGCTCCGGTTTCCTCCCACAGTCCAAAGATGTGCCGGTTAGGTGGATTGACCATGTTAAATTGCCCTTCGTGTCCAAACAATGAGGTTCGGTGGGGTTACTGCGTTACAGGCATAGGGTGGAGGTGTGGGCTTAGATAGCGTGCTCTTTCCAGGGGCCGGTGCGGCGTCAATGGGCCGAATGGCCTCCTTCTGCACTGTAGATTCTATGTAATGTGCCCTCTCAACCTTGCCCCTCACCGGATGTGTGCCACCCCGATCTCTCGACCCCTGTCTGAATCCCCACTGCGGCCTCTGGACCCCCCCCCCCCCCCCCCCCCCCCAGTGCCCCAACGTACCTCTTAGTGTGTCCTCAAGCTCCACCCCCCCCCCCCCCCCCCCCCCTCACCCCACCCCTGAAGGGAAAGGCATCCTGGCCCTGATCTCTGACACACGGGATCCTTGACACTGCCAGCCTTGCACCCTGGCATTGCCCCTGCCGTATTGACAGTGTCACCCGGGAACCCTGGCAATGCCAGTACTTTCTGTTTTTATTTCAGGTCCCCAGCAGTTGCAGTATTTCACGTTTCCCCTTTAAGCAGTGGACTTTTGCATGCAGGGGAATTTCAAGGATATTTTCAGAACATCGTTTCGAAGAACATTAGGCCTGAATTTAATTTCAAAACAACAATGAGGCCAATATTGCTACCTGTTATCTATGCACAATCGCACTGCAACTCCAGACAAGGAACAGATGTGTGATTAGCCTTGAATGTCAGGAAATTGCTGTCCTAGCTGTGCCACTCTGCTGTTAGCTTCATGGGAACAGCGTCTCGCTGAGTACAAGCTAAACACATCACAAAAAACAAAAACTTCTCCATTTCAACGTAAGTGCCCATATTAATGGGACAATTTGGAAGATTGCTCGTTTACTAAATCCACAGCCCAAGCAAAATCTGCTGTACACTCGGGAGATCAAACTCTACACCTGCTTTGGTAAACATTATGTCTGCAGGTGTTCATAAGTTCATGAGATATAGGAGCAGAATTAGGCCATTCGGCCCATCGAGTCTGTTCCGCCATTCGATCATGGCTGATATGTTCCTCATCTGTTACCGACAATTTTACAGACCAAGAGCTAGATTGCGGAATCAGCCAGAGCATCTCCTCCCTAGAACACATGATCGAGGAGCAGGAGTAGGCAATTCAACCTGCTGAGCCTAAACACCTTCAATGTGATCATGGCTGATCCCATCATTGCCTCAACTCCACTGTCCTGCCCATTCTCCATAACCCTTCAACCCATTACCAATTAAAAAGCTGTCAACCCCTCCTTAAATTTACTCACTGTCCCAGCATCCACCGCACTCTGGGGTCGTGAATTCCACAGATTCACAACCCTTTGGGTGAAGTAGTTCTTCCTCTTTATGCCTCTTATTCTAAGATTATGACCGCTCATTTTAGAATGCCCCACAAGACGAATTATCTGCTCCACATCTACTTTATCCATACCTTATAGCATCTTGTACACCTCAATTTGATCTCCCCTCATTCTTCTAAATTCTCGAGGGCATTGGCCTAAACTGTTCAATCTCTCCTCATACGACAAACCCCACATCTCTGGAATCAATCTAGTGAACCTCCTCTGAACTGCCTCCAATGTCACTACATTCCTCAAATAAGGGGACCAAAACTGCGCACAAGACTCCAGGTGCGGTCTTACCAATGCCTTGTATAGTTGCAACAATACTTCCTTACCTTCACACTCAATTCCTTTTGCTATAAATGCCAACATTCCATTTGCTTTCCTTATTGCCTGCTGCACCTGCATGCTAGTTTTCTGTGACTCATGCACTAGGACACCCAGATCCCTCTGCATCGGAGCACCCCAAAATCTCTCCCCATTTAGATAATAAGTTGCCTTCACATTTTTTCAACCAAAATGCATGACCTCACACTTATCCACATTAAACTCCACCAGCCACATTTTGGCCCACTCTCCTAACCTATCTATATCCATTTGTAAGCGGCTTATTTACTCATTGCAACTTACTGTCCCACCTATTTTTGTGTCATCTGCAAATTTGGCCATAGATCCTTCTATCCCTGTCTCAAACTCATTAATATAGATTGTAAATAGCTGGGGTCCAGGAACCAAAACCTGTGGCATCCCCGAGTTACATCTTGCAATCCAGAAAACGATCCATTGAGTCCGACTCTCTGTTTTATGTCCACCCGTAGTATCTAATCATCTACACCATGGGGAACATTTGTTAATCCAAACAAAAATCCATCAGCCCAAGCTTTTACAAAGTTTTAATTCCACCTCAGCTCCCAAAACTGTTCAAAACAGGAATCTCTTAAAACATGACTTCAGCAGTCACATATAGACTCGCACCGATTGCACCCGGAAAGATTGCCAGTTGTGATGGACCACGTACCCGTCCACTCTGACCCCACAGCCCACCTCCTGGCCACTCCCCACTACTCCTCCACGCCCCCCATCCTGGCAGAAGCCAACCCGGCCAACGGCATGGCTGTCGGCGAAGTTTGGCGGTGCTGGACACTGTCCGTACGTCCTCTCTCTCACTCCGCAGCCGCCACCCCAGGCTCACGACTGTTGAGACCACATGTGGCCCGCGCCATCAGGAACTCGGCCCATCGGAGGCGGAGCATCGTGGGTGGGCCTGATAATGATATGCAAAAATGGTAGCGATTGCGCGCAGCGGGGGTAGGGGGGTGGAGGGGGAGTTGGAGCATTGCCACCCGGCATCAAACCAGCGCCTGCTGTGGTTTCGGCATCGGGAACTATTCTCCACTGGATCGCTGTTCCTGGGCAATGGATAATCCCGCCCATAATCTTCAATTATCTACACCATGGGGAATCCTAATCCAAACAAAAATCCATTAACCCAAGCTTTGACAATGTTTTAATTTCATCCCGGGCTCCCAAAGCCTTTTAAACCAGGATTCTCTTAAAACATGGGGCGTGATTCCCTAATCCCGCGGCAGAGTGTCCACGCCATCGTAAACACCGTCGCATTTTACGACGGCGTGAACGGGCCGCTGCCACAACGAATTCTGGCCTCTACAGGGGGCCAGCTGGGCGCTGGAGCGGTTCGCGCTGCTCCAGCTGCCTATCCCGGTGCAGACTGTGCGCCGCGGGATCTGCGCACGCGCAGTGCTGCCGGTGCCAACGCGCACATGCGCTGTGGCCTCCTTCAACGCGTCGGCCCCGACGCAACATGGTGCAAGGCTACAGGGGCCGGCGCATAAGAAAGGAGGCCCCCAGCCAGAGAGGCCGGTCCGCCAATCAGTGGGCCCAGCATGCGGGGCAGCCTACATCGGAGGCCCCACCCGGGGTCGGACCCCCCCTCCCCTCCCACAGGCTGCCACCCGACCCTTCAATGCCGAGATCCCGCTGGCTCAGAGCAGGTTAGAACGGCGCCGGCGGGGCTGTTTTTTTTTTTATGGCCGCTCGGCCCATCTGGGCCGGAGAATCGTGGGGGGCCGCGTACAGTGGCCTGCAACCAGCGCCACGCCAACCATGCCCGGTCACGGGGATCCCCTGGTCCAGCCCAGGGCTGGGAGAATCCCGCCCATGACTTCAGCATTCACATATAAACTCAGGCTTTTAACACTTACTGCACCAAATACATATAGTACAATGGACTAGATTCTCCATTATTGGGACTATGTCCCCCACGCCGGCGTCAAGACAGTAGAGAAAATCTGGCATCAAAGGGACCCGAATTGGGCTAGTAGGGGCCCGCAGTACATCTCGCAGCTTTTGCTGTAGATACGGGCCCTCACACTTCCGGGTCGCAGGCTGTGCACGGCGGCGACCTCCAGCGGACACGCCATGCTCCATGGCGGACTCAGACCATGGTGCAGGACCCAGAAAAGAAACCCCCCAATCGACCGCGCGCTTGACCCTTAACGCCTGTACAAGCATTTACGGCCGCCTACAAGGCCGCCCCCGCCCTTCAAACGGCCCGCCCCCAAACAGGGCGGCCGTGGATTGAGTCTACAGCCGCCACACGAGTATCCAGACCGGCTGGAGCACGTTAGTTACACGCTGTCTGGACCTCAGCCGGTCGGGGACGGAGAACGGCGGAGCAGGCCTCTGGCAATGGCCCCAGGTAGGTCCCAGGTGACGTGGCGTGCTCCCCGAGTACGCTACTTTTCGGGGCCCGCAGAATCTGGGAACCTCGATTTCTGAGGGACCACAAATTCTCCGCCTGCTATCTGAAATTCTTACATTCATCACACCCCAAACTCCTTCTCCACCCTATTCTATCTCTGATCTATCTGTCTTTAGCCTTTTACACTGTTCTCATAAAGCTCAGTGTAAGCTCAAGAAACAGCACTTTGTCTTTCTATTAGATTCACAATTAATAATTTTAAGCCTTAACTATAGCTCCCATGTATTCGCTATTGGAGATATTACATAAGTATATTCTCATATCTGGAGTTCAGAGTGAGAAGTGGAAAAGTTACATTTAAAATGTTAATTTGTCGCTTTGTCTCTGCAGATGTTTCCAGCATTTTAAAAATTTCAAATCTCCATCATTTCCAGTTTTTGCAATTGAACGTGGTTATTAATGATCAATTTTTCATGGTTATGCTGTACCCACCTGGGTTGGCCACTTCCCGGCTTAAAATGGAGATCCACAAAGGCTGCAGGGAAATTCGGCCAACACAGGCAAAAACTAGCAAGTGCAGAAATCCTGTGTATTAGAACTTGCAAAAGCCCAGACAGCACTGAAACTCACAGCCATCTGCATACTAATGAGCGATCCCCGGGTACAATGGAAACATTGAAGGTGAATAACCATGCCAGACTCCTCGGCGCCAGCAGGAGCCAAGACAAAGGAAGACCAACGGACACTCAGGGACCGCCCAGTGATCAGGGAATGGCCCCAGTATTGGAGAAATCGATCCAAGTGATCAGAACTTAGTCCAATCACTTGGAACCAGGTACGGGGTCCGCCCCGAATGGCGTGACGCCTCTGGGGACTATAAAGTAGAGTCCCCAAGTTCAAATCGTCCTTCTTGGCAGGGTCACTCAGCAACTCGAATCAACCCTTGAGAGTGAACTGCCCAAGCTGCCGCACCAACCAAGTAAGTCTCCAGTCAACGCACGCTACGAGATAGGCGCTCCTAGCTACCAGTCCATACCAGCTTTTGAATCCTGCAGTTTCAGAACCCGAAAGAAAGGCCATTTGTTCCCCTGACCTGGTGGGCCAGTCCAAAGCTAAGTATAGGCCTTTTACTGTTTTACTGATAGAGATCGTTGATTAAGTAGAATTTATGCATGAGTAGCGATTGACTGTGTATAATAAATGTGTTTTGATTTGAATCTTACTAATTGGGGTGTTGAGTTATTGATCAGTACTTGAATTTGAACCTCGTGGCGGTATCATAAAGATACCTGGCGACTATAGAGCACAGGTTATAAAACAGAGCCAATTGAACCAACCAAAAGTTAGCAACAATGCTTTGCAAGGCATCTCATAAATGACCAAACAATACTGGCCTCAAACATTTCTCAGGCATCTGGGGTGGACACCTCCTGCAAGCACTAGGCCCCTTGCATATTCTATTTCAGGTTGAACAGTTGTTTCCTGAGAACTCACGTCGCTTGTTCTGGGACTGAAGATGGATCCAGATGAATTTCTGCCACTTTTACCTTTTATTGATTCAACAACATCCTCCTTAAAGACGGGAACACCCATAAATCACACCATAGTCTCAGCTTTGTCTCGACTTCTCCCTCATCTCTGCCACAAGACTCAACGCTGATTCAGCCCAGTGTCAACTTGAAGAAGGTTCTCCACAACTAAGGCTGTGACTGAGCTGTGGCTGAATGAGCTGAAGCACCAGGGCACAGGGGTGAGCTTTTCTGAAGTGGTGTCAATCATTGTCAGGGAGAGACACAGTTAGATTGGAAACAGGCTAACACCACGCCCAGACGCAGGACAGTACAGGCACAGAAAACTGTAGCCGGGGTCCAAACTCCTTATCAAATAATAGGATTGACTGCCGCAAGTAGATATTGGGGGTTTTCTTTGTGACAAAAACCGAAATTAATAGCAGTCGACAAGGATTTAGCGAGGAAGATCGTTTCCATTCAATCTTTTAAGGAATTGTTGTGGCTCTTGAGAATGTACAAATGAACTTGCAAATGGGCGGTACAACATGAATGAGCGCATCAATACATTTGAATGAGATTCCTCTGTCCATTATTTAACAAAGGCGTCAAACTCATTGAAAATGTACTGGCGCATATATTTTCCAAAGGCACATTCCACAGAGCGCTACATCTTGCATCAATACATCCAATTACTCTGTTCCAGTTTACTCCAGTGCATTTATTTTCCATAAGGAATCCTTTATTATTTTCCTTCCCTCGTTCACAATGGAAATACAAATGCTCTCTCAGATGCCACAATAATTGACAGCGCATGCATGATGTGTACTAATAAGACATTCTCATTGAAGCAAGTTTCTAAGGAAGCCATCTCATGAATTGCTAAGCTGAAGCTTTTAGAGAGTGTTATTTTTCAAAATAATGAACAGATTGCTTAATTAATCGGGGCTGTTGCCTTGGGAAGGTGTCATCACTTGGAGCACAGGAAAGGTGATCAGTCTAGGAAAGTTACTTGTTGCCTTGGAGACACAGAACTGTATTACTCACGCAGAACAGCGAGGTTCAAAGAATGGGCATTTCTAAAGTGGGAGGCAACAAAACAGCAGATGGATGGAGGCCAGCAATGATTTTAATTAGGCATGCAAGCTGAATTGTGAACCTCGTCTTTCAACTTTAGCACTCGTTTGGAAAGAAATGACCCGCGCCAACCCAGAAATACCTGCCAGTGTGCTACTCAGTTGTAAACAGCAGATTGCTGTGAGTTTCTGGGAGAATCTATTCCTATGGGTTTACTCACAAGGTTGCATTTTTCAGTCAACTTTGGGAATTCTCTCCCACAGAGCAGGCCAGGAAGTGGGAACTGAGCAGCCCCTGACTTCAGCTGCAAGCTGAATTGTATCTTCTCCCATTTCTTTTGTATTTTACGTGGCTTTTCCACAACACATCCAAACGCAGGCCTGTTTCCATCCAAACCTTGCCGGTGTGAGAAGGAAAGACTTGCATTTAGATAGCATTTTTCATGTCCTCGGGACATCCCCATGCGCCTTACAGCCAATGATGTCTTTTTAAAACGTCGCCACAGTTGTAAGTTGTAATGCGGGAAACACTGTGCACAACAATGTCCCACAGACAGCAGTGTGATAATGACTGGATAATCTGTTTTTTGTGATTGGAGGATAACCTTTGACTGGGGCAACAGGTAGAACTCCCCTGCTCTTCTTCCAAATAGGGTCCAGGGGTCTTTATCATTCACTGAGATGGTAAACGGGATCTCGGTTTCTCTCACCCGATAAATGGATATCCGACATGTCATAGAATCATAGAATTTACAGTGCAGAAGGAGGCCATTCGGCCCATCGAGTCGGCACCGGCCCTTGGAAAGAGCACCCTACCCAATCCCACACTACCCTATCCCCGTAACACAGTAACCCCAACTAACCTTTTGGACACTAAGGGATAATTTAACATGGCCCATTCACCGAACCAGCACATCTTTGGACTGTGGGAGGAAACCGGAACATCTGGAGGAAACCCACGCAGACATGGGGAGAAAGTGCAAACTCCACAGCAGACACCTGAGGCCGGAATTGAACTCCGGACCCTGGAGCTGTGAGGCAGCTGTGCTAACCACTGTGCCACCACGCCGCTCATAAGTGTTCACCTATGAAATTCTCATCCCTAAATGTCTTGCCACAGATGGATCTGCCAAGAGCATAATTGAGATATGTGACCTGTCCACCTTGATACATAAAGCCAGGAATTATTCAGTGGAAAATTGATCTTCTGTACCCGTCACCGATTTCTTTGGCACGTACAAACATACAAACAAATAAATTAGGAGCACAAGGTGGTCACCTGTCCCCTCGAGCCTGCTTCGCCATTCAATAAGATCATGGCTGATCTGATTGGAACTTCAACCCCGCATTCCTGTCTACCCCCAATAATCTTCTAGCCCCTCGTTAATCAACCATCTATTGAACTCAGCCTTAAAAGCATTCAAAGACTCTGCTTCCACTGACTTTTGAGAAATGCACAGCACATGGAGATTTTCAGCAGTCTTTAGATCCACGTTCTTTCTTATTTTGTTGTCCATGGACTGGTAGTTGAAGCCAATGCCAGAAAAGACAAGAAGGTTTACCATCGCTGGCCACTTGAGATGGGACAGTTTATGGAGAAAGAGGACAAACATTTATTTATAGCATTATAGAGGTGAAGCTAAGTGATTATTCATTGAATTGTTATGGGTTGGATATTACTCACATAATCACAGAATTTACAGTGCAGAAGGAGGCCATTCGGCCCATCGAGTCTGCACCGGCCCTTGGAAAGAGCACTCTACCCAAGCCCACACCCTATCCACCTAACCCAGTAACCCACCCAACCTTCTTGGATACTGAGGGCAATTTAGCACGGCCAATCCACCTAACCCGCACATCTTTGGACTATGGGAGGTAATTGGAGCACCCGGAGGAAACTCAAGCACACACGGGGAGAACGTGTAGACTCCCCACAGACCGTGACCCGAGCTGCGAATCAAACCTGGGACCCTGGAGCTGTGAAGCAACTGTGCTAACCACTGTGCTACCCTTACTGGTGAGAACAAAGAATGAGTATCAGTACCAGATACTCTCAAACTAATATCATTAATTCATAGAAGAAATAATTAAATGCCCTGCCCAAGATCAGATCATCAATCAAAAATGCCAAGTGTTGGCATCTGAAGAGTTGAACGTTGTGCACCTGGAAAGCATCTTTCACTGCCTCAGGATCTTTCAAAGCAGTTTACAAAGGTATCTTTTTGAAGTGTCATCACTGTTGATGTGGAAGCATGGGTGCCAATTTTCAGAGAGCAAGACCTCTTGAGCAAGAATGAGACAATGATTGGAGAACCTACATTAATTATCTGGGTTGAGTGATCAATATTTGACCAGAAAACCGGGGGGGGGGGGGGGGGGGGGTGCCCCCTTGCTCTTCTTTGAAGTACAGTCGGATCACTTGCATCTAATTGAGAAGGTGGACAGGATGTTGGTTTAATGGCTCATCCGAAAGATGTGATTAGAAATGAACATAACATGGTTCCGGCACTGTTATTAAGCAGATGACGTCTGCCTCTTTAAGAAATGGGGCAGCATTTGTTACCCTGTGTAAAGGATTGAAACCAGTTGCACTGGTCGTCCTTACTACTGATGTTGCTGCTAATTCTTCAGTGGCATTATTAGCATATGTGACATCCTCGCCATGAAAAATTATATATTGAGGCTCTGCTTCAGAAACATATTGCAGAATACTGTCATTTTGAAATTTTTAATGGGTGGAGTTATGTACTGCGGGTTTGGTTGGGGATGTATTGTAGGGCTGTCCACAAAACCAAACCATATGAAACACGACATATACCGATAGTTTGTCTGCTGATTCTGGTCGGACAGAGGTACTTTTTCACTAATTATGTGTCCTTCTGTCGGTGGTTGATGCATGCGCATCACGAACCACAAAACCTTTGCGCCATCTTTACAGTCTTTATTCTTCATTCATGTGGGAAAAGTGGTTAGCACTACTGCCTCACAGCACCAGGGATCCAGGTTCAATTCCGGCCTTGGATGGCTCTCTGTGTGCAGTTTGCACGTTCTCCCCGTGCCTGCGTGGATTCCCTCCGGGTGCTCCGGTATTCCTCCCACAGTCCAAAGATGTGCAGGTTAGGTGGAGTCACAGGAATAGGGTGGGAGAGTGGGCCTAGGTAGAGTGCTCTTTCAGAGTGTTGGTGCAGACTCGATGGGCCGAATGACCTCCTTCTGCACTGTAGGGATCACATAATGATTCAAATGAGGATATCATAGGTGGTTAATCTTAAAAGATGTCCTGAATGTTTTTTGAGGAAGCAGGCATCAATTGCCCAGCGTAACCTTTGACTTTCTAGAACAGTGTTTTTCCAACTTTTTTATCTCGGAACCCACTTTTACCAACCGGCCATCCTTCGGGACCATGCCGACCGACCTTCGCGACCCTTGCCGTCTGACCTTCATAACAGACCATTTTGCTGACCTTTAATGTGACAGCTGAGCCTGCTTGGTCCTCATGATCTCATTTGCTTTGTCATTCAATGTTTCTGCAAAGGGCTTCAGCTGACAATTTAAGTTCTTGCTGCACACTTTGAAAAAAATCAAGAGGTTTATCCTCAAACCTGTCATGCTTAGTCCTCAAATGCCTTTGAGGTTTTGAGGGTTTTTAAACTTTAATTTGTCAGTACGAGTCTACATACAACAAACATGAGCTCTGCATCCTGATTTGCATTGGCAAAATTGACAAAGCCATACATCAAGAAATCATCTTTACACTGCTTTGTTCCCAATTTCATTTTTTTCTTAATGGTTGTTCACTCAAGTCCTTGGAGATCTGTATGCAGTTCACTCCAGCACTGCTTTGTCCTGCCATGGACTCTCCTGAAAAGCTCTCTCAACCAGATTCAAGTGTGAGATCCTGGTCTGTTTGTGTCTCTGGCCCTCTCTTCCTTACTACAAAATGGTCCATCTTCAGTTCTTCACACCGTCGTGTTGCTTGCTTGCTCGCAGCTACAAAATGAAAGAACATACGTGCGTGATGTCAGTGTACATGCAGGGTGTGTGATCTGCTCTCTGCCATTGCTTCTGACGGGAAGACTCCAGCGTTTACATTTAAAGGCCGGTTGTGGCCGGCATTCTCAACTTAAAAGCCGGTCGCTGCCAGCATCCTTAAAAGCCTGTTGCGGCCGTTGGGTGATTCTCCCGCGATTGAGAATGCTGTGAATGATCGCTCCGCGACCCTCCTGATACCCGCCCACAGCCCACAAGTGGGTCGCGACCCTGAGTTTGAAAAATCCTCCTCTAGAAAGTAGGGTTACGGGAATGCAGGGATAAGGGTGGGGCGTGGGTGGGGTACTGTTTCAGAGGGTTGGTGCAGACTTTATGGGCCGAATGACCGCCTTCTGCACAGTAGGGATTCTATAGTTCTAAGGTAGATTCCATGTCAGCATTCTGCTAGCAAAATTGTGATTAGTGCATGATGCCTATTGTGGTTCAAATGCAAACACAGGTGCAGGTAGTTGACCTTTTGGGCTCAGGAACAGGCAGCAGCTAAGTGGAGTTGTGCTTCGTTGCTGGTTCGCTACAGGGGCACTTAAGTCACCTCCCCTGCTGTTTAATGCATCTGTAGCCTCGATGCGAAGCAAACTGTCTGACACTGGAATTGTCTTGACTGTGCGAGATGAAGAGATGCCTGATGCTTAAACTTTCGAGACCCTGCCGATCTTTACCACCATTGGTAGAGCTGTTCTTATGCAAATGCTGTGCCTGAGGTTTTGTGTAGCCGTAGCTCTGTGTCCACGGTCTGAGTGTTGCCCCTACAATAGAGATAGGTTTAAAAGTCTCCAGGAACAAAACATTCCATCATCTAACTTTTAAGTGGAGACTTTGCTTTAACATTACATCTGAATGAAGAGATTATCCAGCACGAGTGATGCATTCCAGCAGCATAATGGTGCAAAATGCTCTTCAATGCCAGCATTTAATTAGTTGACCATCTCACAGTTCTGCACACATTACTGTCCACATTTTAACTTTGGTTCCCGACAACAATCAGATGAAGGAACGTGTGTCACCCGTTCAACACTGCTGCCCCTACACTGCTGCCCCTCACTCAATTCCTGCCAGCGTCACCATTTGTGCCAACTGCATTTGAAGGGTATAGATTCTGGAGAAGGGCTTTTCATCCCAAAGGCAATGGACATGGTTTGAAAAGCAGTTAGATTGGACACGAAAGTATATCAAATCTGGGGATTAGGAAGCAGACAATTAAGTGTGTCACATGGCATCTGATTGATATACAAAGGGCAGTGAGTAGGAAACAAAGCGAGGAGAAAAGACATTTCCATCAAACAAGGTTCAGTCATTGTCTCATTTGAGGCATTAACTAATTAACCGTTTCCCTTTTAATTCACTTTCCTTTCCTTCAGGAAGGGCTATCTGTCTGATGGACTACTTAATGCCCCGGTCACATAATTACGAATCAAAGAAGTTCTGTGCCGCTAAGGCCAATGATTCAGCAAAATAGCAAATGTAACTCAACCCTGACTGGAGCTAATTTCATGAGACGCTGGAATCTGAATCAGCAACAAGTGGAGTCAGTCTGTCGAGGAAAGCTAGGTCAATAAATACAAGTCTACCATACGGCAAATATATTCAAAGTGCAATATTCAGTATGAGGGCTCGATAGAGGAATGCTAGCGCTAGATCAGTGTGCCTAAAGAGCTTGCCAAAAGAGTGATTTCATGAATCAAAACACGATTACAACGAAAGATTTCAGCCGCGATGGTAACCTGAAGGGTTTGAAGAAATACCGAGTGAGAAGATTGCCAGATTAGGATCATGATGAGATTTAAATTTAGCTCCTTCGGTTTGATACAATGTGGCATTGCACCGGGTCAAAATCAAGGAAAGCAGCAGCGTAACATTTAAAATGAAGCCAATTCTTTGACGGAAGTAAATTCTATGCAGTGCTTCAGAAAGGAAGCAGAATTAAACAAAATCTATTCTTCTTCGTTGATACACAGTAAATTTCTGCACAATTTATTCAATATCTTATTTCGTCTCCCTTCTCATATTTTGGTGGAAACAAATAATGGGCCAGAATTTGCGTGAGTGGGGCATCTCGCGGCAATGCACCCTTTGAATGTATCTTTTTTCAGCCTTTGGCTCAATGCTGTTTTTGGCTCAAGGTGATGGAAGTGAGAGAGTGGTGAGAGTATTAGGGAAACCGGGACCACGCTGAATGATGGGGCAATACTTATCTTTCCTGAACTAATGAGATGGAAGGACAGCGAAAGAAACGGAGCAAATGGCAGAAAAGGAATTAGGGTGAATTACAGAAGATTCCAATTGGATACAAGAAAGAGAGATAAACAGAGGGAAAATTATTAAACGGATAGAGATAAGAGATGCACAAATCAGTTAAAGGAGAAATCAAATTTAATTTTTGAAAAACCTCGATGAGTAATTTACTACTTGCAGGAATGAGATTCGGTCTCACTTGTTCCCTTTCTGGGCCTCTCCATTGTAGGGACATAAATCTCATCATTAAGAGAGTCTTTGCTCTATTAGATACCAGCCCTAATACTCTGTAGTGCATTAAGATTGCAAGAAACTGCAGGCTGTGTTGACTAATCCCAACGCATCACACAAGCTTGCCACCCTCCCATTGATTCTGTCTACATCTCCCACTGCTTCAGGAAGGCAGACAGCATTCCCACCCAGACTTTTGCCCTCTTCCAGACCCTTCCATCAGGCAGAAGATACAGAAGTCTGAAGACCCGCACGTCCAGACATCGGAACAGCTTCTTCCCCACAGCGACTAGACTCCTCAACGACTCTCCCTCGGACTGATCTGTTCCCTGTAAGAGCACAATTCACGCCACCCTATGGTGCTCTTGCTCATCTATTTGCTTTGTTTGGCCCTTGTTCCGCAGTGTAACCAATCACTATTTGTCAATGTACCATTTGTCAATGGACTCTGTTGATTATTCTTTTTGTCTACTATGTACGTACTGTGTATGTTCCCTTGGCCACAGAAAAATACTTTTCTCTGTACTTCGGTACCGTGGTAATACCAGGTATTGCAGTACCTGAGAGGTGAATGACTATTGGCTAGACCGCGGGGTCTACCATTGGGTAATGTACACAGCCCCGCCCTGAGAGGCGGGGTATAAGAACCAGTGCCATCCCAGCAGCCTTCACTTCTGTAACCTCGCTGCTGTGTACAGTTCTATCTGATTAAAGCTGAATCGATATGACTCCTCGTGGCCTCAAGAGTATTGATTGTGCATCGGGTACATGCGACAATAATTCAATCAACCAATTTTATAGTGGAAAACCATCAATGTCTTGACACTCATGAGAGGTTGATAGTGAGTCTGTGAGGCTAATAAACTGGTAACACAAATCGTTCAGTAATTTGTGGTACTCTGCAACATGTGCTGTATCATTTCCTCTGCACAAATTATTGCTTTTTTTTCTTAAGCGCACTCATAACAGAATGTGCATTTAACACAGCAGCAAATTCTGAACCAATTATCTTTTATTCATTGCGTTAGCAATCAAGATGGTCTATGTTGTTATTTTGCTTTCATCACCAATTATATCATGTTTACCCCAATGTAAAAGAAAGCTTTCTTCACAAACCTGGCTCCCGTTTGATGTCAAAAAATATTTTCCGTGACAGTGTTATTTTCATATTCTAAGTGGCAGATTTAAAATACAGAGAAGAACCTGTGATGAATACCTTTGCAAATGGTAATTGTAATTTTTGATTGTCACATATTTACTGTTCCTTTTATTTACACCGACACAACTACTGCTTTGCTCCACTGTGAGTATTTTCTTTTATTTCTACCGCTTTATAGCCTGAAACTGTACATAGCTAGAAGCTTTCTCTTACTTCTTACGAGCTCAAAATAATATATCCTACATCCTTTTAACTCCATCTCTAACAAGCAATGTTTTATTCAAGATACTCTTCCTAATTGTGGCACATGTATTAAATCAATACCATTCTGAAATATACTACCGATCGCAGCTAGCTGAATGCAAGTTCTGTTTAAAACAGAATGAAGAAAACAAAAAAAACGTTCATCGAATTGGAGATGGCACTCGTCAAGAAACTGTCAAATGGATCAGAGGTAAACTACTTTGTGGCTCCAGAAACAAGGCCCTTTCTGTAGATCCATCCTTCAGTGCTGTCTTAAATCGCTTCAGGAGGCAGCTAAAGGCCACAAGGAGCAAGGCCTCAAGTCTACAGCATCCAAAATGTCACCCCTCTTTGCGCACAAAGCATGATGTCTGGCACCGAGCCACTTCTAGCTTCTTCAAGGCAATCTTCACGCAGAATTTCTCTCTGCAGTTTCTCTGTCAAGTCTAGTCCACATAAAACCTGAGAGCTTAATACTGATTTAGGGTCTTACACCCAGTCAGAGAGCCTTTCAGCTGGAGTAGGCTATCTGTTCCACACTGATCAACATCAGCTGTGACTCAAGCCTGGGAAATGTACATATGAAGGGAACAACAGGATTTTTGACAAATAATTGCTCAACTGACAACACAAGTATCGGTGGGCTTTTGTTTTTACCACTCTCAGGAAGATTGGAGGATGACGGGTCACTGCATAACAATGAATTCAGCAAAAAATGTGCTGCGTGTGCTTAGGCCTCATGATTTTCACTTATCCTACACATATAAAATGACATAACATAACATACATATCAAATAGCATCGCAGAGTTAAAGCTCACGATGCTGTAAATGCACAGTACCTCAGGGAAGTCAGACTCTCCTGTCGAATCTATTGTTTTGTTTTGAGTATTTGGGTTTTGGAAATGCAACGCTGTACTAACTAACCGGCTTGCCATAGTCATGTGACTCTGCCATGAGGGGGAGACATCTTAAGATCAACTCAATAAAAACTCACAGAAACATACTGTGATAGTCACCACTAACTGTATATTAGATGTAGTACGTAAGGCTCCTATACTAGAGGTACATGGGTAAATCCCTGCCTGCTGGCTCCACCCAGTAGGTGGCGTATAAAGGTGTGTGCTCACCGGAGCTGCTCCCATTCTGGTAGCAGCTACAGGAGGCCACACATCTTTGCTCAATAAAGCCTCGATTATTCACTACTCTCGTTTTTGTAGTAATTGATAGTGCATCACATACCAAAGACAGCTGTGCTTATATTTGCAGCAACGCAATGATGCACTTTCAGAGACTCCATGAATGGGCACAAAAAGGATTTTTTATAAGAGACGGCTGCAGTTTGCTCTCAACATGTCTCCTTTTCCCAGAGAGCTCCCTGCTCTCGGGTGATGACGCACCCTCAGTCCCATTTGGTTGCCAAAGCCAGGTGACCCAGTTCTGCTGTGTTGCCTTTAAAGGGACAATCACCACATTCCTCCCTCTTTAACTCTTTTGTACAATCTTCAATAACGAATTTACGCAGCCATAAAATATAACAAAACGTTATATCTGTGAGTTTGACAATTGTAAATTGAGTCTTTGAGGGGTTTATCTGTATCATGCAGAGCGGTGTAATTCTGTAGTCTGAGATGCTTCCACAGGATTGGCGTTAACAGGAACTGCAATAACGGGTATCTCTTCTGGCACAGGCAGTTCATCACTATTTGTTTTCACAGAGACAACAGTTATGTCTATAACAGGGCAGCACGGTAGCATTGTGGATAGCACAATTGCTTCACAGCTCCAGGGTCCCAGGTTCGATTCCGGCTTGGGTCACTGTCTGTGCGGAGTCTGCACATCCTCCCTGTGTGTGCGTGGGTTTCCTCCGGGTGCTCCGGTTTCCTCCCACAGTCCAAAGATGTGCAGGTTAGGTGGATTGGCCATGATAAATTGCCTTTAGTGTCCAAAATGGCCCTTAGTGTTGGGTGGGGTTACTGGGTTATGGGGATAGGGTGGAGATGTTGACCGTGGGTGGGGTGTTCTTTCCAAGAGCTGGTACATACTCGATGGGCCGAATGGCCTCCTTCTGCACTGTAAATTCTATAAAATCTAAGAAACAGCTACTTTTGATGCTTCTGAAAATTTATTGACGCCTGGAGTTTCTCACTAATTCTCAAGTGGTCCACGTGTTTGCAAACGATATGTCCCTTCATGTCCACTTGGTATGACAGGGGACCTGTCTCAGAGATAAGGGGCTGAATTCTCCGCCATCGAGATTCTCTGTTTTGCCGGCAGCCCGGGGGTCTCCCGATGGTGTGGGGCTGCCCCGCACTGGGAAACCCCATTGACCAGCCGGCAAAACCTCGGGGGTCATGGGGGGGATCCGACCTCGGGGGGGCCCACGGTGCCCTGGCCTGTGATCGGGGCCTCCCGATCTGTGGGCCGGCTTGTTCCGTGGGGGGACTTTTTCTTCCGCGCCAGGCCCCTGTAGAGTTCTGCCAAATGCAGAGTTCCGCTGGGGGTCGGCGCGGCGAAGAGAACCGCCCGCGCATGTGCGAAAATACACCGGCCGGTCTGCGCATGTGCGGAATCACACCGGCTGTTCCTCACATGCTCGAGATCATGGCAGCATTATGTTGTAGCCACCTGAGTTGGCCACTTCCCGACTTAAAATGGAGAACCACAAAGGCTGAAGGGAAATTCAGCCAACACAAGCAAAGACTAGCAAATACAGAAATCATGTGTATTGAAACCTGTAAGGAACCAGACAGCACTGAAACCAGCAGCCATCTGCATAGTAATGCAGCAGCCATCTGCATAGTAATGAGCGATTCCAGGGCACAATCGCAACAGTTGAGGTGAATAAAGCCAAGCCAGACTCTTCGGCGCCAGCAGGAGCCAAGACAAAGGAAAGCCAACGGACACTTAGGGACCGCCTAGCGATCAGGGAACCGCTCCAGCATTGGTGAAATCGATCCAAGTGATCAGAAAGTAGTCCAATCACTTGGAACCAGGTATGGGGTCCACCCCGAAGGGCGTAAAGACCCTGGGGACTAGAAAGTAAAGCCCCCAAGTTCAAATCGTCCTTCTTTGGCAGGGTCACTCAGCAACTTGAACCAACCCTTGAGAGTGACCTGTCTTGTTGCCTCCAAGCAAGTAAGTCTCAAGTCAACGCTCGCTACGAGATAGGCGCTCCTAGCTACCAGTCCATACCAGCTTTTGAATCCCGCAGACTCAGGACCTGAACGAAAGGCCAGTTCCCCTGACCTGGTGGGCCAGTCCGGAGCTAAGTATAGGCCTTTTAGTGATAGGAATAGCCTAGAAAGTAGAGTTTATGCATGAGTAGTGATTTACTGTGTATAATAAATGTGTTTTGATTTGAATCTTACTAATTGGTGTATTGAGTTATTGATCATTACTTGAACTTGAACCTCGTGGCGGTATCATAAAGATACCTGGCGACTCTAGAGCAAAGGTTATAAAACAGAGCCAATTGAACCAACTAAAAGTTAGCAACAATGCACATGCGCGGAATCGTGCCGGCGCCTTTGCCGCCAGCTGGAGTGGCGGCAACCCCTCTGCCGTCCACCTAGCCCCCGAAAATGTGGAGAATTCCGCACTTTTGGGGGCTGTTGATGCCGGAGTGGTTGACGCCGGAGTGGTTGGCGCCGGTTTTCCCACCGGCATGAGGACTTAGTCCCCAGAAGGGAGAATCCCGCCTCAGAAATCTGGTGCGGCGGGGCGGGAAAACCCGCCCAGTAATTCCGGCAATCTACCTTGATCCACTGTCGAAGTTTCGTATTGTGCATTTGGTCTGGGTTTTTTATGTTGCAATTGTGAGAGCTCATTGATGAGGCTTGTGGGTTTAAATATAAATGCTTTTATTCATAGGCTTTAACGATATAAAGTTCCAAATATGCAGCGGAATTCTCCATTTCTGAGACTGTGGGCGTCATTCTCCGACCCCCCAGAGGGTCGGAGAATGGCCGTTGGCCGCCGTGAATCCCGCCCCCGCCGGTTCTCCGAAGGGAGAAAAGTCGGCGGGGCGTTAATGGCGCCGCTGACGTCGGAGAATGGCACGGGTCTGCGCAAGGCAGCCGATTTTTGGCCTGCCGATATTCTCCCTTCCGGATGGGCCGAAGTCCAGTCGACGTGATGACAGTTCACGTCGATGTAAATTAAACCTCCTTTTCATCGGCGTGACCCTGTGCTCCAGGGTCACGCCGACCAACGTGGAGGTGAGTGACGGCCTGGGGGGTTGGCCACTGGGCAGGCGATGGCGTGGCCGCAGTCTGAATGCGTGGGGAGAGGTGTGTCTCGGGTTGTGTGTGTGTGTGTGCGGCGGGGGGGGGGTGTGGTTAGAGTGGGCTGGGCTCCGGGGGAGTGCCGGGAGGGAGGTCCGTGCCGGGGAGGAGGATGGGGGGTCCGTGCCGGGGAGGAGGATGGGGGGGTCCATGCCGGGGAGGGGGATGGGGGGTCCGTGCCGGGGAGGGGAATGGGGGGTCCGTGCCGGGGAGGGGGATGGGGGGTCCATGCCGGGGAGGGGGATGGGGGGGGGGCGGTCCGTGCCGGGGAGGAGGATGGGGTGGTCCGTGCCGGGGATGGGGATGGGGGTCCGTGCCGGGGAGGAGGATGGGGGGGGTCCATGCCGGGGAGGGGGATGGGGGGTCCGTGCCGGGGAGGGGGATGGGGGGTCCGTGCCGGGGAGGGGGATGGGGGGTCCATGCCGGGGAGGGGGATGGGGGGGGGGCGGTCCGTGCCGGGGAGGAGGATGGGGTGGTCCGTGCCGGGGATGGGAATGGGGGTCCGTGCCGGGGAGGAGGTTGAGGTCCGTGCCGGGGAGGAGGATGGGGGGGTCCGTGCCAGGGAGGGGGATGGGGCGTCCGTGCCGGGGAGGGGGATGGGGGGTCCGTGCCGGGGAGGAGGATGGGGGTGTCCGTGCCGGGGAGGGCGATGGGGGGTCCGTGCCGGGGAGGAGGTTGTGGTCCGTGCCGGGGAGGGGGATGCGAGGGCAAGTGAGTTGGTCCACCTGGCCAGGTGCCAGCCTCCAACAGTTGGACCCATGCGGTCCATGCCACCTGGCTGGGGGGAAGGAGGGGATATGGGCAATGATGACATGTCGTCGTTCCCCCCCAACCAGGCCGTCATGTTTTCCGATCATCCAGCGATGTTGGCTGCCGTGGCGGCAACCGCTAATGTCCATGTTGCCCTGGATGAGGAGGAGGAGGAGGAGCGTGCCTGAGAGGCGGTGCACCCTGCCGCAGAGGGGCAGGCGGAAGATGCCCAGGCTAGAGGGACACCTGACCGACAGGATGAGGAGGGGGAGGAGGACGTCGCGGCCCCACGGCAACGGAGGCACCCGAGGGCGCCCCGTGTGTACCGGCCCCGGCAGTCGTACCAGGACCTCACGGACCGGGAATGCAGGAGGAGACTCCGGATGAGCCGGGAAACCGTGGCACACATCTGCCACCTGCTGGCACACCTGTCACCGCTTGGCACTGGCGGGGCACACCCTCTCCCCGTGTCCGTCAAGGTTACGGTTGCCCTGACCTTTTATGCAACGGGGTCATTCCAGGCACCGAGTGGAGACCTGTCCGGCATAGCGCAGACATCGGTGCATCGGTGCATCCGGGCAGTGACAGATGCCCTATATGCCATGGCGCACCGCTACATCCGCTTCCCTGTGGTCCGGGCCAGCCAAGATGCCCGGGCCGTGGGCTTCTCTGCCGTGGCCGGGTTCCCCATGGTCCAGGGCGCAATCGATGGGATGCACGTCGCCGTGCGGCCACCTACAGATAACAGGGCCGTGTTCACCAATAGGAAGGGGACCTATTCGATGAACATACAGGTGGTCTGCGACCACCGCATGATGATCCTGCACGTCTGCGTCCGTTACCCAGGCAGTGTACACGACTCATACGTGTTGTCGCGGTCATCCATCCCCGGCATGTACGAGTGTCGCCATCCCCGGCTGAGGGGCTGGTTGCTGGGCGACAGGGGCTACCCATTGCGATCGTGGCTGATGACGCCTGTACGGAGGCCACGCAATGAGGCGGAGAACCGCTACAATGATGCCCATGTAGCGACAAGGGGAGTGATAGAGAGGTGCTTTGGCGTGCTGAAGATGCGTTTCAGGTGCCTGGACCTCTCTGGGGGCGCCCTCCAGTATCGGTCAGATAGGGTCGGCCGCATCATTGTGGTGTGCTGCGTCCTGCACAACATAGCCCAACAGAGGGGGCGATGTGCCACAGGCAGAGGAGGGCGGAGTGGAGGAGCAGCAGGATGAGGCGCAGTCCTCCCCAGATGAGGGGGATGGGGGTAATGGTCAGGGCAGACGGGCTAGACACAGGCGGGTGGCTGTCCACCGTTACCTGCTGGCCCAGCGGGCACGGGACAGACTGATAGCCGCCCGCTTCACTGAATAGATGGGCGTGGGAATCGGTTAGTATGGCCACAGACCGCACACCATGGCAACAGCCGACCACCTACACCCCCCACCCATCCACCCACCCAGCACCCTCACCCCCCACCCCAACCCCACCCACCCCACCCGCATGCACACCACCCCCCCATTGCCGATCCACCTGCGGCACAATGGGCCGGGCTCACACAGCTGCGGGTGGACGCGTGTCTATTGCAGGCCATGGAGGCTGATGACAACCCGCCCTGCGGTGAGCTCCTGGCTCCACATCGTATGTCTGACCCATGGCCACAGCACCGCCATCCACCCTGTGACACTGCGGCGCACGGTCCCGTCCTCTGCCCGGGGGGATGTTGATGGCGGCCCAGGGGGAAGGGGGCAGACTCACCTGGGGCTGAGGTAAGACCACCCCTCACCCACACACTTGCGCTCAACGTACATGACACCCCCGCACGCTTTGGACAGAGCACAAAGGCAGCTTCTGTAGGTGTAACATTGACTTTAATAACCAAACGAGTTCATGCACGTGCCCTAGCCCCTAAAACTCATCTGTGCCCTGCACCCGTGCCAACTTACTCAGTGTCTAATTGTTTGGCCTTACGGGCCCTTTGACTACGTCTACGTGGTTCCCCAGACGGTACAGCAGAACTGGAGGTGGACTCCTGTGATTCCTGCCCTCTGACACTGGATCCCTTTGGCGGCCGTTTCCTGGGGTGTCCTGGCCTAGATGGGCCAGGCTGCGGCCCGGGAGACTGGGATGGCGAGCTGCCAGCCTGTTCTGCCCGTTGCCCACCCGTTGCACCTGGGACGGAAGGGGGGGGAGTCCGAGGTGTTGCGGTGTTCCGGGACCTCCCCTACAGGGGGAGCAGGGACGGACCACACCACCTCCTCCTCCCGTGGGGTGCCCGATGGCCCCCAGGCCTCTACATGGGTGGGGGATGCGAACGGACTGGCCATCCGACGCCCCCCCGACATCTGGCGCTGCCAGTCCTGGAGGTCCGTGCTGGTATCGAATGGGGCCCGCAGGTTTGCAGCCATGGAGCCCAGGGGGTTGTCGAACCCTGTCTGTGACAGTGCGACGCCGGCTCGCACATGGCCACTGGCGCTGATGCCCTCAGCGATGGCCTGCAGAGACTGGGCCATGGCCTGCAGAGACTGGTCTATGGACTGCTGAGACTGGGCCATGGCGTTGAGCGCCTCTGCCACCTGGCGCTGGCACTGGCTCATGACCTCCTGTGAGAGGGCAGCCATGTCCTGGGCCACAGACGCCGCCTGCACGGAAAGCCCCAGGCCTCGCAAACCGTTCCCCATGTCTGACACCGTCGCACCCATTGCCTTTCCCGCGGACGCCACCCATGCGGTGTCGGCCTGTGTGGCACGCATGACAGGCACCACTTCAAGCTCCTGGACGCGGGTGGACTCCTCCACCTGCGACTGCAGCCGCCGCAAGCCACCCGTCACCCTATTCGCTCGTCTCCGGGTCGGTGGTTGCATCGGATCTATGTGTGGTTGTGGTAACTCCAGGAACCCGGGATCCATCTGGGTGGCTGATGTTCGCTTGGGCTGGGCTGCCCTCCGACCGCCCGGCCCCTCTGCTGCTCCTACCTCCACCTGCAGTACCGGGACGGCTGTGTTGTGCGCACCAGTGAGTGTACCAGACGCCTCATCACTGAAGTGCCCAACCGAGGTGAGTGTTTCTGTGATGGTGGAGGGTGTTGATGACAGCAGTGGCGTTGTGTCGTGCTCTTCGTCCCACTCTGAGTCCATGGCACTTTGGGGTGGGGGTTCGTCTCCACCCATCCACTCTGAGTCACTGTCCGGTATTTCGTCTTCCTGGGTAGTGCTGTCCCGGGTAGGGGTGTCCTGGGCAGTGCTGTCCCGGGTAGGGGTGTCCTGGGTAGTGGTGTCCTGGGTAGTGGTGTCCTGGGTAGTGGTGTCCTGGCTCGGATGTGACGGGGGCCTGTGGCTTCCCCCCTCGTCGCTGGGTGGCACACGCCTGCCTCGTCGCTCCCGCACGTGACGGGGGTGTCGTCTCCCTGTTGCTCCAGGTCTCTCCATCTCCCGTGGTGTGCGAGGGGCATCCTGCGGGCATCGCATGCCGGAGGGTCCGGGTCTCTCCGTCTCCCGTGGCCTCCAAGGGGCATCCTGCGGGCATCGCATGCCGGAGGGTCCAGGTCTCTCCATCTCCCGTGGCCTCCGAGGGGCATCCTGTGGGCATCGCATGCCGGAGGGTCCAGGTCTATCCGTCTCCCGTGGCCTACGAGGGGCATCCTGCGGGCGTCGCATGCCGGAGGGTCCGGGTCTCTCCGTCTCCCGTGGCCTCCGAGGGGCATCCTGCGGGCGTCGCATGCCGGAGGGTCCTGGTCTCTTCGTCTCCCGTGGCCTCCGAGGGGCATCCTGCGGGCGTCGCATGCTGGAGGGTCCGGGTTTCTCCGTCTCCCATGGCCTCCGAGGGGCATCCTGCGGGCGTCGCATGCCGGAGGGTCCGGGTCTCTCCGTCTCCCGTGGAATCCGAGGAGCATCCTGCGGGCGTCGCATGCCGGAGGGTCCGGTCTCTCCGTCTCCTGTGGTCTCCGAGGGGCATCCTGCGGGCGATCTGCATCTGCGGGGATGGGTGCCTCGACGTTTGCTCCTGCGATACACAATGAAGCATGCATGGTTAGACACGCAGGCAGTGATCAGGTGATATGGGGGAGGGGTGATATGGGGGAGGGGGGATATGGGGACGGGCTGTCGGTGGCTCACTTGCTAGTACGCCCCCGACCTCTGCACCAGCAACCTCCCGTTCGTCAGGTCCGCCAGCCAGTTCCAGGGCCCTTTCCTCGTGTTCGGTCAGTGGCCTCTCATCAGCGGGGCCTCCTCCAGTCCTCACATGCTCCCTATTGTTGTGTGCGCGCTTCTCCTGTGGCGGGGGGGGCGGTGGGTGGGGGTGGTGGCAGGGGTAAAAGGCAATAGTGTTAGGCAGGTATATGAATGCACGCCATCGGTTGCGCGTGCATTGCAGAGGTTAAGGTTAGGGCTGGATTCACTTGGGGATATGGGGAGGGGGGATAAGTGGGAGGGGGTATGGGGGATATGCGGGAGGGGGGATATGGGGGAGGGGGGATATTGGGGAGGGGGGATATGGGGGTTATGGGGGAGGGGGGATATGGGGAGGGGGGATATGGGGAGCGGGGATATGGGGGAGGGAGGATATGGGGGAGGGGGATATGGGGGAGGGGGGATATGGGGGAGGGGGGATATGGGGGAGGGGGGATATGGGGAGGGGGGATATGGGGGAGGGGGATTTGGGGGAGGGGGGATATGGGGGAAGGGGGATATGGCGGAGGGGGGATGTGGGCAGGGGGGATATCGGGGAGGGTGGGATATGGGGGAGGGGGGATATGGGGGGTTATGGGGGATATGGGGGAGGGGGGATATGGGGGATATGGGAGGGGGGATATGGGGGAGGGTGGCTATGGGGGAGGGGGGATATGGGGGAATGGGGGATATGGGGAGGGGGGATATGGGTGAGGGGGGATATGGGGGAGGGGGGATATGGGGAGGGGGATATGGGGGAATGGGGATATGGGGGAGGGGGATATGGGGGAAGGGGGATATGGGGGAGGGGGGATATGGGGGAGGGGGGATATCGGGGAGGGTGGGATATGGTGGAGGGGGGATATGGGGGGTTATGGGGGATATGGGGGATATGGGGAGGGGTGGAAATGGGGGAGGGGGGATATGGGGGAGGCACACCCTGCCTGCTCTGACGAGGTCGTTCACCTTCTTGTGGCACTGGGTGCCTGTCCGTGGTGTCAGGGCCGCAGCGGTGACGACCTCTGCCACCTCCCTCCACAGACGCTGGCTGTGGCATGGGGCATCTCTGCTGCCGTGCCCGGGATACAGGGCCTCCCTCCTCTGCTCCACATCCCGTGACTCGAACCTCGGGGCTGAGCGGCGGCCAGCCATCCAGTTGGGTGTTTCGGTCGGGTGTTCCGGTTGGGTGGGGGGGAGCAGCGCGGCCTTATGAGCCGTCACGCTGTGCGGCGCGTATGACGCTGCACGGCGTGAACCACGTGCGCAAGCGCGGATCCCGTCACGTCGCTGCTAGCCCATTTCGGGCCGGAGACTTTCTAACCATTTTTCGACGTGACGCAAGTTGGATTTGCGCCGTTTTTTGCGCCGATCGGCGGACTTTGCGCCGATAACGGAGAATTTCGCCCCGTGTTGACGCTGGAGCAGAATTCATGGACTTCCATGACAGCAAAACCGGCGCCGCACCTGGACCGATTCAGCCACTGTTAAGGGGCTAGCGACAGCTCCACGTGGACACAATCGATTCCAATGAGAAACGGTGCCACATTTGCTGGAATCACGATTGATACTCAGGAGGCTGACACGATGCAGCCGCTTAAACACACTTCACTCTCCACGCACACCATCCCAACCAATAAGATAGCCCCATGGTTCACCAATGCGAAGCTGGAGACCTTCCTGGATGTCCTGGAGGAGAGGCGGGCCTTCAGTACCCTAGCCCGGGATGGAGGCTGCCAGCCACTGCCATGCCGGGGGCCAGTTGGCAGATGCAGTCAGTGCCATCAGCAACACCATCCACTGAAGCTACCAGCTACCCATCCCCTGGGCTCAATATGTTGGACTGTCTACACCGTTCAATTTCTGCTTCCTCACCACCCCCCCCCCCCCCCCCCCCAATTCCATACCCAGTCGCCCCGAAGACGGCTGCCAAGGGGGAGCCAGGTCATAGGGCGGGAATTGTCGAAGGCCGGCTCCCATGCCGATGTATTATCTGAGGATCAGCCTAGGCGTAGCGTTAGAGCCCATAAGGCTAGAACGTTGGACACCAGTTAGGTTGGCATGGGTGCAGAGCACAGTTTAGCGATAGGGGCTAGGGCTTTTATCTGTATGTACGTTTCCATATTAAGCACCTATTCACACTGTTACAACCTGCCTCGGTTGCTCTGTCAGATGGGTGTGAATGGTGAAGTAGTCTGGGCTGGATAGAGAGGGGATATGGGGGGGGAGGCAGTGTGGGTGGACTTTGTAGGTGGCCTGGGCTCCCCGACGTCCCCCCAGCCCACCGTCCCCACCACCGTCACTCCGGGGAGCCAATGGGACCATGTGATGGAATGGCCAGCTAGCATTCAGATGTCCACAAATGATTAGGAACATCAGAGCTCAACGTAGAGCGGGTTGTCAGCATCCCACCATCCCATCGACCAGACTCGGTGTTCCTGCTGGTTTAGCACAGGGCTAAATCGCTGGCTTTGAAAGCAGACCAAGGCAGGCCAGCAGCACGGTTCAATTCCCGTACCAGCTTCCCCAAACAGGCGCCGGAATGAGGCGACTAGGGGCTTTTCCCAGTAACTTCATTTGAAGCCTACTTGTGGCAATAAGTGATTTTCATTTCATTTTCATTTAATTTCATTCATTTCACTGCCAACCCAGGGCCTGCACCGTGTAGTGCAGCAGGTATGCATCACGGAGGGAGCTACTGGCAGGGGAGTGGCCAGGGGGGTAGGGAGGGGGGGGAGGCAGGGTGTGTGGTTGTGGGATGCGGTGTCTGTGCCTCTGGCCAGTTTCCACCCCCCCCCCAATCGGCGAACCTGGATGCGATCAGATAGACCCGTGCGCGTTGGCCTAGGCGCACACGTCGAGCAGCCTCCCGTGCAACCTCTCCTGTATGTGCTGCCCAACCTCCCCGCCCCCGCACAATCTTCGTCAGGCGAGGCCTGGCCTTCAACCTCCTCCTCCTGTTGCCCCTCTGCTGCGCGATGTTGTGGAGGATGCAGCAGGTCGCCACAATGCAGGTGGCCCTCTCCACATCATACTGGAGAGCCCCCCAGAGCTGTCCAGGCACCTGAACCACATCTTCAGGAGGCCAAAGCACCACTCAATCATGCTCCTGGTTGCTGTGTGGGCATCATTGTAGCGGGTCTCTCGGTCAGTCTGTGCTCTCCGGATAGGTGTCATCAGCCACGACCACAGTGGCTAACCCCTGTCACCCAGGAGCCAACACCCCCAGCCCGGGGGGGGGGGGGGGGGGGGGAGTTTTGAACATGTCAGGAATTGTTGAGTGTGCCAGGATGAAGCTGTTGTGCACACTGCCCGGGTATCGGATGCAGATGTGCATGATGCGCAGCTGATGACCAAGATATCAGCTGCACATTTATTGAGTGGAACCCCTTTCGGTTTGTGTACAGTGGCCAGTTATCTGCAGGTGCTCTTGGGGACATGCACCTCATCTCACCCGCTGGACGTGGGGCATGTCGGCAATGGCGGTGAACCCGCCGCCCGGACATCCTGTGGGGCTCGGTCCACATTGAAATGGATGTATTGAGCCACCTGGGCATATAGGGCCTCCGTGACGGCACGGATGCATCTGTGCAACGAGATCTGTGAGATCCCAGAGAGGTCCCCACTCAACGCCTGGAAGGACCCCATCGTGTAAAAGTTCAGGGCGACCTTCATCTTGACGGCCACCAGGAGCAGGTGTCCTCCCCCATACTCCCGCTGTTCCAGGCATGCCATGATCTAACAGATTAGTCTCCCAGCATAGCCGGAGTTTCCAACGACATGCCTGGTCCGGCAGGTTCTCGAATGTCAGGTGCTGCCGTTACACGCAAGACATCATGCGGCACCTCCTTGGCACCTCCTCGTCCTTGGCCTGTTGGGCGGCTGGCTCTCTGTCCTGGTTGGCTGCCTCCTGTTTCTCTGCAGCACGCTACGCTGCTGTATGCTCTGCTACTGCAGCTTCCTCCTCCTCGAGCAGCTCCAGCTCGTACAGCCACAGGGCATCCCCCAGTGCTGTGGCGACTAGCAGGAAGGCGACCATTGCTCATTGAATTCTAATATTCATTGTCTGCAGGGGGTGAAAGGCCAACATGTCAACATGGTGCATGCCACATTCCCAACCAGGTCCAACGTGCTACACAGTGGCCCTGATTGGCATTGTGGCCTCTGGCCCCGCATGCTCCCCCTCATCCCCACACACTTGGCCTCGTCGGGGCCCGGCACCGTGGGGACTCTGGCCCTTTAGCCCATCCTGATACCAGGGCTACCATTGGATGGAGCTGTCCTTGCCAGTGGTACGCTCCCAGGCTCCCACCGGGCGCCCTCTGTTGGGGCTACAGTGGGCTCCCACCAGCATCACTCATACAGCCAATGGCTCTCTGCAGAACCTGGGGCCATGGCGGGTGGCCATTGGGGTGCACAGCAAGATGGCTGCCTTGCAGGCCGCGGCAACGGTGGTCCGTGACTGGACACCCCCCGAGTCGCGTGGGAGGGTCACACCGGCCACATGGCCAGTCTTTCCCGATTTCAGCGTCATTTAAATTTTTTTTTATTTGAATCCACAGTTCTTCTTAATGCCAGCTCCACACTCTTGTTTATTTCACACTGCATGTTGGTTTTTTAAACCTTTGACTCTGCCGGCCAATTTTGCAGATTTGTTTTCTAAGTTTCTTTAATGCACTGACCCTCCTGGACCACACCTCGGCTACAATGTAAGTGGAGGTGTGTTCCTGTGTTTCGCTCACCCTTCTTGTTGGTTCCGACTCAGGGTCTTTCCATGTTCTCTTCATTGCTCTGTAACGGTCTATCTTTTCGGATTCCCCATTACTCAGGGTCTGGCAATACGTCAATATGTCAAACGGGTCTATGCGCCCAAAGAGAAGCATTCCGGTGAGGATTTGTTTTTTCAGACTTCCAATAAAACTCACAGGTGTTGGGCCAGCGGTAGTATCATGATAATTTGTCCTTGTTGCCGAGAAGAACTGATGCACTTTCAGAGACCATGGATCGATCCTCCGTCTCGCCGCACCAGATTTCTGGTGCAGCGTGCCCCAGGGATTCTCCGCCTCATAGCTGTCCAATAGGGTTTCCCATTGTCGGCAGTCCCACGCCATCGGGAAAACCCCGGGCTGCCGGCACAACGGAAAATCCCGATAGCGGAGAATCCAGCCCCATAAATTAACACAAAAGGGATTTATTAATAAGAATTGTTCAGAAGTCGCATGGCGGCAGCTAGCTCCCTGCATGCCTCCTTTTCGAAGAGGGCTCTATGTCATGGGATGATAACCATTCTGAGTCCCAAATGGTCACCCAAGCCAGGGGACTCGTTTCTGTGTCATTGCCTTCAAGGTGTTTTTAAAGGACAGGCTCACAGGCAACAGTGGTACAAACAAACAAAGCTTTATTGGGGAAGATGTTTACACACAGGTTGTTAGTCTACTGTCTGTCAGCCCACCCAAAGTGCCGATGACATCATCAGTACATCACATGATAGAGCTCTTAAAGTGACCCTGTTTCCTCCAGGAACAACATGAATACATAACAGGGACAACACCGCAAACAGTCTGCCTCAAACAAACATAGAGACATGTGATAAAGTAACAATCATGGTTTATCCGTGATCATGAGGCCTTTGGTGGTAAACAGTGAACAAGCCAAGGAGAAAAGGGGATCATGAAGGCCAAACAGGTGAATTGATTTGGAATATAGAAGGAGGTAATGGTGGAGCAGAAAGAAAATATAAATAAAGACTTTGGTATTGTTTTACTATTCTTAAAGAAACATGCCAAAGTGCCACATATAAAGTGGGCTGGATTTTCATCCTCGAGGTGGCGCGGCATGGCGGCATAGTGGTTAGCACTGCTGCCTCATAGCGCCAGGGACCCAGGTTTGATTCAGGCATTAAGGAGGCTAAAAGAAGGCTTGATAAAGGTTTTGATAGAGATGGGGAAAGGCTATTTCCATCTGTTAAGTGAGTCAGTGACAAGGGGTCATTCATTTTAAATTGCCAGTAAGAGAGTCTTTGGACCATGAAGTTGCTCTTGCATCTTTCAAGAGAAAATTAGATAAATACTGTCATAGAAGAAGATATAAGCTAGTGGGAGAAGTGTGAGGCAGTTAGCTTGATTTGGGTTGACTTCACTGAGAACCAGCATGTCTTCAGCTCTGGATGACTTCATGCTACGTCAACCAATAGGATGTTTTGAGAAACCGGACATGTGATTTTAATATAGTGGATGGGATTCTCCAGTCCTCCAGCCGCGCTCTCTCATGGCGGGATTCTATCTCCCCGCGCTTGTGAATGAGATTTCCCATTGAAATCACCTCACGTTGCTGGGACGCCAGCTTGCGAGGATGCGTTGCCAGCGAGAAAAGTCAATGCCGAAGGCCGGAGAATTCCGGCCCCTGTGTTCATTGCCCCGACTGCTTATAAACAGAGCCTGTTATCTGCCAATGGGAAAATGGCTACTTGTCAACGCTGCCTAATATGCATGTTCAGTTCAGACGTCGACAGGAAAATAACATTTATGGAGATAAAATGCTCGTCAGAACATAAACCTTTGAGCATTGCTTTGTATGTGTTGAATGGCTGTGCGACAGACATCAGGAAATAAATTGATGACTGTTTCATGGATGAAAGATCAGTTTTAAACTAGAGCTCACCTTAGTTCCTCAACATCCTCTGTGATGAATAAATGAAAGGCGATCAGCAGAGAAAAAAAAACAACTGTGTCAAAATAACACAATCTTATTTTAAAATTGTTTTTTCAATTTTTTTTTACATTGAAAAGTGTTTGAAAAGTTGAAATCCACATAACAATTTATCTTGTCAGCCTTATTCTCCTTGTGTGCATCTTTCAGAATCAGCACAGAATGTGGGGAGATTGCTTTCTTATTTTGTTGTGCCTTTTGAGGTGTAAAATAAACACCCTCAGAGACATTACAAATGACAGTCTTTGCATCCATCTAAGCACCAGTTGAATTCTAGCAGCTGATTTTTGATTACTGTCTTTTTTTCCATTGGATATATGAGCTGCAGTATTCAGGAAGATAGATTGTGGAGTTCAGCCAGTCGGTTAGTGTTCATTTGTCGGTAATGTCGCCTCTGAAGTGTTGCAGAATTGTTGGAGTGCTCCTTTCATATTCCGAGTGAAAACAGCGAGTCGTCTAAACCACTCACCCGCCCCCCCCCCCCCCTCCCCCACCCCCACCCTCTATTTATCCAACTTGCGCACCCCAATCCCGACTCTGGTTACTCCATGCCCTCCCCATTAATTTTCTTGTTACAGTGTTGAGTCTTTAAGAGGTTAACGCAGAGATTCTATTCCGTGACTGGTCTCACACAGGTAGCTTAAAGACGCATTAGCAGTTGTTGGAAAAGGAATTGTGGTGCAAGCTGCCTGAGGCTGTCCCTCCACCATGGGAAAGCCCAGTGCCTGATTCAGAGCTCAGTTCCCAGGCTGGCATGTTTTGGGATTACAGGAACATTTTCGATTAATGGAAGCACAGCAAAAGCACTGCTTCAGCATATCAAGTTCTCAGGTGGTTCAACAGTGCCCCTCTGAGCATTCTGTCACCTGGATTGACACCACTTTGGTGACATGTGGTATTGGGGTGGCACGGTGGCACACTGGTTAGCATTGCTACCGCACAGCGCCAGGGACCCAGGTTTGTTTCGACCTGTGCGGAGCCTGCATGTTCTCCCCTTGTCTGCGTGTGTTTCCTCTGGGTGCTCCGGTTTCCTCCCACAGTCCAAAGATGTGCAGGTTAGGTGGATTGGCCATGCTAAATCGCCCCTCAGTCTCCAATGGTTAGGTGGGATTACAGTGACAGGGCGAGGATTGAGCCTTGATGTGGTACTCTTTCAGAGGGCCGGTATAGAGTCCATAGGCTAAATGGCCTCTTTCTGCACTGTAGGGATTCTATGATTCAATTCTATGATATGTGACCGAAATGAAATGTGGGCAAATAGACTCAACACAAAGGAGCTCCTCCGTATGCCCTTCATTATATTCTATTATTCCAATTATTTAACATAAGGGTTTGCCGAACTTCTAGGCTCCTAACATTGGAAGTGGGGAGGGGGGGGGGGTTTGGCCGGGGGGGGGGGGGGGGGGGGGGGGGGGGGGGGCGGTGGCAGGGGGGCATCACAAAGATGTGCTGGTGTATCCTTCTCTGATATTCCAAGGTAAGCATTTGCAATTGTCCAGAAGCGCTAACCACCTCTGAGCAATTGCACTGCAGTTGTGAACCATCTGAAAATACGATTTAGACCATTAACTTCAGGTGGTTCCACCAGGGTTACTGGGAAAAAGAAAGAAGAATTGAAACCTCTTCTAACTTCTGGTTCACAATTTTGAATACTCAGACCACCCACAACCCTCACACCCCCGAACGCCAAGGTTCCACCCCACCGAGTATCTCCTCCCCTCTGTATTCTGCGCCCGTCAATCCCACCATTAATTTTCCCCAATCTCTGATGATCATCCACTAGCACGTAATTCCCACCCACAGGCCAGACTCTCATCCCAACCTACATGGCAACCTGGCCAGGCTGAATCGTGCCCACTCTCCCTCCCACCGTCAGCATGGCTGTGAAGTTTTTTTTTCCATATTATTTAAAGATGCTCCAGCTGACAGAGAGTGGTGTTGAATATGTTGAATCTTTGGCTTCTAATTTCAATGGTATTGGTCAGATCACTTGCTCACAGTCATGAGTGCTGTGGTTATCATCGTCAATGTGAGGTGATGTATTTTGGTGAATTGAATTGGGGCAGGGCCTACTCAGTTAATGGTATGGTGTTGAGGAGAGTTATAGAACAAAGAGATCTAGGAATACAGGTTCATAGCTTCTTGAAAGCGGAATCACAGGTGGACAGGGTGGTGGAAGGAAATCGGCATGGTTGGTTTCATGGTCAGAACATTGAATACGGGAGTTGGGACGACTTGTTGAAGTTCTACAAGACATTAGTAAGGCCATACTTGGAATACTGTGTACAGTTCTGGTCATCCTGTATTAGGAAGGATATTATTAAACTGGAAAGAGTTAAGAAACGATTTACGAGAATGCTACCAGGACTTGATGGTTTGAATTATAAGGAGAGGCTGGATAGACTGGGACTTTCTTCTCTGGGGGGTAGGAGGCTTAGGGTGAACTTATAGAGGTCTATAAAATAACGAGAGTCATAGAGAAGGTAGATAGTCAACATCTTTTCCCAAAGGTAAGGGAGTCTAAATCGAGAGGGCATAGGTTTAAGGTGAGAGAGGAGAGATACAAAAGGGTCCAGAGGGGCAATTTTTTCACACAGAAGGTGGTGAGTGTCTGGAATGAGGTGCCAGGGGCAGTAGTAGAGGCAGGTACAATTTTGTCTTTTAAAAGCATTTAGACAGTTATATGAGTAAGATGGGTATACAGGGATATGGGCAAAATGCGGACAATTGGGACTAGCTTAGTGGTAAAATCAATGTTTTCCCTCACTTTCCACTGCGCCACTGGTAATAATTGACCTGACTTTTTATGAGAGGGGTCATGTTTTAAGTCTTTTTATAGATATGTTTAAATGCTTTGTTGTCTCGAGACTCACATTTCAGATCACTCTCCCATTCTCTTGGGGAGTTTGAGCAGATAAACCTTTGTTGGCACGAGCGCAATGCCAAAAGTGTCAGGAATGCCATCTGATGGACAAGAATCTCCTCTCAGTTGTCACTGGTGCATCTAAAAGTACCCAATGGCATTATTTGAAGAAGTGCAGTGGAGCTTTCTCTGGTGTCACAGCCAATATTTATTTATTTATTTCCCTATAAATAAATAGGGCAGCACGGTAGCAAGTGGTTAGCATAGTCGTGCGGAGTCTGCACATTCTCCCCGTGCGTGCGTGGGTTTCCTCCGGTGCTCCGGTTTCCTCCCACAGTCCAAAGATATGCAGGTTAGGTGGATTGGCCATGCTAAATTGCCCTTAGTGTCCAACAGGTTAGGTGGGGTTACTGGGTTACTGGGATAGGGTGGGCTTAAGAAGGGTGCTCTTTCCAAGGGCCGGTGCAGACTCGATGGGCTGAATGGCCTCCTTCTGCACTGTAAATTCTATGATCTATGAATCTATACCTCAACCAGCATCAGTAAAGCATTAATTTGAATGTAAAGTACTGCACATGCTGGAAATCGGAACTAAAAACTGATTTTCGTATCACTTTTTATGAGAACACTGTTATTTGTGGGACTTTACTACGTGTGCAACATTTCCAACATTGCCATGGCTACATTTCAAAAGTAATTCATTGGCTGCAAGGTGCTTGTGGAAATCCCAAGGTCATAAAAAATGACAGAGAAATACGGGGTCTGTTTTTTCAGTTTGAATTCTCAGGCCTGACCTTCCACTGAAACTCTTGGAAAAGTTCCTGTAACCAGTTCCTGGGTTGGTAAGTGCTATTAGTTATCAGACTATCTTCAGTGGCCATGAAAGTTTGATATGCTCTTCAAAAGTGAATGGAGACTCTCAATAGATTTCATTTGAAGTTGAAGACATTAGATAGACTTATTAATCAAAAAGAATTGATCAATCATCGACTAACGATATCATACAGTGGAATGCTTATGTTTAGGAACACCATCGAGACACTTGGAAAGGTGAATGAACAAATAGATGGTAATTCCAAGAACTCATTTAATCTATTGGACTTGTCTTAAAGTCTAATTCATTCAGTATGCCTGTCCGTTTAAGCCAAGATAAAGAGCACAATTCAATTTAAAACCAATTCCACTGTTGTGCGTGTTTGGTGGGGTGATTCTCAAGGGCTGCAGCACCGAGATTCAACCCTCAGTTCAAAGACACTTTTCCATTTTATTTTTGGCCTTGGGCAGTTTACCCTTGTGCAGATCTCGCCAGCAGGAATGTCTTTTTGCAGATCAGGACGCTATTTTGACCGGCAGTCCTGATTCTCCCCCTTTTCTGGGCACCCACCTCAGCCATCCACCCCTCAACCCTCAATCTTGTTGAGGCCGCTGGGAACGCCCCCCCCACCACCCCTCTCCAATTGGCAAAGCCCCCCCCTCCCTGGCCTCACTCCGGCACTGCTAACCTGGCATGGGGGCACCCCGGCACTGCAAGCCTGGCACCCTGACAGTGCCTCTGGCACCGTGGCCTTGGCAGGGTAGCATGGCAGGGTGCTAATGCCAAGGTGTTCAGGTGGAAGGGGGAATGCCAGGGTACCAGCATGCCCTGCCCTTGACCACCTGGGACTTTCAAATGCCCTATGAGAGCACCCCTGAGATGCCGTTATGCCTGGTCCACATCCGGATGTTGGGAGAATCTGGCGCCCAGGTATTTAAATCACCTATTAGGCTCATTTAAATATGCAAGTATGGATCTTGCCCAGAGGGAGATAACCAGATCACGCTGGGTGGACCGACTCAGATGACTTTTTGTGCCTGGATCCCCACCGTCTGCAATACAGACGCTGAATCAAACCCAAAGTCATTTTTTTGACTTTCAAGTTGAAGTGTCAAACCTAAGAGGATTCTTCATCTTGTTTCTTGTGAACTTGCTTCATTTGACCCGTCCAGGTAAAATCATTCAAACTCAAGGCTGGGGATCGCAGAGTCCATTCCCCTGACGATATTTTCCCCGTCACTACCACATCTCTTTATTGAGTTCCCCTACTTGTTGGTGCAATGCCCAGTTTCCCCACCCATGCTGCTCCCTCCGTTCTCAGCCACACAAGGTAGCAAGTACCTCGTACCTGTAGATCAAAGTCAAGGGCTGAGGACCATCCACACAACATCCTGGATTCCCATGCCTTGCCTGAGTTGTAGTCACATCTCCCTGTCTTTGACCATTGACCGGCTCTAAGATTTTGGCTTACTTTAAGGTAAGGGTGTGACTACTTCCTGGAACAAAGTGTTCAGGTAACATCCCGCTCCCGGATGCCTCAGAATGTCTACAGCTTGCTCTCCAGCTCAACAACTCTGAGCCAATGGGACTCAAGCTGCAGATACTTCCCGCAGATATGATTAACTAAGATCACAATGTTCTCCACAAACTCCCACAGGTTGCAGTTAAGTCGCACCACCGGCTCTGCATGTCTAACTAATTTGATATATTGGCATAATGAGCAAAATACTGCGGATGCTGGAATCGGAAACAAAAAAAGCTTGATAAGTTTATCTGATTAGTAAAGTTGTTACTCAATTAGCAAAGTCATTTTCCTTCATGGGAGGTGGGCATTGATGGCAACATCACCAGTATTTGTTGCCTGCCCTAATTGCCTTCAAACTGAGTGCCTTTCTATGCTATTTCAGCATGCAATCGAGAGTCAAAGCACGTTGCTGTGGTCAATTGTAGGCCAGACCCAGTAAGAATGGCAGATTTCCTTCTTTATAGTACAGATTTATTAATGGATATAAATTCCACCAGCTGCCATTGCGCCATGTCATTTGAACCCATGTCCCCAGAGTATTAGCCTGGGCCTCTGGACTGCCAGTTCAGTGACTTTCCCACCACACCATCTTCTCCCCCCTGTGGTGTTCTTTGTATTGCTTATTTCAGGATGATTGACGTAGTGTTCACAAAGACCACAAAATTGCTTTAACATAAACAAAGCTATGATTTTATTTACACTACTAAACTGGGATTCGACACTCAATCCTTAAGAATACACAATTCATCAATAACATCTGACAACACTGATCTACTGCTGATCTCGCTACTGGTATAAACCATAAGCTAATTTTTGTTACACTATCTGCTCTTCGGACCTTCACTCCTTACTTCCTGCATACACCCTCCCGCTAAGGTATGGAATCACTGCCTTATATAGTTGTAACTGTAGCTTCCCTTAGTGGCTACTCTCGACACTACATTAACCCTTGCAATGCTGATAGTTATGATGTTACCACCCCCCCGTTGAAATAGCACAATGCAGTTTCCTAGTTTAGACTCAAAAGAAAAAAGAAGTAGAAGTACCAGTCACTGGTAAAACAAGGATGAAAAAGTAGCACCTCCACCCCCATCCAGAATGACTCCCCAATTGCATCAAGTTGAGCACTCTGTTTATAAAGAACTTAGTCTGCCGTCTCCCTATGCTCCACATCAATATATAGTTCCTAAATTTTAATTCCAGGAATTTTAATCCTAAAAATTCCATTATTTTTACTACCACCGGTGTCTAGGGATCAGTCAGCTTGACATGTTCTATCTCCCACCTTAAATATTGGTATAACTCAGCCATATCCTCCAGTCATCTGACCTTGCACTTTTCTCCAATGGATTATTTTAAAAATGGGGCAATATCTCTGCTATCTCTTCCCTCGATTACTTCAAAATGTGCAGATTCTAAGCAAAGAGTTTTCTACTCTTCACATTTGATTGGCATATTAATATTTTATCTCTTTTATGTCAACTGCAATTAGCTCATTTCCAATTGGATCCTCCGATGTCACACCCAAGTTTCAAATTCCCCATGATAAATACTAAAACAGGGTAAATAATATTTCTCTATTGTAGCTTGTGATATTATCCTGTCCTTCATTAAATGGCCTTACTCCCACCTTGACTCTTTTTTTGATATTTATGTGCCTATAAATACCATTTTGTTTTATGTTCCTTGACAATTTAACTTCAGAGTTTTAATTCCAGGAATTTTAATCCTAAAAATTCCATTATTTTTACTACCATCGGTGTCGAGGGATCAGTCAGCTTGACATGTTCTATCTCCCATCTTAAATATTGGTATAATATCAGCCATATCCTCCAGTCATCTGACCTTGCTCCTTTTTATAAATACCATTTTGTTTTACGTCCCTTGACAATTTAACTTCAGAGTTCCCCTTTGCTCCCTGAACTCTTTAAAAAAAAATTTAATTTTAACTTCTTCACAGTCTCCCTGTTCATGAGCTCCTGTACTGTTCATGTAGTTAGTCCCTGGGCACGATTTAATGGAAAGACCTCAAAGTTCGGCTTTGGGCGCGTTTGGCAGGTGTTTCTCGACTGTCGCTTTGGCGAGATCGCGGCCCAAATTCAACGACACTTAGTGCCAATAATGAGCCTCCACTTGATTCTCAACATTACTAGCTCCCTTACCGTCTGATACGTCTGATACTCCACTCAGCGTTTTGCTGCTAGCAAGGGGAAGCTGCTTTTAAACGCACCCTCACCACTCACACCCAGTCTATACACAAACATGGCTGTGCGTAGAGCTGCTCCTCGCTTTGGTGATGCCGACCTGGCCAGATTTCCCGGCGCTGTGAATGAGAGGCGGGGCACCCTGTACACCCGAGGGGGTCGGAGGACCAGAAGCAGGGTCAGCAATGGTACCTGGGAGGTAGTGGCAGCACTGTCAGTGTGGGAGAACCACCGTCCAATGTGGGACGAGCACTGACCTCCATCGAGCTGCAAGGATAAGTCACCAACTCTCTCCTGGCATCAGTTCCGTCTGCCATCCCTCAAATTCCAGCCCCCCCCACCCCCCTACGAATCACTGGCTGACACCTCGCACCCTTCCCACATCCGATGTTTGTGCTTGTTCCTCAGCACCTTCAGGCACCCACCAGCACAACCCCTTCATGACCAGGTGCGGTGCCCACACAAAGAACAAAGAAGTGTACAGCACAGGAACAGGCCCTTCGGCCCTCCAAGCCTGTGCCGACAATGCTGCCCGACTAAACTACAATCTTCTACACTTACTGGATCCGTATCACTCTATTCCCATCCTATTCATGTATTTGTCAAGATGCCCCTTAAATGTCACTATCGTCCCTGCTTCCACCACCTCCTCCGGTAGCGAGTTCCAAGCACCCACTACCCTCTGCGTAAAAAACTTGCCTCGTACATCTACTCTAAACCTTGCCCCTCTCACCTTAAACCTATGCCCCCTAGTAATTGACCCCTCTACCCCTGGAAAAAGCCTCTGACTATCCACTCTGTCTATGCCCCTCATAATTTTGTAGACCTCTATCAGGTCGCCCCTCAACCTCCTTCGTTCCAGTGAGAACAAACCGAGTTTATTCAACCGCTCCTCATAGCTAATGCCCTCCATACCAGGCAACATTCTGGTAAATATATTCTGCACCCTCTCTAAAGCCTCCACATCCTTCTGGTAGTGTGGCGACCAGAATTGAACACTATACTCCAAGTGTGGCCTTCCTAAGGTTCTATACAGCTGCAACATGACTTGCCAATTCTTGTACTCAATGCCACGACCAATGAAGGCAAGCATGCCGTATGCCTTCTTGACTACCTTCTCCACCTGTGTTGCCCCTTTCAGTGACCTGTGGACCTGTACTCCTAGATCTCTTTGACTTTCAATACTCTTGAGGGTTCTACCATTCACTGTATATTCCCTACCTGCATTAGACCTTCCAAAATGCATTACCACACATTTGTCCGGATTAAACTCCATCTGCCATCTCTCCGCCCAAGTCTCCAAACAATCTAAATCCTGCTGTATCCTCTGACAGTCCTCATCGCTCTCCGCAAATCCACCAACCTTTGTGTCGTCTGCAAACTTACTAATCAGACCCGTTACATTTTCCTCCAAATCATTCATATATACTACAAACAGCAAAGGTCCCAGCACTGATCCCTGTGGAACACCACTGGTCACAACCCTCCAATTAGAAAAGCATCTCTGCCTTCTATGACCTAGCCAGTTCTGTATCCACCTTGCCAGCTCACCCCTGATCCCGTGTGACTTCACCTTTTGTACTAGTCTACCATGAGGGATCTTGTCAAAGGCCTTACTGAAGTCCATATGGACAACATCCACTGCCCTACCTGCATCAATCATCTTAGTGACCTCCTCGAAAAACTCTACCAAGTTAGTGAGACACGACCTCCCCTTCACAAAACCATGCTGCCTCTCACTAATACGTCCATTTGCTTCCAAATGGGAGTAGATCCTGTCTCGAAGAATTCTCTCCAATAATTTTCCTACCACTGAAGTAAGGCTCACCGGCCTGTAGTTCCCTGGATTATCCTTGCAACCCTTCTTAAACAGAGGAACAACATTGGCTATTCTCCAGTCCTCCGGGACATCACCTGAAGACAGTGAGGATCCAAAGATTTCTGTCAAGGCCTCAGCAATTTCCTCTCCAGCCTCCTTCAGTATTCTGGGGTAGATCCCATCAGGCCCTGGGGACTTATCTACCTTAATATTTTTTAAGACACCCAACACCTTGTCTTTTTGGATCTCAATGTGACCCAGGCTATCTACACACCCTTCTCCAGCCTCAACATCGACCAATTTCTTCTCTTTGGTGAATACTGATGCAAAGTATTCATTTAGTACCTCGCCCATTTCCTCTGGCTCCACACATAGATTCCCTTGCCTATCCTTCAGTGGGCCAACCCTTTCCCTGGCAACCCTCTTGCTTTTTATGTACGTGTAAAAAGCCTTGGGATTTTCCTTAACCCTATTTGCCAATGACTTTTCGTGACCCCTTCTAGCCCTCCTGACTCCTTGCTTAAGTTCCTTCCTACTTTCCTTATATTCCACACAGGCTTCGTCTGTTCCCAGCCTTTTAGCCCTGACAAATGCCTCCTTTTTCTTTTTGACGAGGCCTACAATATCTCTCGTTATCCAAGGTTCCCGAAAATTGCCGTATTTATCCTTCTTCCTCACAGGAACATGCCGGTCCTGAATTCCTTTCAACTGACACTTGAAAGCCTCCCACATGTCAGATGTTGATTTGCCCTCAAACATCCGCCCCCAATCAATGTTCTTCAGTTCCCGCCTAATATTGTTATAATTAGCCTTCCCCCAATTTAGCACATTCATCCTAGGACCACTCTTATCCTTGTCCACCAGCACTTCAAAACTTATTGAATTGTGGTCACTGTTCCGGAAATGCCCCCCTCCTGAAACATCTACCACCTGGCTGGGCTCATTCCCCAATACCAGGTCCAGTACTGCCCCTTCCCTAGTTGGACTGTCCACATATTGTTTTAGAAAGCCCTCCTGGATGCTCCTTACAAACTCCGTCCCGTCTAAGCCCCTGGCACTAAGTGAGTCCCAGTCAATATTGGGGAAGTTGAAGTCTCCCATCATCACAACCCTGTTGTTTTTACTCTTTTCCAAAATCTGTCTACCTATCTGCTCCTCTATCTCCCGCTGGCTGTTGGGAGGCCTGTAGTAAACCCCCAACGTTGTGACTGCACCCTTCTTATTCCTGATCTCTACCCATATAGCCTCACTGCTCTCTGAGGTGTCCTCCCGCAGTACAGCTGTGATATTCTCCCTAACCAGTAGTGCAACTCCGCCACCCCTTTTATATTCCCCTCTATCCCGCCTGAAACATCTAAATCCTGGAACGTTTAGCTGCCAATCCTGCCCTTCCCTCAACCAGGTCTCTGTAATGGCAACAACATCATAGTTCCAAGTACTAATCCAAGCTCTAAGTTCACCTGCCTTACCCATAATACTTCTTGCATTAAAACATATGCACTTCAGGCCACTAGACCCGCTGTGTTCAGCAACTTCTCCCTGTCTGCTCTGCCTCAGAGCCACACTGTCCCTATTCCCTAGTTCTCCCTCAATGCTCTCACCTTCTGACCTATTGCTGCCGTGCCCACCCCCCTGCCATACTAGTTTAAACCCTCCCGTGTGACACTAGCAAACCTCGCGGCCAGGATATTTATGCCTCTCCAGTTTAGATGCAACCAGTCCTTCTGATATAGGTCACACCTGCCCCGGAAGAGCTCCCAGTGGTCCAGATAACGGAAACCCTCCCTCCTACACCAGCTGTTGAGCCACGTGTTTAGCTGCTCTATCTTCCTATTTCTAGCCTCACTGGCACGTGGCACAGGGAGTAATCCCGAGATTACAACCCTAGAGGTCCTGTCTTTTAACTTTCTGCCTAGCTCCCTGAACTCCTGCTGCAGGACCTCATGCCCCTTCCTGCCTATGTCGTTAGTACCAATATGTACAACGACCTCTGCCTGTTTGCCCTCCCCCTTCAGGATGCCCTCTACCCGTTCGGAGACATCCTGGACCCTGGCACCAGGGAGGCAACATACCATCCTGGAGTCTCTTTCACGTCCACAGAAGCGCCTATCTGTGCCCCTGACTATAGAGTCCCCTATTACTATTGCTCGTCTGCGCTTTGACCCTCCCTTCTGAACATCAGAGCCAGCCGTGGTGCCACTGCTCTGGCTGCTGCTGTTTTCCCCTGATAGGCTATCCCCCCCCCGACAGTATCCAAAGGGGTATACCTGTTCGAGAGGGGGACAACCACAGGGGATTCCTGCACTGACTGCCTGCCCTTTCTGGTGGTCACCCATTTCTCTGCCTGCACCTTGGGTGTGACCACATTTATATAACTGTGATCTATGATGCTTTCCGCCACTTGCATGCTCCTAAGTGCATCCAATTGCTGCTGCAACCGAACCATGCGGTCTGTGAGGAGCTCCAGTTGGGTGCACTTTCTGCAGATGGAGCCATCCGGGATGCTGGAAGCCTCCCGGACCTGCCACATCTCACAGTCAGAGCACTGCACCCCTCTAACTGACATTGCGTCAATTAATTAAAATTGAAAGTTTAAAATGTTTTATTTTTTTAAAGTTACTGTTAACTATCTGTTCCCTAGCTCTAGATTTCTAATATAAATGCGAAAGCTAAATATAGTACTCTCCGATCTCTGGCTTAGATACCCCTCTAAATTATAATTAAGTAATTATGTTTAATTAGTTACCAATGCTTAATTTTTTTAATTTAGTGTAGATTCTCAACCAGCCACTCAGGTCACAGCTTTTCTGTGATGTCACTTCAGTTTTCCCCCGACACACACAATTTGAAAAAGGTATAAAAGTAAAAATGAGTAAAAATCACTTACTTACCTTCTTACCTTCTGAGTGTCTTAGATGTTCTCAGGTTCTCTCCCTGACAGAGACTGCTCCTCCTCCTCCGAACGGCTCCCGAAACTAGGCCGCGATCTTTTAAAATCTCCCACCATGCCATCTGCCATAAAGCCTCCCTGACCAATCAAGTGTGTGTCTCACAATGCCCTCTCTTTCTCCACGCAGGACAAGAAATCCCACAATCAGTTTGAAAGGACCAAGATGGGGGTGAGATGCCAGAGATCCAAGTCACCACTCAGTTTGAGGAATGAGCACTGGAAATCACAGGGTTGTCGGAGGAGAGAGTAGTCACTGAAACCGAGGTTGGCCCCTTTACCCAGGAGAGCTCCAAGGAGACGACCATCGAGGCATCACAGCTATCCCCTCCACTTTCCATCAATACAGAAACACACACCTGGGTGGGTGACATTAGTGGCAGAGGTCAAGGGCACAACCTGGTGAGCACCACACAGTTCCTGATGCCCATCAGTTGGAGGCAGGAACATCCAGGAGAGATAGCAGTCGTGTGACTGCTGGATCCCAGGACACAGCTGGGTCCCAGCCAGATGCCAAGCCTCTGGACAAGGTTCTCGCAGAGCTGATTGAGATGATAGGCCAGAGCCATGAAATTCAGGGTGGGATATCAGCGACATTCCAGTGGCTGCAAAGCCGATTGGAGGAGTCCCAAAGGCTTCGGGCGCAGGAGGTGTTGACTACAATTTGTGGCACTGAGGCCAACACTGCTAGAGTGGCGACCGCAGTGGAAAACCTGGAGCACAACATCCGCATCTTGAGTGGTGGTGCCCAAGCCGTGGCTCAGTCTGTGATGACCATGGCTAAGGGCCTCAACGTCATGTCCCAATAGATGAGGGACATGAGCCAGTCCCAGGTGGGCATTGCCGAGGCAGCCACAGGATCAGCTGGGTGTGAAGGTGGATTATTTAAAAGGCATGCATTGGTGCGTAGGACTTTGTCCCATTAAAAAAACACAAAGGCCCTCCAGGCCTCACCCCTCACGCACCTTCACCCTCCAAACACTCCAAATGACCCTCACCCACACCCTCAGTCCACTCATTCCCCCTTGTCAAGCTCTGCCCTTCGACCCATCCCCTCAGGTCTTATTTCCCCCCCCCTCCCCCCTGTCAAGCTAAGGCCCCTCCTTCCCTATTGGCCCACTGTACAATTTCTAGAACCAATGAATCACATAGTGTACAGTGGAATATATTTTATTTAAGATTTGGGGGTTGCATTACGAGAGGTTGAGTAGACTGGGACTGTACTCGTTGGAACATAGAAGGATGAGGGGGGTGTGGTGGGGGATCTTATAGAAACATGTAAGATTATGAAGGGAATAGATAGGATAGATGCGGGGAGGTTGTTTCACTGGCGGGTAAAACCAGAACTAGGGGGCATAGTCTCAAAATAAGGGGAAGTAGATTTAGGACTGAGCTTAGGAGGAACTTCTTCACCCAAAGGGTTGTGAATCTATGGAATTCCCTGCCCTGTGAAGCAGTTGAGGCTCCTTCATTAAATGTTTTTAAGATAAAGATAGATAGTTTTTTGAAGAATAAAGGAATAAAGAATTATGGTGTTCGGGCCGGAATGAGGAGCTGAGTCCACAAAAGATCAGCCATGATCTCATTGAATGGCGGAGCAGGCTCGAGTGGCCAGATGGCCTGCTCCTGCTCCTAGTTCTTATGTTCCATTTGAAAAAGGTTATCCATTCAATAACTTTCCCTTTGGCTTAAAATGCAGGCTAATAAATGTGTCAACCATTCAGGCCCTATGAAATTTCAAAATTCATCAACTACAAAGCCCTAGTCCCGAAACAGATACTACCCTGCAAGCTCGTCTTTTTAAAATGTATTTGCTTAATGATAGCCTGAATCTTCCACTGCTTCTGGTTGAGTTTGATGGACATAGAGGGACGGATGAACTGGTTGTTTGTCCAGCATCGACACTGGGCATCATTTTAGTGATGAGAGCATTCTTTTGGTCTTGGGACTGGATGATGACAAAGTCGATCATGTACCAGTGCATTGATCGTGGATGTCTCCAGGAAGTCTTAAACTTGGCTTTTTGGTAGAACAGCATGTTAGTGATGACAAGCTGGTGTTCCTCAGAAATTCATCAACATCCTCAGACTCCTCCACAACAAGATATTGGCGACAGTCATCATCGAGGAAAATGAGACAGAAACCTTCAAGTTCAAGACTGGAGTCAAGCAGAGATGTGTCTTCAGCCCCACCCATTTCTCCATCTTCATCGCCACCATCCATCACCTTAACAAGAACAAACTTCCCAGTGCAGGGAATTGTCTACAGGATGGACGTAAAACCTTTCAACCTCAACCAGCTGAAATCGAAGAGGAAAGTGACACTGACATCGCTTGTGGAACTGCAGTATGTAGATGATGTTGTCATCTCCAATCTCTCAGAAGACGGGCTCCAAGCCATGCCTGACACCGTCGCAGAAGCATACCAAAGAATCGGTCTCAGCCTCAACTTCATCCTCAACCTCAACCTCAAGAGGGCTCAAGTTCTTTACCATCCCGCCCAGGGCAAGATCCAGTCTCTCCCAGCATCAGTGTGAATGGAGAAACCCTACCAGAAGTGGAACATTTCCCCTATCTGGAGATCCACCTCTCCTCGAAGGCTGACATCGATGTGGAGATCCAACATCATATCTAATCCATGAGCGCCTCTTTTACAACATAAAAGAGTCTTTGCAACTGCGGCATCCGTGTTGACACCAAGATCCTCGTGTACAAGGTGGTCGTCCTCCCAACTCTTACATATGGCTCAGAAACATGGACTACATACAGACGCCACCTCAACACCATCAACGCTGTCAGAGACAGATTCTCTGCATCAACTGGGAGGACTCACGAACATAACTAACCTCAGTATACTTGAAGGGGCCAAGAGCAGAAGTCTTGAGGCCAATTCTCATCCAAAACCAACTATGCTGGATCGGCCATGTGCTGAGGATGTCAGAGCCCAGACTGCCAATTCAAATCTTCTACGCCCAGCTCAAGGAAGGATTCCGAGGGCAGCACAGTGGCACAGTGGTTAGCATTGTTGCCTCACCGCACCGAAGTCCCAGATTCGATCCCGGCTCTGGGTCACTGTCCGTGTGGAGTTACACCTTCTCCCCATGTTTACATGGGTTTCGCCCCCACAACCCAAAGATGTGCAGAGTAGTTGGATTGGCCACACTAAATTGCCGCTTAATTGGAAAAAATGAACTGGGTACATTAAATTTATATTAAAAAAAGGAAGGTTTCGAAAACAAGAGAAGGACAGAGGAATTGCTTCAAAGACACCCTGAAGGCTTACCCTAAGAAATGCAACACAGACGCCAACACCTGGGAGACTCTTGCTGAGAAAAGACCTAATTGGAGGAAGCTCCTAATTGAAGGCACACATTTCTTCAACGACACCCGATGGCAAGAGAAGGTTTGAAAAAGGAGCCTGAGAAAGGAATAATGGTGATCGAGAGTCAAAGGACCAATCCCACTTGCCAGTAACCCCTGCCAAGTCTGCAGTCTAAAATGCAGCTCCAGGATCGAGCTTGTTAGCCATGCAAGGACACACAGAACCATGACCACTAACACAGAATTTCTTAGGTGGACAATCAGGAGTGATCACTGAAGAGAGTCTGAATAAATTCAATTTGTTTTTTCAATAAATATTTATAGAGATTAATTAATTCAGTGAAAATAAAAGATTTTTTCACAACATCTTAGATTAACAAACTCACTGGGCTGAATTCTCCATTTTGGAGACTACGTCCCACGCCGGCGTGAAAACGGTTGTCTTTTAGGCCTGGAAAACTGGCGTCAAAAGGCCACCGATTCCCCGTTTTGCTGGGGGCTAGCAGGGAGGCAGCATAGAGCTCGCGGCCCTAGCTGCCGATAGGCACGGCGGCAGGCTGCAACTGCCGCGCTGTGCTCTATGGCGGACTCAGCCCACGGACCTTGACCACCAAAGTAGTGCCCCCACCCCCCCCATCACCACTCGAGTGCCCCGGACCGCCCGCCCACATTGCTCCCAGCCCTGAAATAAGCCCCCCCCCTGCCCGCTGATCGGCCCTCCCCCAACTGTTGCGACCCCGGACTGAGTCTGCAGCCGCCACGTGAGTTTCCCGGACGGCGTGAGCACACGTAACCCACGCCGTTGGGAATTCGTCCGGTCGGGGACGGAGCATCGCGGGGCAGGCCTCGGGCAATGGCCTGAGGCGGTGGATAATCGGTGCGGCGTACTCCTAGAGTACACCTTTTTTAAATAATTGCATAGGATCGGTTAGGCATCCTCTAATAAGGCAGCACACCCTCAGTGCTGCACTGAAGTGCCTGTCTGTCTACGTGCTGGAATTCTGAGGTGGGAAGCATCAGATTATGACAGCCACATAGTAGCGATGTTTTACCTATGGGTATTCTTCTGTGGCAACGTAAACCTTTTGGAGTAATCGGGCACATATTGCATGTCTGAGCCTCTTGACTCTGATTTTATTAGCCTTTTCCCAATCAATTTACAAATTCAATTGTGAAATGTTGAAAAATAGGAACAGGAGCAGCACATTCATTGTCTTGCACCTGTTCCACCTGATGGGCAATTAAATTGCAGGATAGCATTTTGTTCTTTCTCCTATGGGACCCACTTTTGAACTTCTTGGACTATTGTTGAAGTTTTCTGCAAAAGTTAATTTGGTTACTGTTCACTAATTTCTTAAATACTGTTGGCACAATGTTGCCAACAAACTGGCGTTGAGTTGACAACTTTATGAGAGGTATCAGTTCGAGAAATGGAAGAGATTTACAGGTATACTCAGGGATGCTCTTCTGGGAACTTCCGGGTGCGGCGATGACCAGCTGAGTCGCACGTTTCAGCAGCTCCCAGTGGAACGGACTTTTGGGCTCTTAATAAGAGCCCCAACGGCAATTTTAACGGCTAAAAGTACTGTGCGGTAAACCAGAAGGGAATCCCCCCTGGATGCGGATGGAAAAAGGAGAGGAAGGTGGCCGGATTGCGGTGGATCCTTTAGAGCAGCGGCAAGGAAGGCAAGCAAAAACCAAGATGGCGTCGGAAGGTGGCAGTTTAATATGGGGCCCTGAACAACACGAGTTTTTGAAACGCTGCGTGGAAGAGCTTAAAAAGGAGATGAAGAAGGAGCTGTTGGCCCCGATATTACAGGCGATTGAAGGGCTAGAAGATGAGCAAAAGACCCAGGAGCGGGAGCTTCGGGACGTGAAGGCAAAGGAAGCCGAGAACGAGGACGATATACAGGGCCTGGTGGTGAAGACGGAGATGCACGAGGCACACCATAAACGATGTGTGGAAAGGCTGGAGGTGCTGGAGAATAATGCGAGGAGGAAGAATTTAAGGATTCTTGGTCTTCCTGAAGGTGCAGAAGGGGCGGACGTCGGGGCATATGTGAGCACGATGCTGCACTCGTTAATGGGAGTGGAGGCCCCGACGGGTCCGTTGGAGGTGGAGGGAGCATACCGAGTGATGGCGCGAGGACCGAGAGCAGGAGAAATTCCTAGAGCCATAGTGGTGAGATTCCTCCGTTTTAAGGACAGAGAGATGGTCCTCAGATAGGCAAAGAAAACTCGGAGCAGTAGGTGGGAGAACGCGGTGATCCGCGTATATCAAGACTGGAGTGCGGAGGTGGCGAGAAGGAGGGCGAGCTTTAATCGGGCCAAGGCGGTGCTTCATAAAAAGAAGATTAAATTTGGAATGCTGCAGCCGGCAAGACTGTGGGTCACATATCAAGGGAAGCACCACTACTTTGAAACGGCGGATGAGGCGTGGACATTTATTGTTGAAGAGAAATTGGAATAAGCGGGTTATTAAAAAAGAACGTTTGAGACAAAGTGGTGGGGCGAATATGGGGGGCGAAGAGGGGGGAAAAAGGGGGGAGAGATGATTTTTATGTTGTTAATCCTGCGACCTGGTAACTTTTCTCTCTTCCACAGGTTGTGGGGGAGGGAGGAAGGGAGGTGGAGGAGCTGGGGGCGTTGGCCATTGGGGGCGGGGCCAAAAGGGAAGCGCGGGCTTTGTTCCTGCGCGATGATAATTATGGCGGGAATAGGGAAGCAGGAAGGAGGGGGCATCGCACGGTGCGAGCCGAGGTCACGGGGGGAAGCCGAGGTCGGCCAGAGTTTGCTGACTTCTGGGAGAAACATGGGGGGTGTAACTACGCTAGTGGGGGATCTAGCGGGGGGGGGGGGGTGGGAGGGGGGATTTACTGGGTTGCTGCTGCTGGGGAGAAAGGGGAGCTGGTATGGGGTGGGGTGGGCGGGGCGGGAGGGCACCGCCTGGGGGACACACAGCTGTGTGGGAACCGGGTGAGGAGCTGGATAAAAGGGGATGGCTAATCGACAAGGGGGGGGGTAAAGAGCCCCCCAACCCGGCTGATCACGTGGAATGTGAGAGGGCTGAACGGGCCGATAAAGAGGGCACGGGTACTCGCACACCTTAAGAAACTTAAGGCAGATGTGGTTATGTTACAGGAGACGCATTTGAAACTGATAGACCAGGTTAGACTACGCAAAGGATGGGTGGGGCAGGTGTTTCATTCGGGGCTAGATGCGAAAAACAGGGGGGTGGCTATACTAGTGGGGAAGCGGGTAATGTTTGAGGCAAAGACCATAGTGGCAGATACTGGGGGCAGATACGTGATGGTGAGTGGCAAATTACAGGGGGAGGCGGTGGTCTTAGTGAACGTATATGCCTCGAACTGGGATGATGCCAACTTTATGAGGCGCATGTTAGGACGTATCCCGGACCTAGAGGTGGGGAAGTTGGTAATGGGTGGAGATTTTAACACGGTGCTGGAACCAGGGCTGGACAGATCGAGGTCCAGGACTGGAAGGAGGCCGGCAGCAGCCAAGGTGCTTAAAGACTTTATGGAGCAGATGGGAGGAGTAGACCCATGGAGATTTAGCAGACCTAGGAGTAAGGAGTTTTCGTTTTTCTCCTATGTCCACAAAGTTTATTCGCGAATAGACTTTTTTGTTTTGGGAAGGGCGTTGATCCCGAAGGTGAGGGGGACGGAGTATACGGCTATAGCTATTTCGGATCACGCTCCACACTGGGTGGACTTGGAGATAGGGGAGGAAAACGAACGGCGTCCACCCTGGAGAATGGACATGGGACTAATGGCGGATGAGGGGGTGTGTCTAAGGGTGAGGGGGTGTATTGAAAAGTACTTGGAACTCAATGATAATGTGGAGGTCCAGGTGGGAGTGGTCTGGGAGGCGCTGAAGGCAGTGGTTAGAGGGGAGCTGATATCAATCAGGGCACATAAAGGAAAGCAGGAGAGTAGGGAACGGGAGCGGTTGCTGCAAGAACTTCTGAGGGTGGACAGGCAATATGCGGAGGCACCGGAGGAGGGACTGTACAGGGAAAGGCAAAGGCTACACGTAGAATTTGATTGGCTGACAACGGGTACTGCAGAGGCACAGTGGAGGAAGGCACATGGTGTACAGTACGAATATGGGGAGCAGGCGAGCAGGTTGCTGGCCCACCAATTGAGGAAAAGGGGAGCAGCGAGGGAAATAGGGGGAGTGAGGGATGAGGAGGGAGAGATGGAGCGGGGAGCGGAGAGAGTGAATGGAGTGTTCAAGGCATTCTATGAAAGATTATATGAAGCTCAGCCCCCGGATGGGAAGGAGAGAATGATGTGTTTTCTGGACCAGCTGGAATTTCCTAAGGTGGAGGAGCAGGAGAGGGTGGGACTGGGAGCACAGATCGAAATGGAGGAAGTAGTGAAAGGAATTAGGAGCGTGCAGGCGGGGAAGGCCCCGGGACCGGATGGATTCCCAGTTGAATTTTACAGGAAATATGTCGACTTGCTCGCCCCGCTACTGATGAGAACCTTTAATGAGGCGAGGGAAAGGGGACAGCTGCCCCCGACTATGTCAGAGGCAACGATTTTGCTTCTCCTAAAGAAGGAAAAAGACCCGCTGCAATGCGGGTCCTATAGGCCTATTTCCCTCCTGAATGTAGACGCTAAGATTCTGGCCAAGGTAATGGCAATGAGGATAGAGGATTGTGTCCCGGGGGTGGTCCATGAGGACCAAACTGGGTTTGTGAAGGGGAGACAGCGGAATACGAATATACGGAGGCTGCTAGGGGTAATGATGATGCCCCCACCAGAGGGGGAAGCGGAGATAGTGGTGGCGATGGATGCCGAGAAAGCATTTGATAGAGTGGAGTGGGATTATTTGTGGGAGGTGTTGAGGAGATTTGGCTTTGGAGATGAGTATATTAGATGGGTACAGCTGCTGTATAGGGCCCCGATGGCGAGCGTGGTCACGAATGGGCGGGGGTCTGCGTATTTTCGGCTCCATAGAGGGACGAGGCAGGGATGTCCTCTGTCCCCATTATTGTTTGCACTGGCGATTGAGCCCTGGCAATAGCATTAAGGGGTTCCAGGAAGTGGAGGGGAGTACTTAGGGGAGGAGAAGAACACCGGGTATCTCTGTATGCGGACGATTTGTTGTTGTATGTGACGGACCCGGCGGAGGGGATGCCAGAGATAATGCGGATACTTGGGGAGTTTGGAGAATTTTCAGGATATAAACTGAACATGGGGAAAAGTGAGTTGTTTGTGGTGCATCCAGGGGAGCAGAGCAGAGAAATAGAGAACTTACCGCTGAGGAAGGTAACAAGGGACTTTCGCTACTTGGGGATCCAGATAGCCAAGAATTGGGGTACATTGCATAGGTTAAATTTAACGCGGTTGGTGGAACAGATGGAGGAGGACTTCAAGAGATGGGACATGGTATCCCTGTCGCTGGCAGGGAGGGTGCAGGCGGTTAAAATGGTGGTCCTCCCGAGATTCCTCTTTGTGTTTCAGTGCCTCCCGGTGGTGATCACAAAGGCTTTTTTCAAAAGGATTGAGAAGAGTATCATGAGTTTTGTGTGGGCCGGGAAGACCCCGAGAGTGAGGAAGGGATTTTTTCAGCGTAGTAGGGATAGGGGGGGGCTGGCACTACCGAGCCTAAGTGAGTACTACTGGGCCGCCAATATCTCAATGGTATGTAAGTGGATGGGAGAAGAGGAGGGAGCGGCGTGGAAGAGATTGGAGAGGGCGTCCTGCAGGGGGACTAGCCTACAAGCTATGGTGACGGCGCCGTTGCCGTTCTCACCGAAGAAATACACCACAAGCCCGGTGGTGGTGGCTACTCTGAAGATTTGGGGGCAGTGGAGACGGCATAGGGGAAAGACGGGAGCCTCGGTGTGGTCCCCGATAAGAAATAACCATAGGTTTGCTCCGGGGAGAATGGATGGGGGATTTGGAACATGGCAAAGAGCAGGAGTAACACAATTGAGAGATCTGTTTGTAGATGGGACGTTTGCAAGTCTGGGAGCGCTGACCGAAAAATATGGGTTGCCGCAAGGGAATGCATTCCGGTATATGCAACTGAGGGCTTTTGCGAGGCAACAGGTGAGGGAATTCCCGCAGCTCCCGACGCAGGAGGTGCAGGACAGAGTGATCTCAAAGACATGGGTGGGGGACGGTAAGGTATCAGACATATATAGGGAAATGAGGGACGAGGGGGAGATTATGGTAGATGAGCTGAAAGGGAAATGGGAAGAAGAACTGGGGGAGGAGATTGAGGAGGGGCTGTGGGCTGATGCCCTAAGTAGGGTAAACTCATCGTCCTCGTGTGCCAGGCTAAGCCTGATACAATTTAAGGTGTTACACAGGGCGCATATGACTGGAGTACGGCTCAGTAAATTTTTTGGAGTAGAGGATAGGTGTGCGAGATGCTCGAGAAGCCCAGCGAATCACACCCACATGTTCTGGTCATGTCCGGCACTACAGGGGTTTTGGGTGGGGGTGACAAAGGTGCATTCGAAGGTGGTGGGGGTCCAGGTCGAACCAAGCTGGGGGTTGGCTATATTCGGGGTTGCAGAAGAGCCGGGAGTGCAGGAGGCGAAAGAGGCTGATGTTTTGGCCTTTGCGTCCCTAGTAGCCCGGCGCAGGATACTGTTGATGTGGAAGGAAGCCAAGCCCCCGGGTGTGGAGACCTGGATAAATGACATGGCAGGGTTTATAAAGCTGGAACGGATTAAGTTCGTCCTAAGGGGATCGGCTCAAGGGTTCACCAGGCGGTGGCAACCGTTCGTCGAATACCTCACAGAAAGATAGAGGGAATGGAAAAGAAGAAGACAGCAGCAGCAACCCAGGGGGGGGGAGGGAGGGTGGGGGGGGAGGAACCAGAAGGACTCTCAGGGATGTTCGTGTATAAGTATAATATCTATAGGTTGTTGCTATAGGTAATTGTATACTGGACTGCTGAATTGTATTTTTGGAGAGTATTTATTTGGGACAAGGCAGTTGCCATTTAGTTTTGTTTTTTAATTTTGATGTTGTTTATATATTATTTATTTCTTGTTTAAAAAACTGGCCATTGTTATTTATATTGTTATATTACTGTGTAAAAGATACACAATGTACTGTTGTGGTTGGCCAAAAATTTTGAATAAAATATATTTTTTAAAAAAGGGATGCTCTTCTGGGGATAATGGGCTGGAGTCTCCGCCGTCGGGATTCTCCATTTTGCTGGCAGCCCGGGGGTTTCCCAACAGCGTGGGGCTGCCCCACAAAGGGGAACCCCTTTGACCAGCTGGCGAAACGGAGAATGCCGACGATGTGCCGCACCAGACATCTGGCGAGGCGGGACGGAGAATCCCGCCCAGTATTAAAATCTATCATTCGGATGGTAAAGAGGAAAGTTTCCTTTGAACGTGGTCATGTTCCTGTCAGCTGATCGTGACAAAATCTTTTAAAGGTTTCTATTGTGTTTTGTACCCTGGAGACATGCAAAGGTGACTCGTGCCAGGTTGTGACTGTGTGTGTGTGTATGTGTGTACAGTGGTCTTATTGTAATGGTTTTCAAAGTTAGCTTTCCATGCGACCTTGCATTTCTGTTTCTTGGTAACCACATCCACAGTCTTGACTCACAGCAAGGTGATAGACGCACAGAATCAAAACGTTCACAGAATCCCAGAATTGTTACAGCGCAGAACAAAGCCATTTGGCCTATCGTGTCTGCACCGGCTCTCCAAACGAGCATTGTAACTTAGTGCCATTCCCCTACCTTTTCCCTGTCCCCCTGCACAGAGTTGAACACAACGGTTTACAATTGTTTGCATTAACCAGCACTGACATCCTTTGCTTTGATGAGCGTAAAAGGTCAGTGAAGAAAAGTAAAATGAATGGGCCAGATCTAGTTGGAAAGAGAATAGCATTGCCATTAATGACGTGAAAGTAAGACAAAGCTTTCATGGTTTACGCGACATGTTGTGAGTTTTCCAGTGCTTCATTGTCAATCTACCCGGCTCTACTTGTTTGATACAAATAGCATCTCACCCTTGGTAGCCTCATTATTTTAAAGAATTTGTTGGATTTTCACACTAATTGCATGTTGAACTCACCGCAGAAAGCTAAGTTTGGTAGTTAACATTGTAAGTATCAATTTAAGGGCGTGACAATTATTAAAGCAATGCCAATCAACCTCTAATTCCTCCAAGCAGTAAATTTTTGTGAGAGATTTTTTAAATTTCAAAAAGCTTAATTTAGGGTTTCTTACTTTTCTTATTTCTCTCCCTCATTCATGACCCCCTTTTTCCCTCCATTTATGTATCTTTCTGAATCTGATTTCATTCTAATTCACCATTTTTCGCTGCTGCACTTCTTGTTCTTTCTGAAGCCTTAAATGGCTTTGATTCAGAAGATTGACATGAGGGTCGTACAACCTATTAATCTCGCTATTGTCCTCACGTCACCATTTTCAGATTGCCCTTTCAGCAAGTTATAATGCAGTGAAATTTGGAGCTGAATGGTACAGGAAAGGAAAATCTGTGGTGGTGGTCTCCTTGTTATTCGAGAATGTCCAAGCTGGAACTGACTTTGTATTCCACGGGTCCTCTCGTGACGGAAAGTCCAATGTGAGTTTGGCATTATGATGTCCACAGAACTGGCTTTTTGTGTTGTTGCTCCTGAACCTCCACAACGACACCACCCTCTGCCTTTCCTCCGGGCACGTGGAATGTTGAGAATTTGGGATGATGATCCACAAAGCGTGCTGAACCACATTCCAGTGCTGGCTCCTCAAGGGGCAATCAGCCGTAGTCTTTTCTCCAGGACCCAGAAGGAAAAACCAGTTTGGACCAGTATTCTTTATTTCCCCGCTTTACTGTTTTATTTCCTTCTGGGAGGTGTTCGGCGATGCAGAGGTTTGTAAGACTCTCTTATGGAGAGCGTTCTTATATCATGTGTACTGACCACCTTGATGTTTGCCCTGAAACATTTCACCATAGCAGACCTACTTGGTGATTCTGTAGTCAACCCTCTGGAAATATGGCCTGTCCACTGATGCACGATGAATTACACAAAGACGAGAGTAGGATGTAATCGAGGCTTTATTACACTGAGATGTGTGGCCTCCTACAGCAGCTGACGAAATGGCTGCTGTACTGGGAGCACACATATTTATACTCCGCCAGCAGGCAGGATCTACCCCTGTACCTGTAGTACAGGGGCCTTACCATAAAGCACCTATATCAACATCCTATTTATACAATATATACATCAGTGGTGACTACCACATCCACGTAAGTTGGATTTCGCGGAGGCTGACCACAATGCATTTATGCCCAGCACAATGAAGAAGCTTGTCCCTTGTAATTTTGTCCTGCCATAAAATTTCGATGATGGAGCTCCGGTGTTGTTTGTGGAAGTCTTTGAGAGTTTTGTTGTGGCGTAGTTAGCAGATCCAGCATTCTGCCCCAGACAGCATTGTATAAAGACCATGGCCTGGTAGAGTTTCATTTTAGTCTTCAGCTTAATGTCATGCTGCTTCCAAACACAATAATGGAGCCGACCATAGGCAAAAGTTGCTTTCTGTATGTGTGAGTGGATATCGTCAACGACAGTGGCATCTTTAGAGAGCAGACTACCAAGGAATGAGACTTGTTCGAACTTTGACACTGGTGTCATCAGTGTTTATGTCTGGAGCATGTGCCTGGTGCTGGCTGAATCATCTCCTCACATTTGGAGATGCTGATTTGGAGACGCTGACTTGGAGCTGCTGCCTGAGGAGGGACGATTTGGCCTGCTAATTTTCAGCACTCACAAATTTGTCTGCTGCAGTCAGGATCTCTTCCCTGTTGTGAAAAGCCAGGGTACAGTCATCTGTGAACAGAGGCTCTCTGAATACTGCTCTGTGCCTTTGATAGAGGCATGTGGTCTTGGGAGAGATTTAAGACCTTCCCTGAATTGAATCTAATATTGATTTCCAGACGGATGGTTCATGTGGCTTCTGTTAGCATTGCAACAAAGAAGAAAGAAATTGAAAGGTTGGGGAGCCAGAACACATCCTTGCGTTATTGCATTGGTTACTGAAAGGCAATGGGCATCTCACAAACACATCCAGATGTGCCATCACATATTCGGCTCAGGATTTTGATGCAATTATTCTCCAAACCAGGATGTTGGAACAAGCGCTATAGACCAGGTCAGCTTGCACCAGCAAAAGCTTTAGTTAAGTCTATGAACAGCATATACAGATCCTGATGTTGCTCTCTGAACTTTCCTTGCAGCTGTTTTGTTACAAATATCATATCGGCTGTCTCATAGATTATCATAGAATTTACAGTGCAGAAGGAGGTCATTCGGCCCATCGAGTCTGCACCGGCTCTTGGAAAGAACACCCTACCCAAGGTCAACCCCTCCACCCTATCCCCATAACCCAGTAACCCCATCCAACACGAAGGGCAATTTTGGACACTAAGGGCAATTTATCATGGCCAATCCACCTAACCTGCACATCTTCCTTTCAAAGAGGAAAGCAGCCTATGGTCATCTGGGACTATGGCGACTTTACATTTACTTAAATAGAATCATGTTGCAGAAAAATCAAGAACTGTACTTCATCCAAATTAATCTGAATGTATTTTGTATCTCTTAAATAACATTTTGGGAATAAATATCAGGAAATGATTGGCGGGCATCCGAATAGTGCTTACACTCATGGTGTAAATAGTTTTAAATATTGTAAAATGGTACTCCTGATTTTAACCTGGATTGAGAAGCAGACTGGGTGGCGCAGAGCAAGTGGTAAGACATCTTGATGTTGCCAGCATGAGATGCAGGCGATTTTAAACTGGCGGGATACATTCTAACACATAGCTCGGAATGCCCACTATAATCACACTGCTGAAAGTTGGACAGTGTTTACAGTCTCAGCAGGAATAGGCAAGGTCCCTCTCGTATTGAAACGTGACATGTTGCCAGGTAGATCCAGTACTGGAAATATGTTTTAACTGTTGGACAAGTGGAAAACAAAAAAAAAACTTTGTCCTTTCTAAATTTTGCTCCTGTGAATTTGAAGCAGAATTTATACTGAAAACGAATGAAACACACATTTGTTTTAAATGGAACCCTGGGCATTGGAATTCACCTGCCTCCACATGAATAACACAGATAAGGAAAACATCAATATTTGATGCGAGTAAGATTGAAAATTGGCGACTGCTATCATAGCCACCATGGAAATACTGAGAACCATGATGTCTTGTGAATTAATCAGTTAAAAAATTTGGACTTCACTATTTATAATTTGATGGCTAAGGTTCAGCTTTCATTTCTAACGCAGACATGGCTATTTTACTGTGTAATTTCTGTTTAACATTCACAGTTACAGTGTGTGGAAAGTGCTTTTCTTAATGCTACATATCGAGCAGTAAGTACCTGTTATAACATGTTTCGAGGATTGGATTGACCTGCTAGCAGGTCACATTTGGACAGAAAGGATCATCTTGGTCCCTACCGAATGTTTAAATATTGTCTACCTTTCAACGGTTAGAGAATGTCATCTGCCATTGCAAAGAGCTCTTTCTGACTGGTTTGGAGGGCTAGGGGAGGAAATTCTCAAAACGTCACATTGCTGGCTAAATGTTAATGGGGAATTGGAAAAAAGGAAGGATCTTCGAGGTGGAAGGTAGTCAGTGTAATCGGTTCCCTTCCTGCTTTTCAGGAGGATTGGCGCACAGTTTTCAATGAACTATGGGCAGAAATTAATCCAATTATTAGAGGAGATCGGATTTAAATTTACCGCATCATTTTTTTCATGGTTCAAACCATTTACCCACAATTGTAACTTATCGATCTTTCTAACAGACTGGAAGGTGCTTTTTGGTCAACTGCCCATTTTGCCATCTGCCTAATTGAAGTCAGGAAAATTAAGAAGGTGTGAGACAAGATATTGGTTCTCCCTCTGGTAGAAATAGCTAAAACCCCTGTGTAACTTTTTTATATGTACACCACCTCTTGGTCACCATATTCAGTTGGACAGCCCACTCTGGTGTGTTGATTTGCAGGTCCTTTCCCTAGCTGGCAAATTCCCCACCCGTGCACATACAAATAGTTCTGTTACTTTGTTCTGTTACTTATCAGTTGTTGCTCAGAGGCAGCACCCTCACCTCTGACTGATACTGCTTTTCTTTATCATAGAATTTACAGTGCAGAAGGAGGCCATTCGGCCTATCGAGTCTGCGCCGGCTCTCTGAAAGAGCACCCTACCCAACCGCACACCTTCACCCTATCCCCATAACCCAGTAACCCCACCCAACACTAAGGGCAATTTTGGACACTAAGGGCAATTTAGCATGACCAACCCACCTAACCTGCACATCTTTGGACTGTGGGAGGAAACTGGAGCATCCGGAGGAAACCCACGCACACACGGGGAGAACGTGCAGACTCCGCACAGACAATGACCCAAGTGGGTATCGAACCTGGGACCCTGGAGCTGTGAAGCAATTGTGCTAACTACCATGCTACCATGCTGCCTCTCTCCAGGCTGAACAGACAACTTGTGGTGAATGTATTCACCAGATAGGTGATGTGCCTTTAAGGTTTGGTGTGATATGCCTTTAAGGCTTGGGTTGGAACCCCGGTGGGCTCCGCCTCTGACTCCGCCTCCCCGGGGCTGTACTGAAGTCTCTGGCTAGCTAAGTTCTTTGCGTATTAAAGCCTTCATTCACTTGATCTTTCTCTCGTGTCATAATTGATGGTGTATCACAACTGTTCACTGCTTCCCTTCCTCAGCCAATTTTACATCCCATGGGGTTTCATTCTGCTGACAAATCTATTATGTGAACTTTTAAGGCTGGTGCCGCAATCCATCCACACTGCTCCCCTTCACAGACCATTTTTCTTTCGCCTGTAACTCATCATCCTTTGTGTAACTTATTTAAGCCTACATTGTCTTTCGCCTGCCTCATTTAAGTTTGAGGCTATGCCCTTTTGTAGAATATATGACAATGTTAAACATCTTAACATTTAGCAACTTGGACCTGCTGTGCAAACATTTCCAGCTGCTGTAGACTCTCCTCGTGAATAATCCAGGCAAAATCGTCAAGAGGAGCGTGTGGACGCCATCACCTCTAAGTTAATGCCACATGCCACTCCATTCCAGATATATTTCATGTTCCTTTGTCATTGCTACGCCAAAACCCCAGAGAGTCTTAACCAACAGCATTGCAGGAGTGCCTTCGCCAAACTAACTGCAGCATCTCAAGAAGAATGCTCCCCAACAGTGCAACAAGGGCACTGAGAAATGGACAAGACATGCTGGCCATACCCATGTCAGAGATCATAGAATTTACAGTGAAGAAGGAGGCCATTTGGCCCATCAAGTTTGCATCGGCCCTTGGAAAGAGCACCCCACTTAAGCCTATCCCCGTAACCCCACCTAACCTTTTTGGGGAATTTATCATGGCTAATCCACCGAACCAGCACATCTTTGAACTGTTGGAGGAAACCGGAGCACCCAGAGGAAACCCACGCAGACACGGGAAGAACATGCAGACTCCACATAGACAGTCACCCAAGCGGGAATCGAACCTGGAACCCTGGAGCTGTGAAGCAACTGTGCTCACCACTATGCTACTGTGCTGCCTACAGATGCTTATATCTCAATAAGATATTCAGGGTGGGGGGGGGGGGGGGGGGGGGGGGGGGAATAAACAGTCCAATTGCCCTTCAATGCCTGGCGTCTTCATAAAAATTATTTTGATCAGGACTGTATACAGTATTCCAGCCATAATTGGTCCAGAACACTACTCATGCCATGTGCTTCCTGAGATGTCTCCTCTACATTCCAGTTGTACAACATGAAATTCTATTTCCTTTCTTGCTGTTGCTGTAGGCCCTGGGAAATCTGAAACCCTTCACTTTTAGATCAGACCCGAGAATTATGAAAATAATGGAATACACTTAAAATTCAGTTAGATATCAACATTTATGAGATCAGTTCATCCATCAAGATCAAGCAAACAACGCTTCCACGCTATTAGACTCAAAATTTACAATTAATTGTTCAAAATCTGAAGCAAGAGAAAGCACTGACAATCACCCGTGAGTGGTTAACATCACAGTGATTAATATCCTTTTCCACTTTCGCAAAAAATTGCAATTATCCTTATGAAATAACATTTGTCATCCATCAGCCCAAGATCACCAATCTTTCTCAGCTGATTTGTTCAGTCTGCTCCTTCTTTGCAGTCCCTCCCAGTTTGGTGATGCTGGCAGTCTTTTTTTCTTGAGATCTAGGAATTAAGTCATGCACAACAAATGGGTTCATGCAGCAAGGCAAATTGATCTGTCAGCCTCATTAGGGTAATACAATCAGGGAAAGGTGAGATGGTTCGGAGAAGGAAATTGGGAGGGAGCGGAGATTAGCAGTGCTCTGTGGCTTTAATGTGCACTACTCCTGGCTCCACGGCCAGGCAAATAGAAAACATTAAATTAACCTTTTGCTTTGCAGCCTTTAGCAGTGCTGAACCTTTAATCTCCTGAGCACCGAAGGAACTGATTGTAACTTGCCACAGCGAGTCGCAAACCATTCACAAAAAGGGCCCCGAAACAGAAAATAGGCCTGCAGTAAATTTACACATTTGATGTGTTGGGTGTTCTGGATCACCAACACTGGAAGTGGTGCAACTCTGTTTTATTATAAGGTTAACTATGTTAACATACTTGAACTGTGGGTAAATGCAATACCAGCTTTAACTGTTGACCCTTGCCTAGTCCTAACCAGGTGATGCACTCAGCACATGGTGAATGTCTGTGTTGCAGGCTGCGAGCTCTGTGCTCCGAGCTGGCTGAGACAAGAAAGAGCGTGAACTCTCCTGTCCCCTGTCTTTATAGCGCGTGTGCTCTCACTGGTGATTGGCTGCGGTGTTGTGTCTGCTGATTGGTCCCACTGCATGTCCATCAGTGTGTGTGCGTGTCTGCACCATGATATACTGATGTATATTATGACAACATTCAGTGGGCTTCACATCAGTTTTAGGTGTGCACCTGGGATGCCTTCTGGTGAAAGCCAACCATTTTTACTATTTCTCTGGGATTTCCACAAATAAAGTAAATAGATTCTTGTGTTGTATAATTAGAAAACAAGAGCTCGATCTCTGCAGGAAGCAGCTCCATACGTGCAGAGCTCTGGTTGAACCACAGCTCTTGGAGTTACAATCACAACCTTTCCTGTGCAAATTCAAGGCCATTGTGCTTAGATTCTAATATTCTTGAAATAAAATCACTTTGATGCCATTACCCTTCAGGTAATTCTGCACAATTTATAACACAGACTCCAAAATGTTTACAGTATAACTTTCCTGTATTGCGATCTGTTCACACTGGTCGTCCGACACTGCAATATTATTCCCTTGATTTCAGCAATCAGGCTATCTTATTTTATTAATTTTTTTAGGACCAGTCACTCCTGTAAGGGATTACAAGTTGCTTATGATCTACAGTGCAACTTTCCCGAATAACACTGGCATCATTAAAGATAGTTTTTGCTCCATACACCAGTTACTGGGATGTATTACTTGCTGACTTCTCCTCACTCTCTGGGTTTTGCATTGGGTAAACTCTAAGTAAATCGAGGTGGATGCTTGAACCAATAAGGAATTCTACTTAAATAGTGGGCGTGATCTAACTGGAGGAGAACTCAGTGCGGGAGCGAGCGCGATTTGCTGGGTGCTTCCCGACATCCGACCTGATGTCAAATAGGGCCAGTAGCGAGGGGCTTTTTAGCACAGGGCTAAATCGCTGGCTTTGAAAGCAGACCAAGGCAGGCCAGCAGCACGGTTCGATTCCTGTAACAGCCTCCCTGAACAGGCGCTGGAATGTGGCGACTAGGGGCTTTTCACAGTAACTTCATTTGAAGCCTACTTGTGACAATAAGCGATTTTCATTTTTCATTACAGCAGTCATGGTGCTAGCTACACGTTGTTTAATTGGTTTGCTAAAGGGCGCCCACATGACTGCTCGCTGGGGATCCAGTTAGATTATGGGAGGCCGTTAGATGGAGGGCCTGTCCCGTTAACGATATGGAGAAACATAAGTGACACACCAAATTCAGCTCGAAACATAGAAGTTAAATGAAACACCAGTTATTGCAAACTTGGGCCGGTTTAACACTTTTCCTGTGAGCCTGACTTAGGCTTTTAAATGCTCGCTCAAATCTTTGTTGTGAGTTGCCAATATAACGCAATGGAATGAAAACTCCACACGTCAAGCTGTCAACCACACTGGGTGCCATCCAAGCAACAATAATATTCATGTAGCGCCGATCAAGTATGTTGGAACCTTCCGCTCGTGCCAGTTGCAGGAATCATGGCGGACAGGTGCACTTAATCTGGCATGAGTAAAAAAAATCAGTTTCCCCAATGGTGGGAAAATAGTTTGGAATTCTGGGGCATCATTCTCCGCCAGCGGGAGTCTCCGTTTAGCCGGCGCCCGGGGGTTTCCCGACGGCGTGGGGTTGCCCCACAATGGGAAACCCCATTGACCGGCCGGTGTAACGGAGCATCCCGCCGGTGGGTCGGGGCAGAAATGTGGCGGTGCGGGATGGAGAATTTCGCTCCTGTTCTCCGAAATTTCAAGGCTGCTTAAAGGCAGCTCGAGTTTCCCATTGAGCAATGTCAGGAACCCAATTACATTCATTAGCATCTCATGAATGCTCATTTAAAGGGCAACTTGCTGGAATCACGTTCCTCCTCCAAACCCTGCCAGGATAATTAGAACATTCTGTTTCACGGTGTTTATAAGGGGCGTGCACCTGGCGGGCTTCACTTCACCCACAGCTTTGAGGTCAGTAGAAGCTGCTTTTGTTCTCCTTTGTAAACCATCTCTGCTACATATCGGGTGACTTGCAGTCTAAGGTGCACCAAGCTGGGAACGTGACGCACAGCTAACAGAGAGGGGTGAGACAGAGGCAAGGTGTGGCCGGTGAGGTGGTGGGGTGGTGGGGGGGGGGGGCGTGTAGGGGATGGAGCAGGGAAGGACAGGAGGGAAAAGATAGGGGGAGGCAGTGGCACAGTGGTATTGTCACTGAACTAGTAATATAGAGACCCAGGGTAATGCTCTGGAGACCCAGGTTCAAAACCCGCCATGGCAGAAGGTGAAATTTGAGTGCAATAACAATCTGGGATCAAAAGCCTGATGTTGACCATGAAAGCATTGTTGATTTATGTAAAGATCCCTCTGGTTCACGAATGTCCTTCAGGGAAGAACATTTGCCATTCTTACCCGGTCTGGTTTATACGTGCCTCTGGGCCCGCAGCAAATGTGGTTGACTCTTAAATGCCCTCTGAAATATGTGAGCTACTCAGTTTGAGGACAATTAGGGATGGGCTATAAATGCTGGCCCAGCCAGCAAGGCCTGTTGTGTTCCGTGGTACACCCGATGATGAAGACACACACAGAACATATATGTGTTCAACCAGAACGATGATTTATTGTCAAACACGTGGAAAGATAATGGACAGATCTATATACAAACAAGGTTACTCAAATTTCTATAGAGCTTCCCTAAATGAGATTATCCTACTGTACGTCCTGTTACCAACTGCCGAGTCCCATCAGTCACGTGTTGCATGTCTGGCATCACCCGCTGGTCGGAGGTCATACCTATGATTAGATATACTGATAAACAGCTCTATACATTTATACAACTATATATATTTATGTGTATATGCATATCACCATAACGACCACATCCCGTAAATGAAATTTAAAAAAGACGTGAAGGTGGCAAGGCTTGTGGGGTGGGGAGTGGACAGGAAGGTCCAGCAGGGGGGAGGTTGGCGATAGAGGGGGAGGTCCAGTGTAGGATGTTGAGAGGAAAACAGAAAAAGGAGGGGAAAGGAGTTGGCCCAAAGGAGAACAATGAAAGACTGCACCGGGGGCATGTTTCGGTAACTGTTTCGGGAACGAGGCAACACAGTCCAAGCCATATTAGAGTGCTTTGGGTGGAACACATGCCTTGGTCCTGGTCTTGGTTGGGGAATGTCCCCTGTCAGCCAATGGCTAGAATTATGTGCAGGATGTGGCCTGTCATCTACAGCATTCAGTGCTGGTGTTTGTATGCAAGATGCTGGGGTGCAAAGGGCACAGTCACATTCAAGGGAGGTATTTGGATTTGGTATAGTGGTAATTCCAACGTCTTGGGGTTTGTTGGATGGATTCATTTTGTGGGGGGGGGGGCGGGAGGTGAATCTCTCTAAAAGTAATTACATAGTTGGAAAAGCAAGGGAAGGTGTCTCGAGGTGTGTGGGAGGAGTTTGGTACTCCTCCTTTGGGCAGTGAAGAGCCACCTGATTAATTATTTTCCCATGCCACGGAGAACCATATTCTGCTGAGTCCTGTTCTCGAGGTTCAAACACGCATTGAAGGAGTATTGCTCCATAACTAATGGGGCACATTCCCGAAAGAATCCTACAGATTTTAGAGCTAGGTTTGAGTAGGTGTGATTGGCCATCTGTTCTTGACAGAGGCACAAAAAAAAGGGTTGGAGGTTAAATCATTCAAGGAGCATAGCTGCTAGATGCACATTACAAGCCATATTAATCCCAGTTAAACGGTCATGGCTGATAAAGCACAATGCTTAAAGTCTTTAAGTTATGACAAGGCTATGTTCTCCATATAAAATGGCTACGCCTACGGAAGGAAGTTGACACTGACTGAAAAAGTGTTTTCCCATGTGGGTGTAATCACCCTGATCAAATCTACATGTGCACTCATGTCTAAAGGGAAGAATCAGTTACCAGTGGTCCTTCTGGGACATTGCTTATATGCGGAAATGAGAAAAGACAGTGCTGTGGGTAACTTTGCTTATCCAAACATAGAAACATAGAAAACAGGTGCAGGAGTAGGCCATTCGGCCCTTCGAGCCTGCACCACCATTTAATATGATCATGGCGGATCATGTAAATTCAGTACCCCACGCCCGCTTTCTCTCCATATCCCTTGATCCCTATAACCACAAAGGTTACGTCTAGCTCCCTCTTGAATATATTCAGCAAACTGGCCTCAATAGCTTTCTGTGGTGGGGTTCACACCTCTGATAGAAGAAGTTCTTCCTCATCTCAGTTTTGAATGGCCTACCCTTTATTCTTCGGCTGTGACTCCCCGTTCTGAACATCTCCAACATCAGGAACATTCTTCCTGCTTTTAGCCTGTCCAGTCCCTTCAGGATTTTATATGTTTCTATGAGATCCCCTCTCATTCTTCTAAACTTCAATGCGTGCAAGCCCCAGTCGTTCCAGTCTTTCTTCATGTGTCAGTTCTGCCATCCTGGGAATTAGGCTGGTGAACTTTTCCTGGACACCGTCAATGGCAAGAACGTCCTTCCTCAAACTCGGAAATCAAAGCTGCACACAATACTCAAGGTGTGGCCTCAACATGGTTCTGTATAACTGCAGCAAGACATACCTACCCCTATACTCAAATCCTCTTGCTATGTCAGCTAGCATGCCTTAGCTTTTCTCATCGCCGGCTGTACCTGCATGCCAGCCTTCAGTGACTGTTCCACCATGACGCCCAGGTCTTGTTGCAATTCCCCTTTTCCTAAACTGCCACCATTCAGATAACAATCTACCTTTCTGTTTTTGCCACCAAAGTGGATAACCTCACATTTATCCACATTATATTGCATTTGCCAAGTATTTGCCTACTCAGCCAGCCTGTCCAAGTCACCCTGCAGCCTCTTTGCATCCTCCTGAGTTGATTTGATTGATTGTCACATGTACTGAAGTACAGTGATGAGTATTTTTCTGCGGCCAAGGGAATGTACACAGTACGTACATAGTAGACAAAAAATAATAATCGACAGAGCACATTGACAAATGGCACATCGACAAACAGTGATTGGTTACAGTGCAGAACAAGGGGCCAAACAAAGCAAATACATGAGCAAGAGCAGCAGAGAGCATTGTGAATAGTGTTCTTACAGGGAACAGATCAGTCCGAGGGAGAGTCGTTGAGGAGTCTAGTTGCTGTGGGGAAGAAACTGTTCCTATATCTGGATGTGCGGATTTTCAGACCTCTGTACCTTCTGCCTGATGGAAGGGTCTGGAAAAAGGCAATGCCTGGGTGGGAGGGGTCTCTGACAATGCTGTCTGCCTTCCCGAGGCAGCGGGATGTATATACAGAATCAATGGGGTGGGGGTGGCAAGCTTGTGTGATGCATTGGACTGAGTTCACCACACTCTGCAGTTTCTTGCGATCTTGGGCCGAGCAGTTGCCATACCAAGCTGTGATGCAGCCGGATAGGATGCTCTCTATGGCACATCTGTTGAAGTTTGAGAGTCGATGCAGACATGCCGAATTTCTTTAGCTTCAGTAGGAAATAGAGACGGTATTGGGCTTTCTTGACTGTTTCATCAACGTGAGTGGACCAGGAAAGATTGTTGGTGATGGTGACCCCCATGAACTTAAAGGTTTCGACCATCTCTACCTCAGAGCCATTGATGCAGCCGTGTGTGTGTGTCGTGCTGCGCTTCCTGACGGCGATGATCAGTTCCTTGGTCTTTACGACATTTAGAGAGGCTTTTTTCAGCCATGTGACCAAGTGATTCATCTCCCTTCTGTTGTCTGATTCGTCTTTGTTTGAGATACGACCAACCACAGTTGTGTCATCTGCAAACTTAGAGATTGAGTTGGAGATAAATCTTGTGTATAGGGAGTACAGTAGAGGACTGAGCACATATACTTGCAGGGTCCCAGTGTTGAGGACTATTGTGGAGGAGGTGCTGTTGCCTATCCTGACTGATTGTAGTTTGTTGGTGAGGAAGTCAAGGATCCAGCTGCACAGGGAGGGGTCAAGTCCAATATTGCAGAGCTTGGTTATTAGTCTTGTCGGGTTAATGGTGTTGAAGGCGGAGCTGTAGTCTATGAACAGCAGTCTGACATAGGTGTCCTTGTTGTCGAGGGGTTTGAGTGTTGATTGTAGAGCCAGGGAGATAGCATCTGCCGTGGACCGGTTGCGGTGACAGGTGAACTGCAATGGATCGAGACCATCTGGGAGGCTGGCAGTGATCCATTTCATGAGTAGCCGCTCAAAGCATTTCATGATCACAGACGTCAGGGCCACTGGTCAGTAGTTGTTGAGGCAGGCTACCTTGTTCTTCTTTGGTACTGGTATTATGGGAGTCTTCTTGAAGGAGGTTTGGACTTCAGAGCGGAGGAGTGAGGTGTTGAAGATGTCTATGAATAAACTCGCTGGCTGGTCTGCGCAGGCTCTGAGCGCTCGCCCAGGACCTCAGTTGGGGTATGTCACTTTCCGCTTTCCACAAAGCACACACTGCCACTCAGCATAGTGTCATCTGCAGATTTGGAGATATTGCATGCAATTCCTTGGTCCAAATCATCAATGTATATTGTGAGCAGCTGGGGTCCCAGCACTGAACCATGTGGTACCCCATTATTCTCTGAAAAGGACCTGTTTATTTCCACTTCCTGCTTCCTGTCCGCCAACCAGTTCTCTATCCATGTCAATGCATTACCCCCAATACCATGAGCTTTAATTGTACTCACTAATCTCTTCTGTGGGACCTTGTCGAAAGCCTTTTGAAAGTTCAGATACACAACATCCACTGGTTTTCCCTTGTCCACTCTCCTGCTCACATCCTCAAAAAATTCCAGAAGATTTGTCAAGACTGATTTCCCTTCAGCAAATCCATGCTGACTTGGACTGATCCTGTCCCCGCTTTCCAAATGTTCAGTTATTTTCATCCTTAATAATTGACTCCAGCATTTTCCCCACCACCGATGTCAGGCTAACCAGTCTATAATCCCCCGTTATTTCTCTCCCTCCTGTTTTAAAAAAAAGATGAGGTCACATTAGCTACACTCCAATCCATTGGAACTCTTCCAGAGTCTATAGAATGCTGAAAAATGATCACCGATGCGTCCACTATTTCTAGAGCCATTTTCTGAAGTACTCTGGGATGCAGAGAATCAGACCCTGGGAACTTATCGGGTTTTAATCCAACGATTTCATGACTAATAAGGATTTCCTTAGGTTCTTCCTTCATAATACACCCTCTGTCCCCCAGTATTTCCAGAAGGTTATGTGTCCTCCTTAGTGAAGACAGATACAAAGTGGTTGTTCAACTAGTCTGCCATCTCTTTGTTGCCCATTATGAATTTATCTGATTATACCTGCAAGGGACCTACATTTGTCTTCACCGGCCTTTTTCTCTTCACATATCTATAGAAGCTTTTGCAGTCAGTTTTTATGTTTTCTGCAAGCTTACTCTCATATTCTAATTTTCCCTTCTGAATTATACCCTCTTGTCATCCTCTGCTGAATTTTTAATTTGTCCCAGTCCTCAGGCTTGCTGATTTTCATACATTTATATACCTCCTTTCTGACTTCAACACTATGTTTTTTTAAAAAAAATAATTTTTATTCAAAACTTTTCACAGATTATCACACCAAAAAAATAGAACCCCCCCCCCTTTACACAAATAATAAAACAACAAGAACAAAAGCGCATAAATAAACAAATAAACATTAAACAGTAAACAATAGTGCATCCCCTACTAGACACAAACTTACCCCCCCTCACCCCCCGGGTTGTTGCTGCTGACCATCTCCTTTTTTAAAAAAAATTTTATTCAAATTTTCACAAAATATCAACAACAAAATACAGAAAGAAAAGAACTCCCCCCCCCCATACATAAATAATAAATTAAAAGCCATCATCAACACAAAAGCAAATATACATGCCCACTCAAGAAAAACGAACCAACCCCCCCGAGCCCCCCCCCCCCCTGCTGCTGACCATTGTCTACCGTTCTGCCAGGAAGTCTAGGAACGGTTGCCACCGCCTGAAGAACCCTTGCACCGATCCCCTTCAGGCAAATTTCACCCTCTCCAATTTAATAAACCCCGCCATATCGTTGATTCAGGATTCCACGCTTGGGGGCCTCGCATCCTTCCACTGAAGAAGAATACTTCGCCGGGCTACCAGCTACGCAAAGGCCAGAATACCGGCCTATTTCGCCCCCTGCACTCCCGGCTCCTCTGCAACCCCAAATATTGCGAGACCCCAGCCCGGCTTGACCCTGGAACCTACCACCCTCGACACCGTCCTCGCTACACCCTTCCAAAAGTCCTCCAGCGCTGGGCACGCCCAGAACATGTGGGTGTGGTTTGCTGGGCTCCCTGAGCACCTACCACACCTGTCCACGCACCCAAAGAACCGGCTTATCCTTGCCCCGGTCATGTGAGCCCTATGCAGCACCTTAAACTGTATGAGGCTGAGCCTCGCACAAGAGGAGGGAGAGTTCACTCTCCCCAGGGCATCCGCCCACATCCCCTCGTCAATCTCCTCACCCAACTCCTCCTCCCACTTACCCTTTAGCTCCTCCACCGAGGCCTCCTCCTCCTCTTGCATCACCTGATACATTGCCGAAATCCTCTCCTCTCCAACCCACACCCCCGACAGCACCCTGTCCTGGACCCTGCGTGGCGGCAACAGTGAGAACTCCACCCCTGCCGCCAAACAAATGCCCTTACCTGCATATATCTGAAGGTGTTCCTCGGGGGGGAGCCCGAACTTCTCCTCCAGCTCACCCAGGCTCGCGATTTTCCCGTCCACAAACAGGTCCCCCACCCTTCTACTACCTGCCCTGTGCTAGCTCAGGAACCCTCCGTCCATCCTCCCCGGTTCCCCCGTATCGGGGACCACACCGAGGCCCCCACCTCCCCCGGTGACGTTTCCATTGCCCCCAAATTTTGAGGGTAGCCACCACCACCGGACTCGTGGTATACCTCGTTGGCGGAAGCGGCAGCAGCGCCGTCGCCAGTGCCTCCAGGCTCGTGCCCACACAGGACGCCATGTCCAGCCTCTTCCATGACGCCCCCTCCCCTCCATCACCCACTTACGCACCATCGCCACGTTGGCGGCCCAATAATACCCACAGAGCTGAGGCAGCGCCAACTCCCCCCAATCCTTGCACCGCTCCAGGAACACCCTTCTCACCCTTGAGGTCTTCCGCACCCACACAAACCCCATAATGCTCCTATTAACCCGCCTGAAGAAGGCCTAAGGGATGAGGATGGGGAGGCACTGGAACAGGAACAAAAATCTCGGGAGCACCGTCATTTTAACTGACTGCACCCTACCCGGCAGGGAGAGTGGCAGCACGTCCCACCTCTTAAACTCCTCCTCCATTTGCTCCACCAGTCTCGTGAAGTTAAACTTATGCAGGGCCCCCCAGCTCCTGGCCACCTGGACCCCCAGGTACCTGAAACTCCTCTCCGTCCTTTTTAGTGGGAGCTCACCAATCCCCCTCTCCTGGTCCCCTGGGTGAACAACGAACAACTAGCTCTTCCCCATATTGAGCTTGTACCCCAAGAAATCCCCAAATTTCCTAAGGATCCTCAGTGTCTCCGGCATTCCCCCCACCGGGTCCGCCACATATAACAGCAAATCATCCGCATAGAGCGACACCCGATGTTCCTCCCCACCCCGCACCAGCCCCTCCAGTTCCTCGACTCCCTCAATGCCATGGCCAGGGGCTCAATTGCCAGCGCAAAGAGTAGGGGGGACAGGGGACACCCCTGCCTCATCCCCCGGTGTAACCGAAAACACTCTGACCTCCTTCTGTTCGTGGCCACACTTGCCACCGGGGCCTCACACAGCAACTTAACCCACCTGACAAACCCCTCCCCAAACCCGAACCTTTTCAGCACCTCCCACAGGTATCCCCACTCTACCCTATCAAAGGCCTTCTTCGCATCCATCGCCGCCACTATCTCCGCCTCCTCTTCCACCGCCGGCATCATTATAACATTCAAGAGCCTCCGTACATTCGTACACAAACCCCGTCTGATCCTCGTGAATGACCTGCGGCACACAGTCCTCTATCCTCATGGCTAAAATCTTCGCCAACAACTTTGCATCTACATTTAGGAGTGAGATCGGCCTGTATGACCCACATTGTAGGGGATCCTTGTCCCGCTTCAGGATCAAGGAGATCAGCGCCCGAGACATCGTCGGGGGCAAAGCCCCTCCTTCCCTTGCCTCGTTAAAGGTCCTTACCAACAGAGGGCCCAGCAGGTCCGCATACTTCTTATAAAATTCGACCGGGAACCCATCTGGCCCCGGTGCTTTCACCTCCTGCATTCTTCCTATCCCTTTGACCAACTCCTCCAACCCAACCAACACCCCCAGCCCCATCACCTGCCCCTCCTCTACCCTCGGGAATCTCAACCGGTCCAGAAAGCGACCCATCCCTCCCTCCTCCAGTGGGGGCTCGGACCGATACAGTTCCTCGTAGAAGTCCCTGAAGACCCCATTGATACCCACCCCACTTCGCACCATGCTCCCTCCCCCATCCTTAACTCCCCTGATCTCCCTAGCTGCCTCTCGCTTCCGAAGCTGGTGCGCCAGCATCCGGCTCGCCTTTTCTCCATATTCATATACCGCCCCCTGCGCCTTCCTCCACTGCGCCTCCGTCTTCCTGGTGGTCAACAGATCAAATTCGGCCTGGAGGCTGCGCCACTCCCTAAGCAATCCATCCCCTGGGACCTCCGCGTACCTCCTGTCGAACCTCATCATCTCCCCCACCAGCCTCTCCCTCTCTCTCTTCTCCCTCCTCTCCTTATGGGCCCTAATGAAGATCAGCTCTCCCCTAACTACTGCCTTCAGCACCTCCCAGACCACCCCCACTTGGACCTCCCCATTGTCATTAGCCTCCAGGTACCTCTCTATGCACCCATTCACCTCCTCACCCGCCAGCAACCCCACCTCTAAGCGCCACAGCGGGCGCTGGTCCCTCCCCTCCCCCAGCTCGAGGTCTACCCAATGCAGGGCGTGATCGGAAATGGCTATCGCCGAATACTCAGTATCTTCCACTCTCGGAATCAGCGTCCTACTTAAAACAAAGAAGTCAATTTGGGAATAGGCCTTGTGGACATGGGAGAAGAATGAGAATTCCCTGGCCCCTGGCCTCGCAAACCTCCATGGGTCCACCCCTCCCGTCTGGTCCATGAACCCCATCAGCACCTTGTCCGCTGACGGCCTCCTACCCGTCCTAGACCTGGAGCCATTTAGTGCCGGGTCCAGCACCGTATTGAAATCGCCCCCCATTATCAGATCCCCTGGGCAGGATACGCGGCTCCCGCTCCAAAGTGCCCACGCCGTCGTGAACAGCGTCAAGTTTCACGACGGTGCGAAACGGCCCCTATCACGACTGATTCAGGGCCCGATAATGGGCTAGGAGCAGGGCCGCGTCATTTACACGTGCCAGGCCTTGTCACCACGTAAAGGCGGCGCCGCATATATGACGCGGCCGGCTCCGCATAACTGGCGTCACCCGCGCATGCGTGGTTGCCGTCCTCTCCGAGTCCGCCCCGCAAGAAGGTGGCAGACGGTTCTTGCGGGGCTGCGGAAGAAAGGAGGTCCTCCTTCAGAGAGGACGGCTCGACGAGCGGTGGGCACCGATCGCGTGCGACACCCCATTTGAAGCCCCTCCCGGTGCAGGATCCCCCCCCCCCGCAGGCCGCTCAGGTGCGTCTCCTGAAGCATGGCCACATCTGCCTTCAGACCCTTCAGGTTCGTGAACACCTGGGCCCGTTTGACCGGCCCGTTCAGTCCCCTTACATTCTAGGTTATCAGCCGGATCAGGGGGCTACCCGCCCCCCTCTCCTGCTGACTAGCCATATCCCCTCCTAGGCCAGCCACGTGCCCGCGCACCCCGCATGGCCCGTTACCCACAGCGGCAGACCCCCACCCCGACCTCCTCTATCGACTCCAGCTCCCCCTTGGCCATTCCAGCAGCAACCCAGTCCCCCCCCTCCCCCCCAGCTAGGTCTCCCCCTAGCTGCATTGCTCACCCCATTGCCCTCCCGTGAGTCAGCCGAATCCTGCTGACCCCGGCCACTCCCGCTACTCCCTCAACCGCTCCCAATGTGGAACTTCCCCTCCCCCACATTGCCCACCAGCAGGCTCTCCCCCTCCCCTTCCACTCCCAGAGCGGGAAAAAGCCCGTGCTTCCGAGCTCCGACCCCACCCCCTTCAGCCCTTATCACGGGAAAAAGCCCGCGCTTTCCACTCGCCCGGTCCCGCCTCCTCTGGCGCAGCTCCCTTTTGAGGCCCGGTCCCCTTGCCCCCAACTCAGGCCTCACCCCCACCCTGCGGGGCCCCATCCCCCCTGCCGGCCATCAACCCGCCAAGCCATTTACCTGCCCCCCACCACGAGCCCACCCGGCGGACCCAACCGAAACAGTGCCCAACCAACCCCCGGAAAACAAAGAATCAACAATGAACAAAGAACCCCCCCTCAAAATACAACACAACAATCCCCAACCATCCCTTCACCGTGGCCCCCCGCCCCTGACCCTCAGTCCGAGTCCAATTTTTCGACCGAGACAAAGGCCCACGCCTCCTCCGGTGTCTCAAAATAATGATGTCGGTCCTTATAGGTGACCCACAGACGCGCCGGCTGCAGCATGCCAAACTTCACCCCCCTCCTGTGCAGCACCGCCTTCGGCCAATTGTACCCGGCCCTCTTCTTCACCACCTCTGCGCTCCAATCTTGGTAGATCCGGACCTCTGCATTGTCCCACCTGCTGCTCCGCTCCTTCTTGGCCCACCTTAGCATGCACTCCCAATCAGCAAACCGGTGGAACCGCACCAGCACCGCCCGCGGCGGCTCGTTGGGCTTGGGTCTCCTCGGCAGCACTCGGTGGGCCCACTCCAGCTCCAGGGGTCCCTGGAAGGACACCGCTCCCATCAGCGAATTCAGCATGGTGACGATGTAGGCAACCACGTCCGACCCCTCCAATCCCTCCGGCAGGGCCAGGATCCGCAGATTCTTCCGCCTCGACCGGTTCTCCATCTCCTCGAACCTCTCCCGCCATTTGTTATGGAGTGCCTCGTGCGCCTCCACCTTCACCGCTAGTCCTAGGATCTCATCTTCGTTCTCAGAGACCTTTTGCCGGACCTCCCGGATCGCCGTTTGGGTCTCCAGCAGCTTATCGATTGACGCCTTCATCGGCTCCAGCAGATCCGCTTTCAGCTCCCTAAAGCAGCGCTGAAGAAACTGCTGCTGTTCCTGCGCCCACTGCATCCACGCTGCCTGGTCTCCACCCATCGCCATCTTGGTCTTCCTCCCTCGCACCTTCTTTTGCTTCACTGTCACTTTTTTGGTCGCCCCACTGCTGGTCCAAGCCATACACTATTGGGGGAAAGTTGCTATCTCCTTCCCACACCGGGAAACGTCGAGCAAGCGCCGTTATGGGCTCTAAAAAGAACCCAAAAGTCCGTTTCTAGTGGGAGCTGCTGAACGTGCGACTTAGCTCTGCCGGAAGGACCGGAAGTCGTTCAACACTATGCTTGACTTCCCTTGTTAGCCATGGTTGAGCCACCTTTCCTGTCTGACTCTTGCGCAAAGACAGGGATGTATAATTGTTGACATTCATCCATATGTTCCTTAAATGTCTGCCATTGCCTATACACAATAAGAGGTCTTACAACACCAGGTTAAAGTCCAACAGGTTTGTTTGGAATCATGAGCTTTCAGAGCGCAGCTCCTTCATCAGTCCAACATCACCGGCATCTCAACATCATTGCCTATCCACCATCAACCCCTTAAGTATCTTTTGCCAGCCAATGCACCTCTCAAACCATTAAAGTTAGCTTTCTTTAAGTTCAGGACCCTAGTCTCAGACTTAACTGTGTCACACTCCATCTTAATAAAGAATATTATGGTCACTCTTCCCTCACGGATCTCACTCCGCAACGTTGCTAATTAATCTTCTCTCATTGCACGCTACCCAGTCTCGGATGGCTTGCTCTCTAGTTGGTTCCTCGACATATTGGTCAAGAAAACCATCCCTGATATATTCTCGGAAATCTTCCTCCATCGCATTGCTGCTCGTTTGATGAGGCCAATCAATATGCAGATTGAAGTCACCCATAATAACTGCTGTACCCTTACAACACACATCTCTAATGTCCTGTTTAATGCATCCCCAACCTCACAATTAATGTTTGCTGGGCTGTGTGAAACTCTCATGAATGGCTTTTGCCCTTTCGTGTTCTACAGCTCCACCCATACAGATTCACATAATCCAGGCTAATGTCCTTCTTCGCTATTGCTTAAGTATCCTCTGTGACCAGCAATGTTATCCAACCTCCATTTCTTTTCCTTCTATCTTTCCTGAATATTGAGTACCCCTGGATATTCAGTTCCAATCCTGAGTCACCCTGGAGCCAGGTCTCCAGGTGATCCAAATTACATCATATCCATTAATGATTGTCAGCGCAGTTAATTCATACACCCCTTATTTCAAATTCTCCTCATATTGAGACACAGAGCCTTCAGGCTTTGACATTGATTGTTCTTTTAGGATTATGATGTCATATGATTTTTGTCTTTGGTTTCCCTGCTTTCCACTTTTCCCTTTACTGCCTTTTGTTTCTGTCGCCACCTTACTTCCCTTTCTTCCAGATGCTGTCGGGATTCTCTGTTTGCCGGCTGGTCAATGGAGTTTCCCATTGTGGGGTAGCCCCATGCCGTCAGGAAACCCCTGGGCTGCCAGCAAAATGGAGCCTCCTGACGGCGGAGAATTCAGCCTCTGGTTTATGACAGCCATTTTCTGCCCGCACACCGCTGCCGAAGAGAGGTACAGGGTGGGATTCTCCGTTCCCCGACACTGAAATCGTATTCGGCGGCCGTGCGGAGAATCCCCGTTTGCGATTGATTCGGGGCCGCCGCCGTTTTTCAGATGCTCCGCCCCCCACCAAATTGGTGTCATCAAGGTGCACACCACACGCCGTTGCGACGGCGCCGGCGCGTCGCTTTGAGACCCTCCCCCGATGCTCCGAGTTAACGACCGCGCGGGTCACATGTGGACTGAGTTTTTGGAAACCCGGCGTGGCAGCTGTGGACCGTGTTCAGCGCCGTCACAGCCGGGTGGAGCCGGTCTACTGGCAGTGGAGGGGCTTCGGCGAGTCTGGGGGGAGTGTACAGGGGGTGGCGAGGGGTTGCCCAGTGGGACACTATTTGGCCGGCTGGGTTCACGCGCGGCCGGTGCCATGTTGTACGGCGCGACCGCTGCAGGTGGCGGTCGTTGGCATCGGCCTTTTCATTGTAAAACTAGACACTTCCTCCGGACATAGCCTCAAAATCAGAGAATCCAGCCCGCAGTGCTTCACATTACAACACAAAATCGCTGAAAGATACATTTCCAATGTGTCAATCACTCAGGTGGGGCTACCACAGAAAGTGCCCGAGAGCTTCATTGTCTGCTGCACAATCTAACGCTGCTAAAGGTTGGAGTGGATGTGTTGCCTGAGGAAGAAATGAAGAGTGAGAAATCACCTCCGATAAAGAGGGCATTTAAGGGGATGGATGTGATGAGGACCAGGATGTAGATTCGTCCCATATAGACACCATTGCACATGTATGATGTGGCAGTACATCCCCATGACAATTTGACAGCTACAAGATTCCAGTCGGAGTAAAGTGCAGACATATTCTCACAATTGTTTGTTTACCTCGCCTTTACTGGCTGGAAAGAGCCAGCACTTTTTCTCAATTAAAGATAAATTCTCTCAAATCATCAATGCTTTTGTAATGATTAGGGAAATATCAGTACTCACTGCCTGCCCTGATGATGGGTTCATCCTTGGAAGGCTTTGAATCACGGTTAAATGGCAACATATGATCACTGTACTGGTACTCCCTTGTCACACAATTTTAGGCAACTTTACTTAATATAATACTTACACCTGCGCCCTCACACAGTCAGTGTGCATGGCAGCTTGGTAGCTCGATCTCCAAAGTTCCCAGGATGTACCCATGTCAGCTTGACACCTGTTCAATAAGGCATCACATCACTCTAACCAGAAGGATGGCTCAACAGGGAGCAGAATAATGCTCCCTGGCCAGCTCTCCTCAATGCAGAATATTGAGGCATCATCTTGCTAGTGCCAGCTGATGGCCATGTGGACATCATGAAACAAAAAGCCTGAACATCTTGATCATGAGGTTTAGTTTCGAGGTTTGTCCTCACTGAGAATGCCTCAAAAAGACAACTGTTTGCTGAGGTCCTACCACTCGCAACCCTGCAATCATCTGAACCCTTAATAGTCTCTTTCCGAGATGACCTTTGTGTTAGGGTGATACCTTGAGTAGCCCTTTTGTTTCCTGCATGGATGTTGCAGAGTGTTTACATTGTTGGCTTTGCTTCACTTTGAGCGCCATCGAATTGGGACAGCACACAATGCTATCTATCCCCGTCTCTCTGCTCTCGGTCATTGAAAGCCCTGCCATGCATATTACCCAAGCACTCTTGCTAAAGAGGCATGCAGGTCCAAATAAAAGTCATATGGGCTCAAGAAACAGCTTCAGCAAGACAAACACACCTCTTAAATCATTCACTCTAACCCCTCTTGCCACTCTAGCCTCTCGCCATCAAGTCTAAGGTGCCCATTTTATCCTTTCTTGTCTTGTTCAGCGTCATGTTCACTGAGGATGACCGGCACCAAGGAAAGGCATTCAGCATTAAATGGGGACACTACATATTTCTCCGGACATGAATGAAAGCCGATGAGCTGCGAATGCTACCATTACAGTGCTACCAATACAGTGCACAAAACCATTTCTCACGCCTGAGAAATCATTCTAAACGACACTAGGGACAGACAAATCCGATTTAAGTCTCCCGACTAATTGTGTCAACCGCAAACAACTGACACTGGTTTCAATTGAAAAACTCAATAACCTCGATGAGCACTTCTCCTGAGGCCAAAGCATGGTCAGCTGCAATAATTGACAGGAACATTGGCCAGGCAGCACAGTCATAAACGATGACCATTGCCTGATGTTGTAGAGATGGAATTTTAGACTGTTTGCTCTGGTGAAAATGTGACAAAACTGAAGTAATTGATGTTACTGTTGGGACAACATTGGAGGAAACATTCTGGCCCCCTAAATAACCAGGAAACCTGGACGAAAACAAGATAAAATGGAAGCCGAGTATTTTAAAATAAATTTATGGTACCCAACTATTTTTTTTCCAATTAGGTGACAATTTAGTGTGGCCAATCCACCTAACCAGCACATCTTTTGGTTGTGGGGGTGAAATCCACACAGACATGAGAGAATGTGCAAACTCCACACAGACAGTGACCCGGGGTCGGGATCGAACGTGGGTCCTCAGCGCCAAAGACAGCAGCGCTAGCCACTGCGCCACTGTGCCGTTCGATACAAATGGAAGCCATTGTAGGTTCAGGGCTTGGGCAAAGGCTCTACAGGACCAAAATGGCTTCTGCTGACATTACAGGTCAGAAGGCCACAAGGCTAAAAAATGCATTTGCTGACCTGACAGGTCAGAAGACTGAACAATACAAAGTCTTGAGCCACCAGATAAGACATTACATCAACCTCTGATAAGAGGAAGTAGGCCAATGTGCGAAGATTAAACTGCTTGAACAAGCATAAAATAGCTAACAGCTACAGCTCACGAATAACAGGTGTGTAAACGGACCTCCATGAGGAAAAAGTATAAGAGTAAACACCAGAATTCACAAAGCCAGTGACAACCCGGGATCAACCATCACAGAAGAAACAAAGATTCTGAGCGGGACTCAGCGACGAGAGACATCCGCCAATCAAGCGCCTGGCCAAGCCTTGAAGGGGTAGTATCCTTTATGCTTTGAGTAGTGAGTCTTAAAGCTTGTAAGCAATTATACGTAACTGTGTGTGTTTAAGTATTATCAATAAAGAGAGATTTACTTGCATATTTGTCTCAGAGTGTTATTCTGTCAGACATCACGTTACCTCACTGAGGCAGAAACCAGTGGCATCCCTGAGTGGGCGATTGTGAAAGAAGTACCTCGTTTTACTCCACAGTCGCGCCACACAATCCTTTGGGACACCAGACGTACTGGGCTGGAAGTTAAGAGAGGAAATCCTCCACACCAAGGCCTGTGACAAAGGTGAATCAAGGGAACTAAAATTGGGCCGAAAGGCCCTGTATCAAATCTGTTTGTGTCTGACGGAATAAACAGTCAAATATGGTGACCAGGGGATGCCCCGAGTGGAAAGCTGACATAAAGGATTACTTACATAAGAAGTGGCCCGCGTGGGTCGACTTCATTGAAAAATTACTTCCAGGGGAAGGAGCAAGTGTGCAATGGCACTGGACTGCAGCCAGGGAGCATAGCCCAAAAGAGAAATTTACAAAACCTATCGCAATTGCTCGTTGTTTCAGGCAGTTGGAAGGCTGCAACAAAAGGAATTTAGAGTTAGAAAAAGAGGCTGCTGAAATGCGAGCACAGATAGAGGAACTGAAGAGCAAGAGAGATTGAAATATCTTGCATCTAGGTCAATTTCAGGCTCATTGTGAGCAAGCTGGCAGAGACGGAAAAAAAGCAGGAAGCGACAAAGAAGTTTTAGGAAAAGAATTGGAAGGGTTGACTAAACAAATTAGAAATTACATGTATAAAAATGGATCAAAGGGGGGGTGTAGGCTCAGGGCTTGGGCAAAGGTTCTCCAGGACCAAAATGATTTCTGCTGACATTCCAGGTCAGAAGGCCACAGGACTAAAACAGAAGAAACAACGAGACTCAGCGACGAGAGACATCCGCCAATCAAGCGCCTGGCCAAGCCTTGAAGGGGTAGTATCTTTTATGCTTTGAGTAGTGAGTCTTAAAGCTTGTAAGCAATTATACGTAACTGTGTGCGTTTCAGTATGATCAATAAAGAGAGATTTACTTGCATATTTGACTCAGAGTGTTATTCTGTCAGACATCACGTTACCTCACTGAGGCAGAAACCAGTGAGGGTCAACACCATGAAACATGCAGATGGATAGATTTAACATATATTTACAAAGGAGACAACTATCTACAATGAGTGACCACCTGTTCACCAGTCCACATTTAGTACTTTTTAATTTTTCTAACCTGACCACTACATCTTGGTGCAGCCCCCATATCCGAAGCCAAGTGTGAGGACGCCTGCTGACTGCAAAACCATATTAACGGAGATGACTTTGACGGGTGTCCACTGGCAACGCGAGGCCTTGAGGGCCCTGGCCTACTCAAGGTCTCTTGCTCAGTGGCGGGTGCACCCTCTTCGGCTTGACCTTCTGGAGTTGATGGCATCACTGCAAGAGGGCAGAATTGGATGGCTGCGCTCAGGAGTGTTTTGCTTGCGCTTCTTCATCCAATGGGTACCTGACTCCTGAAGAGAGGACATCTGGAGGGAGGTGGAAATGCCATGCTGTCATCGTGCTTCGTCAGTCCTCGAATGCACCCATGGCTAGAGTGACGATATGCAGAATGCAAATTTGGCATAAACTGCTGGAGCTGGGTCTCCCAATTCGACCACCACCCTTACAATAGAGACTTTAAATGCGCTCGCGTGCTGGAACTACAATAGCCGATAGACGTGGACAGACTCCTCCAGCCTTCGATACTGGACAGCCTCTTACAACTCTGCCTGATGTTCCCCTGTCTGTCTCTACATCTCCAAGAAGTCTTTTAGTGTGGAGTTCAGAGATCATCACCTAACTTGGGCTGAGCAGGTGCTTGGTTTCCAACAGTCTTAGTAATTGAATATGCAGTCTGATACACTAACGATCACTCATTATCACTGCTTGCACGTATTAGATTGATCCTCAATGGGTTCCTGAGCAATTCTGGAGCAAGGAAACATACTTAATTGGATCTGCTGATCCCTCCCCAGTAAATGATTATGGACTCATTTGCCTAGGAGCTAGTATGGGATGGAGATCTGAAAGTGGCTGGCACACATTGAGTACTGATGCCCCATCTGTTCATGTGACATCCCTGTGAATTTTTACCCTCGATTCCCTTATGAGAGCACGAGTTTCCAATGAGTAGATGGTTCACACATCCTTGCGGAGCGCAGCAGATTATTTATCGTCTTGTGGCACTCCAGGCCGGTCCATTTTTGGGGCCCACAAGTGCTACCCGACCCAGAAACCTCCTCCCAGGCCATCTGCTCACATCTCGAGGAAACAGCACCTCCACCTTTCCTGGACTGCCTGGAAGACAGCCTCCAGGAAGTTGTCGCTGAACCAAGGTGCTTTAAGGTAGCTTTCTTCTCTCAGGCATTTCTGTCCCTGTTATGAATCTGGGAATACAATTTTGCTCGTTATGCGTCTTGTGATGAGCAGTGACATCAGCAGAGTGTTTGGGCGGGCTTTGTGCAGATCACCATCCTGATTATATGAGCGAAACCCTTAATAAACCTCTCATTGTGTTTTACTAGAATCCAGAGTGAGGGCACCTCCAGACCTTTTCTCACTGCGGCAACAAAAACATTAACAGGAGAGAAAAATGGCGAGGATAGAGGCAAATTGCTGGAAAGAAATTTGTCGCCAAATTATAGGATGGCATCGGGAACAATGGAAGATTCTCAGTCCCAGACATGCCCACACACACTACATCGGGCTCAAAATGTCCAGAAGTCCCGTTACTGAAGTCAACAATGACTGAGCAGACCACTGAGAAACTAAACAAAGTAATTGCAAGATTCGGAACACTGCCGCCGATGTGAAGCTTCACAAAAGTTTCCGACACCAACTGTGAGAAGACCAACAGTTGGGGAAGACTTGCTTACAAAAACGTGTTTGGAATCTGGGACCGCACACGTGGTGAAATGACACGAGCTGTGTGGAATGGAGATTTTGAAGTCTGCAAACTCTGCCACTACTCAGACGAAAAGCCCAAATACTCAGCATAAAAGGGAAAGATTTCTGAGTTTCTTGTTTAGGGGATTGTTTGTTCCAACACAATCGGAAGGGAGGAAGTGTAGGCCCTCGGAGCCAGGATCCAAAAATAGCAGGAAAAACGGGTACCATGGACAGGTGTGACGAGGATTAAGAATTATGGAATTCATATGATGAAAGATTCCAATTGTTTTTTGTAGCTAATCAGACACCAGAGGACCTGTCACATTTCTCAGCTCAGTTGGTCATGAAATGTTTCTACTGCTACAGAATCTTGTTCACCCAGCAAAATCTGGGACAAGTCCTTCAGAGAGAATGAGTGAAAACGTTAGAGGAACATTTCTCTACTAAATATTGATTGCGGAATGGATACGGTTCGTCTGCTGCAGTCAGAAAAAGGTGAAACCATTTTACAGTTTGCAGCATCTTTAATTTGGTACAACACTTGATGATACTCTTTGAGGCAGGCTGGTTTGTGGGTTATGCAGCGAAGCAATTCAGAGGAAGCTGCTTACTATAAGTGATTTAACTCTGAAAGTTGCTGTGGAAGTTGTCACATCTACGGAGCAAGCAGCAAGTGAAGCTTTGCCGATAAGGGCTTGAGTAAAGATTCACAAAATGGATACCTCAAGGAATAAGGTTGCAAAGGTGCAACCATGTCACTATTGTACACAGGTTGGACAGTCAGCGAGGGAATGCTGGAGTAAATCGATGGGACATGTAAGAAGTGTGGTAAGAAATGAAATGAAAATCGCTTATTGTCACAAGTATACTTCAAATGAAGTTACTGTGAAAATCCCCTAGTCGCCACATTCCGGCGCCTGTTCAGGGAGGCTGGTACGGGAATTGAACTGTGCTGCTGGCCTGCCTGAAAACTAGTCTGCTTTCAAAGTCAGCAATTTAGCCCTGTGCTAAACCAGCCCCTGGGCCATATTGTGAAAGCGTGTTGGGCCCAAAAATGTCTTCGACACCAAGAAAGTGCAAGATGACCAAGACAACTTAAATAATCTAGTTATGTCTGCAACTTAATGGATAAAGCTCACCATCACTCAAAAGACAGCAAAAATACGGCAAGAGTTGAAGTTAGGTGTTTTGTCAATACAGGGTGATCAACAACGTTGTTTGGGCATATCCAAAACTTGAAGGTTATGAAATTTAAATGGAAGTGGATACAGGGGCAGCCATATTGCTAATACCAGAGACAATTTATCAAAAGCTGAAGCATCTGCATTTAAAACCTCAAATGTGATCCGAAGGATGTACACTGAAGAGGTTGTACCATTAAAAGGATGCATTATGGGGAAAGTAGAAGCAAATGGGCAGACGGTGAAGCTGTCTCTTCACTTTGTCCGTGGAAACTTTCCTCTCTAATTGCCAGTGCATGGTTGACCAAGATTAGGCTCAATTGGGAAACTGTCAATTAATGAGTGGATTCAAAGAGCAACTTGCAACAACTTCTGAAGGAGTATGAGAAGTTGTTTGAGCATTCATTAGTCTCTATGACTGGAGTATACCAAATAATCAAGACAGACATCAGACCCAAATGTCTCAAAGCTAGAATATGCCATCAAGCCTAAAGTTGAAAAAGAACTAGAAAGATTAGTAAGGACAGGAGTCATTGAACCTGCTGATACAAGGGTGACACCAATCATACCTGTATTAAAACGGGGTGGCTCAGTGAGAGTTTGTGGAGATTTTAAAACTACTGTTAACCCAGTTTTGTATTTAGATCATTATCCACTGCTGCTGATTGAAGACTTGTTTGCTGGACTTTCTGGAGGACAGAAATTCTATAAAATTGATCTTTCACAGGCATATTTGTCGACGAATGTGGCTGCGGAACCACAGCCACTACTCAACATCGTAATGATCAAAGATCTGTTTCATTCCAGAAGACTTACTTTTGGCAGACCATCTGTGGCGAAAAAGATCCATGACTCAACTTCTAAGTGGGTTGAATGGAGTGCAATATTTTTTAAATAACATACTCATCGCCAGTTCAAGTGAAAAGGAACACTTGGAGAATTTGGAAGCGACCCTAAAGCGGTTGCAGAGTCACAATCTGAGAAGGAAAAGTGTGACTTTTTCAAGTCATCCATAAATTATCTTAGACCATAAGACCATAATAAGAAGTCTTACAACACCAGGTTAAAGTCCAACAGGTTTGTTTCAAACACTAGCTTTCGGAGCGCAGCTCATTCACCTGAGGAAGGAGCAGTGCACTGGAAGCTAGTGCTTGAAACAAACCTGTTGGACTTTAACCTGGTGATGCAAGACTTCCTGCTGTGCTCACCCCAGTCCAACGCCGGCATCTCCACATCATAAGACCATAAGACATAGGAGCAGAATTAGGCCATTTGGCCCATCGAGCCTGCTCCGCCATTCGATCATGGCTGATATGTTTCTCATCCCCACTCTCTTGCCTTCTCTCCATAACCCCTGATCCCCTGATCTTGACCATCAGCATAGATGGTTTACACAAAAAGCCAAAGAAAATGTCAGTAATCTTAGAAGCACCACATCCTCAAAATGTGACACAATTAAGATAAAAACAAACTACTGCGGATGCTGGAATCTGAAACAAAAACAGAAAATACTGGTGTGGTGAATGTACTCACCTAATGCATGAGCTGTCTGTATGATAAGGTAACCTATGACCTGGAAGTGGTGGTACGAGCTACTTCCAGGTCGTGACTGTAACCCGCCTCTGGCTCTGCCCTCACCGGGGCCATATATAGATCGGCCACCTGTGGGTGAGACTCATCTGTACAACTGACTCTGGCTAGGCATGTTCATGATTAATAAAGCCTAATGTTCACTCACTCTCTCAGTCTCTCGGTGAATTGACGGTACATCAATTTATTAATCATCGACAGCACCATGGAAAACGCTCTAAAGCCAGACAAACTCGAACTCGACGCGTGTGCGTCGGAAGCCAAAGAGATATTCAAACATTGGCTTTGATGCTTCGAGGCCTACCTCGACTCTGCGACAACACCTCCCAAGGAGACCCTCAAGCTGCGACTCCTCCACGCTCGGGTGATCCATCGAATTTCAGTAATGATCGAGAAAGCGGCCACGCACGAGGCGGCGGTCGCAACCCTTAAGGCTCATTTCGTAAAGCCCGTAAATGAGTTGTTCGTCTCCTTACTACTCGCCGTCAATGCACCGGAGAATCGCTGGACGAGTATCTGGAAACCTTGACTCTACTCGCGAGGAACTGCAGCTATCGAGATGTGACGGCAGAGGAACACATGAACTTACAGATCCAGGACACCTACGTGGCTGGGGTCCGCTCGAATTACATCAGGCAGCGCCTGCTGGAAAATGGGACCTCTAACCTGCGGGACATGGTAAAGCTAGCTATCTCGTTAGAGGTGGTCTATCAGAGCCTCAGTTCATTCCCCGCGGTCCAGGCGACCCCTCGTGGACACCATCGTCGCGGCCCCTGTCGGACCCGACGATGACACAGGCCTGCGCAGCGCGCCTGCCAGCCCAGGCAAGGGAACCGCAGTGCTACTTCTGCGGCCAGGGTTAACACCGCCGGCAGCGTTGCCCAGCCCGCCCAGCGACGTGCAGTGACTGTGGGAAAAAGGGGAACTTCGCTAGAGTCTGTCTGGGCCGACCAAAGGCCCAGAAATCAAAAACGCACCAGGCCCCACCCATGGACTCGCAGGCCCGCAGACCCCGCAATGTGGCTGCGTGCCTGCCCGGAACGCCCCCTTCAGACGTGTCTTCAGCATAGTGCGACTCGTGGGGGCCGCCATCTTGGCCGCCGGCTCCAACACCGACCAACACGTGCGACTCATGGGGGCCGTCATCTTGGCCGCCGGCTCCGGCACTGACCGACACATGCGACCGATGGGTGCGGCCATCTTGGTCACCATCTTTGCCCCAGCCCGACACGTGCGACTCATGGGGGCCACCATCTTGTGACTCCACCGACCACACAGGCTACCCTCAGCTGGGCACAGTCACCCTCGACCAGTCGCAGCCAAAACAGCTGAAGAACTCCATGATGGTCGTCCGGGTCAACGGGCACGAGACCCCCTGCCTTTTCGACTCGGGGAGCACAGAGAGCTTTGTTCACCCTGACACGGTAAGGCACTGCTCTCTCCACACCTACCCAGCCTCCCAAACAATCTCCCTTGCCTCCGGTTCCCATTCAGATCAGAGCCAGGGGTACTGTATCGCCAATCTCGCGATGCAGGGCGCAGAGTACGCTTGTTTTAAGCTCTACGACCTCCCCCACCTCTGCGCCCCCCTACTGCTCAGATTGGACTTTCAATATAATCACCGAAGCCTGACCCTACAGTTTGGCGGACCCTTGCCCCCCCCTCACGGTATGTAGCCTCGCGACCCTCAAGGTCGCCCCCCCTTTGCTCTTTGCGAACCTCACTTCCGATTGTAAGCCCATCGCCACCAGGAGCAGGCGGTACAGTTCGCTGGACATGACCTTTATCAAGTCGGAGGTCCAGCGACTGTTGAGTGAAGGGATCATCGAGGCCAGCAACAGCACCCGGAGAGAGCAAGTGGTGGTCGTCCAGACCGGGGAAAAGAATCGGATGGTTGTGGACTACAGCCAGACAATTAACCGGTTCACGCAACTGGATGCATACCCCCTCCCCCGCATAGCGGAGATGGTCAACTAGATCGTGCAGTACCGTGTATTCTCAACGATCGATCTGAAGTCGGCCTACCACCAGCTCCCAATCCGCCCGGAAGAGCGCCTTTGAAGCAGCCGGCCGACTCTTCCACTTCCTCAGCGTCCCCTTCGGCATCACTAACGGGGTCTAGGTCTTTCAGAGAATGATGGACCGAATGGTGGACCAGTACGGTTTGCGGGCGACATACCCGTACTTGGACAATGTGACCATCTGCGGCCATGATCAGCAGGACCATGACGCCAACTTTCAGAGGTTCCTCCAGGCCACCCAATCCCTCAACCTCATGTACAACAAAGAAAAGTGCACCTTCCGCACTACCCGACTGGCCATCCTTGGTTACGTCGTGGAGAATGGAGTCCTAGGGCCCGACCCCGACCATATGCGCCCCCTCACAGAACTCCCCCCTCCCCACAGCCTCAAGGCCCTAAAACGATGCCTGGGGCTGTTCTCCTACTACGTCCAGTGGATCCCCAACTATGCGGAAAAAGCCCGCGCCTCTTATTCAAACTACCATTTTTCCCTTGACGGATGAGGCCCGCTCGGCCTTCAGCCACATCAAAGCCGACATCACTAAGGCCGCCATGCACGTGATACCCTTTCAGGTAGAGAGCAATGCGTCAGACGTCGCCCTGGCTGCCACCCTTAACCAGGCGGGCAGGCCAGTAGCATTCTTCTCTCGGACCCTCCACGCTTCCGAAATCCGACACTCCTCGATCGAGAAGGAAGCACAAGCCATAGTGGAAGCCGTGCGGCACTGGAGGCACTATCTAGCCGGTAGGAGGTTCACCCTCGTCACCGACCAGCGGTCGGTCGCCTTCATGTTTGACAACGCACAACGGGGCAAAATAAAAAATGACAAAATCTTGAGGTGGAGGATCGAACTCTCCACCTAAAATTGAGATATCAAGTATTGTCCTGGGAAGCTCAACGAGCCCCCAGATGCCCTGTCCCGCGGCAAATGCGGCAGCGCGCAAGGTGACCAACTTCGGGCTATCCACAATGACTTCTGTCACCCGGGGGTCACCCGGCTTATTCACTTCATTAAGGCCCGCAATCTGCCCTTCTCCACCGAGGAGGTCAAGGCAATGACCAGGAACTGCCAAGTCTGCGAGGAGTGCAAACTGCACTTCTACCGGCCAGACAAGGCCCGCCTGGTAAAGGCCTCCCGGCCCGTTGAGCGCTTAAGCATTGACTTCAAAGGGCACCTCCCCTGCACCAACCATAATATATACTTCCTCACCGTCATCAATGAGTACTCCCGCTTCCCCTTCGCCGTCCCGTGCCCCGACATGACCTCAGCCACTGTAGTAAAGGCACTGCACAGCATCTTCACACTGTTCGGTTTCCCTGCCTACATCACAGCGACCAGGCACATCGTTCATGAGCGATGAGCTGCGTCAGTACCTGCTCAGCAAAGGCATCGCCTCGAGCAGGACTACGAGCTATAAACCACAGGAAAACAGGCAGGTGGAGAGGGAGAACGCGACGGTATGGAAGGCTGTTCTTCTGGCCCTCAGGTCTAGAAGTCTCCCGAACCCCCGCTGGCAGGAGGTCCTCCCCGACGCCCTCCACTCCATTAGATCGCTCCTCTGCACAGCCACGAATGAGACCCCTCACGACCGTTTGTTGTCTTCCCTAGGAAGTCCATCTCCGGGGTCTCGCTTTCATCTTGGCTGACAACTCCGGGACCTGTCCTTCTCCGGAGCTCATGAGGAGCCATAAGACCGACCACCTGGTCGAGAGGGTGCAGCTGCTGCACGCCAACCCCCAGTAGGCCTACATTGCGCACCAGGACGGACGACAAGATACGGTCTCCCTACGAGACCTGGCGGCAGCTGGTTCCCCTGCCACGCACCCCCCTCTCCGCTGCCCACCGTCACCCCCAGCACCCCGTACGCCCCCTGGGTCTCCTGTATTGCCCCGTGCCGGCACTGCCACCACCCATCACCCCCCTGCCTACCCCCACCCCCCAACTGTCTCTGACACGCCCTACTGAGGCTCAACCTCCGGACACAACGCCTCTGGAGTCACCACCTGCAACAACCGTGCCTGCCGCACCACCAGAGCTGAGGATATCTAAAAGAACGATCCGGCCTCCAGATAGACTGAATATGTAATGACCCCATGTCACCCACGCTGGACTTGATTTTTTTAACAGGGGTTGAATGTGGTGAATGTATTCACCTAATGCATGAGCTGTCTGTATGATACGGTAACCTATGACCTGGAAGTGGTGATACAAGCTACTTCCAGGTCCTGTACTGTAACCCCGGTGGGCTCCGCCTCTGGCTCCACCCTCACCGGGGCCATGTATAGTCCGGCCACCTGTGGGTGGAACTCATCTGTACAACCGACTCTGGCTAGGCAAGTTCATGATTAATAAAGCCTTCTGTTCACTCGCTCTCTCAGTCTCTCGGTGAATTGACGGTACATCAATTGGACTATCTCAGCAGGTCTGACAACATCTGAGGAGAGAAAAGGGAGCTAACGTTTTGAGTCTGGATGACTCATTGTCAAAGGTGAGTCCTGTGCACACCTTAAACTGCATCAGGCTCATTCTGGCACAGGAATTCACCCAGTGCAAAATTTCTCTCCAAGCCACCACCCCCCTCCCCCCCCCCCAAACCACCATCCCAAGCTCTATCCCCCAACTCCTCCTCTCATTTCCGTTTTATCTCCCCCACTAGCGCCTTTGCCATTTCCAACAACCACCCATAAATATTTGCAATCCTCCCTTCCCCCAGCTCATCCTGAGTTAACAGTTTATCCAGTGGCATATACTTTGGCAGCTGAGGGAACGAGGGGAGATTCTTACTCACGATACCCCGCACCTGTATTTACCTAGATTCACTCCCCCTTGGCAGCTGCAACTCCTCCAGCAATTCTTCCAGCCTCCTATCCTTGCTGGTATGAACCTATGTTTCCCAGTTTGGGGCCATAACCGACATCCCCCCCCCCCCCACTCCAAAATGCCAGTTCAGCTGCTTCCAAACCTTGATGGACAACACCACGACTGGGTTATTGTTATACTTTCCCACGGTGAATGGGAATGGCGGCCGGCGTCACCAGGGCTCTTATGCATTCCCCCACACAGGAGACCTCCCACGTGTACCCATTCCGATCTCCCATCGCTCACCACCATCGTACCTTCTCCACACTTGCCACCCAACAATAGCATAGTAGGTTGGGAATGCCTAAACCTCCATGGATCCACCCCCCCCTCCCCTTCCACATTCTGATCCATAAATACCCCCAGCTCTCATGCCATACCCGACTTGGCCAATGACTTGAGGCTCGACCTATCCTTCCTGGGGTCTAGCATGCAATTGAAACCATTCCCCCCCCACCCCCCCCCCCTCCCCCCCGCCTACTGCCTCTCTTGATCATCCAACTTCGCCTTCAACACCTTGGAGGCCACTCCCAGCATTATCACCTCTGCCTCCAGTGACACGACCCGTTCACTGTGGTTAGGGACCATCCTTTCTACCTCACAGATTGTCGCACCTTGCAATTCCAAATGCTTTTCTACCCACGCCAAAGTCCCACAAAGAGGAGCTACTGCTCCCTCAATCATCTGGGCCCAGTCCTCTTGCATCTCTTGCTGATGATACCTGAACTCCCCTTTGTTAAATTCCATCACCTGCTTCACAGGTAGTGGGGTAGGTGATGACGACACTCCTGACTCCACCGTACTGTCAGTTCCGGAGCCACGCAGATCCTTCACCTTTGAGCCAAGGCTTTACTCGACTTTTGCTGGGTGTTGTAACCCATCTGACATTCGAAATCGCTTATTGTCACAAGTAGGCTTTAAATGAAGTTACTGTGAAAAGCCCCTAGTCACCCCATCCTGGCGCCTGTTCGGGGAGGCTGGAACAGGAATTGAACCGTGCTGCTGGCCTGCCTTCGTCTGCTTTAAAAGCCAACTATTTAGCCCTGTGCTAAACCAGCCCCCTCCTACTGTGCTTTGACAAAGAGTCATCGGACTCGAAAGGTTAGCTCTTTTCTCTCCCTACAGATGCTGCCAGACATGCTTAGATTTTCCAGCATTTTCTCTTTCGTTCCCCTCCGACTATGTTGCACATTTTATAAACAAAGCGCCCATTAACCTGGTAAAAAGGGCCAAAACTGAAGCTCCCCAAGCAAGAGCCACTTTGTTCGACTGAGCAACTCATGGCCACTCATGTCCCTCTCCTCATCAACATAAGCATGCCTTTTACATTTACAACATCTTAATTGTACCTTCTGTAGCCACGGTGTCTGCCTGTCCTTTAAACAGAACTTTAAGAAATATTACTGCAGCAGATATATGCACTCTCTAAACCAGGCTTTTAAAACCATTACTGCACCGTATATTTCTAATATATATAAGAAATTCCTACATTCATCACAGACCGCATGAGGTAATGGCAGGCCAGGTAACCTCCCATCTGCCCCATCATTAGCTTCACTGAGTGACTAACAGGTTCATAATTATTGATCTGCAAAGTGGAGGATCAAGTGTGTTCAGTGGATATAGTGGATGGAGGGTGATGGAATTTGGATTTCAAAAGCGTATGGTCTCTGTAGCTGAAGGCATGGCCATGAATGATAGAGCAATTAATATCGCGGATGCTCAAGAGCCCAGAATTGGAGGAGCATAGATGTCTCAGAGGATTGTAGAGCGGGAAGAGATTACAGAGGTGCGGAGCAGCGAGGTCATGTACGGATTTGAAATCAAGAATGAGAACTTTAAAATTGAGGTGTTGCTGAAGTGAGAGCTAATGTCAGTCAGCGAACACAGCTGTGGTACGTGAACGGGGTTTGATATATGTTTAGGACACAGGCCCAGAGTTCTGGGAGATCAAGGGCTCTGTAATCTTGTTGAAGTGCTTAGAAATAACTGTCAATCAAAATCATTATTCCCCAAATTCTGGGTCTACAGTTTGATGACTGGCTTGTACATTTCCAGAGGTCAGGCAGGCACCCAGAGATGCGATTTGACAAGGACAACACCATGAAGAAATGTCACAATGGCAGTCGGAAGAAACATTGCAACTGCTTCTGACAATGCCAAAAGTTGTTTGCGAATGGAAAAAGTAATCCTCTGGAATAATTAAAAAAAGAGAATAAAACAGCTTTTACTTCATAACTTTGTCTTCATAGGAGATCCTAAACTTTTACACAGGAAACCTATTATTTTAAAGTATGGTCACTGTTGTAATGTTGGAGAACACAATAATTAATTTGCATATGAAAGCACTGAAATAATTGACCAGTTTGTCTATTTTGTTGATTGTGATTGTCAGAAGAATGTTGGTTATGTATCATGAGAACTGCTTGTTCTGCTTCAAGTAGTATCATAGTGAACAAGCAGAGAAGACCTCATCCGAAAGCCAGCTCCTGCAATAATGCAACACCCCCACACTGCAATTCTAAAGTGTCAGAGAGAATTTGTGCTGACAGTTTGGAGCGGGAGTTTGAAGTTATAACTTTCTGACGGAGAGATGGGAATACAGCCACTGAGCCAAGTAGACCCATCAAGCCTCCAGCAGATGGGTCGAAAAGAAACAATTACTTTTTCAGACAACGTTTCGACCTGAGCTGCCATCTCCTGCTAACAGAGGCGTTTGTGTGGCCGTGGTTTGTGACTCCTTACATGCTGATTCTAGCCACACAAAAACAGAAAATAAAAAAAATAAATGCATGCAAAACCCCATTTTGACACATCCTATGACACACGCGATTACAATATTAGCCTCTCCAAGGATGCTGAGAATTTAAAAAATATGATGGCCCAAATGTAACAACGAGGACTGGTAAGCAGAGTCTTTGTATGAAACATGTGGTCAGATTACACGAGGTACACATATTGACAATAACTGGTGCTTCAAGTTTCAGAGAAAGCCATTATTTCATAGATTTCACTTTAATTCACCAATTTATAAATCCAGTTCACTTTTTTAAAAATCCATCCATAATTGTCCTTCAATCTCAAACTTATTAGGCAGCAATAAAGTCGTAAAGTCAATCTCTTCCTCTAGCAGTTGGCTAAAGCAGATTTTCAAACGTTTGATTGTACTTTGAGTGGTTTCATTAATAAGCACTCTAAACTGGGTATTTCATTTGTAATTTAGTGTCTTTTCTTCATGAGCAATGAACTGACTGAGGTAACAATAAATGACTTTTAATTATCTTCCTTCCATGTAATTCACTTTGATGTACCATGACGCTGAAGGAATGTCTTTGATTAAGATTGTGTGCTTTACAGAGGTGCTATACACAATACTCAATAATGTAAGCTGAGTGGTATCAGCTTGGTTTGACATCCCTCTGTCTAGTATTCTGGCAGAGACAATAAACCATTGAAAATAAACCCTTTGATTACTCTCTTAAAGCAGTAAATAAATGAATGCCACTTCCAAATATCGCAAGCCGTAGTCACGATACTATGGTTTCATCTGCTGACCTTATAGATACGGGCGGAGGGGATTGTCCATGCTCTCTCTGGCATGTTTTTAGGTGGCAGGAGCTGTTGTAAATGGTATTTCCTACTGAATCCATCCCAGCAGCCGGGGAACCAACGTGGGGGGGAAGTGTTGCCGTCGGAGCGACAAGAAGATCCCCTTGAGAGGACGGAGAACGGCTGGAAAATCTCCCCCCCCACCCCACCCCCGCAATCTTATGTCCTCTTTCAAATAAAGAGATGTAAACTAATAAAGGACGTTAGTCATCACTGCCTGAAATCAAGCTCCTGTCGGGATGATAAGTTAGTCAGCAATTTGAGTACGCCTCCACCCCTTCCCTAACATTTGGTTTATTATCTGGATGGATGGAAATCTGAGGCCACCACATCAGAATTTCTGATTCATACTTCTGAATGACAAAGATCCATGCCAAGAGGGCAGGTTTGCTGGTACACCCAGGCATGGGAGCATCAAGATAGCAGTCATTAATCCTGGCCCCACGACAATCTTTGTCTTTTGTGTCTCATAACCCTCAGCCATTTTCTCCTCAAGGTCAAAGTAAATCTTCTGGGTTTCTCTGGCCAATTACGGGGCAATGATTCCAGCCCACTGTTCTTGTGGCCAGGCACTCCGATTCGCTGACTGCTCAAATATTTTCAGGAAATCCTCCACATCATCCGCCTCAGTCATCTTTTGCAGATGGCACATCTTGGAACTGCAGGCAGATGTTGAGCTGTCCACCTGGCAAACTCAAGACTATCCTTTGGAGTTCAGCCTATTGTTGCCGTTGACTCAACTTTACCTCTTCCAGCATTACAGTTAGTCTCCGCGTGAGTCTGAATGGCCTCATGTTGGACCAGTGTAGCCTGAGCAAGTTATTTCATTCCGGCTTCCATCATTGAACAGAGTTCTCCGTGATTACTTGCAACCTTGGTTACCCCAGGGGCTGAGGATTGTGATAGGAGGGGGCGGGGTTCTCGCAGTTCAGTAACTCAAAGAGCTGGCAGGGTACAATATAAAAGGTGAATGTTTATTTACCGGTCTTCAGACTATCGCCAAAATAGAATTGGCCACCTTGGTCGGGAAAACCCGGTTCGAAACTGGAGGAGAGAAATATCGCCGTTCCAGTACATAGCTACTGGTGGCACCACATGTGGAATTCATAACTAAATTCTGCGACTTAAACAGCCTAGTCAGTCATCCATGGCAGAGACAGGGCAGCACTGTGGCGCAGTGGTAGCACTGCAGTCTCACGGCGCCGAGGTCCCAGGTTCGATCCCGGCTCTGGGTCACTGTCCGTGTGGAGTTTGCACATTCTCCCCGTGTTTCTGTGGGTTTCGCCCCCTCAACCCAAAGATCTGCAGGGTAGGTGGATTGAACATGCTAAATTGCCCCTTAATTGGAAAAATGAATTGGGTACACTAAATTTATAAAAAGAAAAGAATAAAGTACACAAGCCTTGAAAATGTTTGTGCCCGGGGGACTTCCGGGTGCGGTTATGCAGAGCTAGGTCTCATATTCGGTAGCTCCTGCTTGGAACGGACTTTTGGGCTCGTTACAGGGCCCCCACGGCATTTGTTTGCCATTTCCCGGTGTGGGAAGAAGGCTGCAGCATTCCCCCGACAGTGTCCCCCAGGAAGGGTATGTCTCTTGGTTGCGAGACACGGCAGAAACAGTAAAAGATTTGGCTGCAACTGCAGGATAAACAGGGCCTCTTCCAGTATGCAGGCGGGGGAAGGGCAAGCTTAAAGCTGCAAGCTGACCTGAGGGCCTGTATCAAAGGTGAATTCTAGCAGCAAAGGGAACAACTGTGAAAAGATCTCATCAAGGCCACTGAAGGGACTTCCGGTTGCGGTGATGCTTAGCGAGCCGCACGCTTCGGCGGCTCCAGCTCCGACGGACCTTCGGGCTCTTTTAAGAGCCCCAACGGGGAATTTTTCGACGACGCAACCCGGTGTGGGGTGAGTGAGAAGGGAGTCCCCCCCCCAAACGAAGGAGGAAAAAACCGGCGGCGGCGGCTGCAGCGCGAGGAATCGTCGACCAAAGGGTCAGAAAGAGAGAAGTACAAGATGGCAGCGGAGAAAGCGCAGGCGACATGGGGGCCTGAGCAGGATGAAATCGTGAGACGGTGCGTGGAGCTGCTGAAGAGGGAGGTGCTGACCCCGATGCTACAGGCAATTGAGGGGCTCAAGAAGACATTAAAGACCCAGGAGACTGAGCTCCGCGTGGTGGAGCAGAAGGTGACAGATATTGAGGACGAGATCCTGGGCCTGGCGGTTAAGACTCAGACGCACGAGGCACTTCATAAAAAGTGTACTGAAAGGATCGAGGCCCTAGAAAATTGAGCGCGAAGGAAGAACCTTCGGATACTAGGTCTTCCTGAGGGTGTGGAAGGATTGGACTGTGGAGCGTACGCAAGTACGATGCTGAGCTCACTGATGGGTGCTGTTGCCCCTGCGGGCCCCATGGAGGTGGAGTGGGCAAATCGGATTCCGGCGAGAAGACCAAAAGCGGGAGAACCACCGAGGGCGATAATCGTGCGATTTTACCGCCTTAAGGTCAGAGAAGAGGTCCTGAGATGGGCTAAAAAGGTGCGGAGTAGCAGATGGGAGAATGCTGTGGTACGGATATACCAGGATTGGAGTGCGGAGGTGGCGAGAAGGAGGGCGAGCTTCAACCGAGCCAAAGAGGTGTTGCATAAAAGGAAGGTGAAGTTTGGGATGCTGCAGCCGGCAAGACTATGGGTCACGTATCAGGACAGACACTATTATTTCGAGACGGCGGAGGAAGCATGGTCCTTCATCAAAGAAGAGAAATTGGACCGGAACTGAGGGACTGATGCTGCAGGAAATGTTATTGTTATTGTTTTTGTTAATGTTATGGTGGAAGTTAATTGAGAAGTAAACAGGGAAGGGGGGAGACATTGGGGAAATGAGGGCGCCGGTGAGGGGGGAAAGATAGGACATAGTCGGAGAATGGGGAAGGAGGGGGGGAGGGGAAAGGGAGCTGCGCCATAAGAGGCGGGTCAGGTAAAGGGATGCTGCTGCGGAAATCCAAAAGGAAATGGCTAAAGAGTGGGTGGGCGGGGATGGTGTGCGACGCTGGGGGAGCGAGCGGGTGCGCGGAGGCGGGATATGGGACTGGCCTAGAGAAAGTAATGGCTAGTCGACACGGGAGGGGGGCAGGTAGCCCCCTAGTGAGGCTGATCACGTGGAACGTGAGAGGCCTGAACGGACCGATAAAAAGGGCCCGAGTGCTCGCGCATTTGAAAGGACTAAGGGCAGACGTGGTTATGCTCCAAGAGACGCCCTAAAGGTGGCGGACCAAGTTAGGCTAAGGAAAGGATGGGTGGGACAGGTGTTCCACTCAGGACTGGACGCAAAGAACAGAGGGGTGGCCATTTTGGTGGGGAAACGGGTAGCATTTGAAGCAAAGAACATCGTAGCAGATAGCGGATGTAGATATGTAATGGTGAGTGGTAGGCTGGAGGGAATGGAGGTCGTGTTGGTTAATGTGTATGCCCCAAATTGGGACGATGCAGGATTCATGAGACGGATGCTGGGGCGTATACCGGACCTGGAGGCAGGAAACTTGATTTTAGGAGGGGACTTTAATACGGTGCTGGACCCGGGGCTAGATAGATCCAGCTCAAGGACCGGAAGAAGGCCGGCAGCGGCCAAGGTACTTAAGGGGTTTATGGACCAAATGGGGTGAGTGGATCCATGGCGATTTCTTAGACCTAGGGCTAGGGAGTTTTCCTTCTTCTCCCATGTCCATAAAGTGTACTCCCGGATAGATTTTTTTGTGTTGGGAAAGTCGTTGATCTCTAGGGTGGAAGAAGCTGAGTACTCAGCCATAGCGGTTTCGGATCATGCCCCACATTGGGTGGACCTGGAAGTAGGAGAGGACAGGGAGCAGAGAACACTCTGGCGATTAGATGTGGGACTGATGGCGGATGAGGGAGTGTGTGCAAGAGTGAGGGGGTGTATCGAGAGATACCTGGAGGTCAATGACGACGGCGAGGTCCCTGTGGGAGTGGTCTGGGAAGCATTAAAAGCGGTGGTCAGAGGAGAGCTGATCTCTACTGGGGCCCACAAAAGGAAAACAGAGGCCAAGGAAAGGGAAAGATTACTGGGGGAGATTTTAAGGGTGGACAGGGAATTTGCAGAGACCCCGGAGGAGGAATTGTACAGGGAGAGGAGACGACTCCAGATGGAGTTTGACCTTCTGACCACCAGAAAGGCGGAGGTACTGTGGAGGAAGGCACAGGGGAGGAGGTATGAATATGGGGAAAAGGCTAGTCGCCTGTTGGTGCATCAATTGCGAAAGAGGGCAGCAGCGAGGGAGATAGGAGGAATTAGAGACGAAAGGGGAGACACGGTGCGAAGGGCAGGAAAGATAAATGAGGTGTTCAAGACCTTCTATGAGGAACTGTATAGGTCTCAACCCCCAGAGGGAGAGGAGGGGATGCGGCAGTTCCTGGACCAATTGAGGTTCCCGAAAGTAGAGGAGCAGGAGGTGGCAGGCCTGGGGGCGCCGATTGAGGTGGACGAGGTTATTAAGGGACTGGGAAGCATGCAAGCAGGGAAGGCCCCGGGGCCAGACGGGTTCCCGGTGGAATATTACAGAAAATATGTGGACTTGTTGGCCCCGTTGATGGCGAGGACGTTCAATGAGGCCAGGGAAGGGGGGACTCTACCCCCGACAATGTCGGAGGCGACGATATCGCTAATTTTGAAGAGGGACAAAGATCCGTTGCAGTGCGGGTCCTATAGACCTATTTCACTATTGAACGTGGACGCCAAATTGCTGGCAAAGGTACTGGCATCGAGGATAGAGGACTGTGTCCCGGGGGTGGTGCACGAAGCCCAGACAGGGTTCGTAAAAGGGAGACAACTGAATGTTAACGTGCGACGACTATTAGGAGTGATAATGATGCCCCCAGTGGAGGGGGAGGCAGAGATAGTGGCGGCAATGGACGCAGAGAAGGCATTTGATAGGGTGGAGTGGGAGTATTTATGGGAAGTGTTAAGGAGGTTTGGGTTTGGGAACGGGTTTATTAGCTGGGTTAGACTTCTTTATGGGGCTCCAACGGCAAGCGTAGTTACAGGTCGACATAGATCGGAGTATTTCCGATTATATAGGGGAACAAGACAGGGATGCCCGCTGTCTCCATTGTTGTTCGCGTTGGCAATTGAACCTCTGGCCATGGCATTGAGAGACTCCAGGAAATGGAGAGGGGTGATTAGAGGGGGAGAAGAACACCGAGTCTCGTTATACGCAGATGACCTATTGTTATACGTGTCGGACCCAGCGGGGGGGATGATAAAGGTTATGCGAATTTTGAGGGGGTTCGGGGAATTCTCGGGGTATAGGCTAAACATGGGGAAGAGTGAATTATTTGTGATACATCCAGGGGACCAGAGAAGAGAGATAGAAGGCTTACCGCTAAGGAAAGTGGAAAGAAACTTCCGATACCTGGGGATTCAGATCGCTAGGAGCTGGGGAACCTTGCACATACTTAATCTGACACGGCTGGTAGAACAAATGGAGGAGGACTTCAAGAGGTGGGACATGCAGCCTCTATCGCTGGCGGGCAGGGTGCAAGCAATTAAGATGATGGTCCTCCCGAGGTTCTTATTTGTATTTCAATGTCTCCCTATACTAATCACCAAGACCTTTTTTAATAAAATAGATAGGAGCATCACGAGCTTCGTGTGGGCAGGGAAAGTTCCGAGAGTAAGGAGGGGGTTCCTTCAGCGTAGTAGGGACAGAGGAGGACTGGCACTACCGAACTTGGGTGATTATTATTGGGCCGCCAATGTGGCAATGATACGTAGATGGATGATGGAGGGTGAGGGAGCGGCGTGGAAAAGACTGGAGAGAAAGTCCTGCAAAGGGACGAGTTGAGAGGCGCTGGTGACGGTGCCGCTACCGTTCTCACCTAAAAAGTTTATCACGAACCCGGTGGTGGCGGCAACACTGAATATCTGGGGACAGTGGAGGTGACAGAGAGGGGTGCGGGGAGCCCTGGTGGGATCCCCTATCAGGAACAACCATAGGTTCGCCCCAGGAAGAATGGATGGAGGATTTCAGAGCTGGTACCAGTTGGGAATTAGGAAGGTGGGAGATTTATTTATAGATGGGACTTTTGCGAGCTTGGGAGCATTGGAGGAAAAGTATAAGTTGCCCCGGGGAAATTTCCTGCGATATATGCAGGTGAGGGCATTTACTAGACAACAGGTGAGGGAATTTCCGTTGCTCCCGACACAGGGGATACAGGACAGGGTGCTTTCAGGGGTGTGGGTCGGAGAGGGCAAGGTGTCAGAGATTTATAGAGAGATGAGGGAAGCGGGGGAGGAGTCGGTGGGCGAACTAAAAGGAAAGTGGGAAGAAGAATTAGGGGAGGAGATAGAGGAGGGTATGTGGGCTGATGCCCTAAGCAGGGTAAATTCCTCTTCCTCATGCGCCAGGCTTAGCCTGATTCAATTTAAGGTGCTACATAGAGCACACATAACGGGGGCAAGATTGAGCAGGTTCTTTGGAGTGGAGGACAAATGTGGGAGGTGTGGCGGGAGCCCGGCAAACCACGCACATATGTTTTGGGCATGCCCGGCACTGGAAGGGTATTGGAAGGGAGTGACGGGAGTGATTTCGCAGGTGGTGAAGGCCCGGGTCAAACCAGGCTGGGAGTTAGCTCTATTTGGAGTTGCGGAAGAGCCGGGAGTGCAGGAGGCGAAAGAGGCCGACGTTGTGGCCTTTGCGTCCCTAGTAGCCCGGCGCAGGATCCTACTCATGTGGAAGGAGGCGAAACCCCCCGGACTGGAGGCCTGGGTAAATGATATGGCGGGGTTCATTAAACTGGAGCAGATAAAGTTTGCCCTGAGAGGATCGGCTCAAGGGTTCACCAGGCGGTGGCAGCCATTTCTCGACTACCTAGGGGAACGTTAGAGGGAAGACAGATGACCAGCAACAGCAACCCAGAGGGAGGGGGGGGGGGGGGAGGGGGGGGGTTTAGTTTAGTTTAGGTCAATAGACAATGGGGTTTTGTTACCTGTGTATTGTTAAAAATTTCTGTTTTGTTATTGTTTCGTTTGCTTTGTAAGAGGGAAAAATTGTTTTGAAAAAATTTTCAATAAAATATATTTTTTTAAAAAAGAAGAAAATGTTTGTGCCCAACGCCCCCCCCCCCCCCATAACATAGATATAACTCTAGGTTTCATAACAAGCTACAAATGGTCATTCCCTATCCGCGAAGTGAGATCAGGGCACCAGTTTGATGCCGATTGTTGTGTTTTCATGAAGATATAAAGGCACCAATCACTCATATGAGATTGGGTAAACATGCTTTGACTTCACTTATTGAGACAAGGAACACTGGAGCATATTTATAAACCTATAAAGCTTGAAGGAGACACATAAGCAGCCTAGCGGTGTCTGTATGTGGCTGTTCAAAAGCAAAAGTGAAACTAAACTAGATCACAGAACAGACGTCCCTTCACGCGTCTGTCTCTTAAAGGCATATCAACACATATAGCTTGAATGATTCATTTTTTTAAAACCAGAGGCCAAACGTATGATAATCCCTGCTGCCTTCTGGAGAACTGAATGCGCACCACCAGAATCATGCTCTGTTTGGAAAGTCAAGGAATTTAGACTGCAATTAGACATGCAAGGGGTCAAACTGAAGAGCAAACATCACCCTCAAGGATGATGCTCAGAATATTCCCCCATACGTTTTGACTTTGGTGACTGTTGAGTCGTTCTGTATGGCATGTGATGCACTATCAATTACGACGAGAGTAGAGAGTAATCGAGGCTTTATTACACAGAGATGTGTGGCCTCCTACAGCTGCTGCCGAAATGGCTGCAGTTCAGAGAGCACACACAGGCAGAGTCAGCAGGCAGGGATCTACCCCCGTACCTGTAGTACAGGGGCCTTACCGTAATACCCTCGTATGCAGTGCTGTATATACAATATAATACAACAGTGGTGACTACCACATTCACCCCCTGTTAAAAATGAGTCCAGCGGGGGTGGTGGAAAACTATTTACATACAGGTTGTCATTAAAATTTCAGAGAAGGTTACAAATTTAGACGGTCGAGCGCCTTGATCCGTCGTTGAGAGCGCCGCAGTGCTGGTGGTGAGTCAGGCGTCGGTTCGGGCGCTGGTGAATCTGGAAGCGTGTAGACCTCATCTTCATCCCCGGGTGGGACCAAGGGAAGGACGGATTGTCCTGGAGCGGGGGCAGTGGTGGGGGCTGCTGGAGGAAGGGAGGGTGGCATCGGGTCAGAGGGGCGGTGTGTGGGGACCCAGCTGGTGCCAGGTCCGTCAGGGAGACTGTGTCTTGGCGGCCATCGTGGTATGCTACGCCGGCATATTGCGGGTTTGCGTGGAGCCGCACGTGCCTGCGGAGCTGGATGGGTCCTGGATCTGCCAGCCACATTGGGAGCGAAACCCCGGAGGTTGACTTCCTGGGGAAGGCAAAGAGACGTTCATGGGGGGTTTCGTTAGTCGCCGTGCACAGGAGCGACCGAATGGAGTGAAGAGCGTCGGGGAGGACTTCCTGCCACCGGGAGGCCGAGAGATTTCTGGACCGTAGGGCCTGCTGGACGGATCTTCCAGACCGTCCCATTCTCCCGCTCCACCTGCCCGTTTCCCCAGGGGTTATAGCTGGTCGTCTTTCTCGAGGCAATGCCCCTGTTGAGCAGGTACTGGCGCAGCTCCTCGCTCATAAATGAGGATCCCCGGTCGCTGTGGATGTAGGCGGGGAAACCAAACAGAGCGAAGATGGTGTTGAGGGCTTTGATGACGGTGGCAGACGTCATATCAGGACATGGGATGGCGAAGGGGAATCTGGAATATTCGTCGACCACATTGAGAAAATACGTGTTGGGTCCCTTTGAAGTCCACGCTGAGGCGTTCAAAGGGGCGGGAGGCCTTCACCAGGCACGCACAGTCTGGCCGGTAGAAGTACAGTTTACACTCCGCGCAGACCTGGCAGTCTCTGGTGACAGCCCTGACTTCCTCGATGGAGTAGGGCAGATTGCGGGCCTTAATGAAATGAAAAAAAGTGGGTGACCCCTGGGTGACAGAGATCGTCGTGCAGGGTCCGGAGTCGGTCCACTTGTGCGCTGGCACATGTACCTCCGGACAGGGCATCTGGGGGCTCGTTGAGCTTACCGGGGCGATAGAAAATCTCATAATTAAAGGTGGCGAGCTCGATGCTCCACCGCAAGATCTTATCATTTTTGATCTTACCCCGCTGTGTGTTGTTAAACATGAAGGCAACCGACCATTGGTCTGTGAGGAGAGTGAATCTCCTGCCAGCCAGGTAATGCCTCCAGTGCCACACAGCTTCAATGATAGCTTGGGCCTCCTTTTCGACGGAGGACTGCCGAATTTCGGAGGCATGGAGGGTGCGGGAAAATAATGCCATGGGCCTGCCTGCCTGGTTGAGGGTGGCGGCCAGAGCGACGTCTGATGCATCGCTCTCGACTTGGAAGGGGAGCGTCTCGTCGACCGTGGGCATCGCCGCCTTGGCGATGTCGGCCTTGATACAGTTGAAGGCCTGGTGAGCCTCAGCCATCAGTGGGAAACCAGTGGAGTGGATGAGTGGGCGGGCCTTGTCCGCATAGTTAGAGACCAACTGGGCATAGTACGAAAAAAAACCCAGGCATCGTTTGAGGGCCTTGGTGCAGTGGGGAAGGGGGAATTCCATGAGGGGGTGCATGCGATCGGGGTCGGACTCTCGAACTCCATTCTGAACCACATAGCCGAGGATGGCTAATCAGTTCATGCTGAATGCAAATTTCTGCTTGTTGTAGGTTAGATTGAGGAGTTTGGCAGTGTGTAGAAATTTGGAAAGGTTAACGTCGTGATCCTGCTGGTCGTGGCCGCAGATGGTGACGTTATCCAGGTACTGGAAAGTGGCCCGCAGTCCGTACCGGTCAACCATTCAGTCCATTTCCCGTTGGAAGACCGAGACCCCGTTAGTGACGCCGAAGGGAACCCTGTAGAAATGTTAAAGGCGGCCGTCCGCTTCAAACGCGGTGTACGGGCGGTCTGCCTTGTGAATGGGGAGCTGGTGGTAGGCAGATTTCAGGTCCACTGTTGAGAAGACCCGGTACTGTGCAATCTGATTGACCATATCAGATATGCGTGGGAGGGGGTACGCGTCGAGCTGCGTGTACCGATTGATGGTCTGACTGTAGTCAACGACTATCCTGTTTTTCTCCACCGTTTTCACCACTACCATTTGGGCTCTCCAGGGGCTGTTGCTGGCCTCGATGATACCTTCCCGCAGCAGCAGCTGGACCTCAGACCTGATGAAGGTCCTGTCCTGGGCGCTGTACCGTCTGCTCCTGGTGGCGACGGGTTTGCAATCCGGGATGAGGTTTGCAAACAAAGGAGGCGGGTCGACCTTAAAGGTCGTGAGGCCGCATACTGTAAGGGGTGGTAGGGGCCCGCCAAATTTCAGGGTTAGGCTCTGGAAGTCCAGGCCGAGTGGCAAGGCAGCGCAGAGGTTGGGGAGGGCGTAGAGCCGGAAGCCGCTGAACTCTACGCCTTGGATGGTGAGGGTGGCGATGCAGTGCCCCTGGATCGCCACAAAGTAGGATCCGGAGGCCAGGGAGATTCTTTGGTTAATGGGGTGTACCGCGAGGGAGCAGCGCCTTACCATATCAGGGTGGATGAAGCTCTCAGTGCTCCCGGAGTCCAGAAGGCAGGATATCTCATGCCCGTCGACCTTCACCTTTGTCGACGCGGTCGCGAGGTTGTGCGGTCGGGGCTGGTCAATTGTGACGGAGGCGAGACGTGGCTGGTCGGCGGCGGTTGCAGTCGATGAGCGGCCCGGTGAGGTGCCGAACGGGCAGGGGTCCTGAGGCAGGGAAGATAGCGGCCCCCACGGGCCACACGTGTCCTGGGGCAGGCAAGATGGCTCCACCCATCTGTTGTGAGGCAAGCAAGGTGCGGCGCCCACGGGCCGCATGTGTTGTGAGGGGAGCAAGATGGCGGCGCCCTCGGGCCGCACGTGTCCTGGGGCAGGCAAGATGGCTCCACCCATCTGTTGTGAGGCAAGCAAGGTACGGCGCCCACGGGCCGCATGTGTTGTGAGGGGAGCAAGATGGCGACGCCCATGGGCCACATGTGGTCTGAGGCGAGGAAGATGGCAGCGCCCACTGGCCGCACGCGGGGGGTGCAGGGACAACAGTGGCGATTGAGCGGGCCTGGCACACTGCAGCGAAATGTCCTTTCTTGCCGCAGGCCTTGCAGAGCGCCCTCCGCACCGGGCAGTGCTGCCGGTGGTGTTTTATCTGTCCGCAGAAGTAGCATTTGGGTCCCCCGGGGTTGGTTGGCTGCCATGCGGTGCAGGCGTGGGGTTGGCTGGGAGCGGTCACTGATGGGGTCCACGATGCCCAGGAGGGGTGGGTCATGCGGTCGGGGTCATACACCTGTACGTTGCGTGAGGCAACTGTCAGCGAAAGCGCTAGTTTCTTGGTCGCCGCGAGGTCAAGCATAGCCCTTTCTCAGAGGTGCTGGCGGATGTAGGCTGACCCAATGCCCTTAATGACCGCGTCTCTCATTAGCAGGTTAGAATGTTCAGCGGCCGAAATGGCCTGGCAATCACAGTCTCTCACCAGGGCGAGCAGGGCATGCCAGAAATCTTCCACCGACTCATCGGGAAGTTGGTGCTGTGTGGACAGGAGGTGCCTGGCGTAGACCTTGTTGGTCTGCTGAGCATAGTTCTCCTTCAGTAGCAGCATGGCCTCTGCGTCGGTAGGCGCGTCCTGGATGAGGGGAAAGACATCGGAGCTCAGCCGCGTGTACAGAATCTGGAGCTTCTGTCCTTCTGGGATTGGGTCTGTCGCAGATCCAATGTATGCTTCAAAGCAAGGTAGCCAATGTGCAAAGTCCTTTTTGGCGTTGTCTGCTTGAGGATGCTCCTGTAGGCGATCCGGCTTGATGCGGAGATCCATCTTTGTAAAATCTCTTTGTAATAAATTGATGCACTATCAATTACGACGAGTCGAGAGTAGAGAGTAATCGAGGCTTTATTACACAGATGTGTGGCCTCTTACAGCTGCTGCCGAAATGGCTGCAGTTCGGAGAGCACACAGCCTACTAGCAGGCAGGGATCTACCCCCGTACCTGTGGAACAGGGGCCTTACCGTAATACCCTCGTATGCAGTGCAGTTTGTACAATAGAATACAACAGTGGTGTCTACCACAGCATGTTTCAAGTTATTTGTCACAGACGGGTTCTCGTTGCAGGAAGGGATTTGATTTAAAATGTGACTTGCTTGATGGAAAAGGGCAAAAGTCAATGGAGTGTGCAAGACAGGAGGAAGAAATATTGGATCGGTTTCTTTAGATGTGTGTTGGTTCCAGTCAGTTGGCATCTGACATGACTGCAGTGAATTGCAAAGCTAGAAAATAATCACTTTCAAAACTTTAAAGTTGTGAGTTGCATCCACCCTTTGCTTTCTTTGATGCCAGGGATGAAGTTAAACTGTGCCACTGCCAATCGTAGGGGATAATCTAAAGGGCTGACTGCCCTGTCATTGATCAAACAGTGGCCATAACATGCTCAGATTCAATGTTAGGTTTGTGACGGACACACAGTCCCTCAGATTCTAAGGGGGGGTGGGGAGCTAGGGGATGAAATAAGAGAGCCTTCAAAATGGGTGTAGACCGAGTGGTCGTGCGATAAGGTGATTACGTGGCTACAAAAGAGGTCACGTGTCTGGAACGCAGAACTTATCCCCGGGAGCACCAGCATGTAATAGCTGCTAATCTAGTGAATAAACGTCTTTGTTACAAGTCCTTGTTGTGGATGCTTTGGGAACCCAACACATTTACAACAGGCATATGGATTCCAATGCACAATTAACCCATGCCTGTTTCTTCAAATGCAAACTTTGAGTTGGCTGCACTGTGCAGCCAGTGCTAAATGCCTGTTGAGTGGCTAAATACATCAAGAGGACTCAAGTCTGAGTGAGGCTCGCACCGGTTGAAACAAATCTGAACTATCTAAAGCCAACCTGCTTATCTTAAAGGGGAGGTGCATTCTGGCTGCAACAGGTATTCTTCTCCAGTCTATGTTTCAAGTGTTACCTTTGAGGGTTTTAAGACGACATGCCATAGTTTCCGTTGGCAAACAGTTTCTGGTACCAATGAAACAGCTGCTCCAATGTCGAACCGGTTGTCAGCCCAGTAAAGGGGTGACCCAGTAACGGTTCATTGCACTCACAATTGCCAGTACATTCAACGATAGTTCGTCATCCGATTGTGACTCTGGTCCCTTTTTCACATGCTTTTCGTATCACGTGGATACCCTTCCATCCAGTTGATTTTTCATTTAGTTCTTGCTTTTTGAAAGATCTTGGTTAAAACTTGTTGTTTCTTTCTCCAATACACACGTTCGATGTGCCGCTTTTTACCTCAACTCTTGTATTTTGCATCTTTACTCCAATAATGAGTTGCTGTATGCTGAATGCACAACGATGGAAATTTCAGACCTGTGTCTGTATTCGTGTCCCAGTTGACAATTTAGGATTTTAATGCTTGAACTTAATTGTTGGGCTTCCTTAAGGTTAGGTCCATAGAGATTGTGACTTCTAAAGCCTTCTTTAGGTCTATGACGCTTCCTGTTAGCAACCTTTTCTGGATAGCGTTGCTTCTTACACACACGGTAACACGGTGGTTAGCACTATTGATTCACAGCGCCAGGGTCCCAGGTTCGATTCCCAGCTTGGGTCACTGTCCATGCGGAGATGGCACACTCACCCTCTGTCTACGTGGCTGTCCTCCGGATGGTCCAGTTTCCTCCCACAAGTCCCGAAAGAACGTGCTTGTTAGGTGAATTGGACATTCTGAATTCTCCCTCAGTGTACCCAAACTGCGTCGTAATGTGGCAACTGGGGGATTTTCACAGTAACTTCATTGCAGTGATAACGTAAGCCAACTGGTGACACTAATAAAGATTATTACTAGTCTCTAATGGTGTCATTCAAGACATTTCTAAATTCACAGTACTCAGCTAATTTCTTTAAAGTGGCTACGAATTGTGAGATTGATTCAGCTTCTTGCTTTTCCATTTGTGGTACCTGAACCTCTCAGCATTGATCAAAGGTTTAGATGAGAAATGGCCCTGCAATATCTCCACATTCTCACATTATGTTTTCGAGCCTGTTTTTTCTGGTGGCGCCAGACTTCGCAGGAGCTTGCAGGGTTTCCCTCCATCGTACTCAGGAGAACTGGAACTACTATCGCCACCAAAAATTTGTTAGCCTGGACAAAGTATTTGTATCATTCAGTGTATGAGCACCATCGCTTGGTGCTTTCATCATATGGTCCCGTGGTGCTAGTTACAGCCGCCATTTCACTGTGGGAAAGATAGTGTAAGCATAAATGTGCCACCAAGATTTTGCTACTACCTCACTTCTATTTCTCAAACAAGGTAACCCTGAGCCCTGTCTGTTCCTTTCCGAGTTTTGCTTCCTTCGCTCTCAATTCCTTGCAGGGTATTTGTTACTTTACCTGCTACTGATAGTAGATGGAGCACTGTTCCAGAACTATTCAGGGAGAGCATGTGGCAAGCTTTTTTTGTTGCTGTTTTCACCAAAATCTGTGTTTAACTTTGGTCTCCACAATAGCTGCTATCGATTTTGGCACCTCTCCTTCACCAGCTTTGGTGTAGCAAAGTATTTTACTTTCTTAATCCTTTTCGGTTGTCTGTGCACAGATCGACGATTTTTCGGTATATTTTTTCCTCCTCTGGGACTCTGACAGTGTGGTTCCAACCTTCTCATCACCAGTTTTCTTTGTAGTCAGCTTGCAGGCCACGGAGGTACGAGCAGTCAAAAGCTTTATTGCAAAGGTGTTTTCTCACAGGCTGCTAGAATAGACTGACTGTTAGCCTGCCCAAGCTACCGATGTTGTCATCAGTACATCGTGTGGTTGAACACATAACGTGAATTGGTTTCAACTAGGAACAAACATGAATACACAAGGGGAGTAAGAGGTTCATGAACATAGGCTATTAAAATGTTGTAGACAGATGCCGAAAATAATTTTAAAGCATTAGCGGAATACTGGGCTTCATATCTAGGTTGCTCGATTGAAAGAGGGTAGAATGCACAGTGAAAGATAGCCCTTGCTAAACCACAGTTCTGCAGGCATTTCCGGGCTCCACCATTTAGGAAGGAGATAATAGCCATGAAGACAGTTTGACATTATTTTACCAGATTTTTACTTGACCTCCAAGTGCCGAATTCTGAGGAGAGATTACGCAAACAAGGATTCTGTTGCCTTGAATTTAGGCAGTTAAAGGATGATTTGATTATAATTTTCAAAATATCAAAGGTAATTGAAAGGACATGCAGAGAGAAACTGTTTATGCCAATTGGGCAATTCTGGATGACGGTACATAGTTTAAAGATTAGAGCTAGCCTTTCAGGAATGATGAAACATATTGGGCGGGGTTCTCTGCTTTGCCGGCAGCGCACTCACACATGCTGATTTCCCGATGGTGTGGAGGTGGCCACCATGGGAAACCCCTTTGGCTTGGTCTGCCAGGAAGGAGGATCCCGCTGCCGATGGGGGCGCGCCGTGCCAGAAAATGGGTCTGGCGGGATGGAGAATCCCTCCCATTTTGTATGAGTCATATAAATTCAGAATTCTCTTACATAAAAGGTGCTCGTTGTATAGTTAATTTTATATCTGAGTTTGATTCATTTTCGTCACCAGGTTACCAAGGGGTATGGGCAAATGTAGACGTATGACGTTTGGTTACAGGTCTGTCATAATCTCACTGAATGGAATTATGTCACCCTGGGCTAGTAACTGGTCAATTCCAGCCCCACTTGACCTGGAGTCGCAACACAATTGAATTAATCAATAATTCTTGGAAAAAAAACCAAAGTCTTTGGCTATTGGCTGCCCAATAATTACAGTCACCAGGTTTGTAAAATTAAACACATTTAATTTTTTATTCATAACAATAATGAATTATTCAGCAAATACAACTGGTTAACTATGATCTAATTCCTAATCCCCTCACTTTAACTTGTCCCCACCCTCTGCGCTTGCACTCACACACACACACACACACACACAAGGCAGACAGAAACAGGGGGAGGAGAGGTGGTGCAAAAAAAGTTAAGTAAAAATAAAAGATAAGTGTCTTTGTTTCAGTTGGTTGTTTCTGGAGAGAGAGAGAGACTCCTTCCCCTGAGTGTCCAGGATTCAAACCGAGCTCCATGGGTCTTTAAAAATCATTCCAAGTCAATCACTCATTACAAATCATCACATTACAAATGTGAGGTAATGCATTTTGGAAGGTCAATTGCAGGTAGGGAATATACAGTGAATGGTAGAACCCTCAAGAGTATTGAAAGTCAGAGAGATCTAGGTGTACAGATCCACAGGTCACTGAAAGGAGCAACACAGGTGGAGAAGGTAGTCAAGAAGGCATACGGCATGCGTGCCTTCATTGGCCGGGCCATTGAGTATAAGAATTGGCAAGTCATGTTGCAGCTGTATAGAACCTTAGTTAGGCCACACTTGGAGTATAGTGTTCAATTCTGGTTGCCACACTACCAGGAGGATGTGGAGGCTTTAGAGAGGGTGCAGAAGAGATTTACCAGGATGTTGCCTGGTATGGAGGGCATTAGCTATGAGGAGCGGTTGAATAAACTCGGTTCGTTCTCACTGGAACGACGGAGGTTGAGGGGCGACCTGATAGAGGTCTACAAAATTATGAGGGGCATAGACAGAGTGGATAGTCAGAGGCTTTTCCCCAGGATAGAGGGGTCAATTACTAGGGGGCATAGGTTTAAGGTGCGAGGGGCAAGGTTTAGAGGGGATGTACGAGGCAAGTTTTTTACAGAGAGGGTAGTGGGTGTCTGGAACCCGCTGGTGGAGGAGGTGGTGGAAGCAGGGACGATAGTGACATTTAAGGGGAATCTTGACAAATACATGAATAGGATGGGAATAGAGGGATACGGACCCAGGAAATGTGGAAGATTTTAGTTTAGACAGGCAGCATGGTCAGCACAGGCTTGGAGGGCCGAAGGGTCTGTTCCTGTCCTGTACGTTTTTTTGTTTTTTGTTCAAATCAAGTCTCACCCCACCACTTGGCTGCCAAAAACTGTCAATTCCCCCCCGTTTGAACACTTGGCACCAAATAATATGTTGCCACTTCTTAAATTCCTCATTCTCTCAGCTGCTGGACTTAAAGAGATACGTCCATTATGTGTCCGTGGATCAAAAATGATAACAGCAAAAGTAAAGAAAGGGGGAAATACGGGAATCAATGGGAAGGACCGTTAAAATTTTGGAACAGGCTTGAGGGGCTCAATGACCTGTACTGTTCCGAACACATTAATGAAAGCAGCAGAGTTCTGGTGCAACTGGTCACCTGATGCCATTTTCTTGGGAGTTTTTCTGGTCTCCCATTGTAATTCTGAGGCATTTTGAGGCCGAGAAATTTTCCTTTCACTTTAGATTTTTCAAGGTACTCCAGTGCATTTTTGGTTCGAAGGTCCACACCTTGTTAAGTAGCCATGGAACACATGTCACCTTTTTACTCAAGATATGTCTTATGCTGCAGGCTGTGGTCCGTCAAAATCAGGTTAAATTCTCTATCCCTCAGAAGATCGATGCTTTCTTATTTGGAATCTTGATCATCAGAATGAGAAGTTCTTTAAAAAAATGAACAGCGGGATCATGAAAAAAAAACGAATTTTGATGAATCGCAGGATTCATAAACATCAGAATCCATTTTTATGAACTACCAAGGAACTGTCAGTCTATGAGTCAGGGGTATAGACTGATGATCACTGTCGAGTGAATGTATGATAGGGTCAGCAGGTTTGGAAGCCATTCACAGTAAGTGCGATCAGCTGGAAAATAGCATCTGAAGCTGTTGTTTGCAGTTACTGAGAGTTGATCGAGAATTGCTTTTATTTGTATCTGTTTTGACCATTTATTGAATACACGGACCTTAAGGTCAAGCAGGGGACTGCTGAGGCACAAGAGAAAGACACAGCCAAAGTTCGCCCAGGCAGATTGATGGATTTTTAATTACATACATCGTTCTCTTAAACCAACCATGCACAGGTGAGGAAGGGAGGCTGTTGGTTCAATTAATTGTATGTTGATCACCATAGCTCAGGTAAGCCGAAGGGGAATCTTCCTATGCCATGTCATTATTGTATTTTGTGGTATTTTACTGCTCCACTGGTGCCTGACAATAGCAGATTATAAAGAAAAAATGCTGCTCCTCAAACAGTATTCAACTCTCTTCACCAATCTCTTTTTCGGTCTGCTAAGGTTGGTAGATTTTCTCTGGCAGCGCTCATGTTGAGTTGGAGCCTCCGCTATTCCGATTTCCCTCTCCTGCTTTTCTCTCCTTTTTGTGTTCTCTTCTGTTCCATCCTGTCTTCCTGTTTTTACTCTTGAATTCTCCATCCTCATTCCAACCCTTTCAGGTGAAAGGTGGTGAGCGACATGTCATGTGACAGGGCACAGCTCGAAGCCCGCAGGCTGAATTTGCCAGACACAGGTATCGGGCAAGGGCGGCACGGTGTCGCAGTGGTCGATACTGCTGCCTCACGCTGCTGAGGATTGATCCCGGGCTTGATCCCGGCCCCGGGTCACTGTCAGTGCGGAGTTTGCACATTCTCCCCCTGTCTGCGTGGGTTTCACCCCCGCAACCCAGAGATGTGCAAGTAGGTGGACCGGCCACACTAAATTTCCCCTTAATTGGAAAAAAATAATTGGGTACTCTAAATTATTATTTTTTTAAAAAGAAGACAAAAGAGAAGAAAAAAAAAAGGGTGCAATCTAACAGGAGAAACACTAAGTGCAGTTGCGGCCGCGACTTCCTGGGTGCTTCCCAATGCTGACCCGTCAAGACTGCCATGGCCAGTATCTACCGTCAATTGGAGCCAGAAATGATCCTCCACGGGCTTCACGGCGGAAATGACCATCCTGCCAGCTTATTAACCTGGACAGCACCCGGCAGCTCCCCGTTTACAAGGGGGTGCAGGACAGAAACCACTCCCTCTGGACACACCCCAGGCAGCACACAGCCATGCCACCAGGGAGACCTGCTTCATGCTTTGCGGAGATGGCGGAGAGTCCTGCTGCCTGGACGCCGTGACGGGTTTGGTCCAGCTCAAAGTTTATATAGTCAGCTGCCCGGGCATACAGGACATCCGTGACGGATGCATTTGTGGACTGTCGGTTGTGATATTCCACGGAGTACTGTGACTAGGGTGAGACCTTAGAATGAGACCTGTCAGAAATGTTATGCAACCGTTTGGTTTGTGGTATTAACAATGCGGCCACCCAGAGAAAGTTGCTAGCTGAGCCAACATTGACTTTTCAACAAGCCATTCAAATAGGATTGTCCCGAGAGAGCGCAGAACTGGAAGTGCAGGAGCTACAGGGAATGGAGGTGCACGCCTTGGGGCGCAACCTCTTCCGTCCAAAAGCATCTCCCCGCACCACCGTGATACCTTGGGCAGGGCAGCATCCGGATAGACGCCATTCGTCGCCGGACGTTCTTCCCCGAAGGGGGCCTTCTCCAGAACTGATGGATGAGGAGCCATGTCAGTGTCAGACTTGTGGGTGCATACCCCGTTGCAGCCGCCAGTCCTGGGGGCGCCAGAGGCGCCGTCGTTCTGGCAGAAACTGGGGCGACTAATCCCGAGGACGTGGAGACGGAGGAAGACTGCCTGCATCTGCATTGTGTGGCAGCTCCCCGGGTGGCCCGCATTAAGGTGACAGTACGGGTCAATGGTCACCCGCTTGAGATGGAGTTGGACACTGGCGCAGCGGTCTCCATGATCGCCCAGAGTCATTCGACCGCATCAAGCAGGGTATACAGACCCTTACATTAACCGACACACAGGCCAGGTTGGCCACCTACAGGGGGGACCATTGGACATTGCAGGAACTACGATGACCCCTGGTGTTTATGGATGCCAGGAGGGGCGTTTCCCACTTATCGTGGTGCGCGGCCCTGGGCCCAGCCTGTTGGGTTGGGACTGGTTGCGCCATTTGTGGCTGCAGTGGCAGCACATCGTCCAAACAGCTTCTGGAGGGTTGCCAGAGGTACTAGGACGGTACCCAGATGTGTTTCAGCACGGTTTGGGGAAAATAAAAGCAGCCGTAGCCCATATCCAAGTTGAACCAGGAGCGACGCCGCGCTATTTCCAGGCGCACCCGGTGCCTTACGCCTTGCTCAAGTAGGTAGAAGGGGAACTCACTCATTTGGAGTCCTTGGGTATCACCAGGCCCGTCCGTTTTGCTGACTGGGCAGCGCCAATTGTACCTGCAATGAAGCTAGATGCCACAATTCACTTGTGCGGCGACTATAAACGTACAGTGAATACGGCTTCCCGGCTTGACCGATATCCAATGCCACGCATAGAAGATCTCTACCCGAAGCTTGCAGGCGGACTCTCATTCACAAAATTAGATATGAGTCACGCCTACCTACAGTTGGAGCTGGACCCTGCCTCCTGGCCATATGTAACTGTTTTTGTGGTTTGTGAAGGAGCTGTTGTCAAGTGACACTTAAACCCGAAACACCTCTTCAGAGTTTCCCTCCCTACCCCCTCCACTAACCAAAAGAAACCAACCGCTGTAACGATCAAGAGAAAGGCTCGAGGGCAGGTAGAAATAGAAAGAAGTTGAACTGTGATGTCACAGCCTGCAGGTAAGGGATTGGCTGGTGACTGGTAAGTAGTTTTTCTTATTTTTTCCCTCAGGTGTTACCGTGCGGGGCGCAGAGGTTACTGAGTGATAGCTTGCTGAGAAGGGGAGTGAATAACAGGGAACTGGAGCTGGAGATGGATGAACTTCGGATCATTCGGGAGGCAGAGGTGGTCATAGATAGAAGCTTCAGGGATGTAGTTACTCCGAAGAATAAAGATAGATGGGTGACGGTGAGAGTGGCTGGGAGGAAGCAGTCAGTACAGGGATCCCCCGTGGTCGTTCCCCTTAGTAACAAGTATACCGCTTTGGATACTGTTGGGGGGGATGACTTACCAGGGGTAAGCCATGGGGTACAGGTCTCTGGCACAGAGTCTGTCCCTGTTTCTCAGAAGGGAAGGGGGGAGAGGAGTAGAGCATTAGTCATTGGAGACTCCATAGTTAGGGGGATAGATAGGAAATTCTGTGGGAACGAGAGAGACTCGCGGTTGGTGTGTTGCCTCCCAGGTGCCAGGGTGCATGATGTCTCGGATTGTGTTTTCGGGATCCTTAAGAGGGAGGTGTAGCAGCCCCAAGTCGTGGTCCACATAGGTACCAACGACATAGGTAGGAAAAGGGGTAGGGATGTAAGGCAGGAATTCAAGGAGCTAGGGTGGAAACTTAGATCTATGACAAACAGAGTGATTATCTCTGGGTTGTTACCCGTGTCACGTGATAGTGAGATGAGGAATAGGGAGAGAGAGGAGTTGAACACATGGCTACAGGGATGGTACAGGAGGGAGGGTTTCAGATTTCTGGATAATTGGGGCTCATTCTGGGGTCGGTGGAACCTCTACAAACGGGATGGTCTACACCTGGAACAGAGGGGTACCAATATCCTGGGGGAAAAATTTGCTAATGCTCTTCGGGAGGGTTTAAACAAGTTCAGCAGGGGCTTGGGAACCTGAATTGTAGTTCCAGTATACAGGAGGTTGAGAGTAGTGAGGTCATGAGTAAGGTTTCAAAGTTGCAGGAGTGTACCAGCAGGCAGGAAGGTGGTTTAAAGTGTGTCTTCTTCAATGCCAGGAGCATCTGGAATAAGGTGGGTGAACTTGCGGCATGGGTTGGTACCTGGGACTTCGATGTTGTGGCCATTTCGGAGACATGGATAGAGCAGGGACAGGAATGGTTGTTGCAAGTGCCGGGGTTTAGATATTTCAGTAAGCTCAGGGAAGGTGGTAATCGAGGGAGAGGGGTGGCATTGTTAGTCAAGGACAGTATTACGGTGGCAGAAAGGACGTTTGATGAGGACTTGCCTACTGAGGTAGTATGGGCTGATGTTAGAAACAGGAGGTCACCCTGTTAGGGGTTTTCTATAGGCCTCCAAAAAGTTCCAGAGATGTAGAGGAAAGGATTGCAAAGATGATTCTGGATAGGAGCGAAAGTAACAGGGTAGTTGTTGTGGGGAACTTTAACTTTCCAAATATTGACTGGAAACGCCATAGTTTGAGTACTTTAGATGGGTCTATTTTTGTCCAATGTGCGCAGGAGGGTTTCCTAACACAGTATGTAGATAGGCCAACGAGAGGCGAGGCCATATTGGATTTGGTACTGGATAATGAACCAGGACAGGTGATAGATTTGGAGGTAGGTGAGCACTTTGGTGATAGTGACCACAATTCGATTACATTTACTTTAGTGATGGAAAGGGATAGGTATATACCGCAGGGCAAGAGTTATCTCTGGGGGAAAGGCAATTATGATGCGTTGAGGCATGACATAGGATGCATCGGATGGAGAGGAAAACTGCAGGGGATGGGCATAATGGAAATGTGGAGCTTGTTCAAGGACCAGCTACTGCGCGTCCTTGATAAGTATGAACCTCTCAGGCAGGGAGGAAGTGGTCGAGCAAGGGAACCGTGGTTTACTCAAGCAGTCAAAACACTTGTCAAGAGGAAGAAGGAGGCTTGTGTCAAGATGAGACATGAAGGTTCAGTTAGGGCACTCGAGAGTTACAAGTTAGCTAGGAAGGATCTAAAGAGAGAGCTAAGAAGAGCCAGGAGGGGACATGAGAAGTATTTGGCAGGTAGGATCAAGGATAACCCTAAAGCTTTCTATAGATATGTCAGGAATAAACGAATGACTAGGGTAAGAGTAGGGCCAGTCAAGGACAGTGGTGGGAAGTTGTGCTTGGAGTCCGAGGAGATAGGAGAGGTGCTAATTGAATATTTTTCATCAGTATTCACACAGGAAAAAGACAATGTTGTCGAGGAGAATACTGAGATTCAGGTTACTAGACTAGAAGGGCTTGAGGTTCATAAGGAGGAGGTGTTAGCAATTTTGGAAAGTGTGAAAATAGATAAGTCCCCTGAGCCGGATGGGATTTATCCTAGGATTCTCTGAGAAGCTAGGGAGGAGATTGCTGAGCCTTTGGCTTTGATCTTTCAGTCATCTTTGTCTACAGGAATAGTGCCAGAAGACTAGAGGATAGCAAATGTTGTCCCCTTGTTCAAGAAAGGGAGTAGAAACAACCCTGGTAACTATAGACCAGTGAGCCTTACTTCTGTTGTGGGCAAAATCTTGGAAAGGTTTATAAGAGATAGGATGTATAATCATCTGGAAAGGAATAATTTGATTAGAGATAGTCAACACGGTTTTGTGAAGGGTAGGTCGTGCCTCACAAACCTTATTGAGTTCTTTGAGAAGGTGACCAAACAGGTGGATGAGGGTAAAGCAGTTGATGTGGTGTATCTGGATTTCAGTAAAGCATTTGATAAGGTTCCCCACGGTAGGCTACTGCAGAAAATACGGAGGCATGGGAGTCAGGGTGATTTAGCAGTTTGGATCAGAAATGGGCTCTCTGGAAGAAGACAAAGGGTGGTGGTTGATGGGAAATGTTCAGACTGGAGTCCAGTTACTAGTGGTGTACCACAAGGATCTGTTTTGGGGCCACTGCTGTTTGTCATATTTATAAATGACCTGGAGGAGGGTGTAGAAGGATGGGTGAGTAAATCTGCAGATGGCACTAAAGTCGGTGGAGTTGTGGACAGTGCGGAAGGATATCACAAGTTACAGAGGGACATAGATAAGCTGCAGCGCTGGGCTGAGAGGTGGCAAATGGAGTTTAATGAGGAAAAGTGTGAGGTGATTCATTTTGGAAAGAATAACAGGAATACAGAGTACTGGGCTAATGGTAACATTTTTGGCAGTGTGGATGAGCAGAGAGATCTCGGTGTCCATGTACATAGATCCCTGAAAGTTGCCACCCAGGTTGAGAGGGTTGTTAAGAAGGCGTACGGTGTGTTAGCTTTTATTGGTAGAGGGACTGAGTTTCGGAGCCACGAGGTCATATTGCAGCTGTACAAAACTCTGGTGTGGCCGCATTTGGAGTATTGCATGCAATTCTGGTCACCGCATTATAGGAAGGATGTGGAAGCATTGGAAAGGGTGCAGAGGAGATTTACCAGAATGTTGCCTGGTATGGAGGGAAGATCTTATGAGGAAAGGCTGAGGGACTTGAGGCTGTTTTCCTTAGAGAGAAGAAAGTTAAGAGGTGACTTAATTGAGGCATACAAGATGATCAGAGGATTGGATAGGGTGGACAGTGAGAGCCTTTTTCCTCGGATGGTGATGTCTCGCACGAGGGGACATAGCTTTAAATTGAGGGGAGATAGATATAAGACAGATGTAAGAGGTAGGTTCTTTACTCAGAGAGTAGTAAGGGCGTGGAATGCCCTGCCTGCAACAGTAGTGGACTCTCCAACACTAAGGGCATTCAAATGGTCATTGGATAGACAGATGGACGATAAGGGAATAGTGTAGATGGGCTTTAGAGTGGTTTCACAGGTCGGCGCAACATCGAGGGCCGAAGGGCCTGTACTGCGCTGTAATGTTCTATGTTCTATATTCTATGTTCTCTTAATACACACAGGGGTCTGTATGAATATACACGGTTGCCCTTTGGGGTATCCTCTGCCTGCGCTATCTTTCAACGCGTCATGGAGGGCATCTTGAGAGGTTCACCATGTGTCGCTGTCTACTTAGACGACGTTTTGATTACAGGGACGTCGGAGCAGGAACATTTGGAAAATTTGGAGGCTGTCCTTTGATGCTTTTCAGAGGCTGGTGTCCGTTTACGTCGTACAAAGTGTGTCTTTCAGGCGAAGGAAGTACTCTATCTGGGTTATCGGGTGGACCGCGAAGGTTTGCACCCAGTCGCAGAGAAGGTGCGCGCAATTCAACAGGCCCCCGCCCCGACAAACATTTTGCATCTTTGTTCTTTTCTCGGCCTCGTAAACTATTACGGGAAGTTCCTCCCCAATCTGGCAACTACGCTGGCCCCATTGTACCTTCTGCTAAAGAAGAATCACACCTGGGTTTGGAGTCAGCCGCACAAAACAGCTTTCCGGCAGGTAAAGCAACAATTGTCGTCGTCTGGGTTACTAACCCACTATGATCCTGGAACCCTTTGATCATCAGTGTGATGCATCCCCGTATGGTATTGGGGCCGTCCTGTCCCACAAGGTGGAGAACGGGCAGAGCGGCCAATAACTTTCGCCTCCCACACATTGACTGCAGCGGAAGGGAAGTACGTGCAGATCGAGACGGAGGGCCTGGCTGTGGTCTTTGCGGTGAAACGCTTCCACCAGTATGTGTATGGCTGCCACTTCACTATCGTGAGGGCAGCACGGTAGCATGGTGGTTAGCACAATTGCTTCACAGCTCCAGAGTCCCAGGTTCAATTCCCGGCGTGGGTCACTGTCTGTGCGGAGTCTGCACGTTCTCCCCGTGTGTGCGTGGGTTTCCTCCGGGTGCTCCGGTTTCCTCCCACAATCCAAAGATGTGCAGGTTAGGAGGATTGGCAATGCTAAATTGCCCTTAGTGTCTAAAATTGCCCTGAGTGTTGGGTGGGGTTACTGGGTTATGGGGATAGGGTGGAGGTGTGGGCTTGGGTAGAGTGCTCTTTCCAAGAGCCGGTGCAGACTCGATGGGCCAAATGGCCTCCTTCTGCGCTGTAAATTCTATGTGACTGATCATAAGCCTCTGCTGAGACTTTTCCGAGTGGTTAAGCCCATACCGCCCATTGCTTCCGCACGGATCCAGCGCTGGGCTTTGTTGCTTGCTGCCTATGAGTATTCTCTGGAACATAAACCAGGGACCCAGATAGCGAATGCCGACTCACTGAACCGATTGCCCTTGTCGACCGGCCCCATGTCGACCCCCACGACTGGTGAGGTGGTGCAACCCTAAATTGTATGGACTCCTTGCCTGCCACGGCATCACAGATCCGTGAGTGGACCGAGACGGAGCCAGTCCTGTCAAAGGTTCGGAACATAGTCCTGTATGGTGGGCAGCATAGACAGCTCCCAGGCGAGTGCAGGCATTTTCCTCCAAGCTGTCAGAATTTAGCGTGGAAGACGGTATCCTCTTGTGGGGGACGCGTGTGATTGTCCCAGTAAAAGGACAGGAGCTGATACTAAGGGACTTGCACAATGGGCATCCGGGTGTGACCAAAATGAAAATGTTGGCCCGGAGTTATGTCTGGTGGCCCGGCCTCGACACTGCCATTGAGAAGGTGGCCCAAAACTGCTCCATTTGCCAGGAGCATCAAAAGGTTCCGCCGGCCGCGCCCCTACATCACTGGGAATGGCCAGGGTGGCCTTGGGCGCTTGTATGCGGATTTCGACGACCCTTTTCAAGGATCAATGTTCCTTCTACTAATCGATGCCCAGTCTAAATGATTAGAGGTGCATAGGATGGTAGGCACAGCGTCCTGCGCAAGAATCGAGAAGATGCGTTTGTCTTTCAGTACGCATGGCCTCCCCGAGGTGCTGGCCACGGACAACAGCACTCCGTTCACAAGTGAGGAATTTGCGAGGTTCATGAAGGTGAACGGCATATGCCATATCCGCACTGCTCCATATCACCCAGCTTCCAATGGGTTGGCGGAGCGCGCAGTGCAGACATTCAAACGGGGCCTAAAGAAGCAATGTTCCGGGTCTATGGACACGAGACTGGCTCGTTTTTTGTTTTCATACAGGACCACTCCACATGCGGTGACTGGGGTAGCTCCCGCGGAACTCCTCATGGGCTGGAGACTTCGCACCCGCCTTAGCACGGTTTTCCCGGACATTGGAGCAAACGTACGCTCCACTTAAGAACGGCAGGGACATGGCCTTTCTCGGCATCGACCGATTCAGCAGTTTGCGCCCGGTGACCCAGTGTTCGTTCGAAATTTTGCTGGTGATGCCCAGTGGGTCCCTGGCATTATCTTTCACCAAACGGGCCCTTTCTCTAACCAGGTGCAAGCCCAGGGTCGTCTCCAGCGCAAGCATGTAGAACACGTTCGGTCCAGAAGACCATTTCTTCCAAAGATTTCCCGTCCCCGGAGCTCACTTCTGCAGCTACGGAGACCAGACACAGTGGCGAGTATTCCTCACAAACTTCCTCTGGTGCCGCACTCAAAACCTGTGCAGGTCGTTGCAGAACCGCGCGGAGATAGGGACGCCGAGATGACGGAGGAAGCGGACTCGGACTCCGAGATGGAGAAACAGGACGCCTCAGAGGGGGAGTCCTCGGGCTCATGGGCTGTGGATGTACAAACTTTACGCCGTTCATCACGTAAGCGCCGTTCTCCATCTCATTACACGCCGCCCGAACCAGCGCCTCGTGCAAATGGTGTCCAACCTGCGGCAAAACGAGTCCGACGCCCTCATTCGCCAGGGTCTTCGGTGGATTCCTTGGACTTTAGGGGGAGGGATGTTCTAACGTGCCTGCTTACCACTGGCTGGGGACTAATGGCAAACCCACAATCCTTAGGGAGTTTGAGCTTCCCCAATGAGGGGGGCGGAGAAATCATTAGCAGATTCTCTGCACAAATAGAGCTGGCCAGTTTGGAACCAGCTAGAGCGGGGTGCGCAGCAAGGGAGTTACTGCTGATATTGTGTGTGTATATATATATATATATATATATAGATATATGTTATCATAGATTATCATAGAATTTACAGTGCAGAAGGAGGCCATTCAGCCCATCGAGTCTGCACCGGCTCTTGGAAAGAGCACCCCACCCAAGGTCAACACCGCCACCCCATCCCCATAACCCAGTAACCCCACCCAACTCTAAGGGCAATTTTTCACACTAAGGACAATTTAGCATGGCCAATCCACCTAACCCGCACACCTTTGGACTGTGGGAGGAAACCGGAGCACCCGGAGGAAACCCACGCACACACGGGGAGGATGTGCAGACTCCGCACAGACAGTGACCCAAGCCAGAATCGAACCTGGGACCCTGGAGCTGTGAAGCAATTGTGCTATCCACAAGGCTACCGTGCTGCCCTAGTTATAGTAAATAAATGTTATTTCTTTCTCTTCTACAACTCGTGCTGGATTCTTCGTGGCCCTCACAGAATTGGGTTACTAGTACAGTGACATTACCACAACACTTTTGTCGCCTTTATGTCTTTTTTATGGCGCTGTCTGTATTATGCCCATTTTACTATAATTTTCTGAATGTGACATTTGTCACAAACCTTCTTTTCCTGTTTTACATTAATCTCAAATTCCTTTGTCAGCCAAGCTTTGGATGCCATATCTTTCTTCCTTGTGGAAATGTCCTTAGTAGAAGGTCCTTGAAGACCTGCTTTGCTCATTTACTGATTTCATGGCAAACCTGTACTTCCACCTGCGCTGGATCCTTTCTTAAATTTCTAAACTATTCCCTCTTCCAGTGGGATAGGTCAGAAGGAGGAATGAGAGAAAAAGGGAGAGAAGGAAGGGGAGGAAATTATTATTGTGTCTTTTAATTTTCAAGGCCTGACCTTTCCTGTGTAAAACAAAGGTTTTTGCATACTCCCTCTAATCCAGTACACAGCATTCATGGTTCATAGTCACAGTCTGCACGATATTAAAGAGACCAAACTCTGAGGTGATCTCAACCAGAAACAACACGAATGTCAAGTCAGCTGCCAACACACCAAATAGGAAAAAATAATCTAGTGCACGAGGATCGCGATGAGGCCCACTTATACCCAGATATAATATCAGTACACTTTTTTTTCCTCTGTTATCCTGGCCTTTTATTTTAAACTGGATCTTCTGTAGGTTTGGGGTGCACCGTAACTTCCTGAGTTAAGAATCTCTGTCCTCGGGTCCACCCCTTCGAGGCAGGTGCTGGAGTTAAGGCTGCTCAGAGATTTTCCGAAATAAGCCCTTTGGAATTCCCGGAATTTTACTTGGAGGAAATTATTCCACCACCGCCCCCTGCACCCTCCCCACCTCCTCCTTCTGCAGATATGACAGACGCACTCCGAAAAACAAACATTCCTTTTTGCAAAGAGAATGCGAGCTGTAAAATTGAGAAATCAGTGTTGGGATCAGGGTGCTACAGAGTGCCTCGGAGAAAGATATGGCTGTGCAGCCTGTGATTTGTGATCTGTGGTTTGAGAATTAATGAGCTAGTCTGTAATATTTTCTGAGATGCACTTCTCACCTCCTTGCTGATTGTTAGATTGTAAAATCCATGAAACGTAGCATACATTTTCAAATTTAGTGATCCTGCACAGACCATCTTTCAACAATCTATCTTTTCTTTTTGACAATTTTAGCTGGAATGGTGCTGCTTTGCGTCTTTCTGAGCCCATCAATAACATTTGTAGCTTTTACAATCAGAGGTCCTATTCAATCTATTTAGGGATTCAATCAAATAGATTTGCTACTTTAGCTCAATTCATATGCTAATGGAATAGTCACTGCTGACTAGCTAAAGGTTATATGTAGCACTAGTGTATAAAATCGTTGATCAGCATTTTTACAAATATTAATATTAGTTGCTGGACACAAATGCATACCAAATTAATTATAATAATCTTATAAATTACATGCTAATGACACCAATTACAAAATAGCAAATCTAATGCTCTGCATTAGCATCTTATGTCAATATCTATCAGATCCTGTTTGTGTCTCACAATCTTGCAGAAAAGAGAGAACAGTAAACCATTTCAACCGATACATCCGTGGCTTTGCATTGCGCCTTACACATCATTTCAGCTCGGAATAATCAATTTCAACATTTCAGGCCTGCTTTTAATTTGAGTCCAGGTGTTGTGAGGGTGGAGACCAAGGCAGGGGGCAACAAGCCCTTTGCAGCATGAGGTTTGGCAGAGAAGGGGGGGTAGGTGGGAGGTAGGATTTTACATCCTTGTCTCACCTGTATTGGTCCTACCCATTTCCCTCCTGAATCTGGCAGAGAGTGATGGGCTGGATTTGGACTCCAGGTGATCTGCAGGAATAGTCTTTGTCAGTCAGCCATGTGGTGGGGGGAATGGCGGTGGAGATGGGTCAGGTGGGCAGGCAGAACTCTTACTCCTCTTGGTCCACAAGCAAACACCCCAAATGGTAAGCATTAGTTTTCTGGATATCTTCTGACCTGGCAGGCAAGTCACTATGACTTGTGTCACAGGTTGGAAATAGGTTACGAAGTAGGAGACAAGCCGGATGGCTACTTAATTTGGCTGATGTGACAAGTGTGTTTTTTGCGAGGGATTTGTACTGGATTCAAAACTTTTCACCATATTCATCAAAAACTTTGATGATAGAATCAAGAGATGTATATCTGAGTTTACAGAGAGTGGCTTTGTCAACAAATGACCTCAAACATCTTCAGAATTGACTTTGCCTTCCACAATTTTACATAATCATTTAATTGATCATCATCAGCACTATTTATTGTTCCTTCATTTAGTATTATCTGCAAACGTGGATTGTATACCCTCTATTTTTCCATTCAAATGATTGCTCGATATTTTGAAAATTTGAGGCCATAGTGCTATTCAACCTGTCAATTTTCTTCTTTAATCTGGTCTTCATTCTTTCAGGCAATCTTCAGGGGTTTCCTCCTGCTCTCATACATTAAAGCTCTGATTCAACTTATGTTAGTTTTCACATGTATGCTGATGACTTCCAACTCTACCTCACCATCACCTCTCTCGATTCCTCCACAGTTGCTAAATTATAAGACTGCTTATCCAGCGTCTCAAGTTGGGTGAGCAGGAATTTCCTCACATTGAAGATTGGGAAGATTGCAGCCATAGGGCGGGATTTTCAAGCCCTCTCCACTGGCAGGGCTTTCCGGTCCCAAAGAAGGCGAACCCCTGTGGCAGATTCTCTGGCGGTGGGACGGGCAAGCCACCCAAAAAGACATGGCATTCGGGAGACTAGTAGTTCCCAACGTCAGTCAATGGCAAGCCGCCTTTGCCACTGGAAAACATGTCGCACAAGGCGGGTGGGGAGATAATCGCACCCACTATTTATAGTTCCCACTCAAAAATTCTGTTCCCTCGCTGCCAACTCTATCCCTCTCCCTGGTGACATTCTGAGAATAAGTCAGTCCGTTTGCAGCCTTGGTGTTATATTTGATTCTGAGAGGTGTTTGCGACCTCATATTCATGCCATCACTAAGATTGTCGATTTGCATCGCTGTAACATTGCTTGACTTGGGCGGCACGGTGACACAGTGGTTAGCACTGCTACCTCACAGCACAAGGGACCCGGGTTCAATTCCAGCCTTGGGTGACTGCCTGTGTGGCGTTTGCACTTTCTCCCCATGTCTACGTGGGTTTCCTTCCACAGTCCAAAGATGTGCAGGTTAGGTGGATTGGCCATGATAAAATCACTCCTTAATGCCCAAAGTTGTGCAGTTTAGGTGGGGTTATGGGAATAGGGTGGGGGAATAGGGCCTAGATAGGGTGTTCTTTCAGAGACTGGTACAAAACTAATGGGCCGAATGGTCTCCTTCTGTGCAGTAGGGAATCTATGCTTCAATCTATGATTATAATACTTTGCCCCCTGTCTCAACTCATGTTTTGCTGAAATGATCATATTTTTTCTTCATTGACTCTAGATTTGACAATTCCAATGCACTTCTAGCTGGTGTCCTTTATTCTGTTCTCCGCAAACGTGGGGTCATCCAGAAGTCTGCAGCCTGTGACTTAACTCACAGCCAGTCACCATTACCCCTGTGATCACTGCCTCATGTTGGCTCCCAATTGAACAAAACCTTGATTTTAAAATTCTTATCTTTGTGAAATGGATTATATCTACAGCCCCAAATATTGATTATCTTAGATCAGGAGTGCTCCCTCAATAACCACCCGCACCTGAGTTCAAGGCAGCAACTTCTTACAGACACCTATTTGGGTCTGTGAAAGTGAACCACGTCTCCCCCAAGGAAAGCGACTGTTAAGAGTTATTCCCTTTTCGCAAATCACCTGTTCAATAATTTATTGGCCAGGTTATAACTACTCGGATATTATCTGGGTCTGTGGCAGGTGGGGAGTGGTGGAGGTGGTGGTGATGGGGGGGGGGGGGGGGGGGAAATGCTGTTTAAAAATGGTAAAATGGTATCTTCCCACTTTTAGAAAATAAGAGAGAGATGGGTTCTACATGCAGAAGACGACAGGAGACGCTGTTATTATTTGCAAGCTTATTATAGAACTTTTTAAAACACAGCCGCTTTGCGTATTTGAAGGTCTGGAAGATTTCAGCTGCTCTTGGACCTGCGATGGTGAGTAGAAGCTTTATTTTCTCTGCATCCGACATGCCATCTAAGTTGGACGCTACCAGGTAGATCTTCAATCTCTGCCTGAACGCACGCCAGTTTGCACTGAGATTGCCGTGGTAGTTGAGCTGCTGTGGAACTGGAATCTAGAACATCATCTTGCCTGGCTGCTGTTGCTGGTTGTCACTGTTTGCTCAGTTGTAACTATATGGATTTAAACAGTTCACTCACTGGTACCATGTTTTGTTATGCTTTAAACGTAGCATAAGCTGCTTCCTTGATGTGCACTCTGACAAAGGAAGGTTCAGACTTGGAGATAACTTTAACACATTTATTACTGTTAACGATTCTCCTACTTAGATTCGACTCAGACTATCTAACCAGTCTGCTACAATCCTCGTGGTGGGTGTGATGTTCAATCAACCCTGTGTACTCACTAAGTGTCTCCACTGGAAAGAGGAAGATCATGTGTGCTGTGTCCTTTTATATGGGTTGGTGTAATGCCCTCCTGTGGTAGTGTCACCTCTGTGTGTATCGTCACTGCCCATTGGTCGTGTCCTATCTTACTGACTTATTGGTTGAATGTCTGTGTCATGATATCTCTGGTGCTTCCTCTAGTGTCTATCTAGTCTACGTGTGTAGAAGGGACTTTAGTTGTGGGATTAGTTGCCTTGATACCCTGTATTCCTTCTTAACTGGCTGCTTGACTATATTTGATGGCAATAGGCACTTGGCAAAGCATGATGGATATATTAGCTTTATTTCAGTCAAGAAGTTCTGCATGTAATAGGCAGAAGGTCAGACTATGTAAACAAGTGCACAGCTGCACATTTTGCTGAGAGTAGACAATTATTATTGTTCTTAGGCTGGGAATTCAAGGCCTGTTGTTTAAGCCTGCTCGCTTTTCTGTCTCTGGGCTAATCAAAGGAATGCCTCGTTTTTCTCAATATTGCTGATTGAACCATATAAAGTACTGCTATACTCTTGTAAGGGGGGGACAATTAGAAGGACTATGGTCACTCTAACTCCCTCCACGAACTTTGTGTTAAATAAACGACCTTTGCGAAACCTCAAAGTGCTGGCTATTTTTTTCCTCAACAACGTGTATTTACATTAGCCCCTTGTGTATTTTCAGTGATGCATATCACCACACACAACACACTTTAAAGCGGATAAGTACATTGCAATGTTGATTACAATCAACGATTAAAAATCAGAGGGTGAGATTTTCCCCGCAAAAGGGCAAAGTGTAATTTTCGGTGAGAAAATCGGTGCAATTCTGGCGGTTTCGGTCCTGCGACGCGATCCAGGATCTCAATCTTTAGGCACTTCGGAAATGTTTTTCCCCCACTTGAAAAATGTCAGGGAAGAACTTGCTTGCATTTAAGGAAGTGGGGTCTGTGTTGCAGGGACTGCACATGTAGCAAAGCTGCACGGGCTGCGGGGGACGGGAATATCAAAGTCTGCCGATTCCGCATGGGGCACTACTCGGTAGGACAGCCAAATAACTCAGGCAAAAAGGTGAAGGATTTCCCAGGGGCTTGTTCAATAATGGTTCTGCCATACTTTCCAACATGGTTGGAAAAGAGGAAGTGTAGCCTCTAGGAGTCGGGATCCATAAATTGTCGGAGAAATGGCGGCATGGACATGTTTGATGAGAATTATGAAACATGGAATTCACTGAAAGATTCCAATGGTTTTGAATCGCTAATCAGACACCGGGGGACCTAAATACCGCAATATTTATCAGCTCAGTTGTCTGGAAACATTTATGCTGCTACAGAATCTCGTTCACCCAGCAAAACCAGGAGACAAGTCCTTCAATGAATTAAAGAAAACCTTAGAGGGATATTTTTCTCCGAAATGATTTCTGATTGCGGAAGGTTTGAACTCCACCAAAGTATTCAGGAAGAAGGTGAAACCATTTCAGTTCATAGCGTCTTTGAGACATCTTTGGGCAACAACAATCACTCCTGTATTAAAGTGGGATGTCTCAGTGAGAATTTGTAGAGATTTAAAAACTACAATTTACCCAGTTTTGTGAATAGATTATTCTCCACGACCATTATTGAAGACGTGTTTGCTGGACTTTCCCGAGGACAGCAATTCTGTAAAATTGATCTTTCGCAGCCATTTCTGCAGATGTGCCGAATCCCAGCCACTACTCACCACAGTGATGCACAAAAGTCTGCTTCACTTAAACAGACCCACTTAAGCCCTCACTTTCACCCTATCCCCATAACCCAATAACCCCTCCGAACCGTTTTGGACACTAAGGGGAATTAAGCATGGCCAATCCACCTAACCTGCACGTCTTTGGACTGTGGGAGGAAACCGGAGCACCCGGAGAAAACCCACGCAGACACGGGGAGAACGTGCCGACTCCGCACAGACAGTGACCCAGTGGGGAATCGAACCTGGGACCCTGACGCTGTGAAGCCACAATGCTAGCCACTTGTGCTACCGTGCTGCCCACTCCGTGCTGTCCGGTGAGGTGCGCAGCTGATAGTGTCCCAGGAGCCCCTTTACTAAAGTGCCCAACTGAGGTGAGTGTCTCTGGAATGGTGGAGGGTGTTGGAGTCAGCTGTGATGGAAAATCTGTGTCATCTTCCGAACTGAGCTCCGGGGTCCCCTGAGCCTCAGGCCGATTGATCTGCTCTTGGCAGCAGTGCTTGGCTGGCAGGGGGGTCGGGCTCCAGCTGTGGCACTAGCTGGGGGCAGGGACACCGGATGGACCCGTCCCATCACCAGCAATATTTGCCAGGCAGTATCGGCAGTCCAACACAGGGAACTGCTGATCAGAGACGCCTATGTCATGGGAATTAAATCCAATTACGTCCGCCAGCGATTACTGGAAGGGGGTACACTCGACCTTACAGAGACTGTACAGCTTGCTAACTCCTTCAAAGTGGCCTCGCGTAATCTAGAGTCCTACACCTCCGGCCGCGCGGCACTCTTGTGGGCGTCATGGGCCCCACCATCATCCGACCCGGGTACACCGCAATCCCCAAATGCTACTTTTGTGGCCAGAACAAGCACCCCAGACAACTCTGCCCAGCACGGAGCGCGACCTGCAACAGGTGAGGCAAGAAGTTGCCACTTTGTCTCTGTTTGCCAGGCCCGATCGGTCGCTGTCGTTTCCAGGCCCATTATCGCTGCAGCCCCCACGTGCAATCCAGGGGCGCCACCATCTTCGCCGCCACCCGCCACGTGCGGCCCGTGGGCGCCGCCACCTTGGGTGTCGTCCGCCATGTGCCGAATGCATCTTGGAATGCATCCCAGGCCCTCTGCTCGCCTGGCCGTTCGCGGGCCACCGATACCTCTGCCACCGCCGATCAGCCCTCCCACCAACCTCCGCAGCTCGCCTCTATCACCCTCGATCAGTCTCGGCCCCGCAACCTCGCGACCGCTACAATGACTATACGGATCAACAGGCACGAGACGACCTGCCTCTTTGACTCCGGGAGCACGGAGAGTTTCATCCACCCTGCTACGGTAAGGCGCTGTTCCCTCCCGGTCCTCCCCGTCGCCCAGAAAATCTCCCTGGCCTCCGGATCCCATTCCGTACAGATCCGGGGGTACTGCGTTGCGACCCTCTCTGTACAGGGCGTAAAGTACAGTAACTTCAGACTCTACGTCATCCCCCATCTCTACGCTGCCCTGTTACTAGGTCTCGATTTTCAGTGCCACCTCCAGAGCCTTACCCTGAAGTTCGGGGGACCCCTGCCCCCCCTTACTATCTGTGGCCTCGCGACCCTTAAGGTCGACCCGCCCTCACTCTTTGCGAACCTCACCCTGGACTGTAAGCGCGTCGCAACCAGGAGCAGACGGCACAGTGCACAGGACAGGACCTTTATCAGGTCGGAGGTCCAACGGCTTCTGCGGGAGGGCGTCATTGAGGCCATTAACAGCCCCTGGAGAGCTCACGTGGTGGTAGATTTGTTATGTTGTAGTTGTAACATAAGCGGCTTCCTTGTGGTGCACTTGACAAAAGAAGGTTCAGACGTGGAGATAACTTCAACACGTTTATTAAACTATTTATACTTCTATTACTCGGGTTCGACACTACTGCTAATCCTACTATCGCTACCCAGACTGACTAACCAGTTGCTGCAATCCACGTGGTGGGTGTAATATTGAATCAACCCTGTGTCTCTACTCACGGACTGTCTCCACTGGAAAGAGGCAGATCATATGTGTGGTGTCCTTTATTTATGGGTTGGTCTAATGCCCCCCTGTGGTCGTGTCACCTCCGTGTGTATCGTGAATGTCTATTGGTCATGTCCTATCTACCTGATCTATTGGTTGAGTGTGTGTGTGTGATGTCTTTGGTGCTCCCTCTAGTGTCTAGCTAGCCTCCATGCATTTACATTGATGCACATCACCACATCTCCCCTTTTTTATATGTTACATATTTTCTGTACACTTTGAGAAAATTGAGCAAAAAAACAGGTAGATACGTTAAGGTGTATACAAGTCATGGGAACAGTGATTAAACAATAAGTCCAAATCATTCATATGAGTCCAGAAACCATCAATCATTATGGCCAAATGTCTCTCTTGGTTATGAACGCCATCAACGTCCCTGTGCCACAGGAACCAAGAAGTGGTCAAATCACTTCGCTGTCTGATTTGGAGTCCCTTTCTTTTTTCGATGTTTGTGATGGTGCTGTCGGATGGCATCTTGTCGCTGATAAGGTGTTGACGTTGAAGAGGTACCATCAACAGTATCATTCGAGGTCATGGATGTGCCATATGTTGAAGTTGGATAAGACTGTACATACTGGTTCTGGCCACGTGCTGTGCTGGAAGGGTGATCCTGCTGAGAACCGTTGAAGCTTGTCGAATTGGAAACAGAATTGCTGCTCACATAAATACTTGGTGATGGTGTGAAACTAGAACCTGGCCAGGCTGGGGTGCAGCAAATCCTGGGCTGTATCTAAGGCATCCAGTCTGTAGTGCAGATTGCGCTTGCAGTAGTCCACCTTCGGTCTTGATTCCATTAGTAGGCAATCTGTAGTGCTGGCCTGCTTGAGAATATGCTGCATAGACTGCTGGCTGCTGCATGCCTGAATACTGGGTTTGTCCATCATGAGCTGTCATTGGCTGCTCTGCTGGTGTGGAAAAAATGTGTGGATATCGCTGTGGTGAATATCGGAGTATTCCTCTTGGACAGTAGCCGCTGCTTGTTATTACTGACCCAGTGTGATTGTTAAGTGATCCATCTCCTGTCATTGTTGCATCTGCTGTCACCCTGAGCGTGCCATCACCGAGGTTGCAGCATTCCCTGTCTGGAGTAAAGTCCGGCTTACGTGAATCAGAGTCGGCGTTTGGTTGCTCCCCATCTGGAGTCTGGTCTGTTTTAACTGAGTCAGTGTTGGTTTGTTGATGCTCCCCATCCGGAGTCTTAGCAGGTTCACTGGAGTCAGCTGAGATTTCTTGAAGCTGCACGTCTGGAGTCGGAACATGCAGGAATGCATTGACTTGTGGAGAGGTTCGAGCGTATGAGGATGGAAGTATCATGGTGTCACCGGAGTCATCAGTGGTCTCACAGTGATCGTCGAGTGCCTCTGTACACACTAGCTGAGCTCTGTCACTTTGCATATCTTGCATGGGAAGTGGGATGCTGTCGTCACTCGTCTCACGTACCGTGGGTAGATCCTCAGTAGCTGCTTGTTGTTCACTTGGGTTGGGTAAATTGTCAGAGTCTTCATCTGGTGGTGCAACCAATGTGGGTGGACTGTCATTGTCTTGCTGTTGTCCTTCATTTGGGCTTGGACTATCATCGTCACTTTGTTCTTCACTGTAGCATGATAGACCGTCATGGTCGTCCTGCTGTGCACTGGAGCGTGGTAGACTGTCATAGTCTTCTTGCTGTTTACTTGAGCATGGCAGACTTGCATTGTCTGCCGCTAGTTGGTCAGAGGAGGTTGCTAGACCCTCATGGTCTTGTTCCTGCAAGGACTGCGCGTCGGAGTCTTGCGTTACTTCTATCGTGGAGGCTGTCCACAAGCTCGCTGCGGAGGCTTGTGACACTGGAGTCACGTCTTGTGTGTGCAAGGACTGCGCTCAAGAGTCTTGCGTTTCTTCTGTCATGGAGTCTGTCCACGAGTTCACTGTGGAGGCTTGTGACACTGGAGTCACTTTTTGTTCGTCCAAGGACTGCGCTCTGGAGTCTTGCGTTTCTGCAATTGTGGAGTCTGCCCACATGCTCGCTGTGGAGGCTTGTGACACTGCAGTCACTTCTTGGTCATGCAAGGACTGCGGGGTGGAGTCTTGCGTGTCTTCTTTCGTAGAGTCGGGAACCCTGAGCGGTGCGTGGACCATGCTCTGTGTGGCAGCAGGCCGCTCTCTGTGGGCTTGTACCGCTCTCTGTCTCTTGGTTTCAGGCCGCAGCATAATCCTGCACTCACGAGTCGGGATGTCGCAGATGCTGGGCTGGAGATCCTCAAAGCCGAAGAACGAATCCGCGTCTGCGTCGGATTCAATACAGGGGTCGACAATGTGCAACATGTCTAGTTGCGGTTCGGGTTTGGTACTGGGGTAGCCTCCCATGGTGAAAGGTTCATCCACGTCGTAGTCTTCTAGGACCATATCATCACTGTTTGCGTCGGAACTGGCATTGGGTTCGCGAGGTCCAGAGAAAAGTCGATATTGAAGTATTCAAGGTTGGAATCATCAGTTTGGGCATAGGTAACTGCTTGTTGCAGGGTTCATCGGAGGTTAATTTCATTTCCTGGTTCAATTTGAGGCATTGTGCTGTCATTCCAGGTGAAGGAAGGTTGTTTTACGGCTTTAAAAGACTTTTTCTTTGATTTGGGATGTTCCCCCTTTAAATGGGCGTGGTCCGGGGCCTCTGACGTCATGACGCATGTGACGTACTGCGTAGGAAGCAATTGCGCATGCGCAGATCGCGGTTCCTTTACCGGGGCCCATTTTCGTGGTTGCGCATGCGCGGCGTCTCGCAACTGCACAATTGCAGTCCCTTTAGAAAGATGGCCGCCGATCAAAACTGTTCTTTTCTCTGGGATCTCGGCCTCGTGGTGAGTACTGGCGCTTCTCTTACCTTTTCTGGCTGGTCGGAGTGTGTTTTCCTCACAGTATTTGCCGAATTTGTCCAGGACTGCCTGGAAGTCGCTCCTGTTCTGCCCCTTGGAGAACCCAAATTTTTTAAAGATTTCTTCTGCTCTGGCACTGGTGATGGTGAGGAGAAGCTCTGTTTTTTCAGCATTGGCCACTTCTTCCAGCTCGGCTGCCACCAGAAAGATTTGAAATATTTGCCGGAATACCTGCCAGTTTTCGCGGAGATCTCCGTGGCACTGGAGCTGCTGTGGAACCCGGATCTCGAACATCTGGCCTGGGTATCGCCGCTAATTGTCACTGTACGCTGAGGTATGGCTATATGGATTAAAACAGTTCAGTCCTGGTACCATGATTTGTTATGTTGTGTCACTTAAGCGGCTTCCTTGTGGTGCACTTGACAAAGGAAGGTTCAGACGTGGAGATAACGTCAACACGTTGATGAAACTATTTACACTTCTATTACTCAGGTTCGACACTACTGCTAATCCTACTATAGCTACCCAGATTGACTAACCAGCTGCTGCAATCCACGTGGTGGGTGTAATATTGAATCAACCCTGTGTCTCTAGTCACTGACTGTCTCCACTGGAAAGAGGCAGATCATGTGTGTGGTGTCCTTTTGTATGGGTTGGTGTAATGCCCCCCTGTGGTCATGTCACCTCATGAATGTCTATTGGTCGTGTCCTATCTACCTGATCTATTGGTTGAGTGTGTGTGTGTGTGATGTCTTTGGTGCTCCCTCTAGTGTCTAGCTAACCTACATGCATTTACATTGATGCACATCACCAAAGTGGTAGTTAAGACTGGGGAGAAACCCGGATGGTCATGGACTACAGTCAGACGATCAACCGGTACATGCTGCTCGACTTGTACCCCCTCCCACACATATCTGACATGGTCAATCAGATTGCACAGTATCGAGTCTTCTCCACATTTAACTTGAAGTCTGCACACCACCAGCTCCCCATCCGCCCGGAGGACCGCCAATACACTGCGTTCGAAACAGACGGCCGCCTCTACCACTTCCTCAGGGTCCCCTTCGGTGTCACCAATGGTGTCTCGGTCTTCCAGTGAGAGATGGACCGAATGGTTGACCAGTACGGGCTGCGGGGCGCCCTCCCGTATCTGAATAACGTCACCATCTGCGGGCACGACCAGCAGGACCACGACGCGAACCTACAGAAATTCCTCCACACCGCTAAACTCCTTAACCTTGCCTATAATAAGGAGAAATGCATTTTCCACAACACCCACCTAGCCATCCTTGGCTAAGTTGTGGAAAATGGAGTCCTAGGGCCCAACCCCAACCGCATGCACCTCTTCCTGGAACTCCCTCTCCCTCCTGACCCGATGCCTATGATTCTTCTCATATTACGCCCAGTGGGTCCCTAACTATGCGGACAAGGCCCACCCACTCATCAAGTCTACAGTTTTCTCCCTGACGGCTGAGGCCCGCCGGGCCTTCAACCACATCAAGCGGACATCACCAAGGCCACGATGCACGCAATCGACGAGCCTCTCCCCTTTCAGGTGGAGAGCGACGCATCGGACATGGCTCTGGGCGCCACCCTCAACCAGGCGGACAGACCCGTCGCTTTCTTCTCCCGCACCCTCCATGCCTCTGAAATTCGGCACTCTTCCGTCGAAAAGGAAGCCCAAGCCTTTGTGGAAGCTGTGCGACATTGGAGGCATTACCTGGCCGGCAGGAGATTCACTCTCCTCAATGACCAATGGTCGGTTGCCCTCATGTTTAGTAATACACAGCGGGACAAGATTAAGAACGACAAGACCTTGAGATGGAGGATCGAACTCTCCACCGAAAACTACGAAATCTTGTATCGTCCGGGGAAGCTCAATGAGCCCCCAGATACTCTCTCCCGCGGTACATGTGCCAGCGCACAAGTAGATCGACTTCGGGCTCTCCACAATGACCTCTGTCACCCGGGGGTCACCCGTTTTTTTCATTTTGTCAAGGCCCGCAACCTGCCTTACTCCATCGAGGAGGTCAGGACGGTGACCAGGGACTGGGAAGTCTGCACCGATTGCAAACCGCATTTCTACCGGCTGGACAGGGCGCACCTGGTGAAGGCCTCCCGCCCCTATGAGCGCCTCAGCATGGACTTCAAAGGGTCCCTCCCCTCCACTGACCGCAATGTGTACTTTCTCATTATCTTTGATGAGTACCCCCGTTTCCCTTTCGCCATCCCATGCCTTGACATGACTCCTGCCACAGTCATCAAGGCCCTACACAGTATCTTCACCTTGTTTGGTTTCCCCACCTACATCCACAGCGATCGGGGATCCTCCTTTATGAGTGATGAGCTGCGTCAGATCCTGCTAAGGGCATCGCCTCGAGCTGGACGACCAGCTACAACCCCCGGGGAAACGGGCAGCTGGAAAGGGAGAATGCGACGGTCTGGAAGGCCGTCCTGCTGGCCCTTCGGTCTAGGAGTCTCCCGCTGGCCTGAGGTCCTCCCCGATGCGCTCCAATCCATTTGGTCGCTCTTGTGCACTTCTACCAATGAGACCCCTCACGAAAGTGTGTTTGCCTTCCCTAGGAAGTCCACCTCCGGGGTCTCGCTCCCAACCTGGCTGACATTTCCTGGGCCCGTCCTCCTCCGGAAGCATGCGAGGAGCCACAAATCGGATCCCCTCGTCAAAAAAGTCCTCCTCCATGCAAACCCACAGTATGCCTACATCGCACACCATGATGGGTGGCAGGACACAGTCTCCCTCAAGGACCTGGCACCTGCTGGTTTCCAATCCACAATCACCACCAACCCTGACCTGGTACCGTCTCCTTCCCCTCCTGTTGCCACACCTGCCCCTGCGCAATTCGCCCCCCACCAGCGACCCTCACCGAAACCCCCACCCCAGCAGCACCCATCCCCCGGTTGGATCCACTACTGGGTGAAGAAGGAGCGGACAACACGCTCCCGGAGTTGAAGGTGCTCACATCGGCGTCCACACCACAACTGGGACTGAGGTGATCACGGCGAAGGGTCAAAGCCCCCGAAAGGCTTGACCTGTAACGTTACTTCACCCCCGCTGGACTCTTTTTTAAACAGGGGGTGAATGTGGTAAACACCACTGCTTATACACTACGAGTATTACGGTACTGCCACTGTATTACAGTCAATACAGCTCCACCCAGCAGGCTCTGTATAAAAGTGCGCACTCTCCTGCGCTGCCTCCATTCTGGTTCTAGCTGCAGGAGGCTTAACATCTAGCGCAATGAAGCCTCAATTGTTCACCATTTCATCTTGTGGTTATTGATGGTACATCAGAGGGTCTCCAGCTCGGTGTCCTTAAATCCCAGGGCCGCTCTCTTCACTGCCAGCTTGTTGTCTGGGACGGTGAGCGTGGAAAAAAGTGTGAATACGAGGCTGCAGCTTGTCAGCCTCCTGAGTATCAATTGCGATACCCTCGCTGTTTCTCATTGGAATCCATTGTGTTCAACATGGCGCCGATGCTAGCCCCTTAACAGTTGCTTAATCAGTCCAGGTGCAGCATCAGTTTTGCTGTCATGAAAGGCCACGAATCCTGCGTCGGCATCAACACGTCGGGCTGGATTCTCCGATGGCCGGCGTCAAAATCGCATTCGGTGATTTGTCGGAGAATCTGTTTCTTTGCCGCAATCAGGGGCGGTGCCATTTGTCGGATGCTCCACCTTCGCCAAAACACTGTCATCGCTGAGCAAGCCGCATGCCGTTGGGACGGCCTCAGGACGTCACCGGAGGCCCTCCTCCGATGCTCCGCTTCCGATGTGCCGACTTCCCAACAGCGTGGGATGCGTGTGCTGAATGTTTTCAGGGACCTCGCGTCGATTTTTGTATTGATCTATTATTATCGGTTGCATCATTAACTTTGTGTACATGTGCATGTGTGGAACCCAGCTCTTCATTCCCCGAGGAAGGAGCTCCGCGCTGAAAGCTTGTGATTCCAAATAAGCCTGTTGGATTTTAACCTGGTGCTGTAAGACTTCTTACTGTGCTCACCCAGTCCAACGCCGGCATCTCCACATCATTTACAAGTCAAATACGACCCTGATGAATATTGCGTCAATATGTTGTATTTTTCGCTCGTGGATAGTGTACCTGAGACTTATAGAAGAATCATTGAAGCCTGACAGTGTAGAAGAAGACCTTTCATCACATCGACTCTGCACCAACCCTCCGTAAGTGCTCCCCACCCAGGCGCACTCCCCACCCATCCATGCATCCCCACTTAAGCTTTTGGCCACCAAGGGGCAATTTTGCATGGCCAATCCACCAAACCTGCACATCTTTGGACTGTTTCAATAGATTTTGTTCTTTCTCCTTGTCCCTTTCTTCTTTCTGAGAGACCCTGGAGGTGTGTGGATTCCGTTGAGCTCCACTCTTTGTTCTTGGTTTTTGCTTTTTTCTTGAGCCCGTGTGGGAATGTTAAGATGGTGGGTCTTGGTACCATGGTTAAATGAGTGAGCCTCATTGGTAATCAGTCTTGCGGTAGCCTTATCCCTTTTTCCTGAATGGTCCTGGTTGTGGGGATGGGTTCCCTGGTGCCAGGGGAGGTTGGCTGGCCCTCTTTCCCAAGGTGCCCCGTTTTAGGGGGTGATCTACCAGCTCCCCTTCTCCCTCTGGCAGGGTTCCCCCTTTCCGGCTGGGACCTGTTGATATCCCTCTTGGCCTTGTGCCTTATGGCTATTCTGGTGCCACCTGAGGGGACGAGTCATTGTTCAATGGCCCCGTGGCTTGTTCTTCCCTTGAACCTAAGACCCGATGGGCGGGGTTTGGAAGTGAGGCTCTTGCTTGCTGCTTGTTTCTTACTCTTTAATCTTGTCTTAATTTTCTCGTGTTTGAGGTCAGAGACCTGAGATCTCCTTGGGCTTGTGGTACTCGGTCCTCTCATTATCTTGTGGCTATATGATGCTTGTTTTCTCTGTCCTGGGCCTGTCAGTGTAATTCCCCCATAGCTCTGGGGTTCTTTGGGTCTTTTATTCCGCTGTTAATTCTGTTCTAAAGTTGTGGGTATGAGGCAATCTAGTGTGTTGACTGAATTCTGCTTGGTGCAGACGGATCTTGTATTTGTGGGAGGAACACGCTGGGGATTTTCTCCCTCTCTCATCCAGCCTCATCTGTTCCTATGTTTGCAACATTTTGTGCTGTACCTGTTTGGCATTGATACCTGTAGCTTATTTCTCTTTTTCCTTTGCTTTGATACGATGACTGATAATGAAACAGGAGGATTCACAGGGCCGAGGTAACACCCAGCGGCAAGAGGGCTACACCGTCTCCCTCACCCTCGCCTTCACCCTTACCCTCATTGTCACCAAGGATTGCCAACCTTCCTGGATTGGCTTCGAGTCCCCATGAAGTGAAGATCAATCTTCAGGCACTGCAGTGTGCAACTCAATAGAGTTCATCTCAAGTTAAAAGATACAGAAGAACTGATCCAGTGATATGGAAGGTGATGGATTTGATTAAAAAAGGAATGCTGTCAGACGTTGGGGCAGCACAGTAGCACAGTGGGTAGCACTGTTGCTTCAGAGTGCCAGGGTCCCAGGTTCGAATCCCGGCTTCGGTCACTGCCTCCGTGGAGTCTGCACGTTCTCCCCGTGTCTGCGTGTGTTTCCTCCGGGTGCTCCGGTTTCCTCCCACAGTCCAAAGATGTGCAGGTTGAGTGGATTGGCCATGATAAATTGCCCTTAGTGTCCAAAAAGGTTTTGTGAGGTGACAGGGTTACGGGGATAGGGTAGAAGTATGGGCTTAAGTAGGGTGCTCTTTCCTGGGGCCGGTGCAGACTCAATGGGCCGAATAGTCTCCTTCTGCACTGTAAATTCTACGATAAGGAAAATCCAGACCTTAAGCCCTACATCACATGAAAACATAAATTGATAGTGCAGAATGGTGTTCTGTTTTGGGATATCCATGTGATTATTCCTCCATGCTTACGCATATCGCCCTTGATCAACTGCATGAGGGACATCCTGGTGTGGTAAGGATGCAGGAATTAGCACGCAGTTATTTTGGTGGCCAGGATTAGATGCTTAAATTGAAGAGAGAGTTAGGCAATGGCAATCTTGGGCAAAACTAAGGAAAACTCCACCATTACAACCATTACATCTGTGGGAATGGTCGATACAGTGATGGCAGATAATACACATTGATTAAGCTGGGCCACTGGGGTGTCACATATTCTTGGTGATTGTGAACGTGGACACAAAATGGGCAGAACAACAGCCAACTTTTCGCAAGATTCAGAAAACCGGAACAGATTGCCAGAGATAATGGTATGCAGTTTACCTTGAGCACTACTTGAAAGAAAATGGTTTATACCATATCAGCGCAGCCCCATATTATCCAGCACCGAATGGATTCCCCAAACGTTTTGTGCAATAATTCATACCTGGATCCCTGCACAAAGATTTGGTCACATATGAAGCACTGTGGACAGTGCTGGTCGCACCTGAAGCACTGTGTGCAGTTTTGGTCGCACCTGGAGCACTGTGTACCATTTTGGTCACACCTGAAGCATTGTGTACAGTTTTGTCGCACCTGAAGAATTGTGGACAGTTTTGGTCATCCCTGAAGCACTGTGTGCATTTTCGGTCACATCTGAAGCACTGTAAACAGTTTTGGTCACACCTGAAGCACTGTGTACCGTTTTGGTCACACCTGAAGCGCTGTGTACAATTTTGGTCACACCTGAAGCACTGCGCGCAGTTTGTGTCACAACTGAAGCACTGTGTACCGTTTTGGTCACACCTAAAGCACTGTGTACCATTTTGGTTACACCTGAAGCACTGTGTACAGTTTTGGTCACACCTGAAGGGCTGTGTACAGTTTTGGTCACACCTGAAGCACTGCGCGCAGTTTGTGTCACACCTGAAGCACTGTGTACCGTTTTGGTCACACCTAAAGCACTGTGTACCATTTTGGTTACACCTGAAGCACTGTGTACAGTTTTGGTCACACCTGAAGGGCTGTGTACAGTTTTGGTCACACCTGAAGCACTGCGCGCAGTTTGTGTCACACCTGAAGCACTGTGTACCGTTTTGGTCACACCTAAAGCACTGTGTACCGTTTTGGTCGTACCATGAATACAGTTTGACCCCCTTATTTGAGGAGGAATGTAATTGCATTCATGACAGTTCAGAGGAGGTTCATTGGATTGATTCCTGAGATCAGGGGTTTCTCTTGTAAAGGGAATTTGGGCAGTTTAGGCCTATATTCTCTCACATTTAGAGGAGATCGAATTGAGAAAAAGAAGCTGGCAAAAGATATTGACAAAGTGGATGGAGAGTGAATGCTTCCTCTTCTGGAGCAATGCAGAACGAGAGCTTTAGCATAAGGGGTAGCAGATTTAAAACAGAGATGTGGAGAAATTATTTCTCTCAAACGGTCATGAATCTGTGAAATTCACTACCCCAGAGTGCAGTGGATGCCGGGACATTGAGTAACTTTTAGGAGGACAGATGTTTAATTAATAACGGGTTGAAGGGTTATGGAGAACGGGCAGGAAAGTGGAGTTGAGGCCAAGATAAGATCAGCCAATACAGCGTTGAGTGGTGGGGCAGGCTCGAATGGCTGAATTGCCCAATCCTGCTCCTAGTTCTTGTGTTTCTGTGCTTCCTCAATTATAATTACCCCATCATAAGTGGCTGTGCCTTCAGTTACCTAGACCCTAAGCTTTGAATAACCTCCTGACACCCCTCCACCTCTCTAACTTGGTTTCCTCTTTTAAGATGCTCCTTACGATCTATCTCTTTGATCAAGCTGTTGATCATCTGAATTATTTCCTCATGTGGCTTTGTATCGTACGTTGATAAACAATGCTTCTATGAAGTGCCTTCAGGCATTTTAATATGTTAAATATAATACATAAATAATAATCTGTTGTTCATGTTGTTTTGGATCTTTGTTAACCTTTCCATCAGGTTTTGCTCTCCTATTTTACATCACTTCTGGGTTCCACCACTCCATTACTTTGCAGAGTGATGATCCCTGCTTTGCAACCTAGGTTTCATTGTGATGACATGATCAATAATCAAATAACAAATCAAATCTGACTTGTGATTTTTTTTTTTTTAGCTGCTGTAAACGTCTTATACCTTCCCAAGATCACACCCGTCCTTGAAACTGGAAGGGTGGCACACAATGGTCGAAGTTTTCCAGACCTTCTCGCTGGTGGGACCTTCCGGTCTCGTCGATGGCCAATCCCTGCAGTTCGCTCCCCAGCAGCGGAGGGTGCTGGGCAAGTGAAGCACCGTGGACATCGGCGGTCCTGGAAGATCCCACCGCCGTCCAATGGCGGACCGCCTCTGCTGCTGAAAAATATGCTGCTGGGGGAGTGGGGAGGGGGTCTGGAAAATCCCACCTTCCATGTCATTTTACACTTAAGAAGTGTAAAGTGACTTCTTTAAGATGACTAAGAAAATGACTAAGAACTTCTTACTGTGCTCACCCCAGTCCAACGCCAGCATCTCCACATCATTTTACACTTAAATAGCAAGCAAATTCACAAGAGAAAAACAAAAGCTGAAATAAAAATGCAACTATATATATATATATATATATATATATATATATATTAATCCTACGTACATATTCCTTCAAGTAATAAAAGATTGGAGGGCAGCATAGTGGCACAGTGGTAGCACTGCAGCCTCACGGCGCCAAGGTCCCAGGTTCGATCCCGGCTCTGGGGCACTGTCCATGTGGAGTTTGCACATTCTCGCCGTGCTTGCGTGTGTTTCGCCCCCACAACCCAAAGTTGTGCAAGGTAGGTGGATTGAACACACTAAATTGCTCATTAATTAGATAAAATGAATTGGGTACTCTAAATTTTTTTTAAAAAGTAATAAAAGATTGGGATCTAAAAATATAAGCTTCAAAATTTGAAAAATAAACTTAATTATCGTGTAGAAAATTCTGGAGTAGAATGTTAATGGTCTTTTTTCCTGTTTTAACTTCAGTGAACGGTTGGCAGGAACTCTACAAAAATGGCTCATATTGCCTTTTCAAGCGATTCTGTCAATATACTTTAAAACATAATGGTGGGAGATTGAGACCATCCCTGTGGAAGTTGTTAACCGTCTCATGCAGCTTATCGCACTTTTTGAGATTTACAGGAAACAATTCAAAACCTACAATCGTTGGCTCATTTGTCATTTTTCTCTCTCTCTCACACATACACATACACACACACTCACACATGGAAAAAAGGCACACAGTTTCCCTGTTCGAAACAAAACACAGATTCTCTCATTTAAAAATAGGCATTGTCATGATATGCAGACATGCAGATAATGATATACAGACAGGCAGCTAATGAACACAGAGAACAGGACATGACCAATGAGCAGGCAGGGCACTCAGGGGTGGTATCTCACTAGAAAAGGCATGAGGCACTCACACTCCGCCTCTTTCCACTGATGAACATCGACAGAGTGAGTCAGGGTGTATGTACAGTATCACACCTCCAGCATGTGGCTAAGAGCTAGTCTGGTTCAGTCAGACAGAGTAACCACACTTAGGTTAGCAGAGAGTCGATCTCATAGAAACTGTGCTGACTGTGCTATTGGTTCAATAAATCAGATTGAACTAACTTCAAGGTCTGGAGTATCTTTTGGTTAAAGCTGCATCCAGTTGCAGCCTGCATTATCCCAGAGTACATAACACATCAGGCATGCCCTTTCCTCCTGTGTTTTTTCATGAATTAAAACCAGTAAATATTAATGTTACCAAAATAAAGAAATTTGAAATCACCCTTTTTCATTTTTTTTTCAAATATGAACAAAATTGGACAGAAATGGATAGAAGCTAAAGAAAAAAAACATTCTCTCCGTGAGTCGATTGAATGGTATTGATAAATTCTGGGACATCAGATACATTGCACACGCTCAGACTTCACAATTTAAATTCAGCGACAAAACCATAACTCTGGACATGAAAAAAAAACAAGCTCAACATCAAAACTTTTGGGAAAAATCAGGGCCTTTATGTTATGAATAAAAAAAATAATCAAAAGACACAAAGGGTAATTTGATAGACAAGATGAATTTTGAATGGGATATGTGTATTTTTAAAAATTTATTTTTAAACCATTTTTTAGACATTTGATTATTAAATGACAGCAAAATATTTTGGTGAGAATTTTATCGAAGTACCTTGAAATATTTGCGTGGGCCTGGTGGATGAAGTGTGCAGTCAGTGTGGCGGTAGAGAATTATGAAAACTCAGAGATGTGGGCATGGGAATTTATCATGTCAAAAGTTTTGACGCAAAAAGTATGGCAAATGTATAGTAAAAAGAAGTCAGATTTTGCAGACTAGAATACAGGAAGACATATTGTACAATATCGGTAGATATGTGAAACATAGAAATTAGGAGTAAGAGTAGGCCATTCGGCCCTTCAAGCCTGCTTGCCATTCATTATGATCATGGCTGATCATCCAACTCAATTGCCAGTTCCTACCTCTCCCCCATGTCCTTTTATCCCTTTAGCCCCAAGAGATATATCTAACTCCTTCTTGAAAACATACAATGTTTTGGCCTCAACTACTTTCTGTGGTAGAGAATTCAACAGGCTCACCACTCTCCGGGTAAAGTAATAGCTCCTCGTTGCAGTCCAAAATGGTTGATCCCGTATCCTTCGATTGTGACCCCTGGTTGTGGACTTTCCCACCATTCGGCTACATCCTTCCTGTATCTGCAGAAAATACTGAACAATCTCAGCAGGTCTGGCAGCATCTGTGGAGAGGGAAGGGAGCTAGCATTTCGAGTCTAGATGACTCCTTGTGAAGACTGCTCCTGCACTCGAATCCTCTTGCTATGAAGGCCAACACACCAATTGCCTTCTTTACCACCTGTTGCACCTGCATGCCTACCTTCAGCGACTGGTGTACAAGGACACTAAAGTCTCAGTGCACTTTCCCCTGTCTCTATTTATAGCCATTTAGATGAATTACTATTTATTCAGTATTCTTTTAAAATAGAAATGTAATAGTCTTTTTGTCACCTTGTACAGTATTATTCTTTTCAAATGATATAAGATCTGTGGTTAAATCACATACATACAATATCAAATTTGTTTCATCTATGTAAGATAGCACTTGAACCCCAGTAACGTTCTCATGAGTTGAGCCTTTAATCCTCTAAGCTGCAGTTGGGGGAAAGAAAAGCAAACCTCCCAACACCAGCAAGTAACAACTGTAACTATAGCAACTCATGGCTGGTAATTACCATTGAGCATTCTGTCAATGCTGCACTCAAAGCACACTGGTGCTATAAGGCTAAGACAATCTAAAGTTAAATACCCTCACATCATTGTCCATGACCATGATGTCTGTCACCCGAGCGACAGCTCTGAATGATTAAACAACCCTTCGCATTGGCAAATAAAGACATACTGCTCATTTGTAAAATAGGCTCTTACATGTATCACAACACCCTGGGCTAGGGTGCGGTCAATTCCAGCCCACTTGTCCCGGAGATGCAACACAGATGAAGTTAGATTTTATTTAGATACCCGAGGTCCTTGGTTGAGCCTAAGGTTTGCAACTTTAAAATACAAATAAACTTTTATTATCTACAGTATTATAATTAAATGGACAGAAAAGCAACCCTGTAATTATAACAATGATTTATTTACAGAATCTAAACACATTAACAGAGCTCTTGATGTTGAATTAATTGCAAATATTTTTTAATGCTGAATGGACAGAACCGAGCTATAGAAATACCTACACTCCTGATGGAATAGTCTGGTTTCTCAAGAAAACAATACAATGGCACCTTCACAACAGAGTAGAACAAATTGTATCAGATGAGGTGTGGATAGCTTCATAATTTGCAGAAAATCATTAAATCTCAAAGGTTTGCAAGGGCATGAACTTATCATATCTTATTGGGAATGGCTACATCTGATTCTGAGAGAAAAGATGTTGGATTTACACACCTTTATAGTTTTCTCTAAAGTCCACTCAAAGTGTGGTGAGTGCCAGATGGTCTAAATAATGTGTAGCCAAGCAAATGGCGTGTTGAGATAAGTTTAGATCCGCCAGCTGGACTTTACCCCATGATTCTGCCTAAATTCAGCCCAAATTGCAGTGGAAATAATGGAAACATTGTCAATTGTGTTTAAATGTATGCATGTGGTCTGTATTAACTGGGGATTCATTTTAGCCCTGTAAATGGACACAAATTTAAAATTTGGTTGTTGGTTAGGAGGTATATGCTTGCATTGTGTAATTCTGCAAATAAATATAGAATAGTGAAAAGATTGGCTCCAGTTTTATACTTCAAACAGTCACAGTGAATGATTTTCTAAAGGTGAAGGTTGGAAGCTAAGGAAACAGAAAACAAATAGAACACTACAATCTTAGCAGCTATCCTGCTAAACAACAGAAAACAAGTAGAAATTGTTAGCATATGATGATCCTCTTAAGAGTCCGAACCATAGGACCAGTGAAAGAATGAAGTGGATATGAGGACACCTGTCATGTTCCTACTCAAGAGGAAATAAAGGGCGGGATTCTCCCTTCTGACGGCAGAGTGTTCCGCCATCGTAAAAGCCGGAGTGTTTAACGATGGCGTCATCGAACTGCTAAGTGTAGCAATCCTCTGCCCGACAGGAAGCCAGCACGGCACTGGGGCGACTCATACCGCTCCAGCTGCCGATACCGGCGGCAAACATGCGCCGCTGGTCTGCCCATGCGTGCTGCGGCCAGCGCAAACTCGCGCATGCACGGTAGCTTCCTTCTCCGCGCCGGCCCCGACGCAACATGGTGTAGGGCTACAGGGGCCGGCGCAGAGCAAAAGAGGCCCCCACCAGGAGAGGCCGGCCCGCCGATCGGTAGGCCCCGATCGTGGGCCAGGCCACGGTGGAGGGCCCCCCCTCCGGGTGTCGAGATGGATGTCCATCAGATAGATGGTGAGGAAGGTTAGAAACTGCTGCTAAAGTTATGGAATGAAATTGATAAGAAAGATGGTCTATCAGATGTTATTTTAAAAAACATACAGTTGTTTCATGGCAGACCATCTTATGGACTTCAGAGTTTCATCAATATTTTATACAATTTGGGGACCCATGCATCAGTACTGTCTTTTTAACTGTTTGCTAGGGTATCTCATATGGGCAGGTTCCTGATTTTAACTGGTATTCGACTGTTGGAGAGGGAGATCGGCTGCCAATTGCCTTGAAAGATTTCTGTGGAAACAGGGCCATTTCGGGGACAAATGGGACATTTTGTTGTGACGCAAGGAGTACAGGAGTCACGATTGCTAGATTTCAAAATAGTCCGAATTCTGGATGCAGCTGTCAATACAATTGAAGAGAGGCAAATTGAGGCTGAAAGTACCTTGAGCAGATCTGGCCATTTCAGCAGAAGGGAAGAATTGAAACAGCAATAATAAGCAAATAAATCCCAGGAATGCCGAGGGAAGAGGAATAAGTACTTCAGATGTGACTCAAAACATCATTATGCAATGAAATATCCAAATTAGAGAGACAAGATCCTTTAAAGTAACACATGCTGAGGAGAAAACTGAGGAAATGGGTGAAGATAATAAATCTGAGCAGATTATAATGGTTAAAAGAGGTTTTGATCTTGTGATGAATATGGCAGTGCTTGGATTAGTTGGGGAAGGGTCGAATGGCTCCCCTATTTTCACTCATCATCTGACCGTAACTGGATTTTTTTGTTTTCAAAGAATAGACTTATCAAATCAGTAAGCACTTAACTCTTTATGTTTTGTGATCATAAGAGAACCAATAAGTCAGGTTTTCTTGAGTTTAACAGATGTTATGGACAGGAGGGGGTTAATTTATATATCTCTTGTTTCTCTTCTCACCACCTGTCCGCAAACAGAAGGGTGTTTTGATTTTGATTTCCCGTTTTTTATAAGTGGAGGGGTACTTCCCTACCCCATTAGCTTTGGTCTGATCCCAATTTTTATTAACAATCCCACAGCAAACTCAAGATAGGGTCATCTCAGAGGGTTAGTTTACTCGCACACAGTCGAAACATGGGAATCACTACACATCCCCATGTGCATTCATACAATAGATGAGGTCTAGAGAAAGAGAATTACAGGACAAAGATCACAAAGCAAATAATTAGTGTTTTATGTGACGCCAGAATCCAGAATCAAAACCAATTAGCACTGCTGCCACAGCGCCAGGGACCCAGGTTCGATTCCAACTTTGATGACTGTCTGTGTGGAGTTTGTCCATTGTTCCCGTGTCCGTGTGGGTTACCTCCGGGTGCTCCTGTTTCCTCTCACAGTCCAAAGATGTGCAGGTTAAGTGGATTGGCCATGCTAAATTTCCCCTAAGTATCCAAACGTTAGATGGGGTTACAGGGACAGGGCGGGGTTTGGGTCTGTGTCAGGTGGTCTTTCAAATGATCGGTGCAGACTCGATGGGCTGAATGGCCTCCTTCTACACTGTAGGGATTCTATGATTCCATGATTCCTTCACAGATGTTGGAAGATTGAAAACTGATATTGGATAGTTTATTTTTCCACTTCGCCTGACGTCCAAGATGAGATTGGTATGCAGAGATGAAGTAATCTTGTAGGTGATGGTATAGAAGCTCAAAAGTTCCAATACAGAAAGTATAGGCGGCAGGGTCAGGCATTCAAAGCTGGAAATACCCCTTGTTTTGTGCTACTGCTTTGTAGCTGGGAGATGGCAGGCTGAGGTTTTCAGCTCCACAAGCCAATATTATAGGTTCTTTCAACAGTAGGTGGGAGGTGGTTTGGGGTTCATGTTACATGTCTCTTACCTCTCCAGTTTTGTTTTGACAAAGTGTATACATTCCTTTGTCTGGATTCTTGCGATTGCTAATGTACCAACAATTAAGAATTACAAAGGAAGGTTGTAGGGCTCTTTGTCCTAGCAAACCTGTAGACTAGTGCAATCAGGCCTGGTTTGTGGAAAGTTGATGGCCTTTTTATAATTCCCTTTGAATTTGACCTCTTTGGTCCACAGTATCAGTAACATCTCTATAAAAGAGGGTGTCATAGGGAATGGAAAGACCCTGATAACATAAGAAGTTATGATGGTAAGACAGTCCGTTGTGATGAAGGCCCTGGGGAACAAAGCCATGAACTGCAGGCCGATGGCTTTCTTGTTCCATTTCCTCTCATTTCCATGTGGACATTGACCACTAATCAACCAGAATAATCCATGTTTCGGAATCATCAGACTGCTGTGTTGGCAGCTTTCAGATTACCAGGGTTGAACGTGCAGAATAAGATAGTAACTGCATATTAAGAAAGAACTCCCCCTCCTTCAGTTCATGGAAAGGAGGGGCTGTCAGTTGGGACTTCCAACACGACATGAGGTCCAAGAATTTTTCTTAGTACTTATGAGAAACCTACCAGTCCATACAACTCAAATGCCCATCCTTTTGGTTCACAAATTCTATGGGGAAGGTCGTAATAATATCTGAGGCCTGTCTCATGAAGTACTAATGAGTGTTTCTTTCTATGGTGGTGAACTATTCCTCGAACATAATCAAAGAGTCATCTGAGGCTGCCTGGAAAGATTCAATACAAAAGTAAAATCAGAAGAGTGGCAATTTTAACCGCTACAAAATAATTATCATTGTTATTTCTCTTAATCAGATGGGTTGCAGGCAGGTCTTCCAGCAAAGAACTTGTGTAAGTCCCACCCACATAGCCTTTGGAGGGAACACAGTCTTTCAAAGAACTGACAGGCAAAGAATTTTCCGCAAACCCTGTTGGGTGGTTTTCTACATCCATGAAACCAACGAGCTTCTGCAGTGCCTCAGTCTGAGACTCTTCCTCTTCAATATTCTCACGCTCCCCTATATACACAGGAAACCAGGGATTCTCATTATGAAATCTATTGCTTCAGTCTAAAATGTTACTTATACTACAATCCGGTCTCAACAGCAGTAAAATCTTCACAGAAGTCCCAGAGCAGCAAACATTAAAAATTTGAAGTTCAGATAGCACAGCGCATAGATCACGACAGTCCATATCTCAGAGGCAACACGGTAATGCACACACCATTCACCCCAGGGATCAAATCCCAATGCCAACCTGGTCCATTTTACTGTATTCAGTACTCCAATATCATGTGATAGGAGGAAAAGAAATAGTCCAATTCGTATGCACATTAAGACTATTTGTTAATCTCGCTCCGAGAGTTTTGGTTGTTAGGAAACTATAACCTCAAGACTAATTTGTATTCTGATTACAAAAATGAGGATTAATTTATATTCTCATTAGGCAAAAAAATGAGAATTAATGGATTAGCAGGATAACAAAAAAAGATAATTGAGCTTAAGTATTCTGTAATGGGTTCAACAGACAGCAAGTTAAAGATAATTCTTCTATTTCTGGATAGACAGCTTTCCATCTTCTCCAAAACAGATAAGTTGTGAGAGGCATATTTGTCAATTATACCCTTGCCTTGTTTACTTTGATTGAATTTAAAATGGAATGGCATTGAACAATTATTTATTGATAGACCCCGAACATTTTAAATAAATCAGCCAGTAAGATGGTAAATTATGAAAGGCTTTATCACAAGGCCTTCTTCCATCAAGGACACTATAAACATTCCATTTAGCCCTTATGGCAGATGTTACTTATTATGTATCCTCAGAGAACATAAACCATCATACATTCAACAAATATCCTTACAGCTAAAGTGATGAGCAGAGCCATGATAGGGTTCCCTTTCCCTCACTTTCCAGACCGTCCCCCAACCTCTCCTTTTTACATTCCAAAGGGACTATTCACTCTGCAACAGCCTTGCGTCACACCCAACACGCTCCCCAGGACACCTTCCTGTTCAAGTACAGGAAGTGTAGCCCCTGTCCTTTCACCTTATTTACACTATGCAGTACCCAAAACAGGTAATACAGCAGTTCACAAAACAGGTAATACAGCGCCACGCTAACCAGCAGCGAAGGGCCTCCAACTGGCTGGCACGAGTTGGCGCATGCGTGGGAGCGCCTTCCTGTTCTGGCGCATGCGCAGAACCGCTGGCATGATCCCTGTGCATGCTCAGTGGGTTTCTTCTCCACGCCAGCCATAGCAGAGCTTCACACAGGCTGGCGTGGAAGGAAATAGTGCCCCCATGGTACAGGGCTGCCCGCAGATCGGTGGGCCCCAATCGCGGGTCAGGCCACTGTGGCGGGTCCCCCTGGGGCCGGATCCCCCCCCCCCCCCCGAGGACTCCGCAGGCTGCCCTCAGAGCCAGGTCCCGCCGCTAAGGACCTTATGCAATTCACGCTGGCGGGACAGGCCGAATACGGGCTGCTGCTCGGCTCATTGGGGCCCGGAGAATCGCTGGGGTGGGGGGGCTGCCAACCGCCCCCAACCAGCGCAACGTGATCCCCGCCTCCACCAAAAAACCCGGCACCGGAGAATTCAGCAGCCGGCGTTGGAGTGGCGGGGCAGGATTCACGCCGCCCCCCTGGCGATTCTCTGACCCAGCGGGGGGGGGTCGGAGAATCCTGCCCCTGAACTTGAGCTTCTGGTGGCTTGCTGTTTTAATTTCCTGCCCTACTCCCACTCTGACCTCAAACTCCGATGCTAGTCCAATATCAATGCTTGCCCGACCTCAACATTGACTTCAACAACTCCAGGTCCTGAGCATTGCTCCCATGTACCTGAACAGAAGGCTATTTGTAGTGATTTTGTTGTCATTTACACCTCCTCCTATCCCATGTTTTGTTTCTTTACGTGTCCCACATCTTTTTGTCTTGCACCATCATCCCTTGTATCATTCAAGCACTTCTGCCCTCGATCTTGTCATATACCTTAATTCCCTTCACTACTCTCACCACCACTTTTAACCGGGCTTCGTACCTGTTTATGAACTGTTCTTAACTTCTTCCAGTTCTGAAGAAACGATGGACGTGATTGAGCAGGTCCATTAGGCGCAGTGCAAATCCCGTAATGGCCACTGAATCTCGTGAGAGGCCTAAAAATGGGATTTACACCGATGAGATTTCAGATCGAGATCTTTCCAGTTCCTCTCCGATGACGCGATCAGAAGGGTGTGAACCTGATCAGCCTGAATTTGGATGCATTATCATTGACTTAGCGGGTTTAATGCCGCATCTTCAGCCTTCATCGAATCTTCCCACCTGCCAGCCATGAGGAAATGTTGCCACAAATCACTACAGCTCTGATCTCCAAGAGGGAGGAAGGTGAACACCATGTCAAAGGTGGGAGGCGGGACACTGCTGGTACATGGGCCAGGCTGATCAGGTGATGCCCCTGCAAATAAAGGGATATGGTATTGGTGCATGGCCAGGGCAATGGTTTGGGATACACAGAACTCACTTTGATTTGGGTAATGTGGATGAATGTGCAGTGGCTGCTCACTTACCTCCCGTTCGCCCACCTCACACCCTGCACCTCCCTTGTGAGCTCCAGGGCTCTCTCCTCGAACGGGGTCATGCTCTTCCACTCCTTCAGCCCCCTGCCCATCTCTGCTCGCCTGGGGTGGCTGTGAGCAAGCTTCACATGCAGGAACACAAATATGGATGACATTAGCTGGCTGCCTGGTGGGTCAGATGTTGACGTAACCTGGCATTTGAGGGCACAGCGCATGAGCAGGGAGGGGCTGTGAGGACGGGAGTCCTGGCCGGGGGTGGGGGAGGGGGGCGGGAGGAAGCTAGTGCGAGGTCATGTGCTGGGGCACTGCTGGATGGCAGCACGTGGGGTTGAGGTGGCATTCCAGGGATGACAGCAAGGTGGAGTGCAGAGAGGATACAGGCTGCATTTACCCTGGCAGAACAGAGCAGATCTGCTCATAGGTTTGCAGTGTTGCACCCCCATCCTCTTGTGGAGCATGCTGGCACTGACCAGTGCTACCACTGTCTCCCAGGTGGGGTTTGTGAGGGTATCCGGAGAGTAGATTGTTGCTCTTCTCTCCACCACAGCATTCGACAGTCTGGTTGGGGCCTCCGCTGTGAAGAGTAGAGCTGGCTTCCTCGCTGCCATCCTCCTGGAAATAATGGCAGCAAGTGCTGTGGAGCCATTTAAAAGCAGCACCCCTCGATTAAAGTACTCAGATGACCCCTGGGGGAGGGGGGGGGGGCAATCAGATGTTTCACACCATAGGCGCGTTGAGAATTTTTTTCTCCCCCAAAGTGCCTAAGATTTGCAATCCGGATTGCAACACCGTGGCGGACGAGATTCACATCGGTCTTTGCATCGAAACTGATACTTAGCCAACATTTGGGGAAATTGCACCCATCAATTATAATTCTCTCACCACTTGTACTATCTGACCTGCCCAATGCTTCCAGCATTTTCGATTTCAGGCTGACAGTTTTTGCTTTTAGCCATGTTTTTCTTTGTTTTGCTTCCTCGCGTCATTATTTAACCCGAATATTCCACTATTGTTGGCTGATCATTATCACTCTCCTTTCCTCAGCTTGTGTCCTCCAGACCTTTCTCCAGTACCATGCGTACAAATCATGTGGCACTGCACTTCTGCTTGTTGGGATTAACATACGGCTATTGCATCATTTCCCTCATCACTGAGTGCAATGAGTGAAATAAATATTTTTCATGACCAGTTTCCTTTTCCCAAAAAACTTTTACCTCCATATCAAATGGAATCAGCTGCCTTTTTGTCTGGAGGCTTTATCTCGCAGAAATAATAATGTTGTAATTATTGCTTCAAGCAATTGTCTAGTTCAAAGTTATTCTATGTTTTGTGCTGAAAAAGCATATATTTATACTAATTGTCTTAATTGCAGGTTATTTGTCAACAGAGATGTTAATTATTATGTGTCTAAAATTGGAGCAGACTGTACTTTTTTATGATCTGCATATCAGTATTATTGTATTGTTTCTTCTTTGATTCCATTCATTTCCTCCAAATACGAAATGTTGCTATGGCAACTCCTGTGGCTCCTATCGAAGTCTGCCTTTTTGTGAGATTTGTAGAATATTCTTCTTCCAGTTCTACTCAGGTCTACTCCCCCGTCCCCCGGGCCAGACCTCCTTAATGCATTGATGACTGCACTGGGGAATCTATCAGCTCCTGTACTGAATTGAAAAATGTCATCAACTTTGCTTCCAATTCCTACACTTCCCTCGCTGTCACATTGTCCATCACAGACTGTTCCCTTCCTTGACTTCTCTAACAGTAGTCATGATATGCTCATGTCCACAAGTTCCTTGGCTACGTTTCCTCCTACTCTGCCTCCAGTAAGAGCCCACTTCGATTCCCCCAGTTTTTCCCCTCTGTCACATCTGTTCTGATAACGTCACCTCCCATGCAATACTTCCGATGTGTCTTCCTTTTCCCTCAACTGGGGATTCCAAACTCCCCGAGGCGGCCCTCCACAAACCACTACCACTGCACTTGACAGGGTCTCAATTGTGTCTGTTCTATTTCCCTCCCACCCAGAATCAGATTGGTGTTTCCCGTGTCCTTACCTATTGCCCCACCAGCCTCTACTTATTATCCAACCCCATTCCCATGACCTCCAAAGTGATATCGCCACTAAAACATACCTACCATTTATGCAGTAGGCTAGGCACTACTTACATTACAATATAAGGGCGCCCATTATAATGGGGGCCTGTTTACTTCAGTTAGCTGGACAGCTAGTTTGTGAGGCAGAGCAAGGCCTACAGCACCGGTACAATTCCCATACCGGCTGACGTCATAATCTTGCCATTTGCCGAAGGTGTGGAGGTCAAATCACCACCAGTCAGATCTCCCCCTCAAAGGGGAAAGTAGTTTGTGGTCATCTGGGACTATGGCAACTTTACTTTTACTTACATTACAACAGCCTAAGCTAACGATGGCTATAATCTACAAATACTAGGCTATTTTTCCCTTTGTGAACTGTCACGGGAGTGTCCCTTTAAGAAATGTTTTTGTCTTATCACATGGCTTCAATGATGTCAGTGTGTAGGTGGAGCTGGGCTCTGGCTCTGTGGGTTTTACTTTTGCTTTGAGCTTTGGACTGGGTTTTGAACTGCACAGGTTAAAAGAAGTGTCTCTCCATCTTCATTTTAAAAGCCGTTTCCAGAGTACTTGATAACTTAAAAGAGATAATTGCTTTCTGGAAGGAATTCAAATCTGCTGCTTGAAAAGGGGAACAGAGTATCAATAACAAGTCTTATACCAGTGAGAATGCCGTGTGATGGGCCACACCTTTAAAAAGGGGTTTCTGGTTTTACTTGGAATTTGTTATTGAATTGGAACAGTTGACAGGGAATTTATTAAGTGTTATACATAGATTAACGTAGCTGTGTAAGGTTTTTCTGTTTGTAGTTGATAATAATTCTTACTGTGTGTGTTTATACAAATGTTAACTAAATTTGTAGAATAAAGCTTGTTTTTTGATTAAAAGCGTCTAAGAACTCTGTTGAATAACACCTGAAAGGCAGGCTCTTGTGCTCATTGTAACCAAAATCAATAAACAGTTATAGGTCAGGTGAACTCCATAATATACTTTGTAGTTTTCTAAACCCTGGCCCATAACACAACTCTCACACACCTTAAGCACATTACAGCCTTCCTGACTTCAGTAACGAGCTCAACAACTTTGCATTATGATTCTGCCTTTTATTCTATTTTTGGATGGAAGTTGTTCGTGATGATTCTGTTTTGCCTTGTTGCACCTCCTGCGGCGCAAACTTTAATTTCTTCATTTGCCCCATCACCATCTCCTTTTCCCTTGCGCCCTCGTTCCTTTTGTCACTTACTGACCCTAAATCATCGAGTATCTGGATTGTTGGAAACCGAAGGCACCCTGGAAAATGCACTACGGAACACCTCGCAAGTCCCGAACCACTGACCTCTGCGGGAATTGCCCGGGAAAGTTGAGCTTCCGATGGTCAATTCCCCTGCTTCCCAAGATCCTCCACAAAAGTCTCCAAATCTGAGTTAGAGTCAAAGACTTCAGGCAGTGTGTTAATGAACACTTACAAGGATATGGCATAGAGTACCATAACAAGGAGTCATGGCCTAACAGCTGGATCGAAGGTACACTCCTCATTTCTGAAGAAGCCAGGATTAGAAGTCACAGCCAGAAATCTGTTGTGGCACAGACGAGTAGGATCAGAGCATCAATTGACTGGTGCTTCTCCAAAGTTTCGGGTCACACTCTCCTGCATTTCACCCTTCCCTGGAGCTTTCATCTTTTTATTTCCCTCTCCCCGCTTCGCTGCCTTTGGACTTTCTTAGAACTTGTTCCATTTCTAACTTTCCAAGTTCTGACGGAATGTCATGAACCTGAAACATTAAGTCTCTTTCGCCAGAGGATTTGTCGAACATTGTTATAACCTGCCTGCTTACCACTGGCTGGGGACGAATGGCAATCCCACAATCCTTTGGGAGTATGAGCTTCCCCAATGAGGAGGGCAGAGAAATCATTAGCAGATTCCCTGCATAAATAAAGCTGGCCAGTTTGCAACCGGCTAGAGGAGAGTGAGCAGCAAGGAGTTGCTGCTGCTGTTGTATATATATGTTATTGTAAATAAATGTTATTTCTTTCTATCCTACAACTCATGCTGGATTTTTCGTGGCCCTCACAAAAACATGTTGACTGTTTCAAGCATTTCCTGCTTTTATCTGTTATTGTTTTGTGATTCTGATCATATTCTGTCAAATGGTCGATTTAATGCTGATGCAGTGTCACGTGCAGCTTAATGGTTTGCATCTCTGAGCACGAAAGACAGCAGTGTATTTTAAGTAAAAATAGCACATAAAAATTTTACACACATTTAATTTTCACAGAATCACAGAATTGTTACGGTTCAGAAGGAGACCATTTGACCCATCGTGTCTGCACTGGTCCGCCAAACAAGCGTTATGGCTTAGTGCCATTCCCCAGCCTTTTATTCATACCCCTACACATTATTTTTATTCGATTAATCACCTGATGCCCTCTTGAATGCCTCAATCGAGACTGCCTCCACCACATCGCCAGGCACAACATTCCACGCCCAAACCACTTACTGTGTGAAAATCTACCTACTTGGTAAAGATGGATGCAATGTATTTATTTAATATCTCAGCCGCGTTTCCTGCCTCCACGTGTAAATTCCTTTTTAGATTCTGAATAGGTCCTACTCCTCTTTTCACTCCCCTTTTACTATGTATATGCCTATGTTGGCTGATAGTCCTATCTCTCAATCCCTTCTCTGACATGTTTTTTTCACCTCCCCTCTGAACCTTCTGTATTCCTCTTGGCTCTCAATTGTATTTTTCTTCCTTATCTTAATTTCCATCTCCTTTTCCATCCAGGAAGCTCTGGATATGTTTGCCCTACCTTTCCCCTTTAAGGGAATGTACCTTGACTATGTCCAGCCCATTGTTCAGCTACAATTTTCCCCTCCAATGTTTTGTTCCAGTCGAACCAGCCCAGTTCCCTTCCTGCCTCATTGATATTGGCTCTTCACCAGTTAATTATTTTTGCTCTGAATTGCCTCATATCATTTTATGTCATCTTTTTAAACCTTTTGATACAATGATCACTGTTTCCTAAATGCTCCCCCACTGACACTTGACGTACCTGACTCACGTAATTTCCGAGAACGAAAAGTGCATCCTTTTTTGTTGGACTGGACACATATGGCTGTAGAAAATCTTTCTGAGCACAATCACGGAACTTGTGACCCTCTCTGCCATTTACATTGCCACTGCCCCAGTCTACATTTGGGTAATTAAAGACCCCATTATAGCTACTCTATAACATTTGCACTTCTTTGCAATTTCCCTGCATATTTGTTCTTCTGCATCCTACTCACAAGTTGCTAATCTATAGACTACACTGAACAAGGTAATTCCTGTGTTTTTGTTTCTTAGTTCCACCCAAATTGATTCTGTCCTTTGAACCCTCTGCGACATCCTCTTTCTCCAGCACTCCAATGCTCTCCTTGACCAATACCACCACCTCATCTCTTTTCCTATCTTTCCTGAGCACTTTGAACTTACCAATATTTAACACCTAGTCCTGGCCTTTTCTGGGCCAGGTCTCCTTCTATCGCCACAGCATTATATTTTCACAATTCAATCTATGCCTGTAGCACCCCAATATTATTTACTACATTCCATACATTCACAGTAATGACATAGGAGCAGAATTAGGCCACTCGGCATATCGAGTTCTGTTCCGTCATTCAATCATGGCTGACATTGTTCACAGACCAATAGGATTGAATCTTGACACAGGTCCATATGCATTTGAAAAGCTCCGCTTGCCATAACTCCTCAGTGCAGGAGGAGATTGGGACACCGTATCATAATGGCTTCCCGAACCCCCCCCCCCCCCCCCTTCGTCCCCCCACCCGTGATACAAACCTCCCCCCAAAGCCCCACAATGGGTGGGATTCAGATTGCGATGTCTTGCAAGATCCCATTAGATCTCGCAAGACATGGTGAGCCGGGTAGATCCCAGAAGAAACCTCTCCCAGCATCCACCAACCGCGTTGCACCCCCGTTTGACCAAACGGGAGCATGACGAGGCGGGTAGTTCACACCCAGGATCTTTTTCCCGTTGATAGGATGATGAATTCCTTGCACATTCCAGGAAGATTGTTTAAAATTAGCTTTTTCCATTTCACAGTCTACAAGAAGAAAAATATGATAGGATTTTCGAGTCACATTTGGACGCGCACCAAAACACACCTTTCCCATCTCAAGTTACACAGGGACACCATAACATCTTTATAGTATTCTTTTTTTCTGACTTTAGAGTACCCAATTCATTGTTTCCAATTAGGGGGCAATTTAGCGTGACAAATCCACCCAGCCTGCACATCTCAGGCAAGGCTAGGGGAGGTGGGGTCTGCCTGCTAATCAACACCTCCTGGTGCCTGGATGTAGCAACACTGGCGAGTTTTTGCTTCCCAGACCTAGAATACCTGACGCTAAAATGCCGCCCCTACTACCTTCTGCAGGAGTTCAGCTCCATTATCCTGACGGCAGTTAACATCCCACCCCATGCGAACGTGAAAATCGCACTGGACGAAATATTCACCACGACAAATAGCCTTGAAATGAAACATCCCGAGGCTTTGTTCATTGTAGCTGGGGACCTCAATCAGGCCAAGCTCAAGAGTGTACGACCAAGGTACCACCAACACGTCACCTGTTCCACCAGCGCCCCAAACATCCTGAACCACTGCTACACAAATATCAAACAGGCCTACCGCTCTATCGCCCGCCCACACTTTGGCAAATCTGACCACAAGGCTGTGCTCCTGCTCCCGGCTGATAAGCAAAAACTGAAGTGGGGGAATCCGTCAAAGAAAGTTGTGCATTGTTGGTCTGAGGAATCGGATGACCTCCTACGGGACTGCTTAGAGTTAGTGGACTGGCCAGTATTTAAAAACTCTGCGACCAGCCTGAACGAGTATGCCACCACTGACTTCATTTGTAAGTGTGTAGAAGACTGTGTGCCAAAGAAACAAATCCGTATGTTTCCCAACCGGAAATCCTGGATGAACAGGGATATCCACTGCTTGCTGAGGTCTGAGGCGTTCAAGTCAGGTGACCCTGACCTGTACAAAAAAGCCAGCTTTGATCTAAGGAAATCCATCAAAGATGCCAAAAGACAGTACCGGACCAAACCCGAGTCCCAGGCTCGCCACACGGATCCCCGCCGACTCTGGCAAGGTCTGCAAGACATAACGGGCTACAAGATGAAGGCATTTAAAATCACCAGCTCCAATGCACCCCTCCCTGATGAGCTCAACGCATTCTATGCACGTTTTGAACAAGAGGTCAGCGAGAACAAGCCCTCCACCCCAGAAGCCTCGGATTAACTTGTATCTGAGATCACCATTCTAGACATCAGAGCAGCCTTCTCGAAGGTCAACCCTCGGAAAGCCACGGGCCCAGATGGGGTACCCGGATGGGCACTCGGGTCTTGCGCAGATCAGCTGGCGGGGGTATTCGCAGACATCTTCAACCCCTCTTTACTACAATCTGAGGTCCCTATCTGCTTCAAGAAGACGACCATCATCCCTGTACCAAAAAAATGCCAAGCAGCGTGCCTCAATGACTATCAACCAGTGGCTCTGACATCCATCATCATGAAGTGCTTCGAAAGGTTAGTCATGGCACGAATCAACTCCAGCCTCCCAGATTGCCTTGACCCACTACAGTTTGCCTACCGCTGCAACAGGTCCACAGCAGACACCATCTCCATGGCCCTGCACTCTACCCTGGAACACCTAGTTAATAAAAACACCTATGTCAGATTCCTATTTATCGACTACTGCTCAGCCTTCAGCACCAATCATTCCTACAAAGCTTATCTACAAACACCGTGGCCTTGGCCTCGGCTCCTCCCTCTGCGACAGGATCCTGAACTTTCTAACCCACAGGCCACAATCAGTAAAGATAGGCAACAACACCTCCTCCGCAATCATCCTCAACACCAGTGCCCCACAAGGCTGTTTCCTCAACCCCCTATTATACTCCTTGTAGACCTATGACTGTGTGGCCAAATTCCCATGCAACTCGATTTTCAAATTTGTTGATGACACCACAGTAGAGGGTCGAATTTCAAACAATAACGAGACAGAGTACAGGAATGAGATAGAGAATCTGGTGAACTTGTGTGACAACAAAAATCTCTCCCTCAATGACTATAAAACGATGGAGATTGTCATCGACTTCAGGAAGCGTAGTGGAGAACATGCCCTTGTCTACATCAATGGGAGCGAAGTAGAAAGGGTCAAGAGCTTCAAGTTTTCAGGTGTCCATATCACAAACAACCTGTCCTGGGCCCTCCATGCCGACATTATAGTTAAGAAAGCCTATTGTTTCTCTACTTTCTCAGAAGACTAAGGAAATTTGGCATGTCACCTGCGACTCTCACCAACTTCTACAGATGCACCATAGAAAACATTTTTTCTGGTTGTATCACAGCTTGGTATGGAGCCTGCTCTGCCCAAGACCTCAGGAAACTACAAAAGGTTGTGAATGTAGCCCAATCCATCACGCAAACCAGCCTCTCATTCATTGACTCTGTCTACAATTCCTGCTGCCTCGGAAAGGCAGCCAGCCAAATTAAGGACTCCACCCACCCCGGACATACTCTCTTCCACCTTCTTCCGTCAGGAAAAAGATACCAAAGTTTGAGGTCACGTACCAACTGACTCAAGAACAGCTTCTTCCCTCCTGCCATCAGACTTTTGAATGGACCTACCTCGTGTTAAGTTAATCTTTTCTCTACGCCTTGCTATAACTGTAACATTATATTCTGCAGTCTCTCCTTCCTTCCTCATGTACGATATGCATTGTTTGTACAGCATGCAAGAAACAATACTTTTCACTGTATACTAATACATGTGACAATAATAAATCAAATTAAATCAAATCAAATCTTTGGGTTGTGGGGGTAAAACCCATGCAAACATGAGGAGAATGTCCAAACTCCACACGGGCAGCGACCAGAGCCGGGATTGAACCTGGGACCTCGGCGCCGTGAGGCAGCAGGGCTAACCACTGCGTCACCTTGCTGCTCTTTCTTTATAGAATTCTTTTCTCGGACAAGAGGCCTGTCAGTACCAGCACAGGATTCAGTCAGCATCATACAAACCCCAACATAACAAAATACAAAAAAAGTATGACCACAATAATTCTAAAGGTACATTCCTCAACACAAGTGAGAACCCATACTATTGTTATTATCAGGAGATCAGGGGCGGGATTCTCCCCTACCCAGCGGGGCGGGGGGTTCCGGCGTAATCGAGTGGCGGGAACCACTCCGTCGTCGGGCCGCCCCAAAGGTACGGAGAATGGGGCCAAGCCCTCACCTTCAGGAGCTAGGCCCATGTCGGAGTGGTTTCGGCTCAGCCGGCTGGCGCGAAAGGCCTTTGGCGCCTTGCCAGCCGGCGCCGAAAGGACTTCGCCGGGCGACACATGCGCGGGAGCATCAGCATATGCTGACATCATCCCCACGCATGCGCAGGGGAGGGGGTCTCTTCCGCCTCTGCCATAGTGAAGACCATGGTGAAGGTGGAAGAAAAAGGGTGCCCCCACGGCACAGGCCCGCCCGCGGATCGGTGGGCCCCGATCGCGGGCCAGGCCACCGTGGGGGTACCCCCCGGGGCCAGATCGCCCCCCCCCGCCCAGGAACCCGGAGCCTGCCCGCGCCGCCTTGTCCCGCCGTTCTAGAGGAGGTTTAATCCATGCCGGCAGGCGAGGGTTAACAGCGGCGGGACGTCGGCCCATCAAATTCGGAACACGGCGGGGGCGGGATTCACACCAGCCCCTGGCGATTCTCCGACCCGGTGGGGTTCGGAGAATCGCGCCCACGCTCTTTGACGAAGAGGCGAAGGAAAAAGCCAAATAGGGAATGGGAATCAAATTTCCCTCCCGCATTTTGGATCCACCCGTGAAGATCTAAAACATTCACTCATCTCCGGGAAATAATGTCACTCAATTATATCATGATTGAAGGGAGCAAAACAAACAACCAATATTGCCATTCAAAATATATGGATATGAAGAGAAAAAAATGGATAATTTGTACAGCTATCATGAATAAAAGTCCCTGAGATTCTCCAGGATAAGACGTTCAGTATAGTGCTTAAATATTTGCATCTCCCAATAAACAGGATATATGACAATGTAAAATCAGGCAAAAAAAACATAACGGGGAGAAAGTCCAAATTTCAACGAGCTGCAGATTGTCAGTCTCAGTCTTCACTTGCTAGGGACTTTATAAAGGTCAAGGCACTAGTTGGAATATCCAAACATTTAATTGGGTGATTGGATATCACCTTCATGGCCACAGGATAATACACTTCAGTTGCCTTGAGTGGTTTTCCAACTTCATCGAAGCCTCTACGCTTCAGCTGTGTCGTCGCCAAGCAGATCTCATGTCTCACCGCCTCCTTCTGGCAATCTTTGCAGTTATGAAAGCTAATTATTACGGCCTGGGAAGTCGATTGCCGCTAAGCCTCAAGGACATGATACGGTTCACCCTTTCTAACTTGCAGCACCCAGCTTTCACATCCAGCTGAAGGAAACATGCGAGCCGGCTCTCAAAAAACTTAACAGGCATCGTACCCTCCACTCCTTCTGGCAGACCGATGACCAGGGCATTCTTTCTCTGGCCTCGGATCTCCAGATCTTCCGGGATTTCTGATGTGCCACGTCGCTGGTTCACTAAGGGTTGAATGCGAACGTCGGGCTGAGGGAGCAACATTTCCGACGTTCAGGATTCTTTCCTCCTTTTCATCGAGTCTTTTATTTGTTTTCTGAAGCTCAGTCCCATGAGCACTTAACTTCTGCGTCAACAAGCTGAGTTTATCGTCAATTATTCTGATAATGTTCGCAGTTATCATTTACAGCTCCTGAAAGCACTGGGGCGAGAGCCCGCTCGAGGATCAGGTCACCATATTGAGATAGGCACTCCACCCCAGTTGCATTTGACTGCTCCCTTTTATTGCGAACCTTTTTGGGATTCCACAGCATTCTTTCTCCAACGCTTAACCACAAATATTCTAGGGGCGTCCTACAGAATTAGGCAACCGCGTGCCGCGCAAACAGGGTAAAAGAAGGATTTAAAAATGAGTAACGCCAGAGCCTGTGGAAAAGCTACTGTTCCCATGCACGCATCATGTGGATCCCCCACGGTTTAGGATTTTTGACATCGTTGTGTGTAGTATTTTGTACATACGGGCACATATTCTCTGATCGCCCAATGTGTGTTTCTCGACGGTGCTCCGTACACTGGCGGCGGGATTCTGAACTCCCCCCCCCACTTGTAATGGGATTTCCCATTGAAGCCACCTCACATCTCCGTAAAACCGGTGGGCGCTGCCAGCAGGAAAAGTGAATGACAACGGCCGGAGAATTCCGGCCAAGATCACTTCTCACACACTGAGAAATGAAGGAAACATTATTGACTGTATATTTTATACGATAAAATATCAAGAATAAACTCAAAAATAAACTACAATTAACAGAAGCAACTATTCATATGAGCCAGAAACAGTGAATATAAAGTTATTTTAGTTATAGCTGAAAAGTAAGTTGATATTTCAAATGCTGCCAATTCTGAAATTTGTGCTATTATATTTTAATGAAATTTCAATTCAAAAAATGCTAGCATAATGTGGCAAAGTTCAAAAATGCACTGTTCAGACTCCCTTTCATGACTGCATATTCCCAGTGTGGATATGATATCAGAGGGGACATGGCTTACAATTTCACGATACGCACTCTCAACTGATAGATTCTGTGCTGAAAGCTTGTACTGAGGAAAGTTACCCTCTCACAAGAAAGCATTCATGACCACAATTTTTGCAACATGTCAAAACATATTATGACTGTCACAATGGAATATCTCCCAATATATTTTTTAAGTCAGCCAGTAGCAGCACACATTTAATCCTGCTTCTGAAGTAGTTCGGATGTGGCTTAACTACTTGAGCAACTCCAAATCAGTGAGCAACGTAATTCTCCTCACTCTCCCGATCGCAGTTCGGAAGGAAACAAAGATTAACGCCTCCCCAACCCCAAAAAAGTGGCAAATTTAAAACATGTGATTGCTGCTTGACACTTGATCTCTATTCCCAAAGGAAAGAAACAGTTCTGACCAGTATTATTATTTCCCCTTTTGACTATTTGTTTCCTTCTGGGTTGCTATAAATTCCAGTTACTCACCAAGTTATGTCAACCATCCACACTTGTACAGAACATTGCTCAACCAAAGGCAGTTAAGCTAGTATTTGACTGTACATATGTGCAAGGTCCCACAGAAAACAATTGGGCGATTCTTTGGGGCTGCTTGCCCCAGTCATAGTTCCCGATGGCCCGTTGAATAGAACGAGCGGGCCATGTTGGGATTCTCATCTGTCAAGTCTGTTGCGAGGCTCCCAGGCCGCTGGGGGTCATGTGACAGGTCTTCCCTCTGTAACCTTGAAAATCTTTAATATCTTCACCCAATATGTCAGTATTAAAGATGTCAGATGAAGGTAAATGTGTTTGAAGTCATTTTTTCATTTTCAAAATCATTCCCCTTCAACTTTTTCAAGCATCTTGGTTTGCTGAGAATACTAAAAGCTTTGAACTGCATTGTTTACATTCAATTTCACAGTCCGTTAGCTTTTCCAAGCCTTTTGATTGACAGGTTCAGGCTATTTCAAAGGAGGGTTTGACTTTGTTCGTTTTTATAGCTCTTTACAGCCCATTAACTCTAATATACTCCCTCTTTTGAGCAGGTGTGGTATCTAACCATAGTTGTTTTAAAGAGGCATTTACTTTGTTGTGAAGTTCTTCCTGTTTTCAGCAGACCTTCTGTCTGACCCCAGTTTTTTAAATCTGTTTTTATTGTAAGTCTCTGAACCTTCCTAGAAAGCAGATCTGCTTTCTGATACTGATTTATTTTAACATAGACTTTTTTTTTTGATTGCAAAAGCCTATTGTAAAATCGCTAAACTTTATATTCCAGTTTTTTTCTGTTTTTTTACTGTGCCGAGCTTCCTAAAATGCCTGACATCTTTATATGACATTAATATTTTGGCAGTGGCTTCGCTGTAACATTTCTGCTTGTCTGGACAGTTGTTACACTTCCACCACACAGTTAATGCAAGAAGGGGTGCCTCAATGAGGATCCCCTATCAAAGCCTCTGACAATCTCTGCAGGAGCACCACAGAGCTGAGAACAATTAACTTGCTGATGCTGCCACTGGACTGGGCTCTTGATTTGGGAGGGAGGGAATGGGAAGCTTGAAGCTTTCCATTCCCATCGTGCACACCCCATCCTTCCAGGAGTCAAAGGTCCTACACTGGCTGCCCTGCTCTCCGGATATAGGGTATAAGGGGACCAGTATAAGGTGGCACGATGTTCAACCATGAACATCCACAGTGCATCCATCCTTGCCTTTGACAGCACCTGTGCCCTCTCACATTCCTGCTTGTCCTGCACCTCCTTTCCAAAGCCCATCACAAGTCATCATTCATTGACCTGAGCTGCCTCAATCTTCAAGGGTCAGGGGAAGAACCAGTTGTAGTGAGGGTCTGAGGGTCGGGGGCCAGGCATAGTGAGGGGTGGACTGGTGCTTCGCACCATTGACCACACAACTGTACTTTTGGATCTAGGAGCCAAGAAGCCTCAGAGGGACATCCATTCTCAGCAGAAAATTAGGGACACCATTACTGATGAAGTGAAGCAAGGGTTGAGGCGGCCGGGAGGTCATAGTCGACTATGGGGGTTCATGGGTCAACGCCCGTGACCATGTAAGCAAGGTGTTATCAGCAGTAGGTATTCAAGGCTGCGGTGGGCATTGGGAATGGTGATGGATGGTCAGCCTTCAGGCTCACGAGGAGTTGGAATTTTGGGAGGCTGGATGATCCAGGGATGAATAAAATTGCTGACCGTCTCTTTTTCTCCTTCTCCACCTCCTCACGGAATCATGATGAATTTTGGGACAGAGCCAGTTTCATTGGCTATAATCCTCGTCACTCGGAGTACAGACGGCAACCAGGGTCCAACAGGCCTAGAGGGCCAGGAAGGCCATCATCGCCTTTTGATTTACATGGTGGGAGGCTTCATGTCCAGTTTCATGTCCAGCAGCTCAAAACACCCCACCCACCTTTCCCTCAAACCCAGCTTTGCCTGAACCCTTCTCCCTCCTTCCCATTACCTTTGTTCCCTTTTCCGACTACCTTCTTTCCCCCTTGCCACTATCCTTGTTCTCCCCTTCTCAGAACCCTTGTCACTCCTCCCCTACATTCCTGAAAACCTTACTACCCCATCCCTTCAACTTTTTCACCCTTCCCATGACCAGTGTTTCCCTTCTCCCCCTTCAAGGGCCAACTTTATGCCAGGGTGACGTGAATTATAAAAAGCTAGTGTGTAGTTATAGCAAGTGATTCGGAAGGCAAATGGAATGTTGTTGTTTATTGCAAGAGGAATGGAATCTAAAAGTAGGGATGTGTTGCTGCAGTTGCATCGGGTATCTAAAGTACTTTGCACAGTTTTGATCTGTTTATTTAAGGAAGGGTATAATTGCATTAGAAACAGTTCAGAGAAGGTTCAGTCTACTGAAACCTGGGTTGAGGGCGTTATCCTATGAGGAAAGTTGAACAGATTGGGCCTGAATCTATTGGAGTTTATAAGATTAAGAGGTGGGTCTTCTTGAAACATTTAAGATCCTGAGGGGACTTGACTGGGCTGATGCTGAGAGGATGTGTCCCTTGTGGGAGTTGTAAGAGTCCTTCCTGTTTATTTACTTTGCCCCCATTTCTTTTACTTTATTTTATGGTTTTGGCCCATGTATCCCTAACTAGGATGTGCCTGGAAACAGAAGACTTCAAGTTGAAACAGCCTGCTTGCTGGGATACTGTCTTTGCGGGATTTGTGTTTGGGAGAGGGAGAAGTCAGACTCTTCGGCACTGAGTGGATATTTGTGCCAATTTTAGAGGTAGTCAGTTTGATTGATTAACTGGCAACCAATGGGTTGACCAAAGACAGTGTTCTGCCTTACTAGATTCAGTGACTATTTCCTGCTGGATGATGTTTTCTGAGGGAATCAGGCAGAAGTGTTTGGACCTTGGAAGTGAACCAGGTACCTCCTTCCGTCCAAATGTGGTTAGAACTCTTCCACCCCACCGTGCCGATCACATGCCAGACTTCACCCCTCACCCGAACTGCAGCCCAAACCTCTCACACACTTCCCCTGCAAGTCCCCCTCCCACTAACTGCCAGGAACCATCTCCACAGCCTCTTGCTGTTGGTTTGGAGTTCCGGCAGCATTCAGGTTGTCCATCGGGTCAGCTGTCCAGTGGGAGACTGCAACATATTACTTATTTAAGTAGGACCCTACAGTTAAGAATGGCCTGCCTCCTTGCTCCCAGCCTTGCAGGGAATGTGTTACCATGTTGCCTGTTTTCTCATTCATATTCAAGGTCAATAACATCAAATTACACTAGATCACTTTATTCCAAGTTCAAATTGGTAACAAAACCAATAGTCTCCTCCTTGACATTATTGATTGCCTCCTCAAGAACAATAATTATTGGAATAACACTGCCCCAAGTTCACATTCACAATTTATTGTTTATGTTAAGAAATAAGCTGGGGTATTCAGAAATGACGATGGAAGATGTGTTTTATCATTCATTCGGCGAGAAGCTCCCCAGGCCTACCTCAAGAGTAGATGGAGTAAAAAAGGATGGACATGCTAAAATGTAAGAAAACAAAAATACCAGGAGGAGAATCTGCCAGAACTTGACCAGTGGCTTAGAAATATCCCTTGTACCAAGTAATGAAAAATACCTTCTTTAGCCAGATTGCTATTGAATGTCCTGCTGATTAGCAGGGCAGAGAAATTGGTATCATACGTAAAACAAACAGTACTGTTATGAAACTGGTTGTAAATGAGTCAGGTTTCATCGAAGCGGCAATAATATAAGAACTCCATCTCCCACCGGAAGACCCCGAGGCAAGATTATCTATTGTCCGCCCAAAATTAATGACATCTTCCTTTATTTTTATCACCGGCTCTATTGTTTCAGCTCCCATTGCTTTACATGGCCTCTGATTTTCCTTTCTAGCTAAGCTACTGAAGATTACAGAAAGCTTTTGAATGCAGCAGGAAAATACAGGCTGCAAAAACACTAAAACCCCACTCTATAAAATGTTCTGGCCACTGCTCGTGAATGTATCCCTTCGACCTGCCACTCAACACTTTTAATTGGGATCATCAGTGATCTCCATAATCCATACAAATGGCAAACACCTTGACAATCTCGTATACCTTTATGACCAGTACTAAATATGCACTTTAACTTTTGTTTGCTGTGGGCTCATATCCAGGTGGTGGTCTCCCAAGTTAATATAAGTGGTGAAAAATAGAATTGGCACTGTGAGGACATCTAACATTTTACCCTTTATCATGATTCGTCTTGCTTTCAGGAAGTCAGCAAAGGTCGTACTCTGCTCTCTTGATATTGTGAAGCCATTTGATTTTATCATGTGCAATTGCCCATTCTTCTGAGCCAAACAAATGGTATTGGGGCTATCATCGTCCTCAGTTTTGTTATATTTGGGAGAGGACAATGACCCAACATTCGGAATGCTATCCAGTGCCACTTTCTGGTAGTGCCCATGCGTAGATGTTAGGCAAGGGCAGGACAGTGTTTGATGGTGAATGGATAGTGAATAATGGTTAACTGGACAAGGTATCAGGAGTAACCGCCAACTGTGGAGGGGGTTTGGGGGGGGGTGGTGCTTGATTTTGGTGTCAGCGGGGGGAGGTGGAACTGCAGGCTGAGGCTTCCAGGCCCTGGACGGGAGGATGACCCAAATCTGAAGGGGCTTTCAGATTGAGTTGCTCCCCCCACCCCCTCCACAATCTCCGCCGCACCCAAGGTGGAGATGTCTAACTTGTTAAGTTTATCACCCTGCTCCGACTGGCGCCCACCAGATATGTGGGGAAAGGCCCTTAAGTGGCCATTAAATTGCTACTTAACGAGGAACTTAACTTAAGGGCCTTAATTGGGAAAGGGCAGGCTTCCCGCCTGAGGCCCTGCCCCACTGTGAAATTGTGCTTGGGCTTGGCTGCAATTTTACACTCACCCCTCCGCCTCAGAACCTGCCAGAGGGGAGTGTAAGCTCCTGGCCCACGTCGCAAAAGACTGTGATGCCCCAAAAACATTTCTGAACCCACCTTCGATCAGCACAATCTGAATCCTTCCCCAGGATCTGTACCATTCTGTCACTTCCAGAATGTTCAGCTTAATCTAGCAGGCAGCTGGGATTGAAGCTTCTTTTTTACTTTAATGCCGATATTCACAGGGATCATGTGTAAATTCCAGTCCTTCCTATGAGAATGTTTCAATAAACATGTGAGATGGATAACTGAGTTCCATCTTTAGATAAACAATGACTGCTTCCGCTAGAATCTGCTGATTGTGTATGGTTCATTAACCATTATTACCATTAACAATTCACTTGCACACAGTGACAACCTGGTGAGACTTTTGCTGCACTATCTAATGCTCTTATTTCTGCAAAAGTTCTATTGTTGAATTTGTATTCAAAGGGGTTGAAATTCCACAAAACAAATGTTATGCTTGTAACATAATGGGCTAATAGTTATGGGAATTGGATAGTGATGTGCATCATGCTGTAGCAGTGACATCAACAGTCATGTGCTAGAGATTCTTTTAGAGAGATTGAATATCTGCACACAGGGAAGATGTACTTACTTTTCAGCCAATACTGCACATGGTTGCCAGTTTGGCTCAGTTGGCTGGGCGGCTAGTTTGTGATGCAAAACAAGGCCAGCAGCGCGGGTACAATTCCTATACCAGCTGAGGCTATTCCTAAAGGCCCCCCCATCTCAACCTTGCCCCTCGCCTGAGGTGTGGTGATTCTCAGGTTAAATCACCACCACTCAGTTCTCTCCCTCAAAGGGGAAAGTAGTCTTTAGACATCGGGGACTGTAGTGACTTTACTTACTTACTAATTCTGCGTATAGTGTTGACAAAGCTTTGAAGTAACCCACCTGAGTCAAGCAAGGCTATGCAAGAGTCGAGGGTGACCTTCCCAGTATAGATTTGAGCATAAGACAAACCACAAAGCAATGCTCAGCGCTGAATTCTATTCTTATTCACAGTATTGCTTTCCCTGTTAAATGTGAAACTTTCCGATGACATGGTCCTTTTTGTAGCATAAGGTCAAAATGAAAAGCTCCTCTGAATGCAACATGCTCCTTGACCTCATACCATTCCTCATATGAAAAACCCTTTTGGATTACGCCACATATCAACTGGCCCATCCTGCATGTTCATGCAGATAAGTTGCTTTGAACCAGATATACCTTCTGAGCCCTTGCCTATGGCAAGGTGCCGAGACCATGTGTGCATTCAGTTGATGCACTACATTACTTCTATTTAAATTAATGGAGAAAAATGTTGAATCCATGCTTGCAGCAAGCTAAGTTTCCCACTGGAAGTACGGAATCAGAGTGGTTACCCTCACATGCATGCAGCTGGGTAATAAACAGGAGGCACTGGATGCTCCCATTACTTAAAAACACAGCTTGGTGGTCCTTATGCACAAACCTGAATATGTACATCACACAATGCGCAGTCTGTGCAGTGCTATTTAATGGAAAATCACAGTGCAGAATGGCATTGTCTTCCCTCTGCCAAGCATTGAAAACAAAAAAAAAACTAATCATCAACTAGCGTGAGGCATCTTTGTACGGTGCACATTATAAACACGAGTAAAGTAAGCTGAAAATGATCTATCAATAAGTCAATGATGTTGAACTGACTGTCTTGAGTTTGATGGACAACAGAAAAAAATAGGGAGATCTTGTGGCTCAGTGCGTAGTGCCCCCAGCTCTGAGCCGGAAGCTCGAGGTTCAAGTCCCACTCCACGACTTGCTCTCCACAGATTGTGGACTTGTGATGCAGTTCAACAGGTTAATAACCAGTCTGCTAATCCTTCCAATTGTTGCCCAAGGGGGGAAAAAATGTATGTGCATGAAGATATGAAACAAAATGAATATATATTTTTTAATCAAAGATTATTTCTCCATCCAGCATCTCCTGAAGATGAGAATCAAATATGAGTAAATCATGTGCATACCAAAAATCAAGACAGTGGGCCATGAATATTGATGGAGTTACATCCAAATCTGATGTTGGCAAACATGTAACTTCCAAATTAGATCACTGAATAATGATCGCAAAGATCACAATAGCTGATTTTTCCTTCCACAAGGTCTGTCATGTGAGAGTACCTTTAAGAAATGGGTGTTTATAAATGGGTGTGTATAAAAAATATCTGTAGGGAGAGTACCTTTAAGAAATGGGTGTTTTTTACTGCAGTGATGTCAGAGAGTGGGTGGAGCTGGGCTGTCTGTCAGTTTTACTTTGATTGAGTAGGACAGCTTCCTGAAACAAAAAGTGGGAATCAATATCTTTTGACTATAATGGATGCGTCTTCTAGGTTTCCAGAGGCCATTCCAGTACGTAATATCACAGCTAAAAAGATTGTGGAGGAGTTACTTAAATTCTTTACTAGATATGGACTACCCACAGAAATACAATCGGATCAAGGATCAAATTTTACCTCAAGGTTATTCAAAGAAGTTTTGGATCGCTTAGGAATAAAATAATTTAAATCAACTGCGTACCATCCAGAATCGCAGGGAGCGTTAGAAAGGTGGCATCAGACATTAAAGACAATGTTGAGGGCTTATTGTCAAGATTATCCAGAGGATTGGGATAAAGGAATTCCATTTGTACTGTTTGCAATTAGGGATGCACCTATTGAGTCAACCAAATTTAGTCCCTATGAACTAATTTTTGGTCATGAGGTAAGAGGACCACTTAAATTGATTAATGAAAAATTGGTGAGTGAGAAATCGGAAATTACATTATTGGATTATGTTACAAATATTAGGAAATGATTAAATAGAGTCGGTGAATTGGCTAGGCAACATTTAAAAGTTGCACAAAATGTGATGAAACGGGTGGTGAACAAGAAATCCCATGTTCGTAGTTTTGCCATTGGAGATAAAGTTTTAGTGTTACCAGTGGTAGGTGAACCTTTAAAAGCTAGGTTTTGTGGACCTTATCAGATTGAAAGGAAATTAAGTGAGGTGAATTATGTGGTAAAAACACCAGATAGAAGGAAGACTCACCGAGTGTATCATGTGAATATGCTTAAAAGGCACTTTGAAAGGGAAGGAGAGAAAAAGGAGGAGGTTTTAATGATTCTAACTCAAAGTGACGAACCAAATCCAGATGACTGTGAATTTGACATACCTCAAATTAAATTGGAAAACGAGGATGATCTTATAAATTGGGATAAATTGTTGAGTTGCCTTCAAGTGGAAAAACGGACTGACCTGAAAGATTTATTGATATCACATGGGCAAGTTTGTGGAGATAATTGGGAAGTACTAAAATGGCTATACATGATGTAGATGTGGGAAATGCTGTTCCAATCAAACAACATCCATATCGACTTAACCCTTTAAAATTGGCACAGGTTAACAAAGAGATTGAGAGTATGCTTAAAAACAGCATAACTGAAGTGGGTTGCAGCCAATGGAGCTCACCCATAGTGATGGTACCTAAACCAGATGGTACCCAACGGTTGTGTGTGGACTATAGAAAGGTTAATGCAGTTACAAGAATTGATTCTTATCCTATCCCACGTTTGGAGGATTGCATTGAGAAAGTGGGACAATCAGCTTGTATTTCCAAACTGGATTTACTTAAAAGGTTACTGGCAGGCACCTCTTTCCGAAAGGGCAAAGGAGATTTCAGCTTTTGTGACTCCAGATGGTATATACCAATTCAAAGTTATGCCATTTGCATGAAAAATGGCCCAGCCACATTTCAATGGTTAACTAACAAAGTTGTTTCAGGATTATCCAATTGTGCGGTATACTTGGACGCTCTGGTAATTTTCAGCCAGACATGGAAAGAACATTTAAAACATCTGATGGAGTTATTCAATCGACTTCAGGAGGCGGTTTTGGAGATAAACCTAGCCAAAAGTGAATTTGGAAAAGCCCAAGTCACTCGGACAGGGTCGAATGGTCACACGGGATGTGAAACCAACAGTTATTGAGGAGTTTCCGATACCCTCAAGACGAAGGGAAATAACGCGATTTCTTGGTATGAGTGGATTTGATCGAACATTTGTGAAAAATCTTTGTAGCGTGGTTGCTCCACCGATAGACTTGCTGAAGAAACGTCTAAAATTTCAGTGGACAGCTGACTTTCAACAGGTATTTGACTGCTTGAAAGCTGTGATAACCAATGCTCCTGTGTTTGAAAATTACAAGGGACTCTGTGATCAGATTGAACTAAAGTATCTGACTTTAAAGAGGAATACCGAGGTATAAGGAAATGGATGGATTGTGCAGAGACCCTCTTGTTCAAAGAGAGTGTCAATCAAGACGGATTCCAGTTGGAGGAAGAAGAAAAAAAAAAGAAATGGACTATATTGTTGTACCTGTTTGCGTGTTTATTTTAAAATGAAAAATAATATTTACTGTGTGCATTTCTTAAAGAATAGTGAAAAGGTGAAAAATGAAACCATCTTGATGTTGATGGTCTTTTTTTGGGGGGGAGGTGTCATGTGAGAGTACCTTTAATAAATGGGTGTTTATTACTGAAGTGATATCAGAGAGTGGGTGGAGCTGGCCTGTCTGTCAGCTTTTTACTTTAGTTTTAGGCTGTTTGCTGCAGGGTGTGTTTTAGTTTCGTTTTCAGAGCTGGATAGCTGCAGTCACAGCCAGAAGGTGTATGAGTCTCTCTCTCTGTAATCTAAAAACTGTAAATCGTTTTTTGGTGATTTAAAACTAATAATTGCTCTCAGTAGTGACTTTGACCTGATGTGTTTCTGTTAAAGGTTTTGTTTTTTAAGTCTTATGGATGTTGAAAGGAAAGCTTAAAGGATTACTTAGCGTTGCAGTCTTTGGGGGTTGTATTTAAATGAATGGTTGCTAAGATATTCACTGTATGTTTTAAAAAGGTTAACTTGAGTTCATAGAATAAACATTGTTTTGCTTTAAAAAATACTTTTCCATTTCTGCTGTACCACACCTGTAGAGTGGGCCGTGTGCTCCCCATACCACAATCTCTTAAAAGTTGTGGGTCAGGTGAACTCCATGATACACTTTAGGGTTCTCTAAACCCTGGCCCATAACAGGTCATACAATTCCTTTTGGAAGAGAAACAAAAACATTAATGATGTCAACCGGAGGAGGATTCAATGGTGGTAATGCCACCACCTGTCAAGGGAAAATTGTTAAATTATCGCTGCCTGGCACATGTGCAGCCCAAATATTACTGAATGTTTATCAACCCAAGCCAGACTGATGACCAGGTTTGGCTGGATGTGGAGAAGGACTGCTTTCTTATGTGAGAAATTACGTATGGGGCCAAACACGGCACTCATCATTAATATCCACACTCCTGAGCTTCTGATGGAGGGAAAGCCATTGATGAAGTAAAAGAAGATGGCTGGGCCTCGGAACTCCTGCGCAATGTCCTGAGGCTGAGATGACAAGTCTTCAACAATCGTAACTATCTTCCCTTATGATAGGTATAACTAGTGGAGGGATTTATGCTTGATTCTGATTCAATTTTACTCGGTCTCTTTGATGGCATACTCAAGTGCTGTCTTTGTTTTTTGTACTGATGTGCTGGACTCCCTCTTCACTGAGGATGGGATGTTTTTGGAGCCTCTTCCTCCGGTGAGCTGCTTAATTGCCCACCACCATACATGAGTGAATGTTACCGGACTGCAGGACTTTAGTCTAATCCATTGGCTGAAGGATCACTTAGCTCTACCCATTGAATGCTGCTTCCACTGTTTAGCATTCATATCACTCTGTATTATAGCTTCACAAGGTTAGCATCTGATTTTTGGTATGCCTTGTGCTGCTACAGGAATACTCCCCTGCATTCTTCATTAAACCAGCATTGCACCCTTGGCTTCATGGGGATGGTAATTTGAGGAACATGCAAGGCCCTAGATTACAGATCATGGCTGAATACTATTCTACTGCTGCTGATGACCCACGGCACCTCAAGAATACCCAGTTTTGTGCTGTAAGATCTGTTCTGAATCTATCCAAAGTGGCATAGATGTCGTGCTCAACATTGTCGATGTTAAAATAGAAATTCTTCTATTCTGTGCGGTGGTCATTCTGACAAATTCTGTCATGATGTTACACTGGTGATGGTTAGGTCAAGTTGGATTTTCCTTCTTGTTGGTTCTGTCACCACCTGCCACGCCAAACCTGGCAACTATGTCCTTTATGACCCAGCGAGCTCAGTCTGTAGTGGTGCGGCTGAGCCCACTTGGTGATGGAGACTAAAATGCCCCATCCAGAGCACATTTTGTGCCCTCGCTATTTTCAGTGATTCGTCCAAGTGCTGTTCAACCTGGAGAGTCGCTGATTCATCCGTTGAGCGACGTACGTTTCCGTGCCCTTGTTTGATGCTTTGAGATTTTATGGGGTCTGCTGTCAATGTGAAGGACTCCCAAGGTATGTCGCTCCCATCTGAATAGCACCGCATTGCCATTTCTGGGATGGTGAATGAAGAGTCTGAGATATCTGCTGTTAAGTATAATTTAGTGAGTATAACTACTGATTTGACTGATCTGCGGGACAGCTGATTCACACTTGACACAACCTGCCAGGTATTGGTGAACAGGGTCGCCAGGGCAAGATGTGCCTTTGTCATTTCTGGCACCAAGGCCCATGCATCCAGTTTTCTATGGAATCATGTGTAGACCACACCACTTAAAGGTGGCAAATTTCCTTCCTGGAAGTACATTGGTGAAGCAGATAGCTTTATTTTTTCACAACAATCCAGTTGTTCCACAGCCATTGTTAGCGGATTTCACTTCATTCCAGATTTGATTTTATAAACATTATTCAACCTGCTTGGATGCATTTTTCCCACCGCGTTGTGCCGGGGCAGCACGGTCGCATTGTGGACAGCACAATTCTTTCACAGCTCCAGGGTCCCAGGCTGTCTCAGAGGCTGCATCCCGAATGAGCAGGAAAACTAGTGCCCTCTGGCTATATAGTAGCCGTGTCCTGTCTGGTGATTGGCTGCTGTGTTCTGTGTGTTGATTTGTCTTTCAGTGTGTCAGTCAGTGTCTGTCTCTGCACCATCATGTACTTGTGTGTAAATTATGACAGGGGCAGCCAGCAGCTTCGTTCATCCCGAGGCCTTTGATACCCCCGGTAGGCGTCCTGGGGGCACTGGAGCCTGGTGGATTCTCACCTCTACAGGGTCCGCCAACCTCCGTGTGGCTGACCGCCCTGTCCTCGGCCACACCAGTCACCTCCAGAGTTTGTTCCATGAAGGAGTTGAGGATTCTTATGTCTGGCACCCCTCCACCAGTCTACCTCTCTCCCGGCGATTAAGGGAGAGCTTTTCCTGACGAGACGCAGAGAGGGCATCGTTAGCCACACATGTGGTTGACAGTGGTGGGAGAGCGGGTGTGAAGGCAGGTTTGGGAGGGTTTTGAGGGGGGAGGGAGGGCTGGGGGTCGTATGGGGAGTTGGGGCGCTGGGTGCTCTCTTGGCGGGAGCGGGGAGGTGAGGGGTGAGTTGGTGTCTACTCACTTGTGCTGACCGGTGTAGGTCGTTGACCTTCTTCCTGCACTGAAGGCCAGTCCTCCTAGTCATACTCCTCAAACTCACTGCTGCCTTGTGACTCACCCTCCGGGACCCTTGGGGGAACAGGACATCCATCCAGGTCTCCACTGCGCCTAGCAGCCTCCCAGAGCTGCGTCCCCGAATCTTGGGGCTGGTCTCCACGGTGTCATTGCTGCGAGCTGGCTAGGATTGGCTGAGTAAGTGCAGTTTAAGTGGTGCTCAACCTTGTTAGCGGGGGGCTGGCGAGCATGGTTCCAGCGAACCAGCTGGCGAGCCTTCAATTGCGGCGAGAAGCCCGTGAGACCTCGTTAAGTGGACTAATTAACAATTGAATTGCGTTGCTGGCCTGGCTGGGCCGTGCGCCAAGAAGCTCGCAGCAATTCCCGCTCGTGACCACACTTAGACATTTTTCCGGAGATTTGCGCCCTTAGAAATCTTTCCGGAGGGTCAGGCCCTAAGTGTGGGCTTAACCCATGAGAAACTCCCCAAGCCATAAAAGAACGACTAGGTCTGGGCGAATACAGGTCTCAAAAAATCTCATGTTCCAAAAATACTCAGACATTTCAGATACTTGGTCAATTGAATCTATACATGATGTTTTTGATCTAATGAAAGATCTTCCATCCACTAACCCAAGCACGATAGCATGTGGTAATGTTGGTGGATGAGAAATTAATGTTTAGAGACAGGGAGCATGATTTGACAAGAAAAAATGTTCAGTTTTGGACGCATTTAGCAGTGTATTTCTTGGCGGTGAGACAAGGCCCCAAATAATTTTCTTTCCCCTCGGTTCCCACACCACCTATTGCAGTCCCCAGCCTGGCAGATATATCTATCATGTTTCAGCAGCTCAGTCAGCAGTGCTGGCGAGCCACTCTTGGTGATGGCTATTGAAGCCCCCACTCAGATTACATTCTGTACCCTTGCCCACCATCAGTGCTTCCCCCAAGTTGTGTTCAACGTGGAGGAGTACTGATTCATCAGCTGAGAGAGGGCAGTAGATGGTATTCAGCAACAGGCTTCCTTGTCCACATTTGAACTGATGTCATTGTACATCATGGGGCCTGGAGTGAATGTTGGGAACTTCCAGGGTAACTCCTTCCCATCTGTATGCCATTTTGCTGCCACCTCTGGATTCTGGATTTGGATTTTGTTTATTGTCAAGTGTACCAAGGTACAGTGAAAATTATTTTTCTCCGAGCAGCTCTACAGATCATTAAATACATGAAAAGAAAAGAAAATTCATAATAGGGCAACACAAGGTACACAATGTAACTACATAAACACTGGCATCAGGGGAAGCATACAGGGGTGTAGTGTTAATGAGGTCAGTCCAGAAGAGGGTCGTTTAAGTCTCGTAACAACGGGGAAGAAGCTGTTTTTGAGTCTGTTCGTGCGTGTTCTCAGACTTTTGTGTCTCCTGCCCGATGGAAGAAGTTGGAAGAGTGAGTAAGCTGGGTGCGAGGGGTCTTTGATTATGCTGCCCGCTTTCCCCAGGCAGCAGGAGGTGTAGATGGAGTCAATGGATGGGAGGCAGGTTCGTGTGATGGACTGGGTCAGTCCTGCTAGTGGGACAGTACATACCCAAGGATGATGGCATTATCTGTGAGATTGTCCATGAGGTATGATTGTTTAAGTATGATTATTTCAGGCCTTTTTGTAACTACAGAACAGTACTCCCATTTTTAATGAATAAAGTAAAGCAAGTTCATATGATGAACTGAAAAATTTGGTGGTGGAATAAGAAGTAGGTTTATTAAAAATACAAACAACGACATCAAAGTTGATTACAGTATAAATGCACGCAGAAATATGATGAAAGCTTCCTGCCCCGATTTAGAGTGACTTCAGATGGGATTTATGGGATAAATAACAGTCTCATTTTGTGTTGTTACTTTGCATTTCTTTTTAAGTAACCCTAGGATGGAAACTGGTTAAGCGACGGGGAGATAAATAGAAAGCGTTGTGGCAGCTGTATTATGATAAGACTGTCACTTTAAAAGATAAGTGATTAGTTAGGATTTGAGTTGCTATTTTGAGGGATAAATCTTTTAATATGTTTAAGTAGCACTTTTGTATTTTAAATGGAATTCCGTCATTTTTTGCATTTATTTGCATAATGGCCTGTAAATCCCCCCAAAAGTACCATCACTCGATATATTAGAAACACTATTCTGCCTTGCTCAATGTCCAGTGACGTTTTTTAAAAGATCCATGCTGTGAAATATGACCTTTTTAAATGAGATCTGTGCTACCAAAGACTGACAACTCTAATTGCTTCATTGAATATGACTGTTTACCAATCTCAAAATATATAATTACATACATTGGCCTTCAGCAGGACTGTGACAAAAAGTCAGTTGTTAAATATGATTAACTCTTTAAAGACTGAAGCAACATTTTGTTTTGAGACCAATTTAAATAGGAACCTGAAAATAGCTCTGTTTTGAGGGAGGGTGCAATGAAGTTGGTCATTCCCTTTTTAGATTGCCTGTGCCATAATAGAAAGTAGTTCTAATTAGTCCTCAGCCCTCCAATATCCCTGGACCTATCACATGCATTGAAAAGCTGAGTGTACTGAACTCCAGATGTTCCTGTGCTCCTGCAAGAACAACAGAGAATTGGGCTGGATTCTCCGCCCGCCAAGCCACCTTTCTGTTTCACCCCGCCGGCGATGCTCCTTTACGCCAGCTGGTCAATGGGATTTCCCATTGTTGGGCAGCCCCAAGGCGTCGGGAAACCCCCGGGCTGCCGGCAAAACGGAGCATCCTGCCGGCGGAGAATCCAACCCATTGGCTCTGTTTCACTCTCTGATTTTTCCTCCTTCCGCATGATTCAAAGTCTTGTCACTGAAATTGGAAAAATTAGAAGTTTGCTATCCTCACTGTGCACACAGCTTTTGGGCACCTTTGCATTCTGAGTGAAAAAGGCTCTTTTCTATTCCTTTGTGGATTTGTCAATTTTATCCAATTAATGATGGGTGTTTTTTTTTTATTGATTCATGGGACGCGAGGGTCGCTGGCTGGGCGAGCATTTATTGTCCACCCCTCATTGCCTTGCGTGCGCAGTTAAGAGTCAACCACATTCTGTGGGTTTGGAGTCACATGTAGGCCAGACCAGGTAAGGATGACAGATTTCCTTCCCTAGAGGACATTAGTGAACCAGGTGGGTTTTTATGACAATCGGCAAAGGTTTCATGGTCATCATTAGACTTTTAAGTCCAGATTTTTATTCAATTCAAATTTCACCATTTACAGCGACGGGATTTGAACCCAATGTCCCAAGCATTATCCTGGCTTTCTGGTTGCCAGTTCAATGCCTCCCCTGTTATGATCAGGAATACCCCAGGTTTGATCCCGGGGCCCATGCCGAATTAGATAATCATGGAATCTGACAGTTTAAAAGGAAGTCATTCAGCCCACTCTGCCTGTGTCAATGATTACAAAGAGTTATCCAATTAACTCTACTATCTGGTTCTTTCCCAGATTCCTCTTCGGGTCCAAACCCATTACAATTGAAGTTGTTTCCTCCATCCTTTGAGATGGTGCATTCCAGATCATAGCAAGCTGCTGCACAAAATAAATATCAGACTTTACCTGGTTCTATTGACAATTGCCTTAAATTGGTATCCTGTAGTTGCCCTCCAGTAGAAATGGTGGGCTGGATTCTCCGTTTGGGAGTCGAAAGGCTGGATTCTCCGTTTGGGAGTCGAAAGGCTGGATTCTCCCTTTCTGCGACTATGTGCCGTAGCCGGCATGGGAACTGTGGGGTTTTTCGATGCCAAAATTGGCGCAGAACCCTCACCGCTGCTGGGACCGGTGAGGGATCAGCAGTGACACCAGGTAAAACTCGCTGCTCCCATACCAAAAACAGACGGAAAATGTCCGGGTCCGTGGCCGCGCCTGCGCACGGTGATGAACTGCAGCGGTCGCGCCGTACAACAGGACGCCGGCCGCACGTACCCGACATGCCAAATACGGCCCCACAGGACAACCCCTGGCCATCCCCCACCAGTCCCCCAGCCCACCAGCCAGCAGCACGGCTCCCAGCCAACCGTGGTGGTGCTAGACACAGTCCGCGGTCGCCACGCTGGGTTCCCGACCACTCACACCACACGTCAACTGAGCGGTCGGGAACTCAGCCCATCGGGGGCAGAGCATCATGGGAGGGCATTCCGATGACGTGCCAACGCTGTTCAAACAGCATCAAACCAGTTCTGAAGGGGCCGTCGGAAGAGAGTCTCCGCTCGATCGCCGAATGCGATATCGGAGTCGGGCAATGGAGAATCCCCCCCACTTTTTCTTATTTACTGTATCAAAAAATCTCATAATTTTAAACACCCGATGAAATCTCCCTTTAATCTTCACTGCTCTCAGATGAACAATCTCAGCGTAAGGTCATTAGAACATAAGACATAGGAAAAGGAGTAGGCCTTGGTGTCCCCTCAAGGGTGTTTTTCCAGTCAATATGGCTGATAATCTCGTTAAACTCACCCTATCCCCATATCCCCGATATCCTGAATGCCCCAAAATCCTTTGATCTCAGTCTTGAATATACTCAACAATTGAGCCAAATAGTCATATTGGGTAGAGTATTCCAAATGAGTATAATCCTCTGAAACTGCATAGAATCATAGTATCTCTACAGTGCATAAGGAGGCCATTTGGCTCATAAAGCCTACACCGACCCTTGGAAAGAACACCCTACCTAGGCCCACACCCTACCCTATCCCCATAATCCCACTGAATCTTTTGGACACTAAGGGGCAATTTAGCATGGCCAATCCACCTAACATATACATCGTTGGACTCCCGAGCACCCGGAGGAAACTCATGTAGACACGGGGAGAACGTGCAAACTCTACGCAGAAAGTGACCCGAGGCTGACATTGAGCCCAGATCGCTGGTGCTGTGAGGCAGCAGTGTTAACCACTGTGCCACCGTGCCGCCCTACTTCTCCTCATTTTAATCCAAATGACTAACCCCTTTCCCTGGGACTGCAACCCTGAATCTGGACTCTCTAGCCCGGAGGAACAGCCTCTCAGCGTGCTCTAGTTCCTCCGTATACTTGGTGTCCCTCATACCTTCTACAATCGATGTAAATACCCTCTGCATCCTCTCCGTGGTCTAACCATTGCTTGAATAGTGGTAGGGGTGTTATAGATGGTCTTAGAAAAAGCCATTTCAAACACTTGACAGTTAATGAGCATGTTTGATAAAATCCGAGTTGAGAATGAAGTTTGAATTTTTGAAAAAAAGCTATAAGGATCTGGCTTAATGTTGCCTGATTCCAGCTAGAATGATGGCAGCCAGCAAAACAAAATGGTGCTGAAGATGCATGGCTTGAAATTTCATCTCCATTTTCAGCAGAAAAGTTCTTCCTGACGGCGATCTCCACTGTGCTGACCATGTGTCGCTATCCTGAGACACTAACTTGAGCACAGGATCTATAGGCAGAGGTATGGTAGCCTCCAGATAACTGAGAAGTAGTGCCGAAGGAGGCTGTAACTCTCTCGGCAGATAATCATAGATGTCTGTGCCCTCGCCAGTGGCATCTCGCGGGCACATTTCTCCATCACCCAGATGACAGATGCCCTCTTCAATTGAGGACATCCGATCCACCACTGTGGAGGTATCACAGGCACTGGATTTGGGACTTGAACTAGTCAGGTGGTGCCTTGCAATACTCTCCTGCAAGGTCGTGGTCACCCACTCTCTCCACAACCTGGGCCTCCAGCGAGATGTGAACCTTAAGGATGGGTGAGACCCTGGAAGGTGACAGATCATTGGGGCAAAAGCAGGAGGCAAGAGTGGAAGAGGAATTGGACAGAGGAAGACGGTGGTGAACAGAAAGGTGCCCATGTTGCATAATACCTTCTAGGAAGAGGACTTCCCTCATCTCCCTCATGAGTGCCAGAACTCCTATGATCCTGTGACATCTTGCATCCCTGTGGTGTAGTGAGAGGCTTTAGCACAAACTCACACCCTCAGGACAATCAGCAGCCTCAATGATAGCTGCCTTGGCTGTCTGAAACCCACCTCTGCCCCCACCAACTTTAATTGGACGGAAAACCCGTTTCCATATCAATTAGGGCTCACTCTCCCCGAAAGCCTTAACTCCAGTCACTGGCTGAGGACTGACTCCATGACAAAAATCAAATTCATTGAGTGGACTCAGTACTTTCCTTGTGTTTGATTGTTAATGCTGCTCCATGTCCATTTTTAGCTTGGGCACATTCTAACGAGACTGGAAGAATACTTTGGCGTAACTTGACATTGGCAAAGTGGGCAATGCAGTCTGCACCTAAGGAAGAATTATAAGTCCTATGGGTCAAAAATAAATTGAGACCACTACTCCTTTTCCTGAAACAAGAATAAATATAGGTTTGTAACTTGGCAAGTTAGTCTTTATAACCTTCCTCACAATATAGTTGTATACCTTTCCATATGCGCATTGCACATTCAAATCCCCCTGTGGGGCTACTCTTTATATTTTAATAGAATAGAAACACTTCGCTCTTTCTGTAACAGTAAATGGTTTTAAGGAATGCTGCTGATAATCTGAGGCTTGTTTATTACTTAACAATACTCAACCAGCTTGAGAGCCCTGGAGTAATAACGGTAGCTTAGCTCCTCAATAATGATCTTTGAATATCTTTGCTGGAAATCCCAGATGAAGTAATATATTCCACTTTATCAAGTGACATTGAATTGCTCCCTCATACCAGGAAAGAAAGAGTGACTGTTTTTGAATTGAAAATTATCTCAACCACAAACCTACCCAAAGAATGTTTATTTGGGTAGGTGTAGATTATAGTTGCTCGAAACCAAATCAGCTGTCATATTTGCCTTTGCAATATCTGAGAGCTTTGATGAAAAACAAATTGTACATATTTCTTCTGTTAAGGATAGTTCTCCCAGGGTTCAAAAGTAATTAACTGTTCCTCTGTTGGAAGGCATCCACTTTTCCAGAATTGACATCTACCCGCTTTTACTTAGCAGCTAGAATAGGTTGCATCCTATGATCGTGCAATTAGCTGCGGTTGCATCAGTATTCATTTCCCAGAACCCAGACATGGTGTATTCATTCTGTCACACTTGTCATTTCCCAGATGATTTAAGGCAGATGACAGCTTGCAGCTCTGGCTATTAGATGTGTATCTACTGCTTTGGCTGGATTAATATCTTTCCCCATGACTAGATAAAGCAATTTCGCTAAAATGATTTTTCCTTTTGAAATGAAACTCCGTGTGATGTTGAGTCCATTGCTTCATCCGCTGATTACGAGGAGAACTATATCTTACTTTAAAAAATAACCTCATCTCCTCGAGTGTCAAGACTTACTTGCACTGATTGCATTCCTAAGGCGATTTTTCTGATGCAATACTGGAGTGGTTTTGAATGGTCGGCTGCTTTTTTTTGTAGCATGTTGGATGCTATGAAATAATCTGCTTTGGGAGTATACATGAGGTTTGAGGCTGCAAAGTCCCTGTGGTTTCTTGTGTAGATTTGGCATCACCTAGGATCTTGTTGCACAGCAGCAGAAGTTTTTTTTATGAACAGACATGTCCATGATCTGTGTCAGCCTGGTTTATAATAAGTGACTGCAGCTGGATTATTCTAAAATGATACAATGGCCTTGTCAGGTGTGTGGCAAGGTTTTTGATTCACCTTTCATCTTGAATAATAATAATAATTATAATTTTCATTGTCACAAGTAGACTTACATTAACACTGCAATTAAGTTACTGCGAAAATGCCCGAGTCACCACACTCCAGCGCCTGTTCGGGTACACAGAGGGAGAATTCAGAATGTCCAATTCACCTAACATTTGTGCCCTCCTGAAGCAGATGTACGTATGAGGTGCAAGAATGGGTCATAAGATGCATGATGCCTCAGCAAGGTTAAGGAATGAAGATGGAAAAAGCAATACTTTGCAGCAAGCACTCTTATGGTTATCCGTAAAATATGGACCGCAGGGATCAGTACTGGGATCCCAGCTATTCACAATCCAGATTAATGATTTAGATGAGGGAACTGAATGTAATATCTCCACATCTGCAGATGACACAAAGCTGGGTGGGAGGGTGAGCTGTGAGGAGGATGCAAAGATGCTTTAATGTGATTTGGACAAGTTGAGTGAGGGGCAAATTCATAGCAGGTGCCGTATAATGTGGATAAATGTAAGGTTATCCATTTTGGTAGCAAAAGCAGGAAACCAGGTTATTATCTGAATGGCTGGAAACTGAGACAAGATCTGGGTGTCCTTGTATACCAGTCGCTGAAAGTAAGCATTTAGGTGCAGCAGGCGGTGAAGAGGGCAAATGGTATGTTGGCCTTCATAGTGAGAACATTCAAGTACAAGAGCAGGGGTGTCTTTCTGCAGTTAAGCAGGGCCTTGGTGAGACCACACCTGGAGTATTGTGTGCAGTTTTAGCCTCCTTATCTGAGGAAAGATCTTCTTGCTGTGCAACAAGGGCAGCAAAGTTTTATCAGACTGATTTAAGGGATGGCAGAACTGACCTATGAGGAGAGTTTGAATTGGTAAGGATTATATTCGGTTTAGAAGAATGAGGGGGAGATCTCATAAGAATCTATAAATTTCTAACAGGACCAGACAGGGTAGATGCAGGAAGGATGTTCCTGATGGCGGTGGGTCCAGAACCAGGGGTCATAGTCCAAGGATGCGGGGTAAACGATTTAGGGCTTGGATGAGGATAAATTTCTTCACCCAGACAGTGGTCATCCTGTAGAGTTCTCTACCACAGAAAGCAGTTGAGGCTAAAACTGCTTTTAAGAACGAATTAGATATAGATCTTGGGGCTGAAGTGTTCAAAGGATAGGGGTGGGGGGGAAGCGGGAACAGGTTACTGAGTTGGATGATCAGCCGTGATCATAGTGATTGGTGGAGCAGGCTCGAAGGGCCGAATGGCCTCCTCCTGCTCCTATTTTCTATGTTTCTATGTGGCACTGTATTCTTGCACTAATGCGACCTGGCCTCTCCTTCTGCTTCCTCACCCTGTAGACCATCTGTGCGGAATTGAGGCTGATTTCCTCATGCTCCCATCTGACATCCTCCGAAGTGGGTGTCCTGAGGCACTGAAGCGAACAACACTTTGGACAGCCCTTTGTGCAGCTGCAAGTTATCTTGGCCGTCCATTGGGTAGGGGCTGAGTGGTGCACGTTTCCTTCATCTGGACACAGAATCTGCTCTGTACCTCTACAAGTGCCCCCTTTCACTTAATTTACAGAAGACACCACTTCTCCCTCCAATCCCAGCCTTATCCAGTGAATCTGCAGTTTAATTTGAAGCTCGATAAAGGCTAAAGTATGTCTTTAAATATGCTCATTCTCTCTCTTGGAATGGTTGGTCAGAGCTTTTGGCTTGCCTCATTGGGCTTACTCCCTGCACAAGGGCAAATGACATTAGCGCAGAAAAGTTAATTGCACCGATAGCAGACTTATCGCTCCAGGGTGATAACTATCTAATCCCCTGGTTTCAAGCCATAATCAGAAAAAAAGATTATGAAGCATGCAAAGATTATTATGATTTGGAATTTAAAAGATGCGGATTTAAAGTTTTGACCTTGATAGAGATATTAACCCGCCTTGTCCTGAAACTAAATGCATTGCAATGGCAGAAGGCAATAGCTATCTCTTTGTTCATTATTACCTTTTGTGGACTTTGACATTTCTATTTTTCTGCAAACAGAAGCAGATTTTGCTTTTCATGTTGTGCCTTTTCTCTGCAAGAACTGTACCCATTTATTTCTGTTTCCAAACATTTTCCATAACCTTTCAATTCATTTTATTAAATACTTATGCACTCCCCTTTTATAACCTGCTATGGATTCTGCTTCTGTTATCTTTTCTGGGAATGCAATGCATGTCCCATGAATAAATGCATCTTAGCCACTATGTTAATTTTTTTTACCATTCCTTCCTCCTCTTTTGAAACATTCTTTTCTGGTTGGAGGTATGGTTTATTGGGCATTGGTTGCAATCCAGTATCTTTTCTAAATACTGTAGCTGTTTTTGTTGTTGAGGCTTAATAATGAATGTTGATCGGTTAGTTATTCAACCTTGGAGTGCACAATAGCCAAGCCAATTTTGCCATTTGGCGATGATGTGTGACTTACAGTAGGAGTGACCAGCTAAGGATTAAGGCAGCTAAATTCAACCTCTTAGCCCGAAGTATCTGAGGCCAAATGTAGGGTCCTTATCGGAGCTGCAACTAATATCAGCTAGCTCAACATACATCATTGTTTGCACTGATTGTTTGCACGCACTTGCATGGCTCACCCATCTGAGCTCTTATTCTCTGTTTCACTGTATTGTATACTTTTTTTGTCACTTTGATCTTGGAGTCTCATTTTACATCCAGGTTTCCTACTCCTCTCTTCACCCAAGCCTTTGTAAGAATGAAATTTAGCACAACCATCAACAATTCCAATACAGTCTCACGGCGCTGATGTCCCAGGTTCGATCCCGGCTCTGGGTCACTGTCCGTGTGTAGTTTGCACATTCTCCCCGTGTTTGCGTGGGTTTCGCCCCCACAACCCAAAGATGTGCAGGGTAGGTGGATTGGCTGCGCTAAATTGCCCCTTAATTGGAAAAAATGAATTGGGTACTCTAAATTTATTTTAAATAAAATTCCAGTGCAGTATATATCTCTTTTATATGAGGTGGCACTGGGTCTGCAGACATTCATTCAGTCAGTGACAAAAGCAGGACATTCAGTAAGCAGAGCTGGTTACAAATAGAAGCATTTAAAAGTGAAATGTCCAAAGATCATTGAGCAATGCTTTTTACATGTTAGTTGGTTGTTCCAAGTAATGAGTGTTTTGTTGACATCAGCACCGAAGCCTAGGGCAGAACAACACTACTCTTGAATATGACCAGAGGAAGGACTCTGCACACACTGGAGTATTGGCCAAGGGCATCAGTGCAATAAAACTTTTAAGAGCTTGTGCTTTATTTAACACATAACGAACGTGACAATGCTGTAAGGAAATTTTTACAATGACTCATGTTTTCTCACAGGACCTTAACAGGTTGATAAATCTTTAATATTAGCTTAACATAGTAATTAAGCCAATTATTGAAGGATAAATACAAATAATTAATTTTAGCTAGTTAACAGCTATTGACTTGCAAGTCATAATCACGCTAGGCCTTAATTTAGCATTGGTCACTGGGAAAATAAACCGTTTTTTGATTTTCAAAAAGACATCTTGCTGGGCAGCACGGTGGCGCAGTTAGCACTGCTGCCTTATGGAGCCGAGGATCTGGGTTCGATCCTGACCCCTGGTCACTGTCCGTGTGGAGTTTGCACATTCTCCTCGTGGTTACGTTGGTCTCACCCCCACAACCCAAAAAGATGTGCAGAGTAGGTGAATTGGCCACGCTAATTACCCCTTAATTGGAAAAAAAGAATTAGGTACTCTAAATTTATGTTAAAAAAGATACCTTGTGCTGCACTGATGCAATAAGTTAGATTTAGGACAGAAGTGGTCCAGTGAAATGGGGAGGGGGAGGGGGGACACACAGATTTTATGCAACTTGCATTGAGGTGTGGGATGTTCTGTATCATTGTCCTTGTGTTGTCTTGCAGTTTGATAAGATTTCTCTTACTCTATGCGTGACTTGGACAAAATCTGTATTACGTTTTACTTAAAACTGTTTATTTACAAATATTTCCATCCAAGACCTTGCGGCATGGTAGCAAGTGGTTCACACTTTGCTTCACAGCATCAGGGACACAGGCTCGATTCCTGGCTTGGGTCACTATCTGCGCAGAGTCTGCACGTTCTCCCCATGTCTGTGTGGGTTTCCTCCGGGTGCTCACTCCCACAAGTCCCGAAAGACGTGCTTGTTAGGTGAGTTGGACATTCTGAATTCTCCCTCTGTGTACCCGAACAGGCGCCATAGTGTGGCGACGAGGGGATTTTCACAGTAACTTCATTGCAGTGTTAATGTTAGCCTACTTATAACACTAATAAAGATTATTATTATTCTACACAGGCTGCCCTGTGTCTTGCTCCTTTGGAGTCTCCTAGTCTCCTGACTCTGGTGTAATGTTTACATCATCATGAACATCATTGTCTAACTAACATAACCATTAACACTTTACGCGGGTCAGACAGGGGTAAAGGTGGAGAGGAGGTAGAGTGGGGTCAAGGTCATGGAGGTGTACAAGAGGAATTGAGAGGAGGACAGAGGATAGCATCAGGGTAGAAGAGGGAATATCCTGGCATCCTGGGTGTGGTGAGGGGGGGTGGGGTAGTGGGAACAGTCAGTCAAAGTAAGAAAATGAGGGACCTAAAGGCTGTGTGGCTACTGTCCACAGTTTGTTCATCTCAGGGTCGCTACAGGGCTTTGAGTTCAACTACAACATTTCAATTATCTCTGCTGAGAGTGGTCTTGATATTATCCTCTGCAGTGTAAAGAAGGGAGGGCCAGCTGAGCGTGCAGGTTCATCCATGTCCCACAGAGTGACAAATACAACACTGGACACTAACATTAACATCCAATAAGAAGTGAACACAAAACCACATCATTGTTTCTTCCACAATAACACAATTTTCCAACTCGCCTGTATCCATCAATGTTTGCCAAACGTGAGACATGCGAGTACATTTTGCTCTCTGACTAATCTAGTCTCAACAAACATCAATGGCGCACAAACGAATAAAGTGAAACCAAGTTAATGTGAAATAATTACACGTGAAATTTTAATTCAAAAAATATTGGTTCCACCTTTGTACTTTCAATAAGTATTATATAAATGGCAAGAGAGTTGAGCAGGAAAGTTGCAGCCTTGATGAAGAACCTCTCTGATTGTCCTGGAGGCTCTATTATAGCTATCCTGCATCATATTAATGACTTGAATTTTTTTTTGAAGTACCCAGGGATCCGCTGAAACTTTTGGGTACTTTTAGATATTTACTCCAGTTTATTTCAGTGTCCTGAGAAAGTGACTTACCTACTCACTCTCTTACCATTGAAGGATAACTACCCACACCCCTCCGCTCGATGGCTCTGAGTCCCAACAGCCAAGTAAATTTCTTCTGCAGGCTATCAGAGAGGCAAAGGCCAATACATTGGTCCCTCTCCTCACCTGCACTCCTAGATGCTCCGACACTCCAAATATTGCTACCTCCAGACTCGGAGTTACCGCTACTCCCAAAATCTATGACATCGTACCTGCAAATCCCGTTAAAAAGCCCCACAACCGCAAACAAGCCCCAAATATATGGACATGGTTCAGTGGCACCCCCCGCATACACCCATCCTCCAGCACCGAAAAGAACTGACTCATCCTGGTCACCGTCGTGTGGGCCCTGTGTATCACTTTAAACTGGATGAGACTTAGTCTTTCACACGGCAAGAATGCATTAACACTCTGCAAAGCCTCACTCCATACTCCAGCCCCCAGCACCCCCCCCCCCCCCACTCCAGCTGCTCCTCCCACTTACATCTAACCTCCTCCTCCAGGGTGCTCTCTCACATCAACAGCTCCCTATATATATCCGAGAGCAAGTTCCCTCCTATTTCCTCCTCAGATGGAAGTTTGTCCTGCAGCACCGGGGGTGGCAACATCATAAACAAAGACACCTCCTTCTTCATAAAGTCCTTCACCTGCAGATACCTGAGCCCATACCCCTTCGGCAACTGATGTGTCCCCTCCAGCTCCTCCATGTCTGTAATCTTCCCTCCAACAAATAAATCCTTCAAATATTCTGTCCCCAACTTCCGCCACACCCGGAACTTCACATCCAACCCTGCTGCAGCAAAGCTATGATTGCCGCAGACCAGCGCTCACAAGGACATGCCTTCCCATTCTAAAATGCTGCCAGCACAGGTTCCACACCCTTCACTCTGATACCACCACTGAGCTCGTGGAGCACCTGACCACCGAGAATGGAAGAGGCACCAACAATAGTGTCCTGAAACTGGTCCCTTTATGTATAATAAAAATCTTTATTGTCATAAGTGGACTTACATTAACACTGCAATGAAGATACCATGTAAAGCCCTTAGTCGCCACATTCCGGCGCCTATTCGGGTACACAGAGGGAGAGTACAGAATGTCCAAATTACCTAACAGCCGTCTTTCGGGACTTGTGGGAGGAAACCCACGCAGACACGAAGAGAACATGCAGACTCCGCACAGACAGTGACCCAAGCCAGGAATTGAACCTGGGACCCTGATGCTGTGAAGCAACAGTGTTAACCCCTGTGCTACCATGTGGCCGCCTCCATCCGCCCCACATCGACCGCTCCTCCACCGCCCATTTCCTAACGGTCACAATGTTTGCTGTCCAATAATAGGTTTGCATTTTCAGAAACGCTAACCAAACCCCCCATTGATCCTTTTCCACGAATGCCCTCCTAGCCAGCGGAGCCCTAACCACCCACATGAACCTCAAAATCACCCCATTAACCTCCCTAAAAAAGGACGTGGGCACAACGACCGGGAGGTTCTGAAACACAAACAAAACTTTTGGCAACAACGTCATCTTTACCATCTGCACCCGACCAGCTAATGACAATGGCAGCACATCCCACCCCTTAAGGTCCAACTTCATTCCCTCCACCAACCGCGCCAAATTCAACTTATTCAGCCGAGCCCAACTCCGCGCCACTTGTATCCAAAGGTAACGAAAACCAACCCCAACCAACTGAAGCGGCAGCCCCCCTCAAACTCCTCTCCTGTCCCCGGACATTAATGGGAATGCCTCACTTTTCCCCATGTTGAGCTTATACCCCAAAAAGAGACCAAACCTCCCCAAAATCCCCATGATCCTGTCAAAGCTCCTGACTGGGTCCGAAATATGCAGCAAGAGATCATCTGCATGCAAAGCTTGTACAACAGCCGAACCCAGTCCACAAATCCTTGCCCAAACACAAACCACCCCAGCACCTCAAATACGTATGTCTACTCCACCCGATCAAAAACATTCTCCGTATCCATTGACATAATCACTTCCATTTCTCGGCCCTCTGAGGGAATCATAATGACATTTAGTAACCTCCAGACATACGTCAAGAGCTGCCGCCCCTTCACAAATCCCATCTGGTCCTCACCTATCACCCCCGACACACAATTCACGATCCGCAAAACCAATACATTTGTCAGCAGCTACACATCTACATTCAACAGGGAAATCGGATGGAAGACCCACACAACTCTGGATCCTTGTCTTTCTTTAAAATGAGCGATATCAAAGCCTGAGACAACGTGTGGGGGGAGCTCATCTCAGCTAACAGGGGCCCCAGCTCCCACCCAAACTTCTTATAGAAATCGGCTAGGATCACTTCCGGACCGGGACCTTCTCCGTCTGCATCGACCCCACGCAATCCATCAACTCCCTCAGCCCGATCAGAGCCCCCAGCCACTGCACCTTTGTCTCTGCCACACTCAGGAACTCCAGCCCATCCAAAAAGCTCCTCATAACCTCATCCCCCATCGGATGCTCCGAGCTATACAAATTCCGCTAAAACGCCTCAAACACCCCATTCACCTCCTCCGGCCACATAACCACCAGACCCCCACCATGTCTCATCCTCCCAATCTCGTTCGACTCAGCAACTGATGTGGAAGCATTCTGTTGGCATTCTCCCCATATTCTTATATTGCTCCCTTGGTCCTGCGCAACTACCCCAACGCCTTTCCTGTGGACACAAGTGCAAACTCCAGCAGGAGCTTCTGTCTCTACTTTAACAGCGATTTCTCTAGCGCCACTGAGTGCCTCCGGTCACCCTCAGAATGGCCTCTTAACCCCACAGCCCATTCCACCCTCCCCCTCTGTGCCTGGATCGAGATAAACCCTACCCCCTGTGGTGATATACATCACTGTAAGTACACAAAGGGTTAATGTACATACCCTACACCTAGCTAGACACTAGAGGGAGCACCAGAGACATGACACACAGACAGTCAACCAATAGGTCAGTAAGATAGGACACGACCAATGGGCATTCACGACACACACAGAGGTGACACTACCACAGGGGGGCACTACACCAACCCATATAAAAAGGACACAACACACATGATCTTCCTCTTTCCAGTGGAGACACTCAGTGAGTTCAGACACAGGGTTGATTGAACGTCACTCCCACCACGTGGATTGTAGCAGACTGGTTTGTCAGTCTGAGTAATTACAGCAGGATTAAAAGTAGCGTTGAATCCAAGTAGGAGAATTGTTAATAGTTAAACAAACGTGTTGAAGCTATCTCCAAGTCTGAACCTTCCTTTGTCAGAGTGAACATCAAGGAAGCAGCTTATGCTATGTCAAGAGCATAACAAAACAACCGCTTACCACTGCCTTCAGCGCCTCCCACAATATGGAGGCAAAAACCTCCCCCATCTTATGTTGCTGTACACAGTTCCAGAAAGCCACCCCATCTTCTCACAAACCTCGTTATCCACCAATAACCCCACATTCAACCTCCACTGTGGCCATTGGGAACTGCCCCTTGCCATCTGTAAATCCACCCAGTGTGGAGTGTGGTCAAACACCACGATTGCCGAATACTCTGATTCAACCAACTTCGCCAACAACGCCTTGTCCAAGCCAAAAAAGTCAATCCGGGAGTATACCCAGTGAACGTGCGAGATTTACAAAAGTGTCTTCCCCACCGGCCTCTCAAACCGTTATGAGTCTGCCTCTCCCATGCATTCTATAAACCCCAACAGCCCCTTTGCCATGGCCGACACCCTCAGTTACCTGGGACATGACCAGTCCGGCCTGGGGTCCAGCACCGTATTAATATCCCCCCATAATCTGTCGGTGCATGTCCAGCTCTGGAATCTTTGCCAACACTCACCTCAAGAACTCCACGTCACCTCAGTTCGAGGCATACACATTCACCAGTACCATGGGCGTCCCCTCCAACATCCCACTCACCATCACAAATCTACCCCCAGCATCTGTCACGATATTTTCCACCTCAAAAGCCACCGTCTTATTGATCAATACGGCCAACCCCCTCGTCTTCATATCCAACCCCAAATGAAATACCTGCCCCACCCAGCCCTTTCTCAGCCTCGTCTGGCCCCCACCTTCAAATGCGTTCCCTGAAGAAACACCACGTCTGCCTTCAATCCCTTTAAACAAGCAAAAATGTGAGACCTCCTGAGCAGCCCATGCAACCCCCGAATGTTCAACGTAATCAACCGAGTTGGGATTGCACCCCTTTCCCCCTGCTTCCCTATCAGCCATAATCCCTCTTTAACCAGTTCCCCCAGGTTCATGCCCCGCTCACCCTCTGCGTCTCCCCAAGTTGTCCTCTGCCATCTCCACTTTACCAACTATGCCACACCAAATCCACCCGCATCAGCATCATCCCCCCTCCCCAACCCCCGCCCCTTAAACAAAGAAACAAAAAACGAACCCACGCCCCTCCTCCCCCATACCCTCCATGGGTCATGCCCCCACTGCACTCCTGTTAACTAGCCATCTGCTAACATGGTGGCCCCCTTGAGGCAACTGTCTCTCTCCTCCCTTCCCCTCTACCACCCTCACCTGCAATTCCCCAAAAAACAGTTGAACATATTTACCCAATCCACTGCCACACATACTAAATACAACAATCCACTCGCCATACACACCCACATTCCTCATTCTGGCATCTCCAAGCTTCAGTGTCCTCACCAGCCTCCCAGTCCGTGGTGTCTCAGAAAATTACTCGCCTCCTCCAGTGTAGCAAAATAAAATTCATGATTCTGGTGTGTGACCCACAGACGAGCAGGTTACAACAGCCTGAACTGCATGTCTTTCTTGTAGAGGGCCGCCTTATTCCTGTTGAACCCAACCCGCTGCTTGACGAACTCCGCACCCAAGACCTGGTAGATATGCACCACATTTCCTTCCCAGGTACATTCTCTCATCTGCTTCGGCCATTACAGAATCTGCTCCTTGTCCAGAAAATGATGCAACCGCACCATCGTCACCCTCAGCTGCTCCTCCGCCTTCGGCCTCCTCCTCAACGTCCTGTGCACTCGATCCACCTCGGGAGGATGGTCAAAGACACCCTCTGCCACCAGCTTCTCAAACATTGGGCAGCATGGTAGCACAGTGGATAGCACTGTTGCTTCACAATTCCAGGGTCCGAAGGTTCGATTCCCGGCTTGGGTCACTGTCTCTGTGGAGTCTGCACGTTCTCCCTGTGTCTGAGTGGGTTTCCTCTGGGTGCTCCGGTTTCCTCCCACAAGTCCTGAAAGACGTGCTGTTAGGTAATTTGGACATTCTGTATCCTCCCTCTGTGTACTCGAACAGGGGCCGGAATGTGGCGACTAGGGGCTTTTCACAGTGACTTCATCACAGTGTTAATGTAAGCCTACTTGTCACAATAAAGATTATTATTATCTTCTGCATACTTTGTGGCCTGCGTTCCTTCAATCCCTTCAGACAGCCCCACAATCCGGAGATTCTACCTCATGAAGTGATTCTCCAGGTCTTCCACCTTCAACCTCAACCACTTCTGACCATCTGCCACGTGCACCATTTCTGCCTCCAACAAGGCCAACCGGTTCTCATGATCCACTACCGACTCCTCCACCTTCTGGAGCTCCGAACTCTGTGCCTCCAGCTTTTGCTCCACTCTCTCAATAGCCACGCTGATTGGCTCTGCCCCCTTTTCTGGGTCGCCCAAGGTCTCTTGCCTCTGTTGCTGGAACTTGGCATTCAAAAAATCCACCAATTACTCAGCAGACCACTGGGCAGCCAACAACACCCCAGAGCCTTCCATCATCTTTCGCACATCGAAAGTCCTCCTGGCCAGACTGCTGCCTCTTGCTCCCTATATTGGGTGAAAAGGACCAAACAATTCCACCTCGAGTGGGAGCCACCAAATGTGCGACCACTCACTCCATGGCCGCCTCCGGAAGTCAACACATCTTGTTTTCAAGTTACTGGTAGGCAAAATGCAATCCATAGCTGTGAGATCTGCATAGCATACATTAGTTGTTGCCAGCACTTTGCAGCGACCTGTCTCAGACTGAGAGAACAGTATAATTGCACCCAAGGACAAAAAATGTCCTTATGTTTCATTTAATCTCTGTATTTAAATCCCATCACCTACTATGGTGGGATTTGAGCCCATTTTTCCAGGCCATTAGCCTGGGCCTCTGGATTACTGGTCCAATAATGCTACCTCTATGTCACCATCTCCCACTCTGGTAGCAATGCACCCACGAGGTTCTCAGGATCATCACACATCAAATGCGAGTGATGACAGGATGGGGATTGTGGGGGATGGGCTGTAAGGTTGGGGGCAGGAGAGTTGAGGCAACGTCAGGGGTTGGCATTTAATTACCCCATTTTCCAATCTTGCGTCCCTTGATCAAGCACAGAATGCCTGACTGTGAGGGAACTATGCCACCGCCTGCCCCCCCCCCCCCCCCCCACCCCCCCCCCTCGCAACCCCATCATCTCTCCAACTCCCTGGGGGCCAGGAGGCGTGGAAAAGCCTGGGGCCTAGGATTTGAATACCCTACCCGTCCCCATGCTGCCTAAACCCATATTGATGGAATTATATTGGGAAGTCACCCCATAAATTGGATTTTATTCGATAAGCCCAATTTCTTATTTTGTTATTGTATTTATTCTTCACCTGAAGCCCGATATGTATATCTAGTCACCTCTATTCTGTTAGCGTTTCAAAGTTGGTGACTGTCATGAACATTCAACATAATCAACTTGCCAACTGATAAAGCAGCTTCATCCGTTTTGTTGTCATCACCAATTTTCACGAGTCAGTGTTCTGAAAATCCCAGACAGTCAGCTTAATGAGATTCACAGTCATTTTCGAAAAGTGGTGACTGCTGATCTAAGTGTACAACACAGAGAGAACTTGCCTCTGAAGCATTACATCTGTGCTCCCTGAAATAGCCTCAATCCATTGACACTAAGGCTTGGAAATATATTGCCGTTCCTTCACTGTCGCTGGGGCAACATCCTGAAACTCCCTCCCTAACAGCACAGTAGGTGCACCTACACCTAAAGGACTGCAGCGGTTCAAGAAGGCAGCTCATCACCACCTTCTGAAGGGCAGATAGGGATGGGCAATGAATGCTGGCCTAACCAGCGACGCCCACATCCTGTAAATGAATTTTTAAAAAGGATTGCGCCAGCCCACAGGTAGTGGGCTGGGAGGTGGGTAATGCTCATAAAATAGTGTAAAATCGTGTGTTGGCAAATTGGCATTACATCCCTCCTGATTTTTATTTCCATTGAAGCCAAGGGAGATGAGTGGAGAAAGTTTCAAAGTTAGAAAAAGGAAGTACAAAAGGATCATTATGAGGTCAATCATTTTCGCTTCATTGTCACAATCCCAGCTGATATTAATACTGAGCAAGTCAGGTCCCAGAGTGAAACCCGGCCAGATAGATCTGAACTTTCTTTTCAAAATAGTGGAGGAAAGTTACTGAACAAATTCACAGGAGTCTTCTGATGAACTTTTAACACAAAAAAGTATTCATTAAAGCAAGACAAAACCATATTACACCTGGCTAAAAGGTCTGAAAGATTTCAACACAGACACAAGAAGATGATTCAATTTCCCAATATTCCTTCACCCAGCAACATCTTTACAGACACATAAACCAGTGAAGAGATAACGCGAGCTTGATACAGATGCTTCCTGCCTGGAACTGACACGTGTCTCCCAACTCTTGATCATTCACTTGATGCCTCTGACCAGAGTTGTATCTCTTCCCACACAACCAAAAGGAACTGCACTTTAATGTCTGTTTCAGTAGCAACACCGTTAAACTGATTGTGTTATTGATTTCTGAAACTAACTACTCAATTAACTACTATCCAATTACAAAGAACAAAGAACAAAGAAAAGTACAGCACAGGAACAGGTCCTTCGGCCCTTCAAGCCCGTGCCGACCATGCTGTCCGACTAAACTACAATCTTCTACACTTCCTGGGTCCGTATCCCTCTGTTCCCATCCTATCCATGTATTTGTCAAGATGCCCCTTAAATGTCACTATCGACCCTGCTTCCACCACCTCCTCCGGTAGCGAGTTCCAAGCACCCACTACCCTCTGTGTAAAAAACTTGCCTTGTACATCTACTCTAAACCTTGCCCCTCGCACCTTAAACCTATGCCCCCTTGTAATTGACCCCTCTACTCTGGGGAAAAGCCTCTGACTATCCACTCTGTCTATGCCCCTCATAATTTTGTAGACCTTTATCAGGTCGCCCCTCAACCTCCGTCGTTCCAGTGAGAACAAACCGAGTTTATTCAACCGCTCCTCATAGCTAATGCCCTCCATACCAGGCAACATTCTGGTAAATCTCTCTGCGCCCTCTCTAAAGCCTCCACATTCTCCTGGTAGTGTGGCGACCAGGATTGAACACTATACTCCAAGTGTGGCCTAACTAAGGTTCTATACAGCTGCAACATGACTTGCCAATTCTTATACTCAATGCCCCGGCCATGAAAGCAAGCATGCCGTATGCCTTCTTGACTACCTTCTCCATCTGTGTTGCCCCTTTCAGTGACCTGTGGACCTGTACACCTAGATCTCTCTGACTTTCAATACTCTTGAGGGTTCTACCATTCACTGTATAGTCCCAACCTGCATTAGACCTGCCAAAATGCATGACCTCACATTTGTCCAGATTAAACTCCATCTGCCATCTCTCTGCCCAAGTCTCCAAACAATCTAAATCCTGCTGTATCCTCTGACATTCCTCACCGTTATCGGCAATTCCACCAACCTTTGTGTCATCTGCAAACTTACTAATCAGACCAGCTACATTTTCCTCCAAATCATTTATATGTACTACAAACAGCAAAGGTCCCAGCACTGATCCCTGTGGAACACCACTGGTCACAGCCCTCCAACTAGAAAAGCATCCATCCATTGCTACTCTCTGCTTTCTATGACCTTGCCAGTTCTGTATCCACCTTGCCAGCTCACCCCTGATCCCGTGTGACTTCACCTTTTGTACTAGTCTACCATGAGGGACCTTGTCAAAGGCCTTACTGAAGTCCATAGAGACAACATCCACTGCCCTACCTGCATCAATCATCTTTGTGACCTCCTCGAAAAACTCTATCAAGTTAGTGAGACACAAATTTTCTCCAGTAATTTCCCTACCACTGATGTAAGGCTCAGCGGCCTGTAGTTCCCTGGATTATCCTTGCTACCCTTCTTAAACAGAAGAACAAAATTGGCTATTCTCCATTCCTCTGGGACATCACCTGAAGACAGTGAGGATCCAAAGATTTCTGTCAAGGCCTCAGCAATTTCCTCTCTAACCTCCTTCAGTATTCTCCTGCAGTAAGTCTTCTTCTCAGAGAGCCGAAAAACCGTGTCTTCCCTCTCTGACAGGCTGACTGAACAGCCTCTCAGCTCTTGTATTTCTCTGCTTCTGTATCACTGTTGCAAGGCAACAGTCAGGTTTGATTTTTCCGGACATTGGTTTTGAATCCCCGAACTCGCAACTCCCTCGATCCATCTTTTGAACCTCAGGGGTTGTAAATCTTCATTCAAATGCACCAACCCAAAAAACTGAACTTTCAGCCATAGGTCCATCCAAACGCCTCGACACCAAAGTTCATAATCCAAACCTACATGAAACTGAAGCTACTCTACCTTCCTTAACACAAAATTCCATACACAGATATTCAAATTTAACTTTAAAAATATACATTGTTCATTACATCATTGATGAACAACTTCCACATGTGGTTTGTTAAATTCTTCTTCTTGAGCGATCACTCACAAACGCACGTGATTTTCAACCCAGGAATCCCTGTGTCACTGATGTTGGACTCTGTACACTCAGCAGAGGTTTCTTGGAGGTGGGGTTGCTCCTTGAACTTTAGATCACTGTTATTCCTTCCTCAGGCTCCTTTTCCAGGCCTCCTCTTGCCGTTGGGTGTTTTTGAAGAATTGTGTCCCTTCAATTAGGAGGCTTCTCCAAGTTCCTCCAAGACCCTTTGTGAGCAAGGGTCGCCTAGATGTTGACGCCTATGTTGCATTTCTTGTGGTAAGCCTTCAGGATGTCTTTGAAGCTCTTCTTTTGTCCTGCTCTTGTTTGGGCGTCTTCCTTTAGCTGTGTAAAGAAGATTTGATCTGGCATTCAGGATTCTGATATCCTAAGCATGTGGCCAGTCCAGCGGAGCTGGTTTCGGATGGTCATGTCCTTGACGCTGATGCTCCTGGATCCTTCAAGGATGCTGTTGTTAGGACATCTGTCCTCCCAGCAGATGTGGAGAATCCGTCTCAGATGGCGTTGATGTCCCTCCCCAAGGCAAGATCCGGTCTTTCTATCAAGATCAAAGGAGAAACCCTCCCACACGTGGAACATTTCCCCTACCTGGGGAGCCACCTCTCATCTAAAGTTGATATCGATGTGGAAATCCAACAATGTATTCAATCCATGAGGGCCGCCTTCAGACACCTGAGGATGAGAATCGTTGATGACTGCGACATCCATGCTGACACCAAGGGCCTCATGTTCAAGACAGTCATCCTCCCAACTCTTCAATATGGCTCAGAAATTTGGATTTGCTAAATTTAGTCTTTCAGGAGGCACACTGTTAGATTTTTAAATATCTAACTTTTATATTTGCTTTTCTTTTAATCATTGATTCCACCTTGGCACTTTAACTGGGTCAATGTGATAGTTTTTGTAATAGGGGCAAAGATGCACAAATGGAAATTGCCTTTTGCGTCATGGAATAAGTGTTATTCATTTAGGTAAAGCACTCTGGTACTGATGCTGCATGTGATGATTTGAAAGCATAAGTAGAAAGAGGGATTTAAGTGGGTTGGGGACTAATCTTTCACCACGAGGAAAGATCCCACTTCAAGAAAGATTGATGAGATCAAGGTTTATCTCTGTCAGCAGCGCATAAGGGTCCTTTAGTAATTGAGACTAGTGACACCATTGGTCACCGAAATCAGTTACAATCTTGTTGAAAGAACAGCCCAAGCTGGCTGGCGTGGGAAATGGAGAAATGTTATAATCGAATGAGAACCAGGCAGAATATAGAAAGTTTAGAGGGAAAATGAAAAAGGAAGTAGGAGAACAGCAGAGAGAGAGAATGAGAAGTGAATGGCAGTGAACAGAAAAGGGGATCCAAAAGTCTTCTACAGGCATATGAATAATAATAATAATAAGAGGAGAATGGGACTGATTAGGGACTAAAAAGGAGATTTATGGCCACATGGCTGCGGCATTGAATAAATACTTTGTAGCTGTCTTTACCAGGAAAAAATCTTCTGTTGATGGGATAAAAATTGATAAAGAGAGGGTATTAAAAAGGTGAAATGCTGAAACTTATAGTTTATTTGTTACCAGGGCCAGATGGGATACTTCAAAGGATATTGGGCGAAGTAAGGGAGGAATTTTCAGAGGCCATAATCTTCCAATCTTCCTTAGATAGCGGATGGTGCCAAAGGACTGGAGAATTGCAGATGTTACATGTTTTTTCTGAAAATGCTCCAAGAATAAATCCAACCCCTACAGGCCAAATAGATTGACCTCTGTCATGGAAAGGGTTTTCAGAAATGATTAACTGGGACAAAAACACCAAGTTATTTGGATAAATATGGATTAATTAAGGAAAGTCAACACATTTTTTTAAAGGACTACTTGTGATTAACTAATTTGATAGAGGGCACGATTTTCCCAAAAGGGAACAAAGTCCCTGAGTGAATGCGTTTAGCCGCGTGTTACCCAGCACCCGCAGTGCAGAGAAACACATGGCTAATCAACGCGTCTCGTGTTAAATAACGGGCCTGGACGGGGAACGCATGGCCAAGGCCGCACATAGCCCCGTTTTTTACAATGGGGTGCTCCGCTCGTCGGAACTCCCTGTTGTAAAGAGAGATTGGGACCCCATTTTTAAATGGCGCCCTAATCTCCTAGGCCCACAAAAGAATCACTGACCTCCCCTCCCCAGCCCAAATGCAATATGGGTAGGTCCCTTGCCCCACACCCCTAACACCCAGGCCGGGCAACCCCGGCCCAATCACGGTGCACAATAAATGTAGTTTGGCACTTTGGCAGTGCTCCTGCCAGCTGGCAGTGCCAGTATTCCAGGATGGCACTGCCAGGGCACACAGGTGGCACCAGCAGTGCTCGGGTACCTGCCCAAAGGGCATGCAGCTTGGAGGCACCCACAAGTGTTGTTGCATCTGGTCGTCGTTTGTGGGACCAGTGCCAAATGGTGCTCGCCCAATGTCCCCGAGGTGAAGGGATTGAACCCCAAAGTCTCAGGTCCCTCAGGAATCTGCACATTAGAGTAAAGCTTACTGCATCGCTCTAATGTGTAGATTTGCTGAAAAGTGATCCCTCCCATTGTGGGCGGAATTCACCTTGCAACATCTCACGAGATTGCATTGAATCTCACAAGGCATTACAAGCTGGGTAGACCCTGGGAGTGGGGTCTCCTGGCTTTCAATGGCCCCGCTGCACCGTGGCAAGCTGCGTTTCTGGTGGTGTGGCCAGAGGATCGCGCTCAGAATCTTTTGGGGAGGTAACAGACAGGATTGATGAGGGTAATGCAGTTGATGTAATGTACATAAAGTTCCAAAAAACATGTCATAAAAAGATACCTGGGGATATATGTACACAAATAGTTGAACCTGGCAGGGAAAGTTGAGAAAGTGATTAAAAATTAGGGATCCTGTATTGTATAAATAGAGGCTGAAAGTACGGTGCTTTTTTCTGAACCTTCCACGGTGTGTTTTGCAGTGGTGGTGATGGCCCGCCATTGGCCGGAAGCAGGACCTTCCAGTTCTGCCACTGTCAATGATTTCCCATTGTTTTCACCATTGGCGACGGCATGTCACCACTGGCAGGACTGGAAGATCCCACCAGCGGGAACAACTGTAAAGTCCTGTCCTACAAAAGCAAGGAAATTATGCTTGCTGAACCTTTATAAACACTGGTTTAACCTCAACTGGAGTACTGTGTTTAATTCTGACCGGAAGGCTGTCCTTAGGATGGGGGTGGGATTTTACACCCCCAGGGTCCTTGGTCCCCTTGCAGGTCCACGGCTGCCCAGTTAAGAGTTGATTGGCACTTCATTTGGTGGGACTGCCCGATACGGGGAAACTTCACGGTTCTCCAGCTCGCAGCCGAGACCCCTGTTGCTTCGATGATATACGGCCCAATGAATCAACAAGTTAACAATAAATAAGCAAAAACACAGAGTAACACTGTAGGAACTCACGTATCCTTCAACTTAACTCAAAAATGGTCTTTTATTGTCATTTTAATTGGTGATGTTAGTAGTTACCCATTGTGCACTTTCCTGATGCACATTCCCATCTTCCACTTACCTCTGCATCCCGCTGTGGGCATGTCATCTAACAGAAATTTGAAGAATCTAGTTCAGTGAGATGCCCGATTGATGGCCACAACTCACCCGATTGTTGCAATGAGGTCCGATGAGGAACGTAGATTTATTTTGGGTCGTCTGCCCCTTGAGTCCAGAATACTGACAACTTTGTGCCATTGGTGCATTACTGACACAATCAAACTTAACATTTAATTTCCACTGGCGTTCATTTCGTAATGACAGATCGTTTATGTTTTGAGTTTTGCAAAGATGCATTTAAAAGGTGAGCAATATATAAATTAACATATTGTATAATGGAAAGCTAAGTGTTGAATAATTTGTCTCACAATTTTAAAATATGGAGTACAGGAAGATAGCACCGAGTTGATCTAGAAAGTGCTGGTGCTGCTACTCATTCCAATTCCATTTTGTTGCTGCATAATGAAAGAAGTTATGCCCCTCAATTTTCCATTTTAAAATACTAAATCTGCATGTTTAGAAAAAGAGTTAATCTGTGCCTCTTCCCAAGTTGGTCAGTCAGTAATTGTCAGCTCAAAAAGAAAAAATGAAAAAGCATAAAAATACATCATGAAGTTTGAGTCTGGTTGAGTTAACCCAGTGAAAAATATCAAATTGATATAATTTTCTTCCACCACATGTATACGTTCCTCAGGGATAACTATGTTCAGTGAGATTTGGGTTCTTATTTAATCCTAATTAAATCGAAAGAACTCAGGTCAGCGGCTGTGATTGTGGCCAGCGTTTCGAAGTAGTTAATTTAAATTTGTCAATGTTGAAGTGTGAGCTGTCATCAACAATATCGACAGGTTACCATGCAGTTGAGGGGAAACTAGCCAAACTTGGGCATCCTGTGCAATTAAGTTGGAACACGAGAGAGCATTTTGTACGTTGTAAAATCTAAATGAAAAAGCTTTGGTCCCATAGTACAGGAGGTCACCAAGGTTTAAAAAAAAGAGTAGCAGACGAGACAAGATAAATGAGGACATTGGGGGTGAGGGCGCTCCAAGTTTGAGTTTGAAAAGTCTGAAAGGATAGAAGAGCATGTCAAGAAGACAAATCCCTTCTGTGCTGATCATTTCAACAAAACATTTTGCACAAGAAGAAAATCAATTTTACTCAAGTTTCAACATTTCTGTAAAGTAACCGAAAGGTGGAAACCTAACCCTCAAGGGAACTGAGGCATTCCACAGTTTAAATGTTCGGAAAAAGAACAACTTAGTGCGGGAGGTGGTAAAATTAGTCTTTCAATTATAGGAAGCATAGAGGAAGAAAATGAAGAACCCCATCTTTGATATTTTGGTAGGGCAAAAGAGGAAAGTTCAAAAGACCAATTATTTAGTCGTGCATGACAAGAATTATTGGGGTTGAATTTATTTCTGATTCTCCACGATTTTGCACTATAGCGGGATTAGGGGCGAGGGTCTATGGCTCAATTGCCAGAGTCCTTTCAGGACGTATGTTACTCTCGGTTTGAGTGGGCCTAACTGTTTGGTGTACATTGAGGGACTGTGGGAAAAGCTGTGTCCAGATGGGGTAAAAACCTATCTTAGTGGACGGAGGGTCAAAGAGAGTGAGGTCTTAAGGCTGTGAACAACAAGAGGTTTTAATAAGATGACAAGTGAAATTGTAACATTGCATTATGACCCCTAATTATCTGTGCCTAACTTCACCTGTGCCCACTCTGTGCCCCTACAACCCTTTATACTTGCAAACCCTTCCACTACGACTTGGTGTATCCCCAGGATGCACATCAGAAATGGAGGCGGCCTGTTGCATTCCATGCCCTGTTGGCTGTGATGTCCTTGGCGGACATCCTCTCGTGGGCCGGGACATGTAGAGTGTCAGCCTACTTTTGGGTGGCACTGATGTTGCCAAGTCATCTTGTTCTGCCTTCTGCCCCTCAGAACAACCAGTCTCAGGCATTCATGAGGACTGGTCACTCCCATGGTCCCGTGATTGGAAGGCCCCGGGATGTGCTCGTGCACTTGCTCCTCACTCCATGTACTCTTGGGTCCCTGGGATACTCCATGGGACCACAGATCATAGAATTCACAGTGCAGAAGCAGGCCATTTGAACCCATCGAATCTGCACCAGCCCTTGGAACGATCACCTTTCCTAAACCCACACCTTCATCATATCCCCATAACCCAACTTTGTTGTTGCGGGTCTCCGCATCGGTCTGTGGCCTCTGGATAGGTGTCAGCAGCCACAACCACAGTGGATAACTCCTGTCACCCAGGAGCCAATCCCGCAGCCGGAAGGGCTGATGTCTTGAACATGTCAGGAATCATCGAGGGGAAATTGGAGTGAGCTCCAGAATTCTCAACATTGTCTGGTTCTGCCTGTCCTGGAGGCCCGCCATTGTCGGTACCATGGTGTTAAACCCATCAGCCATGGTCCTCAGGGTCTGAGTCACGCTTCGGAGTTCTACAGTCATGGCTCTGACGTCTTGCCCCAGGCCACTGCGGACCCCACCCTTGCAGTGTCAGCCTGGGTGCTACACAACTCTGGCAACATCTCCTGTGACTGAAGACTTTGGGACTCCACCATTTGGCCTGGCAGTCACAGGAATGTTGCTGACAACCCTTCCTGGTATTTCCAGCTTTGCCTTTGCATCTTAAGCAGCTGAGGGACGAATGTATCCAGAGGCACAGCACCTGGCTGGGGCATAGCTGAGTCCTGGGACCCAGCAGATCTCTAACTTCCAATCACTGGGATGTTCCTACCTCCTGTCCAATCACTGGGATGTTCCTTCCTGCTGTGGTTCTTAGCAAATAGTGATCCAGGCACCTGCCTGTTAAGTTCACCCGCCAAGGTACTTGTCTCTGTGATGGCAGATGGTGTGTGTAACAGCTGTGACACGTCATCCGTGTCCTCCTTTGAGATCTCCTACAAGGTGATGTCGAGGGTGACTGTGGAGGCACTACTGGTTGTCGGCTGAGGCTCATTGATGGATGATATTCCGGCTTGGCAAGGGACATGGGTTTCAGAACTTGGCCTCGTTAAGAAGGGTTTGGACAACAAAGCACTTACTTGAGACTGGGCATCTGGATGAAGGTGCAATGGCTCCTCACTTTTCTTTCACACACCAACCTCACTCTGTGTGCTGGTCCTTTCCTGCGAGCTCACGGGCCTCTCCTCAAAAGGAGTCAAGATCCTTAGTTTGGGTATTCCACCGCCCATCTTCTCTCTCGCTTTGTGGTTAAGGGCAATTAGCTCCTGCAGGGGCACAAAAAGGCATAATGTGAGCCGGAAGCCTGGCGGGTCAGAGTCGCGGACAACTGGCATGCAGGGGCACTGCACTTATGCAGCGAAGGGTTCTGATGAAGAGTGCAAGGGGACTGGTTGTTTGAGGATGATGCTCGGAGTTCAGGTGCTGGGAACCTGAGAGGCGGTGGCATTTGGGTTCAAGGGAACATTCCAGGGTGTGATGGAAGGGTGGAATGCCAAGGGAAGACAGGGGGCACTGGCCTTTGCAGATCATAGCTGGCCATTCATTTTATTTCCTGCATTGAATTCCTGTCCTCATGGTCAGGCTGCAGGCACTGACCAGCACTGCCATCATCTCCCAGGCGGGATTGTTGAGCATGCTGGAGGGCATCCTGCCAACCTATGGGTAAATTATGGCCTGTCCCTTTTCTATGGCATCCAGCAATCGAATGACGGTCCCCTCCAAAGCTCTGGGAGCAGGCCTTCCAGCTGCAATCCTCCTGGTTTGAATGCGCAGGTGCTATGGAGCCATTTAAATGCAGAACCCCTTTGATTGAAATGCTCACATGGCCCTCGGGGCAGGCGAATCAAACGCCTTGCACCTCGGGCGTGATATTTCTCATACGGGGAATAAAACCTTTTCTATAAGCCTACAGATTGCGATCCGGACTGTGCCGCCAGAGCTGACGGGATTCCCATCGCTTTTCGCGCCGGAAATGACACTTCATCATTTTTTGGGAAAATTCCACCCATTGTATCACAAAATGGGCCATAGTGAGACAGCTGTCATCTTATACCTTGCCTGGTTCTCTTTTCTATTTCAGTCAATGGTAAAGAACACCTGGGAAAGTGGAACTGGCTGCCAATTTGTTATCGATGAAGGACCAACTTCACTTCTGTAAGCTCTGCTTTCTTCAAATCTTACAAAGAAATGTATAGAAGCTGATGGGATTTATGCTGAAAATGGCTGCAGACTATTGAACTATGTTTCGCACAGACAATTTCATACTCGTTTGAAATGGATTCATAAACTTCTGCAAAAATCCATGTTAACAAAAGAACATTTTCTTTTTTTACCTTTTCAAGCATTCGTGAACCAGTCTTGTGATACTTGCATTTAATTATACACCCTTTGAGGTTTGGCAAGTAGTGAGAATTTACATTTAGGTTAAATTGCCGCTGTTGAAGAGCAAGTTTGGAAGCATTCCATGGAGAGGAAAAGGAAAGATCTGTTGCAAATCCACATCTGCTGTAATTGCCTTCTCAGATTCAGTGTTGACAGTCGCTCCCAGAAGGTGTATGAGTGTCTTTCTTCAGTGTTCCCTCACACACTATAACAGCACAGAAAGTAACATAACTAAGGCATTCAATGACAACATCCCCTTATGATTGCAACTCGATATTTCCGTCTTTCACAATCTCTCCAAAGACATAGTGAACAAACATTTGATGAGGCAAGGTACGTTAAGAAACAATTAGCTGCTTTATTTCACACCGAGTGAACATGCATGACAGTTATTGTGACAAAACTCACTTAATTCAACAAGTACAATATTACCTTTGCATAATGATGCAAAATAAAGAACATGTCGCGCACCCCGACCCCAGTGAGCCATTATAAGTGGATTATACCTATTCAACAGCATTTCTGTATTGTTTGCCTCAGTAATAGTCTCTGTGGCTTTCGCTTTAGCAAACCTGACCGTGTACTATGAATGAGCTGCACACCATGAATGCATTGTGGTGGACACCCGCCGCTGTACGTTAACATGCAGGATCCGCAGCCAGCCATTGCAGACCAAATGCACATTGATTGAGTGGTAGCCTTTTCATTTCTTGTAGCTTTCAGGGTTCAAAAAGGAAACCTCTAATGTAATGTGCAGGCAATCAACTATCCTCACTATTCCATGGAAACCAGCAACCCTTGACATGTTCAATGCTCTCTGCTCTTGTTACATCATAATCATTCCAAATCTGACAAACTGCCCATAGACTTTATGGAAAGAGCACTGTTTACCTGACGAATGCAGACTTTCACCATCACTGGGCTATTCCTGCGCAGGTCCCACATGGATACCCGGAATGATCAAGGCCCCAAGGTTTAAATGCCATGGTGACAATCATTTCTAGAGTCAAGATTTTGCTGAAAGTAATCTCGGGTTTTAAGTTATCACGGCTGAAGGTTCAGACTTGGAATTCTGAATGGGGCGTTCAGCTCCTCAGGTATCTCCTGGAATGCCAAGCAAGCCTTGTGCACTCTCTGGGCATGGTACTTACATATGATTGTTCAGGGATGCTTTGTGCTCAGTCTTGTCTCCGGTTCTCTTCCTCCAGTTCCTCCTTCTCCGTTATAATCACAACCAGGTGAAGAGCCAGAAAACAGGCACTTTAGTTTCTCAGAAGAACTTAGATATCGCTGTCTGGATTAAGACGATAAGAATAATATCAAATAGCTAAATAAAATCTGTTTCAGTTGAGCGCAGGTGTCTGTCAGCCAGAAACTGTTCATAATTGTCATGAAAAATAATCGGAGTTTGCAATCGGATCAAATTCCATAAAAGTCTTTGGAAAGGGTCTTATGGTATCTTTATAATTTGGCAGCCTTTGCGAATGTTGAAAGGGAAGGGGACTAAGAATTGATGGTTAAAAATGATGCTAGAATGTAGACATACATCTGCAGTTAAGGTGCGGGGCGACTTGTTTGATGGCTGCAGAAGTGGAGATGGTACTAATATCTGCGGTCACAAGGGAGCTGGCATCACAGATATGTATGAGGTAGAAGAGCCACGTTTTTGGCTACCAATGACCACTGTTGTATTTTTTAATGTATTCATTCATGGGATTTGGGTGTCGCTAACTAAGCCAGCATTTATTTTCCATTTGTAATTGTCCTTGTTCAGAGGGCATTTAACAGCCAACCGCATTGCTGTGGGTCTGGAGTCACATGTAGGTCAGAGCAGGTAAGGAGGGCAGATGTTCTTCCCTGAAGGACATTAGTGAACCAATTGGGTTTTTACAACAATCGACAATGGTTTCATGGTTAGACTATCAATCCCAGTTTATTATTGAATTAGACTTTCACCGTCTGCTGTGTTTTTAATAAGCCTCATGAAGAAGTTCTGAGTATTGTATGGTTGAACGTTAATGGTGAGATTTTCTGGTCGCACCTGCACTGAGACCGGAAATTCCTGGCTGAGCTCAACGGGCCCATAAGTGGTCCATCAAATTGTCTGTCATGCATCCGAAGATTTACGTGGCAGGTGGGACTGGAAAATCTACCCCAAGGGTGCAGTGATAATTCATAACTCTGTATAGCCCAAGATATCACCTAACTTCATGCTTGATTCTACACAGTCCAGTCCACAACTTACCCTCATCTCAGGCCATGTGATTCTTTACATCACACTGTGAGTGACACTGTTTCCCAGTCCCAAACTAACCCTTGCTATGCCAGCTAGCTCAGTTGACTGGAGGCTGGTTCGCGATGCAGAGCGACGCCAACAGCACAGATTCAATTCCCGTGCTGGCCGAGATCATTCATGAAGGCTCTGCCTTCTGAACCTTGCCCCTTGCTTGAGATGTGGTGACCCTCAGGTTAAATCACCAGCAGGCAGCTCTCCCTCAAAAGGGGAAAGCGAAAGCAGCCTCTGGTCCTCTGGGAGATTTTACCCTTATACTACAACCACTCCTGTCCATGAATATACCGATGTCACATGTCATGTCTGAAGATATTCTCATAGCAGGTGGCATAGCAACTACCTGATGGTTCCGACTCTCTCAGGAAAGACCTCACAATTGGGCAGTAATCCAGTCAGGTGGATTGTCCACTAGTTGTAGAACCAGCTGATATTTCACCTGCAATCATTCAAGTTGTTACCGAGGCAATGAAGATAAAATTGACCCCTTATGGCTAAATCCTTTGGAGAGTAGAGACAAAACAATCTGCCTCAGTTGCAGGTACACGAATACATCAACAGACAAACACAGCAGTTCATTGAGGACTGCCTGTCCAACACATCATTTCCTTTCACATATCTTAGACAGAGGGAACTCACATTAGGAGGTGGCTGCGGTAAGATTTGGGCACAGCATCTTGTGAGAACCTGAGTGCCAGCAGAAAAAGTAAAGAGAAATGGCCAAGAAATAGCTAAACGGTGATGCATCCTTGAAATAAATTCCCCGGTGTTTATTTCCACTTAGCAGCGCTAAACACTCAAAGATGTAATACGCTCAAAGACTATAGTCTTCTCGGTGGAATGTCTTTATTGAACTGAATTTGTCACGGCTGCCCTTAGAGATTCCCTCATTGTGGAGGTCACATGGCTATGGCTAGTCAGGTAGGACATTCATAATGATTGTATTTCAGAATCCAAACATCTTCCTTGTCCATAACGAACAACAGACAACTTTGCGTAACTGTGAGTTGCCCACTATTCTACAACAGTTCTCCTGCATTAACAAACTGCTTGTTATTCTAGTCATGATCTACACATGCATTGCATACATAATTGTTGAAACATGCATGTGGTTTAATGGTGCGCATCCACGTTGCCGTTGGCTGTTCATTTAGATGTTGTTCCTTCTCCGGGGAAAGTCATTCCTGTGGCACTTTTTGTTGCTATGGCAGATGTTATTCTTGCATTTCAGTTGTTGTGTAAAAGTGGACCTTTAGGAGTGATGGCCTTTTGTGCTCTATAGCTGGTGAGATTCCATCTTCCTGATTGGCCATCTGCACTGAAGTACAGCTTCTCTGCTAGTTCATATATGCCGACAGTTGCACCAATACATTTATTTGTTCAGTTCCATTGCATACAATCAAGGTGAAAACTCCTCCATGCTCATCCCAAGTTGCCATGTGGGATGACTCCTTTTGAGATCATTGAAGGTGTGTACTCTGATGAGCTCTCCAATGCTCAATTCTGGCAATGGTTTGGTTTTCTTGCTAGAATGAAATTTGGCTTTCTGCTGTGTCACCTTGATTTTTCACTCACGTCTGTTACTACTTCTGGTTCCAGTAGCATTTTGTGATTGGAAGAGTAGTTTGATTACAATAATACATTCGTCTTTGGATTGGGTTACTATCCATGCTTTCAGTAAGTGTGCTTTTCAACTTGAGAATTGCCTTGTTCACATCTGTGCTAGATTTCCTCGATTTATTGATGATTCCTTTGCCAATTTTCACTGCCACCTCAGCCAGTCCATTCAGCTGGGCATAGGGTGGAGATGATATATAGTGTTGAATTTACAAATCCTTTGTGAAGCAGCTGAATTCTTCAATCGTGAACTGAAGGCCATTGTCACTCATCGCAGTCAGAATGATGTAATGGCTGGAGTGTGATTTCCAGCATTCTACTATCTCTCCTGACATCATTGAAGTAAGCTGGTCTAACTCCCAGTCGTCAAAAAAGGTAGTCTACAGTGACTAGATAATCAGCTCCTGCTAGAGAGAAATCTGCCCCCAACTTTGTCCATGGTCTATCTGGGATGCTATCCATCATCAATGGCTCTCTTGTTTAGCTTGGTACTCATTACCAAACACCACACTGGCATGATATGGTCTTTAATTTCATTGCTCATATTGGCCTGTAGAGTACTGCTCTTTCCTTCCTCAGACTGAATTCAATTCCTCAATGGCATACATGGATGTACTTCAGAATCTCTCCTTTCACCTCCTTGGGTATAATGACTATATTTCCTCTGTACAAGATGCCATCTTGGGTTGTCACTTCACTTCACTATGACCACTGGAAAATTAGGCTGGAGAAGTAGTAATAGGGAACTGACTAGGTCGTTTGCATCAGTCTTCACAATGGAAGACACCATGGCATACTAGAACTTCAAAAGAGTCAGGGGCAGAGATGAGTGAAGTGGTCATCACTAAGGAGAAGGTGCTTGAAAAACTGAAAGTCTGAAGGTGGATATATCACCCGGCACAGATGGACTATACCCCAGAGTTCTGAAGGAGATAGCTGAGAAGATTGTGGAGCCATTGGTGGTGATCTTTCAGGAATCACTGGAGGCAGGGAGGGTCCCAGAGGATTGTAAAATGTCTAATGTAACACTCCTGTTTCAGAAGGGAGAGAGGCAAAGACAGGAAATGACAGACCAGTTGTCCTGACTTTGATTGGTGGTAAGATTTTAGAGTCTATTATCAAGGATGAGATTGTGGAGTACTTAGAACTGCATGATAAAATAGGATTGAGTTAGAGTGGCACAGTGGTACAGTGGTTAGCACTGCTGCCTCACAGTGCCAAGGAACTGGGATTGATCCCGGGTCACTGTCCATGCGGAGTTTGCACATTCTCCCGTGTCTGCATGGGTCTCACCCCCAGAACTCAAAGATGTACAGGGTAGGTTGATTGGCCACGCTAAATTGCGAGAAAATATCTTAAAACTTTAAAAATAAGACTGAGTCAGCATGGATTCATCAAGGGGAGGTCATGTCTGACAAATCTGTTACAATTATTTGAGGAGGTAGCAAGGAAGTTAGACAAAGGAGAACCAGTGGAAGTGATCTATTTGTATTTCCAGAAGGCCTTTGACAAAGTGCCAGACAGAAGGCTGCTAAATAACATAAGAGCCAATGGTGTTAGGGGAAAGGTACTGGCATGAGTAGAGGATTGGCTGACTGGCAGAAGGCAGAGAGTGGGGATAAAGATCCTTTTCCAGATGGCAGCTGGTGACTAGTGGTTTGCCTCAGGGGCCAGTATCGGGAACACAGCCATTCATGATAAACATCAATGATCTGGAAGAAGGAACTCAGGGCATTGTTGCTATGTTTGAAGATGATTCAAAGATATGCAGAGGGACAGGTAGTATTGAGGAAGCAGTGAGGCTGCATAAGTAGCTGGAAAGGCTAGGCGAGTGGGCAATGAAGCGGCGGATGGAATATAATGTAGAAAAGTGTGAGGTTATGCACTTTGGTCAGAAGAATAGAGGCATAGACTATTTTCTAAATGGGAAAAGGCTTTGGAAATCAAAAGCACAAAGGGACTTAGGAGTCTTGGTTGAGGAATCTCTTAATGTTAACATGCAGGTTCAGTTGGCAGTTAGGAAGGCAAATTCAATGTTAGCATTCATGTTGAGAGGGCTAGAATACAAGAGCAGGGGTGTACTATTGAGGCTGCACAGGCTCTGGTCAGACCCCATGTGGAATATTGTGAGCAATATTGGGCCCCGTATCTAAGGAAGGATGTGTTAGACTTGGAGAGGGTCCAGAGGAAGCTCACAAGAATGATCCCCGGAATAAAGGACTTGTCATATGAGAAGCAGTTGAGGACTCTGGGTCTTACTCGATGGAGTTTAGAAGGATGAGAGAGGATCTTATTAAAACTTACGGAATACTGAAGGCCTTGATAGAGTGGACGTAGAGAGGATGTTTCCACTAGTAGGAGAACCTAGAACCCGAGGTACAGCCTTAGACTGAAGGGACAATCATTTAAAACAGAGATGAGAAGAAATTTCTTCAGCCAGGGGGTGGTGAATCTGTGGAACTCTTTGCCGCAGAAGGCTGTGGAGACCAAGTCACGGAATGTCTTTAAGGCAGAGAAAGATAGGTTCTTAATTAATAAGGAGATCAGGGGTTACGGGGAGAAGGCAAGAGAATGGGGATGAGAAACGTATCAGTCAAGATTGAATGGTGGAGCATACCTGATGGCCGAATGGGTTAATTCTACTCCTATATCTTATGGTCTAATATGACCTCAGGTGTGTCCTTGATGCTCTCAGGCCATTCTTTCATCACTATTTCTTGCAGCACCTGGAGAGTTGCATCCTGTTGGGTAATTCACTTGATTTGAGAAAGGCGTTCGTTCGTCTGTCAGATTCAGTGCCTTGCTGGGCCGCTGACTTCCAGGGCCTGTCAGGCTGTTGCCTCACATTGAATCTGGAAGATTTCACACTCTGTTGTAACATCCTCAACTTTCTTCATGGGGAGTGCTGCCGGTGATAGCATGTGAGCAATGTACATCTGCTTCCCTTGTTTGCATGCCGCATCCAAGTGATATCTCTGGAAACAAAGTAACACTTTTGAAGCAAACGCTTTGGAGCAGATACGAGCGGCGTGAGAAAAAATGCATTGACGTGGCTTGTGGTCAGGCTCCACTGTTATTTTATCTCTCTCAAGCAGGTATTGATGAAAATGCTCGCAAGCAAAATCAAGAGCCAGACATTCTTTCTCGATCTTAGCATGGTGTCGTTCAGTTTGCTTTAATGTCCTGGATGCAAATGCAACTGGTTATCCTTGCTGCATTGGGGTTGTTTAAAGTGTCTTCCTGGCATCGCACTGCAAGGTAACTTCACCATCGACATCATAGTATTTCAACACTGCTGTTATCCTCACCAGTTGTTTGATTTTAGTGAACGCTGCTTCTTTTTATTTGCCCCAACACAGTGAGGCTGTGTAATGGTTCCCACTTTGACCACAAATTAGGCAAAGGGTTTGCTAAATTACTCGCAAATCCAACAAAACTACCTTCACATCTGTTTTTCGCTTAATCGCTGCTACAACTCTCACCCTGTCAAGATCCGGGCAAAAATCTTTCACTGTCAACTTTTGCTGACCTTTACTGTGTACCTATGTACTTGAATTTAGGCATCTGTAGTTGCAAATTGTTCTTGTTCAGCTTGAGGTTCACCTGGTGAGATCTCTCCAGCAGCCGCATTAAATTTTGATCATGGTGAGCTGTGGCTTCTGCCATTCTGTCTCCACATCCACAGGCTAGCAGATCATCGACTATGGTTTCCACTCCAGGAAGATCGTTGGCTAGATCATATTGTTTGCATTGATACTCTTCTGAAAGTGTGGCATGCACAACCATATGTATCTCCCAAATGGCATCCAGACTCTAGTTAGGAAGCTGCTGCTTTCATCTATCTTCACTTGCCTGTAATCATCCTTCACATCTACAGCAATAAAGATGTTTGCCTTGGCAGGTTGTGGCAAAATTCCTTTGTTGGTTGGCTTGGGGAAATGAGAAATTTCTTCAGCACTTTAGATTGTTTAGATCTAAGCATACTGTCAGCTTTCCAGGTTCTCTCCAGAGACCATCTGTTTTGGCTTCTTTTCTTCTTTCTTGCCAAAGACTTGTGTGTAAAATGGTTCAGCTTTCTGCAGTTAAAATCCTGCTTTCCCCACACTGGACAATCCTTTTTTTGTTTTGTTTAATGTCCTCGGCAGTATTTGCATAATACAGTTTGTTCTGCTCTGCAGGTGTGGAATGTCTCTCAGCCTAATGGAGCAGAATTTCCTGGCACTACAGCGTCATATTAGAGGGTACCTCAAAGATGCGCTGGGGAACTCCTCTCGGAAATTCCCAGATAAGTTTTACCCGGCAATTGTCCAGAAGCGCTCACTACCCCTGGGCAAGTGCGTTGGCAGGGAACCATCTGACAAAATGATTTACATCATTAACTTGCACCAATAGTCACTCTGAGAGTGTTAGAAGAAATAAACCTACTTGTGACAATAAGCGATTTTCAATTTTCAATTTCAAAAACACTTCTAACTTCAGAGTAACTATTTTAAACACCCAGACCAAGCCACTGCAGATCCCCAACTCCACAGGGGACACCGTCACCAGCCTATCCCAAACCGGGTGGACCCCTTCACATCCTTCCATAGCTATGCACCACCCTGTGACCCAGCCTGACCCAACACCCAAATCCCCCCCCCCCCCCCCACCTCCCCCGTGGCCCAACCCCCTCCACCCCCCCCTCCTCCACTGGCATGACACCCACCCCCATGACCCGATCCAACCTGACAACTCCCTCCCGCACAACCTGATACCCCCCACCCCTCTCGGGCCCAGTCTGGTCCCCATCCTCCCCCAACCCTACCTGACCCATGATCCTTCCACCCCTCCATGTCCGGACCGAATATGACATTCCGTCTCCCCCCCCCCCCACCCCCCCGACCAGGCACCCAATCCCCCCACCTTCCAGCCCAGCCCAACGCACAACCCACCCAGCGCACCCTGACAACCAGCCCCCCCAACACACCCGAGCTAATCCACCCAGCTCTCCCCCACCTGGTCCGACAGGTTTTTGCCTATCACCAAACAAACACCCTACCCCATCGATCAGACACCCTCCCCCCGACCCCGCTGATGTCTACCCACATCCCCACATCGCATTAACTTGCCTTTGAAACTTATCTCCTCCATTTCAATGCTTCCTTGAAACCCACCACATTAGAGGCCTAATGATATCCAAATGGATTTAGTCAAGAATTGCAATGCTGTCGACTGGAACATCAGGAAATGGGGTACAGGCACTCGCAAGTTAATACTGAATTGAAGCTACTGCCTGCTTTCAGTGGAAGCTTCTTGCAAATGTTTTCCCAGATGCTTTCCAAAAAATATGTCAGGTCGACAGAATTTGAGTGGAGCAAATTAGATTCTTTGACCATTAGCTTACTAGCACATAGATTCTGGTTTATGTACTTGTAATTGAGGCATTGAAATATTTATTTTCAATAGGTCTACCTCTTAAAATAATTAACCAAGGGGTTTTAAACAAATGGGAAAGAATTAGGTGCAAATGAGGTTTCCTAATGAAGTGTTCTTCTCACTGTCAATTCCACAACATCAGATGTCACCGTCTGTATTCTTTGACAGTAAACTACATTCTGCACACTGCGGATAAAGCAAAAAAACTGCGGCTGGGGAAATCAAAGCAGTTGTTTAATGTTTTGTAAGACCCATTTGATTATAGGCTTCCCTTATTAGACGTGCCACCGCTCACTGATAGGTTATATTTATTTCTTTAAGTTAGGCGAGCTGCCGATGAAGAAAAGCACAGATTATAGCTGCTGAAGACTTTTTAGCAGATTTCAAATGAAAGGGATGATTTTGCAACGTCAGAAATGTGGTGGAAGCGGACTTAAAATAGAGGCATTTGACTTGGCAATCCCATTCCGGGTTTTGCTGCCATTTTAAACGCAGGCCTTCCACTGGACAGCTGAAATACCTGCCTGTATCAGGTGGGAGCCTCATCGATCTTAGCATATCTGGGTGCTGTGAAATATCTGTGGCCCCAGTACAGTTTAGAAAGGTTGAAGGGTGGAGTAAGCAAATGTTCTGACACTCAGTAAAGCTGCCGCTCCTGAAGAATAGTGTAAAGTTGATGTCTAACATAATTCGTGCGGGTTCTGATGAAGGATCTTGATGTGAAACGTTTGCCAAAATTTTCTGGCCCTTCCCGCTGGCTGTATCTTCTGCTCGCGCCAATGGCGACACCCCCCCACTCCCCCATTGCACATTCCTCACTGACAGGGGTTGCGGACCACTCAAAGCTCTGTAGATATCGAAGGGACCGGAAGATACCGCTGATGGCCAATGTCAGGCTGTCTCCACCACCAGAAAATACACTGTGGTGGGGGCCAGAAAATCCCCTACTAACTCTGCTCCTCTCTCCACAGATGCTGCCAGGGCTGCTGACTACTTCCAACACTCCCTGTTTCTTATGCATCCTTTTGAGGAGGCCAGATGAAGTGTAATTGTACATTTGATCTTCATATGAATAATAACGGCTGCTGCTGGCCTAGGTTAACCCTACTCGGGGATTGCCCTCCCCTTTCTGGAGCATCCCCTTCCACCAGCCAGCCACCCAATCGTGCCACCCGTCTGGAGCAAGCGAGATGCATCTTTGGGCCTTGCAGCATATTCAAATTGAGATCGGTCAGCATGCTCTTCAACACTCCAATAGTGAAAATTGCCCCTTTTCGAACACAAATTAAAAATAGGAAGAACATATGAACTAGGAGCAGAAGTCGGCAATTCAGCCCCTCGAGCCTCCTCCACCATTCAATACGATAATGACTGATCTCCTCTCAGCCTCAACTCCACTTTCCTGCCCATTCTCCATACCTTTCAACCCATTACTAACTAAAAATCTGTCTACCTCAGTATCCTAGCATCCACCACACTCTGGGTTAGTGAATTGCACAGATTCAGAACCCTTTGAGAGAAATAATTTCTCCTCATCTCTGTTTTAAATTTGCTACCCCTTATCCTAAAACTGTAACCTCTCATTCTAGATTGCACCACAAGAGAAAACATCCACACTACATCTACTTTATCAATACCTTTTCATCATCTTATATACCCTCAATTAGATCTCCTCTCATTCTTCTAAACTCCAATTAAAAGAAGCTTACACTGCTCAATGTCTCTTCCTAAGATAAAGCCCTTATCGCTGGAATCAATCTATTGTACCCCCTCTGAACTTCCTCCAATGCAACTGCATTCCTCCTCAAGTAAGGGAACCAAAACATTACACGGGACTCCAGGTGTGATCTCACCAATCCCTTCCCTACTTTTATACTCTATCCCTTTATTCATAAATGACAAAATTCCATTTGCTTTTCTTATTACCTGTTGCATCTGCATACTAGTCTGTGGCACTGCTGGTGAAAGAGAAATTAACACAATAGTGAGAAGGGATATTCGATCTGACAATGTGGAATCTGTATGGGTAGAGTTGGGAAATACCAAGGGACAAAAAACATTAGTGGGTGTCATTATATAGACCCCCCAACCTGCACTGGTGAGGTTGGGAATGGCATTAAACAAGAAATTAGTGATGCATGTAATAAGGGAATATCGGTGATCATGGGTGATTTTAATTAGCCACAATGGTGTAGAGGAGGAATTCCTGGAGTGTCTACGGGATGGTTTTCTTGACCAATTTGTGGAGGAACCAACTAGAGAGCAGGCCATCTTAGACTGGGTACTGTGTAATGAGAAGGGAATTATTGCCAATCTGGCTGTATGAAACCCCTTGGGGATGAGCGACCATAACATGTAGAATTCTTTATCAAGATGGAGAGTGAAGTAGTTGACTCGGAGACTAGGGTGCTGAATCTTAACAAAGGGAACTATGAGGATATGAGGCGTGAGTTGGCCTTGATAGATTGGGGAGAGTTACTTAAAGGGATGACAGTGGATAGACAATGGCAAACATTCAAGAAAGGCATGGAGGTACTCTAGCAATCGTTCAGTCCTATCTGACACAAAACCAAAGGGGGTAAGAGGCCAATCCATGGCTTACAAAGGAAATTAGAAATAGTATCCGATCCAAGGAAGAAGCATATAGATTGGCCAAGAAAAATAATAGTTCTGAGGATTGGGAGCAGTATAGAATTCAGCAAAGAAGGACGAAGGGATTGATTAAGAAGGGGAAAGTACAGTACGAAAGGAAGCTTGCAGGGAACATAAAGACTGACATTAAGACTTTCTACATCTATGTGAAGAGAAAGAGATTAGTAAAGAGAAACGTAGGCCCACTGGAAACAGAAACAGGGGAATGCATAGTAAGGGACAAAGAAATGGCTGAGCAATTAAATACATACTTTGGTTCTGTCTTCACAAATGATCCTACAAACTGTCCTGGCTTGATACAATTCACATCTCTTTAACCTGGGGTTACCCCATCTCTGGATCTGTAAAGATTTAATCACCTGCTAATGGTCGCATTCCAAGAATTGTTTAGCATCTTTGAATTTGTCTATATATATATGTTTCTGGAACATACCTCTTCATTCACCTGAGGAAGGAGCAGCGCTCCGAAAGCTAGTGACATCGAAACAAACCTGTTGGACTATAACCTGGTGTTGTAAGACTTCGTACTGTGCTCACAAATGAGGACACAAAACAGATCCCAAAATGTTGGAGAATGGAAGGTTTAGTGCGAGGGAAGAACTGAGGGAGATCAACATTAGTAGAGAAATTGTGCTGGGAAAACTGATGGGATTGAAGGCGGATAAATCCCCAGGGCCTGAGATTCTGCATCCCAGAGTGCTTAAGGAGGTGGCCCTGGAAATAGTGGATGCATTGGTGGTCATCTTCCGGGATTCTATAGACTCTGAACTGTCCCTGCAGATTGGAGAATATTCAAAAAGGGAGGTAGAGAGAAAGCAGGGAATTATAGACCAATAAGCCGAACATCGGTAGTGGGGAAAATGCTTGAATCCATTATCAAAGCCTTTATAGTGGAACATTTAGAAAGCAGTGGCAGGATTAGTCAGAGTCAGCATGGATTTATGAAGGGAAAATCATGCTTGACAAATCTGTTGGAATTCTTTGAAGAGGTAACCAGTACAGTCGGACAAGGGGGAGCCAGTCGATGTGGTATATTTGGACTTTCAGAAGGCGTTTGACAAAGTCCCGCATAAGAGATTATTGTGCAAAATTAAAGCGCATGGGATTGGGGGAAATGTTTTGAGATGGATAGAAAACTGGTTGGCAGAGAGGAAACAAAGAGTAGGGATTAATGGGTCCTTTTCAAATTGGCAGGCAGTAACCAGTGGGTACCACAGGGATCGGTGCTGGGACCCCAGCTATTCACAATATACATTAATGATTTGGATGAAGGAACAAAATGTAACATCTCAAAATTTGCAGATGATAGCAAATTAGTTGGGAGGGTGAATTGTGACGAGGACGCAGGGATCCTACAGCAAGATTTGGACAGGTTGGGTGAGTGGGCAAACCAATGGCAGATGCAGTATAATTTGGATAAGCATGAGGTTATTCATTTTGGAAGCAAAAACAGGAAGGCAGATTACTACCTGAATGGTTGTAAACTGGGAGAGGGGGGTGTGCAGCGGGACCTGGGTGTCCTTGTGCACCAGTCGCTGAAGATAAGCATGCAGGTGTAGCAGGCGGTAAAGAAGGCTAATATGTTGGCCTTCATTGCAAGAGGTTTTGAGTATAGAAGCAGGGATGTGTTGCTGCAATTGTACAGTGCCTTGGTAAGGCCACACTTGGAGTTTGTGTGCAGTTTTGGTCTCCTTCTCTGAGGAAGGATGTTCTTGCTCTCGAGGGAGTGCAGCAAAGGTTTATCAGACTGATTCCAGGGATGGTGGGATTGTCATATGAGGAGAGATTGACTAGGTTGGTATTGTTCTCGCTGGAGTTCAGAAGAATGAGGGGGGATCTCTTAGAGACTTATAAAATTCTAACTAGACTAGAGAGGGTAGATGCAGGGAAGATGTTACCAATGATAGGTGTGTCCAGAACCAGGGGTCACAGTCTGAAGATTCAGGGTAAACCATTTCAGACAGAGATAAGGAGACACTTCTTCACACAGGAAGTAGTTGATGTTAAAACTTTGAATATATTCAAGAGGCGGCTGGATATAGCACTTGGGGAGAATGGGATCAAAGACTATGGGGAGAAAACAGGATTAGGCTATTGAGTTGGATGATCAGCCATGATTGTGATGAATGGTGGAGCAGGCTCAAAGGGCCAAAAGGCTTCCTTCTGCTCCTATTTCTATGTTTCTATGTATCTTTGAGGCGACCCTGGCTAATTTGATTAAGCCAGTCTCTATGCAGATTAAAGTCACCTATGATTATTGCCGTACCTTTCTTACAAGTTCCCAGTATTTCCTGGTTTATATTGTGCCCCACTGCGGAGCTACTGTTTGGGCACCTATAGATTGCTCCCACCAGGAACTGATATTGATTAACTATCTCTTCAAAGGTCTGGGTTTAGGAGTGCTTATGGAGTAAAATTAATTCACTTTCTCTGGGATATATTTTGATTAATGCATTAAATATATAGAACATGGAACATAGAACATACAGTGCAGAAGGAGGCCATTTGGCCCATCGAGTCTGCACCGACCCACTTAAGCCCTCACTTCCACCCTATCCCCGTAACCTAATAACCCCTCCTAACCTTTTTGGTTACTAAGGGCAATTTATCATGGCCAATCCACCTAACCTGCACATCTTTGGTCTGTGGGAGGAAACCGGAGCACCCGGAGGAAACCCACGCAGGCTCGGGGAGAACGTGCAGACTCCACATAGGCAGTGAGCCAGCTGGGAATCAAACCTGGTACCCTGGTGCTGTGAAGCCACAGTGCTATCCACTTGTGCTACCGTGCTGCCCTCATCATCAATGGCTGATGTATAACAGTGCTTTGATTATTAATGCAGTTATTATTAATTCTGGGTATAATGTGCACTGACTCAATGCAAAAAATAAATTAAAAATCCAAAACTCAAAAGGCTGGATATATGCAGCAGGTCAGCCAGCATCTGTAAAGATAAAAGACAATGTGCGACGGCGTGCCTGAATGCACCCAAAAGGTCATAATGAGCCGGTTCACTTTACAGCTATTGACTGATTTGCCAATATTTCAGCATTTTCCGTTTTCTATTTGAAATTTCCAAGATGTGCACTCTTACCGTTTTGTTCTACTGTGGTAGAAAGCCAAACAGATCTGGAAGGATCACTGGCTGAATTTAGATCTGTATTAAAATAGCTGGGTCTGCAGTGGTGAGACTGTCATTTACTTCAGGGTCCCTGGGTTAGAGAGAGGCTGACTGAGTCACCCGTTACTATGACATGTGAGGATGTTTGGAGATGGTAGGATGAAGCTCAGGTTTTGCAGTTCAATTGTCTACCAACACCAAACTATTCATAATTATACCTGGAAAATAGTCATGGACACAAGGTACAGGAAATCTGATATCAGTGGAGCAATTCCCCGGTGGAAAGCAAAGATGTTCTGGAGAGGTTGGAAAATTGGGATTAAAAGAAGAAAATAGACAAAAACTGTGCTTATGCTCGCCACATTATTTATATAAACTGTCTGGAGAGTAAGTTCTACGGGCAGAATTTTCCAAATAAATAGCAAAGTGTCAGGTTCTGACTGAAAGTCGGCAAGTTTCTCCACAGAAACACAGCCAGGTTTTCACTCCAGCTCTTCTGTCGATTTGTCAAAATAAAGAAGGGGGCATGTTTTGCGCCGCCATCCCAAAGGATGCTTCCCCATTATGGTTGATCAACAGCCTGGGACTCCCATGAGTCGATGGGGAAGCTTGACCTCTTCAAGAATGCTTTGAGGACATCCATAAAGGGTTTCCACAAACAAAGCTGTGTTGTTGCTGTCGGCTATGGCACAAATCAAGACATAGAAGATAGATTTGCTAAGAAGCGCGAATCACATTATAAGGAGGACATTCAAAAGGAAGTACTGGTTGATGGTGAAATTCACTGAGCAACCATTTCTACCCCCATCCAGCGAAACGTAGGCTGGAATCTTCCGGCCCTCCTGCAGCAGGTTCCCCTGCAGGGGATGCGGTGAGCCATTCCAAACGTCCATTGTTTTCGGCGAGACCGAAAGATCCCACTGGGGGGAGTGACCGGAAAATTCTGGTCATGCTCGTAGCAGCCGATTATCACAAACTGAGCAAACTGCCAAATTTTCAGTTAAATTCCATAAATGCTGAGGGGGGAAAAGTTAGGTAGTCACAGATAATGGATGCAGGGAATGTGATGTGTGATTAAACTCGTGTCCGTTTGTTCCACGCAAGAAGTGTGCAAGCTCCAACTGAACAATGGATGCAAAACTAGAAGGCCAGCTGCAAATGAACCACTAACCTTGCACAACATTCAATTCACCAGATCCTCTTCACTCACCCACTGATGATCCCCATCAAAAATGACTCCGCCGAACCACAGAAAAGTTATGACACAGAAAGTGGCCATTCAGCCCATCGTGTCTGCACCCATACTTCACATTTATAGTTTAATCTGACCATCGCACAGCCAGCACTGCTGTAGCCCTCACACCCGCATCTCACAGCTTGCATACAGTGGGCAGATTTAATTTGGCCCATGGGAGTGGGCTAGGAGGCCGAGAGGTGGGATGGGGGTTGACCTTGGAATTGGTCGGAAGGTGGTAGTGGAGTGCCTGTCACCTTCCCGACTCCCTGTAATTCAGTCAGCAGCGGGGAGGTTTGAGGACAATCTTCCCTCCCAACAACCCAGTGGCCAATTGAGGACTTACCTGGCAATTTCTTATTTGTTCTTCAAGGTAAAGATGCCCAAATTCATCATCTGGATAGTTTGATAGGTTTCCAGTGAGTACATAGGTGGCTGCTGTGGCTGATCTCTGCCCAGACAGTTCCGCTGCAAATAGGAAAGGATGCTGCAGATGGTTGAATGGTTGGTCAGGATTTCCTCTTGCGTTTTCTCTCTGCCTCTGAAATGCGCTTGCTTTCAAAGGAAATCACACCATTTTTTATTTGGTTGCACCAAGTGCCATGATCGTGGACAAGCTTCTCCCAGGAGAAGATCAATATTAAAAGTCTGAATTGAAGCCTTCAGAGTGTCCTTGCCATGATTCCATTGGATACCATGAGAGAGCACCCAATCACAAGCTCAAGAAGATTTGCTTTGATAAGCGGATGTCAGGCAGTCTGGCTATATGACCATCCCAACTCTTTTGTGACTGTCATGGGTGATTGGCATGACAGCTCGAATGGGCATCTGTGCCTGGTATTTTGTCCTGCCATCTGATCTTCAGATGCTCTGAAGGGAGGTCAAGTGAAGGTGGGTTAAGCTTCTTGAGATGATGCTGATACAGAATCTGAGTCTCACATGAATTGAGCTAAGTAAGGAGGACTGTTGCTCAGTTTAACAGGCAAACGTACTCCGCTTCATTCACAGACTGATGTTCAAAGTCTGCCAAAGAAGAGGCAATGGCATAGTGGTATTATTGCTGGACTAGTAATCCAGAGACGCAGAGTCATGCTCTGGGGACCTCGGTTCAGATCCCACCATGGCAGATGGCCTAAATGAAAATATGGAATTAAAAGTCGAACGGCGACCATGAAACCATTGTCGATTGTCATAAAAGCCCGTCTGATACATTAATGTCCTGTAGCGAAGAAAATCTGAAATCCTTGCCTGGCCTGGCCTACATGTGACTTCGGATCCACAGCTATGTGGTTGACTCTGAAACACCCTCAAGGATGGGCAGTAAATGCTGGCCCACATTCCATGAACAAATTTTTTAAAAGGCTACACGTGTTTGAACCTCGTTGTCAATATAGACATCTCGAGGGAGCACGCTACCAAAACGAGATAAGTTTTCCATGGCTGAGGTGTTCTGGCCATGGGCTGAAACTAGGGTCTCGACATAGGTCTCCCCTGGAACACACTGGTACATAACTCAGTTTTCTTCACACTGATTGTACGGCCGAAGTGGTCACGTGCATTGGAGGACGGGCCCATGTTACATCACCTGTCCAGCTTTGGTTCTGACTGAAACATAACCTCAATCTTGGAGACCCTGATTTGGAGCACCCCTCCCTCCCCGGCATGTTTTCCGACAGAGGAGGCAGATCGCCATTGGCTGCTGGCAGGATCTTCACGTCCCGCCGATGTCTTTTGTGTGGCTCGCCCACCCCGTCACCAGGGAACCTGCCGCAGGGGGTGGGTCACCTTCAATGTGATGGGAAGATACTGCCACTGGGAAGGTCCAGAAAATTCCACCCTCTATCTTTATTCCAAATCTATTTTACCCGTCTTTATCTGACTCTATTTTTATTATATTTTAATCTATTTCATTCTTTCTATTTTGTTTTGTTTCTCCAATCCCATCACCCACCTAGGAGCAAGCAATTTTTAAACAACGTGATTTCTTTCTTTCACCCAATTGAATGGAGTAGTGAGTGAAAAAAATCTAAAGGATTCTTCACCTTTAAAAATGACATCAATTTAAGATGGGGCCAGGATAAATTTCTGGTTGTTATTTATCGCTCCCTCTTTTAAGCACCTTGGGGCACCTATGTAGAAGATGCTATATAAATGCAAGTAATTGTTATCAACAGTGGCCACAGAAGAACATACCCAGACAAATAACCTTAAGTGCAGCTCAAGAGAAATTAGCTGGGAACTATGTCAGAACAATCATTAACTGTTGTAAAAAAAACATCTGGTTCACCAATGCCCTTTGGGGAGAGAAATCTGTCATCGTGACCTGGTCTGGCCAACATGTGACTTCAGACCCACAGCAATGTGGTTGACTTTTAACTGCCCTCTGAAATGGCCTTTGTAATCTGTTAGTTTAAGGGCAATTAGGGATGGGCAATAAATGCTAGCCTAGCCAGTGATTTCCACATTCCATGAAAGAATTAAAACAGATTTCATTGAGAATCCCAGTTATATGTTCCAGGAAACAAATGAACAGCAAAGAGTTCGAAGAGGATTTGTTTTATATAAAGGTTATGAAAATCCTAAATATGTTGGAAGCAGAATTCAGCATAGTGTTTCAATAGGATGTGTATCATTTTTGAAAAGGAAACATTTACAAGGTCTAAGGGTTGGGGGGGAATGGGACTAAACGGTTGACACTAGATAGGCTGAATGTCAAGGCTTGTGTGCTGGAAGTCTCCATGGGATAGAAATTAGATTTTTCTTTCCGATTAAATGTTTTAACGAGGCCCCCTTCTTCCCTCTCAAGAAGATGTAACTGATCTCATCACACTGTTTTGAAGAAGAGTGCGGAGTAATCCAATTTTTATCCTTCAATCAACATCAGAAAATGCAAACATCTGGTCATTATCACACTTGTATTGGTGGGAGATTGTTGGGTCTAAACTGGCTGCCATGTTTCTTACATGACAATAGTGGCGACATTTCAAATGTTCTTCATTGACTGTGAACGTCTTTTGATGCACCCATTTTATGAGCATAAATCATGCCGAATGAGGTTCAGTTTTGGGCACCAACTTCCTGAGCCCCAACAAGGGCAGCACGGTGACACAGTGGTTATCACTGCTGCCTCTCAGCGCCGGGACCTGGGTTCAATTCTGACCTCTGAAGACTGTCTGTGTTGAATTCGCACCTTCTCCCCGTGTTTGCGTGGGTTTCCTCCAGGTGCTCTGGTTTCCTGTCACAGTCCAAAGATGTGTGGGTTCGGTGGATTGACTATGCTAAAATTGCCCCGTAGTGTCCACCTTGCCCGATCCCCGTAATCCCATATCCAGATTAGGTTATGGGATTACGGGGATCAGGCAAGGTGGACACTCGTAAAAGGGCAGAGTGCTCATGCGAAGTGTCAGTGCAGACTCAATGGGCCAAATGGCCTCCTTCTGCACTGTAGGGATTCTATTCTATGAAAGGCATCCAATCAAAAATTAGGTCAGACCATTTTTTGATTGACTCTGGTGACCACTTCAAAGAGAAGTTGGGCTTCTTTTATGTTTAAGTGAAGGGAGGCGAACAGTTGTTTTAGACTCCCTTACAGGAATCGGTTTGCAATGCGATGGGCAACCATTGAACTTACCCTTGGCCAGATTTTTCATTGACTGTTGCATCCAGGAGTGTTCTCTTAACTCTACAGGAATCATGATTGAATACCGCCACTCCCCATGTCATCCAATAGCACAACCCATTCTGCTATTGTGAAAAGTACCTTTGGCATGCTGACAGCAAGGGAGGATGGCCTGACATTTGTTCAGGCAAAATGAATGAGCTGGTAGGGTGGAACCTCAGCTTGTTCAAATCCAGCAAGTGATGCTGGTGCCTAATTTCAGGCACAGGTAAGGTCTTCAGATTGGAACATGCCCTTCTATTGCTTGTATTTTCAAAAGCAGCTCATCACTAATTTGCATTGCTATAGTTCTATGCATTTGAACTATATTTAATACATAACTGATAATACTATCACACCCCTCCCCATCCCCTGCTTACCGTCCTGCGCCACCAAGTATGCAGAAATGCTAATTTGATCTTCAAAGTAAAATCATTAAGATTGGCATTATTTCTGTAACGTTATTAGATTGGATGTTGCTGTCACTGTAACAGTTTGCATACTGCATGGGTGTTCACGTCCCATGATGTATGATTAATTCACTATTACATTCAAGAGTGACAGCCTTCCTCATTCCACTGGCACAGATCTTATTATCTGCACAACAAAGCTGCGAAGGATACTGTGAAATGCTGATTCTTTTTTGTGTTTGTGCTGTCTCAAAAAATCTAATTTACTTGGCTTCTTAATTAAGATTGAAGTAGTCCCTGCAGTGCAAAGTAACTCACCCATTTCCACTTTTCCATGAGCTGTAAAGGTCGTGTCTAGACTGCTTTGCCATTGGGAAGCTGACTGACAGGTGAGCTGAAAATAATTATACATTCAGTTGACAATTTAGTGCCACTGCCAATCAGATATCGGGGAATTTTCAGTTCTGATACATGAGGCAAGTTTCTAACTTATGGAGTGTCATATTGGCCTCGTTAGTGTCTGTCGTTTGGGTGTATTAAGAGGTCCAAAATGGGTTTTATGGTACAAGCACTCACTTGTGGGACGAATTGCCTTATTGGGTAACACGCACAGAGTGAATGTCCACATACAGCATGCAGAGGAGGAAGATCACATTGCCAATCAGCGTGCACTGCCGATTAGATTCTAGCGCTGCCATTTTGGAGCTCAATTCTCAAACCGCACCCTCATTAACCTTACAATTATCTAACGTTACTCCCAGATAAACTGGCCTTAAAGCAGGAAGAGCCCCTCCAGCAGTTCTGTTTTAAAGGGTTGACCAGCTCCTTCCATCTTTGTTGATTTCTTCTGGCTGTTGCTGCAATTCTAAAGTGTTCAAAGTTTTCTGTGGTTGCTTCAAACAGAAAAAGCCCACAGGAAGTGGTGTGGCAGGTGCTGAAGGAGTGGCATATATTCTTACCAAGGCTTCTGCATATATTACTTGTTACAAGCTATTGGTGCACTAGTAAGTGTTTCTGTTCGAATACAGCATGACTTGTCGAATAAGCCCAGAAAACAATAAGAAACAGGAACAGGAGTATGCCATTCAGTCCTGTTCCACCATTTAGTAACATCGTGGCTGATTCAACAATCTCAATGTCTACTTTCCTGCCTTATCTCCGGAACCCGTAATTCCCCTGCTGATTAAAAAGCAATTGATTTCAGCTATGAAAATGCTCAAGGGCTCGGCCTCCACAGCTTCCTGGGGTAAAGAGTTCCAAAGATTCGCCACTCTTTGTGCGAAGAAATTCTTCATCAAAACCATCTTAAATAAGCACGCCTGATTCTCTGACTATGCCCTCTCCATGCCCCCTCCACCTTGTCCAACCTTCTAAGAATTTTATATGTTTCAATCATGTTGGGTGGAAGTATCCGTTTTCAGGCGGAGACTGGCCTCCAATGGCGATATCGGTTCAGGTGCTAGTCTGATGCCGGTTTGCAATGCTCCGCCCCCTTGGTGTCATCGGGACGCACATCCTGCAGAGTCGCAATGCCATTGCCGCGTCATCAGCCAGCCCACCCGCGATGGGTGGGGTTCATGACGGCGCGGGCCACGTGGGATCCCAACGGTCGTGAGCCTGGCGTGCCAGCGTGCGGACATGTCCAGCGCTGCCCCACTCGGCCGGGATCCGTGCCGCTGGCCGGGGGGCCTCTGCTGGGGCTGGGGGGGAGTGGTGGGGGGCGGCCAGGGGGTGGGTTGTTGGGTCGGGGTGGGTGGATATGCGGTCCAGCATGGCCGGCGCTATATTTTCCGATGCGACCGGTGCTTGTGTGGGGGGTTGTAGGCGTGAGCGGCTGCACCCTGTCGGCCCTGCGCATGCATGGCCCGGCACCTGCCGATTCTCAGGTCATTTTCCACGTGATCCACGGGTGTTTCATGTGGCGCCGGTGCTAGCCCTTCACCGGAACTGCAATCGGTGAGCGGTTCACGCCAATTTTCCCGTCATGAAACACCACGGATCCTCCGTTGACATTGGCACTTAGCGTCAGGAACTGAGAATCCAGCCCATCCTCTCTCAATCTTCTGAACTCCATGGAGTAAAGACCCAACCTGTTTAATATTTCTTCATATGGCAGTCCCTCCATACCCAGGATCATCCTCGTAAACCTCCTCTGAACTGCCTTCAATGATAATATAACTTTCCTTAACTAAATAGAGCCCACACAGAGCATGACAAGCAACTAGAAGAGGGAGCAAGAAGGGGAGGCATATCCACCCAGGGTGTTCAGAGAGAAGCAACCTTGGTAAAAAGTTATGTGTGGGACCTCCTGCAAAGATCCAAGTCTTCAGCCAATTTGATGAATTCCAACTGATAGTGAGAAATGGCTTGAAGTGCTGGATACAGAAAATGCTTTGGGCCCTGGCAGCGTTTTGGCTGTGGTATTGAAGATTAGCGACCCAGAACTAGTCGTGCCCCTAGCCAAGCTGTTCCAATGCAACCGCAACATGATGCCATAATCATTCTGGTATCTCCAAACCACCAAAATGAGAACAAATCTAATCCAGCTAATTACCTCCCCATCAGTCTACACTTAATCATTGGCTAAGGTACCGCCGCGGTATTAGTAATCGACACTTGATCAGCAACACCATGCTCACTGATGCCCAGTTTGGATTCTGTCATTGTCTCCCAGCTCCAGAATTTATTGCAGCCTTGATTCAAATAGCTGAACTCCAGAGCTAAGATGAAAGTGACTGCGATAGACATCAAGGCAGCATTTGCCTGAGTACAATATCAAGGAGCCCTTGCAAAATTGAAGTCAATGGGAATCAGGGGGATAACTCTCCACTGGCTGGAGTCATACCTGACACAAAGGAAATGGTTGTGTTTGTTGCGGGTCAGTCATCTAACCCCCAGGAGTTCACTGCAAGAGTTCATCAGCGGAGTGCCTTAGGCCCAACCATCGTCAGATGCTTCATCAATGACCTTCCTTCCTTTTTAAGGTCAAAAATGGCTATATTTACTGATGATTGCGCAGTCTTTATGCATGGCATGAAATCCAAGGGGATTCCCAGGGGATCCTGCGCTCAGCTGTCACCTTGAGCAGGTGGCCTAATAGTAAAGTCCCATGGACTAGCACCGTCGTGCTCTGCAAACCGGCCCCAACACCACCGCCCCCGTCCCTGTGATAGATGTACCCCCTGCAGGGATGCCTGCAATAGACGGACCCCCCACATCGATCCCTGCAATCGGGGGACCATGCACAAGAATCCCTGGAATCGAAGAACCCCTTCAGGGACCCCCTACCTAAAGGAACCCCATCCACAAACCCCCCAAATGCAGATCCCCCCTCCCCCACACAGACACCCCCTCCAGAAAAGGGACCTCTGTCTGACAGTTAGAGAGCAGTCTAGACAGGGGCTGTGGGAAGCATTATAGCTGTAATACTTACCTTGCAGCACAATTCCATATTGACAGCTCATAAAAACCATCTGCCACTTTGATCCATTTATATCCTTTCACGCTTCAGTGGCCTAAGTGGTGAAACCCCAATGTTTGTAAATATTGCCCACATCAAAGAGAGGTAAGTGCAGTGAAATCACACACTTGAGTGATTGGAAGGCACTTAGTGTACTTTCATCTCTTTGATGCCTTCTGGGTGTCTCTGGGACTGAGAATCCCACCCAGCAAATCTAACCGTCTTCCCCTGATGTTCATCAGGATTACCATTGCTGAACCCTCCACCATCACAATCTTGTGGTGTGACCATGGATCAGAATGTGAACTGGACCAGCCACATAAACACAACAAGAGCAGATCAGAAACTTGAAATTCCATGGTAAGTAACTCAACTCCTGACTCCTAAAGCCTCTCCATTGTCTTCATGGCATATGTCAGGAGTGTGATGGTGTACTCACTCCACTTGACTGAATGAGTCCGGTTTCAACAACACTCAACCTCGACACCATCTGGGACGAAGCAGCTCGTTTGACTGGCACACCATCAGCCACCTTAAACATTCACTCTCACCACCACCCATGCAGAGTGGCAAGAGTGTGGATTATCTACAAAAGCATTACAGCAAGCTGCCAAGGTTATTTAAAAAACACCTTTCAAACCCCGTGACCCCACTTGGAAAGAGAAGGATAGCTGCTACATGTGAGTACCACCATCTGCAAGTTCCCTTCCAGGACACGCGCCATCTTGACGTGGAGCTATATTGCTGCTCCTTCAATGTTACTGGGTCACAATCCTGGAATTCCCTTCCAAAAGTTTGTGTTGGTGTACCAACAGAGGATAGTCAGCAGCATTTCAAGGAGGTGGCGTCTCAAGGGCAATTAGGGATGGACAATAAATGTTGACTTCACCAGTGACACACACACATTCCAAGAACAAATTTCTAAAAAAATCTGTGCTTGGAAAGGTCGTCCTCACTTGAATCTACCACCTGATGCAGATGCCACTGCAACTTCAGAGCAGGGCTAGGACCATACTGAAAATGAAATGAAAATCGCTTATTGTCACAAGTAGGCTTCAAATGAAGTTACTGTGAAAAGACCCTAGTCGCCACATTCCGGCGCCTGTTCGGGGAGGCTGTTACGGGAAGGCTACTGACAGTGTGCCTGGAGTAAAAGCCCACATTTAAATAACTTTCCACTATTAATTGTCCTCTATAGTCATTGCGAGTACTTTCTGATCTTGATCAATGATGCATGTATCTTGCAGCATGTACACTTATCCCATTCTGTCCTGCTCCCCATGGCTGAGTCGAATCGTCCTTTGGACGATCCATTCACGTCCTTCAAACTGATTCAGGGGCCTCATTGTTCATAATTTCCTGTTATCAGTTAACCATGCTTAGAGCCATAATAGGCCAGCCGCCCAACCTGACTGTTCTAAGTCCTCACCAGATGACTGAACCTGTCGTATTCTGGCTGGTTCTTGCTGTTGTGTGTCACCTTGCCCTGCCAGAAAATGTGTGTCAATGAGTCTGGTGCAGTCTGCATGAGTGATTTGTCCATCATTGTTGAATATCTGCCAGTGTGTGCAAGCTGTGAGAAGTGGGTGTGAGGCTTACAGAAGTGCTAATTGCAGCAATGAAGTTCAGATGGAGAATATAAATATTATGTATGTGTCCTCATTGATAAAAAGTGTTGGTCGGTGCATGATGTTGTGTTCTGTGACCTTGCCGTTGTGATGATGCCCACAGAACTGCTGGTGACTTAACTGGAGCGATGATTTATTGATGAACACTTGGAAAAGTAACAAATAGAATACTATACAGACTAGTTGCAATTTGAGTTTTGTGAACTCTCCTGGGAATACCCTATGTGCGACTGACCTGTTGGTACGTCTTATTATCCATTGGCAAGAGTCGAATGTCACATGACCGAAATCTGATGCTGGTTGGAGGTCACATTACTAACTATGTACAATATTGTTCCCAGGAATATCACCACACGTGATGGGGAGAATGGTGCATTCACCAATAACTGAAGCTTGTGGGATAGTTGGTAGGACCTGGCATTTAAAGACGCAATCACTGACTTTGATGACTTGCGTGAGGTCATTGAATTTCTTCCAACACTATGTTCAGATGCTTAGGGCTGGATTCTCCGCCGGCAGGATGCTCCGTTTTGCCGGCAACCCGGGGGTTTCCGATGGCGTGGGGCATCTCCACAATGGGAAACCCCATTGACTGACCGGCGTAACGGAACATCCCGCCGGCGGGGTGTAACGGAAATGTGGCGCGGCGGGGCGGGGAATCCAGCCCTTCGGGTTTGAGTTTTGACATTGACACCCCCTTTGGTTAGTTTCTCCCATCAGCTTTTATAATCATAAAATTGGTGCAATACAGAAGGAAGCCATTTGCCCCATCATTTCTGTGCTGGCCCTTTGTAAGAGCAACTCAACTCATGCCGCCCCCCCATTCTTTCCTTGTAGCCTAACAGGCTTTTTTCCCTCTTTCGATAAATATGTAATTTGTTTTGAAAGCCAGAATTGAATCTGCCTCCAGAGATATATTTCTGAAGATTTAGCATAACTTCCTTGCTTTTGTACACTGTGCCCTCTCTTTATAAAACACAAGACTGATATACCTTCCTGACCACTATTCCAACCTGCCCTGTCATCTTCAATGATTATTCTATGAATCCAGTTAACATTTTTAAACACACACAGTAAACACACAGGAGAAGGGGCTGTTTTTGTGTCAGAAACACACCTTCATCAGGATACAGATGGAAAGTCAGATATTCCGAGGACTGAGCCCTTTTTTGATATGGAGAATGGTTTTCTGTCTAATTGAGGCAGGTGGGGGTGGTAATGGAGGCTGTTTCCATACACCCCAGGGTCGCCATCACTCAGGCTGCTGGCTGTCCTGTGGAGAAAACTTGCGCCAAAGCCTGCCATTGCACGAGAAGGACCTGAGCTGGCAAAGGGGAATCACAACACTGACAACCCTCAAAGGCGGTCCTCAGCAGGTGACCTGACTGCTGTTGGGAACATCCTGGTGGTGGAAGAATCTCACCCCCAATTGGCCCATTAATGGGACTAATTGCTACCTGCCACTGCTGGGCGGGGGGTGCGGGGGGCGGGTGGGGAGGGGGGGGGGGGGTTTAGTCCCTGCCACACTCACCTCACCACTGGCAAGATTCTTCAGAGACGGGAACATGTCAGGTTACCGACCTGATGCATTCTTTCGCACTTTTGCTCCTGGTCCCACATTCCCGTCCTCCTCAGCATGCCTGGGAAAATTTGGTCCCATGGACCATTTGTCTGCCCTGGTGCTGGGTTTCCACAAATTTTCATGGCATCCATTTATTTGCTGAGCTTCCTTTTGAAACACTGCCAGTCTGTGAGAAAGAGCAAGCAAAGCAACTGGGGCGTCCTGCTGCATATAGAAACCACCTGCAGTGTTATGGAAAACCCATCACCATTGGAGGTGCGTCAGCTGCCGCCACAATCACTAAGTCCAAGAATTTTGTGTTTTTGTTGCCTTGGTCTGAACGGGAACAGCCATATTGAGAATTGAGGTAAATTATTTTCCGTCCTTGGGCTTTTCATCCAGAAAAGGGATCAGCTTATTGAGCAATTTAAGACAGTAAATGGTGACGAAAAGGTTGATTTCAGAATACGTTTTTTAAAAAATATTTTAATTCTCCTTTTTCACATTTTCTCCCAAATTTACACCCAACAATAAACAACAAATAGAACATAGAACATAGAACAATACAGCGCAGTACAGGCCCTTCGGCCCACGATGTTGCACCGAAACAAAAGCCATCTAACCTACACTATGCCATTATCATCCATATGTTTATCCAATAAACTTTTAAATGCCCTCAATGTTGGCGAGTTCACTACTGTAGCAGGTAGGGCATTCCATGGCCTCACTACTCTTTGCGTAAAGAACCTACCTCTGACCTCTGTCCTATATCTATTCCCCCTCAGTTTAAAGTTATGTCCCCTCGTGCCAGCCATATCCATCCGCGGGAGAAGGCTCTCACTGTCCACCCTATCCAACCCCCTGATCATTTTGTATGCCTCTATTAAGTCTCCTCTTAACCTTCTTCTCTCCAACGAAAACAACCTCAAGTCCATCAGTCTTTCCTCATAAGATTTTCCCTCCATACCAGGCAACATCCTTGTAAATCTCCTCTGCACCCTCTCCAAAGCCTCCACGTCCTTCCTATAATGCGGTGACCAGAACTGTACGCAATACTCCAAATGCGGCCGTACCAGAGTTCTGTACAGCTGCAACATGACCTCCCGACTCCGGAACTCAATCCCTCTACCAATAAAGGCCAACACTACATAGGCCTTCTTCACAACCCTATCAACCTGGGTGGCAACTTTCAGGGATCTATGTACATGGACACCTAGATCCCTCTGCTCATCCACACTTTCAAGAACTTTACCATTAGCCAAATATTCCGCATTCCTGTTATTCCTTCCAAAGTGAATCACCTCACACTTCTCTACATTAAACTCCATTTGCCACCTCTCAGCCCAGCTCTGCAGCTTATCTATATCCCTCTGTAACCTGCTACATCCTTCCACACTATCGACAACACCACCGACTTTAGTATCGTCTGCAAATTTACTCACCCACCCTTCTGCGCCTTCCTCTAGGTCATTGATAAAAATGACAAACAGCAACGGCCCCAGAACAGATCCTTGTGGTACTCCACTTGTGACTGTACTCCATTCTGAACATTTCCCATCAACCACCATCCTCTGTCTTCTTTCAGCTAGCCAATTTCTGATCCACATCTCTAAATCACCCTCAATCCCTAGCCTCCGTATTTTTTGCAATAGCCTACCGTGGGGAACCTTATCAAACGCTTTGCTGAAATCCATATACACCACATCAACTGCTCTACCCTCGTCTACCTGTTCAGTCACCTTCTCAAAGAACTCAATAAGGTTTGTGAGGCATGACCTACCCTTCACAAAGCCATGCTGACTATCCCTGATCATATTATTCCTATCTAGATGATTATAAATCTTGTCTCTTATAATCCACTCCAAGACTTTACCCACTACAGACGTGAGGCTCACCGGTCTATAGTTGCCGGGGTTGTCTCTGCTCCCCTTTTTGAACAAAGGGACCACATTTGCTGTCCTCCAGTCCTCTGGCACTATTCCTGTAGCCAATGATGACATAAAAATCAAAGCCAAAGGTCCAGCAATCTCTTCCCTGGCCTCCCAGAGAATCCTAGGATAAATCCCATCAGGTTCCGGGGACTTATCTATTTTCAGCCTGTCCAGAATTGCCAACACCTCTTCCCTATGTACCTCAATGCCATCTATTCTATTAGCCTGGGGCTCAGCATTCTCCTCCACAACATTATCTTTTTCCTGAGTGAATACTGACGAAAAATATTCATTTAGTATCTGGCCTATCTCTTCAGACTCCACACACAATTTCCCATCCCTGTCCTTGACTGGTCCTACTCTTTCCCTAGTCATTCGCTTATTCCTGACATACCTATAGAAAGCTTTTGGGTTTTCCTTGATCCTTCCTGCCAAATACTTCTCATGTCCCCTCCTTGCTCGTCTTAGCTCTCTCTTTAGATCCTTCCTCGCTACCTTGTAACTATCCATCGCCCCAACCGAAACTTCACACTTCATCTTCACATAGGCCTCCTTCTTCCTCTTAACAAGAGATTCCACTTCCTTGGTAAACCACGGTTCCCTCGCTCGACACCTTCCTCCCTGTCTGACCGGTACATACTTATCAAGAACACGCAGTAGCTGATCCTTGAACAAGCCCCACTTATCCAGTGTGCCCAACACTTGCAGCCTACTTCTCCACCTTATCCCCCCCAAGTCACGTCTAATGGCATCATAATTGCCCTTCCCCCAGCTATAACTCTTGCCCTGCGGTGTATACTTATCCCTTTCCATCATTAACGTAAACGTCACCGAATTGTGGTCACTGTCCCCAAAGTGCTCTCCTACCTCCAAATCCAACACCTGGCCTGGTTCATTACCCAAAACCAAATCCAACGTGGCCTCGCCTCTTGTTGGCCTGTCAACATATTGTTTCAGGAAACCCTCCTGCACACACTGTACAAAAATCGACCCATCTATTGTACTCGAACTATATCTTTTCCAGTCAATATTTGGAAAGTTAAAGTCTCCCATAATAACTACCCTGTTACTTTCGCTCATATCCAGAATCATCTTCGCCATCCTTTCCTCTACATCCCGAGAACTATTAGGAGGCCTATAAAAAACTCCCAACAGGGTGACCTCTCCTTTCCTGTTTCTAACTTCAGCCCATACTACCTCGGAAGAAGAGTCCCCATCTAGCATCCTCTCCGCCACCGTAATACTGCTCTTGACTAGCAGCGCCACACCTCCCCCTCTTTTGCCTCCTTCTCTGAGCTTACTAAAACACCTAAACCCCGGAACCTGCAACATCCATTCCTGTCCCTGCTCTATCCATGTCTCCGAAATGGCCACAACATCGAAGTCCCAGGTACCAACCCATGCTGCCAGTTCCCCTACCTTGTTTCGTATACTCCTGGCATTGAAGTAGACACACTTCAAACCACCTACCTGAACACTGGCCCCCTCCTGCGACGTCAAATCTGTGCTCCTGACCTCTATACTCTCATTCTCCCTTACCCTAAAACTACAATCCAGGTTCCCATGCCCCTGCTGCATTTGTTTAAACCCCCCCAAAGAGCACTAACAAATCTCCCCCCCAGGATATTTGTGCCCCTCAGGTTCAGATGTAGACCATCCTGTCTGTAGAGGTCCCACCTTCCCCAGAAAGAACCCCAGTTATCCAAAAATCTGAATCCCTCCCGCCTGCACCATCCCTGTAGCCACGTGTTTAAATGCTCTCTCTCCCTATTCCTCATCTCACTATCACGTGGCACGGGCAACAACCCAGAGATAACAACTCTGTTTGTTCTAGTTCTGAGCTTCCATCCTAGCTCCCTGAAAGCCTGCCTGACATCCTTGTCCCCTTTCCTACCTATGTCGTTAGTGCCAATGTGGACCACGGCTTGGGGCTGCACCCCCTCCCCCCTAAGGACCCGGAAAACACGATCCGAGACATCATGTACCCTTGCACCTGGGAGGCAACATACCAAACGCGAGTCTCTCACGCTCCCACAAAATCTCCTATCTGCGCCCCTGACTATAGAGTCCCCAATTACTAATGCTCTGCTCCTCTCCCCCCTTCCCTTCTGAGCAACAGGGACAGACTCCGTGCCAGAGGCCCGTACCCCATGGCTCACCCCTGGTAAGTCCCCCCCCCCACAAGTATCCAAAGCGGTACACTTGTTTCTCAGGGGAACGACCGCAGGGGATCCCTGCACTGACTGCTTTTTCCCAGTCCCTCTTACAGTTACCCACCTATCTCCAATCTTTGGTGTAACTAATTCCCTGAAGCTGCTATCTATGACCCCTTCTGCCTCCCGAATGATCCGAAGTTCTTCCAACTCCAACTCCAGTTCCCTAACTCGGTCTTGGAGGAGCTGGAGATGGCAGCACTTCCTGCAGGTAAAATCAGCAGGGACACTAACTGCATCCCTCACCTCAAACATCCTGCAGGAGGAACATTGCACTCCCTTCCCTGCCATTCCTCTAACTTTCTACCAAGATCTGGCTAACAACGAAATTAAATTTTTATAAAATATGGTACTTACCTCAGACCAATGGGTTTTATTATTAGGTTAGAGGAGGAGGGTGGGTGGGAGACACTACACGTGTAGTGTCTCGGGTTTCCTCTCCACCAGAATTTATTGGTGAGGGTCTTCCCAGACGTCCGCGGGTCGACTTCCTGTTCCCGCCTAAAAAACTAATTTTAAAAAAAAAGAAAAATTCTCAGCTCCTGCTGAAATTGACTAACCAGCCAGCTCCACTCCCGCCGAAATCGACTGGCCTGCCCCTGCAAAGACAAGTGCTTTTAAAGGTTGACTTACCTCCCAGCAACCACTTCCGCACTGCTCCCGCTGAAACTGACTCACCAGCTGTTCTCACGCCGAAATCGACAGGCCTGCCCCTGCAAAGACAAGTGCTTTTAAAGGTTGACGTTACCTCCCAGCAACCTCCTTCCGCAATGCTCCCGCTGTAACTGACTCACCAGCTGTTCTCACACCGAAATCGACTGGCCTGCCCCTGCAAAGACAAGTGCTTTTAAAGGTTGACTTACCTCCCAGCAGCCACTTCCGCAATGCTCCCGCTGAAACTGACTCACCAGCTGTTCTCACGCCGAAATCGACTGGCCTGCCCCTGCGTAACGAATAGTAACGAATACAATGCCAATCCCCATATCAATAACAACAAATCCATCCTCCTACCAAACCCACAAACATTAGCCCGCATGTTAACATAAACAAATGACAAGAAGGAATCCCATAGTCACCATTAACACATACAGTCGCCCCTCCCCCCAACCCTCCCAGCCCCCCGCCCTCCCCCCCCCCCGCCCCTAATGTTCGATGTAATACAGTTTTAAAAGAAACAATGGAAGTAGAAATACACACTTGCATTCTTACAGCATCTCCCATGTCTGTTGGACATCCCAAAGTCATTTACGGCCATTGCTTTCGAAGTGTAGTCATTGTTGTGATGTAGGACAAGGAGATACAGATTCAAATCAGTAAGAGTCAATTTTAGGACTGATATCAGGATGTTCTTTATGTATGAAGTGATCAATATTTGGAATGCTCTGCCAGCTAGAATAGCCGAGGCAAAAAGATGAGTTATTTGAAAAGCAATTAGGTGCAGCAATAAAGTGGGAGATTGTCGGCTGAAGAACTGAGAAGACATTTCCTGGTTTATAGCTGTCCTGTGATTTTGTTATCGATGTACATCAGTTGCAAAGCAGCGATGTCAGTCAGGGTCAGGTCTAAAGGGTTATTTGTGAGGGTTGGTGAAATTGAGGAGTGTGGCTCTCTACTGCAGCAAATTACGAGACCCTCCATTTAGGTCCCTTCTTCAGATCAGTATAGGCAGGATAAAATCTGACGTTTTGTGTCACGCCTGAAACCTAAATGCCCATGATGCACCAGGGGGGCTGGGGCAAATTAAGTTTAAACATATTTTATTCCATTAAAAATTAAATAGAGGTATATTAATTCATCAATTGTAAAATGCTTAAAATGCAATTGAATGGATTCACAGGAATGTAAGGAAGAAAATCAAACTGTCAATAGCTGGGGCTTTATTTTACAGTAGATTACTGTGCAGAATATGGCGTCGAAAATGAATAAAGTAACTGGAGGCACTTTAAACATGGTCAACCTAAACTTTGCTCATCCTGTTATAAAAACAATTCTTCAGAAGCACTTATATGTGAGCTTCTAACATGTGATTTCCGCCAAATTGGAATTGAAAATCAACCCCAGAACTTGTAAGAATATCTGGAGGGAACCCACCAAGCAGCACAATTCATAGATCATAGAAATCACTTGGGAGAGCCGGGAAATCGGGTCTGTCAGCCATCTTGATGTGCACTGCAATGTTCTTATCGGATAACCTGACTTATACTACAGGAACACTTGTAGCTACAGCTATAAATGATTTATTAATATTAACTGTGGGTGAACTATATACAAAAGAACAGATGAATAATAGATGATTATGCTCCCGTCCCTGCGGATGCAGACCGCCCCAGGTGACTACAAGCCAAGGATTGACCCTGCCCATCAGGCATAGGCCGTCCCCATCCAGTGCCGGGGCGAGCACGACATAGGGACTCATCCAGCGATGAGGAAGGCAGCCACACCAACAGCCCCCCCCCCCCCCCCCCCCCCCAGTTTACCCAAGAGACGACGACACAGGGCACCCACACTGATGACACTCACACCCAGGACACACACACCGAGGACACACAGACCGAGGACACACACACCCAGGACACACACACCCAGGGGACACACACTGAGGACACACACACCCAGGACACACACACCCAGGACAGTCAGACACAGGGGGCGGACAGACACGACAGTCAGACACAGGGGACGGACAGACAGATACAGGGTATGGACAGACAGGACAGTTAGACACAGGGGACGGAGGGACAGGGCACACCACCCCAGGGGACCCCGGACTTCGGGTTCGATGAGGACATCCACGGAACGCCACTGCTACCTCCTACACCCTCCAACATTGCAGAGACCCTCACCTTGATTGGGCACTTTAGTGATGAGGCATCTGGGGCACTCACTGGTGAGCATCAAACAGCCGTTCCAGTACAGCAGGCAGAGGTAGGAGCAGCCGAGGGGCCGGAGAGTCGGAGACCAGACCAGCCACAGCAACCAGTCGCCGCCCAGATGGGTCCCGGGTTCCTGGAGTTCCCACACCCACCCACAGACCCGGTGCAGTCAGGGATCCTGGGACAAGTGGAGGGGATGACGGACGGCTTGCAGCACCTGCAGGCGCAGGTGGAGGAGTCCACCCGCGTGCAGGAGCAGGGAGTGGTGCCGGTCATGCGAGCCACCCAGGATGACACCGTGTCGGTGGCGTCTGCGGTGGAGGCAATGGGGGTGATGGTGTCAATCATGGTGAGCAGTATGCAAGGCCTGGGGCTTTCCGTGCAGGCTGCGTCCGTGGCCCGCAACATGCCTGCCCTCTCACAGGCAGCCATGAGCCAGAGCCAGCTGCAGATCGCAGCGGCGCTCAACGCCGTGGCCCAGTCTCAGCAGGCCAAGGCCAAGTCTCAGCAGGTCAGCACTGAGAGCATCGGCGCCATTGCCCAGGTGCTGGCTGGCGTCACCCAGACACAGACCGGGGTAGCCAACTCCCTGAGCTCCATGGCTGCAAATTTGCAGACCTTGTTGATACCAGGGCGAGCCTCCAGGACTGGCAGCGCCAGCAGCCGGGGGTGCCTTGCGTGCTGGATCCGCTCACAGCCCCATCCCATGGAGAGCCCCAGGGCCATCGGGCACCACGTGGGAGGAGGAGGTGCTGGGGCGCGTTTCGGGTCCCCCAGCAGGGGAGGTCCCAGAAGACCGTGACACCTCGAATTCCCCCCCTTCCATCCCAGGTGCATCTGGTCGGCAATGGGCAGGACAGGCTGGCAGTTCGCCATCCCGATCGCCCGAGCCACAGCCTGGCCCATCCAGACCGGGCCTCCCCAGGAAATGCACGCCAAAGGGGTACCTTGTCACAGGGCAGGAATTACAGGAGCCCGCCTCCAGTTCTGCTGTACCATCTGGGGAACCACCTAGACGTAGTCATAGGCCAGAAAATTAGACACTGAGTACGTTGGCACGGGTGCAGGGCACAGAATAGTTATAGGGGCTAGGGCACATGTATGAACTGTTTGTAATTAAAATCACTTTCACACCTACAGAAGCTGCCTCTGTGCTCTGTCCGATGCGTGCGGGGGTGAGGTGGAAGTTGGCGCCAGTGTGTGTGCGGTATGATAGGAGGTCAAGCTCAGGTGAGTGTGGCGTGCGCCCCTCAACCGTTCCCGGGTCGCCCTCGTCACCCCGCAGACGACGGGTCCGTGTGCTGCAGTGTCCTGGCAGCATGCAGGGACCACCCAGGCCCAGGTGGAGGGTGTTACTGTCGCCATGAATCAGACATTGTCTAATGATGTAGATCCCGGAGCTCATCGCAGAGCGGGTTGTCATCATCCTCCATGCCATGCAACAGACCCGCTTCCACTGGAGAGCGTGTGAGCCCTGCCCGTTGTGCCACAGGCGGATGTGTGAGGGAGGGGTGGTGTGCATGCGGGTGCTTGGTGGTGGGCGAGGTGAGGGTGGTGGGTGGTGGGCAGGGTGAGGGTGATGGAGTGGTGCCATACTGTGCTGTCCGTGCCAATGCTCAGAGAATCCCCCCCCCCCCTAGTCTGTGAACCGTGCGGCTATCAACTCTTCCCGTGCCCGCTGGCCCATCCGGCATCGATGGGCAGTCTCCCGTCCCTGTACAGCCCATATGTCCTGTGCATTCCCCACCCCCCACCATCCCGCTACATCCCCCTCATCTGGGGAGGCTCATCGTCGTGTTCCCCCTCTTCCTCCTCCTCCTCTGCACATCGCCCCTCTGCTGGGCTACATTGTGCAGGACGCAGCAGACCACAACGATGTGGACGCCCCTCCTGAGCATTCCAGGTACCTGAGGCACTTCTTTAGCAGCCCAAAGCACCTCTCGACCACACCCCTGGTCGCTGCATGGGCAGCATTTTAGCCATTCTCCACGTCGGTCTGTGGCCTCCGTATAGGCGTCATCAGCCATGACCGCAACGGGTAAACTCTATCGCCCAGCAACCAGCCCCGCAGTCCGGGGGGGGGTGTGTCCCTCAAACATGGCGGGGATGAACGATTGTGCCAATATGAACGAGTCATGCACACTGCCCGGATAACGGGCGCAGACGAGCAGGATCCTCATCCGATGGTCACAGACCACCTGAATGTTTGTGGAGTAGATCCCCTTCCTATTCATGAACATGACACTGTTGTCCACTGGTGGCCACATGGCGACCACAGTCAACTAGATGTAGCGGTCCGCGATGTTTGGGAGATGCAGGACAAGTCCCCACTCGGCGACTGGAACGACCCCATGGAATAGATGTTGAGAGCGACCGTCACCTTGACGGCCACGGGGAGAGGGTATCCACCCCCAGTCCCACGCGGTGCCAGGTGTGCCATCAGGTGGCAGATATGGGTGATGGTTTCCAGTCTCATCCGGAGTCTCCTCCTGCGTGCCCTGTCCATGAGGTCCTGGTAGGACATCAAGCGCCAGTACTCACGGGGCCTCATTGGGCACCTCCGTTGCCATGGCACCACCTCCTCCTCCTCCTCGTCCTGTCGGGAGGCTGCCACCTGCCCCTCTGCGGCACACTCTGCTGCGGCAATCTCCGCCGCCTCCCTGGCACGCCCGTGCGGCAGCTCCCATAGGGCTACATGCAGTGGCGCGGCCCCCGCCACGGCAGCCAACATCGCTGGGTGATGGCCAAACATAACAGTCTGCAGGTGGTAGGGGTAGATGACATATCATCATTGCACATACCCACCTCTGCCACCTGGTGCCATTGGCTGCATGGCCACTGTTGACAGGTGGCACCTGGCCATACAAACCATCACCCCCATCCACGACACTCCCCACCCTGCTCCTACCCTCTCCAGACACCAACCCCGGCACCGCCCGGCACCCCAGGCCCCGGGCGGCCTCCGCCCCTGCCAACCCCCCCCACCCAGCCACGGCCCAGCCGTCTCGACATGTGGCACCCCCCCCCCTCCCCCACGCTGACCCCTACCTCCTTCTTTGTCTACGTCAGCCAACACGACTGGTTGACGCCATTAAATATCATGTTTGCTTTACGCCAGCGTGAGCTGCGGTCACGTCAGAGAGACTTGCAGCAGGCCCAGGGACCAGCACATCCCGCCAATTCTGGCAATTCTGCGGGCCATGCGGCGCAATCCCCATCAGCGAGAGTTTTCCCGGTTCGGAGCATCGCAGTCCCTGTGCCGGAGCGGCTTGGCAGATTCATGCGCCCCTGCACCGATTCTCCGAACTGGCGTGGCATCGGAGAATACAGGCCACTATCTTTCCATCAGTCTGTTCCCTAGCTTTCTCCTCAATCTCTCATCCACAAGTGTTGGCATCAATGCCTTATATAGTTGTAAATCAAGCTCCCTCTCGTGGTTAATTTAGACATTACATTAACCCTTGCAGTTCTTTACATTTATGATCTTGTCGCATCCCCCTTTCTTTGGAAAAAAGTTATAAACTTTGTTTGTGGCATTTTTTTCTTTGAACGCTACAATAGCGAGCATGAATCATTAACTTGTTTTTTTTTAACATTCAGTTTGAAGAAATCACTGTTAAGTCATATTGGTGATGACAGATGAATAGTTATTACAATCATTACAAACATAATCTGTTCGGTGGTCTCCTCGTTCTAGTTGATCTTCTCCGTGGTTTCGTCAAAGTATGCAAGTTATCTTCCAAATTGTCTTGATGCATTGGTGATAATGAAGGATTAGGCAAGTCAATGCCTTTGCAGATGTCATTCTGAGCAATAATGTCCTGAGTCTGAGATGGAAAATGTATTTTATTTGCAGTGATGCTCTTCTATTTCTTCTAAACATTAAACCTCATTCTGTCTGAATCAAGTACGATCTGGGTGCAACTTGTCTGAAAACTTTAGCTTTGTGTTGCCATCCACAATCAAGATTTTGTACACAAATGTTGTCTCTTTCCTTTAACTTTGATAAAGGTTTTGTGTGTTTATCATAGTACTCTTTCTGTTTTTGTTTTCGTAACCTTAGGCAGTTACGTATTTCTTGATGATCCATGTTTTGAACAGTCATCTCTGGTAAAACGGCGCAAATTTTTCTTCCCATCAACATCTGAGCAGGCGATAAACCTGATGACAATGGTATTGCTCTGTATGTCAACAGTGCCAAAGATAAGACTTTGATGTCATCGATTGCTTTACTGAATAGTTTTTTGACTATTCCCACGCCTTTCTCTGCTTTGCCGTTTGATTGAGGATACAAAGGGCTGTGATTAAAATTATACCGTTCTGCAAATTGTGTCCACTCCCAGCTGATGAAGCAAGGACCATTGTCAGAGACAACGTGTAATGGAATTCCATGGCGAGAAAAAACAGATTATGCTGCTCGTATTACAGATCTCGTTGTTGAATCACCAGCGTAATCACCTCGGGATAGTTGGAATAATAGTCGACGATGGCAAGATAGTCACGACCTTCAAAGCAGAACAAATCCATACCAACTTTGATCCGTGGATTGGTGATGAGTTAATTTTCTTCCAAACTCTCTTTGCATTGCACAGATTGATGCATTTGACAAATGCTGCATTCCTGCACATGACTGTCCACATCCTTGTTGATTCCAGGCCAGTATACAGATTGTCTTGCTCATCTACGACATTTTTCAATTCCTTGGTGAACCTCGTGTATCTGTTTCGAGGTACCCTGTTGGAGGCATGAAGGAATAACCATCCTGTCTCCTTTGAGTAGGAACCCGTTAATTACTGTGAGGTCATCTTTGATACTGCAAAAAGCTGAGCAACACCCATTGAGCCAACCTTCTTTGAGATATTTGATTACTCTTTGGAGTGTCAAGTCCTTTTCTTTTTCTTCTTTGATGATTAATAGCTTTCTGTCAGACACTGGTAGCATTTAAGCAACAACTGAGGGTTGTGCTTCCATAATGTGTACTACATCTGAAACCGTGATATCAGTATCATTTGTCGCTCTGGGTAGGGCATCAGCAAGTTTTCCTGGCTCTTTGTGCCGGTCATTCAAAGTCATGGTTGTGTGTATCCTTTCAACTAGGTTTAATTTATCGCAAGCATCCACCCCGAGTAGTGATGACTTATCATCTTCCACTATCTCAAAGTCGATTGGTATTTCAATGCCATCATTTCTAACAGTGAGACTCGTGGCTATGGTATTCCCATTATAGTCGGTCAACCGCCAGGTAGGTATCTGTAATTGCGGTGTACTCTATGCTTGTCTCAAATTCGTCTCGGATATTAAATTTGCGTGTGCTTCTGTAACTATCTTAAATGGAAATTCTGTGCCATGTAGTACAGTCCACTCTTTAATAATCTTTGAGAGCTGTTGTTCTGGTTTGTTATTACAATCCAGTGCATTAATCCTAGTAACGGCATCAACCATGAAAGTGTCCTTTCGCATGTACAGTGAGGAAACTTCATTATCAGTTAAGATATTTGGTCTTTTTTCTTCACTTTGAACACTTTCTGTAGTCATGGTAGGATTTTAAAAATTTGTTTGCTGGAGAAGCTGTTGAGAAATGGCACGGATTGAATTTGCAACAATTGGAACATTGTTTGCTTTTTCCCGGACAATTTGTTTTACTGTGGGCATGGCTACAGCGCGTGCACATCACACGCTCATGCAGTCACTCTCAAAATGGCTGCCAGCTGTTGTACACAGTTTTCTATGCTGCGACACAGCATTAATGGCATCAGCCAGGTTTCCCGACTTGGCGCCTTTTTCGTTTGCCCTGAACTCCGCATATTCAGAGGATGCTTGTTCATTGGCTTTGCACATATTAATTGCTTCATCCAATGACAAAATCGGTCATCTCAACATTTTTTTTCTTAGACCTTCGTCATTAATCCCAAATACAATTTGATCGCGAAGCATTGAATCAGCAACGGAGGAGAAGTTACATGACTGCATTTTTAACTTTAAAGAATCTAATAAAAGAACCTACCAACTCTCCTCTCAGCTGCAGCCTTTCTCTGAAATGTAGCGCTCATATGCCTCGTTCACTTGCTTCTTGCAGTGAACATCGAATTTCTGTAGCACTATGTTATACTTTGTTTTATCCTCATCTTCAGCAAATTCAAAGGAGTTAAACAAGCCTAATGCTTGCGTTCCAGCCAAATTAAGAAGAAGCACTATTTTTCTCTGATCGAAAGCATTTTCTAGAGCAGAGTCAGACAGGAAAACTTGAGGCTGCTGTTTGAAAAATGCCCAATTTTGACATAGTTTACCAGTTGTTCGGAAGTAGTCAGGTTTCTTCAGACTTTCCATCCTACGATCCATCGTTTGTGTAGAATATTTGATCGGCGTAGTGGCGTGATTGTTTTCTTCAATTGTCTTAAAGCTGTCCTGTCTAATCTAATTGCTTATTATGTTTAGAAAACACACCTGGTACCATGTGGTGTTCTTTGTGGTTCTAATCCAAGGATGGTTGGCATAGTGTTCACAAAGGCCACAACCAGCTTTTATATTGAACAAAGCTAAAGAGTTATTTACACTACTTAATTGGATTTGACTCTTACTCCTAGGTAATAAACAGTTGATAATAAATATACAATCTACACTCATCTACTACTAATCTCTACACTAATCCAATAACTATGATCTGCTCTCACTCACACTAAATTTGTGTGTGGGAGGCTATGTGAGTATCTGTGTGAAATGGGGAGATGTTGGCCTTGATTCTCCGAGCCCCCGTGGCGCAATCGTGATTGGCACAGGGGCAGAGAATGGGGCATCGGACCCGCAACGCCATCTCGTGATTCTCCGGCAACTGGAGAATCGCCGCCAGCCGCGCGGGTGCGGTCGACGGGGCGGCGGTCGGGGCCCGTTGAAAGAGGCCACCGCGGCGTTTCTCCGTGGTTGACCGGCCAGGTTCCCACAGGCGTGGTTCTTGTGTGGTTCCATCTGGCGGGCGCTCGGCGTCGCTGCTGCGGTGGCTGTCCTGCCGGGTGGTGGGGGGAATCACTCTCCGGGTGGGGCTCCATGACGGCCAGGCCCGCGATCGGGGGCCACCAATTGGCAGGCACATGCGATCTGGGGGGGCCTACCTTCTTCGGCGGCGGCCCACTGTGTGAGTCCACCATGTCACGCGCGGCCAGCGCTGCTGGCGGCCGCGCGCAAGGGCGGACTTGCGGCCGTATCAGCAGCAGGAGCTGCGCAATGCACACCAGGGCCCTGCTGGCCCCCTTTAAGTCGGAGATTCACTCCAGACTTTTTAGAAAAAATTCCAGAGTGATTCGTGCCTGTTTTCTGGTGGGTACGGGGACATGGCCCCATTATTGGTGAATCCCAGCCGTTAACTTTTCTCTGAAAGAGAATATTTGTGAGCTGGGAGAGTGAGTGTGTGTGTGTGTGTGTGTGTGTGTGTGAGAGAGAATGGAGAGTTGGGGGCAGGGGTCAGAGGGGAGAGTGGACTGTGTGTGAAAGGGGAGGGTGTGTGTGTGTGTGTGTGTGAGAAAGAGGGGAGAGTGTGTGAGAGAGGAGAGTGGGAGTGTGCATGAGAGGGGAGAATGGGAGTGTATGTGGGAGGGGAGAGTGGGAGTGTGTGTGAATGAGAGAAACAGGGGAGAGCATGTGAGAGAGGAGAGTGGGAGTGTGCATGAGAGGGGAGCGTGGGAGTGTGTGTGAGGGGAAAGTGGAAGTGCGTGTGATAGGGGAGAGTGGGAGTGTGTGTGAGAGAGAAAGAGAAACGAGTGGGAGTGTGTCAGAAGGTAGAGTGGAAGTGTGTGTGTGAGAAAGGTGGGAGTGGGAGTGTGTGTCAGAAGGGAGAGTTGGAGTGTGTGTGTGAAAGAGGGGAGAGTGGGAGTGTATGTGGGAGGGGAGAGTGGGAGTGTGTGTGAGAGAGAGGGGGGCAGGACTGTGCGTGAGGGGGTAGAGTTTGAGGGTGTGTGTGTTTTGAGAAAAAAAGAGGAGGGAGCGAGAGAGACTGAGGGCGGGATTCTCCGGACTCCCAGCCGTGTTTTCCTGGGCGGCACACCCTCCCTGACAGCGGGATTCTCCGTTCCCATCACCTGGCAATAGGATTTCCCATTGTGGGCAGTGCTACTCCACAGGCTTTTATTTGAAATTTATGTTTCATGTTGTACCAATTTCTGAAATTTGCTTATTGGCCCCTTGAGTGAGTAAACATTTGAAATGTGGCTCCCCCTGCAACAAGGTTGGACAAGTCTGAGCGGAGAATTGGTGCCGGCGCGATCGGCGCGGCGCGGTCGGGGGCTGCTCTACGCGGCTCCCCCGCCGATTTTCCACCCGGGATGGGCCGAGCGGCCATGCAAAATAACCCGAGTCCCACCGGTGCCGTTCACACCTGGTCTTATCCGGCGGGACGTCGGCGTGCATGCATCCAGGGGTGGCCTGCTGGGGGGGGGGGGGGGGGTCCGACCCCGGGGGGGGGCCTCCGCTGTGGCCTGGCCCGCGATCGGGGCCTACCGATTGGCGGGCTGGTCTCTCAGGCTGGGGACTTCTTTTGTTCTGTGCCGGCCCCTGTAGCCCTACTGTTGCTCTATTTATTTATCTAGGTGAACCACAAGCCTTTCCCTTATATCGATCATATGACCACACAACCAGTTAGTTAGTTCAAAAGATGGTTTATTTACATACAAAAGAATTATCTCACCATGCAAGCACAATATCTACTAAGAGTTAAACTACACCTATCAGCTACAATAACCTACACTTAACTTCAGGGGGACCGGCACTGTCCAAATGGATAAAGGCCTTTATCTGGATTTCACTTGGCTGGTTCGAAGAAAGTGGCTCTGTCTCTGCTGGACTCATCCGTCAGGTAGCGATCGTTGGTCTTGAACTTAGCTGGCTGTTCCTGCTGCAATTGGGTTGGCACAGGCCAGATCCAAGAGAGACAGAACACATGGCTGCACTCTCTTTTATCCCCTGGGATTTTGCGCTCTTTGGGGTGGTCCTTAACCTTGGACTCAATAGATCGACAGGGCTCTGATCACTCTCTTCGATTTCGGCCAAAAAAGGGGCGGGTGCCTTGGTAGCTGGGCGTTCCTTAGCGGTCATTGACCTTGGAAGTTGTGCTTTCTGAGCAAGGGAGTGGCACCGATCAGTCTGTGGCTGTACCAGTTGCTTGATTGGAGTTCTGTTGTCCTGGGAAAATGGGCTGTTGAAATGTAAACAAGTGGGGGTTTTGGGCAGGTCTGGTTACCTGTGTTTTAGATATACATAGGCTGTGTATCTGTCTGAGTCCTGGGTTGGCCATAATTCCCATGGCCCTTTGCAGGTGGCCATCTTAGATGGCTACACTGTGCCATGTTGCATCGGGGCCGGCGCGGAGAAGGGAGCCATTGTGCATGCATGCATTGGCGCCGGTCCCACTGCACATGCGCAGACCTGCGGCACCCATCTGACGCTGGGGATCGACAGCTAGAGTGGCATGGCTCACTACAGTGCCGTGCTGGCCCCCTGTAGGGGTCAGAAACGCTGCTCCTGAGGCCATGGTGACGCCATCGAGAAACGCAATGGCGTTTACGACGGCGTCAACAATTATCCTCAGGTTCATAGAATCCCGCCCGTGGTCTCTCAGGGAATTCAGAGATATGGGGATCAGACAGATAAATGAAGTTAAGGCCCAAGATTAGTCTTGGTCAGATTGAACGGCAGAGCAGGTTCGAAGGGCTGTGTGGTCTCGACCTGCTCCTGTTTCTTATATTCATAAGTAGAAAACTCTGAGACACAAAGATAAGCGTTCTCGTGTACGTGCCTGAGCTTTGTTCTTGCGAATTCTCAACATACGCTTCTACTGAACAAGGTTCTGGGCCACCAAGTAATTAGAAGATGAAACCAATTTTTTGTCATAAATTTATCTTTCATAAACCTAAACTTTATCCTTGCTCGTTTATCATTTATGCGACCCCCACCCCGGGGATGCTTCTTTTTGTTTCTGAAGGTATATAACTGATCAATTCCTTTCTTCACGTGTTTCCTGGAGCAGAATAGGTCAGCTTTGTTCTTCAAAATTTCATTCTCAATCCATCGCTGACAATACCGCCATTTATTGTCTTTTTTTAATTGCCCATCATACAACTGCAAAGCTTCCTAGGCTACTTTGGAAGGCAGTTAAGAGTCAAACACATAAAATCAACCATAGTGTCAGGCTGGGTAAGGAAAGTAGATAAACCTCCCTAAAGGATATCAGTCAAGTTAGGTTTTTAACCCAAAACATGTGGGTGTGGTTGGCCGGGTCCCTCTGACACCGTTCACATTTGTCTGCCACCTCCGGGAAGAACCTGCTCATTCGGGCTCTGGTCAGGTGCGCTCTGTGCACCACTTTGAGCTGCATTAGGCATAAGCCTTGCGCAGGAGGAGGTGGAGCTCACCCTGCTCAGTGCTTCGCTCCAGAGTCTCCATCCTTCCTCTGTCCCCAGTTCGTCCTCCCATTTTTGTCCCACATGTTTTTGGCTTGCCCCAAGCTTGCTGGGTTCTGGACAGCCTTCTCCGAGGCAATGTCCAAGGTTGTGGGGATGAGGGTGAAGCCATGCCCAATAGTGGCAATCTTCGGGGTATCGGAGCAGCCAGAGCTACACATGGGGAAGGGGGCCGATGCCCTTGCTTTCCCCTCCCTCATCGCACGCCGGAGAATCCTGCTCGGCTGGCGATCGGCAGCACCACCCAAAGCTGCAGACTGGCTCGCTGACCTCTCGGAATATCTCCACCTGGAGAAGATTAAGTACGCCATCCGAGGGTCAGAGGAAGGCTTACTGGACACTTGGGGGACGTTCGGCGGCCTGTTCCCAAACCTGTTTGAGGCCAGCAACGAGGAGTAAGCAGTGGGAAAAGAAAAAGTTGAAGAACCAAAGGACTGCGCAACCCGGGTTGGGGGGGGGGGGGGGGGGGGGGGGGGGGGGGGGGGGAGGAGAAAAATGGGGAAGCCACAAGAGAAGAGGAAGGGCGCTGAAACCAACGGGGGGGGGGGGTAGGAAGGGGATATCATAGACCTTTGGATTTCGGCGGCAGCGGTGCGCAGGGGCCTTCTGGGAGGTGAGTAGCGACTTTAAAACCACTTACCTTTACAGGAGCAGCCCTTTGGATTTCGGCGGCAGCGGTGCGCAGGGGCCTTCTGGGAGGTTAGTACTTACTTTAAAAAGCCTTACCTGGTCCCGTGTCTGTTCTTCTTTTCTGTTTTATTTGTCTTTATATGAGGCGGGAACCGGAAGTTCGACCCGCGGACCTCTGGGAAGTCCCCCCCCACCCAACCAATAAATTCTGGTGGAGAGGAAACCCAAGACACTACACGTGTAGTGTCTCCCACCCGCCCTCCTCCTCTAACCTAATAATAAGACCCATTGGTGTAAGGTAAGTGCCATATTATATTATTATTATATTATTAGCATTGTGCAGGTCAAGGTTCGGAGGTGGAGGAGCAGTCTCTGTCAGCGAGAGAACCTGAGAACATCTAAGACACTCAGAAGGTAAGAAGGTAAGTAAGTGATTTTTACTTATTTTTACTTTTATACCTTTTTTCAAATTGTGTGTGTTGGGGGGAAACTGAAGTGACATCACAGAAAAGCTGTGGCCAGAGTGGCTGGTTGGGATTTTACCCTAAATTTAAAAAAAATTTGAGTATTTGGAAACTAATTAAACATAATAACTTAATTATAATTTAGAGGGATATCTAAGCCAGAGATCGGAGAGTACTATAGTTAGCTATCGCATTTCTATTAGAAATCTAGTGCCAGGAAACAGATAGTTGACAGTAACTTTGAAATTTTTTTAAAAATATTTTAAAAAAAAGACAAATTTTAATTTTAATTTTAATTAATTGACGCAATGTCAGTTAGAGGGGTGCTGTGCTCTGACTGTGAGATGTGGCAGGTCCGGGAGGCTTCCAGCATCCCGGATGGCTTCATCTGCAGAAAGTGCACCCAACTGGAGCTCCTCACAGACCGCATGGTTCGGTTGGAGCAGCAATTGGATGCACTTAGGAGCATGCAGGTGGCGGAAAGCGTCATAGATCGCAGTTATGTAAATGTGGTCACACCCAAGGTGCAGGCAGAGAAATGGGTGACCACCAGAAAGGGCAGGCAGTCAGTGCAGGAATCCCCTGTGGTTGTCCCCCTATCGAACAGATATACCCCTTTGGATACTGTCGGGGGGATAGCCTATCAGGGGAAAACAGCAGCAGCCAGAGCAGTGGCACCACGGCTGGCTCTGATGTTCAGAAGGGAGGGTCAAAGCGCAGAAGAGTAATAGTAATAGGGGACTCTATAGTCAGGGGCACAGATAGGCGCTTCTGTGGACGTGAAAGAGACTCCAGGATGGTATGTTGCCTCCCTGGTGCCAGGGTCCAGGATGTCTCCGAACGGGTAGAGGGCATCCTGAAGGGGGAGGGCAAACAGGCAGAGGTCGTTGTACATATTGGTACTAACGACATAGGCGGGAAGGGGCATGAGGTCCTGCAGCAGGAGTTCAGGGAACTAGGCAGAAAGTTAAAAGACAGGACCTCTAGGGTTGTAATCTCGGGATTACTCCCTGTGCCACGTGCCAGTGAGGCTAGAAATAGGAAGATAGAGCAGATAAACACGTGGCTAAACAGCTGGTGTAGGAGGGAGGGTTTACATTATCTGGACCATTGGGAGCTCTTCCGGGGCAGGTGTGACCTGTATAAGAAGGACGGGTTGCATCTAAACCGGAGAGGCATAAATATCCTGGCCGCGAGGTTTGCTAGTGTCACACGGGAGAGTTTAAACTAGTATGGCAGGGGGGTGGGCACGGGAGCAATAGGTCAGAAGGTGAGAGCATTGAGGGAGAACTAGGGAATAGGGACAGTGTGGCTCTGAGGCAGAGCAGACGGGGAGAAGTTGCTGAACACAGCGGGTCTGGTGGCCTGAAGTGCATATGTTTTAATGCAAGGAGCATTACGGGTAAGGCAGATGAACTTAGAGCTTGGATTAGTACTTGGAACTATGATGTTGTTGCCATTACAGAGACCTGGTTGAGGGAAGGGCAGGATTGGCAGCTAAACGTTCCAGGATTTAGATGTATCAGGCGGGATAGAGGGGGATGTAAAAGGGGAGGTGGAGTTGCGCTACTTGTTCGGGAGAATATCACAGCTGTACTGCGAGAGGACACCTCAGAGGGCAGTGAGGCTATATGGGTAGAGATCAGGAATAAGAAGGGTGCAGTCTCAATGTTGGGGGTATACTACAGGCCTCCCAACAGCCAGCGGGAGATAGAGGAGCAGATAGGTAGACAGATTTTGGAAAAGAGTAGAAACAACAGGGTTGTGGTGATGGGAGACTTCAACTTCCCCAATATTGACTGGGACTCACTTAGTGCCAGGGGCTTAGACGGGGCGGAGTTTGTAAGGAGCATCCAGGAGGGCTTCTTAAAACAATATGTAGACAGTCCAACTAGGGAAGGGGTGGTACTGGACCTGGTATTGGGGAATGAGCCCGGCCAGGTGGTAGATGTTTCAGTAGGGGAGCATTTCGGGAACAGTGACCACAATTCAGTAAGTTTTAAAGTACTGGTGGACAAGGATAAGAGTGGTCCGAGGATGAATGTGCTAAATTGGGGGAAGGCTAATTATAACAATATTAGGCGGGAACTGAAGAACATAGATTGGGGGCGGATGTTTGAGGGCAAATCAACATCTGACATGTGGGAGGCTTTCAAGTAGCAGTTGAAAGGAATACAGGACCGTCATGTTCCTGTGAGGAAGAAAGATAAATACGGCAGTTTTCGGGAACCTTGGATGACGAGTGATATTGTAGGCCTCGTCAAAAAGAAAAAGGAGGCATTTGTCAGGGCTAAAAGGCTGGGAACAGACGAAGCCTGCGTGGAATATAAGGAATATAGGAAGGAACTTAAGCAAGGGGTCAGGAGGGCTAGAAGGGGTCACGAAAAGTCATTGGCAAATAGGGTTAAGGAAAATCCCAAGGCTTTTTACACGTACATAAAAAGCAAGAGGGTAGCCAGGGAAAGGGTTGGCCCACTGAAGGATAGACAAGGGAATCTATGTGTGGAGCCAGAGGAAATGGGCGAGGTACTAAATGAATACTTTGCATCAGTATTCACCAAAGAGAAGGAATTGGTAGATGTTGAGTCTGGAGAAGGGGGTGTAGATAGCCTGGGTCACATTGTGATCCAAAAAGACGAGGTGTTGGGTGTCTTAAAAAATATTAAGGTAGATAAGTCCCCAGGGCCTGATGGGATCTACCCCAGAATACTGAAGGATGCTGGAGAGGAAATTGCTGAGGCCTTGACAGAAATCTTTGGATCCTCGCTGTCTTCAGGGGATGTCCCGGAGGACTGAAGAATAGCCAATGTTTTTCCTCTGTTTAAGAAGGGTAGCAAGGATAATCCCGGGAACTACAGGCCGGTGAGCCTTACTTCAGTGGTAGGGAAATTACTGGAGAGAATTCTTCGAGACAGGATCTACTCCCATTTGGAAGCAAATGGACGTATTAGTGAGAGGCAGCACGGTTTTGTGAAGGGGAGGTCGTGTCTCACTAACTTGATAGAGTTTTTCGAGGAGGTCACTAAGATGATTGATGCAGGTAGGGCAGTAGATGTTGTCTATATGGACTTCAGTAAGGCCTTTGACAAGGTCCCTCATGGTAGACTAGTACAAAAGGTGAAGTCACACGGGATCAGGGGTGAGCTGGCAAGGTGGATACAGAACTGGCTAGGCCATAGAAGGCAGAGAGTAGCAATGGAGGGATGCTTTTCTAATTGGAGGGCTGTGACCAGTGGTGTTCCACAGGGATCAGTGCTGGGACCTTTGCTCTTTGTAGTATATATAAATGATTTGGAGGAAAATGTAACTGGTCTGATTAGTAAGTTTGCAGACGACACAAAGGTTGGTGGAATTGCGGATAGCGATGAGGACTGTCTGAGGATACAGCAGGATTTAGATTGTCTGGAGACTTGGGCGGAGAGATGGCAGATGGAGTTTAACCTGGACAAATGTGAGGTAATGCATTTTGGAAGGGCTAATGCAGGTAGGGAATATACAGTGAATGGTAGAACCCTCAAGAGTATTGAAAGTCAAAGAGATCTAGGAGTACAGGTCCACAGATCACTGAAAGGGGCTACACAGGTGGAGAAGGTAGTCAAGAAGGCATACGGCATGCTTGCCTTCATTGGCCGGGGCATTGAGTATAAGAATTGGCAAGTCATGTTGCAGCTGTATAGAACCTTAGTTAGGCCACACTTGGAGTATAGTGTTCAATTCTGGTCGCCACACTACCAGAAGGATGTGGAGGCTTTAGGGAGGGTGCAGAAGAGATTTACCAGAATGTTGCCTGGTATGGAGGGCTTTAGCTATGAGGAGCGATTGAATAAACTCGGTTTGTTCTCACTGGAACGAAGGAGGTTGAGGGGAGACCTGATAGAGGTATACAAAATTATGAGGGGCATAGACAGAGTGGATAGTCAGAGGCTTTTCCCCAGGGTAGAGGGGTCAATTACTAGGGGGCATAGGTTTAAGGTGAGAGGGGCAAGGTTTAGAGTAGATGTACGAGGCAAGTTTTTTACGCAGAGGGTAGTGGGTGCCTGGAACTCGCTACCGGAGGAGGTAGTGGAAGCAGGGAGGATAGGGACATTTAAGGGGCATCTTGACAAATATATGAATAGGATGGGAATAGAAGGATACGGACCCAGGAAGTGTAGAAGATTGTAGTTTAGTTGGGCAGCATGGTCGGCACGGGCTTGGAGGGCCGAAGGGCCTGTTCCTGTGCTGTACATTTCTTTGTTCTTTGTTCTTTGGTGCAGAGGGCAGCAAAATGTACGTACAGTTAGTCAAATGAAGGACAAAACAAATCTCTCTGTAAAATAAAGCTAATTAGCGCGGGCAAGAAAAATGTAATATAAGTAACAACTGTTTATAAATATGAGAAAAGCCAATAAAAAGATTTTCAAAAAAAAAGGTTAGGTTTTTAACGACAGCAGTTCCGTTTCTTGATTAATTTTTCCGACCTCAGCATTTTGCTTCCAGCTTTTTTTTTAAAAAAGACCCTTAAATCTCATGCAGCCACAGCTGGATTAAAATTTTTGGATTACTAGCCCAGTAACGTAACCACTATGGTATCGCACCCAGTTGTTGCTTCCTTCTGCACTGGCTCTCGTGTCTGTATATTCCTCCAAATTGGGTCAGGAACTCCTGTGGAATTTCATCATCGGGGCAGGCTGAGTTTGGCAATGTACAGCATACATTCTGAGGAATGAACCTCATTTGATCTATCAATCGTATTCATCGGCCAATTTGACACCTCAGACAGTATAACCAGGATGGTGAGAATCCCTGGTGTGAATGATTGCACTGGGAGGATAGATCTCCTCCTGAGGGGCTGGGGGCAGGAGCTGGGGTGGGGGCATAATTTGGTGCACTACCCGAATGTACCCGTTTTCCACATTGTGCGAAAGTGCTGTAAATTCCAGTCAAGGGACAATGGACAAGCGTTCCCAATGCTAAGAGGGGGGGGTGTCAGTGGGAGTTCCTTGGCTACACTGGAAATTGTTCCACTTAGATTCTCATTAGGCTTCACATAACTGCTGGCAGCTGATAGATGGAGCGACTTCTGTTCAAAGCCTGTTAAAGATCACAAAAGTTCCCAAGGTAAAAGTTAATTAACCCAACATGAGATTGATTACTTTCAAACTCATGGCTTTTACTTCCCAAAGAGGTGAAGATGCCAATATCACGGACCACTGTCCGTGTGGAATTTGCACATTCTCCCCGTGTCTGCGTGGGTTTCACCCCCACAACACAAAGATGTGCAGGAGAGGTGGATTGGCCAAGCTAAATTGCCCCTTAATTGGAAGAATTTTTTAAAAACAAGTCAATATTTGAGTTGATTATCATACATGGTTTGATGTTAAAACACAAGATTTGTTTTTTTTGCGATCATAGGCTATACCTCTGAAATAAGTGATGTCTGTGTTACGGGAAAAAATCTCTTTAAATGTAAGCATATTGTTTCTCTAAAATGAAAACCTCTAGCATAGATAAGTATGATCATGTATAACATGTTATTCAACCAGATTGAACCGTCTATTTGTGTTCATTAGCATGCCATAACCTATATAAATACCTCAGTGGTAATAAAAATAGTAAGTGAACAGAATTAACTTTTCAAGTTGAATATAAGTCTTCTTTGGAAGGACAGTCATATTCGATTTAAAATGGTAACTCAGAATCATAGAATTATTATGGTGAGATGAGGCTATTTGGCCTATCGTATCTACACCAGCTCTCCAAATGAGCATTATGACTTCAGCCATTCCCCTGCTTTTTCCCCGTACTCCTGCACAGTCTTAACCTCGCTAATCTATTCTCATAACTGAGGTTTTTCATCACTGGAACGATTATTCTAAACCTCTTCTGCATTCTCCCCAAAGTGCTCACATCCTTCCCGTAATGTGGTGCCCAGAACTGCACAAAATTTTCCCGCTGAGGTCTAACCAATGTTTTGCATCAGTTCAGCATCACCTCCTCGCTCTTGTCCTCTATGTCCCTATCAATAAAGTTAATATTAACTATCCTCTCTACCTGTCCTGCCACCTTCAATGACCTATGTACAAATATACCCGGGTCCAACTGCTCCTACACTTCATGGGCTCATTCACAAAATAAACAATGTTACTGCATTTTTGACACCCTCAGAAAGTTAGCAAACAGACATCACACAGATACCATTGGGCGGGATTCTCTGATCCTGAGGCTAAGTGTTGACGCCGTCCGAAATACCGTTGCATTTCCCGACGGTGTCAACATGGCCTCAGGATCAGAAGTTCTGGTCCCTACAGGGGGCCAGCACGGCATTGGAGCGGCTCATACCACTCCAGCTGCTGATCCCGGACTCAACTAGGTGCCGCGGGGTCCGCGCATGCGCAGTGGCACTGGCACCAACGCGCGCATGCACAGTGGTATCGGCCATCGCGCGCATACGCAGTGGCTCTCTTCTCTGCGTCGGCCCTGATGCAACATGGCGTAGGGCTACAGGGGCCGGCGCGGAAGAAAGGAGGCCCCCAGCCCGAGAGGCCGACCCGCCGATCGGTGGGCCCCGATCGCGGGCCAGGCCACAACAGCGGCCCCCCTTGGGGTCGGACCCCCCCCCTACCCACCCGCAGGCCGCCCCCAGAGCCTTCCACACCTATCTACGGCCGGCTAAGAGCAGATTAGAATGGTGCGGCGTGACTCGGGTTTTCTGTTATGGCCCTCGGCCCATCCCTCGCCGAGAATCGCCGGGGGCCGCGTAGAGCGGCCCCCGGCCGGCGCCGTGCCGGCGCCAAGGGCGCCGATTCTCTGCTCTGTAGAGAATCGTGTCCCGGCACCGGGGCGGCGTGGCGTGATTCGCGCCGGCAGCGGCGATTCTCCGGCCCGGCCCCCAGGCTGAGAGAAGCCCCCCCCCATTGTGTTTCATAAAGATTGCATTTGATACATCAAAAACTCAGTAGGCAGAACAACCACTATTTCCCTTCTTAACTTTTACAGCCAGAAACTAGGATCTTCAGTTCAGCAGTTACTTTATCGATTAAGATCTATACACACTCTGTACCCAATTCATCGTCTGTGAAGTTCTGACTTCTCTTCTTCATGACGAAGCTTTGAGCTGCCACATTCCAAATTAAAACATACGAATACTTTGAAGTATGCCACACGTAAAGTTAGATAATAATATTCTGCCCATTTATACAGCAGTTTGGTAGATTTAAAACAAATAACAACACCAATATTCGCCCATAAATATTGAATAATAATAATCTTAAATCATTAAAAAATTTAAAAATTATACTTTAAATGAGTCAAATATAATAGTATTGTATAAAATAAATAACAAAAAAATGATTTTAAAAAAGCTTCAACACCTTAATAATAGCAGAGAATCCTTGGGTTCTCTCTGACTTCACTTTACAAATGCACTTTCACGGCCTGCCCTCAATGGGCATTTCCAATCTGACTCCGTCATATGGGGCCATGACTACACTCCTGCTGCGCCATGCTGGGTCCTGCGCATTCTGCTCTGATGCAAAGTCAAGACTGCTGCCGGAGTCGGAAAATTCGTCGGGATTTTTAGCACACTTAAGTGGGCGCTTTTTTCAATTAGTGTCGGGGGACCATGGCTTTCCGCCAATAAATGGAAGTTACGGGCCATTATAATAATATAATAAGGGAAGGAGGCAGAAGACGGAAATTATAAGCCGGTTAGCTTGACTTCAGACATTGGTAAGATTTTGGAGTCCATTATTAAGGATGAGATTGTGGAGTACTTGGAAGTGCATGGTAAAATAGGGTTGAGTCAGCACGGCTTCATCAAGAGGAGGCCATGCCTGACAAAATTAATAGATTCTTTGAGGAAGTTAGACAAAGGAGAGCCAGTGGACGTGATCTAGTTGGGTTTTCAGAAGGCCTTTAATAAGGTGCCATACAGGCGGCTGCTAAATAAGATAAAAGCCCATGGTGTTAGGGGCAAGGTATTGACATGGATAGAGGACTGGCAGAAGGAAGTGGGGATAAAGGGGTAGTTTTCAGGATGGCAGTCGGTGCCAAGTGGTGTTCGGCAGGGGTCAGTGTTGGGACCACAACTAATCACAATATACATTAATGATTTGGAAGAAGAAACTTGAGGGTGTTGTTGCTAAGTTTGCAAACGATCCAAATATATGTAGAGGGACAGGTAGCAAAGTGGAAGTGGGGAGGCTGCAGAAGGACTTGGACAAGCTAGGACAGTGGGCAAAGAAGTGGCAGTGGAATACAATGGATAAAAGTGTGAGGTTTTGCAGTTTGGGAGGAAGAATAGAAGAAAAGCTATTTTCTAAATGTGGAAATCTGAAGTATAATGGGGCTTTTCACAGTAACTTCATTGAAGCCTACTTGTGACAATAAGCAAGTATTATTATTACTTAGGATCCCTAGTTCAGTAGTCTCTTAAGATTTACGTGCAAGTTCAATTGGCAGTTCGGAAGGAAAATGCAATGTTAGCATTCATTTCAAAAGGGCTAGAATACAAGAGCAGGGATGTACTGCTGAGGCTGTATAAGGCTGTGGTCAGACCCCATTTGGAATATTGTGAGCAGCTTTGGGTCTAAGGGAGAATGTAGTGACATTGGGGGATGGGGAGGGGATCCAAAGGAGGTTCGTAATAATAATCCCAGGAATGAAGGGCTTGTCACATGAGGAGCGATCTGTACTAGATGGGGTTCAGAAGGATGAAGGGGGATCTCAATGAAACTTACAGAATACTGAGGAGCCTTAATAGAGTGGACATGGAGAAGATGTTTCCACTGGTAGGAGAGACTAGAACCCGACGGAACAGACTCACGGGGCAATCCTTTAAAACTGCAATGATTGGGCATTCCTTCAGCCAGAGGTGCTGAATCTGTGAAACTCTTTGCCGCAGAAGGTTGTGGAGGCCAAATCACTGAGTGTCTTTAAGACAGAGATACATAGGTTCTTGATTAATAAGGGGGTCAGGGGTTATGGGGAGAAAGCAGGAGAATGGGGATGAGAAACATATCAGCCATGATCGAATGAGCCGATGGCCTAATTCTGCTCCTATATCTCATGGCCTTATATAATAATAATATATGTGTATAACTCTTATTTCTCTCTCCACAGATGCTGCTGGACCTGCTGAGTTTATCCCGCACTTTGTTTTTTTATTTCAGATTTCCAGTATCTGCGGTAGTTTGCTTTCATTTAAGCCTCAATTGCTTTGAAGAATAATAATAATCTTTATTGTCACAAGTAGGCTTACATTAACACTGCAATGAAGTAACTGTGAAAAGTTCCTAGCTACATTCCAGCACCTGTTCAGGTTTACGGAGGGAGAATTCAGAATGTCCAATTCACCTGCCAGCACGTCTTTCAGGACTTAATAATAATTACTTATTGTCACAAGTAGGCTTCAATGAAGTTACTGTGAAAAGCCCCTGGTCACCACATTCTGGCACCTGTTTGGGGAGGCCGGTCCGGGAATTGAACCTGCATTGCAAGCCAGCTATTTAGCCCATTGTGTTAATCCAGCCCCTGTGGGTCTTGTGGAAGGAAACCGGAGCACCCGGAGAAAACGTACAGACTCCGCACAGACAGTGACCCAAGCCGGGAATCGAACCTGGGACCCTGGCGCTGTGAAGCAACAGTGATAACCACTGTGCTACCATGTCGCCCTATATAAACATCTGATTTGGTAAGGTATCACAGTCTCCTACAGGGAATAGGGTAAGATTTGGATTTTTGGAAATTGCAGATTTCATACACGAATGCTAAGATTATTATCATGTACATTGATAAAACATCTTAATACTTGTGCAGGGTGTAATGACAAATCTGTCAGCTGTGAAAGCAGAAATGCAGGATCACATTAAAAACTGTGGTTATTAGGCTGGAGAGCTAAGAAGAAAAATGTATCTATTTTTACAGTTGCATTGCAACCAATGGCACACGCTACACAATATAACCCCTCTTTTTACCATTCTGAACACAACCAGATATATATCAAAATTCTGCATTCTTCCTCCCCCGTTGCAGGCAGTATTTACAATAACATTAACACCATGGGCAGCATGGTAGCACAGTGGTTAGCATTGCTGTCTACGGCGCTGAGGACCCGGGTTTGAATCCCGGCCCTGGGTCATTGTCCGTGTGGAGTTTACACCCCCACAACCCAAAAATGTGCAGGATAGGTGGATTGGCCATGCTAAATTGCCCCTTATTTGGAAAAAATAATTGGGCACTCTAAATTTTTTTAAAAATAACATTAACCCCAATCCATCATCTCATTACTTTGAAACTCAACATTCACAATGCTGTTCGAGCTCACCTTGCATTGTGCTTAACATGCTGCACCTCATGTAGTTATCGCCAGAATCTTGTATGATCATCACCCGATCCCCTCTCTTCCTTGGTCACTGGGTTACTATTGTTTTTCACTCCTGCTCCAAACTTGTGGTTACGCTAACTGAAAAACTCTTTCTCTCCCCAAATCATTTTTCAACTTCTGTCCCAATCTTTCAGAAATTTCCTGGACCCTTTCAAATTAGGCTGGAGGTAAACTGCTCATAGATTCATAGAGTGCCTACAAAGCAGAATGAGGCTATTCAGCCCATCTAGTCTGCACCGATCCTCCAAAAGAGCCCTCTATCCCGGCCCATTCCCTCGCACACAAAATCTTGACATGGTCAATCCACCTAACCTGCAGATCTTTGGAGTGAGAGGAAACCGGAGCACTCGGAGGAAACCCACGCAGAAATGGACAGTTAACTGAGGTCAGAATCGAACTTGGGTCCATGGTGCCATGAGGCAGCAGAGCTAAACACTGTGCCACCTACTGATGTCACTTTCTTGTTCCTCCCTCTGAAAAATAATAAAGTTCACTTCTCCTGTCAATATTTTCAATGTAACCTTTAATTCTGGGACGATTAGAATTTAACTGTCGGCAATTGGATAAATGCAACTCGAGCAACTTGGTGTTGATTGTACTTAAAAGAGCGGGGCCATGTTGACTGAGGAGGTTAACAGTAAAAAGGTAATATCCTAAAAAAGCAGATGATCTTATTCAGCTGGAGCACTGGAGTCACAATGCATACACAATTTGCAAAGAAGTGTGGTCTCGAGAGATGTTTTGGGAATTAGAGATAAATTATATTAAAAGCAGTTGGTAAACCCTGAAAGGCATCATTGCCATGAAGGTGGGCGAATCTTAAGGTTTTCTGGTTTCAATTTATCTGTGTGGTTGCAGTTTGGACCTTGAGTGCTTTGTAACTCATCGGGGAGCCCTGAGAGTTGTTTGTGTAATTAGGGATCAGGAGAAGTCCTGAGGAACTGAGAAGATGATGGTTCCAAGGTGGAGAAGATTAGGATGCAGAAGAAGCTCTGGGAGCCAATTATTGCAGGAGTTTGGAGAAACCCATGGGCAGTGCCAACTTTATGAAAAAGTTGGAGTTGTAGCAGTCATTAGAGGCAGGGCCCAGCTTTAAGGATCCTGTGGAATGCATTCTCAGGAGAAGAGAATGAACCATTCGGTGGTAAACATTCATTATGGAAGTCTGAGTCAGGGCAGCTTTCAAGAAAGTGCTGAGGCTCGATCATTGAAAGCGAGGTGCTGAAATCCCTCATGGTGAAGATAGAATTTTAACAAAACTTTGTGACTTACGCTGACATCTGGGTTTGCAGAGAAATCCGCGGGATCTGGCTTGGTCAGATCTCCCATTTAATGCGCAGTGTGATGTGTATGACCGCAGTTTGTCTGTTAATTCATATTTACCTCATGTTAATTCTGAATGTTAGAGTATAAGATAGATGTACTAAATTGCTTTAATTTTTGACTTTGTAGAGTAAAATTTATATTGCTTGTTTAAAACTGTGGAATTTTGTCGCCCCTAAAACTTTCAAACTGCTTTGAAATATCATTTTGTAGTTGAGAGCTAAATAAACATAAGTTGTATATTTTTAATGTGCTAATTACATAACTCCATTAATCATCCAATTAACTACAGGATAGAGGTTGTATTGAAGGAAAAAGAATATGTGGAAAGCTGGGACGTTGATTATCACTGTATATATCAATACTGGGTGACATTTGTCAAAGAGAAATTAAAAGACAATTTTCTGATTACAAACACCCGAGAAATGCCTTGTCCATCAAGAGTGCATTTTGAAAATTCCAGAACATGCTCTGCATGGCTTGCTGACTAGATTTGGAAAACCATGCACAGCACATGCCAGAATTCCTGATATGCCTTCTTGGCAGGCGTGGATTCCAGCTAAACGCCGAAAATCAGAAATGCACCTTCAAACAACCAACACTGATGCAAAAGCAATGGGTGAAATCACACAAAACCTTGCAGCAGTCATGTGAGCACAGATTTTCCTGTTTTTTCCATGGCAGATTCAAAAATGGCACATTTCAGGACAAGTTGAATGTGGAAAGAAGGGTGTTTGCCACTTATAATATAAAACATGTCGGGATGGATTCTCCGTCGGCCAATGCTCTAATCTGGAAACGCGGAGAATCGGTCGTGAGGCCAAAATCATGGCTGGCCTCTAGCCTTCCAAAATCCAGCATTTTCAGATTCTCTCTGACCTTGCTGCGGTGCTGAGGGATTCAAATGTGGTCCGGAGGTATAGAATCACAGCTGTAGTTTTTCCTCATTACTAGTATAAAAGCTCAGGAGACCCGAGAAGGTGATTCAAATGGTGGTTTATTTCCAACCAAAAGAAAAGGCCGCCATATGTCTCATCTGGTACTACTGATCATGCCGGTCCCAATCCAGGCCGGCTTTCAGGGGTTGATTCCATGAACCCCAGCTGAGAGGCCTCTGACCACATTGGGGGAGCTCGTATTCAATGAGCCCCACAGGGAGATCAATTGGGTCATCCCCAGGGTTCTGTGAGGGTAATTGCAATTGGTTAAAGCATTGCCCTAAGGAATGAACCACCAAATGGCTATCACATATGTGTATATGTTCTATTTGCCTGAAAAGAACAGGGCACCGTGTATGTAGCTTTCAGTCAGGAAGCACGTGCCTTGCAGTGTGAGCCCAACTCACAATCTTAAATTGGTTGCTAGCATAATTTTTAACTCACAAAGGATTCTCATGGCAAATTCTATCCAATTGCAGAATCACATCTAATGTTGGACACCATGGGCGGGATTCTCCAATAATGGGGCTATGTCCCCACTCCAGCATCAAAACGCAGGTGTTATACTCTGGACTTTACTTAAGAAAGTTCAGAGTGATTCTCCACATTGCAAGGGGCTGGCAGGGCCCCGGAGTGCTCCTCACAGCTCTGGCTGCAAATACGGGGCCCTGCACTTCCGGTCGGGTGTCCGCGCATGCGCACGGCTGCGGCCTTTGGCGGCCACCCCGTGCAACATGGCGGACTCACACCGCGGAGCGGCCCCGAAAATATAGGCCTCCCCGAGATCGAACGCACCCGCAGATTGGTGGCCCCCGATCGCTAGCCTGGCCATCTGTGAGGCACCCCCCCAGCCCCCGGTGAAGGATCCCCTCGCCCCCCCCAACAGGGCGGACGCGGACTGACTCCACATCTGCCTCTGGCCGTTCCCGACAGGCAAAACATGGTTAGAACCACACCGTCAGGAACTCGGCCAATTGTTGTCGGAGAATCGTCACGGGGGCCTCTGTCCCCTACCCGCGCCACATAGACCGCGCGTGCGATTCTCTGGGGATTGGAGTTGCACCGGTTTCCGCCGTCAATGCCCATTCTCCACCCCCATGCCGATCGCAATTTCGGCGCGGACGTTCGGAGGATTCCACCCCATGTTTTGAGTTTCGTACCATGGGCTGGTTGAATACAGTCTGTACCTTGCCTGTAGCAAACAGCAGCTGGGACATGCTCTTTGATATGACCCACCAGCCTTTGGGGCATATGGCCTGCATACCTAGCATCACACATGCCGTGAAATTCTCATACCAAATTACTCATTTGTGTGATAGACAGAACCTCTTTTTGTCTCGCTGTCAGCATCTTGTTAGTGGCGAATACGATTTGTATTGTTACTGCATAGTAACAGTGTGAAACGGCTAGCTTCACCTTGCCCTTGCAAGGTAATCTGAGGTAGACTCGGCACTTTTCAGTGACGAAGTTGACGACCTTGGTCCCGGTTTTGAGTTTGAGTCATGCAGTCAAGTGTGGAGTAATCCTTCACATGCCAGACTTGTGCCTTGTAAGATGGTGGACAGGCTTTAGGGAGCCAGGAAGTGAGTTACTCACCACAGAATTCCCAGCCTCTGGCCTGCTCTGAAGCCACAGTCTTTCTATGACTTCCTGCTCAAAGGTAAACCCAGGATGTTGACAATGGGGGATTCAGCGGTGGTAATGACATTGAATGTCAAAGAGAGTGTCAGATTCCCTCCTGTAGGAGATGGTCGTTGCCTGGCACTTGCGTGGAGCAAATGTTCCTTGCCAATTATTAGCCCATGCCTGAGTTTTGTCCAAGTCTTGCTTCATATGGGCATGGGTGAGTCTATGAATTATTGCCGCAATATTGGTGCAATTGCATTGCTACAACTGAAGTCTATCTGAACAGCACCACAGAAAGTGCAATCATACGAATACCTAAGAACTTGTATCTTTGAAAACCAAATTATCTCTTCCATCTGTTTTGTAGTTTTTTCTTTTGAATTTTAATACAATGCAATTTTAAGAGATGTGAAAATGGCACGTTTTTACAATATTTTAGTCTAAAAACTCTTGATTCTAGTTGGAAAGATTTACGATGTCCCATTCTCCTAGCTCTCTGCTGCCATTTCCCAGATTTCACTGTGTGAATTGTGGAGCAAAGGTCATTCCAGCACACACTGAATATTTAATATTTTTTCACGCGCCAATTTCTCACCCTCTGCACGAACCTGCTGCTGCATGAAGAAAAAGAAATATTTTGGCGAGTAATAAAAAGCTATTACTCCACACTCGATATTCAATAGCAAGATCAGAATTGCTTTTGCTCAATGTATAATTCAATTTTATCCCAGAGTTATTTGATTATCAAGAGAAATATTTGGGCTGATATTTAATGGCTCCGGATGGAAAAAAGGTGGAATTGGAAGCGGATAGTGAAGGCCCTCCTGCTCCAACTCCTGTTCCCGTAGCGATCTTGTGCCAGGTAGTCAATTAATGGTGGGCAGGCATGATGCACAATCACCTCTCGGCCTGAGGCAGGCATTGAGGTGGCAGCCACGTCATCAGCTGGCAGGGAATGAAGTGTTGGTGCCAAGTTTAAAGGTTCACTAGAACCTAAACCCTGAATCACTATCATCTGAAGATCCAGGCTTGAAACCTTCCTCTGAAGCGTGACCCCTTCGATACTGTGTCAACACTAAATCTTCCAGTGTCCTCTGGCCAGTGACCTCTCCAGCAACTTACCTTCTCCTACCACTCATGCTCCCCCCCCCCCCCACCCCCCCTCCCCGCCCTCTCGCCCCAGATAGGTTCTCCTCCTCTGAAATGAACGACCCCCAAAATACTTGGGAACTGCCAGTCTGACTGTCACGCCCTGCCAGTAGTTGCTGTAATGCGGCCAACTCTACTTCCCTCTCAGACCCGTTTCTGGTGACTCTCCCTGCCAGGGGCACAATAGCTTCTGTGAGGTGGAGGTGCAGGGGAGATGGTGGGCATGATCCCAGGTCATGACTATGACAGAAAGGTACCTCAATCTAGAGCTGCTGTGCACAACAATGATAATGCCAGTTGCCCCGTTACCACCCCTTAAAGGCTGCTGAGGCTCTGATGGCCAATGTTCCCCAAATCCAGACGGGTCAGTAAAATCATGGGCTTGAATTTTACACTACTGTCTGGGAGACCATTGGGTTTGTGAGTGGTTTAGGTATTCCCTGGACCCAAAGCCTATCTCTGGATAAGCCACCGAAGGCGGGAAATCTGTTTCTCTGCTAAGACCCTGAATAACAGTGGGCGGCACGGTGATGCAATGGTTAGCACTGCTGTCTCATGGCGCCAAAGACCCAGGTTTGATCCCAGCCCTGGGTCATTGCCCATGTGGGGTTGTCACATTTTTTCCTTGTCCGCGTGATTCTCATCCCCAAGGCCCAAAGATGTTCTGGGGAGGTGGATTGGCCATGCTAAATTTCTTCTTAATAAAAAAAGACTGAATACCTTTCACCACGAGAGGGAGATTACATTTCTGTGCCTTAAACAGTCAAACAGGATTTCAGTTACATTCTGATGGGCGATATTCGGTTACGCCGCTCATCACTCAATCTTTCAGTTATGGATCCTTGTCATTTACGACTTCCTAAATAAGTGTCTAGGATCTAAAACGTATTAAAAGTAAAACTACACAGCTTATTTCTAGTGGTATTTTATTATAAAGCACTCTAGATTTATAACATATAAAATTTCAAAGTTAAAAATATAAATTGGTCAATAGTCCTTCATTTTATGTTATGGAATCTACAGTGCAGAAGGAGGCCATTTGGCCATAGAGTTTGCACAGGCCCTTGGAAAGAGCACCCTACTTAAGCTCACTCTTCCACCCTATCACCATAACCCACTACCACCACCTAACCTATTGGACACTAGGGGGCAATTTATCATGGCCAATTCACCTAACCTGCACATTTTGAACTGTGGGAGGAAACCGGAGCACCCGGAGGAAACCCACGCAGACACGGAGAGGAAGTACAAACTCCACACAGACAGTCACCCAAAGCCGGGATTGAATCTGAGTTCCTGGAGCTGTGAGACAGCAGTGCTAACCATTGTGCGACCTTGCCACCCTGGTAAAAAAAAATCAGTTAACAATCCTTTGTTATCTGCTAACAAATTAACTTCTCTAAAAGAAGGGTACGTCCAAACATGGAAAATCCTACAGCATCGCATATCAATTTATAATACATTTCTAAGAAGTTTAATAGAAACAGACTTGCAAAAACCACAATGTTCTTTGTTTGATGAAGCAGGCTGAGGAACAGAAATTTGACTGCACTCTTAATCGGAGAAGGTGAGTACCGATTCTGTGAGTCTGCTTCTCTGTTTATAGGTATTTCTTCCAATTTAGTGTATGGCCTTCCCTGTGTCTTATCTTCTCAACTGAGCAATTTCCTAAAGCCAAATGGCCAGGTTGGTTATTTATCAACAAAATCTGATTCATTAGCTCTTCGCATTAGCTTGAGTGTCGGGTGTTTAAAATATATGGTTGGACAGAGAGCTGGCCGACCATATATTTGAAAGACACATCTTCATTTTTGTTTACTTCTAACGTGTCAATATTCTTAAATATATAGATGTCCAGATAGCCACTATTAAGAATGGCGTTATCTCAAGTGTCAAAAGTTATATAGCTAAGACAGAAAGCTTACTTAATTAATTCTACTTGCTGCCTCTATATACCTTCCCACGTACCAGCTTGTGGTTATAATTGCAGTAAGGTAATTTGAAGAATTTACGGTCTGTCAACTCACGGATCTTCCTTAGGCCCTGCATTTGTCTAAGGTGACTTAATGAGCCTCAGGGTCAGCTAATGTTTTTTCAGTTGCATACTGACTTTTAAAAGACCCTTCTGCTGTAGTAGTTTTATTCCACTTTGAATTAAAACACTTTGTGTATTAATTTCTGCTTCTTATAAGTGTCTTTATTCTAATTCAAATTCTGCAGACAGTGTGACATCCATCACAGGTTTTGGCTGTGGTGTAGAGTGGGGGGGGATGTGTGAAATTTCTCTGATCGGATTCCCTCTGGATTCCCACTTTTCCCAACCCAACAGCGGTTTTACGCTGGGGCGGGCAAGGCCTCAGATGTGAAGCCCAGCCTTGTCCTATTTACTGCTCTTCAGTGGCCACTCGACCCGCATTCATGATCCCCATATTGTGTCATGGCTGCAGGAAGGGGCGGTTTGGTGACAGTTGGCTCTACACAAATGTGTTTTCCAGCAAGACATGTTATCCACTTGCCAAATAATACCACCCAATGTGTGAGACTGGAGAAACAGAACCATCCACATGATGATGGAAAAAAAGTCACATGTTGAGGAGCCGAGCAGGAGAAATCTCACGGCTTACACTGGGTAATACCGATTTGTGTTTACCTGTAAATGGTTACCTTCTTACAATACACAGCTGTTGTTCATACTTATATACGTTTCCACAGCTGTTCCTGAGCCAGTCACAGGGGCTGGTTTAGCACAGGGCTAAATCGCTGGCTTTGAAAGCAGCCCAAGGCCGGCCAGCAGCACAGTTCAATTCCCGTACCCGCCTCCCCGAACAGGCGCCGGAATGTGGCGACTAGGGGCTTTTCACAGTAACTTCATTTGAAGCCTACTTGTGACAATAAGCGATTTTCATTTCATTTCACAGTCAACATGCAACATGGTGGCAGTTGTGAAGGACCCCAACTTTTTCGAAAACCAGCTTTAAGTAAAAAAGTCTTCAACATTGACCTCCAAAAATGTGTCAGAGCTGAAGACTTTGGAAAGATTTCCGAAGGACCTCTATGGAAAACATGGAGGCTGAGAGGCAGAGAAAATATTATCAGCTGAGCGGTTTACTAAGGGCTACACAATAGGCCGTACTGCAATGAGCAAACTTTATAAAAGGCTGCAGGCAGCACTGGGAGAAATTCAATTTTAATGAGCGTAGGTTGATACACCCCACATCCTCGTTCCATGGTAAGTACCATTACACATGGCGACCACTAATATAAACAAGTATTGGCCATTCAAAACGTTTCCCCAAAGGGAAGGAATGCAGTGAACTGAGCTGAATAATTTCTACAGCTGTCATTTCTATAACTCTGGGAAGTATAGGAATGGCTACCATTGAGAGTCAGTGACCGTAGCGGGTATCAGTAAAAGCTTGGTCTGCACGATAGAACTTCATTCCTGCCACGGATGTTTGGAAAATCCAAGAAGACGCCTTAAGATTCCAAATTCACTTTATCGGATTGATTCGGGCACTGGGATGAGTCAGGTCAATCTCAGACTTGGGAAAAAATGTTTAAGATTCAGAATTGCACCCAGATTAAACAGCAAATCAGAGGCTGAGAGGGTTAATACATTATTGTACTCTGTTGGAGGAGTTGCTGATGATGGGATAGGAAGACAAGGCATTAATTAAACATAAAACAAATTCATAGTGGTCCTAAAAGCTTGAGATAATTATTTTAAGCAAGATATAAGAAAGAGTCAAGTTTAACAAAAGAGTCCAGAAACTCAGTGAACCTGTCAATACCTTGATCAATAACCTGTACCTACTGTCTGAAGGTTTTGAAAACGGTGATTTATATCTGGAGATGGCATGACACCGTATCATTGTCGAGGTAGCCGATGACGCCCTTCTAGACCTTCTGAAATCCAAAGAAGGCTTGTCTTCAGAGGAGGTGAGCCAGTTAGTCAGATGCCCAAAGGCCCATCAGCAAAATAGAGCCACACTAATAGGGGAAGTAAACCGTGATTCAGAAAACCCCAATGACAACTCAGCTTATTAAACAAAAGAATGCCAAAGGCACTCCGGGGCAAAACAGGCCTGAAGGAACGAAAGCTCAAGATGCAAGCAAACCATGTCAGTGCTGTGGAGCTATAGAAAATCTACAAGCATGAACAGCATCCTGCAAGCACTGCAGAATGCTTTCATTTTAAAAGGTTTGTACACGTTGGAAAAATATGCAGAACTGTAACCTGTAGATACACAGAGGGTCAAGAGACAATTTTCACAAACATGGCCATAATGAAATAAAGGAGACTCACCAAAAAGAGGAACAAAAATGCTTCTGAAGCGAGATCAAAGACTCAAGATATACTTCCTGGAATGCACACCTAATTTCAATTTACAGGTGCGAGTGTAACAGTCCTGCTTGATAAAGAACGATGACCAGAAAACCTATGGCTGAGGACAACTGAAACCCAACGATCTTATCCCGAAGGTATCAAACTACCAGTTATGGCCACGTTCCAATACAGGAACAAACTGATGCTGGAAGCATTATATTTGATTCTCAATCAGAAATCTTCTGACACGAATCACCTGCGTCAACCTCAATCTCTTCAAAACAGGTGAAGGCTTCAAGGTATTGACAGTCATCGATTATACCAGGTCGAAGCCCTTTAAACCATCCAACTGTTTTGATGCCCTCAACTGCATTCAGTGCTGATTTTTTGACACTTTTCATTGAGGCTGATAATCCTTACTTTCTCCAAGAAGGTACCCAAGGGATGGAGAATAAATTTGTTCTTCCAGAAGTGGTAATGACCAACAAATACCTGAGTATGACCATGACCCTTCGTCATTCTGTGTGTCGGCAGAGAGGGATAGGACGAAACCCAGGCGTTAGGACACGTTGTTACAGTTCCACATTCATCTGACTGTGGTGACCATTTGGTAAGTCCATGCACACCTATCCATCCACCAACAGCGGCAGTCCAGAATGCAAGCAGTCAAACAAGTCCCAAACCAGAGACATAACTGAACCAGGTGATGTTCACTTCTCCATGTTGGAGTACACTGACCTTCCTGCCACACAAGGGTTATTAGAACTTGAGGGACAGCAGGGTATTGATCAAATGACTTTCTCATAATCTCCTGTCTTAGCTTACAAAATTACCTCTGGAGGCAGCCATCCAGGATCCCCCATAACTGTGATTCCTATGAAGCAACGATTGCAAGGCAGCACGGTGGCGCAGTCGGTTAGCACTACGGCCTCACGGCACCGAGGTCCCAGGTTCGATCCCGGCTCTGGGTCACTGTCCGTGTGGAGTTTGCATATTCTCCTGTGTTTGCGTGGGTTTTGCCCCCACAACCCAAAAGGTGTGCAAGCTAGGTGGATTGGCCACGCTAAATTGCCCCTTAATAGGAAACAAAAATGAATTGGGTACTCTAAACTTTTTTAAAAAGAAGCAGCGATTGCATGGAGACATAGTTCCAGAGGTAAAGAAAGGGATAATTCACAAAATCTAACCATGAGAGGGACACAAGGGATTGAAAGGGGTACAGCACCAAGGAAAGGCAGATCTGGGTCAAGTCTAGATCTGGATATGAGAAACTTCCATTGTATATTTAGGAGTGCCAGATGGGGACGGTCAAACTGACAAGACACAAGATACTGCAACTCTGGATAAAAGCAAATTACTGCGGATGCAGGAATCTGAAACCAAAAGAGAAAACGCTGGAAAATCTCAGCAGGTCTGGCAGCATCTGTAAGGAGAGGAAAGAAACATTAGCTCTTTTCTCTCCTTACATATGCTGCCAGACCTGTTGAGGGTTTCCATCATTTTCTCTTTTGGATCTGCACCTCTTACTAAAGGCCAACCAAGTGAAACCATAGCAACCCGAAGGGAAACTATTGGTCTTCCAAACCTCACAAGGACACGATCAGAGAGAGTCCTCCAGGCCGATCAAACCTATGAAGTCAGAGAGATGGGGAGGGAGGGTGGGGGGTAGAGAGCAGGAGCAGGAAGTAAATATAAGCAGAAATATGTTCAGACAAAGACTGGGGTGGCAATGTTGCTGTGTGGTGTTCAGGGCTGAAAGAGCAAATGCATGGGAATGAAGAAAATGTACCACCCTCAGAATGATGTAAGAGAGTCACATGACTCTGAGCTGAGGAGGGTTAAGCTCATGGTTTAGACTGGCCACCTGTAATCTTGTCTACCTGTAAATTGCTATGTTCTTACAATAAGCAATTATTGTTCAGACATATCTATGTCTCAGTAACTGTTTCTTAGGCAGTCACAGCCAACGTACAAGAGTACCCATTCAAATGAATGCTGCAGAGTACAGCGCCTGGCTGGTTTCTCGTTTTGAAATGGTGAAGAGAGTGAACTAAAAACAGGCTGTGATTTGCACTATTAGCCACAGCGCCACATCACTTCCCTGGACTCGGTATAGGCAAGTGATCTTTGGTCATTGTGAAGAGTTAAAGGAAGATTGGAATATCAGACAGCTCATAATTACATGGCAACAGTGGCACTTAAGGTGACGGTAACATCACTGGCTCCTTTCAGACTCTGCTTGATGACAATGGAAGTCAGTTAATTTTCCTTGTCAAGATACATTTGAGGTAACTGATGCTTTGGTTAAATGAATGGATAATGATTTATAACAGACCTGTGGTCTGGCAACTGTAGGAATATAAATCATATTTTCAGTTGTCACAGCATCAACCATCACACCAGCACCATATCCCGATGCGACAGTCTGTCCAGTAACTGAAGATACGTATGATTGCTCTTCTGCCTGCGCTCAGGTGTGTCAGAGAGCACTAACACAGCTCTTATGGCCCATTGCAGCAACCAAGTGACAAGAATTGCTTTTCTATTTGTACAACAGCTGACAAGTAATTTAAGGCCATAAAGAGTGAGAATTTTGCTCGTTGAACCTATTGCCTCCGAGGGTCTAAATTATTTAATTTACCGTGGGAAGCGAACTGGTAAACCTCCATTCTCCCCATGTGTGCGTGGGTCTCACCACCACAACCCAAAGATGTGCAGGATAGGTGGATTGGCCACACTAAATTGCCCCTTAATTGGAAAATAATTATTGGATACTCTAAATTTATAAAAATAAATAAATAATTTTTTTTAAAAAATTAAAAATCTATTACAATTAATCAGTGATGGGGCAGCACGGTGGCGCAGTGGGTTAGCCCTGCTGCCTCACGGCGCCGAGGTCCCAGGTTCGATCCCGGCTCTGGGTCACTGTCCGTGTGGAGTTTGCACATTCTCCCCGTGTTTGCGTGGGTCGCACCCCCACAACCCAAAGATGTGCAGGGTAGGTAGATTGGCCATGCTAAATTGCCCCTCAATTGGAAAAAATGAATTGGGTACTCTAAATTTATTTTAAAAAACAATTAATCTGTGACAACAGATTTTAAGCAAATTATAACTTGAAACTCAAATGGGATTGCCACCTTCAATCTCTCTTATTTTCTAACAGTCACTTGCCTCCCTGTTTAGAGTTTGACATTCAGCTGAGGTTCCTAATCTCTATTGTGCACTGTTTAAATGAAAAAAATAATTTGTGTCTTTATATGGAAAGAATCGAACAGCCGGAGATAATCTGATTCTCTTTCAGCCGACTGTTCAAGTGCTTCTTACTTATTCAGGGTATTCAATGAATTCTTTCGCAATGCTAAAGTGACTTCATTTGTTCAGTGGCAGAGCACGGGCCTGAAAGCAGTAGGTATGGATTCAAGTTACCCTCTCCAGTGGATGGAAAACATGATCCAGTCCGATCCTTCAATGCTTTGCTGGGGGACAGGTGTCTTTCAGATGTTATGTTAAATCAGAGCCCAATTATTTCTCTCAGATCATAGAATGTAGAAGGAGGTTATTTGGCCCATCGAGTCTACGCTGGCCCTTGGAAACAGCACCCTACCCAAGCCCACATCTCCACCCTACCCCCCAAACCCCACCTAACATTTTAAGGTCAATTTTAGCATGGCCAATCCACCTAACCTGCACATCTTTGGGCTGTGGGAGGAAACCGGAGCACCCGGAGGAAACCCACTCAGACACGGGGAGAACGTGCAGACTCCGCACAGACAGTGACCCAAGACAGGAATCGGACTTGGGACCCTGGAACTGTGAAGCAACAGTGCTAACCACTGTGCTACGAACCGATGGGTGTTAATCAGATTATTTCGAGATGAACAAGTGAGTTGGCTCCAATACCCGCTGAAAAATTAATTACGAATCGTTCAGTACAGAGGGGTGATCTCATAGAAACCTATGAAATTCTAAAGGGACTACGCAGGGTACATGTTGCCAATGGTGAGGATGTCCAGAATCAGGGGTCACAGTCTGAGGATACAGGGTAGACCATTTAGGACAGAGATGAGGAGCAATCTATTCACCCAGAGAGTGGTCGGCACAGGAAGTAGTTGAAGAAGCCAAAACATTTGTATGTTTTCATGAAGCAGTTAGATATAGCACTTGGGATGAAGGGAATCAAAGGATATGGGGGGGGGGGGGGGGGGGGGGGGGGGGAGGCAGGACCAAGTTATTGAGTTGGATGATCATAATGAATGGTGGAGCAAGCCTCTTCCTGCTCCTATTTTCTATGCCTCTAGAATACTTCAATACCGCATCCTGAATACTATGTGCAGTTTTGATCATCTTAGATCACAGATCATAGAATGTACAGTGCAGAAGGAGGCCATTCGGCCCATCGAGTTTGCACCAGCCCTTGGAAAGAGCACCCTAATTAAGCCCACACCTCCACCCTATCCCCGTAACCCCACCTCACCTTTTTGGACACTAAGGGCAATTTTAGCATGGCCAATCCACCCAACCTGCACATCTTTGGACCCTGGAAGGAAACCGGAGCACCTGAAGGAAACCCATGCAGACACAGGGAGAACGTGCAGAGTCCAGCCAGACAGTGGCACAACCCGGAAAACGAACCTGGGACCCTGGAGCTGTGAAGCATCAGTGCTACCCACTGTGCTAAAATGTCGCCCACGATAGAGTTGACTTTCTTATTATTGCTTATTATTTGATAGCAAATTCCACTTGACCTTATTTTTAACAAGTTATATTTTAGTCGTTGAGGAGTCTAGTAGCTGTGGGGAAGAAGCTGTTTCTATGTCTGGATGTGCAAGTCTTCAGACTTCTGTATCTTTTGCCTGATGGAAGGGTCTGGTAGAGGGCAAAGCCTGGGTGGGAGGGGTCTCTGATAATGCTGCCTGCCTTCCTGAGGCAGCGGGAGGTGTAGACAGAATCAATGTGAGGGTGGTAAGCTTGTGTTCCTAGTCATCATCGCTTCCTCATGGTCGTTTGCCAGGATCCGACACTGGAGATGAGGGTAAAGTGGAGCTGCTGGAGACGCCATTTCTTCATGATCCGGCCCACTTCGAACAGGCCTGAAGAGGCTTCCGACCAGGCATCAGGTATGCCCCTTATTGGGACGTTAGGGGCATTTGATGCCGAGACAGATGATTGGAACCAATATTTTGAGAGGATGCAGTATTTCTTTAGTCTCAATGGCATTGTCGGCGATGAAAAGCAGATGGCGACCCTCCACATGGTCTGTGGAGCCACTACGCACAGCATCATCAAAAGTTTGACTTATCCGAACCTGCCCGACATGCGTTTATTCGCAGAATTGGTCTTGTTGGTGAGTGGACACTTTACTTCCCTGCCGCCCATCATAGTGAGGCGTTTTAGCTTCCACACTGCCACCAAGCACCAGGGAGAATCAGTGACTGAATTCCTGGCCCATTTGAAAAAGGCTTGCTGAAAATTCCATGTTTGGCCCAACTTTATCGGAGTCACTCAGGAACCGGTTGGTCTGCGGAATCCAAGATGTCGTGATCATGAGCGTTTGTTGGGCGAGGCCCAGCTAGATTCACAGAAAGTGACTAAAATTGGCCTATCCAGGGAAGGAGCGGAGCACGGATTGCAGGCGCCGCATGGGATGGCTGCCATGAACCTAGGTTGACAAGCAGAGTGCAGAGTAATGCCCCCACCCCCACTCCCCTGGGCAGATGCTCTGGACTCCCGTCATTGGAGTCGCCCTCCCTGGGACCTGGACCATCGTCTGCAGGCTCCGGAGGAGCAATGCCACAGTTCCCCCGCTCAGGAGGGCCCCAACCCCGAGAGCCGATATGCCAGTGCCCGGAAGGGCCGAAAGGAGTGGTGCCAGAAGGGAATCGCACCTCCCACTATGACCCCTGTAATAACCGACCCCGGGGGTGGACCCATTTCATGGACAATGACTTCTGCGACCACCAGCACTTACATTGCAAGTGTGGCACCAACTCGGGTCACAATCAGTGTTAATGGTTTCCCAATCCTCATGGAGTTGGATACCGTGGCTGCGGTGTCCGTGCTAAGCCACAGCACATTCAACCAGGTTGACAACATACACGGGTGAGCATTTGCAAATTGCGGGCACCTCAGAGGTCCCAATGGTGTATGGGGGCAATCCACAAATCTACCATTGGTGGTAGTCCAAGGGACAGGTCAGCCTGCTGGGGCGAGATTGGCTGAAGCGCCTCCAGTTTGACTGGCAGCAGGTGTGCCTCATGAACTCTGATGGCACAGGTGCGGTGCTGGCAAGATTTCCAGCTGTCTTTAAGGAACGTTTGGGGACCATCCGAGGGACTGGCGCCAAACCTTTTGTGCATCCCGAGTCCCAGCCACAGATTTCCATGCCCACCACATTCCCTATGCCTTGAAGCTGAAAGCGGATGCGGAGCTGGAGTGGTTAGAGCAGTGAGGGGTCATCCGCCCGGTGTAGTTCGCCAAGCGGGTGGCGCCACTCGTGCCAGTGATGAAACTTCGACTTCTGGGCTGATGACCCATTTACCTTCCTGACCACTGGCTACGATCCTGTTCCCGGGATCACGGCTGAATTTCCTCTGTGCCTGTCGACCTGGCTGCACGCCTTGCAGCCAAACTGCCCGATAGCTTGTTCACCTCGCCCTCTTGCACGCTTTTAAGCTCTGACGGGTCCTTCTTGGCAAACTCAGTTGCCTGAGCAATTTTGATTGCCCTGTCTAACATTATCCTCATTCCAGCCAGAAGATTCTTTGGCTCACCTATGTTGTTAATGCCGCACACTAAACGGTCACGCAGCATGTCACCAAGCATTGTACCGAACTCACAATGGTCGGCCATTTGGCAGATTCTGGTAAAGAAGACAGAGATCATCCACAGGTAAATTAAAGTTGTACTGTTGTCGTATGATTGAGGGTCTTGGGTTGAATTGTTCCCTGCCCAGTGTCACCAACTGATTGAATGACTTTATGTCAGGAGCCCCCATGGACGTCAAATTCCTTATGAGGTTGTAGGTCTGGGGCCCACAGGCCCTTTCTTCTGTTCATCCTGCCCCGTGATTTTGTTTGCTATAAAAAGGTAACATAGTTGATCAATAAATCGGCTCCAGTCTTCGGCCCCCTGCTCGGATGGGTCGAGCTTCCCAATCATGGGTATTCACTCACCGTTTTATGACACTATCGCGCTTTCTGACTTCTCTGTTCAATTTGAAGGTGTCCCCCTTCGCCCTCGAATTGTGACCTATTGAGGACTTAAGATCGACCCGGCTTTCTCTCGTCGCCAATGTGGTGGCTCAAGGCAGTATAACTGAAGAAGGGTTTATTGGTAACAAATACAGGTAAACTATGCACCGGCACAGCGTCATGTCACAGGTTTTCACGCTCTGGTTCCAGTGTCCTCTCTACCCAGGAACCCGCTTCCTGGGCCCTGTGATTTTTCCCATTTGTCGGAGTTCAGGCGCTCCCGCACCTCAGACCCCAAGCTGGTCACATGGACTGTGAGGACTCACCCCTTAAAGGTGCCGCATTACCATAGCTGCCTTGTTGTCCAGGGCTCTCACCTCACCTCTGCAGTTCACCTCTTGTGCTGGGGATCATTCTGATTGGGTGCTATCATCAGCCTCACTCTATGTGTTGTGGCAGCCCATAAATGCCTCCTGCCATAAATGACTAACCGTCCTATCTGCTGAAATAAAGATGAGCATAGCTACGGTGGGAAGTTTCCATGTTGTGACCTGTCCGACTGTTAATCAGCCTGTGAATTCTTCCATTACTTCACATTACTCTACAAGGTAAAATTGTGAAGATAGAAAAACAACCACCACCCAATGTATTGTGAAATCTCTGTTCCTTCCCTGACTGCGGAGAGAAAAATAAAGGGACACAGCTAGTCAACCGAGCTTTTGAAATCGAAGGCTGAAAGGTAATTAAGCCCAGGAAGGGTTTCAGGAAGGTCAGAATGCAAAGGCAAAGTGGGGACTTATTTTATTTTGTCAAAAGGGGTGACCTACTGATGTAAGGAAGCGTAGGTGTTTGTTATACTGCACTGTTACACAAAGACAAGTTGTCCTGATTGAAATAAATGAATCCAATTCTCTTTATGTTCATGCACTGTGAAATAAAACTGGGTAATGAATCATATCAGGCCCAATCTCTCCCTTTGTTTGCCTGGAACGCTATGGAAATATTCAAGAAGTGCATATGCAAAAGGCTTAAACATCTATTTTAGATCACAATTGTCGCGTTCCAGATTTCACTATCGAATAGCCATTTTAGACATACCCCAAAGGCTCACATCAGCTGCAGATGTAACCAGAACTGCTGTACCTAAGGGCTGAATAATACGGGGCAAAGACAGGCCTGTACGTTGCCGGCATCGGCATATTATCAGGCGCTATGATGTTGGGTCATGTTCCGACTGTCATCACGCTGAAACGTGATAATACGCCAGGTAGGCGACCCGAGAATTTGGGAGTCCACCGACCTCCCTTAGGTCGATTTAGATTTGGTTGATAACCTGCGCTCCAAACTTTATTGCCCTGCCCATGATGTTGCTCGCTGGTGTCGAGGATGGAAAAACCCTCTTAGGGAGCATGAAGCAGGCCATTTCCAGTCGCATTTTTATTTGCACTGAATGATTGTCAGTGCGGTTTTAATGTCACCAGCTGGGTTCTTTGTTTGGCCTCAGCAGTTCAGGCTGCTATGAGTGTTTGATCATTTGCTTCTGGAAGCTGTGTTTCGGCGGGTTGCCTTTGCTGTGTTAAGGCTCGAATGGGGCCTGCAGAATGGTACAGTTGTAAGCCACATCCACACCCCAGCCTGTTTGGTTGAAAGAACATGGCGATTGTGGTCTCTGTGGGTGACACATTTTCCAGTGAGGAGGAGATGGAGAGGGAGGAGATCAGGGGGACAATGCACTATGTAATAGTTCAATGTCCACTGGTTAGATCAATGGCAAGTGCAATGCTTATTTAAATATAACTGCAATGCAGGCAGAGGCTTGCAGCCTTGTGGCTGTGAATCAACTTCCAAAATCAAACTGACACAGAAACCCACGCTTGCTAGGGTGACCCCCCACCACCTCTGATTGGTTATCCAGACCACGTGACCCTCTCGACAGATCACCCCTTAAAGGGGACAAATACCACACAAAGGTGGCACGTGAGGCAAAATAGCTGTACCAGAGTAAGCAGCTGAGACACAGAACAAGTCCTAATGTCGCCGATTGAGCATAGAGGCAGAAAATGAGATACTTATGATTTCTAAGGCACAGTGCCAGAGGAGATTCAGACTCTCCTGGTCCACAGTGACCACTTACTGCGAAACACTGGCAGGGGAGTTAGCTTCTGACTGCGTGGGTAGTTATCCAATGCCAGCAACCATCAAAGAGTTGCTCAGAATTTCTTTGGTACAAGATTCTTTCAGGCAGACTGTGGAGACCTCAAAGGCAGTGGACAGCATGCTGCATTAAGGTCTTTATAGATGCTGTGTTCTGAAGAGCAATTCAGTACATTTGCATCTTCACTGCTGTTAACTTGAATGAGCTGGAGACTTTGTGACGATCGCAGGTCTCTACAGGGTAAGAAAAGACTGGAAAGACAAAGCTGGTGGCGAGAGTGATTTTCCACTAAAGAATCGTCAGAAGACAGAATTTAGACCTGGACCTCGATTTTCAGGCGTTCAATCCACCACGATTGAAGTGTGGTAAATCTGGCCATTGGGAATGGGTCTTTAGCCTTTGCAAAGAGTGTACATTAATTTTAAAATTAATGGAAGATCTCCGGACCATGTCTTAATTTTATTTTTACCTTGGGAGCACTCGGAGATTCGGAGTCAAGAAAATAACGGGCGGGAATCTCTCAGCCCGGGGCCGAGCCGGAGAATCCCCGCGACCAGCGCAAATCGTGCCACGCCGATCCGACGCCGGCACGCGATTCTCCACAGAGCGGAGAATCGGCGCCACTGGCGCCGGCGTGGTTTGCACGCGCCTGGCGGGGGCCGCTCTAAGCGGCCGGCCCGCCGATTCTTGGCCCGCGATGGGCCGAGCGGCCATCGTAAGAAAGCCGAGTCCCGCCGGGGCCGTCCACACCTGCTCTCAACCAGCGGGAACTCGGCGTAGAAGGGTCGGGGGGCAGCCTGTGGGGGGGGACGGGGCTCTGACCCCGGTGGGGGAGGGGGTGTCCAACCCCGGGGGGGCTCCGGTGTGGCCTGGCCCGCGATCAGGCCCCACCGATCGGCAGGCCGGCCTCTCTGGCTGGCGGCCTCCTTTCTTCTGTGCTGGCCCCTGTAGTCCCGCGCCATGTTGCGTCGGGGCCAGCGCATTGAACGAAGCCACTGCGCATGCGTGAGTTGGCGCCGTTGCCACTCCGCATGCGCGAATCCCGCGGCGCCCATTTCACGCTGGGATCACCAGTTTGAACAGTGTGAATCGCTCCAGTGCCGTGTTGGCCCCCTGCAGGGGTCAGAATTGCTGATCCTGAGGCCGTGTTGATGCCGTTGAGAAACGGGTCAACACTAAGCCTCAGGATCTCAGATTCCCACCCAACATTTTTCTCAGCCAGCATGTCGGCGGTATAACAGGGCGATTCAAACAATCGGTGAAAAAGGAGCAAAGAAAGAAAAAGCAAGTTTTCTTGCCAAAGCTGCGAGTCTTTTCCAGCTGCGCGCCTTCGCACGTGGCGGGCAGCAGTATCGGATCTCAAAGAGAAAGAGAGAGTGGGACCTGCTTTTGGAACAACAGTTACTCAGAATGGAAAAACATAAGAATAACGTGATAATAGCCAAGATTATGACGAAGTAAAGTCAAAGTCATCTTGTTGCAAACAGGATATCGGATGAAATTAAAGTACAAATTCATTGAGTGCAATCGGACAGATAACATTCACCCTTTTGCAAACTCTTGTCCATCCTGCGAAGGCTGGTACAAAAACTTACAATGAATTGACTAAGATCCTTGCTGAACGCTTCTCACCCAAACTGGACATTGCAGGGAGATTCAGATTTCATCGACGTAGCCAAGGAAAAGGAGAAAATACTCAACAATATGTAGCCATAGCACAGAAACTAACAAACAATTGTGAGTTTGGACCGACCCTGGAGGACAGACTGCGAGACAGACTTGTGTGCGGATTGAGAAATGAGGCAATTCAATGATAATTGCCAACGGAAAGCTCTCTAACACTCAAACCTGCTGTTGAAATAGCAGTATCGATGGAACTGACTGCGAAAGATGCTTCCCAAATTGGAGCGATCACCAAAATAAATAAGATGAAGACGGAGAAAAGATGATCTCTCAACACACAGGCATGCCATAGGTATACCCAGGTGGGGTATTAGGAATGTTGGTATCAAGGAAACAAATATCATAATTGTGAAAAAATAAGACACATAACAAAGAGGCTGTTTAGCACAGGGCTAAATCACTGGCTTTGAAAGCAGACCAAGGCAGGCCAGCAGCACGGTTCAATTCCCGTAACAGCCTCCCAGAACAGGCGCTGGAATGTGGTGACTAAGGGCTTTTCACAGTAACTTCATTGACGCCTACTTGTGACAATAAGTGATTTTCATTGCATTTTTCGTTTTCATTTACAAAAGCATTCTGGGACAGTTAGAATTCTCAAACCTCAAAGATGTGTAAATACAATAACGCACCCAAATCCATAGAATCCTACAGTGCATAAAGAGACCATTCGGCCCATCAAGTCTACACCGACCCTCTGAAAGAGCACGCTACCTCGGCCTAATCCGCCATTCCACCTCAGCTCTAACTCCACGCATTGGTCATACAATCCATATAAAAAGTCTAGAGAATGACCAAAAACAGTGTAAATTCTCATGAAGACATGTCTAATGAGATCAAAGAACTCAAACTCAGGGTACTATTGATACAAGGCAGTACCCAGAAATTTTTGGTTCACCCTAAACTGAAAGGAAATTAATTAAAAATGGAATAGGTACAGGAGCCATTGTATGTCTAATCTTTGGAAATTCATATCAACAAAAGGTGAAGAACATACCATTAAAGCAGTCTGATATAATCTTGAGAACTTACACAGAAGAGGTGGTTCCAATGAAGGGTTATATCTTGGTGCAAGTCAAAATTAGTGGTCAATCTGAAAAATTGCCATTACATGTGGTAAAAAGAAAATTTCCTGAACTTTTCAGAAGAGCGTGGTTGAACAAAATCAAACTAAATTGGCAAGCTGTGAACGAATTGGATGATGGGAAGAACACGTTATTGAAACTCTGGGAAAAATATAAGAATGTGCTTGGAAATACTTCAGGAGAAATGTCTGGAATTGAGGCACAAATTAAATTAAAACCTGATCGCCTCCCAAAATATGAACGGCAACTTGGAAAGTTGATAAAAGATGTAGTGATTGAGTCTGTGATAACGAGCGATTGGGCAACTCCAACTGCTCCAGTTGTCAAGCCAGATGGCTCTGTAAGAATCTGTGGTGACTAAAATGATGATAAACCCAGTGTAAAACCATCCGGTATCCCTTGATATTAGTGGAGGACCTATTTGTTCAATTGTCGGGCGGGCACAAGTTCAGTAAAATATATACGTCCCAAGTGTGCCTCCAGATGAAGGTAGAAGCTGAGTCGCAACCTTTTTTAATAATTGGAACACACAAAGGACTGTTCGGGCACAAGCGCCTACCATTCGGAATAACATCAGCGCCGGCCCTGTTCCAAACGTCCGTGGAGTAAATCCTTGATGGCCTCAATGGTGTTCAGTGTGAATTGAATGACATTTTAATTACCAGCAGGACTGAACAGGAGCACTTAAAGGTTTTAGAAGATACATTGGAGCATCCTGAAAGACAAAATACTGGATTCTCCGTCGGCGGGATCCTCCATTTCGCCACCAGTGCACTCACACCCATAGATTTCCCGACAGCGTGAGGGTGCACACAATGGAAAACCCCATTGGCTGGCATTGAATTTTTCCAATCATCAATCAGCTACCTTGACCATGTAATTGGTAAGGATAATAGAATCATAGAATTTACAGTGCAGAAGGAGGCCATTTGGCCCATCTATACTGCACTGGCCCTTGGAAAGAGCGCCCAACTTAAGTGCATGCCTCCACACTATCCCCGTAACCCAACAACACCACTTAACATTTTGGACACTAAGAGCAATTTAGCATGGCCAAACCACCTAACCTGCACATCTGTGGACTGTGGGAGGAAACCGGAGCTCCCGGAGGAAATCCATGCAGACACAGGAAGAAGATGCAAACTCCCCACAGACAGTCACCCGAGGCCAGAATTGAACCCACATCCCTGAAGCTGTGAGGCGGCAGTGCTAACCACTGCGCCACCCTGCCGCCCAAGGAACCTAAAAAAATGGCTGCGATTTTAGATGCACCTAGACCACAGAATGTATCATAACTCATCAATTACTGTGGAGTCGGTGGTCCACCCATTTCCGGGTGCGTGTCCTGTCCACTGAAATGTCCCATAGTATTCAGCCCTAAGAATACATTTAAGGCAAGATTTTATACCTGCAACAACCTCATTTGAAACTTACATTGACAATTTTCCATCAGAAAAGTTGGGAAGTGATCGTATGAACTGTTTAATAAGTTTCCCACTGCAGGTGAACAGTGCAGCTTGTACACCATGGCAGTAATGGCCCTTAAAAGGAATTGCATTCACAGCTACAACATTCATTTAAGTGTGGAAAGTTCCAGCTTCGGATAACAAGGAAGTTATTTCTCTCTTTGTAAATTTCCAGGAATGTCTATTTAGCGCATAAACTGTGTGCACTGCAACAGTCACAGAATTGATCATTTTTTACTTTGGTGCAGTAAAAGTACTCGATTGCATTTTCATTAAACAAAATGGAGGAAAATAAACTGTTACGCCTGCCTAAACCACAGTGTGTCTTAACCCATATACAGTGGACAATTGACTATGAGACTCAGTTTATAAAATAGAACAATATTTATTATTGCGCACACCATGGTTACGGTTATTCAATCACACACTCCCAATCATAGGTTACGCTATACACCAGTAGTTCCAAGATCTTAACTTAACTTGGCAATGACCGACAAGTGCAAGGCAGATACAGGCCTGTTATCATCATAGAATCATAGAATTTACAGTGCAGAAGGAGGCCATTCGGCCCATCGAGTCTGCACCGGCTCTGTAGTTCCGGTCTTGTAGTCCTCTGTTAGTTGGGTATAAATCTGGTTCTCTACTGGCTCTGGCCTTCCTTTTGTTGGTAGCATGGATGGTCTCCTTCGTCTGCCGGTGGAAGTCACCGTTGTTAGTTACTGCTACTTCAAGAGAAAGAATGAATCTGTGCGGTAACTTTTATGCTGTTTGAATTTCGTGACCTTTTTGGTGGGCGGTCTCTGGGTCATTTGTCAATCAATTGATCAAGGCTCAATCAGCCTGATCGATCAAGTCAAATCAGGGGCTGCCACATCAATTTTGGGGTGGGCATTCAGTGGCCATGCCTGAAGGTGTTGAAAACATGTAGGCCCTTCCAAAGAAGGAAGTTAGGTGCCGCTGTGTCTGGTAAACAAGTGTGATTAATGCAACAGTTCTATTGATCCTAGGGTGGCCTGGAGATGGCATTTTGTTTATGCTATTCGCATCAACCTGTGAAATCGTTTGAAGTTTGCAAAACCTTTCGTTGCAACTTTGTTTGATCTGGTCTGCAGCCTACTTGTCCATACCCTTGACCACTTTTCCCAGCATCCCATGCTGGACACCATTTTAGATGGCCACAAAACTATGTTGCAAGACTTCTCATTACACCAACAGTAATTGTTTACCATCATTGATGGTGAGGTGCACCACGTCAGTTTAAATTAATCAGTAAAGTGATAACCTGCTACACTGTATTCAAAGCCATTAGCAGAATTTCAGAAAAAAAGAGGCTTGCGTTAAATTATGTAATGGTACCAAGGCACAGCAAGGAGGAAGCAATTTAGCGCATCCTGCCTATCCTGGCTCTTTGAAAGATCTATCCAGTTAGCCCCAAATCCTCTGTTTTTACCTCAGTTGTCCAAATTTTATTCATCAAAAATTTATCCAATTTCCTTTTGAAAGTTACTATTGAATCTGTTTCGACTACCTTTTCAGGCAATGCAATGCAATAATCAAATACAGTTTGCCTTTCACAACTTTGCACACACCTTCATTAATTTCATGCAATGAAATTTCTGCTTTGGCTCAAGTGGCATAGCAGTTTCAGTTGGCATTTACATATGCTAATACATTTAATATACTTAAAATGAAAAATATCCAGCTTAACAGACTAGTGCGGAGATTCACATAAACACTGGCACAATGGAATCTTCAACTTTTTCCCAAATATTACGACTGTGACGATTGTTCCTTTAAGGGCAGCACATCAGAGTAAGGGCCACATGGTCTGTGCAACCAATCGGGTCAGAGTGCGGAAACACTCCATGGTGAGGGAGGCTCCCAGGGTGAGCTGGCTGCAGCCATGTGGCTGGTGTACATTTCTTCTTACTTTTAAAAAAAATTTAGAGTACACAATTAGTTTTTTTCCAATTAAGGGGCAACTTAGCGTGGCCAATTCACCGGCCCTGCACATCTTTTTGGGTTGTGGGAGTGAAACCCATGCAGACAGAAGGAGAATATGTGACCTCCACACAGACAGTGACCTGGGGCCTGGATCGAACCTGGATCCTCGGCGCCGTGAGGCAGCAGTGCTATCCACTGCACCGCCATGCCGCCTTACTTTTCTTATTAATAAACAACTTTTGTTTTCGACAAAAATCTCTGAAAGGGCATCTTTGCATCTGGCGATGAGGATAAACTATCCTTACACTGCCTCTGACCTGCGATTATCCTGTTTTAATCGAAGCCTAAAGAAAAAAGTACTCACCATAATGCCTTATTGTGGGTGGATAGACCTATTGACTCCTCCACGGAGGACTGGACAAAATACATCAAGCACCTTGGGTATTATTTCCAATCAAACAAAACAGGGGAGAAGGTGAAATACAAAGCAATTCTCCTCCGTATTTATGGAACTCAGACAGATAACATTAATCACAGTCTTACAGCCCCAAGTGCACCCGAATCCTAATTATTTAGTAAGGGTGTAAACCCTTACTATCAATTACGGGGCCTAGATATTGGACTGATGTCGTTCCTCAAACAAAGACCATGCACCTGAATGTTTGAATGTGGCTTCTGAGTTACATAAATGTTCTGGTTCATTGGTACCAGTAATTAATATATCAGCAAAGTGACACTGTACCTCCTGTAAACCACTAAGGATATGGTCCATGGACTGTTGAAATAAAGCAGGTGCTGACGATATTCCAAAAGGTAATGTCTTAGAACAGATAAATTCTTATGTGTGAGAATGGTGAGCAGGTGTTGAGATTCAGCTGCAGGTAAGTATGTGTTAGGTTGATCTTGCTGAACTTCTTTCCTTCTGCTCGGCTAGCAAACAAATCCACAATCAATGGTAGTTGGTATTGGTCCGCACATAGAACCGGATTGATGGCTGCTTTAAAATTCCCTGCAGATGTGAATTGTTCCATCTTGCTTCATTACAGACACAATAGGGGTTGCCCAGTCACTGGTAGTGACGGGGTCTAAGACTCCAGCATCCACAAATCTCATTAGTTCAGATTCTTCTCTGGTTGTTTAGCATAGGTATCTCTTTAACCTTGAGACATTTTGGTTGGCTATTTCCTTAATCTTCTAATATTTTAAGCAATTCTTGATAAGTTTTGTCACTGGGCTTCTCAGTTTGGACCAAACTTCTGAGCAAATTAAAAGTTTTGCTTCAAATTGTGTGAAGATAAGCAGGGATCTGAATATCTTCTGAAATTTTCTTGGCCAGCATATAATCGTGGAATCGCTCTGCATAAGATTTTCAGTGTTCTGAGTCTTCCTCAAATTTACCAAGACGCCAAATTTTCCTGGAATTTTTTCAGCAATATCGGAATGCTCTCGCAACTTCACTTATATTAATGGTTTATTTTAGATACGGCGAATAAGCTAGCAATGCAAGATTTTTTTTCTCTATGCCCCCCTCTACCTCCATCTCTTACTCAACTGCACGTGGGGAGCTCTGCAGATTGAACTCGGGTTGCCGGATTAGCGTTAAGATGTGTATCCTTTTCTTTTATTTTAATTTTACCAATAATCTTACCGGTTCGATACCAGGTGCGGGGTGCAATCGTTGACCATCAAAAGCTTCTATTTCCTTTTCACTTCGAAATGTCTTTTTCAAATCCATTCCTTGTTGCCTGTTTTCTTTTTTTCCTGTTGTGCATTGTACTTACGGCTAGAATTATGGAAATGCTGAAGCACAGGGTTGAATGCAATAGTCATCAGAAGTTTATTCAATGGTTGTTAACTGTACAAAGGCTTGGTCAAGACTGACTCTAAACCTGTGAAGTAGCTAATGATGTCATGGACTAACTCATAAAGGGATCATGCAACAGCACAACACTGTCAACCAACAGACTTCTGGGATGCCAAGAGACAATATCAGACCAAGCTAGAGTCACAGACTAACGTTACAGACTCTCTTCAGTTATGGCAAGGCCTAAACAACATAATGGGCGACAAAGCGAAGTCAAACGGCATCTCCGGCAGCAGCCCACCCCTCCCTGATGAACTCAATGCATTCTATGCTTGTTTCGAGCAGGAAACTATCAAACCGCTGTTGACTGCCCCAGCAGCCCCTACCACACTCACACCCACCGTCACAGCTTCCAAAGTCAGATCAGCCTTCCTGAAAGTGATGGATCCGGATGGAGTCCCTGGTTGTGCACTCAGATCCTACGCGGACCTGCTGGCAGATGTGTTCGCGGACATCTTCGACCTCTCACCACTCCATTCCAAGGTCCCCAACTGCTTCAAGAAGACCACCATCATCTCGGTGCCAAAGAAGAACCAGGCAATGTGCCTCAATGACTACAGCCCGGTTGCCTTGACATCTATCATTATGAAGTGCTTTGAGAGGTTGGTCATGAGACACATCAACTCCATTCTCCCAGAATGCCGAGATCCACTGCAATTCGCATACCGCCGCAACTGGTCCACAGCTGACGGCATCTCCCTGGCCCTATACTCATCCCTGGAGCACCTTGACAACAAGGACTCCGTCTTTAACACCATAATCCCAGCCAAGCTCATATCAAAGCTCCAAAACCTATGCTTGGCTCCTCACTCTGCAACTGGATCCTTGACTTTCTGACCCAATCAGTAAGAATAAACAACAACACCTCCTCCATGATTGTCCTCAATACAGGCTGCGTACTTAGCCGCCCCCTACTATATTCCTTACACACACATAACTGCGTGGCAAAATTTGGCTCCAATTCCCATCTACAAGTTTGCTGACGACACAACATAGTGGGTTGGATCTCGAACGATGACAAGTCAGAATACAGGAGTGAGATAGAGAACTTAGTGGAGTGGTGTAACAACAACAATCTATCCCTCAATGCCAGCAAAACTGAAGAGCTGGTCATTGACTTCAGAAAGCAAAGTACTGTACACACCCCTGTCAGCATTAATCCCTGTCAGCATCAAGGTGGAGATGGTTGACAGCTTCAAATTTCTGGGGGTACACATCACCAAAAACTGTTGCGGTCCACCCACATCGACGCTACTACCAAGAAAGCACAACAGCGCCTATACTTCCTCAGGAAACTAAGGAAATTCGGCATGTCCACATTAACTCTTCCCAACTTTTAAGATGCACCATAGAAAGCATCCTATCTGGCTGTATCACAGCCTGGAATGGCAACTACTCAGCCCAGGACCGCAATAAACTTCAAAGAGTCATGAACATTGCCTAGTCCATCACACGAACCCATCTCCCATCCATTGACTCTATCTACACCTCCCGCTGCCTGGGGAAAGTGGGCAGCATAATAAAAGACATCTCCCACACGGCTTCCTCATTCTTCCAACTTCTTCAATCGGGCAGGACATACAGAAGTCTGAGAACACGCACAAACAGATTCAAAAACAGCTTCTTCCCCACTGTTACCAGACTCCTAAACGACCCTATTATGGACTGATCTGATTAATACTACACTCCTGTATGCTTCACCCGATGCCGGTGTCTATGAATTTATATTGTGTACCTTTTGTTGCCCTATTATGTAGAGGGTTCCATCTCTGCTACTCCACTACTGGGCCGATATCTGGGGTTTGAGTATCTGTGTGTGTCTCTCTCCAGCTGGCACTGAAACTTCAGAGGCCAGGGGATGCCGCACTGGGACACCTCCACGGGAGAGAGCACTGAATCAAGCCTGCCGTTTATCCCTAACCGGAAGCCTGAGGCTTATATCACACAGATATCCAGACCCCCACCAATGCCCAGGTGATTCTCTCTCTTGCCGGTGGTGCAACACCCACCCGGTTCCTACTTCGCTGGAGTAGCTTTCCCAAGAGAGAGAATAGGACACTGCTGTTTATTACCTAACCAGCAGTCTGTCCTGAGTGAATCGTTCAAGATGACCCTAGATTCTCGAACCCGGAATTAAGGTGAGGAATATCTTAACAATGACTTGGTCAGAGATCGCTGGTGAGAGATTGAAGAATTTAAACGACTCCAATTATCAGCAACTCAAGGTTTATTGCAAAACCCAGGTCAAAATCATCAAACAGAAGAAATTATAATAAAATCTTAAACTCTAACACAAACTAAGTCTATTCAGAAAGTACTAGAACGGACACAACGTAAAATCTTATTGTTACACAGTTTTAGCAATGACAGAGAACACAAATCAAGTCCCCTTCCCCAAAGCCTCAACCACTATCAAGGTCAAGGGAGTTTCGCAAGCTGCTGCAGGGTACTTACAGTCACAGGCTGCAGGAGGTCAAGTCGAAGGTGGAGAGGTCAAGCCAAGAGACCCTCAATCGAAACACAGCCCCTTTTATATCCGTTTTACCTGGCTTTTTCCTGTGTTCGGCCAGCCCCTTTTGCATTGTATCGGTCCAAGTTTAAAGTTCCCGCTGGTCCCGCCCCCTTTGAGCCGGTCAGGGCTGTCGACTTCCGGGTTTTCCTCCCCCTTTGCGTTGTATCGGTCCAAGTTTAAAGTTCCCGCTGGTCCCGCCCCCTTTGGGCCGGTCAGAGCTGTTAGCTTCCGGGTTCTCCTCGCAGGTCCGCTCCTTCCAGCCAGGCAGACCTGCCGCGATTTGAATTTGGCACCGACTCCGCCCCCTCCACCCAGTGAGTTCCTGCCGGTGGCTTCTGTCAGGATTGGAGTACCTCCCTCAGGTCCGCCTCCAACTTGGTTTTTTCTACCGTTTATCTTCAAGGGGCTTTTCCAGCGCAATATACTGAGCCCAGACAGTCTGCTTTTTGGGATAACAAGGTTAAGCTCTCTTGTGAAGATTTTCAAAGTCTTCCAGCTGCTCCGGAGATGGCTGCTATTCTCACCTTGCTATGTTGATGGGGTGTTAATTGGATTCTGCTCTGGTGGAGGCCAAGTCATTTACATCTGCATGGGGCTATGACCATCCCATTGTCCTGCTTGCAGGCAGGCCCCTTACAGCATTACCATGCCCCTTTGTCTGTGTTTTAATCTTATCTAGTTGTCTGGCTCCTTCTTCCTTGTAGCTCCTGGGGGGGTTTGTAAATACCTATGCCCCTACTCAGCTCAGCGGACCAAGCCTGCTGGGAAATCTGGTTACGTTCTTTTGGCTGACAAGTGTCCAGTTTACAGTCTCTGGGTTTTATCCTTGGGCAGTCCAAAAAGGGCCGAATTGCCCGAAAACCTTACAATTATGTACTTTCTTTTCACGTACAAATGATCTGTTTGAGCTGCATGCAGAAAAATACTTTTCACTGTACCTCGGTACACGTGGCTATAAACAAATCCAATCCAAAAAATAAAGGCCGCACCTCAGCTCCCAATCCACCTGTCTTCTGCCAAGAGGAGAGCTGCCAGGTCAGTCTCGACAAACTGTGGGGCCACTTCTTGTTGTATTCCGAAGACAACTTATTGTACTGATGTTCTGGCGTGCTGATTCACTGGCTGCCCAGGTGTCCACTAAATATGACGCCCGGACATGGGGTCAGGGCATGTGGACTCCTGCCTGCCTGAACATGAGAGGAGACATAAACCACGCGCATGCATAATTAATGAGGTGGGGAATGCCCAATCGTGCATAACGACCTGTCCCGCTCATCAGTGGGGAACATTCCGGGTTCCAACTCCTGCCTCAAAACGCGTCGCAGGAGTGGAAAATTCCAGCCAGAGTCTTTGGTGAAAGCACACCCAATTTGCCAACCATTCATCATTCAATTTTTTCATCTTTTTCATGTGAACTTGCGCTTAATCATCAGCTGTTTCTACAGCTATTCCAGAAAAGATTATTTTGCTTGCTATATAACAGAGATTCTTGAATCAAGTCAGAAATTAGTCTTACAATGGGTAATTGACATAATATGGGATTTTCCATTGTAAGTACCATTGTGTCTCCCACCGTGATTTGGAGGGCATGCTGTTTTATAATGATTCTGATGTTTTACCACATGGAAGGCTATTATATTATAGCTCCGCTGGTTTCTGGCAATTGAATAAGTCAATATGTATTCTCATTCCAGAGAGCAGTAGGTATGCTATTTTACCCCATGTAATTTATATATTTTCTAGGCCACCATTGATTCAATTCCATTGGTTCTTAATTACATTTTATTGTCAGCAGAGTAGTGATTCTTTTTGTTGCTTTGCCTGAGTATTGTGCATATTTATTTAGAAAGTGCAAATCAGGGAACCTATTCATTATTATAATGTTAATTTTGTTATTACCACCGCTCCCATTATATTTGATGGTAGAGCCAAAGTTCAGCAGTGGATATCAAGCTGGTTTACCGTTGCATTTATAAATGGCTCCAAATTTGGGTGGATCTGCATCCAGGCAACTGGCTCTGTTGTGAGAAACCGGAGACAAGAAATAGGGGTCAAGTTACACAATTTGATCCTGACATTTTTGCCTGCCTGATGAATATCACATCCAGAGATCCATGGACAATATAAGTTGCAATCCAACTGCTAAAGCGATCTTCATCTATCTCTGGGAAAGCTTTTGAGACAATTTCCACGCACCGGCTCTTGAATTTATTTTTCTCTCCTTCAAGAATTCTACAGTTAGTCAACTCCTTGCATTTTTATTCAACGTCCAGAACACTGAGGTGAGCTATTTTCCAGGGGGGCAGTCAGGTCGGGGATAGTTTGCAAGGATTGAATACAGTTGTACTGGTCATTGAGGAGAATCTTTCATTCTGTACTGCTGTGAGACTCTGGGGTGTTTGAGCACAGAAGTGGCTGGTGGCGTGTGGCAGGAGGAAAGGGGTGCAGTAACATGGGAGGCCTGTGTTATTTTCATGTCAGAATGTCATCCATGGGATTGGGGAGCACTGGGAAATGGCAATGAGAAGACTGGAAGGGATAATAACATTTGCATGGACAAGGGCAGTACGGTGGCAAAGTTGTTAGCACTGCTGCCTCACAGCGTCAGGGACCCAGGTTCCATTCCGACCTTGGGTTGAGTTTGTAAGTTTCCCCAGTGACTGCATGGGTTTTCTCCGGGTGCTCCGGTTTCCACCCACAGTCCAGAAATGTGCAGGTTAGATGGATTGGCCATGCTAAATTTCCCCTTAGTGTCCCAAGCTGTGCAGATTAGGAGGGGTTATGGGGATATGGTGGGGGAGGTATGGCGCTCTGTCAGAGGGTCGGTACAGACTCGGTGGGCCAAATGGCCTCCTTCAGCACTGCAGGAAGAAGAACATTGAATCTGAGAGCGATGCATGAATGTAATGCAATAGTGGAGTGGGAGATTCGTTTGGAGCTACTGGTCGGAGTAGAATGGGTGGTTTGAAGTTTAAAGGATCCCTTGTTAATTGGAGCATAGCGAAGGGGATCAAAAATGATCTAGTTTTCTTGAGATGTGGAAGCAGCAGTAGGAATAGTAAAATGGAATTCAAAGATCGGGGAGTACTGTTCCAGGGAATGCAGAGATTTTAGATCTGGGTTGTTGAGATGATGCGTTGATGCTGGAGGTTGTGTGTAAGAGTAGGTGAAATGTTAATTGAAAGGGTTGGAGTTGGAAGTCAGTGGAAGGGCTGAAAAAGGTAGGACTTTTCTTGAAGTCTGGCTGCACCTAATAAAGAGCATTTGTGATAGTTGTATGGGGGTTTTGAGGGTCAGAAATGAAGCTGCGTTGCATTGAATTTGATTAGGACCAGGAGGTGCAATTCAGTACATTTGCAGTGACCATCCAATGTAGCAGAAGAGGTAATAATCCAGAAAATAAGCTGTTAACTGCTATTAGGCATTTCTTAACCAGCTGAACACCACAGGGGAGGCCAAGACATTACCTGACCAATGATGCTAAATGAATTAAATTACATTTGGTTAAGGAAAACAAGATTTATTTCCTTTCAACAGGAATATTAGGGAAATGCGACAGAGGAGTCATATTCTGGATGAGATATTAAATCATAGAAGAGCAAAGGAGTTTCCGCAGTGTCCTGAACAAAATGTATTCCTCAACCAATAGAACATGCTTGTGGAGTGAAAATTAGGTGTTGCATTTCGGACCTGACTTTCAAAGTACTGAAAATTATTTTCACCTGAGTTTGCGGCAAGTGATTGTAGAGTTGGAATCAAGAAAAACATCAGATAGCTTGGAAACAAAATGACATTTCAAACATCATGAGATAAGGAATGCTTGCCCTAAATTTGTACCAGCCTGGCTCAGTTTGTAGTTAGTAGGTTGTGGGTTCAATATCCACTCCAGAACTTGAACCCCAAAATCAAGGATGGCTCTCCAGTGCTGTACAGTCAGAGGCACTGTCTTTTGAATGACGTGCTCAGGTAAGGCCCTGTCTGTCCTCTCAGCTAAATGTAAAAATGTCCCTTAGCACGGTTTTGAAGAGCAAGGTAGGAGAGTTATCCCCAACGTGTCCTGGTCAATATTTTTCCCTAAATCAACATCACTGTAAGAACCGTCACGAAGCCCAAGTAATTGATCTCCCCGTGGATCCCTTGTGGAATACGAGCTTCCCCACCAGTGGGTGGCGGCCCAGCCAACTGGGACTAGTTACTGGGCTCTGTAGAAGCTGACCACGATTATCTACCACATTGCTGTTTGTGGGAGTTTGCAGTGTGTACATTTGCTGTGGCATTTACTACATTACAATAGTGACTACACTTTCAAAAGAGTGCTTCACTGGTTGTAAAATACTTTGGGATGTCCTATGGCTGTGAAAAGTGCGATTATCAATGCCAGCTTTTCTTTTGTCTTTTCTCAACTTGTTGCATGCAGAGTGCTCAGGGACTATGCAGCTGTACAAAATTGCCACATCTCGGGAATTTCCAAAAACTGATCTGGGTGAGACCTCCCCAAGGTAATTCTACTGCTCTTCATCAAACTAACGCTAAGTTAGTGTGGCTTCTACAGTGCTTCTTTGGTGCTCCTTGTAGATCTGAAGCTGATGTTTTTCTTTCCCAGGTAGTTCAAGGAAACGTTCAGCATCTTGCAGACTTCTAGCCACCCCTGCTCCCCCTCACTCCACCAGCACCCCCCCACCTCACCAACTGTCCCTGCTAGCCACCCCCCCACCCCCGATCACACTGACACCCCACGCTGTCCCCAATCACCAGGCTCTTCCGAGCTACCTCTCTCCCCTGTTGTACCAATCCACCCAGCTCCCAATCTCCAGCCCGGTCCCAGGCCTGCTGTTTTCCAGTCAGCTCACAACCTTCCCAATCGGCAGTCCGTGTTTAGCTTTCCCGCTCACTAGCCCCTGCCCAGCTATCTTTACTATTTTTTAATAGATTTTAAGTGCCCAATTTGGTTTTTTTTTCCAATTAAAGGGCCATTTAGTGTGGCCAATCCACCTACCCTGTACATCTTTGAGTTATGGGGGTGAATCCCACGGCGATACGGGGGTAATGTGCAAACTCCACACGGACAGTGATCTAGGGCCAGGATCAATCCCAGGTCCTGAGCGCCGTGAGGTAGCAGTGCTAACCACTGCTCCACCATGCCACCCCTGCCCTCTTTACTTTTGGCTGGAAGCTCTTGCCCAAGTATTGGGCATCATCCACATTAGTTGTACACTATGATGCTCTCCCACTGGTGTTCCTTCCTGCTTGCTGATCAGGCTGTCAGTTTGGCCAGTTGCCAGGTGGAGGTGGTGCCACAATGGACAACCGAGTCCCTTCCATTAAGGTTGGAAAGACCACCATGTCTCTCACCTTTCCTGATTGTTCAGCCAATTTCAACCTTACCCTCACCATCCCCACCTCTCCCATCCAATTAAGTAAATGTTTAATGGTTGCTATTTAAGACACTATTTCAGGAATAGACAAACAAGCTGTAGACACAACTAGTGTGGTCACAGGCAGCAGCAGCTATTGTGCCCTCCATCACTAACACTATCTTAGCCACGGAACCTCACATGTTACAACTTGCTCTCCCTCAGAGATCGTATTTAGCAAGATGGAAGAGGAAGATTAGTGTACAGGTGTGGAGGATCAAGCATTAACTGATTTTGAAGGTCAAGACACTGCAGTGGTCCAGCATAGCGCCCAGAACCAGCATGGCTCCCAGAAACAATCAACTGTGTTATGAACCCTGATGACGTTCAATGTGAGAGCATTGAAAATCCCAAAATGGAAACTTGGTATGCCGGTTCGTAACTATTTATTTTGTGATTTGGGAACAAAAATGTGAGAAATTAGATGAAACTCAGTGAAGAAAGAGGGTCAGTCTTGTTGTAAATATTCAAATAACAAAGTATTTATGAAACTGTAAGACACACAACAATAAAGGCAACAGTAAAGAACAACATTTACAATTAATTGCAATAATGGTTACACAGAGAGTATGCTAAAATACCCCTCACTCCAAATCTAGCTACTTTCCTAAATTCTGAGAATACACCGTCCCCAAAACAACATCCCATAGGTTTTAACACTATGAGCTAAATCCAGCTAATAATTACCATACAGGATCAGCAGATTTCTGTTGGGAAACATTTCTTCCAGTTGAGAGTAGAACTTCTGGGGTTTCACACAGGCAGACTTTGTCTGCTTTCTTTCCTGCACCACAACTTGATTCTCCAAGCGAGCTCTGCTCTGTAATTTGGCACGGTTATGATCTAGGTATCTAAGCTGCTGAACATCACTTTGCTTAACAAAATATCTATTTTGCTCTGCGACTGGGCTAATCTGCACCTCAGAAGCCCTCAGTGCAGCTAAATACTTAACAGTGTATTTTTTATCCAATTCTTTACTTTTCATTTAATTCCAAGTTTCTAACAACTGGCAGAATGGAAATGAGGTCCGGGCCTTTAAATTGTATCACCCCTGACTGCCATTCTTGTTGAATTGTCCATCCATTAGTATGCTCAGTAATCATTTTATTGTGTTTGAGTTTATGTTGGTGTCAAAGAACCCCAATGTAATCTTGACCCTCCAGGAGCAATTCATCCACTCTTCCATTCCAACAAAGAAAGACACTGCAGTTAAATCAAGTGAAAGAATTACAGAAGCTCCCAATGAATCAATCATTCTCATGGTGCAGTGCTAGAAGTCAATAATAAGCTTTTGATTTTTAATATTTCAGATCTTTTTCTTAGAATCAACTTCAAGGTTCTTTCGTTTCCGTTGAAGCATCCTCATTATTGAAGGTACAAAATATATGTTTACCTGTTCAATATTAAGCCAAGGAATAGTACCTGTATGTTGGCAAAAGGTTATATCGCAGAGAATCACTTGGCCCATCGAGTCTGCATCGACCCTCTGAAAGAGCACTCCACCTAGGCCCACTCCCCCACCCTATGTCGGCAACCCCACCTATCCTGCACATCTTTGGACCCTAAGGGGCAATTTAGCATGGCCAATCCACCTAACCTGCACATCTTTGAATTTAATTTAATTGAATTGAATTTAACAGCAAATAGATCGATGAACATAAGCGATGACACACTGTAGACTTACTAGCCCAACATTCATCACAGTGTTTAATTTAACTACAGCAGAAAAGCAGCATTGCACCATGTTTTTCTGAGGAAATTTCAGATAGGGTGTCTAGCTGATAGCTGAAGAGGTACCAAACCTTGAGAGGCAGGTTCTGCCATAACTGCCGAGCATGAAGCTGCCATTTTGAGTAGCCATGAAGTGGAGATGCCTGCGTTGGACTGGAATGGGCACAATAAGAAGTCGTAGAACACCAGGCTAAAGTCCAACAGGTTTGTTTGGAATCACTAGCTTTTGGAGTGCAGCTCCTTCATCAGGTGAGTCACGGATTATTTTCTCATTTTTCGTACTAGACGTTAACCAAAGTTCTGTCAGTCTTAATATGCAGACGACTGCCTCCTCCACGCATTCAGAAGGACTTTGGATGTCCTTTCAATGGCAAAGCCCTCTCTTCTGCATAATAGTCTGAGGGAGAGGAGCAACAGAGGCAAAATACTCTGAGGGTGAGTCACCATAGCAGAACAGAGTGGACCCCCTGCTATTATTCTATCATTTTGCACTTATTTTACAACAGGGTCTCGGCAAATAAGCTGCACAGGGAATGTTGGCATAAACCCCCTTCAGCAAGAACAAACAGGAACCAACAGAAATGTCTGCACAATGTTGCTATTAGTGTGATTCTGTGTATCTCAGCATCACTGCACAGATAGACTACCCTCTTAAGAAGATAAGCATCAACACATCTCCTCTGTTAATGCATTTTACCAATCACAAGGTTGTTGAATGTTAAATATTCATTTGATAGAGTACATATCCCCTGTAAAATTCATAGAGTCAAGACTTATGAGTCATAAAGAAACCAATTTTCAAATTAACCCAATTTGCATATGCAATTAGTATAATTGATTAATATAATTCTAATTATCTTAACAGTATCCCCTTGGAATTCTTATAGTAATTACAGAGAAAACAATAACATTAACACAAAAAAGAACAATTCTTCAGACTGTGCAATCTGCGGTTTAAGGTGTTTAAGAATTTTGTTCGTGATTTATGAATTGTATTGCTTATGATTTCTATCAAACGAAAAATGTACCCGACTCAAGCAAATTTACTTTTATCAGAAATAATTACCCATCTATAATTCAAAACAAATAATTAATGTAGCTTTTCTTTTGAACAATTTATTTTAATGGTACTGGTGAGTATTAGATATCGCAAAGCCATTTCATACAATTAACAATTTTCTATTCCAAAGCCCTGTGACAACAATCCTATGGATTTTTAATGTTACTACTCTGCATTGTCTATCATGTAAATGTTGTTACATCTTGTGATGCCTATTATGTCATCCTTTTAAGAACAACTATTTGTTGTTTAATAACTCGCCTTACTCATCTTCCCCAAATGTGTTGCCACATAATCCCCCACTTCAGTTTAATCTGGCATCCCATCTGTCATTTTGTTAATTTATCTGTGTCCTCCTGAAATCACTTGAGTTTTCTTCATAGTTAGTTTGACATAGCCAAGTCGGTCGTGTTTTTATAATGATATATTGGCACCCGTCAAAGAACAAAGAAAAGTATAGCACAGGAACGCGCCCTTCGGACCTCCAAGCCTGCACCAGCCATACTGCCCATCTAACCTAAAACCTTCCACACTTCTGTCGTCTGCATCCCTCTATTCCCATCCTATTCATGCATTTGTCAAGATGTCCCTGAAACATCATTACCTACTTCCACCACCTCCTCCAGCCGTGAGTTCCAGGCACCAATACCCTCTGTGTAAAAAACTTCCCTTGCACATCTCCTTTAAACGTTGCCCCTTGCACCTTAAACCTATGTCCCGTAGTAATTGACTCTACCACTTTGGGAATAACCTTCTGAATATTACTCAAAACAGATGGTGTAAACACATTTCGGGTTAATTTATTACGATTTGGCACATTCGTACAAGAATGCATGGAATGAAAGTTTGAAGTCATTAGCAGTAGGGCTGTGCCTACAGTGTTTTGCTCCCAGGGTGAAGTTAAACTGAGACTGGATCACATGACACATTTCCCCTTTCGTGATCACATGCTGCTATCCCTTAAAGGCATATTACAACATCCCCTTTTAAAGACACGTAACTATTTATAACGCATGTGCATGTTTGGTTACCATTATAGAAGCGGATAGCTGCTGACTCTATGAGACTCTAAAACAAATGTCCTCTGTGTCATGGGAATGTCACTTTCAGAAAAGTTTGTCTGCTCAAGTGGCTGCAGTGATGCCAGAGTGTGGGTGGAGCTGAGCTCTGGCTCTGCTTTTTAGTTTCACTTTGAGGAAAAGCTTGGGTGTATCTGTTTTTTTGTTTCGTTTTAGTTTTTGGAGATGCTGCAATCACAGCAGGATGTGTGTGAATATCTGCAAGCTTATGAATGTCCATTTGGTGATTTCAACGTGGTAACTGTTCTCAGTAGTGAAGTTAAACCTGATGTCTTTCTGTACAAAGGGTTCTGTTGTCTTATGGATGTTAAAAGGAATGTTTAAGTATTACTTAGTATGTTGTATTCTTTGGGGGTTGTATTTGAATTGATGGGTGCGAAGATGTTCACTGTATGTTTTAAAAAAGGTTAACTGTGTTCATAGAATAAACATTGTTTTGCTTTAAAAATTACTTTTAATGTTTTGCTGCACCACACCTGCAGAGTGGGCCGTGTGCTCCCCATACCACAATCTAGTATAAGTTGTGGGTCAGGTGAACTCCCTGATACGCTTTGGGGTTCTCTAAACCCTGGCCCATAACATCTGTTGTGACACCCATATTTTGTGATGGTAAATTTGTTCGGAGGTGTCTTTAATTACTCGCAGTGATCTGTGAGATTGTGGCATTCTTCAATGTTGCTCTTGGTTTCATTTAAGATCTTGTCCTCATTACATTAGGACTGCGTGGAGGATGAGAAGCTGGAATGGATCGTATTTGTCCTCAGCCACGTCTCATTGTCACTCCTTTGTGTACAATGTCTTCATAGTACCTTGGTTCTGAACAAATCTTTGTTATCGCGATTGGTTGCTGCATACTTTTTGTGTGATCTTGGGCTGCAAATTAATTGTCCCAACTGTAAACTTGGAAATTCTGTACCGCATTTTTATTGTGCGTGTTGCCAATTTTCTCTTGAGGTTTTGAAAGTTTCTCTCTGGTTTCTGAGAGAGTAGAATGGGTAAGAGTAAGTATTCTGGTCTACCAAACATGCCAGAGATGGAATAATTGCTGTTACAAGTGTCACTCTCAGATCTAATATTGCAATGTGCTGATCTTAACTGCTATGTTTGCATTTGAGAAATTCACAGTGTGAATCCTTCGTTCAGCTAAGCTGTTAGCTCTTGGGTAATGAGAGAAGATGCAATATGATCGACAAACCACTTCTCACACATATCATGAAATGGCTTTTCAATAAATTGTGGGTTATTATCTGTAATTATCTCTCTAGGCACACCAAATAAACTGAAAATAGCACTTAAAGTGTGCTTGATGTATTGTTTAATTGTAGAATAATGGGGTACTTGGTAAAATAGTAGACAATGATGAAGGCACTGCCATGGACGTGAAAGAATTTGGGATAGATTTTGGACCAGGGATGGATGGGAACTTAATGTGGAATCAGTGGTTCTTTCTGCTGCCTTGCCAAGGAAACGGTCTCAATAACAACGTCCAATGATTAGCTTCAGAAGTTTGCCAAGTTTAGGAACAATCAATGGGTCATCAGCTGTAGCGGGTTTTCAGGGAAATGCTGATCAGCATGGGAAACTACATGACTGCAACTGAAGTTTGAAGCAGCGGCTGTTTAGCACAGGGCTAAATCGCTGGCTTTGAAAGCAGACCAAGGCAGGTCAGCAGCACGGTTCAATTCCTGTAACAGCCTCCCTGAACAGGCGCCAGAATGTGGCGACTAGGGGCTTTTCACAGTAACTTCATTTGAAGCCTACTTGTGACAATAAGCAATTTTCATTTCATTTCAAAAATACAGGTAGATGTCCTAAAAGCTTAAAATAGCTACAGATTCCAAATTCACCTTGCCAGACTGATTAGGGCACACGAAAGGGCCGGACCAGACACTGACTTGTGCACGATGGAGGAAGAGATTTTTATGATTCTGAATTGCATCTGGATTGATCGATAAATCTGAGGTTGAACATGGGAACAACGTTTGGATAAAAGGTCTAAGCAAAGCAGATGTCATCATCCAATGGGATGATAATTATCAACAATCTTACTCGAGAAGGAGAAAATCCATGTCCTAAACTGAGTAATACCTCTTGTTTTGTATATCTGCTAATGGTTATGTTACTCCAATAAACCAGTTACTATTCAGGCATATTTATGTTTTTAAATCATTCCTTCGTCAACAACAGCCAAATAATAACAGACAGCAGACAACGATAATGAAAACAACCCACATTGGCACCTGATAGCTTCATGTGTGGCACTTCTGACAGAACCTGCCTCTCAAGGATTGGCATTTCTTCAACCATCAATCAAACACCCTGGGCTGGATGCTCCATTGACCGACACCGAAAACATGTTCGCCGATCGGGCGGAGAAAGGATTTTCGCGCCAAAATTGGGGCCGGTGGCGGTTTGACGGCGGTCCGCTTGGCTCTGCCCCCTTAAAACTGCCACCATTTTGATGCGCGCCACGCGCCGATTCTTCGCTGTTGGCTCATCATCGGCCAGCCCACCCACGATGCTCCACTCCCGATGAGCCAGGTTCCTGATGGCGCGGGACACGTGTGGTCCCAACCGCGCGAGAACACGCCGTGATGACTGCGGACACTCGGCCGGGATCGTGCCGCTGGCCGAGGGGGCTTCTGCAAGGGCTGGGGGGACTAGTGGGGATGGACAGAGGGTGGGCTGTGGGGTTGCCCGGGACCCGGCCATTCTCCGGCCATTTTTGGCACGGGCGGTGGGTGTTTCAGTCGGCGCCGGTGCTCGCCCTTCACTGGTGGCAGAATTGGTTTAGGGTTGCACGCTGATTTTTTGGTCGTAAGAGACTACACATACTCCGCTGGCTCCAGCATTTAGCCACTGAAATGGAGAATCCAGCCCCCTATCTGAAATGAACTTGTTGGATGAGTGTCCATCAAATTTTATAGATGTGAGGATGCTGACGATGGTCGCTTCTGTCCTCCCCCAAATCTCCCTTCTTTCTGTTCTCCTCCTCGTCACTTTCCCTTCTTACTTCCACCTCCCTTTTTCCATTCCCTCTCATCATATTTCTCAGTTCCTCTTCATTGCACTTTTCCCCTTCCTCCCTTATCCCACCTTCAGTTCCCCTGCACCCCCAGCACTACATTTATTCCAATTTCCTAACAATATGGAAACTGTTTATATTAACTTGACATAAAATCCTGCTGCCTCAGGGCGACGAGGTCCCAGGTTCAATTCCAGCTCTGGGTCACTGTCCGTGTGTAGTTTGCACATTCTCCCCGTTTTTCAGGGTTTCGCCCCCACAACCCAAAGATGTGCAGGGTAGGTGGATTGGCCACGCTATAATTGCCCCTTAATTGGAAAAAATGAATTGGGTACTATAAATATATATTTTTAAAACTTGACACATAATAATGGGCGGGATTCTCCGGTCTCCTACGCCGAAATCGCGTTCAGCGATCAGCCGGAAAATCCCCGTTTGAGCCGAAACCGGGGGCGCCGCCGCTTTTGCAATGGTCCGCCGCTTGAAAACGGCGTACTCACAGAGTATGACGTACGCCATTGGGACGGCCTCAGGACGTCACCTGAGGCCCTCCCCCGATGCTCCGCCCCCGATGGGCCTAGTTCCCGATGGCATGAAACACTTATCCTATTTATTTTTGTTAATCCGGCCTGGCGGCTGCGGACTAAGTCCAGCGCTGCCACAGTCGGTGGGAGCCGTACCACGGGCAGGGCTTTGGAGGGGGCTTGGGGGGCACTAGTGGGGGGTAGTCCAGGGGAGGCAAGCCTGGTCAATGGGGGGCAGTTTTTGGCAGGCTGAGTCCATTCGCGGCCTGCGCCATGAAGCACGGCCGTATCCATAGGTAAAGCTGGAGGCTTTACACTGCGTGCCTGCTGCGCCCCCCCCCCCCCCCCCACCAGATGGAGCATCGGTGCAGGTTTTGCGCTGTTTTATCGGGCGTAAAACACCACTATTCTCACGCCGGCATCAGCAGTTAGTCTTCAAATCGGAGAATCCAGCCCAATGTCTTTCTCCAGCTAAGGTACTCTACTTCCATCTTTGGTAGGAGTGTGCCATCCTTGTGTGGCCATTTCCATCATAAAAATAAGCATTGGGATTTATAACAGAGACATTAAGTAAATGATGTGCTTTCATTCTCTTGTGTTGACTTAGTGGATAGCATCAAGGCACCAACGACAATGAACGAATTGGTTAACACAAAAATATGTAGGTCCATTTATTAGGATGTTGAGAGCTTGTACACATGTTTGAGTTGTTAGCTTGCTCAGAACAAAGTGTGGGATTTTCCGTCCCTTCCCGCAGGCAGGAACCTCTGGTCCCGCCAATGTCTACCCTCGTTGCACCTTCCCCAAGCACAGGTGAGTCATGGAAAACGACGCAGACTTTGACGGGACCGGAATTCCTGGCGGCAGCCGATGGTGAGCTGCCTCCGCCTCAGGAAAACCTGCTGCGGGTGAAGGTTGGAAAATTCCACCCTTAGCCTGAACCACATGCTACATTGCATCATTCCCCCTCTCATGAGGTATGAGGAAACATATGATGGACCATAAGAATTAACATAGAATTTATAACTTTTTTAAAAAGGAACTTCAAAGACACCTGTTTGCACTGTGTCAATTACTCTTGCCCTCGAAAGTTGCTTGGTGTTCAACCCTTTTCTGCAATGTCGCTGGTAATTGTCACATATGTATAAAAATTAACATCACCTATTTACTGTTTTCACTGAATAATGGAGCTATTCACTAGGTTTTCACGACCTCCAAAGTTCCAGTTGAGAAGTATGGAGAATAATTTATTCAGTGCTGCTATTCCCTGAAATACAGCACACTCTTAGTATCACAGAACAACACAACCACGGAGTTGGCATAAGGATCAGCAGAGAAGATCTGCTGATGTGTATTTAAATCTGTCCGTCCATGTATAAATACACTAATTTAATATTGCCAAACTTTGAGCTTATGTTAAGGTTTCAAGTGCTCAATAAACCTTATATTACAATATCATCTTTATCTTGTTTCACTTGTTGACAACCCAATAGTTATTGCCAACAGGGGAAATCAGAATTCTGTATGCTCAAATGTTCTTAATACAAAATAAATGGCTCCCAACCATAAACCTGTTTCTACCTGAGATTTCAACATTTGACTCCAAATAAATGCTGTTAAAATGGGCATTTGGTGAAAAGCACTCTGAGTTCATTATAAACATCACTTTCTTCGTTAAATAATCATCTAAATTTAATCTTTTCTTGGCTGATGGAGCACTAGAGATAAGTTATTCCAATTGGATAGTAATGAAGGACTTATAGTTCTCAGCATGTGTTCTGAGACTGTCATTAGTACAACAAACGGAACATTACATTTACCTCATGAGTTGCAAAAATCTCCCTATTTCTGTGTCACAATCTTTTCTCTTTCTTCTTGTCTGAGTGGCTCTGTGCACTGCAGATAGTAACCACTGCTCACTATTGATACAACTGGTGTTCTAATCTTTCGCGAGACGAATGCACCAAGAAACTTTAAAATCATTCCCACGTGACCACTCAAAACTGACCTCACATCAGAGTAGATGCTTTGCTTCAGCAATTTTTCTGCCGCTGACCAGATTGAGACACTGGCCTCGGCTTTCATCACCGAGGTAGATAGTGGGAGTTGGGAAAATTCCCGATTCAGCCCATCAGCTTTGGGAGGAAGTGCCAGCAACGTCGGGATCTTCATTGCTGGAGTGGGGGAGGTGCGGTGGGAGGGGGGCGTTGCGGCTGGAGTCGGGCCAACCAGCTAACCCAGGAAAGGAGGCGGAGGCACTCACAGGGAATGCCAGGTGCCAAGACGGGCTGTTTAAAAGATCTGCCTGGGTGTTGTGGGACCTCATCCCGGTTAAAACAGAAACACAGAAGGCGGAATTTTCCATTTTGGGACTAGGTTCCATGGCGGGGGTGGGAACGGGCGAATTTCCTACCTCAGCTACTGGTGGGAAGTTATGTCATATCGCGTGGCACTGACCTAATTAATTACGCAGATGCGGGTTTCCCGAAATTTCGATGAGATGATGCACAGCATGTGCTGCAAGAGACGGTGTCGCAACAAAGAGATAGTGCGGCACCTATGCTATTTCCTCATGGACTTGGCACCCTGTGGAGGAGGAAGAGGACACCAGCTCCCGGTGGACTTGAAGGTCACCACTGCCCTGAACATCTGTGTATCCGGATCATTCCAGGGCACGAGGACGTACTTGTGTGGCATTTTCCAAGCTACATCCCACAAGTGCATCTGTCCAGTCACGAATGCCCTGTATGCCGGGCAAATGACTATATCAACTTTGAGCTGGACCAAGCCCATCAAGATGCCTGGGCTGCAGGATCCTCCGCCATCGCTGATATTGCCCAGGTCCAGGGGGTAATTGATGACATGCAAGTCACCCTGCATGCACTGGAACATCAGGGAGTGTCCTTCATTAACAGGAAGGGCTTCCACTCCATGAATGTTCAACTCATGTGCGACCACCACCTCCAGATCATGCACGTTCCCAGGGAACATGCATGATGGCTGCACCCTGGGAAACTCGGATCGCCCCAGCGTCTTCGAAGACCACCCCAGGAAAACAGGTTGGCTCTTGGGGATAAAGGGTATCCATTGAGGTCCTGGCTGATGACACCAGTGTGGAGGTCAGAGATCGAGGCAGAAACCCGATAATACCAGGCACGTTTGACACCTCCTCCCCTGTGCCTTCATTGAGCAGTGCATCGGACTGCTCAAAATGCGTTTTCGGTGCCTGGACCGCTCTGGTGGTGCACTGCAGTACATCCCCTCAGAGGGTCTCCCAGAGGTGGTCTCCTTGGTCTCCTCTGAAGCCGTCTCTCGTATGGCATGGGTGGGGGCGATTCTAGATGGCCCAGCCCCAACAGATGGAGATATTGCAAGAGAATGGTCACGACAATAGTGAGAGGGACAGATCAATTTGTCGGACATGAGCAACTCATTTGAGACAGGTCATCTGGATGAAGAAACAGTGGATCCTTACCTTTGAGGCACAGGCCAACCTCGCTGTCATTGGCTGCTGTCTCCCCGGTCAACCCCACGATCCTCATGCCCCGTTTCTCCTGGGGGGTGAGGACGCGGACCTCAGGTACACCACCCTCTGTCTTGGCCTTTTCACATCTATTAGGAGTCAACCTATCTGAGGGGACAAAGGGGGGGTTGTGAGCCACACGTTTGATGGATCAGGATTCTATGGTAGGTGGCATGTATGGGCACTGCACCTGGACATGAAAAGCTTGTGCTGGTGGGTGCTAGGTGGTACTGAGGAACGAGCATGGAGACCAGATATGGGGAGGGTGCGGGGTGTCAGCAGTAATTTGTGGTTAGTGGGGGGGTGGGGTTGGGAATTTGAGGGGTGGCAGGTGGAACTGATGCCAGAAGAGAGGTGGAAACGTACCCGTGAAGGTCGTCGATCTTCTTCTGACCTTGTACGGCGGTTCCCCTGGTCATGCTGCCCGCACTGACCCTCCGACCCCCTTGGGGAAAAAGGATGTCCCGTCTCGCATCCACTGCATCTTGAAGCCTGGCCAGGTCAGCATCGCCAAAGCGAGGGGCAGGTCTGAGCGCTGCCATGCTTTTATGTTGACTGGGAGTGAGTAGTGAGGGAGTGCTTAAAATCAGCTCCCCCTTGTTAGCAACGAGATGCTGAGGTGCGAGTTTAAAGAATCAGACAGCGAGACAGCCAGTGATGGCGAGTTGCTCGTGTGGACTCACTTCCAGCACTAAGTGCTGTTAAATACGGGCCACGATCATGCCAGCGCAGCCGTCGGGTAACCCCTCGCCAATCGTGCCCGAACTGATACTTCAAACTTTTCCTGTTAAATCGCGCCCAGGGTTTGTTTGGAAGTCTGCACTATTTCTTTGTGATTTTACGCTTCACTGAAGTAAATTGTGTGTAAAATCAGCTGGAGATCCACCTTGAACATTTCCCCTTCAGATCAAGTTAAAATCATGGCTTTTATTTTAGGTTACATAATTTGATCTATGCTAAATGGACCTCAGTGGAGTTGACATGCGGCTTTTAAGCTGTCAGGCATTTCTCACATTGGTTAACATTCTGAAAAAGAAACACTTGCAGTTGCCATTTCGCAATTGTACAGCAGCCTCTTCATCGTTACTTTGTTTCATGAATGAACTCACTTCAAAATAATCAGTTCTTTTCTTCAGAATTGCAGAGTATTGAAATAATTTCCTTGTTTGCCCACAGCTCCAGCCACTTAATAAGGTTCACATCACCTCATGGATATCGTACACAGCCGATGACTATCAAACTATTTCTAAAAATAAAAGCAGCTTAGAATTTGAAAAAATCAGTTTACACTGGCAATGTTCATTCGGATTTGGCCGAGAGTGACATCCAAGTTGGATTTGCTTTATAAGTCATAAATATTATACCTGCAAACTTCAATTTGTCACCCTCGTGACATTTGTATAAATCCTGCTACCAACAGAATTTATAGAGGCGTTTAACCATTTGCCGAAATTATGATCTGCTACAGTCAGCTTCTGTGACCCAGACCACCCTGACCCTGTGTTTCACGCCGGCATCAACGGGCCTCTTGGACCAGCGATTCAGTGGACCACAAGGGGCCAGCAGAGCGCCGGAGTGCTCCACGTAGCTCCGGTACCGATACACGGCCCTGCACTGCCGGCGCAGGTATGCGCAAGCGCGCGGCGCCCGTTTCCACGGCGGCGCATGTGCGTGGTGCCCGTTTCCAAGGCGGCGCATGTGCATGGTGGCCGTTTCCACGGCGGCGCATGTGCGTGGTGGCCGTTTCCACGCCGGCGCCGTGCAACATGGCGGAGCCACACAGCGGGCCCGTGTGGGAAGAAGGTAGGCTCCCCCCTGATCGCGCGAGTCCACCGATCGGTAGCCCCCGATCGTGGGCATGGCAGTCGTGGAGGCCCCCCCCCCCGGAGTCTGACCTCCCCGCCCCCCGACCAGGACGGCCACCGGGGCCGCGGGTCCGAGCTCCTGCCGGGTGGTACCATGTGTGAACCACGCCGACGGAACTCAGTGGGAACTCAGCCAGTCGACCGCGGAGAATCGCCGCGGAGGGCTCTTTCAATTGCCCCTGACCGGCGCCGCGTCAACATGCGCACGCAACTGCCGATGATTTTGCGGTCGCCGGAGAATCGCGTCCCGGCGTCGGAGCGGCGTGGCGGGAATTTTAGGTCTCAATGGCGATTCTCCGGCCCGGCGCTGGCTCGGTGAATCCCGGCCAGAATGTCTAAATCACCTAACAAGCACGTGTTTCGGGACTTGTGGGAGGAAACCGGAACAGCCGGAGGAAACCCATGCAGACACGGGGAGAGCTTGCACTGTCAGTGACCCAAACCGGGAATCGAACCCAGGCAATGGTGCTGTGAAGATACAGTGCTAACCACTGTGCTACCATGCCGCCTTTGACTTGATTGATTAAATTGAAGAAACTTGCATGTGCTATATTGATGAACCTAAATTGAGGCATAGCCCAGGCTCTGACTGGAGACCACAAGACAGACCACCTTGCTCGAGGGCTTGTACGCCCAATATTTAGGAATTGATAACCACTCAATGCAAAAGGATTCATTCATGCCATCTTCGGAGAATTTCAATCACAAATAGGACTGAATATTTATAAATAATTCACAAGTGTGAAATGTGATTCAGGAGTATGGAGTAGTCATTTTATTTTCTCTATCTGCAATGTCTGAAGTGAGATGTCTCAATCAAACCAAGCCAACTGCATATCACAGGCAACGATAAAGGACTTATCTGTCGAGGCACAATCCATTTTCAGACAGACACACAGCTGCTGAAAGGAATACATAACCCTTTTGGACTCTTTTCCCAACAATTGCTCTATCTTTTATCAGATGCTGCTCTGTGGAAAACATATTTTCTTCCATAAAATGTTTTGCTGTTTACATAAGGCTGTCTATTTTACTTGGTTGTTTATCACAGAGCTTTCACTGCCTTTCATATTTGATCTGTAATCTCTCAATTGTACATTCATCTTGTGATTAAATATTACTGTGTGCTCACTGTAATATTCCTGGAGTGCTTCAGATCTCAGCATTCATATTTTAGGCAGAATGCTGTGATGGGTGTCAAGCAGCTCTTATGGTTCTTGATATAGAATCGCAGGTCCACTTCATGCTCTTTTGTTTTTGCAGCACTGCATGCAATGTTGTGGATGACTGACAGCGCAGCCATAGTCCATTGATCCATTGCGTGTTCTGTTTTTGCCAGTGCCACGGTCTGATCAAGGATTCCAATGACAGATAGCTGGCACGAGGGAGGGTGAACGCAATCAGCTTCCGTCGTTCGTGGCTCCCCCCCTGTCACTCCTTCGTCCACCCCCGTGAATGTGGCTGCACGGGCGATCGAGGCTTGTGACCCCAAAACATCACCCATCCAGTGTTTAAAATGTTGAACTCTCACCTTTCCCCCGCCGTTGCCACGGAGAAAGCACGCACTGCATAGGCACCGAAAGTTTGGCGTTCGTTATTTCACACTTGCCGTGAATTCCTGGGAATGGACCCCCCGCAAACAGTGGGAATTTATTTTCCTCCTTTACCCAGAGAGTGGGTAGAGTGTGGAATTTGCTACCACAAGAAGCTGTTGAGGCAATTAGCACAGACACGTTTAAAGAGAGACTCGATAAGCACATGAGGGAGAAAGGATTGATGGTATTCGATGAACAGTGTGGGAGAGGCTGCTGTGGAGCATCAACACTGGTGTTGACCTATTGGGCCAAATGACGTTATTATACGGTGTAAGCACTTTGTAAGATCAGCAGGAGGGCGGTGGAGGCTGCCAAGGCAAACAGTCTAGCAACACTGGGCTGAGATAGCTGAGCCGATTAATGCACAAAGAATCACACTGAGAACCTGGCATCAGTGTTAATTTGACCAGAACTGCTATGTTAAGATTCGAGTCTTAATACTCACCCAGCCTGGCATCACCTCACTTACCACATGCAAGCCTTCGCTCTGCAGCTTTCCCTCACTTTTCCTTAAGCAAACTGTCCCTGGACCTCCTCCGGAAGCAACTTGCCTATTTTGCGTAATGTTGCTGCCCTCACAATAACCTCCATCATTACCCTGCAGAGTTTCTTTTCCCAAACTCCATCCAAACCACCCTTCCTGGACAGAGACATCTCCACAACCCCACAGCAGAGCACCAGTCAGCTCAATCTCTTTCTTCTTGCAGGGCAAGCTCCCCACACACAATAAAACGGAGAATACTCAAACTGAGAAAGGTGACCGTCGACCCAAGTGGTCCCACACAGGCGGAGTGTCATTGGGTGTAATGGACAGAGGGTGGACCAGGAGTTCGACAGGTGACAACATTGAAAGAAATGTCATGCATGGAGTTGGGTCATTTTATCCTCTTCTGTCTCCCTCAATCACACACTTGATCAGCGAACTATCTTCTTTTTTCTTTAGCCGGTCCAATCAGAGGCCAGTTTCTCTGATCACTTTTTACAATTTTTAATGGTCAGACCCATGAAGGAACCCCCCCCCCCCCATCCCCACCCCCCGCCCCCATGCCACAACCCCACGGAACCCAGTTTGGGTAGCACTATCCTAGAATCTTGCGATTGTTGGTCACACGGAGGTGGACGCGATATGCGCTTCCAGCCGTGATTGACCCACGCAAATGGCATTTCATGCTGGTTTGCCAATAAACTTGCAAGCGGTGTGAAAGACATGCTGCAAAAGGCTCAGTGCTGCCAATGGGGGTGGTGGGGTGGGGTGGTGGTGCGAGAGGAGGGTGGGCGGCGAGCGAAGTGAGGGTGGCCATTTCCAGCAGGCACCCTGAGGCATGGCAGGTGGTGTGGAGATTGTCTCAGGGAGCTGCAATGCTGTATGAATGAAATGAGCTTGAACAGGTCAAGTAAATTCACCAAACATTGCCTCCTTCGTGGGCTAGTTTGCCCACCGGATTGTCGGCGGGCACATTTGAGACTCCCGCGCACGCCCGCCGACCCTAATGACGTGCACGAGGATGGTGACGTCAGGACGAACGCTCAGCGCCTTCTTCTCAATTTGACTTACTTCCGTCACTTCCGGGTCGGGCACGCACCTGCGCGATCAAGATAAACCTCTGGCCCATGACTCAATGTTTCAGTGGACGTCAAGTACCAGAAGAACCCCAGAACAACAGCAACCGGTTGTTTCATTTTTCCTGAACTGGTTATGTAAAATCTTTCAGCTGCTCCATGAACCTCCATCACAGAATTCTGCTGGAAAAAACCGCACACTTGCAACATTTTTAAACCAACCGGGTTGCTTGTTTTCTTTAACGTGATTAAGTTTGGAATGTCGTTAATAAGCGGCGAGGTGTTCAGCGTTTGTAACTGAAGTCGCTCTGGCAACTTCTAAAAAGGAGGTGATTAACTGTCAATTTTTCTGTTAACATTAGCAAGCTGGTGTTGTCAGCATTAAAAGTAACACATGGTTTGGCTAATACAAGTACAGAAGAATCTGGAAATCTGTTTGTTAATGCAAGAGCAAAAGTTCTGATGAGCAAATGGCAATCCCAAGCGCACTCTTGCTTACAGTGAGAGCAGCTCAACAACCTTCCCCAAGGTAGCCTCTTAATTGGCCGCCCCGCCATGCTCAACGTATTATTAAAGACAGCAGGCAAGCACCCGAGGCTGGGAAGCCCAATCAGGAGGCCAGTAGCACCAAAAACTCAACCGCCACACCAGAAGAGATAGCCGTTGTTAAGGAATGCCCTGGGGACGGCAAGGATCTTGCAATCGGGAGTCGCACTCAAGATTTGTGGACCTAAAATAAAAATCATGAGGTGGAAAGCTTTTAGGCTCCTCAGAGCTGAAGGAACATCCCTCGGGGTGAACCATTTGGAACTAGGGTGTGACCTTTCTTGCCCATGCCAACCAACCCCCGCCCCCCCCCCCCCTCCCCCTTTGTGGCATATGGGGCCTTTGGTTCAGGGGGACCCGCAGCCTGCTGCAGAGAGGCCTCCTCCACTGAGCTGGTGGCCTTGGTGTGCAGCAGGAAGGAGTCGCTTGGTTGCAAGGTCAACAAGGTCGCAAAATCACTCCACATGGGGCCATAGCATCATCATCAGCTGCCCGCCTGTGTAGTGTGGACAGCTAATCCTAGTGCCAGTCCACTGCAGGAAAGGTTCCCAGGCAGATTCCCACTAATGTTTTGCCCACCTTGCCTCTGAACCCACCACCACCGGTCCAGGAAAATTCAGTCTTTTAACTCCGATTCTTTCTCTCGTCACGCTGTGTAGTTCCATCATTTAATTTTTTTTAATTACACAAATTGGCTGTCTGTTCTGGAGTTCTGCCTCTTATCAATTTTGGTGCTTTAATCTTGGCTTGATTTAGAAGTTGGAAAGGAAGGCACTATATAGGAATAGTAATAAAGTAATATCACTTTAAGCAACATCTTAGTTAAGCCAGTTCGTATCCAAGATTATGAAACTTAAAAGCACTATAGGCATCCAAGAGTATTTTGTGAAAATTGATCAGTGGTTAATTTGTCTGAAACTGTTGTTATTGATAGGGATAGCTGAAATCAAAATAACTTAATCACTGATATAAATTAATATATGCAAATTCATCTGATATTGTAAGAAATATGTCATTATTAATAAACCATTCCTAACATCAATGCATGTTAATAACTTTACTATATTAATTAGCATTAATGACAGGAGTTAATATACTAAGAGAGATTGGAAAGTTGGAATCTATCTGTCACATGCAATAAATAATGTAATTATTCCAAGAATCTAATCCCATTAATTACTTAGAACAGGTTTTATTCACCACTCAATACTCCTCTCTCTCCAGCATCAGAGTATGGTACACTATCTCTTATTGGGGATCATGCACCACCATCCCTAAGACCATAATGTTTCCATATGTTCTATAGACTTAATAGAGGCATACAAAATGATCAGGGGGTTAGATAGGGTGGACAGTGAGAGCCTTCTCCCGCGGATGGAAATGGCTAGCACGAGGGGACATAGCTTTAAACTGAGGGGTAATAGATATAGGACAGAGGTCAGAGGTAGGTTCTTTACGCAAAGAGTGGTGAGGCCGTGGAATGCCCTACCTGCAACAGTAGTGAACTCGCCAACATTGAGGACATTTAAAAGTTTATTGGATAAGCATATGGATGATAATGACATAGTGTAGATTAGATGGCTTTTGTTTCGGTGCAACATCGTGGGCCGAAGGGCCTGTACTGCGCTGTATCGTTCTATGTCTATGTTCTATAAGAGCTATTTGGCCCATTGAGTCTGCTCAGCCATTCAATGAGATCATGACTAATGTGATATGATAATCCTCACCTCCAGTTTCCTGCCTTATCCGCAGGACACTTGATTCCCTTACAGATTAAAAAACTGTCTATCTCAGCAATGAACATACTTACCAACCCAGTTTGTACAGCTCTCTGTGGTAAAGAATTCTGCAGATTTACGACCCTCTGAGAGAGGAAGTCTTTCCTCATTTCTGTCTTAAATTGGTGACCCCTTTAAGCTGACATGATGCTCTCTGGTCTTAGACTCTCCCACAAGAGGAAACAACCTCTCAGCATCTACCCTGTCAAGCCCCCTAAAAATATATGCCTCAATAAGGTTGCCTCTCATTCTTCTAAACTCCAATGAGGACAGGCCCAACCTACTCAACTTCTCCTCATAAGAAAATATCTCCATACCAGAAATCAAATGAGTGAACCTCCTCTGGACTGCTTCCAATGCCAGTGTATCTGTTCACAGTATTCCAGCTGTGATCTACCTAGTGCAAGGTTCCTCTATATTTGTACTCTATTTCCTTTGGCCGACATTCCATTTGCCTTCCTTATAACCTGCTGAACTTGCATGCTAGCTTTTTGTGATTTATGCATGAGGGCTCCTAAATCCCTCTATGCTGCAGCTTTCGACAATCGTTTCCGTTTAAATAAACAACAGCTCTTTTATTCTTCCTACAAAAAAACATCCTTTTTTCTTGGGGCCCATTCCGTCGCTTCCTTAATATATAACAATATAGATCTAGCTCCAAATGTCAAATCTTCCCTGACACACTATCTCGCTGACCTATCTGTTTTTATGTAAATCAATTAATATTTCAATCTGATTCTTATTAAGCTTGGGAACTTCAAAAGAACTCTTTTGCATCAAGTCTTCTTAATGCCGAAAATTAGTATTGGTCCAGTCAGACTTAATGTCAGTATGTATTCTGTTGCCTTCTGTGTATTTCGTATTTGCTGAATAAATTAAGCTTAGCACTAAAATCAGATGAGGAATGTGTGTGTCGATGTTATCTGGCTGTGCAAATGTTCTGGTCTCACGTCGTTGGGACAGCTGGTTTTAACTTTATTTCCACACAAGTCTCTCTCTTTCCATGTGTCTCTGCAACTGTTTTTTTTCCCCTGTTTCTAACTCTCTTAATCATTTGTTCTTTAACTTTTCTTTGTTCATATTTTATTTATTTTCTGTAGGCTCCCTAATAAAGACACTAGGATGGCACGGTGATACAGTAGTTAGCACTGCTGCCTCGCAGCATCAGGGACCCGGGTTCCATCCCAACCTTGGGTGACTGTCTGCGCGGAGTCTACACATTCTCCCTTGTCTGTGCGGGGTTTCCTCCAGGTGCTCTGGTTACCTCCCACAGTCCAAAGATGTGTAGGTTAGGTGGATTGACCATGTTAAATTGCCCCTTAGCATCCAAAAGGTGAGGCGAGGTTAGGGGGATAGGGTTGGGATATGAGCCTGGGTGGGGTACCCTTTTGGAGAGTTGCTGCAGTCTCAATGGGCCGAATGGCCACTTTCTGCACTGTAGAGATTCTATGATTCAATGACTCTCATTTACATATGTTGCTATCTCAGTGCCTGCTGCAGATCTGTGCTGCAGATGCCTGAGAATCAGCCTTCAGTGATATCAGCAACCCAAGCAGCGATCTCAAATAGGCCTTCATGCCATAAAACTGGATCTCGTTGCCCCCTCGTTACAATGCCGTGGACCAATTTCCCAAAATTAATTTTTGTGCGGCCTTTTTTAAAATTAATTGAAAGCACCCGATTCATATTTTTCCAATTGAGCGGCAATTTAGATTGGACAACCCATCGACCCCGCACACTTTTGGGTTGTGGGGTTGAGACCCACGTAGACATGGGGAGAATGTGCAAACTCCACACGGATAGCGACCCAGGGCCAGGATCGAACCCGGGTCCTCGGTGCCGTGAGGCAGCAGTGCTAACCACTGTGCCATTGTGCCGCCCCTTTTTGTGTGGTCTTCTGCATTCACTTGTAGATCATTAGTGCATGAAGTTCTTGGAAAAATTTGCAAAGAATTGTGATGAGGCATGCCAATCTTCTGATTAACTCATATCACATCGGAAAATTGACAGAATATTGTTTCTAATGCAGAAACAAATGAATTTCAATTACATAGCAAAGGTTAAATCATTCACTCAGAAAGAAATGTTAAATGTCTTCACTTGCTCACTGTGCTACGCAATCAAAGATGGGGGCCGCGATTCTCCGAGCTTCGCCGCCGAAATCGCGCTCGGCGCGGGGCCGGAGAATGGGCATCAGGCCCATGATTGTGTCCGCCAATTGCGTGCACCCGGTTCGACGCGGCGCCGGTCGGGGGCCATTGAATGAGGCCCCCACAGGCGATTCTTTGCCGACAACTGGCCGAGTTCCCGCCGGCAAGGTTCACTCATGATTCTACCCGGCGGGAGCTCGGAGTGGCGGCTGCGGACTCAGTCCGTGGCCGCTCTGGTGGGGGTTTCCGTCACCGGGGGGCCCTCCAGGATGGCCAGGCTCGCAATCGGGGGCCACCGATCGGCAGACGCACGCGATCTCGGGGGGGGGGGGCCTATATTGTCGGGCCGGCCCGCGGTGTGGGTCCGCCATGTTGCACGGGGCCATCGCCTCAGTCGCCCCCTGCAAAACGGAGAATCACCCTGCACTTTCTGCAGGAAAGTCCAGAATGATTTGCGCCTGTTTTCTCACGAACGTGGGGACATAGCCCCATTATCAGAGAATTCCGCCTGGGGAAAGAAAAGTCACCAATGTGTAGTTCTGATATCATAGATTTTCTAAGACGCTCATCTTCTTTTTAAATGGACATAAGAAGTCTTAAAGATGGCTGCCAGAGGCCACCAGAACATTTATAACTACAATATGGTTAAGATTGTAGAAGGCTCCAAATGTATTGGAAGTAGACATATTCAGACATGTGGAGACATTTTAATTTCAATGTGCCTTACAAGGGAGATCACAAAGATGTGCAGGGTAGGTAGATTGGCCATGCTAAATTTCTCCTTAGGGTAGGTTTGTAGGAATAGGGCAGGGGATTGGACCTAGTTGGGTGGTCTTTCGAAGGGGAGGTGCAGACTTGATGGGCTGAATGGACTCCTTCTGCACTCTCGGGACCCTATGATTCTACGGGTAAACTGAAACTCATTGAAAATGGCTTCCCTGGAGGTGGTGAATAATCCTGTCCTATTTCCCCATGCCTCGTAGGTGGAACCATTCAAGTTAATGGCTGAGACATTAAAAAGGTTAATTACCTCAGCTAAAAAAGACAATAGATGGGACGCTGTCCAAGACCGGGAGCCTAACCCAATACCTGATGTGGATACTTTGTGTTTTTGAATAAAGGAGGTTGTAAGACATGATTTAGTCCAGCAATGTGAGAGACAAATAGTAGCCCTCAGCCTTCAACTGAAACAGGCATGAGTCACTTGTGAGAGCTGGAGTTCCCTCCCATGGAAGTTACAGAGTAAGTCATTCAGAAAAGCCAACCATGAGAATAAAGCAGGTAATCTTCCAATATTGGGTTCTGCAGTCTCCAGTTAAGAAAGGAGCCTCGAGTCTCTCCCAACATCTGCTCCACCTATTGAGTTCGCCTGTGAAGGAAAACTCTGACTCTTTAACTTCACAAGCCATTACGACTGCTAACTCAACCTTAGGTTTCAACCTCTTTAGTTGGAAAGACGGAATTCAAGAAATTAACCAACAATGGTATCTCACAGAGACTTTTTGTCTCACAGGACTTCTTTCCTTTGTATGCATTTTAATATTTGTATCTGTATTTGAGCTAATAATTTTATCACTTTTACTGAAAAAGAGACATGTCAAAGCTCTTCATCTTGAACTCATCAGAAAATTTCACAAGAATACCAAAATAGGGGGAAACAACAATTTTACTCTGTGAGACGAAAGTGCAGATAGGTTGGCAAATGGACTCTGATTGATGGAAGCATTTCCATGGAGAATGCACCAGTTGATGGTGATCAACAGTTAACTGCCAAGCATTTTTGTATCAGGCAGCTTGCCCCTGATTGATCAAGGCATTGCCCTGAGCAATGAACCAACAAATGGCTAAACTTACTTTGTTGAGATGGAACTGGTGCAATGAGTGTTACTCCTGTCTGCAAAGAACAGAGCCCTGTATATTAATATATGTAGCTTCCAGTAAATGCTGTCAGTCATCATTAACTGGGGAATTTTCCATGGCATCACCTCTCCCAATCAGAATCCACTTGCCAACCAATCAGCACTCTCGTCTCCGACAGTACAAATTGTTATTTTCCCTTTTATTTTGGCATTCTTGTGAAGTGTCCTGATGAATGCCAGACAAAAAACTTTGATATGTCTCTTTTTCAACAATAATCAAGGTCGGTACTGCCAAATGAGTATTTACCACTTAAGTATCTTTGAGCAGTAATTCGGTGATAAACTAACCTCTATCTTGATTAAGACTAAAACTTTGCTACCATTTATTTTTAACTTGAATCGCTTGCAAATAAAAAGGGAGCCCTCTGACCCCAGCCGCCCCAACAGCTGCATGGGCGTGCTCCAGCACAACCAGTGCCATATTTGTGGCTGGGATGAGGGTGTGTGGGGAATGTAATGTTCTGCAGCTTGTCAGCGTCCCGAGTGTCAATCACAGACCTGGCGAATCCCGCACCATTTTACAGTGGAATTGATTGTGTTCCACGCGGCAACGGTGCTAGTCCTTCAATGGTAGCGGAATCGTTTTTTCTGTCATGAAGGTCCATGAATTCTGTGTTGGCGGCAACACTCAGAAATGTAGAATCCCACCCGAAGTGTTCATGCCGGGCAGGATTTGAGGACTTCCACTACAGCGAAACTGACGCTGCACTTGGACCGATTCAGCAACCGTGGAGGGGCTAGCACCGGTGCCACAGGAAACACAATTGATTCCAATGAGGTACAGTGTCCGATTTGCCAGGTCCGTGATTAACACTCAGGAGAATGACGAACTGCATCCATATCTACACACTTCACTCCCCACACACACCATCCCAGTCAACAAGGTGGCACTGGTTGTGCTGGATTGCATTCATCCCGCTGATGGGTTGGCTGGAGCCAGAGAGCATCTGGGGTGTGCCCTGGGGGGACACCCATATGCCCTGTGGCCCTAAGTTCACATTGGGTAGTCAACGGCGTGCACAGCTGCATGGATGCCTTGCAGGCCACGGCAATGGTGCTATGTTCCCGTCCACCCCGACCCCACAGCCCATCTCCTGACCAACCCTCCGCTACTCTCCCCGGCCAGCGACTGTTCGCAAACTGTGGCGATGTTGGCCACTCTCTCCCCCCCCACCCCCCCTGCCCCCCGCCAACCCTCATCAGCCATGGCGCCTGTTTCATGATTTCTAAAAGCATGAGTGAACTTCGCTGTGGGGAATTCACCCCAGTGGTGGCGGAGCATCGTGGAGACCCCGTATAATGCCGGTCAATCCCGCTAATGATATGCAAGCGGAGTTTACTGTACGTGCGTTCTTGAATGCATTGGCGCCATCATCGAGGCACCGTACAATTGTGATTTGGCTTGAAACCGGCACCCACCACGATTTCGGCGTCAAAACCGATTTTCCGCCCAATCGCGTTTCCCGATTCCAGCGTCAGCCGTGAATCCCGGCCATGAAGTTTCAAGTTTCGAGGCTGCAGGAATTAAAATACTACAAAAGGTTTATGCTAATTTCTTTATTACTACAATGTGTTTCAACCGATCATGAGCATGTTATTAATTTTTTACATCAAAGTCTATTTCATTTGGTCGGCAGAGAAGCAATTGGTCACACGGCTGTCTTAAACATTAATTAAGCTAATGTTAGTCATTCAGAGGATGTGATGCAGATCCGCATGTTGAACAGATCACACTCAATTGTTATCTTTCATCTGTTTGATAATCTTTTGCATATATCTCACCAAGTGTTGGCAGCATGCCCAAATTCGATATCTCAGGCTATTGAGGAATTGATGTGATGGTTTTCCCTTATAATGTTGACTCCTGATTGAGAGGTTTCAGCTCTTGGATCTCTGATTTGTCTTTGAGAACAGTATGGCTGTCGTCAGCTTGGAGTGGGGAGGGATTCTTTATCTTTGGTCCATTGCTGGCCTTGGTGGATGTGAACAGAAGGTACGTGCCCTCTTCCTACCCTTAATCCATATGTATTATATAGATATAGGTGAGTATTTTTTTCACTTTAGAGTAAATATTTTAATTAATTAATTCAACAGCAAGCATTTGTGAGTTTTAAAGTAAAGAAGGTTTTTTTTCTCATACTTGAATTAACACAACGGCACACATTTAGCCTCATGCATACACACACAAAGTTTGAATACAGTTAAACATGGCGCACTTTTACAATTTACAGTAAATTTAGTCTCTGATTTATGACTTCCAGTCGACCATGTGGCAGGCCTATGGTTCTTTAATAGATGTAATGATTGAGCTCAGTTGGCTAGACAGCTAGTTTGTGATGCAGAGCAAGATCAACAGGACGGGTTCAATTCCTGTACTAGCTGAGGTTGTTCATGAAGGCCTCATCCCTCACCTGAGGTGTGGTGATCTTCCGGTTAAATCACCACCAATCAACTCTACCCCTCAAAGGGGAAAGAAATTTATGGCCATCTGGGACTATGGTGACTTTAGTTACTTACGTTACAATGCATGGTATAGGACTTCTTTGGCCCACTCCATCCACAACTTATTCTTGATGGCATGTATTCGGCTGGGTTCCCTGCCGTCGAGATGCTCCGTTGTGCCGGCAGCCCAGGGGTTTCCCGATGGCGTGGGGCTGCCCCACAATGGGAAACCCCAGTGACAAGCCGCCGAAACGGAGTTCCTGCCGACGTGCTGAACCAGAAATCTAGTGCGGCACAATGGAGAATCCAACCCATTGTTTTACAAACTTCGGCTTTGAGCAATAATTATTCTTTTAATTTTTTCCTTTGATGTGCAATGATTAAATATAGGCCGGAGTTCTCTGGTTATTGGAATTCTCTCTTCCCAACAGTAGCGCACCCCCTAGTGCGGGTTTCCTGGGGGCGTGGGTGACTTCAATGGAAAATCCGATTGATAAATAGTGGGAGTGGAGAATCCCACTGCCAGAGAGCGGCGCACTGAGAAGAAAAAGCAGCTGGGGGAATGGAGAATCCCTCCCATAATAAATGCTTGGCATTTCCGCTCAAGAATTGTGCATAGTTCTTGATCATTCTCTCAAACCAGTCTTTGTGCTGGTGTTCTGAATATGGCGGTCAATATGGTCGCCCTCCTTAACCCTAATTACGTTTGCTTTAGAGTCGCCAGGTATCTTTCGATACCACCACAAGGTTCAAACCTGAATACCGATCAAAGAGCTGATACACCAGTAGGTTAGTTCAAAGTCAATACTATTTATTTACACATACAGTAACATCTCCTCATGCACAAAATACGACAAACTAAACCATCTCTAATGCTAACGCCTATACTTAGCTTTGGGTGCCCACTCAGTCAGAGGAACAATGGCCGTTGTTCGGGTCTGAGGCTGTTGGGTTCGAAGTGGTACAGGAGAACAGCTAAGGTTGTCCGTCTTGTAGCGAGCGTTGACCTTGGACTAACTTGCTTCTGGTGCAGCTGGTGAAAGGGTCTCTCTGCTTTGAGAGCCAATTCCAAAAGAGCGATTCTCTCTCGGGTCCTTCTTCTTATACCCAAAGGGGCTTCGCCCGCTTTTGGGCGGGCCTTGAACTTGGCCCCAATTAATTGGGCCATATCTTGATCACTGGTATTGATCTTGACCAATAAAGGGGTGGGTGCCCTGATGGCTGGGCGGGTCCAATGTGGCCTTTGGCCTTGCTTTGTTTGCGCTTTCGGTTTGGGGAACTGGCGCCGGGATGTCTGGAGCTGGATCTGTTGCTTCAGTGTCTTTCCTTTGCTCCCGGAGATGGGCCATTAATATGTTAATTGACCTACAGTTTCAGTCCCATCTGGGAGCTGTCTCTTCAATATGCATACAGGCTCTGTGCCTGCTTGCTTTCCTAACATTGTCCATAGTTCCCTTCATTCATTGCGGGCATCCATTTTGTATTCTGGAAGTGGCCATCCCAGATGGCTACACTCCCTCCTTCCGTGAAGCGTGAAGGATCAAATTACTGCATCTTCTTCATTCTCCTCCTAAGTCGGGCACCCATAAACAAGGACAGGCCCTACACTACTCTGTCCTATGAATTGGAATGTTTACCTAAATTACTTTCTGTACACACATCATTATAAAATTCTATGGGGCGCTTTGACATTCAGGCATGCATTACAAAATTTTTAAAAACTGGAACCTCTAACTGTCCTTAACTAAACAATCCTTAATCAATCAAAAGAATTTACAATATTTTAAACTATACAATAGCAGCAACACAGTTTCTCTGGCTTGGCAGTCGAGCACAGAGTTTGACATTTCTTTTATTAGAACAACAACACACAAGAAAACTGATGTACTTTAATTCACTTAAAGGGGTCGGGGGGGGGTTTGTTGAAGTCCGAAAATAGGGGATCTGAATGTGTATATCAGCGTGCGGGAGGCTTTCGTAGGGTCTGAACGACACTGCAGAGTATCACAATTACTAGCAGTGCTTCCACAACGTAGGACAGGGAATATCAAGTTATGAACTTGTCACACCAGGACGGTGTATCGGTAACTATCTCGGGGTACAGTGTATGGAAGGGGTGGGAAACATTCACGGCCTGTGTGGTAGTGGTCAGGGGGGTAGCGCCCATGCGCAACTGGAGAGATCCCACTAAGATCCAACTGTAAAGAATGATGGTTGTCTTCATCTTTCCTTCTTTCTTTCTTCCTCTTGAGGCTTCTGTGGTTCCGGAGTTCTATGGACACAAGCATAATTTCTGTTATTATCTTGTTTAAGATCTCGTATGTCTGTCTGTCTGTCCTTTATTGCCAATTACCCCTTATAATTGGTCACCATCTGTGACTCCTTCATTTCTTTTTTTAACCAAATATTTGGGACAAGACATTCAAACAAAATACATGAATACCGCAACCGGTAATTCATTTCCTGTTTAGAACTGTGGAGGAGCCATCCACATAGATTCTAATGGGTGCGCATGTGTCTGTGGGCTGGGGTCTCTGGGGTGTAGTACCTGCTTTCAGGGGAGCTGACTTCGGTACAAAGGGTCGTGAATTGTGCTTAGTGGAGATGATTTCACACTCATGTGGGGTGCCTGCATTTTGTAAATTATCAGCGAGGAAAGTGTGGGTTTTTGTCCTCTTAACTGTTATGTCCCGTTCCTGTAAGAGAAGGGTCCAATGGGCTCCGTGGATCTGGCTGACTGTGCCATCCTTAAGTCTACCATCAAGTTGGAGCTGTGTTGGGGTGTGTTCAGTTAGAATGATGATGGGGTTGAGTCCTGTAATGTAGGCAAAGTATTGTACTGCCCAAAAAGCTGTGAGCAGGTGCCTTTCGCAGGCAGAAAATCCTTGCTCGGCTGGATCTAATACACGCGAGGCGAATGCCACGGGGCCTAATCAATCATGTCATTCCTGGAGGGTTCCCGAAAGGGTTCGGTCGGTAGTTACAACTTTGATTGCGTACGGGGAAAGTGGATCTGGGACCTGTAATGCGGGGGCTGTGCTGAGGGCTCTTTTTAAAGCATCCACGGCATCCGTGTGCTGTGGAAGCCATTCCCAAGGTGCCTGTTTCTTGAGAAGTTCGGATAGGGGCGCTGCTTTTCTGGCGAAACCGTCGATATGGTTTCTGCAGTAGCCAACCAGTCATAGAAATGACTGGAGGGCTGTGACGTTACGGGGCAGGGGTAATTTGACGATCGAGTCAATCCATTTCTGCTCGATTTCGCGTTTGCCAGTGTGATTACTGTTCCTAAGTGAATCACTTTTCCCTGTAAAATCTGGGCCTTCTTGGGGTTTACTTTACAGCCAATTTGTAGGAGTCCTAATAGTTCGGCGAGAAGCGAAATGTGCTTTCCCTTTGTGTCCGTCTGTAGTAGCAGATCATCTACATATTGGACCAGACAATCGGGTCGTGAAAAGTTTGCTAATCCATTTACCAGCTGTCGGTGGAAAATGGAGGGGGAGTTGTGGAAGCCTTGTGGAAGGCACGTCCACGTATATTGCTGTCCCTGGAATGTGAATGCGAATTTATATTGGCACGCTTTATCCAATGGAATGGACCAAAAGCCGTTGCTAATGTCCAAAACCGGAAACAAATTTGACTGTAGTCCCTGTTTGAGCATGGTCTCGGGATTCGTGGCTACGGTGAGGGCTGCTACTGGGGTTACTTTGTTCAGTTCCCGGTAATCAATGGTCAGTCGCCATGATCCATCGGGTTTCCTGACGCGCTAAATTGGTGCGTTATTCGTGGAGGCTACTGACCGGAGTACGCCTTGATCAAGCAGATTCTGTATAACTTTTGAGATTTCTCCCTCTGCTTCTTGGGTAAAACCGTACTACTTTTGGGGTCTGGCGTCGGGCCCTGTAATATTCACCAAGCAGCGGTCTTGCCACAGTCGTGCTTGTGCTGTGCAAATGCTGCTGGTGTCGCTGCAGGACTTCCCTAACTTGTTTGTTCTGACTAATGGCTCAAGTGTCAAACCAGAAGTCTCCTACTGCGCTGATCCTATTTTCATACTCTCCAACTGTGAGTGTGGTGGGGGCTCGTGCTGCCTTTGCCATTCTCCACACACATTTATTCACTGGATTGAATGACAGGTTGTGGGAGCTCATAAAGTCAATGCCTAAAATGTGTTCGGCTGTCTGGGGTAGATCGGCCAGAACTACGGGGTGTTTTGTTTTAATGCTCCCTATCTGAATCGCTACAGGGGCTGTGATGTGTCCCTGCTGTAAATGCCCTGTAAAACCGTTGAGTGTAATGGTGTCCGTGGTGGGCCACATGTCTCGCTGAAACATCGTGGAGGAATTGAGCATGGTGTGGGACCCTCCTGTGTCCCAAAGGAATTCTACGGGATGTGACCGGACTGTGCCTGCCACAGTCTACGGTCTACCGGACTTGTCCCAAAGGGAGTCGCAGACCCAAGTTGGGGAGCCCGAACACCGTTAGTCGGTGCCGTTCATATCTGCGCTGTCCGCACGGGAGCTAATACTATGGATTGGCTTTGCCCTATTATTATTTAGGGTGCCTGTCTGTTGGTTTCTCTGCTGCTTCTGGGGCACAATGCATTCTCGTGCATAGTGTCCTAATTGGCTGCAATTATAACACTCCTGGGATTTGGTTTGGTGTGGGCTGTTCCTTCCCTCATTTACCCATGCGGGATTCTGGTGCGTCCTAACTGGATGCATGTCTGCCTGTTCTTCCTCTGCTTTAACAAATGCTGTTCTTCCTTGGATGGACTGTTTCCAAGCGCGGGACAATCTTTTCAAAACCCATTTCTCGTTGTGGGCCTCGTCTGAGGGGTCGTAATTTGCGCAAGCTCTCTGTCCTGCCTCTGTCGCATGAGAGACTAGGATGCGGGTCCATTTGGCCATATTATCTGGGGACAAATGGGCCCTGGCTAACTCTCCAAACACTGCAGTAAAACGTATCCACACGTGTCCAGCAAACGCTGTGGAGTACTCTGTCTTCTTTTGCCTACACTTGTTTAGGCCTTCTACAGGGTCTCCTTTGTTATAGCCGATCGCATCTAGGATCGCTGTGTGCATTTCTTGGAGTGTGCCTCCTCCTACATTCTGTGGGTCGGGAAGGGCTGCACGACTGAGGGGTTGAGGCTCAAAACTGTGAGCTTCACTTGCTCCTTTTCATCCAGGCTGTACATGGTCGCCTGTTGTTTTACCCTTGCAAAGAACTGGTGGGGGTCCGATGTGGGTAAGAACGGTATTATTTTATCACACGCGTCCCGTAATTGGGTGACGGTTAACGGGGTAGTGTATAGGAAATCTGGGTTTCCTTCCGCTGTGGCCCTGCGCTGTGTGGTTACAGGGTTCATAGGGCAGTCTCGTTTAACTGCTGCCAGTCGGGGCCATTTTCTTGGTCTAACTGTGGTCCAAACATGCTCTGGAACCTATTCTGAACAGAAAGCAGAGATTGCAATTCTGCAATTTGCTTCCGGCACTTTGCGTGATCTACGGAGCTCTGCCTTTGTTCCATCGTGGAAGTGTGGAGCGCTTGTAGGGCTGCTTTGAAATCATTACACTGTTTCTGTAACTGCTCAACTTGTTGTTCTGTTTCCTGTCTTACCAAGACCGTGCGTTGTGTGTCTTTGTAGGCTTTGTCATATTGGGACTGAAAGCTGCTCAAATGGGCAAGACAAGATTGGTATGCCCGCTTGGCATTAGCCATCTCCTTATCCCTCGTCGCTAACTGTTCTCTCAGTTCCCTGTTCTCTCTCTCATATCCACTCACATCTCCTTCACTACTCTTGTCTCTCTCCTCAATCTCTCTACAGAGCGTCCTAACGACCTCCTCTGTGCCTCGCAATTGTGCCAAGCAGGACACGATTGCCATCGGCTTGCGAGCTTTCCCTAAGCTCTTCCTCTGGATCTCTGTCAGGTTCTTCCACCAAGTATGCCCGAAGAGAGCAGTTAGCGGCGAGGGACAAGGAGATGGCTGATGCCAAGCGGGCACACCAATCTTGTCTCGCCCATTTGAGCAGCTTTCAGTCCCAATATGACAAAGCCTACCAAGAGACGCAACGCGCGGTCTTGGTAAGACAGGAGACATCCAAGAGAACAAATCTCTCTCGGGGCCTTCTTCTTATACCCGAAGGGGCTTCGCGCGCTTTTGGGCGGGCCTTGAACTTGGCCTTAATTAATTGGGCAGTATCTTGATCACTGGTATTGATCTTGACCAATAAAGGGGTGGGTGCCCTGATGGCTGGGCGGGTCCTATGTGGCCGTTGGCCTGGCTTTGTTTATGCTTTCGGTTTGGGGAACTGGCGCCGGGATGTCTGGAGCTGTATCGGTTGTTTGAGTGTCTTTCCTTTGTTCCCGGAGGTGGGCCATCAATATGTTAATTGACCTACAGTTTCAGTCCCATCTGGGAGCTGTCCCTTCAATATGCATATAGGCTCTGTGCCTGCTTGCTTTCCTAACATTGTCCATAGTTCCCTTCATTCATTGCGGGCATCCATTTTGTATTCTGGAAGTGGCCATCCCAGATGGCGGCACTAGCAAGTTTCAACTTGGATGATCCGGGTGAATACCTTTGGCCCCAAAGCCCTTCCACACGGGCATGATTGGAGCCTGAGAGGGTCGGATGGGAAGTAAGTTGTGCCTGGAATTGTTCTCTTGAAGTGATGGTGGGGGAGTCCAGGTCTCGGGGTCATAGCTTGAGGATAAGGGGTAAACCTTTTGGGACTGAGATGAGGAGACATTTCTGCACCCAGAGAGTGGTGAATCTGTGGAATTCACTACCACAAAAAGTAGTTGAGTCCAAAACGTTGTGTAATTTCAAGAAGGAATTAGATATAGCTTTTGGGGCTAACGGGATCAAGGGATATGGGGGAAGGCGGGATCAGGGTATTAAACTTGATGCTCAGCCATGATCATAATGAACAAAGAACAAAGAACAAAGAAACGTACAGCACAGGAACAGGCCCTTCGGCCCTCCAAGACTGCGCCGACCATGCTGTCTGTCTAAAGTAAAATCTTCCACAGTGCTAGGGTCCGTATCCCTCTATTCCCATCCTATTCATGGATTTGTCAAGATGCCCCTTATATGTCACTATCGTCCTTGCTTCCACCACCTCCTCCGGCAGTGAGTTCCAGACACCCACTCCCCTCTGTGTAAAAAACTTGCCTCGTACATCTACTCTCAACCTTGCCCCTCACACCTTAAACCTATGCCCCCTAGTAAGTGACCTCTCTACCCTGCGAAAAAGTCTCTGACTATCCATTCTGTCTATGCCCCTCATAATTTTGTAGACCTCTATCTAGTCTCCCCTCAACCTCTGACGTTCCAGTGAGAACAAACCATGTTTATTCAACCTCTCCTCATAGCTAATGCCCTCCATATCAGGCAACATCCTGTTAAATCTCTTCTGCACCCTCTCTAAAGCTTCCACATCCTTCTGGTCGCGTGGCACCCAGAATTGAACACTATACTCCAAGTGTGCCCTAACTAAGGTTCTATACAGCTGCAACATGACTTGCCACTTTTTATACTCAATGCCATGGCCAATGAAGGCAAGCATGCCATATGCCTTCTTGACTACCTTCTCCACCTGTGTTGCCCCTTTCAGTGACCTGTGGACCTGTACACCTAGATCTCTCTGACTGTCAATACGCTTGAGGGTTCCACCGTTCACTGCATATTCCCTACCTGTATTAGACCTTCCAAAATGCATTACCTCACATTTGTCTGGATTAAGTTCCACCTGCTATCACTCCGCCCAAGTCTCCAAATGATCTACATCCTGCTGTATCCTCTCACAGTCCTCATCGCTATCCGCAATTCCACCAACCTTTTTGTCGTCCGCAAACTTACCAATCAGACCAGTTCCATTCTCCTCCAAATCATTCATATATACGACGAACTGCAAAGCCTAGCACTGAAGCCTGCGGAACACCACTAGTCACAGCCCTCCAATCAGAAAAGCACCCTTCCATTGCTACCCTCTGCCTTCTATGACCTAGCCAGTTCTGTATCCACCTTGCCAGCTCACCACTGATCCCGTGAGACTTCACCTTTTGTACCAGTCTGTCATGAGGGACCTTGTCAAAGGCCTTACTGAAGTCCATGTAGACAACATCCACTTCCCTACCTGCATTAATCATCTTTGTGACCTCCTCGAAAAACTCTATCAAGTTAGTGAGACACGACCTCCCCTTCACAAAACCGTGCTGCCTCTCGTGAATACATCCTCTTGTTTCCAAATGGGAGTAGATCCTGTCTTGAAGAATTCTCTCCAGTAATTTCCCTACCACTGAAGTAAGGCTCACCGGCCTGTACTTCCCTGGATTATCCTTGCTACCCTTCTTAAACAAAGGAACAACATTGGGCTATTCCCAAGTCCTCTGGGACATCACCTGAAGACAGTGAGGATCCAAAGATTTCTGTTAAGGCCTCAGCAATTTCCTCTTTTGCCTCCTTCAGTATTCTGAGGTAGATCCAATCATGCCGTGGGGTCTTATCCACCTTAATAATTTTCAAGACGCCCAACACCTCGTCTTTTTGGATCTCAATGTGACCCAGGCTATCTACACACCCTTCTCCAGACTCAACATCCACCAATTCCTTCTCTTTGGTGAATACTGATGCAAAGTACTCATTTAGTACCTCGCCCATTTCCTCTGGCTCCACACATAGATTCCCTCCCTTGTCCTTCAGTGGGCCAACCCTTTCCCTGGCTCCCCTCTTGCTTTTTATGTATGTGTAAAAAGCCTTGGGATTTTCCTTAACCCTGTTTGCCAATGACTTTCGTGACCCCTTTTTGCCCTCCTGACTCCTTGCTTAAGTTCCTTCCTACTTTCCTTATATTCCACACAGGCTTTGTCTGTTCCCAGCCTTCTAGCCCTGACAAATGCCTCCTTTTTCTTTTTGATGAGGCCTGCAATATCTCTCGTCATCCAAGGTTCCCGAAATTTGCCATATTTATCCTTCTTCCTCACAGGAATATGCCGTTCCTGAATTCCTTTCAACTGACATTTGAAAGCCTCCCAAATGTCAGATGTTGATTTACCCTCAAATATCCGCCCCCATCTAGGTTCTTCAGTTCCGGCCTAATATTGTTATAATTAGCCTTACCCCAATTTAACACATTCACCCTAGGACCACTCTTATCCTTGTCCACCAGCACTTTACAACTTACTGAATTGTGGTCACTGTTCCCGAAATGCTCCCCGACTGAAATTTCTACCACCTGGCTGGGCTCATTCCCCAATACCAGGTCCAGTACAGCCCCTTCCCTAGTTGGACTATCTACATCTTGTTTTAAGAAGCCCTCCTGGATGCTCCTTACAAACTCTGCCCCGTCCAAGCCCCGAGCACTAAGTGAGTCCCAGTCAATATTGGGGAAGTTAAAGTCTCCCATCACAACAACCCTCTTGCTTTTACTCCTTTCCAAAATCTGTCTACCTATCTGTTCCTCTATCTCCCGCTGGCTGTTGGGAGGCCTGTAGTAAACCCCCAACATTGTGATTGCACCCCTCTTATTCCTCATCTCTACCCATATAGCCTCGCTGCCCTCTGAGGTATCCTCCCACAGTACAGCTGTGATATTCTCCCTAGCCAGTAGCGCAACTCCTCCACCCCATTTACACCCCCTTTATCCCACCTGAAATATCTAAATCCTGGAACATTCAGCTGCCAATCCTGTCCTTCCCTGAACCGGGTCTCTGTAATGGCAACAACATCATAGTTCCAAGTACTAATCCAAGCTCTGAGTGAATGCAGAGCAGGCTCAAAATGCCAAATGGCTTCCTCCTGCATTATTTTCCAAAGTTTCTGTGTTTCTATGTTAAGTGAATTCCTCCATCATTGCAAACATGAACACGGACAGTCAGTTCCGTCGGTCTGGTCACCGCATGCAAATAATGGGCTTTCGAAGCAGTTCCCCTTTTCACAGCTTTTGTCCACACCCGATCTCAGGAAAGACAGAGAAAAATCTTCAAGAAAACATATTTAAATTGATATCAGCGTGTGGGAGGAACATGCCACAAACCATGCCATGCAGTGGCACATCACCCAAAATTCCGCAACATGGTCAGCTCTCAGGAAGAGTCATGCAGACTTGAAACGTTAGAGTTGATTTCTCAACCCTGTTTTTGGCGAGTGGAAATGGTTGGCAGGGGTGGAAAATCCAATGGGAGTCCCCAAGTAGCTTTTGCACCATCAAGATTTCCTGTTCCGATTGTCCCTGCCCCCACACCCCGCCAATTACTTAATGGGGCTCCCGCCATGGAAGGTTGGGAACCTCATTGCCATACATGTAAATATCATTTGTGGGCTTATCCACTCTATCGTTCCTTCAAGTTTGGTTTCCGCCCCCAATGAGGGGGGGTTTCTGATGGAGAGATCCATGGAGTGCAGTGGTGGGGGGGCGGGGGGGATCCACGTATACATGCGAGGGGCATTCCCATGTTTGGGGGGGCAAACCTTTTTCTTACTTTTATTTTTTAGATCAGGGCGTCCCATTTAACTGGCGCCTTTACCCCTTGAAGGCAGACTTTGCTGGAGCCTGCCCCGCCAGAGTGACGCTGTGAGACCCGCCTTCTTTTGACCAAATGTCAAGAAATATGGTTAAAAAAAACTGGCAGCGGAGCCGGCCGCTACACACCACCTTTCCTGCCTGAGTTGACGCTGAGTAAAAAGAACTGCCAGCCATTAACTCTATTTTCTCTCTCTCGGCATTCTGCCAGACCTGCCGACTTTTTCCAGCATTTTCTATTTTTGTTTCAGATTCCAGCAGCCACAGAATTTTTGCTTTTATTTCAGTCTTTAATTCACTGCCATTTATCTTTCAGCGATGTGTTCCCTTGAAGAAGCACTGCTGTTCTCTCCGACGGGACTTGCCTCTTTGACCCTGGTTAGAAATTGGCCGCATAAATTCTGCTGTGGCGAAGCAATGGAATCGGAAGGAGCGAGAGAGTGAGAGAGCAGATCCCTGGCTGGAGTAATCCTCTTCCTTCGGGCAACTGTTGTCCTTTCTGCCCTGAGACCTGTGGCACTTCCCTGCTGAGTCACCTGAGGACACATAAATCATGAGTACTGGTAACCGCCATTTCGAGGGACTTAGGATAACAACAGATCCTTGAATAAAATGAAAATAGACTTCTTAATTTGAGACACTTGTGCAGTTCGGTACAGCCTGTTGACATAGTGGAGTGGAGTTTTAAGTTATAGCACATGAAATACAAGTAATATATATTCTAAAAATAGTTTTCACAGAAAACAAAAGCTCAAAATAAATAGCATTTAGATTAATTGCCCATTTTCTTAAGCTCCGCGGTTAGGCCGATCGCAACTGCCATCCAGTGTGACTAATTGAATACGAGAGGAAGTATTTCAAAACTAAGTGCCTTCTTGTGAAGTTTATAGTGTGGATCTGAATTGCGTTGTATTTTCCAACTGTCTTCCTCAAATGGAATTCTGTCAGGAAAGCCTCTGAAAAATAGACTGGTTACTCGCAGGCTATTGCTCAGGGGTTTTGAGGGCTCACAGGACTTTCGATCAAATTGTGACTGCTAGTTACACAGAACATTATCTACATTCTTGTGCTACCAGTCTTGAAGTCTGTTGCTTTGGTTAAATGGTATATCGCTTATAAGCCAACATTTCTTTAACTGGTAACATTAATGTGAAATGGAGATGCTTTACTTTGGTTCAATTCTATTACTTAGTATCTGGCTCTGGTTCTCATACGCCTACAATAATGTGTGCCATTGCACAGACTTTTAGCATCGCTTTCCTGTCTTGTACTACAGTGTTGTATATATGTAGATTTCTTCATCACAATTTCACCTGATTGGCTCAAAATGTAGTATTCTTAATCAACAAATTAAAACTCTGCATCCAGCACCAATGAGAAAAAAATAAGAAATTGAACAGCCATAGAACTTAGCATTTATCATTTGAAATCCTTTCAGTCACAAAGGATTGAATTTTCCTTGCCCCCATGGTTCTGGTCATGGGGAGGGGGATGCAAATACAGTGGGAAGCCATGTCCGGATGACTCCATAATGCATGGCCGCCGCTGGAGAACTTTCCCAGGGCGGGCGGGGAACTAGATTGGCTCCTCATGCCATGAAGGAGGGCGGCCATTTTTTATTGAGGCCCAGATTCTGGGCAATTTTGCAGGTTTGCGGGCATTTTGCCGGTGGCAAAGAATTCTCAGCTCAATGGCGACCGAGTCCCTGTTTCATCCTGGGGGATATTGGAGGCAGTGGCCACCGGGATCCATCCGGAGGGGGGGATTCCCCTCTGATCCAAGTGGCCAACCAACTTCCCCCACTCTGAGTTAATGATTTAGCATTACCCCTCCGAGGGTGCCTCTATATTGCCTACCTGCCAGAGCGGTATCTACCTCAGACACTGAGGCTGCCAAGGATCTAGAGCTGCTGGCCCTCTGATTAGTTCAGCAGTATTGGTACCCGGCCCAGTGTCCTTAATAGAATACAAAATGCAGAAGAGGCCAATTTGGAAGAGAGCTCCGAGAAGATTGCTCTGCTGGTGTTGCTGCCATTTGCAGAGGCTTAGGACTTCCATTGGTTGCCACCTTCAGGACTGCGAAGCATACAGGCAAATGCCTCCATTAAAATCAAGACTAATGCAACAGAATCATTCAAATAATTCAAAATAATTCTCCAAAACATTTTTCTTCCCACAAGCAAAACCTCCATCATTCGAATTAAAGTTCCTAACCTAGAAAGCAGAGATCAGAATTTTACAGGGCCTTTAGGGAAGGGCTCAAAGGTGGGAAGGCTGGAAAATGGCCTGAAAAGGAATCGGGTGGTGGGCCCAATGCCTTTGCAACGTGATGTCATCTTGCCAGTAGTGGGAAAGGTGGCAGACGGCCCACCCACCCACAGGTCAACTGAGCCATTGAAGTGGCTAATTAAGCTCTCTTTTTGTCTCCACTGTCATTTTACCAGCCGGGCGTCCCACCTTCACATTGCGAGGCAGCCAGGTGAAACTTGGCCACCTCCCAGCAGAATCTGGGGACAGACTAGGGGGAGCGTCTCATTTTTGGTGGGTTGTTTGGCATATGACGGCCCTGTGGCAGAAATGGCATCAGCATTGTCTGCCCTCAGTGACACCAGTTCACCTCACTCCCACCACCACTCCCAACTCCCCTTTGCCGAGACATACTTGACTGGCCCTGGAATGCTCCAGCCCCCACTTAACTTGATGGGCAGCACGGTAGCACAAGTGATTAGCACTGTGGCGTAGCAGCGCCAGGGTCCCAGGTTCGATTCCCTGCTGGGCCACTGTCTGTGCGGAGTCTGCATGTTCTCCCCGTGTCTGCGTGGGTTTCCTCCGGGTGCTCCGGTTTCCTCCCACAGTCCAAAGACGTGCAGGTTAGGTGGATTGGCCATGATAAATTGCCCTTAGTGACCAAAAAAGGTTCGATGGGATTATTGGGTTACGGGGATAGGGTGGAAGTGAGGGCTTAAGTGGGTCGGTGCAGACCCGATGGGCTGAATGGCATCCTTCGGCACTGTATGTTCTATGAGTGCGCACGCCCATCGTTGCACCCTCATTTTCCTGGTGCAGCCCCTGCAATAACCACTGCTCTCAGTAGTGCTGTTGAGTCTACTGACCTGTGAGCATTCAAGCGGGCTGGCAGCTCCTGGGGGGGGGGTGCAATCCATCATCCTTAGAAGGTGCGGCAGATCCTGTGGCAGCCACTTAATTGACTGATGTCTGTAGAATATGATCCTGGCCTGCTGCCCACTGAAGTGCAGTTGCTCCCCCTTTTGGCCCTGCCAGTGGGGCCCATGCTGCCTCTGAAAACTCCCAGCCATAAAAATAGATGTGTTCCACAATAATATAGTAAAAATATTTGCGACAGAAATTGGACATTCTGCCCTTCGATTAACAGCAGCCATTTTTGAACCAAAGGATCTGAGAATATGCCAGCGGTTGATGCTTCTCACGCCTCTCATGCTATCAGCTGAAGATGGGATACCAACTATAGATATCTTGCCATCTCCCAGGACGCGACAGTCATCAGTGTGTAAAGTTTGCAGAATGTTCCGGAATTTATCAGTGTGAATCTTGGTGCAGGCCCTGAAGTGAATCTTCCTCATGATCTGTGAATTTTCAAAACTTTCCTTTCTCCAGCTGGCAACACAGTGGCTAGCACTGTTGCTTCACAGCGCCAGGGTCCCAGGTTCGATTCCCGGCTTGGGTCTCTGTCTGTGCAGAATCTGCACATTTGTCCTGCATTTACGTGGGTTTCCTCCGGGTGGTCCAGTTTCCTCCCACAAGTCCCGAAAGACGTGCTTGTTAGGTGAACTGGACATTCTGAATTCACCCTCAGTGCACCCGAACAGGCGCTGGAATGTGGCGACTAGGGGCCTTCCACAGTAACTTCATTGCAGTGTTAATGTAAGCCTACTTGTGACAATAAAGATTATTATTATTAAAAACCAACAAGAATGTACAGAACCGAGCAATGATGTTTATGGTGCAACTGAGCAGGTCCTGTAGTCCAGATATAGAATTCATGCTAATACCGCACAATTCATTTCATTGTCAAGTTTTTGTGCATTTTCCATTAAAAAATTTCTGACTCCATCAAGCTCGATTGACTATCTGGATAGTAATTTCAAACATTTACTAAGCTCCATGTGAAGGATGTTAAATCTTATCGATCTACCTTTCCTCTTCTGTTTTTCAGCCTAAATAGAACGGCACAGTGGTTAGCACTGCTGCCTCATACCTTCAGGGATCCGGGTTCAATTCTGGCCTCGGGTGACTGTGTGGTGTTTGCACTTCCTCCCCATGTCTACGTGGGCTTCCTCCGGGTGCTCCGGTTTCCTCCCACAGTCCAAAAATGTGCAGGATAGGTGGATTGGCCATGCTAAAGTGCCGCTGAATGTCCAAAAGGTTAGGTGGGGATTGTGGGTTACGGGTATAGGATGGAGGCGTGGGCTTAAGTAGGGTGCTATTTTCAAGGGCCGTTGCAGACTCAATGGGCCGAATGACCTCTTTCTGCACTGTAGATTCTATGATTCCTTGATTTTACTGCGCAATTTAAAGAGCTTAGTTCCAAAATGGATGTAAGAGTTGGCATGCATCATAGATTATTAAAGAGAATAAGCTAATTGGCATGATACAGAATTGTATAATATCAAGAGGTTCAAACACAATAGAGAAAGACAAAAGATGGTTTCAAGCATTCTACTTAATCCCTGCGGGGAGGTGAGGGAGGGAGGAATTTACAATGTGTGAAAAAACTAGTGTAGATCAGAGAATACCTTCCCTTTGCAATGGAGATGGGAATGGATAAGAAATCAAAGGTTTGCTCTACAAAAGTGTAACAGCAATGTTGTCAAGAGAACATGCACAGGGGGTTAGTGATGATATCTGATCCACACATTTGTCCACCTAATGAAACAAACAACATTTCAATTCCCAAAAGCTCAAAGGGAACTATTCATTCTCCATCAGCTAATGCTAGCAATATCGCCTGGTGTCTGAATCTCATAGAAATTGCATGTAAGGAGTTATGTTCTATTATTTCATTGACTTGACTTAATAAGTATTAATTGGACGTTTCAATGTTTTCCAAGTCTTCAAACATGGATTAGAGGTAAAGAATTTATCACACTATCCAAGAATACTTCCACATAAGGGCAAAAAGTATAAATAATGCATAAATCCAAAATGTGACAGGTCAATAATGAGTGAATAAAGAATCTGTGCTATGTTTTGCCTACACAGATCATTTAGAAAAACATGTTGGGGAACAGACCATTTATTTTGCCTTGCATTTGTTTAATGGAGCTTTGCTTTTTCTCTTTTATTTTCATCCTCTTGAAAGAAATGGCGTTCTAATAGCCGAACAAAATCTGAACAAAAATTGGATATTACAGGAAGGGCTCTCCATTTTGCTCAGAAAAATCCCACCGCAGCTTCTGCTATAGGTGTGCCAGCACCACGGATTAAAATCATATTTCATCAACATTTACCTGGTTAGCACCAGTTAAACCAGGCATGACCTGCTGATGTGGTGTCCCTGATAATGAAAGTCTCATCAATGGAAATAATCGAAAGATGGGTCGGCAAACACAGACTCATGGTAACATTTCTCAAACCTCCGCTCTGGCTAAGGTACTGGCCACCGAAGGCCCATTGCCTAGAATATTCGGCCTATCCAGAAACTCAGTGCCAATAAACTTGTCACCCTTGATGATCCCAAGATGAACGTGACTCTGGAGGCTGCGCCGATTGCATTCACAACTCATAAACATGATTGCAGAAACATGACTGGACTTGAAGATATTTGCAGACCAGCACATGCTCTCCTGACGCACCCAACTGAGAGTGTTATCATATATTTGAGGCATGGTCAAGTCCGTATAAAAGCAGGGTGTCGGAGAAATGCAATTGCCTTCAGTCCATAGTGCATGTTGTGTATTGTGGCATGCTATAGTCACGTGACTTCTTCGACATATGTTCTTTGATGCCATTCCTTTGTGAATAAAGGATCCAGGAAATAGCCATGTCACCCACCACATGGACAAAATAACAGGAGTGTGGGACTGGAATTGAGTGGATTTTGATAGCTGTAAGAGACGGCTGCTTTAAGAAACAGCAAAGAATATTTAAACATTGAAACATTGTACAAGACACTGACCACAGGGTGTCATCATGGTTTCGAATAGTCCAGTTCCATCTGCTATGGAGATGAGGGAAGGTGTGAAGATAAATTGGAAATTCTTCCAGTCTCAATGGCAAAACTGTGGAATTGCCACAGATTTACACACAGAACTTAAGTGAATAAGAATAGCATCTCTGGTCTCTTATACACCCGAATTTAGGGGGTCCACCCCGCATTTGGCAAAGGGCAATCCCCGATATGCAAACCTTCCGTCCTTTCCATCCTTTAACTACCTCAGGGGAAAAGAATCGGCCTACCCACTCCCACCCGGTTACTCACACTTTATGGCGTGTATAATGTGAATTAGCAAGGATTTGACACATATTTCACAGAAAAGTAGATTTAAGGCAATCAGGGTAGAATTAAGCACACTGGTGTCTATCAGTGGGTGTAAAATTTAAAAGGATGTGGAATCTGGGTTACGGAAAATGAGCACTCGGCCTAGTAGCTAGCAAGGGATTTCCAAACGTTGCATGCAGGTGAACGGAGAGCTGGGTCATCGTTTAATTCCAAGCATGATTTGTAAATTTGCTCTGTATGTTATGCCAATAATTTGGAATTGGGTGAGACAATCTGCAGTGAGGACTATCAAGTTAGTCAGCACCGTTTACTGGAGAAGTTTTCATTATTTATTGCAGCAGTTTAAGGGTTTGTGTTGGTGATTGTGATAATTGTAGCATGTTAAGAGTTAGGAAGATGAGCTGAAAACCTAGAAATTGCTTGGTTAGTCAGGAGCCAAAATTGAGAACGCAACAAGGATACATCCTTCTCAAGGTGGGTAGTTCAGTAAATAACGGCTTTATAATAACCTGATAAAACCTTAAAGATAACAATTGAATATGGTGCAAATAGTTCTTCCTCTTACTAATGTAAGGGTCCTTTCTGTTTATTTCCTTGGTTTCCATTTATTTTATTTCTGCCTTTTTGTCCGTGGAACTATAATTGGGATGTTCCTTTAAGCAGAAGACTCAGGCGGGGGCAGCACGGCGACACAGTTGTTACCATTGCTGCCTCACGGCACCAAGGTCCCTGGTTCGATCCTGGCTCTGGGTCACTGTCCGTGTGGAGTTTGCACGTTCTCCCCGTGTTTGCGTGAGTTTCATCCCCACAATCCAAAGATGTGCATGGTAGCTGGATTGGCCACTCTAAAGCGCCCCTGAATTGGAAAAAATGAATTGGGTACTCTAAATGTATTGATAAAAAGGCTCAGGCATTGGAACAACCTACAGTGTTCTCGGGTTTCGTGTTTGGGAGAGGACAATCCAGGCTCTTCGGCACCAGGTGGATGTTAGGAGTAGGAACCGGTTGTGGAGGAAATTGGTCCAATTGGTTAACTGGCAATCAGTGGGTTGGCCAAGGAGAGTGTTCTGCCGAACTGTAAGTGATTGGTTCCTGCATGGTCCTTTCTGAGAGAACTTAACAGAAGTGTTTAGACCTTGGAAGTGAAAGGAACACTCTTTTTCTCTTCTGTTTGCTGAATTAAAAGAATTGCTCTATTGTTCTGAAAGCAGTGAGTGCTGGCACATTCTTTGCTGTGAACCTGAAATGATGCTGACTCTGCAGTGAAGGTAGTCCATCTTGCCAGAGTGGGATGGTAGAACAGTGGTTAGCATTGTTACTACGCAGTGTCAGGGATCTCGGTTCTATTGCCGGATTGGTAACTGTCTATGTGGAGTCTGCACATTCTCCCAGTGTTTGCGTGGGTTCCTCCGGGTGCTCCGGTTTCCTCCCACCAGTCCCGAGAGACGTACTTGTTAGGTGAATAGGACATTCTGAATTCTCCCTCAGTGTTCCCGAACAGGCGCCGGAATGTAGCAACTAGGGGCTTTTCACAGTAACTGCATTGCAGTGTCAATGTAAGCCTACTTGTGACACTAATAAAGATTATTATAATTATTATTATGAGAAAACCATCTCAAGCCTGGAAGGAAGAAGTACCAAAACAAAAGCCTGAACTTCAGAAAGACATTGACTGGATGACGCTCCACTGCATGAAAGATCCTTATCCATTCATTCATGGATATTTTCTATCACTTTCCACCGCCCTTTCCCTTCTGTGTTGTTTGTCTGTTTGTGTATGTGAAGAAAGTGGGGTGAGTTCGGAAGGAGGTGTTGGGAAAGGTGTAATGGATAGTCAGTTATGCTTTCTGTCTATTTAATTATAATTGTGTACATAGTAAAAGGTCACTTGTGTTGCAAAGTTTCAAATCTGGTGACTATAGTTTATTGGGCTCACCCAAGGATCTTGGCTATTTAAAATAAATTTGAAGTTCACCTGTGTTATGACTCTGGGTCAAGTGTGGCTGGAATTGACCGCGCACTAGCTTAGAGTGTCATGATACTAAGAAAAATTATATTGCAGGCAATCAGGCTGACAAACACAGAACAACAAAGGTCAGTTAAATAAGGACATGATCCTAGCACAGGCTCTGAAACAAGACATTCCTAAATTGGAAAAGATTGGATCTCATGATCGAAATGTAAAGGAGCTGCCTGAGGAAAAATTAAAAGAGGAAGACCCGACAAGTGATAAGCCACAAGAGGACGTCATGCAGAGGAGGGATTTCCCTTGAACGCCTGTACCTCAGTGATTGGATAAGTGGTACTGAACAAGTGATTGACATGGGATACACACTCTGCATGGAAGACTCTGCATAAAAAACACTTGGGATTCGGGGCTACATTCATAACGTTATATTCTATGTATTGTGCAGGTACATTGTGCACACCCCATCAACCAAATATGGCACCTTTAAATGAACAATACACTACACCCATAATACTCTAGGAATGAGGGATAGTTTCCAGTTCGCGGGAGGAAAGTTTTCAGTTTTCTTTGAATGACAGAAGGCCGGGGGAGAGCTGCACAACACTTTGGTTAGCTCAGGAATACTGAGAGTAGAAGGGTCAGCCAGCACGGGCTATAGAGGTCAGCTTTATGTTACCCGTCCATTTGCCCTCTGGGACTGGTAAACCATTGTCACCCATTACTGGATGAGCTCTTCTCTCCTTCCTGTCTATTCAACTGAGGCACAATATTTAAGTGGTAGTTACTTAATGAATTGCTTGAAAATTACTTATCAGTTTTAACCCATTTTTGGGGGGAAATCTGTGACACCTGCAGAAAAATCGCATCGTATGATCGAAAATAGACCTCCTGATGTGAAGCATCACAACAGGATTATAAAATGTGCTTATTTGTCAAGTTTAGAGAGAGAGTAATTACATCTTCTCCCTTTATAATTATAATAAGGATTTGAAAATAGAACAAAGAACAAAGAAAATTACAGCACAGGAACAGGCCCTTCGGCCCTCCCAGCCTGCGCCGATCCAGATCCTTTATCTAAACCTGTCACCTATTTTCCAAGGATCGACTTCCCTCTGTTCCCCACCCGTTCATATATCTGTCTAGATGCAGCTTAAATGATGCTATTGTGCCCGCCCCTACCACCTCCGCTCTACCCACCACCCTCTGCGTAAAAAGCTTTCCACACACATCTCCCTTAAACTTTCCCCCCCTCACCTTGAAATCGTGACCCCTTGTAATTGACACCCCCACTCTTGGAAAAAGCTTGTTGCTGTCCATACCTCTCATAATTTTGTAGACCTCAATCAGGTTCCCCCCTCAATCTCCGTCTTTCCAACGAAAACAATCCTTATCTACTCAACCTTTTAGTTTGTCTATAAAACCATGTGTAGCTATATAAAGTTGGCGAACAATTTCTTTGCCTCAATGGAATGGGGAAGCACCAAAAACTCAGTTTTAATTTGGTTACTAAGAGTTCCTTAGCATTTCTTAAAAGTCTGACGTTAGAGTTGATGCTTGGTGTCAGTTGTGACCCAGTGGGAAGTATTTGCCTCTGAGTCACAAAACTGTGGGTTCAAGTCCTGTACCAGAGACCTGAGCACATAATCTAGGCTGACACTGTGGTGCAGTATTGAGGGGGTGCTGCACTGTCGGTGATGCCGTCTGTCATGATATTCAAACACACACATCATGATAGACACACCAACAGACAAATCAGAACACACAACACCACAACCAATCACAGACAAAGACAGGGACAGTATAAAAGGACAAACACGACACCTGGTGGCCAGTAGAGCTGGAGACCAGGACAAGGACAGGACCTGTTACACTACACACTCAGGGAGACACCACGTGCAGAGTATCCAGACCGAATTGTATATAGCAGTTGATCTAAAATAGAGTTGTACCAAATACAACTGTGTTGGTTCATCTGTGCATCAGAGCACCCAACACCACACCGTCTTTCAGATGAGATGCTAATCACAGACCCTACCTGACCCCAGCTGGATGCAGAAGATCCCATGCTAATATTTTGAAGCAGAGCAGAGGGGTTATCCCTGGTGTCCTGGCCAGTGCTTCTCCCTCAATCAACAACAGAAAAGCTGATTACCTGGTCGTCATCACATTGTTGTCTGTGGGAGTTTGCTGTGTGCAAATTAGCTGCCATATTTCCCACATTACAACAGTGACTGAACATTGATGGAGATGAAAATATTCGCACGTAGGCATTTTTGAGTGAGTAAGAAGCAGTTTATTATATCAGATCTGGGAGAAAGATTTGGAAACTACACAGTCTCGCAATACTCTTTTTCATTTGAGCTAAGGTTCGCATTGGGTTAATATTCAGATTCAAGGGGCAGAATTAGTTGTATTCTCATTTACATACAATCAATCAACTATATTTGCGTCACAATTCATTGCATGCAGTCAATCAATTTTCTTAGCATCCCAGTTATCACAAATATGGTTAAAGAGGGTGTTGTCTTACCCGTCCCTAACTTCATGCAAAAGTCACTCAAGACTAACATAAGTATATGTCCTGTCTGCAGCTGGGGACCTTGAGCTTATTAAGGGTACATTGCATTCCTTGTTCTGTGAAGCTGTTATCAGCGGCTGTTAAAATACTCCCTATACATACCCAAGCCTGGTTCTCATGAGGTAGTTTACACAGTTTGTAACTTCTTGCTCAGGAATGTGGCTAGTTCAGCCATTTTGTGTCTTTAGTATTGCTATAATAGCTAACAGCCATTTTGTGTCCTTTCTGATATTAACAAGCATTGTGTATACACTATCTGTCTCTACAAATTGCCTCTTCTAAACAGGCATCTAAGCCAATAAGTACCTTTTGTCTCAGCAGAACTATTCAAAAGTAATATAGGAGCAAAAATGTAGTTACAGAGCCATCTATAATTTATATCATAGTCCAGTATCAGAAAATGTCCCCCAACAATTCCTCTTTTTGGTCCTGGAAGAAGTTTACTGAATCCCAGATGACCATAATGATTCGATACGAGGGCTACAGGGTGCATTTTAATATGGCTTTTGGGGCATGTAACCTCCCAGATGTTCCGTATGTACACCGTGCATGTGATTGAAAGATCATCCCTCAAATGAACCCATGTATGTCACATTTAATGCCTTGATATCAATCATTCCTGCCTCCCTGACTAACTCTGCTGTCTGTCATTAAATGATGTTATTCATAGCAGTTTTCAAGTAAGCTCATCTAACGGTCCCACACTCACTGCCACTAACTTTCACTCTGAAGTAGTTCCTCTGTGGGTTTTTGCACAGCCTGGATTTTTCTGTAACTGGTGGTAAAGCTTAACTGATTGACCGATCTTGATTCTTAGTTCCCTCAGAGTTTCTGCAAGATGTGGGACCATCTCTGGCTCTTTAAAATCCTAACTCAAATGATCCTTGCTAGGCCTATAGTGGTGGGCCTAAGGGCTACAAAAGTTATAGCGATAGGAGGTTACGATGGTGGAGACACAGTATGTTCCTTTTCCTCTGTAAACTTAAAATGCATGGGGGCAGGTGTAATCTGTAAGACACAACAATGAGTTCTGATTAACCCACATTCATCCAGCTCGCCCTGTCCTACCGGGTGGGGGTACACAATAATGTCCCCTTTCTCTTTACACCCCGAGAGGGAGATCCCATATATTATTCCTGCATAAGGCAGAGGTCTTGGTGAGATAGTACCTGAGGGAGGTGTTAGCCCGTACGATTCCAATGTCCTCCAGTTGGTTGTAAGGGTATGGCCCTGAGTCCGGTGTGATGATAGGGATCACCAAGACCATCTCTACCCCCGTTATCTCGTCCATTTTGTAGTCGGGGATCGCTGAGTATACTCTGGTTACTCCCTTCAGAGTAAGGTTGTCCAGCGTCCATTGTCATTTGGCTAGCTTAACCAGTTGCGGGCTGTCTATTCAATCAGGCACCTTTAGATCAGATCAAGGTTGTGGCTTAGCTGCCCCTGTCAGAGCCTTCAGGCTTTCTCCGTTTCTTCGTCGATGAGTTTGTTAATTATTGTTGGATGTCTTAGTGTGCGTACCTAACACTGTTGTCCTATTCAATTGTCTATCCAGGCGGTCTTCTCCCAAGCTGGCTAGACCTTTCTCTGCTTTCTCCAATATTCTCTTCCTTATTCCTGTAAGTTGTTCCACCTTTGCATTTAACCTTTGTATGTCTGGTGACTTTACCACAGAAGTTTCTGTGTTAAGTCATGTCACTGCATCATTGATTATGCCCCTTCTAACCCTGTGTAGGTTGTCATGCCCTCAAAATCTAGTGGCACCCATGTCATTGGCAGCCTGCTTCATAACAACCGTACTTAAAACACTATACATATTTATTTCATATTATAAACAACACCTGAACCCGCGAGAAGTACAGACACAATTTGTATACGCATCTGCTGTCTTTCCCTGAATGTAGCTGCAGCCATGCATTGAACTACATTGTACCATTGTTCCAGTCTCTAGCTGCTGGGATGCACATCCCATCAATAAAATTATATAAAGCACCATAGTTCGTATAGCTAGGTTCATCCTGTGTCCGTTGTGAAATCAGTGATGTTCCTGCGCTCTTATGTGCTTGTAGTTGTTCTGAGATCTCAAGAGCCATCACGAGTCCCCACAGCTGCTGCCGTTGTTCCAGCCTTTTTTGAATGTTTAATCTAAAAAAGGAAAAGTGCCCTGGTCGTCACCAGGTGTTAGGTGTTGTCCGTATAAAGCTTTTCCTGTATGGTCCGAACACGTCTGTTATTCAGGGGTTAGTAGGTCTCATATTTTACAACCTTTTCATATCTATTTTCCTCATGGTTACGCGCCTGACTCTGTTGCGCTTGAACCCGACGCTGACGTGCTTGTGCCTGTTTAATTAGCCAGTTTACAATAACTCAATTATCTCAAATTCCTGAAGGTACTGCAAATATTGTTCCACTTGCAGCTACTTGTAAAGTAAAACACAAAAGATCCATTCTGCTTGGGGCTGAGTGGGTTAATTAATCTCAATATATCTGACAATTCAAAACTTAAGATTGGTAAGTTCCAATTAAAAATACATCTTCAGCGGTGTTTTTTATTACTTTATCAGAGTTACAAAGCCGGAGCTCAGAGTGTGGACAGAGGCAAACCCCTAATCCAGCTCCTCGCCTGCTCCAAAAACCAATTCAACTGAATCCAATTCATGGTCCCCACAAGAGAGACATACCAAATCCAGGCATTAACTAGAACGGGTCAATTCTCTGCAGGTTTGAAAAGGGGTGGAGTAAGAGTTCTCTACCAGACGTCATTTTGTCACCACCCTTCTTTTGTTTAAACAAGAAACATGATCATGGACATATTTTATTTACACCTGTCCTTTACACTTAATTCTGCAATCTCAGAATGAATATATCTGCCTTGTGTCAGGAAAGTTGTAACTCAGGTCTAATCCAACACCGGATTGGTCATATGTATTTCAACTGTCATATGTATTTCAACTGTCCTAACTTCCAATGAACACCATAAAACTAATATTTTCTTATTCTTACATACGTGATTTTGTACCCTGATTAAAATTCCTCGTGTATCAAAATTACCCAGGAAATGTCAATGATAACTTTTGAAAAGAAAAATGTGTTAATTACACTCAAACTATGATCTTTAAATCACAATGTCAGACAATAAACAAATATCAACACACTCACAAAGGAAACCTAGCACTTCAGTGCTTTTACCAAAATTAGTTCGGTAAAAATCCTTATGGATCCTATTCTAAAGTTCCAAATTATAAACTCAAGGTTACTTCGCAGAAGTTAAATCTTAGCAGAGATATATGAACATTCACAGACCAAACACACACATTCTCACAGCTCGCAAATATCACAGTTAACTGTTAGCCCTCTCTCATGGCTACAGATTCTCAAAGAGACAGCAATTTCACAAACGCTTAATTAAAATACTGAACAAGATCTTCCATTCTGCCTCATCAGAAAACTTTATCTGTTTTATTCCATTGAAGTCAATTTCCACTGATTGATTTTATTGGCATTAGCTATTCTTAGAGATGTATATATATTTTTTCAGATGGCCTGCTTGCTGAAATGGTTACATTTTGTACAGAACCCAAGGGGGTGGAGAATGGGTGGAGAACTTGGAATGATGCCATTTGCGTCTTTTAAGGGATCTCAAACTTTATTTATTCTTTCCTTTAATGTTACTCAAATTTCTTTCTTGTTCTTTAAACTGATTTCAATTTTCAATGTTCGCTATTTAACCAGTGTTTGAAAGATATCTTAGTAGTTTTTTTTTATAACTCAAATGAATTGAATTACCGCCGAGTTTATCTTGCCGGCTTGAATGGCTTAATCTCAAACTGAAATCCGATCTCGCAAATTTGAAATGATTTGAAGTTCTTCTAGACAAGAATCCATTGTTAAGTTTCTAACCTTAATCTTGTATTTACTTTACTCCCCTTTTTTTGTGTCTTTTGGGAGGGGGATTTGTCATCCTCAGATATTTCTGCACAAAAAGCTTGTTGAGCTTTTCAGCCCCATTTTCTTTACTGTGCCGCAGAGTATCTTATTGAAATCCACCCAGCTTCCACATTTTATTAATTGGTTATAATGCTCTTGGGTGAGCAAAAGGTACATTGTACCTTCCCCTCCTCATTCCTCAATGAACACTAGGTCTGATCCTTTGGATTTTACTATATTTGATTTTTTCTTTTCCTTTGGACATGTCTAAACTTTTAGTTAATTTAAAATGTCCATCCCCAGAGAGCCTGTTTCTTTCCCTTCTCCTTGAGACATTCCAGGAATGCTGCATGATCTTTTGGGCTAATTGAGTTAGATTTCCCAAATTCTGTCTTATGCCAGCACCTATAACTGTGGTGTCCTGATTTCTCGCAATGTTTACAGTTCCCTTTCTTTACCCTCCAGTCATTAGCCATAATTGTAACAGTTCCCTGTGATTCATTTGCCGGTTTGCCTATCTGTACTGCCGCTATCTTTTCTCGCTTTCTTTCTATGCTTAAAATGATTTGGTGTGAATGTGGGAGAGCGAGAGATCAATTCCTTTAAAATAGCCTGTTTTTCTAATGGTGTGAAGGCTTTATATCTGTCATTTACATTATTAGCGTAACGCTGCACGGGGGTGCACTTAATTTCTGTCATTTGTTCTTCTAACTGGTGAACTAAGATGACTCCTGCCTTATTTTTTTTGCCGTATCTCGCTTTTGTTTATCCCACCAGGTTCTTTGTTCTACGGGGGCTGCGTCGGGATCCCACCCATCACTGATCATTGTTTTTTGTACCAGAGTATTTTGCTCTTGTCCGTACGCCAGACTCATGGATCCTGGGGGACCCCAGAAAAGCAGCCTCATGCCTCTCTTTTCCATGATGTGTTAACCGTGTTGTCTCTATCACCCGCGTATCCGGTGTACTAGGCGATTGTGCTCAGAGGCTTTTACCTATCATCCACTCCCATAGGGTGGCGGTCCTGGCCTGTCACTGTGTCACGGCAAATTCCGCGACCATTAACACTCAACAGTCTGTGCGTCTCGGATTCCCAACTAACTCTGGCCTTCACGTGAGAGCTCAATTGCCCCCTTAATTCAGGCACAGCATGGGTCCTCGAGCAGCCGATTATTACCGTATTAAAATGATACAGCGGACCAACAGAACAAAACCAAAAAAAAGATTTTAGACTGAGACTTTTACTCACTTGGCCTTGATACCAGATTTGTTGGCTGTTGCTTTGCCATCCATCCGTCTCGCCGTGTGACTCTAATTTCTGGCGGTCAAAGTTTTGCCTTGTCCACCGGCTCAATCGGCGACTGGCTCAGCAACATCCTGCCAGTCTACGCCAATTGTTAGAGGTGAAAATATTCACATGTAGGCCTTTTTGAGAGAGTAAAGAAGCAGTTTATTATATCTGATCTGGGAGAAAGATTTTTCTCACAATACTCTTTGTCACTTGAGTTAAGGTTCGTATTGGGTTAATCTACAGATTCAAGGGGCGGAATTAGTTGTATTCTCATTTACGTACAATCAATCAACTATATTCGCGTCACAATTCATTACATGCAGTCAATCAATTTTCTTAGCATCCCAGTTATCACAAAGATGGTTAAAGTGGGTGTTGTCTTATCCACCCCTAACCTCATGCAAAAGTCACTCAAGACTAACATAAGGATATGTCCTGTCTGCAGCTGGGGACCTTGAGCTTATTAAAGATACATTGCATTCCTTGTTCTGTGAAGTTGTTATCAGTGGCTGTTACAATACTCCCAGGACATACCCAAGCCTGGTTCTCATGAGGTAGTTTGCACAGTTTGTAACTTATTGTTCAGGAATGTGGCTAGTTCAGCCATTTTGTCTCTTTAGTATTGCTATAATAGCCAACAGCCATTTTGGGTCCTCTCTGATATTAACAAGCATTGTGTATACACTATCTATTTCTAAAAATTGCCTCTTCTAAACAGGCATCTAAGCCAATGAGTAGCTTTTGTCTCAGCAGAACTATTCAAAAGTAATATAGGAGCAAAAATGTAGTTACAGAGCCTCCTATAATTTATATCATAGTCTCATTTTAGAAAATGTCCCCCAACAACTTCAAATGCACCTTGGTGGCTGTGAAGCACTTTACAGATGCCCTTTGGTTAAGAAAGGCACTATGTAAATGCAAGTCATTGGTTTTTCCTCATTGTCGACGGAAAGCAGTTATCACCTGTATTTCGACCTGCAACTTCCTGTTAATGTCATCTGCAAACTTGAATATTACCTAAAATTGAAATTAACCCAGTGACGTTCAAAGCAGGAGTTCATTCTCAATGTTTAATATTCCACATCAATGTCTTTTCACTGCATGTTTTCATCCTTGGCTGTAAACACTTCTAAGGTTGGTAAAACATGGCTTTTTATATATAAATAGAATACTCACTGGGGACAGATAAAAATAGCATCATTAGTTGTGCAAGAGCTTCACAAAGTACCTTTAGCCCAGCACAGAGACACCCAGTTAAACTGGGAGTGGGACATGCAGAAGACCTGACCAGCAAAGAACTGATCAAATGAGCAAAATTCTACGGATGCTGGAGATCTGGATTAAAAACAAAACGTTGGAAAAATTCAGCAGCTCTGTTAGCATCTGCCGTGTGAAACAGAGTTAGCATTTTAAGTTCAGTGGTTCTCTTCTGCGGATTTGAACAGAGGCAGAAAGCGATGGCTTTTATGCTGTTGAAAAAAGGGGGAGAGGGGGCAAGGTGGAACAAAAATAAAGGTCAGGGAGAGGTTAGAGAGCAGGGGAGATTAAATAACAAAGCTGTCAAGAGCAATTGGAATGATACTAATAACATTCCAAAAATATTAAATAATCAAGGGGCAGAAGTCGGAGGTGGATATTAAATATAATAACAATCCCTCGGGAAAAAGTATGAGGGAAAATAATAGGGCAAAGGCCAAGTCCCATGGACCTGATGGGTTGCATCCCTGGATATTAAAGAAAGTAGCTGCAAAAATAATGGCTCCAATCTGAATAATCTTCCAAGATTCCTTCAATTCTGGAAAACTCCCTGGGGATTGGAAAACCACCAATGTAACACCCTTATTCAAATGGGGAGAGACACACAAAAAAAAGAGGAAGCTATAGGTGAGTTAACTTGGCATCTGACATTGAGTGCTTTATAGAGGATTTAATAGCAGGGCATTTAGAAATATAATCAAACTGAGTCAGCATGGCTTCATGAAGGGGAAATCATTCCTGACAAATTTATTAGAATTCTTTGAGATGGTAATGAGCAGGATAGATAAAGGAGAATCAGTAGATGCAATATACTTGGATTTCCAAAATGCATCTGATAAGGTGCCGCACAAAGGCTACTTAATAAGATAATAACCCATGTTTTGGGGGTAGTATATTAGCATGGTTACATGACTAACTACCATGATAGAGCACAGAGAGTTGGGATAAGAGGGGCATTTTCAGGATGGCAACCTATAACTAATGGAGTGCCACAGGGATCAGGGCTGGGACCACAGTTATTTATAATATATATTCATGACTTGGATGAGCGAAATGAATGTACTCTTGTCAAGTTGAAGATGACACAAAAATAGATGGGAAGGCTAGTTTTAATGACACAAAGAGGGTTCAGAGGGATATAGACAAGTTAAGTAAATGGGCAAAAACTTGGAATGATGGAATATAATGTAGGAAAATGTGAAGTTATGTACCTTAGTAGGAAGAATAAAAGAGTTGAATATGATTTAAATGGAGAAAGACTGCAGGCAGCTGCAGCACAGAGGGACTTTGCATTTTTTGTGCATAAATCACTAAAAGCTAATATGCAAGTTAATCAGGAAATAGGGAAGACAATTAAAATGTTGGCCTTTATTTCAATGGGAAAGGAGTATACAAATAGGGGAGTCTTGCTAAAGCTTGTCAAGGCACGAGTTAGACCACACCTGGAGTACTGTGAACAGTTTTGGTCCCCTTATCTAAGGAAAGATATACTGGCGTCCTCGCCAGGATGTTCAGGGATTAACTCTCCTACTTGAACGTACGAAAGGAACACTGTGTAAGCCAGTCGCACTTGAATAAGGACATCCTCACTGAAATATGCTGCCGCCACAAATGCAACCTCTGAACAGAGAGGGCGGTGACTGCCAGTGATTGTGTAGGTGACTGTGACAATGAGTTTTCAGCCTCCAGATCCTTCCGAGCTGGAGATATTTGGGACATCTCAAAGTTTACAGTTACGAAAAGGAGGGGGGGTGCAGGGTGACTCACACACTCCATTCAAAGATAACAAAGTACAATTAATTCAGCCAGAGGCCAGCAGAAAAAGCAATCGTATGACTTCGATAAGGTTGCAAGCTTTACCGTGTTGCAGAGTGTCATTGATTTCATATTCACAGTTCTGTGGTCGCCAAATGGTACCGCTGTCATAAGTCAAAGGGATTCCAGCCCCTCAACATCCAGCTGGTCTGTGACCATAAACAGTTAATCACGCACCACAGTGCCAGTATCCTAGCAGCACTCATGATGTCTTCATTCTGCGGCAGTCTGATGTGCTAATTGTGCATCAACTGGATGTTAATTGTGTACAGGTGGCGGGTGCTATTTGGGGACTCACCTGTGCCAAGGAACAGGCTGAAAGGCGGGCTTTAATGGAAGGTTCACAGTATGAATGTGTCTCTCCGGAAATAAAAGTTTGTAAATGAATAAAGATGAGGCTCTGGCATTCCATCCTTCACCACCTGGCTATCTGAGCTTTGACAAAATGAACGGAAGCTTCTCAACGCAGATTTTATTCACACGTGGCGGGGACCACTTCCAGGTCCTTACCCCACCAGATCATGCGGGAGGCGGCCAATGAACAGGCCACCTCCCGTGTTCATCACCCAGTTAGAGATGGCAGGTTGGCTTTTGTGGCAGGAGCTGAAGGTTGGGTGGGCAATTTAAAGGCCATATGACAGTTATAAAACCTGTCGGACGCAGAGTGATTGTTCCGACTGTGAGGAATGCAAGGAAGAAGCAGAATGGATGCCAAGTGGCCTCAATACTGTGCCATTGCAATAATGGCACACAGAGACATGGAAGCAGAGCCAAGTTGTCTCCTGCTCCTAGATAGCAGCCAATTGTGTCCTGTGAGGCAGGCAAGCCTAGTGGCAATAGGGTGCCCCTGAAGGCATCCCAGTCATTGGCTGGAGCTCCAGACCTTTGGATAGAGATGCACGCACTGCTTCCTGCCCCACATCAAATGCTGCCCCTCCACAGGTGCCGAAGGGAAAGTTTCACAGGCACCAAAAGACAGAACATTGCAGCTGGAGCAGAGACTTGTGTCTCAGCCAGGGCCGGGGAGCACCATATAGAAGCTTGTAAAAAAATTCCACAAACTGGATTGGCACCATTGTGGATATCACTTGGGCAGCTTCATGTCCAAAAGTGTAAATATTATGGGTGCGATTTAATGGAAAAAATAACAGAGTCCCATTTTGGGCGCTTTTAGCAAGGTGTTTCCTGGCGTTTTCAGTGCAGAGAATTGCCCCACAATTAAATGGGACTCTGCTTCTTTTTGGGCCCTCAGTGAGGAACGCCTCGCCGAGGATGCACTCAGACACATTTCCTGCACTAACAAGCCAGTTCTGTCAACCCCCATAAGGCCTCCGGACCCACCCAAGGCCCCAACTTACTAATTAGGGAGTCCTCGAGCCCTCCTCATAAGGGCAAGGCACCCCTGGACTCCATCCCCGGCATGGGCAAAAGTCCATCTGGGCCCCTTAGCACTGCCAGACTGGCACCCTGGCAGTGCTCCTGCTTCCTGGCTGTGCCACTGTGCCCAGGTGACATTGGGAGTGCCAGGGTGCAACCCTGCCCAGAGGCCCCAGGGGCCCCCGTTTGTCTGGGGGACCAACCCCAACTGCTGGAATACCTGATACATGCTTGTGGAAACCAGTGCTGAACGATGCCACAACAGGGTCTCCGAGGCGAGGCCATTCGATCCCTCGCCATGGGTAATTCTGGCACAGACATATTCAAGTGAGACTAACTACCCACTTGAATATGCAAATCTGTATCATGCCCATTGGGACCCCATGAGGCATAATGAGCGTTGTAAACCTCGCGACGAGTCCTCTTGTGAGGTCTTGACGAGGCCGATAGATTGCACCTTGTATGCACCAAATGAATGAAGGATTGAATTCTGTCACGTGGTGGCATTACGATGCATTTCAAATTGCTATGGGTGCTGTGATCTCAATGAAAGCTACCTTTGAAGAGACAAAATGAGGACATGGCACCAGTGAGAGTTATGTGGAAGGTATGGCAGGGAGAACTGAAGGGAATTGTGGAAGCAGCCAGTTGGGATGTCAAATGCAGCAAGTTGGAAACATTCCCAGGAGCGTGTCCTTCACAGGTGAGCGATGCATGGATCATGCTGCTCCATCTGCTCATCCTGTTTATCCTCTTCCAAGGTTTCAGAGCACTCATGGGCTTCAGTTCCTTACCTCCCTGGCATTGTCATGTTTTGCAATGTGCAGGGCACATAAGAGCCTACATACCAGGGCTTCTCCAGATTGATTTAAGGCACCATAAGTGCATCTATTGCAGGCTACTTGCCTGCTAAATAGCTATTCTCTGGAGGCATGGCAGTGGCTGTACCTTTCCTCAGTGGCTGTCATTAAGTTTCACAGTGGTGTTGTAAGCCTTTTCTTTCCCTTGTCTCCGAGCAATCACACATTGAGGCTTTGTTTAGGGGTGTGGGGTGTGGTAGGTGTGAACAATTGAGGCACCTGAGACTGGTTCAAGGTGACTGAGCTATGGAAACTGCTAGGGAACCTTCGCATGTGGTTGGAAACGAGCTGCATGTTCATTGGGGAAATCCATCCATGCACTTCTCCGACTGCATTTCAATGGCAATACAGGCACTTCTCCGACTGCATTTCAATGGCAATACAGGCACTTCTCCGACTGCATTTCAATGGCAATACAGGCACTTCTCCGACTGCATTTCAATGGCAATACAGGCCCTGGCTACACTCCCTGAATGTGAGGGAACCCTGCCTCTGACGAAAATCCTACCACATTCTGAACCTGACTGGTAGCATCCGTAGAGAGGTTGATTTGTCAGCTGCCCTCACATAAAAGGCTTCTCTTACCTGCGTTGAGTAGGTGCGAGATTTGAAACAATATCTTGAGTTAATGCTTGAAAGAAGCTGGAACTCATAGAAATCCAGGGTATCTTCCATGGGCACTGACCGTCTACATTTTGGTGACTGATATTCTCATCCAAAAGTCAAGGGCATTCGGCTTCGAGATGTCAAGAAAGCTGACCTTTCGAGGAGCACGGTGGCACAATGGATAGCCCTGCTGCCTCACGGCGCCGAGGTCCCAGGTTCGATCCTGGCACTGTCCTTGTGGAGTTTGCACATTCTTCCCGTATTTGTGTGGGTTTCGCCCCCACAACCCAAAGATGTGCAGGGTAGGTGGATTGGCCACACTAAATTGCCACTTAATTGGAAAAAATTAATTGGGCACTCTAAATTTATTAAAAAGAAAAAAAAAGGAAGCTGACCTTTGACCAACAAACCACCAAGGGTGTGCATGTTCCTCTGCCTCCATCCACTCAATGACCCGCCTGCTGGGCTATATTGCTTGCGGTTGGCTGCGCTTCTTTCCATACTGTTCTTCTTTTGTAGTTCAGTCAACCACTGAATAAGTAGGCCCATGACTGCTGTGCCCTTTAAGACAGTGTGCTCTGCTCAGCCACTTTGGTCGGGATTGTCTGGGACGGCCCGCTAGATCCAGGATTGGCAATAGCACGCTGAATCCCATGTTGTGCTAAAAGCAGGGTTGGCGCCAGGCATCACACCCATCGCGAGTCTCCAGGCCCACCCCACCCTGCCGGCCATAATATAATTCCTGACGTCCCACCTCGACCTGGCAGGACCATGCAAATAGCTCATCAGAGCTGATTCACGTCTCAGTTTCAGCGCACACCCTGGTGTGCATAGAATCACTCTGGTTGGCCACTGGCGGGAACACTTAGCCACGGATCTGGAAAATTGGCGCCTTTGATGTGACAGACCTGGGGCGGGATTCTCCGTAGTCCAACTCCGAAATTGTTTTGGTGATTGGGTGGAGAATGGGCTCCGACGCCAAAATCAGGGCTCGCGCTGGTTTGACGATGATCCGCCATGCTCTGCCCCCTCCGAAATGGCAACATTGTGATGCACACTGTGCGCAGTCGCAATGCCGTTGGCGCCTCAACGGCCGACCCACCCGCGATGCTCCGCTCCCGATGAGCTGAGTTCCCAACGGCGTGTTGTCCCACAAATCATGAACCCGGTGTGCCGGCTGCTGACAGTGTCCAGCGCTACCATACTCAGCTGGGATCCTTGCCGCTGGCCGGGGATCTTTTGTGAGGGCTGCAGGGACTGGTGGGGGGTGGACAGCGGGTTGCCAGGGGGTGGGCTATAGGGTCGCGGATAGCGGGTGGACTCTGTGCCAGCCAGCGGCAGGTCGTCAGCCGTGAGCATGCGCGGCCCGGGACCCGGCCATTAGACGCCCGTTTTTGGCATGGGAGGCACGAGTTTCAGTTGGTGTCGGTGCTAGCCCCTCACCAGTGTAGGAATCGGTGAGTGGTTTCCCGCTGATGTTTCGGTCATAAAAGATCCCCCATGCTCTGCTGGCGCCAACACTTAGCCGCTGGAACAGAGAATCCAGTCCCAAGTATCAGTTCACTGGATACGGCACTTGAAGATGCATTTATTGACTTTGACCATTCGTGTAAGGTCTGCATGCTGCATGTGAGTGGCATTGTTTGAATATTCGCTCCCATTATCTTTGACTACATACCTTGGAGGCCTTCGGCTCCACTGTAGACAATATATTGTTACGATATCCTGGGCTAGTAAATGGCCAATTCCAGCCCCACTTGACCCGGTGTCACAAAATCGTTAAAATTGACTTTATTTTTAAAAATCCGAGGTCTTTGGCTGTACAATATTACAGTCACCAGGTTTGTAAATATAAAAACAAAATTAACTAGTTATTGTCATCAGTAACTGTAATTAAATGGACAATAAATACAACTGATTAACTACCATCTAATCTCTAACCCCCCTTTTTTAACTCACCCCATCCTCTGCACCTGCAGCCACAGATAAACAAACACAGAGGAGAAATAGGGGTGAACAATAATGATGAAAGTAAAATAATAAGAGCCTTTGTTTAAGATGGATATCAGCGGTTCGTTTCTTCCTCAGTCTAGGCTTTCAGGTGCATGCCATCCTTTCTTTCAGTTTGTAATGGTTTTCACTGTAGACTCACAGAAATAGAAGTGCAGCCTGCATTTGAGAGAGAGCAAAAGAGAGAGAGAGAGAGAGAGAGAGAGAGGGAGAGAGAGATAGATAGATAGATAGACAGACAGACAGACAGATAGGTAGGTAGATAGATAGATAGATAGATAGGTAGGTAGGTCGGTCGGTCGGTCGGTCGATAGATAGATAGATAGATAGCGAGAGAGAGAGAGATGTTGGCTAGGCCACAACTAGAGTATTGTGTGCAGTTCTAGAATCCACATTATAGTAGGAATGTGATAATACTGGAAAGGGGGCAGAGGGTATTTACCAGGATGTTGCATGGGCTGGAGAGTGTTAGTTATGAAGAGAGATTGGATAGACTTGAATTGTTTCCCTTGGAACAGAGGAGATTGAGGGGGGGACATGATTGAGATGTATAAAATTATGAGGTGTAGATAAACAAATATTACCCCTTGTTGGAGGAGTCAATGACCAGGGGACATAGATGTAAGGTAAGGGGCTGGAGGTTCAGAAGGGATATGAGGTAAAATGTTTTTACCCAGAGGGTAAAAGTTTGGTGGGAGTTTGGAATTTGCTGCCTGAAAGGTATCTGGAGGCAGAGACTCTCATAACATTTAAGATGTATTGAGATGTGCACTTGAAATGTCAAGGCATAGAAGGCTTTGGGCAAAGTGCTGAAAAATGGGATTAGAACGGTTAGGTGGCTGTTTTTGACCGACGCAAATGCGGTGGGCCGAGGGGTCTTTTCTGTGCTGTATGACTCTCCGACAGATTCTTCTTTCAGCATCTCGAAGCTTGTGCCTTCAGACAATAGGCAGCAGAGGGAGCGAGCTGCTTCATCTTGAGGGTCCAGTCTCTTCTTCTGGGTTCTCTCCAAATACCCACCTGACAGGAGCCAAACGTTGCCGATTGCGGGCAGAATACCATCCCTTGCCAATCCATTGTCCAGTAGCCAGCCTAACAAAACAAAGCCCTCCAATCTCTTGGGTGCCATAAAGCCTGGGTTATTTTGCCCAAAATACAAAACATTATAACACAGTGTTCTTTACTTCCTCTGACTGACTTAATGATCCATGGAGGGTGGCACAGTGGCATAATGGTTAGCACTGCTGCCTCACAGCTCCAGGGACCCAGGTTCAATTGCGGCATCAAGTCACTGTCTGTGTGGAGTTTGCACTTTCTCCCTATGCCTGTGTGGGTTTCCTCTGGGTGTTCCGGTTTCCTCCCACAGTCCAAAGATGTGCAAGTTTCAGGTGGATTGGCCATGATAAATTGCCCCTTAGAGCCCTAAAGGTTAGGTGGGGTTACTGGGTTATGGGGATAGGGCAGAGGCATGGGCTTAGGTAGGGTGCTCTTTCCAAGGGTCAGTGCAGACTTGTTGGGCCAAATAGACTCCTTCTGCACTGTAAATTCTATGATTCTATGAATCTATGACCAAAAACAATAAAGGCAAAACAAAAGAAATATGAACTGAGGGAACAACAGGAAGGGCCCTGACTATCTTTCCACCTTTTCTCCTTCTCCACTATAACATCCATCTAAAATACATGGAACCTGCTCTCTCCTACATGTTATGCCATTCCTGATGTTTTCAGCACAGATTCACTTTCTGTCTGACTCCAGCACCAGCGGTTGCCAAAATACACCAGACCACTAAAAGCTGCAGGATTGCTTTAAGCAATGCTCGGAAGTTACGATTTTGGACTCCCTGCTGATGCATGCAGCCAAATAATTGCACAAATGTCTCTGGCTGAATAAAGTTTGCATGCTGCCTGCAGTTCAATCAATGGGCACGTATTTACTACATACTAAGATGCCTGCATTTCTTTCAGATGCTATGAGCTCCCGTAGACCAATTGTAGAAAGTTGTAGCCATTCCCAGGGTTCGGACATAGTGATGGAATTGTCACAGGCTGATCATGATGAATCTTAATATTACTTACACCCCATCGACATATTCATCGTCAACCACACAAGCTTCAAAAAACAATTTCTTGGACATAATTATGTTGAGTTTCCACTTTGGGTGCAATAAATCAGTCTGCAAATCGCAAACAGAAGTGCACTTGCTTCGAGAAGTGTCTTCTCCTGTTTTCTGCTCAAACTGTTCCACTTCTCATCAAAGGCAAAACCTGACATGGCTCAGCACAATCAAGCAGTTATCAAATATAATTTTTAAAAAAATATTGCCTTACATTTTTCAGACGGATATCTTGGTGCAGTTTGATTTAAACACCAGGAAATGGATGAATCACAAAAATGTAAGCATTTTCTGCGCGGAGTAATAATACACGATTGATTTCAAATGACTGAAAATTATTTTTTCAAAAATAGCATACAAAATTATTTTCTAGCCAGATTGGGGTACAGTATTTATATCTTTCGCAAATTTAAAAAAACATTCAAAACCTTTTAAAATATCACTGCCCTTGCACGCAAAGTAACCAGGCTAAGTTTTGGAGCTTCCGCAACCACCTCCAACCACCTTGATTGAAACAAGGGCGTGATTTAACAACCTTGTCGGGCCCGACCTGGTGGCGAGATGAGGCCAGTGAATTGGGCGTGATTCTCGATGCTTGTGGTGTCTTGTGAGAGTCACCTAAACCAGGATGCTAGGGCACTACTCTGCCCAAAGTGCATGCAGCCGGGGGCCTCCAATCCAATGGGAGACTCACACGAGTGCCGTTCCATCTGATCCCCAATTGTGGGCATCAATCAGTGCTTAACGGCACTCGCCCGAGGTTTCTGAGGTGAAGAGGATGAATCCCAAAGCCTCAGGTACCTTGGGAATCTGCACATTTGAGTGAGACTAACTGTCTCAATCTAATATGCATATTTTCCAAAAGATGGCCCCGCCCATTGCAGGCGGGATTTACATCGCAACATCTCGCGAGATTGTGTTGGATCTTGCGAGGTGTGGTGAGCTGGGTAGATCCTGGGAGTGGGGGTCTCCCAGCTTTCATCGGCCACACTGTGACGCGGCGAGCAGCTTTACGGGTGCAGTGTGGCCGTTGGATCGCGCCCTTGGAAATAGTTTGGTTGAATCGTGCCCCAAATAAACTAAATTGGACCAACTGAGGGGCAAATTAAAATGGACAGCCCCTTCAAGGGATACTGCCTTGAACAAAAACAAAGAGCAAATGAAACTTAAAACATCAAACAAATGTGATTAAAAGGGCCGATAAAGCACCCCAGACCATACTGCGCTTACCAGGTATGGAAGGCCTCAATGGTACCCATGGACACCTCATGCTCCCTCTCCAGCAGCACCCGGCCATGGACCGGGCAGCGGTAGATGTGCAAACAGTCGGGTTGGAAGAGCCCCCCTGCCTGGACCTTTTTATGGCAAGTTTGTCCAGGCCCAGGAGCAGGTTCACGAGGAGGTCCTCATCCGTCCCTGCCCCTCATTCCATTGGGCACCACAACCACATGTAGCTGGCACGATTAGTGGAAACTTCCAATGGTAATTAATTCAGCTTGGGGCAGTGGCCAGTTTTGCATTCCAGGCCTCTTCCTACTTCAGAAATTTGAGTTGCGACAAATGTAATTCACATTTACAATCCTGTGACCTTTTGTGTTGGTTGCACCAACGTCAGCTAAATTGCACCAAAAAACCTGTGCAAAATCGAATGGAAACTGAAAGCTGCTGATGTCTGTGGGCTGTAAAAAATCTATGATGCAGACACCTACACCATTGGGGGTGTTAAGCAGGTAGCTGCCATTGAAGAGCATGATCAGAGAGAATGCATTCCACAAAACTGTACAGGATAACTAGTGTGCTGGATTAAACAAAATAATAGGTATTTAAGCAAAAGCTCAAATGATGCAGCAAATTATTGTTTTTTTCCAGTGACGGTCTTAATAAACCAGACAAAATTTACACTGTGAAACAGGTAGTTAAATCTGAAAAGCAGAACAAGGATAGCTGGCACAACGTTAGCTGTGTACCAGTGAAACCTTCAGGCATTACATTTTATCAGAGAATATTTCAGGTTTTCTATTGGTGCCACTGTTCTGGGCCAGGGATAAGAGAATCCCAAAGTGTATCATGGAGTTCACCTGACCCACAACTTTAATATTTCTTTATTGTCCTCCTTTTTCACATTTTCTCCCAAATTTACACCCACAAACAATAAACAATAATTAGTAACAAATATGTCAATCAATCCGCATATCAATAACAACGATCCCATTCTCCCACCAAACCCCAAACATTAGCCCGCATGTTCACATAAACAAATGACAAAAAGGAATCAGGAATCACCCACAGTCACCATCAACACACACCGCCCCCCCCTCCCCCCCAACCCTCCCACCCACCCACCCCCAACTAATGTTCGAAGTTATCCAGTTCTTGAAAGAGCACTGCGAATAATGCCCATGAATTGTAGAACCCCTCCATCCTTCCCCTCAGTTAAAACTTAACCTTCTCAAGAGTCAGGAATTCCAACAAGTCCCCCGCCACGCCAGGGCACAGGGTGGAGAGGCTGCCCTCCACCCCATCAGGATCCACCTTTGGGCGATCAATGAGGCGAAGGCTACAATATCTGCCTCCGCACCCGTTTCCAACCCTGGCTGGTCCGACACCACGAATATGGCCACCCGGGGGCCAGATTCACATGCACCACTTTAGAAATTACCCTAAAAACCTCCTTCCAGTAATCCTCTAGCTTTGGACAGGACCAAAACATATGAACGTGATTAACCCCCCCCCCCCCCCCCTCCCCGCAACGTTCACACACATCTTCCACTCCTTCAAAGAATCGGCTGATCCTCGCCCTCGTGAGGTGTGCTCTGTATACCACCTTCAGCTGTATCAGCCCCAACCTTGCGCACGAGATGAAGGCATTCACTCTCTGGAGCACCTCGCACCAGAACCCCTCCTCAATATCCTCTCCCAACTTTTCCTCCCACTTTGCTTTGATCCCTTCCAGTGGTGCCTTCTCCTCTTCCAAAATAGCTCCGTAAACTGCTGACACTACCCCCTTCTCCAGTCCCCCTGTCATCAGCACCTCCTCCAGCAATGTGGAGGCCGGCTCCTCTGGGAAGTTCTTTATCTCCTTTCTGGCAAAATCTCGAACCTGCACATGGCCCACTCTACAGGTATGGTAGAGCAGAAATGGAAAAGTATTTTTTAAAGCAAAACAATGTTTATTCTATGAACTCAAGTTAACCTTTTTAAAACATAAAGTGAACAGCTTAGCAACCATTAATTAACTACAACCCCCAAAGACTACAACACTAAGTAAACCTTTAAGCTTTCCTTTTAACATCCATATGACTTAAAACACCTTTTACCAGAAGCACATCAGGTTAAAGTCACTTCTGTTGTAAGTTTTAAATCACCAGGATCAATTTACAGTCTTGAGGTTACAGAGAGAGATTCATTCACCTTCTGGCTGTGACTGCAGCTATCCAGTTCTGAAAACGAAACTAAAACACACCCTGCAGCAAACAGCCTAAAACGAAAGTAAAAAGCTGACAGACAGCCCAGCTCCGCCCACTCTCTGACATCACTGCAGTAATAAACACCCATTTCTTAAAGGTACTCTCACTGCAGATATTTATATACACACCCATTTATAAACACCCATTTCTTAAAGGTACTCTCACATGACACCACACAATTGGTTACCTTGAAGGCTCTGCATTTTGACAAATGCCGGCAATGTCCAGGTGATTTGGCTGCTGAAAAGATAACTCGTGGAATCACTTTGATAGAACTGTCAGGGTTTCTTTTTAAGTCATTCAAGTCAGTCATTCAATCGGAAGTTCATTATCAAAGGTAGAAATATGCATTAATTATGATACCCATTAATCATGTACTCAATCAACTGAAAATGATATTTTTTTAAAACGGATTAGCTAATTGGGAATGTCTGAGAACGTGATTAAAGAATCAGAGGTGTAACATTATCTCCTTACGTGGCATGCCTGTAGGTGAACAGTTCAATCAAAACAACTGAACTGTTCTAAATACTTTCCATTGATTGCAGTGTCAGACATTGATCCAGTATCTAAAAAGGCCCACTGGATATGTTATAGTTTTGCTGTGCATCCAGTCGGCAGTGAAGCACAAAGATAAAAAGCTTTTGTAATGACGTAAGAATTCAATTTTAAGTTTGGCGGGGCCACAAAAACTATGGTAGCGGGTTCGCTGCACATTTTACACCTTGCTTCACTCTTCTCACCCTTTCACACGTAACCTTGCAGCCAATTTTCATGGAGGTGGGCACATTGTCTCCATCAATTCAGGGCTGTGATGATATGCATAAGCAATCATGTAACTATTAACAGATATGACCTCCAAACAACAGGTGGCAGTAAAGAACAACCACGTGACACTGTTACCTCGGGGAGTCTGGATATAGTCATAGTAGTAGATAGTTGCATTTGTAGTAGATCTAAGATAATTTATAATAGTAATATAATAGTCAGTAGATTTTTTTTTAAATATAGTTTTAATAGTCAGTAGATTTTGATAATTTTCTTGTCATCTGACCCAGGTTATTGTTGAACAATAAACATTCAACTACTCACGAACTAGACGTTCTCTACTGCACAAATTCCGTTTGGCCAAGCACCAGAACATAACAAGGGCATCTCGTGTTTCCTTCTTGCTCATAGGTTGACTCTCTGCTTTTTTCAGCTGTGTGATCAGCGGAGCCATCTGGGATGGCTACTTCCAGAATATAAAATGGACATTTGCAAAGATTGCAGGGAAAAGTGGACAATGTTAAGAAAGCAAGCAGGCACAGAGCATGGCTGCATATTGGAGCCATTGCTCCCAGACAAGACTGAAACTGTAGGCCCATTAGCACATGGATGGCCCATCTCCGGGAACAAAGGGAGATACTTAAGTAACCGATCTGGCTCCAGACCTCGCGGCGCCAGTTCCCCAAACTGAAATCAGAAAACAAAGCAGGCCAACGGCCACCTAGGACACGCACAACCATCAGGGCACCCACCCCTTTATTGGTCAGGATCAATGTGGATGATCAAGAAACGGCCCAATTGATTGGGGCCAAGTTCAAGGCCCGCCCAAAAGCACGCAAAGCCCCCTTCAGGTATAAGAAGAAGGCCCCAAGAGAGAATCGCTCTCTTAGACTTGGCTCTCACAGCGGAGAGACCCGTCCCCCAGCTGCACCAGAAGCAAGTAAGTCCAAGGTCAACGCTCGCTACCAGACGGACGACCTTAGCTGTTTCCCCTCTACCACTTCGACCCCAGCAGCCTCAGAAACGAACAATGGCCATTGTTCCTCTGACTGAGTGGGAGCCCGAAGCTAAGTATCGGCTTTAGCAGTAGTGATAGTTTAGCCTGTAGTATTTCGTGCATGAGTAGATATTACTGTGTGTGTAAATAAATAGTATTGACTTTGAACTAACTAACTGGTGTACCGACTCTTTTGATCAGTATTCGGGTTTGAAACTGTGGCGGTATCGAAAGATACCTGGCGACTCTAGAGCAAACATAAATAGGATTAAGGAAGGCGAACATATTGACCGCCATGTTCAGAGCCAACCAAAGACAGCAACATTAGTTATTCTCTCTAATCTCTAATCATATTCCACAGAGCTTTTTTTTCCTCAGTCGTGGTGTCCCTCCATGTCACATTCCACTATCCTTACCCCACAAACACAGTCACGCCATCATTCTGAAGCAAAAAACAAAGGTTCCACCGGATCTACTTCAAGAGGTAAAGAAAATCAAAGCAGCCATCACATTCCGTGCCCAGGTTTAAATCGAGAGGATAGCTTTGGAAAACATTAATTTAAATATTGGGAATCCTGAGGTGAGCAAACCACCAATTACTCCTGGCAAAAAAAATGACAGGTGCCGCCAAAATCAGCAATTTAATTTATAATACATGAGAAGATGTTTCAACCTGCAAAAGCTTCTAATTGATTCAAAGAGCCCCCCATTCAATATTCTCCTCAAGCCCAATTGCGTGACTATCCTGGACCATTAAAGCTTTGTTTCAAAGCTCAAAATGTATATGTGTTTGTTTCCTTTCCTCTCTGTAAGTCAGTCCATCCCTCCAATAGACAGCCCTAGTTTTCTCCCTATTAACCAAGCAACCAGCCTCATCTGAAGCTTAGGCCTCCATCCTGACCTTCCCCCCCACTACCCCTCCCGGGCTTGGCTCAGCCCGACATAGACCTCTTCAGCACCCTGATGTGTTGATCTGTTTGCAGATGTGTCAATGATTTGTCGGCATTGTACTATCAGAAACTGATATTTGTCGAGCTAAAGTGAATAACTCAACCTTGCATATTTAATCCTATGAGAAATGAATCTTACAAAGGAAGATTTTATAAATTTGTGAATCTGTTATGCAGCTTCATTCGCCAGGAATGCAAAATGGGAATTCGGTGATGGAAATCAGTAGGCGCCTTGGGATTTTGTGTCCCAGAACATGCATCTTACTAAAAATGTCACTTTGCCAATGGGTTGTTTGAGAAGTGGGAAAAATTATGCTCTTCTTCCATGGGATTTGCTTTCTGAAATTCCTGTTTTCAACATGATCCTGGATTATTCGCCATACAATGAAATGTTTTCTTTCTCCCTGACAAATAAAACTCTTTTTTTCCAATAGAAAAAGCAAGGAGCAATTTAAAATAAAACTCTCTGGAATTAAAGATAAATGCTGACATGAATAGTCTATTGTTAATCATGGTGTATGCCAAGGAAGAGAGTGAGAGAGAGAGCGACATGCAATTATGTTGCACCTTGTCAAATTTTCCAGAAACATGTAAGAATGTCTCATATAAAGAAAATTATTTTGAAGTGCAGTGACCATCGATATGTCGGCAAGTGTAGCAGTCATTTTATATGAAGTACGATGTACAACAAAAAAACATTGCCCAGATTTAATGAGTTGTGTAAAACACACGGCACTCAGCTGTGTCGCCCACAAAGATATTGAAGACTCTAAAGAGTTAATTCGCCTATTGAAGTGTGACTTCCAATCTCGTTTCATCTCGACAGGATCTGTGTTGTCCAGCATTTAAATCATCAAACAGATGCAGCAGCCAATCAGATTGCAGAATTCTCATAGACAGAAAACCAGGAAGTAAAAAACCCATGTTCCAATTCACTTTTTAATCAGTTTACAGGAAGTGAAATAAAGATTGGGATGTGCAAATGAGAACATGGTGGAAGCTAAAATGTCATGAATAAACTTTAGAAGTTGAACTTTATATTTTTCCAAAGTGTTGGAATTTTGGTCTTGGAATGGAGGGAATAACATTACACACTTAAATTGCTGGAGGGGCTGTTGAGCATTAATTATATATCAATTTGCTTTTTAAAACCTTCAATACATCTCATTCAACAAGGCATCATTTTTGTAATGACTTTTACAACACGAATACTGTGTAAGAAATAAAAGCACGTCAAATAATTTATTCTGTTGACTGCATCTTCAAAGATTGCAATAATGCGCCCCATTGAGGATTAAGGCATCACTGACAGCAACTCCTGGATTTCGTATGATTAGCTGTGCATGTTTAGACATCAGAGGTTGTTGTCAATTTTACACACGTGAGTGCCACCTTAAATTAAATAGTTAAACCCTGAACAACCTGTGCTCCCTTAGATTAACATTTCCAACTTCTGTCACAGCTTTTCCACCCTGAAATAAGCAGAATCTGCCCAAGAAGTCAAAATGATTCATGGCTCCTAAAATTATAAGATCACGGGTTACTGGAGGAATCCTTTTCAGAGATTACAAACAACATTGTGATTTTACAGTTTTCATGAAAGCCCTTCAATTTATTTCTAATCTTATTGAGTCATAGTGCCTGCCTCAAGTGCAATTTTGTCTACTCCAGTGCTTCTATGAGGTGTTCCCCCAGTGACATGCAATGCAATGTGGCTCATAATGGGATGCTCTGAGAGTTTGGACCAGCTGCTCACCGCAGCAACTCAGTGTCTAATGAACCAATCAGCCTCACCTGGTACTTGGCTCAGCCTTGGCTCCAAGGGGCACAGAAGTGCTGTCGCCGTACAAGATGGCATCATGATCCAATAACATGGCATGATTGTTGCTGGTCCAGCTCAGAACAGCTACACACCTGTGTGAGAGTAGACTCTGCTTAGAATGATCACCGCTATTCATCTGTACTTCCAATCTATCAAAGGTGGGGTTTAGCGGTTGAGACCAAAACCTGGATGTCCCCAACATGAGTATTTCATAGAAAAGATTTTATGGTCATGACTGACTTCTCCCAACTCACAGAGTACGACAAAGATAGGGGGCTGGATTCTCTCAAAATCGGACTATGTCCCCACGCCGGCGTAAAAATGCTGGAGATTTACTCCAGAGATTCCTGTAAAAAAATACAGGTAATTCAATACCCTGCAGGGGGCTAGCAGGGACCCAGAGTAAATCTTGCAGCTTTAGTTGCGAATATGGGCACCCGCACTTCCGGTTTGGAGTCCGCGCAGGCGCACGGCAGCGGCCTCCAGTGGCCGTGCTGAGCTTCATGGTGGATTCGGACTGCGGAGCCAGGCGCAAAAATTAGACCCCCCAATCGGCCGGGCACCCGAGCATCTAACCGCGCCCAAGCACCCCCCGGCCGCCTATAAGGTACCCCCCCCCCCCTCCTCCTCCGTGTCCGATCCCCCGCCCCCCACCAGAGTGGCCGCGGACTGAGTCAAGCTGATTCTCGAGAGAATAGCCGGACCGGCGGCGGGCACGATTTTGGCGTGAAAGTGGATTCTCCGCCTCCACTCCGAACACGATTTCGGCGCAGAGCTGCGGAGAATTCTGCCCAGGTTGTCGGGTAAGGTGGGGACCAGCAAGTGGTGAGGCGTTATCATTTTGGTTTTCATCAACAGTTTGTCTAGTATGAGTGGGTGCAAGGCAGAAGATATAGGGGGGAGATTCTCCAGGACCACCCGCCAGCGTCCAGAATACCGAAGGCACGTGGAATTGGGCATCAAACCAAAAAGCAGGTTTCACACCAGTTGTGAAACTGCTTGCGAATCTCCGAGCCAGCTCTGGCGATGTTCCCGCCCTGCACCAGCAGGAACATCAAAATGGTCACTATCTCTCAAATTTGAATGTAATTTACGGGCAGGATGCTCGTATTTATCTGCCTACTGGGAAGCTCCAGCCCCTCCCAACCGTGAGTACTGCTGGCTTGAATTGGTGCAAGTCCTGAAAAATGGGTGCTTGGAGTCCAAGGGATGGCAAGTGGGTAAGGACCCTCATTACAATTGCCTTCATGGTGCCGACTGCAGTGCTTCACGGGAGGTGGGGGTCAGAGAGGCATACGCTGGACTGGAGGGGCTCAATTTAGGGGTATTTCTTGGGATGGGGGTTGTTTGGCTGGTCTTCCCATCTGCAGCCTTTAAATCTTTTAAACAGGCTGTCAGATTCTCAAAATAAACTTCTCTGACAATAAAGTTCAATTCTTCCCACCTGTAGACCTTTAAACTGGCTTCCAGCCCGTCAAGTTCAAAAATCTGTAAGATGAAGGAAAAAGTATTCCCTTTAATGTGGTGGAAACTTTCGAAGTGTTTTCTCATTGCCCTTTGTCTTTTTCTAGCCTGCTTGTATGCCTAGAAGCCAAAACTCTCTGACTGCATGGTTTACATTGAATTTCATGGACCATTGCCTTTTACAAGTTATTTAATTGACACGCCCAAACAATTTCAAAATGAGGATTAAGGTTGTTTATTTATATAGCTCTGTCGGGATTCATTACGGTAGCACAGTGGTTATCACTGGTACTTCACAGCGCCAGGGTCCCAGGTTCGATTCCCGGCTTGCGTCACTGTCTGTGCGGAGTCTGCACGTTCTCCCCGTGTCTGCATGAGTTTCATCCGGGTGCTCCAGTTTCCTTCCGCAAGTCCAGAAAAACGTGCTTGTTAGGTGAATTGGACATTCTCAATCCTTCCTCTGTGTACCTGAACAGGTGCCGGAGTGTGGCGAGTGGGGGATTTCCACAGTAACTTCATTACAGTGTTAATGTTAGCCTACTTGTGACATTAATAAAGACTATTACAATTCAGAAGCAGCTGGTTTTCTAACCACAGTTGAATTGAAGAGGTGGTTTCCTTGCCCTCAGCCCCTGGAAGCTCTTCAGAGCAAAACGACAGCCTCGTTAAAAAAAATTGTGGTTAGAAAAACAACTTCTGTAGGGGGGGCTGAAGGGGGTACGGGGGAGGGGCTGAAGGGGGTACTGAGGGGAAGGCACTTCCCAGCAATTAGGGTGTAGGAGGGGCCTTGCCAGAAAGGGGGGGTTGGGGAAGGCGGGGGAGGGGGCTGGTTGCAGCAGCATTCTGAAATCAGGGCGCCCTTTCGGGGCCTGTCAGAGCTATTGTGTCCCGCCCTTCTCAGGTCCAAAGAGAACCCAGGTGTGCCATTGAATGGCAGTGAAAACCCAGTCCTGGAGAAAACAAACTCAAAGTGCCATTACATGGCATATCGCTTTCGCCCCGACGGGAATTACTTCGGTTTTCCCACTGGCGGGAGCCCTTTTTCACCAAGTGGGAGAATCGCGGCCACAGTTGCAAGAGTAAATACTGGCAGATTTGTCGTGCTGTATGTAATGCAACACTACATATTCAGTGCATCATGACAAAAATAAATGAGTAGAAAGAAAAGAGGAAGGAAGATGTCATATAAACTGCGCTGTGCCTGGTGTCCCAGCCATGCCACCTCCAATTCTGACTTTTGGGGGTCTGGATTTGATGTCAGTGGCAGCATCTTCCAGGCTATAGTATTTGCAATAAGGAAGCCCCTCTCGCGTTGCTGGTTGTGGTATTCCTGCTCTGTGCCAACTTCTCTTGCGAGAAGTGAAACGCGGTTAATATGTATCCCAATCAAGGGTTTCCAACCCTTCTCATTTATGAGCCAGCTTACGATAGAGTTCATAACGACAGGGTGATGCAGGAAGTGAGAGGTAGCTGTGAAGGCAGCCGAACATGACAATGTGGATGCAAACATAGAGCGGCCATGTTGGGGAAATTGTTGGTCCTGCCAGGGCTTGCAGAATACATCAGATGTGTGAGGGGTGTCTTGTGCGTATTAGCAAAAACATGATCCTATATAATTGGAGGTAGGTTTTCGAATGTAGGAAATTGAGAGTGTGAATAAGGGTTTGGAATTTTGAGCATCTAAATGTGGCAAGAGGTATTCATAAGAGATTGTCCTAGGGCCTCAACCTTTAGCCATATTAATTAATAACTTGGATGAAACAATAGGGAATTGCCAGGTAAAGCTTGCAGGTGACACCAAGTCAGGAGGAAAACTTTATGTTGGAGAAGGAAGTTGCAAAGGGACATTGACAGATCAAATGAGTGGGCAAAAGTATGGAAAATGGAGTTCAACGTACACAAATGTGAAAGCATCCGTTTGGAACCAAGAAAGACAATTCAGGGTGGTTTCTAAATGGTGAGAATCCAAGAACTCGGCAGGAGCAGAGCGATTTGGAGTTCAATTACACTAACCCACCCCTTCCTCATTGTTCGCTCAAAATCCAGAATTTCCATCCGTTAGAGAACTATGGGAATACCTTTAACATGGATTGCAGAAGTTTAGGAAGAAAGCTCATCACCAAGCTGGTTGGAGTCATACCTTGCACAAAGGAAGATGGTTGTGGTGGTTGGAGGTCAATCATCTGAACACTAGGACATCACTGCAGGAGTTCCTGAGGATAGTTTACGAGGCCCAGCCATCTTCAGCTGCTTCATCAATGACCCCCTTCCATCATAAGATCAAAAGTGGGAATGTTTGCGGATGACTGCACAATGTTCAGCACCATTCATGACTCCTCAGATAATGAAGCAGTCTATGTCCAAATGCAGCAAGACCTGGACAATATCCAGGCTTGGGTTGACAAGTGGCAAGTTACATTCATGCCACACTAATGCCAGGTAATGACCATCTCCTACAATTGATGCTCTCATCACCTCCCCTTGACATTCAATGGCAGTACCATCGTTGAATCCCACACAATCAACATCCTTGGGGGTTACCAATGATCAAAAACTGAACGGGACTAGCCATATTAATATTGTGGCTACCAGGGCAGGTCAACATCTAGGAATCCTACGATGAGTAACTCAACGCCTGATGCCCCAAAGCCTGTCCACCATCTACAAGGCACAAGTCAGGAGTGTAATGGAAGAGTGGACTTCAGGTGGCGTTCGTGAGCGGAGCAGTCGCAGCAAAAAGGCTCCCGCAGTTCCATGAAGTCGGGGCTTTTTCAGGGGGCCTCCGGATTTGAAATTAAAAAAAAAAAACATTTTAAAAAATTTAATTTTTTAAAAAAGTTTCCCGCGAAATTGGGAGCAGCGGAACTGAGCCCTCGGGAGAGGAGTGATCCGGTGCCCCCCCACCCCATGCATGGCAGCATAGCACAGGGCAGGACAAGCGGCCGCCAGGACCGAAGCGGCGGCCAGGAACGAAGCGGGGGCCGAAGGGAGGAAGGAACGGAGGAGCGACCGCCGCCCCCCCCCCCCCCCCCCCGCCCCTCCCCCCCCCCAAGCAGGAGAGTGCAGGGTGCAACGAGCGGCGGCCCGGACCGAGCAGCGGGGACAGCAGCGGGGAATGAAGCGTCGACCGACCGACCGACTGCCCCCACCCCCCGCCCCCCTCTCCCCCGGCGGCCACCACCACGAGGCAGGAACAAAGAGGGACTCCCGACCAGAAGCCTCTCTCTCTCTCTCTCGACCTGGCTGAGTGAGGGAAAAAGAAGGAAAAAAGAACTTTTGCAAAAACAAAACTCTGAAAAGAAAACTTTGAAACTTTTAAAACTTTTAAATAAAAAAATAAAAATTCTTTTTGCACTTTTCTTGTACTCACCCAAAACAAGTTCATCTGAGAAGAATTTTATAAAAGAGGGAAAAATAAAGTGGTAAAGGAGAGAAGGGAGGGGAGAAAAAAAAGGGAAGGGGGGGAGAAAATAAATAAATAAATAAATAAATAAGAGCGGGGGGTGGGGGAGGAAAAAAAATGGGGGGGAAAATGCCAGAAGGGAGCCAAAGCAGAGGGAGAAGGGGCACCAAAGGCAGACGGGGCAATGGGCGAGCCAGTTCAGACGAGCCAATCAGCGAGCAAAGCGGCAGAACGGAAGTATCGCCGCATCAAAAAGAGCTGGGCAGACAGGTGCAGTCTCTCCCGGGGCCAGGGGGGGAGCTGGAACTGGAAGGCAGCCTTTGCCGATGCGCTGAGGGAACATCAGCAGGTAAACAAGGCAAAGGCTAGGGCAGACATAGAGGCGCAGTGCAGGCAGCAATGGCCAAGGCCCTGGCAGAGGTGCAGCAGGCCCTGGGCAGAGCAGAGGAGAAATTGGACGCCCAAGAGAAGAAATTGGAAGCCCAAGGAGCTGGAGAAAGCAGCGACTGACACGAGCGTCCGGATCACGGCCCTGGAGAGGGAGGTGGCGAGACTGGGCACAACACAGGGGAGCCTGAAGGGCAGGGTGGACGACCAGGAAAACCGCTCGAGGAGGCAAAATGTCAGGATAGTGGGCCTTCCAGAGGGGATCGAGGGTAGAAACCCCACGGCATAAGTGGCCGAGATGCTGGGCAACTTAGTGGGGAGGAAAACCTTTCCCAGCCCACCAGAAATGGACAGAGCACACCGGTCGCTGTGCCCGAAGCCCAAAGCAGGGGATCACTCGAGAGCAGTTATAGCTAAACTGCACCAGTACCAAGATCGGGAAACAATCCTACGCTGAGCCAGGAAAAACAAAACCTGCAAATGGGAAGGACATGCCATTAGAATTTACGAGGACATTGGGGCAGACCGAGCCAGGAGACGGGCTAAGTTTAATAGAGCGGAAGCAGCTCTTCACAAGAGCAACTTGCGTTTTGGTATGCTGTACCCAGTGAAACTCTGGGTCACATACCAAGAAAGAAAATGAAATGAAAATCGCTTATTGTCACAAGTAGGCTTCAATGAAGTTACTGTGAAAAGCCCCTCGTCGCCACATTCCGGCGCCTGTTCGGGGAGGCTGTTACGGGAATTGAACCGTGCTGCTGGCCTACCTTGGTCTGCTTTCAAAGCCAGCGATTTAGCCCTGTGCTAAACAGCCCCTGCCGAATACTTCTTTACAGCCCCTGCCGAAGCAAATAAGTTTGTCGAGGAACACGGGCTGGAAAACCACCAGCGAAGGCAGAAATGAGGGGCCCCTGGCAGGGGGCAACAACACGCCGGCGGGGGAGGAGGAGACGGGTGAGGCAACGCCAGGCCCCCCGCCCCCGCCACAGCGAGCGCACCCTGACCAAAGTACAAACCACTGCCCGAGGGACCGCTTCAGGTGGGAGGCCAGGCCTCAGCACGAGGGAACGAGAGTAGCAGAGAAGGGAGAGCAAGCAAGAGGAGTGCAGGGTAGGATAGGGGAAGAGCGGGCAGAAAACCGTAGAGGCCAGGCAGGGGAGAAGCGAGACAGTAACTCCCGAGAGGGGGGCCATCGTACTAGCGGGAAAGCTAGCGCCGGGGGCATGCAACAAAGCAGGGCCGCAGCATGCCCCCAACAGGTGGGGGGGACCACTCACAGAGATGGGAGAGCAAACTGAGACAGGAACAGGGGAAAGAGGGACAAAGGAGGGGTACAAGGGAGAGGGGGGAAAGGGGAGAGACCAGGGGGGGGGACCACAGGGAGGGAGAGACCAGGGAGGGGCGACACAGGGAAGGAGGGACAAACAAGGCTAGAAAAGGAATTGGGCTGCAAAGTGCCACAACCAAGGGCTCGAAACAAGGAATCGCTGCAAGCACCCGCCCAGTACGGTCTCTGGGCGAAGGGAGACCCCAGAGTGCAGGGGACTACCCGCATGGTGGACGCACAGTGGGCGGCCATGTCGGGTGCCCCCGGGACAAAGGAAAACCCTGGAGCGCAGGGACCCAACCGCATGGAGAGAGCAGTGACAGCGGCCATCCTGGACGGCCCCTTAACAAAGGGAAACCCCGGAGGGCAGGGGCGCGTCCACCGGGTAAGTATGTTTAATCCCACAGGAGCAAGGGGGCAGAAGCCCCCCACCAGGATAGTCACCTGGAACCTAAGGGGACTCAACGGCCCAGTGAAGAAATCCAGAGTCCTCACCCACCTAAGAAATATGAGGGCTGACATAGTCTTCCTCCAAGGGACACACCTGAGAGAGCAGGACCGACTGCGGGTAAGAAAGGGCTGGGTGGGACAAACCTACCATTCCTGCTATGGGACAAGGGCCAGGGGGGTGGCGATATTGATCGGCAAGAGGACAACGTTTAGGGCGACAACGACGGTTACGGACCCAGGGGGTTGGTATGTCATGGTCAGCGGGGCCCTGGATGGGGCACCGGTAGTACTAGTTAACGTGTACGCACCCAACTGGGACGACACAAGCTTCATCAAGAAGACCATGGCAGAAATCCCTGACATAGCGATGCATCGACTAATCATTGGGGGGGGGGGGGGGGGGAGGGGGGTGGCTGCAACTGTGACCCAAAGACAGACAGATCAAACCCCAAAACGGATAAAACCTCAAACATGGCAAGGGAACTCAGTCACTTTATGGAGAAGATGGGAGCGGTGGACCTCTGGAGGTTCGCCCACCCGGGGAGAAGGAATTCTCCTTATTTTCCCCAGTACACAACTCACACACCAGAATTGACTTCTTTGTGGTAGGGAAAACGATGCTTCCGGGGTTAGACAAGGTGGAATACTCCGCAATTGTGATATCAGACCACGCTCCACACTACATGGACGTGAGGCTGGAGACGGGCAGGGCCAACGCCCCACATGGAGGTTGGACGTCGCCCTACTAGCGGACAAGGCCTTCAGCGAAAGGTTATCATGGGCCATTGCAGAGTACACAGAGACCAACCAGAACGGGGAGGTCTCACCCTCCACGTTCTGGGAAGCACTAAGAGGGGAAATCATTGCTTTCAAAGCACAAAGAGATAGGGAGGGAAGGGTGGCTAGGTAGCAGCTGGTCGACTCCATACTGGAGGTAGACCGTAAATACTCCGAGGCCCCAACCGAAGAGCTCCTGACGGAGAGGAAAGAGCTACAAAGGAACTTTAACCTGCTCTCCACCAGGAAAGCAGTGCTCCAACTCCGCCAGGCACGTGGCACCCTATACGAACACGGAGACAAAGCCAGTCGCATGTTGGCACACCAGCTGAGAAAGCAGGCAGGCCACCAGAGAAATTGCACAAATCAGGGATACCAGAGGCACGCAAGAAACAGAAACAGAAAAGATCAACAAAACCTTCAAGGCCTTCTACCAAGGGCTGTACACCTCAGAGCCCCCAATGGGGGAGTCTGGGATGAAACGGTTCCTTGATGGACTGGACATTCCAGTCGTGGGGGAGGGCAAAAAATGGGGCTTGGAAGCACCACTGGCACTGGGAGAGATCATGGACAGCATTAGCTCCATGCAGGTGGGGGAGGCGCCGTGACCCAACGGGTTCCCGGCGGACTTCTACATTTGCGACAGCACTGGCCCTGCACTTGCGGGAGATGTTCACAGACTTCCTAGCGAGGGGCACACTGCCGCCACGCTAGCACAGGCCTCAATCTCGCTGATACCTAAGAAAGACAAAGACCCAACAGAATGTGGGTCATACAGACCCATCTCACTGCTGAATGCAGATGCCAAAATACTGGCCAAAATCCTAGCCAAAAGGTTAGAAGACTGTGTACCTGAGGTGGTCGCAGAGGACCAGACGGGCTTTGTCAAAGGTAGACAGCTTACCCCGAACATCAGGCGCCTGCTGAAGGTGATAATGACCCCCTCCGGGAAGAGAAAACTAGAGGTGATCATTTCCCTAGATGCAGAAAAGGCCTTTGACAGAGTCATAGAACATAGAAAATACAGCACAGAACAGGCCCTTCGGCCCACGATGTTGTGCCGAACCTTTGTCCTAGATTAATCATAGATTATCATTGAATTTACAGTGCAGAAGGAGGCCATTCGGCCCTTTGAGTCTGCACCAGCTCTTGGAAAGAGCACCCCACCCAAACTCAACACCTCCACCCAACACCAAGGGCAATTTGGACATTAAGGGCAATTTATCATTGGCCAATTCACCTAACCCGCACATCTTTGGACTGTGGGAGGAAACCGGAGCACCCAGAGGAAACCCACGCAGACACGGGGAGGACGTGCAGACTCCGCACAGACAATGACCCAAGCCGGAATCGAACCTGGAACCATGGAGCTGTGAAGCAATTGTGCTATCCACAATGCTACCGTGCTGCCCTTAAGAACAAATAAATCTACACTATATCATTTTACCGTAATCCATGTACCTATCCAATAGCTGCTTGAAGGTCCCTAATGTTTCCGACTCAACGACTTCCACAGGCAGTGCATTCCATGCCCCCACTACTCTCTGGGTAAAGAACCTACCTCTGATATCCCTCCTATATCTTCCACCTTTCACCTGAAATTTATGTCCCCTTGTAATGGTTTGTTCCACCCGGGGAAAAAGTCTCTGACTGTCTACTCTATCTATTCCCCTGATCATCTTATAAACCTCGATCAAGTCGCCCCTCATCCTTCTCCGCTCTAATGAGAAAAGGCCTAGCACCCTCAACCTTTCCTCGTAAGACCTACTCTCCATTCCAGGCAACATCCTGGTAAATCTTCTTTGCACCTTTTCCAGAGCTTCCACATCCTTCCTAAAATGAGGCGACCAGAACTGTACACAGTACTCCAAATGTGGCCTTACCAAAGTTTTGTACAGCTGCATCATCACCTCACGGCTCTTAAATTCAATCCCTCTGTTAATGAATGCGAGCACACCGTAGGCCTTCTTCACAGCTCTATCCACTTGAGTGGCAACTTGAGTCGAATGGAAATACCTCACAGAGGTACTGGAGCGGTTTGGGCTTGGAACAGGGTTCACCTCCTGGGTAAAGCTCCTGTACAACGCTCCCATGGCGAGCGTACGGACCAACAATACCAACTCCCGATACTTCCAGCTGCACAGGGGCACCAGACAAGGATGCCCACAGTCCCCACTGCTGTTCGCTCTAGCGATCGAATGACTAGCAATTGTGCTCAGAGCGGCAAAAAGCTGGAGGGGGATCCGAAGGGGCGGCAGAGAGCAGAGTCTCACTCTATGCAGATGACCTGCTCCTCTACATTTCGGATCCATAGAGCAGCATGGACGGAATCATCGTGCTCCTTAAAGAGTTTGGCGCCTTCTCGGGCTACAAACCCAACATGAGCAAAAGCGAGATCTTCCCGGTACACCCACAAGTAGGTGGGGCAGCCCTAACGGGACAGCCGCTTAAACAAGCCCGACACAAATTCCGCTACCTGGGGATCCAAATAGCCCATGACTGGAAAGGGATCCACAACTGGAACCTCACCAGTCTGACAGAGGAAGTAAAAAAGGACCTGCAAAGATGGAACACACTCCCACTCTCCCTCACGGGGAGAGTCCAGACGATCAAAATGAACGTGCTGCCCTGGTGCCTCTTCCTATTCAGATCCATCCCGATCTACATCCCCAAGGCCTTTTTCAAAGCACTAGACTTCCTAATCATGGTGTTCGTATTGGGGGGGTGGGGGGTGGAGGGGGGAAGAATGCTAGGATCCCAAGGGGGGGAGGGGAAGAATGCTGGGATCCCAAAGACGGTCCTACAAAAAACAAAATCCAGGGGGGGGCTAGCCCTCCCAAACCTACAACTTTACCACTGGGTGGTGACGGCCGAGAGAATAAGGGGATGGATCAAGGAGCCAGAAGCCGAATGGGTGCGCGCGGAAGAGGCCTCCTGCATGGGGACCTCCCTCCGGGCCCTCGCCACGGCAGCACTCCCACCCCCACCCAAAAAACACTCCAGCAGCCCGGTGGTAATAGCCACCCTCCAATCCTGGAACCAACTACGGCAACAATTTGGCTTGACCAGAATGTTGGGTAAAGCTCCATAGGTTCACGCCAGCGCTGACTGATGCCACCTTCAAAAGGTGGGGGCAGGACGGAGAGACACTGACAGTCAGGGACCTATACACGGACGGCAGGATCGCAACACTGGGCGAACTGACAGAGAAATTCCAGCTAGCCAGGGGGAACGAGCTAAGGTTTCTGCAACTAAAAAACTTCCAACGAAAGGAGACAGGGTCATACCCACAACCACCACGACAGACATTACTGGAAGATTACTGAACACAAGCATACTAGATAAAGGAAACTGTAATGACATGTATGACCGACTGGTAGAAGGGGCCGACACCGTATTGGATGCAACAAGAATGAAGTGGGAGGAGGACCTGGGGATCAAAATAGGGTGGGGACTCTGGAGCGAAGCATTACATAGGGTCCACCTCCACGTGCGCAAGGCTCAGCCTGACGCAACTAAAAGTGGTACATAGAGCCCACTTAACAAGAACCCGAATGAGTAGGTTCTTCCCAGAGGTGGACCACGCTCACATATTCTGGTCCTGCCCCAGACTTGTGGAGTACTGGACAGCCTTCTTCGAGGCAATGTCCAAGGTGGTGGGGATGAGGGTGGAGCCATGCCCGAAAATAGCGGTCTTCGGGGTTTCAGACCAGCCAGATCTATTCCTGGGGAGGAGGGCGGACGCCCTTGCCTTTGCCTCCCTGATCACCCGCCATAGAATCCTGTTCGGCTGGCAGTCAGCAGCACCACCCAAAGCTGCAGACTGGCTGTCCGACCTCTCGGAATCTCTCTGTGGTATTATCAGGTATTGCAGTACTTGAGAGGCTGTAGACCATTGGGTAAACCTAGGAGTTTACCATTGGTTGTTTGGTATGTAGCTCCGCCTTCAGTTATGATACAACCTCGTCTTTGAGTTTAATTGGTCGTGCATCAATTTAATAGACTACTCTTAAGCTGAAAGAATGGATCTCCGAATCAAGCCGGAGTGTCTACAACTCAGCACCCACGCGGAGAACTAAGCGGCGATATTTAAGCACTGGCTGGCATGTTTTAAAGGCTACCTCGAGACGGCCGGAGGCACCCCCTCAGGAGAACAGATACTGCATCTCCTACACTCGAGAGTAAGCCCTGGAATCTTCTCCCTCATCGAGGAGGCGGAGGACTATGATGATGCGATCGAACTGTTAAAGGGACATTATATATACCCTGTAAACCAGGACTACGCACGTCACCTGCTTGCAACTAGACGGCAAAGTTCCGGGGAATCGCTGGAGGACTTCTACCGTGCATTACTGGTGTTGGGCAGAAACTGTGGCTGCCCGCAAGTTTCGGGCAGGGAGCACACGGAACTGGGTTGCCTTTGTAGCAGGTATGAGCTCCTCAGAGATCCGCCAAAGACTCTTGGAAAAGGACACCCTGGGACTGAGAGAGGCACGGGCCCTGTCAGGGTCCATGGATGTTGCCTCCAGAAACACGCAATCCTATGCGCCGACCGCGCGGCGTCCCACAGCGGCAGCCCCACTGACCATCCCTGTGTCCCTGCGCTGTAAGACGGCCCGCTAACTCCGTCAGACCCCGTTGTTTCTTCTGCGGGCAGACGAAGCACCCCCGCCAGCACTGCCCGGCCCGCACCTCTACCTGCAAAGGGTGCGGCAAGAAGGGCCATTTTGTGGGGGTCTGCCAAGCACGAGCCGTGGCCGAGGTCTCCAGTGACTCCGGACCGCCGCGGCAACCTTCACTCCGGGCCCAGGCGGCCAGCACTCACCGCCACCCCCCTATCCTAGGGCCACGTCCGACCCACGGGCGCGGCCATCTTGCCCCTCGGACACCACGCTGGACGGATGGGCGCTGCCATTTTGCCCATCCCTGCCGCCATTTTGTCCATCTCCGACCACCATGTGTGATCCATGGGAGACGCCATCTTAGATGGGGCACCAGGCCCCCCGCACGGCTGACTACACGCTGCCTGATCACAACTCGCAACTGCTCCATCTGGCCTCAGTGACGCTGGACCAAAATCGACCTCAGACACACGCGACTGCAACGACGGCGGTGTTCATCAACGGCCACGAGACATTTTGCCTGATCGACTCTGGGAGCACGGAGAGCTTTATACACGCCGACACGGTAAGGCGCTGTTCACTTGTTACCCACCCTGTAAACCAAAGAATCTCCCTGGCCTCCGGGTCACACTCAGTGGAGATAAAGAGGTTCTGCCTAGCAGACCTCACTGTCCAAGGCAGGAAATTCAACAATTCCCGCCTGTATGTCCTGCCGCACCTCTGCGCGGCTACACTCCTGGAGTTGGACTTCCAATGTAACTTGCATAGCCTGACTTTTAAATTCGGCGGCCCTATTTTAGCAAACTTGACAGAAATTAGCAAACGTGACAACATTGTTTAAAAAAGGAGGTAGGCAGAAAACGGGTAATTATAGGCCAGAGAGCTGAACTTCGGTAGTAGGGAAGATGCTGGAATCTATCATCAAGGAAAACATAGCGAGGCATCTGGATGGAAATTGTCCCATTGGGCAGACGCAGCATGGGTTCATAAAGGGCAGGTCTTGCCTAACTAATTTAGTGGAATGTTTTGAGGACATGACCAGTGCGGTAGATAACGGGGAGCCAATGGATGTGGTATGTCTGGATTTCCAGAAAGCCTTTGACAGGGTGCCACACAAAAGGTTGCTGCATAAGATAAAGATGCATGGCATTAAGGGGAAAGTAGTAGCATGGATAGAGGATTTGTTAATTAATAGAAAGCAAAGAGTGGGGATTAATGGTTATTTCTCGAGTTGGCAATCAGTAGCTAGTGGTGTCCCTCAGGGATCAGTGTTGGGCCCACAACTGTTCACAATTTACATAGATGATTTGGAGTTGGGGACCAAGGGCAATGTGTCCAAGTTTGCAGACGGCACTAAGACAAGATCTTACGGTGGAGGATAGAACTCTCCACCTACAACTATGAGATCTTGTACCGTCCTGGGAAGTTAAACGAGCCTTCCAATGCCCTGTGCCGCGGCACGTGTGCCACTGCACAAGTGGACCGCCTCTGAGGCCTCCACGAGGACCTCTGCCACCCGGGGGTCACTCGTTTTTTACACTTCATTAAGACCCGCAACCTGCCCTACTCCATCGAGGAGGTCAGGACAGTCACCAGGGACTGCCAAATCTGCGAGGAGTGCAAACCGCACTTCTACCGGCCAGAGAGGGCGCACCTGATAAAGGCTTCCCGTCATCAAGGCCCTCCAGTGTATCTTTACACTGTTCGGGTTCCCCACGTACATACACAGTGATAGGGGGTCCTCCTTTATGAGCAACGAACTGCGTCAATTCCTGGTCAGCAAGGGCATCGCCTCAAGCAGGACGACCAGTTACAACCCCCGGGGAAACAGGCAGGTAGAGAGGGAGAACGGAACGGCCTGGAAGACCGTTCTACTGGCCCTACGGTCCAGGATTCTTCCCATCTCCCGCTGGCAGGAAGTCCTCCCGGAGGCCCTCCACGCCATCCGGTCTGTACAACTACCAATCAGACACCTTATGAACTTCTCCTTGGCTTCCCCAGGAAGTCCTCCTCTGGGACCTCGCTCCCAACCTGGCTAGCGATACCTGGACCCATCCTGCTTCGGAAGCACGTGCGGGTGCTCAAGTCAGACCCATTGGTCGAGAGGGTCCACCTGCTGCACGCTAACCCCCAGTACACCAACGTGGCGTTCCCTGACGGCCGGCAAGATACAGTCTCCCTCCAGGACCTGGTGCCCGCCGGAACCCCACGCGCACCCGAACCATTACCCCCACCCCCTCTTACCCCAGAGCACCTCACTGGAGGGTCGGTCTTCCCGCCGCTCCTACCTAGGCCCTCCCACCCATCGACGCCGCCTACAGGCGCCCCCCTCTCGTGTCAACCATTTGCCCCACCAGCGCCGTTTAGAGGGTGACGAAGCGGCCATGGAGGACGAAGCCACACGCCCAGAGTCGCAGACGCCCGGACCCCCACCAGAATCACCACCGAGGCTCAGACGATCCAGGAGGACGACCAGGCCACCCGACCGACTGATTGCTTCACTGTGACTATAACTGTAAATATTCTCTACAACCCTGTAAGGAGGTATCACGGTACCTCCATATCTGATCATACCATGTTAAATGCAATTGCACCCACTGACCACCACCCCCGCCGGACTCTTTTTTAACAGGGGGTGAATGTGGTAGTATCAGGTATTGCAGTACCCGAGAAGCTGTAGACTATTGGGTAAACCTAGGAGTTTACCATTGGCTGTTTGGTATGTAGCTCCGCCCTGACAGGCGGGGTATAAGAACATGTGCCGTCCCAGCAGCCCTCATTCTGTACCGAAGCCGCTGGGGAACAGATCTAGTCTATTAAAGCCTTCAGTTATGATACAACCTTGTCTTTGAGTTTAATTGATCATGTATCACTCTCCAAATGGAGAAAACCAAACTCGCCATCCAAGGGTCAGACGACGGCTTCCACAGAACATGGGAGCAATTCACCCAATTGTTCCGAGACCTGTTTGTGGCCGACAAACAAGCAGAAGAATAGCCAGGTAGCCAAGAATCAGGGGAAAGTAGCCAAAGCATGAGAGCGAGAGATAGACCGGGAGGGGGGGCAGTGGGGGGGACACAGCTAAATCTGAGTGGAAGGAAAGGCCATGTGGTGATCCACTGTAATAGGAGATGTAAGGTCGGACCTGCACTACAGGTTCGCCGGTAGCTCCTGCCGGCTGGCTCCGCCCAGGGAGAACTGTATAAATATGTATGACCTCCAGTGCCCTGCCATTTCGCCAGCTGCAGCAGGAGGCCACGCATCTGGCTGTAATAAAGCCACAGTTGTACCCAACTTTAGTCTTTGTGCAATTGATCGTGCATCAATTTATTACAGTCAGATTTTCCACAGAATGGGTATCCGAATTAAGCCCGATCGCCTGCAGCTGGATCCTCACTCGCCCAACGCCAGGAAAGACTTTACTCACTGGCGAGCATGTTTCGAGGCTTACATCAACGCGGCGGACCCCGCGCCAACGGAGGCTCAGAAGATAAACGTCCTGTACTCCAGACTGAGCTCCAGCGTGTTCCCGTTGATCCAAGACGCCACGACTAACACAAAAGCAATGGAACTCCTCAAAGAACACTATGCGCAGAAGGCGAACGCACCAGCATGTATTTGCCACCCGCTCGCAACTACCTGGTGAGTCCATCGAAGACTTCTGGGGGCCCTAATTCCACTCGTCCGGGACTGTGACTGTCAGGCCGTCACGGCTGCCGAACTCGCGAATCTCCTCATGCGCGATGCCTTCGTGACGGGGATTGCGTCGGACCGCATCCGAGAATGATTGCTGGAAGGGGCCACGCTCGAATTGGCTGAGACGAAAACCTTGGCGCTCTCCATGACGGTCGCATCCCGTGACGTACAATCGGACCTCTCCCGCCGCGCTGCCCACCCTTCTACCTCAACCTACCCCTCCTGGACCCCGCCGATGACATCCTCAGCCGGGGTCCTGCCTTCGCAATACGCCTGCGCCGCACGCCGATCCGCGCATCCCGGGGGTCCCCGCTGCTACTTCTGTGGTCAGCAGAAGTATCCCCGCCAACACTGCCCGGCCCGCACTGCCGTTTGTAAAGCCTGCAGTAAAAAGGGCAACTTCACGGCTGTGTGCCAGGCCCGCGCAGTCGCTGCGATTGCGCCCACTATCGCCCCCTCCCCCATGCCAGACGCACAATGGGAGCCGCCATCTTCTCCTCCCGGGTCCATGTGTGACCAATGGCCGCCGCCATCTTGTCCCTCTTCGGCCACGTGCGCCCCATGGGTGCCGCCATCTTGTCCCGACCCCGCAATATGCGCACCATGGGCGCCGCCATCTTATTCCCCACAGGGTCCCCGGACATCCCGACATCGGAACCGCACACGCTCGCCACCCGAAGCATCCGATGGCTACATGCAGCTCGCCTCGATGACGCTGGACCAATCTCGCCCGCACAACCTGGCCACCGCGTCGACGACGGTTAAAATCAACGGCCATGCGACCTCGTGCCTGCTGGACTCTGGGAGCACCGCAAGCTTCGTTCACCCAGATACGGTCAAGCGCTGCTCCCTCGCGGTCCACCCTGCCAATCAAAGGATCTCCCTAGCCTTCGGATCCCACTCCATCCTGATCCGCGTCTTTTGTACAGTCACCCTCACGGTCCAGGGCGCAGCATTTAGTAACTTCCGCCTCTATATCCTTCCTAATCGCTGCGCTGCACTCCTGTTGGGCCTGGACTTCCAGTGCAACCTCCAGAGCCTCACCTTCAAATTCAGCGGGCCCTTACCCCCCCTTACCGTTTGCGGCCTCGCGACCCTCAAGGTCGATCCCCCCTCCCTTTTTGCCAATCTAACTGCGGATTGAAAGCCCATTGCCACTCGGAGCAGACGGTACAGCACCAAGTACAAGACCTTCATCAGGTCCGAAGTCCAGCGGCTGCTTAATGAGGGTATTATCAAGGTCAGCAACAGCCCCAGGAGAGCCCAAGTGGTAGTGGTTAAAACTGGAGAGAAACACAGAATGGTCATGGAATACAGCCAGACCATCAGCCGGTACACACAGCTCGACGCGTACCCCCTCCCACGCATATCTGATATGGTCAATCAGATTGCGCAGTACCGGGTCTTCTCAACAATTGACCTGAAATCCGCCTACCACCAACTCCCCACCCGGAAGCTGGACCGGCCATACACGGCCTTTGAGGTGGACGGTCGCCTCTACCACTTCCTTCGGGTCCCTTTCGGTGTCACAAATGGGGTCTCGGTCTTCCAAAGAGAGATGGACCGAATGGTCGACCAGTACGGTTTGCGGGCCACCTTTCCGTACTTAGATAATCTCACGATCTGCGGCCATGACCAGCAGGACCACGATGCCAACCTCGATAAATTCCTCCGCACTGCCACTCTTCTCAACCTGACCTGCAACAAAGAGAAGTGCGTATTCAGCACGACCCGGTTAGCCATTCTCGGCCATAGAGTCCAAAACGGACGTCTTGGGCCCGACCCCGACCGCATGCACCCCCTCATGGAACTTCCCCTCCCCCACTGCCCCAAAGCCCTCAAACGCTGCCTGGGGATCTTTTCCTACTACGCTCAGTGGATCCCAAACTATGCGGACAAGGCCCCCCCACTCATTCAGTCCACCCAATTCCCCCTTGCGGCCGAGGCACAACACGCTTTCGCCCGCATCAGAGCAGACATCGCCAAGGCCGGGATGAGCGCAGTGGACGAGTCACTGCCTTTCCAAGTAGAAAGCGACGCTTCAGACGTCGCCCTTGCCGCCACTCTAAACCAGGCAGGCAGACCCGTGGCATTCTTTTCCCGCACCCTTCATGCCTCTGAAATTCGACACTCATCCGTCGAAAAGGAGGCCCAAGCTATCGTTGAAGCTGTGCGGCATTGGAGGCATTACCTGGCTGGTAAGAGATTCACTCTCCTTACGGACCAACGGTCGGTAGCCTTCATGTTCAACAACACACAGCAGGGCAAGATCAAGAATGATAAAATCTTCCGGTGGAGAATCGAGCTCTCCACCAATAATTACGAGATCTTGTATCACCCCGGTAAACTCAACGAGCCCCCAGACGCCCTCTCCCGAAGTACATGTACCAGCGCACAAGTGGACCAACTCCGGGCCCTACACAACAGCCTTTGTCACCCAGGGGTCACTCGATTGTACCATCTGGTCAAAGCTCGCAATCTGCCCTACTCCGTCAAGGAAGTAAGGACAGTCACCAGGGACTGCCAGGTCTGTGCGGAGTGCAAGCCGCACTTCTACCGGCCGGACCGTGCGCACCTGGTGAAGGCTTCCCACCCCTTTGAATGCCTCAGCGTGGATTTCAAAGGGCCCCTCCCCTCCACCGACCGTAATACGTGCATTCTCAGTGTGGTCAACGAGTACTCCAGATTCCCCTTCGCCATCCTATGCCCCGATATGATGTCTGCCACCGTCATCAAGACCCTCAGCACCATCTTCGCCCTGTTCGGTTTCCCCCTTCGACCTGTTCGGTTTCCCCGCCTACGTCCACAGTGACAGGGGATCCTCATTCATGAGCGATGAGCTGCGTCAGTTCCTGCTCAACAGGGGTATAGCCTCCAGCAGGACGACCAGCTACAACCCCCGGGAAAACGGGCAAGTAGAACGGGAGAATGGGACGGTTTGGAGGGCCGTCCAGCTGGCCCTATGGTCAGGAATCTCCCAGCCTCTCGCTGGCAGGTGGTCCTCCCTGACGCTCTACACTCCATCCGGTCACTATTGTGCATCGCCACTAATAATACAGCCCATGAACGTGTTTTCACCTTCCCCAGGAAGTCCACATCCGGAGTGTCTCTCCCGACTTAGCTCGCTGCTCCAGGACCGGTCCCTCTCCGTAGGCACATCCGACACCACAAGGCGGACCCCTTGGTGGACAGGGTTCACCTGCTCCACGCCAACCCTCAATATGCCTACGTTGTGTGCCCCGACGGCCGCCAAGATACTGTCTCACTCAGGGACCTGGCACCGTCAGGTTCCACCCCAACACGCCACCCCCACCAATGTGCCCCCCCCCACTTCCCACCGCGCCGCCAATATTGACCCCACCTGACCACACACACCCTCCCCTTTTCCGCACAAGAGGATGAAGAGGACTTCTGCACGCTCCCGGAGTTCCCTGATGACTGGCCACCATCAGCACTGCCATCGCTGCCACCTCCACCACCGCCAGCACCGACTTCACCGCCACCATTACGCCGCTCCCAACTAAGCACCAAAGCACCGGACCGGCTGAACCTTTGAAGGACTCCGGACCATCAACATGGACTTTTCTTTCCCTACCACTGTACATACCAGGTAAGCTCTTTCTTTCTTTTTCTTATTTTATCTAGAGGGGACGGCAGGGAAGGTAGTGCAATGTTCCTCCTGCAGAATGTTTGAGGTGAGGGACACCGTCAGTGTCCCTGCTGATTTCATCTGTGGGAAGTGCACCCATATCCAGCTCCTCAGAAACCACGTTAGGGAACTGGAGCTGGAGCTGGATGAACTTCAGATCATTCGGGAGGCAGAGGTGGTCATAGATAGAAGCTTCAGGGATGTAGTTACTCTGAAGAATAAAGATAGATGGGTGACGGTGAGAGGGGCTGGGAGGAAGCAGTCAGTACAGGGATCCCGTGTGGTCGTTCCCCTTAGTAACAAGTATCCCGCTTTGGATACTGTTGGGGGGCGGGGGGACGGGGGACTTACCAGGTGTAAGCCATGGGGTACAGGTCTCTGGCACAGAGTCTGTCCCTGTTCCTCAGAAGTGAAGGGGGGAGAGGAATAGAGCATTAGTCATTGGAGACCCCATAGTTAGGGGGATAGATAGGAGATTCTGTGGGAACGAGAGAGACTTGCAGTTGGTGTGTTGCCTCCCAGGTGCCAGGGTGCGTGATGTCTCGGATAGTGTTTTCGGGGTCCTTAACGGGGAGGGGGAGCAGCCCCAAGTTGTGGTCCACATAGGTACCAACGACATAGGTAGGAAAAGGGATAGGGATGTAAGGAAGGAATTCAAGGAGCTAGGGTGGAAACTTAGATCTAGGACAAACAGAGTTATTATCTCTGGGTTGTTACCCGTGCCACGTGCTAGCGAGATGAGGAATAGGGAGAGAGAGGAGTTGAACACATGGCTACAGGGATGGTGCAGGAGGGAGGGTTTCAGATTTCTGGATAATTGCGGCTCATTCTGGGGTCGGTGGGAACTCTACAAATGGGATGGTCTACACCTGGACCAGAAGGGTACCAATATCCTGGGGGGGATATTTGCTAATGCTCTTCGGGAGGGTTTAAACTAGTTCAGCAGGGGCTTGGGAACCTGAATTGTAGCTCCAGTATACAGGAGTTTGAGAGGAGTGAGGTCATGAGTAAGGTTTCAAAGTTGCAGGAGTGTACCGGCAGGCAGGAAGGTGGTTTAAAGTGTGTCTTCTTCAATGCCAGGAGCATCCGGAATAAGGTGGGTGAACTTGCAGCATGGGTTGGTACCTGGGACTTCGATGTTGTGGCCATTTCGGAGACATGGATAGAGCAGGGACAGGAATGGTTGTTGCAGGTGCCGGGGTTTAGATATTTCAGTAAGCTTAGGGAAAGTGGTAAAACAGGGGGAGGGGTGGCATTGTTAGTCAAGGACAGTATTACGGTGGCAGAAAGGACGTTTGATGAGGACTTGCCTACTGAGGTAGTATGGGCTGAGGTTAGAAACAGGAAAGGAGAGGTCACCCTGTTAGGGGTTTACTATAGGCCTCCGAAAAGTTCCAGAGATATAGAGGAAAGGATTGCAAAGATGATTCTGGATAGGAGCGAAAGCAACAGGGTAGTTGTTATGGGGGACTTTAACTTTCCAAATATTGACTGGAAACACTATAGTTCGAGAACTTTAGATGGGTCCGTTTTTGTTCAATGTGTGCAGGAGGGTTTCCTGACACAGTATGTAGACAGGCCAACGAGAGGCGAGGCCATATTGGATTTGGTGCTGAGTAATGAACCAGGACAGGTGTTAGATTTGGAGGTAGGTGAGCACTTTGGTGATAGTGACCACAATTCGATTACATTTACTTTAGTGATGGAAAGGGATAGGTATATACCGCAGGACAAGAGTTATATCTGGGGGAAAGGCAATTATGATGCGAAGAAGCAAGACTTAGGATGCATCGGATGGGGAGGAAAACTGCAGGGGATGGGCACAATGGAAATGTGGAGCTTGTTCAAGGAACAGCTACTGCGTGTCCTTGATAAGCATGTACCTGTCAGGCAGTGAGGAAGTGGTCGAGCAAGGGAACCGTGGTTTACTAAAGCAGTCAAAACACTTGTCAAGAGGAAGAAGGAGGCTTATGTAAAGATGAGGCATGAAGGTTCAGTTAGGGCACTCAAGTGTTACAGTTAGCTTGGATGGACCTAAAGAGAGAGCTAAGAAGAGCCAGGAGGGGACATGAGAGGCATTTGGCAGGTAGGATCAAGGATAACCCTAAAGCTTTCTATAGATATGTCAGGAATAAATGAATGACTAGGGTAAGAGTAGGGCCAGTCAAGGACAGTAGTGGGAAGTTGTGCTTGGAGTCCGAGGAGATAGGAGAGGTGCTAAATGAATATTTTTCATCAGTATTCACACAGGAAAAAGACAATGTTGTTGAGGAGAATACTGAGATTCAGGCTACTAGACTAGAAGGACTTGAGGTTCATAAAGAGGAGGTGTTAGCAATTCTGGAAAGTGTGAAAATAGATAAGTCCCCTGGGCCGGATGGGATTTATCCTAGGATTCTCTGGGAAGCTAGGGAGGAGATTGCTGAGCCTTTGGCTTTGATCGTTAAGTCATCTTTGTCTACAGGAATCGTGCCAAAAGACTGGAGGATAGCAAATGTTGTCCTCTTGTTCAAGAAGGGGAGTAGAGACAACCCCGGTAACTATAGACCAGTGAGCCTTACTTCTGTTGTGGGCAAAATCTTGGAAAGATTTATCAGAGATAGGATGTATAATCATCTGGAAAGGAATAATTTGATTAGAGATAGTCAGCACGGTTTTGTGAACGGTAGGTCATGCCTCACAAACCTTATTGAGTTCTTTGAGAAGGTGACCAAACAGATGGATGAGGGTAAAGCAGTTGATATGGTGTATATGGATTTCAGTAAAGCGTTTGATAAGGTTCCCCACGGTAGGCTACTGCAGAAAATACAGAGGCATGGGATTCAGGGTGATTTAGCAGTTTGGATCAGAAATTGGCAAGCTGGAAGAAGACAAAGGGTGGTAGGTGATGGGAAATGTTCAGACTGGAGTCCAGTTACTAGTGGTGTACCACAAGGATCTGTTTTGGGGCCACTGCCGTTTGTCATTTTTATAAATGACCTGGAGGAGGGCGTAGATGGATGGGTGAGTAAATTTGCAGATTTCACTAAAGTCGGTGGAGTTGTGGACAGTGCGGAAGGATGTTACAAGTTACAGAAGGATATAGATAAGCTGCAGCGGGGGCTGAGAGGTGGCAAATGGAGTTTAATGCAGAAAAGGGTGAGGTGATTCATTTTGGAAGGAATAACAGGAAGACAGAGTACTGGGCTAATGGTAAGATTCTTGGCAGTGTGGATGAGCAGAGAGATCTCGGTGTCCATGTACATAGATCCCTGAAAGTTGCCACCCAGGTTGAGAGGGTTGTTAAGAAGGCATACGGTGTGTTAGCTTTTATTGGTAGAGGTACTGAGTTTCGGAACCATGAGGTCATGTTGCAGCTGTACAAAACTCTGGTGCGGCCGCATTTGGAGTATTGCGTGCAATTCTGGTCACCGCATTGTAGGAAGGATGTGGAAGCATTGGAAAGGGTGCAGAGAAGATTTACCAGAATGTTGCCTGGTATGGAGGGAAGATCTTATGAGGAAAGGCTGAGGGACTTGAGGCTGTTTTCGTTCGAGAGAAGAAGGTTAAGAGGTGACTTAATTGAGGCATACAAGATGATCAGAGGATTGGATAGGGTGGACAGTGAGTGCCTTTTTCCTTGGATGGTGATGTCTAGCACGAGGGGACATAGCTTTAAATTGAGGGGAGATAGATATAAGACAGATGTCAGAGGTAGGTTCTTTACTCAGTGAGCAGTAAGGGCGTGGAATGCCCTGCCTGCAACAGTAGTGGATTCGCCAACACTAAGGGCATTCAAATGGTCATTGGATAGACATATGGACGATAAGGGAATAGTGTAGAAGGGCTTTAGAGTGGTTTCACTGGTCGGCGCAACATCGAGGGCCAAAGGGCCTGTACTGCGCTGTATGTTCTATGTTCTATGTTCTAATTGTATATAGTTTCACGTCACCCCCGCCGGACTCATTTTTAACAGGGGGCGAATGTGGTGATCCACTGTAATCGGAGATGTAAGGTAGGACCTGCACTACAGGTTCGCCGGTAGCTCCTGCCGGCTGGCTCCGCCCAGGGAGAACTGTATAAATATGCATGACCTCCAGTGCCCTGCTATTTCGCCAGCTGCAGCAGGAGGGCATGCATCTGACTGCAATAAAGCCACAGTTGTACGCAACTTTAGTCTTTGTGCAATTGATCGTGCATCAGGCGAGCCACAGGGGGGTGGGGTGGGCAGGAGCGGGGAGAGGGTGGGTAGAGGGAAGAGACGGAACAATAGAGGAGAGCCAGGGAGGGGGAGCGGGGAGGCAGGGAAACATTAACAAACTTAATGTCCACAGGAACAGAGAAAACGGGGAAGACTGGAGGGCCGCAGAAGCGGAACGAGAAGACAATGGCAGCGAACTCCATCTGGGAGAAGCAAGGGATGACAACACCACAAACAGATGCCTATTTATGTGTGCAAATAATTTTCCCAAGTGTACAGAGCTGCTGCTGTTGAGTGGGGGCGTAATACCGTCCGATGGCTTCTCAGGGAAAATTAAAACGTCAGCAGCAGCAGCGACCCGTAGGGGAGTGGGGGTGAGTGCTCCGTTGGGAGGCTGTGGGAAGACTGAGGCGCGTGGGGTCACGGCTAGTCAATTGCTATTGTATATTCTCTTTTTGCACTATGTTAATGTTCACTCTATTTTGCTGTGTTAGGATTATTACTATTTATTATGAAAATCTTTGTAAATCTTTCATTAAAAAATGTTTTAAAACAAAAAGGAGTGTAATGGAATATTCTCCACTTGCCTGGATCAGTGCAGCTGCAACAAGCCTCAAGAAGGTCAACACCATCAAGGTCAAAGCAGCCGCTTGATGGCTCCCTCTTCCACAAACATTCAAACCCTCCACCACCGATGAACATTGGCAGCCATGTGTATCATCTACAAGATGCCCTTCAGTAACTCACCAAGGTTCCTTAGACAGTACCTTCTAAACCCATGACCAGCACCATCTAGAAGGAGACGAGCAGCAGATACCTGGGGATCCCCCACCTGGAGGTTCCTCTCCAAATCGTTCACCACCATGACTTGGAAATACTCAGCAGATCTGGCAGCATCTGTAGGGAGAGAAAAGAGCTCACGGTTCGAGTCCAGATGACCCTTTGTCAAAGCCAGCATTTTCTTTTTAGTTTCAGATTCCAGCATCCACAGTAATTTGCTTTTATGTCTTGGAAATATATTGCTGTTCCTTCATTGTCACTGGGGCAACATCCTGAAACCCTCTCCCGAACAGCACAGTGGGTGTACCTACACCTTAAGGACTGCAGTGGTTCAAGAAGGTAACTCACCACCACCTGCTGAAGGGCAACTAGGGTGGGCATTAAATGCTGGCCTAACCAGCGCTGCCACATCCTGTAAACGAATAATAAACAGAAACATTCCAAAGAACAACTCAGATGGACAAAAAAATGCTTTGGTGGCAGCACGGTGGAGCAGTGGTTAGCACTGCTGCCTCACGGCACCGAGGACGCCTGGGTCACTGTCCATGTGGAGTTTGCAAATTCTCTCCGTGTCTACATGGGTTTCTCTCCCACAACCCAGAAAGATGTGCAGAGTGGGTGGATTGGCCACACTAAATTGCCCCTGAATTGAAAAAATAAATTGGGCACTCTAAATTTAAAAAAATATTTTGGCCTTGTTTGAAGTGCCTGATTCCTGAGAATGAATTAAACACAGTGGACAGACACAAAAAATGAATTAAAAATGGAATAGAATGTTGGCCTTAATCTGGGCTGTATTACAATGATCCTCTTTGGATCGAGTATTTCTGGAGAAGGTATATTGGCCTTGGAGGGAATGTAGTACAGATTCACCAGAATGTTTCCAGGGCTGAATTAATGCCTCGACTTATGTCCTGCCTTCAGGTATTTACAGATACATTTTCTGCTTGTAAAAATGATTGAAGATAAAATCATGACCTGGGGCTATGTGATTTCTGCACTCAGTCGCTGTGCAAGCAACTGACAATTAGTGAACCTGCCAACTTATACAGACTTGAATAAACATAAATTTACATTGGCCAATAAAACAACCTCACAAGAAAGCAAGGGAAATTGATCATTTTTATGTAGCCCCAAGAGCTTGTTCAGGAGATGTTCTTTTGAATTGAAGATATACAATTTGAATATTTGGCATAAGCACAGTATTGAGAAAGGATCTTGCCTCAGAAGATCATGAAGTAGAATTAGGAAGGGTGGAGTTGAGGAAGAACAATGGTCAAAACATGTTGGTGGGAGCAATATTTAGACCCCTCTAGTGGTAGGTATAGCATAGGGCTGAACACTGAGGAAAAAATGATTGGAGCATGGAACAAAGGCAATGTAATAATTGTGGGTGACTTTAATCTTCATGTAGACTGGACCAATCAAACAGGCAAAGGTAGCCTGGAAAACAAGTTTGTTGAATGCTTCCAAGACAGTTTCCAGGCACAATATATTGTAGAAGTGATGAGGAATAGCCTAATTTATATCGTGTATACTAGAGTCAAGCCAGGTTAATTAATAACCTGCAAATAAAAAGATCCACTGGAACAAAGTGATCATAACAATTAAGCTCCGCATTAAGTTCGGAAGTGACACACTCCAGCCCAAAACACAAATCTTGGGCGTCATTCTCCGCCGGCGGGAGTCTCCGTTTTGCCGGCGCCCGGGGGTTTCCCGACGGCGTGGGGCTGCCCCACAATGGGAAACCCCATTGACCGGCCGGTGTTACGGAGACTCCCGCCGGCCGGTCGGGGCAGAAATGTGGCGGGGCGGGTAGGAGAATTTCGCCCCTTACTCTTAAACAAGGCAATTATATTTTTGTGACAGAAGGGCTGGCTATGGTTAATTGGTTAAATAGATTACAATTATGGGAATAAACTGTGGAAAACAGTTGAATAAGCAAGTTAAAAAGATCAGCAAAAGTGAATTCCACTAACGAAACAAAAACTCAGCAAGAAATATGTATCTGTGACTTTCTATGTAAGTTAAAGATAATACTAGATTAAAAGAAGAGACTCATAATCTGTCAAAGAATAGTATCTTAAGCTTGACGATTGAGGGTGATTTAAAAATCAACAAAGGGTCACCAAAAAGATAATCGAGAGGGCAAAAATAGGATATAAGAATAAACTAGCCAGAAAAGTAAGATGAGATAGCAAGAGTGTTTACATGTGTAGAAAAGAGGAGAGTAGTGAAAGTGAACATTGACCCCTTGGAAACAGAGACAGGAAAAAGTATCATGGGGGAAATGCATCTTCAATAAATAAATATTTTTGTGTCTGCCTTTACAGTAGAAGACACATGTTACATACGGGAAGTAGAGGGTAAGGGTTTTAACAGAATGAGAAACTTGAGGTAATTAATATCAACAGAGAAAAAATATTGGAGAAACATAAGAGACTAAAATCCTACAAATCCCCAGCATCTGATGCCCAACATGCTGAGGTATAAAAAAGGTGCCTGCGCTGGTCGGCATTAAAAATAATCGAGTCCACCATTGGTTCAAAATTGGGGATGAACATGTCTCTGCAGGCACCTGAAGTCATGACTGAATTTCATTTTGTCAGACAGTTAACTAATTTCCTCAGCTTGTTGCTTCTGACTCCATGAGAGCGGATGATCCTGTCTCCAAGAATTGCTGGGCAATTAGATAGCTGGCAGCTCACCAGTCCCAGCAGCGCCACCAGGAACAATGGCCTCTATTGGAACTGCAGTCAGCTCCCGACAATGAGTGGGGATGGAGAATGGGCAAACGGGCAAGTGGAGTGGTTTCACCGCCGCCAGTCAGGCAGGCACTGGCGAGGAGTGGTGTGGTAATAGGGAGGCTGGTGGGGTTCCAAATGGGAGTTACTCTTGCCACTTGAGGTGTCCTCCGTGGGACACAAGTGTATGAACAGGAACCTCTTCCCCCATCACAGGTTGTCCTCAACATATGTTGTGGCACCCCCACAACTGGTATTTTATCAGTGGCAGTAGAAAAAAGATGTTCAATAGCCAGAGGATTGGAAAGTGAGAAAGTGAAAATGAGGAACCACAGGGCAGTTAGCCTAACATCAGCAGTATGAAAAATTCTGAATCTATTATCAGCAAAGATTTAAAAATGCACTTAAAAAATCATGTTTTACGAAAGAGAAATAGTGTTTGACAGAGTAATTCGAGTATTTTTGAGAATGTAATGAGCAGGGTAGGTAAAGGGGAACCAATGGATGCAGTAAACTAATATTTCCAAAAAGTATTTGGTAAGATGCCACACAAAAGATAAATACAGAAGAAAAAGGCTCATGCAGTTGGGGATAACGCATTTGCACAAATGGTAGATTGGTTAATGGACAGGAAGTATGGAAGAATGGACAGGTCATTTTCTACTTGGTAGACTGTGCTTAGTGGAGTGTCACATGGATCAGTGCTGTGGCCTCTGCTATTTATAAACTTTATTAATGATTGAGAACAAGAGTCCAAGAGTACAGTTTCTGATGATATAAAGCTGGTTGGAAATGGAAATTGTGAGGAAAACTAAGAGGGTGCAAAAAGATATGGAGGGGATTTTCCCGGGCCGCTAGCCAGTGGCAGGACTCATGATGGGCCCGGTGAATCAGGCGGGAGCCAAAGAAATGGGGCCCAGCGTTAACCCCATTGCGAGTCTCTCAGCCCACCCTGTCAGACCCAATATAATTCCTGCTGGTCCTGATGAGGTTCCCATCCAGCCCCGTTGGGAATATGCAGACACCTCATTGAACCTAATTTTGATGTCATTTTTGGGTCGGACACCTGATTCAACTGCCAATGGAATGCTCTAGCTGGGAGTCCCGCTGACCTAAATTAGTGCAAGTACTGAAAAATGGGGACCTGGGGCTTGGCTAAAAGCTTTCAACTGCATTGTTTACATTCAATTTCATAGAATTTCACAGAAATTTCACAGACCATTGCCTTATAAAAGCCTCTTGATTGACAGGTCCAGGAGGTGCCCTGTCTAAGTACTGGCTCGCATCTGTCTTTCTCGGAAGATTTTCAGAACAAAGAGACGGCCTCTTGAAACAAACTGCGCTTGGAAAGAACAGCTGCTCCAAAGAGGAAGTACTTCTAAGTCAATGAACCCTTGTTGAGATATATAAATAAAAAATGGTGATCTTCCTTTGAAACTGCCTGGACCTGTCAATCAATCGGCTTTTGAAAAGAAATGATCTGTGAAATTGAATGCAAACAATGCAGTTCAAAGGTTTTAGGTGTATAAGCTTGCAGAGAGGCATCAATAAGTTAAAGGGCAATGCCATTTACTGGGAAAAAAACATTTCATTGAAGGGAATATGTGTTTGACCTGCATCTGACAAGTCTTTGAACTTGACATGCTGACAGTTTAAAGGCTGCAGATGGGAAGACCAGCCAAACAATCCCCATCCCAGGAAAGACCCCCAACACCCTTCTCCCATGTCGGACCACCCTCGGCACCCTGGAGGCAAGTGTAGGGAGCGTATCCACCCGATTGACTCGCTGGGAGTGCAAGATGCTAGGTTGGCATTGGTAAGGTACAGGGCCTGAATGGGGTGTGCTGAAGAGGATGTGCTGAGGGGGGGTGGGGTGGGGGGGGGGGGTGGTATGCTGAAGATTTGTCTGCTGAAGAGTGGTGTGCTGAGAGGGGTGAGCTGAAGAGGGTTGTGTTTAGGGGGAGGGCTGAGGGGGTATGCTGAAGACGGTGTGCTGAGGGGGTACTGAGGGGGTGTGCTGAGGGGGTACTGAGGGGGTGTGCTGAGGGGGTACTGAGGGGGTACTGAGGGGGTGTGTTGAGGGGGTACAGAGGGGGTGTGCTGAGGGGGTACTGAGGGTGTGTGCTGAGGGGGTACTGAGGGGGTGTGCTGAGGGGGTACTGAGGGGGTGTGCTGAGGGGGTACTGAGGGGGTGTGCTGAGGGGGTACTGAGGTAGTGTGCTGAGGGGGTACTGAGGGGGTGTGCTGAGGGCGTACTGAGGGGATGTGCTGAAATGGGTGTGCTGAAGGGAGTGAACTGAAGAGGGTTGTGTTGACGGGGGAGCTGAGTGGGCTGTGCTTAGCGGAGCTGACGGGGTTGTGCTACGGGGGATGTGTTGAGGGGTGGAAGTGCTGAAGCGGGTGTGCTGAGGGGGTGCGTGCTGAGGGGAGGTGTGGGTGTACTGAGGGGGTTGTTCTGAGGGGGTGGGCTGAGTGGGGAGCTGAAGGTGTGGGGTATGCTGAAGGAGTGTGCCCTTGCCAGAGATCCAGCGGTAAGGGAGGCTTGCTGGTGATCCTTGGGTGGGGAGAGGGGGACTGAAACAGTGTTCTGAGATCGGGCACCCTTTTAAACAGTGCCCCAATCTCTGAGGAGCTGAACCTGTCAGAGAGATTAGACCCAACACCTCTCAGGTCTAACAAAAACCCCAAACCTCTTTAAAACATTTACTATGTTCATCTGAATGGCATGAAAATCTCACTCTTGGTTAAAATAATTTCCAAGTGCCATTGAATGGCACATCAGCTTCGCTCCTCGTGCCAATGGGAATTGGTCCAGATTCTCCACTGGCAGGAGAACTTGGTCTATAAATGGGAGAATCCTCCCCATGGACAGGTGAAGTGAGATGGCAGATGGAGTATCATATGAGGAACTGTGAAATTATGCACCGTTATATTAAGAACAGGAAAGCAGAATATTTTTTTAAAAACTCATGAAACCTGTAAAAGTTAATATTCAGCGGTCCTAGTAGAAGAAACACAGAAGTATTTTCGGGAGGCACGGTGGGTAACACTGTTCCCTCTCGGGATCAGGGGCGCGGGTTCAATTCCGGCCTCGGGTGACTGTCTGTGTGGAGTCTGCATGTTGTCTGCGTGGGTTTCCTCTCGGTGATCTAGTTTCCTCCCACCGTCCAAAGATGTGCAGGTGAGGTGGATTGACCTAAATTGCCCCTTAGTGTCTCAAGACGTACCGATCAGGTGGGTTTGTGGGAATAGGGTGGGAAACGGGGTGATCTTTCTGAGGGTCGGTGCAGATTTCATGGGCTGAATGGCCTTCCTCTCTGCATTGTAGGGGTTCTACGATTGTTGAAAAAAGAGGCATGCTGCCAAACCTTTTGGTCTTGAACTCATCAGAGCAGAGTCAATAAAATAGAAAATTACAAAGGGAAAACAGTTTATATTGCACTGGAAGATGGTGCTGATTGATTGGCTACTGGACTCTGATTGGTCGAGGCAGTGCCATGGAAAATTCACCAGAGAACAGTTAATACAAAGATAGCACGCAGATGCAGCAAGCAATTTGGAAGGCAAATGACTCCTTGGCTTTTTATGCTGGGCCTGTGCCCAAATCACCACTGAAGGGGTGCCCGTCCTGATTGGCAGTTGGAAAGTGAGTGGGAGGAGCTCAGAGGTTCAGCTCTGCGGGCAGCTGTGAGGTTCTTCTGTGAGGTTCCATGGAGAGACCAGGCTTCAAGGGCAGGGTGGGGCACTCAGGAATGGGTTGCATCACTGTCTCATGAGGGATGAAGACCCTCTCACTTTGGGGAGGATGACTGCAGTGTGAATAGAACCCCACATTCAGGCAGCACTGTGGGGACAAAGGGGTTCGGCTCTATTGATATTCAAAGCCACTTGTCAGGGAAGCTTGACTGCCAGGATTTAGTACCGGGCTGGAAGATTGATTGAAGGCTGGTCAACTCTGCAGCCTTTGTGAGCTGAAAGAATGAGGGTGCCCTCTAGGGATGTGCTTGTCATGCTAATTGCAGGTTTCACTCTAATCAGCTGTGCCTCACGTGCCACAAGAGGCAGTAATTTTCCTGATGTACTTCCTCACTCTTCATTGTGTCAGTGAAATCTGCAGAGCTAAACATCAGTGCCAGTGATTGGAGCCAAGTTTGGAAGTGTTGGATCCAAGCATTGAATGCTTATCAAAATGTTAACAAAACACAGATAACACTGATCTGTACCCCAATGCAAGGCATAGTGTTGATCATCATTCACCCCGTTCAAGGTCATGACAGGGTACATCTTTGAGGTCTCCCATAAGGATGCAGATGCCGGTCTCATGCGCCATCTCAACTGTTTTTTCACCTCATCCCAGTGTTGTGTGTGTACGGTAGAGGAGGGGGCACACACGGGGGATGGGTGGGAGGGGGAGAGAAGGTTGGGGTGGTTCGGGAATGTTCGTGAATGGGCGGGGGTAGGGTGCCACTGAGTCTCTTGAGGGTCCACATGTCTCATCCTGGAAGAGTTGAATGGGACAACCGTGGGGAAATGACAGTGTGAGAGGGGAGGGTGTTATGCTCAGTGGAAAGGAAGTCACTGAGAGGGAAGCGCATGGGTGTAAGTCCAAGATGCGTGGAGGGTTGAGGGTCAGGGTTCTGTCAGGAATCCTCAACACCTACTTCGGAGTTCTCCGCTTTTCAGTGCTCGGTCCTTGAGAATCATGGAGCCTGTCAAGTTGGGTATTCGACTTACAGCGATCGAACAGCAGCAGAGGCATGACATGCCTCTGCACATGGCCAGGACCAGCGTCCTGCAGAGGAGGGGGAGGCTGGGCCTGCAACTCTTCTGGGAACAGCACCACAGATAGTGGAGCCTTGTAGGAGACATTACCGACAAAGGCACTGCCGATGCCAGCCATCCAACTGCAGATGTCAGGGCTTTGATGCCAGACAAGACTGTGTCTGTCCCGGGGATGGTGGTCCACCTTTGTCATGTCCTGCAAGAGCTGGCATCACATGGAATTGGAGGACATCTATTGCCCACCGCTGTTAAAGTTACCACCATTCAGAACTTCTAAGCAGGTGGCTCATTTCAGGGCAGCACCGGTGATCCATGTGGCATTTCCCAGTCAGCTGCACACAAATGCATTAGGGAGGTTACTGATGCCCTTTACGTAAGGGCCCGCATATATATAAACTTGGATCAGGACCAAGCGAACCAGGATGCCAGCACCATAGGCTTCAACCGCTTAGCAGGCATGCCCCGGGTGCAGGGTGGGATAGACCCACGTGGCCCTGCGGTCTTGTTGGTATCATGTGGCACCATTCATGAACCGCAAGGAATTTCAGTCACTCAACGTCCAGATCGCCTGTGACCACACAATGTGTATAATGCAGGTGTGGGCCCGTTTCGCAGGGAGCGTCCCTGGCAGTTACATCTTGGGGTGCTCGCAGATCCCTGATCTTTTTGAATCAGAGCAGTTGCTGGAGGAATTGGTCCTCAGGGACGGAGGGTACCCTCTCAGGAGGTGGCTGATGACACCTGTGCGGAGGCCACGAACACTTGCGGAGACTCACTACAGCATATTTTATTCAACACGTGCGCTGGTCGAGCAAGTGCTAGGACTGTTGACAATCCAGTTCTTTGTGATTAGATTTATTATTGTCAGATGTATTAGTATTCAGTGAAAAATATTGTTTTCAGATAACCAGATAACACGTACCGTACATAGGGAAGGGAGACTACAGAATGTAATGCTAAAGTCATAGCTAGGGTGTAGAGAAAAGATCGACTTAATACGAGGTAGATCCATTCAAAAGTCTGATGGCAGCAGGGCAGAAGCTGTCTTTGAGTCAGTTGGTATGTGACCTCAAACCTTGGTATCTTTTTCCGACGGAAGAAGGTGGAAGAGAGTATGTCCGGGGTGCATGGGGTCCTTAATTATGCTGGCTGCCTTTCTGAGGCAGCAGGAATTGTAGACAGAGTCATTGGATGGGTGGCTGGTCTGCATGATGGATTGGGCTACTTTCATGACCTTTTGTAGTTTCCTGCAGTCTTGGACAGAGCAGGATCCATACCAAGCTGTGATACAACCAGAAAGAATGCTTTCTATGGTGCATCTGCAAATGTTGGTGAGAGTCGTAGCTGACATGCCAAATTTCCTTAGTCTTCTGAGAAAGTAGAGTCATTGGTGAGCTTTCTTAACAAGAGTGTCGGCATGGGAGGACCAGGACAGGTTGTTGGTGATCTGAACACCTTCGTCCCCATTGATATAGACAGGGGCATGCTGTGCTCTCCACAACTTGGCACAGCAGAGGGGAGACCAGTTGGACCAGGAGGAGATGGGGGAGTCACATCAGCTCCGCCGTTGAGGAGGATGGCAAGGGGTAACCTGTGGAGGAGGAGGACGAAGGCCATGGCCAGGGCCCACATTGCCTGAAGATCTAGAGACAGCCTCTTGATTTGGGGATGACCTGTACTGGGGACTGAAGCGCTGTCCCACCATGAATGTGACATCTGATCATTACTGTGGTGCCAGCGGTAGGCTCTCGTGATGGTGCCCAAGTTCATTGTCAGGGCTCTAAAGCCATTGGGCGGACTCTGCGGGTGAATGATTGTGACCTGCATTGAGGATCGAGCAGTGCTCCTCTCATCCTCAGCGATAGGTCTGACTCTTGCCTGATGAACGTGTTCTGCCGATGAATGGGCTTATCATGGGTATCAGAGATACTGGATGCCCGCTCATCTGCTACAGCCCCTTCGAGGTCAGGGATCCTCGAGTTTCCCTCCAACTAACATCTGAGGTGAGTCAGCCTCTCTACACTTTGTCAACCCATAGCCCCCTCATCACTGGAGAAAGTGGCAAATAATTAGAGGCCTAAGCATTGATCAGCATGGAGGATACGCTAGTGAAAAAGTGATGTTATTACAAGTGCTATATTAAACTAATGGCCTCTCTTAACTAAAGCCTGTGTTCACCTGTGCCCACTTGGTGCCTACAGATTCTTACTCTTCCTTACCCTTCTGCTATGTTTAGATATATCCACAGGATCCACAGCTGAGGTCGAGCTGCCTTCCACATCCTGTTGCCTGAGATGACTTTGGAGGGCATTGCCAGGGGGGCCTGGACATTGATGGTCCGAGTATATGTTTGTGCTACATGCCTGTTGCAGTGCTACACTCCTCAGTGTGCTGAGATGAAGGTGTGTCGCTCACAGGGAGGGTGGTATCAGATGGGTTTGTCACCCCTCTTCCCTTCGGTTTCCCGGGATCCCCTATGCTGATCCATGGGATAGACAGCTGGAGTAAGATCCAAAAGCCTCACAGTCCTCTGGCATGCACACTCATGGATTCCCACTAGTGCCTGCACCGTGCAGTTGAAGTTCATGCAGTTGGAGCTCATGCCCTCAGCCATGGAGGTCATTAGCTGACCCATGAAGCGGACAACCCCCGCCATGGAGTGCACATCCTGCGCCAAGATCTCCACTTGGATGCCACCCTTGCAGTGTTGGTCTTGTTACATTGGAGTGTCGGCACCGTCTCCTCGGACAGAAGGCGATGGGACGTATCATGAACGCAGCGTTATTCACGAGAAGAAAAAAACGTTTAAGATGCTCAATATTCCGTGGGATTTCCCGCCACTGGCGTCAGCGGGATTCGGATTGTTTTTCTCACCAGCCCTGCAACTTCGGCAAGATAACGTCCTAGATTTCAGGCTGAGAAAGACAGATTTCTCTGTCTCTCGGGAATCGAGGGATAGGGGGAGCGGCCGGGAAAGTAGAGCTCTGGTGGTCACACGCGATTGTATTGAACGATGGAGCTGCCCCAAGCGGTTAGACAGTCCACAACAGTCCTCCCATTTCTTTTTTCTTTTTCTTTTTTGCAAATTTTAGAGTACCCAATTCATTTTTTCCAATTAAGGGGCAATTTAGCATGGCCAATCCAGCTACCCTGTACATCTTTGGGTTGTGGGGGCGAAACCCAAGCAAACACGGGGAGAATGTGCAAACTCCACACGGACAGTGACCCAGAGCCAGGATCGAACCTGGGACCTCGGCGCCGTGAGGCAGCAGGGCTAACAACTGCGCCACCGTGCTGCCAAACACCTCCCATTTCTTATGTTCTTAATCAAAACTCTGTTTTCTATCCATTGAAGGAAAACACAAAGAGCTGTGATTATTCCCATGCCTGTATCCTACAAGGTAACATCTGGACGCTCTTACTCACGTTGCTTTTGTTTTTCTCTGAGGAGTGCTTGATAGAAAAGCACCATTTTAATACGTCTATATAAATTCATCTCTCGCCTGAAATAAAAACCTTGAGATTCCAGTTTCTACTCTCTTCCAAAGGAAAAAGACAAGAAACACTCATCCTCATCAAATGAAGGGATCTATCCTTCTACTCTTGAACGGCCTTTGAACGAATCGCAGGTAAAGAAAGTCTGGAAATTGCACATGCTCAGAATCCAATGATTTCAGTTAACTATTGCGCAGCAAATGTGTTCGATCTGAACTCATGCTTTGGAGACAGGCTGATGCATTCAAGCGGTAGCTTTTATGAAAATATAAAAGATGCAAAAATAAATTCAATTGACCGATGCGACAAGATTATCATAGATAATCATAACTAAATTCATCTTGTTTGTTTAAATCCTTATTTTAGGTAGTTACTGAGAAAAACTGATGACTAAAACCAGTGTTGGAAAGCAGTATGTGAGATTTGGTTGTCCAGCTATGATGTCTGAGGAAAACACGTTCCAATTGTAAAATAGCAAGCAGCTACTGCGTATCATGGAGTGCAAACACCTTTGACATGAAAAATAGCCACGGTGGTGCCATCTATAGATGAAATTGGTATTGCGGGTACTGAGCAATGAATGCTCAATGAAACACATGCCCAACACAAGGAAAGAGGGCACTCAATAGAATGCTTACCACAGCCACACTGTGTTAACGCAGCATTGTTATGATTACACAGTTCTTCCTTGAGGCTTTTCCCTGCCTGGTTAACGACAAAGCTTAAAAAAATAATCTTTTTAATTAAGAGCCTCCATCTCAAATTTTCAAGCAACAGCAACTCATCTTCCGATTCGGCACTTTACAGCCTTCTGGATTCAGTGTTGAGTTCAATCATTCCAGACCATGAACGCTGTCCCCCGTTTGGATTGTGCTCTTTTGCTATGTGCCAATCTGAATTCTGTTTTTCATGGACAGAGCTGTCCGTCACCCTACCATTCATACTCACTCTGGACAAATGCTTTCAATCGCATGAAAGCCATCACATTTCTACCTTCGCTCAGTTTTCAAGAATAATCACGTTCAACTCTTAGACAGGGATTCTCCCTTCTGGGGACTAAGTCCCCATGCCGGTGGGAAAACCGGTGTCAACCACTCCGGCGTCAACAGCCCCTGAAAGTGTGGATTTCCCCGCACTTTCGGGGGCTCTGTGGGCAGCCGGAGGGATTGGCGCCACTTCAACCGGCGCCGCAGGGACTGCGTGAGTTTGCGCATGCGCAGACAGCAGGCCGGCATTATTTTGGCGCATGCGCTGGGAGGGTTTTCTTCTCCGCGTCGGCCATGGCGGAGCCCTACAGGGGCCGGCGCGGAAGGAAGGAGTGCCCCCATGGCAAAGGGCCGCCCACAGATCGGTGGCCCCCTATCGCGGGCCAGGCCACCGTGGCCCCCCGGGTTGGATCCCCCCACGCCCCCCCCCGAGGACCACCCCCGCCGACTTACCTGCCAGGTCCTGCCGTGTGGGACCATGCGTAACCCACGCCAATGGGACTGGCAAAAAACGGCCGGCCGCTCGGCCAATCGGGGCCCAGAGAATTGCCGAGGGGGCAGCTGCCAACGGCCCCCGACCGACGTGGCGTGAACCCCGCCCGAAAACCAGCGCCGCAGATGATGGCAGCCGGCGGCGGGGCGGTGGTGCGGATTCACCCCGCCTCTTAGGGATTCTCCGATCCCGGGGGGGTCGGAGAATCAGCACTTCTGTTACTCTCTCCACACCGCAGATGCTGCCAGACCTGCTAAGTATTTCCAACGCTTTCTGGTGTCACTTCATCGACATGAAACAATAACCCTGGGCGTGATTCTCCGCGGTCCCCCAGCCGAGTTTCTTGGCCGCGCGCCATTTGCTGGCGGTGGGATTCTATCCTCCGGCCGCTTGTCAATGGGATTTCCCCTTGAGACCACCCCACGCGGCGCAAAACCCGTGGTCGGAGGTTTGCTGCCAGCGGGAAAAATGAATCCCAACAACTAGAGAATTTGGCATCCGTTTCTCTCACCGCAGGTGCTGACTAACCTGCGGAATATATCCAGCACCTTCTGTTTTTACACTAGGTCCCGGAGCATCGATTAAAATTCTTTCAAATAAATGAACAATTGAAATAATTCGCAAAGGAACGGGCCACTGCTTGTAACCCAGTTCTACAAAACTACTATGGGTCCCATCTTAATATTTTGGTTATTTATGATCATTTGAAATACATTAAATTCCAGCAAAATCTTATGCGGAGCTGAATCTGAAAATCTGCATTCGCAGACGAAACTATTGGACAAACGTATAATTTTTCCCGTTGCTAAGTGAGACGATATCACTATGTCATACTGCTTGCAAAGCATATGTAGAAAAGCAGCACTATTGAACACAGCAAAACAAAATGCCTGCCGAAGGGGCTGGTTTAGTTTTGTGAGGGCCACAAAGAATCCAGCACGAGTTTTAAGGATACAAAGTAATAACATTTATTTACAATAACATATATATCTATATATATAAAACAGCAGCAGCAACTTCCCTTGCTGCACACTCCTTCCTGCCGGTTCCAAACTGGCCAGCTTTATTTATACATGGAGTTTACTAATGGTTTCTCCACCCCCCCTCATTGGGGAAGCTCATACTCCCACAGGATTGTGGGATTGTCATTAGTCCCCAACCAATGGTAAGCAGACAGATTATAACATCCCTCCCCACCAAAGTTCAAGGAATCCACCGAAGACACTGGCGAAGGAGGGCGTCGGACTCGTTTTGCCGCAGGCCGGACACGTGACGCTGGATCAGGCGGCGTGTAACGAGATGGAGACCGGCGCTTCCATGATGAACGGCGTAACGGTTGTACATCCACGGCCCGTGACTCGAGGATTCCCCCTCTGATGCGTCCTGTGTCTCCATCTCGAAGTCAGAGTCTGCTGCCTCCATCATGTCAGCGTCTCTATCTCCATTCGGTTCTGTAATGACCTGCGCAGGCTTTTTTGTGAGGCACCAGAGGAAGATTGTGAGGACTACCCTCCCTTGTCTCTGGTCTCTGCGGCTTTAGAAATGAGCTCCGGGGGCGGGGAATCTTTGGAGGGGGGATAGTCTTCTGGACCGAACGTGGTCTACATGTTTGCGCTGGAGACGACCCTGGGCTTGCACCTGGGAAGATATAGGGCCCGTTTCGCGAAAGATTACGCCAGGAACCCACTGGGCACCAACAGCAAACTTCCGAACGAACACTGGGTCACCGGGTGCAAACTGCCGAATTGGCCGATGCCGAGAAAATCCCTGTCCCTGCCGTTCTTGTGTGCGGCGTACTTTTGCGCCAATTTCCGGGCAAACCATACTAAGGCGGGTGCGAAGTCTCCGGCCCATTAGGAGTTCTGCGGGAGCTACCCCAGTCACCACATGGGGGGTGGTCCTATACATAAACAAAAAGCGAGCCAGTCTCGTGTCCATTGATCCGGAAGACTGCTTCTTTAGGCCTCTTTTGAATGTCTGCACTGCGCGCTCTGCCAACCCATTTGAAGCCGGGTGGTAAGGGGCAGTGCGGATATGGCGTATGCCGTTCATCTTCGTGAACCTCGCAAACTCCTCACTCGTGAATGGAGTGCCGTATCCGTGACCAGCACCTCGGGGAGGCCTTGCGTACTAAACGATAAACGCATCTTTTCAACTGTTGCGCAGGACGTTGTCCCCTGCATTTTATGCACCTCTAGCCATTTTGACTGGGCGTCGATAAATAGAAGGAACATGGATCCTTGAAAAGGGCCTGCGAAATCTGCATGCAAGTGCACTCAAGGCCGCCCTGGCCATTCCCAGTGATGTAGGGGCGCGGCCGGCGGAAGCTTCTGATGCTCCTGGCAAATGGAGCAGTTTGGGCCACCTTCTCAATGTCAGTGTCGAGGCCTGGCCACCAGACATAACTCCGGGCCAACATTTTCATTTTTGTCACACCTGGATGCCCATTGTGCAAGTCTCTTAGTATCAGCTGCTGGCCTTTTTCCGGGACAATCACACGCATCCCCCACAAGAGGATGCCGTCTTCCACGCTGAATTCTGACAGCTTGGAGGAAAATGCCCGCAACTCACCTGGGAGCTGTCTATGCTGCCCACCATATAGGACTATGTGCCGAACCTTTGACAGGACTGGCTCCGTCTGGGTCCACTCACGGATCTGTGATGCCGTGACAGGCAAGGTGTCCATAAAATTTAGGGTTGCAACCACCTCACCGGTCGTGGGGGTCGACATGGGGGCGGTCGACAAAGGCAATTAGCTCAGTGCATCGGCATTTGCGATCTGCGTTCCTGGTTTGTGCTCCAGAGAATACTCGTATGCAGCAAGCAACAAAGCCCAGCGCTGAATCCATGCGGAAGCAATGGGCGGTATTGGCTTATCCTCTCTGAAAAATCCCAGCGGGGCTTATGATCAGTCACGATAGTGAAATGGCGGCCATAAACGTACTGGTGGAAGCGTTTTACCGCAAAAACCACTGCCATGCCCTCCTTCTCGATCTGCGCGTACTTTTTCTCCGCTGCAGTCAATGTGCGGGAGGCGAAAACTATTGGTCGCTCTGCCCCGTTCTCCATCTTGTGGGACAGGACGGCCCCAATACCATACGGGGATGCATCACATGTGATGAGCAAAGGCTTTCCAGGATCATAGTGTGTTAGTAACCCAGACGACGACAATTGTTGCTTTACCCGCCGGAAAGCGGTTTCTTGCGGCTGACCCCAAACCCAGGTGTGATTTTTCTTTAGCAGAAGGTGCAACGGGGCCAGCATAGTTGCCAGATTGGGGAGGAACTTCCCGTAATAGTTTACGAGACCGAGAAAAGAACGAAGATGCGAAGTGTCAGTCGGGGCGGGGGCCTGTTGAATCGCACGCACCTTCTCTGCGACGGGGTGCAACCTTCGCGGTCCACCCGATAACCTAGGTAGACTACTTCCTTTGCCTGAAATACGCACTTTGTGCAACGTAAATGGACTCCAGCCTCCGGAATGCGTCTTAGCACAGCCTCCAGATTTTCCAAATGTTCCTGCTCCGACGTCCCTGTAATCAAAACGTCGTCTAAGTAGACAGCGACATGTGGTAAATCTCTCAAAATGCCTTCCATAACACGTTGAAAAATAGCGCAGGCAGAGGATACTCCAAAGGGCAACCTTGTATATTCATACAGGCCCCGGTGTGTATTAATCGTTACATATGGTCGGGAGGCAAGGTCCAGCTCCAACTGTAGGTAGGCGTGACTCATATCTAATTTTGTGAATGAGAGTCCACCTGCAAGCTTCGCGGAGATATCCTCGAGGCGAGGCATTGGATATCGGTCGAGTCGGGAAGCCGTACTCACTGTAAGTTTATAGTCGCCACACAAGCGAACTGTGGCATCTGGCTTCATTACTGGTACAGTTGGTGCTGCTCAGTCAGCAAAATGGACGGGCCCAAACTCTCCAAACGAGTGAGCTCCCCTTCTACCTTCTCGAGCAAGGCGAAAGGCACCGGGCACGCCCGGAAATAGCGCGGCGTGGCTCCTGGTTCGACTTGGATACGGGCTACGGCCCCTTTTATTTTCCCCAAACCAGGCTGGAATACATCTGGGTATCGTCCTAGCACCTCAGTCACCCTTCAGAAACTGTTTGGAGGATGTGCTGCCATTGCAACCGCAAATGACGCAACCAGTCCTGACCCAACAGGCTGGGCCCATGGCCGCGCACCACGTTAAGTGGGAAATGCCCCTTCTGGCGTCCATAAACAACAGGGGTCATTGTAGTTCCTGCAATGTCCAGTGGTTCCCCCATGTAGGTGGCCAACCTGACCTGTGAGTCGGTTAATGTAAGGGTCTATATACCCTGCTTGATGCGGTCGAATGTCCTCTGGGCAATCACGGAGACCGCTGCGCCAGTGTCCAACTCCATCTCAAGCGGGTGACCATTGACCTGTACTGTCACCTTAATGGGGGCCACATGGGGAGCTGCCACACAATGCAGCTGCAGGCAGTCGTCCTCCGTCTCCATGCCCTCAGGAGTAGTTGCCGCAGGTTCATCCACATGGAAGGTACGATCCCTGGGCTGGTCCCAGTTTCGGTCGGAACGACGGCGCCTCTGGCGCCCCCAGGACCGGCGTCCGCGACGGGGTCGGCGCCTACAAGTCTGACACGGACATGGCTCCTCATCCATTGGCTCTGGAGAAGGCTCCCTTCGGGGAGGAATGTCCGACGGCCACTGGCGTTGGTCCAGACGTCGCCTCACCCAAGGTACTGCAGGCGTGCGGGGGGACGTTTCCATTCCCTGTAGCTCCTGCACTCCTCATTCTGCGCTCTCTCGGGACAATACTATTTGAATGGCCTGTTGAAAAGTCAGTGTTGGCTCAGCTAACAACTTTCTCTGGGTGGCCGCATTGTTAATACCGCAAACCAAACAGTTGCGTAACATTTCTGACAAGGTCTCACCATAGTCACAGTACTCCGCAATCCTGCGTAGCCTGGATAGAAAATCGGCAAGGGATTCTCCAGGAGTCCTCTCAGCGGTATTAAACCGGTAACGCTGTACTATCGTGGACAGGGTTGGGTTAAAATGTTGCCCCACTATATTCACAAGTTCATCAAACGTTTTGGTGTCCGGCGCAGCTGGGTACGTAAGGCTCCTAATCACCCCAAACGTATGCGGGTCGCAGGCGGTGAGCAATATGACCACCTGGCGCTCGTTTTCGGTGATATTGTTTGCCCGGAAATAGTAACGCATCCGTTGTGCGTACTGGTTCCAGCTTTCCAGCGCAGCATCAAAAACATCCAAACGTCCGTACAGAGGCATGGTATAATAGAAAACAACTTCCAACCTGTATCCAACAAAAATCCAGGGAGGTGGCTTCAGCAGTGTAGACAGCTATTCACTTTAACCCTCGTCGCCAGTTTTGTGAGGGCCACGAAGAATCCAGCACGAGTTTTAAGGATACAAAGTAATAACATTTATTTACAATAACATGTATATCTATATAACAGCAGCAGCAACTTCCCTTGCTGCACAATCCTTCCTGCCGGTTCCAAACTGGCCAGCTTTATTTATACATGGAGTTTACTAATGGTTTCTCCGCCCCCCTCATTGGGGAAGCTCATACTCCCACAGGATTGTGGGATTGTCATTAGTTCCCAGCCAATGGTAAGCAGGCAGGTTATAACATTTAGCACAGGGCTAAATCGCTGGCTTTGAAAGGCCAATCGCACGGTTCAATTCCCGTACCAGCCTCCCCGTACAGGCGCCGGAATGTGGCGACTAGGGACTTTTCACAGTAACTTCATTTGAAGCCTAATTGTGACAATAAGCGATTTTCATTTCATTTCAAGTCACATTGTCATTTATCACAATACCATGACCAAAACAGTGCCTGCTTCCCAATGCTTCAAAATAAAAATTCTCATCCCGTTGTCTAAATGCCACCACGGCCACTTGTCTCCCTAACTCCTCCAGCCCCACAATCCCCACTGAGCAGTCTGGCTTCTCTTGTGCATATTTTTTCTCTTTATCCTATTATAAATGGTCTGCTTGGCCCCTGCTAATGTTTCCTTCTTGAATCCAGTACCAACAGCTCTGTGAGGCACCTTGGTCATAGAAGCATAGAATCATAGAATTTACAGTACAGAAGCAGGCCATTCGGCCCATCGAGTCTGCACCAGCCTTTGGAAAGGGCACCCTACCCAAGCCCACACATCCACCCCATCCCCATAACCCAATACCTAACCCATGTTGCATGTTTCTTTGTATCAAAAGTGCTGTATAAATGCAGGTTGTTGCTTTGCTGGGTATGCACGAGGGATACTTCATTGTCACAAACTTAAATTGGCACATTTGACTATGTTCTTTCCTTTGAGTAAATGCATCACTTTCTGTTGGCACTGAACAATTTGGACCAAATTTCAATCAATCTGCGATGGGTCTGCTGATTTCAGCCACCGGAGGCACTATTGCAAGTAGTGTCAGGTCAAGGACGAAAGAATGAAGCGTGACCAGGATTCTTATCCCTGATTAATTCCGAGCAATTCCACGCAACAGCCTCCCCCCACCCCCAAGCCCCGCTCACCCCACCCCTGCACCTGGCCCCATTGGTTCCAGCTCGAAAATCTGGAAGAGTGCTTAGCAGGCAAGGACATAATCATTCTGGACATCAATGAATGGACTGTCAAAATCCATTGTCCTCAGTTCAGAAATGAAGAATGACCAGTTGGGAAGGTACCGGGTGGTGTCGACACTTGTGGGCACATGAGCCAGCAAAGAAAATGGCGACAGGAGAAGAAAAAAACATTGGCAAGAGAAAATGTGATTTAAAAAATCCACACAGTCACAAGTGAATCCAGAATACTCCGGTTTGGGATCATTACATCTTCACCTTTGTGCCATTTTGCAATGCAGTCTGGCTAGCCAGCTGGCACCCCTATTTGTTCGGGAAGGATGGAAAAAAATGCATCAGAATGAGCTTTTTACTGAGAGATTTACAGGAGATGTGTGTGTCCTTTCGAACCAATCCCAATAATAGCGCATTGGAAATATTTTGCCCACTGATTGCTTCCAGCCAATACGTGTTATTTCATGTTTGAATTATTCATTCTGTGAGCAGTCATATTAATAATAATGCCCATAAAGTTTTAAAAGCTTAATTTATTGGAGCGATGCAACAATTAAAATATTACCTAATGAGCCACTAATTGGTTGCTACAAGGATCCTATCGGCAACCACAAATAAGTGGTTGGATATGACATTCTTTTAAGGCCTACAAAATATATTCTGTATTATAGATTAATTGTGCTGCATTTGAATAATTGCGCTTCTAGTGCAGTTTTCACCCCTTTGAAGTGTATTTATTATGCAAAGTAATGCTGTTTAAGACTGGCAGTAATAATACACTATATCTTTGGTGCAGTGTGAGGCACTTAAACTGGTATTTATTGCTAAGTGCTGAACATGGACTGATTTTTGACATATCCTTGGATCAGGCAGATTGAATAACATGCATGTTATTTGAGAATAATTGACCTAAGTTCTCACTTGTTTTTTTTTCAAATGTCACTCACTGTCCGTATCTTCTTCTTGTCGAGACTTTTTAAAAGTTGCTCATTATTTTTTGGGAATAGACTGGTGACAGGACAAAACTCTGTAAAAGAGTTACTTTTCTCGCTCCCATCCCTGCCTTGAAACTGTATAATTGTGAAAGCAGTTTGTCCAAGGCAATCTCCCATTAGTAATATCCGACAGTGCAATTTCAAGGCAGCTTCGGGAGAAAGATAAGAAAGCAGGTTTAAGGACCCTGTTTATTATGGGCCTGGAATGGTAACAATAATCAAAGGATACAATTTCTCAGAAAGCATGACAAGAAGAACATTGCAAGCGTTACAACATTTTGTATGAAGTGTGCTCCTTTGAGAATGGCCATGAAAATATTTTATATATTTTTTTAAATCAGAGGATGTTTCATAGAATCTGTTTCAATTTTCTAATTAGTTAATAGCTGTTTCACACACTTCTTATTTTATAGAATACACAGACATTATAAGTTAGGAAGTGTTGAATTTATGTTATACAAGACATTGATTGATATCAGGCTGCATAATTCATGAGATCATTGAAACTCAAGAGCATGCCAGCCACTTTTGAATTATGTGAGCTATATTGTTGGCGGTGGTGTTTTTTTTTTCTAATTTACCAATGTGCTGACACGCACAGTATTATGCCATACATCAAAGCCTAATTTTTAAAAATATATAATAAAATCCATGGTGAATTATTAATTGACCATGCGGGGTGTTGTAACGTCTTTTTGTATTCTAGGTGTTTGGTGACTTGCCAATGTTGGCTTTAAATTTCCCTCCTTGATTGCTGCCAATTTTCTCCCTGATTGCTATTTGTTGAGTCTTGCTGTGTGTAAACTGGCTGCCATTTTTCCATTGCAACAGTGACTACGCTTCAAAAGCATTCCATTGGCTGCGCAATGCTTTGGACTATCTTGAGGCCATGAAAGATATTTATCAATGCATGTTTGTTAATTTTTTTCTCCGCCTTCCTTCTGCATTTCCTGAGGTTATTTGATTCCTTGCCGCGGTTTGATACTGCCTGCGTGAATGATCTCCTCACAGCTTGTTTAAATGGTTGTCATTTACCAAGGTAGTGAAGCTCGAATTTTCCATTGTACCTTCACCAATTTGTGCGGGGAAGTCTATCAAAAGTATGGACCTCCAAGCCTCCCCATTTGTGTGGCCACTGGCTCTACCACCAGAATTGACAGGTGGCATAAATAGGTGGGAATGTTGAAAAATGAGCAAATAACATCTCGGTGTCATCCATTGCATTGCGCAGCCAATGGAATGCTTTTGAAGCGTAGTCACTGTTGCAATGTTGGAAAAATGGCAGCCAGTTTACACACAGCAAGACTCAACAAATAGCAATTGGGGAGAAAATTGGCAGCAATGGCAGCAGAATATTGCATTCTTCAAATCCAGGAAAACTATATATCGCAGAATGTAATAACCCCCACGAGGCCCACAGGGGTACCCTATTCGATCTCCTTGTGGGACCTGTGGAATATTAACTTTGCCCTTAGTGGGCGGAGCCCCCCCCTTGCTGGGGCTCATCACTGGGCTATGTAAAAGCCGGCCTGGACAGGGATCGGCATGTTGGTCGAGCCAGCATGGACTTATTGCGTGTACGCAGCTGTCACGCCCATTTTCTATTACCTACAATAAACACGTGTTCATTCACCTACAAGGGCCTCCTGGGTCTTCATACTGGGATCAAGGGATTGAATTCCATCTCAGAGTTGGAGATTGAACACCAACCCAGAATCGGATCCATCCCCAGGGAATTGAACACCCCGGCAAGTTTAGAGTCCTTCACAAAGTCAGGGATTGAACCCTCCACCCACCGCCTCATAATGCTCCCAGACTTCCTATTCACAACTACAGCCTGTTTCAGGATTTCTTTTGCCAAACCCATCAATTGGGTTGATTTCCAAGTCGGATTCTGGCAAAGAAAAACGACCGTGCACTGTGGAGCTGAAACCTCCACAGATTCCATCTGAAACCCTAAAGAATGGAGTGACGCTGATGTGGAGGGCTGTCAGGGGTCAGAAGGGAATCTTTGCCGTATACGGAAGTCCCAGGTGCCAGAGATGAAGCTCAATTTTGCTGAAGTGAAGTATCTGGCAAACGTTTTAGCAAGTTGTTTAAACACACAAGCCATCATAGCTGACCTCAGTGCTGTTCTTACTCAATATGCATGCAGATATTCACAGCAAGAGGCATCGGATGGTGATCAAAAGTGAAAACCTTACCTGATCTTCCCCTCTGAGATCCAGCTGTGTTAAGGCTGGTGGCAGAGCCGCAGTCATTGCGCAAGAGATGAGATTGCTTGTACTCAGCATGAATCTGGGATCCTCCTAATCTGTATAGTTAAATAGACCATTTGTCCATAATACTGCTTTGCCAATTTGTATCCATTTTCCAGATTCATTAATACTCTTACTGCCAAGTAGGTGTCTACCACGTCTTACGCAGCATGACTAATTCTGCACCTGTAGTCTCCTGGGTAGCATTTGCTGCAGTCTTGTTGTTGGCCTCAACAATTATAGAGGGGAGTCCTTTAAAATATTAGCTAAAATGATTCTTGAAAATTACTCAATTTGTAGAAATATGAGTAAGTTATAATTGTTTGAATATTGTCCATGGCTGTCTCAAATGTTACGAATAATGTACTACAAGTACTGATATGAAGGTACATTCGACAAGTTTGAAACAATCTCGTAACTGAGACGAGGCATGACGTAGGAAGTTTGAACATGGGACAAAAGTCGTGGGACAGTCATGGGACAGTTAATTAATTAATTTGGAGTAATTGATTAATGTCTAATTAACCAATCGCCTGTTAAGTGACTGACACATTCCTGAACGAATCAAGGGGGTCTCAGGTGAGAATTAGAACCAATGAAACTCAGTAAGGGGCTAAACCCAGATAAGGATTCCCTTAAGAATGCGATCAGTTTAACTGATTAGCAGAGAAATTATAGCTGTCGGAAAATCCTTGAAGCATTGGTAAAGATTATTTTTAAAGGCCTTGTTGAGATGACTTTTAATTTTGTAAATTTGAAGTCACTTTTATCTTGAAATTTTTTACATCCACTCATTGGTGTCTCAAGGACATTTCGAGAGACACGGGAAAAATTATTTTCCAGTTAATTTTGTGTGAATTACCAAAATGTGTTCTTAAAGAAATAAACATTACTGAAATTCATTCAACCGGACTGACTTATCTATGAGTGAGAGATGAGGTGAATCAAAAGCCAGAGGCTGCATTTATTGCCTTATATCCCATCTGTCCAAAAGCATCTTGTTAATTAATTACTTTCAAGTGCAATGCTTGCAAACAAAGTACAACAAAATATTTATACGACATTTATGGGAAGTGGTGGCATAGTGGTATTGTCACTGGACTAATAATCCAGAGACCAAGGGTAATACACTGGGGATCCAGGTTTGAAACCCACCACAACAGGTGGTGAAATTTGAATCTGGAAAAATCTGGAATTAGAAGTCTAATGGTGACAATGAAACCATTGTTGATTTTTGTTAAAAAACCATCTCGTTCACTAATGTCCTTTAGGGAAGGGGAATCTGCTGCCCTTACCTATCCGACACGTGACTCCAGATCCACCAGCAATGTGGTTGACTCTTAAAATGTCTTCTGAAATGACCTAGCTCAGTTCAAGGGAAATTAGGGATGAGCAATAAATGCTGGTCCAGCCAGCAAGGCCCAGATCCCATGAACAAATAAAAAAATACTTTGTGTAAACTGCACGCATTATAAAAAGTGTATGTTTATCTCAAAATCATAAGGGTTCTGCAGAGTGTGCGATGACTGTTAGACTTTTGGAATACTGGATTCCACATACTCAGAAGTTTAAGGGTTAAAAGCCTGGGATGATAGTGTGTTTGACTGCAATGGTCATGTTTTTTTTAAATAATTCTGCCTAGCAGGGCCGGGGTGTGTTTAACAGCCATGAGGTGAAATTGACAAAGGAATGTGATTTTCAGTCTGGGCTAATGGAATGTGGTTTGACTGGGAAAGTCCCTGGGAAATAAATTGCTTTGCAGCCTGCTGACATAATTTGTTTATCAGCTTGCAGATATGAGGTCATTGCTAGGTGGAGCCAAGGAAGGCAGAGAGACATGTTAAAAGCATTAGAGAGGCAGTTGGTGGAGAAACATTGGAGAGAGGAATTGAATTCTGATCTGCCTGATGCTGAGTCCACAATTCTCTCACAGTAAGATGGATTGAGAGCTGCATATTTTGTATCTTGTTGTTTAATGGGAAACTGAGTAGTAGTGTTCAAGATGTAAATTGTAAGCTGTTCTTTTTGGGTGTGAAGTCACCAAAGTTTAATATTGTAGTTATAATAAAGTTTCACTTTTTTAAATATCCAAGCCCTGTTTCTTCATGCAATCACAGCCTTCCAAATAAATTAAAACATTGGGGGTTCAGTGCAATATCCTAGCTATTATTGTGGTCTGGTCTGGGATCATAATAATAGGGAGAAAGTGTCATGTACTGTATGTTTTGTTTATCTTACCCGTATTTTGGAAGCCAGTGGGATCGCAGAATCCAGGTTGTTTGTTCATCTGGTTGCTGAAGTGAGTGAAACAGAAGTTGCAATGTTGAATCACCCCCATGCCTACGTGGAATTGATTAATCTACTGGTGATAAAACAGAACACAAACTGTTCCCATTAAAAGGGTTGAGAGCCACAGGGCACAGATTTAAAGGTGACGGGCAAAATAAACAATGGTGACATACGGAAAAACCTTTTAACGCAGCAAGTGGTTAGTGTCTGAACTGCACCTGCCTGAGAGTGTATAGATTCAATCATGTCTTTCGAAAGGGAATTGGATAATAATCTGACGAGAGAAAAGAAATGCAGGGCTATTGAAAAAGGCAAGGTTGGGGCTCGCCACAGAGAGAAGGCGAGGGCATGACAGCCGAATGTCCTGTAACCATTTGATCCTATGATTTCCTTGTGTGAGATTTCCCGTTCGGCAGTTAGATAAATAACAACTGCAACGCTTATTTTCAATATACATACAATGCCGAGGTTTGCTGCCTCGTGGCTGCAAGGCCGCTTCCAGGATGGAACTGATACAGAACCTTGCGCTTGCTGGGGTGATCCCCCCATGCCCCAAGAAATTCAACACCATAACAATTTCCTGAGGTACGGCGGAGGTGAAACACCCTCTGGTAATGGTAGGCAACTAAGTGCTTCCATATTTGTGATATGTGTTCCAGGCCAGTGCTTGAATGTATATTCGTAGGTGGACAGAATTAACGCCCAATGCTTAGTCCTTGCCGATGCAATTGATGGAATAACCTTATCTTTAAAAAGAGCCAAGAGTGGTTTGTGGTCCATAATAATACATATGGACCCCCCATGTACATACCGAGGAACTTCTTTACCCATGTACTATTGACAAGTCTTATTTTGTAATCAGAGAGTAGCCTTTTTCGGCCTCTGAGAGAGTTCTCGAGACAGTCGTCCATCTTACGGGACAAGACTGCACCAACGTCATACGGAGAGGTGTCACAGGTTAACACCAATTACTTAGACAGGTTGAAATGCACCTCAATTAAATAAACTCGATGAATGCAACATTTGCTTTACTCTGTTTGCTAATCGAACACTTGTGCTTATATAGTAGCACATGCAAATGAACCAATGTTGTCGACAACGTTGGTAGAAAATATCCATAAGAATGACTTGAGCTCAGATGTGTTCCTGGGAAACTGGTGCCTCCTTTATTGCTCTGACATTATCTTCTATGGGCTGTGACCCTTGTGCATCTACACGATACCCCAAATAGGTGACCTTCATGGCTTGAAAAGCACATTTTTCCTTCTTGAGGCTTACTCCAGCCTCCTGAAATTTCTTTAGCACCTCCTCCAGGTGCTCAGCTTCTGACGATCCAGTTATCAAATCATCATCCAGATACACTGAGACTCTTGGCAGACTTTGCAAAAAACTTTCCAAATCGCACATGCCAACGACACACCAAAGGAAAGGTACGTATACTGAAACAAACCTTTGTGTTTGTTTATCGTAACTTAACATTGGGAAGCCTCGCCTCACTCAAGTTGCTGAGATGTGTGCCCAAATCTAGCTTTGTTTAAGGCTGACCTCCAGCCAGCTTTGTGCACAAGTCTTCAATCTTGGGGACTGGTGTTGATTTAACTTGGCTGCCTGATCAACTGTTAATTTGTCGTCTCCACAGAGGTGGACGGTCTTAGAATCATATAATCTCTACAATGCAAAAGAAGGCTTTTTGGCCCATCGAGTCTGCGCTGACCCTCTGAAAGAGCAACCTGCCTAAACCCGCTCCCCATCCTATCCCCACATAAACTGCACATCTTTTGGACATTAAAGGGGCACTTTTGTGTGGCCAATCCACCTAACCTGCACATCTTTGGAATGTGGGAGGAAACTGGAGCACCCGGAGGAAACCCACGCAGTCACGGGGAGAAAGTGCAAACTCCACACAGGCAGTCACCCAAGGCCGGAATTGAACCCGGGTCCCTGGGGCTGTGAGGCAGCAATGTTAACCATCGTGCCACCATGCCTTGTCTTGTCAGGCTTTATCATGGGGACTATGGGTGCGACCCACTCTGAGAATTGAACTAGCTGAATATTACCCAGTTCTTCAAAACTCCTGAATTCCATGTCCAACATTTCTCACAAGGAGTACGGTACTGGTCTTGCATTAAAACAATGAGGGGTTGCCTCTGGATCTACAAAGATTTTCAACCGGAGGCCCTTGGTTTTACCTATCTCAGCACAAAGAAATTTCAGTATCCGACTTAATTAACTCAGGCTGTTCCTCTTCCCGTACTTGGAAAATCTCCATCAAGTTTAACTTGGTCACCTTGAGTCAAGTACCACCCAAAAGATGTGGCCCATGGCCTGACACTATTATTATTGTGAGTTGAGCAGACTGCTTTCGATGGTGTACAGATGCTGTGGTAGTATCCTTTATTTTGATAGCTTCTCCTGTGTAATTTGTTAGTTTTGCTGTGGTACCCTTCGAAATTAATGGCTGAACTACTTCTTGTAAATATTGAAATGCGTGTAATCCTATCACTGTGGCAGAGACTCCCGCACCGGTGTAGACTCAATGGTCGAAATTACCTCCTTCTGCACTGTGAGGATTCTATGAAAACTTTCAACTTCAATGCCTACCATTTATCAAAAACATCACAATGATGGGAGCTACTTTGCCCGCTTTCACATTGAACAATGGGTGAACATTGAAATCCGTAGTACTGGACTCTTCCGTATTGTGCACTTGTAAAGTATTACTAACTCTGGGTAGACTTGACTTACTTTTAAATCAGTGCCTTAAGTGACCTTTCCTGTGGCAGAAAAAACATTCAGCCTCTTTAATCTGACAGGCTTCAGGAGAGTGATTACCCCCGCACTGGTAACTTTAATCCTTCTCACTGTATTCATGGCTGCATTTGCTTCACATTTTAAAATTACATCTTCATTTTTGACAGCACTGCTGACTGCAGCTTCCCACCCAGACTGGTAGACCGCACCATTTTGTGCACTCTGAGGCTCCGGTCTGCCCTTCTCAGTGTTCTCCATCACCCTGCCTCTGCTAATAGCTTCCTTTGGATGGCCTCATTATTTACCCCGCAGACTAAACGGTTCCGCAACACGTCGTTAGTAGTGCCGCTGAAGTCACACTGCTCTGTGATCTATCTTGACTTGATAGTGTAAGTTGCTGTAGTTTCCCCAGGGCCTTCCCTTGTTTGAATTCAACTTAAAATCACTGCGATAGTATCGATGGCTTTGGGTGGTAATTTGTTTTCACCAATTCAACTATCTCAGTGAGTGATTTGGAGTTAGGATGTGAGGCTATGTATTCAGTTGTCCACCTGGGTCCCACACACGCTCAGAAAGATTGCCTTTCTCTTTCCCTCCTCCTCTGTTTGTGAGCCTGAACAAAGTAGCCCAAGCGTTCGGTGTATTGTGTCCAATCCTCTGCAGGGGCATCAAAAGGATCTATCCATTTCAATAGAGGCATATCTTCAAGCACTCTTTTGTTTGTCAACTTGAATTGACCTTCAGTGTAATTTAACACTCATGATCTTGGGATGGCTTTTTTTCTTTTATCCTTCTCGCCAGTGTAGTATGTCCTGTTCGCCAATTCGGCAAATAACAACTGCAACATTTATTTACATATAATTACAATGCAGAGGTTTTCAAGTTAGCTTCCAGGATCAACTGATACAGAAACCCACACTTGCACAGGGGATCCGCCACCCTGGTCCCTGATTGATTAACGGGACCATATGACCTTCTCGGCAAATCACCCCTTAAAAGGGACAAACACCACACCTTGCATTGGATTTTTTTACAGAGGGAAATTGTTCTTTATCTAATTTCTTGCATTTTTTATAATGCCTGAATCAAAATACCAGTTAACTTCTTCATCTCCAGTGAATATAACTCAGAATTACCCGATCTCTCATCCAAACTCTGTCCCTTTCCCCAGTGCCATCCTATGAATTCTCAGTGAACACCTTCCAAATGAGGCAAAATTTCTTCCTGTAATGTTCCAAACTGAGCACAAGTGATGCCATTCTGTATGACAACAATATTGTTATTTTACTTTCTATTCTTCACAGAATCATAGAATCCCAACAGTGCAGAAGGAGGCCATTTGGCCCATCAAGCCTGGGAAGGAGTACCTTTCCCAGGCCCAATGCCACCACCCTAACCCAGTAACTCCACCGAACATTTGGACACTAAGGGGCAATTTAGCATGGTCAATCCACCTAACCTGCACATCTGTGGACTGTGAGAGGAAACCGGAGCATCCGGAGGAAACACATGCAGATACGGGGAGAACAGACAAACTCTACTGAGTTTGCTGCTTGTGATGAAACTCAGAATTCGACATGGTTTTTGGTCAAAGTTTGCATCTTTGCAACCTCCATCCAGTTTAAATCTCAGTCTCTACCCTTTAGACCCCAAAAATGCCTTTTTGTGCACATTTACTCTCTCCCTCCTACTTGTAGCCACATTTTCAGCTACAGCCCTAGCTCTGTGAAACACTTTCCACATTAAATGTGCTGTACAATTGCAGTCGTTTCTCTCGCACTGGTGAGCTACCTTTTAATGGCCTATGTAGCTGGATTCCAAAATTCCATTTTCATTTAACCTTCTCGTCCTTTTCCATTTGGACTGTATTTCTAGCTGACATTCTAATGTTCAGAATGTACTCTCTCACATTTCATTGCATTAGTTTGTGTCTGCCAATGGCTCTCTATCCTACAATTCTGCTATTTTCTACTTAGTTCTACACAAATCATACTTCCCAGCTTAATATCAACTGCAAGCTTATATATGTCGCCATTGATTCCCAGCACAGTGGGGCTTTTTTATTAAAAATGTTTTTTTAGAGTACCCAATTAATCTTTTCCAATTAAGGGGCAATTTAGCGTGGCCAATCCACCTACCCTGCACATCTTTGGGTTGTGGGGGCGAAACCCATGCAAACACGGGGAGAATGTGCAAACTCCACACGGACAGTGACCCAGGGCTGGGATTGAACCTGGGACCTCGGCGCCGTAAGACTGCAGTACTAACCACTGTGCCACCGTGCTGCCCCCGGCACAGAGCTGACATGCCAGCACTGATGTCTGAGGAACACCAGCGCTCCTGTTTTCCCAATCCTCTACCACCGAACCAATCGTTTATCCATGCCATGAGGCATCCATCAATTTCATGCATATCTTTTTCCGGTCGTAGATCATTCTCAAAACTTTTATTTAAAGGACTATTCGCATGGAATGTCTTGATCCATCAGTTACCACAATCGCAGTGGCGCTATTAAAGTAGTTGATTTTCCCACAAATAGATTATCATCGAATTTACCATAGAATTTACACAAATAATATTTAATTCACTCTTTTTGCAACGCCCTGGTCTAGGGTGTGATCAATTTCAGTCAATTTGACCCGAAGTCCCCATAACATAATTGAATTAATCAATAATTATTTCAAAAATATCCTCAGATTTTGGCCCGAAGCTGCCCAATAATTACAGTCACCAGGTTTGTAAATTTAAACACAATTACTTTTTGCTTGATAACAAAGTGAAAACTTTGTGTTTGATTGTCTTGTGTTTGTGCGTATGTGTATGTAGAGGGTGGGGGATGAAGAAAGCCTATTTTGAAGGAAAGTGTGCTTAAAGGCAACCATTTGAAACAAAGGGCGGGATTCTCTCAGCCTGGGGCTGGGCCAGAGACTCCCCGTGACCGGCGGGAATCGCGCCACGCCACCCCAACGGCAGATTGGTTGACGCGCCGCTGGTTGGGGGCCGCTCTATGGGGCCCCCCAGCCGATTCTCGGCCCCGGGATGGGCCGAGCGGTCTTCGTTAAAAAACCCAAGTCCTGTCAGCACCATTCACACCTGCTCTCAGCCGGCGGGATGATAAGTCAAACGATAAAGAGTCTTTGGGTGGGATTCTGTGATCCTGAGTCTCAGTGTTGACACCGTATGAAACGCCGTAGCTTTTCTCAATGGCGTCAACATGGCTTCAGGATCAGCAATTCTGACCCCTACAGAGGGCCAGCATGGCACTGAAGTGGTTCACACCGCTCCAGCTGCTGATCCTGTCATGAACTGGGCGCCACGGGATCGGCGCATGCGCAGTGGTACCGGCGCCAACGCGCACATGTGCAGTAGCATCGGCACCAACACGTGCATGCGCAGTGGGTCCCTTCAGATCACCGGCCCAACGCAACATGGCGCAGGGCTACAGGGCTGCATGGAAGAAATGAGGCCCCCAGCCTGAGAGGCCGGCCCGCCGATTGGTGGGCCCCGATCACGGGCCAGTCCACATCGGAGCCCCCCCCCCCCCCGAGGTCGGAGCCCCCCTCCCCCCACACAGGCTGCCCCCGGACCCTTCAACGCCCAGGTCCCGCAGGCTGAGAGCAGGTGTGAATGGTGCCGGCGGAACTAGGGCATTTTACGAAGACCGCTCGGCCCATCCCGGCCCCGTATAGCGGCCCCCAACCGGCGCCACGTCAACCACGCCGGCGTCGGGGCGGCGTGGCACCATTCCCGCCGGTCGTGGGGAGTCTCTGGCCCGGCCCTGGGCTGAGAGAATCCCGCCCTTTGTTTCAGATGGTTGCCTTTAAGCACTCTTTCCTTCAAAATAGGCTTTCAGTTTGAGGTTTTCTGTTTCCAGGCTGTAAAGGTTTTCACTGTGGATTCATTCCTTCAGGTTCTCTTTCGGTTCAGAAATACAGCAGCTCTGTAAGTCTACTTATGATGCTAATGAAAGGTTATTGGAATCCCTCCAGTGTAGAGGAAGGCCATTTGGCACATCAAGTTTGCATTGACCCTCTCAAGAGCACCCTACCCAGGTTCACTCCCACCCTATCCCCTTATCTACTCACCTTTGGACACGATGGGACAATTTACCACAGCCAATCTACCTAACCTGCACATCTTTAGACTGTGGGAAGAAACCGGAGCACTTGGGGGAAAACCAGATCGACATGGGGTGAGTGTGCAAACTCCACACAGACAGTCATCCAAGGCCAGAACTGAACCTGGCATGGTGAGGGAGCGTTACTAACTTTAACTTTTCCTTTAAAAACACTTACCTTCACAGGAGCAGGCCTTGGGATTTCGGCGGGAGCGGTGCGCAAGTGATTTCTGGGAGGTAAGTTTTTCCTTTAAAAACACTTACCTAGTCCATTTCTGTTCTTCTTTTCTGTTTTATTTTTTTTTAACAGAAGGCGGGAACCGGAAGTTCGACTTCTGGGAAGGCCCCACCCCCACCCCCACCCCCACCCCCCCACCAACCAATAAATTCTGGTGGAGAGGAAACCCGAGACACTACACGTGTAGTGTCTCCCACCCACCCTCCTCCTCTAACCTAATAATAAGATCCATTGATGTGAGGTAAGTGCCATATTATATTATATTATTAGCATTGCGCAGGTCAAGGAGACACAGCCTGAGTGAGAGAGATACAGACAGTGAGAATTTGGTAGTTTGGTGCAGTGAGGTAACCAGGAAAGGTAAGTGGTTAATCTAATTGTGCTGTTTTTCAGTTAAAAATGTAGTGTAGATTAGTGTCTGATTGGCTGAAGCTGCCCCCACCATAAACTTAAATTAAACTAATTAATTAATTAGTGATGGCTGGTCAGGTGATGTGCTTGAGCTGCTTGATGTGGGAGCTGGCAGATCCCATTGCGAGCTGCAGCGACCACATCTGCAGTAAGTGTTGGCTGCTCGAAGAGCTCCGGCTCAGAGTTGATGAGCTGGAGTCTGAGCTTGAAACACTGAGGCACATCCGGGAGGGGGAGACTTACCTGGACACTGTGTTTCAGGAGGCTGTCACACCTGTCAGAGTAAGTAGTTTAAATCTTGCCAGTGGCCAGGGACAGCAGGGTGTGACTGCAAGTCAGGCAGGTAAAGGGAACCAGCAGTCAGGAACTCAGGAGCCTCAGCCCTTGACTCTGTCCAACAGGTATGAGGCACTTGCTCCCTGTGTGGATGGCGAACAGGGTTGCAGGAAGGATGAGTCAGCTGACCAAGGCACCATGGTTCAGCAGGCCATTCAAGGGGAGGGAGTAAATAGGCAAGTTGTAGTTGTAGGGGATTCTATTATCAGGGAGATAGATAGTATCCTTTGTGAGCAGGATAAAGAGTCCCGCATGGTATGTTGTTTGCCCGGTGCTAGGGTGCGGGACATCACTGACCGGCTTGAAAGGATACTGGAGAGGGAGAGGGATGATCCAGTTGTTGTGGTCCATGTCGGTACCAACAACATAGGCAAGTCTAGGAAAGAGGACCTGTTTCGAGATTATAAAGAGCTCGGATTCAAATTAAAAAACAGGTCCTCAAGGGTCATAATCTCCGGATTACTGCCCGAGCCACGTGCAAATTGGCGTAGGGAGGCAAGCATCAGGGAAGTTAACACGTGGCTGAAAGAGTGGTGTGGGAATGAGGGGTTCCTTTTCATGGGACACTGGCATCAGTTTTGGGACAGGGGGGACCTATACCGTTGGGATGGTCTCCACCTGAACCGAGCTGGGACCAGTGTTCTGGCGAAAAGAGTAAATAGGGTGGTCAATAGGACTTTAAACTAAAGATTGGGGGGGAAGGGAAAGTCAGGGAACCAAGAGGTGAAGTAATCAGCGGGGAGCGTAGCTGCTTAGGAATACAAAAAAACACGAACAGACAAAACTCAAGAGTGGTTACGATTGTCCCCATCCCACAAAATATGACACAGTGTATGGAAAGGCTCAGTAAACCAAGGTCCACCACACTAAGAAAACAAAAAGGGACGGTCAATAGAGAATTAAAGGTGCTATATTTAAATGCGCGCAGTGTACGGAACAAGGTAGATGAGCTTGTGGCCCAGATTGTGACTGGCAGGTATGATGTGGTAGGCATCACAGAGACATGGTTGCAGGGGGTTCAGGACTGGCATTTAAACATCCAGGGATTCACAACCTATCGAAAAGACAGAGAGGTGGGCAGAGGGGGCGGGGTTGCCTTGTTAATTAGGAATGAAATTAAATCAATAGCACTAAACGACATAGGGTCAGATGATGTGGAGTCTGTGTGGGTAGAGTTGAGGAACCACAAAGGCAAAAAAACATAATGGGAGTTATGTACAGGCCTCCGAACAGTGGTCAGGACCGGGGGCACAAAATGCACCACGAAATAGAAAGTGCATGTCAGAAAGGCAAGGTCACAGTGATCATGGGGGACTTCAATATGCAGGTGGACTGGGTAAATAATGCTGCCAGTGGACCCAAGGAAAGGGAATTCATTGAATGTTTACAGGAGGGCTTTTTGGAACAGCTTGTGATGGAGCCCACGAGGGAACAGGCCATTCTGGACTTAGTGTTATGTAATGAGCCAGACTTGATTAAAGATCTTAAAGTAAGGGAGCACTGAGGAGGCAGTGATCAAAATATGGTCGAATTCAATCTCCAATTTGAAAGAAAGAAGGTAGAATCAGATGTAAAGGTGTTACAGTTAAATAAAGGTAACTACAGGGGCATGAGGGAGGAACTGACGAAAATCAACTGGGAGCAGAGCCTAGTGGGAAAGACAGTAGAACAGCAATGGCAGGAGTTCCCGGGAGTAATTGAGGACACAGTACAGAGGTTCATCCCAAAGAAAAGAAAGGTTATCAGAGGGGGGATTAGGCAGCCATGGCTGACAAAGGAAGTTAGGGAATGCATCAAAGCAAAAGAGAAAGCCTATAATGTGGCAAAGAGTAGTGGGAAGTCAGAAGATTGGGAAGACTACAAAAACAAACAGAGGTAACAAAGAGAGAAATAAGGAAAGAGAGGATCAAATTTGAAGGTAGTCTAGCCAGTAACATTAGGAAAGATAGTAAAAGTTTCTTTAAATACATTAAAAACAAACGGGAGGCAAAAGTTGACATTGGGCCGCTCCAAAATGCCGCTGGTAATTTTGTGATGGGAGACAAGGAAATAGCTGAGGAACTGAATAAGTACTTTGCGTCAGTCTTCACAGTAGAAGACATGAGTAATATCCCAACAATTCCGGAGAGTCAGGGGGCAGAGTTGAATATGGTAGCCATCACAAAGGAGAAAGTGCTAGAGAAACTAAGAGGTCTAAAAATTGATAAATCCCCGGGCCCAGATGGGCTACATCCTAGAGTTCTAAAGGAGATAACTGAAGAAATAGTGGAGGCGTTAGTTATGATCTTTCAAAAGTCACTGGAGTCAGGGAAAATCCCAGAGGATTGGAAAATCGCTGTTGTAACCCCCCTGTTTAAGAAGGGAACAAGGAAAAAGATGGAAAATTATAGGCTAATTAGCCTAACCTCGGTTGTTGGCAACATTCTAGAATCCATTGTTAAGGATGAGATTTCTAAATTCTTGGAAGTGCAGGGTCGGATTAGGACAAGTCAGCATGGATTTAGTAAGGGGAGGTCGTGCCTGACAAACCTGTTAGAGTTCTTTGAAGAGATAACAAATAGGTTAGACCAAGGAGAGCCAATGGATGTTATCTATCTTGACTTCCAAAAGGCCTTTGATAAGGTGCCTCACGGGAGACTGCTGAGTAAAATAAGGGCCCATGGTATTCGAGGCAAGGTACTAACATGGATTGACGATTGGCTGTCAGGCAGAAGGCAGAGAGTTGGGATAAAAGGTTCTTTTTCGGAATGGCAACCGGTGACGAGTGGTGTCCCGCAGGGTTCAGTGTTGGGGCCACAGCTGTTCTCTTTATATATTAACGATCTAGATGACGCGACTGGGGGCATTCTGGCTAAGTTTGCCGATGATACAAAGATAGGTGGAGGGGCAGGTAGTATGGAGGAGGTGGGGAGGCTGCAGAAAGATTTAGACAGTTTAGGAGAATGGTCCAAGAAATGGCTGATGAAATTCAACGTGGGCAAGTGCGAGGTCTTGCACTTTGGAAAAAAGAATAGAGGCATGGACTATTTCCTAAACGGTGACAAAATTCATAATGCTGAAGTGCAAAGGGACTTGGGAGTCCTAGTCCAGGATTCTCTAAAGGTAAACTTGCAGGTTGAGTCCGTAATTAAGAAAGCAAATGCAATGTTGTCATTCATCTCAAGAGGCTTGGAATATAAAAGCAGGGATGTACTTCTGAAGCTTTATAAAGCATTAGTTAGGCCCCATTTAGAATACTGTGAGCAATTTTGGGCCCCACACCTCAAGAAGGACATACTGGCACTGGAGCGGGTCCAGCGGAGATTCACACGGATGATCCCAGGAATGGTAGGCCTAACATACGATGAACGTCTGAGGATCCTGGGATTATATTCATTGGAGTTTAGGAGGTTGAGGGGAGATCTAATAGAAACTTACAAGATAATGAACGGCTTAGATAGGGTGGATGTAGGGAAGTTGTTTCCATTAGCAGGGGAGACTAGGACCCGGGGGCACAGCCTTAGAATAAAAGGGAGTCACTTTAGAACAGAGATTAGGATAATTTTCTCCAGCCAGAGAGTGGTGGGTCTGTGGAATTCATTGCCACAGAGGGCGGTGGAGGCCGGGACGTTGAGTGTCTTTAAGACAGAAGTTGATAAATTCTTGATTTCTCGAGGAATTAAGGGCTATGGAGAGAGAGCGGGTAAATGGAGTTGAAATCAGCCATGATTGAATGGTGGAGTGGACTCGATGGACCGAATGGCCTTACTTCCACTCCTATGTCTTATGGTCTTATGGTCTAACCACTGTGCCACTGCACACACATTGCTCCCTCTGCTCTCCTTGGAAGGAATCAATGGCAAAAGATAAATGGGATGCTGTGACCTTTCTCTTTGGCAGCCCCTCATTGTCGAGGATGACTTGCTTCCAGTCCGAGGAGGTGGGTTCTGCATTGGCCGACTGTCCAATCCTGGATCCGCAGACTCTGCCATAGGTTTGGCAGGTGGTGGTTGATGAGGTGGGTGGGTTGGACGCTCTGGATTCTGCACGCTCCCCTTCTGCAGTTTGCGTGACCTTTACTGCAGCAGTTAGTGCCATGCTTTGCCTGGACAATGTCTGCCAGTCATCCTCCTGTATGCAACACCAGACAGTCACTGTCTATCTGGTGAAAAGTAATTCCTGCCTGTATCTCTCTTCTGTTAACCATCTGGCTTCCATTTCGTATTCAGTCAGGGGGGTTAGTTTGCATATAGTCTGACAAAAATCTCTCAATTCATCCTCTTTCTCTCACTTTGCAAAGCAAAGTGCAAAGAAATAAAAAGCTTGCGAAAAAGGGCCTGCCCAAAATCCCTCGTACAAACAATTTGTCCACCGCTATTTATCGACTGAAGATCTATTACATCTGTTCATTCCTTTTATTTACTCAGGTTGAAAACAGGATTTATTTTCCATCACAAAACCTTAATGCAATGATATAAATACCATGGGATCCCGACGGCGCAGAAGAAGGCCATTCAGCCCATCAAGTCTGCACCGACCCTTCGAAAGAGCACGCTACCCATGTCCACTTCCCCATAAAACCATAACCTAACCTGCACATCCTTGGACACGAAGGGGCAATTTTGCAAGGCCAACCAACCTAATACGCATATCTTTGGACAATTTATATTTTGTATGGCCACTTTTTTCAGGTAAATCAGAGTTCCCAGAGGAGAGAGCTATTCCTTAAAAAGAAGGAAAATATTTGCACATTAAATATTCATGTCCATTAGAACATCTTAAGCTTCCTGCAGGCAAATTATTAGCTGACATGATGTAGAGTGTGAGACTGCTGAGGACAAGTTGTCATCTTGTGAAGAGATTTGGCTAATTATGGTTGATGTGTTTGAGTCCTTCTGAATAGCAACACCTATTCTGACTAATGCTGCCATACATTGATACTTAAATCAGTCTACCCTCCCCCTTCCCAAGTCAAAGAAAACTTCCAACCTGTGCGAAATCTTGACTGGCTCAGCAGATTCTCTCGGCTGAAATGATTCAGCTCATCTGTTTTGCATTTTGCAAATTAGCAGGCTATCTTAAACTTAATTAAAATAAAAACAGATAATTCTAACATACAGCAGCCGACTCTCAAACTCCCATTGCCATTTAATGCTCAATTGATCGGTGATTGGCAGTGGGTGGGATCCCCATCCGCCTTAGGAAGGAAGCCCCGCTCATGAGAGCTGTCAGCCAATCAGATAACCTGGTGAGGCACAGAGCTGCAGTGGCCAGAAATGGTACTGCAGTGCTCTGCCTGGCACAAAGTCCTGGGACCTTTGAAAAGTTAAGTCCCAGGTGTCCTGGGAGAGGGAGGTCGGCATACGTCCGGGAGCTCTGGGACAGGGGTAATGTCGGTCTCGGGAGGCCGACCAAGTTGGAATGGGTCCCAGAGCGATGATGTCCTGATGGGAAGAGTGTCCCAAATTCCAGGGCGGGGCCTTCAGAGCGAGGTGCCACCTTCTCCCTTCCATCCAAGATAGGGTAAAAGTTTGAATGTTACTTTCCCACCCTACCCACACCTGCAGCCTACAATTTGAGGCTGTGTGTGTGTGTGTGTGTGCGTGTGTGTGTGTGGGGGGGGGGGGGGGGGGGGGAGAGATAATGCCCTTAAGTGACGATTAAGTGACCACTTAAGGGCATTAAAAGGTGAATGGGTGGGTATCCCACACAAGGTCCTGCCTGCCCAAGCGTGAAATACCACACCTCTGGCCATAGAACCCAATATTCCAATTGCTGTCTTGCGCACCTGAGCCTCTAACTTCTTACTATTCCACACCACCCAACTTTGTTCTTTTCAGACTGTAATTACTGTCATAGGCAGTCCTCGATCGTACAACATCCGAGTTAGGATGAACAGCATTTACGACATTTATACATTTTACACACTGTTTCAGATTTGACTTTACACACCAGTGAATAGTTGGGGGGAGGAGGGGGGAGATTTTCCACCCTGCCCCGTGGCCCCGGTGCTTGCCATTGGCTGGTGGGAGGATGGGCCAGTCCCGCCGATGTCAACGGTGTTTTGCGTTGTTCACTGGCCATGCCTCCGGATAATCTGTCACGGTGTAGGGAGGGGGGGATTGGGTAGGGTGGGAGGGGGAAGCAGTCACCACCGGTGGGACCGGAAGGTCCCATCGGCAGCAAGGTCCGTAAATGTCAACCCTCGGTCTTTACCCACTGTCATGTTCCTTTATATTCCGCCTTTCACAACTTTGGGAAGGGCAAATTGCTTCTCAGACGTAGAAAATCTCACAAACTTTAACATGGCAAAAGCCGCAGTTTAAAACTGACTGACTAGCAAACACTGGTGAGTCGGATGCTCATTTAAAAAAAAAATGTTTGGGTTTATTGAACACTGGTTTTCTCTTCAAAACCACCACATTCTCCCCATCTATTAATGGTGTTACAGCCACCAGCCGATGGAAAGGGATCATCACTTTTCAGGGAAAATAAGGCTCAGGAACCTGTTATGGGAGAGGTGTTTTCAGAACTCCAAAATGTATCATGGAGTTCAACCAACCCCCACCTTTAATGGATTGTTGCTTTTGAAGCACACGGCTTGTTCCCCAGGTGTAGTATTACAATTATGTACACGTGGTTTTTAAAACAAAACAATGTTTATTCCATGAACTCGAATTAACCTTTTAAATAAACATTGGATCTCTTAACACCCCTGACTTCAACAATAACCCTGAAAATAATACAACACTACCCAATCCTGCAAACTGTTCCTTTACACATCCAAAAGACTTCACCTTCACAAAAACAGTAACACACCAGTTTACAGTTAATATACATTTTCTATTGGATGGCAGAGATATACCAGCTTGGTTGACTTCAACTCCAGCACCTTGCTTTTTCTTCAAGCAGCTCACAGCCAAAAAACACAGTTACACCCAAGCTGCTGTCTCAAACTGAAACTAAAACCCAGAACTAACCACAAAATGGCCGAACTGAGCTCAGCTCCACCCACTCTCTGACTTCACTATTTTCTTCAAGGTACATTGCTTAAGCATCCATTTCTTAAAGGTACTCTCACATGACAAACCAAACCTCCATTTATTACATTGTGTCAGTTCTGAATTAATGATGTTCTAACTTATGACGCAGTTTTCAGGAACAGCTTGTGTCCTAAATCCGTAGCTGCCTGTATTAACAAAATATAATGCCGCACACCTTCATTTAGCTCCACTGAACATTTTGTTTCCCAATGCACCAATCTTATCAGCATTTCTGCGGAGCTTGCTTCGATCCTCAGAATTATTTACTGCACCTTCTATTTACTGGCATCTTTTTGTAGAGATTCGGTATTTCGCCCTCTAGCTTTATCTTCACATCGTTGATGCGTGCAGTGCATGTGTGGCTCCAGAACTCTATGGCACACCAATATCTAGTTACAAGCACTCTGAGAAATGCTCTTGGAGTTTTTCAGTAGCACACAGTGAAGATCAGATACAAAACTAAGGAACAACGGAGGCAGTACGAGTGGTGGGCTATAATTCTTTTTAATACGTTCTCTTGCATAAGCAAATGTAGATGCTCCTTTTGCACGCATCAAGATTCAGCCACACACAGCAATGGGACACCAATTAATCCATGCATTAATCCTGTCAGACGAATAAAGGAGGAATTCAGGCTAAGACGTTTTAGAACTGCCTATTTTCCTTTAAACTATCTCCATGGGATATTTAATTCACATCTAAACAAGCAGCTTCAGCGTGATATTTAATGTAAGGGATGACACCTTTGATACTTCTAGTGAAAGACAGGAAAACGTGTATTTATAGAATGAGAAAATTCAGTGGCGATTAGAGAATGTTTAGCAGAGAAAGAGGCCACTTGGCCCAGCATGTCTGGGCCAGCTGAAAAATGAGCAACCCAGCCTCATTCCACATATGTAGCAACTTCTGTCACGTTGCTAGCTGGGTCAGCACTTGTAGGTCAGACCAGATAAGGATAACAGTTTCCCTTCCCTAAAAGGAAGGAATAAACCAGATGGGTTTTTACAACAATTGACAATGACGTTTTTAATTCCAGATTTTTTATTTTGATTCAAATGGCACCATCTGCCATGGTGGGAATTGTACCCAGGTCTACTGGAACGTTAACCTGGGTCTTTGGATTATTGTCCAGTAACAATACCACGAGGCCACTTCATCACCTAAACCACTTCACATCTCAAAGTACTTTACAGCCAATTGAGTACTTATGAAGTGTAGGCACAATTATAATGTAGGGAATACAACAAGGCTCTGCAAATTTATACAAGCTCCCACAGCAGTGACCAGATAACCTGTCTTTACAATAAAAACAGAAAATGCTGGAAAAACCCAGCAGGTCTGGCAGCATCTGTGGAGAGACAAACAGAGTTAACATTTTGAGTCCACTATGACTCAGTTTCAGAAGTCATATTGGACTGTGGTAGTCACCACTGTTGTATTATATTGTATATACTGCACTGCATACAAGGGTATTACGGTAAGGCCCCTGTACTACAGGTACGGGGTAGATCCCTGCCTGCTGGCTCTGCCCAGTAGGCGGAGTATAAATGTGTGTGCTCTCCGAACGGCAGCCATTTCGGCAGCAGCTGTAGGAGGCCACACATCTCTGAGTAATTCGATTACTATCTACTCTCGTCTCGCCGTAATTGATTGTGCATCAATTTATTAAACTGAGGTTTTACAAAGATGGATCTCCACATCAAGCCGGGTCGCCTGCAGCTGCATCCTCAAGCAGACAATGCCAAAAAGGACTTCGCACATTGGCTAGCTTGCTTGAAGCATACATCGGATCTGCGACAGACACAATCCCAGAAGCACAGAAGCTCCAGATTCTGTACAGGCGGCTGAGCTCCGATGCCTTTCCCCTCATCCAGGACGCGCTGACCTACGCAGAGGCCATGGCGCTACTGAATGAGAACTACACTCAGCAGACCAACAAGATCTATGCCAGGCACCTCCTGTCCACATGGCACCAACTTCACGGGAGTCTGTGGAAGATTTCTGGCGTGCCCTTGTCGCCCTGGTGAGAGACTGTAATTGCCAGGCCGTTTCAGCCGCTGAACATTCTAACCTGCTAATGAGAGACGCGTTCATTACCGGCATAGGGTCGGCCTACATCCGCCAGCGGCTCTTGCCTGCCTCAGGACCCCTGCCCGTCGGGCACCCCATCGGGCCGCTCATCACCTGCAACCTCCGACGACCAGCCATGCCTCGCCTCTGTCACGATCGACCAGTCCCGACTGCACAACCTCGCAACCGCGTCGACAAAGGTGAAGGTCGGCGGGCATGAGATATCCTGCCTTCTGGACTCTGGGTGCACTGAGAGCTTCATTCAGCCCAATACGGTAAGGTGCTGCTCCCTCGCGGTACACCCCATTAACCAAAGAATATCCCTGGCCTCCGGATCCCACTCCGTGGCGATGTGGGGGTACTGCATCGCCACCCTCACCATCCAGGGCGTAGAGTTCAGCGACTTCCGGCTCTACGTCCTCCCCAACCTCTGCGCTGCCTTGCTACTCGGCCTGGACTTCCAGTGCAACCTCCAGTGCCTAACCCTTAAATTTGGCGGGCCCCTACCACCCCTTACTGTATGCGGCTTCACGACCCTTAAGGTCAACCCGCCTTCTCTGTTTGCAAACCTCACCCCGGATTGCAAACCCGTCACCACCAGGAGCAGATGGTCGAGGCCAGCAACAGCCCCTGGAGAGCCCAAGTGGTAGTGGTCAAAATTGGGGAGAAAATCAGGATGGTCGTTGACTACAGTCACACCATCAATCGGTACACGCAGCTCGACGCGTACCCCCTCCCAGGCATATCTGATATGGTCAATCAGATTGCACAGTACCGGGTCAGTGGACCTGAAATCTGCTTACCACCAGCTCCCCATTCACAAGGCAGACCGCCCGTACATCGCATTTGAAGCGGATGGCCGCCTTTAACATTTCCTTAGGGTTCCCTTTGGCGTCACTAATGGGGTCTCGGTCTTCCAACGGGAGATGGACCGAAAGGTTGACCGGTACGGACTGCGGGCCACTTTCCCGTACCTGGATAATGTCACCATCTGCGGCCACGACCAGCAGGACCACGACACTAATCTTTCCAAATTTCTCCACACCGCCAAACTCCTCAACCCAACAATAAGGAGAAGTGTGTGTTCAGCACGAACCGATTGGCCATCCTCGGCTATGTGGTTCAGAACAGAGTTCTAGGGCCCGACCCCGATTGCATGCTCATGGATCTCCCCCTTCCCCACTGCCCCAAGACCCTCAAACGATGCCTGGGGTTCTTTCCGTACTACGCCCAGTGGGTCCCTAACTATGCGGACATGGCTCGCCCACTCGTCCACTCCACTGGTTTCCCAATGACGGCCGAGGCTCACCAGGCCTTCAACCGTATCAAGGCCGACATCGCCAAGGCGTTCCCCTTCCAAATCGAGAGCGATGCATCAGACGTCGCTCTGGTCGCTACCCTCAACCAGGCAGGCAGGCCTGTGGCATTCTTTTCCCGCACCCTCCATGCCTCTGAAATTCGGCACTCCTCCGTCGAAAAGGAGGCCCAAGCTATCGTTGAAGCCGTGCGGCACTGGAGGCATTACCTGGCCGGCAGGAGATTCACTTTCCTCACAGACCAATGTTCGGTTGCCTTCATGTTTAACAACACACAGCGGGGTAAGATCAAAAATGATAAGATCTTGCGGTGGAGGATTGAGCTCTCCACCTTTAATTACGAGATTTTTTATCGCCCCGGTAAGCTCAATGAGCCCCCACGATGCCCTGTCCTGGGGTACATGTGCCAGCGTACAAGTGGACGGACTCCGGACCCTGCACGATGATCTCTGTCACCCAGGGGTCACCCGCTTTTATCACTTTATTAAGGCCCGCAATCTGCCCTACTCCATCGAGGAAGTCAGGGCTGTTACCAGACACTGCCAGGTCTGCGCGGAGTGTAAACCGCACTTCTACCGGCCAGACAGTGCGTGCCTGATGAAGGCCTTCCGCCCCTTTGAACGCCTCAGCGTGGAGTTCAAAGGGCCCCTCCTCTCCACCGACCGCAACACGTATTTTCTCAATGTGGTCGACAAATATTCCAGATTCCACTTCGCCATCCCATGCCTCGATATGACGTCTGCCACCGTCATCAAAGCCCTCAACACCATCTTTGCTCTGTTTGGTTTCCCCGCCTACGTCCACAGCGATCGGGGATCCTCATTTATGAGCGATGAGCTGCGCCAGTACCTGCTCAACAGGGGCATTGCCTCGAGCAGGATGACCAGCTACAACCCCCAGGGAAACGGGCAGGTGGAGCGGGAGAATGGGACGGTCTAGAAGACTGTCCAGCTAGCCCTACGGTCCAGACATCTCCCAGCGTCCCGTTGGCATGAGGTCCTCCCCGACGCCCTTCACTCCATTTGGTCGCTCCTGTGCACTGCGACTAACAAGACTCCCCATGAACGTCTCTTTGACTTCCCCAGGAAGTCCACCTCCGGGGTTTCGCTCCCAACATGGCTGGCAGCTCTAGGACCCGTTCTCCTCCGCAACCACGTGCGGCTCCACAAGGCAGACCCGTTAGTTGAGAGGGTACAGCTACTCCACGCAAACCCGCAGTACGCCTATGTAGCGTACCCCGATGGCCGCCAAGACACAGTCTACCTCAGGGACCTGGCATCAGCTGGGTCCCCACACACCCCACCCTCTGCCCCGGCACCACCCTCCCTTCCCCCCAGCGCACTACACCACAGCCCCCGCAACAGGACAATCCGTCCTCCCCTTGGTCCCACCCGGGGATGAAGAGGATGTTGCCGCGCTCCCGGAGTCACCGACGACCAAGCCGACGCCCGACTCGCCACCAGCACTGCGGCGCTCTCAATGATGGATCAAGGCGCCCGACCATCTAAATTTGTAACCTTCTCTGAAATTTTAATGACAACCTGTATGTAAATAGTTTTCCACCACCCCTGCTATACTCATTTTAACAGGGGGTGAATGTGGTAGTCACCACTGTTGTATTATATTGTATATACTGCACTGCATATGAGGGTATTACAGTAAGGCCCCTGTACTACAGGTACGGGGGTAGATCCCTGCCTGCTGGCTCCGCCCAGTAGGTGGAGTATAAATGTGTGTGCTCTCCGAACGGCGGCCATTTCGGCAGCAGCTGCAGGAGGCCACACATCTCTATGTAATAAAGCCTCGATTACTCTCTACTCACGTCTCGTCGTAATTGATGGGGCATCACGGACTCAAAACATAAATTATGTTTCTCTCTCCACAGATGCTGCCAGACCTGCTGGGTTTTTCCAGCACTTTCTGTTTGAATTTAACCTGCAGTAACCTGCAGGTACCTAGTAACGCCGGAATACCATTGGTGGAGAATGTACTTGTTCCATTGGATAAGGTTGCATGTTAGCTCTGCCTTGCAAGGCGGGGTATAAGAGCCCGTGTTGTCCCAGCAGCTTCCTTCTGTACCTGCGCTGCTGGGGGAAACATCTAGCGTATTAAAGCCATCAATTGTCTCCAATCTCGTTTCTAAGGTTATTGATTGTGCATAAATTTAATACGCTAGATTTAAAAGAATGGAGCTCCAAATCAAGCCGGAGTGTCTGCAACTCAGCCCCCACGCGGCAAACTCAGCGGCAACCTTCAAGCACAGGCTGGCCTGTTTTAACGGATACCTCGGAACGGCCGAAAACACACCCACGGGAGAACAGAAACTGCAAGTCCTGCACTCGAGGGTGAGCCCAGAAATTTACACCCTCATCGAGGACGCGGACGACTTCGATGTAGCAATGGAGCTGCTGAAAGGACATTATATTCGCCCAGTAAACCAGGTCTACGCTCGCCATCTGCTAGCGACGAGGTGACAAATCCCTGGGGAATCGCTGGAAGAATTCTACCATGCGCTCCTGGTGTTGGGCAGAAACTGCAGCTGCCCGCAAGTTTTGGCGAGCGCCCACACAGAACTTTATACCCGGGATGCTTTCATTGCAGGTATGCTGTCCTCCCAAATCCGCCAGCGATTGCTGGAGAAAGACACCCTAGGCCTCAAGGAATCACGGGCCCTTGCCGACTCCCTGGTTGTGGCCTCCCGAAACGCCCGCGCTTACGTCCCTGACTGCGTGGCAGCCCCCTGGGCAGCGTGGAACCCCCCCCCCGCGGCTGACCCCGAGACATCTCCCATTCCCCCACAAGCTTGTGCTGCAAGACGGCCTGGTAACCCCGGGGGGCCCTGCTGCTATTTTTGCGGGCAGGCCAAGCACTCCCGACAGCGCTGTCCAGCCCGCTCATCCACCTGCAAGGGATGCGGTAAAAAGGGCCACTTCGTGGCGGTATGCCAGGCCCGGGCGGTCGCTGCGGTCTCCGGTGGCGAATGTGGACCGCCACCACAACCCTCTCCACGGTCCCCGTGTGGCCAGCGGGTGCCGCCATCTTCCTCCTCCAGGGCCACGTGCGGCCTCCGGGTGCCGCCATCTTGTCCCGCGGACGCCACCTGCGATGGATGGGTGCCGCCATTTTGTGCACCCCCGGCCATGTGCGACCAAGGGTGCCGCCATCTTGGATGGGCCCCCAGGACCCTAGCTCGTCTGACCACACACCGTCCGAAGAGAATATTCAACTGCAGCCGCGAGTAACCTCGGTGACCCTGGACCAGTCTCGGCCCCGAACATTATCGACTGCTACGACGACGGTGCTGATCAACGGGCATGAAACGTCCTGCCTAATCGACTCTGGGAGCACGGAGAGCTTCATACACCCCAACACGGTAAGGCGCTGTTCTCTCGCCGTCCATCCCGTTAATCAAAATATCTCCCTGGCCTCCGGATCTCACTCAGTAGAGATCAAGGTTTTTTTTATAGCTAACCTCACAGTCCAAGGAAGGGAGTTCAAAAACTACCGACTCTACATCCTTCCCCACCTCTGCGCAGCCACACTCCCAGGATTGGATTTTCAGTGTAACCTCCAAAGTCTAACTTTCAAATTCGGCAACCCGAAACACCCCCTCACTGTCTGCAGCCTCGCGACCCTCAAGGTCGATCCACCCTCCCTGTTTGCGAACCTCACCCCGGATTGCAAACCCGTCGCCACCAGGAGCAGATGGTATCGTGCCCAGGACCAGATTTTTATTAGGTCAGAGGTCCAACGTTTACTGAAGGAAGGTGTCATTGAGGCTAGCAACAGCCCCTGGAGAGCTCAAGTAATGGTGGTAAAGACCAGGGAGAAGCAAAGGATGGTTATCGACTACAGTCAGACCATCAACAGGTTTACGCAGCTCGACACGTACCCTCTCCCCCGCATATCCAACCTGGTCAAAAACATTGCGCATTCCAAGGTCTTCTCCACGGTGGATCTTAAGTCTGCCTACCACCAGCTCCCCATCCGCGCTAGTGACCGCAAATACACTGCCTTCGAAGCAAATACACTTCTTAAGGGTTCCCTTCGGTGTCACTAATGGGGTCTCGGTCTTCCAGCGCGAGATGGACCGAATGGTTGACCGGTACAGTTTACGGGCCACATTCCCGTACCTCGATAATGTCACCATCTGCGGCCACGACCAGCAGGACCACGACACCAACCTCCGAAAATTCCTCCAAACCGCAAAATTCCTTAACCTAACGTATAATAAGGAGAAATGCGTGTTTAGCACCGACCGCCTAGCCATCCTCGGCTACGTAGTGCGTAATGGAGTGATAGGCCCCGACCCTGAACGCATGCCTCCCCTTATGGAGTTCCCCCTTCCTCACTGCTCCAAGGCCCTGAAGCGCTGCCTATGCTTTTTTTCTTACTATGCCCAGTGGGTCCCCAACTATGTCCCCAATTAGGGCAGCACGGTAGCATTGTGGATAGCACAATTGCTTCACAGCTCCAGGGTCCCAGGTTCGATTCCGGCTTGGGTCACTGTCTGTGCGGAGTCTGCACATCCTCCCCGTGTGTGCGTGGGTTTCCTCCGGGTGCTCCGGTTTCCTCCCACAATCCAAAGATGTGCAGGTTAGGTGGATTGGCCATGCTAAATTGCCCTTAGTGTCCAAAATTGCCCTTAGTGTTGGGTGTGGTTACTGGGTTATGGGGATGGGGTGGAGGTGTTGACCTTGGGTAGGGTGCTCTTTCCAGGAGCCGGTGCAGACTCGATGGGCCGAATGGCCTCCTTCTGCACTGTAAATTCTATGAATCTATGAATCCTATGCGGACAAGGCCCGTCCACTGATCCATTTCACAGTTTATCCCCTGTCAATAGAGGCCCGCCAGGCCTTCAGCCGCATCAAAACAGACATTGCAAAGGACACGATGCACGCCATCGATGAGTCCCTCCCTTTCCAGGTCGAGAGCGACGCGTCCGACGTAGCTCTGGCAGCCACCCTCAACCAAGCGGGCAGACCCGTGACCTTCTTCTCACGCACCCTCCACGCCTCCGAAATCCGCCACTCCTCAGTCGAAAAGGAGGCCCAGGCCATAGGAGAAGCTGTGCGACATTGGAGGCATTACCTGGCCGGCAGGAGATTCACTCTCCTCACTGACCAACAAGTGAGCCCCGCTGTCAGCAGCTGGTTCTCCCCAGTTAGAAACAGCTGGCACTGGTTACTGCCAGCTAGTGGAAACAGTTCACTTGGGGATGTTGCCAGCTTATGAGGAGGGAAACATAGCAGTACACCCCTGGTGCATTCATGTAGAGTACATTGCGCATCAACATGTGTGCTCAATCGTGATAAATTAATGAAGAAGCTGTAAGAGACACTGACGGCAGCTGTAAGTTTCAAACTTTTATAGGCGAACATGGAAATGCAAGAACAAAGCAATTCAATTAATCATCATATAAATCAAACGTATGAACGTACAAATTAGGAGCAGTGGGCGTCTTGGCCCCTTGAGCCGGCCCCGCCATTCAATAAGATCAAGGCAGACCCAATTGTAACCTCAACTCCACATTCCCACCTACCCCTAATCCCCTTTCACCCCCTTGCTTATCAAGAATCTATCTCGTGCCACCTTAAAAGTATTCAAAGTCTCTGCTTCCACTGCCCTTTGAGGAAGTGAGTCCCAGAGACTCACGACCCTCTGAGAGAAATAAATTCTCCTCATCTCTGTCTTAAATGGGCAACCCCTTTATAAACAGTGTCTCCTACGCCAGGATTTTGGGGCTCTTCCTGCTAGTGGGATCTTCCTGCCCTGTCGAAGACGACCCCTCCCCCCGGCAGTTTCCCCGGCATGCGTCTGGCAAGCAATGCAAATGGCCGTCTACTTCCGCGGGGCCGGAAGATCCTGTTGGTGGCTAATGGCGAGTTGCCTCCGCCACTGGAAAACATGTCATGGGGGGCGGGGGTAGGTCCTGCCCTTAGTTCTAGATTCTCCCACATGAGGATACAACCTCTTCACATCTAGCTTGCCAAGACCCCTCAGGATCTTTTATGTTTTGATCAAGTCACCTCTTACTCTTCTAATCTTCAGTGGATACAAGCCTAGCCTGTCCAACTATTCCCCCTTAGACATCCCTCCCATTCCAAATATTAGTCTGAACTGCTTCCAATGCATTTACATCCTTCCTTAACTAAGCACATCAATACTGTGTACAATACACCCGATGTGGTCCAATTCCCATTATAACTGAAGCACAACCTTTCTACTTTGATATTCAATTTCCTTTGAAAAAAAACAATAATATCTAATTTGCTTTCCTGAGTTATTTGCAGAAGCTGCATCGTAACCTTTTGTTAGTCAAGGCACCCAGATCCCTCTGCATGTCAGAGCTCTGCAATCTCTCAACAATTAGATTCTAAATTTCTTTTTTATTCCTCCTGCCAAAATGGACAGTTTGACATTTTCCCACAAACTCCGCTTTGCCGGATCTTTGCCCCCTCACTTTATCCATACCCCTTTGTAGCCTCCTTATGTCCTCTTCGGAACTTACTTTCCTACCCGTAGCATGAGAAAATTTAGCAACCATGCCCATGATTTAACGGCCGTGTTGCACCCGGCACAGATCCGGGCGTGCAGGTTAGATAGCGGGAGAGGTCAAAATCGGGATCCGGGCTGGGCGCAAATCAGTTTGCGATCTAACTGGTCCGCTCCCGGTGGCGGGTTCAGGATCCCACCCAGATCTGGCGAGGCATCAATTGACACCAATTAAGACCAATCTCCAACTCATTAGCAAGATTAAAGTCCAATCTAACGGCTTCCCAGGAACTAACTGGCCTCAGCGAGAAATCACGAGGGCGTCATTGAGCATTCCTTTTTAAAAATGGGAAGCGGGCGCAATGGCTCCTGGCGGGAGCGGAGGAGGTGAGTAGTCATTTCCAATCGCCGGCATGCTTTCCAGGGGCACTGGAGCTACGGCCCCAGTGCTCGGGATGGCGGTGGGGTGCGACCCCCCCAACGGGGGGGGGGGGGGGGGGGGTAGGGCCTGGACGGGTAGCTGGGCATCATATGTCGGGGTCGCACCTGTGTTGGGAGGGGGGTGAGAGGTCTAGCATCGACTGGGCCTGTAAGCCATCCTCTAGTATTGTGTATACCCTTAGAGCTGCTGTTTGTCTGTCCTACTAAAAACTTCCAGGACAGAGCCCTGTTCTTGGTTAAATGCTGAAGGTCACTTTAACGTACTTTGATTGTGAGCAGCCCCCAGCTGCACAGCTGAAGGCTATTGCTCAAAAGGAATTGACATTGTTAGTTATGTGGGCACGTCACAGCTCCCAAGTGTGTGTGTGTCCTGTGAGCTCCTGCCTGAGGATTATACACTTTGCAGCCTGCTGTTTTCTACAGGCTGGAAAACAGACGGAAGAAAGGAAAGATTTCTGCTGCTATCTGTTTTTGAACAAGGAGAAGGGGAAGGGGATTTTTTTTTTCTCTCCTTACTCTCAATTCCATTGCAAAGAGAGACTACTACACTACGTCAGGGATTTGCAGGAGAGAGAGAGAGAGAGAGAGAGGTGCGGAGAGAGAGAGAGAGAGAGAGAGAGACAGACAGACACCCCCTGGCCTGGACTTCAGCCTGAGGCCGGATTTTAAAATTGCCTACCTCCATGCCTGCTTGCTTGGAGGACAACTGTTGCTGTCACTGTGAATCAGCTTGCTGCCATCTCTTTACTTCTGTTGCCTGAAGTAAGGAAGGAAGGGGAAAGGGTGGCGGCTGTTTCACCTGAGGGACTTGCTGAAGGTATGCAGTCTGCTTGCAGCTTGCTGGTGTTTTTATCTGTACTGCTGCCTATTCAATGTTTCATGTCTGGAAGCTGTGCTTTGTTATTACTGTCTCTTTCTCTGTGGCCTGGGGCAAGGAGAGGGAGGGAGTCAGGTGCCCTGCTGCCGGTGCTTTGGAAGGAAGGGTGACAGCCCGAATCAACTGCGCAACTTGAACACAAAAAGAACAAATACACATTAAGAAAGAACCAAACGGACGGCATGTACCGCAGGAGGCTGAGTCTCAACAAGAAGATGATGCGGGACCTGTGTCATGTTCTCATGGACTTGGCACCCCGTGGAGGAGGAGGACACCCACTCCCAGTGGCCGTAAAGGTCACCGCAGCCTTGAACTTTTCTGCTACCGTTTCATTCTAGGCTTTGTGTGGGGACTTAGAACATAGAACAATACAGCGCAGTACAGGCCCTTCGGCCCACAATGTTGCACCGAAACAAAAGCCATCTAACCTACACTATACCATTATCATCCATATGTTTATCCAATAAACTTTTAAATGCCCTCAATGTTGGCGAGTTCACTACTGTAGCAGGTAGGGCATTCCACGGCCTCACTACTCTTTGCGTAAAGAACCTACCCCTGACCTCTGTCCTATATCTATTACCCCTCAGTTTAAGGCTATGTCCCCTCGTGCTAGCCATTTCCATCCGCGGGAGAAGGCTCTCACTGTCCACCCTATCTATCCCTCTGATCATTTTGTATGCCTCTATTAAGTCTCCTCTTAACCTTCTTCTCTCTAACGAAAACAACCTCAAGTCCATCAGCCTTTCCTCATAAGATTTTCCCTCCATACCAGGCAACATCCTGGTAAATCTCCTCTGCACCAGTTCCAAAGCCTCCACGTCCTTCCTATAATGCGGTGACCAGAACTGTACGCAATACTCCAAATGCGGCCATACCAGAGTTCTGTACAGCTGCAACATGACCTCCTGACTCCGGAACTCAATCCCTCTACCAATAAAGGCCAACACTCCATAGGCCTTCTTCACCACCCTATCAACCTGGGTGGCAACTTTCAGGGATCTATGTACATGGACACCTAGATCCCTCTGCTCATCCACACTTTCAAGAACTTTTCCATTAGCCAAATATTCCACATTCCTGTTTTTCCTTCCAAAGTGAATCACCTCACACTTCTCTACATTAAACTCCATTTGCCACCTCTCAGCCCAGCACTGCAGCTTATCTATATCCCTCTGTAACCTGCTACTTCCTTCCACACTATCGACAACACCACCGACTTTAGTATCGTCTGCAAATTTACTCACCCACCCTTCTGCGCCTTCCTCTAGGTCATTGATAAAAATGACAAACAGCAACGGCCCCAGAACAGATCCTTGTGGTACTCCACTTGTGACAGAACTCCATTCTGAACATTTCCCATCAACCACCACCCTCTGTCTTCTTTCAGCTAGCCAATTTCTGATCCACATCTCTAAATCACCCTCAATCCCCAGCCTCCGTATTTTCTGCAATAGCCTACCGTGGGGAACCTTATCAAACGCTTTGCTGAAATCCATATACACCACATCAACTGCTCTACCCTCGTCTACCTGTTCTGTCACCTTCTCAAAGAACTCGATAAGGTTTGTGAGGCATGACCTACCCTTCACAAAGCCATGCTGACTATCCCTGATCATATTATTCCTATCTAGATGATTATAAATCTTGTCTCTTATAATCCCCTCCAAGACTTTACCCACTACAGACGTGAGGCTCACCGGTCTATAGTTGCCGGGGTTGTCTCTGCTCCCCTTTTTGAACAAAGGGACCACATTTGCTGTCCTCCAGTCCTCTGGCACTATTCCTGTATCCAATGATGACATAAAAATCAAAGCCAATGGTCCAGCAATCTCTTCCCTGGCCTCCCAGAGAATCCTAGGATAAATCCCATCAGGTCCCGGGGACTTATCTATTTTCAGCCTGTCCAGAATTGCCAACACCTCTTCCCTACGTACCTCAATGCCATCTAATCCATTTACCTGGAGCTCAGCATTCTCCTCCACAACATTATCTTTTTCCTGAGTGAATACTGACGAAAAATATTCATTTAGTATCTCGCCTATCTCTTCAGACTCTACACACAACTTCCCATCCCTGTCCTTGACTGGTCCTACTCTGTCCCTAGTCATTCGCTTATTCCTGACATACCTATAGAAAGCTTTTGGGTTTTCCTTGATCCTTCCTGCCAAATACTTCTCATGTCCCCTCCTTGCTCTTCTTAGCTCTCTCTTTAGATCCTTCCTCGCTACCTTGTAACTATCCATCGCCCCAACTGAAACTTCACACCTCATCTTCACATAGGCCTCCTTCTTCCTCTTAACAAGAGATTCCACTTCTTTGGTAAACCACGGTTCCCTCGCTCGGCACCTTCCTCCCTGCCTGACCGGTACATACTTATCAAGAACACGCAGTAGCTGATCCTTGAACAAGCTCCACTTATCCAGTGTGTCCAAAACTTGCAGCCTACTTCTCCACCTTATCCCCCCCAAGTCACGTCTAATGGCATCATAATTTCCCTTCCCCCTGCTATAACTCTTGCCCTGCGGTGTATACTTATCCCTTTCCATCCTTAACGTAAACGTCACCGAATTGTGGTCACTGTCCCCAAAGTGCTCACCTACCTCCAAATCCAACACCTGGCCTGGTTCATTACCCAAAACCAAATCCAATGTGGCCTCGCCTCTTGTTGGCCTCTCAACAAACTGTGTCAGGAAACCCTCCTGCACACACTGTACAAAAAACGACCCATCTAATGTACTCGAACTATATCTTTTCCAGTCAATATTTGGAAAGTTAAAGTCTCCCATAATAACTACCCTATTACTTTCGCTCTTATCCAGGATCATCCTCGCCATCCTTTCCTCTACATCCCTAGAACTATTTGGAGGCCTATAGAAAACTCCCAACAGGGTGACCTCTCCTTTCCTGTTTCTAACCTCAGCCCATACTACCTCGGAAGATGAGTCCCCATCTAGCATCCTCTCCGCCACCGTAATACTGCTCTTGACTAGCAGCGCCACACCTCCCCCTCTTTTGCCTCCTTCTCTGAGCTTACTAAAACACCTAAACCCCGGAACCTGCAACATCCATTCCTGTCCCTGCTCTATCCATGTCTCCGAAATGCCCACAACATCGAAGTCCCAGGTACCAACCCATGCTGCCAGTTCCCCTACCTTATTTCGTATACTCCTGGCATTGAAGTAGACACACTTCAAACTACCTACCTGAACACTGGCCCCCTCCTGCGACGTCAAATCTGAGCTCCTGACCTCTATACTCTCATTCTCCCTTACCCTAAAACTACAATCCAGGTTCCCATGCCCCTGCTGCATTAGTTTAAACCCCCCCCAAAGAGCACTAACAAATCTCCCCCCCAGGATATTTGTGCCCCGCAGGTTCAGATGTAGACCATCCTGTCTGTAGAGGTCCCACCTTCCCCAGAAAGAGCCCCAGTTATCCAGAAATCTGAATCCCTCCCGCCTGCACCATCCCTTTAGCCACGTGTTTAATTGCTCTCTCTCCCTATTCCTCATCTCACTATCACGTGGCACGGGCAACAACCCAGAGATAACAACTCTGTTTGCTCTAGTTCTGAGCTTCCATCCTAGCTCCCTGAAAGCCTGCCTGACATCCTTATCCCCTTTCCTACCTATGTCGTTAGTGCCAATGTGGACCACGACTTGGGGCTGCTCCCCCTCCCCCTTAAGGACCCGGAAAACACGATCCGAGACATCACGTACCCTTGCACCTGGGAGGCAACATACCAAACGTGAGTCTCTCACGCTCCCACAAAATCTCCTATCTGTGCCCCTGACTATAGAGTCCCCAATTACTAATGCTCTGCTCCTCTCCCCCCTTCCCTTCTGAGCAACAGGGACAGACTCTGTGCCAGAGGTCCGTACCCCATGGCTTACCCCTGGTAAGTCCCCCCCCCCCACAAGTATCCAAAGCGGTATACTTGTTTCTCAGGGGAACGACCGCAGGGGATCCCTGCACTGACTGTTTTTTCCCCGTCCCTCTTACAGTTACCCATCTATCTCCAATCTTTGGTGTAACTAATTCCCTGAAGCTGCTATCTATGACCCCTTCTGCCTCCCGAATGATCCGAAGTTCTTCCAACTCCAGCTCCAGTTCCCTAACTCGGTCTTGGAGGAGCTGGAGATGGCAGCACTTCCTGCAGGTAAAATCAGCAGGGACACTAACGGCATCCCTCACCTCAAACATCCTGCAGGAGGAACATTGCACTCCCTTCCCTGCCATTCCTCTAACTTTCTACCAAGATCTGACTAACAACTAAATTAAATTTTTTTTTAAAAATAATAATAATATAACAAAATATGGTACTTACCTCAGACCAATGGGTTTTATTATTAGATTAGAGGAGGAGGGCGGGTGGGAGACACTACATGTGTAGTGTCTCGGGTTTCCTCTCCACCAGAATTTATTGGTGAGGGTCTTCCCAGAAGTCCGCGGGTCGACTTCCTGTTCCCACCTTAAACACTAGAATTTTTTAAAAAAATTTATTTAAAGGAGAAACGTACCTCCCAGAAATCACTTCCGCACTGCCCCCGCTGAAATGGACTAGCCTGCTCCGCTCCTGCTGAAATCGACTTGGCCTGCAAGGTAAGCAAGTTGTTAATCTGTACTCACCTCACCACAGACAGCGACCTTTTAAATGGTCCCCTCTGCCTCGCAGCCCCCGCGCTTTTTCAAAATTCCCGCGCTGATTCTAAGGTCCCAGCTCTCACTCCCGAACTCAACAGCTGACCTGCAAGGTAAGTAAGTTAATCTGTACTCACCTCACCACAGACAGCGACCTTTTAAATGGTCCCCTCTGCCTCGCAGCCCCCGCGCTTTTTCAAAATTCCCGCGCTGATTCTAAGGTCCCAGCTCTCACTTGTGCGGCATTTCACAAGCTACAGTCCACAAGTGCATCCAAGAGGTCACGGATGCCCTGTATATCCAGGCAGCTGATTATCTTGAGCCCATCAAGATGTCCGGGCAGCAGGATTCTCTGTCATCGGCGGGATGCCGCAGGTACAGGGGGTAATAGATGGCACACATGTTGCCACACACCAGGGCATCATGGAGTGCCCTTCATGAACAGGAAGGAGCTCCACTCCCTGAATGTTCAACTAGTGTGCGACCACCACTTCCGGATCATGTACGTTTGTGCAGCCCACCCTTGCCTTTGACTACCTGATTCCACCCTCCCAGGGTCTGTGTAACATCAGCCCAGGGTGATCAGCTTGTGTTGGCACTGTGAGCGGATCAAAATAGAAGGCAGGAATGTGATAACTCGCTGAGAGGTAAGTTCATAGAATTTACAGTGTAGAAGGAGGCCATTCGGCCCATCGAGTCTGCACCGGCTCCTGGAAAGAGCACCCCACCCAAGGTCAACACCTCCACCCTATCCCCACAACCCAGCAACCCCACCCAACACTAAGGGCAATTTTGGACACTAAGGGCAATTTATCACGGCCAATCCACCTAACCTGCACATCTTTGGCCTGTGGGAGGAAACCGGAGCACCCGGAGGAAACCCACGCACACACAGGGAGGATGTGCAGACTCCGCACAGACAGTGACCCAAGCCGGAATCGAACCTGGGACCCTGGAGCTGTGAAGCAATTGTGCTATCCACAATGCTACCGTGCTGCCCGTACGTTCTGGTGCTCCTCAATCTATGCCAAAGTCTGACTCCTGTCTTTCTGCTGACAGTGCACTCACACCCATATCTGAATGGGATCTGCATTGGAGACTCTTGATCTAGGACCATTGAGCCTGGGAGGAAGGGGGTGCAGAGAGCGGAAGGCAACAGGGGGTGGAGGTGCAGGCAGGCCCGCAGTGCAGGATAACGTAGCAGAGGTTGCATATGCATCAGGTTTCAGATGTTTAATGGTGAACATTTGAAACTTCCATTGTCGCTAGCTCCAGATAGTGTCCAGCCAGTGATCCTCATTCATCATAATCTTCCACCCTCTGCCGGTACATCTAGGTGTGACACCAGGATCGCCATCAGAGGTGGGGGCACCCTGCCGCTTCTCATGTTCTGCGGCCTTTGATGCCCTTGGCGGACATCCTCTGGAGGGCCTGGAGCCAGAGGGCCCTGGTCGACTTACCGGTGTGACTGGCATTGCCATGCGATGCCATGCTGTTCTTCCCACTGACTGTGTCAGGTGGTGGGGGATTCAGGTGATGTGGACACCGCGGTTGTCTCCCTGGTGGTAGGCATCGGGGTCAGCCCCCAGAGCTCCCTCCTCCCGACCATTGCCCAAAGAGACCTGGGGGGTCTCCCTGGAACGGGGGTGGGGGGGGGGGTCAGTTGGAGTGAGCTCTAGAAGCTTCCGAGTCATTTGGCTCTGCTAATCCTCCCCATTGCCTGCACCATGGTATTGACCATGGTATTGGCGCCCTCAGCGATGCTCATCAGTGACTAGGACGTGTGCACCTGCATCTGGGACATGTCCCTCACCGACTGGGCCATGATGTTGAGGCCCTGAGCCACAGTTGTCACTCACTGAGCAATGCCTTCGATACCATCATTCAAGGCGCTGATGTCATGCTTCGGGCTTTCCACTGCGGTTGCTACCCGAGCAGTGTTGGTCTTGGTACCACATATGACCAGCACCATCTCCTGCGGCCTTTCAGACTCCTCCAATCAACAATGCACTCACTGGAGTGTTGTTGATATGCCATCCTGAATCTCACAACACGTCTGCATCAGCTCCAGGATAACCTTTCCCAGGGACTCGGTATCTGGCTGGGACTCAGCTGAGTCAGGGGATGCAGCAGACCTCATACTGCTGCCTCCCTTGGATGTTCCTGCCTCCGCTAGGTGTACATCAGCATCTGTGTGGTGTTCACCAGATTGTGCCCCAGAGGCCTGTCCACTAGTGTTGTCCAGCGAGGTGTGTGTCTCTGTGCTGGTACAGGATCGGAATGATGGCTGTGACGCCTCGATGGTGGTCTCCTCGGAGCTCTCCTCTGCGGCGTTCTCTTGTGTGGTGCGGGGTCGATCCCGGATGGCCTGGCCTCATCAGATGGAGATCCTGTGAAAGAATGGACATGTGATCAGTGGGCGGGAAGGATCATTCTGTCTGACATGAGAAACTCACTTGAGGCAGGTCATCTGGATGAAGGGGCAGTGGATCCTCACCTCCACGGCAGAGGCCAATCTCCTTGTAGGTGACTACTCTCTCGGTCCAGCCAACGATATCCAGGGTCTGTTCCTTGGGGGTGAGGACTCTGATATCTGGAACTCGGCCACCCGTCTGGGCCCTTTCACACCTATTATGGGCTATCTTCTCCTGCGGGGACAGAGAGGGAGCCTTGTGAGTCGTGTGCTTGGTGTATCACAGCGGGGTCTATGGCAGATGCCAATTATGGGCACCGTACCTGGACATGGAGGGGTCTTGCTGGTGGGTGCCAAAGTGTGATGGGGCACAGGCCCGGACACCAGATGTGGGGTGGGTGCGAGGTGCCAGCTGCTGACCTGTTGGAGGGATTCAAGGTAATTGGGGTGGCAGGTGGAACTGATGCCAGGAGGAGGGTGACAACTTACCTTGTGGCCCGGTGGAGGTTGTTGGTCTTCTTCCTGCACTGTACGGTGGTCCTACTAGTCATGCTGCCCAAACTGACAGCCGCTGCCACTGCGTTCTAGCGGCAATGGCAGCCCTGCGGCTGGTCCTCTGACCCCCTCGGGGCACAGGGTGTCCTGTCTCACGTCCACAGCATCCAGAAGCATGGCTAGGTTGGCATCCCCTGAAGCGTGGAGGAGGTGTGCTTGGTGCCATGCCGGTGTGCTGACTGGGAGTGAATTTGGAGGTAGCATTTAAAAGCAGCTTCCCTTTGTTAGCGGGGCGTTGCCGGGCGTGATTCTGACATGCGGGACAACCAGTACTGACGTGAATCTCATGGGAGATCATCAAGTGCCATTAATCATGGGCCACTATCCCGCCCCTTCGGCTGTCGGGAAACACTTGGGAATTGGCACGCGATGTAACACTTAAAACATTTTCCATTTAATCACGCCCCATGTCGTTGGTCCCTTCATCAAAATCATGTTTAATATTTATAGGATGCCTCGGCCCCTTTTGCACCTCACTTGTCAACCAGAAAATGACCCATTTATGCCAACTGTCTGTTTCCTGTTAGCTAGCCAATCTTCTATTCATGCCATTATGTTATCCCCTGCACTATGAGCTTTTCATTTCCACAATAACATTTGATGTGGCACCTTATCAAATGCCTTCTGGAAATCTAAGGACATTACATCAAATGTTACTTCTTCAATGAACTTCAATAACTTGGTAAAACATGATTTCTCTTTCACAAAACCATGTTGACTCAGCCTGATTGCCTTGAATTTTACTAAGTGCCCTGCTTCAGCATCTTTAATGTGGCTTCTCATATTTCCTCTATGTAACTGGCCTGTAGTTTTCTGCTTTCTGTCTCCTTTCTTGAATCAAGAAGTTACATTCACTATTTTCCAATCTAATTCAACCGTCCATAAATTTTGGAAAATTCAATCCAAATTATTAACTATCTCACCAGCCACTTCTTTTTAAGACTTTAGGATGAAGTCCATCAGGACCCAAGGATTTGTCAGCACACAGCTCCAACAATTTGCTCAGTATCACTTCCCTGATGGGAGTAATGCATAGTATTACATGAAGTTACCCTTTGGTTCCCAACGACCTACTTTTGCTGATCCCTTTTGTTCCCAAACAACATCCAATATTATATAACATTATGAGCTAAATCCAGCACATAATTACCACACACAGGTTATTTGGCCACTTTTGGGAAAACTATCTTCAGTTTTAGCCAAGGCGAAATCTGCTCGGTTCAGGTTTTGGATTTTAACCAGCTGTCTTTTGAGCAATAACGTGTTTTCAGGAGACGGTTACTGCAGCTGGGTTTGGCTGTGATGGGAGCTGTGACTGTGCCAGGACTGTGCCCCTTTTCCCAGTCATTGTGCTATGGATACATCATTCTTTCCTTTTGATTTTGTCTACCGTGTGGAATCGGCTTTTAGCATATACTTGTCAATTTCCTCATCACTCCACTTTGATGTCACCTCTTATATATCCCATTGTTATCCTCCAGTCACATAGGTAGACAGTTGCTTTTCTCAATGATGTGCTGACTCACATCTCAAAATCTCTTCAGACAGTTACTCTTATCAACTGGATAAAAGCAAATTACTGCGGATGCTGGAATCTGAAGCCACAGAGAAAATGCTGGAAAATCTCAGCAGGTCTGGCAGCATCTATAGGGAGAGAAAAGAGCTAATGTTTCGAGTCCAGATGACCCTTTGTCAAAGCTGGGTCATCTGGACTCGAAACGTTAGCTCTTTTCTCTCCCTCCAGATGCTGCCAGACCTGCTGAGAGTTTCCAGCATTTTCTCTTTGGCTACTCTTATCAACTCCCCGTTTTATTTTATTTTATTCCAATTTAAAATTTTTAATCTCAATTTTCCCAATTCTTAACAAGAGGGTTTCACAAAATACTCCTGGCATGATGTAGCTGGTGCAGTGCAATTAGTGGCCAGAATTAAACCACTGCCAACAAGAAATCAGAGGCCTTCCTGGCTGCTGGTCGAATAAAATCTGACAATTTTATCATCACTCGATTCCGAGCTGTTGGAAGCAGCAGCTGAAGATCGATATAAAAATTATATTCTCGGTCGCGTGGGAAAACCAGGCAAATAAATGAATTTGAAATGACAAAAAAAGAACAAAACCATCTCTTAAAATTTTGGCCGGGAAAGAAATTGGTGTGTTTTCCTTTGAAAATAAAACAGCACAATTTAGAGACAAGAATTTGTTTAATTTTATCATTCTTCTTCGAGTGTGATTTTTTTTTGTTGTGTAACAAAAACATTGAAGAACGCAACAAAACTTAAAAACCAAGTGTGAGAAATTCATTCATGTGGCACGACGCAGAATATGTTGATTCCCTGGGGCAGTCAGAACGAATCAATGAAGAAATTAGGAGGCAGGCTGCATGTTGCCTGCCTCCCAGGGAATTAACACAGACAGGAGTGTTACGCCAACACATTTATCCTCCGGAATAGCTTGTTACAATTACAGCTGTTGCATTAAAGTGAAGCAAAACATTTTTATGGCACCTTTCATAACCATCAGGGGCGTCATTCTCCGACCCCCCGCCGGATTGGAGAATCGCCGGGGGCTGCCGTGAATCCCGCCCCCGCCGGTTGCCGAAGTCTCCGGTACCGGATATTCGGCGGGGGCGGGAATCGGGCCGCGCCGGTTGGCGGGCCCCCCCGCTCGATTCTCCGGCCCGGATGGGCCGAAGTCCCGCCGATAAATTGCCTGTCCCACCGGCGTAAATTAAAGTACCTATTTACCGGCGGGACAAGGCGGCGCGGGAGGGCTCCGGGGTCCTGGGGGGCGGGACGCGGGGCGATCTGGCCCCGGGGGGTGCCCCCACGGTGGCCTGGCCCGCGATCGGGGCCCACCGATCCGCGGGCGGGCCTGTGCCTTGGGGGCACTCTTTCCCTTCCGCCTCCACAACGGTCTCCACCATGGCGGAGGCGGAAGAAACTCCCTCCACTGCGCATGCGCGGGAAACTGTCAGCGGCCGCTGACGCTCCCACGCATGCGCTGCCCCGATATGTCATTTCCGCGCCAGCTGGCGGGGCGGAAATCCCTCCGGCGTCGGCCTAGCCCCTCAATGTTGGGGCTCGGCCCCCAAAGATGCGGAGCATTCCGCACCTTTGGGGCGGCGCGATGCCCGTCTGATTGGCGCCGTTTTGGGCACCAGTCGGCGGACATCGCGCCGTTTGGGGAGAATTTCGCCCCAGATGTCTCCAAGTGATTTACAGCTAATGAAGTCGTTTCTGTGTCGAAGTGTGGTCTTTGTCGTAATTTAGGAAATGCAACAGCCAATTTGCACACAGCAAAGTTCCACGAACAATAATGTAATAATGAGCAGATAATCTGTTTTTGGATGTTGGTTGAAGGAATAAATGTTGGACAGAACACTGGCAATAACCTCCACGGTGTTCTTTAAAATTGTGCCATGCAACCTTTTCTGTCCATGTGATAGGCCAGACAGGGGACAATCGGACGTGGCATCTGAAAGACAGCACCTCCAACAGTACAGCATTCCCTTGGCACTTCACTCAAGTGCCCACTTTTCTCTTTGTGCTCAAGTGCTCACCTGGAGAACTGTGGTAGCCCTTGTTGAGCAAGGGGCCTACCTTGCCAGTTGGTAGCTAAACCTCTCATGGGGAGTTGGAAACTTTAAGCTGGAACTCGGTGTCTGCAGCGTTCGTGCAAAACTGATATGACGGGAATATCCTAATATCCAAAGATACATCATTAGTTCAAATTATAATTCCCAAGAATCCATGCACAGGGAAAAATTTTCTGATTCCCACCCATTGATTGAGACTGCGCTATAGATGTTTGTGTAGAGCAGTTTGATCCAATTGCGAATTCCCTCCCCAAACCCCATTTTGGTGAGCACAGCCATCATGTAGGTGTGCGATATTCTGTCAAAAGCCTTCTCCTGGTCAAGGCTGATGAGGCAAATGTCCACCCCCCTGTCCTGCACGTAGGCGATCGTATCCCTGAGTAGCGCGAGGCTATCAGAGATCTTCCTGCCGGGTACAGCACAGGTCTAGTCAGGGTGGATCACCGACTCCAGAGCAGACCTGACCCGATTGGCGATGACCTTGGCTAGAATTTTGTAGTCCACATTCAACAGTGAAATGGGTCGCCAATTTCGAATTTCTTCCCTTTCCCCCTTCTGCTTGTAGATGAGGGTGATGATGCCTTTCCTCATGGACTCTGACATGCTGCCTTCCAGAAGCATACTCTCGTACACTTCCAGCAGGTCTGGGCCCATCCAGTCACACAGAGCCGAATACAACTCAACTGGTAAGCCGTCGCTTCCGGGAGTTTTACTCGTCTCGAAGGACTTGGCGGCCTTTGTCAGCTCGTCCAGGGTTAGTGGTTTGTCCAGGTTTTCCAGCTCGCTGTCGCCTATGACCTCCGTGATAGTCGACAGGAATGTCTGGGAAACAGTGCTATCTGTTGGCTTCAGGTCATACAGTCCGGCATAAAAGGATTGGCTGATCCTCAGGATGTCAGACTGCGATGACTTTTCAGAGCCATCTTCTTCCTTCAGGCTGCTGATCACAGAGGTCTCTCTGTGCACCTTTTGGAAGAAGAAGCGTGAGCACTTTTCGTCCTGCTCCACGGAGCGGACTCTGGAACGGAAGATAACCTTGGAGGCCTCCGAGGTGTAGAGCGAGGCTTGCTGGCTCTTCACCTCTTGGAGATCCTCCTTGACATCCACCCCCATCGACTGCAGCTGGAGCAAATTTTGCATACTTTTCTGGAGCCTCGACATGACCCCTCATCTCTCTCTCACCTTTTGAACGCCCTTGAGGATGAAAAACCTCTTGATGTTCCCCTTGATTGCTTCCCACCAGAGATGTGGGGCCTCAAAGAGGGGTTTCACGGTTCTCCAACCTTTGTAATCCCTCCTGAGTTCCTCGATGTTCTCAGGGGTCAGCAGTTTTACATTTAGCTTCCATGTCCCCCTGCCTACCCCCTGGTCTTCCTGCAGGTGGCAGTCGGCCAGTAGGAGGCAGTGGTCAGAGAAGAACACCGGCGTTACGTCGGTGGACCTGACCGTGAAAGCTCGGGACACAAAAAAGAAGTCTATCCTGGAGCGGACGGACCCGTCTGGCCGTGACCATGTGTATCTACGCTGCGCTCCGTCTGCAGGGTTGCTGCAGACGTCGAGCAGCTTGGCGTCTTTTACCGTTTCCATCAGGAGCCTGGACGTAGCGTCTAGTTTGCTGTCGGCTTTGCTGGATCGTCCAGCCGCATCGATGATGCAGTTGAAGTCACCGCCCAGGATGACCGGCTTGGAGGTGGCCAACAGCAGTGGGAGTTGCTGAAGGACTGCCAGCCGCTCACTTTTTACGGCCGGGGCGTACACATTAATAAGTCTGAGAGGGGTGTTTTTGTATTTCACGTCTGCTACGAGGAGGCGCCCGCCCACCACCTCCTTAACGTCGGAGATGGTGAAGTTGCCTCCCCGCAGCAGAATACCCAGGCCGGAGGAGCGGCAGTCGTTTCCTCCTGACCAGATGGATGGCCCGTGGGACCACCAGCTCGACCAGCGCCTGTAGTTGCTGAGGTGCGGAATTCCGCACTCCTGCAGGAACAGTAGGTCAGCTTTTACATTTGCCAAATAGTTGAGTGTGGCTACACACCGCGAAGTATCTTTGATGCTTCGCACATTTATGGATGCAATTTTTAAACCCATTATAAAAAGGTAGGTTTACCAGTCTCAAGAGTCCAGAGTCTATACAGTTGGCTGTTCCAGCAGTTGGATGTTCCCCAGCATGCCGGTGCTGCTCACAGACTTTAGCACAGTTGCAGGGCTGAGAAAACTGTTCTGGTCCGTACTGGCCCCGTGATTTTGATGCAGATGCATTGGGGGGGTGGTGTAGCCCTGGCGTTCGTCGTGGCAGTCAGTAGGTGTTGGGGTTGCAGGCCGGTCTTCACCTGGGTTGTTGCTGCTCGTTACTATCGGGGGTTGGTCTGTGACCTTGTTTTCTTCCCGGTCGGTGGTCTGGGGGGTCTGTGCCTCCCGTTCCACGTTGGTGCTTTGCCTCTTCATTGGAGACCGATTCTTGTCCTATTTTCCCTCATCGGATGAGGTGTCGGCGCTTAGTGCGCCGGCTGAAATGTGTCGCTTTTTGCCACTACCCCTCGGGGGGTTCTTCAGTTTGTTTTTTTGTTTCCTCTTTCGTTTGTCCCTGTTCACTGTTTCCCGGGGCTCTTTATTCTTTGTCCCATCCTCTTCCTCTTCCATTGAGTGTTCCTCATCAGATGGGGCTGGGGTTGGGTTGTCAGGAGGTGCTGGGGCCTCCTCTTTTTGTTGGGTGCCCTTCTGTTGCTTTTCCGCATTCTGTGTCGTGGTGTCTTTTTCGGGGGAGGGTGTATGCACCTCCTCTCTGGTCGCCTTTTTAACTCCGCTACTGATGATTTGAGCGTATGTCGCCCCGCGTTTCGGGCAGGCTCTGTAAAGATGGCCGGTCTCCCCACACAGGTTGCAGCACTTGTCTTCCTTGCAGTCCTTAGTCATGTGTCCCTCCTGCCTGCAGTTCTTGCAGAAGGTCACACTGCAGTTTGCGGCAACATGCCCCGTTTTGCCACAGGTGTGGCATACTCGTGGCTGTCCCACGTAGTAGAGGTAGCCACGATTTACTCCAATAGCGAAACTGGAGGGGGGATGCAGGATGGTTCCGTTGCTGTCCGTTCTTAGGGTCACCTTGACCTGGTGCTCACTTGTCCAGATGCCGAAGGTGTCTTTCACTTGCACGCTGTCACTTTTCAGCTCAGTGTACCTGGCGAGGAACGTGAGCACATCAGACACAGGGACGTGGGGGTTGTACGTATGCAGTGTAACAACCTGATTTCGCTGCGACGGTAGCGTAAACAGAGGCTCCGCAGTCAGGATCGACAGGGGACTCTGGTTACCTTTTTCCTTGAAGACGTTCAAGAATTTGATGCACGCTGCGACGCTCTTGAAAGTGACATCAAAAAAACCATTGTTGGGGAAGTTTTGCAAGCAGAAGATCTCTGTTGCTTTAAACCCACAACACTCGAGCAGCACCCTCTTCACAAAGTGTTTCCAGTCCAAAGGTGACTCTCCTTCCGTTTTCTTTACTGTGACTCGGACAGTGTTTCGCACGCCAAAGCCTGGTGGTCGGGATGCAGCTGCATCCATAGCTCGTACGTTGGGTCTGAAACTGTATCGGCGTTAGGCCTAAACCAGGGGTTTAGGCCAGCATGTAGATCCACCAATAGCAGCCAAGCTCCAAACGTTTCCTCTTTGACGACTTCAATCCCTCAGAGTTCTCCAATCCACGATCGTCATCGAAATCCTCAGCTTCTCTCGATCAAATGAGACTACACTTGATCTGAGCCAAAAGGGAAATGAGACGGTCACACACCTCCTTGTGGAATGTGCCTTTGCAAAGAAGGTCTGGAGAGAGATGCAGTGGTATTTGTCTAGGTTTATCCCGAACAGATCTGTGACACAGGACTCTGTGCTCTACGGACTGTTTCCAGGGACACACGCCGAGACAAATATCAACTGCTGCTGGAAGGTCATCAACTCGGTAAAAGACGCTCTTTGGTCTGCCCGAAACTTGCTGATCTTCCAGTGCAAAGAATTGTCCTCGACCGAGTGTTGCAGACTGGCACATTCCAAGGTCCAGGACTACGTGCTGAGGGACGCACTCAAGCTTGGGGCAGCTGCCGCCAAGGCGCAATGGGGAAAGACCACTGTGTAAGGTCTTTCCAGCAAATGTACACCGAGGGGCGGGTAACAGTGTAAACCCCCCTCGGTCAGGACTCCAATGTACAAAAACAAACATGACAATGTAAATATTTAAGAAGGAATTGTAATGTAAAGAGTGATATGTGAATTATAATATCAAAATTGAATGAAAGAAAGTCAAGGCAACGTGTAACCCTGCCGGAAATGTACAGTCAAGACAATTTGAAATGTTTCTGAAATGCTTATGATAAATTTTTATGAATAAAGTATATTTTTTTTGGAAAAAAAAAAAAATCTTCAAAAACAGGGACCAGGTGTGCCAGTACTTGTGGGGGACTCCAAATTGCTCAGCGATGCCTGGGTGCTTAGGCTCTGGGTATGGTGGACCCAGGCACCCCTGATGCCAGCTTCGCACCCTGGCACCTAGCTGGGCACACTTACAGTGTGACCAGGGTGCGACCCTGGCACTACCAGGCTGGCAGTGTAAAGGTGGCCCGGTGGAATTTTGCCCATGCTGGGGATCGGGCCCGGGGGATTCGGGGGAGTCCAGAGCCCCCTTGTTGGGATGTTGGAGAGGGTTCACAGGCCACAGTGGGGGGTCTCATGATTGAGGCGTCATTTAAATGTGACAGAGCTCATTAGTGCAGGAAATGGGACTGAGTGCAGCCTCGCTGGAGCTGTGAAATGAAGCTGAGACCAGTTGGATAGTGTGGTCTTTTTCAGTGCTGCGAGCACCAGAAAACACTCAGCTCAGCGAGCTCAACATGGGACTCTTGTTTCATTTCCGTTAATGCTTTCGTGCTGGGACACTATTTAGGGAGTAATTCAGGACATGCTAATGGCCCTGCAATCTGCTGCCGCAAATTTTGAGGAATTCACAAATTCTGAGGAATTGCCTGCCCAGCTGGCATTCTAACCGCTGGGGCTGGGGTTTGCGCCTAAGATGGCTGGAGCTGTTTTTAAGCGCTCCACTTACCACACACTCACTGCAGCCAGCAAGACGACTCAGAGAAGACATTCCCACCACGGTCCAGAGCCCATGGTGGATCCACAGCTCCATGCCAATGAGGAGTGGAGGAGCATGGGCCGCAGACTTAAGCCTACCCTCCTGAGCACTGATGTGGTGGCAGAGGCATTCAGCACTGCCAGCCTCACCAGGAGGAGGTAGCTGGTGACCCGGAAGGGTGGGGGTCACTAGTAAGGCCTCTGCCCTGAGAAGGGTAGAGAACCAGGTAGGATCCCAAAGGCTGCAGGGCAGGCTTCCTCTGGTTGGGGTGAACTCTGCTGATCTCTTGCTTCTTCAGCAATGGAACAGCGCTCCTGATGAATGTCCAACTCCCGGTGGGCTCCTGATTGAGCTTGGCCCTTGATGATACACCTGGGGGTATGAGGGTGTCCAGAGGTGTGGCCTAGATCGGCTCCCAGGTGACCAGAGACCTTCTAAGCATTTAAAGGACGTAGGCAGCACCCAACATTGTGAGCAGCCAGGAGCCTGTAAGTAGGACTGAATGGGTGCGTCTAAAAGACAGGCGGCAGCAATGGCAATCTGAGCCAGGCCACCCCGACACCGAGAGGACACTCCAAGTCCGTGGACTTGGTGCCAAGTCACTACCCACTACTGCCCCCGGCCGGGCAGCCATCCCCCAGCAAGTCCGACAGTTTCTAACAGCTTTTCAGTGTTTTCTTTTAGCCTTCTGCTCCACCTCCACAGCCATACTGCCAGTCCATGTTTGCAAGTCCTTGTAATAATTCATGCCCACGATACTTCCACCTGAGAGGAGCAGAACACAGCAGAAAGGCGAAGCGCAGTGTGTCCAACCCGCTAATCACATTTGAATGCCAGCTTTGCATGTCCCTGCCGGCGAGAGGCGCAAACCTCATTCTCACCATCAGCGAGGGACCACAGTGTGGTGCCCGAATCGAGCCAGGTGCAGACCTCGATTTGGGCCAGACGCCCGATTCTCCGCCTGAACGTGGTTCGTGTTTGCGACGTCGCGAGGCGAAGAATTCTGCCCACTGTCTGATGTGTAAAGTTTAAAGTTCGAAACTGGTGCAACTTAATAAGCAAGCATCTTGGTATCATTAAAGGGGCTCCATTTTGTCTAAATTAGCACCTCTCGAGCGCTTATGCATGTTCGGGGAACTTTTCAGAAAATGAATTCAGCAGACAGCTCATAAATCTAAAATGTGGTTCACCCTTTTCCCTGTTTTGTTCAATTTCAAAATGCAATTAGTGGTAGTCATCGGTTGGTCATAAATGAGACAACTTGACCAATCAGCATGTGGCTCTTAGTGTATTATGTTTCTTGCACAACAACACAAATTAAAGATATGTAAACTGGGTTTTCACAAAACGAATCCCATGTGGGCTTTCGAAGCAGAGCACCGTGTGGACTTAAATTGCATTGCAGTGCAAACTGTGCTTTGGAAATACTCAGGTGGGCTATTGCATTTTCTGCATAGTTTGTAAACTTACTGAAGAATTGCTTTAATCAGATGTGCACGTGGATCTTCTTGCCCACTCTCCTGAAGCATTTTACAATTCTGCATCTGGAAAGTTCAGCGTTCATCGTGCTTGCTTCAGATGCCGGGGATTCTTAATACATGAGTATTCACAGCTACTAAGTGGAATTCCTGATGTCGTAATAAAATAATGTGGCAAGCCATTTGTTCTAACCACTCCGAGACCCATGGGAACGTCCCGATCGATCTCCCCATGGGGCTCGTGGAATACGAACTCCCCCGCCGAGGAGCGGAGATTCATTCATTTCTCCAGATAAAAACCGGCCCAGAAAGGAACCGACACCTTCGGATGGTACCGGCTGGGACTGGCTGTGCTCCCCATCGCTCTGGATTAAAGCAATCTGTTTCTAACCTTTTCGGGACTCGTCACGATTACAATATTGGCGACGAGAACAAAACAGAACTACAGGCAGTGCTGCTGGACATCCAGAACATGGCTGAATCTCTCCACAGAGGAGCAAGGTTAGCACAGGTTTGAAGATGCCCCTGTTTGTGACTCAATGCTTTTTACACGCCTATAGAAGATTGGGCCCAGTATGCTGAGCAAATACGTTGCTTTTTCTGGGCAAAGGCACTTATAGAGGATGACCTGGCAACAGGTGACACAGCTGGCCACCTGTGGGGCCCCTACTTTTAGCGTCATTAAAAGCCTGACCTACTCTGTGGCCCCAGACACCAAAACATTTGAGCAGGTGACACTCTTGGCAGACCACCATGGCCCCAAACCATTGGTTATTGTCCAAAGGTACAGTTCAATGCGGCTGAGTATACACTGAGGGTGTCCGTTACAGTTATTGGCATGCTTTCGCAAGCTGGCTAAGCACTGCGATTATGGACCATCCGTACCATAAATGCTGAGGAACCCAACAGAAATTGTTGGCTGAACCATCTTCGAACCTGAAAAGGGCCATAGAGATCTCTCTCTCCCATGAAAGTGTGGCGAAGGGAATTCACGAACTCCAGTGCGTGCTAGAGATGTAGGTGAATAGTGTTGGATGCTCCCTCATTCAGGCAAACAGCACCCCTTAACAACAGAGCCCCTGGGGCCCCAAAACTGCCCAAGCAACGTTGGGGCCAGACTCGTTGGGGCAAGACAACTCAACCTGAACCGCAGGAGGAGGACACACAGAGATGCTGTGCCTATGGTCGGAGGAATCGCAGGGTCCAGAAACGGCAAATCAGCCAACATGCTCGCCACCATGGTCAGGGGATGTGCCCACCTAGAGCCAGGGCTTTCCACCTTGCGCACCCGACGAGGACGAGTGCATGCAGCTAAACTGAATTGCCATGCTGAGAGTAGCCCCCATCAAAGTCATCTTCCAGGCTAATGGCCACCCACTCATAATGGAACTTGCCACGGAAGCTGCCATCTCGGTATTAGGACGGCAGACATTCCAGAAAGTCAAGACACAAATCCAACACCTAGAGCTGACGGACACTAACATGCGTTTGGCAACATACACGGGAGAACCATTGGCTACCACGACACAACAATGACTCCAGTTGCCTATGGGCAGTGATCCATCCGATTTCCTTTGATAATGGTACGAGGGCCCAGACCCAGTCTGCTGGGCCGTGACTGACTGCAGAGGCTCAAACTGGACTGGCAGCAAATTTTCAACATGGGCACTGGGGGATTGTACGAGATCAGAGGAAAATACCCGGAGGTCTTCTGGATGGCCTGGGAAAAATAAAGGGTGCAGTGGTCATAATCTACCTAGAACCTGAAGCCCAACAAAGGTATTTTAGGATCCATTCAGTTCCTTATGCCATGTTTACAAAGATAGGTGATGAGCTCAACTGGCTGAAAAGCCTGGGAATCATTCAGCCTGTACAATTCACAAAGTGGGCAGCGCCTGTAGTCCTGGTGCTGAAACCGGGTAAAATGTCCGCCTGTGTGGTAATTACAAGTTGACGGTGAACTAGGCCTTATGTTTGGCTGCGCATGGAGGGCCTCTATGCAAAACTGTCTGGAGAACACTCCTTTTCAAAGCTTGACATCAGTCACGCAGACCTCCAGTTGGATCTAGACGTGGAATCCAGAAGGTTTGTGACAATTAATACTCATCGGGGTCTTTAGAAATATATGAAGTTGCCATTCAGGGTATCACTGGCTGGTGCAATATTTCAGGGAGTCATGGAAAGCATCCTCCAAGGACTTCCATGGACGATGTCCTGGTCATTGGAGCCACCGAAACAGAGCACCTGAGCCAGGTAGAGGGAGCCCACCTTAAACGCAAGTGCCTTTTTCACTCTGGTACCAGGTCTACAGTTACAGCATGCTCCGGGTGAAGGAGAAGGTACAGGCTAACAAACAAGACCCTTGCCTGAGAACATGCCCAAACTGCGGTAGTTCTTAGTTCTCATGAATTATTACGGGAATTTCATCCCGAACTTGCCGACCATCCTAGCCCCAATGCATGCGCTACAAAAAACAGCAGGACTGGGCATGGAGGGAGCCGCAAGAAGAGGCGTTTGCCAAGGTGAATCAGCATCTGTCGCTCTTAAGCCTGCTGATACACTATAACCCTTCAAGCTCTCTCTTGATCACATGTGATGCCTCCCCATATGGAACTGCGGTGGTGTTATTCCACCAGGTGGACAACGGGACGGAAGGGTCAATAGCCTACTCTGGCCGATGCAGAGCACAAAAATAATCGGATCGAGAATGAAGGGCTGGCCTTCACAGTGAAGAAATTCCGCCGATATGTTTATGGGTGACGTTTATGGGCAGCACGGTAGCATTGTGGATAGCGCAATTTCTTCACAGCTCCAGGGTCCCAGGTTCGATTCCGACTTGGGTCACTGTCTGTGCGGGATCTGCACATCCTCCCCGTGTGTGCGTGGGTTTCCTCCGGGTGCTCCGGTTTCCTCCCACAGTCCAAAGATGTGCAGGTTAGGTGGATTGGCCATGATAAATTGCCCTTAGTGTCCAAAATTGCCCTTAGGTTTGGGTGGGGTTACTGGGTTATGGGAATAGGGTGGAGGTGTTGACCTTGGGTAGGGTGCTCTTTCCAAGAGCCGGTGCAGACTCGATGGGCTGAATGGCCTACTTCTGCACTGTAAATTCTATGTTTCATGACCATAACGGACCACAGCTTGCTCGGGTAGTTCAATGAGGACAGGACAATTCCGCCGATAGCATTGTCCTGGATACAACATTGGCCACTGATACTGGCAGCGTGTGAGTACATGTTTGAGAATCGCTCGGGCACGCAGACCTCATCTGCGGATGCTTTGAGCTGACTCCCATTGTCGATCCCCCCCCCCATCTCTGCCACTGAGCGACAAAATCGTATCAGCCTTGAATTTAGTGAACACCCTGCTGATCACTGACGCACAAATTCGTGAATGGATGCAGAAAACCCACTTCAGCAAAGTTACACCATGTAATCCTGCCAGCGGGGCTGGCAGGGGAATCCAACCTGTGGCTCTTTGATGCTAAACAGCAAGAGCTTAGCCTGGAGGACGGCATCTTCCTGTGGGGGCCTCGCGTTCTGAGTGCAAACCAAGGCAGAAAGTCTAAACTACAGGATCTGCACAATGGACACCAGGGCGTGTCAAAGATGAAGGTGCTCACCAGGAACTGTGGATGGTGGTCAGGTTGGGATGGTGACATCAAGCGGTTGGCCCAACAATGCTCCACGTGTCATGAACATTCGTAACGCCCCATCACCCGCTGGGAATGGCCAGGCTGACATTGGGTACTATAGCATTCTGACTTTGCCGGACATTTTCAAGGCCCGATGTCCCTGTTGATAGTGGACGTCCATTCCAAATGGTTAGATGGCCACCACTTTGAGGGCTGCCATCGAGAAGTTGCGCCTCTCATTTGGTACCCAAGGCATTCAGAGGTGCTGGTCACAGACAACGATGCCCTTTTTACCAGCGAGGAGTTCTCGAACTTCATGAAGTCAAATGGGGTCAAGCACATTTGGACCGCCCCAGACCACACTCTTCAAAAGGTCCGGCAGAGCCGATGGTGCGGACGTTCAAGAAGGGCCTGAGGAAGCAGACCATGGGATCCATGGAGATGGGGTTGGTGCGGTTCCTATTCAGCTGCTGTACCGAGCCACACATAACAACCGGAGTGGCACCAGCAGAACCGCTGATGGCCCGAGAGCTGAGGACCTGCCATCAGCCTGACATTCCCCGATATTAGCGGAAAAGTAGAGAGGAGACAGAATCAGAGACAGTATCACTGCAGACAGACACAGGACAAAGGTTTTCAACTGGCGGACACAGCATACATCTGGAATTTGGAGGCGGTGTCCGATAGATACCAGGGACGGTAGTGGAAAGGACTGGGCCAGCATCATACACGGTGAAGACATGGGAGCAGATGGTGCAAAACCATATAGACCACCTTAAAAGCAGGGAGCCAGCATCAGGACTGGCCTGCTGGTTGAGCCAGCCCTCCATCCCTCCTTCACATCACCCAAGGGCCAATGGGTAATGTCCCTTACGGGCCCAGGCACGGAGATGCAAGAGGTGGAAGACTCGGCCCAATATGGAGACACAGGCATCCATGGTTTTGGATGATAGTCTCGCCAGTTCACGGTCACCGATGGCATCCCAAATTCCGATTGGGGCAGAAGTGACGCTTCCCGATGCATTACACGCCCCCGTGCCAGCCTCGCAACAGCCGGAGGCACAACCACGGCAAAGCGAAGAAGGAGGCCTCCTCCACCTTCTGTGACAAAGGGGCTTGTGGATGTTGAAACCCCCACGAGACCCAAGGGGATGACTCTATTGATCTGCCCATGGGGCTCGTGGAATACAAGCTCGCCTGCTGAGCGGCGGAGTCCCAATACCAGGGCTCGTTAATTTCTCCAGATAAAAGCCGGCTCAGAAGGGAGCTTCGTTATTGTTCTGGCTGGGGTTAGTTGTGCTCCCCACCACTTTGTGGCCTTACTTTACTTTGGATTAAAGCAATCTGTTTCTAACCTTTTCGGGTCTCCTTGTGATTACAATATTATTGAAACTTGTCAAGTTGCTGGGTCTTGGAGCAGAGTGAATTAAGCTCTCAATAGTTAACAGCAGTTCGATAAAATCCAAAACCTGTATCTTTGTATCCTAAATGATTTTAGGATGAATAGTAACTGCACACATAACAATCCACTGCCTAGTTTACAGCAAAACCACCAATATACGCTATCTCCTGCAATGGAGACCAGCAGTTTCCAAACTCGCAAGAGAAATATGGCTACTTACAATTAAATAGTAAGCTAAAACACAGAAGTTTGACAATTGCCCTTCCGAAGAAAGCCTTTGGCCAAAATATAAATTTGTCATTATGATTTCAACAGTGCTCTGTTTCAAAGTAGTGATGTCAGCCTATCTTGTCGACTCATAAAGCATGCAGCCCAGTGGTTAGCACTGGTGCTTCACAACTCCACGGTCCCCGGTTCGATTCCCGGTTGGGTCACTGTCTGTGTGGAGTCTGCACTGTCATGATATCCATATTAACATATCATGGTGCAATCACACACACACACTGATGGACAGGTAGACGGACCAATCAACAAACACACAACATCGCAGCCAATCACCAGTGAGAGCACACACACTATAAAACAGGGAACACCACAGTTCCCACTCATTCTACCAGGGGATAGCTCAGAGCACAGAGCTCACAGCACGCCACTCAGACATAGTCCATGTGCTGAGTGCCTCACTAAGATAGTGATAGGGCTGGGTCCACAGGTTAGCTGGTGAAGTACGAATCACAGCCAGAAGTTAACAGTTGTTATTGTACAGAATAATAAAACAGAGTTGTACCATCTACAACCGTGTTGGTTCGTTTGAGTATCGGAACACCCAAGACGACATGCACGTTCTCCCCGTGTTTGCGTGGCTTCCTCTGGGTGCTGCGGATTCCTCCCACAAGTCCCGAAAGACGTGCTGTTAGGTAATTTGGACATTCTGAATTCTACCTCTGTGTACACAAACAGGCGCCGGAATGTGGCGACTAGGGGTTTTTCACAGTCACCTCATTGCAGTGTTAATGTAAGCCTACTTGTGACAATAGTAAAGATTATTATTGTTCATTCTTTATTGTAAATATTGCTGAAGCAAGGAGCAATGCAAAATCTTTTTATTGATCAGTTATTAGAACAGTGTTCTTGAATCGACCTGGTATTTAACCAGTTTGGCATCCAGTCGATGTAACAATTTTGCAAAGTTCCATCGCAATGAAGTTTTTCTGTCTCAAATACAATTGACGATGGTGGAGCATCGCAAAAGCGGCGCCGCCCCTTCTTTCGACGCAAACGGGGATTCTATGGCCATGGAAACCCCCCGCCATTGGGAAATCCGTGAGCGTGAGTGCTCTGCCGGTGAAACGGAACACCACCAGAGAATTCAGCCCTATGTGTTGATGATGGGGCATGATTCATGGATTTCTACGACAGCAAAACTGGCGCTGCACCTGGACCGATTCAGCGAACGTTAATAGGCTAGCACCGGCTCCACGTGGAACACAATCGATTCCAAAGAAAAACGGTGCCAGATTCACCAGGTCTATGATTGACACTCAGGAGACTGACAAGCTGCAGCCGCATATACACACTTCACTCCTCACACACAGAGAGACGGGCAAGCCTGTACCCTGGGGTGGGAAGGAAGCTACCAGCTGCCGCCGTTTTGCAGGCCTCTATGCAGGTGGCAGAGGTGGTCAGAGCCATGGGCAACACCGTCCGGACCAGCCATCCATGCCGAAAGAAACTGCACAACCTCCTTAATGGCCTGGGTGGGTAGGCAGCACTATGCCCATGGCAACAACCTCCATCCCACACACCAATTACCCTATTCCCATCCCCATCCGGAGGGTGGCCGAACCCCCACCCTGCACCATATTCCGGCACCCTTTCTGGCCGCCATGGCTGGGTGCCCTGGCCACTGAAGACACCAGCTACCCACCCCCTGGGCTGCATGCGCCCGATTGTGTAACACTGTTCATTTTCTGTTCCCCCCGCACCCCCCACCCCAGGAGAAGGCCATTCATAACTGCCGGGAGCGGGAGAAGACTGGAGGGGGACTGGCAGGCCTGCGGCCCCTCACCGCAGCAGAGCATAGGGCCCTGGACGTGGTCGGCGGACCCGAGGAAAGGGCAGTCACCGGGGTGGATGTTGGCATTGTGCGAGGAATGAGACCCCGCTGAGTTACGGTTCCCCTTGGCACGTGTGGCACCCCCCCCCCCCCCACCACATCCCCTGTCACCCAGGACCCAACCCCCTAGAAAGGGGGGGGGAGCACCCCAAAGAGGCCAGAAACCATACACTGTCCAGGTATCAGGCACAGGCGTGCATGATGTACATCTATTGGACACACACCAGCTGCATGTTCACTTTGTGCAGATCGGCCTGTCATCAGCAGGTGCTCGTAGAGGACATGCATCCCGTCGATCGCCCCCTGGACCCGGGGCAGCTCGGCGATGGCGGAAACCCCGCTGCCTGTGGGCTCGGTCCACATTGAAATGGATGTATTGTGCCGACTGGGCATATAGGGCCTCTGTGACAGCGCAGGCTCAGAGCCTGAATGTGTATTTGTGAGCGAAGATTCCAGAGAGTATCGAAACCCCCAACCGATTAGCATTTTGATGGCTCATCTCCGTAAGACAAAAGACTGATACTTGAGCAACCGATACAATCCCAGACATTTTGGCGCCACTCCCTGTACCCAGGAAGCATCAACAACAGGGTCAATGACCGCTGAGGACACGCCCGGCCATCAAGGCACCCGCCCCTTTATTGGCTCAAATCAAATACAGCGATCAAGAACTACCCAATTAATGGGGTCCAAACCGAAGGACCGCCCAAAAGAGCGCGAAACTCCCAAGGATAAAGAAAGAAACCGCCATGCGTTCGGTCTCTCTTGGACCTGGCGCTCCGGCAACGTCTACCTCCAATTGCAGCACCACCAGAAGCAAGTCCAAGTTCAACACACGCTACCAGATGGATGAGCCCAGCTGAGCAGCAGTTACTTCTCCAGACCTGATAGATCCAGATTCGAGCAAAAGCCACTGTTCCTCTGACCTAAACCGGGTGCCTGAAGTTAAGTACAGGTTGTCATAGTTGATAGGTGTAGTTTAACTAGTAGTGTCTATGTTGCATGATTAATTGTGTGTGTAATAAAGTACCCTTGATCTTGAACTAACTAACTGGTGTTTGACTCTTTGATCAATATCCGGTTGAACCTTGTGGTGGTATCATTTGATACCTGGCAACTCTGAGCAATATAATATCGATATCCAAAGAAAGAAGGGCAACCTTATAGATTGCCATATTTATAGCAGGTAAAAAAAAGGCAACAAGGGCGACCGTCACCATGATGGTCACTGGGAGCGGGTGTCCTCCCTGTTCCCCACAGTGCCAGGTGTGCCGCGATCTGGCAGATATGTCGCACTGTCTCCCTGCTCAGCCGTAGCCTTCGCCGGCATGCCCAGTCCTGTAGGTCCTGCAATGACAGGCCCTGCCGATACACATGAGACCTCATGCGGCTTCTCCTGTGCACCTCCTCCTCCTCGGCCTGTTGAGTGGCTTCCTGTTCCTCTCGGGTAGGATCCATTGCTGCAACTTGCTCCTCTTCAGGCAACTCCAGCTCATACAACCGCAGGGCATCTCCCAGGGCTGCGGCGACCAAGAGGAACGCCACAATTGCTGGCTGTATTCCAATATCGATTGTCTGCAGGAGGCGAAAGGCTAATATGTTAGCATGGTGCATACCCCCGTGCCCAACCAGGTCTGCTGGGCAACACGGTGGCCACGGTTGGCACTGCGGACAATGTCGCTGCATGCTCCCCCTTTCCCCATACCCGCACCCCTGGCCCCTTCAGTGCCTGGCACCATGTGGGTGTCTGGTTCTGGCTCTCATCCTTGCTGTCAGGGGTACTGTCGGCTGGTGCTGCCTTTACCAGTGGTACACTCTGTAGTCCCTGTCCAGTGCCATCCTGTACAGGGTACTGGGTGCATTGCACTTGGACGAGCCACAGGATTCCCTGCCGGTGGGTGGCGGTCAGTTGGGGGGGCTGGTATGGCAGTGGATGGGGTGTGGGGATTGTAATGATGTTCAGATATCAATATACATGATCAATGTATGTAAATGTAGTACAGTCATTTCAACGCCAGATGGCTCACAGTCAAACACTATAAGAACTGGTTTCCTGCCTTTTCTAAGTCAGATGATGATGTGATTCAGACCAGTGAACACGCAAGACATAGAATAGCTAGAGTAGAGACGTTAGAACTAGTTTGTTATAATAGTGTATAATTATCTGCATTGTACTTTAATTCTTTATTGTTAGTTTAGTATTGAGTAAAAGGACTCAGTTTATTTTTTATTACTCATTAAATAAATCATCTTTCAACAAGAAGAATATTGGTCATTGTATCATTCTGGTGGATTCAACAATAATATATATATTTTAGATAAGTCATTATTTAAAATATAACAGAGGTGGTGGGGTGGAAGGTGAGGGATGGGGTGGTGGGGTGGGGGCACCCATATGGCCAGTGTCACTCTGCAGAACCAGGGGCCAAGTTAGGTGGTTAGTGGGCACCCCAGAGGCAGCAGGAGGGTCGCCTTGCAGGCTGCAGCAATGCTGGTCGATGCCTGGACACTGCCCTAGTCCCGTGGGGGGGGGTCACGCCAGCACACGGCCTGTTCCCCCCCTATCACCTTCCCCTTCCCTCCGCCCCACCGCCCCTGACAGGTCCCCCTCCCACCAGCCCGGCCAGTGTCAGGAACGGCAGCCAACGTTGCGCCTCCCCGTGTCCTACCTCCTCTCTTTCCCTCATCAGCCATGGCGCCTGTTGCTCGATTTTTAAAAGCAGAAGTGAACCTCGGCATTGGGAATTCCCCCTAGTGGAGGCGGAAAATTGTCGAGGCCCCGGAGAATAACGGATCAGGCCTGCTGATGAAATGCAAATGGCGTTTACTGTACGTGCTGAGTAGAACGTATTGACACCGCTGTCGAGGCTTTGGAGAACTGCGATTTGGCGTGAATCCGGCATCGGCCATGTTTTCGGTGCCAAAACCGATTCTCCGCCAATTGCTTTTCCCAATTTCAGCGTCAGCCGATGGAGAATCCGACCCATACATTTTGTATGAAATGCCTATTCCTCCTTCACCAATCTCCATGTTTTTTTATGTCCAGCATCAAATGGGATATAAAACAAATTCAATGGATTTGCTGTAGGATTTGAACTTTTAAGAATACCACTAGCCAACGAGATGCTACATTGAAATCATTGATCATAGAATTTACAGTGCTGAAGGAAGCCATTCAGCCCATCGAGTCTGAACCGGCCCTTGGAAACAGCACCCTACCCAAGCCCACACCTCCACCCTATCCCCGTAATCCAGTGACCCCACCTGACCTTGTTGGACACTAAGGGCAATGTAGCATAGCCAATCCATCTAACCCACACATCTTTGGACTGTGGGAGGAAACCGGAGCACCCGGAGGAAACCCACACAGACACGGGGAGAACGTGCAGACTCCGCACAGACAGTAATCCAAGCCGGGAATCGAACATGGGACCCTGGAGCTGTGAAGTAACTGTGCGAACCACTATGCTACCGTGCTGCCCTAATATTCCAGCAAAAGTATGTTTCTCATTCCAGATTAAAGCACAAAGAAAAACACCAGTGACACACCTCGACCCAATGCTCCTTGGCAGGAAGAATGACTTTGGAAAATCTAATAGATGGCATGTATTGCATCGACGAGCAGAGCATCGAAAAGTGTTGCATTGCATCAGTGAAGAAGCAATACACAGCTCAAAGTAATGGCTGCAATTCCCCTATCATGAACAGAAAATCTTGAAAAGCAGGTTGCAGTAACTTGAAAAATCAGGTCCATGCAAATCTGAAATCATCCTTTATTGAACCGCGGTTTTCAAAGTCATCAGAAAGGCAAGGGTACGGTACAATTGGTTTGACTAACAGATAACAAATAAAGATTTCTTCCACTTGACATTCGCCAACCATAGTTCGTTGGGATGATATTTCTAATCATTCCTAAACACAATATTTATAAACACAGATAAAATGCCATAACCATTTCAGAGAGATGCAAGCAACAATAACAAATAGATCATTATGGTACCTTGTGTATAATATGCAGTTTAGGTGAATTGAAAGCTCCAAGCAGCACGCATTGTGCATCACAAACCATTAAAGTCTCCATATTAATTTCTGAAAATGATCCTCTGGAGCAGACTTACATTTTACAATTATGCTCACTTGTGCAACAAGGGAACAAAACAAAATCTGAAATTATTGAGGCAGATTATTCTACAAATGCTGTCATTGATATAAACTGCTGTAAATTGCTTATGATTGTGGAGAGCAACTATTTTATTTTCTTGAGGCTGTATTGTGAAACAAATGAAAGAGATTAAGTAATACATTTTACTCTCACTTAGGTCATTGCCACTTGCTTGACAATCAGTTAAGTTATGTGCCACCATTACAAGGTAAATGTTTCCTGCGCTGAATTGGTAGCAATATATGTTGAGGAAGCCCAAGTGCATAATCTTTGAATAGGAGAGAATGAGTACTTTAATCCCCAAACTATTCTTCAAAGCATGGTTCAGCAAATAGGACATGGTAGCTGTTTGCTATTGAACTAGCCTAAAGCTGGCACAGTTCTGACTTATTTATGTCAATGGCATAGAGGCATTTTAAACATTGAGATTCATCAGTTGTCAACTCATTTGCAAACAGTATGGTGTGAATGTCTTTCTCTGGGGAATAGACTGGGTAAGTGCCTCAATTAACGATGACACAAGTTACCACTTTGTAGCCAATCATTTCAATCGCTTTTCCTCGGTGCTTATTTGTGAGACATAAAGAACGATGCCTTGGTTAAATTCGGATTAATATAAAGGACAATGCCTTTGAGGAATTTAAAGGTGCTTTTTTTCATTTCATCAAATGGTGAGGAATAAATTAAGATGCAATGATCCAGTCAATGCATTGTAAGACAAATGAAGTTTGCACAGTCTGCAGAATGTGATCCATCGGGACTTGATGAATGAAGAGCATAATCAAAAAACCCATTTAAGAAGGAAGATAGTGCATATTCTGAGAAATATAGATATGTCAGCTTACCTTTGGTGGGAGGAAAAATAATGGCATTGCCACTAAAAGAAAACATAGGAAAGCATGTAGAAATTAAAAAGATAATAATGAATAGTCAGCATGGGTTTCAGAAGAGAAACTGGACCAACATTACTGAATTCTTTGAAGAGGTAACAGAGAGAGGAGACAAGGGTAATGTAGTGGAGGTACCTTATCTAGATTTCCAAAAGGCATTCAATAAGATATCAAATATTATACTAACTAGTAAGGCCACAGAATGTGGGACCATGGGATAAGTAACACATTGAATGTTAAAACAAAAATTGCCAACATCTGCGGAGAGAGAAACACAGAGGGTGGAAACGTCTCCGATTTTGGCAAGTCCAATGGCATTGGCAGGCCGGGATCCAAGCCTTATTACTGATGTGCAACCTCTTATCTGTCCATCCCACCATCACCTCGGCACTTCAAAAATTTGGGCGGCAAATTTAACTATATGCAATTAGCAATTTTTAATATTTACAGAGCAGTAAAAAAAATGTCTTGGTCATCCGGCGGGCCGGTCAGAGGTTCAGCCGGTCCGGCGCCTTGATGATCCTTTGAGATTGACGAAGTGGAGACAGCGATGTTGGTGCTGTCGTGGTCGAAGTTGACTCTGGGAGCGTGCCAAAATTCTCTTCATCAACGGGGGTGGGCAGGGGGAGGACGGGCGGTCCGAGGAGGGGTGATGAGGGCGGCGGGGGAGGGGAGGGTGGCACATGGCCTGGGGAGGAGAGGAGGATAGCGGCGCCCATTGTCCGTGACCGGGGGGCGGGGGGTCTGGCACAACACTGCGAAGTGGCCCTTCTTCCCGCAGGCCTTACAAAGGGCAGCGCAGGCCGGGCAGCATTGGTGGGGGTGTTTTTGCTGGCCGCAAAAATAGCATTGGGGCCCCCCGGAGATCACTGGCTGGCGCGTAGCGCAGGCATATTGGGTGGTTAGCACCACTGCTGGGGCGGTTGCCTGTGGGGCCTATGAAGCATAGGAAGAGTGGGCCGCGCGGTTGGGGGCGTAGGACTGGACATTGTGCAGGGCGACCGTCATAGAAAGCGCTAGTGTTTTAGTCTCTGCGAGGTCGCGCGTGGCCCCTTCTAGGAGCCGCTGCCTGATAACATCTGACCCAATCCCAGTTACAAAAGCGTCCCGCAGAAGGAGATCTGGGTGCTCCTTAACTGTAACGTCCTGGCAGTCGCAGTGCCGAACTAGTGGAATCAGAGCCCTCCAGAAATCCTCAATTGACTCATCAGTTGTTGAGTACGCATTGCGAGCGCGTGTCTGGCGAAGAGCGTGTTTGTCTTCTGCTCATAATTTTCTTCGAGTCGAGTCATGGCATCAGCGTAATTGGGTGCATCCTGGATCAGCGGGAAGACTTTGGAGCTGAGTCTGGAGTACAATATCTGGATCTTCTGAGCCTCTGGAACAGGGGTCAGTGCCGCATTGATATATGCTTCAAAACAAGCTAGCCAGTGCTGGAAGTCCTTTCTGGCGTTGCTTGCATGTGGATCCAGCTGCAGGCAATCTGGTTTAATCCGGAGGTTCATCTTCTGAATCTGATACTAATAAATTGAGGCACGATCAATTTGACAGGAGCCGAAGTTGAATCCAAACTGAGGCTTTATTAGTATCAGATGTGTGGCCTCCTACAGCAGCTGACGAAATGGCTGCGAGCTGGAGGCCACGCATATTTATAACCCGGCTCCTGGGCGGAGCTAGCATGCAGGGGCCCAGATGAACCTGTAGTGCAGGTTCTACCGTACAACCTCCAATATCAGAACACAGTGGTTTACCACAGTGCCGAACAACCAAGTGAGGACCCAGGTCTGCAGCATTAACCATACTATCATGCTGTGAGTAATGCCTCCTATTTCACAGGCCCCTGCCATGCACTAATTGTCTCCCCTTCATTTTGAAGGCACATCTGATCTGGGAAGTGGCTGAGAAGGGGGGGTGCCTGGCATGGGACAGGTCCTCCACACCAGCTCAGACAGCAGCACAGACCATGACTACTCAGACCCCAAAATGGAAGGGGCATCACAGTGCTCACTGACACCCTCCACCAGTTCAGAGACACACACCTCAGTGGACCTAGTTTTAGATCAGCCTCGGTGTCAGAATCTGGTGGGCACATCACACTGTCAGGTCCACAACAGGCGGAAGCAGGGACATCCCAGGGTGCCGGACAACCAAGGATTGCTGGAGGCCAGGAATCTACTGAGTCCCAGTTAAATGACGGGCCTTTGTGCTCGGTGCTGCTGCTTCTGCTGCAGCTACAAAGACAAGCTCAGGGAAATCAGGAAGGGATGTCTACTGCACTCCTCAGATTGCACACCGTGGAGGAACCTGTCCACCTTCAGTCTGAGGTGAGTGTGGTAACTGGCCAATGCATCAAGGTCAATAATATAGGGTGGTGGTCACAGCAAGACCTCTGTACTGCATTACTGCAGGACATATACTCCATGGTAGAGGCATTTGCTGGCACCCATCAGTGCCAATGCCAGGGGATGACAGGGATTCTTGAGCTCACTCCAACTGCCCCACTGTCTCACAGAGGAAGCCAGGAGGCCTCAGACACCGATATGGAGGAGGATTAGCTGGTGCACATCCTGATGCGCCCCACCCATGTGACTCTGGGAGTCTCCCGTCCATCTGGATCCCCACTCAATGTGATTGCATCAGCTCCAGGTCCACAGGCCGAGAAAGGTGGTGACGCCACATGGCAGGATCCTGAAAGCAGGCCGGTGCTCCCCAGGTCTTGGCCCTCCAGTGGACACCCACCAGAGTCATCACAGACGACAGGGCGTGGCAGTCAGCAGGCTGCCTCCATCTCCACTGTGGATGTTGGGGATGCACCAAGATGCATCGGCTTGGTAAGGAATGTTAAGTAGTCGTAGTCGTACAGCGTGGGCATGAGTGTTAATCACTTGTACATTACGTTTACTTCTGCAAATAAACTCCCACTAATTTCACACTTTCTATGGCTCCTTGTTCTGATGCTCCTTGTTCCTGTCATTCTGAATTGAAAACTTGCTTCCTGCACAAGACATAAGGCTCAGTCCAGGGTTTCTTCCCTGTGCTTCGTACAACCTTCCCAGCACATTGATGCCATTTCTTCACAGTGACTGAACACATCCGTCATGCCTGTACCTCGATGGGAATTAGATTGACTGCCACAATGTGCAGGTGTAATATTTCCCATTCACCACTCAGGTAAATAACAATTGCGCCGTTTATTTACATAGAACTAAAATGCAGAGGTTTGCAGCCTCGAGACGGTGACTCAGCTTCCACGATTGAACCCGCTGGAGTTTAGAAGGATGAGGGGGTATTTTTTTGAAACTTCCAGGATACCGTGAGGCCTGGCTCGAGTGGACATGGAGAGCATGTTTCCACTAGTAGGGAAAACTAGAATCAGAGGGTACAGACTGAAGGGACGATCCTTTAAAACAGAGATGAGGAGGAATTTCTTCAGCCAGTGGATGGTGAATCTGTCGAAGGCTGTGGAGGCTAAACCACTGAATCTCTTTCAGACAGAAATAGATAGGTTCTTGATTGATATGGGGATTAAGAGTTATGGGGAGAAGGCAGCTAAATGGAGATGAGAAAAATATCAGTCATGATTAAATAGTGGGGCAGGCTCGATGGCCCAAGCGGCCTAATTCTGTTCCTTTGTCTTATAATCTGATGGTCTTATGATACAGAAGCGCGTGTTTGCAAGGATCATCCCCCACCCTGGTCCCTGATTCATTACCCGGGTCATGTGACCCTCTTGGCCGATCACCCCTTAAAGGGGACAAACACCACAATAGGACTGGCATCACAGATTCCAGTCATCATCAGGGCGTGCTCTCTGCATCTTTAAAGTGTGGCTTCAACCACTTCCTCAGTGGCCAGCCCTCGTTCCTGAGGAGCCAATCCTGTAGTCTCTGTGGACCCTGAAACATGTTGGGGATCTGAGAGTGGCTCAGAATGTAGGAGTCATGCACATTCCTGGGAATCGAGAACACACCTGCAGAATGACTTTGGTGTGGTCGTGTGCAGCTGAACATTCAGCGAGTGGAATCCCTTGCGGTTCACATAGTTCTCCGCCTGCCGCCCTGGAGATCTGAGTGCCAAGTGAGTGCAGTCAATGGCACCCTACATCTGTGGAAAACCAAAGATATGCGCAAATTCCATTGATCTAGCTTCCTGGCTTGTCTGCTCCCAATTAAAATGGGCAGCCAGGTTCCAGAGCGGATCCCTAGCTCAACAAGTCTGAACTTATTCTTTTGTTCAGATATGTGGATGCAAAGAGTCAAGGCCTTGTACTCAACTTAGTCTATGGGCGGTTCTTGTCAATACATACATCAGCACGCAGCAAGGATAGTAGCGTGATCCATGGGCAGTGTGCCATTGCAACTCTCTAAGTGGATAGAGTTGCTTACCTAGCTGAGCAATGGTATAGCCATCCTATGGTAGTCATTGAATTTGGATATCTGTGCGCCAAGGGTTAAATGCTGAGCAGAAATCATTGCCACTCTCAGACAAGTGCTGGTTGAGTGGGCACAATTGCATTACTAGTTTGACTCCAAGCACATCGACCTGAGCACAAGCTGAATGGTCTCAGCTGCACAGGTGTATTAGAACATAGAACATGCAGTGCAGATGGATGCCATTCGGCCCATCGAGTCTGCACCGACTCACTTAAGCCCTCACTTCCCCCCTGTCCCCTTAACCCAAATAATCCCTCCTAATCTTTTTGGTCACTCAGGGCAATTTATCATGGCCAATCCACCTAAGCTGCACTTCTTTGGACTGTGGGAGGAAACCGGAGCACCCGGAGGAAACCCACGCAGACACGAAGAGAACGTACAGACTCCGCACAGACAGTGACCCAGTGGGGATTCGAACCTGGGACCCTCGCGCTGTGAAGCCACAGTGCTATCCACTTGTGCTACCATGCTGCCCACAATTGATCATTGACATGTTTTTCCATAACTTTTCTCTCGTCCACATCCTGCCTCAAGAAGCACAGCACCTCCATCCACCCTGATTAAGTGGAATATTCCGACCTCCACAATGCACTGAAGCCCAAGCCCCAGGATTCTTTTCCCTTCCATCTGCGCAGTTCTTCCAAAAGGTCCTTGGCCTGGCAGCAGAGGCTATCCTTGAATAGGCTGCTGTTCTGACTTGCCTATGAACTGCCTCTTCCATCCTGACTCACCCCCTATCCACCTTGATTCACCCTGCCACCCCCGACTCACTCCCCTTTCCTCTCGACTCAACTTCCTCCCCCCCCCCGCCGACTCAGTACCTACCTCCCCTGACTCTGTCCTCATCCCCAGCACACGCCCTGGCCACTTCGACTCTATCCCCTTCCTCCCCCCGACTCAATCCCCGTCCCCTTGATTCAACGCCTGTGCCCCCCCGACTCAATCCCCACCCTCATAGATCCATATACGATAGGAGAAATGTTTGTTTTAGGCAGGCCTGTTTCCCCCAGCACTGCCTCCCCTCCCCAACGAGCACCTGCCCTCAACAGGCCTCCCCCCGAGCAATAGGCCCCCTTCAAAATATCATTGACCTCTTTGTCAGTGTTAGGATGCAGTAAGGCTACCATCCTCACTTTGAGGCCTATCCTGAGCTGTTAGTGCTAGGCAATAAACATCTAAAGTGTCCCCAACTTGTGAGAAAAGACAACAGTACAATCTGTGTTTTGCATCTGTGATTTTTAGCTGTTCAATCGAACGTTTTGCAGAATATTTAGCAACACAATTTCTAGGTTTAAGTATGTTTTTTTTTCTTACCTCGATATTCACAGCATAGGTATTTTTACAATTCCAAAGATTTTGTGGAACTGTTTTCTTTTTTTTTGACGATTTCACATCAATCCAGATAAGTAGAGATTCCACTGCGATAACTGTGTCTTTCCAGTAAGCTGCCCTTTCATTTGACAGAGAACTAAATGTTACCAATTATCTTACCTGCAGTTGTCCATTTACTGAATTATATATCGTGTTGTGTGGCAAAAGGACAAGTCTTCAGAAATGACAAAATAGCAACATTCAGCTGAACATTTTGCAAGGTAATGTGAACAAAAATCATAGTGTAAGTTCCAGTGTTGAAGGGGGCCAGAAGGAGGTCCTTTTACCTGATTAGAAATGACATACATTCCACATGGGGAGCAGATTTGGGGGTGCCAGGAATTGCGGCAAATGTGTGCTGAGTCAGGAGTTGCTACCCCTCGCTGCACAAAACAAAAATGAGTTTTGCCGCCACTGGCCTCATTTAAAAGGGAACCATGTTGAAATAATTGATTAAAAAGTGTGAATTTCTCTTTGGAGATCCAGGTGGCAATTCTGGCCCAGCTTCTGAGATGAGTCCCACTTCCATCAGTCAGTGGGCGAAATCATGTCCGACATCAGCTCAGCAAAACCCGGTGTCAGACGGGAAAAGTGGTGTTCAGCCCGCCGACAGGTTGGCACTTAGTTAAAAGAAACGGCAGTCACGGGTTCCATGGCATATCACTGGCAGACGGCCTCTAATTTGCCTCCCCTGCCATCAACTCAACATTTTGATGATCTGGGCACCATGTTTGAAGACTGGTGCTACACTCAGCCAGCACACGGAGTTCGCCTGAAATTCACGGCTACCAGACCCAGAAGACATTCTGCATCCAAGCTCACCCCCGCTTACCCTTCAATCACCTTATACCAACTCAAGCCTTGCCACCCCTTCCCCCACCGAACGATTTGGAACCTCTCCCCAAACGATGTGCTCACCTCCGTGCTTCCCGTGGAGTACCTCTCGCCAGCTGCACGCCTTTTGAAACTAATCGTACATCGCGTCTTTCTGGCATCACACCACCGTGGACGCACCATTTGACATGGAGATATGATACCGGCGTATGGGCCTGATTAATGAGTTTCCCAAAATTGGACAGCGGGTAACAAGACTGCCACTGCTGGGGGGAGGGATTTGTCAGGCATGATTTTCCCTTCATAAATCCACGCTGACTCTGACTGATCCTGCCACTGCTTTCCAAATGTTCCGCTGTAAAGTTCTTGAAAATCGATTCAAGAATTTCCCCCACTACCGATGTTTGGCTTACTGGTCTATAATTCCCTGCTTTCTCTCTACCTCCCTTTTTGAATATCGGAGTGACGTGAGCTACCCTTTGTAGTTCTTAGTACCCTTAGTGTATTATCGCCCTTCTTGGTGTCTGTATGTTTAGGCACAACTTAGTGGCCACGTCATATCCAAGTTGGAGTTGGGACAAGGCTGTTGAACCTCACGAGAGGCGCCCCAAGAGATTTCTGACGCTCAATACGCCTCGCAAGTTTTAACTAAATCTCACGAGATGTCACAATCTGAACCTTGCCGTCACGTGCTGCATTTACGTCAATGTGAGACACAACTTAGGCCTTCTCGTGATATTTTCCACTCTCGCCGCCAAACCCGCCAATGGAGCGGAAAATCCCAGCCATTGATGGGATTCAGAAGGCTGGGAAGGTTGGAACTTGTGTGGGAAATGTCTGCTTCCTTGCTGCGAAGTGGATGGACTGACAATGGGTTAATTATAATTTTTGTTCAGAAACGTCTGGATAATAATTCTCCAAACAGTAATTTGTTCTTTGAATATTTATGGATCGACTCAGCCAGCAATGTGTAAAGATGTGACACCTCAAAAATACAGTCAACTCAGGTAAACACAGTGACCTATTGAAGCTGAGGTAAATTTCCTTCTGGATAGCTCATACCAAGGATACATGACTCGAGTAACAGATGGACCCTACATTAGAAATCAAAAGATTTTGCTATTTCTCACCCTTTGCATGTTCAAATGTGATCCTTAATCTAAATTATTGCTGAAATTGGCAGGAAAAAAATCGCATCATGTGAATGATTATCTGTGACGATGCTCAAACTAAATAACCGGGAAAGTAGATTAACTGTCTTTGCCGGGGTGGCTTGTGGCGCAGTGGATAGCACTGGACCTGCGGCGCAGAGGACCCAGGTTCGAATCCTGGCCCTGGGTCACTCTCCGTATGGAGTTTGCACATTCTCCCCATGGCTGCGTGAGTTTCACCCCCACAATCCAAAGTTGTGCAGGTTAGGTGGATTGGCCACGCTAAATTGCCCCTAAATTGGGTACTCTAAATTTAAAAACAAACTGTCTTTGCCGATGCATCCTGAATGATCTGTGTGCATAGATAAAAGGACAGCTTGAGGATTTAATCTAACTCAGTTATTTTCAAACTCAGGGTGGCAGCACGCAGATGGGTTGCGGGTGGGTGTCGGGAGGGTCATCGGTCACGGGGTCCCCCATCGCGGGAAGAGGTACCCAATGGCCATGACCAGCTTTCAGAATTCCATCCATCCAATTCATGCGTGCTCCTCATCAGTGTGCAAGCTTGGAGCCCAGTGAGGCAGGCCGCCTAATCCTGACATCAGCGAGGTGACCGAGGAACACATTCTTTGAAAAAATCGATGGAGTCCTCTCTCCAGAAGCAGCGGCAGAGAACAAGTCACGTGCCCCGTGCTCTGACGTCACGTGCTCTGGCACGGGAGAGATTCCTTCATTTTCTAATTTCCAGCAGTGCTGGTGTGAGCTCCAGAGCCTCTGGTGAACAATCCATTAAGAAGAAGCTGAAAGCAGGGACAAGGCAGCATAAAGATGACTCCTTGAGGTATGGGTTATTAATTGTGCCACTGCAAATCATGATGCAAAACTCATGTGTGTTATATCCAGGGAAGTCCTGCCAAATGAAAGATAAAAACCCTCAAAACTTCAAAGACATTTCAAAAGCATGACATGTTCTAGGACAAACCTCTCGATTCTTTTCAATGGTTGCAGTGAGAACGTAAATTATCAGCTGAAGTCCTTAGCAGAGATACAACATCACTGGCGTCGGCCAACGGAGAATCCCAGCCATTATTCCAGCTTGACACTGAAAGATAGGAATTGCATGATTCTGAAATCCGAGTTCCCTTCCGATAGAATTCGTGTCACAAATTCCTCCCAAAACAAAAAGGATTGTCGAGCTTTGATGTACGAAGACTGCCTTCTGTTAATAATTTTAAAATTAAAAGCTGTGCTGGTTCAGAGCTGCTGTGAGATCATACCTCCTTGAGAAATTATCCAGTATTCCGAAGTAACGGTTAACTCTGGAATGAGACACTTTCTGGAATCAGACTTCCAGGGAATTTTTTATTTCAATCTCAAACATTTCAGTTTTATTTTTAATGTATCACCCAATCCTTTGAAGTTGCATTGACCAGTCTATTGCGGTCCATTTGTTCATTGAGTTACAAGTTGTCTTGCTCAACCGCAAGCTTGCAAAAATATTACCAGTTGTCCTTTATGCATTGACTCAGCATTGACTCAGCATTGCTTTGTGCTGAAGCAAGCCACCGCTGCTTCTCAATGTGCTATTGTTTTAATGCAGCACTGCATGTTGGCTATGCTGGTGTGCACAACAGGTGAAACGTAGCCTCGTGCTGGGGAAGGATGGTCTTTTGTTTCACACTGTGGAACAATTTTCCATGGTGCAGCAGCTTCTGGTTTACAACTGCTTTAACCTCTATCAATGTCATACAATTGAAGCATTCATGATTAAATTCTTGGAATCCCAGTCGAGAAAATCTCAGGTTAGCTGCCCGTAGTATACAGCGGTGACTACAACAATGCTGCATCTGTCACTTCATCACCACTCATTATAGTGCAATGCAACCTTGCATCAAATTTCCAACGTTTTTTTCCCCCTCAAGTCCCCATAGCTTACTGCATATTTAATTGATGCAATTTAGTTGCATATTCATGCAGAACAAAGAAGGACGAATGTAACATTGCCTGTCTTTTTTTGCGGTCTTTCTTCCACTTAAAAAAAATATTCAACCTCTTGAGATCAAGTGGCGAAATGCATGGAGAAACGAAGCAAAGCCATTATGGATTTGTTACAAAGCATGTCAAACAAACTTCAGTGTTTCTTTTTCTTGAGAAATGAAATCAACATACAAGTTACGAGTGTCATCGAGTCAGAGTTTTTACAGCATGCAAAGAAGCCCTTTGGCACATCGGCTCGGTTCCAGCCATCAAACACCGATCTATTCTAATTTTCCAGCAATTGGTCTGTAGTCTTGTATGCTTTGGCATTTCAAGAGCTCATCTAAATACTTCTTAAATGCTGTGAGGGTTCTCTGTGGTGAGCCACGTATGGCTATTGTATATACTCACTGTTCTATTATTACGATTGTCATCGACATCCACTATTGTATATACTTACTGTTGTTGCTGTTACTGTTGCTGTTGAATTGTCGTGTTGATGCTGCTGTTGGCTCCGCCTGTGGCTCCCCCCCTCTGAGGAGGTATATAACGGGCCGATCCGAGACAGGCTCTCAGTGCAGGAGAAGCTACAGGTTGGCACGCACCGAGTTGATTAAAGCCACTGTTCTTTGGTACAAACTGTCTCGACTGAATTGATGGTCATCAATTTAATCAACTAGTTTTTTTTCACAATGGACGCTGCTCTGAAACCTGATCCTCTTGAACTTGATCCGCAGGCAACTGAAGCTACGGCTATCTTCGACCATTGGCTCAGTTGCTTCATGACCTACCTCAACACCTCACAGTCGTAGTCTCGCCTTTCTCAGCTGCTCCATCGACCTCCCTGTGGTTAACAAGCTGAACTCCGCCTGTAGCCTCCGCCGTTCCCTTAAAAGCCCTGCCTCTGGGGTCTCCGCACACTCCTTATCGATCTGTAGTATCTCCTTTACCAGCCGGTCTGTCTCTGCCCTGTCCACCTTCTCCCTATGGGCCCGTATCGAGATCAGCTCCCCTCTGACCACCGCCTTCAGTACTTCCCAGACCATCACTGCTGAAATTTCCCCCGTGTCGTTGACCTGCAGGTAGCTCTGAATACATTTCCTCAGCCGCTCGCACACCCCTTCGTCAGCCAAAAGTCCCACATCTAACCTCCAGTGCGGGCGCTGGTTACTGTCTTTACTAACCTGCAGGTCAACCCAGTGCGGAGCATGGTCTGAGATTGTGATCGCGAGTACCCCGTGTCCACCACCCCTGCCAGTAAGGCCCTGCTCAAAATAAAGAAATCAATCTGGGAGTACACTTCATGCACGTGTGAGTAGGAGGAGAACTCCTTCACCCTCGGCTGCCTAAATCTCCATGGGTCCACCCCCCCAATCTGCTCCATGAACTCTTTTAGTTCCTTTGCCATTGCTGGCACCCTGCCCGTTTTCAAGCTTGACCGGTCCAAGCCAGGGTCAATAACCGTGTTGAAGTCCCCTCCCATGACCAACATGTGCAGGTCCAGGTCCGGTATCTTCCCCAGCATCCTCTTTATAAACTCCACATCATCCCAATTTGACGCATACACATTTACTAATACCACCTGCACCGCCTCCAGTTTCCCACTGACCATAGTGTACCGACCTCCCACATCCGAGACTATTCTACCCGCCTCAAACACCACCCGCTTATTGATCAGGATCACAACCCTTCTACTCTTTGAGTCTCGTCCCGAGTGAAAGACCTGACTGACCGAGCATTTCCTCAATCTAATCTGGTCAGTTACTCTAAGGTGCGTCTCCTGCAACATTACCACATCTGCCTTCAGTCCCCTAAGATGCGCGAACACACGTGCCCTCTTGACCAGTCCATTTATCCCTCGAACATTCCAGGTGATCAGCCTAGTTGGGGGCTCATTGCCTCCCCCACCTCCCCGCCGATCAGCCATCCCCTTTTTTGGGCCCACCTCCAGCCCATGCTCCGCGTATCCACCAGTCCGGCCCCAGATAGCCTCCGCCCCCAACCTCCTCTCTGTCCCTTAGCCCAAGTCCCTCCCTCGTCGGCAGAACCTTTACCCCTCCCCCCCTAGTAACAACACTCTGTAACCCAACCCCTTTAATAAACCGAACATATGCACACCCCCCACTGCGCTTCCGTGAGCTAGCCCGCCCAGCTAACTTGGTGCCCTCCATCCCTGGCGCTGGATAGTCTCCCATCTATTGTTCCCTCCCCCCCCTCCCGCCCGCTCATGAAAAACATACTCCAACATCAAACAATCCCCACACAATTGCCTGACAGAAAAACACAAAGATCTAAACAAGCACACCTCCATCCCCCAACAGTACAAATGAAAACCTTAACTCACTCAGCTCTACTGCTGGTCCCAAATCAATGCAAAAGGCATTACAAACAGCTTCCACAAAACGAAGAACGAGAAACTTTTTTTAAAAGAACAGAAGAAAAAAAATCATGAACATTGCAGCAAAGTTCAAAAGTTCTCAGTCCACCACCAGTCCTTTCCTTCTCGCGAAGTCCAGCGCGTCCTCAGGCGACTCAAAATAAAAGTGTTGCTCCTCGTACGTGACACAGAGACGGGCCGGATACAACAGTCCGAACTTCACCTTTTTCATTAAAAGGATCGACCTAATCTGGTTTAAGCCTGCTCTTTTCCTGGCCACCTCCACACTCAGGTCTTGGTAGACCCGCAGGATACTGTTGTCCCACTTACAGTTCCGTGTCTGCTTGGCCCACTGTAGAATGCGCTCCTTATCCAAGTACCTGTGGAATCCCACCACCATTGTCCTCGGGTGGGTCTCCCATTCGTGGCTTCCTAACGAGTGCTCTGTGAGCCCTGTCCACCTCCAAGGGCCGGGGGAATGCCCCACCCCCAGCAGCTTCTCAAACATACCCGCTATGTATGCCCCAGCGACCGCTCCTTCAGACTCCTCCGGGAGCCCAACGATTCTCAAGTTCTGCCGGCGGGACCTATTCTCTAGGTCCTCCATATTCTCCAGGAGCTTCTTCTGCTGGTCTCTCAGCATCCCCACCTCCAACTACACCGCAGTTTGATGTTCCTCCTGCTCAGCCAGCGCCTTCTCTACCTTCTGGATCGCCCGATCTTGGGCGTCCAATCTCAGCTCCAGCCGCTCAATTGACTCTTTTATCAGGTCCAAGCAGTCCCGTTTCTGCTTAGCAAAGTCTTCCTGAATAACTTGCATCAGTTGTTCCGTTGACCGCTGGGTCGACAAACCAGAGGTCCGGTCCTCCGCCATGCTGTCTCCTGCTGCAGCTTCAGCCCAAGCCTTCTCTGTTTTTCTGTTTCTGCCTTTACGAGCACTTCTAGTCCTTCTCTCCATGCACCGATGTGGGAATTCAGTACACAATTGCCTCTGTCATCAGTTTTACAATTCACGTCCGGTAGAAAATCGGGGGAAAAGGTCCAAAAGTCCGACCACAGCGGGAGCCACCAAATGTGCGACTTACTCCTTCATAGCCGCCCCCATATGCCTTCTTTTACACTTTATCAACTTGTCCTGCTGTCTTCAGGGATCCATGGGCATGTGCACAAAGTCCCATTGCTCCTCTGTACTTCCTCGCGCTCTGCCAGTCATTGTACATTCCCTTGCCTATGTAGTCCCTTTTGGGCAGCACGGTAGCACAAGTGGATAGCACTGTTGCTTCACAGCGCCAGGGTCCCAGGTTCGATTCCCTGCTGGGTCACTGTCTGTGCGGAGTCTGCACGTTATCCCCGTGTCTGCGTGGCTTTCCTCCGGGTGCTCCGGTTTCCTCCCACAGTCCAAAGACGTGCAGCTTAGGTTGATTGGCCATGATAAATTGCCCTTAGTGACCAAAAGGTTTAGGAGGGGTTATTGGGTTAAGGGGAAAGGGTGGAAGTGAGGGCTTAAGTGGATCGGTGCAGACTCGATGGGCCGAATGGCCTCCTTCTGCACTGTATGTTCTATGTTCTAAAATGCATTGCCTTACATTTTTCAGGGTTAAATTCCATATACCATCAGGCTGCACGGTGGCTCAGTGGTTAGCACTGCTGCCTCACATCGCGAAGGTACCAGGTTCACATTCTCCCCTTGTTTGTGTGGGTTTCGCCCCCACAACCCAAAGATGTGCAGGATTGGCCACGCTAAATCACCCCTTAATTGGAAAAAATGAATTGGGTACTCTCATTTTTTTTTTACAATTCCATTTGCCATTGTTTCTGCCCATCAAACCAGCGCCTATATCGTCCTGTAATCTCAGGCTTTCCTCCTCACTATTTACCATACCACCAACTTTTGTACCATCTGCAAACTTACAGATCATACCTTCTACATTCATATCCAAACCATTAATGTACACTACAAACATTAAAAGGCCCACCACCGATCCCTGGGGGCACCAGTGGACAAGGATTCCAGTCACAAAAACTTTCCACTATCAACCTCAGCCCCCTATCACTGAGTCAATTTTGGAAGCCAAAATGCCCTGGCTCCCAGGGGCTCTTACCTCTTGACAAATCTCCCAAGCAAGACCTTGGCTAAAATTCTCCGTTCAGGAGACTCTGGGCAATTGCCAATTACGAAATCGATGTCGGGAACAGCGAACTCGTTTTTACAATGGAATCGGGGGTGGTGCCTTTTTTTGTATGCTCCGCCCCTTTCAAAATTGCTTCATCGAGGAGGATGCCGCACGCAGCTGGGGTGGCCTCAGGGCATTACCTGAAGGTCCTCTCTCGATACTCAGCCCCCAATGGGCTGAGTTCCCGACCGCAGGGTTGACTCATGGGCGGGATTCATAGAACTTACAGTGCAGAAGGAGGCCATTCAGCCCATTGGGTCTGCACCAGCACTTGTAAAGAGCACCCTACTTAAACCCACACCTCCACCCTATTCCTGTAACCCAGTAACCCCACCTAACTTTTGGACAGTATGGGGCAATTTAGCATGATTAATCCACCTAACCTGCACACCTTAGGGCTGTGGGAGGAAACCGGAGCACCCGGAGGAAACCCACGCAGATATGGGGAGAATGTGCAGACTTTGCACAGACAGTGACCCAAGCCAGGAATCGAACCTGGGACCCTGGAGCTGTGAAGCAACACTGCTCACCACTGTGCTACTGTACCATGCTACCCATCTCCACTTGCCAACGCGGTTTCGTATTCGTCGATCGGGCAGAGAATCCCTTTTTACGACCAAATTTGGGGGGGAGGGAGTTGCTGCGCCCCCTCCAAAACGCGTAATCGAGGATATGCCACATACCGTTGGGATGGCCCCAGGACGTTACCCTAAAGGTCATCCCCCGATGCTCAGCCCCCGAAAGGCCGTGTTCTTGACCATGTGGGACACGTGTGTTCTCAGCGATCGGGAACCAGGCGTGGCGGCTGCAGACTGTGTCCTATTGCTCACCTGCGGGAATGGAGAATCCGACTGCGGGCAGAGGTGCGTTGCATTGGAAAACACAGCTGGCTGACTTGAGAATCCCACCCATTTAATTTTTTTAAATCATGTTTTTTTAAAGATTATTTACATATTAGCTTCAGCCTTAACTCAATGGGTGGGGTTCTCTGACCCTCCGCCGGGTCAGAGAAACGGCGGGGAGGGGGGGTGGGCAGCGTGAATCCCGCCCCCGCCGCTCCGACGCCGAATTCTCCGGTGCCGGTTTTTTGGCGGGGGTGGGGAACACGTTGCGCCGATCAGGGGCCTTTGGCAGTGGCCCCCCCCAGTGGTTCTCCAGGCTCCGATGGGCCGAGCGGCATCCCGTTTTCCGCCAGTCCCGCCGGCATGAAATACACAACGTCCATACCAGCGGGACCTGGCTCTGAGGGCGGTTAGCGGGGTCCTCGGGGGGGGTACGGGGGTATCCGGCCCCAGGGGGGGGGGGCCCACAGTGGCCTGGCCCGCGATCGGGGCCCACCGATCTGCGGGCGGGCCTGTGCCTTGGGGGCACTCTATCCCTTCACGCCGGCCTCTGAAAAGCTCCGCCATGGCCGGCGCGGAGAAATGTTGCCAATCGGCACCGGAGTCGCCGATAAGGAATACTGTCCTGGCGGAGTCGCCCGTAAATGTTGCTCGTTGTGTCTTTACTTAATTTGCTCTGTTTTATAACCTTCGCTCTAGAGTCGCCAGGTATCTTTATGATACCACCACGAGGTTCAAGTTCAAGTGCTGATCAATAACTCAATACACCAGTTAGTAAGTTTCAAATCAAAACACATTTATTATACAGTCAATCACTACTCATGTATAAAACTCTACTTACTAGACTATCTCTAACACTAAGAGGCCTATACATAGCTTTGGAACTGGCCCACCAGGTCAGGGGAACAAATGGCCTTCCGTTCAATTCTGAGTCTGCAGGCTTCAAAGCTGGTATAGACTGATAGCTAGGAATGCCTATCTCGTAGCGTGCGTTGACTGGAGACTTACTTGGTTGGTACAGCTGCTAGGCAGGTTACGGTCAAGGGTTGTTTCGAGCTGCTGAGAGGCTCTGCCAAGAAGGACGAATTGAACTTGGGGACTCTATTTTATAGGCCCCAGGGGCTTTGCGCCCTTTTGGGCGGACCCCGTACCTGTTTCCAAGTGATTGGACTAAGTTCTGATCACTTGGATCGATTTCTCCAATACTGGAGCTGTTCCCTGATCGCTGGGCGGTTCCTAAATGTCCATTGGCCTTCCTTTGTCTTGGCTCCTGCTGGCGCCAAGGATTCTGGCTTGGCCTTGCTTATCTTAACTGTTTCCAATTGTTCCCGGGGATCACTCATCAATATGTAGATGGTTGTTAGTTTCAGTGCTGTCTGGGTTACTGCAAGGTCTGATATACAGGAAACTTTGCACCTGCTTGTCTTTCCTGCGTTTGACTGGATTTTCCTGCATTCTTAGCGGATCTCCATTTTAAAGTCGGGAAGTGGCCAACCCAGGTGGCTACACTCCCTCGTTGTGATCCCTTATGCGAAGCGTGAAGGATCACATAACTGCGTCGTCTTCACTCCCTGACCCAGCGAGCACTCTTCCATGGCCTCTACACTGACCATAACTATGCACAAAAATTTTAACTGACATTTCTAAGTGGCGCTATGTCACAACAGGGACATGCAGTACAACATATATAAAAACGGTACCTCTAAGTATCTTCCATAAACTACACTCACTTAAATATCCAATCATACTAACTTCCTAACAATACAAAAATAATAGCAGCATTCACATTTTCCTCTGCCTTGGCGGTCAAGCACAGAGTTGTACAATCTTTCAGTTGCAAATGAGACATATTTCTTTATTCACAAATGACGCAAAATTAATGTCCTTTATTGTAGATCAAGGGGTTCAGGGGCCTGGTGAAGACCGAAAATAGGGGATCTTATCCTGTATACCAGGGTGCGAGAGCGGTAGGCTCTCCTTCGCCATTTTCTCATGCGGATAGCCTGCACGATGCTGCAGAATATCGCCAATGCTAAAAGGGATTCAATTACATATGACAGGGAGTACCACGTTATAAACCTATCACACCATGATGGTGTGTTGTTATTTGCCACTGGGCTCTGAGTGCTATGGGGAAGTGAATCAGTGACGGCCGGCGGCTGGGGGGGGGGGGGGGTCAGGGGGTTGGCGTTCGCGCGTAACCGAATACAAATTATAATGATAGCGAAAAACATGTATGATGTCTTCATTGTTCTCTTCTTTCTTCTCTTCACTTCCTTTTCGTCTCTTCTCTATTCCTGGAGCTTCTGGAATTCTGTGGATCAAGTATAGCTTCTGTTACTATCTTGTTTAATATCTTGTATGTTAGCATGTCTGTCTTTTAGTGCCAATTTCCCTTTATAATTGGTCACCATGTGTGACCCCCTAATTTAAAAAAACAAACAAATATTTGGACTAGACATCTAAGAAAATACTGCCGTACTGTGAGCCGTCTCGCAGCCTGTGTGATTTACCATCCCAGTGTTTGAGGATGTAAATAGCATAGGGAAGCAACCTAAGGGTTGCCAAAACCAAACAAAAGAATTTTGAACGTAACAAACCAAAATGGGGTGTGTATGGGCCGCGGCGGGTAAGATTTGGATGGAATCCCCGGTTAGGACGGTGATAAATGCTGTATGTGCTCTACCCGAGCGTAGCTGACCAGAGGGGGGTCCTCAGGCAGGGCAGGGACCAATGCCGTTTTTCCACAGCCTGAGCAACCGGCAAGAATGGGTAAGAATGTGGTCATCGTGGGGGGCTGCTCTCGAATTAGGAGAGCAACTTTGAGTCGGGTTCTGTCGACAGACTAGTTCCTCTGAACTATTGTCTGGGACAAACTTGTACCTTTAACAAGGTTCTGGTGACAAACTAGTTCCTCTGAACTATTGTCTGGGACAAACTTGTTCCATTAACAGCCGGGGGGCATTAAAGGAGTGGTGACGTGGGGCCGTGAAAACTTTCGAGTTTACACACAACGATAACACTAACGAACAAACATTCAACAAACATGGTGCAGGTTCCATCAGAAAGGACACCGTTTCTCCCGAGCGGTTCCTTTTCAAACATCATCTGGACACCTCAGTTATCAGTTGCGAACAGGGTCGCAAAGGGGTTCTCGTTTTGGGAGTCAGACTCAATGTCATCATCTTCTCCCGGATGCCATACTCTTGAATGGATGAGGGTTGCTAAAGCTGCCTGGTGTGACTTAGGGTCCATCTCGTCGTTTTGGACGAGCCTGTACGAATTGTCATGGTGCCAAATAGTCGTGTCTAATTCTGTGGAGATGGAGTCGGGGTCGTCATCGTAGGGCGGTGGTCTTTGGCGAGGTTTGTTAAGGAATGTGATCAGGAAGAGATCACTCGAATCGTGTTCAGATTCGCTGGGTGTGGGTCCTGTTGCATGGGGATAGTAGGGAGGCGTGCTGTGGCTATCGTCTGTGTCACAGTCGTTGTTGCTGCTGCTGCTGTCTGTGGGCGTTCCGGGGCGGAGTCTAGAGTTTGGGGGTGGAGTCGAGGTCGAGTCCATGGATGGGGTGGACGTGTTGGGGGAGGGTAGGGATACGTTGGCTGTGGGTGGGGTGTGGTCTGCTACGTCGGGCATGGCATGGTGTGCGTGGTTAGACTGCGAGCCATATGCCTTGAGCTGGTTAATATGAAACCACGCGGCCTTCCCGTTGGAGTACTTAATCTTATAAACGGAGGGGCTTACTTTGTCCGCAACGGAGTATGGACCCGAATACTTAGGTGACAGGAATGTACTGGGGTTGTAAATGGAGAGCATGACCTGCTGTCCTACATCAAACTCAGTCGCATGCACTGTCTTGTCGAAGTAGGCCTTGCTCTGTTTCTTCCAGGTGCCTAATTTTACTGCGGCTGCTAGCTAAGCCGTTTTTACATTCTCTACTAATTGTTTCACTGTGTTCTCGTCTGTGAGGGCCGTCACTTCGGGGCTGATCAAGTCAAGTCCTAATAAAAATTCTGTGCCTTTCATGGGGCGTCCGGTCATGAGAGTGTGTGGGGTGTATCCTGTGGATGTCGAAACACTGTTACACAAAAACATTAGTGCAAAAGGGAGGACTGAATCCCAAGTGGTGCTGTTTTGTTGGACCATTTTCCTGAGGGTTGCTTTTCGGGTCCAATTCATTCGCTCCACGATACCACTTGACTGGAGGTGGTATGCGATGTGGAATTTTTGGGTAATGCCGAATATCGTGAGGACCTTCTTCATGACACGTCCCGTAAACTGGGAACCTTGGTCGGATTCAATGCAGCGGGGGGGGGGGGGTCCCCATCTCGTAAAGATGTGGTGGTTAAAATCTTAGCTGTAGTCTTTGCCGTGTTTGCTCTAGATGGGAATGCTTCTACCCATTTCGTAAACGTGTCTGTAACAACTAACACATACTTGTCACCAATCCTGCAAGGGGGCAATGGTCCTATAAAATCAATCTGGAGGTTAGTCCAGGGGCCATTAAAGGGGCGGGTGTGGCTAAGCTGAGTTTTCTTTGCATATCTGTCCAGATTGTTTTGGGCACAGATAAGGCAATTTTCTACATAGTGCGTGACGTCTTCCTTTAAATTCGGCCACCAACAGAGCTGCCTGAGGTGGGCTGTAGTGGGGTCAATTCCCTGATGCCCATGACTATCATGGAACAAACAAATAAGCTGATTCCTGTCCTGTTCAGGAACCACATAAAGGGTGTCTTTTAGGACCACACCGTCATATGTGGTCAGTGCATTTTTAAACCTATCGTATGGGGCTGGAAATTTTCCTTTTAAAATCTCCCTGAGATTATCTTGCTTCTGGGCCTGCACTAAATCTTCGATATTAGTCTGTGAGACCTGAACTGCATTCACTGGGGCGCTTTCGGGGGGTTTCAAAAACATCCATGTCGGGAACCTGTTTTAGCCAGTGCGTCGGCTTTTACATTTCTAGGTGGGGAGGAACGGTGGTGACTTCATACTTTAGTAATACCAAATATCCTGTCCTGTGCTTTGTCCAAAATGTGCCGGAGCAATGGGGCTGAAGGGAGGGGTTTTCCGTCCGTGGAAACAAATCCTCTTGCTTTCCACAGGGGTAGGAATTCTGTGAGGCTGTTACAGACATAGAGGCTGTCCAAGTATATGTCTGCTGGGCTGGGGAAGGAATCTGGGTGATCTACAATGTATGCAATGGCTGCTAGTTCTACCGCCTGCGCGCCTAAGTGTCTTGGCAGTTTTAGCAAGATTTCTTCTAGGGCGCGTCCCTGCGCGTCCTCAACATAGATGCCGCATCCTGTAGTGCGCTTATTGTTGAATAGAATGGAAGAACCAACCACATATATTCTCAAGGGTGCGCACGTGTCTGTGTGCTGGGGGATCTGGGGTGAACTACCTATCTTTTTGGGAGGTGTTTTTGCGATAAAGGGGCCTGTGTTGTGGTGCGGTGAGATGATTTCACATTTGTGGGGGGTGCCTGGGTACTGAAGGTTGTTGGCTAGGAAAGTGTGGGTCTTGGTCCTTTTAACAGTGATGTCCCATCCCTGCAAAAGAAGGGTCCATCAGGCTTCTCTGACCTGGCTTACTGTACGTCCTTAAGTCGTCCGTCTAGTAATGGTTGGGTTGGGGTGTGTTCCGTGAGGATTGTGATGGGGTTTAGTCCGGTGATACATGAAAAGTATTGAACTGCCCAGAAAACTGCGAGTAGGTGCCTTTCACAGGCCGAAAATCCCTGCTCCACAGGATCTAAAACTCTGGAGGCGTAAGCCACGGGTCTTAATTGTTCGTGCCGTTCCGGGAGGAGCACGGCCGAAAGGGTATGCTCTGTGCTAGCTATCTCTATAGCATAGGGGGAAAGCGGGTCTGCAATCTGTAGCGGCAATGAGTGCGCGCTTTAAAACATCTACACATCCGTGTGCAGCGGAAACCATTCCCAAGGGGCTCCTTTCTTTAGGAGTTCCGAGAGGGGCGCTGCTTTGGTGGCGAAACCGTCAATATGGTTTCGGCAGTAGCCAACCAGTCCTAAAAACGACCGGAGGGCGGAAACATTCTGGGGAAGGGGCAATTTGACAATCAAGCCAATTCTTTTGTGCTCGATCTCGCGTTTACCATGCGTGATAATCGTTTCCAAATATGCCACTTTGTTTTCCAAAATTTGGGCCTTCTTGGGGTTCACTTTACATCCAATTCGCTGTATGAGTTCCAGGAGTTCGGCCAGAAGCGCGATGTGCCCTGCCTTGGTGTCTGTCTGCAGTAATAGGTCGTCTACATACTGGACCAGACATTCGGGGCGAGAAAAGCTTGAGAAACCATTGGCCAGCTGTCGGTGGAAAATGGAGGGGGAGTTGTGGAATCCTTGGAAGGGGATAAGGGGCTGTTTAGCACAGGGCTAAATCGCTGGCTTTGAAAGCAGGCCAGCAGCATGGTTCGATTCCCGTAACAGCCTCCCCGAACAGGCGCCAGAATGTGGCACCTAGGGCCTTTTCACAGTAACTTCCTTTGAAGCCTACTTGTGACAATAAGCGATTTTCATTTTTCATTTGTGGAAGGCATGTCCATGTGTACTGCTGACCTTTAAAAGTGAAGGCAAATTTGCACTGGCACGCTTTTGCCAATGGAATGGACCAGAATCCGTTACTGATGTCCAAAACCGTAAAATATTGTGAGTTGAGTCCCTGTTTGAGCATGGTCTCAGGACTTGTAGCTACCATGGGGGCTGCTGCGGGGGTAACTTTGTTGAGTTCCCGGTAATCGATGGTCAGTCGCCATGATCCATCGGGCTTTCTCACTGCCCAAATCGGGGCATTATTAGTAGAAGCTACTGATCTAAGTATGCCTTGTTCTAATAGACTATGAATAACTTTTGAGATTTCTCCCTCTGCCTCTTGGGGAAATCCATATTGCTTCTGGGGTCTGGGGTCAGGTCCTGTTATTTGAACTGAACCAGCCATCCTGCCACAGTCATGTTTATGACTTGCAAATACGGTCCTGTTTTTCTGGAGAACTGCCCTAACCTGTTTGTTTGCGCTAATCGTGGTCGTGTCAAACCAAAAATCGCCGACTGCGCTAATCTTATTAGCATACTCACCTACTGTGAGCGTTGCGGGGGCTCTTGCTGACTTTGTCATTTCCAGACACATTGATTTACTGGGTCAAATGACAGGTTGTGTGAGTTCATGAAATCGACGCCCATAATGTGTTCTGCTGTGTGGGGCAGATCAAAACTAGGGGGTGTTTTGTTGTAATGTTGCCAATTTGAACGGGTACAGGGGCTGTGATGTGTCCCTGTTGTGAGTGGCCGGTGAAGCCGCTGAGGGTGATTATGGCTGTAGTGGGCCACGTGTCATTTTGGAACATGGTGGATGAATTAATTGTGATGCGGGACCCTCCTGTGTCCCAGAGAAATTCGATGCGCCGTCCCTGTATTTTTGCTGCGACGACTGGTCGGCCGGACCTATCCCAAAGGGTGTCGCAGACCCAGGTGGGGGAGCTCGAACATCGTCAGTCAGTTCCGTTCATGTCCGTCTGGTCTGAACGGGTGCTTACACTATGTATGGGCTTTGTCCTCTTTCTATTCATAGTGCCTGCCTGCTGGGCTCTCTGTGGCTTTCATGGGGCATTGCACTCTTGTGCAAAGTGACCTAATTGTCCACAGTTGTAACACTCCTGTGGTTTCTGTGGTGGGCTGTTCATGCCTTCGTTCACCCATGCGGGGTTCTGGTGCGCTTTAACTGCTTGAATATCTGCCTCTGCCTGCTGTTCTTCAGGTTTTCTAAACGCGGGTTTGTTGTGGACAGATTGCTCCCAGGAGCGGGACAACCTTTTTAAAACCCACTTTCCGTTGTGCGTTTCTTCCGAGGGGTCATAATTAGTGCAAGCTATTTGTCCTGCCTCTGTGGCATGGGAGATAGGGGTGCGGGTCTATTTGGCCATGTTGTCTGGGGACAAATGGGCGCGGTCTAAGTTTCCGAAAACGGCTGTAAAATGGATCCACAGGCGTCCAGCAAACGCTGTGGGGTGTTTTGTTTTCTTCTGCCTGCACTTATTCAGGCCTTCTACTGGGTCACCTCTGTTATAACCGATCGCGTCTAGAATCGCCGTGTGCATCTCTGCAAGGGTGCCTCCTCCTACATTCTGTGGGTTGGGAAGGGCTGCTACAACAGAAGGGTCTAAGCTTAAAACTGTGAGCTTCACTTGCTCACGCTCCTCCAGGCCGTACATGGTCGCCTGCTGCTTCACTCTAGCAAAGAAGTGGTGGGGGTCTGAGGTGGGGAGCAACGGTGTGATGTTTTTGCACGCGTCCCGTAATTGGGTCACGGTTAAGGGTGTGGTGTAAAGGAATTCCGCGTCTCCGTCCGATGTGACTGTGCGGTGGGTAGTTACTGGATTTATGGGTGCCTGAACTATCTGCTCTGTGGGGGTTGAGGTGCTTTTCTCCTTTGGGGCTTGCCTTGCGCACATGTTCCCTGTACATATCTGTGCACGGTTTTGTTTAGTTCTTGCCAATCAGGGCTGTGTTCTTCATCTAATTGGGATTCAAAGGTGCTTTGAAACCCATTTTGCACTGAAAACAAAGACTACAGTTCCGCAATCTGCTTCCGGCATTTTGCATGATCCACTGAGCTTTGTCTGTGCTCCGTGGTGGCAGCATGGAGTGCTCTTAATGCTGCTTTTAGATCACTGCACTGCCTTTACAATGCCTCCACCTGTTTCTCTGTCTCTCCTCTTACCAGGACTGCACATTGCGTGGCCTGATAGGCCTTATCATATTGAGTATGGAAGGTGCTCAGATGCACTAGACAAGACTGGTGTGCCCACTTGGCATCATCAACCTCTCCATCCTTTGCATCCAACTTCCTTCTCAATTCTACATTCTCTCTTTCGATCTCACTAACATCGACCTTGCTCATTCGATGTCTCTCTTCTATCTCTTTGCCGAGCGTCCGAACGACCTCCTCTGTGCCTCGCAATTGTGCCAGACAGGACACGGTTGCCATCGGCTGGCGAGCTTTCCCTAAGCTCTTCTTATGGATCTCGCTGAGGTTCTCCCACCAACTATGTCCTATTCTCCTGGGACCTGTTCCTCATTTGAACAAAAGTCACTCCAAAGGGGCCATCCCTTCCCCCTGAGGTGCGTTCTAATCTAAACTTCCCAAATGGGACACTGACCTACTCTGCTGCTGGTCGCTGCGACCACAAATTCTTGAGGGTTCACGAGGCGTTCCATTGCCTTCATTGCCATTTTTCCTATCTGAAGGCTCTCTTTTAAAATTTGGAACGAGGGGTACGGTGTTAGCTATTTTCCAGAATACAAACACCCGACAGTTTTTCGCAACAAAATCTATCAGTTTTACTAATGGCCCTTTTAGTTACGCATGCATTAACATGCTTCCTAATTATGAGGATTGATCAGAACTGCTTGAACACTTGTGAATGTTTCTGTTCCCGAATTGGATTCTCAATTCAAATTTTGGGTTCTCTCAGAGTGGTTAGGCCACTTCTAAGTCGAGTCCCGTCAGATGTCGCCAGTAAATGGTGCCAATCGGCACCGCAGTCGCCGATAAGGAATACTGTCCCGGCGGAGTCGCCCGTAAATGTTGCTCGTTGTGTCTTTACTTAATTTGCTCTGTTTTATAACCTTTGCTCTAGAGTCGCCAGGTATCTTTATGATACCACCACGAGGTTCAAGTTGAAGTGCTGATCAATAACTCAATCCACCAGTTAGTAAGTTTCAAATCAAAACACATTTATTATACGCAGTCAATCACTACTCATGTATAAAACTCTGCTTACTAGACTATCTCTAACACTAAGAGGCCTATACTTAGCTTTGGAACTGGCCCACCAGGTCAGGGGAACAAATGGCCTTCCGTTCAATTCTGAGTCTGCAGGCTTCAAAGCTGGTATAGACTTATAGCTAGGAGTGCCTGTCTCGTAGCGTGCGTTGACTGGAGACTTCCTTGGTTGGTGCAGCTGCTAGGCAGGTTACGGTCAAGGGTTGTTTCGAGCTGCTGAGGGGCCCTGCCAAGAAGAATGAATTGAACTTGGGGACTCTATTTTATAGGCCCCAGGGGCTTCGCGCCCTTTTGGGCGGACCCCTTACCTGGTTCCAAGTGATTGGACTAAGTTCTGATCACTTGGATCGATTTCTCCAATACTGGAGCTGTTCCCTGATCGCTGGGCGGTTCCTAAGAGTCCGTTGGCATTCCTTTGTCTTGGCTCCTGCTGGCGCCGAGGAGTCTGGCTTGGCCTTGTTTACCTTAACTGTTTCTAATTGTTCCCGTGGATCGCTCATCAATATGTAGATGGTTGTTAGTTTCAGTGCTGTCTGGGTTCCTGCAAGTTCTGATATACAGGAAACTTTGCACCTGCTTGTTTTTCCTGCATTTGACTGAATTTCCCTACATTCTTAGCGGATCTCCATTTTAAAGTTGGGAAGTGGCCAACGCAGGTGGCTACAGAAGAAACACCCGGCGCATGCGCAGGGATCACGCCAGCGGTTCTGCGCATGCGCCAGAACATGCTGGTGCTCCCGCGCATTCGCCAACACACGCCGGCCGGCGGAGGCTTCCACAACTTCCGAGCGGCCAGACGCCGGATTGGTTCACGCCATCTTTGGCGCCGGTACGGCCCACCCGTTGGTTGGGGAGAATCCAGGCCCATGTGTTTGTCCCAATGATCGATTTCCGTAAAATTGCAATTAAATGTGAAGGGACTAGACTTTTTCTCCTTCCTGGTTTGCTTTCTGTTAGAATGCTACAATTTGATTTGCTGCTTATCCTGCTTGATGACATCACAGTTGTTGAATGCTTTCAGGCTCTTTGACTTGGCACCAGATTCAAAACTGATGTTACAACAGGGAAAATCCTTGGCACAGAGATTGCTTGACTTTTGTGGATGACTTTCTTTCTGACCAACAGCATTGGGTTTCATAATTCATCCACATACCTTCTGAAGCTATTGTGTTTCTCAGCTTTTAAGTGCTGGTGGGTGTCTTCCTGGATTATTGCTCCAACGAGGAGCCATAATATTGTGGAAGCTACCACTTGTTTTATCCGTAGTAAAACTTCAATTAGCCACATTTATACATTAGTCAGCACAGACAGCACACACAGCCACCTGCATTAATGTAGAAATTAAAATTACACCACTGGGATGTTTAATTCCCATGAGCCTTTTGTTTAAATCAAAGTGGCTCAAAACAAAGGAGCACCAGTTGACATCTTGATGCGTAGCCAGAGGTTGTTTGTTCAATTTGCCATGAGCTACAAATGCAAAACCAGTAAATTGCTGTTAAACAGTGAAGGCATAAAGCATCTTTTTGAGACAAATCACTCTGCTTCTGCTCCAAACAACCTGAGAGTTCCTCAATTGAAAACTGAGAAAACTAACTCTAACGGTTGGATTCGATGATTACAGCAATGTCGGACACACTAGGTATATTCATCAGCCCGGAAATGTCTCAGAAATGCTGGTGCTCTGCTGGTGTTCATTCACCACAAGTGCATTGGCACCTCCATTTAACTCACTGGCAGGGGGCGCGATTCTCCACTTCCACGCCGGTTGGGAGAATCGCCTGGGCCGCCAAAATTTCCGGGGACGCCGGGCCGACTCCCTCCCGCGATTCTCCCAAGCGGCGGGAACGGCCCGGTCGAGTTTCGCGGGCCGCAGGCCGGAGAATTGCCGGAGACACCCAAAATGGCGATTCTCCGGCACCCCCGCTATTCTGAGGCCCGGATGGGCCGAGTGGCCAGGCCAAAACGGCGGGTTCCCCCCGGCGCCGTCCACACCTGGTCACTGCAGTCATGGGCGGTGCGTGAACGCTGGGGGGGGCGGCCTGTGGGGGGGACGAGGGGGGATCCTGCACCGGGCTTCACCTGGAATGTGGGGTGGCCCATGATCGGTGCCCACCGATCGTCAGGCCATCCTCTCTGAAGGAGGACCTCCTTCCTTCCGCGGCCCCGCAAGATCTGTCCCCCATCTTCTTGCGGGGCGGATTTAGAGAGGACGGCAACCACGCATGCGCGGGTTGGCGCCGGCCAACCCGCGCATGCGCGGATGACGCCCGTTATGCGGCGCCGGCTGCGTCATCTATGCGGCGCCGCTTTTACGCGGGCGACAAGGCCTGGCGCGTGTAGATGACGCGGCCCCGATACTGGCCCATTGTCAGGGCCTGAATCGGTCGGGACCGGGGCCGTTCCGCGCCGTCGTGAACCTCAACGGCGTTCACGACGGCGCGGCCACTTCGGCGTGGGGGTGGAGAATCCCGCCCAGGGTTTTTGCCACCTTTCCGACAAAGTTAGCTGGAGCATGTCTAAGAGAAACTGCATCCTCACCAAAGGTAGAAAATGTTCCAGCGATGAGACTTGTAAAACAGCATCTAATTTTCCTTGGGGCTTCTTTGCATAAAGGTAAAGAACAGAAAATAAATTGCTCCTTCTGGATATGCAATAATTACAGGTTTTGATGACAGGTGGCCTGATGCAACTGAAGGAAGGATTCCAATTAACTATCAAACCCATCTGTCCTACATCAACATTTCATCCATTGGATATTTTGCCTGGGGTAAATACGATCAGCTGCAATCGCATGCAGAAAAGAGCAAATGTCTCTCTTTTACAATCGATTTATGCAGTGCTTGTCATGACATAGCTTGATTTTGTAGGTATGAGGAAATCCACTAGGGTACCAGTATATTAGAAATTAGCCAATATTTAAAAACAGTGGTTTTGTAAGGGACAACAAAAGGAGTCCAGACGAGTTGTCGAGAAAAACAAACTTATTTTTATTTCACACGTTAACTATATACACAGCTCCAGTAGTTCCCCACTGGAACGTCTCTAGTCAGTGCCTGGCTATTTATACAAAAGCAAATTGTCTTAGTTAAGGGGCTACACCCTTTGATTGGGGGAGCTCGTATTCTGCAAACTCCAAGGAGTAGTGGGTCATCCCTAATCCGTGGGACACCTGCGGGTCATCACAAGTGGTAAAACATAAACAAGGGGCTGAATTCTCTGCCGTCGGGTTTCCTGACCCCCACAATGGGAAGCCCCATTGACCAGCTGGCGAAACAGAGAATCCCGACGCCGTGCCGCATTAGAAATCTAGCACGGCGGGACAGAGACTCCCGCCCCAGCACTTCAGCGAGGAGGTGGTGGTGCAGTGGTATTGTCACTGGACCAGTAAATCAGATCCCCAGAGTAATGCTCTGGGGACCCAAGTTTAAATCTCTCCGCTGTCGATGGTAAAATTTAAATTAAACAAAACAAATCTGGAATTAAAAGTCTAATGATGACCACAAAACCATTTTCGATTGTCATCTGCTGTCCTTTAGGGAAGGAACTCTGCCATCCCTACCTGGTCTGTCCTACATGTGACTCCAGACCCGAACAATGTGGTTCACTCTTAACTGCCCCTCAAGGGCAATTAGCAATAAATGCTGCACAGACTGCGACAAACACATCCCATGAACGAATTTTTTAAAATCTTCCTTTTGGAAAATACAATGCAATTGATTTTTAAAAATTAATTTACATGATGTGGGCGTTGCTGGTTAGGCCAGCATTTATTGTCCATCCCTAGTTGCCCTTCAGAAAGTGGCGGTGAGTTGTCTTCTTGAACCGCTGCAGTCCCTGAGGTGTAGGTACACCTGCTGTGCTGTTAGGGAGGGAATTCCGGGTTTTTGCTCCAGTGACAGTGAAGCAACGCTGATATATTTCCAAGTCAGGATGCTGAGTGACTTTGAGGGGAACCTCCAGGTGGTGGGGTTCCCAGGTACCTGCTGCTCTTGTCCTTTTAGATGGTAGTCGCCATGATTTTGGAAGGTTCTGTCCAAGGAACCTTGGTGAGTTCTACAGTGCATCTTGAAGATGATACACACGGCTGTCACTATTCATCGATGGTGGAGGGTTTGAATGTTTGTGGAAGGGGGCGCAATCAAGCGGGCTGCTTTGTCCTGTTTGGTGTCGAGCTTCTTGAGTACTGTTGGAGCTGCACTTACACCAGGCAAGTGGTAAGTATTCCATTACACCCCTGACCTGTGCCTTGTAGATGGTAGAGAGGCTTTGGGGGTCAGGAGGTGAGTTACTTGCCATAGAATTCCTAGCCTTTGACCTGCCCTGACAGCCACAGTATTAATATGGCTAGTCCAGTTCAGTTTCTGATCAATGGTAACCCCCAGGATGTTGATTGTGGGGGATTCAGCGATGGTAATGCCATTGAATGTCATGGGGCATTTTTTTTTATTCTCTCTTGTGAGAAATGGCCATTGCTGATGGTGAATAAAACTGAATATTACCTGTACAATAATATAATAAGTAGCAGAAATGTGCATCTAAAAGGGAGAATTCCCATCATTCCAAGTTCCTCAACTACATTGCGAAGGTGACACCTCAAGTACGTGGTGAAAATCGCAATAACAAATGGCGGATTTAGATTTCCAAAACGTATTTGACAAAGTTTGATGTGAAAAACCATTACCACCCGAAATATAATTGTGAGATGACGACTGAAAAAAATTATTATGACAAGTGAAAAGTACTGTGCAAAAGAAGGGTAAAAAGGCCTTATTGCATCGCTGTTGATTCAGTTGCTGAAGATGAATCAGTAAGTGAACTATGTCTTTGCACTAATAGAATCAATATTAAACACATCCATTCCACCAATCATGTCCAGATCTTAAAATAGTCAAATGAATGTTGAGCTATATAGCCAAAGCAATAGAATATAAGTCAGAGGAGGACATGATCAAACTATGTCATTCTCCGCAATCGGCGCGATGTCCGCCGACCGGCGCCACAAACGGGGCGAATCAGTCCGGCATCGCGCTGCACCAAAGGTGCAGAATCCTCTGCATCGTGAGCGGCCGAGCCCTAACCTTGAGGGGATAGGCCCGCGCCGGACTGATTTCTGCCCCGCCAGCTGGCGGGAAAGGCCTTTGGTGCCCCGCCAGCTCGCTCAGAAATTACTTTGCCGGGCGGCGCATGTGCGGGAGCGTCAGAGGCCACTCATGGCATCCCCGCGCATGCGCAGTGGAGGGGGTCTCTTCCGCCTCTACCATGGTGGAGATCGTGGCGAAGGTGGCAGGAAAAGAGTTCCCCCACGGCACAGGCCCGCCTGCGGATCGGTGGGCCCCGATCGCGGGCCAGGCCACCTTGGCCCCGGGCCCAGGACCCCGGAGCCCGCCCGCGCCGCCTTGTCCCGCCGGCAAGAGAGGTTGTTTAATCCACGCCGGCGGGACAGGCATTCCAGCCGCGGGACTTCGGCCCATCCGGGACGGAGAACCGCGGGGGGGGGGGGGGGGCCCGCCAACCGGCACAGCGCGATTCCCGCCCCCGATGAATATCCGGTGCCGGAGAATTTGGCAACCGGCGGGGGTGGGATTCACGCCAGCCCCCGGCGATTCTCCGACCCGGCAGGGGGTCAGAGAATCCCGCCCCAGTTCTGGCAATAATAATCTTTATTACATTAACACTGCAATGAAATTTCTGTGAAAAGCCCCCAGCCGCATGAGACACATTCGGAAATATTCAAACTTGAGAGATAGCAGGGAGAACAACCACACATTATTGAGTTACTTTCTTCTGATGAAGTCCCTCAGGGTCAAGAATGTCTTGCTTCTCCTCTGGTTCCTTGGGTTCTGAGATGACTGATAAGCCCAGTTTGTGATCTGCAGACTATGTCACATGTTAGGCAGCTGGTGCTTGAAGGTTCGGGCTGATAAGTTGTTTGAAAGATCGCATATTCCCTCAACACCTCAGTTTTAGAGATGTGGTCACACCTAAGGTGCAGGCAGATAGATGGGTGACCGCTAGAAAGGGCAGGCAGTCAGTGCAGGAATTCCCTGGGGCTGTCCCCCTCTCTAACAAGTATACCACTTTGGATACTATTTGGGGATTGCCTATCAGGGGAAGACAACAACAGCAGCCAGAGCGGTGGTACTGTGGCTGGCTCTGTTGTTCAGCAGGGAGGGACAAATCACGGAAGAGCGGTAGTTATAGGGGTCTATAGCCAGGGTAAGATAGGCCTTTCTGTGACTGTGAAAGAGACGCCAGGCTCAAGGATGTCTCTGAACAGGCACAGGGCAGTCTTAAAGGGGAGGGTGGACAGCCAGAGGTTGTGGTACAGATTGGTACAAATGGCATAGGCAGGAATGTGATGAGGTCCTGCAGAGGGAGTTCAAGTTGTCAGGTAGTAAGTTAAAAACAGGACCTCTAGGGTTGTAATTTTTGGATTATTCTCTGTGTCATGTGCCAGTGAGGCTAGGAATAGGAAGATAATGCAGCTCAACATGTGGCCAAAGAGCTGGCGCAGAAGGAAATGAGAGGAAGAGCAGGCAGGGAGGGGTTGCTGACCACAGCGGGACTAGTGGTCTGAAGTGCATTGTTTCAACAAGAGAAGTATAACAGGTAAGGCAGTTGAACGTAGAGATTGGATTAGTACTTGGAAGTATGATGTTGTTGCTATTCCAGAGACTTGGTTGAAGGAGGGACAGGATTAGCAACTAAATGTTCCAGAGTTTAGATGCTTCAGGTGGGATAGAGGGGGCTGTAAAAAGGGTGGGAGAGTTGCATTACTGATGAAGGAGAATATCACAGCTATACTGAGGGCGGACACCTCAGAGGGCTCATGCAGCGAGGCAGTATGTGTCAGCTTAGGAATAGGAAGGGTACAATCACAATGTTGGGGGTTTACTACAGGCCTCCCAACAGCCAGTAGGAGATAGAGGAGCAGATATGTAGACAGATTTTGGAAAGATGTTGTCATGTGGGAGTACCTTTAAGAAATGGGTATTTATAAATGGGTGTGTATAAATATCTGCAGTGAGAGTACCTTTAAGAAATGGGTGTTTATTACTGCAGTGATATCGGAGAGTGGGTGGAGCTGGGTTGTCTGTCAGCTTTTTACTTTCGTTTTAGACTGTTTGCTGCAGGGTGTGTTTTGGTTTCGTTTTCAGAGCTGGATAGCTGCAGTCACAGCCAGAAGGAGTATGCATCTCTCTCTCTGTAATCTAAAAACTGTAAATCGATCCTTTGGTGATTTAAAACTGATAACTGCTCTCGTAGTGACTTTAATCTGATGTGCTACTGTTAAAAGTTCTTTTTTTAAGACTTATGGATGTTAAAAGGACAGCTTAAGGATTACTTAGTGTTGTATTCTTTGCGGGTTGTATTTGAATTCATGGTTGTTAAGATGTTCGCTGTATGTTTTAAAAAGGTTAACTTGAGTTCATAGAATAAACAGTGTTTTGCTTGAAAAAATACTTTTCCATTTCTGCTGCACCACACCTGCAGAGTGGGCCGTGTGCTCCCCATACCACAATCTATTAAAAGTTGTGGGTCAGGAGAACTCCATGATACACTTTGGGGTTCTCTAAACCCTGGCCCGTGACAATGTAAAAAGAACAGCATTTTGATGGTGGGTGATTTTAACTTCCCCAAGATTGACTGGGACTCACTTAGTGCTAGAGGTTTGGATGGGGTAGAATTTGTAAAGAGCATCCAGGAGGGTTTCTTGAGACAATATGTAAATAATGCAACTAGGGAAAGGGCCGGATTGTATCTGGTACTGGGAAATGAGCTCGGCCAGGTGATCGAAGTTTCAGCAGGGGAGCATTGCAGGAATAGTGATTATAATTCTATAATTTTAAGGTATTTGTGGATAAGGATAAGAGTAGTTTTTGTGTGACGGTTCTAAATTGGGGGAAGGCTAATTACAACAATGTTAGGCAGGAACTGAAAAATTTAAATTGGGTCCAGCTGTTTGAGGGCAAATCAACATCTGACATGTGGAGTCTTTCAAACATCAGTTGATTCGAATTAAGGACTGACATGTTCCTGTGAAGATGAAGCACAAATATGGCTAGTTTTTGAACCTTGGATGACGAGGGATCTTGTGAGCCTAGTCAAAATGAGAAAGGAAGCATTTGTAAAGTCTAGAAGGCTGAGAACAGATTAGGAAGGAACTGCAGCAAGGAGTCAGGAGGGCTAAAAGGGGTCATGAAAAATCCTTGGCAAACAGGATTAAGGAGAATCCCAAGGCATTTTCGATGTATATAAAGAGCAAGAGGGTAGCCAGGGAAAAGGTTGGTTCACTCAAGGACAGAGGAAGGAATCTATGCGTGGAGCCAGAGGAAATGGACAAGGTGTTAATTAAGTACTTTGCATCTGTATTCACCAAAGAGAAGGATGGGTGGATGATGAGTCTAGGGAAGGGTGTATAGATATTCTGGGTCTTGAAGATATCAAAAGGTAGGAGTCATTGGGCGATTTAAAAAGCATTCAGATGGATCGGTCCCCAGGGCCTAATGGGATCTACTCCAGATCATTGAGTGAGGCAATGGAGGACATTGCTTGGGCCATGACAAAAATCTGTGTATCCTCATTGGTTACAGGTGAAGTCTCAGAGGACTGGAGAATAGCCAATGTTGTTCTTTTGTTTAAGAAGGGAAGAAGGGATAATTCAGGAAATCATAGTCTGGTGAACCTTTGGTCAGTGGTAGGGAAATTATTGGAAAAGATTCTTAGGGATAGGATTTGCTCACATTTGGAAACAAATGGACTTATTAGCGATAATCAGCATGGTTTTGTGAAGGGGAGGTCATGTCTCACTAACTTGATCAAATTATTTGAGCAAGTGACAAAGATTATTGATGAAGGAAAGGCAGTGGATGTTGTCTCCATGGACTTTGGTAAAGCATTTGACAAGGTCCCTCATGATAGACAGGTACAGTAGGTGAAGTCACATGGCATCAGAGGAGATCTGGCAAGATGGATAAGGAACTGGCTTGGCCATAGAAGATAGGGAGTAGCGGTGGAAGGGTGCTTTTCTGAATGGAAGGCTGTGACTAGTGGTTTTCCGCAGGAATCAGTGCTGAGACTTTTGTTATTCATAGTATATATAGATGATTTGGAGGAAAATGTAGCTAATCTGATTAGTACGTTTGCGGATGGCACAAAGATTGGTGGAGTTGCGGATAGTGAAGAGGATTGTCAGAAGATATAGCAGGATATAGATCAGTAGGAGACTGGGCAGAGAAATGGCAGGTGGAGTTTAACCTGAATAAATGTGAGGTAATGCATTTTGGAAGGTCGAATACAATGGGAATTATGCAGAAAATGGCAGAACACAAAGGAGTATTGACAGGGAGAGAGATCTGGGCGTACAGGTCCACAGATCATTGAAAGTGACAGCGCAGGTGGTTAAGGCAGTCAAGAAGGCATATGGCCTGATTGTCTTCGTTGGTCGGGGCATTGAGTATAAAAATTGATCGGGCAGCATGGTGGCGCAGTTGCTTAGCCCTGTTGCCTCAAGGTGCCGAGGTCCCAGGTTCGATCCCGTCTCTGGGTCACTGTCCGTGTGGAGTTTGCACATTCTCCCCGTGTTTGCGTGGGTTTCACCCCCACAATCCAAAAACGTGCAGGGTAGGTGGATTGGCAATGCTAAATTGCCCCTTAATTGGAAAAAATGAATTGGGTACTCTAAATTTATATATGAAAAAAAAAAATTGGCAAGTCTGTACAGAACCTTGATTCGGCCACATTTGGAATATTACGTACAATTCTGGTTGCCACACAACCGTAAAGACATGGATGCTTTGGCGAAGGTACAGAAGAGGTTTACCAGGATATTACCTGGTGAGGAGGGTGTTGGATATGAGGAGGATTTGGATAAATTCGGATTGTTTTCACTGGAACAACAGAGGTTGAGGGGCAACCTAATAGAGGCTTACAAAACTATGAGTGGCATGTTCAGAGTGGATAGTCAGATGCTTTTCTCCAGGGAGGAAAGGGCAATTACAAGGGGCATAAGTTTAAGGTGCAAAGGGGAACGTTTAGAGGAAATGTGCGAGGGAAGACTTTTACACAGGGTGTTGAGTGCCTGGAACGCACTGTCGGGGGAGGTGGTGGAAACAAATATGATAGTGGTGTTTAAGAGCTATCTTGCCGAATACATGAATAGGATGGGAATGGAGGGATATGGACCCCGGAAGTGCAGAAGGTTTTAATTCGGACAGGCATCATACCTGTGCAGGTTGGAGGGGTGAAAGGCCTGTTCCTGTGGTGCAGTGTTCTTTATTCCTGTTCTTGTTCTTTGTTTTGTGCAAATGTTTTGCTGCTTCCACACCGTTCATGGAGTGTACGCATTCAAAGAACAAAGAACAAAGAACAAAGAAATGTACAGCACAGGAACAGGCCCTTCGGCCCTCCAAGCCCGTGCCGACCATACTGCCCGACTAAACTACAATCTTCTACACTTCCTGGGTCCGTATCCTTCTATTCCCATCCTATTCATATATTTGTCAAGATGCCCCTTAAATGTCCCTATCGTCCCTGCCTCCACTACCTCCTCCGGTAGTGAGTTCCAGGCACCCACTACCCTCTGCGTAAAAAACTTGCCTCGTACATCTACTCTAAACTTTGCCCCTCTCACCTTAAACCTATGCCCCCTAGTAATTGACCCCTCTACCCTGGGGAAAAGCCTCTGACTATCCACTCTGTCTATGCCCCTCATAATTTTGTATACCTCTATCAGGTCGCCCCTCAACCTCCTTCGTTCCAGTGAGAACAAACCGAGTTTATTCAATCGCTCCTCATAGCTTATGCCCTCCATACCAGGCAACATTCTGGTAAATCTCTTCTGCACCCTCTCTAAAGCCTCCACATCCTTCTGGTAGTGTGGCGACCAGAATTGAACACTATACTCCAAGTGTGGCCTAACTAAGGTTCTATACAGCTGCAACATGACTTGCCAATTCTTATACTCAATGCCCCGGCCAATGAAGGCAAGCATGCCGTATGCCTTCTTGACTACCTTCTCCACCTGTGTAGCCCCTTTCAGTGATCTGTGGACCTGTACTCCTAGATCTCTTTGACTTTCAATACTCTTGAGGGTTCTACCATTCACTGTATATTCCCTACCTGCATTAGCCCTTCCAAAGTGCATTACCTCACATTTGTCCAGGTTAAACTCCATCTGCCATCTCTCCGCCCAAGTCTCCAGACAATCTAAATCCTGCTGTATCCTCAGACAGTCCTCATCGCTATCCGCAATTCCACCAACCTTTGTGTCGTCTGCAAACTTACTAATCAGACCAGTTACATTTTCCTCCAAATCATTTATATATACTACAAAGAGCAAAGGTCCCAGCACTGATCCCTGTGGAACACCACTGGTCACAGCCCTCCAATTAGAAAAGCATCCCTCCATTGCTACCCTCTGCCTTCTATGGCCTAGCCAGTTCTGTATCCACCTTGCCAGTTCACCCCTGATCCCGTGTGACTTCACCTTTTGTACTAGTCTACCATGAGGGACCTTGTCAAAGGCCTTACTGAAGTCCATATAGACAACATCTACTGCCCTACCTGCATCAATCATCTTAGTGACCTCCTCGAAAAACTCTATCAAGTTAGTGAGACACGACCTCCCCTTCACAAAACCGTGCTGCCTCTCACTAATACGTCCATTTGCTTCCAAATGGGAGTAGATCCTGTCTCGAAGAATTCTCTCCAGTAATTTCCCTACCACTGAAGTAAGGCTCACCGGCCTGTAGTTCCCGGGATTATCCCTGCCACCCTTCTTAAACAGAGGAACAACATTGGCTATTCTCCAGTCCTCCGGGACATCCCCTGAAGACAGCGAGGATCCAAAGATTTCTGTCAAGGCCTCAGCAATTTCCTCTCCAGCCTCCTTCAGTATTCTGGGGTAGATCCCATCCGGCCCTGGGGACTTATCTACCTTAATATTTTTTAAGACACCCAACACCTCGTCTTTTTGGATCACAATGTGACCCAGGCTATCTACACCCCCTTCTCCAGACTCAACATCTACCAATTCCTTCTCTTTGGTGAATACTGATGCAAAGTATTCATTTAGTACCTCGCCCATTTCCTCTGGCTCCACACATAGATTCCCTTGCCTATCCTTCAGTGGGCCAACCCTTTCCCTGGCTACCCTCTTGCTTTTTATGTAAGTGTAAAAAGCCTTGGGATTTTCCTTAACCCTATTTGCCAATGACTTTTCATGACCCCTTCTAGCCCTCCTGACTCCCTGCTTAAGTTCCTTCCTACTTTCCTTATATGCCACACAGGCTTCGTCTGTTCCCAGCCTTTTAGCCCTGACAAATGCCTCCTTTTTCTTTTTGACGAGGCCTACAATATCATTCGTCATCCAAGGTTCCCGAAAATTGCCGTATTTGTCTTTCTTCCTCACAGGAACATGCCTGTCCTGTATTCCTATCAACTGACACTTGAAAGCCTCCCACATGTCAGATGTTGATTTGCCCTCAAACATCCGCCCCCAATCTATGCTCTTCAGTTCCCGCCTAATATTGTTATAATTAGCCTTCCCCCAATTTAGCACATTCATCCTCGGACCACTCTTATCCTTGTCCACCAGTACTTTAAAACTTACTGAATTGTGGTCACTGTTACCGAAATGCTCCCCTACTGAAACATCTACCACCTGGCCGGGCTCATTCCCCAATACCAGGTCCAGTACCGCCTCTTCCCTAGTTGGACTGTTTACATATTGTTTTAAGAAGCCCTCCTGGATGCTCCTTACAAACTCTGCCCCGTCTAAGCCCCTGGCACTAAGTGAGTCCCAGTCAATATTGGGGAAGTTGAAGTCTCCCATCACCACAACCCTGTTGTTTTTACTCTTTTCCAAAATCTGTCTACCTATCTGCTCCTCTATCTCCCGCTGGCTGTTGGGAGGCCTGTAGTATACCCCCAACATTGTGACTGCACCCTTCTTATTCCTGATCTCTACCCATATAGCCTCACTGCCCTCTGAGGTGTCCTCTCGCTGTATAGCTGTGATACTCTCCTGAACAAGTAGCGCAACTCCGCCTCCCCTTTTACATCCCCCTCTATCCCGCCTGAAACATCTAAAACCTGGAACGTTTAGCTGCCAATCCTGCCCTTCCCTCAACCAGGTCTCTGTAATGGCAACAACATCATAGTTCCAAGTAGTAATCCAAGCTCTAAGTTCATCTGCCTTACCCGTAATGCTCCTTGCATTAAAACATATGCACTTCAGGCCACCAGACCCGCTGTGTTCAGCAACTTCTCCCCGTCTGCTCTGCCTCAGAGCCACACTGTCCATATTCCCTAGTTCTCCCTCAACGCTCTCACCTTCTGACCTATTGCTCCCGTGCCCACCCCCCTGCCATACTAGTTTAAACCCTCCCGTGTGACACTAGCAAATCTCGCGGCCAGGATATTTATGCCTCTCCGGTTTAGATGCAACCCGTCCATCTTATACAGGTCACACCTGCCCCGGAAGAGCTCCCAGTGGTCCAGATAACCGAAACCCTCCCTCCTACACCAGCTGTTTAGCCACGTGTTTGTCTGCTCTATCTTCCTATTTCTAGCCTCACTGGCACGTGGCACAGGGAGTAATCCCGAGATTACAACCCTCGAGGTCCTGTCTTTTAACTTTCTGCCTAGCTCCCTGAACTCCTGCTGCAGGACCTCATGCCTCTTCCTGCCTATGTCGTTAGTACCAATATGTACAACGACCTCTACCTGTTTGCCCTCCCCCTTCAGGATTCCCTCTACCCGTTCGGAGACATCCTGGACCCTGGCACCAGGGAGGCAACATACCATCCTGGAGTCTCTTTCACGTCCACAGAAGCGCCTATCTGTTCCCCTGACTATAGAGTCCCCTATAACTATTACTCTTCTGCGCTTTGACCCTCCCTTCTGAACATCAGAGCCAGCCGTGGTGCCACTGCTCTGGCTGCTGCTGTTTTCCCCTGATAGGCTATCCCCCCCGACAGTATCCAAAGGGGTATATCTGTTCGAGAGGGGGACAACCACAGGGGATTCCTGCACTGACTGCCTGCCCTTTCTGGTGGTCACCCATTTCTCTGCCTGCACCTTGGGTGTGACCACACTTACATAACTGCGATCTATGACGCTTTCCGCCACCTGCATGCTCCTAAGTGCATCCAATTGCTGCTCCAACCGAACCATGCGGTCTGTGAGGAGCTGCAGTTGGGTGCACTTTCTGCAGATGAAGCCATCCAGGACGCTGGAAGCCTCCCGGACCTGCCACATCTCACAGTCAGAGCACAGCACCCCTCTAACTGACATTGCGTCAATTAATTAAAATTAAAATTTGTCTTTTTTTTTTTTTAATAAATACTTTTTTTTTAAATTACAAAGTTACTGTCAACTATCTGTTTCCTAGCACTAGATTTCTAATAGAAATGCGATAGCTAACTATAATATCCTCCGATCTCTGGCTTAGATATCCTCTAAATTATAATTAAGTTATTATGTTTAATTAGTTCCCAAATAGTCAAAAAAATTTAGGTTAGAATCCCAACCAGCCACTCAGGTCACAGCTTTTCTGTCCCCCCCGACACACACAATTTGAAAAAAGGTATAAAAGTAAAAATCACTTGCTTACCTTCTGAGATGTTCTCAGGTTCTCTCGCTGACAGAGACTGCTCCTCCACCTCCAACCCTTGGCCTGCACAATGCTAATAATATATAATATAATATGGCACTTACCTTACACCAATGGGTCTTATTATTAGGTTAGAGGAGGAGGGTGGGTGGGAGACACTACACGTGTAGTGTCTCGGGTTTCCTCTCCACCAGAATTTATTGGGGGGGGGGACTTGCCAGAGGTCGAACTTCCGGATCCCGCCGAAATCCAATGGGCTGCTCCTGTAAAGGTAAGAGCTTTTAAACTAACTACTCACCTCCCAGAAGGCCCCTGCGCACCGCTGCCGCCGAAATCCAAAGGGCTGCTCCTGTAAAGGTAAGGTTTTTAAACTCACTACTCACCTCCAAGAAGGCCCCTGCGCACCGCTGCCGCCGAAATCCAATGGGCTGCTCCTGTAAAGGTAAGAGCTTTTAAACTAACTACTCACCTCCCAGAAGGCCCCTGCGCACCGCTGCCGCCGAAATCCAAAGGGCTGCTCCTGTAAAGGTAAGGTTTTTAAACTCACTACTCACCTCCAAGAAGGCCCCTGCGCACCGCTGCCGCCGAAATCCAATGGGCTGCTCCTGTAAAGGTAAGAGCTTTTAAACTAACTACTCACCTCCCAGAAGGCCCCTGCGCACCGCTGCCGCCGAAATCCAAAGGGCTGCTCCTGTAAAGGTAAGGTTTTTAAACTCACTACTCACCTCCAAGAAGGCCCCTGCGCACCGCTGCCGCCGAAATCCTTAACTTTTCCTTCCGATGTGCAGTGCCATAAACTTAATTGCATTTTTTTGACCTGTCATTACGCTGCCCACAGATATATTTTGCCCCACTCATCCTGCAATCTAGAAATTGCTTCCACCGATTCCACTGAAGTAAAGTGATGGATTAGTTGAGATTGTCATGGAATGTGGCAACTCAAGTTGCTGATCGTATCAATAAACATGACTGGACACTAGCTTAACTGGAGCAGATAGTTATGCAGATAGATGCCATGCTCAACGGAAAGCAGAGAATAATATCTGGGTGATGCTTGTTAGCAGTGACATCTACTCAACACACAGGAAGCTTGTCATGGATTTACTCATCTTGTTCAGCATGTAGCTGTGTGAATCATCCTTTTAAAGTGCAAATCTAATTAAAGCCAGATACTTCCCCAATTTAATGGATTAAAACTTTTACAATTACCTTTTGTGCAGTAGTGGCTGAATTTAATTAAAAACTTAAAATACAATTCTCAGTGCAAAGGGAACTGTTTTTTTTTTTGCTTCCAAAAGCAACACTGTAAAATACCTGCAGTCAAAGTGTATTTTCAGTATTCTCATTCTATTCCCCATGGCCCCAAGATTTCCAACAAAACTAAATGTCCTTTTGAGGTTTAGTATAAACCGCTGTCTAAGATCTGCATATTTGTAGGCCTCAACTAAAATATTTATTGGACATCCCTGGCTTTAGTAGCATAATCACCCTTGCTAAAAGATAATTAGATGTCACTGTCTATAGACTGCAATCTGCATCAATAGCATCTTAGCCCCTCAGCTGAATGCGTTCAGTTATTGTTGTCAATTACTTCATAGAGTGGTGGTTAAAACTAAGCTGTTTGTGTGTAAACTGGAGTGTTCAAATGCATATTTTAGAAGTCAGATATTACTGTGAAACATGTGGATTGTGTGTGCCCTCATGTCGAAGAGAATGGAGCGCCACATCAAAATATTAATGCAAATTTCCAAATTGCGCACATAAAGATTCTGTACAAAATAAAACCAACAAATTAAGGGGCTTTTAGAATTACAGGACAAATAAACAAAGTAAGTCAATATATGAGAAGCTGAAGTTGGCTGTGCTACTTTCAGAGACAGCATTAAAATTTTAAATGGTTGGAAATTTTGAATGAATTTAAATGCTACATTGTAATTGAAAACAAAGTAGAATGTGATTGTAGACTGAGGGAGAAAAATAAATATCTAGCACTGGAGAATCTGAATAGATAGGTTTATGGTTAAATGCATATTTGAATAAAGACTGCAGCTATTTTTCATGGACATGGAATAATTACTCAGCAATTATGATATGAGAAAAGAGAGAGGCTACGAAACCACAATCTCCATTTTATTACTGTTGACTTCATGTTCTCGCCTTCTGCCCTTTATCATTTCATAATGGGCCAGATTTTTTTCTCAAACTAGCAGTGAGGTTAATAGCATTCATTTATCTGCAAAGTGCAGTTTTTTTTTGTTTGAACTCTTGTACAAAACCTCTTTGTCCGCGTTGTGCAGCATCATTGTTAGCTTTCTGAAAATTGCATGTCGGCCTCCGCATGGTCATTGAGATGCATTAAAGGATGTGACTTTTCTGTATTTGCTTGATAGATGTGAGCTAGGCTCAGCACAGAAAGTTAAAGCTTGTCATTTTGAGAGGAAATACCCTTTGTAACCATGTGATAAGTGTTAATAACTGCCAAATAAACTCACAAGAACTGTAAATTAACCAGTGCAAATCTGGACTTTTCATTCCTTCAGGTTTTAATTGTTGTTGGAGTTTTTTAAGAAGTAATAAAATTAGTTTACTTTTCGTTCTTTCTCTTTTCTTTGTCTTTATCTCAATACAACTTTTTCTTATCTCTCCTTGTTTTTCTTTTTGTGTCTGAATTCATGTTGAATTCATTTCCTCTAATTTGCACCTCCTTCTTAACCCTTGAATTTTTAACTTTATAAACCTTCAATGTATTGTTTAAGAAGATACGCAGTTGCCTACTCTTTTAACCAAGGTCTAAGACGCCCCATTTCCCTTGTTCTATTGCTGTCAGTCTGCCTTTCAGGAACTTAGAATGCAAATGCTTTTAACCTGAATGTGCAAAGGCATGTCCAAGTAATGACCACCATTGTTAGATGCTTTGCATCATGCCTGTGAAGTTACACTCATGAACTTATGGAAAACTTTCAAAATAATGGACAATCTGCTTTTGAAATGAAATAGAGTTGAGAGATCAGGGGCATCATTCTCCGACCCCCCGCCGGGTCGGAGAATGGCTGTAGGCCGTCGTGAATCCCGCCCCCGCCGAAGTCTCCAGTACCCGGAGATTGGACGGGGGCGGGAATCGGGCCGCGCCGGTTGGCGGGACCCCCCGCTGGATTCTACGGCCCGGATGGGCCAAAGTCCCGCCCAGAAATTGCCTGTCCCGCTGGCGTAAAACAAACCTGGTATTTACCGGCGGGACCAGGCGGCGTGGGCGGGCTCCGGGGTCCTGGGGGGGGGGGGGTGCGGGGCGCTCTGACCCCGGGGGGTGCCCCCACGGTGGCCTGGCCCGCGATCGGGGCCCACCGATCCGCGGGCGGGCCTGTGCCGTGGGGGCACTCTTTCCCTTCCGCCTCCGCCACGGCCTCCACCATGGCGGGGGCGGAAGAGACTCTCCCCACTACGCATGCGCAGGAAACTGACAGCGGCCGCCGATGCTCCCGCGCATGCGCCGGGAAACTGACAGCGGCCGCTGACGCTCCCGCGCATGCGCCGCATTTCCGCGCCAGCTGGCGGGGCAACAAACGCCATTTCCGCCAGCTGGCGGGGCGGAAATCCCTCCGACGTCGGCCTAGCCCCTCAATGTTGGGGCTCGGCCGCCAAAGATGCGGAGCATTCCGCACCTTTGGGCCGGCGCGATGCCCGTCTGATTGGCGCCGTTTTTGGCGCCAGTCGGCGGACATCGCGCCGTTGGGGGAGAATTTCGCCCCAGGTTACCGCCTTTCCTATTCACCAATATGCACAAGAATAGACAAGCCTGAACGTCAGCCTGTTTGTCTAGACAGGGCAATAAAATGCAACTATCCTTTTCAGGCTTTCCATTGAAAAGGCATCAAAATTCAACAGACGTTTCCTGTGGATTTCATGTATGTCAAAAAGCTGCAGAAACTAGTTCCACTAGGCTGTGAAATGGTAGTCCTTAGAAAGCGACTGAGGATATTCCAAGGGCAGGATTCTCCGTCCGTTCACGGCAGCGGGATTCTCCGGTCCCACTGCAGTGAATGGAGATTTGGCTCATCAGCGGCAGCGGGGCGAACTTGCAACGGAGATTCCTGGCCAATTCTATAACAAGGAGATGCAAATGTCTGAAACTCAAACACCTCAGTGTGTCATTTCTCAAGCAATTAAAAACAATTCTGGAAATGGAAACCAAATAAATGGTCAGCGGACGGAAACTATAGTGTGACAAGGAACATTTTTGATACACTCATTTTAGGAGCAACCTCAGTAACAGACAGAGACCAGAAACAGAAGGATATAATACAATTAATAGAAAATTTAACGTGTTAATTTTGTTAATTGGATCAAACATGGCTACAGCATTTGAACTATTGTCAAGATCAGTTATGATATAAAATGTCGGAATTCAGAAGTGAAGTCCCTGGGAGCCTTGAGAGGCAGCCAGCCAGACATGCAGCTGGTTTTCAAGCTGAATAATATCTGACGTGCAATTTGATAAGAATACAGTACACAATGAAAGCTTGTTTTGGGCCCAGCAAGGATGGTTTTAAAACAGACACATAGCTGGGAGACACTTCAGTCGGCCATCTTTGCACATGGGTTGAGTTCTGGACTCGCTAACGTTTTGAGAAAAAGACACTTCCAATTCAGGATAAATGATATTGGATGGTTAGTATAATTATTTTCATCAATATTTATTGATCCAAACTGTTTTTCATTGTGGATTTAAAAAATGTATGTTTCTTAAGTAGGATTGACATGTTGGGCGGGATTTACCAGCTGTTCATGCCAGCTACAAATTCCAATCCCACGCTGGTGCACGGGTTTCCTGGGAAATTCCATTGATAGTGGCGGAACTTGTTGATCCTGCTGGTGGGGCACCTTCTCCGCCAAAAGGCACACGGCAGGCTGGTGGGAAAATCCCGCCGTTATTATTAATTTTTGCTCACATCCATGCTATTATATAATCCCATCAATAAGCTGTAATCTCTAATTGGTTTTAATAATAAACATTAGAGTTTATTAGACAACAGTTGTCTTCTCACATCTATAACATCAGAAACCAACATAGGTAATAAAAATATCCTGGAACTCAAAGGCAGAATTCTAAGAGCTGGTAATGGAAAAGTTATTGTGTCGCCTGTTACAATACACCTTTATAGACATCGAAAGGTGGATAATAGGAGCAGGAGGAGGCCATTCGGCCCTTTGAACCCGCACCGCCATTCATTATGATCATGGCTAATCATCCAACTCAATAACCTGATCCTGCTTTTCCCCATATCCTTTAAACCCCTTCGGCCCATGTGCTATGCCTAACTGCTTCTTGAAAGCATACAATGATTTGGCGTCAACTGCTTCCTGTGGTAATGAAGTCCACAGATCAACCACTCTCTGGGTGAAGACATTTCTCCTCACCTCAGTCCTAAAAGGTTTACCCCGTATTCTTACGCGATGATCCCTGGTTCAGGACACCCCACCATCGGGAAAATCCTTCCTGATCTACCCTGCCTAGTCCTGTTAGAATTTTTGTGGTTTCTATGAGACCCGCCCCCCCAATCTTCTGAACTCCAGTGAATATAATCCGAATCGACTCAATCTTTCCTCCATACGACAGTGTAGCCATCTGGGATGGCCACTTCCTGATTACAAAATGAACACTTTGCAAAGATTGCAGGGAAAATGGACAATGCTGAGAAAAAAAGCAGGTTCAGAGCTTGTCTGTATATTGGATCCGCAGCTCCCAGACAAGACCAAAACTGTAGACCCATTAGCATACTAATGGCCCATCTCCGGGAACAAAAGAGTAACATTTGAGTAACCAATACTAAGGCAGACACCCCAACGCTAGAGGAGACCAAAACAAAGCAGGCCAACGGCCACCTAGGACACGCCCAGCTATCAGGGCACCCACCCCTTTATTGGATGAAATCAATAGGAATGATCAAGAAACGGCACAATTGATTGGGGCCAAGTTCAAGGCCCACCCAAAAGAGCGCAAAGCCCCTTTGGGTATAAGAAGGAGCCCCCAAGGGAGAATCGCTCTCTTGGACTTGGCTCTCATAGCGGAGAGACCCGTCCACCAGCTGCACCAGAAGCAAGTAAGTCTAAGGTCAACGTTCGCTACCAGACGGACGACCTCAGCTGTTTCCCCTCTACCACTTCGACCCCAGCAGCCTCAGGTCCGAACAACGGCCATTGGTCCTCTGACTGAGTGGGCACCCGAAGCTAAGTATAGGCTTTAGCAGTAGTGATAGTTTAGTCTGTAGTATTTGTGTATGAGTAGATTTAACTGTGTGTGTTAATAAATAAGCATTGACTTTGAACTAACTAACTGGTGTATCAAGTCTTTGATCAGTATTTGGTTCTGAACCTTGTGGCGGTATCGAAAGATACCTGGCGATTCTACAGCAAACAAAATTAGGATGAAGGAAGGCGACCATTTTGACCGCCTTATTCAGAGCCAATCAAAGAGAGCAACAACAGTTGTACGTTCTGTGTATGTTCTCTGTAAGATAACTTTGTTCGGTAAGAAATTCCTGGGAGGAAGGAGCTCTTATTTCACGACCCAGTCTATAAGCCGACCAAGCAGAATATATCTCATTAATAATTGGAAATTTCTATCAGTTGAGGTTCTAAGCTAACAATTTTGAGGGACCAGGTTTACCTTGCCAGCGAGTGAAGATAGGAGAACCGTTAACAGCCTAAATTCCTGAAACAGGCAGAGAATTTGGACTACAGCTTAACTACTGATTTGAAGTAAGTGACCAGATTGTCGCGCCAGGTTTCAATTGCACCTCAACTGGAGTGAAGCCAGAAATCTGTCACTGCAAGCTGTAAGCCACTGTGAATCTGTTGCTGGAAACTTCCATGCTCAATTTTTTCAGTGAACCAAAAGGGAATGATGGGACCTGCAATGCTTCAAACTTCCATCTCGAGAGAAACAAGTACGACTCTGAATTTTAGAACCTCTAAGATGTTAATTCATGCCACTGCTTTTGTAATCTCAATTTCTTGTGTTTCTCTATGTCTCAGTGTGGCTGGGTGCTATTGCGAATATATTCAAGTGTTGAGAAATTAACATTTATCTTTTTATTAAACGATGAGAAAAGCTGTCTGTCTACTCATGAATGTCATACCACATTCAGTCATGAATGGTGGTGGACGGGCAGCACTGCGGTGCAGTGGCTAGCACTGTAGCCTCATGACGCCGAGGTCCCAGGTTCGATCCCGACTCTGGGTCACTGTCCATGTGGAGTTTGCACATTCGCCTCGTGTTTGCGTGGGCTTCACCCCACAACCCAAAAGATGTGCAGGGTAGGTGGATTGGCCACTCTTAATCGCCCCTTAATTGGAAAAATGAATCGGGCATTCTAAATGTATTTTTCTTTTAATTGAATGGTGGTGGACAATTAAGCAACTCACTGGAGGAAGAGGGACCACAAATATCCCACCCTCAATGATCGGGGAGCGCAGCAAATCAGTGCAAAAGGTAAGACTGAAGCAATGGCAACAACCCTCTGTCAGAAGTGCTGAGTGGATGATCCAACTCAGTCTCTCCTGGAAGTCGCCAGCACCGCAGAGGCCTTTCCTCAGCTGATCAATTCACTCTGCATGATATCAAGAAACAGCTGAAGGCTCCGCATGTTGCAGAGGTTATGAACCCTGACAATATTCTGGCAATGGTGCTGAAGATTGATGCTCCAGAACTTGTCACACCCTTCGCCAAGCTGTTCCAGTACAGCTACAACACTGGCATTTACATGGCAACATGGAAAATTGCCGAAGTGTGTCCTCCATACAATAAAACGGGAGAAATAGAACCCAACCAATTACAGCCCATCAGTCTACTCTCGATCATCAATAATGTGACGAATGGGGAATCAAGCAATGGTAGCTTAGCAATACCTTGCTCACTGATGCTCAATTTGGGTTCCACCGGAATGACTCTACCCCTGTATTCATTACAGTCTTGTTTCGAACATGGACCAAAGAGCTGAACTCCAGAGATGAAGTGAGAGTGATTGCCCTTGATATCAAGGCTGCATTTGGTAGTATTGCATCAAGCAGCACTGGCAAAACTGGTGTCAATGGAAAACCCTCTGCTGGTTGGAGTCATACCTAACACAAAGTAAGATAGTTGTGTTTGCAGATCATTGATCTGAGCTCCAGGACATCACTGCAGGAGTTCCTCAGGGGTGTGTCCTAGGCTCAGCCATCTTCAGCTGCTTCACCAATGACCTTACCGCCATCATAAGAACAGAAATGGGAATATTCACTGATGATGGCACAATGTTCAGCGCCATTCGTGACTCCTCAGATACTGAAACAGTCCATGTCCAAATGCAACAAAACCTGTACAACATCTTGGCTTGGACTAACAAGTGGAAAGTAACAGTCACGTCAGTGCGAATGCAGTGTTAGCATTCAGGTCAAGTGGGCTAGAATACAAAAGCAGGGATGCACTATTGAGGCTGTATAAGACTCTGGTCAGATCCCATTTGGAGTATTGTGAGAATGTCAGTCCAAAGATGTGCAGTTAGGTGGATTGGCCATGTAAATTGCCCTTAGTGTCCAAAATTACTCTTAGTGTTGGATGGGGTGATGCACGATCAATGACCACTAAAGCGAGGTTGTAGTCCAACTGAAGGCTTTAATAAGCTAGATGCTTCCCCCAGCAGCTCAGGTACAGAATGAAGGCTGCTGGGGCGGCACGGGCTCTTATACCCAGCCTTGCAGGGTGGAGCTACCATACAGCTTGACCAATAGGAAACATACAATATCTACCAATGGTGTTCCAGCATTACCAGGTACCGCAACACCTCTACACAGACTACCACATGGGGTTACTGGGTTGTGGGGATAGGGTGGAGGTGTGGGCTTGGGTAGGGTGCTCTTTCAAAGATCCGGTGAAGACTCGATGGGCCGAATGGCCTCCTTCTGTAAATTCTATGATTCTATGATTATAAGTTTGGGCCCGGTATCTAAGGAAGGGTGTGCTGACCTTTGAGAGGGTCCAGAGGAGGTTCACAAGAATGATCCCTGGAATGAAAGACTTGTCATATGAGAAGGGGTTGAGGACTCTGGGTCTATACTCGATGGAGTTTAGAAGGATGAAGGGGAGTCTCATTGAAACAGACAAAATGCTGAGAGGCCAAGATAGTGTGAATGTAGAGAGGATGTTTTGACCAGTAGGAGAAAGGTCAAGAAGGCAGCTCTCTATCACCTTCTCAAAGACAATTCAGGTGGGTAATAAATTCAGGCCCAGCACAGAAAGCCAACATCCATTGAATGAAAAACAAATAGCACTCAAGGGTTAAAACCACTTTTTCTTTAAAAGATATCAATCTACAGTCAGCCGAGAGTTGGAAAAGCGAGGAAGCATCCTATTTCCACCCCAACGCCAACCCCGCCCACCCATATCATTATTCACAGCAAAATGTGGCCCATCATTACAGCGTTATATGGTGACTTCCTTGGAGCACCCAATAAAGGCAAGTGCCTGGCATATTAACACAATTGTGATGCTTATTCCCCAGTGCAGTTTTGGTGTATTCATTGCAATTGTGCAAATGACCAGGAGCACAACTTGCATTCAGCATAACTCTAGCTTCTTTGATCATATACAGCAGTTTAAAAAGCATCACGCTGGTAGTAGGCACTGATGGCAAAGTTGGCCAAGTCCTCAGGATGAATTCATCATCATTTGGAGCTTGTGCTAATTGCACTTGCTTGCAGGTCTTTCGAAAGGCTTTAGAAAAGAAACTGCTTCCTTTAGGCTCAGAAATACCAAATATGTGTGTTTCAAAAGCTTTAAAATGTGTTTCTTGTTTTGACTTACTGAGAAAATGACTAATGTAACTCAATATGACTGGAAAATATATATGTAAAAATTAATTTCAGTCATTTGAAATCAGACAACTCAAAGGCATTGGATTGACATTGATGAAAAATGCTTCCTGCTTTAAAAGTGAAAGCAAAATATTGGTGATGTTGGAATTTTGAAACAAAACGGAAAATTCTGGATAAACTCAGCAGTTCTGGCAGCATCTGGGGAGAGAGAAACAGAGTTCACAAATGTTTTGAGTCCACAAGACACTTCTTCAGCGCCCTGACTCAACGGACGCAAATCGTTGACTCTGTCACCCTCTCCGCAAATGCTGCCAGGCGCGCTGAGCTGGTCCACCTTTTTCTGTTTTTCATTATCATTATTTATAAATCTATTTACAACTCTTGCAATCAAATTTCACCAAGTTATCATATTTAAATGTATGAAAGGAAGCATTTTAAGACATTTTGAAAATTATGGGGTTCCCTGGTGGCGGAGGGTGAGGACAACGGGAAACCCCATTGGCAGTGGCGGGACTGGAAGGTTCCAGCGCCAGCCAACAGCAGGCCGCCTCCGCCACCGCAAAACTCACCACGGCGAGCGGTTGTGGAGGGATCCCATCCATTGTCTTAAAACTTTGTTCCATTGGGCAAACTCAAAATGGTTGCAATTTATGTTGAAATCAGAGATTGTGCAAAAAGCCTGAATTCTAGTTGCACTTTGTACAGTTATTCCGCACAGTAATCCTATCAGTGGATGATTTACTATGTTATATTAAGACTGCTGCAGATCCAACACTCTTTCACATTGCTATTTGACACAGAATTGAATTATTACTCATGTTATCAGTATTATTTATGTATATATGTTTCCACATTATTATTTAATTAGCTTACTGTCTTCGCTGTACATGATACAGCCTCCTCTACACAATGAGACCAAACACAGACTGGGTGAATGCTTTGTGGACCACGTACGTCCAGTCCATAAGCATCCCAACCTGAAAACCTTCTGTTGCCCTCCATATTCTTCCACCCTGCTCCCACGCTGACTGTTCTGCCCATGGCCACCTGCAGTGTTCAAATGAAGTTCAATGCAAGCTCGAGGAATGTCACCTTACCTTTCATCTTGGCACTCCACAGCCTCTTGGACCCAATACTGAGGTCAACAAGTTCAGATCCGAGCATCGGCCTTCATCGTATGCTGTGACATTTTGTTGTTGCTTTTTTTTTCTGCTGAATTGTTTCGTTCTTTATCACTTTGTGTTGCGTTCAGATTCATATTTGACCTTCGTTTCTATACTATACCCATTTCCTTACTCTCTGTCGCTGATCAGGATTTTTCTTTAGCTAATCTCTCCTGCTCTCCACCCTATCACAGACCTTCCTTTTTGTTCTTCTTAGTCTCCCCCCCCCCTTCCACTATCTTAAAAATCCTTGGGCTGGATTCTCTGATTTTGAGGCTATGCCCGGAGGAAGTGTCTAGTTTTACCAAGAAAAAGTCGGCGCCACCCACGCACCCATGCTCAGCCGGGTGGGGGGCTAGCAGCCACGCCATGTGAAACCCCCGGCGTTCCCGACATAAATGGCGAGAAAATGGCTGGGTCCGTGGCCGCGCATGCGCACCTGCAGCAGTCGCGCCGTACAACATGGCACCGGCCGCACGTGGACCCGGCCGGCCAAATAGTGTCCTCCTGGAGACGCCCTCGCCAGTCCCACCAGCCCTCGCTGAAGCCCCTGCTGCCAGCAGCACGGCTCCCACCCAACTGTGGCCACGCTGGGCACAGACCGCAGCCGCCACCTTGGGGTTCCGAAAGCTCAGACCACACGTGACCCGCGCGGTCGGGAACTCGGCACATCAGGGTTGGAGCATCGGGGGAAGGCCTCAAAGTGATGCGCTGATGTCGTCACAAAGGCGTGTGGTGTACACCTCGATGATAGGGCAGCATGGCAGTAAATTTGGTCTCCCTAGGGCGACATTGTAGTACAATGGTTAGCACACTTGCTTCACAGCTCCACGATCCCATGTTCGATTCACGGCTTGGGTCACAGTCTGTGTGGAGTCTGCACGTTCTCCCCGTGTCTGCATGGTGTTTTGTTATGCTCTTGTCGTCGCATAAGCTGCTTCCTTGATGTGCACTCTGACAAAGGAAGGTTCAGACTTGGAGATAGCTTTAACACATTTATTAAACTATTAACAATTCTCCTACTTGGATTCAACGCTACTGTTAATCCTTCTATAGCTACTCAGACTGACGAACCAGTCTGCTACAATCCACGTGGTGGGAGTGATGCTCAATCAACCCTGTGTCTGTACTCACTGAGTGTCTCCACTGGAAAGAGGAAGAGCACGTGTGCTGTGTCCTTTTTATGTGGGTTGGTGTAATGCCCTCCTGTGGTAGTGTCACCTCTGTGTGTGTCGTGACTGCCCATTGGTCGTGTCCTATCTTACTGACCTATTGGTTGACTGCCTGTGTGTCATGTCTCTGGTGTTCCCTCTAGTGTCCAGCTAGGTGGAGTGTATGTACATTAACCCTTTGTGTACTTACAGTGATGTATATCACCACACATGGGTTTCCTCCGGGTGCTCTAGTTTCCTCCCAAAATCCAAAGATGTGCAGGTTAGGTGGATTGGCCATGCTAAATTGCCCCTTCATGTCCAAAAAGGTTGGTTGGGGTTACTGCATTATGGGGATAGGGTGGAGGTCTGGGCTTAGGTAGGGTGCTCTTTCCAAGGGCCGGTGCAGACTCAATGGGCCGAATGGCCTCCTTCTACACTGTAAATTCTATCATTGAATGGCGTCGATTTGGAGGGGGCGGAGCTGGCGAAAAACAGCGCTGGCCTCCATTCGGTCACAATCTAGGATTCTCCGCCCGATCGCCAAATATGTTTTTGGCGCCGGGAAACGGAGAATCCCGCCCTCTGGCTGAGATTTTCTGGTCCTACCCATGCAGGGGATGGAAATATCCACTCAAAGTCAATGGGCTTTTGGCTCCTTCGCCAAATTTTCCATCTCGTCCGTGATTGGTCCCCGCTGCAGGTGGGACCAGAAAATCCCAGCCTCCGTTCTCTCCAAAGATGCTGCCTGATCTGTTGACTTTTTCCTGCGCTTTTCACCTCTCTTTCAGATTTCCTGGTTTCGGCACTATTTTGCTATTCTATTCTTATTAATTAGCTCAAGTGTGAAGGAAACCAATGAGAACTTTCTGGGAAAACAGCCACATACCTTGACCTTGCACCCCAAAGTGATCCACGTGAAGGATTATTCTTGGAGGGCGATGGACTGTGCTCGGGATGTATGTCACTTCTGGAATGTGTATTGTGGCTGGGGAAGCCAATCGCACGTAATCTCTTCCACAGCTGGCAGAGGTGAATAGTCTTTGCCCGAGGTTGACTGATATTTCTTTTCCTTCCAATGCACTCTCTTTTCTACCATCTGGTCATTTCTGTTGCCCTGTGCTTTTTCCACGCCTTTCCTGACTATTTGCCTCCAGCCACTCCCAGCAGGGATGACCTCCCATGCATCGATTCTGATCCCAGCCAGCTTGAATTCTCTCTTGCAAACATCCGTCTATCAAAGCTTGCCACACAGCATCGGCTGTGTTCTCCATTCCTGAGACTAAGTGTTGACACCGGGACAGGATTCGTGGACTTTCATGACAGCGAAATTGGGGCCGAACCTGGACCGATCCCACAACTGTGAAGGGGCTAGCACTGAAGCACGTGGAATGTGGATTCCAATGAAAAACGTTTTGGGGTTCGCCGGGTCCATGATTGACATTTGGGAGGCTGACAAGCTGCCGCCGCATATACAAATTACCACCCCACATCCACGCATCCCAGCCGACAAGATGGCACTGGTTGCACTGGAGCACGCCCATCCCATTCATGGGTCGGCAGGGGCCAGCGGGCACCCAATTTCCCGATTTCCACGTCGGCCGACAGTGAATTTGGTGGTCATCATCCATTCAGCTCACGTGACCCAACCAATCAAGTCAGTGCTGACTCGCGAGCAAACGTGCTGGGGATCCCTGCACATTGGTGCACTCACTGATATATATTACTCTGTTCTGCCAGGATGTGCCCAATCTGAGGCAGTGGAGATGAAAGCTGTTCAGTTGTTTATCTTGGCTGGTATAAGGGTCAGGATTCTCCAAGCCCACGCAGGGTCAGAGAATCGCCAGGGGGGGGGAATCACGCGATGCCGCTCCTCCCGCAACCGGAGTATCAGCGCCAACAGCGCCGGCACGGTCGGCCGAATGCCCGCCGAGTTCAGCCGAGTCCCGCGGGCGTCGTTCTCGTGTGGTCCTACCCGGTGGGACCTCGCTGTTCATGCTGCGGAGGGCGGCCCAGTGGGGGGGAGGGGAGATCCGACTCCGGGGCGGAGCCTCTACGGTGGCCTGGCCCGGGATCGGGGCCTATCGATCGGTGGGCGGGCTTATCCTGGTGGGGGCCTATGTTCCTCCACGCCGGCCCCCTGTAAGTCTCCGCACTTGCGCGGACCCATGCCACCCGTTCTGACACCCGTAACGACAGCTGAAGCAGCGTGAAGCGCTCCAGTGCTGTGCTTGCCCTCTCTGCGGCGCAGGATTGCTGATCCTCGGGGCCAGGTGATACCTTCGTAAAACGCTCCGCCGTTTAAGATGGCATAAACACTTGGCCTCAGGATCGGAGAATCCCGCCCAAAGTTTTTTAAAATTCGACAGCGCACAATTCTTTTTCCAATTAGGGCTCAATGTAGCGTGGCCAGACCACCTGTCCTGCACATCTTTGGGCTGTGGGGGAGATGAGACCCACACAAACACTGGGAGGATGTGCAAACTCCACACGGACAGTGACCCGGGGCTGGGATGGAACCGGGGTACCCAGCGCTGTGAGGCAACAGTGCTAACCTCTCTGCCACCTTGCCGCCCTTGGCTTTTAGAAGCTGTCTAAGCTGCACTGCTGTAAATGAGGGGCTAAGATCACAAGCTGGTAAGCAAAAAGCTTTTTGTTTGTTGTTCCACACTTCTCAGCCTTGGCGTGACAGCTATGGTATCAAAACCTGATGTTGATTCCAGCATCAAGGGTTGTTGGTAATTACTGATCCAAGGTATGTAAAGCTGTCAATGACCTCCAGAGTAAGGTTGTCAGTATTGCTGAAGGTGGAGCCCTCTCTATCCTGGTTCATTACTTTAGTCTTCCTGGCATTGATTGCCAATCGAAACTCTTTGCAGGCCCGGGAGAATGGATCTGCGAGTGGTTTCAAGTGAACTTCATTATGGAATGTCAGCCCAGCGCCATCAGCAACCAGCAACTCATGGAGTAGGATGCCACACACCCTAGCCTTGGCATGCAGTTTGCCAGGTTCAGCAGTCTGCTATCAGTCCTGGCATGCAGGTAGGCACTCTCATGTGAGTCACTGAAAGGGTGCAATAGCAACATCGAGAAAAATATGCGAAAGAGAGTTGGCACCAGGTCGAAGCCTGCTTTACACCACTGCTGATCTTGAAAGTGTCGGATATCACTCCATTACAACTGATGAAACTGGCCATAATCCCTATAATGCAGATGGAGGTCATTCAGCCCATCAAGTGTGCACCGCCCCACCGAAAGAGCACCCAGCCAAGGCTCACCCTCCGGCTCCAGCTCAGACAACATAGAACCATCGAATTTCTTATGGTGCAGAAGGAGGCGATTCGGCCCATCAAGTGCGCACCGACCCTCCGAAAGAGCACCACATCAACCATCGATCATCACCCTCTGCCTCCTGCCACTAAGTCAATTTTGGATCCAATTTGTCCAGTTGCCCTGGATGCCATGCGGTTTAATGTCTTGGTCAATTTCCCATGCAGAACCTTGTCAAAAACCTACTAAACTCCACGTAGTTTTACATCAACTGCATGCCCCAGTCACATCCTTGAAAATTTCGATCACATTAGTTAGACATGAGGCTGAATTCTCTGCCGTCTTTATGCTCCGTTTTGCCGGCAGTCCAGGGGCTTTCCGATGATGTGGGGCTGCCCCACAATGGGAAACCCCATTGACCAGCCGGCAAAACGGAGACTCCTGACGGCACGCTGAACCAGGCATCTGGCGCCGTGGAACAGTGAAACCCGCCCCTGATCTCTCCCTCACAAAGCCATGCTGACTATCCTTGATTAGTTTTTGCCCCTCTAAGTGCAGATTAATTCTGTCCCTCAGAATGTTTTCCAATAATTTCTCCAGCACTGATGTTAGATTCACTGGACCTAATTACCTGGTTTATCGTTATTTCCTTTCTTAATTAATGATACCACATTAGCTGCCCTCCAGTACTCCGGCACCTCTCATGTGGTCAGAGAGGAATCGAAAATTAGCATCAGAGCCTCTGCAGATGGAGTTTAATGTAGATAAGTGTGAGGTTATCCATTTTGGACAAAAAAATAGAAATGCAAATTATTATGCAAATGAAAAGCAGATTCGAGAGGTGTCTGGGCACAGGGATCTCAGTGTCAATAAAAGCATTTAAAAGAAGCATCTGGCATCTAGGTGTCTTTGTTCATGAATCGCAGAAAGTCGGTACGCAGGTACAGAATGTAATTAAAAAGACACATGGGATGTTAGAGTTTGTGGGCGACATGGGAGCACAGTGGTTAGCACTGTTGCTTCTCAGCACCAGGATCCCAGGTTCAATTCCCGGCTTGGGTGACTGCCTGTACGGAGTCTGCACGTTCTCCCCTTGTCTGCATGTGTCTCCTCCGGGCGCTCTGGTTTCCTCCCACAAGTCCCGAAAGACGTGCTTATTAGGTGAATTGGACATTCTGAACTCTCCCTCTGTGTAGTCGAACAGACGCCGGAATGTGGCGACGAGGAGATTTTCACAGTAACTTCATTGCAGTGTTAATGTAAGCCTACTTGTGACAAAAATAAAGAGTATTATTATTATTGCAGAGGAGTGGAGTGTAAAAGCAGAGAAGTATTAAAGAAAAATATAAAAGTAGAGAAGTTGCAATTGTATAGGGCATTGGTGAGACCAGTTTTGATCTCCTTATTTGAGACAGGATGTGGTGGCATTGGAGCCAGTTCAGAGGAGGTTCTTTAAATTGATTCCGGGGGTGAAAGGGTTGATGTATGAGGAGAGATTAAACAGTTTGGGCTTATACTCACAGGAGTTTAGAAGGAAGAGATGGGATCTGATCGAGGCATATAAAATACTAAGTGGGATTGATAAAGTAAACGTAGACCAAATGTTCTCCCTTGTGCGGAAATCTAGAACAAGAGGTCACGGATGGAAGTTGAGAGGCGGTAGGTTTAGAATTGAGATGAGTAGGAACTACTTCTCGCAGAGGGTGGTGAATTTGTGGAACTCGTTGCCCCATAGTGTGATGGAATCTGAGTCATTCAATGTTTTCAAGAAAGACAATTTGTTCAATTATGTCACATCTCCACCCCACCCCTTCCTCCCGTCCCTTCTCCAGTTTTGATACCTATATTGTCCTTTTCCATAATGAACACAGGTACAATTTTTAAAATCATTTAAAACCTCACCTACGTCTTCCGGCTCCACACACAGGTTGTCACTTTGGTCCCTTATGGGCCTTATCATTCCCTGACCTTAATACATTTATAAAACACCTTGGGTTTTTCCTTTATTTTGCCCACCAGTTTTTTTTCTTGCCACCTCTTCACTCTCCTAATTTCCTTTTTAAGTAAACCACTTTCTATAATCCTCTGGGGCTTACACGTTCTGAGCCCTCTGTTTTTTTGTAACCCCATGTTCCAACAGCCTTATTAAGTAGAGATGTCCGCCTGGTGTCAAACAGTGAAACAACTCTGAACAATTCAGTGCTATCTACCCACAATCATAAGAAGCAAAGCTGTTGCTGTCCAAACTGTTTTTTGTCTGGAATCTGCTGAGCAACCTTACACTTGTGTGGTTGTTTTCCTGTTGTTCCATTGTGAGAGGGTGCACTCTTTAATTAAAACAGGATGGTTTCCACTGTCCCAGATCTATTACAAAAGCCCTTAACTCGCCTTGTCTTTTTGCGACTGTATTAAGTGACAATTGGTAAATTCCTTTTGCACAATAGCTTTAATGCAGCTCATGTAACTGATTAATTAGAATTCAGGCTTTGAATGCAGACAAAAAAAAAGCATTGTCTTTACAAAACAACTTGGAGTGCAAAATTATTATGCTATTAGGAATAACATGAACAATTATGCTAATCGTGCCCAATTTGCATATACAAATTAGGTTAATTAGAACAGAATTTTATGTCTCGCTGAAAAGTATAAATCACAAACTTAAAGGATACGTTTAAGGTCATCAGTCATATTAGCGGGGGAAATGTTGCAATGAAGTGTATTTTTCTTTAGATTTCAGCTTTGAGTAAACCCATGCAGAGTATTTTTTTGTACCACACTCCAATAGAAGATTTGATTTAAATGCTTTAATACAGGCACACTACCATGATATTGTTTTGTTAGTATGGATGCTTCAATCAATGAAGAATATTATTTGATGCCAGTTATTAATAACTTTGAGGTGAGTCCCTTCAAAGATAATGAATTGATTATTTGTTTGAGTCTTGGGATAATTTGGCCGATGGGATCATCGCCATTGACAGAGATGTGGAGATATCATTCTGGCACAATGTAGACCTCAGACATCCTGGGAACCAAGAAATGGCTGAAGTGTCAAAATGTGTATTTCCCAATGTATTTGTGATTGACATTTTGCACGGAAAATGAGTTTTGATTATACACGTCACCTTGGATAAAACAAAATTAGCTTAAGGTAGAAAAAAAAAGTTGTGATCAATGATTTATTTCAGACAGGAGAATGGTAGACACTGGTGTTCCTCAAGTTTCTATGCGAGAATTATTTTAAAAAATTATTTCGGCCATAAGACATAGGAACAGAATTTGGCCATTCGGCCCTTCGAGTCTGTTCCACCATTCAATCATGGCTGATATGTTTCTCATCCCCATCCTCCTGCCTTCTTCCCATAACCCTTGCTCCCCTTCTTATTCATGAACCTATCTATCTCCGTCTTAAAGACACTCAGTGACTTGGACTCCACAGCCTTCTGCGGCAATGATCTCCACAGGTTCACCACCCTCTGGTTGAAGAAATTCCTCCTCATCTCAGTTTTAAAGGATTGTCCCTTCAGTCTGAGGCTGTGCCTTCGTGGTCTAGTTTCTCCTGCGAGTGGAAACATCCTCTCCACGTTCACTCTGTCTAGGCCTCTCGGTATCCTGTAAGTTTCAATGAGATCCCACCCATCCGTCTAATCTCCATCAACTTGGAAAATGTGAAGGGTGGCACGTGGCACAGCGGTTAGCACTGCTGCCTACGGCGCTGCGGACCCGGGTTTGACTCCCGGGCCTGAGTCACTGTCCGTGTGGAGTTTGCACATTTTCCCCGTGTCTGCGTGGGTTTCACCCCCACAACCCAAAGATGTGCAAATTAGGAGGATTGGCCACGCTAAATTGCCCCTTAACTGAAAAAAAAGTACTCTCAATTTAAAAAAAAAACTTGGAAAATTTGGATGCAAAGTAAAATTTCAAAATTTGCTGACATTACAAAGGCTGGAGGTGTCGTTCACAGTGAGGGTGGTACCAAAAGACCGTAAAAGGACATAGGGAAGCAGAAATGGCAGACTGGCGGCTCGTGGAATTTAATACAAAGATGTAAAAGAAATAGATGTAAACTAAATGGCATAGCTCTAAAGGGTGTACAGGCATAGCGGAATCTGAAAGTTCAGGCAAATTAACGTTTGAAGATGGCAGAACATATTAGCGGTGGTACGGTGGCACAAAGGTTACCCCTACTGCCTCTCAGAGCCAGGAATCCGAGTTTGTTTCTGATCTTCGGTGACTGTGTAGAGTTTTCACTTTATCCCCGTGGCTGCCTGGGTTACCTCCAGGTGCTCCAGTTTTCTCCCACAGTCCAAAGGTGTGCAGGTTAGGTGGATTGGCCATGCTAAATTGTCCTAGTGTCCAAAGGTTAGATGGGTAATGATAAAAGGGCAGGGGAGTGGGCCTAGGCAGGGGGTTGTTGCAGACTCAATGGGCCAAATGGCCTCTTTCCGCACTGTAGGGATCCTGTGATTCTATAATATTTGGACAACAGTTAGCAATGCATATGGAAGTTTGGGTTTCATAAATAGAGGTATTGAGTACAGAACCATGGCACTCCCTCCCTAACAGTACAGTGATGTACATAAATCACATAGACTGCAGTGGTTCAAGGAAGCATTTCACCATCATCTCCTCAAGGGCAATTAGAAATGGACAATAAGTGCTGTCCTAGGCAGCAAGGTCCTCATCCCATGAGAGTGCATGAAGCACTTGTTAAGACATAACTAGCATTTATTGCAAAAGGATTAGAGTATAAAAGTAGAGAAGTGTTGTTGCAATTGTATAGGGTGTGGGTGAGAGCACATCTGGAGTATTGTGTCCAGTTTGGTCTCCTTATTTGAGGAAGGATGTGGTGGCCTTGGAGGCAGTTAGAGGTGGTTCACAGATTGATTCCGGCGATGAAAGGGTTGACATTAAATGATTGGGCTTATGTTCGCTGGAGTTTAGAATGATGAGAGGGCACCTGATTGAGGTGTATAAAATACTAAATGGGATTGATAAAGTAAATGTAGACCAAATGTTCCCCGTTGGGGGGCAATCTAGAACAGGTCACAGATATAGGTTGAGAGGTGGTAGATTTAGAACTGAGATGAGGAGGAACTACTTCTCGCAGAGGGTGGTGAATTTGTGGAACTCGCTGCCCCATAGTGCGGTGTAATCTGAGTCATTAAGTGATTACAAGAAAGAGATAGATATATTTTTGATTTAAAAATGGGTTAAAGGGATAAGGGCAAAGGTGGGGAGATGGATCTGAGACCAAGAAGAGATCAGCCATAATCTGATTGAATGGTGGAGCAGGCTCGAAGAGCTGGATTGCCTACTTCTGCTCCTAATTCCTAAGTTTCTTTGTCGCTATGTAACTAGAATATTGCATCCAATTCTGACCAGCACACCTAGGAAGGATATAAGGTTCCTTCAAAGGGTGCAGGGGAGACTGAACAAAATAGTTTCACCAATGAGTGATTTTACCTACAAGGTGAGGATGAAAAGGTTTGGGTTGTTCTCCTTGGGGCAAAGGAGGTTGAGGCGAGATTTGATAGAGGCGTATAATCTTACCTTAGATAAGGTAGATAAAGACATTTTATTGACATAAACTGATGGTGCAAGCCACCACCAGGGGACTTCGTTTTGGGCAAGAGGTGGAGGAAGGACAAGCGGAGTTCTTTTTTAATGGAGCATGTGATACTGATCTGGAACTTTATACACATGAGGGTGGCGGAAGAAGAGACAATGAATGGTTTCAAAACAAAACTGGATGGGCACTTGAGGGAAATAAGCTTTGAGGAATATGGGGATAGATTGGAGGGGTGGGGCTGATTAAATTCAGAACAAACATGGGCTTGATGGCCCGAATGGCTTCATTCAGTGCCATTATGAGTCCATATTTTAACAACAGTTCTCTTTTTTTTTCAGTTTGCTCATGGGCTGTGTTCCTCTAGCAATCTGTGATGTAGGAAGGTATAAATCAGCATAGTTGCATTGGTTCTCATAGAATCATAGAATTTACAGTGCAGACGGAGGCCATTCAGCCCATCAAGTCTGCACCGGCTTTTGGAAAGAGCACCCTACCTAAGCCCAACACCTCCACCCTATCCCCTTTATCCCCGTAACCCAACCTAATCTTTTTGGACACTAAGGGCAATTTAGAATAGCCAATCCACCTAACCTACGCATCTTTGGACTGAGGGAGGAAACCGGAGCACCCGGAGGAAACCCACACACGCACGGGGAGAACGTGCAGACTCCACACAGACAGTGACCCAAGCCGGGAATCGAACCTGGGACCCTGGAGCTGTGAAGCAACTGTGCTAACCACCATACTACCCTGCTGCCCACACCACTATGTGACTGTGCTGCCCATGGACTGATCGGAGTCCGATAAAAATAATCCAAAAACAAAAGTAGCTCTCATAAATGGACATTAATATTTTGGCATTTCAGTGACTTTATCCTTTATCCTATTAATATACTTCAGTGACAATGGCCAAACTACCCACAGCGCAAAGCTCAATAACCAATACAGTTGTGTCATTTATCAAAATGTGTCTCACATACCCAACACTGTATTAGTTCACAGGTGGTATCAGGACCTCCTGACCTGGATTTTGCCATCAGTGTCAAAGGAAGGAGTCTCGCCATTGACCTCAAAGAAAATCTCATTGCAGAGATCGAGCGAGTCAGTGCTCAGACCTTTGACTTACCTTGCAATTGATTCTAGCATCGCTTAAGGGGGATCTTGCTTAGTGAGATTTTTAATGGGAATTCTAGCATCGTGCTTCAGTGGTGTCATCAAGCTGTCCGAATAGCCAATTATAATAAACAACCCTCACAGACAGGGATCAAGGGAATGAAAAGAACTTACAATCAATTCACTTCAAAAGATGCACAAAGTAAATAAAGATTGGGGCATAGACGTGAGGTGAAGGTAGAAACTGAAATATCATGCAAAAAACTTGAATTATTCTAATTATTTGAAAGCATTGTTTATAAAAATCTAGCAAATAATCATAATGGAAATATTTCAAAACGTTCTGCACAGCTTTCAGTGATAGAACGGCCAGCTCAATAATAGTTATTACATACTGTCTGTTGAACACGTTGTCACACCTGATTGAACAATATATACATTTTAATGGGGCATCTAACAGAGAAAGGGGTTGAAAAAACAGAAATGTTTGTGACATCCAATGATTTAATTGACTGTTGACTCGGAACAGGGCTACAGCGCAGCCTGTGACAGAGCAGTGAATGTTAGACCACAATGTCAGCATTTCTGAGCTCATTTGCTTGCGTGTGAAAGAAAAAGGTGGGTGAGCTACCTCTGATCACAATCTGCGTCATAATATACACCAGTATATCATGGTGCAGACACACACTGATGGACACACAGTGGGACCAATCAACATACACAACACCGCAGCCAATCACCAGTGAGAGCACACGCACTATAAAGACAGGGCGCATCAGAGTTCCCGCTCATTCGAGTAGCAGCTAGCTAGGAGCACAGAGCTCACAGCCTGCAACACAGACATTCACCATGTGCTGAGTGCATCAACTGGTTAGGACAAGGCAAAGGTCTTTAGTTAAAGCTAGTATCGTATTTACCCACAGTTCAAGTATGTTTAAATAGTTAACCTTTTAATAAAATAGTGTTGCACTACTTCAAGTGTTGGTGACCTGTATGTGATCCAGAACACCCAACACATCAATCTGGTCATCTCCACTGGAGGCGTCTGTGTTAATGTTGAGTGAGCACTGGATTTGAACATACCTGTGATGACTCTCACAGTTTAATCAACTGTTATTACTGTTGGTTTGTATGCGCTTACAGCTCATGAACAGCTGTACTTACAGCATGTGAAGATCCTGCGTTTCAGCCACTCGGGGTAACTACAGTTTAACAACTCACAGCACGTCAGAAGTAAAGTTGGTGAGCTGAAGACGATTTCAACTTAACTTACTAATCACATTGAGTTGGACAACATCTTTCAACCTATTCTGTCATGTTCGATCATCAGTGACACCTGCATTTCATTCTATCATAGCAATTTCTTCCCACATACAGATTGACTTCAGACCAAGGATGATTATCACTCAGGGCCTACCATTCTGTGCGATAATAATTGAGGAGAAGTTGCAATAACAGTTTGATCAGATCGATGACCAGCCCGAGGACAGCAGCCCATCAGGTATGCTATCCACAATGTGTCCTTTGAGGTCCTTACTGAAGAGTCGTGCATCATCCAGCTGCAACTTCCAAATACGATTGGAGAAATTAATGCTGTTGTATCAACTGCCGACATGCGTGTCTTAAACATAATAAGTAGGCACTTGTGTGATGGTGAGAAGCTGTTTGGAGAATGTACATGAATAAATTCACCCTCTCTCACTAAATTGAGAGAGCAGAAAATGGTTCATCACCGTTTTTCTCTCTTTCTTTTCTCCTTGTCTCCACTGAGGGCATGAAAGTGACAGCAGTACTCAACTAATATGGCTCTGCATCCTTCCAGACTGCCACAGGGCATCTGTGCAACATTAGCCAAGCAGCTGTCAAGGTGTGTGTCACCTCCTCTTTCATCGACCAGACGGATTCCTCGACTTGGACATCTCCCCGAAGCAGAGACACAGAGTCCATGACTTCTAAAGGAGGGCTGGATTCCCCAGGATGCTATGTCAGCATGTATTGAAGGCATCAATCAAACGGTGCTGCTGTATGTGTACAGGCATGGTTCGCCTACTTCGATGTCAATGACGCAATTCATCGCTCTGTCTTCAGTGGCTTAACAATGACGCAGATTACATGCAGGATGTTCAGGATCTTGGGGTGTGATGCAGGTCAGTCTGGTAATTAGCAATATCCATACATTAATCTGCTGAGTTAGTTATGGTTCAACAAAATTAGGTGTTAGTGATCTAGAAGTCTTTCTATTAGCTTTTCCACCTTGAGGGGACTAGGGTACAGGTTGAATGGGAACTACAGCTGCAAGTTTCCCTCTAAGGTACACACTATCCAGACTTGGAAATATATTGCCATTCCTTCATCATTGCTGGGATCACATTCCTTCTCCACATGGACTGCAGTGATTCAAGAAGACACCTCATCACCACCCTCTCAAGGGCAGTGAGAGATGGACACTAAATGCTGGCCTTACCAGTAATACCCGCATCACATGAATGAATTAAATAAGAGTTGCTGGCTTCTTGTGCACAATAAAAAAAAAGAAATAAAATAGACAAATAGCAGATTGTACGCCGGCTGCAATTTTCCAGCCGCTCCACCTGTCAGGACCGTCCAGTCCTACCCCTGCCACAGCTTTTCGTGTGCTGGGGGTGGTGGTGGGGGAGGGGAGGGGGAGGGGCGGTGGGGGTACAACGGAAAACCTTATAGTGCTATGTGATCAGAAGATCCTGACATCGGTCAATGGCGAGGCACCTCCATGCAGGGGCATGGAACATCCCGTCCACTTTACCTACTGTAGCATATATCTCCTAATGACCACTGAGTTCCACAACAAATTAGATTTTGGATGGGATTTTGCAGCCTCCCAGCCGCTTGTTTCTTGTTGGCTGGAGGTGGGGTGGAGCTCTCTAACGTCGGGATTCTCTGTAACCATTGGTATCAATGGGAATTCCCATTGGAGCCGTCCCAGGCCACCGGGAGACCCACGGGCAGGGGTGCGTTGCTGGCAGGAGCGGGGGATCCCGCTGCCAGTAAACGACCAGAGTATTTTCTCCCACCTCGGCCGGAATTCTCGGATTGCTGAGATCCCTGCCGGCAGTGCACCCCTGCCCAGCAATTCCTGGTGGCGTGGGGTGGCTTCAATAGGAAACCCCATTGGCTAGAGGCGGGAGCAGAGAATTCCGTCACCAGCAAATGGCACTGCCGAGAAACATGCAGCTGGGGGAATGGCGAATCCCACCCCTCATTGCCTGGGGGCAGCACAGTAGCATTGTGGATAGCACAATTGGTTCACAGCTCCAGGGTCCCAGGTTCGATTCCGGCTCGGGTCACTGTCTGTGCGGAGTCTGCACATCCTCCCTGTGTGTGCGCGGGTTTCCTCCGGGTGCTCCGGTTTCCTCCCACAGTCCAAAGATATGCAGGTTAGGTGGATGGGCCATGATAAATTGCCCTTAGTGTCCAAAAATGCCCTTCGTGTTGGGTGGGGTTACTGGGTTATGGGGATGGGATGGAGGTGTTTACCTTGGGTAAGGGGCTCTTTCCAAGAGTCTGTGCAGACTCGATGGGCCGAATGGCCTCCTTCTGCACTGTAAATTCTATGATAATCATTTATGGTTCGGACTCTGTTCTTTTCTCGCAGTCTGTCCAAATCCACTGAATCCGTTCTAATGATGCCACACGCCACATGAATGATTCGAATATACATTCCTTTTTTGCTCAATCAGGGATTCCCCTCTTCAGTAGTCAATGGGCACTGGGCATCTCAACGATCCATGTTTGATTTCCTGCACTTACGCCCTCACACATTTTCCTTCTTCCCAAAACCATGATAGGGTTCCCCCCATTCTCAACTTCCTTCACATTCAACTAAAATCTTCAGTGATTCGTGCCATCTTCAGCGTGGTCCCGGCTGGAATTCACCATCCGCTCACTGGTGGCTGGAATGTCTGGCCTCACTGACATCACACCACCGTCTGTGAGTTTCCCAGTGGCATGGGGTGGCTTAATGGCAATCCCCATTGGCAGCGAAAGGGTCGTTGTGTCCTGTCATCGAGAAACATGCAGATGGGAGGCCAGAGAATCCCTTACCCCCACCCCACCGATCATCAAGTCCATTTCCCCCTTCGTTTCCAGCATTCCAAAGGGACTGTTTTCCCGAGAAGTACTCTGGTTTGCTCCTCAGTCACCCCCCAACACCCACGGCACACCTTCCCACTGCATTTTCCAAAATCAAACGCAGTAGATGCCACCTGTCTTTTTACATTCTCCCTTTTGAAGCATTCAGGATCCCAAACAATTCTTCCAGGCGACAGAGCGATTCACTTCTTTCAACTCGGCATTTCGTGTGCACTGCTCATGATGCACTTTCCTCTGCAAGTGGGCAAGCAAATGCAGATGAGTTGATGGGTTTGTGGAATGCCTCTGCAAGTATGACCCTCAGCTCCCAGCTGCCTACCCCTTCAATGATCCAATCCGCTCCCACTCTGACCTCTCTGTCCAGGGTCTCAGACATTGCTGCAATAAAGTTCAGTAACTGCCTGGAGAACAGTACCTCATCTTACAATTCGAAACCTTACAGCCTTCAGAGCTCAACATCAAAAGTTGAACAACTCGAGATGCCAGCCATTGCTCTCAAGTTTGTTGGTGAGCAGGAGCTGGTAATGGTCCTGCTGTTCTCATGTACAGCTCCCCCAGGTCTATCTTTGTTCTTTATTTATGCCACTACCACTCAATTTAACATTGCACCATCATCCCCTTTCTCATTTAATAGTTACCTTCCACCCTCTCACAAGTCCTCCCTTTTGCTTGTTCCCCCCGTCCCTAATTCCCTATGTTCGTACTCGCTAAAGTCCGGACCAATGATATATCTGTAACATCCCCCAATTCTGAAGCAGGGTCACTGACACAAAACATTGGCCCTGATACTTACAGGATACCAGGAAGGGAGTGTTGGCAGAGGTTTGCTGTTGGGAAACCTGGAAGAAACTGGTTCCCCTCTGAGTTTAACTGTAGTGCTGGAATTAGCATGTTTGAAAAGCTTTCTCAGCAGCAACCAACAAATCTGTGGTTAAGCAGGTCATGGGGCATTTATAAGACTGGGGGATTGATATTCCCAAACACGCTCCCCCACTGAGGGGGCGGTATGGCGGGGTGCCCCCTTCTATACCCTGTATAAAACCGGAGAGCCATGAACTGGGAGTGGCCCCCTGTAGTAGAGTAACTGCTCTGTACTCTTGTTCTGCTGCACTAAATCTTTTTCCTTTGATTCAACCTGTTTGGCTCAGTGTGGACTCCTTCCCGGACTTGATAGTACTGACTCTCGATTGGGTGAGTAAGTCTATGGCTGTAGTGGAGCACAGAGGCCAGAGGAAGAAGTGGGAGTGGGGGAGATAGGTTTGGTGGGGAGAAAATGAACTGGGACTGGGAGAAATCTGGATTTGGGAGGGGTATTAGAAAGGAGCCAGGAGCAATTGGGGGTCAGGGACATATTGATGGGGAAGCTGGGAGAGATCAGTGAACAGGGGGTGTAGGTCAAGTGGGGTGGCCAAGTAAGATCAGGGGCAGGGGCATCACTGTTGGGGAGAATGCCAAAAGTGAATGGGGATATAGGGGAAGAGGTCAGTCATTGATGGAATTGGGTGGAGAGAACATGGAGTCAGGGGACTGGGCATTGATGGAGCAGCAAGAGATATCAGGGAGTATAGTAATGTGGGGACTTGGAAAGATTTGTAGTCTGGGAGAGTATTGATGAGTGGTGGGGGCAGGAGAGGTCAGAAGATGGGAGTTATCATTAATGTGAGGGTGCAGGAGAGATCGGGAGTGTGGTATCGGGGTGCAACATTGATGTAGAGGACAGTGAAGAAGTCAGAGGTCAGGAAACACCTTGATATAGGGATTGGACAGATTGAGGGCGGTCATCAATAATGGCTGGTTCAAGAGAACTCAGGAGCATGACAGTAGGGGTCAGGGGGAGATCGGGCAAGGACAGTAGATCACTTTTGGGGGGGAGGGGGAACGGCCACAAAATATTATGGGAGGAGAAAAAAGTACTTTGAGGGCTTGAGCATTCAGGGGAGGAGAAGAGAAGATCACTCAAGTTCCAGGGCGTTGTGGCAGTGGGGATCGGGAGACCGGGTCACGATCATGGACCATGGAAGAGGCTATTGGCTTACAGGGGAGCTATAATCACTGGAGCCATTTACCAGATTTCTAGAGGGTCAGGGGATGCCCTCCTGCTCTTCCTGGCCCACCAGCAGTGTGGGAAAAATATCTTCTTCTTCCCTTAGCTGTCATGTTTCCTGAGGCCCACTGAAACAGGAAATAAAAGGTCCAGAAGTTTGGACCTGCCACTGGGAGTGGGCTGGCTGCAAATGGCTTCTGCTTTGACATGTTTTACATTTCGGTTCCCGTATGTCCACACATTGATGGGAAACTGTAGTTTCCATCTCCACAAATGTTTCCTGAGCTGCTGAATATTTCTAGCTTTCTTCAGTTAGATTTTATGTTGTATGGATTATGCAGTCAGCAATTGCAGCTCCACATTAAGGATGTGTCTCCAGGCCTTATCTTCCATGCACCTAGGTAGAGGACCAGATCGAGCACACTGTTACAACGGTAGTTAATAAGGGCAGCACGATGACGCAGTGGTTAGCTTTGCTGCCTCACAGCGCCGAGGTCCCAGGTTCGATCCTAGCTCTGGGTCGCTGTCCGTGTGGAGTTTGCACATTCTCCCCGTGTTTACGTGGGTCTCAACACCGCGACCCAAAAGATGTGCAGTGTAGGTGGATTGGCCATGCTAAATTGCCCCTTAATTGGAAAAAATTAATTAATTTTTTTAAAACTGCAGTTAATATGATGTTTCCACATGATTGCCACATGCTTCAATATTAATTGTGTACATTTTTTGGCATCTAACGTGCCTCATGAATATACCACATCGGCATTTGTGCAGTCATTTGAACCCCAATGCATTTTGGTGTGTCAGAAAGGAAGTTTCAGCCACTGCTAAACCACCTCTGTCCACCATAGCAGGTTTAATTCAGGCAGTTACTGGTAACTTCAAAAGGATTATTCAACATGAGGAACAAAACATTTTCACGCAGCAGCTGGTTGAGGTCTGGAATGCACTGCCTGAGAGCGTGGAGGAGGCAGTTCCAATGGAAGCATTCAAAAGGGAACTCGGCTGTTATCCGAAAAGGAAGAATGTTCAGGGTTACAGAGAGAAGGTGGGTGGGTGGCACGAGGTGAATTGCTCACCCGGAGAGCCGGCGCAGACTCGAAGAGCTGAACAGCGTCCTTCCTTGCTGTAACAATTCTGTGATTAATCCAGTAGTGCGCAGATCATTAGGATCTGTTTGCTACTGACCTGGATATTAGCAGAAGCGCAGAAAGGCTGCGTAGACAGCTGGTACGAATCTCCGATCCGGGTTCGCCCCGCTACCGCTGCCAGCGAGAACGAAGAAATTGGCGCACAGCCGAAACTCTGCTCACTACAGCGGGAAGGGAGAATCCCGCTGGCATGAACGGATGGAAAATCCCGGCCAGGGATTGTGGGGGGTGGGGCGGGGTTGGGAGAGAGGTGGAAGAGGGAAAACCAGGATTTCAGAAAGGAAACTAGAGGGGCAGGACTCTCCGTCCCGCCGCACCAGTTTTCTGGTCCCCCCCACGCCGGCAACAGGATTCTCTGTCCCGCCAGCCGGCCAATGGGGTCTCCCATTATGGGCGGCCCCACGCCGTCAGGAAATCCCCTGGTGTGGTGTGCTGCCGGCGTAACAGAGACCTTGACAGCGGAGACAATGTTACCAACCTGCAATCAAGTGGGCGGATATCTTTCTTAGGGTAGCACTGTAAGTTTTGTTTGATTGAAAAATACTCAAGATTAGTGGAATGATTATTTTTGACTGATGACAGCGATTCTGAAAAGATAGCCATGTGACAGACAAGGCCGAGTGTGAAAACACCTGCTCGGTACTTAAAACCATCAAACTAAAAAGCCACACTCAGCTTTTCATTTAACCTTGCTCAATTAAGCTGCTTGCTGAAGCAAAGGTTTTATTAGTGTTTACAAGGTGAATAAAAGCTGCTTTAGCGAACAACACCAACTGGGGCTGCTGAACTGAATGACCATTTTGAACAGCTTGTTAAAAGCAGAGACATAAAAAATTGATAGTCGAAAATGACTTGAAGGTTGAAAGGAATGAATGATGAAACGTTTGGGGGGTTAGTTTGATGCTGGAGTTGGAATATTTCTGGGAAGGTAGAACTGATCAGGAAGAACAGATTGAAATTTGATAAGAAACAATCAAGTAAGGACAGGGGTTACATGAGAATGCTCATGTGGCAGGAGAACGGAGCCAAAGGCAATATTTTCAATCCAATGTTTAGTCAAAGAACTCAATGTTTTACAGGGTATTTTGAAATAAATTAAACCTTTATTGGGGAAAAAGGCTTTGTCAATAATCCATCCAGGCCCATTTTTGGTCAAAGGGTAGAAAGGGAACAGACTTTATGAGAGGCAAGTGCAGTTAGGCGGTGGAGAATTGAGGACTCTCACGTAGACTCAAGTCCAACACTCCTGAGTAGCCTGAGAAGTCGTGGAGATGTGAGATAAGGTGACGAGAAAAGAGAAGAAGAGAAAGAACCGTTTGTGTATGTCAACCTTCTTGCCCAATCCAGAAAGGTACATGCTTTTTGGCATGTTTGTAAATTTTTGCTGTGTAACTAGTGTATTAATTGATGTGGAGATGCCGGCGTTGGACTGGAGTGAGCACAGTAAGAAGTCTTACAACACCAGGTTAAAGTCCAACAGGTTTGTTTCAAATCACTAGCTTTCGGATCACTGCTCCTTCCTCAGGTGAATGAAGAGGTCTGTTCCAGAAACATATATATAGACAAAGTCAAAGATGCAGGACGATACTTTGAATGCGAGCATTTGCAGGTAATTAAGTCTTTACAGATCCAGAGAGAGGGGTAACCCCAGGTTCGCAATATTACAGGTTCCACCAGCCAGAGGCCCATGTCACATGACTCCAACCTCTTCACTTTGTCTTTTTCGGAGGCCACAGACAGACGTAAATGCGGCCATTTTCAAAATCTTTCTCCAATCTTAAATTTTTTGAGACAGCAATGAGCATATCTCTATACATTTTATTTTTAAAAAATTAAGATTTTAGTCCTTCACACCACAAATAAAGTAAAGTATCGTGGCCAGCACGGTAGCACAGTGGGTAGCACTGTTGCTTCACAGTTCCAGGGTCCCAGGTTCGGTTCCCGGCTTGCGTCACTGTCTGTGTGGAGTCTGCATGGTTCTCCCCGTGTCTGCATGGGTTTCCTCTGGGTGCTCCTGTTTCCTCCCACATGTCCTGAAAGATGTGCTGTTAGGTAATTTGGACATTCTGAATTCCCCCTCTGTGCACCCGAACAGGCGCTGGAATGTGGCGACAAGGGACTTTTCACACTAACTTCATTGCAATGATGTAAGCCTACTTGTGACAATAAAGATTATTATTATTAGATGATGTCTGGGTTAGTTACAAAGTCTGTGAATCGTGCGAAACTCCTTTCTGGTGACAATAGCGGACACTCTAATTTTCTCCACCAGTCGGATTTCCATAGGTGCAGGGTGTCATCAACTGCGCAAACATGGCAAGCAGAGCATACCACAACAGCCAGGAGTTTGTGTAACCCAGATGAGGTATTATTCCACAGTGTACTGCCGATGTACAATCACAGGGAGCGGTTAATACGGATCGGCGCCAGATTCCCTGGGCGCCATTCTGATGTTGTCACATTGTTACAGTTCAACATTTTGGATCTCTTTCATCCCAGGCAGCAGACTGAAGGAATGGAAGCAAGGAAACAAGGATTTCAGACTTATCTTTTGACACCTGTGAGAAACCCCAACAATAGGTTACACTTGCTCCACAAGAAGAGGTGACCGAATATTTTGAATGTTCAGCTAACAGTGACTCACACAGGAAAGGATCTCAAATCAAATCCTACAGCCCACTCACAGCCCCTGCATTATCCCCACACCCTGCTACCTCCTTGGAGTCCTTCCCGCATTAATCCACCCCTTGCACTACTCCCCAGTGGGTTGTGTGATGGATTTGCATTCATCCCGAGAAAAGTAAAGGCGGGTCGCCTCGGGATAATGGGCAATACATTTTGGGCGGGATTTTCTGGTCTCCCGGCTGCGTGTTTCTTGGCGGCTCGCTGTTCGCCGACGGCGGGATTCTCTTTTCCTGCCTCTTGTCAATGGGATCTCCCATTGAAGCCACCCCCACACCATTGGGAAGCCCATGGACAGGGTGCACTGCCAGCGGGAAAAGAGAATTACGACAACCGAAGAATTACGGCCTTTATCTGTTCTCAAAGGAAAAGGATATTTAATACCATCACATTTTATCAAACATCCACAGGAATATCATTGGTGAATTAAAATTGTTTATCGCTCACATGTTTTCTGTTTTGGTATGCTGCACCATTTGTGGCTTCAGCAAAGGTAGAGGCAGGCTGTTCAGATTCCTTCCCTGACTGCACAGATCCTTTTGGTCTAAGCCCTTTGGTGCCCCCGAGGGCCTTGCCAAAGACTGATCCACCAGTGCAGGGGCACACTTGGCTATCAGGATCTGAGGTACATATTGTTTACAGGTTGTAGTGGGGGATGGGGTGCCGGGGGAGGGGGCGGGGGGTTGGGGGGGCAACAGGTAGGTGACAAGTGGGAGTGCTGTGTGAAAAGTTCCCTCTTCCTTGCTCTTTCACCATCATCCCGTGTGTGGGTAAACACGACATCACCCCTAATTTTCGACTGCAGAGCAGCTTAGTGAAGATCAGTGATGTTTTGTGGGGCTTTAACTAAAGGGCGGGATTCTCCATCTCGCCTGTCGGCCAATGGGGTAGCCCATTGTGGGCAGCCCCACGCCGTCGAGAAATCCCTGGCAGTCGGCGAAATGGAGAATTCTGACAGCAGAGCATCCGGCCCAAAGTGCCTGACACCTGTCATAAGTTGCAGATATTTTGGATTCAAAATTTGCTTGTCTGTCCAAATAACCTCCACTGAAACATTTCCAATCTTTCCTTGAAACTGCATGGGGCGGCCACTCTCTGCCTGACAGGAATCCTCGCAATTTTCTGAGCCAACAATTCACCAATAATTTAGTTGGACATCTCAGTTTTCCGCCATTGTGGCACCTCTGTCAGAGGCTGGCTAAGTGGCTGATGCACCTTGAGCACCCTTCTTTTCAACAGTAGCCCTCAGAGTTCAGCTTCTGTGCCCAGTTGACCAGAGCTTGGAGAGGATTGTGTCCTCTGACACGGACTCTCCGCGATCGCCCCTGTCACCAATATCCTGCTCCCACCTGAGGTGTGAATCGCCAGGTGAAAGACCAAACAACCGTTAAAGTTAGAGGCCTACAAAAGTGGAAATATCTGCACTGGTGAATGGCTGTATGTCCTGTCAAGGTACACCTTACCAAGGAAACCATCCCCATACACGTCCAGTGACACTTTCTGTATTTGTGGTAGCTCTGGAAGCCGAAAGAAAGACAAATATATTAGTCATGCACAGGAGTGACCTTGAGAATCTCCATGCTTAATCTTATTTTAGTTCACGCACTGATTAAATGAAGTTAGCATATGTGTGCCAGGGATACAGTAAGGGCCCTTCCTGTTGATTCCCTTATTTCCCTTTCCTTTATCTTGCCGTTCGCATTTTGATCCATGGATGCTTAATGGACACATATCTTTAAGTCGAGGAAAGGGAGTGAGGAACTCAAAAGTTACAACATAACACACTGTGCTAGCCTTCGGACAGCAGAACACAGACTTTTTGGCACCCGAGAGATCGGACTTGGTTTGATTGGTGGCTGGTGGGCAAAAGGCTGTATTCTGCCCGGCAACAGGCATGGTTGAATGCTACCAAGTGGGATAATTTTCAGAGAACCAAGGAAAGGACAGTCGGATCCTGGGTGCTGAGAGGAGCAGCTGTGAGTGTCTGTATCTTTCTCTCTCTCTGCCCTGACCTCTCTCTTCCTCTCACCCTCTTGTTTTCTCCAGAAAAGCTGTACAGCTGCTGTATTTGTGAAACTGCAAAGACCTGAATGAATCTACAGTGAAAACCATTAAAGACTGAAAACAGAAACTTTGAACTGAAAACCTAGATTGAAGGAAGGTCTTCCAGAAGCTAACCCACTGAAACAAAGACTCATCCATTTTACTTATTATTTTCACACCCCTCTTTTCCCCTCTGTGTTTGTTTATCTCTCTTGTGTATGTGTGTAGAAGGTGGGGTGAGCTAAAAGTTGGGGGTGGGGGGGATTAGAAATGTTGTATTTGCTGCATATTCAATTATAGTTATTGATATTGATAAAATTAATTGTGTTTAACTTTTCAAACCTAGTGACTATAGTTATTGGGCAACTAAGCGCCAAAAACATTATATGTTGTCTGAGAATTATTTATTAATTTCAATTGTGTTGTGACTCCAGGTGAAGTGGGACTGGAATTTATCACGCACTAGCCCAGGTGGTCATAACAATACTTGTAATTCTGTCACTATGCCCTGTCTCTGCATCTCCAATTGAAAGTTACGTAGATATGTCACATGTCACCAGGGCACACTTCGGCAACTGTGAGCTGGATTATTTGTTGTGGGCCATCTCCAGTCCTCTCTTGCATTTTGGACTTTCTTCTTCCACTAGAGACTAAAAAACAGACCAATGGTGACTGAAGGTTGGATACTCACTCGTGGATGCAGTGCAGTTGCTGAGGATGGCCATGACCCAGGCACATCAGAATACATATGGATTAGGGTGAGTGGAATAATAAATGTCAAGCCTAGGCGCTGCTGAAATGTGAGCAGATCTGGGGCTGATGAGAAGATGTAAGATTAGCAAGACACAGTGAGAGGGGATGAGGACATAAGGGGAGCGATTCTCCGAGCCCCGCGCTGGGCCAGAGAATCGCTGCAACCGCGCCAGGCCACCACGCCGCCCCGACGCCGGCGCGCGATTCTCCGAGGTGCGGGGAGAATCCTTCACCGGGGGGGGGGTGCCTCCGATGGGGTCTGGCCCGCGATCGGGGCCCACCAATCGGCGGGCCGGCCTCTCCCCCCACCCTGGGCCTACTTTGTTGCGCGGCCGGCCCCTGAATCCCTACGCCATGTTGCGTCGGGGCCAGCTGGAGAAGTCCCCCACGCATGCGCGGGTTGGCGCGGCCCAACTGCGCATGCGCAGGTTGGCGCGGTGCCCATTTGGCGCCGGGAATGGAGGCTGGAGCAGCGTGAACCGCTCCAGCGCCGTGCTGGCCCCCGTTTCATGCCGACGGCGCGAACACTTAGTCTCCATTTCGGAAAACAGCGCTGAATGTACCAGGTGTAGCTCAATCGGCAAATATGCTCACTTTTTCTGATTGGTTGGCTCATTAAACTTCTTCCAACATTGCATCCAACACTGGATACAACACTTCTGCCATTCACGCAAGATCCGAACATATTTTCTTGGTAACTGCCACAAGGTTCTTCCTCCCAATGCTGGGGAACAATACATCCTTACATTTCCAGACTGCAACCTGCAGTAATTGCAATGAGGTATCATTAAATGTGGATTCTATTTGCTCTCCATGCCTTTATCTTAAACACTTGCTAGCTTGTCCCCTTTCCATTTCTACATTGCTCCATTAAATAGAGTTGAGATCACATACTGCACATCTTGCGTGACAGGAAATTTGGATGTCACAATTTAGCGGTTCGATTCAGTTGCCATCACAGATTCTGGCCCACTCGATTCCGCCCACTTGTTCGCATTAATATTGGAGCCTTGAAGCTGAAGTTCTGGACACAAAGCATTTTCACAAACGTTTACACAGTCTTCATTTTCTGTCAAGCCACTATAATAATCCTCCTATTGAGAGGTACGTCTCATAGAAGTATCTGTTCCTTTGTGGCATCTGTTAAAATGTAGGCAGTGAGGTACATGATTCTGACTCTCCTTATTCCAGTTTTCAATAAGATTGTAAACTATTCAATTCTTTCTACATCCTCCCGGCTTGTAATAATGGGTGGGATTCTCCCGTACCTGGAGGGGCGGGGGGTCCCGGCGGGTCGGAGTGGAGTGAACCACTCCGCTGTCGGGTCACCCAAAAGGTGCGGAATCCTCTGCATCTTCAGGTGCTAGGCCCGCCCCGGAGTGGTTGGCGCCCCGTCGGCCGGCAGGATAGGATCCTGGCGCCATGCCAACCGGCGCCGAAGGGCCTCCGCTGGCCGGCACGAGTCGGCGCATGCGCGGGAGTGCCAGCGCATGCTGGCATCATCCCCGCGCATGCGCACATGGAGTCACATCCGCACCGGGAATGGTGGATGACCACGGCCTCTGGTGCGGAAGGAATAGAGTGCCCCGCGGGCCAGGCCACCGTGGGGGCACCTCCTGGGGCCAGATCCCCCCACAACCCCCCAATAACCCCGGAGGCCGCCCGCGCCTCCATGTCCCGCCAGTAAGGGACCAACCCCAATTTACGCCGGCGGGACTGGCTAAAGGCGGGCGGGACTTCGGCCCATCACGGGCTGGAGAATTCGGGCTTCCCCGGGGCCCATTGAGTCGCGCCGGACCCCGCCATTTTCCGAGGTGGGCGGCGCGATTCACGCCACGCCGCTTTTTTGGGGGGTGGGAGAATTTGGAGGCCGGCGGTGGCGGGTTTCACGCCGACCCAGCGGGGGGTCAGAGAATCCCGCCCAATGTGTCCTGGCTTTCCATGTACTCTCTGCAACCATAGATAGGCGAGATTACAATGAGGGTAGGGTAGTTGTTTTTATTTAACAACCCTGAAGCAAACATGAACATGAACATAATTCTGGTTTTGCAGATTTTTTCTGATTTCGATGATAAGTGAACTTGAGAATACATCCGCAGATTTCTCCAAAATAGAGAGAAATAATGCAATCCTGGTTTTCCTTCAAGTATTCAAATTAAGGTTGCGTTTGATGCTACCGCATCCACTGAACAAGCAGTCGCAGTGCATGTTAAACAACCACCAACAGCCTACCTACCTGCAGCAAATATAGGCCCATCTATAATACAGAGCAATGTAAAGATATTTCAACATATGGAACAGCAATAAAATGTGTTTTATTTTTCACCATAGTTAGACTGCAGATTTCACAGGATATTGAACCCCAAAATATCAGTTAGAAATCCTGGGATCGCGATTGCAATTTGCTCACTGCCTCATTGGTTGCCGCACTCCTGACCTCTCAGATCTTTCCCTCTTAGCTGCCACCCTGGACCCATCTTGTCAACAGCTAGTGAGTGGGGTGGGTAGCAAAGATACCAAGGATTGGGCGTGGGGAGACGAGGGTGAGCAAAGCGGAGGGTGGGTCGGTGAGTGAGGTGAGAAAATTGATGGCGGGCGTTCACAGGGCCCATGATGATGACATCAGCGGCATTGAACATGCCCTAGGGCGGAGCGTGTGTCAACTACCTTTTCCAGTGCACAATGATGATGTCAGTGACACCGACTTCCAGTTTCAGAAGGGGGGCAGGAGATTTGGGCCGGGATTCTCCGACCTGGCGATGGGTTGAAGAATCCCTGGGGCGAGGAGCGAGTCCTGCCCCGCCGCCCCGCCGCTGGCTTCTCTATCCTCCAGCGCAGTTTTTCGGCAACCATGGGATTCCTGCCGCACCGGTTGGGGGCCGTTGACAGCGCTCTCCCCGCCGATTCTCCGGGCCCCGATGGGCTGAGTGGCCAACGAGTTTGGCCGAGGCTCCCAAACAGTGTGGCCTGGAAGGTAAGTGTGCGGGGGCGTCCTGTAGGGGGACGGGGATCCAACCTCGGGCCAACAATGGCCCATCTCCGGGAACTCTTTTGTTCCCGGAGATGGGCCATTAGTATGCTAATGGGCCTACAGTTTTGGTCTTGTCTGGGAGCTGCGGCTCCAATATACAGACACGCTCTGAACCTGCTTGTTTTCTCAGCATTGTCCATTTTCCCTGCAATCTTTGCAAAGTGTCCATTTTGTAATTGAACCTGGGACTCTGGAGCCGTGAAGCAACAGTGCTGACCACTGTGCTACCGTGCCGACTTCTTGAAGCCAGCATGTGACCAGCTGGAGGCCATCTTGTCAGCTCAGCAATTGTCCATTTTGAAAAGTACAAAACAACATCTTTCAAGTAGTCCAGCTGATGAATATATTAGATATATTTCATACAGGTACAGCAAGTAATTAGGAATACTAATGAAATATTGTCCTTTTTTGAAAGAGATATGGGTTATAAAAGTAGAGAAGTCTTGCTATAATTTTACAGGACATTGTTGAGACCACACCTAATACACTGCATCTACTTTGGCCTCCTTATATAACAAAGAATATATGCATTGGATGCAGTGCAGAGAAACTTCGCTCGGCTAATTCATGGGATGAAGGAGTTGTCTCATGATGAAAGGTTAAGCATGTTGGGCCTGTACTCATTGGCGTTCAGAAGAATGAGAGGGGATCATATTGAAACATGTAAGATTCCAAGGGGGCTCGACAGGGTAGATGTTGAGATAATCTTTCTCTTTGTGAGGGAATCTAGAACTGGGGGCACAGTTTCAAAATAAGGGATCACCCATTTAAGGTGGAGAGGAGGAGGACTTTCTTCGAGAGTTGTGAATCTTTCTTGGATAAGTGCCTCTCAAGAATAAATCTCTAGGGGTGCAATCCAATGGCCTCGCGGCGCCCGAATAACAGGTCACCGTGGCGCAGCATGGCCGATAAAAGCTCCTGGGATCTGCCCGGCTTGCAACACCTTGCGAGATCCGACACTCTAATCTGCAGATTCCCGAGGTACCTGAGGCTTTGGGATTCATCCCCATCACCTCGGAACCTCGGGCGAGTGCCATTCAGCACTGGTCCCCACAAATGGGGACCAGACGTCTGGATACTCATGGGGGTCTCCCAGGGAATTGGAGACCCATAGCCGCATGCTCTTCGGGAAGGGTGGTGGCCTGGGACTGCTGGTGCCACCTGGGAAATGCCAGGGTGCCAAGATGGCACTGCCACGGTGCCAAGCTGGCATATTTTGAATGTGCACTTTTAGGTCGGGGATACACTATGTGGGTGTTGGGGTGCGTGGAGCTCCCCACTGTACAAAACGGGGCTATGTGCGGCCTAGGCTGCGTGTTCCCCGCTGAGGCCCCTTTTACAACGTGAGTCGCGTTTTACAGCCATGTGTTTCTCGGCGCTGCGGGTACCGTGAAACACATGGCTAAACGCACTCACTATGGAACTTTGTTCCCATTTAGTTGAATTGCGCCCGTACTGTAAAAAAACAATTCTGCTCCTCTTTCAGTTCAACACCACCAAAATGGAAGGTATAGATTCTCACCTTGACCTGCCCCTTCTGTTTGGGTCCTGTTTTGCATTTGGGACCTAATGGTGTCACTGACCCCAATCGGTACTGATTTGTTATGCTCTAGGTGTAACATTAGCGGCTTCCTTGTGGTGCACTTGACAAAGGAAGGTTCAGACGTGGAGATAACTTCAACACGTTTATTAAACTATTTACACTTCTATTACTCGGGTTCGACACTACTGCTAATCCTATTATAGCTACCCAGACTGACTAACCAGTTGCTGCAATCCACGTGGTGGGTGTAATATTGAATCAACCCTGTGCCTGTCCCCACTGACTGTCTCCACTGGCCAAAGGGCAGATCATGTGTGTGGTGTCCTTTATATATGGGTTGGTGTAATGTCCTCCTGTGGTTGTGTCACCTCTGTGTGTATCGTGAATGTCCATTGGTCGTGTCCTAACTAACTGATCTATTGGTTGATGTGTGTGTGTGATGTCTCTGGTGCTCCCTCTAGTGTCTAGCTAGTCTACATGTATTTACATTAACGCCTTGTGTGCACATCACCACAGGTACATTTAACAAATTTGACTGACCTAAGATGGGGAAACTATCATCCTGCCCAGAAGTGTAGGTAGAAGTTAGAAATCACACAATCTGGACAGGACGTTTGCGGATTGACGAGATAGGGTGGAATTGTTTCAACTAATGGGGGAAGTTCGATAAACCAATGATGCAGACTGAAGGCAAAAGAATCAGAGGGAATGATAACATTTTTTTCAGGCAGCGAGCTGTTATGATCTGGAATAAACTGTTTAGAAGGATGTTGGAATTATTCAATATAAACTCTCAAAAGAGATTTGTAATTATATTTAAAGGAAAAAGCTGGCTGGCCTCAGGAACAGGAGAGAACAATAATTAGATAAATCTTTTAAAAAGCCAACATGGGAACATTGGTTCAAATGTTCTCCTTTTGGACAATTATTCTCTGATTTGAAGTCATTCTGAGGATTTTGTCTGCTTAACCATTTGGTTCCCACCTGAGTGAGAATGTTTAACATCCACCTTCATTTCTCAAGTCTTGGTATTAATGGATTCCTACAATGAGCATTGATTTGAACAGGAATGAAAACTAAGTGGTTTCCAAGTCAAATGGCTGATCTCTAACACCAGCTTCATGCTCGAGTGATGAGTGGCATCCCCATTCTCTTCAGATCTCCATACCATTTTTCCTACCTACCTGCCTACCAAGAGCTCAATTGAGACATGTATGTGCCAATTCAGGCCCTCTTCCCGCTTCCACTGCCACTTCACCAGCTGTTGAGGGGCCCATGGGCTATGTCTGGAGACCATTAGGGAAATCCTGGATGTTCCCCAATGAGTTCTATGGTGTGGACCTCCTTTTTGGGCACTCGTTGGGCCATTGAGCGGCCCCTCCAGCAGCAATGCCTGACCCCATGCAACAGCACCACCTGCCCTCTGTGGGCCCCGGGCCCTCCCCACTGACCGCAACGTGCCCAGATCCCAGCAAAAAAATGGAAAAAATGAAATGAAAATCACTTACTGTCACAAGTAGACTTCAAATGAAGTGACTGTGAAAAGCCCCTAGTCGCCACATTCCAGCACCTGTTCGGGGAGACTGGCACGGGAATTGAACCCACGCTGCTGGCCTGCCTTGATCTGTTTTAAAAGCCAGGTATTTAGCCCTCTGTTAAATCAGCCCCTAACCTGACTTTGTGGGTGCAGGGCTTTTGATGCAACACTGACCCGAGCTTCAGTCACAGTAGTGGCCACCACTAGCACTGGGGACACAGACACAGGGAGTTCTTGGGGAGTGACCACCATCCTTAATAGGTGCTCCCAGCAGCAACCACTTAATTGAATGTTACTGGCAAAGTGGGGCCCAGGTCCCCCTGCCCCCTGGAGTCACCCTCTACTTTCAGCCCTGGTGGTGGGATCCCTGCTGTCTATATTTAGCCCTACATTTCAAATTTGTACAGGTTTCAAACACTCTGATCTCCATTTTTTACCGTCCTCTACATGGTAGCCAATCACAACCCCTTTGGGGCCTAACGTTTATCACTGTGGTATTTCTCGTATCCCTGTCCAGCATATCTGAGACATTGCTAGATGGATATATACAAGCTACTTTTCTGTACGTTCTATTTATTGTTTGTCCTTGGTATGTCGGGACACCGGCAAGGCCATATTTATTGTCCACCCCCAATTTCCTTGAGGACATGAAGAATGAACAATATAATTTGGGACCAAGTAGCACAGTGAGATTGTGTAGGGGTGGAAAAGTTTCATCCTCTGAATGATATTAGTTGAGCCATTGGATTTTTCATCAACAATCCTGCTACTCCCAGGTCATGTTGAGGTCATCACCATTAAATCAACAGTTTTATTAAATTCAATTTCATGAACCGTAGAGATAGGCTGTGAATACATAACATGTGGCCATCAACCCAATCTCATTAACCTGTCAGGTATAAACTTTCTTAGGGGTGGGCAGGGTCTTCATGGCAATGAAAACCCCACTTGCCTTAGCTTCAGCAGTACAGTGATGTCAATTGTATTTTGGATATTGACCAATAATCTGTGAAGAGATTTATTGTGTGCTAGTCACAACAATGGAAAATTGTGACTGAATGACATCCACCTATAAGTTCACCAGCTGACAAGAAATAATTGAACTGTTTAAAGAAGATGTGTTTTTTAAAAAAATAGAAGACAGAGACCAAAGATGACTGCAACAAGTCACCTGATGTAAGTTGACCACTTTTCTGAAATGTTCCTATTTGGATTTCACTGCAGACCTGTGCTGACATGTTACATGGAATTTCACACTTAGGGGGGTGTCAAGGTCCACTTCAAAAATGTGACTATTGAAAGGATGGTTTTAAAAATCCAAATTTCTGGACTTTAACCACTGTAATTCTGTCAAGACAATGGGGAACTGTTAGCTAGTCAGGATATACATCCAACAGAAACTCAAACCCCTGTGGAGGTTGAAATAATCCCATCTCCCATTGGAGTCTACTGTCTGGAAATGTGTCAAAGGTTTCTGAGATGAAACATCAAAATGTGGTTACTTGCTCTACAAGAATGCCTATGGCAGATATGGAAATTGAATCCTTTGAAATGTGCATCTACAGCAGGATTTTAAGAATTGGTTTTGCCAAGCCGGTGTCAGAGAGAAAAAGAATTTGGAGGAGTCTGGAGAAGCTGCTCATGGAGCAGTCACAAATTTTCTGTCTCTCTCGTAAGCTAAGTGAAATTCTATTTACATTTTTTTTATTTGTATTATTAATTTAGAGTACCCAATTCATTTTTTCCAATTGAGGGCCAATTTACTGTGGCCAATTGACCTATCCTGCACATCTTTGGGTTGTGGGGGCAAAACCCATGCAAACACGGGGAGAATGTGCAAACTCCACACGGACAGTGACCCAGAGCCGGGATCGAACCTGGGACCTTGGCGCCGTGAGGCAGCAATGCTAACCATTGTGCCACCCGGAAACTCTAATTCTTAACAGTCTAAAAATCATTCCCAGAGATAGTGGGAAGAACTTTACAGCCCCTCCCAATGACAGGATTTTCCAGTGCTGGTGAAGTCAATGGACTTTTGAATGCCTCACCGCTTTTTACGGTCCTGCCCCCACCATGCCAAGGCTGTGAAATTCCGCCCCGTGTATTTCCATTGGAAAAAATCTTAGGAGAAACTCTTTGATTTCTCGAAAAGGCTTACTGATTTGAAAAAATAAATTGTCTCCAGCAAGTACAATTACATGAACTTCAGTTCAACTCTGAGATTGTAAAGGAAACAGCGCCAAATGTCTAACAGTCTGCACTTCAAAGGTCTGAACACTGTACATTCTTTTAACTTTCCTTACTTCATATATCTGTGTGCGTGTCACATCTTTTATTGTTTTATTCCCTCGGGTTCAGTAGTTAATAAACATGTCTTCCTTTGACTCAAGGAAGCCTTGTTGATTGGCTCCTTATTGTTCGCTGCACAGAGAGTAACATTTGGATTTGAGAAAGGCATCCATGGGGAAAATAAATTTAAAAATCTTTGTTGTGAACAATTGAGGAGTCTGAATAGAGAGCTGCAAATTCGCCCCTCCTCACCTGGTCGTAACATTACCAACTGAACTTAAAAACAATGACCACAAGCCCAGAAATGGACAGGCAGTAACCGGGCAATGGAGCTCCCCACTGTAACTTGTGTTTTCTTTCCAGGGGCAAAAAAAAGAGCAGCTTGCATAACAACTCAAGGGTGAGAGTGAGCTTTATTTTTCAGAAAAAATAATCAAAGTGTATCCGAACTGTTGAATCCAGCAGACAAGAAAAATGTACAACCGCTATGGAATTTGGTGGCCCGCACAGTTACACAGGTTTGCGCACAATTGACTCTCCACAGCTATATTTCACCCTGTCAAGCCAAATGCAAATTCGGTTACACAAAATAAATTCTGTTCTTTTATCCCCCTCTTGTTGTCTGTTTGCATAACAATCACCTCCTACTGAAAGTCAATGTGGAGATAACCAGACACATCAGAGGCAAATGATATGTAAAGGAGAGCTGGACTTGTCAGCTCAGCATATTGCTTTAATGTCCAATGTGTGACTGTTTTTGACCGGAAGTCATAGTGCTGTCCAATCTATTTTTGTCAGTGACTAAATAAGTGTGAATTGTTCCTCTCGGGGAAAGATCAGTTTGATGCTTTAAACTTATCTTTCGCTATATTTTAATCACTTGGACAACCTTTGCCTTATGAGCCTTCTGATGACAGCAGTGTGGGCACTTCCTTTAACTCTCCAGGACTCTCATTCTGAGCTTCTTGAGTGCCCTACCTGCTTTAATGTTACTGGCAGTCTTTATACCTGCAAGCTAAACAGAGCCAAGGCAGTGCCAGAGAGAAGTGCTCAACAGATTGACCACTTGCTTTGTGTTGTGCTGTGACAAATTTGTTTCATGGATAACGTAAATTAAACAGCAATTTTGAAACGTAAGGCTCGGAACTTACAGCGATATGCGTGGAAGAAATATGATGGACTCTTCAGAGAGTGATTGATTCACAGTGTGCAAATAAAGAAAGTGCTGTGTTTGATCCTGATCTTTCATCTCCAAATTTCAATCCAACTCACTTCCACACTGTAGCTATAGCTGCAGGAAGGCTTTTGCAACCTTACATATGTTACTAATTATCTAGATTCTCAATTAAAATGACAAGATGCACTCATGTTAGCATGCAGCAATATTTGCATGCCATCCTGTTATTGATACTAACATCAAAATGGACCCCAACGCAGATGAAAATACTTCACTTGAGATTGAGAGAATGTACAAATGTAAATCATGTTGAAAGAATAATGCCATTTGACATTAGCGCGCTGTAATTGCTTTGAGTGCCTCTGCGACAGGGAGAATTGAGTTGTCCATGGTTCTTGCTCCTATTGCTCTCCCTGGAATATGCTCGTGGATATTCACTGAGAACAGAAAAATGGGCGGCACAATGGCACAGTGGTTAGCATTGCTGCCTCACAGCACCAGGGACCCGGGTTTAATTCTGGGTGAGTGTGTGGAGTTTGCACTTTCTCCCCATGCCTGCGTGGCTTTCTTCCGGGTGCTCCGGTGTCCTTCCACAGTCCTAAGACATGCAGGTTAGGTAGAGTAAATTGTCCCTTAGTGTCCAAAGATGTGCAGGTTCGGTAGAGTTACGGGGCTAGGGAAGGGTTGTGGGCCGAGGCAGGGTGCTCTTTCAGACTGTCGGTGCAAACTTGATGGGGCAAATGGCCTCCTTCTGCACTGTAGGGATTGTATGATTCTTCTCTGATGAGGCGAATTTCTCCTATTTTGAGATTTAGCAAGGTGGCAAGCGGATTTTGCATGGCTTGTCCCACCGACCAAATTCTCCCAGATTCCGCACTTGAAAACTAATTAATTATGCACAGCGGGTTCCCCTCTTACACATAACAGGCCGGCAGCTGATTCGTCCACCTGCCCTCCTCTGATGGGTTTGAAGGTTCCAGCACCATATTTAATACCAGTCCAGCACAGTCATATCACTCTCTTAAACTCTCCTGTCTTCACCAGGCCATCCAGGATGTCGGCAACCCAGAGGAAATAGGATAGCAGTCTCAATAAGAAGTCTGTTGCTCCATTCGACCACCTTCCCCCCAAGCCCATCACCTGTAAGGCACCCATGCCCCACTTGGACCTCTACCCCACCGCATCTGGAGTCTTCATTCACCCCCTTCCAGTAAATGATGTGGTATCCATTTGGACCCTGTAAGGGGACATGAATAGATTTATGGGGGCAGGGAGGGAGGGTTCGAGCTCACACCCCTGCATGAGATTAAAGGTAACATGCTAATTACAAGATTGCTTACGGACGTTGAGCTAAGAGGAGATACCGAGTCCTGCTCTGGGTAAAGTTTTAATAATAAAACTATTTAGACAAGATTGGTAACTAACTAATGCTCTTTGTACTGATTAACAGTGTATCTGTGACTTGGTGAAAGTGCTGAGTGTCTCCCTTTGAGTGCTGTGTTAGAGGAGAGGGTTCTTTCGGAGATCTCTCTGGAATGGTGCTCTCCATGATTGAATCATAAAACAATTGCAACTTGTACCTGAGTCTCCTGTGGTTAGTTTGTAGACGTCTACGACAACAATCCCTTGTTTGTGAGCTTTTCATGTTGGCTTGTTTGGGTCCATCTTCCCTCCAATTGATATTCCTTCTGTCTTCCTTTGTTCATCTTCTTCGTCCACCTCCTCGTCCCTCTGCATGCCATCATGACCATTGCCCAAGCCCCGCTCCTTGCACAGCTCTCCGTCCCCATTGGTTCCCCCTTGTCTTTGTCAGGCCAAATGCCCCCAACACACTCCTAGCCTCACCATGTCAGACATTTGCTGCATGGCTGAATGTGCCCAGCAGCACAGTGCTATCCGTGAAGACCAGCCCGGCAATGAGATGGCGGGCAGTAACCGGTCAACCCCGGCAGAGTGGTGAAAAGTGCATTAGGGGCAGGGCTCATCATGGCAGTGCTGCACTCACCTCAGAGCCTCTGCCACACTCAGGGCCATCTTGTGCATGCCGCTCTTCATCAATCGGGTTTGATGCCAGTGTGATTTCCCAAAAGAGTGATGCAAGATTGTTGGAAGGCCTGACAGGATTCCAGCGGCCAGCTGATTTAATGAGCACTCATAACATGCAAATGAGTGCAAATGACATTTGCGTTCCCTGCCAGTGGGAAGATTGACCATCATTAACCTGTCATTGGGAGAATTACAAGGCAATCATATACCAGTGGGTTTCCAGATTTTTGGTCCCAGCCAAATTCACTGTACTCACCCGCCACCATATCTGCCGTGGACAGGTTGGAAGAATTCCGCTCATAGTCTGCACTTCTGGGGCGTCATTCTCCGAACCCCCAGCGGGTCGGAGAATGGCCGTTGGCCGCCGTGAATCTCGCCCCCGCCGGTTGCCGAAGTCTCCGGTACCGGATATTCGGCGGGGGCGGGAATCGGGCCGCGCTAGTTGGCGGGCCCCCTGCTCGATCCTCCGGCCCTGATGGGCCGAAGTCCCGCCGATAAATTGCCTGTCCCGCCGGCGTAAATTAAAGTACCCATTTACCGGCGGGACAAGACGGCGTGGGCGGGCTCCGGGGTCCTGGGGGGGGGGGCGTGGGGCGATCTGGCCCCGGGGAGTGCCCCCACCGTGGCCTGGCCCACAAACGGGGCCCACCGATCTGCGGGCGGGCCTGTGCCGTGGGGGCACTCTTCCCCTTCCGCCTCCGCAACGGTCTCCACCATGGCGGAGGCGGAAGAGACTGTCCCCACTGCGCATGCGCGGGAAACTGTCAGCGGCCGCTGACGCTCCCGCGCATGCGCTGCCCCGACATGTCATTTCCGCGCCAGCTGGCGGGGTACCAAAGGCCGTTTCCGCCAGCTGGCGGGGCAGAAATCCCTCCGGCGTCGGCCTAGCCCCTCAATGTTGGGGCTCGGCCCCCAAAGATGCGGAGCATTCCGCACCTTTGGGGCGGCGCGATGCCCATCTGATTAGTGCCGTTTTGGGTGCCAGTCGGTGGACATCGCGCCGTTTGGGGAGAATTTCGCCCATGAACTATCTGGCAGCCACTGCCTGATGGAGCAAGAATTACAATACAGGCACTGATTTATATTCCATCAAGGTCACTGCAATTTATAAGAGATGGATGGAAGCAGGAGGAAGCAGCAGAGGCAAAATTCGGTCTGGGATCAGATATTTATATCAACCACCAAGTATAGATGTAAAGCATGTAAGAGGTAATATCCTTTAAGTGCTGGACCCATTGAGAGGAGGTTACAGCAAGGCCATCTATTTTTAAACTAATTTTTAGGGGATGTGGGATTCACTGGCTAAGCCTGCATTTGTTGCCCATCCCTAATTGCCCTTGAGAAGGTGGTGATCTGCTTTTTTGAACCGCTGCAGTCCCTGTGGGGCAGGTACACCCACTATGCTATCAGGGAGGGAGCTCCAGGATGTTGACCCAACGACAGTGAAGGAATGGCAATATATTTCCAAGTCAGGGAGGTGAATGGCTTGGAGAGGAATTTCCAAGTGGGGGTGTTCCCATATATCTGCTGCTCTTGTCCTTCTAGATGGTAGTGGTTGTGGGCTTGGATGATGCTGCCAAAGGAGCCTTGGTGAGTTCCTGCAGAGCATCTTGTTGAATGATACATATTGCTGCGATAGTGCGTCGGTCATGGAGGGAGTGAATGATTGTGGAAGGGGGAGCAATCAAGCGGGCTGCTTTGTGCTGGATGGTGTTGAGCTTCATGAGTGTTGTTGGAGCTGCACTCATCCAGGCAAGTGAAGAGTATTCCATCACATCCCTGACTTGTGTCTTATAGATGGTGAACAGGCTTTGGGAGTGAGGAAGTGAGTTACTCACCGCAGCCTCTGACCTGCTCTTGCTGCCACAGTATTTATATGGCTCGGCCAGTTCAGTTTATAATCAATCAGTTCCTAACCCCAAGGATGTTGATTGTGGGGGATTCAGTGATCCTAATGCCATTGAATGTCATGGGGCAATGGTTTGATTCTCTCCTATTCAAGATGGCCATTGCCTGGCACTTGTGTGACACGAATGCAACTTGCCACTTGTCAGCCCAAGCCTGAATATTGTCCAGGTCTTTCGGCATTGGCACGTGGCCTGCTTCAGTGTTTGAGGAGTCACGAATGGTGCTGAACATTGTGCAGTCACCCCCACTTCTGGCCTTATGATGGAAGGGAGGTCATTGATGAGGCCGCTGAAGCTGGTTAGGCTTGGACACTATCCTGAGGAACTCCTGCAGTGATGTCATGGTGCTGAGATGATTGACCTCCAACAACCATCTTCCTTTGTGCTTGGTATGACATCAACCAGTGGAGAGATTTCCCCCTGATTCCCATTGACACCAGTTTAGCTCAGGCTCTTTGATGCCATACTTGGTCAAATGCTGCCTTGATGTAAAGGGCAGTCACTCACACCTCACCTCTGGCATTCAGCCCTTTTGTCCATGTTTGAACCAAGGCTGTAATGAGCTCAGGAGCTGTGACCCTAGCGGAACCCAAACTGAGCATCAGTGAGCAGGTTATTGCTGAGTAAGTGCCGCTTGATAGCACTGTTGATGCTCCCTTTCATCACTTTACTGATGACTGAGAGTAGACGAATATGGCAGTAATTGGTTGGGTTGAATTTGTCCTGCTCTTTGTGTACAGGACATACATGGCCAAGTTTCCACATTGCCAGGTAGATACTCTGTTTGGAGAGTTTGGGGGACATTATCTGTCACTTTCTGAGACCTACGAACACCTTCCACATGGCATCTCTGAGAAGTGGCAATAAAGTGGGCTGAACAGGAGCAAAGTTGCCCCGGGGTAGTGGCCAAGGTTCGCAACCACATCCCCTCCCACTATCATTTAGTCAGTGGCCACCCTGGCGGAGACGAAGGGTGGCAAGTATTTGTCAGGGAGATAAGGCCACAGTAGATCTCTCAATCCAAACTTTCTATCAATGTCCATCAATTTTGCATTACACTTGTACATATTAAGCATAAATTGGACAGAATACATTTTTTCACATTGGGTCGCTGGAGTTAGTGGATGCCTGTGCAAATACTTAATCCTAGTCTGCAGTTATAAGACGATGGTTAGTAGCTCAGGTCTGCATATTTCAGCCAGCAAGACTAGAATCTTCTGCAAACCACTTGTTCGTATGTGCGGAGCTCCACACAGCGAAGGCTCTTTTTTTTGAACAATGGGAGATGCTGAGAAGCAGAATATCAAAAAGACCCCATAATGGTCTTGTGATTTATACATTTATGCAGACTCAGCGCACCCAGCCGAGCACTTTGGGAACTTTTGATTTCACACCAGACAGGAGCATTGGTCCACTTAATGTGCCTCGGCCCCCTGGAAAGTAACTCACTCATTTGACTTGTCTTGAGTGATTCTGGCATATTTCCATCGACGTGTATCAAAAGAGATTTTCCATCAACATGGAGACGGCAGCATTACTAAAATGTTAAATGGATCTGAGGTGAAACAAAGACGTATTTTATGTCGATTCCATTGTTTGATCATTTTGAAACTCAGGTTTGGAATAAAGGGGTGACATCTGAGGGTCTTTGTGGTGGACTTCTGCTTCAGCAAAGCTGAACAATTCTATTTAATGAGACTAACAGTGGACTCATTGCTCGATAGGGCTTCCCATACATGTCACAGATAGTCTGCAGCATGCTGAGCTTCTTTCTCCTGATAGAAAGGGTTCACTCTTGTAGTGAACTATTGACCTCCATCTTTTACTGTCTGGTGGTAATTGGATAAGAAGCATAAATAACAGTATCTGTGAGCTGCATACATGCCAGTTAGCCAAAAGATTTGAGTCTGTTTACACTTTATTTGTTTTTCATACAATTTGTTGTGTTCTCAGATCAGTCTGCCTGCGATGATTCAGCTTCCCAGCTAATTGTAATGGGATATGCAGTGTCAGAGTTTGCTTTTCCTCAGACGTTGTGGGAGGTTTTCTTCAAAATGGTGAACTTTAGGGCAGGGGTTAATTTTAGCATCAGAATTGATTTTGGACTGGCTCATTAGAACTGCCACCACTGCAAACAACTTGAGCATTTTGCTGGAATCGCTGTACTGAATCCAATGCGCCATGTAGCTGTTTAACAGCAGAGAGATGTTGAAAGGGCCACTGCGATGAGGGCGAGGTACCTTGCAAAACGTTTTAGCTTGTTTGTTGAAGGGTTTTCACTTAGGTTGATCAGCAATGCGGTATCGTCGCTGTGACTGATGATGTCCAAGTTTTATTTTCATCTGGAGTTTCAGAAACATCTTGAATCGTTGACTTTTTTCACTGGGGCAGCAGCATATAAATGATTAACAGGCATCTTGAGTTGTTTATTCTCAGGCGTTAACCTATTTTGAATACAGTACTGGGTTTAAGTCTGCGTTAAAACTATAGAGGAAGGAATTTTATGCAAGTGCTTGTCTCATCAACAAGAACTATAATAACCATATCAATAAATATCTCAAGGTGACGAACATTATACAAAGTTTGACAGAGACAGATAAGGAGATATTAGGTCAGATATTCAAGAGCTTGGGCAAAGAGGTAGATTTAAGAAGTGCCTTAAAGGAGGGTCACGAGACGGAGAGGTGTATGGAGGGACCTTCCAAACTTGAGGGCTAATCAACTAGAAGCGTGGTCATTAAATGTAGAACTATTATAGCTGTGAATGGACAAGAAGCCAGAATTCAAGTGCAGATATCCCAGAGGATTGTGGGGTTGGAGGAGGTTACAGAAATAGAGAGGGATAATTACGTAATGGGGTTTGGAAAAAAAAAAGAGATTTGACTGGCAGGCAAGCACATGGGTGATACAGGAATGGGACTTACTGTAAGTTAGACGTGAGCAGCAGAGGTTTGGACTACCTCAAGTTAATGGAGGGTAGAATGCGAGAGGTTAGCCAGGAACGTGCTGGAAGAGCCATGAGGTAACTGAGTGAAAGTTTCAGCAGCATCTGAGCTGAAACAGGGGCAAAGTTAAACAGCATTACTGAGGTGCAAAAAAGCAGTCTTAGAGATTGGACAAACATGAGGTCAGAAGCTTATCTCAGGATGAAATGTGCTATTAAAGTTGCAAACTTATTGGCTTGATTTAAAACTGTTGCGAGGGAGCGGTTTGGAGTCATTAGTTAGGGAAAGGGGTTTGGATGGGGACCAAAAACAATTACTTCAGTCTTCTCATATTTAATTGAGGAAATATCTACTCCGCCAGTGCTGTACATTGAATAAGCAGCCTGATAATTTAGCAACAGTGGAGGAGTCAAGAGAGGCACTGGTGAGGTAGGGTTGGGTATTGTCACCGTGTGGTAGTATGTATTAGGGGTCATGTGGGACTGGAAGCCCTAATGTCATTGGCTGACAGATCCCGGGCCCTGGTTGGCCGTTGACCTCTAGCTCCACCCTGAAGGCGGAGTATAAGAAGCCGGAGTCCTCCCCCGCAGGCCATTCTACTATCGAGCTGCGGGGGAACAGACACGCTTAATAAAGCCTCATCGACTTCACTCTATTCGTCTCACGGAGTCTTTGTGCGCTACAATTTATTAAGCGTGCCTCAAAAAGGACTATGGAGCTCAGGATCATCCCGGAATGCCTGAGGATCAGACCCCACGCAGTGAACGCGGCAGCGGCCTTCAAGCACTGGCAGACTTGTTTCGAGGCCTACCTCAGAACGGCCACCGGCCGGGTCACAGAAGACCAAAAACTACAGGTCCTGCACTCGAGGGTGAGCACGGAGATTTTCTCCCTCATCGAAGACGCGGTGGATTTCCAGACGGCGTTCGCAGCACTGAAAAGTCTCTATGTCCGCCCAGTTAACCAAATCTACGCTCGCTACCAGCTCGCGACGAGACGGCAAGGTCCCGGAGAATCGATGGACGAATTCTACGCCGCGCTGCTGATTTTGGGACGAGCCTGCAGCTGCCCTTCGGTGAACGCAAATGAACACATGGACATGTTAATGCGCGATGCTTTTGTGGCAGGTATGAATTCCTCCCAAACCCGCCAAAGACTTCTAGAAAGAGAGTCGCTCAGACTCTCAGAGGCCTGGGCCCTAGCAGCCTCCCAAGACGTGGCCGCGCGTAATACCCGCGCCTACGGCCCCGACCGCGCGGCAGCCCATTGGGCTCCGTACGTACCCGTCGCGACAAACCCCCCCCCCCCACCGGACACCCCACAGGCTTGCGCGGTCCAAACGCCAAGTCGCACTGGGGGCGCCCGCTGCTATTTCTGCGGCCAGGCGAAACACCCCCGGCAGTGCTGCCCGGCCCGCGCAGCAATCTGCAAGAGCTGCGGGAAGAAGGGCCATTTCGCGGTTGTGTGCCGGTCCCGCGAGGTCGCCGCTGTCCCGGGAGAACAGGGAGCCCTGCAAGCCGTTTACGCTCTCCAACCCCCCCAGCGCCCCATGTACGACCCGCAGGCGCAGCCGCTCTGGGTCCCGACCACCGCGGTCCCGGGAGAACAGGGAGCCCTGCACGCCGCTTACGCTCCCCAACCCTCCCCCCCGTCCCCACGTATGACCCGCCGGCGCTTCCACTTTGGGTCCCGACCACCGCTCTCCCCGGAGAAGAGGGAGTTCTGCGCGTCTCTAACGCCCCCCAAACCCCCCCCCCGCGCCCCACGTCTGACCCGCCGGCGCTACCAACTTGGGTCCCGACCACCGCTGTCCCCAGAGATGAGGGGGCCCCGCGCGGTCCTTACGCTCCCCAACCCCCCCAGCGCCCCATGTGCGACCCGCAGACGCCGCCATTTTGGGTCCCGGCCACCACGAGGGGAGGAAGGGATCCGCCACCTTGGACCACCCCAGACCTGTACGACGCGTGGGGGTGGCCATTTTGTCCACCCCCGCCGCCATCCTGTGACCCCCCAGCCATGTGCGATGTATGGAGGCAGCCATTTTAGTCATCCCCGACGCCATCTTGGACGGCAACAACGGACCCCACTCCACTACTACAACCATGTCTCGCTTCAATTACGCTCGATCAAGCTCGGCCCCGGACACTCCAGACGACGACGACAACGGTGCTAATAAACGGCCACGAGACACCATGCCTAGTCGACTCCGGGAGCACGGAGAGCTTTATCCACCCCGACACGGTAAGACGCTGTTCCTTGACCACCTATCCCACTCCGTACAGATCCAAGGTTTCTGCATAGTTACCCTAACGGTGCAGGGGAGGGAGTTCAAAAACTACAAACTAAACGTCCTTCCCCAACTCTGCGCCCCCACTTTACTGGGATTAGATTTCCAGTGCAATCTACAGAGCCTTACGTTCAAATTCGGCGGCCCAATACTCCCACTCACTATCTGCGGCCTCGCAACCCTCAAGGTGCAACCCCCGTCCTTGTTTGCGAACCTCACCCCGGATTGCAAACCCGTCGCCACTAGGAGCAGACGGTACAGCGCCCAGGACCGGACCTTCATTCGGTCCGAAGTCCAGCGGCTACTAAAGGAAGGCATAATCCAGGCCAGCAATAGTCCCTGGAGAGCACAGGTGGTAGTAGTGAAGACAGGGGAGAAAAAAAGGATGGTCATAGACTATAGCCAGACCATCAACAGGTACACACAACTAGACGCGTACCCTCTCCCCCGCATATCCGACATGGTCAATCGGATTGCCCAATATAAAGTCTTCTCCACCATGGACCTCAAGTCCGCCTACCATCAGCTCCCCATCCGCCCAAGTGACCGCAAGTACACAGCCTTCGAGGCAGACGGGCGATTATACCATTTCCTAAGGGTCCCATTTGGCGTCACAAACGGGGTCTCGGTCTTCCAACGGGAGATGGACCGAATGGTTGATCAACATGGGTTGCGGGCCACGTTCCCGTATCTCGACAATGTAACCATCTGCGGCCACGACGCCAACCTCCAAAAATTCCTCCAGACCGCCAAAGCCTTGAACCTCACGTACAACGAGGACAAGTGCATTTTTAGCACCAACCGGCTCGCCATTCTGGGCTACGTAGTGCGCAATGGGATAATAGGCCCCGACCCCGAACGTATGCGCGCCCTCATGGAATTTCCCCTCCCGCACTGCCCAAAAGCCCTGAAACGCTGCCTGGGTTTTTTTTCATACTACGCCCAGTGGGTCCCCCAGTACGCAGACAAGGCCCGCCCCCTAATACAGACCACGACCTTCCCTCTGTCGACAGAGGCTTGCCAGGCCTTCAGCCGCATCAAAGCGGATATCGCAAAGGCCACGATGCGCGCCATCGACGAGTCCCTCCCCTTCCAGGTCGAGAGCGACGCCTCCGACGTAGCCCTAGCGGCCACCCTTAACCAAGCGGGCAGACCCGTGGCCTTTTTCTCCCGGACCCTCCACGCCTCAGAAATCCGCCACTCCTCAGTGGAAAAGGAAGCCCAAGCCATAGTGGAAGCTGTGCGACATTGGAGGCATTACCTGGCCGGCAGGAGATTCACTCTCCTCACCGACCAACGGTCGGTAGCCTTCATGTTCGATAATGCACTGCGGGGCAAAATCAAAAACGACAAGATCTTAAGGTGGGAGGATCGAGCTCTCCACCTTCAACTACGATATTTTGTATCGTCCCGGAAAGCTGAACGAGCCGTCCGATGCCCTATCCCGCGGCACATGTGCCAACGCACAAATTAACCGCCTCCAAACCTTCCACGAGGACCTCTGCCACCCGGGGGTCACTCGGTTTTTCCACTTTATCAAGTCCCGCAATCTCCCATACTCTTTAGAGGAGGTCCGTACAGTCACAAGGGACTGCCACATCTGCGCGGAATGCAAACCGCATTTTTTCAGGCCGGATGGTGCGCACCTGATTCAGGCTTCCCGCCCCTTTGAACACCTTAGTCTCGATTTCAAAGGGCCCCTCCCCTCCACCGACCGCAACACATACTTTCTTAATGTGGTGGACGAATACTCCCGCTTCCCATTCGCCATTCCCTGCTCTGACATGACCGCGGCCACAGTCATTAAAGCCTTGAACACCATCTTCACACTGTTCGGTTGCCCCGCATATGTCCACAGCGACAGGGGGTCCTCTTTCATGAGTGACGAGCTGCACCAGTTCCTGCTCAGCAAGGGCATAGCCTCAAGCAGGACGACCAGCTACAACCCCCGGGGGAACGGGCAAGTAGAGAGGGAGAACGGCACGGTCTGGAAGACCGTCCTACTGGCCCTACGGTCCAGGGACCTCCCAGTTTCACGGTGGCAGGAGGTCTTCCCGGACGCTCTCCACTCCATCCGGTCGCTATTATGTACGAGCACTAATCAAACGCCTCATGAGCGTCTCCTTGTCTTCCCTAGGAGGTCCTCCTCTGGAACGTCGCTGCTGACCTGGCTGGCGGCCCCAGGACCCATCTTGCTCCGAAAGTATGTGCGGGCACACAAGGCGGACCCGTTGGTCGAAAGGGTTCACCTCCTCCACGCGAACCTGCAGTACGCTTACGTGGAGTACCCCGACGGCCGACAGGACACGGTCTCCCTGCGGGATCTGGCGCCCGCCGGCAACACACAACCCCCCCCGATACCATTCACCCAACCCCCCCCCCCTTCCTGCCACCGCCGCACCCCGCGACCGCCTCCTTCCCAGGAGGATCGGTTCTCCTCCCCTCAGGCCCGACCAAGAATAAAGCCCAAGCTGAAACCGTAAGGCTCCCGGAGACGACAACACCGGTACAAGCACCACCACCACCACCGGGGCCGAGGCGATCGACACGGACGACCAGACCGCCCGACCGACTCGTGGCGTCGATCTAAATCAATATCTGGACTTTTCACAAGAACATTTTGCTTTTCTCCCGATACCTTCTGTAAATAGTTGAAACAGGACAAAATTGTACAATACTGTATTGCCATGTGAATGTTTTCCTCCCAGGACATGCCCTGTAAACCCTTACCACCATACGAAGCATCACCCCGCCGGGTTCATTTTTGACAAGGGGTGAATGTGGTAGTATGTATTAGGGGTCATGTGGGACTGGAAGCCCTAATGTCATTGGCTGACAGATCCCGGGCCCTGGTTGGCCGTTGACCTCTAGCTCTGCCCTGAAGGCGGAGTATAAGAAGCCGGAGTCCTCCTCCGCAGGCCATTCTGCTATCGAGCTGCGGGGGAACAGACACGCTTAATAAAGCCTCATCGACTTCACTCTATTCGTCTCACGGAGTCTTTGTGCGCTACACACCGTACATGGGAAAACTAGTGCTGTGTTCTTGGAGGATGTTGCCAACGGACAACATGTAGATGAGGCACAGGAGGGCGCCAAGGATAGATTCATACACCAGAGGTAATGGTGCAGGAGTAGGCAGGGAAACCATTGCAAGTGATTCCCTGGCTACGATTAGATAGATAAGAACAAAACCAATTGGCCAACAGTGCAGAGGTGTGGTCAATCTTGCCAAAGGCTGGGGACAGATGATAAAGGAAGAGGTGGGGAAGTCAACCTTTGTGACAGTTACGTAGGATGTCATTTGTGACTTTGAAAAGAGGCGTTTTCGTTATGGTGGTGGCATGGAAACCTGATTGGAGGGATTCAAACATGGAGTTCTGGGAAAGGTGTGAGTGGATGTGGAAGCTGAGTGCATGTTCAAAGATGTTGGAGAGGAAAAGCAAGATGGAGATGAGATGGGGAATTTGCAAGAACGGAGGGGTCAAGAGGGGTTTGTTTTGAGGGCAGGGTGATGACAGTAGATTTAAAGGTGAGACCGACAACATCTGAAGAGTGAGACCACTTGCAACATCGACTAACGTACGGGTCAGGAGGGGAAGTTGGATAATCAGCGGGAATACGGTTGAGCAAACAAGAGATGAGCCCCATGGACAAGATAATCTCAGAAAGGGCAGATGGAGAGATTGGACACAAACTAGAGTAAGACTGGGATTAGGTAAGGAGGAGCATTAAAGGAAGTTAGAATAGGTGGGCTAGTGAAGGCGGAACATGGCAAAGATAGTTGATTGGATTGTCTCAATCTTAATGACAAAGAAGCCCATACGTTCCTCACACTTGTTGCTCATAGGCACCAATCAGTCATAAGGGATTGTGTAAACACGAAGTGTGTTCATTTATTTAAAAGAAGCACATGATTACATTTATGCATTGCTAGAAATCTTGAAGAAATCGGCAGCAGTGCTGAGTTCTGCTCACAGGCCAAAGTGAAACTGAGACTGGATCACATGGCACACTTCCCTTCTCGTAATGACATGTTGCTATCCTTTACAGATATATTACAATTGGGGCGGCACCGTGGCGTGGGGTTAGCACTGTTGCCTCACAGCACCGAGGGTCCGGGTTCGATCCTGGGACTGGGTCACTTGCCGAGGGGATGTCTGTGTGGGTCTCACCCCCACAACCCAAATATGTGCAGGGGAAGTAGATTGGCCACGCTAAATTGCTCCGTAATTGGCAAAAAAAAAGAATTGGGTACTCTAAATTTATTTTTAAAAACAGGTATATTACAATAGGAAGCGGATGTAGGGAGGATGGCTTGAGAAAAGGATTTTCAGCAGACACAAGAAGCTGGGGGTTTTCTTTGCATTCCAGAGTGATCTGGAAATAGTGACCAGTTTTTGTAGATGAGACTACCATTTGTAGTGGCCCAATATGGCAGAGGATAGCTAAACCAGTCATGCACTGTATCCTTTTGCGTTCTTGTCCCTTTGACTTAACAGCAGAGGTGACATCCATACCAGTGGAATGGCTAGGGTGAAAGGGTGTAATAGTTTGATTGGGGACAAGGACATCAAAGGTGGAGGTGACGGCATGGTTGAGCAAATCAACAGCTATGAAAATATTGTGGTGAACAGAGGGTCAAAGGTAGATAGTTGACATGTTGAAAATGTGGTTGCAAGTGAATTGGGAATGGTTGTCTCCAGAGATGGATAGAGAAGAAGGGAGAGTTGGGGTGTGGAAGGTGGTGATCAATACAATGAAGTGATCAGAGATGGCCTTATCTGTAAGACCATGTGAGATGGTAAGGTGGAGTGTGTGACCAGGTGTAAGGATTGGAGAGTTTACATGGAAGAAGGGATTCAGGGAGGACAGAGGGCAGTGAACTCAGAGGAGAGAAATGAGATGGAGGTTGCAATACCAAGGATGAGAAGTCATTTGATGGAAAGGGTGAGAGAGGAAACAAGTGACAAAATCTCTGATAAAATTATATCGTACTTCGAAAAGCAGGGTTGACACGGCAGCACAGTGGGTAGCATTGTTGCTTCACAGTGCCAGGATCCCAGGTTCGATTCCCGGCTTGAACAAAGAACAAAGAAGAAAGAAAAGTACAGCACAGGAACATGCCCTCCGGCCCGCCAAGCCTGTGCCGACCATGCTGCCCGTCTAAACAAAAATCTTCTACACTTCCTGGGTCCGTATCCCTCTATTCCCATCCTATTCATGTATTTGTCAAGATGCCCCTTAAATGTCACTATCATCCCTGCTTCCACCACCTCCTCCGGCAGTGAGTTCCAGGCACCAACTACCCTCTGTGTAAAAAACTTGCCTCGTACATCTTAGGTCACTGTCTGTGCGGAGTCTGCCTGTTCTCCCCGTGTCTGTATGGGTTTCCTCCGGGCGCTCCAGTTACCTCCCACAAGTCCCGAAAGACGTGTTGTTAGGTGAATTGAGCATTCTAAATTCTCCCTCCGTCTACCCGAACAGGCGCCGGAATGTGGCGACTAGGGGCTTTTCACGGTAACTTCATTGCAGTGCTAATGTAAGCCTACTTGTGACAATAAATATTATTAAGAAAAAGTAACAGATTGAGGATTTTGAAAGAGGTGAGGGGGTGGGACGAGGAGAGTGCGCAAAGGAGGAGAAAGTGCCCGATGAGCTGGGGTTCAGGCCGAGGTGTGACCTTGTGATAAGCACCACATTGCTACCAGGGTGGTCTTGATGGAGCAAGTGGTTGACGGTATAGCCAGGTAGGGAAGCGTCATTCAGGGTGGTGGTGGCAACACCTCTCAGCCAAGATTCTGTTCAGACCATGATGCTGTTGTAGTCATCCACAATCAGTTAACAGAAGGCAAGGGTCTTACATACAAGTGAACAATGTTCTGGAGCAAGGTCCATGGAGAGGTGGTGAGAGCTGATCCACTGGCAGAGTCCACATGGTCAGCGGTGCGAAGGGTGAGTTGGACAGGAAGAAGATAGAATTATAGAATTTACAGTGCAGAAGGAGGCCATTCAGCCCATCGAGTCTGCACAGGCTCTTGGAAAGAGCACCCTACCCAATGTCAACACCTCCACCCTATCCTCATAACCCAGTAACCCCACCCAACACTAAGGGCAATTTTGGACACTAAGGGCAATTTAGCATGGCCAATCCACCTAACCTGCACATCTTTGGACTGTGGGAGGAAACCGGAGCACCTGGAGGAAACCTACGCACACACGGGGAGGATGTGCAGACTCCGCACAGACAGTGACCCAAGCCGGAATTGAACCTGTGACCCTGGAGCTGTGAAGCAATTGTGCTATCCACAATGCTACCGTGCTGCCATTGCCATGATGAGCCTCCAGTGGGTGTAATGGGCAGGAAAATCCGACCATCTCCCTGTGCCAATTTAAGGTTTAAGATCACAATTCAAATGCAGAGGTGCAGAAGCTAATTTTCTGAACATGTTGCTCCTGTCTATGATTAACCTTTTTAAATGAATTGATAATTTTCCTTTGACCATCTGTACAAATATAAATCACTATAAGGTGTTAAATATAACAATAATGGTTAGAATCCAAATAAAAGAATGCAAACCTTTAGCTCCAGGTGAATCATTACTCAGTTGCTATGGCAACTAAATTGTATAATCGTGAGTTCTCAAATTTCTTTATAGCTATTACCTAAATCAACCGTGGGTGTTCTGGATTTTAAAAAATGCACTTTATACCCCTTTGCAACATTTTAGTATCTGCATGCATGTCAACTATCAATTTTTGTTGTCAAAAGCTCAGTGCAGTAATGGTTCCACTGCCCCTTAGGGCATGCTTCTCCCTCTGTCAACATCTCAAACAGGCCCATGACTCCTTCAGTGCCATTTACAGTGCTCATGGCAGGATACAACAGTTTCTTGCGATGACTGGGTTAACCTGGGTGAACCATCTCCTCTCTTCATCCCAGTCCTGAGTTGGTCACAACAGTTTTGTATTGCAAAAGTGAGATAATATCACCAATTTAAATATCCATGATGCACAGCCGGGTGCGAAAAATAAGCCAGCCAGGTTCTGTAAGTTAGCAAGTAAAGAGTTACGTCGATTGCTAAAATGTACTCAGGTAAAGGTGCAGAAATTATTAACAACAGTATTAAAATGTACAAATTTTGTGACAGCCTCTGCAAATCCAGCACAAGTTCGTAGAGTCAAAAGAAGATAACTTTATTTGCAATTATATACACACAGCAGCAGTAGTAATTCACCACTGCTTCACTCCTCTGGCTGGTACCGCACTGGCCAGCTCTATTTATGCAGGTGAAACTGCGAATGATTTCCCCGCCCCCCTCACTGGGGGAGACTGAAGAGTTATGGGATACCCAATAGTCCCCAGCCAATAGTTTTCAGGCAGATTCTAACAACAAATAATTCCAGTTACGCACTAGTGAAAAAAAAACACATGCTCAATGCCCCCACCATCCGTCTGATACCCTGCCTGCCCGGCGTAAAATCGCTACCAGGTTCCCGGAGGAAATCCCGTCCATGCAATTTTACTCACCACCCCTGCCTCCCCCTGTGGTATTATCATAACTATCAGCACTACAAGGGTGGTAGACTGTGGTCTTTGTGGAACACTACGCCAACCATCCTAAATAAGCAACACAAAGAACACCACCCCCCGCACCACGTCAGAACTCATCAGGAACAGAGCGTAAAATTCTAGCCTTGGTGTCTCTGTAACAACACCTTGTGTCCTACAAAATACAGCTGCCACAAACCTGTTTCCTAATTTGCTTAGGAAAAATGTCCTCTTCAAAATCAATTGAAATACATATGTAAGTCCAGCCGATTACATTGTTAATGAATATTTGACATAACACATCTTCACAATATTCTACCTTGTTGACAGGAACTCAGACAAGGATAAGGCATTTGGGAACATGAATAACCAAAGGAAAAAGGAATGCAGTGAAAGGGGAGGAGCCATACGGTGGAGGTGTTCGAGGGCTGGGGACAGGAGTACAGTGAAAGTAGGGGAATGATGAAGAGTAGATAGAACTGAGAGGGAGAAATGAATGGCAATGAACGAGGGAGGAATGAATGTGGAAAAAAGTGAAAGTTAGCCAGTAACCAATGGGAAATTGATGATAATGAAATGGGGAATGTGTGGCTGTGAAAGAGAGAGCATCGACGGCAAGGGGACATTAATGTCGATGTGCAGCGGGATGATTAAACGCCAAGGGACAAACGGTTACCTCAATAAAGAGGACATGGATTGGAATAAGGTTGGAAGTAACTTTTCTGTAATTAATAATTGCATTGAGATTATCCCAGCATGAGTTACCTGTTGAGAATATCCTCTCGGGAGAGGGAAAAGCTTGATATTCAGGTTTTCTGGCTCATCCCTGTGCAGGAAAGGATTGGAGGTCCTGTCCTCGTCCATTCTTGTCAATGCCCACAGGGAATAGGCAAATAATAAACATGGGTAGTTAATCAGTTTTTAAAATGGAGACCATGGGCGAAATTCTCCCGAAACGGCGCGATGTCCGCCGACTGGTGCCCAAAACGGCGGCAATCAGACGGGCATCGCGCCGCCCCAAAGGTGCGGAATGCTCCGCATCTTTGGGGGCCGAGCCACAACATTGAGGGGCTAGGCCGGCACCGGAGAAATTTCCGCCCCGCCAGCTGGCAGAAACGGCCTTTGTTGCCCCGCCAGCTGGCACGGAAATGGCATCCCCGGGCAGCGCATGCGCGGGAGCGTCAGCGGCCGCTGACAATTTCCCACGCATGCGCAGTGGAGGGAGTCTCTTCCGCCTCCGCCATGGTGGAGACCGTGGTGGAGGCGGAAGGGAAAGAGTGCCCCCACGGCACAGGTCCACCCGCGGATCGGTGGGCCCTGATCGCGGGCCAGGCCACCGTGGGGGCACCCCCCGGGGCCAGGTCGCCCCGCGACCCCCCCCAGGACCCCGGAGCCCACCCACGCCGCCTTGTCCCGCCGTTCAAAAGGTGGTTTAATCCACGCCGGCGGGACAGGCAATTTATCGGCGGGACTTCGGCCCATCCGGGCCTGAGAATCGAGCGGGGGGGCCCGCTAACCGGCGCGGCACGATTCCCGCCCCCGCCGAATATCCGGTGCCGGAGGCTTCGGCAACCGGCGGGGGCGAGATTCATGCCAGCCCCCGGCGATTCTCCGACCCGGCGGGGGGTCGGAGAATGACGCCCCACAAGTTCTAAGCATGGAGGCAGAGCTGGAAGCTAAAATAGAGGGATCAATGTTTTCAGTGAGAGTATATCTGGAAAGAGCAGTCTACAAAGTGAGGCAGCGCAAGTTTTCCTTTTTTCACTGTTTTTTGTTTCCTAATTAGGCAAGTCAGATTGAGTAAAAGAAGTGTGACCTATTCTGACAGTTACTCTGTGTGTTCTCTTGCTGTCTATAAATTAGCTTTGTGGTTAACTCCAGGCCTTGTTTTATTGAAATGTTCCTCAATCCATGTATAGAAAGCTTGAAAAAATACATGCAATGGCATGTTTGAAAGACAGATATCAAGACTACAAGAGGCAAGAGTTCCTATTTGTTTCAGCAGCTGGGTTACGTCAACATTAAATTCGGTATTCTTGAGCATAAAATGCTTGGTCTGTTCGTGGAGGTGACCATCACTGCTGCTCTGAGGAGAATATCTGGCAAACCTACAAATCGTCATACTTTCTCTTCATGGCTTGGTATCTTTTTCCTTGTCTACTTCCATTTTCGAATTGGGAGACTTTCTCTGTGAAAGGTGCGGTATAAATGCAAGAATATGTCATTCTGCCAGCTGTTCTACCAGAAGTAATATTCTGCAATGACATAATCTGCTTATAATTTGGAAGTACGGTTTCTAATGGTTACTGCAGTCAGTTGTCGCCTCATTTCATTGTCAGCTGTATAATGCTGGAACAAATAATTTGCATGCAATGGACATGTTCATAGAACATAGAACATACAGTGCAGAAGGAGGCCATTCGGCCCAATGAGTCTGCACCGGCCCACTTAAGCCCTCACTTCCACCCTATCCCCGTAACCCAATAACCCCCCCTCACCTTTTTGGACACTAAGGGCAATTTAGCATGGCCAATCCACCTAAACTGCACGCCTTTGGACTGCGGGAGGAAACCGGAGCACCCGGTGGAAACCCATGCAGACATGGGGAGAAAGTGCAAACTCCACACACTCACCCAAGGCCAGAATTAAACCCGGGTCCCTGGTGTTGTGAGGCAGCAATGCTAACCACTGTGCCACTGTGCTGCCCAGGTTTCTGTTCTCGGTGAATATCCACGAGAATATTCCAGGGAGAGCAATAGGAGCAAGAACCATGGACAGCTCAATTCTCCCTGTTGCAGAGGCACTCAAAGCAATTATAGCCCGCTAATGTCAAATGGCATTATTCTTTCAACATGATTTGCATTTGCACATTCTCTCAATCTCAAGTGAAGTATTTTCATCTGCGTTGGGGTCCATTTTGATGTTAGTATCAATAACAGGATGGCATGCAAATATTGCTGCATGCTAACATGAGTGCATCTTGTTATTTTAATCGAGAACCTAGATAATTAGTAACATATGTAAGGTTGCAAAAGCCTTCCTGCAGCTATAGCTACAGTGTGGAAGTGAGTTGGATTGAAATTTGGAGATGAAAGATCAGGATCAAACACAGCACTTTCTTTATTTGCACACTGTGAATCAATCACTCTCTGAAGAGTCCATCATATTTCTTCCATGCATATCGCTGCAGGTTCCGAGCCTTATGTTTCACAATTGCGTAAAGATTATGAAATATTATGATGTAAACATGAGCAACAACAGCAGGAGCAGGAGTAAGCCATTTACCATTCAGCAAGATCATGCTGATCTTCTACCTCGATCCACTTTCCTGATAGCCTCATATTCCTTAATTCCCTCAGTATCCACAGAACTATTGATCTCTGTCTTCAATGTGCTCCAGATGGTGCACCCACAGCTCTCTGGGTGCAGGCAAGTCCAAAGATTCACAACCCTTTGACAAGGTGAGCAGTGATATATATTGTTCTCATTGGTTAGTAAAGCAGTGACAAGTGGCCATTGTCTTGAAATTATGTGCAGGCCTCTCGAGTGGCAGACCAGCGGAAGACCCAGAGAAATGTAGCAAATGGCTTAAAATGGATGTTGACATCATTTCCCAAAAGGTTGCAATGGAAGACTGTGAAAAGCCTGTGGAATTGGCAGGTATTTCACACAGTCAGAAAGAGATAAAGGACAGGTTAGAAAACCAATACGTTCCAAAGAATGATTTGCCGAACACCAAAATGTAATTGTGTTGTTGCATATGCACTTCAAAAAATAGTAAATTATAACATTCTGCAATACCTTTCAATTTCAATGCAGGCAAAGTGTCACTCTCGAAACAAATGGTCTTAACATTGACTTGTGGTGCAAAAAAGGTTCAGCTCCAGAAAGTTGCTTTCTTGGAGGGTCTCAGAATGGCGAGTACGTTGCTTCTGGTCACTTACAGTGCAACCTGCACAACACCCCGTACTGGGAAGGAAGCTAGCATTGGCTTGATCACTGTGCATTAGAAGCATTGCAACCGGTCAGATTGATACGGAAACAGCAGTCCTTGCTGATTTTGAAATGGGGATGGACTCGGTTCAATTGATTGGCTGGTGGCCAATGAATTGGAAAAAAGGCTGACTTGGACCACACAGGTTTACTGAACGCATGTGCTGCCTAATCACATAAGAACCTCTGTTCAGTTGCAAGAGGGTAATAGTACTGGTTAAAGGGAGGGCAAGCGTGGATTTCATGATCTCTGTCTAAGCTTCCACTGCAGCACTGAGATATTGTGTGGCTTCTGTTCGAGGTGCAATGGAAGCTGGGAGCACGGCCGCCAGATTCTGCATCATGTGTGGATCTGAAAACGTTGCCATGGAGATGGACATCACTTCTACCCTGGAAAGGATGGGCTCCAAGCTCTGAAATAAAAGCAAATTGTATCGGATGCTGGAAGCAGAAACAAAAACAGAAAAAGCTGGAAAAGTACGGCAGGTCTGACCGCATCGGTGGAGAGAGAATGGAGCTAACGTTTTGAGTCTGGATGACTCTTTATCAGAGCTAGAGAGAACTGGAAATAGGGTGAGATTTATACTGTTGTGGGGGTGGGGTGGAGGGCATGGGTCGGTGGTGGAGCTATGGGCTGGATAGAGAGCCAGTGAGGTGTCGGAGTGATGGAGGAGTGGAGGCATTCTCCGTCAGCTCTGCCACCTCCAGCATGATACCACTGCCAAATGCATCTTCCCCTCCCTCCCCCTGCCAGCATTTCACAGGGACCATTCCCTCCTCCATCACCCCAAACACCTCACCACATTTCCACGGCACCTTCCCATGCAATCGCAGAAGGTGCAACACCTGCCCCGTTGCCTCCTCCCTGCTCACCAACCAAGAGTCCAAACCCTCTTTTCAGGTGAAGCAGTGCTTATGTGAACCTCCTTCAATACGGTCTATTGCATTTGCTGCTCTCCTTTCAGTCTACTCCACATTGGAGAGACTAAATGCAGACTGCATGACTTGCAGAACATCATTGGTTTGTCTACAAGCAGGACCCAGATCTTCCTGCGACTCGCAATTTTAACACACCATCCTGCTCTCGTGTCCACATGTCCGTCCTTGGCTACTGCAATGTTCCAGTAAATCCCAACGCAAACTGGAGGAATAGCACCTCACGTTTTGATTAGAGGTGGACCGAGCATTGAGTTCAACAAATTCAGACTGTGAACTCTGGACTCCACCTTCACCTCATTTTTATTGCTAGCAATTTATTATATTTATTCCATTGATTCATTTTTGTATCCCCCTTTTCGTCCCGCTTGCTACCTTGGTTTTTCTTTATCACCATCTCCTTCCACCCACCCCATCCCGCAGGGTCCCACTCGGGACATCTGTTCCCTGTTCCAGGCTGTTCTTTGACACATTGCTTCTCTTTGTTCTGCCATTAACACATTTTGATCTCTTAATATGCTTGTAAGGGTCCTGCCTGCTAATTCCCTTATTTCCCATTTCTTTATTTTTGCCGTCATCATTTTTGATCCACGGATGCTCAATGAGCATGTATCTTTAAGTCAAGCATAAGAGAGAATGAGGTATTCAAAAAATTGCAACATAATGTATGGTGCTGTTACCTTTGCACAGCAAGACCCAGACCTTTCTGCACCCACGAAATGGGGATGGACTCTGTTCTCTTGGTTGGCTGGTGGCCAATGAATTGAAAAAAAGGCTGTATTCTGCCTAGTAACAGGTGGTAATTGGATCTTGCCTGAGTGGGATAATTTCCAGAGACTTGAGGAAAGCAAATGAATCTAAAGTGTACACTTTAAACTGAAAGCAAAGTTTGAAGAGAAGAAAGGCACTGGAAACAACCATCTGAAACACAGCCTCTTATCTTTTGACTTTCATGCTTATTATTTTCACCCCTTTTCTCCCTTCTATGTTTGTCTGTCTTGTGTGAATGTGTGTGTGTATAGAGGGTAGGGGAAAGTGAAAGTGGGGGATTAGGAATTAGATAATAGTTAACCAGTTGTATTTGCTGCACATGTCATTTTAGTTCTTGTTATACATAACAAGTAATTGTGTTCAAATTTACAAACCTGGTGACAGTAACTATTGGGCAGCCAAGGGCCAAATACTTTGGGTATTTTTCGAAGAATTATTCGTTAATTCAATTGTGTTGCAACTCCAGGTCATGTGGGGCTGGAATTGCACTAGCCCAGACTGTCATAACAGATCAGTATCAACACACTTCTTAACCATGATCACCACCATTTACATTCCTTTTATCATTTTATCCACAACATCTCTGTCAATCTCTGGGGGTTGGACACAGAATGCAGAATGCATGCATTACTTTTTCTGAGCAAACAATATCACAGATATTGATCATCAGGCAGTAATTTTGCTGTCTGCCTGTGGAGCTCAAACTTATGAAAAGCCTGAAGCTCCGGACACGAAAACTTTCAAAGAATTAGTGACCTTAGTGGCACAACACTTCAACCCTAAACAATCCGATATAGCATAGAGGTATAATTTCAATCTGGCAGACAGTGTGGTGATATGCCTGTGCATAGTTCTGTATATAGTTAGCAATGCGACCTCCAACCAGCTGGTGGCAATAGATCTACCACGTGACTTGAGATACCCGACAATTGGTAGCAAGTTATGCAAGGAGATAGTTGCACTTAGAGTAGCTCCAGGAGAATTCACTGAATTCATTTAGTAGCCATCATCTGTGTTATAATTCGTTAGTCATCTTTCCACGTGTTTGTTAATAAATTATCGAGATGTTCTGTGTACATCTTTACAACAGTTATATCATAGAACACAACAGAGAGGACCCCTGGATAGTCCGGAACTGAGTGTTTGACGAAGCTATGAAAACTAGCTGAATTTTGTGAATATGAAACTTCCTTTTCTGAAATGATCTGTGATTGGTTGGTCTGCGGCATAAATAACATGGTTACTCAAAGGAAGTTGCTAGCTGAACCGTCCCTAGACATTCAGCAGGCTGTCCAAATTTTGCATTCCCGCGAAAGTGCAGAGAGACGAGTGCAAGAGATCCGTTTAAGTAATTTGGATGACATTGTCCATCGTTTCTCAGAGATGGGCGTTGGCCTGTAGAGAGAACAATTTGTATTCCATGCCAGGGAGGTTGTGTACCTAGGTTACCTTGTGGACCGTGAGGGGTTGCAATTCAGCAAACTCCCACGCATGAAAACACCATGGACTTGCAGTCATTTTTGGGATTGGTGAACTATTACGGCAAGTTCATCCTGGCCTCATGTCCATGTTAGCCCCTCTACACCTCCTCTTGAAAAAGAGCCAGGAATGCACATGGAAAAAGCCACAGGAAGAAGCATTCGCACAAATGAAAAAACAATTCATCTCTTCAGGCTTGTTAACACACTATGATCCCACCAAACAACTAATAATTTAAAAAATTAATTTATGGGATGAGAACATCGCTGGGTAGGCCAACATTTATTGCCCACTGTATGGCATTGGGCATGAGGGCCATGCGTTGTCGTCCCGGTCAAGTGCCAAGGTCTGATTCTGAGCGACTTCCACAACGGGCACCTGGAATTGTCGAAAATGAAAATGCTCACCGGTAGCTATGTTTAGTGGCTAAGTTTAGATGTAAAGATAGAACGAGTAACCCAGCAGTGCAGCGTATGTCAGGAACAACAGACACTTCTATCAGCAATGCCCCTTCACCCGTGGGAATGGCCGGGGCAACTGTGGGTGCGGTTTCACGTCAATTTCATCGGCCCCTTTCAAGGCTCGAGGTTCTTTTTTCTGATAGATGCCCACTCAAACTGGTCGGAGGCCCATAAGATGTTGTTTACCTCCTCGAGGGTGACCATTGAAAATCGAACCTGCCTTTCAGTCTGTACTGTATCCCAGAAATATTAGTTACCGACAATGGAACACCTTTCACAAATTAAGAAAATTACTTGCTTTGTGAAGAGTAATGGGGTACGGCACATCCATATACCCCGTATAACCCGGTTTCCAATGGGTTGGCAGAAACGGTGGTATAGTCTTTCAAATGAGAACTGAATAAACAGGCTTCAGGGTCACCGAACATGAGATTGGCCAGGGTCTTGTTCTGTTATCAGACCACTCCGCATGCCGCGACTGGAGTGGCACCAGTCGAATTGGTAATAGGCCGAAGGCTTCAAACGTCTCTTAGTCAGACCTTCCCTGATATTGGCATGACAGTACCCCACAGCCAGGAGCAGAAAGGGAGTTGCCCTGGTAGATGGAAACCCCTTTGATTGTTTGTATCAGATGACGCAGTGTGTGTTCGAAACTTTGCAGACGCCGCCCAGTCGATCGCAGGGACCATCGTCCGCCAAACAGGGCCGGTACCGTATCAGGTTCAGGCACAAAGTCGTGTCATGAGAAAGCATCTCGATCACATAAGGTTCAGAAGACCAGTCTTGCGAAAAATTCCTCGGGAGAGTAAAACTAAGGTCGAACCAAATCTGATGCCAGTAGAGGCCAGAGCTTCACCCCAAGAGAGTCAAGATGGCGAAATGAAAGAGGTCATAGAGACAGATTGTGAAATGTAAAAAAGCAAACTACTGCGGAAGCTGGAATCTGAAACCAAAGAGAAAATGCTGGAAAATCTCTGCAGGTCTGGCAGCATGTGTCGGGAGAGAAAGGAGGTAATGATTCGAGTCCAGGTGACTATTTGTCAAAGCTTTGGATGACGTTCTTTGACAAAGGGTCATCTGGGCTCAAAATGTTAACTCATTTACCTCCCTACAGATGCTGCCAGACCTGCTGAGATTTTCCAGCATCTTCTCTTTGGTTTCTGAAATGGGAATCCTAGCTTCGGAATACCCGACAGGGAGCGAGCAGTGCAGCAGCCTCAAACAGTGTATCCACGACAACATCCCGAACAAAAGTGGCGTTTGCCATTTGATGCATGATCAATTGCACAAAGGCAAGAGTTGAATACAACTGAGGCTTTCTTGCTCTACGATGTGTGGCCTCCCACAGCAGCTGGTGAAATGGCTGCTGCACGGAGGACACACATATTTATACTCCGCCTACTGGGCGGAGCCAGCAGGCAGGGACTACCGTCGTATCTGTAGTACAGGTCCTACCATACATCACCTAATATAGGTGCAACAGTGGTTTACTACATTCACTCCCTGTTAAAATTGAGTACGGCGGGGGTGGTGGAGAATTATATACAACAACTTTGTGAGAAAAAAAATGTCTTTTGAAGTCCAGTGGACCAGTTAGAGATTCAACCGGTCCGGGCTTTGATGTGCCGCTGGGAGCGACGCAGTGGTGGCGGCAATGCCGATGCTGGTCTGGTCTTCGGTGACTCTGGGAGCGTGCCAAAATCCTCTTCATCCTCGGGCGAGGGCAGGAAAAGGACGGATGGTCCTGGGAGTGCTGCTGCTGGGAGTGCCGGGGGAAGGGAGGGTGGCGCCGGGCCGGAGGGGTGTGTGTGTAGGGAACCTGCTGGTGCCAGGTCCCTGAGGGAGACAGTATCCTGGCGGCCGTTGGGGTATGCCAGGCATACTGGGGGTTCGCATGGAGCAACTGCACTCTCTCCACCAATGGGTCCACCTTGTGGATTTGGACGTGCCTACGGAGAAGGATGAGTCCTGGAGCTGCGAGCCAAGTCGGGAGCGACACCCCGGATGTGGACTTCTTGGGGAAGGCAAAGAGACGTTCATGGGGTGTGTCATTAGTGGCGGTGCATAGTAGCGACCGAATGGAGTGAAGTGCATCCGTGAGGACCTCCTGCCAGCGGGAGGCCGGGAGATTTCTGGACCGTAGGGCCAGTTGGACGGCCCTCCATCCTGTCCCGTTCTTCCCCTCTATCTGTCCGTTTCCCCGGGGGTTATAGCTTGTCGTCCTGCTGGAGGCGATACCCCTGCTGAGCAGGAACTGACGCAGCTCATCACTCCTGAATGAGAATCCCCTGTCACTGTGGATGTAGGCGGGAAACCGAACAGAGCGAAGATTGTGTTGAGGGCTTTGATGACGGTGGCAGATGTCATATTGGGGCATGGGATGGCGAAGGGGAATCTGGAGTACTCATCGACCACACTGAGAAAATACGTGTTACGGTCGGTGGAGGGGAGGGGCCCTTTGAAATCCACACTGAGGCGCTCAAAGGGGCGGGAGGCTTTCACCAGGCACGCACGGTCTGACTGGTAGAAGTGTGGCTTGCACTCCGCACAGACTTGGCAGTCCCTGGTGATTGTCTGTACTTACTCGACGGAGTAGGGCAGATTGCGGGCCTTTCTAAAATGGTACAACCGTGTGACTCCCGGGTGACAAAGGCTGTCGTGCAGGGCCCGGAGTCAGTCTACTTGTGCGCTGGCACATGTACCTCGGGATAGGGCATCTGAGGGCTCGTTGAGCTTGCCGGGGCGATACAAAATCTCGTAATTGTAGGTGGAGAGCTCGATCCTCCCCCTCAAGATCTTATCATTCTTGATCTTGCCCCGCTATGTGTTATTGAACATGAAGGCTACCGACCGTTGGTCAGTGAGGAGAGTGAATCTCCTGCCTCCAATGCCGCACAGCTTCAACGATAGCTTGGGCCTCTTTCTCGACGGATGAGTACCGAATTTCTGAGGCATGAAGGGTGCGGGAAAAGAATGCCACGGGCCTGCCTGCCTGATTGAGGGTGGCGGCTAGGGTGACGTCTGATGCATCGCTCTCCACTTGAAAGGGCAGCGTCTCGTCTACTGCGTGCATCCTGGCCTTGGCTATATCGGCTCTGATACGGGCGAAGGCTTGTTGAGCCTCGGCCGTCAGGGGAAAATGGGTGGACTGTATCAGTGGGTGGGCCTTGTCCGCATTGTTTGGGACCCACTGGGCGTAGTATGAAAAGAACCCCAGGCAGCATTTGAGGGCCTTTGGGCAGCGGGGGAGGGGGAGCTCCATGAGGGGCCGCATGCGGTCGGGATCGGGCCCCAGAACTCCGTTCTGGTCCACATAGCCGAGGATGGCTCAGCGGGTCGTGCTAAATCCGCACTTCTCCTTGTTGTAGGTGAGGTATAGGAGAGTGGCGGTGTGGAGAAATTTGGCAAGGTTGGCATCGTGGTCTTGCTGATCGTGGCCGCAGATGGTGACGTTGTCTAGGTACGGAAAGGCGTCCCGCAAACCGTACCGGTCGACCATTCGGTCCATCTTCCTTTGGAAGACCGAGACCCCGTTGATGATGCCGAAGGGAACCCTGAGGAAGTGATAGAGGCGACCGTCTGCCTCAAAGGCAGTCTACGGACAGTGTGCTTTACGCATGGGGTGCTGGTGGTAGGCGGATTTGAGATCTACCGTTGAGAAGACCCGGTACTGTGCAGTCTGATTGACCAAATCAGATATGCGTGGGAGGGGGTACGCGTCGAGCTGCATGTACCGATTGATGGTCTGGCTGTAGTCCACGACCATTCTGTGTTTCTCCCCAGTTATAACTACTACCACTTGGGCTCTGCAGGGGCTGTTGCTGGCCTCGATGATGCCTTCCCGAAGCAGCAGCTGGACCTCGGACCTGATGAAGGTCCTGTTCTGGGTGCTGTACTGTCTGCTCCTGGTGGCGGCGGGTTTGCAATCCGGGGTTAGATTTGCGAAGAGGGAAGGTGGATCGACCTTTAGGGTCACGAGGCCGCACACAGTAAGGGTTAGGCTCTGGCGGTTACACTGGAAGTCCAGGCCGAGTAGTAGGGCAGCACAGAGATTAGGGAGGATGTAGAGGCGGAAGCCACTGAATTCTATGCCCTGGACCGTGAGTGTGACCGTACAGTACCCCCGGATCGCCACGGAATGGGATCCGGAGGCCAGGGAGATTCTTTGGTTGACAGGGTGTACCGCGAGGGAGCAGCGGCGCCTTACCGTATCCGGGTGGATGAAGCTTTCGGTGCTCCCGGAGTCCAGCAGGCAAGAGGTCATGTGTCCATCGATTTTAACGCTGGTCGATGCGGTAGCCAGGTTGTGCGGACGAGACTGGTCGATGGTCACTGAGGTGAGTTGTGGTTGGTTGTCGCTGGTGTTGGATGATGGGGTGCCCGGGGGGCACGGGTCCTGGAACGCTGGTGGTGCCCATGTGCCATGGGGGAGACACGATGGCGGCGTCTGAAGATCTTGAGGAGGACAAAATGGCGGCGCCCATGGGCCGCACATGTTGCGCGGAGGGGAAGATGGCGGCGCCCACTGGCCGCGCGTGGTCTGAGGGGGAGAAGATGGTGGCGCTCACTGGCTGCACGTGGTTGGGGGAGGTGAAGATGGCGGCTCCCATTGTCCATCAACGAGGGGGGTGGGGGCAATAGCGCCGACTGCGTGGGCCTGGCACACCGCGGCGAAGTGTCCCTTCTTATCGTAAGCCTTACAAAGGGCAGCGCTGGCTGGGCAGCGTTGGCGGGGGTGTTCCTGCTGGCCGCAAAAGTAACATCAGGGACCCCCGGTGTTCACTAGCTGGCGCGAGATGCAGGCGTATTGGCTGGGTAAGGCCCCAGCTGAGGCAGCCGTCTGTGGGGTCCACGATGCGTAGGAGGGGTGGGCCGTGCGGCTGGGGGTGTAGGCCTGGATATTGCGCGAGGCGACCATCATAGAGAGCGCTAGCTTCTTTGTCTCTGTGAGATCGAGCGTGGCCCCCTCTATGAGGTCCGACCCAATCCCCGTAACAAAAGCGTCCCGCATAAGGAGGTTTGAATGTTCTGTGACCGTAACGGCCTGACAGTCACAGTCCTGGACTAGAGGGATTAGGGCCCGCCAGAAGTCTTCTATGGATTCACCAGGGAGTCGAAAGTGAGTGGCGAGTACGTGCCTGGTGAAGAGCGTGTTCGTCTTCTGGGCGTAATTTTCTTTGAGTAGCTTCATGGCTTTGGCGTAGTTTGACGCGTCCTGGATCAGTGGAAAGACGTTGGAGCTCAACCTCGAGTATAGTATCTGTATTTTTTGAGCCTCCAGAACAGGGCTTGGCGCCGAGTTGATGTACGCCTCGAAACAAGCTAGCCAGTGCTGAAAGTCCTTTTTGGAGTCGCTTAATTGCGGATCCAGCTGCAGGCGATCCGGCTTGATACGGAGGTCCATCTTCTGAAAATCTTAGAGCAATCAATTGATGCACGATCAATTGCGCAAGGACGAGAGTTGAATACAACTGAGGCTTTATTGCTCTAAGATGTGTGGCCTCCCACAGCAGCTGGTGAAATGGCTGCAGCATGGAGGACACACATATTTATACTCCGCTTATTGGGTTGAGCCAGTAGGCAGGGACTACCGTCGTACGTGTAGTACCAGGTCCTACCATACATCACCTAATATAGGTGCAACAGTGGTTCACCACACCGTCCATGTACTCAACGCCAGTCCCAGCGCGCGAGTGCAGGAAGCGCAGCCAGAGGCAAAGAGAGTTCGGCACCGTCCTACTCCACAGTCATTAGAAGAGTCTTCGGACTTTGGGGGGGGGAGGGATGTTATAACCCGCACGACACCGACCGGGTTGGAGCAATCAGTCTCTCCGTGAGAGTCGCTTAATACAAGCTAGGGGACGGGGAGCCCGAGGACAATAAAGATTGAGTTTGGTCTAAAGTCAGCCAAGCATGGAACCAATGCAGCAGACCCGGCTAGGATCTGATGTCTCTTGTAAATGTAATTGCTTTGCAATAAACTTACCCTTCTTCAGACCTTCTCGGTTCGGACTTGTTTGCGGCCTACTGAAACAGGCTGCTGTGTGCTTCAACAGGAATGGGCGGAGGCAGATTGCCAATTGAGATGCTGTGCCCCAAAACAGGTCATAACAATATTTTTGTCCATTGCTTCCAGCAGATAGCCTCAAAAGATATCCAATACAAGCTAAACAATCCCTGCACCGTTATCTGAGTCTACTTACCTTTATCTCACAGATTTTCTGTGACTTGAGAAAAAAAACATTGGGTGGGATTCTCCCCTACCCGGCGGGGCGGGGGCTCCCGGCGCCGAGGAGTAGCGTGAACCATTCCGGTGCCGTGCCGCCCCAAAGGTGCAGAATCCTCTGCACCTTCAGGGGCTAGGCCCGCTCCAGAGTGGTTTGCGCCCCGCCGGCCGGCGGGAAAGGGGTTTGGCGCCACGCCAACCGGCACCGAAGGGCCTCCGCCGGCCGGCACGAGTTAGCGCATGCGCGGGAGGGTTTGTCTCCGCATCGGCCATCGCGGAGGACCATAGCGGCCGATGCGGGGGATAGAGTGCCCCCACGGCACAGGCCCGCCCGCGGATCGGTGGGCCCCGATCGTGGGACAGGCCACCGTGGGGGCATCTCCCGGGGCCAGATCCCCCCGCACCCCCCCCCCCGAGAACCCCGGAGGCCGCCCACGCCGCCAGGACCTGCCGGTAAGGACCTACTCCAATTTACGCCGGCGGGACTGGCAAAAAAGGGTGGGACTTCGGCCCATCGCCTGCTGGAGAATTCGGGTGGCCCCGGGGCCGATTGAGTCGCGCTGGTCCCCGCCATTCTCCGAGGAGTGCGGCGCGATTCACGCCGGGGTGATTTTTGGGGGGCTGGAGAATTCGGAGGATGGCGGGGGCGGGATTCACACCGACCCCCGGTGATTCTCCGACCCGGTGGGGGGGTCGGAGAATCCCGCCCATTAATTCTTCCTTTTCTTTTTTATCCTTTCAGTAATGTAAGTACTCTTGGGCAAACATTTCCATGGAGACACCCTCGGGTATTTTTGGTGTTATCCTAAGAATTGACAGATGCTACGTTGAAAAGCAAGTCGTTCGGGGAAGCATCCTGACAGATGCCATTTTTTGGAGAGTGAATGTCTTTAAAAACTATTGAAGCATATCTCAAAAGGATTATGTGCACAATTAAATCATACATTACAATGCCTGCAAGATAGATAATAGAGAACAGCAAGCTGCAGACGCACAGAGGACAGCAAAACACTGGGATTATACGGTGAGTAGCAAGACTTTGTCACTCATGAGTGACACAGTTATATGAGGAAGAACCAATATTTCCAACCAAGTTTAACCGGATATATTTTGCTTACATTTGTCGACTTTTTTTCACAAATTTAGAGGACCCAATTCTTTTTTTCCTAATTAATGGGCATTTTTTAGTGTGGGCATTGCATCTAATCTTGTTGTGGGGGTGAGACCCACGCAGAGATGGGGAGAATGTGCAATCTTCACACGGACAGTGACCCGGGGTCCTCGGCGCCGTGTGGCAGCAGTGCTAATCACACACATGGCGAGTTGACATTTTTATGCTCCCTGTCATGTCGTATGGGTTTCATCGCTTCCACAATTTAACCGATCCCAGCTTAGAAACCTTTTGAATTGGAATTGGGTATATGCCGAGTGAGGACCAGATACTAGTACTTTGACCAACAAGTCAAACAGCTGCTCTGAATTTCCAGGCACTTTGTAAAAATACATAAACATTTTAAACATCCCGTGAAATAAAAGTGACTCATAGTAATTGGCAAGGACAATGCAATTCCAAACTTCATGTTATCACACACGGGTATCAGGATATGAGTGCACTTTGCATTAATCCAACATGGCGGAGAGACAAAATTTATGACCAGGTGTGACATAAAAATGATTTGCTTTTCCCATTGCAAATTTCTGTCTGTCTCATGTTGGACGACAATTCCATGGCAAAGGGCAACACTTCAGTCGTTTTACACAAGCATGAGCCCGCGTGACAAATGTTGACAAGCTCTTCAGCCAAAAGAGAAATCAAAGGGACACTCAGTCTCCTCCTCAGGCTAAAATTCCATGCAGCAAGAGTCATTGCAGGGATGGCAAAATGCAAAAGGTTTCTTCCTACACCCAAGCTCAGCAGCAGCGAAGCTAATTGTGGTGCCATACCCTCAGCTAGCCAAACAGAAATCAGACTTTGAAGCTTAGACTACCTAGTCTGCTTGCTTCAGTTCTGATGTGTTGGGTGCTCTGGATCCGTGGAACGCATACAGGCCACCAACACTTAGAATAGCGCAACACTATTTTATTAAGTTAGAAACTGTTGAACATACTTTCACACTGGGTTAACACAATGTTAGTTTAAAGTAAAGACCTATGCCTGTCCTAACCAGTTTATGCACTCAGCACATGGTGAAGATCGGTGCTGTAAGCTGTAAGCTCTGTCCTTCTGAGAGGCTGCATCCCGAATGAGCGGGAACTCTGATATCCTCTGTCTATATAGTGAGTGTGCTCGAACTGGTGATTGGCTGCGGTGTTGTGTGTGTTGATTGGTCTTGCTATGTATCCATCAGTGTGTATATTCATGATATACTGGTGTATATTATGACATTCCCCCCTTTTATAAAATAATTTATGTGTGCGGCAAGAAATAATGTGTGGTGAGAATGTTCCTAACTATGTGTGGGGTGCGAAGACATATTTACAGGACGACGTACATGAGAACTAAGCTAATTACATGGGAAGGTGCCTGGTGCAGAGAAGCAGTATGCAACAAGAGTAACGAGATCAACACTATATACAAACCAGGGAAACGATCAAACAAAGCAACAAAACAATTCAGAGAGTCCATAAATTCGAAAAGTTCATAAATCTATTCTCTGAGGTGGGCGACGAATTCTGGTTGAACGCCTCAAGGGTGGGTCGAGAGCCGCCGGTCCAGGAGCGGGCTGGACTGCGTCAAAGTCAGGGGGAGGCAGAGTGACAGGGAGCTCTGCAAAGTCTGTGGCAGGGTCAGCAGGAGGGCGAGGCGACATTGGAGGATCACGTGGCGAGCATGGAACGAGACGAAGGGCGCGTCGATTGCGGCGCAGAATAGAGCCATCCGGTAGACGAAACAGGAACGAGCGGGGGGCCACCTGCCGAAGGACAACAGCAGTTGCAGACCAGCTACCATCCGGAAAATGGACGTGGACGTTGTCATCTGGAGCCAGAGCAGGGAGGTCAGCAGCACCGGAGTCATGAGCCGCCTTGTGCTGTGCACGAGACAGCTGCATCCGGCAAAGGACCGGAACGTGGTCGAGGTCTGGGACATGGGCGGACTGCATAGTCGTCCTCAAGGTGCGACTCATGAATAACTGGGCTGGCGACTGGCTAGTGGACAGTGGGGCGGATCGATAGGCCAGCAAGGCAAGGTAGAAATCAGACCCAGCATCGACAGCCTTGCATAGGAGCTGTTTGACGATATGTACTCCCTTCCCTGCTTTGCCGTTGGATTGTGGGAACAGGGGACTGGACGTCGCATGGGAAAAATTGTACCGCTGGCAAAGCTGGACCATTCTTGGCTGGCGACGCAGGGGCCATTGTCTGACATAATCGTGAGTGGGATGCCGTGCCGAGCAAAGGTTTCTTTACATGCACGAATGACTGCAGACGAGGTGAGGTCGTGCAACCGTATCACCTCTGGGTAATTTGAAAGGTAGTCCACGATCAGGACATAGTCTCTACCCAGCGCGTGGAACAGGTCGATGCCCACCTTGGTCCATGGTGACGTGACCAACTCATGGGGCTGCAGGGTCTCACGTGGTTGGGCCGGCTGGAAGCGCTGACAAGTGGGGCAGTTGAGCACTGAGTTGGCTATGTCCTCATTAATGCCGGGCCAGTACACTGCCTCTCGGGCCCGTCTGCGGCACTTTTCCACGCCAAGATGGCCCTCGTGTAGTTATTCCAGGGCAAGCTGGCGCATGCGGGATGACAATGCGGTCCAGTTTTAGAAGAACCCCGTCTACTACCGCCAGATCATCTCTGACATTATAGAATTGAGGGCATTGGCCCTTGAGCCACCCGTCCATTAGGTGCCGCATGACACGCTGTAGCAAGGGGTCAGCCGCCGATTCACGGCGAATTTGGACGAGGTGTTCTTCCGAGGCAGGTAGATTGGAGGCCGCGAATGCCACATGGGCGTCAACCTGGCAAACAAATCCCGCTGGGTCACATGGAGTGTTGACTGCCCTGGAGAGAGCGTCAGCAATGATGAGGTCTTTGCCTGGGGTGTATACCAGCTGGAAGTCGTATCGCCGGAGCTGGAGAAGAATACGCTGGAGGCGAGACATCATGTCGTTCAAGTCTTTCTGTATTATATTGACCAGCGGGCGATGGTCGGTCTCGACGGTGAATTGAGGGAGTCCGTAGACATAATTGTGAAACTTAACCACACCGGTCAGAAGGCCCAGGCACTCCTTTTTCTGCGCGTAGCGCTGCTCTGTGAGGGTCATCGCACGTGACTCATATGTAATGGGGGCCCATGATGAGGCCTCATCACGTTGAAGGAGCACTGCCCCAATGCCGGATTGACTGGCATCGGTCAAAATTTTGGTCTCCTTTGCTGGATCGCTCGTGGGCAGGGACCATTGTAAGTCTGTCATCTTCCTGATCAGGTTCCCGAGAGCCGTGATATGAGAGGCGAGGTTAGGGATGAAGTTCCCTAACAAATTGACCATGCCCAGAAATCGGAGGGCCGCCTTCTTGTCCTCTGGTGTTTTCATAGCTGTGATTGCAGCTACCTTGTCCGCATCCGGCTGCACACCCAATTGGGAGATGTGGTCCCCGAGGAACTTGAGTTCTGTCTGACCAAAAGAGCATTTGGCCCTGTTGAGGCGGAGGCCATGCTCATGTATACGTCTGAATACACGCTGGAGGCGACTAACATGCTCCTGCGGGGTGGTGGACCAAATTATTATGTCATCGACATAGACACGAAACCCTTCAATACCTTCCATCATTTGTTCCATAATCCTATGGAACACTTCTGATGCAGAGATGATCCCAAACAGAATCCTGTTGTAACAATATCTTCCAAAGGGGGTGTTAAATGTGCAGAGTTTCCTGCTGGATTTATCGAGCTGGATTTGCCAGAATCCTTTTGAGGCGTTGAGCGAGCCATCTCACAAGTGAGCTCTTCGCGCTTGGGAATTGGATAGTGCTCTCACATAGTATTGCGATTTAGATCCTTGGGATCAATGCAAATTCTCAATTCGCTGGAAGGCTTTTTTACACATACCATGGAACTGATCCAGTCGGTCAGTTCCGTGACTTTGGAAATCACTCCTTGGTTCTGGATGTCCTGCAGCTGCTGTTTGAGGCGGTCCTCAAAGGGTGCTGGGACCCTGCGAGGTGTGTGCACCACAGGCGTGGCATTTGGTTTTACAACAAGAACAAAGAACAAAGAAATGTACAGCAGAGGAACAGGCCCTTCGGCCCTCCAAGCCCGTGCCGACCATGCTGCCCGACTAAACTACAATCTTCTGCACTTCCTGGATCTGTATCCCTCTATTCCCAGCCTATTCATGTATTTGTCAAGATGCCCCTTAAATGTCACTATCGTCCCTCCTTCCACCACTTCCTCCGGTAGCGGGTTCCAGGCACCCACTACCCTCTGTGTAAAAAATTTGCCTCGTACATCTACTCTAAACCTTGCCCCTCGCACCTTAAACCTATGCCCCCAGTAATTGTCCCCTCTACCCTGGGGAAAGGCCTCTGACTATCCACTCTGTCTATGCCCCTCATAGTTTTGTAGACCTCTATCAGGTCGCCCCTCAACCTCCGTCGTTCCAGTGAGAACAAACCGAGTTGATTCAACCACTCCTCATAGCTAATGCCCTCTATACCAGGCAACATTCTGGTAAATCTCTTCTGCACCCTCTCTAAAGCCTCCACATCCTTCTGGTAGTGTGGCGACCAGAATTGAACACGATACTCCAAGTGTGGCCTAACTAAGGTTCTATACAGCTGCAGCATGCCGTATGCCTTCTTGACTACCTTCTCCACCTGTGTTGCCCCTTTCAGTGACCTGTGGACCTGTACACCTAGATCTCTCTGACTTTCAATACTCTTGAGGGTTCGACCATTCACTGTATATTCCCTACCTGCATTAGACCTTCCAAAACGCATTACCTCACATTTGTCCGGATTAAACTCCATCTGCCATCTCTCCGCCCAAGTCTCCAAACAATCTAAATCCTGCTGTATCCTTTGACAATCCTCATCGCTACCTGCAATTCCACTAACCTTTGTGTCATCTGCAAACGTACTAATCAGACCATTTACATTTTCCTCCAAATCATTTATATATATTACAAACAGCAAAGGTCCCAGCACTGGTCCCTGCGGAACACCACTGGTCACAGCCCTCCAATTAGAAAAGCATCCTTCCATTGCTACTCTCTGCCTTCTATGACCTAGCCAGTTCTGTATCCACCTTGCCAGCTCACCCCTGATCCCGTGTGACTTCACCTTTTGTACTCGTCTACCATGGGGGACCTTGTCAAAGGCCTTACTGAAGTCCATATAGACAACATCCACTGCCCTACCTGCATCAATCATCTTTGTGACCTCCTCGAAAAACTCTATCAAGTTAGGGAGACACAACCTCCCCTTCACAAAACCATGCTGCTCTCACTAATACGTCCATTTGCTTTCAAATGGGAGTAGATCCTGTCTCGAAGAAATCTCTCCAGTAATTTCCCTACCACTGAAGTAAAGCTCACCGGCCTGTAGTTCCCTGGATTATCCTTGCTACCCTTCTTAAACAGAGGAACAACATTGTCTATTCTCCAGTCCTCCGGGACATCACCTGAAGACAGTGAGGATCCAAAGATTTCTGTCAAGGCCTCAGCAATTTCCTCTCCAGCCTCCTTCAGTAAAATCTTGTAGGTGTACGGGGCCGTGCCCATGCCCTCGAAGACGTCGTGGTACTGGTTGATAATGGCGTCGAGCTGCGCCCTGAAGTCAGTGTCCTGAAAGGCAGATGCATCAGCAGGAGAGAGAGTGAACTCTCTGAACTAGGTTCAACAGCTTGCATGCCTGCGCGCCAAGCAGGGAGGCTTTCGAGGAGCCCATGATTTCAAAGGGAAGGATGGCTTTGCGTGACCTGTGCGTCACTTCAAGTTGGCATGAGACGCTGGCAGCAATGGCATTGCCATTATAATCTAATAGCTGGCAGGCTGATGGCAGGATGGCTGGTTTAACACAAAGGCTTTGGAGGTCAGACCGCGCAATGAGATTGGCGGAGGCACCGGTGTCCAGGCGGAATCGTATTTGGGACCGGTTGACCGGAAGGGTGGCACACTATTCATCGTCCGGATCGATGCTGTATACCGATAGAGGCTGGATTCTTTGCTTCGGGGACACCCTGTTTTTTGTAATGATACCGACTTGAAAAGGCGCCTTCGGGTCCTCGGTGTCAATATCGGGTAGCAGGTCCGAATCGGGCTCGGTGACCGTGGGTTGAATGGCCCGGACATTCCTGCGAGGCTGGCTGGAGGGACGAGAGTTGGCAGGCTGAGCTGATCTGCATAAAGCAGCATAGTGGCCAAGTTTGCCACATCGCAGGCATCGTCGGGATTTGGCAGGACATTGCCGCTTTAAGTGGGCGGAGCCACAGTTGCCGCACGTTGTAGCGTCAGTGCGTTTGCTGCGCCACCGTGCATGCGCGGTGCGGTCATACGTGGTGCGCGCCTGCGCAGTACGTTCGTCGACGTCCTCTCGTTCGGTGCGCACAAGCGCGGGAGTCCGTGAAAAGCACGCAAAATGGGCGCCCTCATCCAGGCTGATGCCCTGGAGTTGCTCGATTGTTTGGACCCGTTGTGCCTCGTGAGGACCTTGCCGCGCCGTTTCAGCCGCTTGGATGTGGGAATAACGACTAGTGGCGTGTTCATGTAGCACGCAGATCTCGATGGCTATCGCTAGGGTGAGCTGCTTTACCTTGAGGAGCTACTGGCGTAGGGGGTCCGACTGAACACCGAAAACGATTTTGTCACGTATCATGGAGTCGGAGGTGGGCCCATAATTACAGGACTGTGCAAGGGTGTGGAGGTGGGTGAGAAAGGACTGGAAAGGTTCATCCATACCCTGCAAACGCTGTTGGAATACATCGCGCTCGAAACTTTCATTCACCTCGATGTCGCAGTGACTGTCAAACTTAAGGAGGACCGTCTTGAATTTTGATTTATCTTCACCATCAGCAAAGGTGAGAGAATTGAAAATGTGGATGGCATGTTCCCCGGCCGTGGATCGGAAGAGAGCGATCTTCCAGGTGTCTGAGGCAGCTTCCTGGTCTGTGGCTTCAAGGTAGAGCTGGAAGCGTTGTTTGAATATCTTCCAGTTGGCCCCTAGGTTACCGGTGATGCGGAGCGGCGGCGGCGGGCGGACGCTGTCCATTTTGCAGGATGGCTGTATGCTGGTGGAAGGCAGATCACTTGAAGGTAGGTCTAAGAAATTCTAACATCCGCCAGCTACTGGTTGTGTGTGTTGATTGGCCTTGCTGTGTGTCCATCAGTGTGTGTGTCTGCACTATGCTATACTGGTGTATATTATGACAAGTTCCAGTCTCAGAAGCAGCATTGCCAGCTGAGCCATCTGAGGACCCTAATATAAGTTCTTCAGTCTTAATCTCATGCAACTTGTGTCATGCCTTCGAATGAATGATTAGAGTTGGCACAAAGAAATCCCAAGAGTCATTGCCCAATCTCTGGCTCCATCCAAGAGTGATGCAAACAAGGAGTGAGCATGAAAAGCAATGGGTTCCATACATTATGTTGTCCATCAAACCCCAGTGAATTCCTGCTAAACGTGAGGGACGGTGTGCGAAAAGAAAAGAGAAAAAAATCTCACTGTTCTCTGTTGTGAAGCTAGCCGGTCCCAAACATCTCAGTGCAATGAGATAAGCCTCTGGGACTTTGTAAACAGGTGGCCTTTGTAAACTGGCGACCTTGTAAACTTTGACAGGGGCAGAAGAAGATCCTTGTTTTGCACAGAAGTGTTGGGTAACCGTATCAAAAAATGTATATCTAAGCGGTGGATTCTCCATCAGCGGTTCTGGGCGGGATTCTCCTACGGCCAACACCGTCATCGTGAAACGTGATTCCCTAGGTAACCCCTGGCCCCAGCTGATCCATCAATGGGATGGACACGCTTCAGCACAACCAGTGCCATCTTGTTGTCTGGGATGGTGTGTGGGGATCGTATTGTAAATGCGCCTGCAGCTTGTCAGCCTCCCAAGTGTCAATCACGGACCCAGCAAATCCCGCACCGTTTTTCATTGGAATCGATTGTGTTCTATGTGGCGCCAGTGCTAGACCCCCTACGGTCGCTGAATCAGCCCAGGTTCGGCGCCAATTTTGCTGTGGTGAAAGTCCACAAATCCTGCCCTGGCATCAACATTTAGTCTCATGAATGGAGAATGCAGCCTAAGTGTTGATGCCAGGACTGAATTAGTGGTGTTCTACGACGGGGAAGTTGATGCAATCCCCAGAGTAATTCATCAACCCTTAATGTGTTAGCATTGGAGCCACATGGAACACCACTTATTTCAATGGAAAACGGTGTCCGATTCACTGGAGTCAGGATTGACACTCGAGAGGCTGACGAACTACAGCCGTATATAAGCACTCCGCTCCCCACACACACCAACAAGATGGCAACAAGGAAAGCGGCACCGCAGTTCACAGACACGGAACTGGAGACCCTACTGGGTGTAGTAGAGGAGAGGTGGGCCACCCTGTACCCCTGGGTGGGGAGGAACCTGCCACTGCCCGCGTGCACCGGGCCTGAGAGCAGGTGGCAGAGGTCGTGAGCAGCATGGGCAACACCGTCAGGACCGGCCAGCAGTACCGCAGGAACTTGCACAATCTCTTCAGGGCGGCCAGGCTGAGTAGGCAGCACTGTACAATTGCCACTCACCCCCGATCCACACACCCATAATCCCTTCCCCCCACTATGCAGGAAGGGGGGGTAACCCAACCTCACCCTGCACTACCAGCCAGCACCCAGACTGACCTCCAAGGCCACAAAGGCCACCAGTTGTCCACCCTCTGTGCAGCATGTGTCTGACTGTCAAACACTGCGTTTTCTGTCTCCCCCCCACCTAGGAGCAGCCGGCCCATGACCGCCGAGTGAGGGAAAAAAAGCAGAGGGGGGACCGCTGGACCAGTGGCCCCTCATCGCAGCTGAGCAGTGGGGCTCTCCCTCATCAGCCACAGCACCTGTTTCCCAATTGTGAAACTCGCCGTCGGTAATTCCCCTGGCAGAGGTGAAGCACTGCGGAGGCCCCGGAGAATACCAGGTCAGGCCCGCTAATGGTATGCGAATGGCGTTTACTGTACGTGCGGTGTAGAAGCACCTGAGTATGGCATTCTGGCGTACACCTGGTGCCTGCCACAATTTTGGCATCACGACCGAGTCTCCGCCCAATTGCGTTTTGCAATTTCGGCGGCGTCCGACGTAGTTTTCCGCCCAAGATGCTTGGCCACTGGAGAGGCCAGAAAGTCCCTCTGAAAACTGGCATTCAAACGGGCTCCCTGGATTCCTGAGGAAAAATCTATCAACTACCCATAGTAATACCTTAGAATGGGATTGTATGTAAAAGAAAAGAAAAAAAATCAGACGGCCTTTTATTGGTACAATGCTGGTCTACAAATGCAGGTGGACCTCACTTCTCCAGTTTGATGATCCTGTAAATTTATTATTACCCATCGATCATGCTCAAATCTTCACCTTTGACCATGTCACCCTTTTACCCAGGTAATGGTGCATCCCTTGTTGCCCCGTGAGAGTGACAGTGAGGCTGTTTTATTGTTACAGCCCTTGAAGGGAATTTCAGAATAATGGGTTGTGATAAAATGCATAAGCAATCATGTATATAGTGATATACAAGACCTCCAAACAGCAGGTGGCAGTAGAGAACTACCATGTGACACCATTACCTCAGGGAGTTGGTAGAGGGTCTTCATCGTGGATAGTCACAATTTATTGTAGCTCTTAAGTTATTTATAATAATTAGCAGCTTTTGCAATATTCTTATGGTTAACCCATTCAAAAATAAACCTTTAACGAGTCTAGAACTAGACATTCTTTAGGGCATTTTTTCCGACCGGCCAAGCACCAGAACGTAACATGGCTCAGTGACAATAAAGTATCAGCAATATGGGTTTAATGACCGTATTACGCTTAGCGAGAGCGTGGCGAGGCCATTAAGTCGCAGGAGAGGCCAAAATCGAGAACTGTGCTGCGCGCCGATCTGTTTGCTATCTAACCGGCCCACTCCCGTTGGCTATCAGGATTCCACCATAGTGTGGCGAGAAACCAATAATCCCCACTTAAGCCGATCTCCATACAATTAAGGGGAACGACTCCCTATCTATTGGCCCCCAGTGATCTAACGGCCTCCCCAGCAAGTGGTCACGTGGGCGCCGATTAATACTCCTGTTTAAGAATGGGAAGCTGGCGGAAGAGGTGCTGCGGGGACACAAGGAGGTGAGCAGCCATCTTCTCTCTCAGGCAATGAACCTGGCAGCGCACTGGGGGTTGCGGCCCCTGTTCTCAGAGGGAGGGTGGGGGAGCCCCCAGGAGGGGCCAGCCTCAGTCGTGGTGGGCTGCTATCGGTGGGGGGGAGCCTTGGGACCTAGAGAAGGGGTGGGACCTAGAGAAGGGTGGTGGCCGCCGTGGCCTAGGTTTGGCTGAGGGAGGAGAGATGGGTGTCTCAGCACCCGCAGGTCTGCCATGCCAATCCCTGGATCATGTGGTCATGTTCCGGGGAAACCCAACCCCATGCCCGCCTGCCCCACCAACCTCCCATAACCCCCACTGACTGCGGAGGCCTCTGGCCACGCGGCTGAAGGCTATTGCTAAATAGGAATTGGCAATCATAGTTAAGTGAGCATTCACGCATAACAAGTGGATCCCCAGGGGTGAGTGAGCCATGTAGCATGTGAGGGTTATTGTCTAGTATCCCAATCTGACCGTGATGCCTGGACACTGTTGGAGGAACACCACAGATACAGCGACCAACAACCAAACTCCCAGGGACTGGGCCACAGCACCAGGGATATTTCAGAGACCAGAGGGTGGGTGTGTGCACTAGGGAGGAGACCAGCGCCCGGTCTCGGTAATATTAGCTGTGGGTGTCTGGAGTACAGGGTGTGGGGCCTTGTGAGCAGCGCACCCTCTGCAGCCATGGATGCGTGGGCAAAGCGTGCCAGTTGGAGGGGGAGCAATGGGGGTACTGGGGGCTCCCCGGGTGCAAGACATGACTGGTTGTCAGTCTCACACCCTTTCCCAATTCATTGCAGATATGACACGGTAACTTGGACCCCGCAGAAGATGCCCCAGTGGTGCTGCTGGCAGGCCAGTGGCCAGACCCTGGAGGAGGCAGAGGCAGCAGCATTGACAGAGGTTCGAGGCGGCTGCCCATGTGCAGGGCCCAGCTCCATACCCTGATGACCCAGCCTCCTATCAGGCCAGAGAGGGACCCAGAGGCCGCTGATTGTCCAATGTGTACAGGCGTCGCTGGTCTTTCAAACCTATGACAGACAACATGTGCTGTAGGAGGCTCCGCCTCAACAAGGCGACGGTCCGTCACCTGTGCAATATCCTTGCAGACTTAGCACCGCGTTGAAGAGGAGCATACCCACTCCCCGTGGCTATTAGGATCACCGCAGCCTGTGAAGTCACAGATGCCCTGTTTGCCTGGCAGCGGACTATATAAACTTTGATATTGACAAAACCCAACAAGATGCCCAGGCAGCTGGTCTCTCCGCCTTCGATGGGATTCGATTTGATTTGATTTATTTACAATTGTCACATGTACCGAAGTACAGTGAAAAGTATTTTTCTGCGGCCAACGGAACGTACACAGTACGTACATGGTAGACAAAAAGAATAATCAACAGAGAACATTGACAAATGATTCAGGGCTAAAAGATGTCATGCATGTCATCTTGCACTCATTGGGCTGCCTGGGAGCGCCTTCATCAACAGGAAGGGGTTCCATTCCTTGAACGTCCAGCTCAAGTGCAACCACCACATAAAGACAATGCACGTGTGTGCGTGCTTCCCAGAGAGTGTGTATGACAGCTGCAATCTGGGGCAGTGGGACAATCCCGGCCTCTTTGAGGACCACCGCAGGATGGGTGGTTGGCACTGAGGACCCGACTAATGACTCCAGTACAGAAGCCGGTGAGCTATGTGGAGACGCAATACAATGAGGCCCATGAGGCGACCGGGACTGTCATTGAGCCTCAAATGTGTTTCCGATGCCTAGACTGCTCTGGGGGTGCACTGCAGTACATCCCCCGGTGGGTCACCCACTTTGTGGTGATCTGCCATGCCCTCAATCTGCACAGCAGTGGGGCAATGTGCTGGAGGTGGAGGGTAGGAACATATGTCCACCTCCGAGGAGGAGGAGGAAGTGCCAGACCAGTAAGGGCTGGAGGACAAGCCCCTGCTGGTCCGCCCCCACAATGCACCAGACCCTCGCTTACACCCTCCCCTCATCTCTCTCAGTGAGCCTAGCCTGCTTAGCCTTCAGTGCTCTAGCCCTGCATCGAGGTGTGTCCCCAGGATGCACATCAGTGGTGGAGTCAGCCTGCTGCCTAGCGCATCCCATGGCCTTTGATGCCCCTGGCGGGTGTCCTCTGGTGGCTCTGGGGCCAGAGGGCTCCGGCGCACTTACTGGAGGCACATAGCCTGCTTTGTCGCCTGTTCCGGGTACTGACTCCAAGACGCACCATTTTGAGTGGGGTGGGTCTCAGGGTAGCGGGTGGCCATCATCGCCTCTCCGTATTTGCTCCCAGCACCCCATCCTTCTGGGCCCTGATGTCCAGCACCCGTCGTCCATCTGGGCCCTCTTCCGTCTGCTGTGGACCAACTCCTCCTGCGGGGGAATCGTTAGTCACACGTGTTGTTCAGCGCGCGGGTGAGGGGTGGGGCACGTGGCGGGGGGGAAATTGGGGGGTGGGATTCAGCAGGGAGAGTTGTGGAGACAGCCCTAAAGGGAGGGGGAATAGGGAGTATTGGGCAGGGTGGACAGCGTGGGCGGCAGTGCTGATCATGGGTGGGCCAGGGCACGGAATATGCTGGGCGAGGGTAGTGCCAGGGGCATACTCGTGGGGGACGGTGTTCGGGGTTTTCGGTGCCAACACACCCATGTGGTCTGATGGAGGTCATTGATCTTCTTCCGGCACTGTGTGCCGGTCCTCCTGGACATACTCCCTGAGCTGAAGTCCATTCCCACTTCCTCCCAGGCGGCACTGGCTGCCCTGTGGCTGACCCATCGAGACCCTAGGGGGAACAAGGCTTCCCATCTGGCTTTGACCGTGTCCAGTAACCTGCCTAGATTGGCATCCCTGAATCGTGGGGCTCTTCTTCGTGCTGACATAGCTGCGTGTTGAGTGGGATTGACTGTGCAGGATCGATTTAAGTGCTGTTTTCCCTTGTTGGCGGTGGGCTGGCGAGTGCGGCCCCGGCGACTCAGTCGGCGGGACCATGATTTGTGGCATGAAGACCGTAGGACCTCGTTTAGTGGACCGATTAACGTTTTGTAGCAGTGACGGCCCCGCCAGGTCGAGCGTCGGAAAGCTCACAGCACTTGCCCGCTACCACATTTAGAAACCTTTTGGTTAAATCTGTCCTTTCTGTACAAATCAGAATAATATGTGATTGGATCCGGACTTGAAGATAGTCGTGTCCTAATGACATTGTTCTTCTTGGTGGTAGAGGGTACAAGGGAGGAGGTGCTCTCAAAATAACCTTGGTGCATACTACATGTCCAACATACTTCAACCGTCATTATCCATAGCTGCAGACTACAACATGCATGCAAAAAGCGCATGTTGCCACAGCAACGCAGACTCCCTCAGTGATCTATAATACATCACCACCACACTTCAAAGTGATCCTTTGACTGTAAAGTGCTTTGGGTCATCCTGGGGCATGCGTGGCACCTTATAAATGCCAGTTCTTTCTTATCACTTAAAACTTGCACATGACAGAGAAACATTGAGGGTTCAAATGGTAGCTGATCACAGCGCATCCAATCTTTGTCTTGCTGTTTTATAGCTATTGAAATCTCTGATAATTTTAATGTGCCACTGCCAAAGTTACAATGAACATACTCTTGAAAGTTTGCAGATGCCCGAGCTCCTGGTTTTTTGTGCACAGGATGAAGCCTTTAGTAACCTCTAATGGGAAAGCAGAAGAGGTAATAGAACTTCAATTCAGATACACATCCTTCCACAATAGAGAGGCAGCCGGTATGCTTTATTAAGAGTCTGTTTTAGTGCAAGGTAGCTTTAGTAAAACATTGTTTGAGCTCTCATTCATTTTTGCTCGATGGAAGAATGGTGCTGTACTTGTCTTGAACCTCCCAAATCCTTGACTGCAGGGCAACAGTCTTTTTATGATCATTTGATAACCATTCAATTTTCTTTTTAAATGGCAGAAAATCAATGCTTTAACAGTAATCGGGTGAAGTATTCCATCGGTTTCTTTTAGCACCCATCTAATCATTGTACTGTTAATTAAAATCCACACACATAAATTTGTTCCATGCTGTTTTATTTCAGCAAACGTATTGCTTACGTGTTGCGTGGTATGTGGTGAAATTGCTGTTAATAGTTGGAAAATGACTGTATGGGAATAAAGGGTTTTACTGATTACGAGTTGATCCCATGAATCATTGCTTATGGGTAGCCTGGCAGCACTATTGTGAGGTTTAACTGTCAACCTGAGTTGTCCCATTCAAGAACATTTCTCTGTATGGGGAAATGATTGAAGTAGAAATATTATGGAGCACATAAGAGTTTAATTGCTACTGTAGAAGGGTCTTATGGACAGGAATTATTAATCCTATTTCTCTGGCACAGAAACTGCCAGACCTGCTGAGTTTATCCAGCATTTCTGTTTATATTTCAGACTTCCAGCGTCTGCAGTATTTTGCTCTTATGTGAGTTTAATATGTGAGTCTGTGCGGAGTCTGCACGTTCTCCCCATGTCTGCATGGGTTACCTGCGGGTGCTCCGGTTTCCTCCCACAAGTCCCGAAAGACTTGCTGTTAAGTGAATTGGACATTATGAATTCTCCCTCAGTGTACCTGAACAGGCGCCGGAGTGTGGCGACTGGGGGATTTTCACAGTAACGTCATTGCAGTGTTAATGTAAGTCCACTTGTGACACGAATAAAGATTATTATTATGAATTATTATTATAATAGCCGCTTTACATTGAATTTGTAACACAGAAAGAACATTGGTCCAATTGTCAATGTTTATGTTCCACACAAGTCTTCCGTGAGCCCATGTTATCTCACCCTATCCCCATATGGTTTTAATTCTTTCTCCCTCGTGTGCCTATGTAGCTTCCCCTTAAATGCATCTATGCTATTTTCCTCAACCTATGTAAACACAAGAACACACAAAATAGGAGCAGGAGTAGACTTTACAGTCTGTCGAGCCTGCTCTGCTATTTAATATGATCATGACTATCTCAGGTTTCAGCTCCACTGCGCCTCCATGTTACAGATTCCCGACCAGCTGAAACAATCCCTCAATGTGGCAGGAAGTTTTGCAAATTCCAACCAGTCTCTGGGTGGAGAAGCTTGATGAAGGGAGTTTGCTGATTGCCAGGGTAAAAATAAGCTGGCTTCTCTCTTTTTAAATAGTTTTGGCACTGTGGTGTTTCAAGGATCATGGCTCCTCTTAAAAATGTTATTTTGCATGTCTCTCCAATTTGGCAAACTCTGTGGCTGCCGCTGTCCCAAAACGCTGATGAGCTTGACATCTGTTGAACACGATCAAGAAATAGCTGTTAAAAATTCAGCAACACTGCTCTGTAGGCGGCTCCTCCAAATTCAACCAATTTAAGAGCTGGGGCAATGGCTTTTTGGACGAAGGTGATAGTGAGGGCAGGGGAGGTCTAGGTTTTCTGGGGGAGTGCGGGGAAAGGGGAGGGGTGAGGTGGAGTGGCTGAAGCAACATTCCATCTGTTCTAGGCCCGAAGGGCAATCAAAGAAAATTAAAGTCACCTGCTTTCCTGGGTCCCTTTGGCTCCCACTCCTATTTGTTGCCAGGTTCCAGTGGTGGGTCCAGTTCAGTGGGCGAGCGGGAGTTAATTTCCTAAATGTGTCATGCAACCCTGACTTTCACATATCAGTGATGTCCCCACACACCTTTCCTGGGAATATATCCTGAATGTCAAATCTGTGAAGTTAAAATGGTGAAGGTGTTCACCATTTCAACCAGCAATCCACCTCATTTTCAAGAGGCAGGCAGGATTAAAATTGCGCTCAAAGATTTTACTCAGTATGCACAGTTTCAGCATCAAGACACTGCATATCAGATACTCATATCACAACTCTGATATTGCTTTGTGTCTTTTTTCCACAAATATCTCCTGGTTCCATGAGAATTAATTCATCCTGGTTCTAAATGCAGACGGTCTTATGCTTTAGACGGACTCCGCTGTGAGGCATGTGATTTGCCAAACTAAAATATGCACTTAATTAGCTTAGTTCCCCCATTGCCCTTAGGCACACAAGTTAGCTTAAGGCAAGCAGAAGAGATCAGTAACTGGCTGGCTAGATGAGAAAACTTGTACATGAATCAAACCTCTGCAATTGTCCAATTAAGACTGACAGAAGGCGAAAACTTTGGAAATATTTTTGGCCTGCGCAGTCCAGACTAAGTGAAAAAATAAACATCATGGCAACACTACTGATTGGACAACAACATATTCTATATATTATATGTATATAAATATAAAAATACTCCAATCTCCATGAAAATACACCTTCTTCTGGCCACCCACTGGCCACCCCCTACAAATCCCCCCCCCCCGCCCTCGTGGAAGCCCCCATGGCCCGCGGCACGGATCCCGGCCGAGTATGGAGGCGCTTGACACAGTCCGCTAAGTGCCATCCGAAACGAAGAATTTGTGGGCGTTTTACAATGCCAAAATTGGCGCCAAACCCTCAACAATTCCGGGACTGGTAAGGGGCTAGCAGCGGGGCCGGGTGCACATCCTGGCTCCCGCGCCGAAAATGGCCGGAGAATGGCCGGGTCCGGGGTCGTACATGCACGCAGCGACGACCTGCAGTGGTCGCGCCGTACAACATGACGTCGGCTGTGGGCGGACCCACCATCCGAGACCCCGCAGGCCACTCCCTGGCCACCCCCCACCGGTCCCCGCAGCCCTCGCGGAAGCGCCCCCCCCCCCCCCCCGACCAGTGGCATGAATCCCGGCCGAGTATGGTGGCACTGGACACAGTCCGCAGCCGCCACACTGGGTTCCAGACCGCTCAGACCACGTGGTTGGGAACTCGGCCCATCGGGGGCGGAGCATCACGGGGGGGGCCTTCCGATGACACGCCAACACCATTGGAACGGCGTGCGGCGCATGACGCGAATATGCTTTTTCCGTGGGTGGAGTGGGGGAGGGGGGGAGGGGGGGCGGGGGGTGGGGGCAAGGGGGGGGGAGTGAGGGGAGCATGGCTGACCGGTATCAAACTGTCGCCGGCTCCGGTTTGGGCATCGGAATGGATTCTCCGCCCGATTGCTGATTACGATACGTTTTAAAAACTGAAGTCAGAATACAAATTAAAAGTACAATCCTCACAAAGAACATTTTGAATTACACATTTATAAATATGCCAAACATGCTGACAGATTCGGATGTTTACCCCATTAATAAGTGCCGGTAAAATTAGATTCCCATCAAAAATGGGCATGGGGATCACGATACAAGATTAATGCCTGTTTAGGGTGCAAGTGACTGTTCGAATGATTTCTGTTTGTAGCCAGTGATATGTGCATTTCTCATTGGTTGAACACATCAACAGGAATTCCAATATTATGAGTGGCGTGTGTTACTTAAAGATAGCCTGCAATCTTTGTAACTGCAAGAAGAGGTGAGTCTTTTGTCATGATATCCATATTAACATATCATGGTGCAATCACACACACACACTGATGGACAGGTAGTTGGACCAATCAACACACACGCAACATCACAGCCAATCACCAGTGAGAACACACGCACTATAAAACAGGGAACACCACAGTTCCCGTTCATTCCACCAGGAGATAGCTCAGAGCACAGAGCTCACAGCGTGCCACTCAGACATACACCATGTGCTGAGTGCCTCTCTAAGACAGTGCTAGGGCCGGGTCCACAGGTTAACTGGTGAAGTACAAACCACAGCCAGACGTTAACAGTTGTTGTTATACAGAATAATAAAACAGAGTTGTACCATCCACAACCGTGTTGGCTTGTTTGTATATCGGAACACCCAACACGACATGATACCAGGATTGGAAACTCCCCAGCAACTGTGAGACCGACCTGCACATCTTCAGAGATCTGCCATCCTGCGCCATGGACACCATCAGCCCGCCGCAGCCGCTCCAAATCGCTGGAACTCTCGGCATTAACTGGAAGCTGTTTAAACAGCGCTTCCAGCTCTTCCTAGAAGCCACAGACAGGGAGAATGCATCGGACACCAAGAAGATCGCCCTCCTCCTCTCCACGGCAGGGCAACATGCCATCCACATGTACAACTCCCTGGCATTCGCGGAAGGCGAGGACAAGACGAAGTACAAGACGGTCCTTCTAAAACTCGACCAACACTTCAGCGTCAAAGTCAATGAGAGCTTCAAGAGGTACCTCTTCCAGCAGCGCCTGCAGGGTAAGGATGAGATTTTTCAATCTTTTTTGACACACCTCCGTATCATCGCGCAGTACTGTGCCTATGAGGCCACATCCGATTCCATGATTCGGGACCAGATAGTTTTTGGGGTCACCTCGGGCACCCTACGCCAGCAACTCCTCAAAATAAAGAGCCTCACCCTAGCCACCGCCATGAAAACCTGCGTCCTCCACGAAAATGCGACCATCCGGTACTCCCAATTCCAGGTGGGCGAATCGGCACAGCAGGGATTCTATGAGGCGGAGTGGGTCCCGTCAATCGAGTTCCTCCCAGCCCCTGGCCCGGAAGAGGGCAGCCATTTTGCGCGCTTTCCGAGGCGTCCCGCGCCTGTGCGCGCCAAAAGAGACGTCGGCACACAGGGACGTGACGCGAAGGCACGCTCTACGCAGGACTGAACTGCGCATGCGCGGTGGCACAACGAACGCCATGACGTCACGGCATACGGCAGCTGTGGATCCGCACACTTAAAGCGGCAATGTCCAGCCAAAACTCAACAATGCCTCCGCTGTGGCAAGCTGGGCCTCTACGCTGCCTGCTGTCGAGGAGCTCAACCTGCCAATGCTCCGCAATTCCGCCAGCCTCGCAGGGACGTGCGGGCCATTCAGCCTCCATACACTGAGTCATACCCTGACGACGTACAGACCAGTGATACCGACGACCGGGAAGCCTTCCGCGTTGCAGTAATAGACAGAAATCGGATGTCCCCAAGTAGGGCCCACCAGCCCGGGCCTTAATCCGGGAAATGAATGGTGTGCCACCCTAACGGTCAACCCGAATTCGTCGCCCACCTACTAGGCTGGACTTATGAGCCTGTTGGCACATTGGACTCACTGAATTGTTGTGCAACAATATTAACGTGTTTCTCTTTTTGTCGTTCCAGGAGTTCTCTTTCAATATTTGATGATTGCACTTGTTTTATTTGTGGTACAACTCGTTGCTATGTTGCACCTGACACCTTCCCATGTATATAGTTTAGCCTCATGTACATGTTGTAAATATTGCACACACATATTCAGCCGCACTCAGTACACACCAATATTTATTACAATGTAGGCACATATTCTTGTGAAAAGGGGGGGATGTCATGATATCCATATTAACGTATCATGGCACAATCACACACACACACTGATGGACAGGTCGACGGACCAATCAACACACACGCAACATCACAGCCAATCGCCAGTGAGAGCACATGCACTATAAAACAGGGAACACCACAGTTCCCGCTCATTCCACCAGGAGATAGCTCAGAGCACAGAGCTCACAGTGTGCCACACAGACATACACCATGTGCTGAGTGCCTCTCTCAGATAATGCTAGGGCTGGGTCCACAGGTTAACTGGTGAAGTACGAATCACAGCCAGAAGTTAACAGTTGTTATTATACAGAATAATAAAACAGAGTTGTACCATCCACAACCGTGTTGGTTCGTTTGTATATCGGAACACCCAACACGACATCTTTTTCAATGAAAAATGAATCTGTGCTTCAATACTTTAAGGAATGTAAGAGAGAAAGTAGTAATGAGTTCTAACGATGCATTGGAGATCTTAGTGCAAGTTATGGAGAGAAGAAGCACTGTGTATCTATAGTCGGGCAGAAAGCCATCCAGACCGCTGCTCTGAACATGCTGGGAAGAAAGAATTAAAGTATTCAATACCAAAATATTGTGCCAATAACATGGATAAAGTGCAGCTAGAAATTGAATGATCGAACATAAGTTGTCAAGGTGAGCAAGTTCATCTTCAAACTATATGTCCTATCAACTGCGCAACTGGTATCATTGACCGCTAAATTCACAAGTCCTGAATTACCCACCTACCAATGATCTCAACCAAACAGTATTCAACACAGCAATTCATCTGTACCTCACACTAACACACTGAGCACCATTGCAAGCCTTACACTCGTGACTCAAAGTGGACAATATCTGACAACTTTTCAAGCATAGAAATTGTAACAATCAAATATATTGCAGGATATTCACTCACACATTTTCCTCTTTATGCAGGAGAAGTTGGAGCATGATAGCAGGAAATAGTAAATAACTGGAGGAGGACAAATGCATCTGCATTTGGATTGGATTGGATTGGATTGGATTTGTTTATTGTCACGTGTACCGAGGTACAGTGAAAAGTATTTTTCTGCGAGCAGCTCAACAGATCATAAAGTACATGAGAAGAAAAGGGAATAAAAGAAAATACATAATAGGGCAACACAACATATACAATGTAACTACATAAGCACTGGCATCGGATGAAGCATACAGGGTGTAGTGTTAATGAAATCAGTCCATAAGAGGGTCATTTAGGAGTCTGGTAACAGTGGGGAAGAAGCTGTTTTTGAGTCTGTTCGCGCGTGTTCTCAGACTTCTGTATCTCCTGCCCGATGAAAGAAGTTGGAAGAGTGAGTAAGCCGGGTGATAGGGATCTTTGATTATACTGCCCGCTTTCCCCAGGCAGCGGGAGGTGTAGATGGAGTCAATGGATGGGAGGCAGGTTTGTGTGATGGACTGGGCGGTGTTGACGACTCTCTGAAGTTTCTTGCGGTCCTGGGCCGAGCAGCTGCCATGCCAGGCTATGATGCAGCCCGATAGGATGCTTTTTAACTTGGTGGAATCGACTGAGTTTGTCATCTTGGGGAGGGTTATTATTCAGGTCATGACGGTCTCAGTGACAAAGGTATTTTACCCAGCTCCTTCTCTCTTCCCACTTCTACCTCATCCCAGAATCTTTCTGAATCACAAGCTATAGATGAGGTAAGCTTGAACTTTCTGCTCGCCCTCACCACAACCCAACCCGTGTCCCTTTTCCATTTCAGGTACCCCAAAATTCATGGTTATCATTGGAAGCCTCCTGTGCACATAGGCATGGGTTCAGTGCTGAAGTCACATGTCATGATTTGATAAGCTTATTGTCCAGTAACCAACCTTTGACTTGCTGTGATGGGTCATATACTGGCTGCACCAAGGGCTACCCAAAAATGAAAGAATCATGAATGCTGTTGGAATAGAAACATGGAAAATAGGAGCAGGAGAAGATAATTTGGCCCCATTAATTATGATCATGGCTGATCATCCAACTCAGCCTAATCCTGCTTTCCCCCTATATCCTTTGATCTTCTTACCCCAAATGCTATATCTAACTGTTTCCTGTGGTGAAGAAAGTTCTCCTCATCTCTGTCCTAAACAGTCTACCCCGTGTCCTCAGATTGTGTCCCCTGGTTCTGGACACCCTCAACATCAGCTAATATCCTTCTTGCATTTACCTTGCCTTGTCCAGTTAGAATTTTATAGGTTTCTATGAGATCCCCCCATATTCTTCTGAACTGCAGCAAATACAATCCTAACTGACACGATCTCTCCTTATACGTCCTGCCATCACAAGAAGTCCAGTAAATCTTCTCTGCACTCCTTCTTAAGCTAGAGCATCCTTCCTCAGGTAAGGAGACCAAAACTGCACACAATATTCCAGGTGTGGCCTCACCAAGGCCGTGTACAATTGCAACAAGAAATCCCTGTCCCTGCACTCGAATCGTCTTGCTATGAAGACCAACATACCATTTGCCTTCTTTACTGCTTGCTGCACCTGCATGCTAAACTTCAGTGACTGGTGTACAAGGACACCCAGGTCTCATTTCACATTCCCCTCTCCTAATATATGGCCACTCAGATATAATCAGTCTTCCCATTTTTACTGCTTAAGTAGATAACCTTACATTCATCCAATTAATACTGCATCCACCATTTAATCACTCAACTTGTTCAAATCACACTGAAGCATCTCTGCATCCTCCTCACAGCTCACCCTCCCACCCAGCTTTGTGTCATCTGCAAATTTGGAGATATTACATTTAGTTCCCTCATCCAAATCATTAATACATGAATAGCTGGGGCCCCAGCACCGATCCTTGCGGTACCCCACTAGTTACTGCCTGCCAGTTAGAAAATATCCGTTTATTCCTACTCTTTGTTTCTTGTTTGCAAACTAGTTTTTTATCCATCTAAATACACTATTTCTATTCCCATGAGTTGTAATTTTACACGCTAATCTCTTATGTTGGACTTTAACGAAAGCGTTCTTAAAGTCCAACTAAACCACATCCACTGGCTCCCCCTCATCAACTCTACTAGTTACATCCTCAAAGAATTCCAGTAGATTTGTCAAGCATAGTTTCTCTTTCATAAATCCCTGTTGACTCTGTTTGATCCTGCCACTATTTTTCAGGTGCTCTGCTACAAAATCTTTGACAATGAATTCTTGGATTTCCCCCACTACCGACGTCAGGCTTACTGGTCTATAATTCCCTCTTTTATCTCCTTAAATAGTGGGGTTACATTAGCTCCCCTCCAATCCAGAACTATTCCAGAGTCTATAGAAGTTTGGAAGATGAACCAGTGTATCCACTACTTCTCAGGAGCACTCACCTGCATGATGTGTTGCCAATGGTTGCACACACTCCAGCTGCTCATTGAAGAAATGAAATCACTTTCAATTCATGAAAATGGCTGAAGTGAGGTGAGGAATCCACCTTCAGTCCATGGGATCCTGCACCGCAAAGAGCCATCATGAGTGTCTGCTTAACTCTGGCAAGAGGGAATCAGAATAGATGGTTTCTTGGTATATCGAGAGCCTCAACCTCCTTTTATGCAGTGATGCTCTGCAAACATCAAGTACTTTCTTATATATCTAACAGTAGCTTCGAAGGAGTCTGCCTCATTAAAGTTGAGAAACACAATCATTTTGAGAGCCACTGCTCAATGCTGTCCTTGTCCTGCTTTGAGTTGCAGCTTTGGTTGCAGCAATTGGTGGATTCCCAGTTATAATCTCTTTTTAGCGAAGTGCAGATACCTCAAGCGTTTGTTGTCTCTGAGGTTGCAGGTGGTCAGTTGCTGCCTGAAGACTCTGGAAGACCACAAACTCCTGATGAGAGCTCATTCATCCTCCTTGTGGCGTGTCATGCTCTGCATGTCCTCAGTACATTCTCCTCGTCATGCTCAGTTTCACTCACAGCGAAAATATTAAATCAACATCAACAACAGACGACACGGTGGCACAGATGTTAGCACTGCTGCCTCTCATCTCCAGAGACACGGGTTCAATTATGGCCTCGGATGACTGTCTGTGTGGAGTTTGCACTTTCTCCCTGTGTCTGCGTGGGTTTCCTCTGAGCGCTCCGGTTTCCTCCCATAAGCCAAAGGAGTGCAGATTGGATGGATTGGCCATGCTGAATTGCACTTAGTGTCCAAAAATGTTAGGTGAGGATAGGATGGAGGGGTTGGCTTAAGTAGGGTGCTCTTTCCAAAGGCCGGGTGCAGACTTGATGGGCCGAATGGCCTCCTTCTGCACTGTTGATTCTATTATACCTCTAATAATATCACCAGCCAGACCACTCTCTGTCAGAGGAAATAATCCAGCAGCTAACCAGTAAGTAAGTTTAAATCGCGCTGATGGGGGATCCTTCATTCTATATAACACACTGTTACATTGTGCGAGATTAAGACAGGGAGTTCACTGGAATGTGCAGCTTATAAATCTTATAAATTGGCATCAAGTCAGTGCTGGACACTGATTTGCATTATCACCTACATGCTATGCATGCTATGCACCCAGTAGTCAATAGGTGTACGCATGTAACCCCATTTCCTAAGGTGGCATGTAACCAACCCGCTTTACCTATCTGGAACATGGGCGCACATCTTGGATGCCATTTTCATGCATTAAATGGCCAAGAAAATGGTTGCTATGCAGCCCAATTTTACACTCAGTGATTTTAAGAGACCACGAGGATCCAGAATTCGATTTTTATTTCATGCTAAATTAGATAATATCAATGAAATGTAACAACTGACCACACACAGCTCAAATAGGTCAGCTGGGAGGGCATTAAATTGAAGATCTAAAGGTCCCTGGTCCAGCCCTTCGTTTCGGCATGCAGCCAGACACAGATTCCTTTCCCGATCTCCTAAGCTCATTAATATTTCCATGAGCAGATGATTTGAGGAAAAACATTTTCATCTAGAGGGGTGGTGGGGTTCTGGAACTCACTACCTGAAAGGGTGGTAGAGGCAGGAACCCTCACAACATTTAAGAGGCTTTCAAGAAGAGCCCGTGAAGCACCACAGCATACAAGGCAAGTGCTGGAAAATGGGATTAGGTTCTTGATAGTTGGCACAGCGCAATGGGCCGAAGGTCTTCTTTTTGTGCTGTAAAACTCGATAAGTTGTCTTGGCAAAAATCGTCAGGTTTCCTATTCCTAGATTCCTTGATCCCATGTAACTCTGATAGAAATGCACACGCAAGATGGTTTTGAAGGGCAGGATCAAATTCACTGCAGTGAACCCCATCCCCTTCTATATATAACATATATAACATGGGCAGCATGGTAGCACAAGTGGATAGCACTGTGGCTTCACAGCGCCAGCGTCCCAGGTTCGATTCCCCACTGGGTCACTGTCTGTGCGGAGTTTGCACGTTCTCCCCGTGTCTGCATGGGTTTCCTCCGGGTGCTCCGGTTTCCTCCCACAGTCCAAAGATGTGCAGGTTAGGTGGACTGGCCATGCAAAATTGCCCTTAGTGTCCAAAAAGGTTAGGAGGGGTTATTGGGTTATGGGGATAGGGTGGAAGTGAGGGCTTAATGTGGGTCGGCGCAGACTCGATGGGCCGAATGGCCTCCTTCTGCATTGTATGTTCTATTTTCTATGTTGTCCTTGAAGCAAGGAGTCAGGGGCACAAACTGTAGAGACGTAGAAATTAGATATGGCTGCTTGGACACCACTCAGGAACTATACCCCGATAAGCTATTGTTTATTAACTTGGTTACCACTTCCAAAAAATTAATGTTGCCATTGTTGTTCCTTTATTGTGAAGATTTGAGTATGCCATCAACTAAATTTAGACCCAAATGCATTTTTTAAGCATAGGCACCCAACAATATATTCCACACCGTATAACTCAAACTTTGATCTAACTTACCTTTCCTTTTATTTGTCCTCTTCCTCCCTTGATGTTGCGGCGTATGTCCATATTTTAAATATGTTTGAAGAGAAAGAGAAAGGCTCCTTTTGCTTAAGAAACTGAAGGAGTATTTATTTTGTCTTCAAGATGAGTGTCCCACTAATCAAATTGCATTGTTTCTGTTTTGCTCGTGGGATCTTGAAACATGAAAAATGAAAATGAAAATCGCTTATTGTCACAAGTAGGCTTCAAATGAAGTTACTGTGAAAAGCCTCTAGTCGCCACATTCCGGTGCCTGTTCGGGGAGGCTGGTACGGGAATTGAACGCGCCCTGCTAGCCTTGTTCTGCTTTCCAAGCCAGCTTTTTAGCCCACTGTGCTGAACTAGACCCTTGCACCACTGTTGACGTTTGACTGATTATTTCATTTTGGGAGTCACTTAGAGTCAAGTCTCAATTTCCGACCACAGAATTCTACTTTCCCCTACAGGTCTCAGATCATGGGCGAAATTCTTCGGTATCGGCGCGATGTCCGCTGACTGGCGCCCAAAACGGCGCAAATCAGTCGGGCATCACGCCGCCCCAAAGGTGCGGAATGCTCCGCATCTTGGGGGCCGAGCCCCAACCTTAAGGGGCTAGGCCCGCGCCGGACTAATTTCCGCCCCGCCAGCTGGCGGAAAAGGCCTTTGGTGCCCCGCCAGCTGGCGAGGAAATGACATCTCCGGGTGGCGCATGCGCGAGAGCGTTAGCGGCCGGTGCGGCATTCCCGCGCATGCGCAGTGGAGGGAGTCTCTTCCGCCTCCGCCATGGTGGAGACCATGGTGAAGGCGGAAGGAAAAGAGTGCCCCCATGGCACAGGCCCACCCGCGGATCAGTGGGCCCCAATCGCGGGCCAGGCCACCGTGGGGGCACCCCCCGGGGCCAGATTGCCCCGCCCCCCCCCCAGGATCCCAGAGTCCGCCCACGCCGCCTTGTCCTGCCGGTAAGGTAGGTGGTTTAATCTACGCCGGCGGGACAGGCATTTTAGCAGCGGGACTTCGGTCCATCCGGGCAGGAGAATCGCGGGAGGGGGGGCCCGCCAACTGGCGCGGCGCGATTCCCGCCCCCGCCGAACCTCCGGTGCCGGAGAATTTGGCAACTGGCGGGGGCGGGATTCACGCCAGCCCCCGGCGATTCTCCAACCCGGCGGGGGGGATTGGAGAATCTCGCCCCATGTGTCAGACATGGTAACACTGGCTATTGCTTTTTCCATTTCCTTTCGAGGACGGCTCAGCATCCACCACCATCGCCGGTGAGTTGTGTGAATTGATCCAGCTTTAAATCCTGAGCAGCATGCCATATGGCACCAATTGGGAGGTAGTCGTTTCAGCTCCAGATTTAGATGATGACCAACTACATAAACTCTGTTCTTCTTTTGTTTCATCTGCTCTCCTCAGTAACATTACTGCCCTATAATCACTCACTGCTATCGATTATTTCGCACAAAATGTTGACAGTGGGTACTTAGTGCGAATTTAGATGGCTGCATTATGTTGTATTGACATAGCCTTTTAAAGGTCCCTTGTGATCGGCTGCGGTATTGCAACACAGAGCCGATTTAAATATTTATGCGTTGAGTTGCCTCAGCACTGCTTTGCAGGCTTATTTGGACCATGTTGTGTAGGATTTGATTACTTAAATCGATCATTCCAATTTATAACACGTCTACATGTATTGAGCCACTTCCAAAAGATCACTCGCTCATGTTATTCGGTGCTGGCCTGCATAACTTAATCCTTAAGGACAGTCACCCGCCTGAATAGTATGTGGAAATTAAGAAATGAAGCACTGCTCAAGGAAGGTGCGAAAGAAACATTTTGTTCGGTATCCACAAGAGTGATTTATTTCCAATCTTCTTTGTAGAAAGGTTGCCATCTGCCAGAAGGCAGTGTTCTGCCAACTTCATTCTGCGGGTGTCCCCAGGAAAGGTGTTAGAAACACAACTCCTCCACAGAAAGATGCAATAGTTAGCCCAATGTGTTTCAATTCTGGAATTGGCACTTTTCCTAGAAAATTTACACTAATGAAGTTAACCCACTGGAACATTATTTGCTCAGAGCAGCGAGATTATTTACAACTGTGTGTAAATACACGTAGCACCACATAATGTGACTTTATTTACCTATCTTAATGCCGCAAGACTATACCTTTGTTACCGCTTTCATCTTTTATTGCTAAAAGTTTGACAGTTAGGTCTACACGTGTCTGATAAAAATGAAGAATTTTTGTTCATTTTTGTTTCCTTTCTTTAATTATAGTTTTAAAAAAACAGGTTCCCACTCAGGAAAAGGTCCATTTTTATCAAAAACAGCAGCCCTTGAATGTAGATATGACGAATGTGATATAAAATAGTTACGTTAGAGATACTAGTTAATGTAATGTAGAAATAAGCCACTTTGATTCTGGCAGTTAGGGACAAAGGGGTTTGAGACCGCATGGAAAAAGCAGGAAGAGGTGTGTCTATGAGAGTGATGCTGCATTGATAGGGGCCAGAGAAAGGGATTGGAAGTGAGCCAATCAGAATAGATCGAACAGGTCAGGAGGGACATAGGCTGACCTATGTCCGTCGAGTATGTGAAACTTGATACCATTTGAATTGATTTTGCAGAGATCCCTTTGTCTTTTAGTTCAGTCGTTTTCTGGGGTGTAAGAGGCTGGATGTCTCTTACGTTTCTGTAAGATGATTCAAGCTTGCAAGCTAAATAAATAACTTCTTTTTACGTGCGAATCCATCTCAACTTTTATTGAGGCCAGACTGACAGAGAAAGAAATTTGGGGATCAACAGATACACTCCTATAGGGCAAAACGAGGCCATTCGGCCCATCGAGTCTCCACTAACTCTTCAAAAGAGCACCCTACCTCGGCCCAATCCCCATTCGAGCCCTGTGTCCACACCCAACCTTTGGACACCAAGAGGCAATTTAGCACAGCTAATCCACCTATCCTGTGCCTCGTTGGACTGTGGGAGAAAACCGGAACACTCGGAGGAAACCCACGCAGCCATGGGGAGAAAGTGCAAGCTCCACACAGACAATCACCCGAGGTGGGAATCGAACCCGGGTCCCTGAGGCAGCAGTGCTAAGAACTATGCCACCATGCCACCCATACATACTTTGGGTAAAATTATTTTGGGGTGATGCCAAGTCACCTGATTGACATCAATGGAAAACAAAATCGGGCCCACGCATACAACTGAAATCACCCATTGCGTGCTATTGTATGAGACCATTTTCACCCCATTGTTTCTCCAGTCAGGTGCCAGAGTGAGAAGCCAAATCATTCAACTGAAAGGTTAGTTACCTGTAGTGCGAGTGTTTGATTTACATTTATTTTTCCATTTAATACATGCATTAGCCTTTTATTACCCACAGTTATTTTTTTAAATAAGTTGTATGTTGAATCAAATAATCTCTCTGAAGATGTAAATAGGCCAGGGGGACGCCGTGGATGGTTAACAATCAACCATCACATAAAGGTTAATATTGTAGGCCTCTGTGGCTGGCTCAATTTACATTTCAATTTAGCACAGCAGAAAGGATTATTATTTACTGCTTCTAAGAAGGACTAGTTAAGCCTGCAACTACTAAAAATTTACAATCTGTCATCATTTCTGTCCACTTGCCCTTTGCTGATCAGCGCATCTGTTCCTCGGTTGTACCCGAGTCACACTCTAATGAAGTGTTTATTCTACTGCCTTCTGGAGTTGACAGGAACACGTGGGAGAATGGGATATAACAAGTCGATGAAATAAAGTGACAGAGCAGGCCTCGCAGCTTGCTAAAGACACAGATGTTGGAGGGGGGAAGTTGAAATCTGCATCATTGGAGAGAGGGTCAGACTGAGACATTACTGGTGATTTTGACGGAGAAACAGCAGCAACAGGTTAGCTGGTAGTTTCAGACTTTTGCTCGGGTGAATCAGGCAGCGTGTATAACAGGTTTAATAATAATCTTTATTGTCTCAAGTAGGCTTACATTAACACTGCAATGAAGTTACTGTGAAATGCCCCTAGTCGCCACATTCTGGCGCCTGTTCGGGTACACAGAGGAAGAATTCAGAATATCTAATTCACCTAAAAGCACGTCTTTCGGGACTTGTGAGGGAAAACTGGAGCACCCAGAGGAAACAGACGCAGACACATGCAGACTTCGCACAGGCAGTGACCCAAGCTGGGAATCGAACCCGGATCCCTGATGCTGTGAAGCAACAGTGCTAACCACTCTGCTACCACGACGCCCAATCCGCTAATATTTCCTGAACCGTTGAGTAGCAAAACACACCCTCACTGAACCTGAGAAAAATATTGTGTAAACAATATAACAGTGGTGGCAGAATAAAGTAGGAGAGAATACAATCACACATTTTTCTTCCACGAATGTCAGAAAAGTTGAACAGTAACAAACAGCAGGAATTCCTAATTTCGATAAGGACTGTGAAGGACATGAAGAGATGGAATTAGCCTGTTTGACTGTAATAGAAAAAGAAAGGGAACATGAACAAAGGCAGATAATGAAGGTTTGTGAGATTCTGAAGGTTTAATATGAAGAACAGCAGGAAGGCTGCAGATTTGTGACTGGGGAATACGTTTAAAATACACTTACATATATTCAAACACGCGGCAGGAAGAAAAAAAGTGACAGGTCAAATGGAACCCTGAGATAGGCTTCTAAATAGGTTTTCCACCCTGTTGGTTACAGGATAAAAATTTGTCAGAGATCTCTGGTCTTCATTGAAGTAATTTAATTTGATCATTTGTGTCAACATGAGATCAGTTTAACATATCTGAATGTTAGAGGGCAAGATTCAGCGACCGCAGTGCGCCTGGCGCAGATTGGGGTACACCGAGTGAACAACGGGAGAGGGCAAAATCAAGATTCGCAGCAAGCGTTTTCCACTTTGCGATTCACCCGGTTCACGCCCGATGATGAGTCCCGGACCTCGCACAACAATGCTGAGTATGTCATAAAGCTTAATTTGCAGCCACTATAATCTCATTTACGAGATTGAAGTCGAATGCAGCGGCTTTCCGGAAATTACCCGACTTGCCAGCGGGAAGTTACATGGGATCTCGGGGGGTGGGGGAGGGGGAAGGGGGTGGTGGTGGGCGGATCCTTCAAGGGGAATTGCGGTTGTATAGGGGTTGGAGGGGTTCAGGCTGGGTGCCTTCCCTGGGCTGGGGTGGGAGGTGATGAGGGGCTTTTCATCTGTGAGGCAATTAAGCCATCTTCAAATATTGTAGGGACCCGTAACAGGGGCAACAACGGCTGCAGCCTGTCTGTCCTATCACACTCTTCCAGGACAAAGCCTTGCTGCAGCTTCTCTCCTGAATGTCAATTTCACCCACTTTGACTGTGAGCAGCCTCCAGCTTCACAGCTGAAGGATATTTCAAATGAGGAATACAGCCTTGTTAGTCGTGAGAGCACTTCACACTCCTGAACTCACAAGTGCCTCCTCGAAAGCACAGGTGCCATGTCTCAGAGGCTGAATAGTGCGCTGCATGTAGAGCAAACTTTGTTGCCTGAGGACGGGGCCTGAAGGGAAGGGCAGCGACTGCCCGAGGTGTACAGGCGTCCTTGGTCCTTCCATGAGCTGATGGACAGCACAGGCATCAGAAGATTTTATCTCAACAGGCATACAGTGTGGCACTTGTGCCACATCCTCACGGATATGGCATTCCCTGGAGGAGGACACCCACTTCCACTGGCCGTTAAGGTCACTGCAACCATTAAAAAAAAATTCTTTTCCAATTAAGGGACAATTTAGCGTGGCAAATCCACCTACCCTCACATCTTTGGGTTGTGGAGGTGAGACCCATGCAAACACGGGGAGAATGTGAAAACTCACATGGACAATGACCCGGGGGCCCAGATCGAACCCAGGTCCTTGGCGCCATGAGGCAGCAGTGTTAACCACTGCGCCACCGTGCAATCGGGCTTCAGTACCAGTTTTGACTTTTGTTTTGGCATTGACGTGCACAATGTTGAACATTGTGAATACTTCACCCTTTTCAGTGATGAGGTCAGCACTTTCACAGTAGAATGCTTCCAGGGACACAATGGTTTGATCTACCTTCAGCTCATTCACTTTGTTTATATGCTGAGCTGTGGAGAGTTAGCTAACTGCAGCATGTCTTGTTGATGTGGCTTTGATCTACAAAACCTGGCAAAGTGTTTCCACGTACCACAGCTATTGCAGCGCTTGTTAAATGTAAAGTTTCTGTTCTGTTTTTGTGGGCGCTGGCCATTGCAGTTTGAACAAGGTATATTTTGCACTGAAAAGAAAATTGCTTCTCTTAATTCTTTAGTCTTCCTCTCAGACTGTTCATTCAACATGCACTTATTCATCGCGGATTCCAACGTAACGTTTTTTTTTTGCAGAGTAACTTCTTGCGCACACTGTCGCTGTGTATTCCACACACTACATGGTCTCTTACAGATTTACCAGTGAGAGCATTGAATTCGCACTTTTTTGCCAGAATTTTCAATTCTGAGACGTACAACTATCAATTCAACGGGTTTCTGACTAGCAATGTTGAAAGCATTTCGATCCATGATTACATTTTCGACAGACACGCAGATTTGTTCAAAGTTCTTTAGTAATACCTCTGGGTCCTCTTTGTCTTTGTCCATTTGGAATGGCCAAGTAGGCCATTCAGCCCATCTAGTCTCCTCCACCATTCAATGAGATCATGACTGATCTGATATGATAACCCTCAGCTCCACTTTCCTGCCTTATCCCCATAATTCTTGATTTTCTTACTGATTAAAAATCTGTCAGTCTCAGCCTTGAACATATGTAATGACCCAATCCATACAGCTCTCTGCGGGAAAGAATTCCACAGATTCACTACTCCCGGGGAGAGGAAATTCCTCCTCATCACTGTCTTAAATGGGCAACCCTTTACCATGAGTGCACACCCTCTAGCCGTAAACTCTTCCACGAGGGGAAACAACCTCTAAGTATCTACCCTGTCAAGCCCCCTGAGAATCCTACAAGCTTCAAAAGGGTCACATTTCATTCTTCTAAACTCCAATGTGCACAGGGCCAACTTACTCAACCTCCCCTCACAAGAAACTCCATTCATATGTGGGAGCACCCTAGTGCACCTTCTCTGGAATGCCTCCATTGCCAGTATATCTTTCCTTAGAAAGGGACCAACATTTCACAGTCTTCCAGGTGTGGTTTAACTTGTGTCTTGTATAGTTTTAGCAAGACTTTCCTATTTTATACTCAATTCCCTTTGAAATGAAGGCCAGCATTCCATTTGCCTTTCCTATTACTGCTGAACTTGCATGATCGCCTTTTGTGATTTATGCACGAGGATCCCCCAAATTCGTCTGTGCAACAACTTCCTGCTGTATTTCTCCTTTTTGTTTTCTTTATTATTTCTCAGGATGTGGGCATCACTGCCAAAATCAGCATTTGTTGTCCATCCCGAATTGCCCTTTGAACTGGGTGGTTTGCCAGACCATTTCAGAAGGTCGTTCAGAGTCAACCACATTGCTATGGGTCTGGAGTCACATGTAGGCCAGAGCAGGTAAAGAGGGCAGATGTCCTTCCCTGAAGGACATTAGGGAACCAAATGGGTTTTTACAGCAGTTGATTATAGTTTCATGGGCACTATTACTGAAACCTGTTTTATAATCCAGATTCATTATTAATTGAATTGAAATTCCACCAGCTGCCGTGGTGAGCATCTGGGAATGAGGAAGCAGGTGATAGCTTCAATAGTTCATTACTGAGGCCGTTGACTGCTCTTACATGCCTTGCTTGTATCCATGCAAGAGTGATGTCCGGAGCCCTCCCCCACATAGCATATCACTTGGGTAGATCACATAGGGAACACATAAATGAATGCATAACATATCAGCGATTCACTGAAAGATAGTTGAAAACTGTTGCCCAGGTGAGAAGAACGTAAGTAATCACCCTTGTCCATTAATATTAAGAAATCAAATTCTGGAAGCAATTCCAGATGTTCTGGGATATGAGGACCAGTGTCCCCAATGAAGAACACTTATTCAGCCCCCTCCAACCAAATACAAATGCTAGGAGAAATAAGGAAGAGGTGAATTACATTTGCTTCTTTCCGCTATTATGCTGACATATGATTTTACAGGATTTCTCGGTGAGGCAGAGAATCACGTTTGCCTCTGGCCAGTCAGATCTATGTTACAAGGGAGGTCGTGACTTTCTCGGATTCCCACCTTACTTTGCAGTTTGAATGCTTGCTGAATCCCCCATACAGAGATGCTCAGTAAACATGGTACTGGAGCTAATCCTAATGATTACATGGTTGGTGGGTCGCTGGGGTTGGGGACAACGAGCTGACGGCTACAGATTGCGCAACTTTTAATCACTTTGCAACTCTGCGCACACTGGAGATATTTAAATCCCATCGAAACCACCTGGCTGGATTTCGCCAAGGTCAGGTATGCAGCTTGAGAATTTATGTTCCTTGCCTTTCGGTGAAAACTAAACACTGCCAATGATTGACCTATGCTCGGCATTCTTCAAAACCATTTAACTGACCAACAACAGGAAATCCTGGCACCCCAATTCAGGTGCAATGCTTCCATCGGAATATGAAACAGAAAAACCTGACCCATTGTCACTTGATAAGAAATGTGAAACCCTGAGGCTGTTAGGAAAACCAGTTTGTCCCTTTTGCCCAAGAAGAACTGGCAGTGCTGGCAAACAAATGAGCAGTTGGATTCTTCCCGTTGGTTGGTTGTAGGAGCTGTCATGGAGCTGTGGGGTTGTAAAACCTCAGCAAACATTGGTGATTCAATATTAACAGAATGGGGTGCAAAATGGGCCATTTGTGGTCTGGGCAATGAGCTAGACTTTAGTTGGAAATCCAAATCCAATTGTGAGGCAGAAAACCATTGAACACACCACACATCACATTGATTATATTTCTGCACAGTGTTTGGTTGAATAAAGTTGGTTTCCACATACTATAAATCTCTACCATTGTTCCTGTTTACTTACCTACTTACTAGATGATAAACTTAACAGTTTGTACGTCAATTCATTGTGCTTATTCTACTATATCTGAAGTCAGGCAAAATAGTGAGGATAAATGGTAGCTTAAAGAGAGTGTTCAGGGTTTCATATTAGATCTCTGGGTTTGCTTTTAATTTCTTTAAGTTTGGTCTCATCTGCAAAAATTGGCTGCAACCAGAAAAATATGTTTTTTGTTTTCATTCTCATACCTTTTAGAATTTATAACATTTTTCACCTTATAATGAAAAGCTTGTTGATGAAGAGATAAGCAGCCTGCAAATGCACTCTGATGCTGTAATGTAAAGCCTACCATAATGTTGATGCTATCAGATATTAATGAATCAAACCAACATGCGTGAACCATTCCACTGGCAATGACATGAAACAGTTAATCTCAATGCACAGAACCTGCGCTGCGAGCCTTGCTCAGCATCACAAACCAGCTGCCTGGCCCAATGAACTAAATTGGCTGGACAGCTGGTTCATGATGCAGAGCGAAGCCAACAGCATGGGTTCAATTCCTGTACCAGCTGAGGTTATTAGTGAAGGCTCCGCCTTCTCAACCTTGCTCCTCGTCTGAGGTGTGGTGATCCTCAGGTTAAATCACCACCAGTCAGCTCTCCCCCTCAAAGGGGAAAGCAGCCTATGGTCACCTGGGACTAAGGCAAATTTATGTACAATGCCATAAGTTAACTGAAATTACCTGGAGTATTGAGTGCAGTTTTGGCATCTTATCTGAGGAAGGATATTCCTGCTACAGAGGGAGTGCAGCAAAGGTTTACCAGACTGATTCCCGCGGCTGTCATATGAGGACAGACTAAATCGCAAAGGATCATATTCATTGGAGTTTAGAATAGTGAGAGGGGATCCCATAGAAACTTATAAAATTCTAACAGGATTAGACAGGGTAGATTCAGAAAGAATTTTCCAGGTGATGGGGGAGTCCAGAACTCATAGTTTGAGGATAAGGGGTAAACCTTTTAGGATTGAGGTGAGGAGAAATGTCTTCTCACAGAGAGTAGTGAATCTGTGGAATTTGCTACTACAGAGAGTAGTTGAGGCAAAAATATTGTGTAATTTCAAGAAGGAATTAGACCTGGCTCTTGGGGCTAAAGGGACCAAGGGATATGGGGGAAGGCGGGATGGTGGGATCAGGGCATTGAATTTGATGATCAGCCATGTTCATAATGAATGGTGGAACAGGTTCGAAAGGCTGAATGGCCTCCTTCTGTTTATATTTTCTTTGTATGTTCTCATGTAATCACATGTTCCTGACAACAATGGAAGAAGCAGTTACATCAAAATAATGTATGAGCTAAGCGGCCATCGCCTTGTGGCAAATCACCTTATCTTATGTTGTGTGGGCAGCAGTGGTGGGGAGGAGGAAGTGGGGGAGGTGGGGGGGGGGGGGGAGATAAGGAATTGTCTTTGACCTTGCAGTTTTGCATAGCTCAGGAGACTGAAAGGCCAATAAAGAGGTATGAAAGACCATGTAATCCAGAGGACTGTTAACTGAATCTATACCTGAGGCCCAGGTGTACAATAGTGTGACTGGGCACAATAAAAGGGACGATATTGAAGTGTGGGCACTGCAGTCAGGGGGAGAAGGAAGGGGACCGGCCATCTCCAGGTCCAGGCCTACAATCAACACCGGTAATGTCGAGCCAGCTGGGTTATTGTAAGTTTCAGTCACATCATAAAGGGGTTTGTACCGGAGGTTTTGTTGATTTCATAAACTGATGAGTTGAAGATTGAGCCAAAATCTGTTTGTGGTGTGTATTTTATTCTTTTAATTCTGGACTCCAAGAATCACTGTAAAGGTGAAGGGACTCAAACTCGTTACTATTCGCATGCCTGGTATGAAACGTTTAGCTGCTGTTGTATAAAGAGCCAAAGTTTCTGCTCCTTTACCACAAACACCTTTAATTTACTTCAACAGACTCTGCACAAAACTCTAACATTACATCACCTGACACAAAGGCCAGCTGAAGCCTCTTTACATATCAGTGTCAATTATTGGATACTTAACATAAATGAGACAACTAATTGGAATGTCTCTTAACCCATTACTTAACAGTCTCCCCTTCCTTGGAGAAAAAAAAAAATTAGGTGAAAACAAAATTACAAGAAACTCAAAAACACAGACGCAATTTCCCCCCTTCTCTTTTTTTTTCTTTTTTTTTGGAAGAAAAAAAATTGTCACAGAAATAGGCGCCCTTCATTATCAATATCCGAAAGTGTCTGTGAGCTAGCCCCTCTTTTTGTTAAACAGTCTGACAATTGATAGCTACTGTCGACCCATTTAATTTTTGCTATTTCCCCTCTGTCCAACATCTGCTTCAAACTTGCGATGTCTATCCTTAACCTTTTTTCATTGACACATTTTGTACAGTGCACATTTTCCCACAGGGATTTATTGTCAATGTGGCATTCAATAGGTATATTACCCAAATCGCCTAATCCCAAAATTTCTGTCAATATCTGAGATATATAAAAGGCCATTTCCACCGCCTCTACAAGACTTAACGTCTCAGCAGCCAAAGTGCTTTTGACCACTCTCCTTATTTTCTTTGTTTCCCACACAAGAGGGCAACATTTACCATTGTTCCCCAAAAGGAAAATTATATAAAACCTCGTGTGCTTGAAACCCCATCACATAAATTGCATAGGGCGCATCACTATAAACTATGAGTTTCAAGTACCGAAGGTCACCTAAAACCAGGAACCTCAAAACACACTCCTGCATTTTTAGTTTGACCAACGCTTTATTTGCTCTTATTATGTCTTCCACTTTGGGATCATTCATTTTTGTACTCAACTCTAAGACATCAAAACTCACGTCTGGTCTAGTCTGTCTACCTAACCAATTCAGTTGCCCAATTAAATTTCACAGTTGCTCTTTTTCCATCTTTGAAGCCATTGCGTCTTTTTGTGAAACCCGGCCACGACTAATTACTATTGGGCTGATGTTTTCCAAATAAGATTGCTGATGTAAAGTTGCCCCTAACTTAGTCTGTCCGATTTCCAGTCCAATATATTTAAATGCACCGGAAGCCTGACTTCCAACCTTGAATTCTTTCCTCAAACCAAAGATTACAATAGCTTCAAAATCACTCGTCCCACCCCACACAAATCATCGATATGCATCATAAAGGTGCCAGAAAGATTTCCTTTATAATGCCAGTAAAATATTGCCGGATCTGCTTTCAACTGCCAACAGCCTAACTGACCTTACCGAAAAGTACCAGACTCTAGATGCATCATTCAATACTTAGGCACATTTGTTCAACTTCCAGAGTACCCCTTCTGTGTTAGCTGCCTCTTTAGGAGGACAGAGAAAAATGTCGCTCTGGAGCTGATGCCCCGGCAAAAAAGCAGCTTTTATATCTATAGATTTGCATTCCCATGCCTTTGCGGCTCAGAGAGCCAAGAAGATCTTTAAAATAACCTTTCCTGCCGTAGGTGAATCTACCCTTAAATCCTGATCTTCTAAGTTTTCTTCAAATCCCCTTGTCACAAGCCTGGCCTTTGCCTTATAAGTTCCATCTAGAAGAACCTATTCTGTGCAAATCCATCTGTGGAATAGAGCTCTTTGTCCCCTATCCGGTACTTCCGTGCATTCCCCAAATTCACTCCAACTATGCAATTCTTGCTGTTTGGCATCTTTGATAACTTTTTCATCTAAATAATTGGAAGCCACCAAAATCTCGTGTGCATGTGGGTTTCTACTCCTATTAGTATTTGTAATCTGACTCATGTTCCGAGATCTTGATAAACTGCGTCCCCTCTCCCGCCTGATATCTCATTCTGTACTGCTACTGCTTGATCTTTCTCTTCTGCTGTGGGATGTCCTTTCAATAGTTCTCGACCTTTTCCTGCGGATCTGTTCACTATCCGATGTACTATCTGTACTGGCACAGCGTTTCTGTGCCCTCTATTTTTGAACTCGTGTTCCCAATCCATTGTCTTGACTCCCTCTGCTGAATGCTGTACATTCAACCAATGTTTATACTTTCCAGTGGCCTTCCCTGCTCTACTAATAACAGTTGCATACTTCCATTGACTAGACACTTCAGGCAAGTATGTCACTTTTGTACCAACCTTTGGCAGTTGTCCTTTCGGAGAAATGGCCTGTTCTAATTCATCAGACGTGTTGTGTTCCTCTGCAGAAACCCTGTCTATATCAGTTAACTGGTCCTCATAGTTCTGTAACACATGCGTACCAGATGACTCTGATTCCTCGTCATGTCTGCCTGCTCAGTCTAAATTTGAAAATTTGTAATCTGTACCCATTATCCTTGCTGAATGTACCCCAAGAGTTTGATTGCCATGTTGCAAAATAAGTGTTTTGCCTATGATCTTCCCTGGGCCTTTCCATTCATTAAAATTGTCTCTCTTATAGTATACTATGTCTCCTTGCTGAAAAACGATATCCGATGGCCGTACATTATGGCTTACAGCTCTGCGAATTCTTTCGGAGACTTCTGCTTCCAAAAAAGCTTTTCTACTGCCATATAAAGCATTTAAATGCTCAGCAAAGGCAGATCTAATTGTAATCCCTTCTCAAGTTGGAGGCTGGTCATCTAAAATGGGCGGAATTTTAGGATTTCTACCAAACACTAATTAATAGGGACTATAACCTCAACGTCTGCAATAAATGCTTTGCATGCTAAAGCTGAATTTAGCTTGCAGTTTCGTCTAGCTGCAAAAATTTTCTGGAGCATGTCATCTATACCGCATGGTTTCTTTCACACACACCATTACTAAATGGGCTTTCTGCAGCCGTATTCATAACTGTGATATTCATGTTTTCACACATATCCCTAAATTCATCATTAGCAAATTCTCCCCCATTGTGTCCCTATCAATTTTTCCACAATTTGACCCAGGATTACTCTCTTTACTTTGTACAATTGTTGATTGACTAAATCTGGTTGCTAAATCTACAAAATGCAAAATAAATATATCATTGGCTTTATCTCAGATCTTAAGGTCCATGGCCACAATGTTGTTAAAATCCCTGGCCAAAGGTACAGTTATTATCGGTCGTTCCGGTGTGCTTCTGTACTTCCTACAAACTTTACAGCGATCACTAACCTGTTCTCTCAGTTTAGTATAGTCTTCATCCCTTACCTCTGCATCCTTTAATACATTTTTCAGCCTCCGAGGAGACAAATGCGCAAATTGCCTATGCAGTTTTAATAAAACAAGCTTTTTAGCAGCTAAAGTCCCATTTTCAACTGCCATTAACACATCCTTAACAACTGTACTTGAAATATTATTTGTCAGTAATGAAATAGAATAGTGGCCCATCTGTGTAAATTGTAAGTCCACCGTTGTTCCAAAAACCTTATCCTGTTTCACAGTTTCATGTGTGCTTTCTTCATTGATAATCTTCTCAGAAGCAAAGGTATCTCACTTGATACAACATCCGTGCTTATGAAATGATTCACTCCAGCAATATTGCAAAAGCTCACCACTCTTTTCAGTGACTTCAGAGTATTATCATCCCCAAACCTGAAACTTGTGGAACTTTCAAATTCCTTAACCTTGTTACGATTTTCAGCATTCAAAGAGTCCAGGTAACATTTTAACCAATCAATTCCACACACAGTAGATTTGCAGCCACTGTTCAATACAGAACAATTGAAGGATTCTGCAACCAACACCCTCATTACCGGTGTAAAACTGCTTGTTAATAGGACAATGCCTTCTTTCTGGTCACTATCTTTTTCCTCTTCTGACTCTTCCATGTCATGTGTCGCTTCAAACACTCTATTATAATTTGTTCAGCAGTTGAAAGCATAATGGTATTGAGAGTCACATCGAAAACATTGATTTATCAAACCACGGGCATTTCTGGGGTTCATCTTCCTATCGTAGGTTCTAACTGGGTTTCTGTCTTCATAATTTCCGGATCCCGATCTCCTTCTATAGTCTTGGAACCTGTTGGTAGCCGTGCGATTTCGCCATCCTGTTAGTAGTGTGCCTTCCATATTCTGCTTTATTGCAGACTGACCTATTTGGGTCATCAGAGCCATCAGAATCAAATGTTTCCCCAGAAATGTTTTAAGCTTCTGTCATCTGATCGAATAAGGTATCCTTATCTGCAAACTAAACTCCTGTCAAAACCAGGAGCCTATCCATGTTGCTCACTCTAGCACAGTCAAGTAATTTAAAGGCCAACACAGACTGTAGAAATTCCAGGTTGTGTTTCTGCAGCCTTTTATATAGTCTGCCAAATTCCATTATATAGTCTTCCATGGAGAATTCCGCTATTTTCCGGAACCTATCAAAATCCGACCATGCTTCATACGCACTTAACAAGTCATCCTTTTTATAAATCTTATCCATATAACATAATAGAGTCTCCAGGCCTTCTTCTGAGTCTAACTCTTCCAATTTCAGCTCAGAAAACACTTTGCTCTGGATTTTACAGTCATAAGGTAGAGAAAGAGCCAATGCCATACCTTGTTTTCTCTTTCCCAAAGCAGTTACTTTAGTCCACGTAACTACTGCACTTCTCCATTGATCATACAATCCCCTTTCAGAAAATAAGGGGGCGGGGGGAGGGGGGGGGGGGGGGCGGTGGGGGATAGTCATATCCGGCCATCTTTATCCTAGGTTCCACCATATATCTGTTTTTTTTCTTCTCACTCACTCCTTGGTTTGGTCTGGAAATGTTGTATCTTTTAACCCTTCATATTTGCACAGAAACCATCCTCTGCTACCACGTGTTAGATGTTTAGCTGCTGTTGTATAAAGAGTCAAAGTTTCTGCTCCTTTTCCACAAACACCTTTAATTTACTTCACAGATTCTGCACAAAACTCTAACATCACATCACCTGACACAAAGGCCACCTGAAGCCTCTTTACATATCAGTGTCAATTATTGGATACTTAACATAAATGAGACAACTAATTGAAATGTCTCTTAACCCATTACTTAACACCTGGCACAGGACTCTTGACGTAACTTCTCTACTTGGAACTTAGTCAATCCCCATTGAGGACAACAGAAATGTTTTAGAGATGTCCCCAAAGCATCCCTGTAGTTGTCAAATATCCCCCTTGACTCATGGGAGTCCCTGGCTTGTGACCGGCCAAAATGGAGAAGGTTAATTCGGGAAGTCATTGAGCACATCGAGAGACTTTACCGGGAGCATGTAAAAGTAAAGTTGAGGCACTGGAGAGAGCGGAAAAACGTCCAAACTCAGCCAGCTGACTGTTCCAGCACCACCTCTGCAGATCACGTAATGGACCATTATCTGCCAGTTCAGAACGCATCAAACTGTCGTGGCCATAAATGACCCTCAAGCTTGAAAACTGCCTGAGAAGGTGTTGTGATGTTACTTAAAGACCAACCTTATTGAGTAAGGGCCACGTGATTTAAAAAAACAATCAACATCCAGTGCGGGAATCTCTCCAAGGGGAGGAATTTGCTGAGTAGTAGCTGGTACAATAAATTAGCTGGCAACGTGCAGCTAATGAAGAACCTTGTAAATAAAATGTGTTTGTTCAACTAAAGCAGCCACATTTTAACAGAAAGACGAAGAGATGTCAATAGATTTGAAAATCATCTTTAAGGTTATTTAGTGTTATAATTTTGGGTTCCTTTTACTCTTCTTTTCTCTTGAAATATTTTGACTTTCTTGCAACAGAGTATTGTACATTCCAACACCTCAGATACCGAGGCAATTTGATAGAATGCCAAAGGAAATTTAAACAAAACTCTTCCGATTAATTCAAACTTTTAGTTTAATCACCTGCACTCCTGCGTGGTTTGGGAAGACAATAGAACTTTTATTAAGGTGTCTGTGACATTATGGGAAATGTACAGGTGACAAAGTGTTAATGTCATATCATGATTAACCATTAGGTGGAGCTAGATGCAGGATTATATAGATCAGTGACTCACAGACCTCTGGGAGAGAGCTGGAGAGGAGAGCTAGAGAGAGCAGTGATAGAGAGTTCGTACAGTATTAGATAGAGTGTTGAGACTTGTGTAGTTGAGTGTAGATTAGATTATTGTTTACTTTAGGAGTAAGTGCTCGAGCTTAACTTCAGTAGTGTAAATAAATGTAAGCTTTGAATATGAACTTAGCTTCTGTGGTCTTTGTGAATACTATAACATCCATCCTGAGAACAAGATTCACAAAGAATACCATAGTTTCAAATACCAAATAAATAATAGCAGTAACACAACACAATCCGGGCAGCAGGGTAGCATAGTGGTTAGCACAATTGCTTCACAGCTCCAGGGTCCCTGGTTTGATTCCCGGCTGGGTCACTGTCTGTGCAAAGCCTGCACGTTCTCTCCATGTCTGCTTGGGTTTTCTCCGGGTGCTCTGGTTTCCTCCCACAGTCCAAAGATGTGCGTGTTAGGTGGATTGGCCATGCAAAATGGCCTTAGTGTCCAAAAAAGGTTAAGTGGGGGTTACTGGGTTATGGGGATGGGGTAGATACGTGGGCTTGAGCAGGGTGCTCTTTGTAAGGGCCGGTGCAGACTCGATGGGCTGAATGGCCTCCTTCTGCACTGTAAATTCAGTATTCTATAATTTTTACAATTGTCAACCTTAGTGATTATTGGCCCATATTTTGGTGGCATGGGTCGTTTTGATGCTTACGGATATTTTTTTTCAATCTTGCAGAAGATTTTATTTTCTTTCAGTCAGACTTGTTTGCATACATTTTGGATATTTAAAAGTTTTTGGATACGAGGTTTTCAGGCTGTGTCAGGGCAACAAGTGCTGATGAACAATGTAGCAAACAGGCTATCTGCTTCACCTTTTAGAAAATTGAGATAGAAACCAAGGAGGAGTGTGAGTTAAAGTGGGTGGGTTCTCTTGACAATCGCATATGAGAAGAGAAAAAGCAATGATTGCATTAAGAGAGAGAAAGAAGAGACAGAATGGAATTTTTAAAAAAATGTAATAATTAAAAATATGACTTTTTAAAAATAAATCTCCGACTACACTTCGAAAAATGTGGCTCCACACTTGAATTTGTTCACTTTCTGGGCAAGACAGATTGATTGTCAATCATTAACAATTAACGGGTAATCAAAAGGATAATTAAATTGTTAACTGCTGGATTTAATTTTCTGTGGCGAGTTTAATGGGCAATTTATGTGCAAATGCGGCAACTTCATGAAACTTACTGAGAGGTGAAGTGTGAATGGCACAAATCGCACAGTGATTCGCAAGCCACAGACATTCTCTTCCTTGGGAAAAGTTGCTGTCTGATGTTCGCATTAATAATCCACGGGTCATTCAGAAGCTATTACTTTTCAGCAAAATCTGCCCAATACATTGTTCTCAACAGCTGAGCCAACGAATAGGATATATGTAATGTTCTTACATAATTCCTTTTGTCACTGCCCGCAGAGGTTATTTGGCCTGACTCTTTTCATGTATAAATTTCAAAGAGACTCCCTGATTTGCAGAATACTGATCGATGGGTGCCTTTTAAAATTGTGGGATGGAATTAATCCTGGTCAGCCATGCTTGAAGAGGAGCAGCAGCCCTCTGGACACAGGCTAGTGACTATGGTATTATCATAACTGTAAGAACTGCAAGGGTTAATCAAGTGTCGAGAGGAACCATGAGAGGGAGCGACAGCTACAAGTATATAGGGAGTGATGCTAAGCCTTGTGGGAGAGTGTGTGCAGGAGTTTGCAAGAGAGAGTCAGAAGTGCAAATGGTGTGAGTGAGAGCAAATCATCATTTATATCAGTATTAAGGGTAGCTGTAATGTTTAAGTGTTCATAATCAACTGTGTATCTTTAGAAGTAAGTGTTGAATCCAAATTAGTGTTAATAAATTCATAGCTTTGTTTGAGTTCAAGAAATGTTGTGGTCTTTGTGAACACTGCGCCAACCACCCTAAAATAAGCAACACAAAGAACACCACAGTGACCAGTTCCAGGAAAAACCTCACTCTGGGAACAGATGAGAGCCTGCCTTGTACCCCACAAGGTGTAAGAAGAGAAACAACAACAGCAAACAATGACTGTGGGGGCGATTTTACAGCCACGGTGTGCCTGGAGCACAGAGTTTGGCATTCCAGCTGGCATGATTAGGATCTTGTCCAGAAAGGGCGATAACCCAGTCAAACCTCATGAGCTTTATTTCAATCTCGCTCGTGAGATTAAAGTCAAATGCAGCAGCCTCTCGGAGGTCGCTAACGCCCCCCACCCCCCAGCCCGCACGCCCCCCCGTGAGAAGTCACGCAAGCATAGTACTCCTCTACAAAAACGGGGGGGCCAGGTGCCATAGCCAATGAGGGGAAACAATGGCATGAGTAGTCCTCTTCACTTACCTCTATGCAGCTCAAGGGCACCATTACTGATGGCCAAGTGCTGGGGGGTGCTTCAACGGGGCTGTATGGGGGGCTGGAGGGTTCCAGGTCAGGGATCACCCCTGGGCTTGTGGGGTGGGGGGAGGTTGCTTATGTGACGCATTCAAGCCATCCTTATATATCGTGGATACCCATAACAGGGCTAACCACAGCTGCAGCTTGCCTTCCGACCAAAGTCTCTCAGGACAGAACCAGCAGTGTGTCTCATGAAAGTTAATTTCACCTTACCTTGAAGTTCCAATAGGTTCAGTGGATTCAATGTTGCAGTCTGCCCTCTTTCATCCCTTTGTTCAGTGTTGTTGACATTCCATTTCACACTTCGTTGACTGTGACAAGCCTTTAGCTTCGCAGCTGAAGGCTATCTCGAAGGAGGGCTGAGCATTGTAAGTTGTGATAGCATTTGACTGTCCCTAACTCTGAAGTGTTTCCTTGCAAGGTCAGATGGCCTGTCTGAGAGAATGATTAGTGAACTGGATATCCTGCAACCTTTGATGCCTGAACAGTGTGCCTGTACTCCAGGAACTCTATCAGCATCATAGAGGTGGCTGCCAGCACTCAAACAGTAAAGAGCAGGGCGTCACCACTGAGGACCCTTGCGTGGCCAACGGGTAACTATCTGGCTGAGCAGAAGACAGCTGAGCACAAAGGTTTGTTGTTGACAAAGGTCTCGGGTCCAGGGGCCCCTGATCTGGGTAAGTGTGAGTGTGCAGAGCAAAGGTTGCCAGCACATGTGGCTTGTTGGATGACACTCTGAGCAAAGGCGGACAGTCATGCTGAGGGTGGGGGAGGGTTGCAACATCAACACCTCATTGGACTGAAAGGCACAGTGCAAATTCTGTCAACCCTGGTGCTTGGAGTGTGATGGCGTGACATCTCGGTTTTCCAAGGCTGGGTATCAACTATACATGATTGTTTGTCCCCTTGTTTACCCTGTTGGATCTGGTGATCCCTCACAGTCCAGCGAGTCAGGTCACTAAAACTACTTGGCCATCATCATTATGCCTCAGCACTCTGCTGCATCACTTTCTGAGTCAGGAGAAGGCTCCCCGAAGGCAAGGGCTGAGTGTCGTGGGCCAGGCAACTTTGAGTGTTGGCCAAGGGCACCAAGGCACAGTGATGGCTGATCAGCTGCAAGGATCATGAGGGCAAGGGGTTGGGGGGAGGTTGGGCGTTTTGAGAGGCCTGGGATGGAAGACCTAACTGATTGTCTGTCATTCTCCTTCTCCAAATCCTTCCAGATACAAAGATGAATGTTGGTGTTGATCCCACTAATGTTGCCATTATACTGATTGTCTCAGCCAAGGTGAGCAGACATCGCAGAAAGCATCAAGACCAACGCAGGCTGGAGCCAGCTCCAAATCTTCAGACGGCTGCAACACAGGCTTAAGGCCCGGCTGCCCATCAGGCTGAGGAGGGGACGAGAAGGGGGGACCAATGACGAGCGGTCGGTGTACAGGACTCAATGATCCTACAATAAGCTGCCAGACACCGTTTGCCATAGAAGACTGCATCTCTACAGGGAGACAGTGCGGCACCTTGAGGACATAGAGCCTGAGGAGGAGGAGGACACACGTTCCCGGTGGCCGTGAAGGTCACCGCAGTTCTCAATTTTGACACCACTGGGTCATCCCAGAGCTCGAGCAGGGACCCGTATGGCATCTCGCAGTTGTCAACCTACAGGTGCATTCTGGAGGTGAAGAAAGCTTAGTGTGCCTGGAAATCCGACGACATCAACTTCGACTTGGACGAGGCCCAGCAAGATGCCCGGCTACAGAATTCACCAGGATGCCCCAGGGCCAGGGGGCATCGATGGCATACATGTGACCCTATGAGCACTGTGGCATCAGGAAGTGCCCTATATTAACAGGAAGGGGTTCAACTCCCTTAATGTCTAAATCCTGTGCTACTACCGCTTCAGGATAATGCACATGTGTGCACGCTTTCCTTGGAGCGTGCATGACAGCTACATCTTGGGCACTTGGAGATCCCGGGGGTCTTTGAGAACCACACCAGGCTATCAGGTTGGCTCACAGGGACAAAGGATACCCATTGAGGTCATGGCTGATGACGCCAGTGCAGTGACCTGAGACCGAGGAAGAGAACCGCTACAACGAGGCCCGTGCTGCTGGCCATTCTGCCTTTGAGTTGTGGATTGGGCTGCTAAAAATGTGTCTTTTCTGCCTGGACTGTTCTGACGAGGCTCTACAATACAATCCCCACAGGGCCTCCCGCTTTGTGGTTGTCTACTGTGTTATCCACATCCTGACACAGCAGCGGGGAGACATTCTGAAGGAGGAGGAAGGCCAGGCGGACTCGTCTGAGAAGGAGAGGCTGGAGGATGAGCCTGAGGAGGATATGGAGGATGGAGGACAGACGGCAGCATAGTTCCAACCTACTAGGAGGACCAGGGAGGCCCTCATCGCCTCCACATTCACATGTTACCAAGCTGTGTGTCTCAGCTCAATAACGTCCCCCCATCACATTGCCCCTTCCCTGATCTCCCTGCTCCCATTTCCACTATCACCCCCCCCCCCTCCCCCCCACCCCCCTGCCCCCCTCCCCACAAGGGTCTTTATTACATCACACCAAGGAGATGGGCTTGTGTTGGCACAGTCAGAAGGTCATTATTCAAAGCAGGAGGGTGATGGCCATTTGATATGAGGAAAGCTGAAAGCTCCTCAGGTTCTGATTGTGTCTGACTCCTGTCATTCTGCTGCCAACACGCTCCCACCCATCCTCATGACAGTGTCTGCATCAAGGGCACTTTATTTTGGACCACTGTGGAGGTTGGGGGTGGAGCTGGGGGGGCGTGATCTCCAGGTCCCTTTCCTCAATAGGGGGTGAGGACTCACACATCTGGTGTCCCACCCTCATCTTCTCCTTTTCCTTTGTATTATGGGCTATCTTCTTCTGCAAGGAGGAAAAGAGGACTTTGTGAGCCACAAGCCTGATAGATCAGGGGGTCTATTGCAGGTAGCATGTGTGGGCACTGCAACTAGACATTAAAGGGTTGTGATGGTGAGTGCCAAGGGGTTCTGTGGAGCAATCTAGAAGGTCAGATTTTGGAAAGGTGCAGGGTGTCAGCCAGTGGATTGTGGCGGGGAGATGGGGAAGGGGGTTGGGAATTTAAGGGTTGCAGGTGGGACTGATGCCAGGACGAGAGAAGAGGTAACTTACCCTTACAGCTCGTAGGAGGTCATTCATCTTCTTCCTACATCGCACGATTGAGCTCACTTGGCTAGACAGCTGGTTTGTGGTGCAGAGCGAGGATAATAGCACGGGTTCAATTCCCGTACTGGCTGAGGTTATTAGTGAAGGCCCGCCTTCTCAACCTTGGCCCTTGCCTGAGGTGTGGTGATCCTCAGGTTAAATGACCATCAGTCAGCTCTCTCCCTCAAAGGGGAATGCAGCCGATGGTCATCTGGAGAAGGGCGACTGAACATTGGACGGCAGACTTCCTTGTCATGCTGCTGGCACTAACTGCAGGTGGCATTAGTCACTGCGCTCTTGGTTCTCCAACCCCTCATGGATCCGGGTGCCCCGCCTCTCAACACCATCCAGAAGCCTGGCCAGGACTGTGTTCAGAAAGCGAGGAGCAGGACTCCGCCCTGCCACCCTCCTGGCTTGATTGTCAGTGAGTCCTGAGGGACCGTTTAAATGCTGCTCCCCCTTGTTAGCAGTGAACAACTGAGCCTCCAATTGGGCGAATCACACGTCTGCCTACTCAGGCTCGGCGTGTTTCATATGGTGGTTCTTTTTTGCCCAAGTGTGGATGTAATGCGATCTGGATTGCACCAATATACCCGACGGAAGTCATCACCCTGTGATTCCCGGCCAAAATGACAGTTAATTTTTCAGGAGAACCATAATTCACTTGGAATGGTGGTAATTGGGTAGGCAATAAGAGAGTGATCAATCAAATGAGGAGTATGGAAGATGTTTTATTTGGTTTATAAGCATGAAACTAATCCTCAAAATTCAAGCTCTAAGTTTAACACTTACGATCTAATGTCTCTTATGCATTTGCAAAAGTGAAAGAAAAGGATCATTGACATATTCTATTAGGATTTGTTGAAACGAGTGTTGTGAGGAGAATTGAAGTTACCATTTCCATGAAGAAACATTGGGAAATCCATTTTTGTACATGGGCACAGTTGGCAACGGTTTAAGTCATGCTGAAACATTACTTTGTCACGAACACAAAGTGTCATTGTGACAAAAATGTACGATGTGTAGATCTTTTACGTCCTTCTTCATTCCAATTAAAAGAATGATTCCTCGTACTTTCTCATGAAAGTGATGTCCTTAAAACATTTGGAATGACAGCTGTAAAGGTTAACTTGAATTTTAATGTCAGCAATGTGTAATAGCTTCATATTATTTACAGGTTGATCTGATGAAGACATTTTAACTGCAGTTTATGAGGTAATTGTATTGTTAATGCACACCGCATCAAATTCTGAGTCAGAAATTGTTCAAGAACTTAAATTGCATCAAATTGTACAAAAGCTGATAGCTACCAAAAGCAGTTGACTATATGTTGATCAGCTGCAATTCCTTTGCAGTATTTGTTTTGCCTTTTATAGTGAAAAGGCAGATACTGTAACCAACAGAACTGACCATCCTAAAATCATTTGGAAGTGTATGTACAGTTACACATTTAATGTTACTATGACAACTCCATTTAACCAACACTGAAGTATAGAACACTGCTATCTATTCATTTAATTTACAGCAGAAACTGTTGCTAAGTGCCCAATTCAGGATGGTATCGACGGGGATGTCAAACTGGGGCATGGAGGTGAGCCGGGAAAAGCAGAAGCCACAGTACTTTTGTGAAATCAGGAGGAGCCATTTCTGAATGACAGCTTCGACCACTTAGTGTCAGGGCACTTGGATTGGTGCATACTAACACATATGTCACTAAAAATTACAAATGAGGTCCTAATTATCCAATAACATTCTGTACCTAGCACATGATCCAGAATGGATGTTTTGGTCACCATGGGAATTCCCCTTTCAAAATGGCAATAGCTGATGTGTTGGCATAAATGGAGTGGTATTATATCTTCCATTTCGAGCCCACTCCAATCCCATTAAAGCCAATTTTGGATCATTAATATCACCTTGATCCTGCACAGCACTGTTTGTCTAAACTCTGCTAGATTCTTCTTAATGCTTTGAAGAACAATAAAATACCAAACACAGTCTCATCCTTTGAACTGCTCGTGTTTAGATTCAGCAATCATTTAAAGTGCCACCCAGTTTCCATTCCCCATACAGTCAATTTACAAAGTTGTTGCTTACAGCCTGTTAAACACACCGACTAGCTTGAGTAGAAAAATCAGCTTCGCTCAGACTTCTTAGGCAATCCCTCAGGATCAATGATGACTTTTTTTTCGCAATGGGTTCTGAGATGGCTGATTAGTCCAATGCACGATCGGCAGACTTTGTCATGTGCGGGGTAGGTGATGCTTCGAAGGTCATTTTGATGAGGTGATTGGAGGTTTGTGCACTGTGGGCAGGGACATGTTCTCAGAGTGTCATGTGACCTGCCTGGTCAATCAGGCCAGAGCGTCGGAATCCTAGGGCTGAGCGTGGGTTTTTCTAGCCAGTCTAGACACCAGATTAAAAGTCATCAGTAGAATCATTAACATTATCTGCACATAAGTATATTGTTAATAAATAATTCTGTAGTCGCTCTGCTTCGTGGTCGACACTCCTTCCAAGTTATTACATTTGGCGATGAGGATTAATGGAGTGCTTTTCATGAGCCGCTGACAATGGCAAAGCAGATCTTGTGTACATGCCATTGGCAGCATGTCTATTCAGCAGTCAGTGAGGTGTCATATGCCTCTATTCGGAAAGCTTGAGCCATTTGACCAAAATTCAGAAGATTGCGTTCAATATGTTGAACGCTAGTGCTATTTCTTCAAAGCAAACAAAATAGTAGGGGAGGAGAAGCAGAGGATAATACTGTTAACAGCCTGCGGTGCTCAAACATATAAGCTGATAAGGAAATTGACTTCTCCAGATGTCCCTGATGCTAAAACCTTCAAAGAACATTTGGATTTGATGAAAGGGTATTATCACCCAAAGCCCTCGGTGACTATGCAAAGTTATAAATTTAATTCAACGCCAAGATCTCCCGGGGAGGTGAAAGCAATTTTTGTGGTGAGGTTGAGGCAAATAGCTGAACATGGTGAATTTGCGTCTGGCCTGAATGAGATGTTGAGAGACGGGCTTCTGTTTGGGGTGAATAATACTGCCATACAGGAAAGACCATTGGCAGAAATAAAAGTAACCCTCAAGAAGATGTTAGAAATTACCCTTACTTTGGAAAGTACAGAAAGTTTGCGAAGTTTGGAGGGGAATTACTAATGGCAGTCGCGCCAGTGGGCAGAGAATTTAACAAATGAATAAATACAGAACGAGAGAGAGTGCAGAGGTATGGGAGGTTCAGTCGACAAACCAAGAATGATGAAGAATGCTATTAGTGTTGGGAAGCCCCCAGGAGAAGAATAGGTTTAGGGAAACTGTGTTATGCCTGCAGCTGGAAGGGACATATAAAAAGCAAACACAAGGCGAATCAGGACCTTCCCATGCAAGATGAAAATCCCAGCTCCAGTGCACAGGTGGGCAAAGTGGGTCCTGTCATGATCGTATTGATGGTTAATGGTTGTCTGCTCAAAATGAAGGTGGACACAGGAGCCTCAGCCTCAGTAGTGGGAGAAAAAACTTAGCAATACCTACAGGGACCGGCCTCAGCCTCTGAGATTAAAAAACACAACAACCATGCTGGCAATGTAAACGGGGAGGCTGTCCGGATTTTAGGAACAACTACAGAACCTGTCACTAACATTCAGAAGTCGTCCCAACTGCCTTTAATTATAGTTGAGAGTCAAGGGCCAAGTTTGATGGGAGAAGATTGGCTTCAGGAAATAAATTAATTGGCTAGAAATGTTCAAAATTAATGAAGGTGACATATAGCATGACCTCCGGAGATATCAGAAGGTATTTCAAGAAGAGCTGGGCAAAATACGAGGCTTGAAAGCCAAAATTTACATACGTCCAGAGGCTACAGCAAAATTATACAGAGCAGGACTCGTGCCCGATTACCTGCGTGAGAAGGTGGAAACCAAGCTCAGCACGTCAGCAGATTTGGGCATTACCAAGTGCATTGTGGAGTACACAGCTCCCATTGTGCCAACACTAAAGCCAGATAAGACTACGAATATGCGGCGACTGTAAATTAATGGTCAATCAAGTAGCAAAATCAGGCAGGTATCCTATACCTAAAATAGAGGACCTGTACGCCAAACTAATTGGAAATCTAACTTAGTCTAAATTGGACATGAGTCATGCATAACAACAGCTGGAGACGGATAAGGCATCCAGAGAGTTCATCGCTATCAACAAACATAAGGACCTATGCCAGTAAACCAGACTGCCATTTGGAGCCATTCTGTGGCTTGTGCAATCTTTCAATGCACAATGGAGAGTCTATTACAAGATTTACCTATGATAGTTGTTTACTTTGATGATGTGCTCATCACGGGGGTTACAGAAGAGGAATACCTAACCAACCTTGAGGACGTTTTCAAAAGGTTCCAGGGAACTGGAGTAAGGTTAAAGATTAATTTAACTTTAAGGTAACTGAAGTGACTTATTTAGGGTTATGATATTGACACCTCTACATACATTATTGAAAAATATACTAGAGATGATACTGAAAGACACAGCAAATAGAAGCCTTTAGACAAGTGAAGCAAACCCTACAGTTATCCTGCCTGTCAGTCCATTTTGATCCTTCAAAAGGAATCATTCTCAATTGTGATGCATCTCCATGTGCGATTAGGGCTGTCTTGTCACATAAAATGGAGGACGGATTAGAAAGGCCCATTGGCTATTCTTCATGAATCCTAAACGATGTGGAAAAGGCATATTCACAGATCGAGAAAGAGGGGTTGGCCATCATCTTCGGGATAAAGAAATTCAACTAATATGCTTATGGTTGGCATTTCACCATAATTACTTATCATAAACCCCTTCTAGATTTATTTCGAGAGGATAAAACCATCCCTCCCAGATAAAGCCATCCATCCAACAGCATCATCAGGGTAGAACATTGAGCTTTATTGATGGCTGCTGTGGTGGTATGTATTAGGGGTAATACGGTGCACCACGTGGCGACAGGCTATTGGTGGAGGGATGCCAGGTCCTGATAGGATCTGCCACCTACTGGACTCCACCCAGAAATGCCGGTATAAGAACCCAGCTTTTCCCTCCATTTCCCTCAGCAGCTGCATTCTGTAACCACGCTGCTGGGGATAAAGTTCTGCTTAATAAAGCCTTCAATTGACATTACCTCAACCTGCCTCGCGTCATATTGACGGTGCTACAGCCGCTTAGGAATATATTTCCCATCACAGACCAAGGACACAAATATGAAATGCAGAAGCCTTGAGACATCTTCCAGTACTGGAAATTGGAGTGAATGACATGCTTGCCATATTTGGGTGAGTTCCAGAACTCGCCATCAGGTACGGGCCGGTTAGATAGCAAACTGAATCGCTCCTTGCGCAAATCTCAATTTCGGCATTGCCCGCGATTTAACTGGCGAACCCAAATCTGCGCCAGGCGCACCGCAGTGTTAAATCATGCCTAACGTCTCTCAATATTCTCAGAAACTTCCTGAATAAACCTTCTCAAAAGCCAAGGTTTTGTCTGCGTCAGTGGGGATTTTTGAACTCTTCAGGGCTGCTTTGAGGACATCCCTAAAGATTTTCGGGTATCCTGCTGGGAGTCTCCGGTTATGCCCGAGTGTTGAGTAGAGCAGGTGCTTCAGGAGTCTGATGCCAGCGATACAAATGACATGTTCCATCCAGTGGATCTGGTTTTTGTGATGCCCTGATGCCAAGTATGTTGGTTTGGGACAGCATGCTGCTGTGTCACCTTTCATGGTACTGGATTTCAAGGATCTTGCAAAGGCATTGCTCATGGCACTTTTCCAGTGCTTTGAGTTACCTGCTGAAGGTTTTCCAGTCCGAAGCAGAGAGGTGCATGGGAATCGCTGCTGACCAGTTACCAATGATCTTAGCCTTGGGTTTGATATCCTGGTAAAATACTCTCTGTCTCAGATTGGTGAAGGCTGAATTAGCACATGACCTGAGGAAGGAGCTGCACTCCGAAAGCTAGTGATTCAAAATAACCTGTTGAACTTTAACCTGGTGTTGTAAGACAGTGGTGAATTGAATTTTTTCAATTAAGGAGAAATTTAGCTTGGCCAATCCACCTACCCTGCACATTGTTGGGTGGTGGGGTGAGGCGCACGCAGACACTGGGAGAATGTGCAGACACCACATGGACAGTGACCCGGGCCAGGATCAAACCTGGGTCTTTGGCGCCTTAAGGCAGCAGTGCTAACCACTGGGCCATCGTGCCTCCCAGGCAGCGATGAATTTTGATGTCTATATCTGCTTTTGTCAAGTTGAGGCTCCCAAGGTATGTTTTGTAAGGGCCACGAAGAATCCAGCACGAGTTTTAAGGATACAAAGTAATAACATTTATTTACTATAACATATATACATAACAGTAGCAGTAACTTTCCTTGCTACATACTCCTTCCTGCTGGTTCCTGAACTGGCCAGCTTTATTTATACTAGGAGTTTACTAGTGGTTTCTCCGCCCCCCTCATTGGGGAAGCTCATACTCCCATAGGATTGTGGGATAGTCATTAGTCCCCAGCCAATGGTACGTAGGCAGGTTATAACATCCCTCCCCCCCAAAGTCCAAGGAATCCACCGAAGACCCTGGCGAAGGAGGGCGTTGGACGCGTTTTGCCGCAGGCCGGACACCATTTGCACGCGGTGTTGGATCAGGCGGCGTGTAACGAGACGGAGACCGGCGCTTCCGTGATGAACGGCGCAACGGTTGTACATCCACGGCCCGTGGACCCGAGGATTCCCCCTCTGATGCATCCTGTGTCTCCATCTCGGAGTCAGAGTCTGCTGCCTCCGTCATGTCAGCGTCTCTATCTCCATTTGGTCCCATAACGACCTGCGCAGGCTTCGAGTGAGGCACCAGTGGAAGATTGTGAGGAGTACCTTCCCTTGTCTCTGGTCTCTGCGGCTGTTGAAATGAGCTCCGGGGGCGGGGAATCTTTTGAGGGGATAGTCTTCTGGACCGAACGTGGTCTACATGTTTTCGCTGGAGACGACCCTGGGCTTGCACTTGGTAAGATATAGGGCCCGTTTGGTGAAAGATTACACCAGGAACCCATTGGGCACCACCAGCAAAATTCTGAACGAACACTGGGTCACCGGGCGCAAACTGCCGAATCGGCCGATGCCGAGAAAATCCCTGTCCCTGCCGTTCTTGTGTGCGGCGTACTTTTGCGCCAATGTCAGGGAAAACCATACTAAGGCGGGTGCGAAGTCTCCGGCCCATTAGGGGTTCTGCGGGAGCTACCCCAGTCACTGCATGGGGGGTGGTCCTGTACGTAAACAAAAACCGAGCCAGTCTCGTGTCCATTGATCCGGAAGACTGCTTCTTTAGGCCTCTTTTGAATGTATGCACTGTGCTCTGCCAACCCATTTGAAGCCGGGTGGTAAGGGGCAGTGCGGATATGGCGGATGCCGTTCAACTTCGTGAACGTCGTAAACTCCTCACTAGTGAATGGAGTGCCGTTATCCGTGACCAGCACCTCGGGGAGGCCATGCGTACTAAACGATAAACGCATCTTTTCAATTGTTGCGCAGGACGTTGTCCCCTGCATCTTATGCACCTCTAGCCATTTGGACTGGGTGTCAATTAGTAGAAGGAACATGGATCCATGAAAAGGGCCTGCGAAATCTGCATGCAAGCGTGCCCAAGGCCGCCCTGGCCATTCCCAGTGATGTAGGGGCGCGGCCGGCGGAAGCTTCTGATGCTCCTGGCAAATGGAGCAGTTTTGGGCCACCTTCTCAATGTCGGTGTCGAGGCCTGGCCACCAGACATAACTCCGGGCCAACATTTTCATTTTGGTCACACCTGGATGCCCATTGTGCAAGTCTGTTAGTATCAGCTCCTGGCGTTTTTCCGGGACAATCACACGCGTCCCCCACAAGAGGATGCTGTCTTCCACGCTGAATTCTGACAGATTGGAGGAAAATGCCCGCAACTCGCCTGGGAGCTGTCTATGCTGCCCACCATACAGGACTATGTGCCGAACCTTTGACAGGACTGGTTCCGTCTGGGTCCACTCACGGATCTGTGATGCTGTGACAGGCAAGGTGTCCATAAAATTTAGGGTTGCAACCACCTCACCGGTCGTGGGGGTCGACATGGGGCCGGTCGATAAAGGCAATCGGCTCAGTGCGTCGGCATTTGCTATCTGCGTACCTGGTTTGTGCTCCAGAGAATACTAGTATGCAGCAAGTAACAAAGCCCAGCGCTGGATCCGTGCAGAAGCAATGGGCGGTATTGGCTTATCCTCTCTGAAAAGTCCCAACAGAGGCGGGTGATCAGTCACGATAGTGAAATGGCGGCCACACACGTACTGGTGGAAGCGTTTCACCGCAAAGACCACTGCCAGGCCCTCCTTCTCGATCTGCGCGTACTTTTTCTCCGCTGCAGTCAATGTGCGGGAGGCGAAAGCTATCGGTCGTTCGGCCCCGTTCTCCATCTTGTGGGACAGGACGGCCCCAATACCATACGGGGATGCATCACATGTGATAAGCAAAGGCTTTCCAGAATCATAGTGGGTTAGTAACCCAGACGACGACAATTGTTGCTTTACCCGCCGGAAAGCGGTTTCTTGTGGCTGACCCCAAACCCAGGTGTAATTTTTCTTTAGCAGAAGGTGCAAAGGGGCCAGCGTAGTTGCCAGATTGGGGATGAAATTCTCGTAATAGTTTACGAGACCGAGAAAAGAACGAAGATGCGAAGTGTCAGTCGGGGCGGGGGCCTGTTGAATCGCACGCACCTTCTCTGCAATGGGGTGCAGACCTTCGCGGTCCACCCGATAACCTAGGTAGACTACTTGCTTTGCCTGAAATACGCACTTTGTGCGACGTAAACGGACTCCAGCCTCCGAAAGGCGTCTGAGGACAGCCTCCCGATTTTCCAAATGCTCTTGCTCCGACGTCCCTGTAATCAAAACGTCATCAAGGGAGACAGCCACACGTGGTAAACCTCTCAAAATGCCCTCCATAACACGTTGAAAAATTGCGCAGGCAGAGGATACTCCAAAGGTCAACCGTGTATATTCATACAGGCCCCGGTGTGTATTAATCGTTACATATGGTCGGGAGGCAGGGTCCAGCTCCAACTGCAGGTAGGCGTGACTCATATCTAATTTTGTGAACGAGAGTCCACCTGCAAGAGATCCTCGAGGCGAGGCATTGGATATCGGTCGAGTCGGGAAACCGTATTCACTGTAAGTTTATAGTCGCCACACAAGCGAACTGTGGCATCTGGCCTCATTACAGGTACAATTGGTGCTGCCCAGTCAGCAAAACGGACGGGCCTGATAATACCCAAACTCTCCAAACGAGTGAGCTCCCCTTCTACATTCTTGAGCATGGCGTAAGGCACTGGGCGCGCCCGGAAATAGCGCGGCGTGGCTCCTGGTTCAACTTGGATACGGGCTACGGTCCCTTTTAGTTTCCCCAAACCAGGCTGGAATACATCTGGATATCGTCGTAGCAACTCAGTCAACCCTTCAGAAACTGTTTGGAGGATGTGCTGCCATTGCAACCGCAATGTCCCAACGCCAGTCCCGACCCAACAGGCTGGGCCCATGGCCGCGCACCACAATAAGTGGGAAACGCCCCTCCTGGCGTCCATAGACAACAGGGGTCATTGTAGTTCCTGCAATGTCCAGTGGTTCCCCCGTGTAGGTGGCCAACCTGGCCTGTGAGTCGGTTAATGTAAGGTTCTGTATACCCTGCTTGATGCGGTCGAATGTCCTCTGGGCGATCATGGAGACCGCTGCGCCAGTATCCAACACCATCTCAAGTGGGTGGCCATTGACCCGTACTGTCACCTTAATGGGGGCCACACGGGGAGCTGCCACACAATGCAGCTGCAGGCAGTCGTCCTCCGACTCCACGTCCTCAGGATTAGTCGCCACAGGTTCATCCACATGGAAGGTACGGCCTCTGGGCTGGTCCCAGTTACGGCCCCTGGGCTGGTCCCAGGTTCGGTCGGAACGACGGCGCCTCTGGCGCCCCCAGGACCGCCGTCCGCCACGGGGTCGGCGCCTACAAGTCTGACACGGACATGGCTCCTCATCCATTGGCTCTGGAGCAGGCTCCCTTCAGGGAGGAATGTCCGACGGCCACTGGTGTCGGTCCGGACGTTGCCTCGCCCAAGGTACCGCAGGAGCACGGGGGGACGTTTTAGGACGGAAGGGGTTGCGCCCCAAGGCATGCATTTCCATTCCCTGTAGCTCCCGTACTCCTCGCTCTGCGCTCTCTCGGGACAATACTATTTGAATGGCCTGTTGAAAAGTCAATGTTGGCTCTGCTAACAACTTTCTCTGGGTGGCCGCATTGTTAATACCGCAAACCAAACGGTCGCGTAACATTTCTGACAAGGTCTCACCATAGTCACAGTACTCCTCAATCCTGCGTATCCTGGATAGAAAATCGGCAAGGGATTCTCCAGGGGTCCTCTCAGCAGTATTAAACCGGTAACGCTGGACTATCGTGGACGGGGTTGGATTAAAATGTTGCCCCACTATATTCACAAGTTCATCAAACGTTTTGGTGTCCGGCGCAGCTGGGTACGTAAGGCTCCTAATCTCCCCAAATGTATGCGGGCCGCAGGCGGTGAGCAATATGACCACCTGGCGCTCGTTTTCAGTGATATTGTTTGCCCGGAAATAGTAACGCATCCGTTGTGTGTACTGGTTCCAGCTTTCCAGCGTAGCATCAAAAACATCCAAACGTCCATACAGAGGCATGGTATAATAGAAATCAACTTCCAACCTGTATCCAACAAAAATCCAGGGAGGTGGCTTCAGCTGTGTGGACAGCTATTCACTTTAACCTTCGTCGCCAGTTTTGTAAGGGCCACGAAGAATCCAGCACGAGTTTTAAGGATACAAAGTAATAACATTTATTTACTATAACATATATACATAACAGTAGCAGTAACTTCCCTTGCTACATACTCCTTCCTGCTGGTTCCTGAACTGGCCAGCTTTATTTATACTAGGAGTTTACTAGTGGTTTCTCCGCCCCCCCCTCATTGGGGAAGCTCATACTCCCACAGGATTGTGGGATAGTCATTAGACCCCAGCCAATGGTAAGTAGGCAGGTTATAACAGTATGGAAAGTGGGTCACATTTTCCAGGATTTTGCAGCCAAGGTGGATGTGGAGGGGGTGTGAGAGCTGGTTAGAAAATGGTCTTAATTTTCACAGGTGTTTAGTGAAATTTCATTTTTCCATTTGCTCAGAGAAGACGCCAACAATGACCTGAACTTGCGATCTACTCAGTAATTCACACCTCTTTGTACAATTCCCTTGTATACTTAATCACCCCTAACTAGTGTTGAGTTACAGGTTGCAATACTCAACACTGGTGACAATAACAGAATGAATCACTCATCATTCTGGTCCAAAGTACAAAGAATCCAGCTGATAGCTGCATTTTGGCTTTGGTGTGACCTTCTCTGCTTATACTGAATACTAGACTTACCAGCATGTGTTTTCCAACTTTCTTCCTGAGAAATATTCTAAAATATCCAAAATAATAACATATTTCTGCCAAAGAAAGCTAAATCTTGAAAAAATACATTTTCTGTTCGACACAAGTGTTGATGTGTTCGTCATAAATTAACGTCGTCGATAAATTAGTTCCTTTTTCTGAACACCATGAGGTAATGTATTTGGAGGCGGACATTCAATGCAGGAAAATGGTTGGCTCTACATGGAGAGTGTTGCTTCCACTTTTCAATTCTTCCTCCCGTTCATTTCACTCTAGTTTTTATAACCATACAAGTGGGTGAAAGATTTCAAAAGAGAGGGATAGTTCTGAACTGGCACTGGTTGGAGGTAAATTGATCATTACAGATTGACCACCCAACATGCAGCACGGGGTATTTCCTCAAGGGACAGTGGGAGAAATTCTCCCAAGCTCCCGCCGACAGCTTTGATGGTGGGCGCAGGAGGAGAATATGGCAGGATGCCCAGAAACCAGTTTCCCGCTGGTGCGAATTTACAGCGGGATCTTCCGTTGTGTCTGCCAGGGAGTGAGTCAGAAAATACGCCAGATTCTCGTTTGCATCCCGTCAATGGGATCCAGAGTCTCCACGATGCCGGCAGGAAAACACACCGACGTGAAACACGTTTGAGGCAATGTGGCGTTCAGATGTCAGGACTCACCTGAACAATCCCTAGGGCTGCCTCCGGAGTTCAGGGTTAAGGCCACCCACAACCTACAGCAGTGGGCGGGGGAGGCATCTACAGGTGGACCTTCCAGATTTGGTTACCTGGAGGAGGCCCATCTTCCAGAACGTTCCTGGAGATCCATCATCGTTCTCAGGAGGTCCATCTTCCAGTCTGCTCTCGGTGAGCTATCTTCATTTTCAGGGGGTCCACCTCCTTTCCTCAATAGTGTGTCAGTGATGTTTGGCCCCGTTTCAATATAGCGCCCAGACACAATGGCGGACTACCCGCTATGCAGGCCTTTCCCGCCATGGAATAGGGTGTGAACACCCGAGTTCAGAATTAATGAGTTTGGGGCTGGCAGATTTGGTGTGTTTTCCCATCAGCCTCTGCAGCGGGAAGCACTCTACAATCTTGCCCCCGTCAAGGCGCTAACTTTCAAAATGTAAGAATTCCACCCAGTGTGTCCAATAGGCGGCTGATCTCTAGTGCACAAGAACTTCAGAATGTAAGAGATAGGAACAGTGGACCATTCAGCCCCGAAAGCTCTGCCACTCAATAAGGTCATGACTAACCTAGCTTGACCCCAACTCCAATTTCCTGTCTGTTCCCCATAACATTTGATTCCTGGATATTTCAAGAATCTGTCCATCTCAGCCTGTCAGCCTTGAATCGACTAATTTCACTCAACCTATGTGGCTTTCTGGAACAGAGAATTCCAAAGATTCAAACCCTCCAAGAGAATAAATTCTTCCTCATCTCCGACTTAAATAGATGACCCCTGTACTATGCCCCTAGTTCTAGATTCTCCCACAAGAGGAAGCATCCTCTCGGAATCTACCCTGCCAAGGCCCTCAGCACCTTATTGTTTTAGTAAGATCACCTTTCATCCTTCTGAACTCCAATAAATATTGGCCCAACTTGCTTGACCTTTCTTCAGAAGACAACTTAATTATCCCAGAAACCAACCGAGTGAACCTTCTCTGAACTGCCTCCAATGCAAATACATCCCTCCTTAAATAAGGAGGCGGAAACTGCACATTTAGGTAAGATCTCAGCAACATCCTGTACAGTTGTAACAAGACTCGCCTACTTCTGTACACCATCCTCTTCGCAACAAAGACCAATCTGCCATTTTCCTTCTTAATCACTGGCTGAACCTATATGTTTTATGGATGACAAACTCAGATACCTCTGCACCACAGCATTCCGATTGCCTCCTTCTATTTAATTTGTTTGATTCTTCCTGTCATTTTTCCACCCTTATACTCCATTTTCCAAACTTGCGCCCACTCACCCAAGCAATCTGTATCCATCTGAAAACAGCTTGTGCCATCCTGCCAAGCTGCATTTCTGCCTATCTTTGGACAGTCATCAAGTTTGGCTGCCATTAATGCAGTGCTTTTATCCAACTCATTAAAACAGATTGTAAACATTTGAGGCCCCGGCACTGATCACCCACTGATCACTTCCTCTATTTACAGTTGGTCAACCCGACCTGACCCATTTATCCAGACATTCTATTTGCTGCCAGTTAGCTAATCGGTGCTCACTATTACCCTCAAAAGCACTTGTTCAGTAACCTTTCCTCTGGCATCTTTCTGAATGCGTTTTGGAAATCCATATACATTTCATTCACTGGTTCCCTTTATCCATCCTGCTCATTATATCCTCAAAGTACTCCAATAAATTTGTCAATTTATGACTGGAAAGAATGATGTGATGGGCAATCCACAAAATCAAGTTTACTGACTACTGGTAACAGTTAAAGTCCACCGCATGGGGCCGGGCGGGGGGGGGAATTTTAAGCTCCACCTCACTCATAAGCATATTGGCAAGTGTGTGGCGCATGCAAAATAGAACTGCTGGATAGTCCACCACTTTCCCACTCTCCCCAAGTTTTCCCCCTTCATTTAAAGATGGTGGGAAGCCATCAGCCTGCCTTGACATGTGCAGTTGGGGACGATAGCTTGAAGTAGATCAGCCTGCTTTTTCACCAACTCCGACTAAATGATGGAAAAACTGACGGGGGGTGGGAACTCCTTTGAAATATGCCCTGTGCTCATCGGAGGCACCCCACATCCCTCAAGATGTTACCTCCCCCCACCCCCAACTTTGTGCCTTCCCTTGCCACCAGCCTGCAGGACTCAATTTCCCTTTCCCTAGGATCCTGGATCCCTCCCTGACCAAAAACACCGGATTCACCTCTCAGTCCGGCATCCATGGGTCTTCATGACTACCTGTCATCCCAGAGGTTGCCACTACTGAGCTTTGGCGCTGCTTGGACGACTCAGCTGCCAGCCCATCAGCAGCTCTCGGGGGGCAGGACCTTGTTTCCCTGAGGGGGGGGGGGGGTACTCCCACTCTGAGTTGGTTGAGGCCGCCTCCAGTGTATTACCACTGCGGGTTCTTGATTAATAAGGGGATCAGGGGTTATGGGGAAAAGGCAGGAGAATGGGGATGAGAAAATATCAGCCATGACTGAATGGCGGAGCAGACTTGATGGGCCGAGTGGCCTAATTCTGCTCCGATGTCTTCTGGTCTTAAGCTTTTTAAAAAGAATCGGTCATTTCAATTGTTCGTCTTTCCTACGGGGTGGGGGGGTGTCCCAAGAAATATACACCACAACCGCCCCACCCCTGTAAATGAGCTCCATGATACTGTTTCAAAGCTGACTCGGTACTTTTTATTAGTAATCAAAATAATATAAAAAAGATTGCTCAGATCAACTGTATTGAGGGGCCCATTTTGGTTGAACTTAAGAACATAGTGGGAATTATGGTTGTAGATTTCTAATTACTTTTCAAACACTGAGAGCAATTAACATCAACAAGCATAAGTTACAGTTATATTTCCTTGGCTATACAGAGTCCTTGAAGACTGGACTTGTAGCCTATTTGTGGGTTTTTTCAGCATAATAATCAAGTGGTGTCTCGACATGGGGTCAGGATGACTCCCACTTGATGCCCTTAATTACAAACGCCGCTTTTTCACCAACCAATATTAATTACATCACTAGTTGTTGAGCACTTGTGATGAATCCCAGGCCACATAAAGGGAGTTGATCATGACCTTACCTAATAATGCGGATACAGGTCTTTAAGTTGAATGAAAGGAAAGATTTTGAGCTCAAGAAACTTGAAATAAAAGCAGAAAAACGCGAGAAATTCTTGGTCTGTTGAACTACATGGAATCGGCAACTAGAAACAGGCGACTTGGCTCAACTGTTCAACCAGGTGTCTGTTACTGGAGGCTCAGCCACAACCTTCGGCACCCCCTGCCCCACCATGGGGCTCCGCTTTTCACCAAGTCGTTGATGCACGATCAATTGCACAAAGCCTAAAGTTGGGTACAACTGTGGCTTTATTACAGTCAGATGCGTGGCCTCCTGCTGCATCTGGCGAAATGGCAGGGCATTGGAGGTCATACATATTTATACAGTTCTCCGTGGGTGGAGCCAGCCGGCAGGAGCTACCGGCGAACCTGTAGTGCAGGTCCTACCTTACATCTCCTATTACAGTAGTTCACCACAGTCATGTCCTTTTTTCTCTTGCAAGAAGAGAAAGCAGAGAGATTTGAGTGCTGGTTGCGACTTGTGAGCAGAGAAGGGAAGGAGACCAGTTCTGGGGTGTGATTGTGAGGCACTGGTAGGAGAGGGCAATAGGATGAGTGTAAGCGTAAGTGTTGGCTGCTCAGGTGGGGATGTAAGGCGCTGGAGAGATAAAAGATATATTGTTCCGAGGTGTGGCATGCAACAAAATTCTGGGCAGGTCAAAGCCTGGGGATTGGAGCCTGAAAGTGTTATTTTACTTGCCTCCCATGTCCTCCTGAGGTCCTTGATCCTTTTGGTGCTTGTCTCCAGGCCGGAGCAACCACACTCCTGCTGCTAAGCTCCTTGGCCACTTCCATCGACACCTGCCTGATTGGAGAGTTTGTCCTCTCCCTCCTGTGCTTACGAGTGCTTGCCATTCTGCAAACTCTTGGATTCTACAGTAGGATCTCCAAGTAAGAGTAGGAGACTTTGGGGAGCTGGCTTCCAAAGTCCCCTCGCCATTCTCTTGGTTGCTGTAGCTTGAAATAAGTGGCTGGTGAACCTTTCTAACACATGCTGCGGTTCCTTCAATTAGAATCCTTCCTTTGACAGAATAGATGTGTTATCCTGCCCTTCCTGCCTAACTGGTTGGGGAACCCAGAAGCTGGGTAACAATTGCTTTTCTCTGGTAAAGAGCAACTCTGGTGCACTGTGCAGAGAGTTGGGGTTCCAAACCCGAAAATGCTCCTGACATTGTGGCAGGGACTTGAAGTGGTAATATTCCCCCCTCTCCTAAAAAGAGACAATTAATTCAGTCTTGAACGGCTGCACAAAACGGGCAAGCACTAATCAGCAGTCATTTTGCAAACTTCCCTGAATCCTTTTCCCACTGATGTCACTGGAAAAGGCAATTTGCCGATTGCTACTTTGTGCAGCGGCCTCAAAGTACAGGATATTACATGGGGCCGGATATCACACACACCACCCCTCCCCTCACATTCTCTCTCGACACCTCCGCCCCCCCCCCCCCCCCCCCCAGCAGGCCGCACCCCCCAACTCAGAAACCACATTGGCATAAAGTCGACCAGCCTGGCAGCAATAAAATGCAGAAGGGCTCATTGACGAGGGCTGAAAAGGAATTTGTTCCTCATTGGGGTGAAAGCCCCGCCCTTTGGAGCTGCCAGCCAGGAATGCGTCAGGAGTGGATTACAGGGGAAGAAAGGAGCTCAAGGCCAAGTATCCCAGAGCAATTAAATCTGGGGTCTTGGGCCAGGATGATTTTGGTGTGTTAGGGAGAGGGGCAGTGGAGGAAAGAGGGGGTTGGTTAAGAGAGGGGGCAGTTTGGAAGGTAGGGGGTTCAGTGTGAGTAAGAATAGTCCCATGATCAGCAAAGGGTATCCCCCGAAGGGTAACCATCCCTTCCATCCTGAGGTGAAAATGAGGTTTATTCGGATCAATAGTCTTGACACAGGCATCATTGACCCATAGTTGGTCATTTGAATATGGCAGACAGGCACTGAATCATCAGCAAGAGCCCGCGGGTGGCTCAAAAGTGATGGGATGGGTACCCGCATGGGTGCCCACCCCTTTTTACATGACACGTGCCCCTCCCCAATTCTGCAGGAAACATGCCCATTGGGGGCATGCAAAATTCAGCCCAAAGTCTATTCAGGGAGATTTTATCATGATTGATAAAACTGGTAAACGCCACTATCCCCAGGACAATGTATTGTTCTATAAAATTATGTGATAATTGCTTTAAACTGTTATATGGGAGAAAAATAAGCAAGTATTAATTTTACAATGGCGAAGGATAGCTGCCACATTACTGTTGGATATGCAATGATTATAATTATATTTTTTCTGCAGTGGTCAACCAGTCACACATATTCTTAAAGCTACAATATATAGCAAGTATATGTAGCAATATCACCCAATGTAGCTTTAATTTCCCTGCCCCCTCCCTCCATCCAAATTTGGGGAACGGCTCCACATCCCTCTATGGATGGATAAAATCAATGACTTGTCTTATGCAACAGTGCATGGCAAACTGAAAGATGCTGAAAATTTCTCCAGCGTTTACTTGGAAGGAGCCCGACATATGAAAATTCTCAGCCACAGTCACCTTCACAGCCTTTAGCAACGCCGCCCTTGCCCTGTTCTGAGGTTGCAGGTATGGGTGTAGCAGGTGGCAAGTTTCAGTGAGGACTTCCTTGGTGAAGTGGAGACATCTGTTGCATTGCTCTTTGCTGAAGTTCACGGGGATAATTGCTCCTATGAGAGCCCTGCTCCCTTCCTATCGTTCCAGCAGCTTGTTCTGCTCTGCATACCCTCTCCTTCATTCTCCTTGCCATTCTGTATTCCAAGAAGAAAACCTTAGACTGCCCACTTGCCTGTGAGTAACTGGCTTGTTCACAAGCCTTATAGTCAGAGTCAAGTTCTTCACTATCTTCATAGAATCCCAGAGAATCCCTACAGTGCAGAAGGAGGCCATTTGGCCCATTGGGTCTGCACCGACCCTCCGAAAGAGCACTGTACTCAGGTCCACTCCCCCATCCACCTCGCCCGAACCCTATAAACTAACCTGTACATCCCTGGACACCAAGGGGCAATTTAACATGGCCAATTCACTTATCCCACACATCTTTGGACTGTGGAAGAAAACCTGAGGAACAGGAGGAAACCCACGCAGACACAGGGAGAACGTGCAAACTCCACACAGGCAGTCACCCAAGGCCGGAATCGAACCACGGTCCCTGGTGCTGTGAGGCAGCAGTGCTAACCACTGTGCTGCCATGCCACCCCGTCAGGTTGCTCCTTGTAGACTATCAGCCGCAATCTTTATGAATGGCTGAGTAGGTTCAAGGGGTTAAGGCTTACTGCTCCAATTTTTAAAAAACATTTTAATTTTTTTCTGCTTAGAACAACATTAAGAAAGCTCGGAAAGATTTCTCGAAATGTCGCTTCAGCCAATAGAAATCAGAGGTTCCCTGAAAATAGTTGATAATCCCTTTATACACACTGGTAGCATTATCTCCAGCTGCTCAATGTGTGTTCAACTAATCTAACCTAGTCTAGTATCAGATGGACATCAAATCAGTGTTCCCATGCGTTTTGATAGCGCGACCCCCACCTGACTACTTTGTATCCTTGTGGTGTATGCTCATTATGCAGTTGGTAACACATTCACCTATCCAGAGACAAGTGTGATTCGCATCAGAAGTGTGTGTGGCACTCCAGATGTCACTTTGAGCCTTTACGGCCAAGCAAAGTACTCAGAAAATGAGTGTTACGCATTCACAATTTCCACTGCTCGCCGTTTGTTTCTTAGTTACCTGCTGGAAAAATGGAATGCCTCAGCTGCACTATGTATGATGGGGAAACAGATTAAATTGCACAAACCCCAAAATCTAGGCCGCATGAGGAAAGGAAACTCGGTGGACGCCTCAGAAGCCACTTTGCTTCCTGATTCCAAACCTTTTTTCTTTAATTTGTCACCATTGTTGCAATAAGTAATATATTCCGTGCGAGAGTATGCTTACATTGTGGGATTGAGACCACTTTTTCGAATTGGTATTCTCAATAAATACATTAATGGCCTAGAAATGCTGATATATGTCCTTGGAGCTGTCACAGAACAGCTACTACACCAACAGCCTCATTTTCTATTATTAAGGACAGGAATGAAAAGTACACACCCTTGACCTCAATAGACAGTCTCGCAATGAGCTTTATGTAACTCTTATTATGTTATACATATCACTGTAAGTGACTGGAGGGAGGGAATGACTTCAATGACTCCCGGGAGTATAAAAAATAATCATGAATCTTTGGAATTGATGAAGCTCTGACACAAAAGAAATACTTGTGTCTTATTGCCAGTTGGAAAAGCTGCTCGTGTCACTGGTAAGGCTGATGTTACTGACAAAACCTTGGTTCGTGGACCCAAGTTTGCGCATGTTAGCTAAGTATAAAGTAGGTTTGAGAATGTTAATTCCAGCAAGTGGGTATTTTCTAACTGAATATTCATGACACAACCTGGATTTCAAGGGCGTAATGGAGGTTCTCCTTTAGAGGAGCAAATTCAACAAGCCTAATGTAATACTTGCCATGGAACAAGGAAAGACAAACTTGCAGAGTTATACTTCGAACACATTTGTGTGAGAAGGTAACAAGACCTGAATCAAGTATCCTGAATCAATATTTAATTATTTTGACACTGATATGAATACATATTTGTCTTAACTTGTTCAAATCAAAGGTGTTGACAGCATTATTTTTTAACAATATGCATTTCGGAAGAATGAGGAGGACGATATAAACTGAATGGTACAATTTCAAAAAATGGTAGAGCACCATAGGATTTGTTTGCAGAAATCTTTGTAAGTGGCAGGACAGGTTGATTATGTGCGGAGTTTGTACATTATCCCTGTGTCTGCATGGGCTCCCTCCGGTTCCTCTGGTTTCCTCCCACAGTCCGAAGATGTGCATGTTAGGTGGATTGGCCATGCCAAATTGCGCCTTAGTGTCCAAAATGTTAGGTTGGGTTACTGGTTACGGGAACAGGGTAGAGGCATGGATTTAAGTAGGGTGCTCTTTCCAAGGGCCAGTGCTGACTCAATGGGCTGAATGGCCTCCTTCTGCATTGTAAATTCTATGATTCCATTAATAAGGCTGTCAAAAAAGCAAAAGGGATCCACATTGCTTTGGGATTAGAGGTATAAGTACAAAACCAAGGAAATTATCTCAGATTTTTACAGAGGACTGGTTCATAAGATCATAAGACCAGTGGGCCCCAGTTAGCATCTTATGTCCAATATTGAGCACCACTTTAAGAATGATGTCAAGGCTCGAGAGAGGGTGGAGGAGAGATTAGCGAGAATGTGCCAGGATGAGGGGTGTTTGGAGAAGATTGGATTGTTCTCCTTAGTGTAGAGAAGGTCAACGAAAGATTTAATGGAAACATTTAAATCATGAAAGATCTATATAGAGTAAATAAGGAGAAGCTGTTTCCGGTTGCAGAAGAGTCAATAACCAGAGCATACAAATTTAAGTTAATTGGTAAAAGAGTCAGAGGTGAGATAAGGATAATTTTTTTAACACAGTGGATTATCATGATCTAGAATGCAACTCTTGGAATGCTGGTGAAGCAGATTCAATAGTAGCCTTCAAAAGGGAACTGGAGAATATTAAATGTGTCAGGCTGTGAGATAAATGCAGGAGAATGAGACCAATGTGGTTATCTCTATCGCAGGTTTACTGAAAGGAATTAGATAAACACTTGAGGGGGTGAAAAAGTTGGGGATGTGGGGAAAACAGGGGAGTGGGATCTCATTTAGAGATATAGTACAGGTGCTAAGAGCTGACTGGCCTTCCTCTATGGTTCTCTGTGGGGAGAGATTTATTGGTTATAGCTTCAAGTCACACTGTGCAGACTTCCATCGATTGACCAGAGCAGGCCATAACCTGAACAGCCCGCACAAAGTTCTTCATAGGTATCTTTGAAAAAAACCTTGCGGAAGTGGCCCATGCCCCCGAAGCCATTTGTTGAATCGCAGTTAAGCCTGCACACCTTGGCGCTATGCAAATACATTTTTCCCTCTGTGTCTCTTAATGCGGCAACTTTTCATTCAGCAGCAGTACAAGGGCTACAAATTCCCTGAGGTGTTCATTGGAATGCTGCTATCTTACGAATAAACAACCAGGACTTGGGTGTGCTAGAATCCCAGCATTTTCCAGGAAACCTTGTTGGCATAAAATAAACATAGAAACACAGAAAATAGGAGCAGGAGGAGGCCATTCGGCCCTTCAGGCCTGCTCCACTCTTCATTATGATTATGGCTGATCATCCAACTGAATAACCTGATCCTGCCTTCCCCCCATATCCTTTGATCCTCTTTGCTGCAAGTGCTACTTCGAACTGTTCCTTGAAAACATACAATGTTTTGGCCTCAACTAATTTCTGTGGCAGCGAATTCCACAGGTCGACCACTCTCTGGGGGAAGGGAATTATCCTCATCTCTGTCCTAAACAGTCTACCCCATATCCTCAGACTGTTCCTGCTGGTCCTGGGCACCATCGGCAACATCTTTCTTGCATCTACCCTGTGTAGTCCTGTTAGAATTTTCTCAGTTTCTATGAGAACCATGCCCCCCCCCCCCTCCCCCATTCTTCTGAACTCTAGTGAATACAATCCTAACCAACTCAATCTCTGCTCATACGTCAGTCCTGCCACCCCAGGGATCAATGTGTTAAACTTTGCTGCTCTCCCTCTGGAGCAAGAACATTCTTCCTCAGATAAGGAGACCAAAACTGCACACAATATTCCAGGTGTGGCCTCACCAAGGCCCTGTATAATTGCAGCAAGACATCCTTGCTCTTGCACTTGAATCCTCTCGCTCTGAAGGCAACATACCATTTACTTCACTGCCTGCTGCACCTGCATGCTTACCTTTGCCCAGGTCTTGTTACACATTACACATTACACTCTCCTAATTTCTGTCCATTTAGATAATAATCTGTCTTCCCGTTTTTGCGACCAAAGTAGATGACCTCATAATTGTCCAAATTATACTGCATCTTCCATTCATTTGCCCACTCACTCAACTTGTTCAAATCACACTGAAGCATCTGTGCATCCTCCTCATAGCTCACCCTCCTACCAAGCTTTATGTCATCTACAAATCTAAAGCATAAACTGCGTCTTAAAAAGCAAACATCATCGGGAGCGGAGTCCTCATAAATCAGGAATTTCTCCATTTTATCTCATTTTAGAATCCTAGATGGCACAGGTTGCCATCCCCTCAACAAATAGTTACCATATTTTAAAATATAACCCTGTTCGATAGACGATTCCCATCCAAGACCAGTCAGAAAATGTAATAAAAGCAAAATGATGCAGATTCTGGAAATCTGAGATAAAATGCTAAAACTGCTGAAAATACTCGGCACGCCTGGTAGCATGTGCAGAGGGAGATAAACAGAGTGAATGGACAAGATTGTCCGTCTTTACCGCCAGCGGGAGCTTCCGGTCCCGCCGATGACGACATCTGCCCCGATTTCCCCGACGGCAGAGGGTTCGAGAGAAATCTCGTTGACAGCTGTGGGACTGGACCATCCCGATGCCAGCCAAAGGCAGACCACCTCCACAGCCGTAAAACATGCCGGGTTGGCGGCAGGGAATGCCGCCAAATGTTTCAACTTGAATCTGACCCATCTTCTGAACTCAACATATTAACCCAGATATCTTATTTTTCTACACCATGTTTATCACCATGTGGACAACGATTTTAAACACAACACAAATCATAGATCTACGTCACATTTTCAACAATTTTAATATTTTACATAGATGTTTATTTCATTTTCAATGTGAGATCGGCTAGCCGATGAAAACCCTTTTGAAACCTTCATTTTAAAAAAAAAATTTGACTTTGTTTTAAAATGTTGAATAAAATAATATTTGTTCAAACTTGGCTGCAAAGGAAAAACAATCTTATTGAAAAAAAATGAACATCTTGAACAGAATCGCTAATTGGATGTCTTTTGGCGCATTCGAGCATCAATACTGGCCCTTTAAAGACGTTTGCCCATGTCTGAGGGGTTGTATTCAATCAGCGTTGCTCCTTCTCAAGGATACAGAAAATCTTGAAAATGGCCGGCATCTTCGCAGCCTGTTTCCCATCTCCACCCAACACAGGTCTGCCTGAAAATGCACGGAGAGTTTGTGGTAAATTGAGAATCACATGTCAGGAAGTCTCTGACCAAGGCTAAATAAATCAATATATTGACAAGGACCCTGAAACTTGCACTGTTTCATCGACTGTCTTGGGTGAAAGACTAAAGCACTTTGTGTTGGATACCACCTGGAAAAGACAATGTAAATTCAGAATTAGTATTTGAGCGACACTGACGTTGAGTGTTAAAGACCTGCAGAGTGTAGGGAAATAAGTTTATTACACAGTAATTTTCAGGTACAGATAAAGAATGAAGTTGAGTAGGAATCACCGTAATTATTCTTTATTTTGAAGAGACAAAGAGGAGGAAGTGCGCGTCGGGCGGCATAATTGCAGTTTCGGAGGAACGAGAGAGGGAAGTGTAGAGAACCACTGACAACTGTAATGACTACAAGATAGAGAAAGACACAGAGAGGACAATTTTCATTTGCTTTACCGAGTAGAGGCAGGACTGTATCACCCAAAAATCAGGGTAGAACACAGCCCTCGTTTGCAGTCCAAATAACATTATCCTGAAAAACTTTGGGCTGTCAGTGTGTCTATCTGTTTCATAGAAACATACATAGAAAATCGAAGCAGGAGGCGGCCATTTGGCCCTTCAAGCCTGCTCCGTCATTCATTCTGATCATGGCTGATCAAGTTTAATACCCTGATCCCACCTTCCCCCCATATCCCTTGATCCCTTTAACCCCAATAGCTACATTTCAGGTGGTAACTCCTAACATCATGAATCGAGTGTCCTCTAATATACATGGGACATATGCTGCCATTTTGGGAGACAGCTAGGTGGAAGAGCGCGACCCGTGGTCCATCGAGTATTACCCAGCAGTGCTACTGAAGAGGACCACATGCAGTCAAGCTGAACATTATTTACATGGGGCCAGGAGGAGCAGGAGTTCTTCACAAGAATAATGTGGTACACTGCTACCCCTCGAATATCCATGCCACCTCTCCCCCACTCTAGCCTACATCAGTGCCATAGCTCTGACCGGTCAGGTTGTCACATTGCTGCTTGATGTGGTGTCAGCCCAGGTTGCTGAGCAACAGAGAGCTGCCCATTTAATGCCCACAATCAATTGCCTGGTAATGAGTCCCAGCCTTCAGAATTGACCAGACCTGCCCTGGGCAATTAGTCAAAGCACACTGTCAATCAGTATCATGCAGTTAAAATCTGCCCGGAGATTAAAAATAAAAGGATTGACTATGAGCCAATTAGCTTTTTATCGAAGCTGATTTTACTGCATTAACCCGGCACGTAAACTACCAGAGAGAAGGAAACTAGTGCACTGTTCATTATAGGGAGATATTAGGAAATTGGGTCCAGAAATGGGGTCCAAGATGTAACAGGCAATTTTGGGGTTAAAACAGACTGGAAAAGAAAAGAAGACTGCTAGCAGCAGAATCAAATGGATACGCCCATACCTGGCTGAGTCACAAGGTCTCATTAAACTCATTAGGGAATGAATAAGGTAATTCACTTGGGATCCATTGTCATTTGGGACAAGTTTGTTTGACAAGCCATCATTGAAGTATAGAGTCTGATGACCCATTTGTCTGTCAAAGGAAGGCTAGGTGCACCTGAATGGCATAGCTCTGGTATTTTATGTAAATAGGAGTGGGCAATTAATCCCACATTACAGTTGAGTTCCAGTCTGGACATCCTAGAAGAGGATCTTTGTTTGAAGGGCTGGGCGGAGCTTAGGGAGAGAGAGAATCGACTTGGAACAGACAGAGAAGGATGTGAGCAGCCATGAAAACGGTCATGAAAAATAAAGAAATCAATTATTCTGTAAGATATTTTAAAATACAGAAGATTACTTCCGAAATGCAAGAACCATCTTTGCCTGTCTATGTAAGTAGAAAGGGAGTTCTGTGTTATTTAGAGTGATGTTTAATGGGAACTGATTGTGTTCAGGTTAAGAAACTGCACAAAATCTGTTACTGTTAGAACTATGAAGTAAAAGTTTAAATATTGTTTGCATTTCTTTTGTTTTAATAAAATATTGTTCATAAAATAAGCAAGCCCTATTTCTTATATTCTCACTCCCGGAATGAATCGATCTTTCTGCACAGTCTTAAAACTTTTATAAAATTATATAAAAATAATAATAATTTTTATTAGTGTCACAAGTAGGCTTACATTAACACTGCAATGAAGTTACTGTGAAAAGCCTATAGTCGTCACACTCTGGCACCTGTTCAGGTACACTGAGGGAGAATTCAGAATGCCCAATTCACCTAACAAGCACGTCTTTCAGGACTTGTGGGAGGAAACCGGAGCACCCAAAGGGAACTTACACAGACACGGGGAGAATGGGCAAACTCTGCACAGACAGTGACCCAAGCCAGGAATCGAACCTGGGTCCCTTAACGCGTCTGGTTCATTACCAATGCTGACCAGGCATCCGTAACAACTGGGTACATGCAATATTAGAAAAGCTGCTGAATATCAATTGGGATTAAATTCAGATGAAAGGATTAATGTTGGAAAAGGTCATAGAAATAGAGAAAGAATACAAGGGGGAGGGGACGGAGTAAAGAGATGGAGGGAAAAGTGCCATATTTTATCATACAGATTGAGAAATTCAGGAGAAAATCACAAAGAACAATCTTCAGCCAGAAGTGCCCAGTGGAGGATCCATCTCGGCCTACTCCGGAGATCCACAGCATCACAGATGTTAGTCTTCAGCCAATACAATTCACTGGGCCCTGGCAATATCCAGTCAATTGTACTGAAGACTTGTGCTCCGTAACTTGCCATACGAGCTGTTCCAGTACAGCTACAGCACATGCATCTACCCAACAATGTGGAAAATTGCTCAGGTGTGTCCTGTACACAAGAAACAGGCCAAATCCAAACCAGCCAATTACTGCCCTATCAGTCCACTCTCCATCATGAGCAAAGTGATGGAAAGAGTCAACAAAGTGCTATCAAGCGGCACTTACTCAGCCATAACCTGCTCACAGAAGCTCTGTTTGGGTTCCGCCAGGGTCACTCAGCTCCTGACATCATAACAGCCTTGGTTCAAACATAGACAAAAGAGCTGACTGCCAGAGGTGAGGTAAGAGTGACTGCCCTTGATATCAAGGCTGCATTTGACCAAGCGTGGCATCAAGGAGCCCGAGCTAAACTGAGTCAATGGGAATCAGGGGGAAAACTCTCCACTGTGGAAGATGGCTGTGGTGGTTGGAGGTCCATCATCTCAGCTCCTGGACATCACTGTCGGAATTCCTCAGGGTAGTACCCTAGGCCCAATCATCTTCAGCTGCTTCATCAAGGCCTCTCTTCCATCATAAAGTCAGGAGTGGGGATGTTTGCGGATGACTGCACAATGTTCAGCACCTTTCGTGACTGCTTAGATAATGGAGCAGTCCATGTCCAAATGCAATAAGACCTGGACAACATCCAGGCTTGGGCTGACAAGTGGCAAGTTACATTCACGCCACACAAGTCTGAGGCAATGACCATATCCTGCAAGAGAGGATGTAACCATCACCCCTTGCAGCTCCAACAACACTCAAGAAGCTCAATGCCATCCAGGATAAATCAGCCTGCTTGATTGCTCCACCTTCCACAAACATCCATACCCTCCACCACCGACGAACAATGGCAGCTGTATGTACCATCTACAAGATGCACTGTAGGAACTCACCAAAGTCCCTTAGACAGCATCTTCCAAACACAGAACCACTACCAACCTGGAAGGACAAGAGCAGCAGATACCTGGGAATCCCACCACCTGGAGGTTCCCCTCCAAGTCACTCACCACCATGACTTGAAAATATATCGCCGTTCCTTCACTGTTGCTGGGACAGCTCTCTCCCTAACAGCATTGTAGGTGTACCTACACCTCAAAGACTATAGTTTTTCAAGAAGGCAACTCACCACCACCTTCTGAAGGGCATCAAGGGCTGGGCAATAAATGCTGGCCTAACCAGCGACGCCGACATCCCATAAATGAATTTAAAAGGTCACCCAAGGCTGGAATCGAACCCAAGTCCCTGGTGCTGTGAGTCAGCTGTGCTAACTGCAGTTCCACTGTGCCACCCGTAAAATGACTTCTTAAAACAAGTACATTTCCAAGACAAGGGAAGGTGAGAGGGACCAAAATAATGGTGTTGGAGAATGCAAGTTCGAGCAGACATCAAGGGTTAATAGGGCAGGTGTGATCAGGACCAAGGATTTGTTGGAATTTAGTGGTGTTCAAACTTCTTGTGGGTTAAATAGGGTACCTGCTTTTAGGTGTTCTCTGATATACCTTCTGAAAGGCACAATAAAATGACAGACAGTTTTCTCCAACACCATCAAGATTGAACTTGAAGGAATAAAGTGAACTGCAGAAACATCTATTTCTTTGGGCGAGTGAAGTGAAATGAAACTATTCTTAACATGCCGTGTGCGAAATGAGGGACCATTTATTTAATAACGCTGCACGAGAACACAGATTTGCGCAGTAAATGTTCTGAGAGGTAAGGTACGAGACTGGGATTGCACAACTGAGCAACCAACCAGACAGTAGCTACAATAACGTTCCTGCGTCACTGTCTGCCATCCCAATGAGCAGACAGCCACCGTAAATAATGATCAACCCTTTGATCGAGCTGTACAGTGCATAAAACAGGTTGCTTATGGAGTAGGCAAGAAGATCCTCAAAAGTGTGATTTGTGAATAAAATCTTGCAAATTGTATTGTGGCTGTCATGAGCAAGCTACAGATTTTGATTTGAGAGGTTAGTGCACCAGTCACGCACCCTGAAAGTGTGGAGCTCGATTGCATCGAAGGCAAACTTAGTGTTTACTGCTTTCTGTACTTGGAAGGATGTGACAATGAATTTGTCCATTTAAAGGAAATTTCTATGATAGACAATCAGTGGACTGTCACTTATCTTGTGTATTTACAGATGAGTGTGACTACCAATTACCTTCCTGTGCAACGAATTGCAGTTGCCTATTACGTTAAGTAATGCCACAGAAGGGGATTGCAAATCAAATTTATTCAGCAGCATGTTGGAACTTGGAGCACAAAAGAGAAGTAATAAGGATATTTTTTGTGATGGTAACAGGCTATAAGATGCTTACATGAAGTTCCAGCTGAGAATGATTATCAACTTATGATCCCTATGTACAGACAGAATTGATTATGACAGAAACTACCCATTGTGTTTTTTTGTTACTTGTCAGCCAGAACAGTACTTGACGAGGACTTCTGGTTGCATCTATGCAGATCTAAGTCGCACATTCGGCGGCTCCCACAAAAACGGACTTTTGGGCTCTTTTCAGGGCCCCCAACGGAACTTTTTCTACGTTTCCCGGTGTGGGAAGGAGATTACAACAATTCCCCGACAGTATATGGCTTTTACCAGGAGCGGGGCGACTAAAAAGGTGGTGGTGGACCCGAAGAAGGTGCGAGGGAAGAAGAACAAAATGGCGGTGGGTGGAGACCAGGCAGCGTGGATGCAGTGGGCGCAGGAGCAACAGGAGGGTATTCAGCACTGCATCAGAGAGATTAAAGCGGACCTGCTTGAGCCGATGAAGGCTTCTATTGGTAAGCTGCTGGAGACACAGACGGCGAGGCCCGACAAAAGATCTCCGACAACGAGGACGAGATCTTAGGCCTGGCGGTAAAGGTGGATGCGCACGAGGCGCTCCACAAGAAATGGCAGGAGCGGTTCGAGGAGATGGAGAATCGGTCGAGGCAGAAGAATCTGCGGATTCTGGGCCTCCCGGAGGGGCCGGACGTGGGGGCCTATGTGGTCACCATGTTGAACTCGCTGATGGGACTGGGGTCCTCCCAGGGGCCCCTGGAGCTGGAAGGGGCCCATAGAGTGCTGGCGAGAAGGCCCAAGGCTAACGAGCCTCCGCGGGCGGTGCTGGTGCGGTTTCATCGGTTCGCTGATCGGGAGTGTGTGCTCAGGTGGGCCAAGAAGGAGAGGAGCAGCAGGTGGGAGAACGCGGAGGTTCGAATATACCAGGACTGGAGTGCGGAGGTGGCGAAGAGGAGGGCCGGGTACAATCGAGCGAAGGCGGTGCTGCACAGGAAGGGGGTGAAGTTTGGCATGTTGCAGCCGGCGCGACTGTGGGTCACCTACAAGGACCGGCACCATTATTTTGAGTCTCCGGAGGAGGCGTGATCCTTTGTTCAGGCCGAGAAGTTGGGCACAGATTGAGGGTCGGGATGGGCGTTTGGGGACTGCGGTTGATATGTTACTTTTGGAGGGGGTCCTTTGCTCTTGGTTTCTTTTTTTTCTTTTGTGTTTTTCTCTTTCTGATCGGTGAGGGTGGTTAGGGTTGGTTGGGCACTGTTCTGGTTGGGTTGGTCGGGGGGGGGCTCTTGGAGGGGGTAAGCAAAGGGAAAAGGGGTGGATGGCTGGCGGTGAGATGGAGCCCCGTGGGGGAGGGGGAGGCCCGAGTCGGGCGTGAAAGGACTGGGCCTATAAAAGGAGCTGCGGCAGAGGTGGCGCGGCCGGGTAGGCGGAAAGCGCGGGCTTTTTCCCGCGCTAAAGACTGGAGGGGGCGGGGCCGGGGGAAGGGAAGCGAGAGTTGTTTCCCGCACTTAGGATGGAAGGGGGAGGGGGAGAGCCTGTGGATGGGGAACGGAACAGGAGGGTGTGTCACACAATGGGAGGATTCGAAGGAGAGGCGGGAGTAGCCGGGGTCAGCAGGAATCAGCTGACTTGCGGAAGTGCAATGGGGGGAGTAATACATCCAGGATGGGTCCTAGCGGGTGGTGGGTGGGGGGTGGGGTGGGGGGTGGGGGGTGGGGGGGGGGTGGGGTGGGGTGGGGGAATCGAGTTGCTGCTGCTATGGTCAAGGGGGAGCTGGAGCGAGTGGGGGGGGGGGTCGAGACGGAGGTCTGCCGCCATGGGGAACGGGCCGGGCGTGGGGTGCGGGCGTGTGGCTGGCCGAGGAGGGGTTATGGCTAGTCGGCGGGGGAGGGGGGTGGGTGGCCCCCTGATCCGGCTGATAACCTGGAATGTAAGGGGACTGAATGGGCTGGTCAAGCGGGCCCGCGTGTTCACGCACCTGAAGGGACTGAAGGCGGATGTGGTTATGCTCCAGGAGACACACCTGAAGGTGGCAGAGCAGGTAAGATTGAGGAAAGGGTGGGGAGGTCAGGTGTTTCATTTGGGGCTGGATGCCTAAAATCGAGGGGTGGCGATCTTGGTGGGAAAGAAGGTGGCGTTCGAGGCGTCGAGCATTGTGGCAGACAATGGCAGTCGGTACGTAATGGTAAGTGGTAAGCTGCAGGGAGAGAGGGTGGTACTGGTCAATGTGTATGCCCCGAATTGGGACGATGCGGGTTTAATGCGGCGCATGTTGGGTCGAATCCCAGACTTGGAAGTGGGTGTGCCTGATAATGGGGGGAAACTTTAACACGGTGCTGGATCCGGCACTGGATCAATCCAGGTCTAGGACGGGCGGCGGATAGAGTGCGGATTTTCATTCTTCTCACATGCCCATAAGGCTTATTCCCGAATCGACTTTTTTATTTTGAGCAGGGCGCTGATAGCGAGAGTAGAGGACACCGAGTTCTTGGCGATAGCCATTTCGGACCACGCCCCACTTGGGTGGACGTAGAGCTGGGGGAGGAGAGTGAACAGCGCCCGTTATGGCGCTTGGAGATGGGGTTGATGGCGGACGAGGAGGTGAGCGAGCGGGTCCGAGGAAGTATAGAGAGGTACCTGGAGGCCAACGATAACGGGGAGGTCCGAGTGGGGATGGTATGGGAGGCGCTGAAGGCGGTGGTTAGTTGAGAGCTGATCTCCCTTAGGGCCCACAAGGAGAGGAGGGAGCGGGGGGAGAGGGAGAGGCTGGTGGGGGAGATGGTGAGGGTAGACAGGAGGTATGCGGAGGTGCCCGAGGAAAGATTGTTGAGGAACAGTCGCAGCCTCCAGGCCGAATTCGACCTGGTGACCACCAGGAAGGCGGAGGTGCAGTGGAGGAAGGCCCAGGGGGTGATTTACGAGTATGGGGAAAAGGCAAGCCAGATCCTGGCGCATCAGCTTCGGAAGCGGGACGCAGCTAGGGAGACCGGGGGAGTTAAGGACAGGGGAGGGAGTGTGGTGCGGAGTGGGGTTGGCATCAATGGGGTCTTCAGGGACTTCTATGAGGAATTGTACCAGTCCGAGCCCCCACTGGAGGAGGGAGGGATGGGCCGCTTCCTGGACCAATTGAGGTTTCCGAAGGTGGAGGAGGGACTCGTGGCGGGATTGGGGGCCCCGATTGGACTGGAGAAGCTGACCAAAGGGATAGGGTGCATGCAGGCGGGGAAGGCACCGGGGCCGGACGGTTTCCCGGTCGAATTCTACAAAAAATATATGGACCTGTTGGGCCCGTTGCTAGTTAGGACCTTCAATGAGGCAAGGGACGGAGGGGGGTGCTTTGCCCCAACGATGTCCCGGGCACTGATCTCCTTGATCCTGAAGCGGGACAAGGTTCCCCTGCAGTGTGGGTCTTACAGTCCGATTTTGTTGCTAAACGTAGAAGGTAAGGTGCTGGCGAAGGTCTTAGCCACGAGGATTGAGGATTGTGTGCAGCAGATGATCCATGAAGACCAGACGGGGTTCGTGAAGGGGAGGCAGTTGAACGCGAATGTGCGGAAGCTTTTGAACGTTATCATGATGCCGGCGAGGGAGGGGGAGGCGGAGATAGTGGTGGCGATGGACGCTGAGAAAGCCTTCGATAGGGTAGAGTGGGGGTACCTGTGGGAGGTGCTGAAGAGGTTTGGGTTTGGGGAGGGGTTTGTCAGGTGGGTTAGGCTGTTGTATGAGGTCCCGTTGGCAAATGTGGCCACAAACAGGAGGAGGTCCGAGTACTTTTGTTTGCACCGAGGGACAAGGCCGGGGTGTCCCCTGTCCCCCCTGCTCTTCGCACTGGCGATTGAAACCCTGGCTATGGCACTGAGGGAGTCGAGGAACTGGAGAGGGTAGGTGCGGGGTGGGGAGGAGCATAGGGTGTCGCTCTATGCGGCGACTTGCTGCTATATGTGGCGGACCCGGTGGGGGAAATGCCGGAGGTAATGAGGATCCTGAGGGAATTTGGGGATTTCTCAGGGTACAAGCTCAACATGGGGAAGAGTGAGCTGTTCGTGGTTCACCCAGGGGACCAGGAGAGGGGGATTGGCAGGCTCCCATTAAAAAAGGCGGAGAGGAGCTTCAGGTATTTGGGGGTCCAGGTGGCCAGGAGCTGGGGGGCCCTGCATAGGCTTCATTTCACAAGGCTGGTGGAGCAAATGGAGGAGGAGTTCAAGAGGTGGGATGCGTTGTCGCTGTCCTTGGGGGGTAGGGTCCAGTCAGTCAAGATGACGGTGCTCCCAAGGTTTTTGTTCCTGTTCCAGTGCCTCCCCGTGTTTATCCCGAAGGCCTTTTTTAGGCGGGTCAACAGGAGTATAATGGGGTTTGTGTGGGCGCGAGGGACTCCGAGGGTGAGAAGGGTGTTCCTGGAGCGGAGTAGAGATAGGGGGGGGCTGGCGCTGCCCAACCTCTGTGGGTACTTCTGGGCCGCCAATGCGACAATGGTGCGCAAGTGGGTGATGGAGGGGGAGGGGGCTGCATGGAACAGGTTGGAGACAGCGTCGTGTGTGGGTACGAGTCTGGGGGCGCTGGCAAAGGCGCCACTGCCGTTCCCTCCAAGGAGGTATACCACGAGCCCGGTGGTGGCGGCTGCCCTCAAAATCTGGGGACAGTGGAGGCGGCACATGGGGGAAGCTGGGGCCTCGGTGTGGACCCCAATATGGGGGAACCACCGGTTCATCCCAGGGAGAACAGATGGAGGGTTTTCGGGGTGGCACAGGGCAGGGATACGAAGGTTGGGGGACCTGTTTGTGGACGGGAAGTTCGCGAGCCTGGGTGAGCTGGAGGAGAAGTACGGGCTCCCCCCCGGGGAACATCTTCAGCTACTTACAGGCAAGGGCGTTTGCCAGGTGGCAGGTGGTGGAATTACCACGGCTGCTGCCACACACAGTACAGGACAGGGTGCTCTCGGGGGGGTGGGTTTGAGTGGGGAAAGATCTCGGAAACTTACCAGGTGATGCAGGAGGAGGAGGAGGCCTCGGTGGTGGAGGTGAAAGGCAAGTGGGAGGAGGGGTTGGGAGAGGAGATTGAGGAAGGGACGTGGACAGATGCCCTAGGGAGGGTGAACTCTTCATCTTCGTGCGCGAGGCTCAGCCTCATACAGTTTAAAGTGCTGCACAAAGGGCACACATGACCGGGATAAGGATGAACTGGTTTTTTTGGGGTGAGGACAGGTATGTTAGGTGCTCAGGGAGCCCAGCAAATCACACCCATATGTTCTGGGCGTGCCCAGTGCTGGAGGAATTTTGGAAGGACGTAGCGAGGGCGGTGTCGAGGGTGGTAGGATTCAGGGTCAAACCGGGCTGGGGCTCGCAATATTTGGGGTGGCAGAGGAGCCGGGAGTGCAGGAGGTGAAAGAGGCCGGTATTCTGGCCTTTGCGTCCCTGGTAGCCCGGCAAAGGATTCTTCTTCAGTGGAAGGATGTGAGGCCCCCAAGCGTGGAATCCTGGACCAACGATATGGCGGCATTTATTAAGTTGGTGAGGGTGAAATTCGCCTTGAGAGGGTCGGTACAAGGGTTATTTAGGCGGTGGCAACCATTTTTAGACTTCCTGGCAGAACGGTAGACATTGTTCAATGGCAGCAGCAACTCGGCGGGGGGGTGGGGGGGGGGGCGGCGCGGGGGTGGGGGGGTGGGGGGGGTTTACTTTACTTTATTTTTATTTTTGTTATTTACACTGGAGGGTCTGAGGGGGTGGAAATACCTGTTGTGTTAAGTTGGGGTGTCAATGTTAATTTATTATTTATGTACCGGGGGGTATGGAGGGTTGCTTTTCTAGACTGTGTTTTGTACTTAACCCTGTTGGGTTCCTTTTTCATTTTGTTATTGATATTTTATGAAAACCTTAATAAAAAATTTTTTTAAAAATTATTTGTAAAAAAAAAAAGAACAGTACTTGACAAGTCGTTAAGAACCCCGCTGATCTTAAATGCAGGAGTATCCCAAAATCCAGAATGGTGTATGTGGGATATATTTTCAACCTGGCATACTGTGAGAGCAATATGTGAACTCGGGAGTTCAGTCATTTTGTGAACAATTGATAAAGAATATTTATTAACTTAAAATAAAAGGGAACACTACAAGGACTATAAAACACTACAACACGTAAATATGCAGATGGCTACACAGACAGTCTTACAGGAAATTACCTCTTGGTTCCAACTAGCTACATTCCCTCAACTATGAGAAGCCCCTTGGTTCCCAACAACATCCAACACTGTGGCCCATAACTTCCTGGTTTGTTAGTCGCATTTAGGGGGCACCGCACTGGGGAATCCCTGTAGGAAGTGCCCACGTAAGGGATTACCCAGCAATTGCTCAGCAGAAGTTCCTTTGGATAATTGCACTGGACTGGGAACCATCCAACAGCAACAATTTAAATCACTAATTTTGGATGGAATGCCAGTTTTACCCTGATAGTTCTCTGAGTTAGAGGGGGGGAAAAAAATTACTTCAAACCCCAGAGTAACTATTTAAAAAACCAAGACCTGGCTTCACACGGGACACTCCCCATACATAGGGTTGTATGTCCAGAGGGGACCCATCACACCATCCCCAACCTTGACCTGAACCGAGCCCCAACTTCCAGAACCAACCCCTAACCCCTAGCCTGACCTGACAACGCTCTTTCCCACTCAAAACATGCCCCATCCCAGACTGAAACCCACCCCCCTCCTGGGCTAACCTACGCCCTCCCAGACTGGCCCCACCGCACTCGGATTGACCCCCACCCCTCGCATTGAGACACACTGGGACTGACCCCCGTCAACCACTGGACTGAGGCCCCTTGAACTGAAGTCAACTCCTCCCGGACTGACCCTCCCCATCAGGAATGACCGTACTCACCCAAGAATGAAACCCCCCACTCCCGGAATGATGCCCCCACCTCCCGGCCTGACCCCCCCCCCCTCACCCCAGACTGACTCCACCCCATCTCCTGGTCTGAACAGCCCAATGGATGGACACCCTCCTGGATAGCTCCCCCCCTTCTGTACTGAACCATTCCCCCTGCGAGAATGAATGCTCCTCTCTGAGTCTGACCACCCCCCCCACCACCCCAAAGGGCTGACCGCCCCCTTCCCAGATTGACCCCCTGGTCTGACCCCAGAATAGACTGACACTCCCCTCCCCTGGACTGACACCCACCTCTTCCTCACTGATCCCTCCCACCCCAACCAGGCTGAACCCCTCCTCTCCTGGTCTGACCCTCTCCAAAGACTGACAGCCTCTGCTGGACTTATCCCCCCATCCTCCCAGACTGATACCCCCCACCAGACAGACCCCTCCCCCCACTTCCCAAACTGACATGCCCCCCCTTTCCCCACACTGACCCCCACTTCCCGGACTTACATGACCCCCTTTCCCCACACTGACCCCACTTCCCGGACTGACCTGCCCCCCCCTTCTCCCACACTGACCACCACCCCCCTTTCTGTACAAACTCCACTCCACCCCAGATAGGTGTGATCCGCCCCACCCGGCACCACTGGGACTGAATGAGTCCGCAGCCGCCACACTGAACTCCCATTCCATCCAGTATGACCCCCCCCTTCCCAGACTAACCCCCTTCCAGACTGAACCCCACCCTACCACCTGCCCGACGACCCCCTCTCTCTTCCCATCCAACCTGACCCGAACCAAACCCCCTCCCCCCCACCAACTGAATTCTCTGAACCACTTACCTTTTAATTGTCCCTTTGAACACCTCATTCATGGCAGCTAGTGCCTGAAAAAGGTTCGAGGTTCACCACAGTTTCTCCACGCTGATGCATCTGGGGGGGTGCGGGGGAGGCAGAGTGGGCGGGGAGCTTTCACTCTTTATGCCTCACCCAGCCTTTGTGAAGAAGGGTGGGCAAGACAGGGGCTTGGTATCCCAGAGTGGGAAAGTCCGTCCATAAGACCATAAGACCATAAGACATAGGAGCGGAAGTAAGGCCATTCGGCCCATCGAGTCCACTCCACCATTCAATCATGGCTGATTTCACCTCCATTTACCCACTCTCTCTCCATAGCCCTTAATTCCTCGAGAAATCAAGAATTTATCAACTTCTGTCTTAAAGACACTCAACGTCCCGGCCTCCACCGCCCTCTGTGGTAATGAATTCCACAGACCCACCACTCTCTGGCTGAAGAAATTTCTCCTCATCTCTGTTCTAAAGTGACTCCCTTTTATTCTAAGGCTGTGCCCCCGGGTCTTAGTCTCCCCTGCTAATGGAAACAACTTCCCTACATCCACTCTATCTAAGCCATTCATTACCTTGTAAGTTTCTATTAGATCTCCCCTCAACCTCCTAAACCCCAATGAATATAATCCCAGGATCCTCAGACGGTCATCGTATGTTAGGCCTACCATTCCTGGGATCATCCGTGTGAATCTCCGCTGGACCCGCTCCAGTGCCAGTATGTCCTTCCTGAGGTGTGGGACCCAAAATTGCTCACAGTATTCTAAATGGGGCCTAACTAATGCTTTATAAAGTTTCAGAAGTACATACCTGCTTTTATATTCCAAGCCTCTTGAGATGAATGACAACATTGCATTTACTTTCTTAATTACGGACTCAACCTGCAAGTTTACCTTTAGAGAATCCTGGACTAGGACTCCCAAGTCCCTTTGCACTTCAGCATTATGAATTTTGTCACCGTTTAGAAAATAGTCCATGCCTCTATTCTTTTTTCCAAAGTGCAAGACCTCGCAATTGCCCACGTTGAATTTCATCAGCCATTTCTTGGACCACTCTCCTCAACTGTCTAAATCTTTCTGGAGCCTCCCCACCTCCTCCATACTACCTGCCCCTCCACCTATCTTTGTATCATCGGCAAACTTAGCCAGAATGCCCCCAGCCCCATCATCTAGATTGTTAATATATAAAGAGAACAGCTGTGGCCCCAACACTGAACCCTGCGGGACACCACTCGTCACCGGTTGCCATTCCGAAAAAGAACCTTTTATCCCAACTCTCTGCCTGACAGCCAATCGTCAATCCAAGTTAGTACCTTGCCTCGAATACCATGGGTCCTTATTTTACTCAGCAGTCTCCCGTGAGGCACCTTATCAAAGGCCTTTTGGAAGTCAAGATAGATAACATCCATTGGCTCTCCTTGGTCTAACCTATTTGTTATCTCTTCAATGAACTCTAACAGGTTTGTCAGGCACGACCTCCCCCTACTAAATCCATGCTGACTTGTCCTAATTCGACCCTGCACTTCCAAGAATTTAGAAATCTCATCCTTAACAATGGATTCTAGAATCTTGCCAACAACCGAGGTTAGGCTAATTGGCCTATAATTTTCCATCTTTTTCCTTGTTCCCTTCTTGAACAGGGGGGTTACAACAGCGATTTTCCAATCCTCTGGGACTTTCCCTGACTCCAGTGACTTTTGAAAGGTCATAACTAACGCCTCCACTATTTCTTCAGCTATCTCCTTTAGAACTCTAGGCTGTAGCACATCTAGGCCCGGAGATTTATCAATTTTTAGACCTCTTAGTTTCTCTCGCACTTTCTCCTTTGTGATGGCTACCATATTCAACTCTGCCCCCTGACTCTCCGGAATTGTTGGGATATTACTCATGTCTTCTACTGTGAAGACTGACGCAAAGTACTTATTTAGTTCCTCAGCTATTTCCTTGTCTCCCATCACTAGATTACCAGCGTCATTTTGGAGCGGCCCAATGTCAACTTTTGCCTCCCGTTTGTTTTTAATGTATTTAAAGAAACTTTTACTATCATTCCTAATGTTACTGGCTAGCCTACCTTCATATTTGATCCTCTCTTTCCTTATTTCTCTCTTTATTATCCTCTGTTTGTTTTTGTAGCCTTCCCAATCTTCTGACTTCCCACTACTCTTTGCCACATTATAGGCTTTCTCTTTTGCTTTGATGCATTCCCTAACTTCCTTTGTCAGCCATGGCTGCCTAATTCCCCCTCTGATAACCTTTCTTTTCTTTGGGATGAACCTCTGTACTGTGTCCTCAATTACTCCCAGAAACTCCTGCCATTGCTGTTCTACTGTCTTTCCCACTAGGCTCTGCTCCCAGTCGATTTTCGTCAGTTCCTCCCTCATGCCCCTGTAGTTACCTTTATTTAACTGTAACAGCTTTACATCTGATTCTACCTTCTTTCTTTCAAATTGGAGATTGAATTCTACCATATTATGATCACTGCCTCCTAAGTGCTCCCTTACTTTAAGATCTTTAATCAAGTCTGGCTCATTACATAACACTAAGTCCAGTATGGCCTGTTCCCTCGTGGGCTCCATCACAAGCTGTTCCAAAAAGCCCTCCTGTAAACATTCAATGAATTCCCTTTCCTTGGGTCCACTGGCAGCATTATTTACCCAGTCCACCTGCATATTGAAGTCCCCCCATGATCACTGTGACCTTGCCTTTCTGACATGCACTTTCTATTTCGTGGTGCATTTTATGCCCCCGGTCCTGACCACTGTTAGGAGGCCTGTACATAACTCCCATTATGGTTTTTTTTCCTTTGTGGTTCCTCAACTCTACACACACAAACTCCACATCATCTGACCCTATGTCGTTTAGTGCTATTGATTTAATTTCATTCCTAATTAACAAAGCAACACCGCCCCCTCTGCCCACCTCCCTGTCTTTTCGATAGGTTGTGAATCCCTGGATGTTTAAATGCCAGTCCTGAACCCCCTGCAACCATGTCTCTGTGATGCCTACCACATCATACCTGCCAGTCACAATCTGGGCTACAAGCTCATCTACCGTGTTCCGTACACTGCGTGCATTTAAATATAGCACCTTTAATTCTTTATTGACCGTCCCTTTTTGTTTTCTTAGTGTGGTGGACCTTGGTTTACTGAGCCTTTCCATACACTGTGTCATATTTTGTGAGATGGGGACGATCGTAACCTCTCCTGAGTTTTGTCTTTTTGTGCTTTTTTGTATACCTAAGCAGCTACGCTTCCCACTGATTACTTCACCTCTTGGTTCCCTGACTTTCGCTTCCCCCCAATCTTTAGTTTAAAGTTCTATTGACCACCCTATTTACTCTTTTCGCCAGAACACTGGTCCCACCTCGGTTCAGGTGGAGACCATCCCAACGGTATAGGTCCCCCTGTCCCAAAACTGATGCCAGTGTCCCATGAAAAGGAACCCCTCGTTCCCACACCACTCTTTCAGCCACGTGTTAACTTCCCTTATTCTTGCCTCCCTATGCCAATTTGCACGTGGCTCGGGCAGTAATCCGGAGATTATGACCCTTGAGGACCTGTTTTTTAATTTGAATCCTAGCTCTTTATAATCTCTAAACAGGTCCTCTTTCCTAGACTTGCCTATGTTGTTGGTACCAACATGGACCACAACAACTGGATCTCCCCCCTCCCTCTCCTGTTCAGCAATAGCTTGTTTTCGGGAGACTGTTTATGCAGCTGGGTGGGGCCGATGGCAGTTGTGTTTGTTTTTGTCTCTTTATCTCCAGCCATTTTGCGATGGATGTACCATTTTTCCCATTGATGCTATCCACCCTGTGAAGCCGGCGTTTCGCATTTATTATGTGTCAATTTCCTTATCTCTCCACTTTGAAGTTACCTTTTCTATACACCCATTATTTTCCTCTAGTCACTAAGGTATACACTTGCTTTTCTCACTGATCTGCTAATTTGCATCTCAACATCTCTTCAGACATTTCCATTTTGTTTTCTTTCAACCTAATTTCATTTTTTAATCATAATTTTCCACAATTCTGAACACGAGCATTATGTACACAAATGTGCAGCATTGCTTTCTTTCCGCAAAACACCAGATCAGGCAAGGCATGTTGTTCTTTGCTGCTGTTCTTTATCTGTTTCCAAGCAGGATATCACAAATGTCATTTCTGGAAGATAATGTAGGGCTCGGGGGGCATTCAATTTTGTGAAGATTACAAAACTCCTTCCTATATTCACAGATGGTCACTGCAGTGATGATTTTAACTTTCGGCAGGTTCAAAGTGTCCAATTCAGATACTTTCAACCAGTTCACTTACTCAAAAGTTTTACCTCGGTGTCTTTTAATAGCAAGGAAAACAAAGAACAAACACAAGTATAAATTTCACAATCTTTATTAAACTCACAATTAACCCGTAAATTAACCCAAAATATATAATCCTGGAAACACCCAAGATTCGTTTATACTGCCACAAAGATGGTTTGATTGGACTGTGGGTCCGATTCTCGGGTCCCTCTGGTCCGTCATCACAAACGTGAATCTTGTTGGCAGCTTCTTGCTTCCTTCCTTCACTCTCAGATGTCTTGATTGCCTTTGCCTGGAGTCTTTGCTGCTGATGTGCCTTGGGTGCCTGTTTTTATCCTACGTCCCTTCCCTTTGCTTCCTTTTGCCATTTCCTCCGGCTTTCTGCTAATAATGCCTCTGGAGGGGGTCTCAACACCCAATGGTCCGGGTGGTGACCATTTGGCAGGACACCTGAGCCCACCCCAGGTGTCCCATCTCTGGTGGTGTCGGCTGCGCATAAACTTTTCCCACATAAGGTAACAGCAGAAACGCTGGGTGCCCGACAGTCTGGCTCGATCTGAGCTACTGACAATAGACTGGTGCATATCAATAGGGTACGATGATCTCCTAATGGGTGATGGACAGGTTTGTTTCAGGCATGTTTCTGGCAGTTGGTCTGTGGGTTTTGCCTTTGACTTTGGTGAAGTCTGAATTCCCCACAGCCTACCTGAGGCTTGACTGCAGTTTGACTAAAGTTCCCAATTTTATAATTTAAAATGTCTAATTTAATCGGGCTAAAAACTAGACACTGTCAGGTTACCACAAAAGCTATGTTTGCATGCTGTCATCCAAACACTATCTGAAACAACGCTCATGTGATCGAGCTGTGCAACTTTTTTTAACAGGCACGTCATGGACGTTGGAGGGGACGCTGGTCCAATGGGATTGCACCATTCGCTTCAGCGTTTTGCAGCACCGATATCACTTGTCACAGGCAAACATTCAATCGTTAGTGCTTCAGGCGGAATTCATCGAGTTTGAGAAGGAAAAATAAAATGGGTCCTCCCCAAATTCCAGGGTATGAGCACCACATACGCATGCTGCAGCACATCAGGTGGAGGCAGGCACTCCCAAGGGAGTGGACGGTTGGAAGGCTTCCCTATCCCAAGGAACAGCTGCCCCATGACATATATTGACAAATTTGATCCTGTCACTGGTGCAGATGTAGATGCAGAACGTGAATCTACAAGAGGCGGTGTCAGCAACTTTCCAGTACCTGCAAGTTCAGCTACCTTCAGATGCAGGAGATGTTTTTTAAAATAAATTTAGAATACCCAATTCATTTTTTTCAAATTAAGTGGTAATTTAGCGTGGCCAATCCACCTATCCTGCACATCTTTTGGTTGTGGGGGCGAACCCACGTAAACACAGGGCGAATGTGCAAACTCCGCACGGACAGTGACCCAGCGCCGGGATCGAACCTGGGACCTCGGCGCCGTGAGACAGCAGGGCTAACCCACTGCTCCACCGTGCTGCCCTAGGTGTAGGAAATGTTGCCGACAATGCATGGCACCCAGGCTAACAGAGGTTTGGGGCACACTGTGCTGTCCATGGACAATGCACAGGACAGGAGTACCCAGTCACAGGTGGACATGCTCCAAGTGCAGATGGATATTACTGCGGCGCACCAGAGTTTGGCCCATTCACAAAGGGTCATGGTCGAGGGCATCGAGAGCATTGCCGAGCACTGACTGACCTTTGCCAGTCACAGAGGGTCATGTCACAGGCACCGAGGAACATGACTGAGGCAGTGAGGGATGCAACATAGGCTATGAGGGACATGACCCAGTCTGTGCGCCATGGCTGAGGGCAAGGAGGCCATGGTTCAGACAAGGGAGAGTCTCCAGCACTGGTTGTGCCAGGTGTCAGTGGTGCCTCCGGCCTCCCCTTCGTCCCATGGAGTACCGTGGGGGCAGCGAGAACCCCGAGCGAGTGGGACATTATGGGGCCAATGCCGGCAAACAGCTCAGTGCTTCCGAATCCCCCACCACCTAACCCTGGCACATCTACTGGGCAGCGGATAGAACAGGCTAATATGTTGTCAATTGTAAAAGAAATGGCAGAGGAACTGAATAGTTACTGTGGTAGTATCAGGTATTGCAGTACCCGAGAGGCTGTAGACCATTGGGTAAGCCTAGCAGCTTACCATTGGCTGTTTGGTATGTGGCTCCGCCCTGACAGGCGGGGTATAAGAACAGGTGCCGTCCCAGCAGCCCTCATTCTGTACCGAAGCTGCTGGGGAACAGATCTAGTCTATTAAAGCCTTCAGTTATGATACAACCTCATCTTTGAGTTTAATTGATCACGCATCAGTTACTTTATATCAGTCTTCACGGTGGAAGACACCAGTGGGATGCCGGAACTCCAGGAGAATCAGGGCGCAGAGGTGAGTGCAGTGGCCATTACTAAGGAGAAGGTTCTGGGGAAACTGAAAGGTCTGAAGGTGGATAAATCACCTGGACCAGATGGAGTACACCCCAGGGTCTAAAAGAGATAGCTGAGGAGATTGTGGCAGCATTGGTGATGATCTTTCAGGAATCACTGGAGACAGGAAGGGTCCCAGAGGACTAGAAAATGGCTAATGTAACACCACTGTTTAAGAAGGGAGGGAGGCAGAAGATGAGAAATTATTGGCCGGTTAGCCTGACTTCGGTCATTGGTAAGATTTTAGAGTTCATTATTAAAGATGAGATCGCAGAATACTTGGAAGTGCATGATAAAATAGGACTGAGTCAGCACAGTTTTTTAAGGGGAGGTCATGTCTGACAAACCTGATAGAGTTCTTTGAAGAGGTAACAAGGAAGTTAGACAAAGGAGAACCAGTGGACGTGATTTATTTAGATTTTCAGAAGGCCTTTGACAAGGTACCTCATAGGAAACTGCTAAATAAGAATCCATGGTGTTAAGGGTAAGATCGTGGCATGGAGAGAGGATTGGCTGACTGGTAGAAGGCAGGGAGTGGGGATAAAGGGGTCTTTTTCAGAATGGCAGCCGGTGACTAGTGGTGTGCCTCATGGGTTGGTGCTGAGTCCACAACTTTTCACAATATATAGTTTGCAGATGATACAAAGATCTGCAGAGGGACAGATAGTATTGAGAAAGCAGGCGGGCTGCAGAAGGACTTGGACAGGCTCGGAGAGTGGGCAAAGAAGTGGCAGATGGAATACAATGTGGAAAAGTGTGAGGTTATGCACTTTGGAAGGAGAAATGGAGGCATAGGCTATTTTCTAAATAGGGAGATGCTTAGGAAGTCAGAAGCACAAAGGGACTTGGGAGTCCTTGTTCACGTTTCTCTTAAGGTTAACATGCAGGTTCAGTCGGCAGTTAGGAAGGCAAATGCAATGTTAGCATTCATGTCAAGAGGACTAGAATACAAGACCAGAGATGTAGTTCTGAGGCTATAAAAGGCTCTGGTCAGACTCCATTTGGAGCATTGTGAGCAGTTTTGGGCCCTGTATCTAAGGAAGGATGTGCTGGCCTTGGAAAGGGTCCAGAGGAGGCTCACAAAAATGATCCCTGGAATGAACAGTTTGTCATATGAGGAACGGGTGAGGACTCTGGGTCTGTACTCATTGCAGTTTAGAAGGATGAGGGGGGATCTTATTGAAACTTACAAGATACTGCGAGGCCTGGATAGAGTGGACGTGAAGAGGATGTTTCCACTAGTTAGTAGGAAAAACTAGAAGCAGAGGACACAATCTCAGACTAAAGGGACAATCCTTTAAAACAGAGATGAGGAGGAATTTCTTCAGCCAGAGGGTGGTGAATTTGTGGAACTCTTTGCCGCAGAAAACTGTGGAGGCCAAATCACTGAGTGTCTTTAAGACAGAGATAGATAGGGTTTTGATCAATCAGGGGATCAGGGGTAATGGGGAGAAGGCAGGAGAATGGGGATGAGAAAAATATCAGTCATGATTGAATGGCGGAGCAGACTTGATGGACCGAGTGGCCTAAATCTGCTCCTATGTCTCACTATCAGAGAATCTACAGCGCAGAAGGAAGCCATTCGGCCCATCGAGTCTGCACCGGCTCTTGGAAAGAGCACCTTACCCAAGGTCAAGACCTCCACCTTATCCCCATAACCCAGTAACCCAACCCAACACTAAGGGCGATTTTGGACACTAAGGGCAATTTATCATGGCCAATCCACCTAACCTGCACATCTTTGGACTGTGGGAGGAAACCGGAGCACCCGGAGGAAACCCACGCACATACGGGGAGGATGTGCAGACTCCGCACAGACAGTGACCCAAGCCGGAATCGAACCTAGGACCTGGAGCTGTGAAGCAATTGTGCTAACCACAATGCTACCATGCTAATGGTCTTATGGTCTTCTGGTATATGGTAACACCCGAAGGTCGGTCAGGTCCATCCAAGGCCCAGGCCCTCCGTAGAATGACTGCCAAGTGTATTACAGGGCAGAGGGCAGGCAGCAAGCCATCTTCACTTCTAATGTGCTGTCTGGGATAACACCTAGAAGATGCGGTAGGCCACAAAGAAACAGTAGACAGTACCAAGGTGACTGGGTACTCGGGTGCAGGGGAGTGCCTGGGTACCACCTTGCCCTGTCCCCAATCTGCGAGGAGCTGGTCCTGCCGGCAAGCTCAGTTTGCCAGTGCAGGAAATTAACAAAAGTGTGGCATCAGCTCACCGAGGCCCCAAAACAGCCAAGTGCCGATGTATAGGGGGGTGAATATGGGCACAGCAGCCACCAAGAAACATCCCACCAAATGCAACCAAAAGGGGACTTCATTTCAACTCCGCTGAATCACTCCCGTGGTGCCTGAATCTGTGGAACAATAAGGCCAGGTATGGGTTATTTAACTTTAGACATATTTACTCCCGTGAGCAATTTTCCGAGTGCGGGCAACATGATATCTGCCCCATTAATGTTTACTCGTCAAAAGATTGGACATGGATGTGCAGATAGTGAGTGCACTAACAATAAGACACTAAGTACATCAAAAAGCAGAGTTCGCAATTGAACTGAACTCCCGAAAATAAAGTCATAATTTCTACATCCTCCATAATTTATGAAGCCTCTGCTTAAAACAAAAGCACATTAAATGGTCTGTTTCAAAAATATCAATCACAACTTTTCTTGCATAAATGTAACTTTAAAATGCATGCGGTGATGGCTTGTAGACCAGATAACAAATGACTCTTGTATTATGTAAGCTTATGATAGCTATCTCATCCTGCAGTGATTTTAAAATTAAATATTTATGAAAATCATCTACTTTGCTGAAGTTCACAATCTTTTCAGAGTAGTTTTAAAGTCTCAATATTCCGTTTCTATTACCCATTGAAAGGTCAGCACGGTAGCACAAGTGGATAGCACTGTGGCTTCACAGCGCCAGGATCCCAGGGTTCTAGGTTCGATTCCCTGCTGGGTCACTGTCTGTGTGGAGTCTGCCTGTTCTCCACGCGTCTGCGTGCGTTTCCTCCCACAGTCCAAAGACGTGCAGGTTAGGTGGATTGGCCATGATAAATTGCCCTTAGTGACCAAAAAGTTTAGGAGAGGTTATTGGGTTACGGGGATAGTGTGAAAGTGAGGGATTAAGTGGGTCGGTGCAGACTCGATGGGCTGAATGGCCTCCTTTTGCACTGTATGTTTTATGTCAGCATTATCTCATATCTATTTTGCAATTGCTGATGAAAGGTCGATTAGTTATTGCAATAAACATTTCACAACCTGGTGGCACCACAATATCACTGGTTTTACTGTACATGCAAAGTACTTTCAGATTTAACATAACCATTGTTAGCAGCAGATATTTTATAAAACTGTTGCAAATAGCTATTAACTGGGAAAAGGCAGCAATCAAGTTGGCTGGGTGTGTGGTGAGTGCAATTAATATGGAGCTGAGGGTGTATGTGCGTGTCTGTGTGTGGGAGGGTGAGGCTATTTTCCCACCCTGATATGACTGATGGTAATTTGAAATTGCAAGCAGCAAGGGAGCTCGCCCCAAGCTCCAAATATAAAGATCGAGTGATTCTGGTGATTTAATTGGGGTCCAATTTGCAATTTTAATCTGAGGTCTGAGTGGTCAGGGTGTCAGGTTGTGGGAGTTTGCAGTCTTGGCTGTCCCACCAGGCCAAGAGGCACCAGAGGCTCTAGTGAGCTAAGTTATTTATTTCTTAGTTTAATTTCTGTGCATTAAAGCAAAAGGATGCTCCTCCAGGCTCCACAAGGAAACCTTGGGCCTTCCCTACTCCTGATTCCTTCCAACTGAATTTCTACCACTTCAACTATCCAATTATCGTGACACGTAAGAAGATCAAAACATAAGGGGCAGAATTCTCTGTTGCTAGTCCGCCCCGCTACCGCTGCTAGCGAGGATGGAGAATTTTGCGCTCAGCCAAATCTCCCGTTCTCTGCAGCAGGATAGGAGAATCTCACTGCCTTGAACGGACAGAGAATCCCGGCCAAGAATTGGAAACAGGGCCACTCGAGCTTGCTCCACCATTCAGTAAGATCATGGCGGATCTGGTTGTCACCTTCACTCCATTTTCCCACCTGCTCCCATAATTCTTGAATTGCTTGTAGGTCAAAAAACTGTCTCAATCAACCTTGGATATATTTAGTGAGTCAACCTCAGCTGCTATCTGGGGTAGCGTATTCCAAATGTTAACAGCCCGTCAGAAAAATAAATTTTACCTTATTTCCATCTTATTTTGAAACTGTGTCCCCTTGTTATAACCCCCAATCAAGTATCATACGGGGTGGGAACAATTTGCCCATGAACGTTGCAGAATACGACCTACCCCGTTAAGGGGTAAATCTAAAAAATGTCTAGTTGTATGGTATATAAAATCGGCCAGTTAAGCACCGACAAGGCAGATCCAGTTGGGATATACTGTGTGATGTATATAATATTTTTTGTAAATAAACTACGTTTTTTTGATCTACTCAGTATGGACACCTTTGTGGTCTTATAAAACCCCTGTTTCTGGACTCCCCCATAAGAGACAACCTCCTCTCAGCATCCAATCTTCCAAGGACCCCCCCCCCCCCCTCAGAATTGCATATGTTTCAAAAACATGACTTCTCATTCTTCTAAACTTCAATGAGTCCAGCCCCAACCTGCTCAAATTTTCCTCTTTAGGCAACCTCTCCATCCTTGTAATCAACCATGTAACCTTCTCTGAATTGTCCCCAATACAACTATATCCCTCATTAAGTAAGGACTCCAAAACTGTTGTCAAGTGAGAGTACCTTTAAGAAATGGGTGTTTAAGAAATGTGCCTTTAAGAAATGGAACCGCTCCTGTTACTGAAGTGATGTCAGAGTGTGGGGGGAGCTGAGCTATACTTCTGCTTTTTGAGTTTCAGTTTGAGAGAGCAGCTTGGGTGTGTCTGTGTGTTTCCAGTGAGCTGCATGAAGAAAACAAAGGGGCTGTAGCTGAAGTAACCAAAAGCAGCAGCACGGTTGAACCCTTTCTCACTATATATATTGCATGTAACCTCATGTGCTTCTGTTTGAAGGTTGGTTAAGTCTTTTGGATGTTAAAAGGGCAGCTGAAATGATTACTTAGTCTTTGGGTGTTATCTTTGAATTAATGGGTGTTAAGATATTCAATGGCTGTTTTAAAAAGGTTAACTTCTGTTGATAGGATAAACATTGTTTTGTTTTAAAAAACACTTGTCCATTTATGCTGTATCACACCTGTAGAGTGCACCGTGTGCTCCCCACACCACAATCTATTAAAAGTTGTGGGTCAGTTGAACTCCATGCTACACTTTGGGGTTCTCTAAACTCTGACCCATAACACTGTACACAGTACTCTTGGTGCAGCTTACCAATGCCTGTACAGTGGTAGCAAGATTTTCTTATTTTGTACTCCATTCTCCCTGCAGTAAAGGCCGGCACCCCATGTGTCTTCCTAATTACCTGCGGTATTTGCATGCTAACGTTTTGAGATCCATGACAACCAGATATTCTGTACTCCAGCATTCCACACTCTCTCTATTTAAATAACATTCTGCTTTTCTATTCTTCCCAATAAAGTGGACCATCCAACATTTTCCCACATTACACTCCATCGGCCAAATATTTGCCCACTTACTTTATCTTTTTTATGGCTTTTGTTTCCTCCTCACAATTTGCTTTCCCACCTATCTTTATATCATCAGCAACTTTGCCTACCATAGAGTCGGTCCCTTCATCCCAAGTCACCATTCATGTAGATTGTAAATAATTGAAGCCCCAGTACTGATCCCTGGAGCTGCCCTGTGGTGACAAATTGCCAAACTGCAAATGACCCATTTATCTTGACTCTCTATTTCCTGTCCATCCATGCCAAATACAACGATGAACTTGTGTGGTATATTATGTAGTACCAAATCAAATAACTTTCGGAAGACCAGAACATTTCAGTAATGGTTGAACAGAGGAAAGGATGGAGTATTCCACTTGGATATGTTTTGGAAAGTCTTGCAATTAAGGTACATCCTTTGAAACATGTGGGAAGATCTTCACCTTTGTTGCCTGGAGATCAAGCTTCACCTTGCTGCAAGGAAGCAAGTAAATTCTGGCCGGGAGTGAGGGTGGGGGTGAGGGAGGGTGGTGGTGAGGGGGTGAGGTGGGTGTGGGAGGGTGTGGGAGAGGGTGGTTGTAGCAGAATGTCTTGAGCTGGTCAGGTTGCATGCTACAGGGGTGACAGTTATCCGATTGATTCCTCTTTCTCAAAGGGAAATTATTGGCTCTCAGGCCATCTGCATTTAGACTAAGATAATTCATCAAATTTATTGACTTGTACAATTTTCAGAAGCAAAGATAATGATCAGCAGCATACAGCAGCCAACATTGTTAAGTATGATTTAGGATTCAAAACTCATTAAGGAAACAGTATGCTACAACTGATCCACCTTCAGGAGAAAACAGCCTTTCATGGTCTCAGGCACAAACAGCCCAGTATGCTTTACATCAGCAATGTTCCTCAATTCCGTGAAATTGTTCATCATAAAAACAATGCTCGCATTTTGTTAAGGACCTACTTCTGAAGGAAGAAATATATCGCTAATTTTGTTTAATTTTAAGGTGATTGTTTTCCATTGCTGGTAAAGTTATCCCCGAACAATTTGGTAAAATATGAAAGTCAGAATGTTGTTTTTCCCTGTAAAAAAACATAGAGGCTTAGAAATTGTGTCACATGGTGCCTGTTATTCAGGCAGAATGCAATCTAATGAGGCCCCAAAATGGTAATCAGATTCTGGCTGTCTTAGCATATTGAGGAAATCTATGTCAGTGAGCATTTGGCAACAAAGACTTACGCATGTCAGCAAAAGTCCTTGTGTACATAATGGTTGTCATCACCACTCTCTTATACTACAATGTGGCTGGACTATGTATCAGCAACATAGATTTCTAGAGATATCACCTCCCTCGCATTCTCTGGACTCAATGGGAAGATCATGGAATGAACACCAGTGTCATTCTTGAAGCCAACTCCACAAGCATTCAGGCAAAGTCAACTTCAATAGGCTTGATACTGTGTCTGGGTGGCCAGAAAATTATTTTGCCACCAGGTCCTCTGTTGTCAAATTTGACCCAGATGTTGGCAAAGAAAATGATTCAAAGAAACAGCGAAATTCCCATGAGGCACAGTAGCATTGGCGTTCATGATTGGTCGGAGCTTGCTATCAATCTGTAAAAACGGTCTCAACCTATCCATCAAGCAAAACGTACGCTTTGAGTCCCAATGTCTCAATGATGAGACAGAGTGGCAGCAGAGGAGAGGAAAGAAAGTAAATCCTGCCCTACGGATCCCACTGCTTCACAGGATATCCTCCTATATATCTGTAAACATATGTAGATTGAGAATTGGTCACTCATGGCAAAAACTTGCAACCTTTGGGTGTGATCCTCATTTTGAGGGAAAGCCGACAGGTGAATAAGAAGAAACAAGAGGAATTATTTACCCAGGCCTAAAGCCAACATGAGGCCTTTTGTCACAAAGCAGTCAGCAGTTGCCAGAGATGAACACAGGGAAAGGTCATCTGCAAAGAAAAAGATAAGCTACTTCCCTATAAATCAGCACCCCACCCAGATCTCCTGAAGCAGAGAACCCCCATCTCCTAGCATTGGACTGACCTTCCAAAATGTGCTACTGCATGACCTCCTCTTGCAGCGCCATTTCTGTGTCAATGACAATTAAGACCTTATTCCAAATGCCTTTGTGTATATAATTCCTAATTAAACGTAAACTGCCTATTTTCTGTTGCAGTCCTACAATTCAAACTCAGCAGCTTCCATTTTAAGATGGAATTGCTTTAATAGTTTAATATAAATGCCGACTGAGAGAAAAAAATTATGTGACTGTCGCTTGTGAAGGTCCACAGTTTAGGCTCAGGTGGTCAAACGGCAGTAATTATGCAAATCCATTAATGGCCATGAAATCATCGGCCAATTTCAACTTAGTACTCGTGGGAAATATCCCCTGCAGGCAATACTCTGCCTTTTATTTCATTGCTCTGCCTTTTATTTCATTGCATTTGATGATTCATGCAAATATTCAGCTCGTTATTTTTTTTTTAAAATCTGTCCCAAATATGAAAAATGTGTCATTTAAATGTTATTCCAAGAGGTGCTTTAAGGTCAATCTTCATGAATTTTTCACCATTTGAAATTTACATCTGAAAAGGAATCTTTGCCATGTCGGAGAGCATTCCTGTTCCAGCAGTTTTACTTTGCTGGGAAATTGAGCATTCCTGTTCCAGCAATTTTACTTTGCTGGGAAATTGCACTCAAATTAATCTCAGAGGAAATTTTGGAGTGTGTATAGTGGTAACATTCGAGTAGATTTTATGCATACTACAGTTCATATCTTTGCAATGTACCTTAATTTTATTTTCATAAAAACGTTGAGGGAAACACAATTAATCAATGATATTATTCCAACCGTTCATTACATTGTACATATTATCATTTAAAATATGGGAAGGTGCTTTTATGAGAGGAGAACTGGACCTGCCTCAATCTTGTGTGTTTCTCTGAGGGACTGTGGTAAACCACTGTTTTGTATTGTTGTACTGTTACATGCCTGGGCTTGTCCCTGCTGGGTTTGAACCACTGTAGTATATAATATGTGGTATTGTGGTAAACTGCCACTGTATTATATGTAATGTGGTAAACTACTGCCTGCTGGCTCCGCCTCCCTCAGGCTCGGTATAAAGGTGGCTAGTCTCCGCCGCTTCCTCAGTTCGGGATCCGAGGCCAGGAGGCTTTCCGTTTAGTTTATTAAAGCCTCAGTTACGTTCACCACTCGTCGTGTGATCATTGATGGCATATCAATTTAATAAACTAAACATCTAAGATGAATTCATCACTCAAGCCTGATTGCCTGGAGCTGGACCCACAGGCAGCCGACACCACTGCAACAATCGAGCACTGGCTAAGCTGCTTCGAAGTGTACCTCAGATCTTTCACCGAAGACTTCACTGACCTCCAAAAGAAGCAGATCCTCCACGCACGGGTGAGCCCGCAAGTCTTTCTTCTCATCAGGGACGCCCCCTCGTAGACGGAGGTGATAATGCTGCTGAAGGGACACTATGTAAAGTTGGTAAACAAAGTGTATGCTAGGCACCTTCTTGCCACGAGACGACAATGCCCTGGAGAGTCACTAGCAGAATTCCCGCATGCCTTGCGGGTACTCTGCCGGAACTGTGACTGCCAGGCGGTATCGGCTACCCAACGCGCGGAGCTGTTGGTCAGGGACACTTATGTCGCAGGCATGAAATCAAACTACATCCGCCAGCGATTGCTAGAATGGGGTACACTCGGCCTCCCAGAGACAGTGCAGCTCTCAAACTCGCTGGAGGTGGCCTCCCAAAATATGTAGGCCTACACCTCCGACCGCGCGGCACGCTCGTGGACCTTGTGGGCGCCGCCATCACCCGACTCGAGTGTGGCGCAAGCCTGTGCCACGCAGCAGCCCACCAGCGCCGGAAGCCCGATGTGCTACTTTTGCTGCCAGGGTCAGCATCCCAGACAACGTTGCCCTGCACGGAACGCGACTTGCAACGTGTGTGGGAGGAAGGGCCACTTTGCGAAAGCCTGCCCGGCCTGATCTCTCCCGAAAACACCTAGGCCCAGCAGCGCTGCCTGCTGCCTGTCGGGTCTGCCCCCAGCTGCCGCCCCACCCACCATGTGTGACCCATGGACGCCACCTTCGCCGCCATCTTCGATTTTGGCCGCCACGTGCGATCCATGGGGGCCGCCATCTTTAACGCCATCTTGTACTCCGCCTGCCACGCGCGACCCATGGGGGCTGCCATTTTTGATGCCATCTCCGATGCCACCCGCCACGCGCGACCTAGGGGGCCGCCATCTTGGGACCACTCTGCAGCTTCCCGTGAGCCCTGCTCACCCGATCGTACGCTGGCCGCCGCTAGCTCCGACTGGCCAACCCATCACCTTCTGAAGCTTCCCTCCATCACGCTCGACCAGTCCTGGCCTCATCACCTCACAAAATCTCCGATGACCGCCGGATCAACGGGCACGAGACGGCCTGCCTTTTCGACTCCGGAAGCACAGACAGCTTCATTCACCCAGATACGGTAAGGCGCTGCTCCCTCCCAATTTTACCCGCGACCCTGAAAATCTCCCTGGCTTCCGGATCACATTCAGTAGGAATCCGGGGGTACTGTGTCGCGACCCTTACCGTACAATGCCTAGAGTACGCTAACTTTAAATTCTACAACTTTCCCCATCCCTGCGCCGCCCTATTACAGGGGCCCGACTTCCAGTGCCACCTCCAAAGACTTACTTTAAAGTTCGGTGGACCCCTGCCCCCCCCCTCACCGTCTGTAGCCTCGAGACCCTTAACGTCGCCCCACCCTCGCTCTTCGCTAAACTCACCCCCGACTGCAAGCCCGTCACTAATAGGAGCAGACGATACAGTGCCTGGGACAGGGCCTTTATCAGGTCGGAGGTCCAGCGACTCCTACGAGAGGGGATCATTGAGGCTAGGACCAGCCCCTGGAGAGCCCAAGTGGTGGTCGTCAAGACTGGAGAGAAGCACCGAATGGTCATTGACTACAGTCAATGACCATTAGAACGGAGAAGGATGAGGGGCGACTTGATAGAGGTTTATAAGATGATCAGGGGAATAGATAGAGTAGACAGTCAGATACTTTTTCCCCGGGTGGAACAAACCATTACAAGGGGACATAAATTTAAGGTGAAAGGTGGAAGATATAGGAGGGATGTCTGAGGTAGGTTCTTTACCCAGAGAGTAGTGGGGGCATGGAATGCACTGCCTGTGGAAGTAGTTGAGTCGGAAACATTAGGGACCTTCAAGCAGCTATTGGATAGGTACATGGATTACGGTAAAATGATATAGTGTAGATTTATTTTTTCTTAAGGGCAGCACGGTAGCATTGTGAATAGCACAGTTGCTTCACAGCTCCAGGGTCCCAGGTTCGATTCCGGCTTGGGTCACTGTCTGGGCGGAGTCTGCGCGTCCTCCCCGTGTCTGCGTGGGTTTCCTCCGGGTACGCCGGTTTCCTCCCACAGTCCAGAGATGTGCGGGTTGGGTGGATTGGCCATGGTGGATTGCCCTTAGTGTCCAAAATTGCCCTTGGTGTTGGGTGGAGGTGTTGGGTTTGGGTGTGGTGCTCTTTGCAGGGGCCGGTGCAGACTTGGGGGGCCGGATGGCCTCCTTCTGCACTGTAGATTCAATGATAATCTATGATTAATCTAGGACAAAGATTCGGCACAACATCGTGGACCGAAGGGCCTGTTCTGTGCTGTATTTTCTATGTTCTATGTTGTATGTTCAGACCATCAACCGCTACACACAGCCTGATGCGTACCCCCTCCCCCCCCATATCTGACATGGTCAATCAGATTGCGCAGTATCGAGTCTTATCCATGTTGACTTGAAGTCCGCGTACCACCAGCTCCCTATCCGCCCAGAGGACCGCCAATACACTGCCTTCGAGGCAGATGGCCGCCTCAACCACATCCTCAGGGTTCCCTTCGGCGTCACCAACGGGGTCTCGGTCTTCCAACGAGAAATGGACCAAATGGTTGACCAGTACGGGCTGCGGGCCACATTCCCGTACTTAGATATGTCACCATCTGCGGCCATGACCAGCAGAACCATGAGGAAAACCTCCGGCACTTCCTTCACACCGCTAAACTCCTGAACCTCACCTACAATAAGGAAAAATGCATTTTCCGCACAACCTGCCTAGCCATCCTTGGCTACATTGTGGTAGGAGTAGTCTATAGGCCACCACATAGTAACATTATGGTGGGGCAGGCAATAAACAAAGAAATAACGGTTTCATGTAGAAATGGTACAGCAGTTATCATGGGGGATTTTAATCTACATGTCGATTGGTTTAACCAGATCGGTCAAGGCAGCCTTGAGGAGGAGTTTATAGAATGTATCCGCGATAGTTTCCAAGAACAGTATGTAATGGAACCTACGAGGGAACAAGCGGTACTAGATCTGGTCCTGTGTAATGAGATAGGATTGATTCATGATCTCATAGTTAGGGATCCTCTCGGAAGGAGCAATAACAATATGGTGGTATTTAAAATACAGATGGAGGGTGAGAAGGTAAAATCAAACACTGGTGTTTTGTGCTTAAACAAAGGAGATTACAATGGATGAGAGAAGAACTAGCTAAGGTAGGCTGGGAGCAAACACTTTATGGCAAAATAGTTGAGGAACAGTGGAGAACCTTCCAAGCGATTTTTCACAATGCTCAGAAGAGGTTTATACCAACAAAAAGGAAGGATGGCAGAAAGAGGGGAAATCAACCATGGATATCTCAGGAAATAAGGGAGAGTATCAAATTGAAGGAAAAAGCATTCAAAGTGGCAAAATTAGTGGGAGACTAGAGGACTGGGAAATCTTTCGGGGGCAACAGAAAGCTACTGAAAAAGCTACAAAGAATAGTAAGATAGATTATGAGAGTAAATTTGCTCAGAATATAAAAACAGATAGTAAAAGTTTCTACAAACATATAAAACAAAAAAGAGTGGCTAAGGTAAATATTGGTCCTTTAGAGGATGAGAAGGGAGATTTAATAATGGGAGATGAGGAAATGGCTGAGGAACTGAACAGGTTTTTTGGGTCGGTCTTCACAAATAACATGCCAGTGACTGATAGAAATGAGACTATGACAGGTGAGGACCTGGAGAGAATTGTTATCACTAAGGAGGTAGTGATGGGCAAGCTAATGGGACTAAAGGTAGACAAGTCTCCTGGCCCTGATGGAATGCATCCCAGAGTGCTAAAAGAGATGGCTAGGGAAATTGCAAATGCACTAGTGATAATTTACCAAAATTCACTAGACTCTGGGGTGGTTCCGGTGGATTGGAAATTAGCAAATGTGACACCACTGTTTAAAAAAGGAGATAGGCAGAAAGCGGGTAATTATAGGCCAGTGAGCTTAACTTCGATAGTAGGGAAGATGGTGGAATCTATTGTCAAGGCAGAAATAGCGAGGCATCTGGATGGAAATTGTCTCATTGGACAGACGCAGCATGGGTTCATAAAGGGCAGGTCGTGCCTAACTAATTTAGTGGAATTTTTTGAGGACATTACCAGTGCGGTAGATAATGGGGAGCCAATGGATGTGGTATATCTGGATTTCCAGAAAGCCTTTGACAAGGGTGCCACACAAAAGGTTGCTGCATAAGATAAAGATGCATGGCATTAAGGGGAAAGTAGTAGCATGGATAGAGGAATGGTTAATTAATAGAAAGCAAAGAGTGGGGATTAATGGGTGTTTCTCTGGTTGCAATCAGTAGCTAGTGGTGTCCTCAGGGATCAGTGTTGGGCCCACAATTGTTCACAATTTACATAGATGATTTGGTGTTGGGGACCAAGGGCAAGTTTGAAGACAATACTAAGATGAGTGGTAAAGCAAAAAGTGCAGAGGATACTGGAAGTCTGCAGAGGGATTTGGGTAGGCTAAGTGAATGGGCTAGGGTCTGGCAGATGGAATACAATGTTGACAAATGTGAGGTTATCCATTTTGGGAGGAATAACAGCAAAAGGGATTATTATTTAAATGATAAAATATTAAAACATGCTGCTGTGCAGAGAGACCTGCGTGTGCTAGTGCATGAGTCGCAAAAAGTTGGTTTACAGGTGCAACAGGTGATTAAGAAGGCAAATTGAGTTTTTTCCTTCATTGCTAGAGGGATGGAGTTTAAGACTAGGGAGGTTATGCTGCAATTGTATAAGGTGTTAGTGAGGCCACACCTGGAGTATTGTGTTCTGTTTTGGTCTCCTTACTTGAGAAAGGACGTACTGGCACTGGAGGGTGTGCAGAGGAGATTCACTAGGTTAATCCCAGAGCTGAACGGGTTGGATTATGAGGAGAGGTTGAGTAGACTGGGACTGTACTCGTTGGAATTTAGAAGGATGATGGGGGGATCTTATAGAAACATATAAAATTATAAAGGGAATTGATAGGATAGATGCGGGCAGATTATTTCCACTGGCAGGTGAAAGCAGAACTAGGGGGCATAGCCTCAAAATAAGGGGAAGTAGATTTAGGACTGAGTTTAGGAGGAACTTCTTCACCCAAAGGGTTGTGAATCTATGGAATTCCTTGCCCAGTGAAGCAGTTGATGCTCCTTCATTAAATGTTTTTAAGATAAAGACAGATAGTTTTTTGAAGAATAAAGGGATTAAGGTTTATGGTGTTCAGGCCAGAAAGTGGAGCTGAGTCCACAAAAGATCAGCCATGATCTCATTGAATGGCAGAGCAGGCTCGAGGGGCCAGATGGCCTACTCCTGCTCCTAGTTCTTATGTTCTTATGTTAAAACGGAGTCCTAGGGCCCGACCCCGACCGCATGCGCGCCCTCCTGGAACTCCACCTCCCCCACTGCCCTGAAGGGCCCTGAAGAGATGCCTGGGGTTCTTCTCTTACTATGCCCAGTGGGTCCCCAATTATGCGGACAAGGCCTGTCCACTTATTAAATCCATCGTTTTTCCCCTGACGGCTGAGGGCCCCCTGGCCTTCAACCGTATCAAGGCAGATATTGCCAAAGCCGCGATGCACGCTGTGGACGAGTCCATTCCGTTCCAGGTAGAGAGCGATGCGTCAGACTTTACTCTGGCCGTTATCCTCAACCAGGCGGGCAGGCCCGTGGCTTTTTTCTCCCGTACCCCCCCATGCCTCCGAAATTCGACACTCCTCCATCGAAAAGGAAGCCCAAGCCATTGTAGAAGCTGTGCGACATTGGAGGCATTACCTGGCCGGCAGGCGATTCACTCTCCTCACTGACCAACGGTCGGTTGCCTTCATGTTTAACAATACACAGCGGGGCAAAATCAAGAATGACAAGATTCTGAGGTGGAGGATGGAGCTCTCCACCCACAACTATGATATCTTGTATCAACCTGGGAAGCTCAATGAGCCCCCAGATGCCCAATCCCGCGGTACATGTGCCAGCGCACAAGTAGACTGACTCGGGCCCTCCACAATGACCTCTGTCACCCAGGGGTCACCCGTTTTGTTTCACTTTATCAAGGCTCGCAACCTGCCTTACTCCATCGAGGAGGTCAGGACCATGACCAGGGACTGCCAGGTCTGCGCAGAGTGCAAACCGCACTTCTATTGGCCAGACAGAGTGCACCTGGTAAAGGCCTCTCGCCCCTTTGAGCGCCTCAGCATTGATTTCAAAGGGCCCTCTCCTCCACTGGCCGTAACGTGTACTTCCTCAACATTGGTGACGAATACTCAAGATTCCCCTTTGCCATCCCATGCCCTGACATGACCTCTGCCACCGTCATCAAGGCCCTGCACAGTCTTTTCACCTTGTTCGGGTTCTCCACCTACATCCACAGCGATCGGGGTTCCTCCTTCATGAGTGACGAGTTGCGTCAGTTCCTGCTCAGCAAGGGCATCGCCTCCAGCAGGATGACCGACTACAACCCCCGGGGCAACGGACAGGTGGAGAGGGAGAACGCGACGGTCTGGAAGGCCGTCCTCCTGGCCCTATGGTCTAGAAGTCTCCCAGTCTCCCGCTGGCAGGACGTTCTCTCTGATGCACTCCACTCCACCCGATCGCTCCTGTGTACTGCCACCAACGAGACCCCTCACGAGCGTATGTTTACCTTCCCCAGGAAGTCCACTTCCGGGGTCTCGCTCCGGTTCTCGCTAGCAGTCCCAGGGCCCGTCCTCCTCCGGAAGCATGTGAGGAGCCATAAATCAGACCCCCTCGTCGAGAAGGTCATGCTCCTCCATGCCAATCCACAATATATCTACGTGGCACATCATGACAGGCGACAGGACACAGTCTCCCTCTGGGATTTGGCGCCTGCAGGTTCCCCAGTGACCGTCACCCCCCCCCCCCGATCCTACACTGTCTCCCTCCACCACTACCCAGCTACTTCAAGGCCTGGCACCCGCAAGCCCACCGACGGCCATCACCACAACCCTCGCCCACACACTGCCCACCCCTCCCACACACCACCCCCCCCCCCTCCACCGACTCAACTACTGGGTGAAGAAGAGGACAACACGCTCCCGGACGCGCAGGTCTCGACACCGGTGCCCACACCATAGCCGGGACTGAGGCGATCACGGCGGAAGGTCAAGGCCCCCGACAGACTTGATCTTTAAGTCCACTTCACCCCCGCTGGACTCTTTTTATAACAGGGGGTGAATATGGTAAACCACTGTATTGTATTGTATCGTTGTACTGTTACATGCCTGGGCTTGTCCCTGCTGTGTCCGAACCACTGTAGTATATCATATGCGTATTGTGGTAAACTGCCACTGTATTATATGTAATGTGGTAAACTACTGCCTGCTGACTCCGCCTCCCTCGGACTCGGTATAAAGGTGGCTAGTCTCCACCGCTGCCTCAGTTTGGGATCCGAGGCCAGGAGGCTTTCCATTTAGTTTATTAAAGCCTCAGTTATGTTCACCACTCGTCGTGTGTTCATTGATGGCAGATCAGGGACAGCAGTACTAAAAAACGTAACATGGTGCCTAGCTTTGTGAATATATCAGTGAAAGGATGCATTTCTTGGAGTTCAGTCTCCCTCCAATTTTCCCAGTCAATTAGAAAAGACTCAAGTTCCTTCCAGATGTTTATTCGAGCAAGTACAAAGACAGCCTAGTGCACGGACTCAATGGTCATCAACACACAGGCTGTTTATATGGTAGACTCGGTGACATCTTTGCAGAACACCTTTGGTCTGTCTGCAACCAGGCCTCAGATCTTTCTGTCGCTTGCCGTTTCAACTCACCATCCTGCTCTTATGTCCACATGTCTGCCTTTGGCCTGCTGCAATGTTCCAGTGAAGTCCGGCGCAAACTTGAGGTACAGCATCTCACCTTCTGATTAGGCATATTACAGCCTTCCGGACTGAACAGTGAGTTCAACAACTTCAGACCATGAACTCTCACTTTCATAAGATCATAAGACATAGGAGCAGAATTAGGCCACTCGGCCCATCGAGTCTGCTCTGCCATTCAATCATCACTGATATTTTCTCAGCCCGATTCTCCTGCCTTCTCCCTCTCACCCCTGATCCCCTTATTAATCAAGAACGTATTTATCTCTGTCTTAAAGGCACTCAGTGAATTGGCCTCCACAGCCTTCTGCGGCAAAGAGTTCCACAGGTTCACCACCCTCTGGCTGAAGACATTTCTCTTCATCTCTGTTTCAAAGGATTGTCCCTTTAGTCTGAGATGGTGTCCTCTGGTTCTAGTCCTTCTGGTTCTAGCCCTTCCGACAAGTGGAAACATCCTCTCCACGTCCACTCCATCCAGGCCTCGCAGCATCTTGTAAGTTTCAATAAGATCCCCTCTCATCCTTCTAAACTCCAACGAGTACAGACCCAGAGTCCTCAACCATTCCTCATAGGACAAGCCTCATATTCCACCTTCACTCCATTTTTATTTCTATCAATTTATTATCATTTCTTCCGTCCTTCCGTTTTTCCCTCACCATTACCCCTTCTCCCCTCACCCCACCCCGCTTGGACCCATCTGTTCCCTGTCCCTAATTGTCCTTTGACACACATTGCTGACCTTTGTTCTGTCATTAACACATTCTGATGTCTTGATGTGCCAGTATCAGCACCCTTTTCGGTCTTGATCACTTCATTCCCATTCCCTTTGTCTTCCGATACGACATCTTTGTCAATCTCCATCTCTCGCTGGCCGTCTATCAAGGCCCACTGTTCCATAACATCCACCCCTACCCACACCCCCACCACACAACAGTATAAATCTGACCCCATTTCCAGTTCTTTCCAGCTTTGATAAAGAGGCATCCAGACTCAAAACGTTTGCTCCCTTCTCTCTCCACAGATGCTGTCAGACCGGCTGAGATTGTCCAATATTTTCTGTTTTTGTTTCAGATCCCAGCACCTGCAGTATTTGCATTTATCTTCATGTTTATATGGCATTGAGTTACAGATATTTAAATAAATCAATCGCTAATCATCCTTATTGACAATTAACCAATCACGGGCTACACATGCTGCCCTTGAGATTACACCCGTCCCTCTGCATGGTTTGTGTCGAATTCCTTCGTCCTTCATGCTTTATTCAAACTGGCTGCTCCGGCCAATCATATCCAGCCAATCATATCCACACCATTCACAGCAGGGCGCTCACAATCCCTAAATTTGCACTTCATCACTATTATTTGCAAGATAACAGAACAAATGACACAAGACCATGTGGTTACCAGACATCTGTACCCCTCCATTTTAAGTGATCTTCCTCCATTTTGAATACCCTGCTAAAGTTGAAAAAATTACCTCGCCTTTTTCCCCTTTCAATCAGCAGCAAATGTTTGTATTTCAGGCAAAGGTCAAAATGCTGAAGAAAGCATTTTTTTTTCTGTAACAATGGCCTAGATTCTCATTATGGCTCTCTGTTGTGGCAAAAAATCCCTGAAATGGCCAAGATTTCTAAGTCCCGTCCCTGAACTTGGCTTTTCCCATCTTGGTGGGGGAGTGGGTCAATTCAAGCATGGGTGGGATTTGACAAAGAGTCATCCAGACTCGAAATGTTTGCTCCCTGCTCTCTCCACAGATGCTGTCAGACCTGCTGAAATTGTCCAGTATTTTCTGTTTTTGTTTCAGATTCCAGCATCCGCAGTAATCTACTTCTATTAAGCATGCGCTATTCAGGGAGGAAGCTGGTCATTTAAGTCATCAATTGCATCCATTGAAGTGGGATTTTGTAGATCAGGAGTTTGAAACACAGGTTTTGCAAATTAGAACAGATGAAAGGATGTCTGGACTTGGTGGATTTGTTTGAATAGCCAGTATACCCATTTGGCAAGATAAGGAACCCCTATGGATAGGGTCGCAGGACCCCTGGGAGAGGGAAGGACTGAATCGATCCAGCTGGCAAAGACCTGTTAAAGAACTGTCAACGTTGTCAAGGGAGTGTCAAAGATCAAAGGACTGGGGTGAAGGAGCTGCGCTCTGTAAGCTAGTGATTCGAAACAAACCTGTTGGACTTTAACCTGGTGTTGTAAGACTTATTATTGTATGTGTGTGTGTACTATGGTGTGTGTGTGTGTACCATGATGTGTGTGTATTATGATGGGTGTGTGTATTATGGTATGTGTATTATAGTGTGTGTGTGTTTTATGGTATGTGTGTGTGTATTATGGTTCATGTGTGTGCATTATGGCGTGTGTGTATTATGCTGTGTGTGTGTTTTATGGTATGTGTGTGTGTGTTATGGTTCATGTGTGTGCATTATGGTTTGTGTGTATTATGTGTGTCTGAATGTGTGTGTGTATTATGGTGCATGTGTGTATCAAAGTGTGTGCAAATCATGCTGTGTGTGTGCATTATGGTGTGTGTGTATTATGCTGTGTGTGTGTGCATTATGATGTGTGATTTTTATGGTATGTGTGTGTTATGTTGTGTGTGTATATCATGGTCTATGTGTATCATGGTGTGTGTGTATTATAGTGTGTGAGTGTGTCTATATATTATGATGTGTTAAATATTTATCATGGTATGTATCATGGTGTGTGTGTGTCTGTGTATTGTGGTGTGTTAAATGTGTATTATTCTGTGCGTGTATTATGTTGTGTATGTGTGTGTCATAGAAGAGCGGTGGAAAGTTAAAGGTGGGTGATAGACAGAATATTCCAGTTCTCCATCCATCTTATATGTGCCATTAATGCGGACACTTGATGCTGTACAGAAGCAGAAACCCTCACTGATTCAACCATCTTTTGCCAGGGCCACAAATTGTAGCACCTCTACGACCACGCCCACCTAGGTCAGCTCATTCTTCAGAGGTCACTGTCCGAACCTCTACTTTTCCTGGTGAGCTCATTAATCGGCCTTCCTCAACCTGTTTACCTTCAAGGGAATCCTGTCACTCTCAGGTTTGCTTTTTCACTGTAAATGTGTTGGTAGTTTAAACTGGTTACTGTAGGGCACTCCCAGTCAATGAAGAATGTGGGATTATATTAACCCTGTCTGGATTCATTACTGCCCTGAAGGGAAAGCACTGTCTGCAAAATCAGTGCGCTACCCAGTCTCTCAGGCTGAGACTAAGGTCTTGCACTTTACTCCTGGGTGGAGTGGGAATGGATCCATTCTGTGTGAACAGCAGGCAGGCTCGGACTGTTTTAACCAAGACTGCCAGGACGTCAGCAGGAGAAAGCTGCCTGGGTGCTAAAATCCAGTCGGACAGAATATCTGGGGGTCAAAAGGAATGGGAATCCAGAAGTAAGGGGCATAGTTTCAGAAGTAAGAGGTCTCAATTTAAGACCCAGATAAGGAGGAAGATGGAGTTAAGGCCGCAATCGGATTAGCCACAATTTTATCGATCGGTGGAACAGTCTCGCGGGAACAAATGGCCAGCTCCAGTTTCTTAAATGTTTCTGTTTACCCATGGTTGTGTTACCTTCAGACTTGGCTATTACAATGCCTCCCATCTCACATTATTTGATATCATCCTAAGCTTTATATATCCAGTGTACACTGATCAATGTTACTCTTCGGGCCCGAATGCTGCATATTGAAAATTTGCATCCGCCTGTTCAAATCGCTCCCTGGCCCTACCCTGCAGCCTCCTCGAGCCATAAAACCCTCCGAGAACTGACCAGGCTTGCTTTTGTGCATCCCTGGCTCCCTTCACACCATCCTTGGCAGCCTTGGCTTCAGGTGCCTCAGCCTGAAGTTCTGGACTGTCCTCTCTAAACCTCTCAATCTCTCTACCTTTAATGAACTTTTAAAAGCCTACCTCACTGACAAAGGTTTCGACCACCAGCTGTCCTAACATCCCATTCCTAAGTTTGCTGTCAATTTCTATCAGGCAGCAATCCAATGAGGCAACTTGGGATGTTTGACCATGTTAAAGGGGCCGCTACATAAATGTAAGTTGTTGTTGGAGGGATTGCATGTGAGCAGAATTCATGAAATATTACACTACGCCTACAAGGCGAAGGGCATTTTGAAAGAGGAAATTTAAACAGAAATCCCAATTGTGGTGAGGTCCCAATTGAAACCCTGCAGCAAAAGAAAAATGACAATGGAAAGGAAAGAAAAAGAAAAAGCTTTTGCCAGCGGTTGTTTAATAAAAAAGGCTTTTCCAGACAAGATAAGATGGAATTTTTCTTTCCCTGGAGCTGTGCTCTGAACAGTTAAGGACATAAAGCACAGAACGAGAAGAGCATTCATCCTAGAAAGTCTACTCCTCCAGCAGACCACATACAGTTTGCCATATCATTGATTCTACACAACCTATTTAACCTTCAGCTGGAACAGCCTTTTGAGTTTGCCCAGTAAAAATGATCATATTTTCATTATTCAGTGTGCTCCAGTTTAATTGAACACCATTCATATTGTGAAGCAATACAGCTGGAATCTTGTTATGCTCCCATTTTTTTTTCCGAACATTTTTGCAGGCACGAGGTCGCAAACCTTGCGATTAATTTTTGCAGAAAATGAAGGCACGAGTAGGAAACCGATTTTCCCCATGGCCTCGGGATTCCAAATTCTCGTTCTGCAGCTCAGGGATGCCACCGGAATCACATGCCAGGAGTTAGGTTTTCTTCTTCCAATTGGATGCCCCATTATTAGAACGCTTTTGATTTTTGCAGCCCTGCCAACGCCAGATGAAACACGTCAGAGTTAAGGCTGACAGAGCTGATCACTCAAATCTGAATTAGGAAGCAGGCACTCTGATCATTGCACTAGTGAACTGCCAGGAGAACCAATTAAATTAATTTTGCATTCTCTGGCCTTGCCCACACACCGCATCAGCGGATTTAATTCTTGCAAATTCATTTTTCTTTTTGGTGCTATTCCTGAGATTAACCCTCAAAGTGCCAGTCAATGCTTCTGTTCTGTTCTGCGTTACTGCAGGGCTAAAGATCAAACTAATTGATATCAGGGGCAGCATGGTAGCACAAGTGGTTAGCACTGTGGCTTCACAGTACCAGGGTCCCAGGTTCGATTCCCCGCTGGGTCACTGTCTGTGCGGAGTCTGCGCGTTCTCCCCGTGTATGCGTGGGTTTCATCCCACAGTCCAAAGACATGCAGGTAAGATGGATTGGCCAAGATAAATTGCCCTTCGTGGCCAAAAAGGTTAGGAGGGGTTATTGGGTTACGGGGATAGGGTGGCAATGAGGGCTTAAGTGGGTCGGTGCAGACTCGATGGGCCGAATGGCCTCCTTCTGCACTGTATGTTCCATCTATGTATTTTCACCGGAATCCTTCTTTCTCCTTTTTGTTTAATCTTTTGGGAGTCATTTTAACCAAACTCATTGGTGGCGGATGAGGTGGAAAATTGATTTTAAACCCAGCCCAATATTACTCATTGGCTTCAGTGGTGTTTAAAATCAGGAAGAGTTCAAAATAAACATTGACCACCAAGCTCATCAGTTTCCTGACTGGTCGGTGATGCACTATCAATTACGACGAGACGAGAGTAGAATGTAATTGCGGCTTTATTACAGAGATGTGTGGCCTCCTACAGCAGCTTACAAAATGGCTGCTGTTCGGAGAGCACCCCCATTTATACTCCACCTACAGGGCACAGCCAGCAGGCATGGATCTACATGTAGTACAGGGGCCTTACCGTAATACTCACACATACAATATAATACAACAGTGGTGAGTATCACATTCACCCCTGTTGAAAATGAGTCCAGCGGGGGTGGTGGAAAACTATATACATACACATTGGTTTTAAAATTACAGAGGTTACAAATTTAGACGATCGGGCGCCTTGATCTGTCGTTGAGAGCGTCGCAGTGCTGGTGGCGACCCAGGTGTCAGCTTGGTCTTCGGTGACTCCGGGAGCATGTCAAAATCTTCTTCAGCCCCGGGTGGGAGCAAGGGGAGGACGGATTGTCCTGGAGCGGGGGCTGCAGTGGGGTGCACCGGGGGAGGGGATGGTTGCGCCAGGGCGGGGGGGGGTGCCAGCTGGTGCCAGATCCCTGAGGGAGACTGTGTCTTGGCAGCCGTCGGGGTACACTACGTAGGCATACTGCGGGTTTGCGTAGAGTAGCTGTACACTCTCAACCAACGGGTCCGCCTTGTGGAGCCGCACGTGCTTGCAGAGGAGAAAGGTTCCTGGAGCTGCCAGCCACGTTGGGAGCAAAACCCCGGAGGTGGACATCCTGGGGAAGGCAAAAAGACGTTCATGGGGGTTTCATTGGTCGCGGTGCACAGGAGCGACCGATTGGAGTGAAGTGCGTCGGGGAGGACCTCCTGCCAGTGGGAGGCCGGGAGATGTCTGGACCGTAGGGCCAGCTGGATGGCCCTCCACACCGTCCCATTCTTCCGCTCCACCTGCCCATTTCCCCTGGGGTTGTAGCTGGTCGAGGCAATGCCCCTGTTGAGCAGGTACTGAGCGCAGCTCCTCGCACATAAATGTGGATCCTCGGTCGCTGGGGACGTAGGCGGGGAAACCAAACAGAGCGAAGATGGTGTTGAGGGTTTTGATAATGGTGGCAGACACCATATCGGGGCATGGGACGGCGAAGGGGAATCGGGAATACTCGTCGACCACATTAAGAAAGTACGTGTTGCGGTCGGTGGAGGGGAGGGGCCCTTTGAAGTCCTTGCTGAGGCATTCAAAGGTGCGGGAGGCCTTCACCAGGCGCACACGGCCTGGCCGGTGGAAGTGCGGTTGGCTGAGGGCGGTCGCTGATGGGGTCCATGCTGGGTGGCCGCTGGCGGGGTCCACGGTGCACAGGGGGGGTGGGCCATGCGGTCGGGGGCGTAAGCCTGTACATTGCGTGAGGCGACCGTGAGCGAGAGCGCTAGTTTCTTGGTCGGCGCGAGGTCAAGCGTGGCCCCTTCTAAGAGGTGCTGGCGGATGTAGACAGACCCTATGCCCGTAACGAACGCGTCTCTCATTAGCAGGTCCGAATGTTCAGTGGCCGAAAAGGCCTGGCAGTTGTGGTGATCTCTGTAGGTGCATGCACACAAGGGGTTAATGGGTAGATAGCAGCACCACATAATCAACAGAGGGCTGGACCAACAGGGGTATAAAGGGCAGCCACACGGGGTCTCTGTCTCTCTCTCGGGTGTGCTGTAAACAGGGAAACATCACAATCACATAGATAGTTAGTGGAGTTACATTTAGTTACAATTGTTAAATCTTGTTATCCAATTCCTAGTTCCCATGTTAAGGTAAAGAACTCATGCATTAATAGTTATAGTTCCTCAATAAACCTTTGTTGTTAATGGATGAGTTCGAGTCTTCTTCAACAAGATTCAGAGGACCTCACCATCAGCCAAGGATTGAGTGACGTGTTATCGACCACGCAGGTAACACTACAGCAGTCACAGTCTCTCACCAGGGTGAGCAGGACACACCAGAAATCTTCCACAGGCTCACCGGGAAGTTGGTGCCGCGTGGATAGGAGGTGCCTGGCGTAGATCTTGTTGGTCTGCTGAGCATAGTTCTCCTTCAGTAGCGCCATGGCTTCTGCGTCGGTAGGCGCGTCCTGAACGAGGGGAAAAACATTGGAGCTCAGCTGCGTGTACAGAATCTGGAGCTTCTGTGCTTCTGAGATTGGGTCTGGCGCAGACCTGATGTATGCTTCAAAGCAAGCTAGCCAATGTTGGAAGTCATTTTTGGCGTTGTCTCCTTGAGGATTCAGCTGCAGGCGACACGGCTTGATGCGGAGGTCCATCTCTGAAAAATCTCTGTGTATTAAATTGATCCACTATCAATTATGACGAGACGAGAGTAGAATGTAATCGAGGCTTTATTACACAGAGATATGTGGCCTCCTACAGCAGCTTACGAAATGGCTGCTGTTCGGAGAGCACACACATTTATACTCCACCTACTGGGCGGAGCCAGCAGGCAGGGTTCTACCCCCGTACCGTAGTACAGGGGCCTTACCGTAATACCCATATATACAATATAATACAACACTGGTGACTACCACAGTCGGGTAGAGTAAAATTGCCCCCATTGGACAGGGTATAAAATTACCATTTCATCTGATCCCAAGGGTTCCATGTCACGCCAATTGGATTAAAACTCCCTGTTGAATAGAATTTCCTTTCTAATTGTATTTCTCACGGGCAGCACGGTAGCATTGTGGATAGCACAAATGCTTCACAGCTCCAGGGTCCCAGGTTCGATTCCGGCTTGGGTCACTGTCTGTGCGGAGTCTGCACATCCTCCCCGTGTGTGCGTGGGTTTCCTCCGGGTGCTCCGGTTTCCTCCCACAGTGCAAAGAGGTGCAGGTTAGGTGGATTGGACATGATAAATTGCCCTTAGTGTCCAAAATTGCCCTTAGTGTTGGGTGGGGTTACTGGGTTATGGGGATAGGGTGGAGGCGTGGACCTTGGGTAGGGTGCTCTTTCCAAGAGCCGGTGCAGACTCGATGGGCCGAATGGCCTCCTTCTGCACTGTAAATTCTATGATTCACCCTTTTCAGCATTGAATGCCCTGGTAGCACCAAAACAAACCAATCTGCCTTTTATTTTTTTATGCAGCTTTACAACACAAAATTAAACTTTTATGCACTGCTGGTTTAGCGTACAGTTCAGTGTACATGAAACAGATAACACCTAATATGGTGGGACATCTTACATAATGGATTATTGACTGATTCTGGTAAATGTTATTGCTTTTGATTGTCAAGGTGATACGAATGTCTTTTGTATCTCAGTAACTGTGCCGCTGTGGCTTTGTGAACTTCCAAGGACAGCTTTGCTTACACATGCGGCGAGGGACATAGGGCTACATGTACCATCGGCCAACGTAACTATTATCGGGGAAATGTCTCCTGGTTCAGTCTCTGTGGGCATTTTTTTGTTTGGACAAGCTTGTAGCATCAACAACCTTTATTTCCTGTTTGTGATGTGAGGTAGGGTGGGGATGGTGGGGTGGGGATGGCAGGGGAATGGTGGAAGGGGGGGCAGTGGGGGGAGTGGGCATCTGTGGTTATCTTGTCACCACTTCAGGGGTAAAACAAAGGGTGAAACCTAAGGCCTGGGTTTTTAGCCTTTGCTGGGGACAAGAATGGAGGCGGCAGGCATGGAGTTTCGTGCCACTAGTAATGTTCAATTTTTCCGTGTTTGATTATGTGACTTGGTTTACTATTGATGGTCACTGCTTGATTAGTTAAGCCGAAGTGTGAACGCAGGGGAAAATAAACAAAACAGTGGGAGTTGCTGGAAGCAAGTGCTGGAAGCATGGAACAGACATTTTATGCACTGTGAATAAAATATGCTGCACACATAGCTTTCTAACTGGAGGGCCTACTATTGGCCATTTGACTCTGAAAGCCCACCTGGCATCCTCAATTGAATGACAAGCTTCTGACCCCCATTTGAGCCTGATGTTAAGGCCCCAAAGCCCACAGAAAAAAACGTGCCTCGAAAAGGTTGACCAAAGGGGTTGCAAGAAATCAGTATGAGGAGACCATGAGCTGTAGGGTCTGACTTGACAATGACCAAAATTTCCTGCTTATCCTTCTGGCCCTGCCGGTGGTAACTCTCCCATGGGATGTTCCCTGGCGAGGGATACAAAGCCCCATAGACATCGGCTAATGGTGGGGTCTCTCTGCCGCTGTAAAATAGGCCATGTGCGGGGGGGGGGGGGGGGGGGGGCGGGGCGAGGCAGATAATCATACCCCATGTGCTTGAAGCTCTTTTGGATTCCATTAGGCACATTCCACATCTGATTGCATCTATTGACACAATGTGAAAGATCAAGGTCCTCCCATTCATGAGCATTTGGCTGAGGCTTCAGGTTCAATTTGGTCGTGGTGGAAGTGGTGTGAAATAAAAGTAGAAAAAGGTTCAAACATTCAGCGCCTATGGAGAGAGAAACACAGGCTGTTGACCTGTCATCAGAACAGGGTGGGATATGATGTGTTATGATCCCAGCTGTTGTTCGTACTGGACAAGTCAAAGCCTAGAGTGACAGTTGGCTTAATATATCTTAACTTTCTTTTTAGGAAACCGTGAAGGAAAGTTACAGAACAAATTCACAGGAGTCTGCTGGCAAACCTTCAACACAAAAAATGAAGTGGGGGCGATTCTCCGATATTGAGGCCAAGTGTTTGCGCCGTCGTGAACGCCGTCGCGTTTCACGATGGCGCAAACAGGGCCCGGACACGACCTATTTTGGCCCCCACAGGGGGCCAGCAAAGCGCTGGAGCGGTTCACGCCGCTTCAGCGTCCTTACGCGATGCCAAATGGGTGCAGCGCCAACCCGCGCATGCGCAGTTGGGCCGCGCCATCCTGCACGTGCATGGGGAACGTCTTAAGCACGCCGGCCCCGCACCAACATGGAGCCGGTGTTCAGGGGCTGCGTGCGGAAGGAGGTAGGCCCGGGGGGAGAGGCCGGCCTGCCGATTGGTGGGCCCCAATCGCGGGCCAGACCCCATCAGAGGCCACCCCAGTGAAGGAGCCCCCCTCCCCCACAAGCATTCCCGCAGAGTTCCCGCCGGCAGCGACCAGGGGTGGACGGCGCCGGCGGGAACCTTGCGTGTCGTAGCGGCCGCTCGGCCCATCCGGCCGGAGAATAGCCGCTCGCCGGTTCTCCGAGCGGCCCAGTGCGAATTGCGCGCCGCTGGTTTCCGGCAGGTGGCAGAATTGCGTGTGGGGGCCGGGGCGGCGTGGCACGATTCGCGCGGCGCCCCGGCGATTCTCCCACCCGGCGTGGGGGTGGAGAATAGCACCCAGTATTTATCAAACAAGAAAAGTGAACTATAGTTATACCAGGCAAAAAGGTTGAAAGTACCTCATTGCAAACACAAGAAGATGATTCAATTTTCCAATATTCCTTTACAATAGAACTATCCTTACAGACACAAACCCAGTGAGGATTTACCACTCACTTGACACCAGGGCTGGGATTCTAAGGCACCTCCTGTCTGGCGGGAAAGTACGGTCCCACTGAATTAACCAGTAATTTAAATGGTTCGGCGCATTCACCTAGGGCGACGCATCATGGTGGGTGTGTACAACCCTGACCCCAGGATTCTTGCTTGTTCTGGCACAGTTGTAAATGGTTTTCTCCTGGTGAATTTCTGAATATTCATTCGATGCAATTCACCCAACCGGTATCTGTCCCCAAGACACCAAAAACTGCACTTTAATCTCACTGTTACCTCAATTGCAGACCAAGCACAAGTTCTCTAAACTCAGTCCCCCAGTATCCTTGATGTATGTGTTATCAGAAAGCTTAGAATGCCTGTCTTCACTCTCTGACATTTGCACCCTGAACTACCCCCCTATCCTGGGAAGAGAGGTTGGGGGGAGTCACCTTGGGCGGTGACCGGACTATCCCGCCAGTGGGAAGGGCCAGAAAATCCTGCCCTGTGTCTCTGTGTCGCCTGACCACTATCACTAGGCAACAACACAGTTTTTTCCACCTCGTGCTCTTTTTCCAAAATTACTAGACTTCTGTCCCCTTTTTAATTCATCTCTTTAACTTCAGCGCTTTTTAAAACCTCACTTACATACATGTGCATACACGAACAAATCCAAAAGGCTTACCTTTCAGCCACAGGTCTGCCCAGACTTCGAGGCACCAAGGCTCACACTAAACCCTTATGAAACTACCTTACTTATGTATTCAACTTAAAAATTGTTGTTCCAACAGATATTAATTTGATATCATTTTAATTTGTGGAGGAGGTAAACACATTCCTTTAATTAGGACAGCTTATAGTGTCCAAAAGTTAGGTGAGATTGCTGGGTTACGGGAATAGGGTGGAGGTGTGGGCTTCGGTCGAGTGCTAATTCAGGGGCTGGTGCAGACATGATGGGGCCGAATGGCCTCCTTCTGCACTATAAATTCTATGATTCTATGACTTGGCACAGCTTCTTTTTGCTGCACTTGTATTGTCTGAAAATGAAGATTGCGTGGTTAGTTAAATCTGGTCTCGCTGTGTGTTTGGACACACTTGATTTGATATATGCAGAAGGCTATCATTTTTGCAAGACGTTAGAATTCAGCTCAATGCCCGTTGAGCAATTTAATAGCTCTACTTTTAATGATCAGCAACAGCTCTCTGTGACCTTTCTTCCATCAAAGTTCAACCATTATTCCACAGCATTAAAATTACATGGAGCTAAATACACTGTAGCAATTGAAACACAACAGTGATACTCAAAACATCCCCACATCAATGTAAATTCCATTTTGACATAACGGGGTGGATTCCATCCTCAGGCTGATCTGGGCTTTTTATCGACAATACAGCAGGACTGCTCAGTGTTCCTCTGGAGGCCTTTTGATGCTGGGGCCTCATTTGAATTGAATTGAATTGGTGGGCTGATTACGTTGAGTCAGGCACCTTTGCCAGTCAGAGGGCAGGATTCCAAATGGCCCTCCGAACTCATGGCCTGATGCAGTATAATTACGACGAGACGAGAGTAGAATGTAATCGAGGATTTATTACACAGAGATGTGTGGCCTCCTACAGCAGCTTACGAAATGGCTGCTGTTCGGAGAGCACACACATTCATACTCCGCCTACAGGGCGGAGCCAGCAGGCAGGGATCTACCCCCGTACCTGGAGGACAGGAGCCTTACCGTAATACCCATATATACAATATAATACAACAGTGGTAACTGCCACATGGCCACCAGTTGAATTTATGCCCCAATATATAAAGCAGTAAAGCATCTCGTAAAAAAACGGTTTCTCTCAACTCTACTGCCTCCCTGTGGCTGCAGGGGGAAGGACAGATAATTTGGAAATGAAGCAGGGAAGTGTGCCTAGGTTGACAAAAATAAAATACTGTGGATGCTGGAGATCTGAAACAAGTAAAATGCTGCAAATGCTCTGCTGGTCGGGTGGCATCAGGGTTAACATTTCAGGTCACTTCACTGGCATGCCAGTCGTGCTGCTGATGGAGTTGGTAAGGGCATGGGGGAAGATCCTGTTCCCACGCAGCGCGGCATGGTGGCACAGTTGGTAGCACTGCTGCCTCACAGCACCAGGGACCCGCGTTCGATTCCAGTCTAGGGTAAATATGTGGAGTTTGCACCTTCTCCCCGTGTCTGCGAGGGTTTCCTCCGGGTGCTCCGGTTTCCTCCCACAGTCCATAGATGTGCAAGTTAGGTCAATTGGCCATGCTGAAATTGTTCCTTAGTGTTCCTTGGGTTAGGTGGGATTATAGAGGTAGGGTGGGGGGAACGGGCCCAGATAGTGTGCTCATTTCAGAGGGTGGGTGCAGACTCGGTGGGCCTTATGGCCTCCTTCTGCATTGCCAAAATTCTATTCTATAGGTAGGGGCTGAAACAAATTCTGCAGCAGACATGGGCAGAGGTGCCAGGCATTTAGAATGATGGCATCACCCTAAGGACTTGGGTTCAGCCGAGGAAGCGCTTCGACGACCTTCCAGAAGGAAAGGAACAGTAAAAACGGGAAATTAAGAATGCTGTTACAAACTAGTGTTGTATATCTTAAAATGGAGCACCATTAACAACTGGGAAATAAGATTACTGCCGCAAACTGTTTTTTTACTTCTGGCCAGAAGTGGGTCACCATTTCTCTGCAGTGCATCTAACCACAACACTTTGCTTTCCCTTTGTGAGTGCAATATGTTTTCATAGAGTTTTCTTAGTATCCCTCCAGTGCAGAAGGAGACTAGTCAGCCCACCAAATCTGCACCATCCCTCCGAAAAAGCACCCTACCGAGGACCACTCCCCCACCCTCTCCCTGTAACACCGCCAAGCAATTTTGGACATTGAGAGGCAATTTAGCTCAGCCAATCCACCTCACCCGGACGTCGTTGGACTGTGGGAGAAAATCAGAGCACCCGGAGAAAACCCATGCACACTCGGGGACAAAATGCAAACTCCACACTGACAGCCTGCCAAGGCCCGAATCGAACCCGGGTCCCTGGCGCTGTGAGGCAGCTGTGCTAACCACTGTGTCACCGTGCTGCCGCCGCACCGTGTTCCTCAGCACCAATGACAAGTGGACAGTCTACTGACTCACCTCCTCCATTAAATGTAAATTGCACATTTATTCACCTGTTGCTTGCCATCTTCACAAAAGGCACAAATAGTAGCAATTGTTAATCACTTGCCTCGTCTGCTTTCTAAATACTCATTTCATTTCCCTGCTCCTTTCAAGCATCAATCACCACCCCGCATGATGCTTGAAACTTGCTATTTCTCAGTCTCTCCGTGCACACAGTGTGAAAAAGCCCTGAGCACTTACTCAGTCAACACCCACTCACCGGTGTTCGTCCCCTCTTTCTGAAGGAGAAAATGACTCATGCCACCAGCAGCAGGCCCCAAACCACGTGAGGGCCAGTGTACAGTCAGGCTTTCAGTGAGAAAGAGCTGGCCGCCATTCACATCACTGGGGCAGCCAAAATAAAGAATATCAGCAACGACAAAGCTGGAGGCTACACGAGGCAGGGTGTTTAATTATTACCTCAGTCCGTCTTTTTCCTCAATCGCTTACTTAAGCAACTGCGCCAAATGGGATTGCATAACCTCCTAATTACAAAGCAGATTACATTTGAATCAATATTCAATTCTATAGGCATATAATAACAGATGTTTTAAAATATGTATATGGTGTTTCTATGAGGTGCCTTTATGCGGGCAAAATAAAACCTGTTATATTGCGAGGTTATTCTTTAAGTGCTCAGAACTAATTATTATGAGAATGTGCGCTCAAGGTGCCACATTTACTACAACACTGCAATGTATTAGTCCACCCCAATATGTAGAGCAGCAAGAAATACACTCAATGAAGTTTGAGCATTTTGAGTCTAAAAGTGTGATTATTTTGAACTTCTGAGAACTAGACGTTCATGGTGGAAGTGGATGTCTGTGAGTAGTAAGACTCAAACATTCTAACTGGGTTCAATGTTGAATTTGATCGCAAAACATCAAACCAAATTAGTGCCAGAGAGAGATAAAAGCTCAAGTGAACCATGGGAACACAAAATGGCTGCCACTACAGCAATGAACACACAGCTGCAATTCATAATGAACTGAAGCCGATTGTGTTGTAAATGTGTTTGAGAACTTTAAGCAAAAGTGCACAGACATTCGGTCGTTGTCTGAAAGACACTGGCCAGAATTCTCCAGCGGTTGGGATTCCGGCAAGCAGCTTTTTTACTGACGTAGTTGTGGCCGAATGGCCACCTAAGATGGTGTCCTGCAAAGGATGCTGGGAAATGTAGCCAAGAAAAGGACAAGCATGTTGCAGTTAAAATAAACACTGATGAGCAAGCTGCGGCCGAGACATCGCAATACACAGGAAAAAGGCCATCTGCAGGCCATCCCAGGAACAATAGAACTATCCAGTCAAAAATGATTGTTTACCAGACACAGTGGCACCAAAGCTCCTTATTTCAAAAAGCCTACATGCCCCCAACACCTACAGGCATGGCAGTTGAGGGCCCACCCCAAAATTGGTGTGGCAGCCTCTGATTGGACCTAATCGATCAGGATGATTGAACCCTGATCAACTGATTGGCAATGATCTAGATGTCATGATATGCAGACATGCAGATAATGAGATACAGACAGGCACAGACAGGCAGCTAATGAACACAGAGAACAGGACATGATCAATGAGCAGGCAGGACACTCAGGGCTGGTATTTCACTATAAAAGGCACGAGGCACTCACACTCCGCCTCTTTCCACTGATGAACATATACAGAGTGGGTCAGGGTGTATGTACAGTATCACACCTCCAGCCCGTGGCTAAGAGTTAGTCTGGTTCAGTCAGACAGAGTAACCACACTTAGGGAAGCATAGAGTCGAACTCATAGAGAACTGTGCTAACTGTGCTACTGGTTCAATAAATCAGATTGAACTAACTTCAAGGTCTGGAGTATCTTTTGGTTAAAGCTGCATCCAGTTGCAGCCTGTGTTATCCCAGAGTACATAACACAACATGCTACCAGGAGATTGCTTAATCTAGGTTTTTTTACCTCAGTCCGTTCCGTGATGACCAGCGAATATATCCTGGCACCATGGAGAAGATTCAGGCTCCTCACCAGCTCAGGACCTCCGGCAATCTCAGTGCCAACTGGCGGACATTCAAGCAAAAGTTTCTGCTGTACATCGAAGCTTCAGACCTCGTGGGTGCGTCTGATGCAAGGAAGATCGTGCTTCTCCTCTCAACAGCGGGTAATCAAGCCATTGAACTCTTCAACTCTTTTCACTTCACCGAAGGCCAGGACAGACAAAGTTTCAGACCATCTTGGACAAGTTTGACAGGCACTGTGACGTGGACACCAATGAAATTTTCGAGCGCTACATATTCACACAGCGTCTACAAGGTAAAGGTGAATCTTTCAACTCCTTCTTAACTAACCTCCACCTGCTTGCGCTGTCCTGCAACTTTGGTGATATTGCTGACTCCATGATCAGAGACCAAATCGGTTTTGGAGTTCACTCTGATCCTCTGAGGGAGCAGCTACTGAAAATCAAGCTTATGACCCTGCCAGTCGCGATTGAAACATGCACAGTGCATGAGCACGGCAAAAATAGCCCTACCCAGTACAAATCGGCTGAAAATGAGAAACTAGCCTCCCACAAGGCAGAGAGTGTGCAGGCCATCTCCCGGATGCAGCGTCTCAGCATTGATGAAAGCGGCCATTTTGCGCGCTTTTCCCGGGGCCCCACGCAGGTGCGATGCGAACGGGATAACAAAGTGGCCGACACCCGCACTGCACATGTGCGACGACGTGCAGAATGTCAGGACGCTGACATCATGACGCGCTCGAACTGCGGCAGCGCCCACTTAAAGAAACACTGCCCTGCAAGAGGCAGGCGATGTTTAAACTGCGGAAATCCTGGACACTATGCAGCCTTGTGCAGGTCTGCACCACCAGTCAGGGGCCAGTGCTCCCAGTTCCGACGACGGCGCGTTCAGAGTGTGCAACAATGATCACAGGATTCTGATCCTGGCAGCACAATGGATCTACAGGGAGAATGCCTGGACTCCGCCTACTGTGTGGGCATCATTACCAAATGTGAATATGCCACATCCAACTCATCACAAATTCAATCCATCCTCGCTGTGGATTCTGGAGACGAATGGCATGCGGTGATGCAGGTCAACCACTGCTCCATCCAGTTTAAGCTGGACACAGGTGCTTCTGCCAACCTCCTCTCACAGGCAGATTTCAAACGCATCAAGAAGCCCCCCAAGGTCCTTCCAGCAGACTGCAGGCTCCTGGACTGCAACGGAAATGCCATCACGGCACTGGGATCCTGCATCTACTCATCTCCAACCGGAGCACCCATGCACGGTTACGTTTTGAAATTGTGAAGCGAGACAGGGCATCCCTACTTGGCGCACATGCCTGCAAGCAGCTGAACCTCGTGCAGCGGGTTTACACAACAACATCCTCCAATGTGGATCTTCAGGCCGGCATTAACGACATCCTCATTCAGTATCCGGATGTGTTCGACGGGATGGGCACGCTGCCATATCGATACAAGATTCTGCTATGACTTGATGCCAAGCCAGTGGTCCACGCACCACGCCGGGTACCGGCTCCGCTGAGGAAACGCCTGAAGGCACAGCTCAAGGATCTTCAGCAACAGGGCATCATTTCCAAGGTTACTGAACCGACTGACTGGGTCAGCTCGATGGTAGGTGTTAGAACGTCTTCGGGAGACCTGCGCATCTGCATTGATCCCAAGGATCTCAATAAGAACACTACCCCATCCCGAAGCGGGAGGAATTCACCAGTGAGATGGCACATGCATGTTTTTTCACCAAGTTAGATGTGTCACAGGAATTTTGGCAAATCCAGCTGGATGAGTCCAGCAGAAGGCTCTGCACCTTCAATACACCATTTGGCAGATACTGCTATAATCACATGCCGTTTGGCATTGTCTCGGCATCGAAGAGCTTCCATCGCATCATGGAGCAGATGATGGAGGGCATTGAAGAGGTTCGTGTGTACGTGGATGACAACATCATATGGTCCACGACCCCTGAAGAGCATGTTTCCCGTCTCGAGGAGGTAGTCCGCCGTGTCCATGCCAATGGCCTGAAGCTGAAGAGGTCCAAATGTTGCTTTGGCATGTCGACACTCAAGTTCCTAGGTGACTAGATCTCTCAGCAGGGCATGTGCCCCGACACAGACAAGGTCAGGGCCATCGAAGCCAAGAAGGTCCCTGAAGACAAGAAGGCGGTGCTGTACTTCCTGGGCATGGTCAATTTTTCGGGCAAGTTCATCCCAAACCTGGCCTCACACACCACGGCCCTACAAACCTGGTGAAAATGTCCACTGCCTTTGAGTGGAAGGCAGCACATCAGGCACAGTGTTTGGAGTTGAAAGCCAAGCTCACCACTGCACCCGTCTTGGCATTTTTCGACCCAGAGAGGGAGATGAAGATCTCGACAGATGCGAGCCAGGATGGCATCGGTGTGGTGCTGCTTCAACGCGATGACACTTCATCCTGGGCATCGGTAGCCTGCGCATCGAGGGCCATGACGCCCACCGAAACAAGGTATGCGCAAATAGAGAAGGAATGCCTGGGTCTTCTCATTGGCATTCTCAAATTTCACAACTATGTCTACGGCCTGCCGACATTCACTGTCGAGACGGATCATAGGCCTCTGGTCCACATTACCCACAAGGACCTGAATGACATGACGCCTCGATTGCAGCGCATCCTCCTCAGACTCAGAAAGTACGACTTTGACTTAATGTACACACCTGGCAAGGAGCCCATTATCGCTGATGCATTGTCCCACTCCATCACATTACCTAGTGAACCGCTGGAAATCATCCGGCAGATTGAATCACAAGTGCAGCTGTGTGCTAGCACCCTCCCGGCATCTGATGAGAAGGTGGTTCGTATCCGCGAGGAGACAGCTAATGACACTCTCTTGCAGCGTGTCATGCACCACCTCGCCAATGGCTGGCAGAAAGGGCAGTGCCCTCAATTTTACAATGTAAAGGACGACCTGACGGTGATTGATGGTATCCTCTTCAAGCTGGACCGGATTGTCATTCCACTCAGTCTCCAGAGCTTGGTGCTCTGCCAAATCCATGAGGGACTCCTGGGCGTCGTGAAGTGCAGACGCAGAGCCAGGCAGGCTGTCTACTGGCCCGGTATTAGCCAGGACATCTCGAATATGGTCCTCAACTGTGCGACCTGTCAACGCTTCCAGCCGGCGCAGAGCAAGGAGACGCTCCAGCAGCATGAAATCGAGACCTCCCCGTGGTCCAAGGTTGGCATCGACCTCCTTTGTGCGAAAGGTGGTGACTACGTGTTGATTATTGACTATTTCTCCAATTACCCTGAAGTCATGAAGTTCTCAGACCTCACATCTCAGACCATCATCAAGGCCTGTAAGGAGACGTTCTCCAGGCATGGTATCAAACTCACTGTCATGAGTGACAATGGCCCGTGCTTCAACAGCCACGAGTGGTCTATGTTTGCCAAGTCATACCATTTCAAACATGTCATTTCCAGCCCACACTATGCGCAGTCCCATGGGAAGGTTGAAAAAGTGGTGCGCGTTGTGAAACAGCTCATCTGCAAGGCCGCAGATTCTGCTTCTGACATCTACCTCGCGCTGCTTGCGTACAGGGCGACCCCACTGTTCAGTGGCATGTTGCCAGCTCAACTACTGATGAACAGGGACCTGCGGACGACACTTCCAGCCATACACTTGCCCAACCTGGATCACCTCCCGGTGCTGCAGAAGGTGCAGCAGCTCCGAAACCAGCAAAAGCAGGGCTATGATGCTCATGCCACCGATTTGCCCGTGTTATCCCCGGCAGACACTGTCAGGATCAAGATACCGGATGGTGGCTGGTCTGCTCCAGCTGTCGTTGTTCGACAGGCTGCGCCACGCTCGTATGTTGTACGTATGGCTGATGGTTCTGTTGTGCGACAAAACAGATGGGCACTGCGCAAAGTTGCCTGCCCGCAACCGCTTTCTTCTCCGTTTCTGTCCGTTGTTTTGCCACCTCCTGATACCTCGAACTGCAAGGCCACCAGCCAGGCTTCCATTCCGCCTGTCAAGGCGCTGTCGTCCCCACCACCACCTCTCCGGCGGTCGACAAGGGTCAGACGCAAGCCCCAGAGACTGGACTTATGAACATTTGTTTTGTTTTCTATGTTCTATTTTCTTACATTAGACAGCTGTCTCGCATGTAAATACGTTCACAAATGCCACCGCTTGTAAATATGTTAATATATGCCATGTGCCCATATATTCCCATGTGCCAACAAAACATTAAAAAAAGGAGAGATGTCTGATATGCAGACATGCAGATAATGATATACAGACAGGCACAGACAGGCAGCTAATGAAATCAGAGAACAGGACATGACCAATGAGCAGGCAGAACACGGGCAGCACGGTAGCATTGTGGATAGCACAATTGCTTCACAGCTCCAGGGTCCCAGGTTCGATTCCTGACTTGGGTCACTGTCTGTGTGGAGTCTGCACATCCTCCCCGTGTGTGCGTGGGTTTCCTCCGGGTGCTCCGGTTTCCTCCCACAGTCCAAAGATGTGCGGGTTAGGTGGATTGGCCATACTAAATTGCCCATTGTGTCCAAAAAATTGGCCTTAGTGTTGGGTGGGGTTACTGGGTTATGGGGATAGGGTGGAGGTGTGGACCTTTGGTAGGGTGCTCTTTCCAAGAGCCGGTGCAGACTGGATGGGCCGAATGGCCTCCTTCTGCACTGTAAATTCTATGATCTATGATCTAAACACTCAGGGGTGGTATCTCACTATAAAAGGCACGAGGCACTCACACTCTGCCTCTTTCCACTGATGAACATCTACAGAGTGAGTCAGGGTGTATGTACAGTATCACACCTCCAGCACGTGGCTAAGAGCTAGTCTGGTTCAGTCAGACAGAGTAACCACACTTAGGTTAGCAGAGAGTCAAACTCATAGAGAACTGTGCTAACTGTGCCATTGGTTCAATAAATCAGACTGAGCTAACTTCAAGGTCTGGAGTATCTTTTGGTTAAAGCTGCATCCAGTTGCAGCTTGTGTTATCCCAGAGTACATAACACATTACCAGAGACCGCCCAAAAGGGTGCAAAATTCATGAAGGTAAAAGATGCCGCACCACCTTACAATCTCGCTCTACAGCAACCAGGAACAGGAACAAAACCATGGTGATCTTCACCGGCCACCACGCAGAGGGCCCTCATGCCACCTGGAGAAGGAAGACCTGAGCGAGAGTATCAGAACAGTCCAAGGACCAAACATCGAGGATGACAAAAACCAGATCACGGATAAAGGCCAATATCTGTTTGGGTCCTTGTCAGTCACTCAAAGTTAAGTCAAGGTTTGGCACTTTAGCATTCTGTAGTATAACTTAAACTGATGAGTGTGATTGATTGGTGCTAACATTGTGCCTGTGCATAAAGATTACTGATTTAAAACGGAGTCGACTCGCAGTCATTTGTCCACTGCATATGGATTAAAGACACACTGTGCACAACATGGTAATGCACGGAAATGGCGTTCCCGACATAGATCAGCGGGAAACCCAACCCATCATTAGCCCGCCATGAAAGTGGTGAGGGGGAAATTCCGAGTTGATTTCCTGCCAGCGGGATTCTAACATTTTGTCTCTCAATCTCACACGAAACCAGCCACCGGAAGGATCAGAAAATTCCACCCAGAGGTTTTTGTGGTGGGTCCCAGGGGATAGGGGAATTGACCATTGGAATTTCAAACTTCCCTACCAATTTCCCTGGATGTCAGCATGTTGGGACATCCGCAGGGTCCTGACTTGCAACTTGGGTCATACGTCTGGTCTATGACAAACTGGAGACCGGAAGATCCTATCAGCTCCTATCAGGTCCACCAAGAGCAGCAAGAAATGCATTTAATGAAACTCCAGCATTTTGAGTCTAAATGTATGATTATTTCAAACACCTGAGAACGAGGCGATATATCAGTAAATGTGTTTCTTAGCTCCATTGCTAAATACTGTGACTACGAATTGGTGAATAGATTTTGGTTCATATCGGAATCTGGTTTCAAAAGTTAATTGACAATGTTAGAGATTAAATTGATTGTGACAGCCTTACCTTAGCATTATTAATCGTCTCAAAGTTTCAGATCGTGTAGTACATAAGTTCTGGACCAATGCACTTTCATAGATATTTGCTGAATCTGAGAGAAAAGTCTGCCCTACTTCCCTTTAATCTCTCTGGTTTAATCAAATCGATCTCAAGCTGTCCTTTGAAGTCAGTGCATTCCAGTTTTGAGCTTTTCTCTCTGAGCCGACTGTTCCACGGAAACAATAGCTTCAGGTTTTGACTTTTGCTTTCTGTGCAAGAGTCAACCACTGAAACCTCCTCCTCTTAAATCAAAGGACGTCTTAAATATTCCCGGCCGCTGTTTGGACCAAGGGAACACATCCTGCCATGAAGGTCATCAGACCGATAGTGAGTTTGCTTTCAGAGTTCTTGTCTGCATAAAGGACAGTGCTCTCAATATATTGAAAATAATTCCGCACTGGGGTTTGATAATATCCCTTTTCAAAAATGTGCTTGGTGCTCAGAGATATTTGCATTTAACCTTTTTCTCCCCTTCATTTTTAGCCTTCGGGCATCACCAAAAGCACAATCCGATCGTTGCTAAGTGACTCAATGGAAAATCCCATAGGTTGGTCTTTGAGCTGGGTTTGAATTAATTAAAGGAGCAAATAAAAGTCAAACCTTCCAGCTCAAGAAGTGGGAGTTGAATTTAAGCTGCCCTCATTTGGAGGAAGCTGGTGGTTTGGGAGTTAAATCGGAGATTTTGTTGGTATTTTGCCACATGCTTAAGAGGCAGCTAAGGTGACTGTCTGATTTAAGTAGAAACCTCATGAATATATCAAAATCAGGATCCTATGGTGTATACAGAACTCCAGAGCCACTTTTTATAACCTACTGATAAAAACAGTCCATCTAATCAAGTCTGCTGAATGAAATGGGCCCTCAAACCTCAGTGGAAATATATTTTTCTTGAGCCAGACATGTTTTTCCAGGCACCAGGAAAAATATTCCTGAGTTGTTTTTCCCATCCCTTGCTTCCTCTTTGCGGCTGCCCATCCCAGGACTTACTTTGCTGCCAGTCAGATGCCATCTGGGTCAAACTGCCATATTCTTAATGGATTTAAGGGTGGGAAACAAATGTTAGCCTTGCCAGCAATATCCACATCCTGTGGAAGAATAATTAAAACAACATTGCTCAGGTCAAACGTAGAGAACATTGTCAGGAGTCGGGCAGGCAGCTCACCGATTCTATTTAAATCAAATCCAGCCCTCAAAAGGTCTAAGTTGCTTGCACTTTCTCATGCTTGGTATAGAACCATGGAATAAAACCATAGAATTCCTACAGTGCAGGAGGCCATTTGGCCCATCGGGTCTGCACTGACCTTCTGAAAGAGCACCCTACTTAGGCCCACTTCCCCAACCTATCCCCACAACCCCACCTAATCTTTGGACATTAAGGGGCAATTTTGCATGGCCAATCCAGCTAACCTGCACATCTTTGGACTGTGGGAGGAAATCGGAGCAGCCGGAGGAAACCCACGCAGACACGGGGAGAAAGTGCAAACTCCACACAGACAGTCCCCCAAGGCCGGAAACTGACCCGGGTCCTTGGTGCTGTGAGACAGCAGTGCTATCCACTGTGCCATCGTGCCACCCTGATAGATAATGTAACGTTGATCAATTCTTGTAAGGGGCACGTGTTAGTTGTTTATGTGAGGGCAAAGTTAGGGGACACATTGGAGAAAGCAGGAGAGTGTGTTTCAACAAAATTGGCAGTGGATAATCAACTTGCCGAGGCAAATATATTTTGTCTGCAGTCTGCTTCTAGAATACTGATGATATGATGCTTGAACCCAGTAGGCCTTTTGGACTCACTTTTGGACAAGTACGTGGGATTTTCTCAACAAGATTCCTTTGGAGTGAATCCTCCAATGCCATAGTGCAAATATGACATAATGCCCAGGAGAATATTTTGTAAAGGAAGCAGTTGGAGCAAGCATGACCTCCTTCAGGTAGATTTACTCAGCGTCAGTATAAAGAACAATTGACCTGTGTAGTGTTTAGTTCGCTAACAGGTGAAGTGTGAAATAATTTATTCCATCCTTTGTTAATTGCAGCATGGAATGAAGTGAAACAGTGGCGCCAAACTGTCTTTTCATGGAAATGTAATGATTATCTTTTTAACCTTGGAGATTTGGAATTCTAAAGCAAAATACTGCAGGTACTGGAAATCTGAAATAGGGGCGGAAAGTGCTGAAAAATCTCAACAGGTCAGGTAGCATCTGAGGAGAGAAACAGAGTTAAAATTTTGCATTGATGACCTTTCATCGGAACTTTCATCAGGAGCCTTTCATCAGACTTGGAACACAGCCTGTTGACGAACCTTCATTTAAATAACCCATTTTGGTGCCTTCATGATTGCATGATCTGTATTTTAGGAGTTTTATATTATCCATTATGGATGAAACATTACTTCAGTTTCCAGATTATGTGCAATAGTTAGATGCACTGACATGGAACCAGAGAATCCCTGCAATGACGAAAGAGGCCATTCTGCCCATCGCGTCAGCATCGACTCTCTGAAAGAGCACCCTCTCTGAGCACATTCATCCGCCCTATCACTGTAACCCCTTCACTCCACCTAACCTTTGGACACTAAGGGACGATTTAGCATGGCCAATCCACCTACCCTGCACATCTTTGACATCAAAGGCAAATTTCTTCACTTTATCTCCCAATTGTTTCTGCTTTAAATTGTAATGAGCGTTAATGTGCAAACAGAATGCAAAATTAAGTCATTTCTTTACAATCAGGTCATTAACCAGCAGTTCAGGAGGTTTCCCCAACTGTCCAAGGGTTATAGAAACAGGGAATAAGCTTGAATCAAGAAATATTGATACACACAACCATCATAAATGAGAAATAAATCTCAATAAATCAACAATGACTTTTGCTTCCCGAAACCAAATGTGCTCAGAGCATCCCCAGTGGTACACCTTTCGGAGGTGTGGCTATGTTCCTAATGTACAGCAGTGTAAGCGATGTGATGTGAGATACTCTGTGATTTCCGTATGCGAGCAGTCTGAAGAAGGTTCGTGTACAGCGAAGACCTGTGTGCACATGCACAAACATCCTTGAATGAAGAACCTACATTATTGTGTTGCTGAACGCATCTTGATTGCAAAGTCGTAGTTATCACAGCAATTAAGGAAACACACAACCTGTGTAATTAAACATTCTGCAGAGAAGACAGGATCTGTACAGGTTCATGCTGGGAAGTCCAATTATCAGATCGATGGCTGGAGTTTCTACAGGCCTTTGGCAACAGGCTGGGAAGTAGGAAGGCTGGCAAAATGATGGGAAGGTGTCAGCAAGGATGTACAATATCTTCCCACCACCATGCCATTTTGTCAGTGATGGGAAAGGTGGCACATCGATCACTCACCTGATACCCAATTGAGTCACTTGAGTAGCCAATTAAAGGCCATTTGCCATGACCACAGACAGAGGAGGATTTACAATGAGGCACAATGTTGTATCTGTAAAATCTCAGATACATAGACCAGTGTAATAATCAAAATGTTTTACCCAGGTGCTCTTATTTGCGAGATGAACAGAGGATGAAATGGCACAGTGGCACAGTGGTTAGCACTGCTGCTTCACAGCTCCTGGGACCTGGGTTCAATTCCGGCCTCGGGTGACTGTGTGAAGTTTGTACTTTCTCTCCGTGTCTGCGTGGGTTTACTCCAGGTGCTCCGGCTTCCTCCTACAGTCCAAAGATGTGCAGGTTAGGTGGATTGGCCATGATAAATTGCCCCTTGGTGTCAAAACGTTAGGTGGGTTTACTGGGTAATGGGGATAAGGTGGAAGCGTGAGCTTAAGTTCGGTGTCGCTTCTTGGCCTTTTGGCTGAGATGAGCGTGAGGTCAGGTGTAATGCCTGGATCTGGTATGTCTCTCCTGTGGGGATTATGAATTGGATTCAGTTGAATTGGTTTTGGAGCAGCGAGGAGCTGGATTAGGGGTCTGTCCCTGTCCACACTCTGAGCTCTGGCTTTGTAACTCTGATAAAGTAATTTTAAAAAGTAGGGCGTTCTTTCAGTGGGTTGGTGCAGACTCGATGGGCCGAAATACCTCCTTCCGCACTGCAAATTCTACAGTTCTCTGATTCCATAAAAACAGGCTGATGGTTTAATTCTCTCACCCACACAAAGTATGACTCAGACTCACAGCTGAGCTCTAGGTACTCCACGCACTTAGTAAAGGAGGATGGCTGGCAATGATCACTCGATGTGGATATCATATGTGGGCTCAGCGTCTAGGGTGTCTTATTGCTATGGTTGTGTCTGGGGGACTCACAAGTTATCGCTGAAGATCCGTTCTGATATTCCTTCCTTTAGACTGGTCTGCTAGCATTAATTTATAGGTATACGCCCACAGCTGGCTGAAGTAGCTCGAGCCAGCATGGTAGCACAGTGGTTAGCACAGTTGCTTCACAGCTCCAGAGCCCCTGTTTCGATTCCCGGCTTGGGTCACTGTCTGTGCGGAGTCTGCACATTCTCCCCGCGTGTGCGTGGGTTTACTCCAGGTGCTCCGGTTTCCTCCCACAGTCCAAAGATGTGCAGGTTAGGTGGATTGTCCATGCTAAATTGCCCCTTGGTGTCAAAACGTTAGGTGGGTTTACTGGGTAATGGGGATAAGGTGGAAGCGTGAGCTTAAGTTCGGTGTCGCTTCTTGGCCTTTTGGCTGAGATGAGCGTGAGGTCAGGTGTAATGCCTGGATCTGGTATGTCTCTCTTGTGGGGATTATGAATTGGATTCAGTTGAATTGGTTTTGGAGCAGGCGAGGAGCTGGATTAGGGGTCTGTCCCTGTCCACACTCTGAGCTCTGGCTTTGTAACTCTGATAAAGTAATTTTAAAAAGTAGGGCGTTCTTTCAGTGGGTTGGTGCAGACTCGATGAGCCGAAATACCTCCTTCTGCACTGCAAATTCTACAGTTGTATGATTCCATGAAAACAGGTCGATGGTTTAATTCTCTCACTCACACAAAGTATGACTCAGACTCACAGCTGAGCTCTAGGTACTCCACGCACTTAGTAAAGGAGGATGGCTGGCAATGATCACTCGATGTGGATATCATATGTGGGCTCAGCGTCTAGGGTGTCTTATTGCTATGGTTGTGTCTGGGGGACTCACAAGTTATCGCTGAAGATCCGTTCTGATATTCCTTCCTTTAGACTGGTCTGCTAGCATTGAGTCATAGGTATACGCCCATAGCTGGCTGAAGTAGCTCGAGCCAGCACGGTAGCACAGTGGTTAGCACAGTTGCTTCACAGCTCCAGTATCCAGGTTCGATTCCCAGCTTGGGTCACTGTCTGTGCGGAGTCTGCGCATTCTCCCGATGTGTGCGTGGGTTTCCTCCGGGTGCTCCGGTTTCCTCCCACAGTCCAAAGGTGTGCGGGTTAGGTGTATTGTCCAACAAGGTTTGGTGGAGTTACTGGGTTACGGGGATAGGGTGGAGGTGTGGGCTTGAGTGGGCCAGTGCAGACTCGATGGGCCGAATGGCCTCCTCCTGCACTTTAAATTCTATGAGTCCCATTGTCTCACCCAGACCCCAACTCATTAATGGGAAAAAAAAACAGGATACTCCTGTTTATCTAGGGTGATTCAATCAAGATCCATTGTCCTCTGAAATACCCTCACCTGACCAGTTAATTGCGCATTGCGGAGTCTGATGGCTTCTTCCTTCGTCCTGCTGCAAAGCATCTGGGAATGTGTTGCACGTTCATAGCATGGCCTTATTCTGTTGTGTAAACATGAATGGGTAATCACAAAGTCCGTACAGCAATAATGAGTTTATGTGTTGACTTGAGTGCACTTGTGGCAGTTTCTGTTCCTGGCCTATGTGTCTGGTCGGCGTGTTTTCAGAACAAAGCACCGTGCTTAGGCACAGGGCTCCAACCAATGGAAGGGGTCTGCTCCGGACCGGTGCATTGGGCATCCAATCGGGGCTCATTACTCTGCATTTGCTGATAGGCTCAACAAATATATATGTGGCTGTCGGCATCAAATGCAGTGTGAAATCAGACTCTGATTTGTGGATGTGAAAGAGCGGGAAAACTGATGTCGAACTGTTGACTTGAGGCCCGTGCGGGCGAGACCATGATGAAGGAAAGGAGAGGCTGCTGAGATTTGCTAATCAGTCTGCAAGCAGGTTTACTCCGGTGGCCGGCACGAGCGGACCCAGGTCAGCAACAGCAACAGTCGCAAGAAGCACAGACCCCAATAATCAAGCCACGAGGAGCTGATGAGCAGAGGAGCAGACCCAGGCTAGCAACAGGAGCACACCAATGCCCCAAGGCGAGGTAGAGGCCTGGCGGCCATGACGAGTGAGGCAGCCTGCCTTGAAGACCCCAGGCAAGCGAGGTGAGAGTGATTGTGAGAGTGGGAGAGTGTAGGGGTTGAGGGGGAGACTGTGAGGCGATGCGGCTGGGGGATAAGAGCATGAGGGTGAGGTGGGAGGGGGGGACTAGAGTGTGTGGGGAGGGTGGGTTACAGACTTGCAGGGGGGGGGGGGAGATTGTGTTAAGGCCAAGTTGCATTAGGGAGGGATCGAGAGTTTGCAATGGAGCTGTGTGACCATGGGGAGGGAGAGTTAGTCAGAGAAATGGGCAGGCGGAGAATAGCGTGAGTGTTGTTTGAAATCGGTGATTGGAATCGCAACTTCATAGTTAAAAGGTGAATCCAAATTTTACACAGCTTGAATCTGGTAAAATGGTGGGATTTTTCAGACACTTAATTGCTCCTTCAGACACTTCATTAGCTGCCTAAAATCATGATCAGTTTCTTAAGCAATATGAAATGACATTATCAATCGTCTAGTCAAAAATACAAAAAATTGAAGGCAAGGCAATAGGAGGAAGCTACTCAAAAAGACAGTCTGTAATTTTACTTCAAAAAGTTCAAAGCATTGAACAGCACACAAACTGCACATTCATCCTCATCCAAAAGGATTTCTGGAGACACCACATCACCTGAAAAGTTGAACAAGAAGTGGACTCCCCCAAATAGTAATGGAACTATCAAGATATTGTAGATTCCTTCATTGAATAGAGGGAAGAAACCTACCCTGAAAGCATTCCTTATGGACAACATCTGGTGGTGATTGAATATTTTGCATAAGATAAACCAGAAAACGTAGGTAATATGGAAAATATGAGCAAAGAGTTTGATATTGGAGGTCGAAAGCAGGTTAGAATTCTTCACATTTTCTGTGGGTGGAGAGAAATGAAAAATTGTTGATTTTTTTCAGGAACCTCTTCAGTTATGTTTGCAAATTATACCCTGACCCTAGGGAATGGAAAGAATCATTCGTCGATGGGTACTCTAACTGGAGATATGTTGGAAGAAGTCTTACTGACCATGAAACTTCTAAAGCATGTGAGCGGGTTTCTCCGTCCCACCGCACCAGATTTCTGCTGCGACTCGCCATCGGGATTCTCTGTTTCACCGGCTGATCAATGGGGTTTCCCATTGTGGGGCAGCCCCACGCCGTCGGGAAACCCCCACGCTGCCGGCAAAACGGAGAATCCCGACAGCGGAGAATTCAGCCCCATATTAAAGCCTTGTGTGCGTTCGTTCAAAGACGTAAATTATGTGGAAGAATTGATTCTGCATTATCGACTCAGTTTGAAAAGGAGTGTTCTTACTGAAGGAACGTGCCGAGACGTGTTGTTGCCAGGGTCAAACTTCTGTCTTCCTTACAACTACCTCTAGAAGGACATGATCAGTTATCATTGTCAAATTGAAACGGTAAATGTTTTAGCCTGCCTAGAATATGTCAGTGAATATCTCGAGGAGCATTTGACAAGTTATTAATATTGTGGCTCAGGTAAGACCAACTTTTTAACGGACTAAACCTACGATGACATCATCACTAGAATTAGCAGAGAGGCTCAGATGTCAATTCACTCATGAAGTAAAAGATGCAAAATGCTATTCCGTAATAGTTGATTCAGCATCAGGGGCAGGATTCTCTAATCCCGCGGCAGAGTGTCCACGTTGTCGTAAACGCCATTGCATTTAACGACGGCGTGAACGGGCCGAGCCGAGGACTCATTCTGGCCCCTACAGGGGACCAGCACGAGACTGGAGTGATTCACGCTGCTCCAGCTGCCGATACAGCGTGAACTGTGCGCCGCGGGATCCGTGCATACGCAGTGGCGCCAGCGGCACGTGCACATGCAGAGTGGTGCCGGCGCATGCGCAGTGGCCTCCTTCAACGTGCTGGCCCCGACGCAACATGTGCAGGGGTACAGGGGCCGGCGTGTAGGAAAGGAGGCCCCCAGCCAGAGAGGTTGGCGCGCCGATCGGTGGGCCCCGATCGCAGGGCAGTCCACATCGGAGGCCTCCCCCGGGGTCGGACCCCCCCTTCCACTGGCCGCCACCCGACCCTGCAACGCCGAGGTCCCGCCAGCTCAGAGCAGTTTAGAATGGCGCTGGCGGGACTCTTTTTTTTTTTTACGGCCGCTAGGCCCATTCGGGCCGGAGAATTGCAGCGGGGCCGCGTAGAGCGGCCCGCGACTGGCGCTGGCACCAACCACGCCGTCGCGAAAGGCGCCGATTCTCCACTCTGCTGAGAATCACATGCCACTTTCGGGGCAGTGTGGCCCGGCCGCGGGGATTCTCCGACCCGGTCCAGGGCTGGGAGAATGCCGCCCCAGATGCAAGTCATGTTGACCAATTACCATTAATTCTAAGATAAGTGATCACCTATTGTGAAGTTGTAAAGAAATGTTGTGTTTTGTTGAGCTACAGTCCCACACTTCTGCGTGTCTGGAGGCAATGGTTTTGGAAATCATGGCAAATTTAGGTTTGGACATCAAAAATTGTTATGGGCGGGCTTCGCTAACAACAAAAATATAGCAGGAAAATATTCAGGTCTATAAGCAAAATGGAACAATGCAAGTCCCTATGCATTATTCATCCCATGTCCCAGTGATTACTTCAATTTCATCTGCAATGCTGCAGCTGAATCCTGTGAGAGAGCTGTACATTTCATGAATGTGTTCAAAAAGCATCTGCCTTTTTTTCGGTTTTGAGGCATCGGTGGGATATGTTGCAATCACGTTTGGAGCAGGCAAATGGAAAACATTTTTTCGTCAAAAGAATTTATGAGTTTAGTCTTGTGTTGCTGTTTTGGTTTTGAAAATAAACTTTGCTGATGGAAAGAAAACCTTATTGGGCGTAGCCACAACAAATTTAGGAAAAAAACACTTGTGAAAGCTGAAAGAAAATCCTTAGCAGGGAAGTTTGAAAAGTACAATATTGCTGTTTTTACTCTTTTGTGGAACTGTTTACGTCAAAGAATTAATGCGAAGAGCAAATTGCTGCTAAATATTGATATAACATTATTGATTGTGTAAGGAACCTCTTTTGAATCCTTGTCTGCCCCTTGTTTCTCATTGTTATTTCTTTCTTGTTGGCTGCTACGAAGCTGCAGACTTTGATTTTAAACTGAAACACCCGTGGTCTAATGTGCTATTTGAACTGACCCAATCACTTTATTCAGTCCAATGTGCTATTTGGCACAGTCTAGTTGTGTCATTTTGATGGATTTGGCTAGCAGCCAATCAACTCTTCTGGAATTCCGGGACTTGTTCAATTCTCAATTTTGATTGGTGGTGCGTGTCAGAGGTTTCTGGAAAGAAGCGCAGACCCCATTGTAAATCATTTCTGCTTAGACCTCGAGAGCAGTAAGAAGCAGGTTTGAACCACTCTCGTTATCAGCCAACGCTGGCAAGTTAAAACACTATCTGTCCAGTCAGGCCTGTGAAAGTTTAACCACTGATTAAAAGGCTTCAAGCAGTCTCCAGACAGGTCTGTGAAAGCCTAACCTCTGTTTAGAAGGCTTAGGAAGGCAGAGTGCTGACAGTTCTCTCCTGAAATCTCCAGAGGTCTGGAGGAAAATACCCCTCTTCTCTTTCTCTTCACTAGTTAATCTTGATCTGCATAAAGAGCAGACAAGCATTTGAGTGGCAGAGTGGATGGAAACCATCTTTCAAATTTTCAGGCACAGAATTCAAAGATAGTTTCATTGAGAATGAGGTCTGTCAAGTGAAAGTGACTCCCAGAGGAAATTCTACAGTGGCAGGTTTTAATTGAAGGCACAGCCGAGAGGGGCCAATTCAACTGGTAGATTTCAACACTTCATGTCCCAAAAAGATCACTGCCTACAAAGCCCCCGACCTCAACAGTGAAGAAACTTATCCCTCATTCCCAGTTTAATCCCCATTACATTGATCCTCCCCTACCCCCACTGTGTGACTGTCTTATGTGTGTGTGTGTGTGTGTGTGTGTAGGGTGGGACCATCTTTCCTGTCAATTTCACAAGAGGTAAGATTGGATTTTGATTCAGCAAGTGTGCATACATATTTTTAGATCTGGTTGCAGGCTTCCTTACGAAGCAGTGATCAATCAATCTGTATATTATTGGGGCTTCCATCTTTTTGTTCTGTAGGGGAGGGTGGTTGGCATCAGAAGCAATATGACGTTGTGGGGGGTTTCAGAAATGAAGGTGAGCGGAGGGCCCCATGGACTGCAAATCTGCCTCTGTCCACAGGCACATTGCTATATTGTGGGGGTTTGTTGCCACATGGGGAGACGACCGACCAAAACCTAAAAAACAGCTAGAAACTTGCCCATGGGGTGCCACCATTTTTGGCACCACGTGGTCCATGGGGACAATAGCTAGCCCCACAGGCAATAGCTAACACCACACAATGCTGCCTGTACATCGTGAACCCCCCACCCGCTTCTCCCCCATGGGAGGTTGCCTGCCTTGACCCAGCATAACCTTGCCCCGCTTATCCCTCTTTGTGGGTGCCTCAGCCTTTAAGGTGCCCTCTCCAGGCAGGTGCACCCTCAGCATTGGCCACCACTAGCTCTGATTAGGCTGACAGCTCTTGAGGATGGGTAACTACCCTTAATTCGGATAGCAGCCTCAACAAAGATGACTTAGCTGGCCACTGTCAATGTTTTGCCTGTGGCCAATGAGGAGTCGGCCCTTGCCCAGCAGTGGGGCGTCAGCCACAACAGAAAGATTCAGCCCCATGTTGATATAAGTCTTACTGTCAAAAATTCTGCAAGTGAGTAATGAACACTGTCTATTTTCATCTTGTCAAACAGTTTCTAAACGCTTTGAAGTATCGGGGAAGGAATTTGAGGTGACTGATTATTTTATTTTCCCTGTTATCTTGTTTCACAGTTGAATTGTCTGTGGGAGGCAATCCTGCCCCTGTGCCTGGATGCACTGTATTATGTGGGCATGGCAACTTGAGGTGTAAATTGGGCTGGCTCCCTTCACCTAACATTTACTGTGAACTTCACAATCTACAGGAGCAGGGGCGTCTACCCCCATATCCAGGTTGAATTAAATCTCTGCAGGCAATCTGAGTGGTCATCCTTTGTGGGTTACAAATGGTGAAATGCACAGGTGCAAAAGACGAGGCGTTTACACATCCTGTTACAAATACTAGGTTTGCAAAATTAATATGTTTCAGAACAGTGTATTTACTTCAAGGTAAAATGGAGAGGGTCACGTGACCTGTACTGAAGTCTACTGAACAGGCCTTGGCGGTTACAGATCAAAATGATGCCCCGAATGTGTGGAGCAATGGTGTAGGGTGTTCACGGTTGGAAATAAATAGCAGCAGTCTCTGAGTTTACAGTCGGTTGATTGCAAATCTCCCAAAGTTCCATAAAGATGTTGAAATTATTGGGTTGTAAGCAGTTGTGCTGTAAGCCCTCCATTTACTTCCAAGATGAAAGAGAGTCAGGGCTAAGAATAGCACATCAACAATTCTACCTCAATGCAATGTTGCCATGGGAAAGGGTGCAAAGCAAGCCCTTTTTAGATCAGGTTGCAGGCTTTCCTACAAATCAATGAATATCATCACAGACAGATACCAGTTTTGTCCGGTCAGCAGAGAGGAGAGGCTGCTTGTCTTTGCAAACTGCCACAGCCGAGACACAGAAGGGCGACGGCCTCTCATCAAAAAGAGACATCCCACAGCTATTTAAGGATTCCGGGAGATTCATCCTTGCATGGTGAGTGGCTTTACTGCTGGTAGTGGATTTCAGAAATTCTCAAAACACTAAAAGAAGCACCTGGACGTGGACACGCAAAGTTGCTACTTGGAGAAACAAGGAAATGCTAACCCATTGGAATCTGGGAGCAACTGTGGACTATTTGCTGTTATGGCTGCAATCCAATGGAGATGCGATGTGTGATAAGAATAAATGGGAATGTTCCTTTCTGTAGTTTAAAGTATAAGTTGCCTACAAAAGGTAAGTAGGATTTAGTCAATAGTGTTACTTTTAGTCATTTGTTACAGCAAATGTTTTAATCTTATGTTCTCACTGTTTTAGCTATTAATACAAAGTTCATTTTTAAAAAAGTTAATGACCCCTGCTTTACAAGGGAGAAATGGACACTGAATGGGAAACAATCAACTTGGAAGGAAGGAATGGAAGTCAAAAGCAGGTCGAAAAGAAATGTTTTCTCGTAGCTTTGGAAAGCAGACAGAATTAGAGCAAACGTTTCAGGAGACAATTTGAGAGAATCTATTGGAATTCTGACATATCCATTAGTTTCTGCTGATGGAGCATGCAGCAGGGGTTTACTAGTGGTAAATTCAAGCTCGGATTAGGGTTAGACTCATCTGAGTGGTAGCATTTCCACCATGACTCAGAAGACCATCAAGTAATTTTACCTGACAATTGAATACAGTACGAAGTGGATTCTGCACTGACAGAGGTGCCGCCACTCATGTATGTTAGGGACAGATCCCAACTTCCCTGTTGGATGGATGTAAAGGATCCCATGAACTATTTTAAGAAGAGTAATGGAGTTCTCCTAACGTCTCTCGACCAACATCACCAGGTCAACTTAGTTGGTCATTGTAAATTGTGGGAGCTTGCTGTGCAGAAATTGATTGCCTGGTTCCTCACAACACAATCAGAGGAAATGTGCTGTTAACTGCTTTGGAATGTCTTGAGGCCAGGAAAGGTACTATATAAATGCTGGTTTTATTCTATTTTCAAACCAGAGAAACAAAGGTTAAGACCTGGGACATAGAGTATGACTTGCAATGTATCTTGGCTGCCAATAATATGTTTTGTAATAAAAATCATAGTAAGCTGACAATCAATATTTTTTGTTGAATAACTACTCTGAATAAATAATTTGATCAGCAAAAAAAGCCACTTACACATTTTAAAAAACAATGTAACAAAGATAGGATTTTGAGAAAGGTAGTGTGTATCAATTAACCCTAACACAATGTAGAAAAGTAAACAATGTACTTAATGTTCTTTTTCTCTGTCAATCATACGCCAAAATCAAATGCTCAAGATTTTGAATGGCAAATACATTAGAATGAGCTTTGTTTCAAAGGATTTTGCCCTGACGTGCCTTGGGTAGCACAGTGGTTAGCACTGTTGCTTCACAGCACAAGGGTCCTAGCTTCGATTCCTGGCTTGGGCCACTGTCTGTGCGGAGTCTGCATGTTCTCCCCGTGTTTGCATGGGTTTCCTCCGGGTGCTCCGGTTCCTCCCACAAGTCCCGAAAGACGTGCTGTTAGGTGAATTGGATATTCTAAATTCCCCCTCTGTGTACTCAAACAGATGGCGGAGTGTGGTGACTCGGGGATTTTCATAGTAACTTGTTGCAGTGTTAAGGTAAGCCTACTTGTGGCACTAGTAAAGATTATTATTATTACTATTAGTTTAAAAATTGTCCTTCAGATGTGAGCGAGCAATGCTGAGAATGTCAGAACTTGTTTCCTGTCTATAATTGGACTTGAGAAGGTGGTGGTGAGGCGTCCATTTGAACCGCTGCAGTCCACGTAGTGTAGGTGTACACATAATGCTCTTCGAACAGAACTATCTAGATTTCGACCCAGTGCCAGTGACGAGATGTCGATATATTTCCCAGTCAGGGTGGTGTGTGACTTGGAGGGAAACTTACAGGTGGTGGTGCTCCCATGCATCTGCTGCCCTTGCCCTTCTGGCTGGTAGAGGCTGTGTTTTTGGATATAACTTTTGAAGGAGCCTTGGTGAGTTGCTGCTGTGCAACTTGGTGTGTTGCCGCTGTAGATGGGACACACGGCTGTCACTGAGCGCAGGTGGTGAGGGAGTGAGTGTTTATTGTGGTGGATGGAGTGGCAGTCAAGTAGACTGCATTGTCTTGGATAGTGGTTGGATCCTGAGCATCTTCTTGGAGCTGCACTCACCCAGGGAAGTGGGGAGCATTCCATCACACTCCTGACTTATGCCTTGTAGATGGTGGACAGGCAATTAGAAATTCGACGATGAGCTACTTTCTGTCGAATTCTCAGCCTTTGACCTGCGCTTGTTGCCTCAATATTCATATAGCTGGTCCAAATACGTTTCTGGTCAATGATAACCCCCAGGATGTTGATGGTGGTGATTTAGGAATGGTAATGCCATTGAATATCGAAGGAAGAACATTTAATTCTCTCTTATTAGTGATGATAATTGCCTGGCACCTGTGTGCTGTGAACCTCGTCCAAGTCTTGCCTCATGCCTACACAAACTTCATCAGTATCTGAGGAATTGTGAATGGTACTTACTGAACACTGGGCAAACCTCCCTAATTCTGAGCTTATAATGGAGGGAAATTCATTGATGAAGCAGCTGAAGATGATTGAACCTTCGACATTACATTGAGGAACTCCTGGACTGATGTCATTGGAGACTGGTCTCTATCAGCCACTACCATCTTCCTTCGTGCTAGATTTTACAGCTACCAGCGAGAGTATTTGTCCATAATTGCCATTGACTTCAATTTTGCTCGGGTTCCTCGATGCCACACTCGGATGTTGAAGGCAGCTACTACCACCTTACTTCTAGAATTCACAAACAATGAGGGCTGCAATTTTTTCTCCTCATTCAAAACCCCTCCCGAAATAAGGAGCGGAGCCCTCCGAGAGAAGAAAACAATAATGATACTGAGCCCCAGGTGCAGAGCACCATCATGTATTTTACACAAAAGAACCTCAGTTCCAGTATGGAGGGACGGCATGATCAATTCGATGCAGCAAGTGTACCTGCTGGGACTGAGGGAAATATACTGACATGTATTGAGAATTAGTTAGCAGGCAGCAAACAGAGAAATAAATGGCTCTTTATTGGAGTGGAAGGCGGTGACAGGTAGGGTACCATGAGGATCAGTGTTTGGCCCCAGCTATTCACAGTATATGTCAACGATTTGGACGAGTGAATCAAATGCAATATTTTCAAGTTTGCTGATGACGCACAAAACTAAGGACATTTTGAAGAATGGTGAGGAGGAAGTAAAGAAGCTTCAAGGTGATTTAGACAAGTTGAGTGAGTGGACAATTGCATGGCAGGTGCAGTATAATGTGGGTAAGTGTGAGGTTATCCACTTCAATCGGAAAAAACGAATGGCAGAGTATTATTTAAATGGTAATGGATTGGGAAATGTTGATGTACAAAGGAACTTGGGTGTCCTTCATTGGCAGGTGCAGCAAGCAGTTGAGAAGGCAAATGCTATATTGACCTTCATCACAAGAAGACTTGAGCAAAGAAGCAAGGATGTCTTACTGCAGCTGTACAGGGCCTGGATGGAACACACCTCAAGTATTGTGTGCAGCTTTGCTCCTCTTACTTCAGAAAACCTTGGACAAAGTTCAGCAAAGTTTCACCAGACTGATTCCTGGGATGGTAGGATTGTCACATAAGGAGAGATGGCGTCAGCTCGGTCTGTATTCACTGGAGTTTGGAGAATAAGAGGGGATGTCATTAAAACAAATAAAATTCTAACAGGGCTGGACAGACCGGATGCAGGGATGATGTTTCCTTGACTCGAGAGTTTATAACATGCGGTCACGGTCTCATGGTACAGGATAGGTCATTTAGGCATTAGAAGGGGAGACATTTCTTCAATCAGAGGTGGTGAACCTGTGGAATTCTTTCCCACATCAGGCTGTGGAGGCCAACTCAGTGAATATATTTAAGAAAGAAACAGATTTCTAGACTAAATGTGTCAAAGGGTTTGGGGAGAACAGAGGCATGTCATTGAGATAAAGGATCAGCCATCATCATATTAAATGGTGGCATACAATTGATGGGCCGAATGATCTAACATGCTCCTATTTTCTACATTTCTAAGTTTCATATCCTCCTGACTCCCCCAAATCCATTAGGCTACCATTAATAATGCTTTTATATTCTTAACATATAGCTTCCTCTCCTACAGATTCATTGTAGCAGAAAGGGTCAGACGATGAGGAAGAGCAGGAAGGTTATAAGGAATCAGAGAACCACTACAGTGCAGAAGGAGGCCATTTGGCCCATCGGACCTGCCCCAACCCTCTGAAAGAGGGTCCTAACCAGGCTCCCTATCCCTGCAACGCCATAACCCCACCTAATCCGCACATCCCTGGGAAATTTAGCATGGTCAATTCACCTAACCTGCACTACGAGGCTGGTTTAGCACACTGGGCTAAATCGCTGGCTTTCAAAGCAGACCAAGGCAGGCCAGCAGCACGGTTCAATTCCCGTACCAGCCTTCCTGAACAGGTGCCGGAATGTGGTGACTAGGGGCTTTTCACGAGGGGCTGGTTTAGCACAGAGCTAAATCGCTGGCTTTGAAAGCAGACCAAGGCAGGCAAGCAGCACAGTTCAATTCCCGTACCAGCCTTCCCGAACAGGTGCCGGAATGTGGTGACTAGGAGCTTTTCACAAGGGGCTGGTTTAGCACAGACCTAAATCGCTGGCTTTGAGAGCAGACCAAGGCAGGCTAGCAGCACGGTTCAATTCCCATACCAGCCTCCCCGAACAGGCGCCGGAATGTGGCGACTAGGGGCTTTTCACAGTAACTTCATTTGAATCCTACTTATGACAATAAGTGATTTTCATTTCATTTTCATTTCATTTCATTCATTTCTTTGGAGGAAACCGGAGCACCCAGAGAAAACCCACCCGACACGGGGGCGACATGCCATCCCCACACAGACAGTCAGCCAAGGCTGGAATTGAACCCGGGTCCCTGGTGCTGCGAAGCAGCAGTGCTAACCATTGTCCCACCAGGCCATGGAGAAACGCGTGAGGACGCAAAGGCCCCAATTTAAATAGGAAGTGGGCGTGGGTGGGTGTGCATTTCAGGGCACATATGTTCTTATCGGAGAAAGGCTAATGAATTTGTTTTGCATGATCATAATATTGCCATGTCTGAGCATTTCACCGAAGGTTGGGGGGGATGGTAGGGCTGGGAGGACAAAGAATACCTTGTGGAGCCTGAGGGGAACATTTCTGCTCCCCCTGGCTCAGGATAATTTCAAAGAAAAAGAATGTTTGGAAACTTAGTGTGGCCTCTTCTGACCTGTTGGCTCAAACTAGCATCCTTCTTGTCAGGATTCAATACCTTACTTACAACAGGACCAGACGTGACAATAAATGCCAGCAATGGAGCAACTTTATTCAGAGAAAGGCATGACAAACCTATGCACTAAAGATAAAATTCAGGGAGTGATTTACAGGATATTGTGAGCTGTATACCTCCATGTTTTGCCTGGGTGGCAGGGTTCACCTCTTTACTCGTTACTTCTAATTTTCCTGCATAATTTACAGATTTCTTGCTTCTTTCTTCCTCCTCTACCTTTGTTCTTTCTCCATCAGATCAAACACCCTGAGGGGATGGTTCTTATGCTGGCAATACCCCTACTGACTGCCCACCAAACCTTCCAATTACAACTGTCCATGAATATTTCATGACCAATCAAGTGGCTTGTGTCCAATCATAAGTATGTACCTATCCAGGAACCAAGTAAGTCTGCCCACAAATATGAAAGCCTACAGAGCAGTAATAGTGCCCACTTTTCTCTATGTAGCTGAGACTCAGATTGTGTATCGGTGTCATGTCAAGAGGCTCAACCATTTTCACTTGACCTCCCTCTCAGAAGCTTCTGAAGATCAAATGACAGGACCAATCATCAGATACTGAGCTGCTCACCCAAGCTGGCACGCCAAGCACCCACACCATGTTGAGACAGCCACTAAAGAGTTGGGATGGTCATGTAGCCAGAATACCTGACACTCGCTTACCAAAGCGAATCGTCTGCGGAGAATTTGGGGCACGCCCTCATAGCGGATTCAAAGGAAGAACTACAAGAACATCTTGAAGGCTTCACTTGGGAGTATTGATATTGTCTTCGAGTCCTAAGAGAAGCTTGCCCAGAATCGCTGCACCTGATGCAACCAAAAATGAAACAGTGCGGCCTCCTTCGAAAGCAAGGGCATATCTGAGGCAGAGAGGCAACCCAAGGGGAGAAAATCCTGAGCCAGCAACCCATCCAAAGCTCGATCGTATGTGGCATTCTATCCTACTTGCAGCAGAACGTTCTGAGGATAGATCTTTCTGGGCGCAGATCAACGTTAGCAGTTATCTATGTACCCACCTGGTCCACCCAACACCCCAGATGATGAACATCTCAAAGGAAGAAGATGAAAAAACGAGAAGCAGGGGTGTGTTCATGTGAATAGCATTCACCTATGCACAGTATCATACACATTCCTTTGTGATCCCACCACTCCTGCAGTTCTATTCTCTCACAGTTCAAACTGTCTTGCTGCAATTGTACAGGGCGGTGGTGAGACCAATCTGGAGCACTGTGTACAGTTTTGGTCTCCGTATTTTAAAAAAGAATATAAATGCATTAGAAGCAGTTCAGAGAACATTAACTCATCTGATACCTGGGGTGGGGATGTTGGGATAAGCTCACGGCGTATCGATCAGAGTTTTTAAGATTGAGAGCTCAACTTGTTGAAACATACAAGATCCTGAGGGGGCAAGACAGGGTGGATGTTTCCCCTTGTGGGAGAGATTAGAACTAGGGGACACAGTTTAAAAAAAAAGGGGCCTCTCATTGATGACGGAGACGAGAAGACTTTTTTTCTTCTCAGACGGTTATGAACCTTTGAATCTCACTTCCCCAGAGAGTGGTGAAGGCAGGGTCAATTAATACTTTTAAGGCAGAGGTAGATAGATTCTTGACTAGCAAAGGAGTCAAAGATTATCGGTGGCAGGCAGAATGTGGAGCAGAGGCCACAATCAGCTCAACCATGACTATATTGAATGGCGGACTAGCCTTGAGGGGCCGAATGGCTGCTTCCTGTTTCCAATTAGTATTTTTGTATGTATAATCTAATACAGGTATATTTTTAAAGGATGACTACAATTCTACCAATCTACCTCACAGATCAGTTCAGAAGAAAAAAGGACACACCTCCTACAGACTGGATTTATGCAGAGAAAAAAAAAGCATAATTCTTAGATTCTGCTACTGGGCAGCAAACAGGGCAGGACACTCTCAACCTTGACGTTAATGCTGTGTTGCTGTACCGATGTTGCCATTGAGTCATGAATGATAAGTCGGCTCTGCATTGTTCTAGTGGCAGTCTTGCCTGAGCCTGAATCAGCACCATTAGCATTCACCTGAGCCAGGAGTTTACATTGATTGGGTGCACGCCTGACCTAGAAGCATGTGGAATCATGGGAGATGATGTTGCACACACATGCCTACGCCATCGCACACTCTGCAATATTTCAGTCAACAGGCGAGAGTTGGAAGCGTGCCCGCCAAAAGGCAAGCAGGAAATCTAGCCCATTGAGGGATCAATTGGACACAATTTTACGTGGCCCATCTGCTTCTACGGTGGCCAGGCAAGCCAATTGGCAAGGCGGCCTTTACATTTTAGCTGCAACCTTAATCCAGCGCAGGATGAAATGTCATAGCTGAAATAAAACCAACAAATATGTCTCGGAGCTGAGGCCTAGGCTTGATTGTGCTGTCTCTACACTTATGGAAGAGTATTAACATCAATATTTATTTTTCACGGGTCAGGAGCTCCCTGAGACAGCTCGGCAGCGGCTGTCCCCCGAGGAAACACATTGGAAAAGCCAGCCTGCCCCTCCCTTTTCTTGGTGCCCTCCCACTTCCCTCTCTCCCTGACTGCACTCGGCCTTTCACAGAGCATGTTTCCTGCTGGATGGCCATTATTTTGAAATTGAGCTGTGGGGCAACTGCGGACGGGAATGCGTTTTGCTTCCACTCCCAGGCCCGTCAAGTGCACACGCCCAATGGCCGAAAAATTCAGGCCCTCGATTTTACTTGAGCGATGAAGTTCGACAGATGCACAGAAACCTTTCATAGGCTAGTCAGAAGAAACTTTAAGTAAGAGGGTGTAGAATTGGAAGGTTACGTTACCAGGACCCAACCCTGCACCAGCGGACGATAGAAACCGGAGGTGGCATTTTACTGGCGGCAGCCAATGACGAGGCCATCACCAGGACTGCCGCCCAAGTTCGAGCGATGGCCCACTTCCCAGAGCTGCTGGCCGAACCAGATGGCCAGCAGTCCAGCAGCCTCGCCAGTGTCCCCATTCGAAGTTCATGCAGCATGAAGTAGAGGGTGCCTCAATGGTGAGGTGCTCTTGAAGATGAGGTAAATTTTCGAAGAGCAAGCCAGAGCCTGAAAAGCAAGGCACAGAAATGAGGGATGGGGGAATATTCCATTGAGGGTGTCTAATCCGTAGAGGTGGCCAATGCTACCAAGGGTATCTCCAGGGAATCGCCAATGAGGAGTGCCCCCGAGCAAGAACCCTCTAAGAAGCTGTTCTTATTATGTTGTTCGTATTCCCATATAGAAGTGACTCCTCCTGATGCTGGTACACCTGGAAGTTGCCCTCCAAGTCACTCGTCATCCTGACCTGAAAATATATCACCGCTTCTTCAATGTCGCTGGGTCAAGGTCCTGTAATTCCCTCCCTCGCAGCACTGTGGATGCACCTACACCTCACAGCTGTGGTTCAAGAAAGCAGCTCACTGCCCCCTTCTCAATGGCAACTAGGGATAAGTAATAAATGCTGACCTAAATTAAATTTTAGCTGATGCTGATAAGAGCAGGAGATGATCCTTAATGAGCTTTTTAACTGCCACAATTGTCCCTCTGTTGTGTGGCCATGTTGTTGACGCTACTCTCATTGGTAAAATGCCTTGGCAGCGAGAACACACTGGGTCCCCTGCCACCACCTGACCAGCCCCCCAACCTCTCTCCAATGAGCTGGTAAAATTCAGCCCAGTAAAGCATCCTTTATAAGGGACCTGCCAACTGGAAAACCAACAGTTTGGCGGGCGGGGTGGAGGGGGTGCGTGTGTTAAATAAAAAGTATATTTTTTTAGAAAAATACATTTAGAGTACCCAATTATGTTTTTCCAATTAAGGGGCAATTTAATGTGGCCAATCCACCTAGCCTGCACATCTTTGGGTTGTGGGGGTGAAACCCACGCAGACACGGGGAGAATGTGCAAACTCCACATGGACAGTGAACCTGAGCCAGGGTGGAACCCGGGTCATCAGCGCCGTAAGTAGCAGTGCTAACCACTGCACCACCATGCTGCCCTAAAAAGTGAGTTAAAATATATGTTACATTTGAATGTTTGTACAAAAAGCAAAATATAGTTTTGGAGAAACAATGGAGTGAGAAACACAAATGGAAAAACAGAAAAAGCTCAAAGATGAAAGACTTACATTGTGTCTCAAAGTGCTTTACAGCTGATTAAGTACTTTTGCAGTGTAATCCCTGTAGTAATAGATACATAGAAGATAGGAGTACGAGGAGGCCTTATAGCCCTTCATGTCTACTCCACCATTTAACACGATCATGGCTGATCATCCAACTCAATAGCCTAATCCTGACTAATCCTGTTTTCTCCTGATAACCTTTGATCCTATTCACCTCAAGTGCTATATCCAGAAGCCTCTTGAATATATTAAATGATTTAGCATTAACTCCTTCTTGTGGTAATGAATTCCACAGGCTCACCACTCTTTGGGTGAAGAAATGTCTCCCCATCTCTGTCCAAAATGGTTTACCCTGAATCTTCAGACTGTGATCCCTGGTTCTGGACACACCCATCATTGGGAATATCTTCCCTGCCTCTACCCTGTCTAGTCCTATTAGAATTGTATAAGTTTCAATGAGATCCTTCCTCATTCTTCTGAACTCCAGCGAGAACAATCCTAACCTAGTCAATCTCTCCTCATATGACAGTCCCGCCATCCTGGGAATCAGTCTGGTAAACCTTCGCTGCACTCCCTCGAGAGCAAGAACATCCTTCCTCAGAAAAGGAGACCAAAACTGCACACAATATTCCAGGTGTGGCCTCACCAAGGCCCTGTACAATTGCAGCAACACATACCTGCTCCTATACTCGAAACCTCTCGCAATGAAGGCCAACATACCATTAGCCTGCTTTACCACCTGCTGCACCTGCATGCTTACCTTCAGTGACTGGTGCACAAGGACACCCAGGTTCCGCTGCACACTCCCCTCTCCAAATTTACAACCGTTCAGGTAGTAATCTGCCTTCCTGGTTTTCCTTTCAAAATGAATAACCTGACACTTATCCAAATAATACTGCATCAGCCATTGATTTGCCCACTTGCACAATGTCCTGTCCAGATCATGCTGTAGGATCTCTGCATCCTCGTCATAGTTCACCCTCCCACCCAACTTGGTATCATCTGCAAACTTTGACATGTAAATAGCTGGGGTCCCAGCACCGACCCCTGTGGCACCCCACTCGTTACTACTTGCCAATTTGAAAAGGACCCATTAATTCCTATTCTTTGTTTCCTGTCTGCCAACCAGTTTTCTATCCACCTCAATACACTTCTCTCAATCCCATGTGCTTTAATTTTGCACAACAATCTCTTTTGCGGAACTTTGTCAAACGCCTTCAGAAAGTCCAAATATACCACATCGACTGGCTCCCCTTGTCAACTGGACTACTTGCATCTTCAAAGAATTCCAACAAATTTGTCAAGCATGATTTCCCCTTCATAAATACATGCTGACTCTGACTGATACTGCCACTGCTTTCTAAATGTTCCAATATAAAATACTTGATAATGGATTTAAGAATTTTCCCTCCTACCGATGTTAGGCTCACAGGTCTATAATTACCTGTTTTCTCGCTACCTCCCTTTTTAAATATTGGAGTAACATTAGCTACCCTTCAATCTACAGGGACTGTTCCAGAGTCTATTGACTCCTGGAAGATGACCATCAATGCATCAACTATTTCCAGATTAATGCAGGAAATATGGCAGCCAACACAGCAAGCTGCTACAAACAGCAATATGATCATGACTAGATCATCTATTTTTGTGATGATTGATTGAGGGATAATTTCCCTATTCTTCTATCAAAACCGTGTCAGGACTTCTTCCATGCTCACGTGAGAGGGCTGATCGGACTGGGGTTAATGTCTTATCTGAAAGTTTGCAAAGATTAATAATCTGCGACATTAATTATCTGCTGAAGCAATGAGACTTCACACTTGTAATGTTAATTTTTCAGGTTCAGAGAGGTTGTTCCTTTCTAATTACCACTTAAGATTCTGTTAACTTTAAACTGTGCATGTGAGGATGCCAGACGGTATACATTTTACCAGAAGTAACCCTGACAACCTCATCATTGTTAGAAAGTGAAACTCAGACCATTATGACAACTGGAAATTTGGTGGCTTGGAGGTACAGAAGGACATAAGAAATTGGTGCAGGAGTATGATATTTGGCTCCTCAAGCCTCCTCCGTCATTCAATAAGATTTTATCTGATTTGAATGTGAACTTAACTCGTCATTCCTGTCTATCTTCCGTAAACCTTGACTCCCTTGTTGATCCAAATTCAGTCGAACTCAGCCTTGAATATATTCAATGATCCAATCTCCACTGCATTCTGGGAGTAGAGAATTCCAAAGAATAATGGCTCTCTGAAAGTAAAAAGTATTTCTCCTCGCCTCAGCCTTCATTGGGAGACCACTTCCATTTCATTGAGACCCTAGTTCTATGTTCCCCATGAGGATAAACATCATCTCAACATCTACCCTGTCAAGCAGAGTCAGAGGTTTGTTTGTTTTAATGAAGTCATCTCTCACTCTTCTAACTTCCGGTGAGTATTAGGCCCGCCTTCTCATCCTCCCCGATAAGATAACGCCTTCCTTCCAGGAATGAGTCCAGCAAAACGTCTCTGAACCACTTCCAATTCAATATATCCCTGCCTGAGTAAGGAGACCAAATCTGCACACAGATGGTTAAAACAGTGACTGGAGGATTCTTAGCATTTTGTCAGACACATTGTGAAAGTGGATTGGATGGTAATGTTTTCAGTTGAGCAAATTGATGGGATTAAGTGTTGGTTCTTACAAAACAATGTGGGTGGCCTCGATTGCAAGTTTGTGCCATGCAAAGCCAGTGACCCTGCCATTACCTTGCTGGGATAAATTCCCCAGCTTTGTAGAAACATGCACCAGATACATGATGAATTCACACCTAAACACATCTTGGCTGATACTGCACTGATCCCCATGGCTCCCTGAAGTAATCCAGTGTCATAACAAATGAGTGCAATCATAATCTTCACAGCTAGAAAGAGATGTGTTTTCACAGGACTCTGAAGACATGCAGAGGGAGGGAACAAACTTGCATTGATACAGTGCCTTCAATGATCTCAGGATACCTCAATGCTTTCTACAGCCAATGAAGTGTTTCTGAAGTTTGGTCACCGCTGTATTGAAAGGAAAACATGAAGCAAACTGTGAATAGCAAGCTCCAAGGACGGAAATTTGATATTAACCAGATAATGGCCGGGATTCTCCATTGCGAGTCTGCCCTGCTACAACTGCTAACGAGGACAGAGAATTTGGCACCCAGCCAAATCTCCCACTTACTCCAGCGGGACAGAATAATTCTGCTGCCGGAAACGGGAGGAGACTCCAGTTCAGTTCAATGTGTTTCTGTTTTGACTTTGAATGACACATTAGTCTTTTCCAGAATACTGAGGAACTCCCATGCAAACAATGGGATTAACATTCCACCAGAAAGATGGCTCTCTGTCAGTCCGGCACTGGAGCTGCTGCCTCAGGTTTGTACTTAAGCCTTGGGAGCAGGGCTTGAACCCACAACCTTTGTGGCAAAACTGTTCCCACTGATCCTCAGCTAAAGTCTCACACTTCCCCCTATTGCCCGTGGATTGTGAACACCGAGTTCCTCAATGAGGCTTTTCATGCAATCTACATTGCTTGCACGTTCCTTTGGGAAATGCATCCCCCTCAAATGCTGTCTTACCTTCCTTTCCTCCATTCTTTTCTATCCCTGCTTTTCCTCCACGAATGGCAAAAAAAGATATGGGCTTTGGGAATCTCATACTGCGACTGACAAGCTTGCTGGGTTGGAACCCTGTAAACATTCAAAAACACATCACTGTCTGGGAGCGCTGCAACAAAAAACATATAATTGCAAAGATATCTCCGATGATTATCTTACAAAGTTCAGGCAACCCTCTGGCTCAAAAATGTCTTCCTTCTTGCCAGTGTTATGGGGTGTATTTACTGATTACAAGTGTATTTTTTATAGTTTGCTGCACCCATGTTACTATTTTGTGAAGTTGAAACTTATTTTGGTGTATTGAAATTAAACGTAGAGTCAGTAGTGGTGATTGGACTCTGGTCTTCAAATCACAAGGTCATGAGTTTGAGTCTCATTCCAGAGGTTTGGGCACTAAATCTAGGCTGACAGTCCAGCGCTGCACTGTCAGAGGTACTGTTTTGTGAATGAAATGTTAAATCGAGGCCCTAGCTGCACTGTTTGATGGGTGCAGATGTTTCTCCGGCACTCTGTTTCAAAGAATAGCAGGAGAATTCTTCCCACATTGGCCGATATTTATCTCTCAATCCATATTCAAAGCAGCACTCTGCTTGTTACCTCATTGCTAAATGTGGGACCTTTTAGTGTGCGAACTGGTTGTCATGTCCCTAAATTCTGACAATCACTACACTCTAAATACACTTCATTGCCTCTACAGCATACTGAGGATTTAAAAGGCGTTTTATAAATTCAGATCTTTCTGATGGGGACTAGATGGGCAGATTACATGGGAAAACCAAAATGCAATTTCAAATTTGGGTGCTTTAGGATGGTACATTGATCCCTTTCCTGTCACAACCTCTTCATCTTAAGTTAAGTGGGGGTTACTGGGTTACGGGGATAGGGTAGATACGTGGGCTTCAGTAGGGTGCTCATTGTAAGGGCCGGTGCAGACTCGATGGGCCGAATGGCTTCCTTCTGCACTGTAAATTCTACGATCTTGCAATGGGTCAAGGCATGCACAGACGTTACTGAAGAGCGACTGAGTGAATTCTTGTCAGCGGTGCTCTCATTGCACATATTCAGGACATTCAGCTGCTTGTTGATCAGTTTTGCCCCTTAGCCTCAGAGCACTTTGGTCTGAAATTAAGTCTGAAGTCTGTATCAACCCTCCTGTGGCCACAGTCTCCCAGAGATCGTAGTCACTATCAACAACACATCTCTCCATTCTATACCGATGTTTTGCTATCTTGGGAGTATCCTCTCCAATAAACACTATGCTGGATGATAAAATTAACCATCACCTGGAAAAAGCAAGCTCAGCCTTTGGCAGGCTTACTCAGACTTTGGGGAGTTCTGTCCCAGAGCAAAGGCGCAGTGCTTCTGAAATTCTTCAGGGGTGCAAGGCTTGGACAACCAACCGGTATGACATGAAACAAGTAGAAACATTCCATCTTTGCAAAATCAGATGGCAGAACACAATCCCCAACACCAAAGCTCTTGCAGTTATTATGGTCCAGGGTTTAGAGAACCCCAAAGTGTATCATGGAGTTCACCTGACCCACAACTTTTAATGGATTGTGGTATGGGGAGCACATGGCCCACTCTACAGGTGTGATACAGCAGAAATGGAAAAGTATTTTTTAAAGCAAAACAATGTTTATTCTATGAACTCAAGTTAACCGTTTTAGAACATACAGTGAACATCTTAGCAACCATCAATTAAAATAGAGCCCCCAAAGAATACAACACTAAGTTATCCTTAATAACTTCCCAAACAACATCCAGAAGACAGAAGAAACACCTTTTAACAGAAGCACATTACATTCACAGAAGGTTTACATTCACTACTGAAAACATTTATCATTCTGAATTCATCAAATGATCAATAGATAGTATTTTCATTGCAGAGAGATCAACAGTACACCTGCTTTGTCTGGCGTCAGCTCCAACACTGAAAATGAAACTAAAACACACCCTGCAGCAAACAGCCTAAAATGAAAGTAAAAAGCTGACAGCCCAGCTCCACCCACTCTCTGACATCACTGCAGTAATAAACACCAATTTCTTAAAGGTATTCTCACTACAGATATTTATATACACACCCATTTATAAACACCCATTTCTTAAAGGTACTGTAGCCACCTGGGTTGGCCACTTCCCGACTTTAAAATGGAGATCCGCTAAGAATGCAGGGAAATTCAGCCAACGCAGGAAAAACAAGCAGGTGCAAAGTGTCCTGTAATCAGAACTTGCAGGAACCCATACAGCACTGAAACTAACAACCATCTACATATTAATGAGCGATCCCCGGGTACAATTGGAAACAGTTGAGGAAAACAAGGCCAAGCCAGACTCCTCGGCGCCAGCAAGAGCCAAGACAAAGGAAGGCCAACGGACACTTAGGAACGGCCCAGCGATCAGGGAACAGCTCCAGTATTGGAGAAATCGATCCAAGTGATCAGAACTTAGTCCAATCACATGGAACCAGGTAAGGGGTCTGCCCCGAATGGCGCAAAGCCCCTGGGGACTATAAAATAGAGTCCCCAAGTTCAATTCGTCCTTCTTGGCAGAGTCTCTCAGCAGCTCAAAACAACCCTTGACCGTGACTTGCCTAGTAGCTGCACCAACCAAGTAAGTCTCCAGTCAACGCACGCTACGAGACAGGCGCTCCTAGCTACCAGTCTATACCAGCTTTGAAGCCTGCAGACTCAGAATCGAACAAAAGGCCATTTGTTCCCCTGACCGGTTGGGCCAGTTCCAAAGCTAAGTATAGGCCTTTCAGTGTTAGCGATAGTCTAGTAAGTAGAGTTTTATACATGAGTAGTGATTGACTGTGTATAATAAATGTGTTTTGATTTGAAACGTACTAACTGGTGTATTGAGTTATTGATCAGCACTTGAACTTGAACCTCGAGGTGGTATCATAAAGATACCTGGCGACTCTAGAGCAAAGGTTATAAAACAGAGTAAATTAAGTAAAGACACAATGAGCAACATTTACTAAGAGCCAAACAAAAGTTAGCAACAGTACTCTCATGTGACACAGTGTTGCATACATCACATTGAGAGCATGTTCATCAGAGCTCAGACATACAGTTGGCATGAAGAATTCCCAGGCACCAAAGGTCGTACTCTACACCCAGCTGAGAACTGGAACCCACACCACAGGGCATCACAAACTCAGATATAAATACATGAGAACCAAGCTCGGAGCTTGCAGGCTGGTTTCCAAAAGATGGGAGCAAAAAAACAAACTTGAACCGACTCAAATAATGGAGCCTCAGTCATCAGGAAACTTTGACATTTGTGAAGCACGGAATAAAGTGTCTTCAAGGCAAGTGAGTGTGGTGCAAATCCAAAACTTCCAATCATCTCTTCAACACTAATTTCAGCTGCAGTAGTTGAAATCAGTTATGCAAATCAAGACTTGGCCTAATGTCGCACTGTGACAACATCAACCTAGACTGTAAATTTTTATTTTTCACTGTTAAATAATCATCTAGCAAAGCGACAGGAGAATGTTTAATTGGTGACAAAAGCTTCAACCTCAATTTCCAGAATAGATAAACATTTGTTCCAACGTTAAGGGCACAGACGCAGCAGAGCCTGGCTTACAAATATCACTGTGGTAAATTGAGTTAAGCAGGAGCCAGGGGCTAACCTTCCACCTACAAGATATGTCCTTATGCTTCATTACAAGCAGGAGCAAAGCCCATTAGGAGTAGTAGGATGTATTCATTCCAATAAAAGACAAAAATAAAATAAAAAACATAATAAAGATGACAGGGCAGTGTAGTAGCTGCAGTGTGTGGGGAACTGATGGATGCCAGTGTAATCCATGGTAATTTCATCTGTAGCAAGTGTCTCTGGCTCTTGGAGCATCAGCTCAAAGTAACCGAGCTGGAGGCTGAGTTACAGACACTGCAATGTATCAGGGAGGGGGAAACTAACCAGGGCACTTTGCTCCAAAAGGCAGTCACACCCATTGGGGTAGGGTCGCTTGATGTGGTCAGTGGTCAGGGGCAGAGGGGTGCGCCTGTGAGTGAGGCAGGTAAGTGGACTGAGAAGGTAAAAGTAGAGGAGATGCAGTTCTTTCAATTGGCTAACAGGTTAAAGGTTTGTGCAGGTTGTATGGATTAGGGCAGGGGCTGCAAGGTGGATGGGCAAACTGACCATGGCACCATTGTCCAGTAAACCATTCAAGTGGGGAAGTAAATAAGAACAATGTGGTATTTGGGGGCAGTATAGTCAGGGGGATAGATAATTCTCTGCAGCCGAGAGCATGAGTACAGAAGACTGTGTTGCTTGCCTGGTGTCAGGGTTCAGGACATCTGTTCAGGGCTGGAGAGGAACCTGCAGTGGGAGTTGCAAGATCCAGTCCTTGTGGTCCATGTGGGCACCAATGACAAAGAGCGGACTAGGAAAGAGGTTCTGCTTAGTGATCATGAGCAGCCAGAGGATGAATTGAAAAGCAGAACCTCAAAGATACTCACCTCTGGATTATCACCTGAGACACGAGCAAATCGGCATAGGGTAAATAAAATTAGCATGACAAATGTGGGCTAAAAATATTGGTGTGCAAAAATGGGTTTTGATTCATGGCATCAGCATTAGAGAAAGTGGGGGTTATACTGTAAGGATAAGCTTCCCCTGAACAATTCTGGGATCAGATTTCTGCCAAATCATATAACAAGGATGGTAGAGAGGACTTCAAACTCAACAGTGGACAGAAGAGATCATGTGAGAGGAGATGTGGCCAGTTGAAGGGAAACGAGTTCATAGAGTGTGGCTATTTGGGCAATAATAACAAGAGTGCAGCGGGAAGGGGCAGAATACACAAACGTAAGAGTGCCCCAGCAGGAATAGCCAGAATTACAAAAATTGTAAAGCACCAGAGTTAAAGGTTCTGTACCTGAATAGACACAGCATTTGTAACAATATGGACAGATGTTAGCATAGATAAAAATAAATATGTATGACCTGACAGTAATTACAGAGGCATGGTTGCAAGGTGACTAAGGCTGGGACTTGAATAATAATGTATATTTGACATTTCAAAAAATATAAGAACCTTGAAAAAGATGGTATAGTATCTCGGTTAATTAAGGATGTCAGTTGTACAGTAGTGAGAGATGAACTTAGCTCGAAAGAGCAAGATGTAGAATTAGTTTGGGCAAAGAAAATAAATAGGGATGGTAATAAGTCACTTGTGGGAGTAGTTTACAGACCTGCTCATGATATACATGCACAAATAACTTCATGTAAGAAAGGTAACTTAATAATAATGGGTGACTTTAAACTTCATATAGTTTGGGCAAAATAGATTGGCAAAGTTGTGCTGGAAAATCAATCAATCAGTTCACAGTTTGCAACAATCTCTGAGAGCAGTATGTCCTAGAACCAACCTGGAAACAGGCTATCCGAGACATGCTTCTAAGCAATGAGACAGGGTTAATTAATAAGCTGTTATACCGATCGTAACAGGATATAACTTTGCGTTCAGTTTAAAGGTGGAGAAGTGGAGGCCTAAGACCAGTGTTTTTAAACCTTGGTAAAGTAATTATAAGGGAATGAAGGCAGAGGTGGTAAAGCGAACTGAGAAACTAAGTTAAAACGTAGGACTCTGGAGATTCTTCGGTAGATATTTAATAACTCAGCCAAGATTTACCATACTGAGAAAGAAAGAATCTTTGAGAAGGTTGCATAACCTTTGGCAAAATAAGAAAGTAAAGGATGGTATGAAATTGAACAAAACATTGCATGAATCTGCAAAGATAAGTGGTAGATCAGAAGATTGGACAGATTTTCAGAACCAGTAAAGAGTGACAAAAAATGGGAGAAAGAAGGCAATGAAAAAAGTAGATAGTAATATCAAAACAAATAGTAAGAGGCTCTAGAAGTACTTAAATGGGGAAAGATTAACGAGGATCAGTGTTGGTCCACGAAATAATGGCCAGGATTTTCTGCTTTTGAGACTATTTGAAAAGATAGACCTTAACTCTGTCAGAACAATGCAGAATCTCTGACTGTATTTCTTCAGAAACCTCTCAGCTTGCCTTCCAGCCATAAACTAAAACTGAACCTCAACCCCAGGCTGCTTCAATTCATGGCTCCTCCTATTAACTACCATACAATTTATAGTTCATAAGGAGGCCATTCTGCCCATTGAGTCTGCACTGGTCCTTGGAAAGAGCATTATACTTAAGCCCACGCTTCCACCCTACCCTCGTATCCCCGTAACTCAGTAATCCCACCGAACCTTTTTGATACTAAGGGGCAATTTAGCATGGCCAATCCACCTAACCTGCACATCTTTGGACTGTGGGAAACAGGTACACCTGGAGGAAACCCACGCACACACGGAGAGAAAGTGTAAACTCCACACAGATAGTCACCCGAGGTCGGAATTGAACCCAGGTCCCTGGAGCTGTGAGGCAGCCGTGCTAACCACTGTGCCACTGTGCTGCCCTTCATCATCTTGCTAAGCTAAACATAATATTGCTAATTAACTACTCCGCAGGGAACCCTCTCAATATAAACAAAAATCCATGAGCCCAAACATTTACGACGCTTTAATTACTCCTCTGGCTCCCAAAAAGCTGAGCTGTCTTGCAACCAGGAGTTTTAAAATAATCATTGAAGCAGTCATACACATACTAACTCAGGCTTTTAATCCTTACTGCACCAAATACATATAATACAACATATCTGAAATTCCTACATTCATCACAGGGTCCGGGAAGTTACCGTCAGAGTGATATAAGTCACTTGGGGCCATAATGGGAGAAGCATTGAGTGAATAAACACTTTAGTTTACTCTGGGGTGGATTCAAGGGGCACCCAAGTGAACTGTACATTCCCAAAAGAAGAGCTTGCACAGCTGAGACATGTTAGTAACCTTTCAAAGACAATGCAGGGAATCAAAAAGTTAAGCAATGATGTCCATTCATGCACGAGTATTACCAGAAAATGGCACTGATTGACTTCCTTGTTTTAACCCCTTGCTCGCAGTCTGGAAATACCCCAGGGTCATAACAAACTCCAGAGCAACTGAGCAACGGGGCAACCTTCAGAAGCCTGTGGGAAAGTTGACACAGGGCAGTTCATAGAGGAAAAGTCTCAGTCCTGCACCTCCCCCAACCCAATTAACCTAACTTCCTAATCTTGACTTTCACGTTTATGCAAAGAGTGTAGTTGTCGAGCGCAAGTAATGATGATCTCAGCATCTGGATTGAAAGCAGCACATTCAAATTCCCAAGTGCCTGGCCAAAGCAGTCAGTCATGTTGGCGGGGGAGAAGAGATGTGTTGGGGGGAGGAGGGTCAGAGGTGGGGGTGTGGGGAGTTGAGGCGGGTGTTGGTGGGGGTGGTAAGGACACTTTGTACTACTTTGTACCCGCACAACACTGGTCACCAGTGGGCTGGTACTTTATGACATGGGGACAAAGCCTTTGAACCCGCAATCACTGATCAGTTTTTGATCAAAAAAAGGACGTCAGGAAACTATTACTGACTCTTGTCTGTTTTTCATTGATACTGGAGAGAGGAGACCATCAGGAAGATGGAGCCAGAGTTTATTGCTTCCTGCATTTTAGCTTACAGGCAGGTGGAAAGAAGAAGTTTGTGACAGAGGTTCCTGGGTCACCAAAGGGATGAGCAATACCCTCCAGACCAAAGAACAACAAGGTCTCCTGGCTTACAGAGACATCATTGAAGGGCAGCTCACAAGAACCATGGTCAACAGAACACGCATGTGTTATCTGCAGATGAGCGAGGACCAGTGTTGCTGACACCTTTGCATGTCCAGGGATCTTGTCTCACATTTGCCACATTCTCCAGGAGTCAGTACCACGGGGACTGGGAAGGCATCCATTGCTGATGGCTGTGAGTGTAATTGCTACACTGAACTTCTACACCAGTGGTTCCTGCCAGGGCTCCACTGGAGACCTCTCAAATGCCCATGCACAAATACATTCAAAAGGTTACAGACACCCTTTTTGACAATGCCCACAATGACATGAATATCAACAGAGATCAAGAAAACCAGGAGCCCAGAGCATTTGTATTTGCTGAGATTTCTGGATTTCCACAGGTGCAGGGGGCCATTCACTGCACTCACCTGTCTTTAAAATCTCCCTGGTAACAGGGACTTCAATATAAAAACTGTAAAGGCTCCCACTCGCTTAATGTACAGCTGGTCTGCGGCCATAAGAAACTTATCATACAGGTCAGCACCAGATACCCAGAAAGCATCCACAACTCATACATCCTGAATAGATTAAATGTTCTGGACATTTTCAAGAGATCACACAGGATACAAGAATGGTTCCTCGGTGATAAATGATATCTGCAAAGGACCTGGCTGATGAGTTCAATGCGGCAGCCTGTAGAAAAAAGGTATAACAAAGTTCATACTGCTGGCTGCGTAATGGGGGAGCATGGCATAGGCATCCTAAAGTTTTGATTCCAATGCATGGACAGATCTGGCGGAGCACTCCAAAGGGCCTAATGGATCATTGTGACTTACTGCGCACTCCACAACCTGGCACTGCAATTAGGGGAGGGCTGGCTGGATTATGAGATGGAGAAGCTTCGCGTTTCCTCCAATGAGGATGACTTTGAAAGGAATGCGGTTGGTGAGGTTGAGGAAGTTGAGACTGCGGAGAAAGAGGCAATTGCATGGGCCAAATGAGACAGGCGTGTTCGTGAGGCCCTCATTTCCATCAGATTCCACAAGGAGGATGATGAACCGTAGCAAGTACACTCTTAGACAAGTACCCGTCATCAGCCAACATGAGCATCAGCATTGCTATTCCTCTTTTTTCACCAATGCACTTTGTTACAGGTCTGCCTAGTAACAACAGTAAAACAAATTTAACAAAGGATGATGGGATGTAATTTGCCCAGCAAAAAGTATAAATCTGCCTAACTACACAAGTAACAAGCATTCAACCGCATGGTAGGATGCGACATTGCCAGTAATGAGATTAACAGGCATCTATACAGAAATAGGCGCAAATTGCCCAATAAGTAGACACAGCTTACCTGGATGACTGAGGGATCAGTGGAGGTATACACATGATAATTTCTAGAATCAAGGAATTTGAGGGAGTCAGGCAGCCAAGTACACAGAATGAAAATCAAAAGGGTGCCAGCACCTTCAAGAAACTGAAAGGAAAGTTTACGTCTAACAGCCTGAGAGGCCAGTCCACAACGCACAGCCAGGAGGCAAGGCCCACATCTAAGTCTTAGATCCAGAATACTTTGTAAAGACAGAATAAAAAACTTTGCTGAACTAGGAAAATACATTTCCCAGACTTGATTATCAGCCCTCCATTGCGTGGTAACTATAAATTGGATTTGACTTGTAGATTTCTTTAATTTTGTTTGGGGAAAGGGGAACTCTTAAGGAGTTCATAGATCATCAATATATTTTTGAACAAGGGACACATTCTACATAAACTGTGTGTGTGTGTGATTAGTGATTCATATAATTAATTGGCTTAGAGTGTTGCAGTCACGTTTGTGTGTATTTTCCTTTTCTTTAATTTAATAAATATTCTTTAATAATTGTTACACAATGACTGAGCTGGTTATTCTCACTAGGGTTTCACGTGACTCCTCACACTATTTCAAAAACAAAACTGTACACTGCCTGAAACCGGTGTTTCAAGTTGGGATACCCTTGTAGATACCACCAGCGTGGTTCATGCCAAATTTAATATGAAAAGAAGGAGGTGTTTAAAGGTTGTTTTCTGTCTGCCTTCTCTGCTGAAGACTTCAAACATTTCCCAAAGATACTTGAAAATCAAAAGGTAAAGTGTGGGAGGAACTTAAAAATAATAACTACGGAAAAGCTGCTGGGGAAACTATTGGACCTAAATGCTGACAGGGCCCCAGGAGCAGATGGCCTGCATTCTAGGGACATAAGCGAAGTGGCTGTACTATATTAGATACATTGGTTATAATCTGCCAATATTCCTTAGTTTCCGGAAAGGTCCAAATGGATAGGGAAATACCTAAAACAAAGTGAATGTACATGAAAGGAGCGAAACTGAGAGTGGCAAATTATAGGTCAATTTGCATAACATCTGTCATTGGAAACTGCTAGAATCCATAATTAAGGAGGTTTATATCAGGATATTTAGAAATTGTTTAGAGTCAACATAGCTTTGAGAAAGGGAATTTATGTTTGACTAATTTGTTAGAGTTCTTTGAGGAAGTAACGAGCAAGGTAGGTAAAGGGGAACCTGTAGATCTAATATACTTGGATTTCCAAATGGCATTTGATAATGTGCCACATAAAAGGTTACTCGAAGATAAGAGCAGATGATGCTCTGGGTAACATATTAGCCTGGATAAAGGATTGATTAGCTCACAGAAAGTAGAGATCTGGGATAAATGGGGCCTTGTCAGATTGGCAAGCTGTAACTAGTGCTGTGTCACAGGGATCATTGCTGGGACCTCAATTATAATCTGCATCAATGACTTGAATAAAGAAAACGGATGTATGGTAGCTAAATTTGCCGATGTCACCAAGGAAAAGTAGGAAAGTAAGCTTACGTGTCAGTAGGAGGTAAAGCAAGTTATGTGAGTGGACAAAAATTTGACAGATGGAGTATAATGTGGAAAAAGGTCAACTTTTTGGCAGGAAGAATAAAAACACATTTCTATTTAAATGGAGAGAGTTTGCAGAACATTGAGATACAGAGGGATCTGGTTGTCCTGGTACGTGAATCACAAATGTTGGTAAGCAGGTGCAGTAAATGATTAGGAAGATGAATGGAATGTTGGTGTTTATTGCAAAGTGTTATGGGCCAGGGTTTAGAGAACACCAAACTATATCATGGAATTCACCTGACTCACAAGTTTTAGTAGATTTTGGTTATGGGGAGCACAAGGGCCCACTTTACAGGTATGATGCAACAGAGATTTAAAGTATTTTAAAAACAAAACAATGTTTGTTCTATGAATCCAGTTAACATTTTATAAACCCACAGTAAACATCTTACCAACTACCAACACTGATAACCCCCCCCAAAAAGATACAGTGCTCTATAGGTAACCCTTAGTAACTTTCCTAACAACATCCATAAGCCAAACACTTTTTAACAAAGACAGTAGGTTTGAATTCTCTACAGAGAACAGTTATCACTTTTAAATTATCAAGTGATCTAAACACATTGTTTAACATACAGAGAGAGACCAGTATACATCTGCTTGGTTTGAATGCAGCTCTCCAACTGAAAGCAAAACTAAAACACAGAGCCAAACAAGAGCTTCTAGCTCAAAACGAAAGTAAAAAGCAGAATCACATTCCAGCTCCCCCACACAATGACATCACTGCAACCGTTTGATAAAACACACTTTACTTAAAGGGACTCTCACATGACAAAAGGGAATGGAATATAAAAGTAGGAAGGTTTCAGGATAGCTGGCAGGGCCTTGGTGAGACCAGGTCTGGAATACTGTGTATGGTTTTGGCCTCCTCATTTGAAAAAGGATATAATTGTGTTAGAAACAGATCAGAAACAGGCTTACTTGACTGATTCCTGGGATGAAAGGCTTATCTTTATTGAACCATATAAGATCCCGAGGGGACTTGATAGGGTGGGTACTGGAAGGATGTTTCCTCTTGTAGGGGAGACTAGAGCTAGGGGACACAGATTCAGAATAAGAGGTCTCTGTTTTAAGACGGAGATCAGGAGTAATTCCTTTCTCACAGAGGGTGGTCAGTCTGTGGAATTCTCTTCACCAAAAAGCAGTGGAGACTGGGTCATTGAATTTATTCATGGCTGAGTTAAATACATTTTTGATCAGCAAGGGAGTTAAGTGATATTGGGAGGCAGGCAGGAAGATGGACTTAAGGTGAGCCATGATCTTGTCCAATGATAGAGCAGGCTTGTAGGGCTGAATGGCCGACTCCTGCTCTTAAGTCCAAGGTTGCTATAATCGTAATTAAACAGATATACTCAATAGTAAAGGCTGCTTCAGAGAGGACCGTGGATGAAGAGTCTGTGCTGACGTGTGAAGGAAAGGGGATCATTAATCTGATAATGCTATAGCGTCTCCTAGCACCAAAATTGGAAGATCAGTAAACCTATGTCTCTAGTCTACGAGTTCTGCATTATCAGGTCAAACAACTCACTGCCACATCGAGCACAAGAAAGATGATGTTTACTTCTGACCGAGAAAGAATAATTCCCACCTTCTGATGTGTGCTGGCAATGCTACACAGGCAGATACACAAACAATACATCTTGGCATCATGCAAATGGGTCCTGTTACATTTGCATAAATTGAACCAGGAAACAGCACAGAAGTACTTTACGCTATCGGATAACAAATTGTACAATTGACTCCCTTTTTGTTATCCCTCGCACCCTGGTCCATTGTATCCTGGATACTATGATGTGTCTTCTGAAGTGGTTTCACAAAAGGAAGCCAATTCCTGTTATTATTCACCTCTATTAATGTTGTGCGAAACAACAATTTCTTTCTAGGCATGGACAACAGCAAATGCTTGAACACACACAGCAGCCCTGTCAGTGTCTGAAAAGCCAGGGGCTGGATTCTCCGATTTGGAGACTAAGTCCCCACGCCGACATGGGAATGGTGGCGTGTTATGCCATGAAAACCGGTGTAAAGCGGCCACCGATTCCTTGTTTTGCTGGGGCTAGCAGGAAGGTAGCGTAGAACACGCGGCTCTAGCTGCCAATACGGCCTGGAGAATTGCCGGGTCCGTGGCCGCGCATGCGCACGGCGGCGGCCTGTACCGTCCACGTCGTGGTTCATGGTGGAGACAGCTTGCAGACCCGGTCCGTGAAATAGTGCCCCCTTTTGGCCGACTCATGCGTCCCGGACTGCCCCCACACAGTGCCCCCAGCCCCGAATAATGTGCCCCCTGCCTGCGGATCGGCCCTCCCCTGACTGCGGCGCCGCTGGACTGAATCCGCAGCTGTCACACTGAGTTCCCGACGGGTGAGACCACACGTGTCCCTCGCTGTCGGAAACTCGGCCGGTCTAGGGCGGAGCATCGGGGGGGGCGGGGGGGGGGGGGGGCGGACCTCAGGCAACGGCCTGAGGCCGTGGATACGTGGTGCGGCGTACTCTAGGAGGGGCTGGAGCATCGCAAAATCAGCGCCGCCCCCGATTCTGCTGGGAATTTGGATTCTCCAGCCCATTGCCGAATGTGATTTTGGCGTCGGCGATCAGAGAATCCAGCCCTGGTATGGACCCTTTTGCGGAATCCATCTGAATTCTGGGGAAAAGTCACGCACACACACAGCAGCCAGCCCCCCCCCCCCCCACCCCACCGCCGGGTGTTCTGCGGCAGCAGAAGTGGCCCACCATTGGATGGCGCCAGGATCTTCAGCTCCCACCACTGTCCCGTTGTACACACCCTCCGCCGGCGAGGTACCCGCAAAAAGGTTCCTCTTTCCAGATCCTGTTGTGTATTTCCAGCAGTCCCTGATTTATTTGAGATCGACTGCAACTGTTGACTGTTTCTTTTTATTTCTACGCCTGCCCAATCTTACTGTAAATTTTTAGCCCATAATTCTGAACTGATCCAGCCGGGAGTTTGAAAATGCAGGTCTGTTACATTCAAGTGCTTTTATTGTTATCATCATATCACCGGGGATATCCTCCTTCTGTGATTTCCCTCCTGAGTATCCTTAATTTGTGATTAGTTTGCACTCTCTCAATGCAAGATTCATAAAAGATTTACAACTGTACTCTAGGGAAACTTCCCACTGAGCTTGCCACAATGGAATTCACATGATATCAAAAATCAACCTGTTTTTTGATCATTCAACTAATCCCTGAGTTAATTCCTTTATCCCTGGGCTCAACACTTTTATTAAATGTCTTAGATTAAACTAATAATTCTTCCCTCCTTAATTACGTCTCTTGATAATCGAAACCTGTTCCCTGAATTACCGTTCTCCACCAGAACACTGCATTTACAAGAGGTCTCGACACCCTGTGGATATGTATGTGCCAATTTTCAATTCTATTCTTACTTTCAGACGTACGTTTTATGTTCTTGCCTAAACACGATGAGGAAATGGTCAAATTTCCCCTTACATTTCCCAGTGTGTAGTCCATCCCTGCATCAGGGAGGTGGCAGAGGCCCAATAAATGCAAAGAGGTGAGTTCATGAGCATGTTGAATGGGCACAAGGCTTTGTCAGCACAGTTGGATTCTCAATGGAGTGCAAGTCATCGACTGCACACTCAAAGCTCTGTGGGGACCACCTGTCAACAGGGTGGAGTACAGACATGGCAAGGAAATCACGCACAAACCATTATTTTTGCTTAATAAATTTAGAGTACCCAATTCATTTTTTCCAATTAAGGGGCAATTTAGCGTGGCCAAAGCACCTACCCTGCACATCTTTGGGTTGTGGGGGTGAAACCCACGCAAACACGGAGAGAATGTGCAAACTCCACACGGACAGTGACCCAGAGTCGGGATCGAACCTGGGACCTCGGCGCCGTGAGGCAGCAGGGCCAACCCACTGCGCCATCGTGCTGTCCTTGCACAAACCATTATGACAGTGAATGCCTTCTCTCCTCTCGAGCACACAGGCATTTCCACCAATTCAGGTCAGCATGAGGAATCACATGGTGGCTGTGTGGAGACAGGGGTTAGCCTTCTCCAGATGGCTAAAGAGTTCCCTCCACCAACGAACAACACAAGGGCGGCACGGTGGCACAGTGGTTAGCACTGCTGCCTCACAGCACCAGGGACCCGGGTCCAATTTCAGCCTTGTCTGAGTGGAGTTTGCACTTTGTTCCCACGCATGTGTGGGTTTCGTACGGGAAGCCCAGTTTCCTCCCACAATCCAAAGATTACGTAGATTGGCCATGCAAAAATTGCCGCTTAGTGTCCAGGTTAGGTTGGGGGTTACAGGAACAAGGCGGAGGAGTGGACCTCTGTAGAGTGCTCTTTCGGAGGGTCAGAGCAGACTCGATAGGATGAATGGCCTCCTTCGGCATTGTAGGGATTCTATGATGCTAATGGCAATGACAGAGAGCTATGTTGAAAATATCGTGAAGCTGGCCATCCAATAATAATAATCTTTATTGGTGTCACAAGTCGGCTTACATTAACACTGTAATGAAGTTACTGTGAAAATCCCCTAGCCGCCACACTCCGGTGCCTGTTCGGGTACACTGAGGAAGAATTCAGAATGTCCAATTCACCTAACAAGCACGTCTTTTGGGACATCTGCGTTCTTAAACAACAATGTTGCTGATGCAACTGCTCGGGAGGGAATCTTACAGAGTGATCTTTGGATCCAATCTCAAAATTCATGCTGGTTTGCTGTATCCTCATAACATCACAATTATGGGAGCGCAGCCACTGATGTCCAGTATCCAGAGGTAATCTCGAGCAGAGGAAGAAGAAGTTGAGACGATGAAGCGCTCTGGATGGGCATTCATGGGTAATCATATTCAGCTTCAATTAAATGTCATTGCTTCACCACCATTGCTGCACTATCCCTCACTTTCTCATCCATCTATGATGTCCCATCACAGCAGCTCTGGGTCAAGATGTTGCACTCAAAGGCACCAGCTCAAACCTTGCATATCTTTACTGAACACACAGATACTTAAAGAGAACATATTCCACCTTGTGCATCCCCTTAAGATCTTTTCTTGTGGGTGCCTTTGCTTCTCCTAGTGCGCCTACACTGTCGTATGACAGTGGCTCCAGAATTGCTCGTAGAAGTCCATTGACTTTAACTGAGGGAGAATAAAGACGGACATGGAGGATGGCCTCTCGCAGTTCTGGGCCTCTCGGGCTGCACCATCACAGCATGGCTGTCAGCGGACTGGACTGACTGGCTGAGAGGCAACAGCCAAGACAATTGGCGATGCGTCAGTGGTGGGAGCACATATGCTATCATCCTGCGGGGGCAGCAGCCACATGCTCCATGGAGCCACTGCTACTGGGCAGCACCTCAGCAATTCTAGTAGCCTGAGTCGGAAAGCAGCAAGGATGGATCTCATGACCCCTGCCAAGCTTCCATTCCAACACCGAGACGTTGGGTGGCTTCCGTCTGCCTGGCAATAGAAATGGAAACAACATGGCTGGATCGCAGGTGTTGTTATGCAACTGACCACCGGTTGCACACTGGAAATAATGGGCTCTGAGCTCGACAGACTACCTTAGTGCCAGACACCTTCATGATTCTTGACAGTGGCTGCCAGAGGCTCTCAGGTGGATCTGCTAAAACATCAAAATAGCTGTGTGTTGAGCAAAGATGTTATGGCAAGACTTTTGTCGGTGTCTTTGAGTATAGCCATGATGTGGAGATGCCGGCGTTGGACTGGGGTGAGCACAGTACGAAGTCTTACAACACCAGGTTAAAGTCCAACAGATTTGTTTCGATGTCACTAGCCATCGGAGCGCTGCTCCTTCCTCAGGTGAATGAAGAGGTCTGTTCCAGAAACACATATATAGACAAATTCAAAGATGCCAAACAATGCTAGGAATGCGAGCATTAGCAGGTGATTAAATCTTTACAGATCCAGAGATGGGGTAACCCCAGGTTAAAGAGGTGTGAATTGTCTCAAGCCAGGACAGTTGGTAGGATTTCGCAGGCCAGATGGTGGGGGATGAATGTAATGTGACATGAATCCCAGGTCCCGGTTGAGGCCGCACTCATGTGTGCGGAACTTGGCTATAAGTTTCTGCTCGGCGATTCTGCGTTGTCGCGGGTCCTGAAGGCCGCCTTGGAGAACGCTTACCCGGAGATCAGAGGCTGAATGCCCTTGACTGCTGAAGTGTTCCCCGACTGGAAGGGAACATTCCTGCCTGGTGATTGTTGCGCGATCATCTCTGGATCTGTAAAGATTTAATCACCTGCTAATGCTCGCATTCCTAGCATTGTTTGGCATCTTTGAATTTGTCTATATATGTGTTTCTGGAACAGACCTCTTCATTCACCTGAGGAAGGAGCAGCGCTGCGAAAGCTAGTGACATCGAAACAAACCTGTTGGACTTTAACCTGGTGTTGTAAGACTTTGTACTTTGAGTATAGCAACAGTGATAATCAAAACGGTCTCTGAGCATGATGATCCATTTGTGAATCAGTGTACATGTTCATGAGTATTCACCTCTGTACCCTGTACCTGAACTCCTGTTTGGCTTCACCTTCTGGTGAGCTGTTACACAAAATATCCTTTATTTAGGCCTGGTTGCAGCCCAGTCAGGCTCGATGACTTGCCCCAAGTGGATCTATACTAATATATAAATTTTGCAGCGTTGATATCTGAGCTGGCAGCTGTGAGTGCCAGATGGTATTATTTAATTTATTTTGTGGTGTTGCTCTCGCCCTTTCCCACGGCTGCTGTGGCTGGATGTGCCTTGGGTGTCTGAAAGCAGCAGATCAGAATGGTATGGTTAATGGGAGGGAGGGGGAGTGGGACGGAGATCAAGAGGTCCACGGTCACAGCATCAGCACCTTGCTCACCATGTCGGGTTGGAGAATTCGGGTGAGGTGGGATTTGAGAATGGGGATGGGATTCTCTGGCCAGTGGGATCCTCTGCCCACTGAAGGTGACGTTCCATTGCGGGTTCCATGGCAGCAGAGTGGGTCAGACATGTAAAACGCGGTAGGCTTCAGTGTAACCAGAAGATCCTTCAGCCACAAATTGGCGAGCCACATCCACAGAGGGAAAACAATCTGTGGGTGGGGGGGGGGGGGGGGGGGGGCGGGGGGGGGGAGGCGGGGGGATCCTGGCCTGGGAGTTACTCTCCCTTGCCACCTGCTCCCATTTTCTTTGGAGGATGATCCTCGTAAACCTCCACCCCCTCCTGCACTGAAATATGACTTCTTTCCTCCTGTTGACCTCTATCACTAAACCCGCCTGTGCCAATCATGTGAACCTGGGATGCTCCCCTCTCCCCTGGTGCTTCATTTCTTCAGCTTACACTTGAAGTGCGTTGCATTATAATTCAGCAGCAGCTTCCTTGTAATGAGAGTAGATCCCTCTATGAGAGGCAGGCTGCCTTTAAGAGCTGCAGGCTAGCTGGACTACATGCCAGCCATTAGAATGGTCAGTCACACAACAGCAAATATTGCACTTATCTGAATGTTACAATCAGGCCAAATCAGAGGTAGAAAAATGTTTGTTTGCTGCCTGGGTTAAAAGGACCAGGTGTGAGCAGATCAAGAATCATGACCCCTCTCCCAAAGGATGAATTTTCATTGCATTCATTGCAATACATTGACAAGCGTTCATAACCAGAGAACAGAGATTTGGGTTGACGAGCAAAAGAACTAAAGGTGACATGAGAAACATGCTTTTACACAAGTTATTTTGATCAGGAATGCATTGTCTGAAAAGAGACGCTGGAGAAAAATTGAATCATAACTTTCAAAAAGAAATTGAAGAAAAAGAAGCAAAAATAATCTGTAGGGCTATGGAGAAATAACAGGAAAGTGGGGCTGAGTTTTTGCACCCGTACTATTGCATCTTCAGTACTATTGCCAGAATATTACCAGGGCCCTTAGTCTTTGAGCCTTCATCACTTGCTGTACACTTTTTCAACTGTTAAACAAAAGTACAGAAAATAGTTTACGTGACAGTCTCAGTATAAAAGAACTGCCATTGTGTCACAAAGCTAGACACTTGCGATGTTTGGATCAGAAGGTTCAATTTCTTTGGAGGTTTGTAATCAGGCTCTTTTAAGATGTTTGGCCTCCAGCTTTTTAAGGATAAGAGGACACAATCTTTGGCTGTAGCTGCTGTCTCAGTGTTTTCTGCACACTGCCCAATAAAACTCAACTTCCTGGTTCTCCGGCGTCGCATTTATGGGGTACACCAATGATGCACTGGGGAATCCCTCGAATAAGTTACAAGTAGTAAAGGTTCGGCCGGCAATTGCCCAGAAGTGCTAACTTCCTCTGGACAATTGCGCTGGGCTGGGAACCATCCCACAGAAGCGATTTAAATCGCATACTTCTGATGGTTCTGCTAGTTTTACCCTCATAGTTACTCTGAAAGAGTTAGAAGGAAAAGGGCACTTCTAACTCCAGAGTGACTATTTAACAAACCCAGGCTGAGTCTTGCATGAGATGCCGCGCACACATCAGACCCCTCCTGGGTCGTTCCTCGGTCCTCTCCTGGTCCAACCCAACACAAGCACCCAGGCCCCTTCCGGACTGACCCCACCTCTGGTGCCCCCACCCTCGTGGACCATCCACCACTCCCAGACTGGCACTTGCCCCCTTGACTGACACACTCCCATCTGGTCTGACCAGACTCGACAACCCCTTGGTTCCACCCCCCCCCCCCCCCCCCCCGTTCATGGTCTGACCTACCCCACCCCCACCCCCAATCCGACCCCTCCTCCTCTTCCACACTGACCCCTGTAGCCACCTAAATTGGCCAGCTCCCGATTTAAAATGGCGAACAGCAAAGGCTGATGGGAAAGTCAGCCAACATAGACAGAAACCAGCAGCTGCAGGTTTGCTGTGTATTTACCTCTGCAAAGGCCAGACAACATCGATACCAACGACCATCAGCATAACAATGTGGCAGCCATCTGCATACTGATGAGCAATCCCCGGAACAATAAGTAACATTTTGGACACACAAAGCAAAGCCAGACTCCTCGGCGCCAGCAGCAGCCAACACAAAGGAGGTGAACGAGCACCTCAAGACCGCCCATCGATCAGGGAACCGCTCCAGTATTGAAGAAATTGAACCAAGCGATTGGGACAAAGTCCAATCACTTAGGACCAGGTACAGGGTCCGCCCCGAAAGGCGGGAAGCTCCTGGGGACTATAAGAGTTAAGCCCGAAGTTCAAATCGTTCTCTTCACCTCTTCGTCCTGCCCGGGTCACCCAGCAACACAAACCAACATTGACCGTGACCGGTGCAGTGACCACCGAACAAAGTAAGTCTTAATTCAATGCTCGCTATGAGATAGACGCTCCTAGCTACCAATCCGTACCAACTTTGAATCCCGCAGACTCAGAACCCGAACAAAAAGCCATTTGTTCCCCTGACCTGGTGGGCCAGTCCAAAGTTAAGTATAGGCCTGTTAGTTGTAAAAGTAGCTCAGACGTAGAATTTGTGCATGAGTAGTGATTACTGTGTATAATAAATGTGCTTTGATTTGAATCTTACTAATCGGTGTATTGGGTTATTGATCATTACTCAGACTTGAACCTCGTGGCGGTATCACAAAGATACCTGGCAACTCGAGAGCAAAGGTAATAAAACAGAGCAATTGAACCAAGGAGAAAGTTAGCAACATTATTTGGCGACATCTGACGGGACCCGATCTAGAAGTGGCAAAACCACTCCGGGAGAACCCAGAATTTGAATAAGAGATCCAATTGGGAACAGAAAACCACAAGCGTTCAAGCAGTTCTGATCAATACTCATAATTCAGAAGTGTGTGTATGCATGCGTAGCTAACAGGGCGATAAGGTAAAACTGTTGTTGTGACAAAACTGTCGGGAGTTTGTATATCGGAAAGTAGGGAAAGCTGTACCCGTATTGACAGCACCGCTTTAATACCCCTGTCCCAAATTTGAAGAGCAGCATTCAGATAGGAAAGATGGCAATGCAGGCAATGCAGCCCCCCATGAACCCAGAGGAATTTGCGGTCACAGCGACCAGCAGCAGTAGAGTGGGACAATGTCCCATTTGGGAGGAAGAGATCAGGAAATATCTCAAAGGGAAAGGATGGCCCCTTTGGAATGAATTCTGTGACAACAAGGAATCAGGCCCCGGGTGGAAAGGACATACTTGGTGGGAGAACCTGAGCGAGATCCACAAAAAGAGCTCACGGAAAACTCGCAAGCCGATGGCAATCATGTCCTGCTTGGCACAATTGCGAGGCACAGAGGTGGTCGTTAGGACGCTCCGCAAAGAAGTTGAGGGCATACATCGAATGAGTAAGGTCGATGTAAGTGAGGTAGAAAGAGAGAACTTAGAATTGAGGCAGAAATTGGCAGCAAAAGATGGAGAGGTGGAGGATGCCAAATGGGCTCACCAGTCTTGTCTGGCGCACTTAAGCAGCTTCCAGGCTCAATATGAAAAGGCCTATCAGGACACGCAACGTGCAGTCCTGGTATGTGAAGAAACAGAAAAACAGGCAGCAGCATTGCAGAGATAGTGCAGCGACCGAAAGGCAGCATTAAGAGCACTCTATGCTGCCACTCGATGCTGCCACCACAGAGCAAAGACAAAGCACGCTAGATCACGCAAAGTGCCGGAAGCAGATTGCAGAGCTGCAATCGCTGTTTTCAGTTCAGACAGGCTTCCAGGAAACCTTTGGAGCAAAGTTAGATGAGGAAGACGGCCCTGATTGGGAAGAATTAAATGAGACAGCTCAGAGATATGTTCAGGAAACATGTGCGCAGGGAAAGCCACAAAAGAGGAAAACGCCCCAACCCCCCACACAGCAGATAGTTCAGGCTCCAATGAACCCAGTCACCACCCACCGCACAGCCACATCGGACGATGCGGAATTTCTATACTCCACCCCCTTAACAGTGACCCAATTACGGGACGAGTGCGATAAGATCACACCGTTACTCCCCACCTCAGACCCCCACCATGTATTTGCCACAGTAAAGCATCAGGTGACCATGTACGGCCTGGATGAGCGAGAGCATGGAAAGCTCACAATTTTAAGTTTAGACCCTAAAGTCGCAGCAGCCCTTCTCGACCCACAGAATGTAGGAGAAGGCACCCTTGCAGAAATGCATACCGCGATCCTGGATGTGATCGGGTATAACCGGGGTGGCCTCAACAAATGCAGGCAAAAGAAATCCGAGCACCCCACAGCGTTTGCTGGACGCCTGTGGATCCACTTTGCAGCAGCCTTCGGCGACTTAGTTCGCGCCCATTTGTCCCCAGACAACATGGCCAAATGGACCCCGCACCCTTATCTCGCATGCCACAGGAACAGGACAGAAAGCTTGCGCGAGTTATGATCCCTCAGAGGAGGCCCATAACGAGAAGTGGATAGTGAAAAGATTGTCCTATCTATATAGAGCAATCTATACAAAGCAAACTCGCAGTCCAAAAATCCCGAGGAAAAGCAGGCCGACGCAGATATACAGGCAGTTACAACACACCAGAACCCCGCATGGGTGAATGAAGGAAAGAACAGCCCCCCACCCAAGTCACATGAGTGTTACAACTGTGGACAGTTGGGACACTTCGCAAGAGAGTGCAATGCCCCTAGAAAGCCACAGACAGCCCAGCAGACGGGCACTCTGTGTAAGAAGAAGACAGAGCCCATTCATAGTGTTAGCGCTCGTTCAGATCAGACGGACCTGACCGGAACGGACTGACGGTGTTCGGGCTCGCCCAGTTGGGTCTGCGACACCCTTTGGGATAGGTCCGGACAACCGGTAATTGCAGCGAAAATTCGGGGACAGCCCATCGAATTTCTATGGGACACAGGAGGGTCCCGCACCACAATAAATTCCTCCACCATGTTTCAAAAAGACACGTGGCCCACTACAGCCACTATCACCCTCAGCGGCTTTATAGGACACTCACAGCAAGGACACATCACAGCCCCTATAACCATTCAAATCGGCACCATCACCACCAAGCACCCCGTAGTCTTAGTCGATCTGCCCCACACAGCAGAACACATTCTGGGAATCGATTTCATGAATTCCCACAATCTTTCATTTGATCCAGTCAACCAGTGCGTCTGGAAAATGGCGAAGTCTGCAAGAGCCCCCGCAACGCTCAACACAGGAGAATAAGCAAACAAAATTAGCGCAGTAGGCGAATTTTGGTTCAACCCGACCACGCTTAGCACGGACAAGCAGGTTAGGGCAGTTCTGCAAAAGAACAGGGCAGCATTCGCGACCCACAAGCACGACTGTGGATGGATGACTGGCTCCGTACAAATAACAGGACCTGACCCTAGACCCCAAAAACAATATGGATTTCCCCAAGAGGCAGAGGGAGAAATCTCAAAGGTAATAGAAAGCTTATTAGAGCAGGGCATACTTAGATCAGTAGCCTGCACTAATAATGCCCCGTGATTTGGCCAGTGAGAAAGCCCGATGGATCATGGCGACTGACCATCGATTACCGGAAACTCAACAAAATCACCCCCGCAGCAGCCCCCACAGTAGCATCAAGTCCCAAGACCATGCTTAAGCAGGGACTCAATTCCCGATTCTTTACGATTTTGGATGTCAGTAATGGATTCTGGTCCATTCCATTGGCAAAGGCGTGCCAGTGCAAACTGCCTTCACCTTTAAAAATCAGCAGTACACGTGGACATGCCTCCCACAAGGATTCCACAACTCCCCCTCCATTTTCCACCGACAGCTAGCAAATGGTTTAGCCAAATTCTCTCGCCTCGAATGTCTCATCCAGTACGTTGATGACCTGCTACTGCAGACAGACACCAAGGAAGAGCACATTGAGCTTCTGTCCAAACTCCTGGAACTCTAACACTCAACCGGTTGTAAAGTCAACCCCAAAAAGGCCCAGATTTTGGAAAAAAGGTGATATATTTGGGAACAATTCTCACACATGGTAAATGCGAGATCGAGCATAAAAGGATTGACTCAATTACTAAATTGCCCCTCCCCCAGAACGTTTCAGCCCTCCGGTCGTTTTTAGGACTGGTTGGCTACTCCCGAAACCACATTGACGGTTTCTCAGACCTCCTAAAGAAGGGAGCCCCCTGGGAATGGCTTCCGCAGCATACGGATGCTGTGGACTCTTTAAAACAGGCACTCATAGCAGCCCCCGCACTACAAGTTCCAGACCCGCTTTCCCCTTACGCTATAGAGGTAGCAACCACAGACCACACCTTTTCAGCCGTGCTCCTCCAGGAACGGCACAGTTAAGGCCCGTAGCTTACGCCTCCAGAATTTTAGATGCTGTGGAGCAGGGATTTTCAGCCTGTCAGAGGCACCTGCTCACAGTATTTTGGGCAGTTCAGTATTTTTCGTACATTCCCGGACTGAACCCCATCACAATTCTCACTGAACACACCTCCACCCAACATTTACTGCACGGATGACTCAAGGACGGTACAGTAAGCCAGATTAGAGCAGCTAGATGGACCCTTCTTTTGCAGGGATGGGACATCACTGTTAAATGGACAAAGGTGCACACCTTTTTAGCCGACAACTTACAGTACCCTGGAACCCCCCATGAATGTGAAATTATCTCTCCACACCACAACACAGGCCCCTTTATTGCTAAAACACCCACCAGAAAGATAGGTAGTTCATAGATAGAATCATAGAATCATAGAAGTTTACAGCATGGAAACAGGCCCTTCGGCCCAACCAGTCCATCCCGCCCAGTTTTTACCATTAAGCTAGTCCCAGTTGCCCGCACTTGGCCCATAACCCTCTATACCCATCTTACCCATGTAACTATCTAAATGTTTTTTAAAAGACACAATTGTACCCGCCTCTACTACTACCTCTGGCAGCCCATTCCAGACACTCACTATCCTCTGAGTGAAGAAATTGCCCCTCTGGGCCCGTCTGAATCTCTCCCCTCTCACCTTAAACCTATGCCCTCTAGTTTTAGACTCCCCTACCTTTGGGAAAGATGTTGACTATCTTCGTCCCAGAGCCCCCAGAACACAGACACGTGTGAGCCCATAAGGATATATGTGGATGGATCTTCCACAGTGTTGGATGGGAAGCGCATAACTGGTTGCGGTACTTATGTCGAAGACGTGCAGGGACGCGCCCTAGAGGAAATATCATAAAAACTTCCAGGCCACTTAGGCGCGCAGGCAGCAGAGCTTGCGGCCATCGCATATATAGTGGAACACCCAGATTCCTTCCCCAGCCCAGCAGACATATACTCGGACAGCCTCTATGTCTGCAACAGCCTTACGGAATTCCTGCCCCTGTGGAAAGCAAGAGGATTTGTTACCGCAGACGGAAAACCCCTCCCCTCAGCCCCATTGCTCCGTCACATTTTATAGAGAGCACAGAACAGGACTTTTGTGAGAGTCAAAGTTTGTAGTCACCATCGCTCCTCCCCCCCTGGAAATGTAAAAGCCGACGCACTGGCTAAAGCAGGTTCCAGGCACGGGTACTTTTGGACACCCCCCCAAAGCGCACCAGTGAATGCAGTTCAGGTCTCACAGACGAAGATCGAGGATCTATTGCTGGCCCAGAAGCAGGACAGCAATCTCAGGGAGATTGTAAAAGGAAAGTATCCAGCACCCTACGAGAGAGTTAAAAATGCTCTGACCACACATGACGGTGTGGTGTTAAAAGACACCCTTTATGTGGTTCCTGAACAGGACAGGAATCAACTGATTTGTTTGTTCCATGACGGTCATGGACATCAGGGAATAGATCCCACTACAGCCCACCTCAAGCAGCTTTGTTGGTGGCCGAATTTAAAGGATGATATAAATCACGACATCGAGAATTGTCTTATCTGCGCCCAGAATAATCCGGACAGATATGCCAAAAAGGCTGAGCTTAGTCACACCCGACCCGTTAATAGCCCCTGGACTAACCTCCAGATTGATTTCATAGGACCATTGCCCCCTTGCAGGAATGTTTATAAATATGTACTCATGGTCATAGACACGTTTACGAAATGGGTGGAAGCATTCCCAGCCAGAACAAACACTGCAAAGACCACAGCCAAGATTTTGATCCACCACATCTTTACAAGATGGGGATTCCCCCGCAGCATTGAATCCGACCAAGGTTCCCATTTTACGGAACGCGTCATGCAGAATGTCCTCACAATATTAGGCATCACCCAAAAATTCCACAAAGCATACCACCCACAGTCGAGTGGTATTGTGGAGCGCATGACTCGGACCCTAAAATCCACCCTCAGAAAAATGGTCCAGCAAAACAACACCACTTGGGACTCAGTCCTCCCTTTTGCGCTGATGTTTTTGCGTAATACAATTTCATCTTCCACAGGTTACACCCCACACACCCTCATGACCGGTCACAGAATGAAAGGCACAGAATTTTTATGAGGTTTAGACTTGACCAGCCCCGAGGTGACGGCCCTTACACACGAGAAAGCAGTAGAGCAATTAATGGAGAATGTTAAAACGGCTCAGCTAGCAGCCGTAGTGAAATTGGGCACCAGGAAGAAACAGAGCAAGGCTTGTTTCGACAAGACAGTGCATGCGACTGAGTACAGTATAGGACAGCAAGTCATGCTCTCCGTATACAACCCCAGCACATTCCTGTCACCAAAGTACTCGGGTCCGTACTCCATTGTGGACAAAGTAAGACCTTCTGTGTACAAGATAAAGTATCCCAACGGTAAGGCTGCGTGGTTCCATATCAACCAGCTGAAGGCATATGGAACACAGTCGAACCACACACACCACATCATGCTCGACGCAGCACACCACGCCCCGTCCACCGCCAACGTAACCCTACCATCCCCAACACATCCAGCCCAGCCACGGACTCGACCTCGACTCCACCCCCAAAATATACACTCCGCCCCGGAACGCCCACAGACTGCAGCAGCAGAGACAGCGAATGTGACTCGGACGATAGCCACAGCATGCCTCCCTACTATCCCCATGCAACAGGACCCACACCCAACGAATCTGACCACTATTCGAGTGATCCCTTCATGATCACTTTCTTAAACAAGCCCCACCACCGACCACCAACCTACCATGACGACCCCGATTCCGTCCCTACACAACTAGACACCGCCTATTGGGACAGAGACAACTCATACAGACTCGTCCGAAATGATGAGAGCGACCCCAAATCATACCAAGCAGCCCTTTCAGCCCTGATACATTCAAGAGTTTGGCATCAGGGAGAAGATGACGACCTTGAGTCTGACTCCCAAAACGAGAACCCCTTTGCGACTCTGTTCGCAACCGATAACTGAGGTGTCCAGATGATGTTTTAAAGGAACTGCTTTGGAGAAACGGTGTCCTTTCTGATGCAACCTGCAGCATGTTTTATGTTGTTTGTAGTGTTTTGTTAAATGTTGTATGTCAGACCGCCAAAAATGTTTTTCACGGCCCCATGCCCTTTCGGCCGAAACCTCTGAGGACTTGCCCACAGAGACTTGCCACTGTCCCAGACGCCAGTTCAGAGGAACTCGTCTGTCGACAGACGCCCGTTCGTAACTGCCCTTCTGGTTCGAAGGTAGAACCACTACGGCAGCACCCCACGATGACTACATTTCTTGCCCGTTCTTGTCGGTTGCTCAGGCAGTGGAGAAACGGCTTGGGACCCGCCCTGCCTGGGAACCCCCCCTCTGGTCAACTACACTCGGGTAGGGGAGACACGGCCTTGGTCGCCGTCCTACCCGGGGACTCCATCCAACTCTTACCCGTCGCGGCCCACACGCACCTCATTTTGGAAAGTTTTAGTTCAAAAAGTTTTGTTTGTTTCAGGTAACCCTTAGGTTGCCTACCCTATGCTATTTACATCCTGAAACATGTGGATGGTAAATCGCACAGTCTGCGAGACGGCTCGCACTGGTTCATTATTTGAAAGTGTGTCTTGTCCTAAAATTCGGTTTTTGAAAAAAAGAGGGAGTCACACATAGTGACCAATTATAAAGGGAGTAATTGGCACTAAAGGACAGACAGACTATCATACGAGATATTAAACCAAGATAGTTACAGACACTATGCTTGATTCCACAGAACTCCAGAAGCTCCAGGACAAGAGAAGGGAAGAGAAGAGAAGTGAAAGAAGACGCACCACGAGGACATCCTCCGAGGACATCCTCCGGATTGTGCATCGTGATAATGGACATTTGGTTGCGCGTGAACGCGAACCCCATGACCTCAAGCCCCCCAGCCATTAATGATTCACTTCCCCACAGTACCCAGAGCCCAGTCACCAGCGACACCGCACCATCTTGGTGTGCCAGGTTTATAACCTGGTACTCCCTGTCCTAAGTAATAGAATCCTTATTGGTATTGGCGATAATCTGTTACATCGTGCAGACTATGCATCTGAGAAAATGGAGAAGGAGAGCCGACCGCGCTCGCACCCCGGTATATAGGATCAGATCCCCTATTTTCGGGTATGACCAGACCCCCGACCCCCGCGATCTATAATAATGAGCTTTCATTTGCGTTTTTGTTGTAAATAAAGAAATGTTCATGTGCAATTGTACGATCCTGAGCTTGACTGCCAAGCCAGGAAACATGTGTATAAACTGTTATGATTTTGTTTGTATGGTTGAGGAAGTTAGAGTGATGAAATGTTTAAGTGAGTGTAGTGTATTCAGGATAGTTAGAGGTTCCCATTTTCTTGTTTTGTAATGCATGTCCCTGTCTCACATAGCGCCCCTTAGAATTGTCAGTTAAAATTTTTCTGCATAGTTATGGCCAGTGTAGAGGCCATGAAAGAAGTGCTCACCAGGTCAGGGAATGGAAAGCAACGTAGTTATGTGATCCTTCACGCTTCGCGTTAGATTCACAAGGAGGGTGTGTAGCCACCTAAATTGACCAGCTCCCGATTTAAAATGGCGAACGGCAAAGGCTGATGGGAAAGTCAGCCAACATAGACAGAAACCAGCAGCTGCAGGTTTGCTGTGTATTTACCTCTGCAAAGGCCGGACAATATCGATACCAGCGACCATCAGCATAACAATGTAGCAACCATCTGCATACTGATGAGCAATCCCCGGAACAATAAGTAACATTTTGGACACACAATGCAAAGCCAGACTCCTCGGCGCCAACAGGAGCCAACCCAAAGGAGGTGAACGAGCACCTCAAGACCGCCCATCGATCAGGGAACCGCTCCAGTATTGGAGAAATCGAACCAAGCGATTGGGACAAAGTCCAATCACTTGGGACCAGGTACAGGGTCCGCCCCGAAAGGCGGGAAGCCCCTGGGGACTATAAGAGTTAAGCCCCAAGTTCAAATTGCTCTCTTCACCTCTTCGTCCTGCCCGGGTCACCCAGCAACACAAACCAACATTGACCGTGACCGGTGCAGTGACCACCGAACGAAGTAAGTCTTAATTCAATGCTCGCTATGAGATAGGTGCTCCTAGCTACCAATCCGTACCAACTTCGAATCCCGCACACTCAGAACCTGAACGAAAGGCCATTTGTTCCCCTGACCTGGTGGGCCAGTCCGAAGCTAAGTAGAGGCCTGTTAGTTGTAGAAGTAGCTTAGACATAGAATTTGTGCATGAGTAGCGATTACTGTGTATAATAAATGTGCTTTGATTTGAATCTTACTAATCGGTGTACTGGGTTATTGATCATTATTCGTACTTGAACCTCGTGGCGGTATCACAAAGATACCTGGCGACTCGAGAGCAAAGGTAATAAAACAGAGCAATTGAACCAAGGAGAAAGTTAGCAACACCCCCACCTCCAATCGACACAGGCACGGTGATGCAATCAGGAAATTTCTGGAAGGACGGCACAGTGGTTAGCACTGATGCTACCTCACAGCTCCAGGGACCCGTGTTCAATTACGGCCTCGGGTGACTCACTGTGTGGAGTCTGCACTTTCTCCCCGTATCTCCGTGGGTTTCTTTACGGTATTCCAGTATCCTCCTGCAGTCCAAAGATGTGTCGGGTTGGTGGATTGGCCATGTTAAATTGCCCCTTAGTGTCCAAAAGGATCGGTAGGTTTACAGGGATAGGGTGGAGGCTTGAGCTTAAGTAGGGTGCTCTTTCCAAGGGCCGGTGCAGACATGGTAGGTGGAATGGCCTCCGTCTGCGCTCTGGGGATTCTATGATTCAGGTAGTCTGTGTTGAAGCTGCCCTAGTCATTGAACCCTTGGCAGCCATCTTAACAATTTATCAGTGCCCATTTGAAATAAAAGACAGTTCTAGAAGCTTCCATAGAAAGCTATGAATATGTCATGACTTTACAAGGCACTATCCAGGGTTTGCAGAACCTAAAGTGGATTTCAGCATTGTATATAAATTGGCTGTTATTTTTGGCAGGATGACCCTCACTCAGCCCCTGTTGTGTGCTACAGAGGAGGAGGTGGCCCACCATTTGATCATCTGGTCCCACTGCTGTTAACAGGGTTTCCGTTGTTCACACACTCCACCATCGGGCAACCCGTTGTGGTGTGTCTTCACTGATGGGACCCGATGATATAGGATTGACCCTTCGAATCTAAGAGGAAGGAGATGCTACAAAACCCAATCCTCTAAGTCTGTGAAAAATCCCAAGTGTGAGGGGAGATGGTGTAGCCATGTAAAAGTGCCACCTGCAAAGGACCATGGGAATTGTGGTCAATTTGGGACACAGACAGGTACACAGCCTCTGTGTATTGTGCAAACAAACCAGATTTGGCTGAAACTTGCATCCGTTGAGACTCAATTACCATTTTCCCCAAGACAATGGCATTAGCATTAAGGTCTATCAACGACAGCAGACTAACCGGCGCCAGCCCCTTCCCCCTTATTTGGAAAAGCCTCCGTGCCTGGGACAATGATAGCTAGGACCCGCCCAGCCATCGAGGTATCCGCCCCCTAATTGGCTGAGATCGATGAGGGTGATTGAAAACCCTATCGATCCATTGGACCTGGAGTAAGGACCGCCCAAAAGGGCGCGAAAGAGACAAAGGATAAAAAGCCCTGCGCACTTGTAGCACACAAAGACTCATGAGAGACGAATAGAGATGAAGTTGATGAGGCTTTATTAAGCGTGACTTGTTCCCCGCAGTTCAGTAGCAGACTGGCCTGCGGGGGAGAACTCCAGGTTCTTATACTCCGCCTTCAGGGCGGAGCTAGAGGTCAACAGCCAACCAGGACCCTGGATCAGTCAGCCAATGACATCACGGCTTCACAGTCCCACATGACCCCTAATGCATACTACCACATTCACCCCTTGTTAAAAATGAACCCGGCGGGGTGGTGCTTCGTATGGTGGTAAGGGTTTACAAGGCTGGTCCTGGGAGGAAAACCTTTGCATGTCATCACAGCATGTACAGAGTTTTTTTTTTTGTTTTGAACTATTTACAGTAAAAGGGGGAAAAGGAAAACGTTCTCATTACAGTCCACAATATAGTAGTGTTACATCGATGCCACGAGTCGGTCGGGCGGTCTGGTCATCCTCGTCGATCGCCTCGGCCCCGGTGGTGGTGCTTGTTCCCGTGTTGTCGTCTCCGGGAGCCTTACGGTTTCTGCTTCCGCTTCACTTCTGGTCGGACCTGGGAGGAGGACCGATCCCCCCGGGAAGGGGGCGCTCGCGGGGTGCGTCGGTGGCAGGGAGGGGGTGATTGGTGTCGGGGGGGTGTGCGTGTTGCCGGCGGGCGCCAGATCTCGCAGGGAGACCGTGTCCTGTCGGCCGTCGGGGTACTCCACGTAAGCGTACTGCGGGTTCGCGTGGAGGAGGCGAACCCTCTCGACCAGAGGAGGACTTCCTGGGGAAGACAAGGAGGCGCTCATGAGGCGTTTGGTTAGTGCTAGTACACAGTAGCGACCGGATGGAGTGGAGAGCGTCCGGGGGGACCTCCTGCCACCGTGAAACTGGGAGGTCCCTGGACCGTAGGGCCAGTAGGACGGTCTTCCAGACCGTGCCGTTCTCCCTCTCTACTTGCCCGTTCCCCCGGGGGTTGTAGCTGGTCGTTCTGCTCGAGGCTATCCCGTTGCTGAGCAGGAACTGGCGCAGCTCGTCACACATGAAGGAGGACCCCCTGTTGCTGTGGACGTATGCGGGGCAACCGAACAGTGTGAATATGGTGTTAAGGGCTTTAATGACTGTGGCCGCTGTCATGTCAGGGCAGGGGATGGCGAAGGGGAAACGGGAGTACTCGTCCACCACGTTCAGGAAGTATATGTTGCGGTCGGTGGAGGGGAGGGGCCCTTTGAAATCCAGACCAAGGCGTTCAAAGGGACGGGAAGCCTTGATCAGGTGCGCACCATCCGGCCTGAAAAAGTGCGGTTTCCACTCTGCGCAGATGTGGCAGTTCCTTGTGACTGTACGGTCCTCCTCCACAGAGTAGGGGAGGTTGCGGGACTTTATAAAGTGGTAGAACCGAGTGACCCCGGGTGGCAGAGGTCCTCATGGAGGGTTTGGAGACGGTTAATTTGTGCGTTGGCACATGTGCCGCGGGATAGGGCATCGGACGGCTCGTTCAGCTTTGCGGGACGGTACATGATCTCATAGTTGAAGGTGGAGAGCTCGATCCTCCACCTTAAGATCTTGTCGTTCTTAATTTTGCCCCGCTGTGCATTATCGAACATGAAGGCTACCGACCGTTGGTCCGTGAGGTGAGTGAATCTCCTGCCGGCCAGGTAATGCCTCCAATGTCGCACAGCTTCCACTATGGCTTGGGCTTCCTTTTCCACTGAGGAGTGGCGGATTTCTGAAGCATGGAGGGTTCGGGAGAAAAAGGCCACGGGCCTGCCCGCTTGGTTAAGGGTGGCCGCTAGAGCTACATCGGAGGCGTCGCTCTCGACCTGGAAGGGGAGGGACTCGTCGATGGCGCGCATCGTGGCCGTTGCGATATCCGCTTTGATGCGGCTGAAGGCCTGGCAAGCCTCTGTCGACAGAGGGAAGTTCGTGGTCTGTATTAGGGGGCGGGCCTTGTCTGCGTACTGGGGAACCCACTGGGCGTAATATGAAAAAAAACCCAGGCAGCGTTTTAGGGCTTTTGAGCAGTGCGGGAGGGGAAATTCCATGAGGGGGCGCATGCGTTCGGGGTCGGGGCCTATTATCCCATTGCGCACTACATATCCCAAGATGGCTAGCCGGTTTGTGCTAAACACGCACTTGTCCTCGTTGTATGTGAGGTTCAAGGCTTTCGCGGTCTGGAGGAATTTTTGGAGGTTGGCGTCGTGGTCCTGCTGATCGTGGCCGCAGATGGTTACGTTGTCGAGGTACGGGAACGTGGCCTGCAACCCGTGTTGATCAACCATTCGGTCCATCTCTCGTTGGAAGACCGAGACCCCGTTTGTGACGCCAAATGGGACCCTTAGGAAGTGGTATAATCGCCCGTCTGCCTCGAAGGCTGTGTACTTGCGGTCACTTGGGCGGATGGGAAGCTGATGGTAGGCGGACTTGAGGTCCACGGTGGAGAAGACCTTATATTGGGCAATCCGATTGACCATGTCGGATATGCGGGGGAGAGGGTACGCATCTAGTTGTGTGTACCTGTTGATGGTCTGGCTAAAGTCTATGACCATCCTTTGCTTCTCCCCTGTCTTTACTACTACCACTTGTGCTCTCCAGGGACTGTTGCTGGCCTGGATTATGCCTTCCTTCAGTAGCCGCTGGACTTCGGACCGAATGAATGTCCGGTCCTGGGCGCTGTACCGTCTGCTCCTAGTGGCGACGGGTTTGCAATCCGGGGTGAGGTTTGCAAACAAGGATGGGGGCTCAACCTTGAGGGTTGCGAGGCCGCAGATAGTGAGTGGGGGTATTGGGCCGCCGAATTGAAACGTTAGGCTCTGCAGGTTGCACTGGAAATCTAATCCCAGTAATGTGGGCGCGCAGAGTTGGGGAAGGACGTAGAGCCTGTAGTTTTTAAACTCCCTCCCTTGCACCGTTAGGGTCACTATGCAGAAGCCTTTAATCTGTACGGAGTGGGATCCTGCAGCTAGGGAAATCTTTTGCGCACTGGGACGGATGGTCAAAAAACAGTGTCTTACCGTGTCGGGGTGGATGAAGCTTTCCGTGCTCCCGGAGTCGACCAGGCATGGTGTCTCGTGCCCGTTTATCAGCACCGTTGTTGTCGTTGTCTGGAGCGTCCGGGGCCGTGCTTGGTCCAGCGTCATTGAGGCCAGACGTGATCGTCGTGTTTGAGCGTCTTCCTCGAACCCCGTGGAGCCGCCGACACTGGGGTCCATTGTTGCCATCCAAGATGGCGGCGGGGGTGAACAAAATGGCCGCCCCCATGCATCGCACATGGCTGGGGGGGGTCACAAGATGGCGGCGGGGGTGGACAAAATGGCCGTCCCCATGCATCGCACAGGTCTGGGGGATCCCAAGATGGCAGCGCCCCTCCTCCTCTCGTGGTGGCCGGGACCCAAAATGGCGGCGCCTGCGGGTCGCACATGGGGCGCTGGGGGGGTTGGGGAGCGTCAGAAACGTGCAGATCGCCTTGTTCTCCGGGGACAGCGGTAGTCGGGACCCAAACTGGTTGCGCCTGCGGGTCGTACATGGGGCGCTGGACAGCGGTGGCCGGGACCCAAACTGGTTGCGCCTGCGGGTTGTACATGGGGTGCTGGGGGGGTTGGGGAGCGTAAGAAGCGCGCAGGAATCCTTGTTCTCCGGGGACAGCGGCGACCTCCCGGGACCAGCACACAGCCGCGAAATGGCCCTTTATCCCGCAGCTCTTACAAATCGCTGCGCGGGCCGGGCAGCACTGCCGGGGGTGTTTCGCCTGGCCGCAGAAATAGCAGCGGGCTCCCCCGGGACGACTTGGCATCTGAACCGCGCAAGCCTGTGGGGTGGGGGGGAGGGGCGGGTTTGCCGCGACGGGGGTCCACGGAGCCCAAGGGGCTGCCGCGCGGTCGGGGCCGTAGGCACGGGCATTTCGCGCGGCCACATCTAGTGAGGCTGCAAGGGCCCGTGCCTCTGAGAGTCCTAGCGACTCTTTTTCTAAAAGTCTTTGGCGGATTTGGGAAGAGTTCATACCAGCCAGAAAAGCATCATGCATCAACACGTCCGTGTGTTCCATCGCGTTTACCGGCGGGCAGCTGCAGGCCCGTCCCAAGATTAGTAGCGCGGCGTAGAAATCATCTATCGGTTCTCCGGGACTTTGCCGTCTCGTTGCGAGTTGGTAGCGTGCGTAGATCTGGTTCACTGGGCGAACATAGATACTTTTTAGTGCTGCGAACGCCGTCTGGTAATCCTCTGCGTCTTCGATGAGAGGGAAAATTTCCGGGCTTACCCTCGAGTGCAGGACCTGTAGTTTCTGGTCTTCTGTGACCCGGCCGGGGGCCGTTCTGACGTAGGCCTCGAAACAAGTCTGCCAGTGTTTGAAAACTGCTGCTGAGTTCACTGCGTTGGGGCTGATCCTCAGGCATTCCGGGATGATCCTGAGCTCCATAGTTCTTTTAAGCACGCTTAATAAATTGTAGCGCACAAAGACTCACGAGAGACGAATAGAGATGAAGTCGATGAGGCTTTATTAAGCGTGACTTGTTCCCCGCAGTTCAGTAGCAGACTGGCCTGCGGGGGAGAACTCCAGGTTATTATACTCTGCCTTCAGGGCGGAGCTAGAGGTCAACAGCCAACCAGGACCCTGGATCAGTCAGCCAATGACATCACGGCTAGAGATCGGTCTCTTTTGGGACCGGCCTGTGTGCGACCAACTGCAGCAGAACAACCAAGTTCAAGGACCCGCGATCTTTCCTGAAGGACAAGCCCAGCTGAGACAAACTCAACCACTTCCAAACCGACCACGTGGACCGGGATAAAGGCCTTACCTCGCACAGTGCCGGTCACTTGAAGTTAAGTAAAGGTCATCTTAGGCGTAGTTTAGTACGGAGCCGCGTGTGTTATTACATAGAGATACAAGTCTTGTGTTATTAATAAACTATGTTTTTGAGCTAACATATTGGTTGTGTGTTCATTTGGTCGATGTAAGAAACAGCTTTTGGTTCACCCCAAAGTAAAGAAGGCAACAATGGGCCCAGCAATCCTGAAACTATTGGTAATTGGCAGGAGAATTGCATGAAATGCGAAGCAAAGAAATAGACTGTTCGGCCTAATTGGTCAATGCAAGTGCTTCTGCTCCACATGAGCTTCTTTGGGTCCATCTTCATTGAACTCTATCGGGACAACCTCTGCTACTTTATCCTCCATGTGTTTATCCAACTTCCCCCGAAGTATATTGATGCCGGTCCAAACGTACTGAATCTATGAGCCGCATGTGATAATTTCCAGATGTTCGAGAGCCTCAAGACATAAACAAACTTCACACAGGCTAATTACCATGCATAGAAATCTTGTGGGTCTCCATCCTCGCCGGAAGTCTTTGAAAACCTGGCTGATATGCTGTCAAGGCTGTGGTGCAAATGAGGTGTTGGTTGATAAGGACTGCGCAATGTTTCAACTTTACAAACTTCATCACTGAAGACAGTGAGTCACAGCAGTCAGTTGCGCTGAAAATCGAAATGGGTCACACACCACTCTTGACTTGAGGATATTTTGATTCTGGCACTTGCTTGCAAAACTCGATTGTAGATTGGGATTTATGCATCATCTTTAGATCCTGTGCCATTCGCCCCATCTACCCCTTTTGGTAATGAATGCCTCACACACTCTGGATAAAGAAGTTTCTCCTGAAATCCCCTGTTACACTTGTTCGTAATTGTATTTATGGTTCCCAATTTTCACTTCCCCGTAGTCTTAGTACGCTTCTCCTATCAAACCCTTACATAATTTAAAGATTTTGATTGGGCACCCCTCTATCTTTTCCTGACTAGAGAAAAGAGCCCCAGGCTGTTCACTTGTTCCTGATAGATATGACCTCTCGCTCATCATTGAAAATCACTTTTTTGCATCATCTCCAGTGCCTCTGCATCTTTTTATTTTATAATATGGGGGCTAGATCAATGTATGGTATCCCAAGTGTGTTCGAACCATGGTTCATTATAAGCTCGGCATAACTTTTCCAATTTTCAGTTCTACCTCTATATATGATTCCTTTTATGATCCATTGCCTTCCTCGCAATTAATATGTCATATATTTGCCATCTTCTCTGCGAAAGGATAACAACAAACACTAATCACCTTATTAAAGGATAACAGGAGACCTTGAAAAATGCAAATGGCAAAATATTTTCTATTAACTTGTCCCTTTATTAATATCACTGCCATCACTTTTCACTGTGACTAAAGCTGCTTTTATTCAAGACCCAACCTTCCAATATGGGTGGCACGGTAGCACAGTGGTTAGCACTGTTGCTTCACAGTGCCAGGGTCCCAGGTTCGGTTCCTGGCTTGGGTCACTGTCTGTGCGGAGTCTGCACGTTCTCCCTGTGTCTGCGTGGATTTGCTCCCACAAGTCCCGAAAGACCTGCTGTTAGGAAATTTTGACATTCTGAATTCTCTGTGTACCCGAACAGGCACCAGAATGTGGCGGCGAGGGGATTTTCGCAGTAACTACATTGCAATCTTAATGTAAGTCTACTTATGACAATAATAAAGAATATTAGATTATTATTATTACCTCAGTGGCAGAAGGTTGTGAATCTGTGACTGGAGCAACATCAGTGGACTCCTCTTTGAGTTATTGATGACAAATCCGTAACCTATAGGGCAGCACAGCAGCACAAGTGGATAGGGCAACACGGTAGCACAAGTGGATAGCACTGTGGCTTCACAGGGTCCCAGGTTCGATTCGCCACTGGGTCACTGTCTGTGCAGAGTATGCACATTCTCCCTGTGTCTGCGTGGGTTTCCTCCGGATGCTCCAGTTTCCTCCCACAGTCCAAAGATGTGCAGGTTAGGTGGATTGGCCATGCTGAATTGCCCTTAGTGTCCAAAAAGGTTAGGAGGGGTTATTGGGTTATGGTGATAGGGTAGAAGTGAGGGCTCAAGTGGGTTGGTGCAGACTCGATGGGCCGAATGGCCTCCTTCTGCATTGTATGTTCTATGTTCTATTTATTGCCCCTTCCTGTCAGACTAAATATTTTTGCTAATTCAAAACTGAATGTGAATAAGCCAGATGGCCTCCATATTTAAGCTGATTGTGACATCTACTGTCAGAGGATACAGAATATCATAACCTGAAACAAGCTGGCAGGCTTAAAATCAATTAACTACAAGTATTGGAGGATCATTGTATACGAACCGTACATTTCAATTGTACATGGTTTGGAGTGAACATCATGGATTCCAGCTGTCCTTCTGTTCATCCTGAATTAACCATGCCATCCAGTTTTCGTGTGACTGAGTTTTTTCAAGCAACAAGAAATATTTTGTTCTCTCATATTTTAGTAAGCAAGCCATATATACACTTCCATTTCACAGGTAACCCATGGACTACTACAGGGAAACATACATAGAAAATAGAAGCAGGAGGAGATCATTTGGCCCTTCAAGCCTTCACCACCATTCATTGTGATCATGGCTGGTCAGCCAGTTCAATACCCTGATCCCGTCTACCCCCCACATCCCTAGATCACTTTAGCCGCAAGAGCTTTATCTAATTCCTTCTTGAAATTACACAACATTTTGGCCTCAACTACTTTCTGTGGTAGTGAATTCCACAGATTCACCATTCTCTGGGTGAAGACATTTCTCCTCACCACTGTAAGGTAAAAGGTTTACTCCTTCTCCTCAAATTATGACCCCTAGTTCTGGACTCCCCCACCATCGAGAACGTTCTTTCTGAATCTATCCTGTTAGAATTTTATACGTTTCTATGAGATCCCCCCTCATTCTTCTAAACTCCAATGAATATAATCCTAACCAATTTAGTTTCTCCTCATATGGTAGTCCCACCACCCCAGGAATCAGCCTGTATAACTTCGCTGCACTCCCTCCATAGCAAGAACATCCTTCCTCACCAAAACTGCACACAATTCTCCAGGTATAAAGACTAAGGAAGACGACTGCAATATAAATGGATATGGTGATTGTGGTAGTCGGTATTAGGGGTATTACGGTACCCAGGTTGAGGCTGTAAGACCATTGGTGTGGGAGGTACCTGAGACAGCAATATCATTGGTGGAAGCCTGCCTGCTGGTTCCGCCCATTACGGTGGAGTATAAGAGCCTGTGTCTCCCGAGCAGCTGCATTCTGTACCTGCGCTGCTGGGGGAAACATCTAGTCCAATAAAGCCTTCAATTGTCTTCCAATCTCGCTTCTGGAGTGATTGATCGAGCATCAATTTATTGGACTAGATTTTAAAGAATGGAGCTACGAATCAAGCCGGAGTGTCTGCAACTCAGCCCCCACGTGGCAAACATAGCGGCAACCTTCAAACACTGGCTGGCGTGCTTCAAAGGGTACCTCAGGACGGCCACGACTGAACCTATGGAGGACCAGAAACTGCAAGTTCTCCACTCAAGGATGAGCCCAGAGATCTACACCCTCATCGAGGATGCAGACGATTTTGAGGCCGCAATGACCCTGCTGAAAGGACACTATATTCGCCCAGTATTGAGGTCTATGCCTGACATCTGCGAGCGACGAGGCGACAAATCCCCAGGGAATCGCTGGAGGAATTCTACCGTGCGCTCCTGGTGTTAGGTAGGAACTGTGACTGCCCACAAGCTTCAGCCAGCGACCACACAGAACTTGGGCAGCGTGGAACCCCCGCGGCCGACTCCGATGCATCTCCATCCCCCCACAAGCTTGTGCTGTGAGACTGCCAGGCAACCCCAGAGGGCCCCGCTGCTATTTGTGCGGGCAAGCCAAGCACCCCTGGCAGCGCTGCCCGGCCCGCTCCTCCACCTGCAAAGGGTGCGGCAAAAAGGGCCATTTCATGGTGGTATGCCAGGCCCAGGCGGTCGCCGTGGTCTCCGGGGCGAACCGGGACCGCCATCTCAACCCTCGCCACGAACCATGTGCGGCCAGCGGGTGCCGCCATCTTGCTGTTCCAGAGCAACGTGCGGACCCCAGGTGCCGCCATCTTGTTCCCTGGGGACCACGTGCGACGGATGGGTGCTGCCATCTTGCACCCCCCCCCAGCCATGTGCGACCAGTGGGCGCCGCCATCTTGGCTGGAGTCTCAGGACCCCGGTTCGGACGACCACACACTGCCCGAGGAAAACCTCCAACTTCTGCCTTGACTTGCCTCAATGACCCTGGACCAGTCTCGGCCCCGAACGCTCTCACCCGCGACGACGACCGTGCTCATCAATGGGCATGAAACATCCTGCCTGATCGACTCCGGGAGCACAGAGAGCTTCATACACCCCAACACGGTAAGGCGCTGTTCTCCTCCCATCCACCCAGTTAATCAAAAAATCTCCCTGGCCTCCGGGTCTCACTCTTTAGAGATCAAAGGGTTCTGCATAGCGAACCTCACGGTCCAGGGAAGGGAATTAAAAAATTTCCACATCTACATCCTCCCTCACCTCTGCGCTGCCACACTCCTAGGGTTTGATTTCCAATGTAACCTCCAGAGTTTAACTTTTAAATTCGGCGGCCCTATACCCCCCCTCACTGTCTGCAGCCTTGCGTCCCTCAGGGTCGATCTGCCTTCCCTTTTTGCGAGCCTCACCCCGGATTGCAAACCCGTCGCCATCCGGAGCAGACGGTATAGTGCCCAGGACCGGACCTTCATTAGGTCGGAAGTCCAGCGGTTACTAAAGGAAGGTATTATTGAGGCTAGCAACAGTCCCTGGAGAGCTCAAGTAGTGGTTATAAAGACCAGGGAGAAGCATAGGATGGTCATCGATTATAGTCAGACCATCAACAGGTATACGCAGCTCGACACGTACCCTCTCCCCCGCATATCTGATCTGGTCAATCAGATTGCACAATACAAGCTCTTTTCCACGGTGGATCTAAAATCAGCCTACCACCAGCTCCCCATCCGCCCTAGCGACCGCAAATACACTGCATTCAAAGCAGATGGGCGGCTCTACCACTTCCTAAAGGTTCCCTTCGGTGTCACAAATGAAGTCTCGGTCTTCCAATGGGAGATGGACTGAATGGTTGACCGATACGGTTTGCGGGCCACATTTCCGTACCTTGATAACGTCACCATCTGCGCCACGACCAGCAGGACCATGACACCAACCTCCAATAATTTCTCCACACCGCACAAATCCTTAATCTAACCTACAACAAGGACAAATGCATGTTCAGCACCGACCTTCTAGCCATTCTCGGCTACGTAGTGCATGATGGAGTTATAGGTCCAGATCCCGAACGCATGCTCATGGAGTTTCCCCTCCCCCACTGCTCCAAGGCCCTGAAACGCTGCCTGGGATTTTTTTCATATTATGCCCAGTGGGTCCCCAACTATGCTGACAAGGCCCGCCCACTAATTCAATCCACGGTTTTTCTCCTGTCGGCAGAGGCCCGCCAGGCATTCAGCCGCATCAAAGCGGACATTACAAAGGCCACGATGCACGCAATTGATGAATCCCTTCCCTTCCAAGTCGAGAGCGACCCGTCCTTCGTAGCTCTGGCGGCCAACCTCAATCGAGCGCGCAGCCCCGTGGCCTTCTTCTCACGCACCTTCCACGCTTCAGAAATTCGCCATTCCTCAGTTAAAAAGGAAGCCCAGTCCATAGTCGAAGCTGTGTGGCACTGGAGGCATTACCTGGCCGGCAGGAGATTCACTCTTCTCACTGACTAACGGTCGGTTGCTTTCATGTTCGATAATGCACAGCGGGGCAAGATAAAGAACGATAAGATCTTAAGGTGGAGGATCGAGCTCGCCACCTACAACTATGAGATCTTGTATCGTCCCGGGAAGCTAAATGAGCCTCCCGATGCCCTATCCCGCGGCACATGTGACAATGCACAAGTGGACCGACTCTGGGCCCTCCACGAGGACCTCTGCCACCCGGAGGTCACTCGATTCTTCCATTTCATTAAGACCCGCAACCTGCCCTGCTCCATCGAGGAGGTCAGGACCACCACCAGGAACTGCCAATACTGCGCGGAGTGCAAGCCGCACTTCTGCAGGCCAGAGAAAGTGCACCTGCTAAAGGCTTACCGTCCCTTTGAACAACTCAGTATGGACTTCAAAGGGTCCCTCCCCTCCACCGACCGCAGCACGTACTTCCTGAACGTGATTGACGAGTACTCCCGGTTTCCATTCGCCATCCCCTGCCCCGACATGACCGCAGCTACCGTCATAAAAGCCCTCCACAGTAGCTTTACACTGTTCGGTTTCCCCGCCTACATACACAGCGATTGGGGTCCTCCTTTATGAGCGCCGAACTGCGTCAATTCCTGCTCAGCAAGGGCATTGCCTCAAGCAGGACAACCAGTTACAACCCCCGGGGAAACGGACAGGTAGAGAGGGAGAACGGAACGGTCTGGAAGACCGTCCTGTTGGCCCGACGGTCCAGAAATCTCCCTGTCTCCCACTGGCAGGAGGTCCTCCCGGATGCTCTCCACTCCATCCAATCACCACAACCAACCAGACACCTCACAAACATCTCCTTGCCTTCCCTAGGAAATCCTCCCCCGGGACCTCGCTCCCAACCTGGCTGGCAGCTCCTGGACCCATCCTGCTCCGCAAACACGTGCAGGCACACAAGTCGGACCCATTTGTCGAGGGGGTCCACCTCCTTCACGCTAACCCTCAATACGCCTACGTAGCATACCCCGCCGACCGACAGGATACGGTCTCCCTACGGGACCTGGCGCCTGCTGGATCCCCACCCGCACCCCCATCACCAACCCCGCCCTCCCTCCCACCGGCGTGCCCCACAACCGCCCCCTTCCCAGGTGGATCGGTTCTCCCACTGGTCCCATCTAGGGATGATGAAGCTGCTGAAGAAGTCGAAGCCACGCTCCCGGAGCCACGGATGCCAGAGCCGGTGCCTGCATCATCGCTGAAACTGCGACGATCGCAGAGGACGACCAGGGCCCCCGACCGACTAATTGCTTCATTTTGAATGTAAATAAATACTGTAAATAGTTGCGACATGTAATGAGGCAAAACACTGTACTAATGTATACCGGGTACCACCATAACCTCAACCTCTACCACTGTATAACGCGAGACTACCATCCCGCCGGACTCATTTTTTTAACAGGGGGTGAATGTGGTAGTCGGTATTAGGGGTATTACGGTACCCACGTTGAGGCTGTAAGACCATAGGTACCTGAGACAGCACTATCATTGGTGGAAACCTGCCTGCTGGTTCCGCCCAGTAAGGCGGAGTATAAGAGCCTGTGTCTCCCGAGCAGCTGCATTCTGTACCTGCGCTGCTGGGGGAAACATCTCGTCCAATAAAGCCTTCAATTGTCTTCCAATCTCGCTTCTGGAGTTATTGATCGAGCATCAGTGATATAATTCTCCTGTTCCCCAGCTGCCTGTTCTCGGCGGCGCGCCGTTCGCTGGCGGCGTGATTCTCTCTTCCCAGCACTTCTCAATGGGATTTCCCATTGAAGACATCGCATGCCACCAGTAAACTCGCGGATGAGGTTGTGCTGCCAGCGGGAAAAGAGAATCCCAAAGGCTGGAGAATTCCGGCCATGCTGTGGATGATGTTGTACCACTGACATCAGCCAATCAGATAGAGAGAGGGGAGAGAGAGAGAGAGAGAGGGAAGGACAGAGCGAGAGAGGGAGAGACAGAGAGAGAGGTTAGACAACTATGTCCAGGAGTAAAATGGCGAGTCTGTAATTTGCTTGGAGTACTAATAAACAAGTGTTAAGAAGATGCCAGAAAGGGAGGCATGCGGCGCAGTGGTTAGCACTGGGACCGCAACACTGAGGGCCCGGGATAGAATCCCAGCCCTGGGTCACTGTCTGTGTGGAGCTTGCACATTCTCCCCATGTCTGCATGGGTTTCACGCCCACCAGCCAAAGATGTGCAGGTTAGGTGGAATGGCCACGCTAAATTGCGCCTTAATTGGAAAAGGAATAATAATAATTGAGTACTCTAAAAAAAAATTTTTTTAAATGCCAGATAATGACTGTAGCCAGGCTATGAGCCAAGTACCACACCTAGAGTCCATAGATCGAAGGACCACCTCAGAACAACTAGTAGATGCATTGATTTTTCTGGAAATCAGAGGCAACTGGTCATAAAGTGAAAGCATTATACTAATGCTGTCACTTCCAGTTCCTTAAGTGTAAGCACTGACTGTAAATTTAATGGCATATAATCAACCAGAATGAGTTTTATTTCCTCAATGGTGTCAATGCTTTAATGCCGGTGGCCGCTCTTGGGATTTCCATTCATGAAAGTGAGACCAGCATATCATGTGAGACCAATTTAGTTACCCAATTAGACAGCATTTCCAATACATGAAGCATGATGTATTTCAAACACCCTGAGGTCAGAGCCAAGAAAGTAACCTGCTAATGACTGTGGATCACCAGTTGACTGCGTCTTCATTCCTGTATCCCAGTGAGCACCAAGTGGTCCAATTTAAATGTATTCCAATGAAGGTCAATGGAAATACCTATTCTCCCCCCCCCCCTCCACGTCGGGTGGGAGAATCGCCGGGGCGCCGCGTGAATCACGCCACGTCACCCCGACCCCCACAAGCGATTCTCCCACCCCCCCAAAACCATTTTATATTGAAACATACTTTAATTTGAACACAGAATTCAGCACATTAGCAACAAAGAAATAGCTTTACTGTCAACAGTTACCACATCTTAACTTGGTTCCCGAAACCTGCCTCTACATTCCAATTAAGAAAAACTATATATTTTAAATGCCACTTCTGAATACAGTTACAGTCAGGTTTTACTTACTTATCTTGGTACAGAGTCATTAGATCCAAGCTGATAACCTTCTGTACAGCTTAGAGCCCTGAAAGCAAAACCTTTGTCCAGACAGGTCTGGCCTCTCCCATCAGCTGCACTCAAAGCACACAGCATTCTTTTGTCTCGTGTTAAAAGGTATGTTTTGATGTGTTTAGCCAGGCTCAAACGGTTAGAAAATTACATTAGCTCTCTATTTGCAAACAGGCAAAATGGCTTTTATTTCCTATTAGTAATACACTTCCCTTGCAAAAAATCACCTGTCTTTTAATCACAGCTCTAGTGGACACACTGTCTGTAAGCATTTTAACCTAGGTTTTAAAAACATTACTGCAAAACATGGCTGAAGATGATAAAGAATGACTATTTCTTATATTCATCACAGCAGCTCCTGGCACTGAAAGTACTAGGAAGACTGAAGTGGGGCTTCCGACTGTGTGAGCGATGAAAGTCCCATATCCACTCAATTAACACTCTTTAGAGCCTGAAATGGCTGTGAGGCAGGCATTATCAGCAGGAATGCATTCTCTGCTGACTCTTTGGATGGTGGAAGGGGAAACCAGCAACCTTGAAATCCTGACCCTGATGTTAACCACCACCCTCAACACCCTTACTGTTGAGTTTTGTTGACAAAGAGTTTGGGGCTATAGAGAGCATGGAGATGCTCTGCCACCTCTTGGGTGATGACCTGGAGCAATCCTTAGCTGCCTGCAATTTTTTCATGATGCAGGACACATTCTGAACTTCAATAGCATGGCCTTATTTCAGTAGCCACAGGTGTGGCTTCGTCTGATGGGGATCCTGCATGACAAAAGACTTGGGTGAGATCTTGGGAAGGACTGGCCTGTGGGAGAGGGGTGCCTCACTTGCTATAGGGGCATCTGTGATGTATTGGACCCTCACTTGTTTGATGCATGCCAAACTCCATTGCAACCATTGCCCCCTTATGACCTCTGGCGTGAGGTGCAAGGCACTTTCCTGAGAGGGGGAGTGGACCCAAATATCAGGGATGCCCCCTCCCGTCTTCTGGTACTGCCGGCGATTGTGAGTCACGTTATCCTTGAGGACACAGAAATTACATATTGAGCTATTGGGAGATGAGGTCTATGGGGTTCTGTAGCTGCTGGCATGTGTGTACAAGGCTCCTGACCAAAGAGGATAACACATATTTTGGCATTTCGTGGAGGGCGGGTTGTATGGGAGATGGAGGCAGGTGGGGTGTTGCTGGCCTCTAGTGGATTGGGGGCAGATGTGAGAAGTGAGGAACAGGAATGATGCCAGGGGCACACAGGGGGTTACTCACCCAAGCTACTCTAAGAATGTTGGTAATATTCATACAGCATTGAGTGCCAGTCCTCCTGGTGAGGCTGACAGAACTGACAGCCCTGGCACCCCATCCCAGACCTCGTTCAGTGATGTTGGCTTGGGTTTCCAGCCCACCCTGGGGGGGGGGAAGAGTGTCCCTCCTCTTTTCAATGGCATCCAGCATGTGTTCAATGTCAGCATCCAGGAAGCTTGGTTCAGGTATCTGTGCAGCCATCTTCTTGGCTGGAATGACAGTCTGTGCTGAGTGGAACGCTTCAGCGCTGCCATTTACATGACACGAATTACTCCTCGATGGCACGCCGAGCAGCAGTGCGCAGTTACCGTGATTCTCCATCGACGGCATCACTGAGTCATGCCGGGGGGTTCTCTGGTTCCGCCGGCAACGCACCCCCTCCTGCAGGTTTCCCGATGGCGTAAGGTGACTTTAATGGGATTTCCCATTGACAGTGCAATAGAATGGAATCCCGCTATTGGCAAACGATGCGCCGCTGAGAAAGGAGTGGCTGGCAGGCCGACCCGCTCAAGTAATGAGAAGCATGAGATACAAGTGCTGATCTGGGATTGGGAGGTGGTTGGGGGTCTCCTTCAAATTCATAATTACCTCAATAGTTAAGGCTTCTATAGCCAATGGCCTTCTACACAGTCAAACACAATGGCCGCAATTGTAACACCCTGTTGCACATGGCACAACTCCCACAATTCCCAGGAATATCAGGAGAGCCCCTAAATGGGGTTTCCATTGGGCACAAACCAGGGCGTGATACGGCCAGCCCATGGCACCCAAAGCAATCTGGTTAATGCCCTCTGTGGGCGGAAACAAAACTTACATATTTAAATGTGTCTCTCGACTTCCGGGATTCACCAGTCCGCAGGCGCAGCGTGATGTCAGCGTGAATCAGGTCTGATTTCCAAAAATAAAAATCAAACATGATGACCACACTGGAAACCTCAGAGGCTATTGGAACACCAAGGTAGGCAGGGTCAGCAGGCACCCTGGCAGTGCTAACCTAAAACGCTCTCAATGCTGACCTGTCAGGACCAACTTGGCACTGCTAGTTTGACACTGCCAACATGCCAGAATGGCTCGACAAGGGTGTCATGGTGCATTGTCAGAGTGCCAAGGGGGTAATATCAAGGGGCAAGGCCTTAGAGGGGTCATGGTAATGAAAGGGGGTGAAATTGAGGGGGGCCTGAAGCCGGAGCATGGGGTGAGGGACTGAAAGGGGGAAACCGAAAGAGGGTATCTTAAAGGGGGCCCTCGGCGGCCCCACAGCAGGGTATCGCTCACTTGGGTGGGACACGATGCTGGCGAGGATGAATGGGGTGCCGAGATCCGACAGCTGATCCCCTGCTCCCACAATGGAAATCCTGCCCCCCTTCTCTGACAAGTAGAGGCACCCTCACCTCCACGAGTACGGGAATAACAGGCCAGCATCACCCCCCACCCCGCCCACAGCATGGACACATGGGGGTGACCTGACCCCCCTCCCATGAACCCCCCATCGGAACCCCATCAGACCCCCCATTAGGCCAACCCAGACCCCCCCATAAGACCCCCATCCCCCTCAGACATCTCCTGACGCCTTCAGCAGAGCAGCCCAGTCCCTGCTACCAGACCTCCCCTATCAGACACTCCCCTATCGTTCCCCCCAAGATTCCCCATGAGACCCCTCCCCAGAACGCCCATCGGACCCCCATCAGACACCCCCTCATCAGAGTCTCTTATGACACCCCATCAGAGATCCTCCTCAGCCCCCCAACATCAGACCCCAAACAGAGAGCTCCGATTCAAAGCCCAACAGAACCCAATTAGAGACCCCTATCAGAGATATTTGTCTGAAGGTTGAAGAGCAGTTCAGGCAGTAGGATGCGACATCACTATATTTTCAGTTACCTTTCCTAACACCTGCTGCCTCAGTCAAAATTTTTTAAAGCAGTAGCTGTTGCAAGTGTCAGAGGCTTACTCGATATCCAAGAACACTTCAAAGGGCTTGAAATCCATTGACAGCCTTTGAATTGAAAATCTTCCATTGAATATAATGCAGCAATACATTGCATTAGCCAGTGATTGACAGTTTTATTGCTCCAGAGATGGCTGCTTGCTGGATCATCTATCGATCTGTCCCTTCACGCTCGAATGCATCACCATTACCCTGCTTTGATGTGAAATGCAATGTTTATAAACATCTGGCTATGATTGATGCTACTCACCACATCAGAAGCAAATATGTGTTTTCTGCAGCGAAAAAGGGGAAGTGAAGGGAGGGAGTCTGAACAGCGATCTTGAATGGGTGGCACGGTAGCACAGTGGTTAGCACTGACGTTTCACAGCGCCAGGGAACCGGGTTCGATTCCCAGCTTGGGTAACTGTCTGTGCGGAATCTGCACGTTCTCGCCGTGTCTGCGTGGGTTTCCTCTGGGTGCTCCGGTTTCGTCCCATAAGTCCCGAAAGACATGCTGTTAGGTGAATTGAACATTCTCCCTCAGTGTAGCCGAACAGGCGCCAGAATGTGGCGACTCGGGGATTTTCATATTAACCTCATTGCAGTGCTAACGTACAGATAATAAAGATGATGATTATTATTATTTTGGGGGTTCTGATGGGGGTCTGGAGGGGGATGGGGGTGGGACAGTCAAGTGGGAGCAATATTTGCGTTGCGGGGTGAGGGGCCTTCTGAGGACACCTCCATTATGCGCTGACCCGCTTAACCCCACAGGATTCAGCACATCAGGGCCATGCTTGAGAATACCTGAAATACTTCAGGCCCACATGAACCCCAGTTGAGAGGGCTGGAGCATCACGGGGTGGGGGGGGGGGAGCTGCTGGAGAACCTGGCTTCCTGGGTTGAAATGGGTAAAAAATGGCCCATTTGCACGATGCTGCCAGCGCAGTGCGTGTACTTTGCTGCCGTCGTCAATGGGGGAGCGGAACATCGGAACGGGATTAACACCTGCCACAAATCCCATTTTTCAGCCGATGCTTGATTGTCCGCCACAACGGAAAATCCTCTACCGGTGGCAGGCCATCAAAAACCCTTTAGTCAATTTTTGAGAGAATCACTCCCTGTGGGTGGAATTCTTATCTTACCAATGGCCTGTTCGATGGTGAGAGGGCTCAAGAAATCTGACGGGTGCCAAGAAGTCAGAAACACGCTGCCATAAATCCACATTTTAATTCTCCCAATGGCGGTTAATGGCCAGTTGGTCTTTCCGCTGGCTGGTGCTGTGAATGGAATTTGAATAAATTTGCATCTAATTAATGCTCATTAAAACAGGTGCCTGCTAACAAATGTTGGGGTCTGGTACGAAATCCTAACAAATGTCGGATTCTGACTGTGCCGGACTGACAGAAATATGTCGCCGGGAGCTTCAAACCCTCCAGTTGATGGCAGGGAGACGGATCAGCTGTCAGCCTGCCAGTTACCTCGGAAGGGAACGCACTTGTGCAGAATTACAGAGGTTCCAAACGCAGAATCTGGCGCAGGAACCCACCTTTCTGGCCATTGGGAAAGACACTGCTAAAGGTGCCCAACACCGCAATTAGTCTCAAAGACAGTGAACTCCACCTGTTAAGATATCGGATCAGACCCTCACATTTATTAGGAAACCGGACCACAACCCAACATTTGTTAGGATAGCAGACCGGACCCCAACATTTAGAACATAGAACAGGACAGCACAGTACAGGCCCTTCAGTCCACGATGTTGTGCCGACCATTTATCCTAATCTAAGATCAACCTAACCTACACCCCTTCAGTTTACTGCTGACCATGTGCTTGTCTAAGAGTCGCTTAAATGTCCCTAATGACTCTGCTGGCAGTGCATTCCACACACCCACCACTCTCTGTGTAAAGAACCTACCTCTGACATCTCCCCTATACCTTTCTCCAATCACCTTAAAATTATGTCCCCCTCATGACAACCATTTCCGCCCTGGGGAAATGTCTCTGGCTATCCACTCGATCCATGCCTTTCATCACCTTGTACACCTCTATCAAGTCACCTCTTTGTCTTCTTCGCTCCAGTGAGAAAAGCCCTAGCTCCCTCAACATTTCTTCATAAGGCATGCCCTCCATTCCAGGCAGCATCCTGGTAAATCTCCTCTGTACCCTCTCCAAAGCATCCATATCCTTCCTGTAATGAGGCGACCAGAACTGGACACAATATTCCAAGTGTGGTCTAACTAGAGTTTTATCAAGCTGCAGCAAAACCTCACGGCTCTTATACTCAATCCCCCTGTTAATGAAAGCCAACACACCATATGTCTTCTTAACAACCTGGGTGGCAACTTTGAGGGATCTATGTAAGTGGATCCTAAGATCCCTCTATTCCTTGACACTTCCAAGAATCCAGCCTTCAACCCTGTATTCAGCATTCAAATTCGACCTTCCAAAATGAATCACTTCATTTATCAAGGTTGAACTCCATCTGCCACTTCTCAGCCCAGCTCTGCATCCTGTCAATGTCCTCTTGCAACCTGCAACAACTCTCAACACTATCTGCAACTCCACCAACCTTTGCGTCATCGGCAAACTTACGAACCCACCCTTCCACTTCCTCATCCAAGTCATTTATGAAAACCACAAAGAGCAGAGGTCCCAGAACAGATCCTTGTGGGACACCACTGGTCACTGACCTCCAGGCGGAATACTTTCCATCCACTACCACTCGCTGTCTGTCTTCTTTCGGCCAGCCAATTCTGTATCCAGACAGCCAAATTTCCCTGTATCCCATGCCCCCTAACTTTCTGAATGAGCCTACCATGGGGAACCTTGTCAAATGCCTTACTGAAATCCATATCCACCACATCCACTGCCCGACCTTCATCAATGCGTCTCGTCACATCCTCAAAGAATTCAATGAGGCTTGTGAGGCATGACCTGCCTCTCACAAAGGCATGCTGACTATCTTTAATCAAACTATGTTTTTCTAAATAATCATAAATCCTATCTCTCAGAATCCTTTCCAATATTTTGCTCACCAGACGTAAGACTGATGGGTCTGTAATTCCCTGGGATTTCCCTATTCCCTTTCTTGAATAGGGGAATAACATTCGCCTCCCTCCAATCATCCGGTACTACTCCAGTGGAGAGTGAGGACGCAAAGATCATTGCCAATGGCGCAGAAATCTCCTCCCTCGCTTCCCGTAATAACCTTGGGTATATCCCATCAGGCGCAAGGGAGTTATCTATCCTGATGCTTTTTCAAAATTTCCAGCACATCCAGCACATCCTCCTTCATATCAACCTGTTCGAGTCTATTAACCTGGTTCACACTGTCCTCATGGGCAACAAGGTCCCTCTCTCTGGTGAATACTGAAGCAAAGTATACATTTAGGACCTCCCCCACCTCTTCAGACTCTAGGCACAAGTTCCCTCCACTATCCCTGATCGGCCCTACTCTCACTCCGATCATCCTCTTACTTCTCACATAAGTGTAGAACGCCTTGGGGATTTCCCTAATCCTTCCCGCCAGGTCTTTTTCAAGCCCCCTTCTAGCTCTCCTCAGTCCATTTTTGAGTTCCTTCCTGGCTACCTTGTAACCCTCTAGAGCCGAGTCAGATCCTTGCTTCTTCAACCTTACGTAAGCTTCCTTCTTCCTCTTGACTAGAAGCTCCACTTCTCTTGTCATCCAAGGCTCCTTGACCTTGCCATTCCTTCCTCGTCTCAGTGGGACAAAACAATTCAGCACTCGCAGCAAGTGCTCCTTAAACAATCCCCACATTACTGTTGTGCATTTCCCCAAGAACAATTGTTCCCACTTTATGCTCCTCAGGTCCTGTCTAATAGCAGTATAATTTTCCCTCCCCCAATTAAATACCTTCCCATACTGTGTAATCCTATCCCTCTCCATGTACTATGGTAAAGGTCAAGGAGTTGTGGTCACTGTCACCGAAATGCCATCCCACCGAGACATCTGACATCTGGCCTGGTTTGTTAACGAGCACCAAGTCCAATATGGCCTCCCCCCTAGTCGGCCTATCTACATATTGCATCTGGAATCCTTCCTGTACACACCTGACAAAATCTGCTCCATCCAAACCATTTGCACCAAGGAGGTTCCAGTCAATATTAGGGAAGTTGAAGTCACCCATGACAACAACTCTTACTTCTGCACTTTTCCAAGATCTGCCGCCCAATCTGTTCCTCTATCTCTCTGCTGCTATTGGGGGGTCTGTAGAAAACTCCCAATAATGTGACTGCTCCTCTCTTGATTCTGACTTCCACCCATACTGACTCAATAGACAAACCCTCCTCAACTACCTCATTTTCTGCAGCTGTGGTGCAGCTGTTGTTAGGATATCGGACCGGATCCCGACATTTGCTAAGATATCGGACCGGACCCCGACATTTGTTAGGATATCGGACCGCCCCCAACATTTGTTAGGATACCGGACCACAATCCAACATTTGTTAGGATACTGGACAAGAACCCAAAATAGTTTTTTAAAATTTGTTAAACTGTGAGGAAAGGATACTTCACCCAAGGATTGATGACCCGGAATAATGGGTATCTTTTATGTTCAAACAAACTTTAAGTTAGACAGAGAATTAACCACATTAACATCAAAGAAATTGCTTTACAATTATCAGTAAATAGTTCTTAAACAAAAGGAAAAAATGTAACTTTCTCTACACCTATTGCAAACGGCGATTAAGCAACCCAAACAGCTCAAATGCTACTCATAAATTAAGTTAATAAACAGATTGCTTGCTTAGCTGTTTAAATACTTTTGGAGAGAGAGGCCTTTTCAACAGCAGAACCAATACACTTTTGCTCAACCTAGCAGCATTTGACAAAACTACTGTTCAAACGGTCTTATCAATTCCACTGGCAAAATTGCAAATCTACAGACAGACCTGGATCCTCCTATTGATTACCTCATCTGTATCCCACTAAGATGTCACATGATCTGCTTATCTAGGACTAAATACATCCGCTCATAAATTATCTACTCTCCAGAGAATATCCAGCAAACATAACAACAGGGGCTGGTTTAGCACAGGGCTAAATAGCTGGCTTTTAAAGCAGACCAAGGCAGACCAGCAGCGGGGGTTCAATTCCCGTACCAGCCTCCCCGAATAGGTGCTGGAATGTGACGACTAGGGGCTTTGCACAGTAACTTCATTTTGAAGCCTACTTGTGACAACAAGCGATTTTCATTTCATTCTATACGTAAAAAAGTGAGTGGTTGGAATGAATCCTGACCTCACCTTTTAAGTCTCCTTAAGCACAGCTTTAGCAGACACAGTCTGGATACTTTAGTCAGAATATTACTGCAACAAATATAAATACAATATATATATACATCTACATTCATCACACACCCAACTTCTGACTGAAAGTGTTATTTCTTGTATGTGAAAATATCTCCAAAAAATATCCCATTTACACAGCACCTTTCATGACATCAGAAAATCTCAAAATGTTTCAACAATCACTGAAATATTTTTGGAATACAATTACTGTTGTAGCATGACATGTGTGATGGCCAGATTGTACACAGAAAGCTCGCACTAATAGCAATAAAATAAAATAAAAGTTCAGGTCATATTTTTTTACATTTATAGATTGAGGAAAATTTGTTGCACGGGACATCAGGAGAGTTGTTTGTCTTCAAATATTGCCCCATGGTATCTTATAGGTTAATCTGAGAGGTTAAAAAGGGCTTTGGTAAAATGTAAAGCTTTAATAAAAATATTAAGAGAACAGGGCATTGATTCAATATCTCATTCAAAAAACGACACTAAGTACTTAGCAATGTAACAAAGTGTCAGCACATATTATGTAGGAAGACCCTGCTTCAGAACTTAAACCTACAATTCTGTCCAAGAGGTGAAAGCACTGTCACTGACGAGAAAGAGAGTTCTGGGAAAAATGAACATTGCCGATGTGGTCCAGGGTAACTGCCATCTTTTGGGAGCGTGTGATCATAGAACATAGAACATTGAACTGTACATAGAACTGTACAGCACAGTACAGGCCCTTCGGCCCACAATGTTGTGCCGAACTAGTCTGAAACTAAGATCAAATCAACCTGCTCCCAATCATTCTCGTACACTCCATATCCCTATCCAATAACCACTTGAAAGTTCCTGAAGTGTCCGACTCCACTACCATAGCTGGGAGTGCGTTCCACGCCCCAACCACTCTTTGAGTAAAGAACCTACCTCTGCCATCCCTCCTATATCTTCCACCATGAACCTTATAGTTACGCCCCCTTGTAACAGCTACATCTGTCACAATATACACCAGTATATCATGGTGCAGGCACACACACTGATGGACACACAGCTAGACCAATCAACACACACAACACCGCAGCCAATCACCAGGTAGAGCACACTCACTCTGAAGACAGAGGGCATCAGTTTTCCCGCTCATTCAGGATGCAGCCTCTCAGAAAGACAGAGCTTACAGCTTACAGCACAGATCTTCACCATGTGCTGAGTGCATAGACTGGTTCGGATAGGCATAGGTCTTTAGTTTAATCTAACATCGTGTTAACCCATAATGAAAGTATGTTCAACAGTTTATAACTTAATAAAATAGTGTTGTTCTATTTTAAGTGATGGTAGCCTGTATGTGTTCCACAGATCCAAAGCACCCAACACATCAACATCCACCCAAGGAAAAGGTCGCTGAACGTCCACTCTATCTATCCTTCTCATCATCGTATACACCTCAATTAAGTCTCAATTATCTCTCATCCTCCTTCGCTCTAATGAGAAATGCCCTAGCTCCCTCAACCTTTCCTCATAAGACCTACCCTCCAATCCAGCAGCATCCTGGTAAATCTCCTTTGCACCCTTTCCAATGCTTACACACATCCTTCCTATAATGAGGTGACCATTACTGCACACAATACTCCAAATGAGGTCTAACCAAGGTCTTGTACAGTTGCAGCATAACCTCACGGCTCTTAAACTCAATCCCCCTGTTAATAAATGCGAACACACTATCGGCTTTCTTCACGACCCTATCCACTTGGGTGGCAACCTTCAGAGATCTATGGACATGAACTGCGAGATCGCTCTGCTCCTCCACATTCTTCAGAACCCTGCCGTTTACCCTGTAATCCGCATTCAAATTTGTCCTACCAGAATGAATCACCTCACACTTATCAGGGTTAAACTCCATCTGCCACTTTTCAGCCCAGCTCTGCATCCTATCAATGTCTCTTTGCAGCCGACAACAGCCCTCCACATTATCCACTACTCCACCAATCTTGGTGTCATCAGCAAATTTACTCACCCAACCTTCAACTCCATCATCCAAGTCATTGATAAAAATCACAAATAGCAGAGGACCCAGCACTGATCCCTGTGGTACACCGCTGGTGACTGGGCTCCAGGAGGAAAATTTACCATCTACCCCCACCCTCGGTTTTCTATGTGATAGTCAGTTACTGATCCAATCGGTCAAATTTCCCTCTATGCCATGCCTCCTTACTTTCTGCATGAGCCGACCATGGGGCACCTTATCAAACGCCTTACTAAAATCCATGTATACGACATCAACTGCTCTACCTTCATCTATGTACTTAGTTACCTCCTCATTCAAGCTCTTTTGTAAACCATGGTTCCCTCACCCAATCATTTCCTCCCTGCCTGACAGGGACATACATATCAAGGACACGCAGTATTTGCTCCTCGAACAAGCTCCACATCTCAATTGTGCCTATCCCTGACAGTTCTTGTTTCCATCTTATGCTCCCCAATCCTTACCTACTCACATCATAATTACCCTTCCCACAGTTATAAAATTTGCCCTGCCGCATGTTCCTACCCCTCTCCATTGCTATAGTGAAAGTCACCGAATTGTGGTCACTATCTCCAAAGTGCTCTCCCACCACCAAATCTACCACTTGGCCCGGTTCATTACCCAGTACCAAATCCAATGTGGCCCCGCCTCTTGTCGGTCTATCCACATACTGTGTGAGGAAACCCTCCACACACTGGATAAAAACAGCCCCATCCAAACTATTCGAATTATAGTGGTTCCAATCAATATTTGGAAAGTTAAAGTCACCCATGAGAACTACCCTGTGACTACCGCACCTATCCAAAATCTGCATTGCAATCTTTTCCTCCACATATCTGTTTCTGTTTGGGGGCCTCTAGAAAACTCCTAACAAAGTGACCGCTCCTTTCCTATTTCTAACTTCAGCCCACACTACCTCAGTAGACAGCTCCTCCTCAAACTGCCTTTCTGCCGCCATTATACTATCCTTGATTAACAATGCAACTCCGCCACCTCTTTTACCATCTTCTGTAATCTTACTGAAAATCTAAACCCCGGAACTTCCAACAACCATTCCTGCCCCTGTTCTACCCACATCTCCGTAATGGCCACAACATCGTAGTCCCAGGTACCAATCCATGCTTCAAGCTCACCAACCTTATTCCTGGTGCTCCTCGCATTGAAGTAGACACACTTCAAACCACCTTCATGCCTGCAGGTCCACTCTTGTGACCTTGGTACCTTCCTCAGTATTGCACTACCCTCAACTTCCTGAACTCCAGCAAGGCTATCTCCTGGACTACAAATCAGTTTCCCATCTCCATGCCAAATTAGTTTAAACCCCCCCGAAGAGCTGTAGCAAGTTTCTCTCCCAGGATATTGTTGCCCCTCTGGTTCAGGTGCAAACCAACTTGTTTGTACAGGTCCCACCTTCCCCAGAATGCGCTTCAATTATCCACGTAACTGAAACCCTCCCTCCTACACCATCCCTGTAGCCACGTGTTTAACTGCACTCTCTCCCTGTTCCTCACCTCGCTAGCATGTGGCACTGGCAGCAAACCAGAGATGACAACACGGTCTGTCCTGGCTCTCAGCTTCCACCCTATCTCCCTGAATTCCTGTTTTACATCCCCATCCCTTTTCCTACCTATGTCGTCGGTACCAATGTGCACCACGACTTGTAGCTGCTCTCCCTCCCCCTTAAGGATCCTGAAAACACGATCAGAGATGTCACGGACCTTGGCACCCGGGAGGCAACACACCAACCGTGATCCTCTATATTTGCATTGGAATCGCCTATCTGTACCTCTTATTAGTAATCAAATCCCTGTAGCTTCTATCTATAACCGACTCTGCCACCCGAATGATCCTCAGTTCATCCAGCTCCAGCTCCAGTTCCTGAACACGGTCTTTGAGGAGCTGGAGATGGGTGCACTTCCCACAGGTGAACTCAGCAGAGCCACTGACGGTGTCCCTCACCTCGAACATCCTGCTGGAGGAACATTGCACTGCCCTCTCTGCCATCCCTTCCATTTATCCACTTGACAATTACAGAGACAAAAACAAAAAGTTTACCTGATTTTCACACTCCCCGCAAGTTAGCGGTGGTGGAAGGGTGGAGAGAGGAAAAGGAAAGAAAAGCTTACCTCACCAACTCACCACACAGTCTTTTTTTGGGGGGTTAGAGGAGGAGGATGGGTGGGAGACACTATCTGTGTAGTGTCTCGGGTTTAGCCACTGCCTGAAATATATTAGTTCCAGAAACTCACCCGACAGCAGCTTTCCACAATTCACTTCCCGCAACAGCCAATCAGCGTTGCTGCTCTGCCGCCCTCTGTAGGATACTTGCCTCAACGTGTCCCAGCAGTCTATCTTCACTGAGAGCTCCTTCTAGTCGCAGTGACGGCACCTAAGGCAAATCACTCCCCGCAACAGCCAATCAACGTCACCGCTCTGCCGCCCTTTGCAGGATGAGTTTAACTTTATGAAACTTGAGCTTCCGAAGTAATTCATCTTTGATACGTAACCAGCTTAATGGCTGCCATGACTGAGTGTGAGATATGGTTACAAGGAAATATGGCATGAAAATAACTTGCATAATCCCATGGATTTACAAAATTTAGCAGTTGGCCAAATTTCCCCATATTCTTGCAGCGATTGCAGCATTTTGCTTATGTGTTGGTATTCCTCCTCTATGATCCTGTGCAAAGTTCACTTCAAGGGCAAACTGAAGCTCGTCAGGACAACTCTTATTGTAATGTGGGGTTTGCCCACCTCGCTCATTCAACTCGTGAAAGGCAAAATAATTCTTCCTCATCCCCTCTCTCGGGTGTGGCTCACTGGTGAACCAGCATTGCTGCTTTCATTCACTTTCGTCTACTTTGCTGTGGCGGTCATCTCGAGTTGACAGTGGGGTGTTGTATTCCAAATAGAACCACTCTTTCACCACAGGACATCTTGTCGTTGAATATCCAAAACTTGGCTGTGAGAAGAGAGTTATCCTGCCCTCAATGTCCACCTCTCAAAGGCAGCAAACACCCCTTCAAGAACTGCTGGCACAGGAAATGATGCTGCCTGATCTCAGCATACTCCCCAATGTCATTCATTATATGCTGCAAGTCCCAATAATGGTGTCATTGAGCTGATCATGATAGATAATCATTTACTGAAAGCTTTGGACGGAGGTTTAAATGAGGTCAGCCGATTTTTCTACAAGGGCGATCTGTGCCTGATGCACTGCACTTTCGGTGTCACTCCTTATTTTTCTTTGTTATCAAGTTGCCAGGCGACAAAGTTTCCTCACAGTGGCTTCTGCTCTACTATCACCAGAAGCACAGGAATACCCCAGGAAAGCAGGTAAATGAGTATTTCACCATTCTTCCAGCAAAAGCAGCGCGGTGTAGTAGAAGTAGCTTTGAGGAATTTCTTAGCCACCGAGTTACACGTTCTATGGTGTTGAAACTTTTAATAAGGGACACAAACAGGCTTTCTGATATGTGGAAATCGAAAGAAAGGATAAACATTTGTTAACATACCACCAAAAAATATAAATGTAACAAAACACCCACAATCTCAAAAACACACACACAGACAGAAAGACAGACAGACACACACACACACACACAAGGGAAGATGAGTCCTAGAAATTAAACATGCATAGATTACAAATACTAAACAAGAAGCAAGGCCCGATGTATTTAACCAATCATTTAAGATAAAAGATTTTGCAAATCCAAAGGTTTTCCCCCTTGGTTCTTTTTTTAAAATAAATTTAGAGTACCCAATTCATTTTTTCCAATTAAGGGACAATTTAGCGTGGCCAATCCACCTACCCTGCACATCTTTGGGGTGTGGGGGCGAAACCCACGCAAACACGGGGAGAATGTGCAAACTCCACACAGACAGTGACCCAGAGCCGGGGTCGAACCTGGGAACTCAGCGCCGTGAGGCTGCAATGGTAACCATTGCGCCACCGTGCTGCCCCTCTCTTGGTTCTTTAAAGACAATATAAAAAATTGTGACTGAACCTCTGCAGAGAGAGTGAAAACAAATTAGACCCTCTTTTCACTGCCTGAGATGATTGCCTGTTGAGTCATGTTTTTTTTTTCTTGCTGGGCTATGATCTCTCTCTCTGTTACAGATAACCAGGCTGCCTTTCTGGATTCCTTATGGAGGAATAAGACGTCAAGCCCCCTCCAGCTAATTTCAATCATGTGATGGCAGTTTTGGTGCTTGCCATTATCAATGTAATATGTTGGAGCTGATGTGAATGATATCTGGGGCGGGGTTCTCCGACCCCCCACCGGGTCGGAGAATCCCCGAGGGATGGCGTGAATCCCGCCCCGTCGCTCCGACGGCAGCTGCCGTATTTTCCGGCGCCAGTTTTCGGGCGGGGGCGGGGATCACGCCTCACCAGTCGAGGGCTGTTGGCAGTGGCTCCCCTACCCTACCAATTCTCCGGGCCCCGATGGGCTGAGCGGCCGTCGGTTTCTGGCCAGTCCCGCCGGCGTGGATTGGACATGGTCCCACACGACGGGACCTGGCAGGTAAGTTAGCTGGCGCGGTCCTCGGGGGTGGGGGCGCGGGGGATCTGACCCGGGGAGGCCCCCACGGTGGCCTGGCCCACTATCGGGGCTCCCCGTGCCATGGGGGCACTTCTTCCTTCCGCGCCGGCCCCTGTAGGGCTCCGCCATGGCTGGTGCAGAGAAGACCCCCCCCCCCCCGCGCATGCGCCAGAATACACCAGCCGGTCTGCGCATGCGCTGAACCACGACGGCGGTTCTGCGCATGCGCTAACTCGCACAGTCACTTCGGCGCCAGCTGGCACGGCGCCAACCCCTCTGCCGCCGGCCTAGCCCCCGGAAATGCGGAGAATTCCGCTGCATCTGATCGGCCCGACGGTCGGGCCATCGCGCCGATTCGGAAAATCCCGCCTCCAATGTCCATGTTTTTTCAAGAAAAATAGAGTCCACTGCCCAATTAACTTTATGAGCAAGATGTGACGGTCAGGTTTAAAAGTTTAAGGAACTTTCATGCCTGCTGATACTTTTGCCTAACCCATAAGCTTTATATGTAAATTAGTGTCATTGTGATTTTTATTCCATGCACATCTGCAGCAAAATTCTCCGTTTGGGAGACCAGGCGCGGGATTCTCCGACCCCCCCCCCCTTCTCCCCCCCCCCTCCCCCCCCCCCCCCCCCCCCCCCCCCCCCCCCCCCCCGCCGGGTCGGAGAATCGCCGGGGGCTGGCGTGAATCCCGCCCCCGGTGGTTGCCGAATTCTCCGGCACCGGATATTTGGCGGGGGCGGGAATCGCGCCGTGACGGTTGGCGCCCCCCCCGGCGATTCTCCGGCCCGGATGGGCCGAAGTCCCGCTGCTGGAATGCCCGTCCCGCCGGCGTGGATTAAACCACCTCTCTTACCAGCGGGACAAGGCGGCGCGGGCGGGCTCTGGGGTCCTGGTGGGGGGTGCGGGGCGATCTGGCCCCGGGGGGTGCCCCCACGGTGGCCTGGACTGCGATCGGGGCCCACCGATCCGCGGGCGGGCCTGTGTCGTGGGGGCACTCTTTTCCTTTCGCCTTTGCCATGGTTTCCACCACGGCGGAGGCGGAAGAGACCCCCTCCACTGCGCATGCGCGGGGATGCCGTGAGCGGCCGCTGACGTTTCCGTGCATGCGCCGCCTGGCAAAGTCAGTTTCGCGCCAGCTGGCGGGGCACCAAAGGCCTTTCCCGCCAGCTGGCGGGGCGGTAATCAGTCCGGCGTGGGCCCAACTCCTCAAGGTTAGGGCTTGGCCACTCAAGATGCGGAGGATTCCGCACCTTTGGGGTGGCGTGATGCCGGACTGATTCGCCCCGTTTTTGCCGCCGGAGAATTCCGCCCCAAGTGTTGATGCCGGCACTGAATTGCCTGCGGCTCGTATTCCCGTTGCGGGTGCTACTTGTGGAGCGATTCAGGACAGGCTAATGGTCCAGTACTCTGCTGCCACAGATTTGCGGGCACGGTGGTTAGCACTGCTGCCTCACAGCTCTAGGGACCCAGGTTCAATTCTGGCCTCGGGTAACTGTGTGGAATTTGCATTTTCTTTTTTTTTTTAATTTTAAATAAATTTTGAGTACCCAATTCATTTTTTCCAATTAAGGGGCAATTTAACATGGCCAATCCACCTACCCTGCACATCTTTGGGTTGTGGGGGCGAAACCCGCGCAAACACGGGGAGAATGCGCAAACTCGACACAAACCGTGACCCAGAGCCGGGATCAAACCTGGTACCTTGGCGCCGTCAGGCAGCAGGGCTAATCCACTGCGCCACTGTGCTGCCCTGTGTTTGCACTTTTTCCCCATGTCTGCGTGTGTATCCTCTGGGTGCTCTGGTTTCCGCCCACAGTCCAAGGATTTGCAGGTTAGGTGGATTGGCCACACTAAATTGCCCCTTAGTGGCCAAAAGGTTACGGCGATAGGCTGGAGCCGTGGGCTTACGTAGGGTGCTCTTTACAAGGGCCAGTGCAGAATCGATGGGCCGAATAGCCTCCTTCTGCACTGTAAATTCTATGATTCCGAGCAATTTCCGGCGGGAGTTCTACTAGCTGGGGCTGGAGTTAGCGCCTGGTAGTTGGAGCTGTTTTTAGGCACTCCACCCGAACTCACTGCAGCTACGAAATTGGCTCAGAGAAGAGCCTGAGGTGGACCCACATCTCCATGCCAGAGAGGAAAGGAGGGACACTCTTCTCCAGCGTGGGCTGCAGACTCAAACCTGCCCTCCTGAACACTGCCTGCAAGGTGGTGGCAGAGGCATTGAATGCCATCAGTCTCACCAGGAGGAGACAGCTGGGGATCCAAAGGGGTGGGGGTCACTGGTGAGTCCCCTGCCCTGAGAGGGGCAGACCCCCAGGGAATGTTCCAAAGGATGCGATTTAGGTGTCCTCTGTTTGGAGTGAGCTCTGCTAATTCGAGGCTCCTGATTGAGCTTAACCCTTGATGATATAAGGGTGTTCAGAGGGATGGTCGGGGTGAGCTCCAGATGAGTAGTTCATGGACACAGGCAGAACTCAGTAGCATGAGCAGCCAGGAGCCTGTAGGTAGTACCAAGGGGGTGCATTTAAAAGACAGACTGCAGCAATGGAGGTCTGTGCCAGGTGACCCTGATCCTGAGGGACACCCCAAGTCCACAGACTTGGCATCAAGTCACTACCCGCTACTTCCCCAGGTCAAGCTAGCCATCCCCCAGCAAATCCAACACTTTTCAGCAATTTTTCCATGTTTTCTTAGCCTCATGCTCCCCCTCCACAGCCATGGCGCCCACTCCACATTTGCAAGCATTTGTAGTAATTCACGCCCGCGAGACTTCTGCCTCAGAGGAGAGGGGCAACGCGGAAGGGGGAGCACACTGTGTCCAATTGCTAATCATATTTAAATGCATGCAAATTCCGGTTTTGCATGATGCCGCTGGCGTGGGGCACAAACCTTGTTTGGCATCCACGTTCAGCAAGGATATCGGCCTACAAGAACCACACAGCTCCGGGTCCTTGTCCCTTTTCAGAGTGAGCGGGATCATGGCCTGTGACCTCGTCTGGGGTAAAACTCCTCTTTCCTTAGCCTCGTTAAAGACCTTCAACAGTACCGGACCCAATATTCCGGAGAACCTTTTATAGAACTCAACTGGGTACCTGTCCGGTCTCAGGGCTTTACCCGACTGCATGGCCTTCAAACCCTCCACTATCTCCTCCAGCCCGATCGGGGCCCCTAGCCCTTCTACCAGCTCCCCATCCACCTTCCGGAAAGTCAACCCATCCAAAAAGTGCCTCATCCCCTCCGGCCCCGCAGGGGGTTCCGACCTGTACATCCTACTATAAAAGTCCCGAAAGGTCTTCCTCACCCCCTCCGAGTCCCCAACTAAGTTCCCATCCCTGTCAACTTTCCCTATTTCCCTGGCTGCCACCCTCTTTCTGAGCTGCTGTGCAAGCATCCTACTGGCCTTCTCCCCGTGCTCGTAGATCACTCCCTTCACCTTTCTGAACTGTTCCACTGCCCTCCCGGTGGTTACTAAACCAAATTCCGCCTGCAGCCTCTGGCGTTCCCTTAACAGCCCTGCCTCTGGAGCCTCCGCATACCTCCTACCCACTCGTAGAATCTCTTTTACCAGTCTGTCCGTTTCTGCCCGATCTGTCCTGTCCCTGTGAGCCCGGATCGAGACCAGCTCTCCTCTCACCACTGCCTTCAGCGGTTCCCAGACCACCGCTGCTGAGACCTCCCCCGTGTCGTTTACCTGCAGGTAGTTCAGCATGCATTTCCTCAACCTCTCGCAGACCGCTGTTATCCCACTTGCAACTCCGTGTGCGCTTGGCCCACCGAAGAATACATTCCTTGTCCAGGAACCTGTAGAATCTCACCACCATCGCCCTTGGAGGGCTCCCCGCTCGCGGCTTCTTGACAAGCGCCCAGTACGGCCTTTCCACCTCCAGTGGTCGGGGGAATGCCCCCTCCTTCAGCAGCTTTTCGAAAATGCCCACCACATATGCTCCAGCATGTGCTCCCTCAGCTCCCTCCGGGAGGTCGACAATTCTTAGGTTCTGCCAGCGGGACCGGTTCTCAAGGTCCTCCACCTTCTCTAAGAGCCTTTTCTGTTATTCCTGAAGGATCCCCACTGCCAGCTTCACTGCTGTTTTGTGCTCCTCTTGTTCCAACAGCGCCTTCTCCACCTTCTGAATCACCCGGTCCTGTGCATCCAGTCTGCTCTCTAGGCGATCAATTGATTCTTTGATCGGATCCAGGCATTCCCGCTTCTGCGTGGCGAAGCCATCCTGAAAGGTCTGCATCACTGGGTCCGTTGATCGCTGCACAGCCACTCCAGGGATCCGTCCCTCGGCCATACTGTCTCCCGTTGCAGCTTCAACACAGCTTGCCACTGGCTTCTTGTTTCTGCCCTTTCGCACACTCCTGATCCTTTTTTCCATGAACCAATGCGAGGAAACAATGCACAGCTGCCTCAACCTACAAATTTTCCGTTTAAAACCGGAAAAACGTGCGGAGGAAAGGTCCAAAAGTCCGACCAGAGCGGGAGCCACCAAATGTGCGACTTACTCCTCCATAGCCGCCACCGGAAGCCATCGGCACAAACCTTGTTATCGCCACCAGCGAGGGACCGGAACATGGCGCCTGAATCGCCGTGGATTTTGATTTTGGCCAGATGCCTGATTCTCCACCAGATTGCAGTTCGCGTTTTCAGCGTGTTATTGTATGCTATTCCATGGAAGGCTGAGGCTATTCATAAGCACATTTTCAATTTAGCAGCAAAATTTCCACTTATTCAAATTGCTAGCACATAGTATGAAAAGAGCAAAATGCCCAAACCGTCAACGGATTACAGTCAACGGCAATTTAGATGCAAACCGGATAGAGGCATTAGTAACATTCCAAACTTTATGAATCGAAGTAGAAAATGGTTTGAGTTGCCTCAAGGAAGGATCCAGTATCTTCTCAGGGACTCTGTAACAGATAATGACAGAATTAGTTACAATGCAGCTAGACTTCTAGCATGGAGGCAACATCATATTATCACATCTGAGCAGCTCAATACAGTTAGTGATCTGGCTAAAAATATTGAATGGCTAAAAATATTGAATGGAAGCAAACCTTCTCTTACTGATGACTACAATCTTTCCATGATTTGCCAACACAGCTCGTGGCTGTTAAACAAATGTAGGGGTCCTTCCTGTTTATTCCCTTATTCCCCCATTCTACTATTTTGCCGTTATTATTTTTGATACATGGATGATTAATGGACATGTATCTTTAAGTCAAGCAGGGTTAGCAGGCATATATCTTTAAGGCAAGCAGCAGAATTCAGAAGTTACCGGAAAGCATACTATTTCCTGCTGGTTTGAACAGGAGGCTTCAAGCTGGTTGACACTGAAGAGAGGGAGATGGGGTGCGACTCAGTTTGATTGATTGGCTGGTGACCAATGAATGTGCTCAAAAGCCTGTACTCTGCCTGATAATGGGCAGTGATTGGATTCTATCCCCGTGGAATGCTTTTCAGAATCCTTCGGAGTTTCGGTTTTGATCCTATAAAAACAGAGACCAGGGCATGCTGCTCTCCCTCCTCCGTGTTTCTCTACAGAAAGCCTGTGAGTGCTGTATTTCTGAAACTACAGATGACTAGATGAATCTATCTATAGGAAAACCAGTACAGGCTGCAAACAATGATCAAAAGTTGCTGCTCTCGCTTTGCAAAGGCTGTGACTGTTGGACTTCTGAAATTGCAGAGAACCTGGATGAATGAATCTACAGAGAAGACCATTACAGGCTGCACACAGATACTTTAACTTGCAGGCTTGCTGTGATGGAAGGTGTGCTAAAAAAAAATCACCTGAAACAAACAATATTTCTCATTTGCTTATTGGTTTATCCCTTTCCATCCCTCTGTGTTTGTCTGTCTTGTGTGTGTGTATGTGTGTGTGTGTGTGTGTGTGTGTAGAGGGTTGGGGTCAAGTCAAAGTGTGGAGTTAGGAATTAGCTAATAGTTAACCAGTTGTATTTTCTGCATAGTTCATTATAGTTTTTGTTCTGAATAAACAGTAAATGTGGTTAAACTTACAAACCTGGTGACTATAATTATTGAGCAGCCAAGACTTCAAGTATTTTTTATAAGAATGTTTGGTTAATTCACTTGTGCTGTGACTTTGGGAAAAGTGGGGCTGGAATTGACTGTGTACTTGTCCATGGTACTGTAACACGAGTCAACTTACATCAGAAAAAGCACAAGCAAAACAGTTTCCAATGCTGCCTCTATTGTCTCCCATGGGAGATTTGAGGACCCTAGAAATTGCCTTTTATAGATGGGATTTTAGTTCTGTTCTTAAGCTGCATGTTGCTTATTGTTGCAATGCACGATGCATTTTTCTGTACAATAATACAAAATTCCAAATGATCATTTGTTAAAACAGGGGAGGATTTGCTCTAATTATGAAATTAAATCTGATTCTTAAGATTTTGTGTTCCAAATGTTGAACAATGAGGTATTTGCCCTTGAAAGAAGCAATATGCATGGGAATATAATAAACTAAAGTAAATCCTTAAGTTAATACCTACACAGCAGCCCGGTGTTCAAAGACAAAATTCAGAAGAAACATTTCCCTTTTTTAACCAGAATTATGTGAGGCCTTCATTTGTAAACAGTTCTACTGAGTTACGCCATAGATGAAACAGATAATATATGAATATTAGCTATGCAACAACCCACAAAATTATTGGAAGAGTAGCCATTGAAAACTGAGTCCAACATTTCTGTCAATAAACTCAGAAGTATTTATGAGAGATTTTAGGATTTCCAACAGCACACTTTTAATAAGATGTTCAGTCCTTGAGTGAATTCAAAAGATTATTATTGGTGAATTAAATAGGGGGATAAGCCTACCCCTTGTGTTAAGTTCATATTGATTTAACAATCTATCATTTATCCACGGTTTACTCATGGAAACAAAACTCAAAATAGTCAAGGTTCCAACTGTGAGGGGGACATTAATAGAGTATTGATTGTTCGTTTTGTGCATTAGCGCATGTGCTTGTGCACCTAAGAACAAATATGTTTGAATTGTTAACACTCTTGGGTCAAATGGACACAAGTCACATATGAAAGGTCCACATCACTAGGTAAATATGGCTCACTGTGTAACCAGGTAGTCAGAGGGGGATAATGTTTAAGAGGATCAAAACGATTGAGGATCTGTGGGTTTCTTATAAGCAATTTCAATTCAGCAAAAAGCAATTATCTGTCAGAAATGCTTTTGACTTGCATCATTACGAATAAAATGACAACGGTATTTGCTTATGCTGATTTAATCTCACCTGAAAATATCCTGGCTGCAACTTGTCAAAAACGAAGTAAGCTGACTCAGTTAGATGAAATGGAAAATATGCAATAAGCAAGTTAACTATTAATGTTCAGGATGAAGATTGCTAATTAAGCACTTTGTGCTGTTTACGTCTGATCATCTACAACAGTTTATCCAGCAGCCTCTATTATCCCCCATGGAAGATTTGAGGACCCCAGAAATTGGGGGAGGCAGTGGCGTAGAGGTATTGTTGTTGGACTTATAATCCAGAGGCCCAGGGTGATGCTCTGGGGACCTGGGTTCGAATCCCACCAGTGCAGATGATGGAATTTGAATTCAATCAAAATCTGGAATTAAAAGTCTTATGATGACCATGAAACCATTGTCAATTGTTGTAAAAACCCATCTGGTTCAGTAATGTCATTTAGGAAAAGAAATCTGTCATTCTTACCTGGTCTGGCCTACATGTGACTCCAGACCTACAGAAATCTGGTTGATTCTTACATGCCCTCAGGGATGGTCAATAAATGCTGGCCTAGCTAGCGACGCACACATCCATGAACAAATAAAGAAAAAAGCTGAAGTAACAGTACAAAACAATGGCCAGAATTTTTCGACTGTTGGGATTCACTTTTCCAGCCAGGAGCACACCCCCACCCGTGGGTTTCCCGGGTCATGGGGTGGCTTCAATGGGGAATCCCATTGGCACAGGGTGTGAGTATAGAATCCCGCCACCAGCGAGCTGTGCACTGCCAAGAAAAGCACGGCTTGGGTGGGGAGGGGTTGTTGGGGGAGGCGTCACATCCCAACCTTTGTTTCAGAGGGCTGGTTTGGTCAATGATAAAAGGGTTTGATCGGGTAGAATACTGGGATGGATTGTCCGGTCCCCCAGTCCTGCGTTTCCCGGCGGTGGACCCCTGACGGCGGAATTCTTTACTCTCGTCGCTTGTCAGTGGGATTTCCCATTGAAGTCACCCCATGCTGCCGGGAAACCCATGGGCGAGGGTGCGTCGCCGTTGGCAACAGCGAATCGCAATGGCCGAAGAATTCCGGCCACTATTTCTTTTGGTGGGAGTTCAGGGAGGAGAGAATGCAATGTTAAATTTAGAGCTAAGCCATTTAGAAATAAATAAGGAAACCCTCTCACATAAAGGGTAATCAAAATCAAGAATTTTCTGCCCAAATATTTTGCGGATTGTGGGACAATTGGAATTTTCAAGACTGACAAGATATTTGAGGGGTGTAGAGTTAAGGCGAATTATTGGAGTTGAGATCCAGGTCAACCATGACCTAACTGGATGATGAAACACACTCAAAGGAGTGAATGACATTTTCCAGTTCCTATATTCCATCTCACACTAGAAAACATATGTACATAAAATTTTCAAAACCAATGCCCTGTTTCAGAAGCAAGTATTCCGCTTTAAGCAGAGGCAACAGTCGTATTGATGCATTTTGCAAAGCAATGGGTTAAGTATCTGCTCCACCTGGCCAATGATGTTGTAGGGAGGCGTGAGCAAGTTTCATCGTCACCCCCCATTTGTGTGCAACATAGTATCTGCCGACATTAACCAAAACACTTCTCGCCAGCTGCTGACCCAGAGGGCTGTTCGGCAAGAGGCAAGGCCACTACTTAATGACAACATTCAACCCTTAAGAGGAAGGTTGGTACTAGAAAGCGAAGGTTCACCAGGGTGTTACCTGGGCAGCAGCCTTTTCAGTTATTAAGAGAGGCTGGTTTCCCTGGAGCAGAGCAGGCCGAGATGGTACGTGATTGAGGTGTACAACATTATGTGGAACAGAGATACGGTAAATAGAAAGAAACGTTCCCCCTTACTAAAGGGGTAAATAACTAAAGGACTTGGATTGAAGATAAAGGGCAGGAGATTTAGAGAGGATTTGAGAAACAGAATTTCACCCAGGCGTGAATCGGAACCAGGAACTCAAAGTCGGAAAATGTGATAGAGGCGGGAACCCTCACAACATTTAAGAAGCATCTCGATGACCATCGCATTCAAGGCTATGGACCAAGGGCTGGAAAATAGGATTAGAATAGATAGGTTCTTGATGGCCAGCACAGGCACGATGGGCTGAAGGGTCTCTTTCTGTGCTGTAAAACTCTGGCCCGATGACCATTTTCAAAGGTGACCAGCATGCAATTATATAACCAGGTGCTGGTTTAGCACACTGGGCTAAATAGCTGGCTTTTAAAGCAGACCCAGGCAGGCCCAACAGCACGGTTCAATTCCCGTACCAGCCTCCCCGAACAGGCGCCGGAATGTGGTGACTAGGGGCTTTTCACAGTAACTTCATTTGAAGCCTACTTGTGACAATAAGCGATTTTCTTTTTTTTTTTTCCATTGTTTTTTTCATATAGTAAAGCAGCATTGCCTGGCCCAGATTCTCTAATGGAGCTATGAAGGCACTCTGGGCATTTGAGAATTGGGAAATAGGACCTCTTCCACTCAGTGTCCAAATATTCTGATCACAGAGCAGAAAGAAATTTAATAATCTTTCCACCACTGTCAAGGGATGACTCCTCTTCATATATCTTAATCTCGATCCAGTTCCATACAGTCCTATCTTAAGTCTCAGCACTGTCAATAATCTAGCCAAAGCCATCTATATCCCATGAATTAATTTTGAAAAGCTCACATTCTGCCAGGTACACTCCCGACTATGGCTGCAGAGAGGTTTCCACTGGTTATCAGGCTGGTGGGTGTCCTCCTCTATTGCAACCATACAATTCTGCCCATTAACTCTGTTTCTCTCTTGCATCGTGATTGACTTTTCCTTTTGCTATCGTGGCACAATTATCAACTGCCCATGTATATCAGCAACACCTCTCAATAATTGACGTCCCTCTCCTGGACAAAAAAAACATTCCTGTAGCACACAAAATTGCAAATATTAAATACAATTTTACAGTTCTGCTATTTTCGGAATAACATACTGCGACAGATTTTCTGGCTGGGGCACCTTCTTGCCTGAAAAGAGCAGCAAACCCTTCAGTTCTGTCCTCGTTCACTCTGTAAACCTGATTGTGAAATGCTCAATTTAATAAAGTGATAGACAATCCGCTCTTCCATTCACATTGCTGGAGGCACAATCATTTTAAATCCCTGCAGTGCACTATATGTTTTGTTATGATAAGCTGAGGAGGGGGTGGAGTGGCTCCATTCTTTTCGTTCTCCCCACTTGGCCGAAACAATTTTTTAAAAAAGGGATACACTTGCCAATTCCATGTGCGTTTAACTGTCTATGTGCTGTGGCAATAAAAGGCATGGGCCAGAATTCTCCATCTGGGAGACGAAAGACGGGATTATCTGATTTGGAGACTATGTCCTGACACCGGCGTGGGAACGTGGGTGTTTTACGACCGAAAAACGGCGTAAAACAGCCACCGATCCTCTGTCCGGTGGGGGGCTAGCAGGCACGCAGTGTAGAGCACCCACCTGGCTCTAGCTGCCGGTACAGCCGTAGAATTGCCGGATCCGTGGCCGCGCATGCGCACGGCGGCGGCCTGCAGCGGTCGCGCCGTACAACATGCCGCCGGTCGCACGTGGACCTGGCCTGCCAAATAGTACCCCCCTTTGGCCAGGCTCGCCACACCCGGACCACCCACCACCTGTGCCCGCAGCCCCTTCCAAAGCGCCCCCCCCCCCCCCCCCCCACAATCCGCGGATTTGCTCTCCCCCGACTGTGTCGGTGCTGGGCTCAGTCTGTGGCCGCCACGCCCAGTTCCCGAAACAAAATATAGCATCAGTGGCTCACGCTGCCGAAACTCGGCCCATCGGGGGGGAGGGCCTCAGGTAACGTCCTGGGGCCATCCATACGGCGTGCGGCATACTCCCAGAGTACGCCGTTTTGGAGGGGCGGAGCATCGCAAAAGTGCCGCCGCTCCCCGATTCTCCGGCCGATCGGCGAATGCGATTTCAGCGCTGGAAACCGGAGAATCCAGCCCCAAGTGTTGCCCCGGGACTGAACAGGGTGGCGCTTCGTGTTCCCGTGTCGGGGCGCTATTCAGAAAGCGAGTCAGACATGCAAATGGTTAACACTCTGCACACATGAATTCAGAGCAATTCCCATTCCTGCTGCCGTCTGATTCGCTGGGGCTGGAATTAGCGCTGGAGAGCCTGACAAGCTAGAGTTGCTTATGAGCACTCACTCCCCACACCCTCTCATTCCAGCCAAGAAGGTGGCTCCATGGAGACCTGGGCCCCCAATAACAAAGAGTGAGCGGGACAAAATGCTGGACGCTGTGGAGGAGAGGAGGGTCACCCTCTTCCCCAGGGTTGGGCGGAGACAAAAGCATGCTGTTGTCAACAGAACACCTGGAATGAGGTGGCGGAGGCGGTTATTACTGCCAGCCTGACTAGGAGGACTGGAACCCAATGCAGGAAAACGATGAAGAAACTCCTCAGGGCAACTTGAGTTGTCACGACCTGTGCTCTGGCATAATTGCCGTCCCTCACTCATCCCATCACGTCCCACACTCCCAGAGGCCACACACACCCCACATGCCTGCATCTCTCTTACATCCCATCCTCCACCAACTCCAACACCTGCATTGTCTTTTCTGGCCAGGTGCCTTGCACATGCATGCCACCAGCTACAGACCACCCATAGAACTCACCTCCATGTGTCTCACCATGTCCTTTCTGTGTCCCCTAGGACAAGGAGGCCCAAAACAGGTGAGAGTGCCAGAAGACTGGAGGCGGCTTCCCTGGCCTGCGAGTGGAGCAGAGGATGATGGAGCTAGCGGGCGAGGCTGAGGAAAGGGCAGTGTCTGAAACGGAGGCTGGCATATGGCAAGCAATGCAAAGTTGACGTCCCTGCAGCAAGTAAGTCACTGATCCCCCACAGACCACTCCATCCCAGTATCTCACCATGTCTCTTGTCTTGCAGGATCACCAATAGATGAAGCCGCGTCATTCAGGGTTGCATCCCCCCCCCCCCCCCCCCCAGCCACATCCCCAGTACACCCTGTCATGGTCACTGTTGTCACATGCACCCTCCACCATCGCAGAGACTATCACCTCGGTGGGGCATTTTAACGAAGAGGCTCCTGGGTCACCTTCTAGTGTGCACGTCACACATGCTGCAGCACACTGGGTTGATGCAGAGACAGCCCTGGGAGCTGGCAGTCGGAGGGCTACCCGATCCCAGGGAACAGCTGTAGTCCAGATAGGTATTGCATTTCTGGAAAGTATCATCCTATCACTGATAGATATGCTGACACAGAACCAGGAATTCCAGGGGCAACCAGGGACAAGACTTCAGAGACATGGGCTATGATGTCCAAGGCTTGGGGCACAATGTGCGGTCAATGGCTGATGCGCAGGTCAGGGGAGCCCAGTCACAGGCAGACATGTCCCGGGCCCATATGCATATCACTGCGCGGCGCTCCAGAGCTTAGCCCAGTCCCAAAGGGCCATGGCTGAGGGCATCGGGAGCCTTGGCCAGGCGCTGACTGACCTTGGCCAGACACAGCGGGACATGTCACACACAGAGAAGTACATGGCACAGTCTCAGAGGGACATGGCACAGTCTCAGAGGGACATAACCAAGTTAGAGAGGGACATGACAGTGGCAGTGAGGAACATGTTTCACTGTGCGAGGGACGTGCCCCAATATCAGTGCTCTGTGGTTGTGGGCATTGAAATCATGGCTCAGACGAGGGCGAGCCTCCACAACTGGAGGGCCAGGTGACAGTGGAACCTCTGGAGCTCACTCCAGCCTCACCTCTCCCACGTAGCACCCAAGGGACCATTGAGCACTCAGAGGGAGGAGGAAAGGAAGGGGCCAATTCTTTTCCTTCCCTCAGGGTTGTAGTGGAACACCTCAGTCTTTCCGAATCATCCCCACCTCATACTAGTGTATCTGATGGGGAGTGGGCACGTCGTCACCTGTGACACCCAAAGGTCAGCCGGGCCCATTCAGGACCAGGCCCTCCAGATGACATCTGCGAGGTCAGAGGGCGAGACACGCAGCAGGACGCCTCCACGTCTGATATACTGTCTGGGGTAACACCTCGAAGGAACGGGACAACATGTAAAATAAGAAAGTTAGAGAACACTAACTGCATGGGGGCAGCACACAGGTGATAGTCAGGGGTATATAGTCACCATTCAACATGGTTGCACCAACAGTCCGACCTGCCTCTAACTCTGTTTGATGGGTGTTGGGGTTGTGCTGGGCATGGGTGTAGAGGGTGTTCTGGGTGGGTGGGGTGTGAGGAGTGGGTGGGGGAGGGTAGGGGGAAGTGAGGGGGGCGCTGGATAATGGGCATCGGGCGCAGCCGTGGATGATGTGCAGCTGGTGGTCACACATCAACTGCACATTCTGGAATGGAACCCCTTCCTCTTGATGAAGGGCTCCCCTGAAGAGCTGGAGCTCATAGGATGACATGTGGGCATTTGATAACCCCCTGCACCTGGGGCATGCCAGCGATGGCAGCAAATCGTGCTGCCCGGATATCCTGTTGGGCCTGGTCCAGACTGAAGTTCATATAGCCCGCTGCCTGGGTGCATAGCGATCCATCACATTGTGGATGCATCTGTGCGCGGACATCTGCGCGATCCCACGCTGGTACCCGCACGTGCCCTGGAAAGAGCCAGAGGCATAAAAGTTCAGGGCAACTGTCATCTTGATGGCCACCGGGAGCGAGTGTCCTCATCCAAACCCCTGTGGCGCCATTTGAGCCACCACCTGACAAAGTATCAGTGGTTATCCAAAGTCTTCGGAGGCACAGGCATTCTGGCATCTCCTCGAAGCACAGGTGCTAATGGTATATACGTGCCCTGATGTAGCTTCACACTTCACACTTCCCTTACAACCTGTTGGACAGCCAGCACATCAGCTTCACTGGTTGGCCTCTGTTTTTCTGGGCAGCCTCCTCTTGTGCAGGGTCCTCCCTGAGAAGGCCCTGCTTCTCCAGCCTCCGTGCATCAACAACGGCAGCTCTGGCTAGGTCGACAGCAAGCATTCCTGGCTGAACTCTACAGGGGGAAAGAAAGAGAAGACATTAACATGATGAATGTTGCTTTGCTATCCAAAGCCAGAAGGTTACATGGTCACCCTGAGTTGTGCACCTTTGCCACCCTCAACACGTTCTCCCCCAACTCCACCCCACTCCACCACTCACCCGGGTCCCTCGATATGTTGTCATCCACATTGCACCCTGCCCCATCAGTGAATGACCATGGACCTGTAAAGTGGGGAGTCTCTGTCCTCACCATCCATCCCCATCAACAGCGGTAATGATGGCTGCACAACCCGTGTCAGCAATAGGCTCTGTGGCCCCTGTCCTGTTTCATCCAGCGGAGTATACTGTGAATCTCCTCACTGGGTGGGCCGTGTTTTATCCCACCAGCCAGCATAATTGGGATTGGTTGTGCGGTGGAGAAAGTCATCGTATGCGACCAATCTCCTCTGTGCTTGGAGGCTTGTGCGTGACCATGTCCTACAGATGGGGGTGAGCGAGGGAAGTGTGTGTCTGCTGGGAGCTTAGCTGCAGTGTGATTTGGGTCCTGGGTGTAACGCACAAGTTGTGACAACCTGACCCGATGGATGGGAACAGGGGCACAGTGGGCAGGCAGGATTGGTGGTCCTGCGGAGTGGGCTAGCTGATAGCTTTTTTAAATCAATTTCGAGCACCAAATTATTTGTTTTCCAATTAAGGGGCAATTTAGCATGGCCTATCCACCTACCCGGCACATATTTGGGTTGTGAGGGTGAAACCCACCCAGAAAAAGGGAGAACATGCAAACTCCACATGGACAGTGACCCCGGGGCCGGGATCGGACCGGGTCCAGCAGTGCTAACCACTGCACCACCGTGCTGATAGTGTCACTGGCGAGGCCTCATAGAGCCATAGGGTCATAGAATTTTACAGCAGGAAAGAGGCCTTCCGGCCCAACAAGTCCACGTGGCGATCAAGCATCTAACTATTTTAATCCCATTGTCCAGCACTTGGTCCATAGCCTTGTATGCTGTGGCATTTCAACTGCTCATCTAAATACTCCTTAAAGATTGTGAAGCTTCCCGCCTGTACCCCCCTTTCAGGCAGTGAGTTCTAGATTCCCACCACCCTCTGGGTGAAAATGTTTTTCCTCACATCTCCTCTAAACCTCTTGCCTTCTACCCTGAGAGGGACAGTGCGGTGAACGTATTGCTGCTACAATTCACCACTGTATTGTATTGTATTATGTTGATGCCCTTGTGGACTCCGCCCGTGGCTCTGCCCCCTCGGGGGTGGTATATAGATCTGCAGCCTGTAGGCGGCACTCAGCACCGAGCAGTCACGGGCAGGCACAGATCTAGCTTATTAACACCACTGTTCACTTCTACTAATCGTCTCGTGTGAATTGATAGTCGCATCAGACAGTGTGTCAGAGAGGGTGCCAAAGGCCATCATGAATGTGGCTTTTGCTTGGGGTGAGTTCTGCTATTCTTCTGATCCCCTGCAATGGAGCTGCACTTCTGGTGAGTGCACTGAGAAGTGTCAGCACCTGGTGTGTCACTGATTGAGCTTGGCCACGCCCACCTCATTGATGGGTCAGCGAGGGTCTGACGATTTGCAGAGGGGTGGCCTGGGTTTGTTCCCAGATGACCAGAGGCTCTGTGAACATTTACAGGACACAGTGAGTAGTCAACAGAGTGAGCAGCAACCACACCCCCCCCATCCTCCCCGGCAATTTTGGAGAGTTTTTAATCATTCTCTTCTCCTCTCCCTCAACAGCCATGGTGCCCAGGCCCCACTTGTAAAAATTTGCACAAATTCATACCAACGTGACCTCCGGCTAAAAAGGGAAGATTAGATTCCGATTAAATTTAGATTTATTGTCGTGTGTACTGGGGTACAAAAAAAAATATTGTTCTGCATACAGTCCAGGCAGATCGCTCCATACATGAGAACATAGAACATACAATAAATACATGAGGGTACATGATGAAAATACATAAACATTAACAGCGGGTGAGGTTTACGGTAGATAGTGCTACAACTGTCGAGACAATGCGTAGAGTGATCAGTTCAGTCCATAAGAGGGTCATTCAGGAGTCGACTAACAGTGAGGAAGAAGCTGTTTTTAAATCTGTTGGTGTGCGTTCTCAAACTTTTGTACCTTCTGTCCAATGGAAGAGGTTGGAAGAGAGAACAACCTGGGTGGGAGGGTTCTCTGATTATGCTGCCCGCTTTCCCAAGGATGATCAAACATGTGTTCTTGATTTTTTTTTTACCAAAAAGAGGATAGTCTTTATTGTACTTAAACCTGTCCAAGTAAAATGCTCCAATTCTCTCACTCACACACTGCAGAGTGGGAAGGACAGACTGAGTAATTGAGAATCAAGTAAAATTAAAGGTGTCCATGGCTGTTCAAGGTTGATGACTTGACCAGTTTCATGCTGAACTCAATTGTCCTGCTGCCTTCACACAGCAACCCTACTGTTTTTGGTGTTGAGGTTATTCAAAGCTCTGGATGGATGATTGATCTGTGCTGCTGGACACAGTAGAACTGGGTTGGGTTCCTTTTAGAATCTTTGTACGTAGCATGTGGATAATCAAAATCAGCAGGCAGGGTTCAAAAACTTACAACTTGGATGAAGAGAAAGAAAGAGCGAGAGAGTAAGACAGTGCTGGCGAGAGGGTAAGGAACCCACACGATGAAAGTCTTGCTTTCTCAGTTGCTTGTCCAGTTCTGCAAAGGAAAGTAGTGCGAAAATGCAAAAATGGTTGGTTTGTCAAAAGACCACCTCTCTCAAACTGCTCAGTGACCCAAATATGGTCATGCTCGTGTATTCCAATTGTATTTTGCCTGGGAATTACTTCCTCAGCCAGGGTCCCATTCTCCAAGTGTTTATGCCAAATGATTTGTCTCTACCCTGTTGACTAACCTGCTGGCTATCTCGACCTTTCCCTACTTGGATATGATACCCTCATTCACCTTTTTCGTAACACTTGCTCCTGGTGTTTATTCCTTTCTGATAAGTTGTCTGAATTTCAAAGGTCTTGCAACATATGAGGAACAGTGATGCAAATGTCCAGCCATCTTTGACTGTAAGTCTAAGTCACTGGAATATGGCTTTAGTATTTGTTAAATATCAATTATGTGTTTCCAGCCAGTAAATTCAAATATATATTTTTTATATATAAAGCATGGTTTCACAACAATTATGTATCTCGTGTAGCACCCAAAACGGTCACGGCATCCTCCAGACATACATTTTCCTCATTTAGATCAAGTTCACAATCAGCAGCACAATTGGTTTCATTTTCTGTAAAAGCTGCATTGCAGCTTGTCGTATGTTGCTGCAACTTCTCTGTAATTCCCATAATATTAAGACCAGCATCGGTGCTTTTAGTTATAATTTTCTATTTGGTTTAACGTTACTGTTCAATCCATTGCTGTCCCATTTTGCTGCCTGAATCTACACTCGTACTGGCTCCATATTGGTGCCTCACATTCTTAAGCCTCAAGCTATCAGAGGAGGAGTCTCCATTTATTTGCCATGCTCACCAACTCCAAATGACTGATGAGCTCTTCATATGCCTCAATGGCGTAGGGCCACCAATTTCAGTATTATTTCAGGGTTTTTTAATCTCAATTAAGCAGTAGCTTCCCTCTGAAAATTATAAATTCATTGATTAAGCAGGGATATACGCATATTATTGTCTTAAAACCCCAGCTGATGGCTGATACATATAATCACCAACCCTAATAGCTGCCATGACATTGTAACTTGCCTTAATCTAAACCCCAGTGGATAAAAATAGGAGAAGGTTTACCTATTTCTTTTTAAAACTCTGCGTCAGCATGGCTGCCAATGCATTTCGCCCAAGGCACTGAATTAATTATTCTCGTCAGTGATACGGAGACATGTTCATTTGATCGTCCACAGAGACGTTCACCCTGTTTATTTGTCAGAATTCTGACAATGTATGTCACACACACTGTTCCCTTCTTTGTGCTGGGGGAGGGAGTTAAAAAAAATCATAGAATTCTATGAATCCCTACAGTGCAGGAGGAGGCCATTCTCTCCATCGAGTCTGCACAGAAATAGCATCCTACCTAGAGCGCCTCCCCCACCCTTTGGATATCTAAGGGGCAATTTTAGCATGGCCAATCCACCTAACCTGGACGTCTTTGGACTGTGGGAGGAAACCGGAGGAAACCCAAGCATGCACAGGGAGAAAGTGCAAACTCCTCACAGACAGTCATCTGAGGTCAGAATCGAATCCGGGCCCCTGACACTGTGACGCAGCACTGCCACCATGTGCCACCATGCTCTCCTATTTTACGTTGCAAAGTAAGTGGGTATATAACACAGAATGTGTTTTGCATGTCTACATATTGGGAGTGAGATGGATGTAAGATTTGCATCTTACAGAAGATATGGGTTGTTTGCAACATGAGTGATGCATGGAGCGATGGGTTATTGTACCTCCTGATCATGGAGTAGCAATGTTACTTTCAAAGAACAGCATATGTGCGTCACATGAATCTCCATTTCCTTCAGCTGACACTGCAAAATGGTTTGAGCATGGTCATCTTGAAATACAGGACGGGCGAGTCTAGCTAGAGCCGTGCTGGGTAATATGTGGGGTCATAGGGCTGGTTTAGCTCAGTGGGCTAGACAGCTGGTTTGTAATGCAGAACAAGGCCAGCAGCGCGAGTTCAATTCCGGAACAGGCGCCGGAATGTGGCGACGAGGAGCTTTTCACAGTAACTTCATAGTTGTGACAATAAAAGATTATTATTATCATAGTGAAACTCTAATCTTGTTTTCCCACTTAATATGATTCATTTACTATTTATTGAAATTTATTTTGATAGGAAATTTCAAAAACATGCTTCATGAGAAGAGCTAAGAATTGTGGAGACTGGAAATCAGAAATAGCAGGCAGAAGTGCTGGGAATAGTGAGCAAGCCAGCCAGTCATCGTGGAGGGAGAAACGATTCACGTTTCAGGTCAATAGCCATTCATCAGAACTGAAAAGAGGCCTCTAATCGATTTTAAGCAAGAGAGTCAGGGGAGTTCTGGGGTGGGGAGGAGGGGGCACCGGGAGGTGTGAAGGAAAAAGGAAACAAAGATCTGTTATAGGATGGAAGGCAGGAAGGATTGAGGCCTCGCTTGTCACAGAATATGGGAGACTCGACAGACCTTGAAAAATGGAGGCCTGATTTTCCCGATCAAACTCAGACCTCACCTCTGGGGGTGGGTGGGGTGGTGGGGGGTGGGGGGGGTGGGGGGTGGAGTGGTGGCAGGCGGTCGTTAAGTCCGCCCAATGTTTCAGGTCAACGACCTTCCGTTGGAGATGGGAAAGATTAGAAAATCTGACTATTTGCCAACATTGTTTTAACCTTGGCCAACCCGCTGCTGCTCTCAGCTGTCTCCTGCTGCCTGTGGTCCTCCATCTCTACCAGTGGCAGACAAAGTTGTGGAAACTTTAAACCTTATGGAAACTCTGCCGGTAACAGCCATACATATACACGCATGGACACAGGTGGATCCCACATTGACGAAACTTGCCACATGTTATTGCTTGGCTGATTACAGGGAACCTCCCTGCGGCCCTATGTCCTGAAACAGGAGGAGCTGAGCGTTGAAGATGGCAGCCACCTGTGGAGAGCCCGTATGGTCACACCACAGCCAGACTAGGAAACAATGCTGCTGGGCTTGCATTGGGGCTTCAAAAATGAAGGTGCTAGCACAAAGTTATGTCTCGTAGCCAAGGATCAATGGGGACATCAAGCAGGTTTTGATAAGATACCCCGTGTGTCCAGAGCACCAGAAACTCCCTCCTTCAGCTCTGGGAATGGCCAGGGTGCTCCTGGGTAAGGTTGCATGCGGACTTTGCTGGGCCTTTCATGGGGTCAATATTTCTAATCCTCATGGACACCCCTTCAAAGTGGCGAGACGTACATTTGATGACCTCCATCACAATGAAAGCCACCATTGAAAATTATGGTGCTCATTTAGCATCCACATGTTCCTGAGGTGCTGGTCAATGATAAAGGGAGCCCGTTCATGAGCAAGGAGATCTCTACAGTCGAATAAATGAATGGGATCAGGCACATTCGGACTGCTCCGTACTACCTATCATCAAACTAACGGTGCTACAAAAATGCAAGAGGGGCATGTGGAATCGAACCTTAAGCTCCCTGGACTAGGGACTGGTGAGATTCCTTTTTCACCACAGGGCCATGTCACATGTCATGACAGGGGTAACACCAGCAGAGCTGCTGATGGACTGGTGCCTAAGAAATCAAGTAAGCCTGACTTTCCCAAATTTGGGCAGGATAGCAAGACATGCAGCAATAGTATCACGACCACAGGATGCCGGGGAGGAATTTTCAACCGCTGTTTACGCTTGGAACTTCGGAGATGGTACTCAGTGACTGCCAGAGACTGTGTTAGAGAAAACAGAAATTGTATCATACAAGGTCAAGGCCCAAGGGAAGACCTTGTGCAAACCTGAAGAGACGAGAACCCGCCTCAGAGGATGCCCAATCAAGGACATTTGTATCTCCACCTCCCTGGGAATTACTCCTTAGCCAAGGCAAGTAAGACGATGACGATTCCGGCTCAGAGATAGACACAGAGGTGTCCGCACTGATGTTGTGTCCAGGGCCGAAATCCCAGCAATAGCCCTCCGGAGAATATCTATGAAAAGACAGTCTACAAACTGTTATGCCGTGGTGCAAGGGCTTGATTTTGATTGGTAGCACATTTTCTGAATGGGCACTGGGAACCTGTATGAGGTCCTTGGAAAGTACCTTGGACATATTCCAGCAGAGTCTGGGCAAGATAAAAGCAGCCAAGACATACATTTATGTGGACCCAGAGGCCCAGCCAGTCCCATACACCTTGCTCACAAAGATGGATGTCGAGCTGTAGCCCCTGAAGAGTCTGGGCATCATACGCCCTTTGCAATTTGCAGAATGGGCCGCACCTGTATTCCTAGTGGTGAAGCTGGACAAGTCTGTCCACCTCTGCTGGATTATAAACTGACTGGAAACAAGGCTTCCCATCTGGACTGTTACCATATGCCGTGTGTAGAAGATTTGTATGCAAAACTGGCTGGGGCATGCTCATTCACCAAAATGGATATGAGCCACACATATCTTCAGCTAGATTTGGACACTGCATTGTGGAAGTATGCAACTATAAACGTCCATGGGGATTGTTTAAATACACTCGCCTTCCCTTTGGGGTCTCTTCCACCTGTGCAATTTTTCAAAGGGTGAAGGAGGGCATCCTCCTGGGGCTACCCAAAGTGGCAGTATGTTTAGATTAGATGATGTACTCATCATGTGGACCACTGAAAAAGAGTACATGGACAATCCAGAGGTCCTCTGCCAACAGCTTCCTCTGTGTGACCATGTTATTAATTCCACACATGAGCTGATCTCTCAGCATCTCGGAAAGGGATTTTCTAAACCCGCAATGCTCGACCAACCGGCGGAGTCGAGCTAAGAAATATCTAACTGACTCTCGGAGCGGTGAACTGGCACCATTGCATAATTACTGACAGTCTTGTGTCATAATGGTTGCATCCTAGCCCTAGCAATTCATCAAATGATTATGAATTCGGAGCAACTGGCGACATGCACCCCCCCCCCCCCACCACACACACACACCCTTCCACAACCACCGAAGTCTCAGGATTAACCAATCCAACTGAGCAGCAGCCCTGGCAGTGCCAAGATTTTATTGGTGGGCACTGCTGAGACTGTAACCAATCCAAAGTAGAAGGTACAATGGATCCCAGGTTAAAGTAAGCCCAGGCATTGGGTCGGAACGGTTCAGCCAGCTGAGTGACAGAGTTGAGGGAGTGGAGGTGATCTGTTTTGTAGAGTGGCCTGGTAGTAATAAAGGGAGGGTACTATCGCAGGGGGGTGCCCTTCAATGCGCAAAGGGACCACCCGCCCTCTTCCTATCTAACGTTTTAAAAACATCTTTTTTTTAAATAGATTTAGAGCACCCAATTTTTTTTCAAATTAAGGGGCAATTTAGCGTGGCCAATCCACCTTTGGGTTGTGGGGATGAAACTCACGCAGACATGGGGAGACTGTGCAAACTCCACACGGACAGTGACCCTGGGCTGGGATTCGAACCCGGGTCCTTAGTGCCGCAGTTTCAGTGCGAACCACTGCGCCACATGCCACCCCTTGTTTTAAATGCTTCTGAACAGACACAGTCATTTCCGCCTGATTGGCCACGCCAACTCTATTATAATGTGAGCAGTGTATTATCAGGGGCAATGAGCTTGTTAACAAGCTCAACTGACCCTTGATTATTTATTTAAATATGGTGGGTGAGCTGCTGGTTTTGGTACCTGCCCAGCGACTGTGTTATGGGGGCGGGGGGGGGGGCACTCATCATCTTTTAAGTGCTCCCCCCCTCCCCCATCGTAAAAACATCCGGCGGGAGCACGTAAAATCCAGCCCTCGGTTTCCATGGCAATTAACATATATTTGCTTGTCTCCAAAGTACATTGCGATGGTTCTCGTACTCGTCAACATGAGGAAGGTGGGATAAGGGCTGCAGTGGGTACAGCAATGGAGCTGCAGGAAAGATTAATGATTTCCAATTCTATTCAGGTAACTTTGGGCATCAGTTTAAACTCTCCATCAAAGTTATAAGTATTGTCATATGCCCAGAATTTGTATACATAAATAGGGTTTCTGCCATATACCTGGTAAAGATAGCTCAGCGAAACAGCATCATGAGGGACGATATTCCTGGCCGTTGTTTACCATAAGGTAGACAGCACAGAGTCTGTGAAAATCTAGCCTGGATGCCCCTATGGCATTTTCTCAAGTAATTTTACTTGTTCAATATATATTGAATTATTATTGACACATTTACAGTGGTGCTGACAGCACTTTGCTGTGATGTTTCATAGAGAGAGGGAGAGAGAGAGTCACCAGGCAGGAACTCACGACAAATCAAATTGATATCCTGAGGATAACCGAATTAGGCTCTCTCAAGTTAAAAATGGATTGTCGATGATTTATTGGTAGTTGCGCTCTTTTGACGTGTTATTTTTAAACAATTATTTATAGGCCTCCACGAGTGACTAATAAGGATAATATAACCAGGCGATCTCTTTGGAGTGTTTCTCCTTCTTAACATTTTAGATTGTTTACGGACCAAATGTGGGCTGTACCTTTTCGCATGGGCTTCTGTTGAATGTTGATACTTGATGTTGTTAATTAGCCTGTGAGCAGTAGGGCAAGGGAAGCATCAAGTATAAATATAGGATGTTCAATACATGTATGAAATGTAAAGTAGCTTATTGCTGAATCAGTAGGGGTAAGGTTATGGAAAGAAAAGTGTATTTTCCCTTTACTTATTTGGGAAATAAAAGACCCATTTCCAATCTTACTTGTCTTAGTATAGTTTGTTTACGTCCAAATGTTGCAGGCATGGGAGGCTTTGTTCAAGTGACCCATTTGTCGGGTGGGTGATAGTTGAACAAACCTACTGCTTTCCAAAGACAAGAAACCTTTTCAGGTCAGGCCTCGTCAGAATGAAGTTTGGCAAGCTGCCTCCATTGATAAGCAGCTTGCTGATTAAGGCACTGGCGCTGGAGGACAGGAAATCCAAGTGTTCATCTGTGGAACTGGTGTAAAAAGGATCATTGAAATCTCGAGGACAGGCTGATTGTGGGGGTAGGGGAGGGGGGTGGAGTATAGTAAAAGAAAAAAAACATGAAAAACAACTTTTGTGGCCTCAGGATGACCCAAAGCAATTTACAGCCAATTAAGTACTTTTAAATTTGTTGTCACAATTTTCCTCCCAAGTCCGAATATGATTGTGACCAAAGAGTCTGTTCTCGTGATGTTAATGGAGGCATAAATATTTGCCAGGACACCTGAAACACGCCATTGCCTTTGTAGCCACCTGGGTTGGCCACTTCCCGGCTTAAAATGGAGAACTGCAAAGGCTGAAGGGAAATTCAGCCAACACAGGCAAAGACTAGCAAATACAGAAATCATGTATATTGGAACCTGCAAAACAACCAGACAGCACTGAAACCAGCAGCCATCTGCATAGTAATGCAGCAGCCACCTGCATAGTAATGAGAAATTCCAAGGCACCATTGCAACAGTTAAGGGGAATAAAGCCAAGCCAGACTCCTCGGCGCCAGCAGGAGCCAAGACAAAGAAGGCCAACGGACATTTAGGGACCGCCCAACGATCAGGGAACAACTCCAGTATTGGAGAAATCGATCCAAGTGATCGGAACGCAGTCCAATCACTTGGAACCAGGTACGGGGTCTGCCCCGAAGGGCGGGAAGCCCCTGGGGACTATAAAGTAAAGCCCCCAAGTTCAAATTGTCCTTCTTGACAGGGTCACTCAACAATGCAAAGCAACCCCTGAGAGTGAACTGTTCAGCGGCCGCCAACCAAGTAAATCTCAAGTCAATACTCGCTACGAAATAGGTGCTCCTAGCTACCAGTCCATACCAGCTTTTGAATCCTGCAGACTCAGGACCTGAACGAAAGGCCATTTGTTCCCCTGACCTGGTGGGCCAATTCCAAAGCTAAGTATAGGCCTTTTAGTTATAGGAATAGCCTAGAAAGTAGAGTTTATGCATGACTGGTAATTTACTGTGTATAATAAATGTGTTTTGATTTGAATCTTACTAATTGGTGTGTTGAGTCATTGATCATTACTTAAACTTGACGGTATCATAAAGATACCTGGCGACTCTAGAGCAAATGTTAAACAAACAGAGCAAATTACGATTTAAGAGCCCACCAAAAGTTAGCAACACCGTCTTCAAAATAGTGCTGTTTAATATCTTACATCCATCAGAAAGGGCAGGTGGCATTGTGTCACTGAATGTTTCATCTGAAATTTTTTTTCAATTTTTCAAATGCCAATGCAAACTGACATTAGTAATGCACTGGAGGGTCAGCATATAATCAGATGGAATTTTCACTCCTTGGTCAGGGAGCACAGATTGGGGACAATTCCCGCTCTGCAAACGTAGCCAGGGAGAAAGAGCACCAGAAGGTCATATTTTCACACCGTGATTCAGGACTGGCGACTCCACAATAAGTGCAGAAGTTGCTGGTTATGGAGACAGACACAGCGGGTCGAGCTCACTGCTCTGGCGCTGTGTCAAGGTTTTCTTTGGTAAAAACGCATATAACAGCCGTCCATCCATCACCACTCACACTCCTCATCCACGCAAAAAATTCCCATGCGCCATCCATGTCAAACCACGTCACCTCATGCTCTCTACCCAGCCCCCAATTAGTTTGTACACCTTTTTGCATATATTCATATCCAAGTTTGACATCTTACCTCTCCCAAAACGGCATCTTATCACTCCCATAAGGCACTTGACCACCCAAAATGTGCCCCAGGCCTATATACAAAGGATGTGGAGATGCCGGCGTTGGACTGGGGTGAGCACAGTACGAAGTCTTACAACACCAGGTTAAAGTCCAACAGGTTTGTTTCGATGTCACTAGCTTTCGGAGCGCTGCTCCTTCCTCAGGTGAATGAAGAGGTCTGCTCCAGAAACACATATATAGACAAATTCAAAGATGCCAAACAATGCTAGGAATGCGACCATTAGCAGGTGATTAAATCCTTACAGATCCAGAGATGGGGTAACCCCAGGTTAAAGAGGTGTGAATTGTATCAAGCCAGGACAGTTGGTAGGATTTCACAGGCCAGATGGTGGGGGATGAATGTAATGCGACATGAATCCCAGGTCCCGGTTGAGGCCGCACTCATGTGTGCGGAACTTGGCTATAAGTTTCTGCTCGGCGATCGCCAAGTTCCGCACACATGAGTGCGGCCTCAACCGGGACCTGGGATTCATGTCACATTACATTCATCCCCCACCATCTGGCCTGCGAAATCCTACCAACTGTCCTGGCTTGAGACAATTCACACCTCTTTAACCTGGGGTTACCCCATCTCTGGATCTGTAAAGATTTAATCACCTGCTAATGCTCGCATTCCTAGCATTGTTTGGCATCTTTGAATTTGTCTATATATGTGTTTCTGGAACAGACCTCTTCATTCACCTGAGGAAGGAGCAGCGCTCCGAAAGCTAGTGACATCGAAACAAACCTGTTGGACTTTAACCTGGTGTTGTAAGACTTCGTACTATATACAAAGGAGCACCCTACCACTTGCTATTACTACAGCAGATGTAAATTTCTGAGCAAACCAAATCCCAAAGGGAAGCTTGGTTTCTAAGCCATACCATGTTTTTGTATTCTGAAAATGAGAAAAAAAAATACTGATCTCGGCAGCACAATGTCCTGTAACAGTTTTCAAATTTAACAAGGAAAGAAAACTCAAGCACACAAGATTACAGTTACTCAGTTAAAATTTGTCCTCCAAAACATTCCCCAGGAGACTTCCTACTTGGTCAGACCCAGAAGTAAACATCTTCAAGCAACAATCCCTTATAGATGTTTAACCATAAAAGTCCATTAATATTATCCAAGGCAAAATGCTGTATCTTAAATAAAGTATACCACATAACCACTCAAACCACTTCCCACTCTGCTGTGGAAATTCAAGACTTCAGAACAAGACTGCTCATTGAAGCCCAAGACTTTATTGGCTTGATGGCTGATTAAAACTGCACCTTCTCCCAGCTCAGAGCTATTTCTAGGAGACCTTCCTCACATAGCCAACCACAAACCAGCCCAACACCTCTCCTTACATATTGCTTTCCCCTTTCATCTTCAATTCCATTGTCCTCAGCACTCCTTTGAACTTAACTTTTCTAAAATATAAAAACCTTTCATGTCTTTCCTACTGCCTCCATTTTTCAGAGCAAATGAATGTTAGTAACCTTCCCTTGGTCGTTTATGAATCCTTTGCAAGCAGTAACATCTTTTACCTATTTACTTCTAAAACACTTGACCGTTTTTCGTTACAAATGCATACAGTTATCAACTTCATTCCTTTTCATGTCTCAATTCTTCCAGACAAATGATCTCCATTAACCTTTTCCCAGCTAAATTAAATTCATTTACACAAACACAGCATTCTTTTCAGAATAGCACAAAATATTAAAAGAAACATTCTCACTCCTTCCTAAAGGGTACCCCACCTCTCCAAAAGGACTTGATAGAGTTTAAATCTGCTCCTACCATACCTAATCTAGATGCCGCATGCAACAAAAATCAGGCATGACTCAGGGTAGCTATCTCTTCAAAATGCATACATGCAAATGCTGACCTGCACCCATTCCCACTCTGTTTTTAGGGGCAGGATTTCTGTATTTCAGCCTCCTCTGCCCTTTCTCAACAACGATGGGAAGGCCCCCCGTTATCGTGAAAACTCAAGTCTTGGTCTTCCAGTTGTAACTGGGTCTCAAACAAGCAGCTTAAAAACTAGCGGAATAGCTCCAACAGTGATCAGGAGGACTCTTGCAGGAGTTTAGGAAGGGAACTCACCTAAATCATACCACTCTGATGTACCAGCTAACAGCAGGGTACAAGTGATACAATAGAACAGAGTGGGCATTATGTGTTGAGCTGCAACTGGAGTCCTCCATTGACCTTCCATTGAGGTTACAACTTGGAATTGGTAGAACTTCAGTGGAATATTAGACTCCCTTAGTTTGCACCAAATTGGAACTTGAAAATTAAACGTTTCATAGTTCACATTCATTGACACCCTTAACCTTCTGCCAATAATCCCATTAAAATGAGCTACAAGGAGTTGAATTGCTTTCACCCTCTTAAATATGGGCATCAATGTCAAAATGTTGAATAAAGTCATTCAAGAGGACATTGGATGCTTATTTGATTAGAAACAATGTGCAGGAGTACTTGGAAAAGGCAGGAGACTGACACTAAAGTCACAATGCTCGTTTGGAGAACCAGTGCAGACTCAATGGGTCAAATGGCCTCTTTTGACCCACAACAATTCTGTGAGTCTGTGAACAAAGAACTTATTACCATTTTTTAAATTAGAGACCATCCAAACTATTTTGGAAAGGTGGAGTAAGAGATCCATAACTTTTGGCTGCTGTTGAACCACGATGAACGAGGTGTTGTGTATTTAGCAAGGATTTCAGCACCCAGGTCCCAATTTCCGCATGGGTTGCAAATTGTGTCAGCTTGGCAAAAAGAATGGCTTCAGCGATTGAATTGCATTTTGTCAACCACTTCAGACATTTAATGAAGATTATGCTGGTTAAAAATAGCATATCAAAGCTTTCTGCATTCCCTGCATTTTCTTACTACTTCCAAATGGTAACCCGTGCATATTGGGTTCCAATAGAGGTAAATATGATTCTTAAGGAAAAAGAGACGGCTAACCTGGAATGTTGCATTCACAAATACCAATGTTGTGTAATTTATTTTGCATTTGTTCTTTCACAGGATCACTGGCTAGGCCAGCATTTATTGCCCATCCCTAATTGCCTTCAAGAAAGTGGTGATGAGCTGTCTTCTCCAACTATTGTAGCTCATGTGGTGTGGTAGACACACTCCAAGTGCAATTACAAAGGGAGTTCCAAGATTTTGACAAAGCGAAAGTCTTGGAATAGAGATATAGTTCCAAGTTAGGAATAGCATGTGGCTTGGAGGGGAACCTTCAGGTTTTATGGGATGTGAATGTCACTGGCTGGCCAGCATTCATTGCCCGTTGCGAACTTCCCTCCATTTCAGAGGGTATTTAAGATTCAATCACATTGCTGTGGATCTGATGTCAGGTTTCCTTCCCTAAAGGATGTTAGTGAACCCGATGGGCTTTTACAACAATCAACAATTATTTTATGGTTAGCATTAGTCTTTTTAATTCCAATAAAAACTAGCGTAATAGCTAGTTTTATTGAATTCATCGGCCATGGTGGATTTCAGCTCAGGACCCCACACCTTGTTCTGGGTCTTTGGATTGCTCGTCCAGCGATAATTCCACTTTGTCATGAATCTTCTGTCCTGTCCTTCTAAGTGGCAGTCATGGGTTGGGAAATGACTGCGGAAGGATCCTTGCTGAGTTGCTGCAGTGCATTATGGTGATGGTGCACACTGCTACCACTGTGCGTTGTTCACGGAGGGAGTGAATGTTTGTGAAAGGCGTGCCAATGAAACTGGTTGCTGGATGGTGTTGAGTTTCATGAGTATTGCTTGATATGCGCTCGTCCAAGAAAGTGGAGAGTTTTCCAGCACACTCCGGACTGAGACATTGTAAATGGTGCATAGCTCTGGAGAGTCAGGAAGTGAGCCACTCATCACACAATTCCCAACCTCTGACCTGCTCTTGTAGCCATAGTAATTATATACTTCATCCAGTTCCATTTCTGTTCAATATTAACCCTCAGGATGTTGATAATAGGGTTTCAGTGATGTTAACAGCATTGAATAAGAACAAACGAAAGAGGAGCAGACATAAGCCGTTCACACCTTGAAGCTGGTTCCGCCATTGAATGAGATCATGGCTAATCTCCCACTTCATTTTCTTGCATTATCCCTGTATCCCTTGATATTTTTATTATGGTCTCTATCAATCTCAGTCTTAAAAATTCTTAACATCTGAGCCTCTACAATCATTTGGGGACAGAGTATTGCAAAGATTCACTACCCTCTGAGTGAAGAGATTTCTCCTAATCTCAGTCCTAAATGGTATCCTCCTTATTCTGAGACTGTTTCCCCTAGTCGTAGACCCTCCAGCCAGGGGAAACATCCTTTCTGCAACTACCCTGCCGAGCCCTGTAAGAAATGTGTATGTTTGAATGAGATCAACTCTCAATCTTCTCAACCCCAGAGAATAAAGCCCTCGTCTTTCCCCTTGGGACAATCTCTCCATCCCAGGGAATAATTTAGTGAACCTTCATTACACTCCCTCTGTGGCAAGTATATCTTTCCTTAGATAAAGAGGCCAAAACTGTACACAATATTCCAGATGCAATTTCACCAGGGCTCTGTATAATCGCAATAAGACATCTTTACTCCAAGATTCAAAACATTATGTAACAAAGGCCAACATACCATTTCCCTTCTGAATTACTTGCTCTGCTTGCATGTTAGCTTTTCAATGACTCATGAACAAGTCCTTTTGAAGTTCAACACTTCTCACCATTTAAGAAATACTCTGCATTTCTGTGTTTCCTACCAAAATGGATAACCTCACATTCCTCCACATTGTATTCCATCTGCCAAATTTTACCCACTCATTTAACCTCTCCAAATTCTGTTGAAGCGCCTTTACATCTTGTTCAGAAATCACACTTCCACCTAGTTTTGAGTCATTGCAAACTTAGAAAAATTACATAATGCCCATATTCTAATCATTGATGGCGAGTGTGAATAGCTCGGCCCAAGCACTGATCCTAGAAGACAATCTTTGAGGACAGTCTGTTAGAAGAGTCAACCAAAGTAATATGGATAATATTAAGCAGATCATTCAATATGTTTTCTCTCATTAACAACTGACCATTTAGTCACATCCTGCCAACTTGAAAATGACTTATTTATTCTTACCCTCTGTTTTTATTGTAATTCGCAAACTGCCAAACCGGTAAACAGCAGACACCATCTCCCTGGCCCTACTCTCATCCCTGGAGCATCTCGACAACAAGGATCCTGTGTCAGACTCCTATTCATTGACTACAGCTCCGCCTTATCACCATAATCCCAACCAAGCTCATATCAAAGCTCCAAAACCTCGGACTTGGATCCTCGAGTTCCTGACCCATAGACCACAATCAGTAGGGATAAACAACACCACCTCCACAATGGTCTTCAATACTGGGGTCCCGCAAGTCTGCATACTTAGCCCCCTATTATAATCCCTGTACACACAAGAGTATGTGGCAAAATCTGGCTCCGACTCCATTTACAAATTTGCTGATGACACAACCGAAGTGGGTCGGATTCAAACAATGAGTCAGAGTACAGGAGGGAGATAGAGAACCTAGTAGCATGGTATAATGGCAACAATCTCTTTCTCAATGTCAGCAAAACTAAGGAGCTGGTCATTGACTTCCGTAATGAAGTATCGTACGCCCTGTCTGCATCAACGGTGCTGAAGTGGAGATGGTTAACAGCATTAAATTCCTAGGTGTGCACATCATCCATGTCGTCCCAATGAACAAGAAAGCACAACAACACCTATACTTCCTTACGAACCTAAGGAAATTCAGCATATTCAATCGACTCTTACCAATTTTTACAGATGCACGACAGAAAGCATCCTACCTGGCTGCATCACAATTTGGCATGGCAACTGCTCGGCCCAAGACCGGAACAAACTACAGAGAGTCATGAACAAAGCACAGTTCATCACGTGAACCCGCCTCCCACCCATTGACTCTGTCTACACCTCCCGCTGCCTTGGGAAAGCGAACAGCATAATTAAAGACCCCTCCCACCCGGGTTATTCTCTCTTCCAACCTCTTCCATCGGGAAGGAGATACAGTCTGAGAACATGCACAAACAGATTCAAAAACAGCATCTTTCCTGCTGTTACCAGACTGCTGAATGACACTGTTATGGACTGAACTGATCTCTCTACGCATCTTCTCTACTGAGTAGCACTGCACTCTGTATGTTTCACCTCATGCCTATGTCTATGTATCTATATTGTGTATTTGTCGTATAGCTACCTTTTTCGTGTATGGAACGATTTGCCTGGACTGCATACAGAACAATACATTTCACTGTACTTCGGTACAGGTGACAGTAAATCTAAATCTAATTTTCTTTTTGTTAACCAGTTCTCATCTGTGTCAGTATATTGCCCCCAATCGCATGTGCTCTTATTTAGTTTATTAATCCCTTGTGTAGCATCTTGTCAAAAGCTTTCTGAAAATGTAAATATGTCACATTCTCTGGATGTGAAGGAGAGATGGTTAGATTCTGACTTGTTGGAGATGGTCATTGCCTGGAACTTATAAGAGGTTAATGCTATTTGCCACTTATCTGTCCAAGCCTGAATGGTTTTCAGGTCTTGCTGCATATGAACATGGACTGCTTCAGTATCTTATAATAATAATCTTTATTGTCACAAGTAGGCTTACATTAACAGTGCACTGAAGTTACTGTGAAAAGCCCCTAGTCGCCACATTCTGCGCCTGTTCGGGTACACAGAGGGAGAATTCACAATGTCCAAATTACCTAACAGCACATCTTTCAGGACTTGTGGGAGGAAACCGGAGCACCTGGAGAAAACCCACACCGACACGAGGAGAACGTGCAGACTCCACACAGTCACCCAAGCCGGGAATCATACCTGGGATCCCGGCGCTGTGAAACAACAGTGCTAACCACTCATAGGAGCTGTGAGTGATGCTGAACATTGTGCTATCATCAACAAACACGTACACTTCCGACCTTATGATGGAGGGAAGATCATTGATGAAGCAGCTGAAGCTGGTTTGACCTAAGACATGGCCCTGAGGAACTCCTGCAGTGATGTCCTGGGAGTGAGATGAATGACCTCCAACAACCACAAACATCTCCCTTTGTGCGAGATATGACTCCAACCAGTGGAGAGTTTCCCCCTGATTCCCATTGACTGAAGTTTTGTTGAGGGTCCTTGATATCACACTTGTTCATATGTTCCCCTGATGTCACGGGCATGAGTGAGAAAAGCGAACTCAATAAAGATACCTGGATGTATTTTTTCAGAGAGGATAATCAAGAATTGTGCAAGATAGCAGGACTCATTGAAAAAAACAACAGTGAGATGCTACAATGGAAAGTAGGTTGTCTTGATATAACAGGAGAATGAGATAAACAAAATAAAATAGTCCCTTATTCAAGGCCTAACCAGTGATATGTTGATTAGTCTAATTTGAGACGTCTCTTGGGGAGGATTCTCTGTCCTGCCGCACCAGTTTTCTGACGCAGCGTGGGTTTTCTCTGGGAGCTCCCGCCAACAGCAGGATTCTCCGTCCCGCCAGCCGGCCGGTGGGATTTCCCATTGTGGGCAGTCTCATGCCGTCGGGAAATCCCTGGGCGTGGGTGCTCTGCCGGCGCAACGGAGAATCCCGCCCACGGAGATCCCAGCCCCTCGTCTTTTCACTATTTAGCCACATTCTGTTTTGCAAGTCAAATTTGCCGGACACCACTTCTGACCAACTCTCGTCTCCTTTGAAGAAATCAATTTTAGGAACATAAATATTTTGAAAAACATCAGACATAAAACCTTCTTGGCCAAGGTGCAATTTCAGTGCAATTGTGCATGACAATAGTTTAATTAAAGATTAATGTTGTGTATATTGATGGTCAGCAGTATTATACTCCAGGGGAAAGTACCTCCCACTGGCACATGTGGAAGACAGATGCCATTCTTACCATACTTACTAAAATTATGTTGAAACCTGGATAAATGCATGTCTTTATTTTTATCCATGATGAATATTATCTTTAATATGCAGACTGGATTTTCTTGGGTGATACCACCTGATTCTGGACTGACAAAATGAAAATGAGCCGGATATCCATTCAGTCAGTCCTCAGGCACCAGCTGCCACTTATAGCTGCCTGCCAGAAGAGTCAGCCAAAGGAACATTGATTACACCCACCCATATTTAGGTAGCAATACTCGAATTATAGGACAAAGGCAAAAGCAAATCATTCAACTTATTTCCTCTCATTAACAACTTAGCAACAGTAGAGTTCAGGAATATTGCTTCATTCCTCGAATCCAGCGTTGCCAAGGCAGCATAGCAGTATGATCCATCGAATCCATAGAATCTCTACAGTGCAGAAGGAGGCCACTTGGCCCACCATGTCCACCCCTTCCCCCTTCCCCCCACCCCCGAAAGAGCACTCCACCCAGGCCTACTACCCCGTCTCATCCCCGCAACCTAACACACCGATTATGGGCAATCCACCCAAATCTGCATATCTCCGTGGGGCAAATCAGCAAGGCCAATCCACCTAAGCTGCTTTGGACTGTCAGAGGAAACACGAGCACCCGGAGGAAACCTACGCTGACACCACAAAGAGGGGTTCAACAAATTAAAGGCTTGTGTTACCTTATGTTGTTAATTACACTGGACAGCAGGAGAGATTTGAAATATATAACACAAATTTAATGCTTAACCAGCACTTCTGATGTGACAAATAGTAGGTGACTGCAGAAATAACTCAGGGAGGTCATCAGTAGGATTATACAGGCCCAACCCCAAAAGATCTACTGGGTTGACCTCAGTGGCATAAAGATTTATCTGCCGCAAATCCAGCAGGACCCCACCAAGCGGATAAATCAGAACCTTAACTCATAATTTCATTTTTCATTCTTGTAACATTATAATGGAAGTTCAGATCACAATAACGAAACATTCTGAGCCTGAACAAAATTGAAATAGCTTGTAACTCAATGCATGTTTTATGATAGCCACTTGGAAACTTTCATCAGTTGAGACTATGAACAATTAAGGTTGCATTTACAGGACAGTCGTGGTGTCAGTGAATAGTGAAACCTATGTTTGTAGTGTAAATTGATCCTTAATTATAGCTTCCTGGGTTGCATTGGTACCCAAAAGATGTGCTGGGGAAACACTTGGGAAGTTTCCACCTCAGGGTTTACCCGACAATTGTCCAGAAGTGCTATCTTCCTCTGGACCATTGAGCTGGGAGGGGAACCATCCAACAGAAATGATTTAAATAGTTAACTTCAGGCAGTTCTGCCAGTTTTATCCTCATAGTTACTCTGAAAGAGTTGGAAGGAAAAAAAACACTTCTAACTCCAAAATATTTATTTTAAACACCCAAACCGACCCCATACGGGACATATCCCACAGCCCCCAACCGCCAAGACACCTCCCACAGCATTGCAACTCGCGATGTTCCAAGGGCCTCCCCAAAATTGCCAACCCCCGATCACCCAGAGGTTTCCCCACACCGCCCCACAACCAAATACCTCTGCCCCTTCCTGATCTGACACCCCCCCTCGACCCAGACACAGGCTCGACTGTCACCCCATCGACCAGAACGACCACCCCTCCACACCCTGTTCCAGCTCAACACCTGACACTCTACCCCCTACGCCCGATGCCCCCCCCTACCCCCCACCCACCCCCGAACTGGCAACCAATACCCCCCGCACAGTCCCAGCTTGACATCCACCGCAGATTGCCACTCCGAGGAAGTTACAGGCTCATCTCTTAGCTCACTCCTGACAACTCTCAGTCTACAATTACATATACACTCATTCTTTTGGTTTATCTAATCTGTGAAATTATTTGCCATTGCAGCTTGTTCCAAAATGCAAATTAAATCATCTTTGACGTTACCTCCGTTCAAATTTTCAAATCGTGCCTTTGTTCCCCAACTTAAACCTATCGAAAATGTTGCCCTCTGGATAATGTCACAGATCTCCTTGGAATGCATCACGTCTTGACCTCTTAGTATGTTCTTAGCATTTTGTTCCTTCATTCATGCTCTGCGGCACTTCTGCACTTGCAACACTAATGACATATTTTTCTTGCAAGTTATTAACCTCAAAGGCTATTCAGGATACCAAAGCAACTTCCTGAAATGTAGTGGGAGGAAAGAGTTGTCAGAAAGTTAAATGTTAACTCATGGAATTAAAATATATCATAACTATTATTATCATCATTATTGATATTATTATCATTTGTTCATGGGATGTGGGCAGTGTTGGCGAGGCCAGCATTTATTGTTCATCCCAAATTGCCCTTGAGAAGAGTAATTATTATTATTATAAATATGAAAATTATTGTGAAGTCTGTCACTGAAGAGTACCAACTTTGGCCCACAGATCATGAGGAAAATGCCCTTGAGGCAGCAGCTTGCTCTCCCACTAGCTGACTTGCCAGATTTGGTGACCACAGCTAATTATGGCAATTATATTATACAGTCTGTGTGTGTTTCCACCTGTGCAGGAAATACTGTGGCTACCTCTTTAGAGGTGAGAAAAGGAAAGGTTTAAATTACAATCTGGTCTCACGAGGTTCTTGGTGTTGGAGAAGCTACTGCAGTCATCCCATCGACCTCCGGGGTCCTAGGTTTGGGGGCATCTACGTTTGGCGCATGACAGATGTTACAGGGCAGCACAGTGGCACAGTGATTAGCAATGCTGCCTCACAGCTCCAGGGACCCGGATCCAATTCCTGCCTCGCGTGTAGTTTGCACTTTCTCCCCGTGTCTGCGTGGGTTTCCTCCAGGTGCTCCGGTTTGCTCCGATGGTCCAAAGGTATGCAGGTTGGGTGGATTGGCCATGTTAAATTGCTCCTTAGTGTCCAAAAGGTTAGGTGGGGTTATGGGGATAGGGTGGACGCATGGGCTTAAGTAGGGTGCTCTTTCCAAGGGCAGGTGCAGACTCCATGGGTCGAATGGCCTCCTTCTGCACTGTTAAAAAAAAAGATTCAATGGTCTATACCTTCAAAACTAATGTTGAAATTGGTGGGTACAGAGGGAGGGGAAGTGACAAAGATCTCCTGCACCTCCGCCAACTGGGATTTCCAGCAGTCATTCAAGTAATAGGAACTCAGAAGATCTGTGCTCCTAACTTCTGTATTCCGAATGGGTAAAGTTTCACCACTCCCCCACACTCCCAACACCAAGCTGTCTCCTCTTTAAAGGGGACAGCTCTAGCAGTTGATCCTCGGTACATATTTCCATTCTCTTCAGACGCAACACACAATACGGTAGCACAGTGGCTAGCACTGTTGCTTCACAGTGCCAGGGTGCCAGGTTCGATTCCCAGCTTGGGTCACTGTCTGTGTGAAGTCTGCACGTTCTCCCCGTCTCTGTGTGGGTTTTCTCCGAGCGCCCTGGTTTCCTCCCACAAGTCCCTAAAGCTGTGCTGCTAGGTAATTTGGACATTCTGAATTCTCCCTCTGTGTACCCGAACAGGGGCCGGAATGTGGTGACGTGAGGCGTTTCACGGTAACCTCATTGCAATGTTAATTTATGCCTTCTTGTGACAATAAAGATTATTATAAAGATTATCATGAAAAAAGTTTAAAAAACGTCCATTTAACCCAAGCAACACTTCATGTACCTGAGAAATCAATCATATTAAAATTGCAGTGGATCAGAGGTACTTTTCCCAGTCCTTTAGCGATTGACTGGGAGAGGGGAATGCTAGCAAAATGACACTGAAATGTGAGAAGGCATCATGTGGTATATCATTTTATCAATAGTTGGAAAGATAGAAGTAACCCCACCCACCTGAAACCTAAATGGCCAATATGGCCATATTCACCTCCAATGGCATTTTACCAGTGGGCGGAGGCCCTGCTGCCATATGGTAACCTACAGAAAAACCCTGGAGGCCACCAAGTGGACATCAAGGGGGTCTTTTGTTGGGCACCCTTTGACCCACAAAAGAACACCTGTGGCAGCAATCCCTTTCACCTGTGACAGTGGGATCCATGTCGTCGCTGCAAGATCCACTCCAAAGAGGGACATCTGCTGTATTTTAATTTTTCACTTCCCAAACACCCACACATGCACATTTGGCACTTGTCGGCTGAAAAAAAGAAAACATTTTTCAAGGACTCACTCACCATATTATGATGGGGATGTTGGGTCTGAATGGAGCCCCTCAATTTTTTCATATTATTCCATGACCCCAGCTCCTGATGGAATTGGCAACAGATACCTTACATTTTCCCATTAAAATTATTGATCAGTCCAGGTCCCCAGAAATAGAGAATCTGCAAAATTGTGGTGTCTTCGACAAGAACAGGAGGCTTTGAGTGAAAGCTGCCATGTTGCCACTGCCAAGGGACAGGGCGTGAAGTGGGGAGGGGGGGATAAATGACAGGTATTAAGGAGGAGACTGAAGGGTCTTATGACGAGGACTGGGGCGGAGGAGCTGAAGGGAGGGACTGAGGGGGGAGCCGCACCATCTATCCAGGTTGGGGTGCAGCAGCATTCTGAGATCAATCTCTCAAGTGTAGGACCAGTCAGAGAAATGAGGTCCCACCCTTTTCAGGTCCAGTGAGAACACCGGTGTGTCATTGAATGGCGCATGGGGTTCGCTTCTAGCGTCAGTGGGAATCTCTCCGGTTTTCCCGCTGGTGGGAGCTGGCGGGAGAATCGTGCCCAAGATGTGACTCTGCCCCTGACTCATTCCATCTGCTGCTGAAGTCCTCGCCCATGCTTTTGTTACCTCTGGCCTTGATTATTCCAATTTTTTCCTGGTCGGCCTTCAATCTATCACCCTCCATAAATCTGTGTTCATCCAAAATTCTGCTACAGTATCGGATCCTAGATCAATTCCTGCTTACCCATCTCACCTGTGCTTCTTGGCTTCAGAAGTGGGAAACCCTCGATTATAGATTCTCATCCTTGTACCTTCATCGCAGTACTATTCTCTCCTCCTTAAAGATGCTGCTTCAAACCTACCTCTCTAATTCAGCTTTTAGCAACCTGTGCAACCGGTGTTGACTATTGCTGGCATGACACCCACCCAAGGCCCAAGATTGTCACTGGATGCCAGGCTACAGTTGAGTGATGGCATGAGTCTTCCATCAAGGCAATACCTCTGAGGTAAACGAGAGAAGGCCTTGCATAGATGTGCTCGCAGTAACAATGGCAGTCGAATAAATAGTAGGGAAGTAAGAATTTTTCAAAAAATTGTAAGAAAGTACTCTACATCGAAATTACATTTACTAAACCTTGCTCAGGTTTTATCAATCTTTCTTTCTAGCTTATCTACAAATTTGACCTCCCCGATAGGATCTCTCATATATTTAGCTGATATATGGTATACCTTCTGTCATGATATGCAAACATGCAGCTAATGAACACATAGAATAGGACACGACCAATGAGCAGTCAGGACACTCAGAGGTGGTATCTCACTATAAAACGGATGAGGCGCACACACCCCACCTTTTTCCACAGACCAGCATCTACAAAGTGAGACAGGGTGTATCCTCAGCATCACACCCCAGCACATGACTTAGAGCAAGGCTGGTTCAGTTAGACTGAATTACTACATTTAGATTAGCAGAGAGTCAAACTCATTGAAAACTGTGCTAATAGTTCAATAAAACACGTTGAACTCATTTCAAAGTCTGGAGCATCTTTTACTCAAAACTGCATCAAGTGGCAGCTTGCGTTATTCCAAATTACATAACACAACACCTTCCTTTCTTGTGAACTCAGGACTTCCATTGATAATGATCTTTTTCCAGTCATCCACATCTGGCATTCATTCTAGGCCATCTATTTTGGCAGGAAAAGGGCGATGGCCCATAACGCCCGTGTATCAGCAGGAAGCCATGGCCCACCTATGAGGAGGTGCAAAAGTGCCCACTTATCAGTGCTTTAAAACTGTGATGAACTTTCCAACTCCAGCAACAGCCTTGGGCCTGCATCGGGACACTCTAAGTAGGCCCCAGCACTGCACAGTTTGAATGTAGCCACGCCTCCTTGTGACGGGAAAACTAAGGGAATGCCCTTTGACATCAGGGATTTAAACCACAGGTTTTAATTTTTTTAAATAAATATTTTTATCAGCTTTTCCAAAATTTTTCACACAAGTTACATGACACAGATTTAACTAACATTTAACAATCCCTCCCTCAAACTGAAAACAATTAATTAACAATTGATTAATTAAGTGAGGTATGAACGGACACCATCTTTTGTGAATCCGCTCCGCATTCTCTCTTACGCTAAATTTAAGTTTCACTAGGCTGAGAAACTCCATTCAGTCTCCCAGCCATACTGGTGCACAGGATGGAGCAACTGACCTCTGTCATGATATCACATCAGCATATCATGGTGCAATCACACACACACTGATGGACAGGCAGTTGGACCAACCAGCACACACATAACATTGCAGCCAATCACCAGTGAGAGCACACGCACTATAAAACAGGGAACACCACAGTTCCCGCTCATTATACCAGGAGATAGCTCAGAGCACAGAGCTCACAGCGTGCCACTCAGACATAGTCCATGTGCTGAGTGCCTCACTAAGATAGTGATAGGGCTGGGTCCACAGGTTAGCTGGTGAAGCACGTACCCAAGCCAGCAGTTAGTTGTAACCATTGTTAAGATAATAAAACAGAGTTGTACCATCCTCAGCCGGTGAATCCTGACCCACCCTTGAGGCGGTCAACCCAAATTTGTCGCCCACCTGAGAGACTTGACTTATGAGCCTGTTAGCACATTGGACTTACTGAATTGTTTTACAGTACTGTTAACGAATTTCTTTTCTTGTCGTTCATTGTTCCAGAAGTTTTCTCTCGTTGTTTGCTGATTGCATTTGTTCTGTTATTGGTACAACCTCGTTGCTCTGTTGCACCTGACACCTTCCTCTGTATATAGTTCAGCCTCATGTACATGATGTAAATATTGCATACACATACTCAGATGCACTCAGTACACATTTCTATTTATTCGCATGTAGGCACATATCCTTTGTGAAAGGGGGGATGTCATGATATCCACATCAGCATATCATGGTACAATCACACACACACTGATGGACAGGCAGTTGGACCAACCAGCACACACATAATATCGCAGCCAATCACCAGTGAGAGCACACGCACTATAAAACAGGGAACACCACAGTTCTCGCTCATTCTACCAGGAGATAGCTCAGAGCACAGAGCTCACAGCGTGCCACTCAGACATAGACCACGTGCTGCGTGCCTCACTAAGATAGTGATAGGGCTGGATCCACAGGTTAGCTGGTGAAGCACGTACCCAAGCCAGCAGTTAGTTGTAACCGTTGTTAAGATAATAAAACAAAGTTGCACCATCTACAGCCGTGTTGGCTCATTTGTGCACATGAACACCCAACACGACAACCTCCAAATCAATAGGATCCGCCTTCTCTCCACCAGCGAGGCCAAGGCTAAGATATCAGTCCCCGCCCCTGTCTGGAGCTCCGGCGAGTCTGACTCCAAATATAACCCCTAGGGAACTGAGTTCTAGGTCCACCTGTAACACTGTTGAGATGGTGCTGAAGAAGGTGGGTTGGATTCTCCGCCGGCGGAATGCTCCATTTTGCTGGCAGCCCGCCCGGGGTTTCCCGACGGTGTGGGGCTGCCCCACAATGGGAAACCCCATTGACCAGCCGGCGAAATGGAGCATTCCGCTGGCGTGCTGCACAGAAATCTGGCGCGGCAGGATAGAGAATCCAGCCCTCTGCTCCAGAACCTCCTCAGTTTTAGGCCAACAAAAAGTTATGCAAAGGTTTTTATTTGGAGCCAGCATGCAATCGGTTTCACAGCTGTTTTAAAGTATGGTGATGATGTTTTTTTACAGCTTCTATTCACCTTTCTTTCAAACAGGCAATGCTATTGTTACTGGTGCTTTGAAAATAAATTTTAATTTTATTATTGAGAATTGAAGATGACTCTTTCTTTATATTTATTAGTGAAGATAGGTATTGCTGTTTGTTTTAAACCTGTGAAACTACTATTTAAATCTGCATTCTATTATTATATAATTTTACGTTGGCATGCTTAAAAGTGTGAGTATGTTTTAATTTAGAACATGGAAACTGAAAATTTAGTCGAAGAGAAGTCAGAATTTCTCTGACCAATAACAATGGAGATTCTTGAAGTAGGGCAAAATGTAAATAAAACCATTTCTTGATAGACCCGCAGAAAGTGACTTAAAGTGATGTCGCAAGATGGTTTTGATCTGGTCATAAGATTTAAAAGGTGTCCCTCAGGGCTTTTTGCTTTTAGCTGTCACTGTCCTTCTTCCATCTGATTTTATTTTAATTTGTGTTTATCATTATTATAATTCTGCCTTGTTTACTTCAATTATCTCATTCATTTATAATTATCTCATAATTGAATGTTGTGTTTTGATGTTTCAGTAATTCATTTGTAAAACTTTGTAAAGTTTAATGGAAAATATTTATCAACAAAAATAATGTTAGAAATACAAAACTTTAATACCGTGTTAACATTTCACTTAACGTTTAACATTAGCAACTTTGGTATGATATTTTGTTTAATAAATACATCAACTTTTCCAAATGTCTTGCAATAAAATATATCTTTTCACTTTAGCACAACGATCAATCAACTATTATTTTACTTGAACAAAAGGGTTCTGTTGTCTTTCTGTGAATAGAGGAGGGAGGGGAGGGAGGAGAAGGGAACAAGAGGGGGAAGGCAGGAGGGGAGGAGGGAGGGAGACGAGGAGAGGGAGAAGGTGAGAGCTTTCAATGTCCAAAAGCAGCAGTTGCCAGGTGAACACAAACTGGTCTTGCATCTTCTGGCTCTGGCTTGCACCCCTACACGTAGAGGTATGTCCGCATCAGGCCCCATATTGTCCACCTCCAAATCCTCCACATCTGATGGCAAGTCATCTTCTGGGTAAATGGTCAGTCGATGTGAAAGGCAAAGTTATGTAATGCACAATACACTATAAATTTTGTGAGTTTTATCTTCACTGTTAAGGCGGTGCGGCAGTTTAAGTTCAGCTTCAGATCTTCCTTCAACATTTCACAAATGCGTCCCATTGCAACCTTGCTGAAAAGCAGTCTCCTGACACAAATCGGCTCAGACATCATTTCACATGATATCCTTTGCCTGTATACTCTAAGCAGTGAGTAATTTATTTGCTTCATCAAGCACACATGTAGCCGGACTCCAGATTTTGAATCTGCACTGGATTCTGCAATACCTGTCAGAGAGATAGTTCACGTTAGCTTACAGGAGGCTTGCATATGTCAACTAAGGCATTAAACTTTGTTAAAGCATTTGAAGTAACCACTGAGTCTTGTCAGGATCAATATTGTATTCGGGAGACTCTTAAACAACACAGCTTTCAATGCATTGCAAAATCCAAGTGTACTTTCACTCCGCATCAGCTAGGAGGACAGGCGCGTTAACATCAGCATCCTTGAAGGAGTCAAGAACACCAACATAGAACATAGAACATAGAACATTACAGCGCAGTACAGGCCCTTCGGCCCTTGATGTTGCGCCGGCCTGTGAAACCACTCAAGCCCATCTACACTATTCCCTTATCATCCATATGTCTATCCAATGACCATTTGAATGCCCTTAATGTTGGCGAGTCCACTACTGTTGCAGGCAGGGCATTCCACTCCCTTCCTACTCTGAGTAAAGAACCTACCTCTGACATCTGTCCAATATCTATCTCCCCTCAATTTAAAGCTATGTCCCCTCGTGCTAAACATCGCCATCCGAGGAAAAAGGCTTTCACTGTCCACACTATCTAATCCTCTGATCATCTTGTATGCCTCAATTAAGTCACCTCTTAACCTTCTTCTCTCTAACGAAAACAGCCTCAAGTCCCTCAGCCTTCCCTCATAAGATCCTCCCTCCATACCAGGCAACATTCTGGTAAATCCCCTCTGCACCCTTTCCAATGCTTCCACATCCTTCCTATAATGCTGTGACCAGAATTGCACGCAATACTCCAAATGCGGCCGCACCAGAGTTTTGTACAGCTGCAACATGACCTCATGGCTCCGAAACTCAACCCCTCTACCAATAAAAGCTAACACACCGTACGCCTTCTTAACAACCCTCTCAACCTGAGTGGCAACTTTCAGGGATCTATGTACATAGACACTGAGATCTCTCTGCTCATCCAAACTACCAAGAATCTTACCATTAGCCCAGTACTCTGTCTTCCTGTTATTCCTTCCAAAATGAATCACCTCACACTTTTCTGCTTTAAACTCCATTTGCCACCTCTCAGCCCAGCGCTGCAGCTTATTTATGTCCCTCTGTAACTTGTAACATCCTTCCACACTGTCCACAACTCTACCGACTTTAGTGTCATCTGCAAATTTACTCACCCATCCTTCTACGCCCTCCTCCAGGTCATTTATAAAAATGACAAACAGCAGTGGCCGCAAAACAGATCCTTGTTGTATACCACTAGTAACTGGACTCCAGTCTGAACATTTCCCATCAACTACCATCCTTTGTCTTCTTCCAGCTAGCCAATTTCTGATCCAAACTGCTAAACCACCCTGAATCCCATGCCTCCGTATTTTCTGCAGTAGCCTACCATGGGGAACCTTAGCAAACGCTTTACTGAAATCCATATATACCACATCAACTGCTTTACCCTCATCCACCTGTTTGGTTACCTTATCAAAGAACTCAATAAGGTTTGTGAGGCATGACCTACCCTTCACAAAATCGTGTTGACTATCTCTAATCAAATTATTCCTTTCCAGATCATTATACATCCTATCTCTTATAAATCTTTCCAAGCCTTTGCCCACAACAGAAGTAAGGCTCACTGGTCTATAGTTACCGGGGTTGTCTCTACACCCCTTCTTGAACAAGGGGACAATATTTGCTATCCTCCAGTCTTCTGGCACTATTCCTGTAGACAAAGATGACTTAAAGATCACAGCCAAAGGCTCAGCAATCTCCTCCCTAGCTTCCCAGAGAATCCTAGGATAAATCCCATATGGCCCAGGGGACTTATCTATTTTCACACTTTCCAGAATTGCTAACACCTCCTCCTTAAGAACCTCAAGCCCTTCTAGTCAGTAGCCTGAATCTCAGTATTCTCCTCGACAACATTGTCTTTTTCCTGTGTGAATACTGATGAAAAATATTCATTTAGCACCTCTCCTATCTCCTCAGACTCCACGCATAACTTCCCACTACTGTCCTTGACTGGCCCTACTCTTACCCTAGTCATTCTTTTATCCCTGACATATCTATAGAAAGCTTTAGGGTTATCCTTGATCCTACCTGCCAAAGACTTCTCATGTCCCCTCCTGACTCTTCTTAGCTCTCTCTTTTGGTCCTTCCTAGCTAACCTGTAACTCTCGAGCGCCCTTACTGAACCTTCATGTCTCATCTTCGACCACTTTCTCCCTGCCTGACAGGTACATACTTATCAAGGACACGCAGTAGCTGTTCCTTGAACAAGCTCCACATTTCCATTGTGCCCATCCCTGCAGTTTTCCTCTCCATCCGATGCATCCTAAGTCTTGCCTCATCGCATCTTAATTGCCTATCCCCCAGATATATTTCTTGACTTCGGTATATATCTATCCCTTTCCATCACTAAAGTAAACGTAATCGAATTGTGGTCACTATCACCAAATCTAACACCTGTCCTGGTTCATTACCCAGTATCAAATCCAATATGGCCTCGCCTCTCATTGGCCTATCTACATACTGTGTCAGGAAACCCTCCTGCACACATTGGACAAAAACGGACCCATCTAAAGTACTCGAACTATAGCGTTTCCAGTCAATATTTGGAAAGTTAAAGTCCCCCATTGAGGTCATGATCATCCAAAACCAACTCCGCTGGGCCGGCCACATGCTTAACATGTTGGAGTCCAAATTGCCAAAGCAATTCTTCTTCACTCAGCTCAAAGTTGATTCCCGAACAAGAGGAGGACAAAGGAAATGTCTCAAATGCAACCTGCAGGCTTACCTGAAGAAATGCAACTTAGAAATCGGGAGGCCCTTGCTCGGAAGAGACCTACTTGGAGGAACCTCCAGACTGAAGGCTCCATGGCAAGAGGAGGCCTGGAAAAGGAGCCTGAGAAAGGAATGCATGCAATCTAGAGTGCAAGGACCCATCACACGTTCTGGAAACACGTGTTGTGTGTAGCCATAGTTGCGGCTCTAGGATTGGGCTCATCAGTCACGCAACGATCCACAGACCCCAGAACCAGCAACACGGCGTTTCTTAGATGGACAATCATACTCCTTCGCGAGGGCTCGCCGAAGGTTACATACACTCCATACCCACTGGGTCCATTACAGTTCCTTAAATGGAATTAACGTCCTCATGACAAACCAAAGCTTAAAAGACATCTTTCTTTCACATTCTGTGACTCCAAACTCACTTTATAGAGCAAAGTACTTTTTTTACTGGAATCAACAGCCTCATGACAAACCAAAGTTTAAAAATATAAATATCTCTCACTTTATGTGCATGTTAAACAAATTTATAAACAATTTTATCAAACATTAACCCACCGAAAAATGGTCTCTCGATGTCTCCTGCCTTTGCTCAATGATTCTACACGAGAAAAAAAACAAGCAAAATGTTTGCCTCAGATCATGGCAAGCCAGTTAAGTTAGCACTGTCCGTTCAATTTCCATTTAGCGGGTTCAGCGCAATGCTTCCACGAAAACAATTTTTGAAACAGGTCGGGAGTTTGAATGCGGCACACATTCAGCGCTCACATCCATGTGTCGAGACTTCCCCCTAGTCCAAATGCATGTCCGGCACAATCTCCGTATGTCAGAAGATTGTACAGATGCTATGGGCCAAAGTTGGGTCCCAAAGGTGTCATAAAACCCTGCCCCACATTAGGCCGCATATGCCATGATGATGGGAAGTAAAATGGCCAATTAACACTTTCGTGCACCCGCCAGCGGAGAATGGGAACTGGTCTCAGTTGGTGCTTTGAGCGAGGCTGAGATATGAGTCTCTCTCCTTACCCTTGGCAAAATGTGCACGGTGGAGAGCTTGCCGGATTCTGTCGGAATCTCAGTACCTTAGGGTGCCATTTTGAGCAATCCTGAGGTCCAGCAGCGGAACTCCTCTCCCCCACAATGCTACTCCTGCCCCCACCCCCCCACCCTCCACTGACAAGTAGGGGCATCCTGCCCCTCCCCTCCGACCATGGGAATAATGGGTCACCCCCCACCTCCCGCACAGTACATATGCATGAGGGTGATCCAACCCCAATCAATCACCCCTATCAGGGACCCCCATCAGAGACCCACATCAAAGACATCATTGAACCCCCATCAGAGACCCTCATTCGTCACCACTGCCTGAAAGCTGAAGAGCATTCCAGGCATTATTGTAAAAAATCACGGCATTGTCACTTCCACATCTGCTGCTTCAGACAGAAGTGTTCAACGCAGCAGCTGTTACAAGGGTCAGAGGCTTCCTCAAAAGCCAAGTGCACTTGAAAGGGCTTCAAGTCCCCTTTGGCAGCAAAACTCCAATGTAATTTCAAACAGCAATACATTTCACTGGCAAATGGAATGTTTTATTAGTTCAGAGACAGGTGCTTGGTGGATTGTTTATCAATCCTTCCCTTCATGCGAGAATGCATCTCTAATACCCTGCTTTGATTATAACCACAATGTTTATAAACACTCATGCTATAATTGACAGCTCCTCACTCGATCAAAAGAAGCTTCACTTCCTCTTGTTCACAGCAGAAAGTTAGCGATCCTGCAGTGAATAACTCACCTCCTGACTCCCCAAAGCGTGTCCAACATCTACAAGGCACAAGTCAGAGATGTAATGGTGTTCTCTCCACCTGCCAGGATGAGTGCAGCTCCAAAAACACTGAAGATGCTTGACTCCATTCAGGACAAAGCAGTTTGCTTGATTGGTGCCCCTTCTACAAACATTCATCCTCACCACCACTGACACACAGTAGCAGCAGTGCGTACTATCCCCAAAATGCACTGCAGGAACCCACGACCCCCAGCGTCTCAAAGGATTTGGCAGCAGATACTTGGGAACACCGCCACCTGGAGGTTCCCTTCCAAGCCACTCACCATCCTGACTTGGAAATATATCACTGTTCCTTCACTGTCATTGGGTCAAAATCCAGGAACTCCCTCCCTAACAGTACTGTGGGTGTAACGACATCACAGGAACTTCAGCGGTTCAAGAAGATGGCTCACAACCACCTTCTCGAGGGCAATTAGGGATGGGCAATAAATGCTGGCCTAGACAGTGAAGCCCACATCCTGTAAAATTATTACTTTGCTAATTAATCTCTTTCCACATGGTGGTGGGCCAGGGTGGGAACAGACTGCATGCCTGCCTCTGTCACTCTCCCCAAATGGCCAACAGCACTAGGGCTTCCAGCCCTTGGTACCCTTCAACCTCTCAATTCTGTCTCACAGCTGTCATTGTCAATCTGGCAGCTTTTTTCTGCCATCCTCAGATGCTACTCTTGCCCCCACCGCACCCACCCCCCCCCCACCCTCCATCTGCCGCTATTAATTGTACACTTTTGTGATAGAAGTTAGACTTGCTGCAAGCGCTCTTCAACAAAAACAATAGCTATATTTTCATAGTTAATCAATTATACAGAAGCACCACAGATAGTATTCAAGCACTAAGTTCTCCAGACAGGATAGCCATTGTCCGGGATGTCACTGAATGGTCGCAGGGCATCCTGAAGGGGGAGGGTGATAAGACGGAGGCTATGGTACATGCTGGTTCCAATGACATAGGTAGAAAGAGGGAGCTGGTCTTGCATCAGGGAGTTAGGCTGTAAAGGAAAAGTAGGACCTCTCGGGTTGTGATCTCTGGATTACTCCAAGTACCAGGTGCCGGCAAGTACAGAAATAGGAGAACAGCACAGATGAAGGCGTGGCTTAAGCGTTGGTGCAGGGGGGAGGGTTTTCGATTCCTGGAAGAGTATCTGGGGAAGGTGGGACCTGTACAAGTGGGTCAGTCCACATCTGAACCAGAGTGGAATTAACATCCTTGCTGGCGGGTTTGCTAGTGCTGTTGGGAGTTTAAACTAATTCAGCAGGAGGAGGGGATGCAAACTGTTAGCAGAATAGGGACACAGCATAACACAGAAAATCAATCAAGTCAGAGGAAATACAGTGGTAGTAAGTTTCAAGGGAGTAAGACAAGGATGGATGGTCTCTACTTTAATTACAGGTAAAACGGATGAGTTAAGGGCAAGGGTTGACATGTGAAAAAGTAGCCATTACGGAGATATGGTTTCAGAATGGGCAGGATTTGCAGTTCAACGTTCGGGACATAGAATCTGCAGGTGAGACAGAGGAGGGGGTAAAAGAGGAGGAGGCATCGCATTATTGTTTAAGGAGACTGTTACTGCTGTAAGGAGAGATGATATCTTGGAGGGGGCATCAAATGATGCTTTGTGTATAGAATTTAGGAATAAAAAAGGGACAGCCACATTACTAGCTGTTTATAATAGTCACCCAGATAGTCAGCATGAATTTGAGGAGCAAATACGTGTGCAGTTCGCGGAGGTGTGTAAAAATAATAATATTAGGTGATTTGAACTTTGTCATGTGAGAGTACTTTTAAGAAATGGGTGTTTAAGAAATGTACCTTTATGAAATGGAGCTGCTCACGTTACTGGAGTGATGTCAGAGTGTGGGTGGAGCTGAGCTCTGCTTCCGCTTTTTGTTTCAATTTGAGAAAAAGCTTGGGTGTGTCTGTGTTTATCAGTGAGCTGCATCTGGAGTTAAAACAAAGGGTTGTACTGTTGATCGCTGCCATCCAAAAACTATCTGTGGATCACTTGGTGAACCCAGAATTGTAAAAGGTCTCAGTATTGAATGTAAACCTAATGTGCTCCTATTTGAAGGTTTGTTAAGTCTTTTGGATGTTAAAAGAACAGCTTAAAGGGTTACTTAATGTTGTAGTCTTTGGAGTCGTATTTGATTTACTGGTTGCTTAGATGTTCACTGTTTGTTTTAAAAAAGGTTAACTTGCGTTCATAGAATAAACATTGTTTTGTTTTAAAAAATACTTGTGAGCATATTGTGGTTGCTTTTCAGGTGTGGTATTTTAGTCTAAGTGGGGAGTGTGTTGTGGACAATGGCTCTTTCAAAGGCTCTGAAGTTTTTGGGGGTGGAGACGATCACACGCAGTGCCTTATGGGCAGAGACTAAAAGCAGACTGTTAGATTTGGCGAAAAGATGAGGTAATTATGGCGGTGGCTAAGCATTTAAAGTTGCCTGAGATACAGTCTGACTCATTAGAAATGGCAAAGATCCAGTTGCAGATTAAGCAACTTGAACATGAAAAAAAATTAAAGCAGCTTGAATATGTAATGAGGGAAAAAGAAAGAGAAAGGGAGGTACAGATCGGGGGAAAAGAAGGGAGAGAGAAGAAAGACACAAAGAAAGAATAGCCCAGCAGAACAAAAAGAAAGAGATAGGGAGGAAAGGGAAAAAGAGAGAGAGTTTGAACTTCAGAAAATGGCTATGAAACATAACAGTCAGTTAAAATTGACAGACGTAAAGGGAAACGTATAGTTGGATGACAGTGATGAGGAGAGTGAGAAAGAGCATCATAGTCGAAGGCGTGGTGGGGATCTAATTAAATATGTCCAAGCATTGCCAAGGTGTGACGAGAAGGAGGGAGAAGGCTTTTTCATTTCATTTGAGAAGGTAGCTAAACAAATGAAATGGCCACAGGACGTGTGGGTATTACTGATTCAAACAAAGCGGAAGGGAGGGCTAGTGAAGTGTTTGCATCATTACCGGAGGAGGTATCTGGGTTGTATGAGGAGGTGAAAAAAATCCATCTGAGGTGCATATGAACTAGTGCCTGAAGCCTACAGACAAAGGTTTAGAAATTTAAAAAGGAATATGGTCAAACATACATGGAGTTTGAAAGGCTCAAACAGAGTAATTTTGATAGGTGGATAAGGGCTTTGAAAATAGACCAAATGTAAGACGCTCTCAGAGAAATTATACTTTGAGGAGTTTAAAAATTCAATTCCTGATGTTGTGAGAACTCATGTGGAAGAGCAAAGGATTAAAACTGCGAGATTAGCAGCAGAAATGGCAGATGATTATGAATTAGTTCATAAATCAAAGCTTGGTTTCCGACATCAGTTTCAGCCTGTGAGGGATAGAAACTGGGGACATGAGAAATACTCAAGTGGTAAAAGTAAAGGTGATGTGATGGGAGATAATCAGGCGAGTGTGCCTCAGATTAAAAACAAAATCCAGGAAGGTGGAAAAGAAATGAAAAGTTTCAAATGTTTTCATTGTACTAAACTAGGCCATGTCAAGACATAATGTTGGTGGTTGAAGAAAAGCACTGGGATAAGACAGTGGGGTTTGTTAAAGTGTTAATGGAAAGCCCAAGTGAAGCAAAGGAGGTGGGAAAGATTGTACAGCCTGGTCAAGAGGTGATTGATAAGAAGGTGCCAAATGTCTTTGAAGAATTTACTTGTGTGGGTAAAGTTTACTCATGTGTATCAGGAGGAGCAGGTAAAGAAGTCACAATTCTAAGAGATACGGGAGCTAGTCAATGTTTAATGGGAAGAGGTGAGGAGTTATGTAGTTTGGGAAGAATGTTGCCATAAAGGGTGATAATATGTGGAATTCAGGGTGAGAGGAGTAGTGTTCAATTATATAAGGTAAGGTTGGAAAGTCCAGTGAAGAGTGGTGAAGTGGTAGTTGGAGTAATAGAGAAACTATCTTGTCCAGGAATACAGTTTATCTTGGGTAATGATATAGCTGGATCGCAGGTGGGAGTGATGTCTATTGTGTTTGATAAACCAGTGGAAAATCAGACAACTGAAGTGTTGAAGGACGTATATCCTGGCATTTTTTGATGAGAAAATGGAGACCTTTACATATGCAGGCGGATGAAAAGTGAGCAGAAGTTCATCAAGTAGTATTGCCGGTAGGGTATAGAAAGGAGGTGTTGCGAGTTGCACATGAGGTACCAGTGGGAGGTAATTTGAGAATAAGGAAAACCCAAGCTAAAATCCAAAAACATATTTATTGGCCTGGACTACATAAAGATGGAGTTAAATTTTGTCAATCATGTCACACATGTCAAGTGATAGGGAAACCTCAAGCAGTGATAAAACCAGCGCCCTTAATACCCATTCCAGAATTTGAGGAACCTTTTACAAGGATCCTAATTGATTGCGTAGGACCGCTTCCTAAAACGAAAAGTGGGAACCAATATCTTTTCACTACAATGGATGTGTCTACTAGGTTTCCAGAGGCCATTCCAGTATGTAACATTCCAGCTAAAAAGATTGTGGAAGAGTTACTTAAATTCTTTACTAGATATGGACTACCCACAGAAATACAATCAGATCAAGGATCAAATTTTACCTCAAAGTTATTCAAAGAAGTTATGGATAGCTTAGGAATAAAACAATTTAAATCAACTGCGTACCATCCAGAATCACGGGGACCATGAGAAAGGTGGCCTCAGACATTATAGACAATGTTAAGGGCTTATTGTCAAGATTATCCAGAGGATTGGGATAAAGGAATTCCATTCGTACTGTTTGCAATTAGGGATGCACCTAATGAGTCAACTAAATTCAGTCCTTTTTAACTAATTTTTGGTCATGAGGTAAGAGGACTACTTCAATTGATTAAGAAAAAATTGGTGGGTGGGAAATCGGAAATTACATTATTGGATTACGTGTCAAAATTTTAGGGAACGATTAAATAGAGTAGGTAAATTGGCTGGACAACATTTAAAAGTTGCACAACATGTGATGAAACGGGTAGCGGACAAGTAATCCAAAGTTTGTAGTTTTGACAGTGGAGATTAAGTTTTAGTGTTGTTACCAGTGGTAGGTGAGCCTTTAAAAGCAAGGTTTTGTGGACCATATGAAATTGAAAGGAAATTAAGTGAGGTGAATTATGTGGTAAAAACTCCAGATAGAAGGAAGACTCACCGAGTGTGTCATGTGAATATGTTTAAAAGATACTTTGAAAGGGAAGGAGAGAAAAAGGAGGAGGTTTTAATGATTCTAACTCAAGGTGACAAACAAAATCCAGATGACTGTGAATTTGACATACTTCAAATTAAATTGGAAAATGAGGATGTTCTTAAAAATTGGGATAAATTGCTGAGTTACCTTCCAGAGGAGAAACAAACTGACCTGATAGAGTTATTGATATCACATGGGCAAGTTTGTGGAGATAAATTGGGAAGTACTAAAATGGCTATACATGATGTAGATGTGGAAATGCTGTTCCAATTAAACAACAGCCATACAGACTTAATCCTTTAAAATTGGCACAGATTAACAAAGAGATTGAGAGTATGCTTAAAAATGGCATAATTGAGTGGGTTGGAGCCAAATGGAGCTCATCCATAGTGATGGTACCTAAACCAGACGGTACTCAATGGCTGTGTGTGGACTATAGAAAGGTTAATGCAGTTACAAGAACGGGCTCTTATCCTATTCCACATTTGGAGGATTGCAAAAAAGTGGGACAATCAGCTTTTATTTCCAAATTTGATTTACTTGAAGGTTACTGGACGGTACCTTTATCCGAAAGGGCGAAGGATATTTCAGCTTTTGTGACTCCAGGTGGTATATACCAATTCAAAGTTATTCCATTTGGCATGACAAACTCCCCATTTCAGCGGTTAACTCACACAGTCATTTCAGGATTACCCAATTGTTCGGTATACATCGACGATCTGGTAATTTTCAGCCAGACATGGAAAGAATATTTCAAATATCTGATGGAGTTAATCAATCGACTTCCGGGAACGCGTTTGGTGATAAACCTAGCCAAAAGTGAATTTGGAAAAGCCCAAGTCACTTTCCTTGGCCATACAATCGGACAGGGTCGAATGGTCCCACAGGATGTGAAAACGAAAGTTATTGGGGAGTTCCCGATACCCTCGACACGACGGGAAACAATGCGATTTGTTGGTATGAGTGGATTTTACCGGAGATTTGTCCCAACTTTTAGCAGTGTGGTCACTCCACTGACGGACTTGCTGAAACATAACAAATTCCAGTGGACAGCGGAGTGTCAAAAGGCATTTGACGGCCTGAAAGCTGTGTTAACCACTGCTCCTGTGTTAGTCATCCCAAATTATACCAAACCATTCAAAGTGGTGGTTGATGCGAGTGATGTGGGTGTAGGTGCGGTGCTTCTATAGGATGACGACGAAGAGCTAGAGCGGCCTATTGATTATTTTTCAAAGAAATTGAATTGGCACCAGAAAAAGTATTCGACGATTGAGAAGGGGACTTTGAGTTTGGTGCTGGCTTTGCAACATTTTCACATTTATGTGACCAGCAATCCATCTGACACCATTATATATACGAATCATAATCCGTTGATGTTTTTGGAGCGATTCTAGAATAGCAATGCAAGGCTGTTTCACTGCAGTTTATTGTTACAGCCACTTCATTTAAAAATAGTACATGTGGCAGGAAAACGTGATAGCCGATGCTTTGTCACGAATGTGATGAACAGAAGGATTTCAGTTGGAGGAAGAAGAACGGAAAGAATGGACTATATTATTATACCTGTTTGCGTGTGTTGTTTTTTGAAACAAACAAGTATATTTATTGTGTGTATTTCTTAAAGGATAGAGCAAAGGTGAAAAATGAAACCATCTTGAAATTGATGGTTTACTGGTTTTCTTGGGAGGAGGTGTCGTGTGAGAGTACCTTTAAGAAATGTGTGTTTAAGAAATGTACCTTTAAGAAATGGAGCTGTTCAAGTTACTGGAGTCATGTCAGAGTGTGGGTGGAGCTGAGCTCTACTTCTGCTTTTTGTTTCAGTTTGAGAAAAAGCTTGGGTGTGTCTGTGTTTTTCAGTGAGTTGCATCTGGAGATAAAACAAAGGGCTGTACTGTTGATCTCTGCCATCCAAAGACTATCTATTGATCACTTGGTGAACTCAGAATTGTAAAAGCTCTCAGCATTGAATGTAAACCTAATGTGCTTCTGTTTGAAGGTTTGTTAAGTCTTTTGGATGTTAAAAGAACAGCTTACAGGGTTACTTAGTGTTGTAGTCTTTGGGGTCATATTTGATTTACTGGGTGCTTAGATGTTCACTGGTTGTTTTAAAAAAGGTTAACTTGCGTTCATAGAATAAAAATTGTTTTGCTTTAAAAAATACTTGTCCTTTTTTGCTGTACCACACCTGTAGAGTGAGCCGTGTGCTCCCCATACCACAATCTATTAAAAGTTGTGGGTCAGGTGAACTTCATGATACACTTTGAGGTTCTCTAAACCCTGACCCATAACAACTTTCCCAACATTCATTCGGATAGTCATCGTGTTAAGTGCTTAGATGAAATGGAGTTCTTGAAATGCATACAGGGGAACTTTTTATCTCAATCTGTAGAGTGTCGAACAAGAGATGGTGCATTGCTGGACCTAATTCTGGGGAATGAAGCCGGGCAGGTGGTTGATGTGATGGTAGGGGAGCATTTTGGTGATAGCGACCACAACATGATCCAATTTAAGTTTGTTATGGACAAAGAAATAGTTACAAAAAAAGATTTTACATTGGGGGAATTTGGCTAAATTCCCCCAAGGATCTGGCCAAGTTACATTGGAAAGAGTCACATATGGGGAAATCTACAGAACAGCAGTGGGGGACATTCAAAAAGGCAATGCGGAGGGTACAGGCCCAAACTGTTCCTTCTCGGTTAATACAATAAGAAGTCTTACAACACCAGGTTAAAGTCCAACAGGTTTGTTTCAAATCACTAGCTTTCGGAGCACTGCTCCTTACTCAGGTGAAATTCCTATTCTCGGTTAATAGGAAGGAATAATAAGCCCAGAGAACCATGGATGACCAGAGACATTCAGCGTATGATGATAAAGAAAAGAGAGAATTTTAGCACGTGCAAGGAGAGTAAATCAATGGAAACATTAGTGAAGTACAGAAAGTGGAGGATGGAGCTTAAGAAAGCAATTAGGAGAGCAAAGAGGGGATATGAGAAAGCTCTGTCTGGTAAAAGTAGGGAAATTCCCAAGGTATTTATAAGTATATCAATAGGGAGCAGCACGGTGGCGCAGTGGTGAGCACTGCTGCCTCACAGCGCCAAGGTTCCAGGTTCAATCCCGGCTCTGAGTCACTGTCCGTATGGAGTTTGCACGTTCTCCCCATGTTTGCAAGGGGTTTGCCCCCAGAACCCAAAGATGTGTAGGGTAGGTGGATTGGCCACGCTAAATTGCCCCTTAATTGGAATTTCTTTTTATTTTTTAAAGTATATCAATGGGAAGAGGATAACCAGGAAAAGAGTAGGGCCCATTAGGGAACAAGGAGAAAGTCTGTGGGGGAGCCAGAGGACATTAGTAGAGTGTTGAATGAAAACTTCATATCTGTCTTCACTCAAGAGAATGAGGGACAGAGACTGTGAGATTCTTTAACAAATTGTCATAGGGAGTGACAAGGTGTTGGTGTTGGCAGGCTTAAAGGTGGACAAATATCCTGTGGGAGGTGAGGGAAGAGATTGCAGGGGCTCTGACACAAATTTGTCATTCCTCTCCAGCCACAGGGGAGGAGCCAAAGGACTGGAGAATACCTAATGTGATCCCACTGTTTAAGAAAGGCTTAATAGAGAGAAGCCAGGGAACTGTGGACCAGTGAGTCTCACGTCAGTGGTAGGGAAACTATTGGAGAACATTTTGAAGGAGAGAATCTATCTCCCCTTGGAGAGGCAAGGTTTGATCAGGAATAGTCAGCATGGCTTTGTCATAGGGGGGACATGCTTAATAAATTTAATTGAATATTTTGAGCATGTGACCTGGTATGTAGATGAAGATAGTGTAGTTGATGTAGTTTACATGGTTGTCATCAAAGCCTTTGACAAGTTCCTTCATGGGAGACTTTTAAAAAATGCACATGGGATACAGGATAACTTGATGAGGTGGATTCAAAATTAGTTTAGCTGTAGGAGACAGAGGGTGAAGACAGATGGCTGCTTTACTGACTGGGAGCCAGTGTTCAGTGGCGTACTACTGGGATCTGTGCTGGGTCCCCTATTTGTCATTTACGTAAGCGACATAGATGACTATGGGGTGGGTGGGATCAGATGAGGTTGAATGTCTTGAGTTACAGGAAGATATAGACTGGGTGGTCAAATAGGTAGAAAAGTGGTAGATGGAGTTTAACCCTAAAAAATATGAGGTGATACAGTTTGGAAGGAGCAATTTTACAAGGAAATATTCAATGAATGGCCTGACACTGGGAAGTTCCGAGGAACAAAGTGACCTTGGCATGTTTGTCCAATGGTCTCTGAAGGCAGAAGGGCAGGTTAATTGGATGATGGTAAAGGCATTTGAGCCACTTGCATTTATCAATCGAGGCCTGGGTTACTAGAGCAGGGAGGTCCTGTTGAGAGTTGTAGCGAACGTTGGTGAGGCCACAGCAGGAGTACAGTGTACGATTCTGATCGCCACATTATCGACAGGATGTGATAGCACTGGAGAGGGTGCAAAGGAGATTCACTAGGACGTTGCCTGGGATGGAACATTTAAGTTATGAAGAGAGGTTTTGTAGGCTTGGGTTGTTTTCACCGGAGATGAGAACACTGAGAAGCAACCCGATCGAGGTGTACAAGATTATGAGGGGCATGGACAGTTTGAATAGGGAGTAACTGTTCCCCTTAGATGAATGATCAGTCACGAGGCGACACAAGTTCATAGTGAGGGGCAGGCGATCTGGAGGGGGGGTGGGGGGGATTTGTGGAAAAACCTTTTTACCCAGAGGGTGGTGTCGGTCTGGAATGCACTGCCTGCGAGGGTGGTGGAGGCGGGTTGCTTCACATCCTTTAAAAATGCACCTGAATAGGCACTTGGCGCATCATAACATTCAAAGCTATGGACCAAGTGCTGTCAAATGGGATTAGGTAGGCAGGTCAGGTGTTTTTGATGCGTTGGTGCAGGCTCGACGGGCCATAGAGGTTGTTCTGCACTGTATTTTCTGTGACTCTGTGACAGTTACCTCATCCAATTATTGAAGAAAGCATTTTCAGTTTCACTGGATAATCTTTTGCAATTTCATTGCACTTGGCACCTCATGGGATTGTTAACTTCGGGGCTGCTGGTTGGTGCCTGTATCTAATCAATGGATACAATTCTCTTCAAAGTGAGATAAACCAACATTCTTTTTAGTAGTCCAGAACTTCCCCACTCACAGGATAAAATTTAAGAATGCCCACTTCATTAATATATTTTTTTAAATTCATGCAAGATGTATAAGACTCCCAATACTTCAGGTCTGAACCATAACATATTAAGTAAAATGAAGGCTAATATTCTTGGAGACTGCACAACAGACTGGCTTCATTCTTCTTCACTGCTCAAGGTTAGCTACCCCTCCCCCATCAAACCAGTTCCTGTCTTGAAATTTATTTCAACATCTTTCAATCCGTATTGGCCGCCTTCCCCTTATATAACAACCAAGTAATCTGACAAATCTGATTTACTCTTCTCAAAGTATTTGTCATGTTGCCTTGTACACATTTTGTGTAAGCTGCAAGGAAATAGATTGGGTATCACATGGAGAGTTGTTTCTACATGTGTACAAGTCCCACAGGATGTTTTTTTTTGCGACTATTGTAAAGAGAAACAACTTGATTGTCCAGAATGACCAAACAATGCAACAATTTCAAATGTGGTCATAAATACACTGAGTACCTTGTTTATCTTAATATCGGCATTGCAGCTTGAAAAATGTAGGCGCTATTCAGACTGTTTTTTCTCACTGGTCCACATTTCATATTCAGGTTGCAAAACTCAGTTACTTTTCATTTCCAAATGGAAAATCCTTGGGCTGGATTCTCCATCGGCGGAATCCTCCATTTTGCTGGCAGCGCACTCACGCCCGTGGATCTCCCACTGACATGGGGGTTCCCACAAGGGGAAACCCCACTGGCCGGCTGCCGGGATGGAGAATCCTGCTGCTGGCAGGGGCACCCCGCACCAGAAAATGGAGAACCCCGCCCCTCATTTTCTGGTAGCGGCGAGAGAAAGCTTTGCAATCAGAACCGAATGTTATGGGATAGACTTTGGCCTTGAGTGCAATCAGCGAATCGGACACAAATTCCATTGGAAATTGCATGCATTTTGAGGAATGTCTTTTGGTCTTGATTTTCCACTGTCGCAATCCTGGACCAAACCCCAACAGTGGCTGGGAAACGGGACAGAAATCCCAATATTTTATTGTAATATTGTAAGGCTGTGAGGAAAGTATACCTTGCCCCAGGAGTGATTTTGCACAAAATAGGGATACGGCATATTAAAACAAAAACCATTACTAACGCAATGTTAAAATATCTTTAGCATCATACAAGAAAAATAGCTTACAATTAACCCGTCAACAATGTTAAGCAATACAGGGATACAATACAACTTAACTGCTATCTTTATTTTGGCTCAAACAAAAGAACCATCTCAGATTTCAATCCACTTTCAAATACAATTAGCGGACCTGGCATACCTGGTTTGTAGAGACGTTCTTTGAGACTGTTTTAAGGAATAGACCTGAACCCTGTCAGAACCATGCTGGAACTCTGGCTGCATTTCTTCAGAACCTGCTTCTCAGCTTGTTTCAGCTCACCTTCCAGTCACATAATTCTGAACTGCTTGGAAAGGAACTGCTAATCTGTCTACAGACATATCTTTAAGTGAACTGCAAGGAGAGCAGATGCTGGACCTCTGCTCACTTCTCAATCTAAAACTCAACTAAAACTGCTTTTCTGCAAAATGCCGGGTGCTCCTTCTATTAATTCCATCATTATGTCCAGCCCAAAATCCAATTAACTCTATAGGGAACCCCTTAATCCAAACAGAACTGCATTAGCCCAAGCTTATTTAAGGTGCCTTAATAGCACCTTTTGCTCCCAAAACCTTTTGAAAACCAGGATTCTTTAACAACACTACTGCAGCAGTCATAGACACTCAAACACAGGCTTTTAACCCTTACTACACCAAAAACCTATAACGTAATATATCTGCAGCGGAATTCTCCATTGGCAGGATCCTCCCGTCCGCCAGCAGTGCGCCCATACCCGCGTGTTTCCCATAGGAATGGGGTGGCCACAATGGGAAAACCCATTGACCAGCTGCGGGAACGGAAAATCCAAAAACACAGCTGGCGGACAGAAGAGTCCCGCCCCCGTTATTCCTACATTCATCACATCACTCAAACTCGTTTTCCTATCTCGGGATGTAAATCTGTCATGAATCAATGCAATTGGGCGTAAGAGTGATGTGGTTTGATTAAAGTGGGTTTGTAATAAAAATAAGCAACGTGACAACTTTTTCCTGCAATCCTCCAAAGTTCCGCCTTAACCATCTGAAGCTATTAATTGCACACTTTAGTGACAGAATACAGACTGTTGTTGCAAGGCCCCTTCAGTAAAATCTGCAACAGTGTCAAACATTTTCACAGGGAATCAGTTTTACACAGAAGTACCATAGATAGTATTCAAGCACTACGTTCTCCAGAGAGTTATATAATCTAATTATTTAAAACAGGGTTTTCAACATCACGGGATAGGAATCTTTTGCAATTTCACTGATCATGGCACTCTGTCAGTCAAGAACCCACCTGCTTGGATGCAGCACCACACATGATAATAATGTGTTCCTGTCTTGAAATTTATTTGAACATCGTTCAATCCGTATTGGCCGCCTTCCCCTTATATAACAACAAAGTGATCTGACAAATCTGATTTACTCTTATCAAAGTATTTGTCATGTTGCCTTGTATACATTTTGTGTAACCTGCAAGGAAATAGATTGGGTATCACATGGAGTGTTGTTTTACACGTGTACAAGTCCCACAGGATGTTTTTTATCTTTTTGCGACTATTGTAAAGAGAAACAACTTGCATTGTCCAGAATGACCAAACGATGCAACAATTTCAAATGTGGTCACAAATACACTGAGTACCTTGTTTATCTTAATATCAGCATTGCAGCTTGAGAAATGTAGGCGCTATTCAGACTGTTTTTTTCTCACTGGTCCACATTTCATATTCAGGTTGCAAAACTCAGTTACTTTTCATTTCCAAATGGAAAATCCTCGGGCTGGATTCTCCATCGGCGGAATCCTCCATTTTGCTGGCAGCGCACTCACGCCCGTGGAACTCCCACTGACATGGGGGTTCCCACAAGGGCAAATCCCACTGGCCGGCTGCCGGGATGGAGAATCCCACTGCTGGCAGGGGCACCCCGCACCAGAAAATGGAGAACCCCGCCCCTCATTTTCTGGTAGAGGTGAGAGAAAGCTTTGCAATCAGAACCGAATGTTATGGGATAGATTTTAGCCTTGAGTGCAATCAGCGAATCGGACACAAATTCCATTGGAAATTGCATGCATTTTGAGGAATGTCTTTTAGTCTTGATTTTCCACTATTACAATCCTGGACTAAACCCCAACAGAGGCTGGGGTACGGGACAGAAATCCTGATATTATATTTTAAAATTGTATGGTTGTGAGTAAAGTATACCTCGCCCCAGGAGTGATTTTGCACAAAATAGGGTTATGGCAGAAAAAACAAACACCATTACTAACACAATGTTAAAATATCTTTAGCATCATGCAAGAAAAATAGCTTACAATTAACCCTTCAACAATGTTAAGCAATACAGGGACACAATACAACTTAACTACTATCTTTATTTCCGCTCAAACAAAAGAACCAGCTCAAATCTCAATCCACTTTGAAATACAATTAGCGGACCTGGCATACCTGGTTTGTAGAGATGTACTTTGTGACTGTTTTAAGGAATAGACCTGAACCCTGTCAGAACCATGCAGGAACTCTGGCTGCATTTCTTCAGAACCTGCTTCTCAGCTTGTTTCAGCTCACCTTCCAGTCACATAATTCTGAACTGCTTGGAAAGGAACTGCTAATCTGTCTACAGACATATCTTTAAGTGGACTACAGGGTGAGCAGATGCTGGACCTCTGCTCACTTCTCAATCTAAAACTCAACTATAACTGCCTTTCTGCAAAATGCCAGGTCCCTTAGCTCCTTCCATTAATTACATCATTATGTCTAGCCGAAATTCACTTAACTCTGCAGGGAACCCCTTAATCCAAACAGAACTGCATTAGCCCAAGCTTATTTAAGATGCCTTAATAGCACTTTTTGTTCCCAAAACCTTTAAAAACCAGGATTATTTAACAGCACTACTGCAGCAGTCATAGACATACAGGCTTTTAACCCTTTCTACACCAAAAACCTATAACGTAATATATCTGCAGCGGAATTCTCCATTGGTAGGATCCTCCCATCCGCCAGCAGTGCGCCCATGCTCGCGTGTTTCCCGAAGGCATGGGGTGGCCACAATGGGAAAACCCATTGACCAGCTGCGGGAACGGAAAATCCATAAAACACAGCTGGCGGAAAGGAGAATCCCGCCCCCGTTATTCCTACATTTATCACATCACTTGAACTCGTTTTCCTATCTCTGGATGTAAAATCTGTCATGAATCAATGCAATTGGGCGTAAGAGTGATGTGGTTTGATTAAAGTGGGTTTGTATAAAAATAAGCAACGTGACAACTTTTTCCTGCCATCCTCGGATGTTCCGCCTTAACCATCTGAAGCTATTAATTGCACACTTTAGTGACAGAATACAGACTGTTGTTGCAAGGGCCCTTCAGTAAAATCTGCAACAGTGGCAAACACTTTCACAGGGAATCAGTTTTACACAGAAGTACCATAGATAGTATTCAAGCACTACGTTCTCCAGAGAGTTATATAATCTAATTATTTAAAACAGGGTTTTCAACATCACGGGATAGTAATCTTTTGTAATTTCACTGATCATGGCACTCTGTAAGTAAGGAACCCACCTGCTTGGATGCAGCACCACACATGACAATAATCTGGGATCTGTGAATAGTGAAAGGCTAACAATAAACAGTTCATGCTTAAATCTATAAGTCTCAAGACCTCATCACTGAAACTGCACCTCAGCAGTGAGACACAATGGGCGGGGTGTTCTGATCTCCAGGCCATGTGTTTCTCATGGCGGGAGGCAGTGCGCCACTCGCTGGTGGCGGGATTCTCTGCTCCCGCCGCTGTCAATGAGAATTCACATTGATCCACCAGGAAACCCATTGGCGGGGATGCCCTGCTGGTGGGAGCAGAGAATCCCATCACCAGCGAACGGCCAATTCTGGCCAATATTACAACATGGTTGGCAGTGATGAGAGCTCCTAAAAGACATCACATCATAGATAGTGCCATCACCCAGCCTAATGATCCATGGCGATATGAAACGTGGCAGCTAAATTCATGAATCCAGAACAGTATCCCAAGGTATGAAAAACTAAAGCCTAACCAGAGAGAGGTGCACTTCAGAAGAAACGACCTCTCAGTGAGAGATCACAATACACGTGAAAGATTCTACAGAAATTGCAAGGACCCTGAATGAAAGTCCACAAGATGTGAGAGCAAGAATGCAAAACAAGAAGTTGTCCTTACATTGTAGAACAGGTGGCAGTCCCACAGGCTCAGTAGCTTGCAGGAACTGAAAGGGAAACCCAAATAATAATAATAATCTTTATTAGTGTCACAAGTAGGCTTACATTAACACTGCAATGAAGTTACTGTGAAAATCCCCTGATCGCCACATTCCGGCGCCTGTTCGGGTACACAGAGAGAGAATTCAGAATGTCCAAATTACCTAACAGCACGTCTTTCGGGACTTGTGAGAGGAAACCGGTGAACCCGGAGGAAACCCACACAGACAGGGGGAGAACTTGCAGACTCCGCACAGACAGTGACCCAAGCCGGGAATCGAACCTGGCACCCTGGCACTGAGAAACAACAGTGCTAACCACTGTGCTACCGTGCCGCCGTAAACACAAAGGTTTACCAAAACACATTTTTAAAAAGGCTGACAGAATTGAATACAAAAACATGCAGTGCATTGTAAGAAAATCTAAGAAAAGTTGTCGAGCTTAAAAAAAGAATTAACGCTGCTCTGAAAATTATTTTAAAAAACAGCATTCAGAGCAAACACAAAGAAACGCTGTTGCTTTAAGTTTTAAAAAGCGCACATGCCAAAACTCCTCAGAGTGAGACATTTAACAGAGAAGGGGCCTGCAGAGGGAAAAGAATAAGAAGAGAAGATATCGTTTTTTTTTTACAAAAATACATTTAAAAAGTTTTGGGGAATAAAGAGGAATAAAGAGGGATCCTGAAAATGCGCGGGAGAAATAGAGAGAGAAAGGTTCCTGCCATGGTTAAAAAAAAACGATCACCCTCAAACCGGTCTACAGACCAAAGAGGAATTACTGCAGTTTCCAATGTTAAAACAAAAGCACCCCTGTTTGCTGGTGATCCAGCCGAATCCTGAAAAACACGAGAAACTCAAGGACAGAAATCCAACAGACCGAGTGAAAGAAAAACGGTTCCTGTTTTAAAGCGGCAATAGATTCAAAGCGGTAAATACAAGATGAGCAACAGCCATGGACAGCAAATTATAAGAGCCAGACAGACACATTTGTACAATGGAAAGGATGAAACCAACCCAAGAGTGGGAGTCTTGGAAAAGAGCATTTTAAGCATATAGGAGAAATGCAAAATTAAACCAAGAATCAAGAGAAGTACAAGTTGAAAAGCTCTTTTCCATTTTTGGTTCATTTTCTGGTGAAAGTACTCCACAACCAATACATCAATCAATACTCAACAACATTTGGCGAGATGTTAAAAGGCTTTTGGCAGATATTTTAGACTCCAAATTGTGGAGAGTGCAGACGATAGAAGAAAGTTTAGCACAACCCTAATAAAGCGGCAAGCGCAACAAGGGGCTTTAGAGAACATAGAGAACATAGAACATACAGTGCAGAAGGAGGCCATTCAGCCCATCGAGTCTGCACCCACCCACTTAAGCCCTCATTTCCACCCTATCCCCGTAACCCAATAACCCCTTCTAATCTTTTTTTTTTGGTCACTAAGGGCAATTTATCATGGCCAATCCACCTAAACTGCACATCTTTGGACTGTGGGAGGAAACCGGAGCACCCGGAGGAAACCCACGCACACACGGGGAGGATGTGCAGACTCCGCACAGACAGTGACCCAAGCCGGAATCGAACCTGGGACCCTGGCGCTGCGAAGCCACAGTGCTATCCAGTTGTGCTACCGTGCTGCCCTTAGAGAGAGGGTAACTCCACCGAGGGCAACAAAAGACCCCTGAGGGAGGGCTCTGAGAGAATACACAGTTGAAAGAATGGTAGCATGTCCTTCAAGATCGAATGGAAAGGGAGTGCATGACCATCGAACAACATGGAGGAATGAAGAAGAACACCTTAAACAGCAGAATGAATGCACAACAGAAGACAGTTGATGTGACTCTATTGAATCGGAAGAAAGGTAAAGATGAAGCAAGTGAGCTTCATCATGAAAAATGTCTTCACATGCGACAAGAATCCATCAGGACATAGTTTACACTTCTGGAAAATTATGAAGGGAAGGAAAATGCATTTAATGTCACTCTGCACAGACTGTGGAAACAGTTGGCAGGGAAGACTCAGCAATGTTATATCTTCCAGGAAGAAGTCGAAAACTACAAGAAAGGGGCCAAAGAGCTGAAGATCTGAGGAAGTAATTGAATAATAAAGAGCAGGCACTGAAAGGAAATGCCATGGAACTTTCCAAGCTGCAAGCAAATAATGAAGATATGAGTAGCACAATTCCAGAACTGAAACAAGTTAAAACTTCGCTGGAGACAGACCTGGGCAACAGTCAATCGAAAATGAAGGACAAAGTTCTGCTGCAGACGGAGAAAGACATGACAGCAGTAAGATCGGAACATGTAAATCCATCACTGAAGCGCAAAGTAGTCAAAGAAGAAAGAAGCTGAACTGGATGAACAGACTCATAAGCTGAGATTGGAAATGAAGGTTCCGTTTGCAGCCTGTCAACATCCAGGAAGAACATGGCGGACACCACGGGAAAAGAAAATTCGAGTCCATTCTAGGAATGAACAGAGTGCACATCCCCCATGAAAGGAACGGGACAAATCCACTGTGTCCAAAAAAAGATGAGTTGCTAATGAAGAGAAATACAATTTGGAGGAGCATAAAACACGAGTAAATGGAGAGTACTATTGTTATGAGCCAGAGTTTAGAGAACCCCAAAGTGTATCATGGAGTTCACCTGACCCACAACTTTTACTAGATTGTGGTATGGGGAGCACACGGTCCACTCTACAGGTGTTGTACAGCAGAAATGGAAAAGTATTTTTTAAAAGCAAAACAATGTTTATTCTATGAACTCAAGTTAACCTTTTTAAAACATACAGTGATCATCTTAGCAACCATTAATTCAAATACAACCCCCAAAGACTACAACACTAAGTAATCCTTCAAGCTTTCCTTTTAACATCCATAAGACTTAAAACACCTTTCAACAGAAGCACATTAGGTTTACATTCACTACTGAGAACATTTATAATTCTGAATTCACCAAATGATCAAGAGATAGACTTTTGATGGCAGAGAGAACACCAGTACACCTGCTTGATCTGGCTTCAGCTCCAACACTGAAAACAAAACTAAAACACACCCTGCAGCAAACAACCTAAAATGAAAATAAAAAGCTGACAGACAGCCCAGCTCCGCCCACACTCTTACATCACTGCAGTAGTAAACACCCATTTCTTAAAGGTACTCTCACTTCAGATATTTATATACACACCCATTTATAAACATCCATTTCTTAAAGGTACTCTCACATGATACTATAGTGAAGAAAGGGGGATGCTGTAATATTGCCTGCATGGCATTGTGATGTAAAGGTTCTCGGCAGAGCAAACGTTAACATGGGACTGAAAAATAGTGCCAACCATGGTATGATGTATAGAGCCACATAGTAAGAAACTCGGGAGGGGTACATTCGAGAGAAAACACCCTGTAAGTATACAGCCAATCATACTTACAGACAGAGCATTCCAGACCCAAACCACTCACTGTGTGAAATCATTTTTTTTCTCTCATCACATTTGTTGCTTTTGCAAATCACTTTAAATCTGCGCCCTCTCATTCCCGATCCATTTCTGAACTACTTAGTTGGATACAATTTCGGTTTTGGGAATCTGCAATGGCTTTCCTGGTCAATCCACATTTTCCTACGTGGCTGCGAATTCTCGCCCAAATAATTGTTTCTACAAGCTTTTACCGCCCTCCCACCCCCCCCCCCCCCCCCCCCGCCCCACTTCCCCCAGAGCCGAGGGACGAGTGGAAATTATTACCAGCACTCCTGCAATTTTCTCTCTTACTTCTCCAATATTCCTGGATGCATCTCATCCAGTCGCGGTGCCCTGACAATTTTACGTCCTGACAGTTTATCCTACATTTCCTCTTTATCAATTTTGATTTTGTCTGGTGTCCCCTCCTCTGTCACCATGGCCTGGCTAGCATCGACCTGCTTGGTAAAGACAACTGCAAAATATTGATTTAATGCCCCAGCCATGCTCCCTGCCTCCACATGCAAATTCATTTTTAGATCCCTAATTGGCTTCCCTTCCTTTTGCCGCTCTTTTACTATTCATACGCCTATAGATGATTTTGGGATTTCCATTGATGTTGACTGCCAGTTTTTGTTTCTGTGAATCTCTCTTCGCTTAATTCTCTAATATCCTTTTTTAACCTACCCATTCATCTTCATTCTCAAATGACATCTGCATTAAGCACACTTTTTCATCTTTATCTTAATTTCTATCTCCTTTTTCATCCAGGGAGTCGTGGATTTGGTTAGGTGGATTGGCCATGATAAATTGCCCTTAGTGACCAAAAAGGTTAGGAGGGGTTATTGGGTTATGGGGATAGGGTGGAAGTGAGGACTTAAGTGGGTCGGTGCAGACTCGATGGGCCGAATGGCCTCCTTCTGCCCTGTATGTTCTATGTTCTATGTTTGTTCTACCTTTCCCTTTTGAGGGAATATATCTTGACTTTACAGAAAGCATTTATTTTCTCAAGGTCGTCTATTGTTCAGCTGCAGTATTTTCCAACAACCTTTTGTTGCAGTCTATCTGGCCCAGCTCCGTTCTTGCCCCATTCAAGTCGGCTGTGCCCGACTTAATTATTCATTCCCTGGGTTGCCCATTGTCTTTTTCTCTTGCAATCCTAAATCTTCCGATAAAATTATCGCCCTGTCTAAATGTTCCCCAACGATACTTCAGGAGCGATTTAACGGCCGCGTCCCACGGGACTTGAGACGAGATGTGGCTGGTAGATTCCGAGAGGGGTCTCTCCCAGGATTCCTGACCGCAACTTGTGAGATATCGCGATCTGGATCCTGCCCACAGTGGGCGGGACCCAGACTTGCATATTTAAGTGAGTTTGCCAGCCGAGTGACGTTTAGCCCTGGTCCCGACAAATGGGGACAACCTGGCAATGCCACCCTGACACCCTGGTAGTGCCACTCCGGTGTCACATGGATGCTGCCAGGGTGCTCAGTTGACACTGCCAGCTGGTAGCGACACTGCCAGGGTGCCAGGCTGTCAGTGCCAAGGTGCCAGGCTGGCATTTTTACCTCGCTATGGATCGGGCCTAGGATTGCCTGCCCATGTGAGGTGGGGTGCGGTGGGGGGGAAGGGTGCGAAGACCCCTAATAGATGATTTGGGGCATTGAGGGTTCAAGGGGTTGCATCTGGGGGTCGAGAAGTTGAGATGGTATTTAAAAATGGCATCCCAATCTCTTCCTGCACTGAGGAGCTCAGCTCAGCAGGATATGACACTAAATACGACCTCGGGGTTGTGGGCGGGCGGAAGCAGTTTTGCCCACCGGGGGCCGAATTATCAACAAAGTGCCATTGGATAGCGGGGTCATGAATAGCAAATTCTACTTCAGATAAATACCCAATATAAAAGCTTGTGAGATTGAAATAAAAAATGTCCTAATTAAGAATCAATCATGCGAGAGTCTTTACTTGAAATCATGTGCCATGCTCATGGCACCTTAATGCCAGTATACATTTAATGTTAAAAGTTTGTGGTCAGAGTATCAGATTTTTAAGCTCCTATTGCTAATGGGTTGAAATACCAATCAAACTCATTTTAAGGAGATTGGTCTCATGAACTTCGGAAATGTACGGAACATCAACTTTGATCTCACTTATATTATGCAACTGATAAGTGTCATGCGCACCTTGTTCTGTTCATCTTACTCTCTGGGTGCGATCTAACTAAAGGAAATATAGAGTCCGTGCGGGAACGGCTCCGCTTTCTAATGCACTCTGTATTTTTTAGTGCACTGGTGGGGAACACCCTCCCGAGGCCACACTCAGCATAATTTCCTGCACTGAGGAGCTCCGGTGAGTCACCTACCCCAGGTCGAACTCTGATGATTCCCCTCAACCCTGGTCCACGCCCTTGCACCCAGCAGGCACAGATTTGCGCGCTCTGTCCCCGCGGGTTCCGGCTGGGTCACGTGGCCCATGAAGGACCACCCCTTAAGGGGGTCATGCTATCTCGCCTTGTATACAGGAATATTTAGTATTCAGCCAGACCCTTTTTTTGAGCCAAGTCTCCTTTATCATCACAACATCAATCTCCCATGTGGTAACATGCTCACCAATCTTATTTACCACACTTTGTTCTTTCACATACATGCATTGAAAACTTGTGGCATGCTTTTTACTGTCAAAATCATGGTGATGAATACAGTTTAATCAGCTGTGAAGATATAACTGACTGACTTTAACATAACACGTTGGACTGTCAATGAACTGTTGGTATTATTTCAAATATAGCAACTGCATGAAAAAAAGGACTCATAATTATCTGATCTACTGCTGGTGCACGAAACAATCATGGACGTAAAACATTAAACATGAAGAATTCCAAAACTTTATAAATATTGCTGTCACGCATAATGGAAGACATTTAAGGGCAGCACGGTGGTGCAGAGGGTTAGCCCTGCTGCCTCATGGCCCCAAGGTCCCAAGTTTGATCCCGGCTCTGGGTCACTGTCCGTGTGGAGTTTGCACATTCTCCCCTTGTTTGCGTGGGTTTTGCCCCCACAACCCAAAGATGTGCAGGGTAGGTGGATTGGCCACGCTAAATTGCCACGTAATTGGAAAAAAATCAATTGGGTACTCTAAATTTAACAAAAAAACAAATGAAAGACATTTGAGACATATTTGTATGAAAAATCACTGATTTTAAAGATAAAAACAGCATTACCGTACTTAGGAGTGAAAATTGACATTGCGATATTGTTGTTGAAAATTTACATAGCCGATTTTTGGCCAATCAACTTTTCAAGTGCACTTGTTTTGTGTTTGTTCTTGGGTAACGTAACACATTTCATGTCATTAATTTATATGTGACAATCATCTGCAATTGTCGGCACTTTAGACTATTTATTATCTTCCTGACCACTCTGGCCAAGATACCAGTAATATTGTTTCATTATCAAACAACGCATGTTTCATTATTCAGAACCATTTAATCAATGACTGGAGATTAGGCTCACTGAAACAAAGAGGAAGGTTTATGTCTCCCTCCTGTCCATTCATACTGAAAATTGGAGTGCTCAACAGATAGAAGAGAGGGACGAGTAGGTCATGGCTCCTTAAGATTTAAAATGGATGACCAGTGCTTCTGAACTAAACAACCAGGGATCTTGGGCGAAATTCTCCGTCATCGGCGGAAAGTCCGCCGATTGGCGCAAAAAACGGCGCAAATCCGACTTGTGTCACGTCGGAAAAATGGGTCGAAAGTCTCCGGCCCGAAACGGGCTAGCAGCGACATAACGGGATCCACGCTTGCGCAGTGGTTCACGCCGTGCAGCGTCATACGCGCCGCACGGCGTGACAGCTCATAAGGCCTCGCTGCTCCCCCCCACTCGACCGGAACACCCGACCGCAACACCCGACTGGATGGCTGGCTGCCGCTCAGCCCCGAGGTTTGAGTCACGGGATGTGGAGGCGCTCCTGGACGCAGTGGAGCAGAGGAGGGACGCCCTGTATCCCGGGCACGGCCGCAGAGTTGCCCCACGCCACAGCCGGCGTCTGTGGAGGGAAGTGGCAGAGGCCGTCACCGCTGCGGCCCTGACACCACGGACAGGCACCCAGTGCCAAAAGAAGGTGAACGACCTCGTCAGAGCAGGCAGGGTGAGCCTCCCCATATCCCCCCTCCCCATATCCCCCCTCCCCCATATCCCCCCTCCCCCATATTCCCCCCTCCCCATATCCCCCCTCCCCCATATCCCCCATATCCCCCCTCCCCCATATCCCCCCTCCCACATATCCCCTCCCCCATATCCCCCCTCCCCCATATCCCCCATCCCCATATCCCCCCTCCCCCATATCCCCCATATCCCCCTCCCCCATATCCCCCCTCCCCCATATCCCCCCTCCCCCATATCCCCCATATCCCCCTCCCCATATCCCCCTCCCCCATTTCCCCCCTCCCCCATATCCCCCATATCCCCCCTCCCCCATATCCCCCATATCCCCCCTCCCCAATATCCCCCATATCCCCCCTTCCCCCATATCCCCAAGTGAATCCAGCCCTAACCTTAACCTCTGCAATGCACGCGCAACCGATGGCGTGCATTCATATACCTGTCTAACAGTGTTGCCTTTTACCCCTGCCACCTCCGCCCCCACAGGATAAGCGCGCACACAACAATAGGGAGCATGTGAGGACTGGAGGAGGCCCCGCTGATGAGAGGCCACTGACCGAACACGAGGAAAGGGCCCTGGAACTGGCTGACGGACCTGACGACCGGGAGGTTGCTGATGCAGAGGTCGGGGGCGTAGTAGCAAGTGAGCCACCGACAGCCCGTCCCCATATCCCCCCTCCCCTATATCCCCCTCCCCCATATCACCTGATCACTGCCTGATGTCTAACCATGCATGCTTCATTGTGTATCGCAGGACCAAACGTCCAGGCACCCATCCCCGCAGATGCAGACCACCCGCAGGATGCCCCTCGGAGGCCACGGGAGGCGGAGAGACCCGGACCCTCCAGCATGCGACGCCCGCAGGATGCCCCTCGCACGCCACGGGAGACGGAGAGACCTGGAGCAACAGGGAGACGACACCCCCGTCACATGCGGGAGCGACCACCCAGCGACGAGGGGGGCAGCCACAGGCCCCTGTCACATCCGAGCCAGGACACCACTACCCAGGACACCACTACCCAGGACACCACTACCCAGGACACCACTACCCAGGACACCACTACCCGGGACACCACTACCCGGGACACCACTACCCGGGACAGCACTGCCCAGGACACCCCTACCCGGGACAGCACTACCCAGGAAGACAAAATACCGGACAGTGACTCAGAGTGGATGGGTGGAGACGAACCCCCACCCCAAAGTGCCATGGACTCAGAGTGGGACGAAGAGCACGACACAACGCCACTGCTGTCACCAACACCCTCCACCATCGCAGAAACACTCACCTTGGTTGGGCACTTTAGTGATGAGGCGTCTGGTATACTCACTCGTGCACACAACACAGCCGTCCCGGTACAGCAGGTGGAGGTAGGAGCAGCAGAGGGGCTGGGCGGTCGGAGGGCAGCCCAGCCCAAGCGAACATCTGCCGCCCAGATGGATCCCGGGTTCCTGCAGTTACCACACCCACATGTAGATCCGATGCAACCACCGACCCGGAGACGAGCGAAGAGGGTGACGGGCGGCTTGCGGCGGCTGCAGTCTCAGGTGGAGGAGTCCACCCACGTCCAGGAGCTGGGAGTGGTGCCGGTCATACGTGCCACCCAAGCTGACACCGCACGAGTGGCGTCCGCGGTGGAGGCAATGGGTGCGACGGTGTCAGACATGGGGAACGGTTTGCGAGGCCTGGGGCCCAGGAAATGGCTGCCCTCTCGCAGGAGGCCATGAGCCAGCGCCAGATGGCAGAGGCGCTCAACGCCATAGCCCAGTCTCTGCAGGCTATGGCCCAGTCTCAGCAGACCATGGCCCAGTCTCAGCAGGCCATGGCCCAGTCTCTGCAGGCCATCGCTGAGGGCATCGGCGCCAGTAGCCATGTGCGAGCCGGCGTCGCACTGTCACAGACAGGGTTTGCCAACCCCCTGGGCTCCATGGCTGCAAACCTGCAGACCCCTGTCGATACCAGCACGGGCCTCCAGGACTGGCAGCGCCAGATGTCGGTGGGGCGTCGGATGGCCAGTCCGTTCGCATCCCCCACCCTTGTAGAGGCCTGGGGGCCATCGGGCACCACGAGGGAGGAGGAGGTGGTGTTGTCCGTCCCGGCTCCCCCTGTAGGGAGGTCCCGGTACACCGAGACACCTCGGACTCCCCCCCCCTTCCGTCCCAGGTGCATCGGGTGGGCAACGGGCAGGACAGGCTGGCAGCTCGCCATCCCAGTCGCCCGGGCCGCAGCCTGGCCCATCTAGGCCAGGACGCCCCAGGAAACGGCCGCCAAAGGGATCCAGTGTCAGAGGGCAGGAATCACAGGAGTCCACCTCCAGTTCTGCTGTACCGTCTGGGGAACCACGTAGACGTAGTCAAAGGGCCCGTAAGGCCAAACAATTAGACACTGAGTAAGTTGGCACGGGTGCAGGGCACAGATGAGTTTCAGGGGCTAGGGCACGTGCATGAACTCCTTTGGTTATTAAAGTCAATGTTACACCTACAGAAGCTGCCTTTGTGCTCTGTCCAAAGCATGCGGGGGTGACATGTACGTTGAGCGCAAGTGTGTGTGTGAGGGGGGGTGTTACCTCAGCCCCAGGTGAGTCTACCCCCTTCCCCCTGGGCCGCCATCAACATCCCCCGGGCAGAGGACGGGACCGTGCGCTGCAGTGTCACAGCCGCATGCAGGAATGGTCCGGGTGGATGGTGGTACTGTGGCCATGGGTCACACATAGTCCAACGATGTAGAGCCAGGAGCTCACCGCAGGGCGGGTTGTCATCATCCTCCATGGCCTGCAATAGACACGCGTCTACCCGCAACTGTGTGAGCCCGGCCCGTTGTGCCGCAGGTGGATCGGCAATGGGGGGGGTGGTGTGCATGCGGGTGGGGTGGGTGGGGTTGGGGAGGGGGGTGAGAGTGCTGGGTGGGTGGATGGGTGGGGGGTGTGGGTGGTCGGCTGTTGCCATGGTGTGCGGTCTGTGGCCATACTACCCGATTCCCACGCCCATCTAGTCAGTGAAGCGGGCGGCTATCAGTCTGTCCCGTGCCCGCTGGGCCAGCCGGTAACGGTGGACAGCCACCCGCCTGTGTCTACCCCGTCTGCCCTGACCATTACCCCCATCCCCCTCATCTGGGGAGGACTGCGCCTCTTCCTGCTGCTCCTCCACTCCGCCCTCCTCTGCCTGCGGCACATCGCCCCTCTGCTGGGTTATGTTGTTCAGGACGCAGCACACCACAATGATGCGGCCGAACCTATCTGACCGATACTGGAGGGCGCCCCCAGAGAGGTCCAGGCACCTGAAACGCATCTTCAGCACGCCAAAGCACCTCTCTATCACTCCCCTTGTCGCTACATGGGCATCATTGTAGCGGTTCTCCGCCTCATTGCGTGGCCTCCGTATAGGCGCCATCAGCCACGATCGCAATGGGTAGCCCCTGTCGCCCAGCAACCAGCCCCTCAGCCGGGGATGGCGTCCCTCGTACATGCCGGGGATGGATGACCGCGACAACACGTATGAGTCGTGTACACTGCCTGGGTAACGGGTGCAGACGTGCAGGATCATCATGCGGTGGTCGCAGACCACCTGTATGTTCATCGAATAGGTCCCCTTCCTATTGGTGAACACGGCCCTGTTATCTGCAGGTGGCCGCACGGCGACGTGCATCCCATCGATCGCGCCCTGGACCATGGGGAACCCGGCCACGGCAGAGAAGCCCACGGCCCGGGCATCTTGGCTGGCCCGGTCCACAGGGAAGCGGATGTAGTGGTGCGCCATGGCATATAGGGCATCTGTCACTGCCCGGATGCACCGACGCACCGATGTCTGCGATATGCCGGACAGGTCCCCACTCGGTGCCTGGAATGACCCCGTTGCATAAAAGTTCAGGGCCACCGTAACCTTGATGGACAGGGGGAGAGGGTGTCCCCCGCCAGTGCCACGCGGTGACAGGTGTGCCAGCAGGTGGCAAATGTGTGCCACGGTTCCCCGCCTCATCCGGAGTCTCCTCCTGCATTCCTGGTCCGTGAGGTCCTGGTATGACTGCCGGGGCCGGTACACACGGGGCGCCCTTGGGTGCCTCCATTGCCGTGGGGCCGCGACGTCCTCCTCCCCCTCCTCGTCCTGTCGGTCAGGTGTCCCTCCAGCCTGGGCGGCTGCCGCCTGTCCCTCTGCGGCAGCCTGCGCCGCCTCTCTGGCATGCTCCTCCTCCTCATCCAGGGCAACATAGACATGAGCGGCTGCCGCCACGGCGGCCAACATCGCTGGATGATCGGAAAACATGACGGCCTGGTGGGGGGGAGGGGAACGACGACATGTCATCATTGCCCATATCCCCTCCTCACCCCAGCCAGGTGGCATGGACCGCATGGGTCCAACTGTTGGAGGCTGGCACCTGGCCAGGTGGACCAACTCACTTGCCCTCGCACCCACTCCCCGGCACGGACCCCCCCCCCAACCTCCACCCCGGCAGGGACCCCCCCCCAACCTCCACTTTGGCACGGACCCCCCATCCCCCTCCCCGGCACGGACCCCCCCCATCCCCATCCCCCTCCCCGGCACAGACCCCCCCCATCCTCCTCCCCGGCACGGACCCCCCCCATCCCCTTCCCCGGCACGGACACCCCCCATCCCCCCCTCCCCCGGCACGGACCCCCCATCCCCCTCCCCGGCACGGACCCCCCCCAACCTCCACCCCGGCACGGACCCCCCCACAACCTCCACCCCAGCACGGACCCCCCCCCCCAACTCCACCCCGGCACGGAACCCCCATCCCTCTCCCCGGCACGGACCCCCCCCCAACCTCCACCCCGGCACGGACCCCCCCACCCAACCTCCACACCGGCACGGACCCCCCCCCCGGAAAGTCCGCCGATTGGCGCAAAAAACGGCGCAAATCCGACTTGTGTCACGTCGGAAAAATGGGTCGAAAGTCTCCGGCCCGAAACGGGCTAGCCGCGACATAACGGGATCCACGCTTGCGCAGTGGTTCACGCCGTGCAGCGTCATACGCGCCGCACGGCGTGACAGCTCATAAGGCCTCGCTGCTCCCCCCCACTCGACCGGAACACCCGACCGCAACACCCGACTGGATGGCTGGCTGCCGCTCAGCCCCGAGGTTTGAGTCACGGGATGTGGAGGCGCTCCTGGACGCAGTGGAGCAGAGGAGGGACGCCCTGTATCCCGGGCACGGCCGCAGAGTTGCCCCACGCCACAGCCGGCGTCTGTGGAGGGAAGTGGCAGAGGCCGTCACCGCTGCGGCCCTGACACCACGGACAGGCACCCAGTGCCAAAAGAAGGTGAACGACCTCGTCAGAGCAGGCAGGGTGAGCCTCCCCATATCCCCCCTCCCCATATCCCCCCTCCCCCATATCCCCCCTCCCCCATATTCCCCCCTCCCCATATCCCCCCTCCCCCATATCCCCCATATCCCCCCTCCCCCATATCCCCCCTCCCACATATCCCCTCCCCCATATCCCCCCTCCCCCATATCCCCCATCCCCATATCCCCCCTCCCCCATATCCCCCATATCCCCCTCCCCCATATCCCCCCTCCCCCATATCCCCCCTCCCCCATATCCCCCATATCCCCCTCCCCATATCCCCCTCCCCCATTTCCCCCCTCCCCCATATCCCCCATATCCCCCCTCCCCCATATCCCCCATATCCCCCCTCCCCAATATCCCCCATATCCCCCCTTCCCCCATATCCCCAAGTGAATCCAGCCCTAACCTTAACCTCTGCAATGCACGCGCAACCGATGGCGTGCATTCATATACCTGTCTAACAGTGTTGCCTTTTACCCCTGCCACCTCCGCCCCCACAGGATAAGCGCGCACACAACAATAGGGAGCATGTGAGGACTGGAGGAGGCCCCGCTGATGAGAGGCCACTGACCGAACACGAGGAAAGGGCCCTGGAACTGGCTGACGGACCTGACGACCGGGAGGTTGCTGATGCAGAGGTCGGGGGCGTAGTAGCAAGTGAGCCACCGACAGCCCGTCCCCATATCCCCCCTCCCCTATATCCCCCTCCCCCATATCACCTGATCACTGCCTGATGTCTAACCATGCATGCTTCATTGTGTATCGCAGGACCAAACGTCCAGGCACCCATCCCCGCAGATGCAGACCACCCGCAGGATGCCCCTCGGAGGCCACGGGAGGCGGAGAGACCCGGACCCTCCAGCATGCGACGCCCGCAGGATGCCCCTCGCACGCCACGGGAGACGGAGAGACCTGGAGCAACAGGGAGACGACACCCCCGTCACATGCGGGAGCGACCACCCAGCGACGAGGGGGGCAGCCACAGGCCCCTGTCACATCCGAGCCAGGACACCACTACCCAGGACACCACTACCCAGGACACCACTACCCAGGACACCACTACCCAGGACACCACTACCCGGGACACCACTACCCGGGACACCACTACCCGGGACAGCACTGCCCAGGACACCCCTACCCGGGACAGCACTACCCAGGAAGACAAAATACCGGACAGTGACTCAGAGTGGATGGGTGGAGACGAACCCCCACCCCAAAGTGCCATGGACTCAGAGTGGGACGAAGAGCACGACACAACGCCACTGCTGTCACCAACACCCTCCACCATCGCAGAAACACTCACCTTGGTTGGGCACTTTAGTGATGAGGCGTCTGGTATACTCACTCGTGCACACAACACAGCCGTCCCGATACAGCAGGTGGAGGTAGGAGCAGCAGAGGGGCTGGGCGGTCGGAGGGCAGCCCAGCCCAAGCGAACATCTGCCGCCCAGATGGATCCCGGGTTCCTGCAGTTACCACACCCACATGTAGATCCGATGCAACCACCGACCCGGAGACGAGCGAAGAGGGTGACGGGCGGCTTGCGGCGGCTGCAGTCTCAGGTGGAGGAGTCCACCCGCGTCCAGGAGCTGGGAGTGGTGCCGGTCATACGTGCCACCCAAGCTGACACCGCACGAGTGGCGTCCGCGGTGGAGGCAATGGGTGCGACGGTGTCAGACATGGGGAACGGTTTGCGAGGCCTGGGGCCCAGGAAATGGCTGCCCTCTCGCAGGAGGCCATGAGCCAGCGCCAGATGGCAGAGGCGCTCAACGCCATAGCCCAGTCTCTGCAGGCTATGGCCCAGTCTCAGCAGACCATGGCCCAGTCTCAGCAGGCCATGGCCCAGTCTCTGCAGGCCATCGCTGAGGGCATCGGCGCCAGTAGCCATGTGCGAGCCGGCGTCGCACTGTCACAGACAGGGTTTGCCAACCCCCTGGGCTCCATGGCTGCAAACCTGCAGACCCCTGTCGATACCAGCACGGGCCTCCAGGACTGGCAGCGCCAGATGTCGGTGGGGCGTCGGATGGCCAGTCCGTTCGCATCCCCCACCCATGTAGAGGCCTGGGGGCCATCGGGCACCACGAGGGAGGAGGAGGTGGTGTTGTCCGTCCCGGCTCCCCCTGTAGGGAGGTCCCGGTACACCGAGACACCTCGGACTCCCCCCCCCTTCCGTCCCAGGTGCATCGGGTGGGCAACGGGCAGGACAGGCTGGCAGCTCGCCATCCCAGTCGCCCGGGCCGCAGCCTGGCCCATCTAGGCCAGGACGCCCCAGGAAACGGCCGCCAAAGGGATCCAGTGTCAGAGGGCAGGAATCACAGGAGTCCACCTCCAGTTCTGCTGTACCGTCTGGGGAACCACGTAGACGTAGTCAAAGGGCCCGTAAGGCCAAACAATTAGACACTGAGTAAGTTGGCACGGGTGCAGGGCACAGATGAGTTTTAGGGGCTAGGGCACGTGCATGAACTCCTTTGGTTATTAAAGTCAATGTTACACCTACAGAAGCTGCCTTTGTGCTCTGTCCAAAGCATGCGGGGGTGACATGTACGTTGAGCGCAAGTGTGTGTGTGAGGGGGGGTCTTACCTCAGCCCCAGGTGAGTCTACCCCCTTCCCCCTGGGCCGCCATCAACATCCCCCGGGCAGAGGACGGGACCGTGCGCTGCAGTGTCACAGCCGCATGCAGGAATGGTCCGGGTGGATGGTGGTACTGTGGCCATGGGTCACACATAGTCCAACGATGTAGAGCCAGGAGCTCACCACAGGGCGGGTTGTCATCATCCTCCATGGCCTGCAATAGACACGCGTCTACCCGCAACTGTGTGAGCCCGGCCCGTTGTGCCGCAGGTGGATCGGCAATGGGGGGGGTGGTGTGCATGCGGGTGGGGTGGGTGGGGTTGGGGAGGGGGGTGAGAGTGCTGGGTGGGTGGATGGGTGGGGGGTGTGGGTGGTCGGCTGTTGCCATGGTGTGCGGTCTGTGGCCATACTACCCGATTCCCACGCCCATCTAGTCAGTGAAGCGGGCGGCTATCAGTCTGTCCCGTGCCCGCTGGGCCAGCCGGTAACGGTGGACAGCCACCCGCCTGTGTCTACCCCGTCTGCCCTGACCATTACCCCCATCCCCCTCATCTGGGGAGGACTGCGCCTCTTCCTGCTGCTCCTCCACTCCGCCCTCCTCTGCCTGCGGCACATCGCCCCTCTGCTGGGTTATGTTGTTCAGGACGCAGCACACCACAATGATGCGGCCGAACCTATCTGACCGATACTGGAGGGCGCCCCCAGAGAGGTCCAGGCACCTGAAACGCATCTTCAGCACGCCAAAGCACCTCTCTATCACTCCCCTTGTCGCTACATGGGCATCATTGTAGCGGTTCTCCGCCTCATTGCGTGGCCTCCGTATAGGCGTCATCAGCCACGATCGCAATGGGTAGCCCCTGTCGCCCAGCAACCAGCCCCTCAGCCGGGGATGGCGTCCCTCGTACATGCCGGGGATGGATGACCGCGACAACACGTATGAGTCGTGTACACTGCCTGGGTAACGGGTGCAGACGTGCAGGATCATCATGCGGTGGTCGCAGACCACCTGTATGTTCATCGAATAGGTCCCCTTCCTATTGGTGAACACGGCCCTGTTATCTGCAGGTGGCCGCACGGCGACGTGCATCCCATCGATCGCGCCCTGGACCATGGGGAACCCGGCCACGGCAGAGAAGCCCACGGCCCGGGCATCTTGGCTGGCCCGGTCCACAGGGAAGCGGATGTAGTGGTGCGCCATGGCATATAGGGCATCTGTCACTGCCCGGATGCACCGACGCACCGATGTCTGCGATATGCCGGACAGGTCCCCACTCGGTGCCTGGAATGACCCCGTTGCATAAAAGTTCAGGGCCACCGTAACCTTGATGGACAGGGGGAGAGGGTGTCCCCCGCCAGTGCCACGCGGTGACAGGTGTGCCAGCAGGTGGCAGATGTGTGCCACGGTTCCCCGCCTCATCCGGAGTCTCCTCCTGCATTCCTGGTCCGTGAGGTCCTGGTATGACTGCCGGGGCCGGTACACACGGGGCGCCCTTGGGTGCCTCCATTGCCGTGGGGCCGCGACGTCCTCCTCCCCCTCCTCGTCCTGTCGGTCAGGTGTCCCTCCAGCCTGGGCGGCTGCCGCCTGTCCCTCTGCGGCAGCCTGCGCCGCCTCTCTGGCATGCTCCTCCTCCTCATCCAGGGCAACATAGACATGAGCGGCTGCCGCCACGGCGGCCAACATCGCTGGATGATCGGAAAACATGACGGCCTGGTGGGGGGGAGGGGAACGACGACATGTCATCATTGCCCATATCCCCTCCTCACCCCAGCCAGGTGGCATGGACCGCATGGGTCCAACTGTTGGAGGCTGGCACCTGGCCAGGTGGACCAACTCACTTGCCCTCGCACCCACTCCCCGGCACGGACCCCCCCCCCAACCTCCACCCCGGCAGGGACCCCCCCCCAACCTCCACTTTGGCACGGACCCCCCATCCCTCTCCCCGGCACGGACCCCCCCCATCCCCATCCCCCTCCCCGGCACAGACCCCCCCCATCCCCCTCCCCGGCACGGACCCCCCCCATCCCCTTCCCCGGCACGGACACCCCCCATCCCCCCCTCCCCCGGCACGGACCCCCCATCCCCCTCCCCGGCACGGACCCCCCCCCAACCTCCACCCCGGCACGGACCCCCCCACAACCTCCACCCCAGCACGGACCCCCCCCCCCAACTCCACCACGGCACGGAACCCCCATCCCTCTCCCCGGCACGGACCCCCCCCCCAACCTCCACCCCGGCACGGACCCCCCCACCCAACCTCCACACCGGCACGGACCCCCCCCCAACCTCCACCCCGGCACGGACCCCCCCATCCCCCTCCCCGGCATGGACCCCGCCCCAAAACCTCCGCCCCGGCACGGACCCCACATCCCCCTCCCCGGCACGGACCCCCCCTCCAAACCTCCACCCCGGCACGGACCCCGCCCCCCAACCTCCGCCCCGGCACGGACCCCCCATCCCCCTCCCCGGCACGGACCCCCCCTCCAAACCTCCACCCCGGCAGGGACCCCCCATCCCCCTCCCCGGCACGGACCCCCCCCCCCCAACCTCCACCCCGGCACGGACCCCCCCCCCAACCTCTACCCCGGCACGGACCCCCCCCCAACCTCCACCCCGGCACGGACCCCCCCCCCATCCCCCTCCCCGGCACAGACCCCCCCATCCCCCTCCCCGGCACGGACACCCCCATCCCCCTCCCCGGCACGGACACCCCTATCCCCCTCCCCGGCACGGACCCCCCCCCCCCATCCCCCTCCGCGGCACGGACCCCCTCCCGGCACTCCCCCGGAGCCCAGCCTACTCTAACCAACCCCCCCCCCCTGCCGCACACACACACACACACAACCCGAGACACACCTCTCCTCACGCATTCAGAATGTGGCCACGCCATCGCCTGCCCAGAGCCAACCCCCCAGGCCGTCACTCACCTCCACGCTGGTCGGCGTGACCCTGGAGCACAGGGTCACGCCGATGAAAAGGAGGTTTAATTTACGTCGACGAGAACGGTCATCACGTCGACGGGACTTCAGCCCATCCGGAAGGGAGAATATCGGCAGGCCGAAAATCGGCTGCCTTGCGCAGACCCGTGACATTCTCCGACGGCAGCGGCGACATTAACGCCCCGCCGACTTTTCTCCCTTCGGAGACTTCGGCAGCCGGCGGGGGCGGGATTCACGGCGGCCAACGGCCATTCTCCGACCCTCTGGGGGGTAGGCGAATGACGCCCCTTATTTCAATCTTGAATTCATGGCCCTAAGTTGGTTGTAGAATTTTGGTTGCTATTTTCGATTATCAATAAAGGGAACGATACGTGCTTTGCCGATAGCAATACTGAGCATATGGGGCCTCTGTATTGGTCCATAAAGGGATCACTGGGACTATTGTGTTCAAAACACCTGCTACAATCAGTTACTTGCCTGCTTCTGAGAATCTTAGCTCCCATTTCATCGTGACGCTTAGCTCCCAACCCTGTGATGGGAAACTGCTTGAAAATGTTGGTGCTGCACCCACAGCACCTTGGCAATAAGCGACTGACATCCTGCTGTAAAAAAATGTCTCGAGCCTCTCATTCATGTCATCAGGTAGCATGATCAGCCCACGTATCTGCATGTTCCATGAAACTGTTCTGATTCTTCCAGAGTTTCAGTATGAGTCGCTCACTCCACTTATTGTTACCACAGTCTGTAATCAGAAAATACAAACATACAAACACGCAACGTAGGAGCACGAGTCGTCCCTCCGAGCCTGCTCTGCCATTCAATAAGATCATGGCTGATCTGATCGTAACCTCGACTCCACATTCCCACCTACCCCAAATAACCTTTCACCCCTTGCTTATTAAGAATTTATTTCGAGCTGCTGTAAAAATATTCAGAGTCTCTGCTTCCACTGCTCCATGGTCTCACAAACCTCCATGAGAAAAATTAATTCTCCTCATCTCTGCCCTAACTAAATGACCCCTTGAGGTGAATTTTCCGCCTCCCCGGCAGCTTGTTTCTCTGCTGTGCGCCGTCGCTGGCAGCAGGATTCGACGCTCCAGCCGCCGGCCAAGGGCTTTCCCATTGTAGCCACCCCGCTCCGCCGGGAAACCCGTGGGCAGGAGTGCGTTGGGGGTAGAACGGAGAATCCCACCGGCAGAGAATTCACACCCTTATTTTTAAACAGTGACCCCTTGTTCTAGGTTCTCCCACAGGAGGAAAAATCCTGTTCACATCCAACCTGTCAGGACCACTCCTTATTTTATATGTTTCAATGAAGTTGCCTCTTACGCTTCTAGACTCCACCGGGTACAAGCCGAGACTGCCCAACCTTTCCTGATAAGACAACCCTCCCAATCCAGGTATTAATCTGGTGAATTTCTCTGAACTGTTTCCAATGCATTTACACCCTTCCTTAAATAAGGAGACCAATACAGTACGCAGTACTCCAGATATGGTCTTACCAATGCCCTGGATAACTTAAGCATAATCTCCTGACTTTTGTATTCAAGTCCGTTCACAATAAAACATACCATTTTATGAGCTTTCCTTATCACTTGCTGCACCTAGTGATTCAAGCATTAACCAAAACCCAAAACCCTCTGCATCTCAGAGCTCTGCAACCTCTCACCATTTAGATAATATGCTTTTTTATTTTCCCTGTCAAAATGGACAATTTCACACTTTTCCACATTCTCCTCCATTTACCCAGATATTTGCCGACTCACTTGACCTATCCATATCCCTTTGTGTGTTTTCTTATTATCCTATCGATCTTTGTGTCATCAGCAAATTTAACAACTCCACAGTTGGTCCTTTCATCCATGTCATTTACATAAATTGTAAAAAGGTGACGCACCAGCACTGATGCCTGTGATGCAGCACTCGGCATATCCTGCCAACCCTCTCCTACTGTCTCCAGTTAGCTAGCCAATCTTCAATACATATTGAGATGTTACCCCCACACCATGAGCTTTTATTTTCCGCAATAACCTTTGATGAGGCACCTTATTGGTGATGGCATGGTAGCACAAGTAGTGGCATGGTAGTACAGTGGTTAGCACTGTTGTTTCTCAGAGCCAGGGTCCCAAGATCGATTCCCGGCTTGGCACACTGTCTGTGCAGAGTCTGCACATTCTCCCAGTGTCTGCGTGGGTTTCCTCCGGGTGCTTCAGCTTCCTCCCGCACGTCTCGAAAGACGTGCTGTTAGGTAATTTGGACATTCTGAATTCTCCCTCAGTGTACCCGAACAGGTGCTGGAATGTGGCAACTAAGGGATTTTCACAGTATCTTCATTGCAGTATTAATGTAAGCCTACTTGTGACAATCAAGATTATTATATCAAATTAGTTCTGGAAATCTGAATATCAGTACATCCGCCGATTCCCCTTTATCCACCTGTTACTTTGTTAAAGAACTCCAAGAAATTGGTTAAACATGATTTCCCTTTCTCAAAACCATGTTGACTCTGCCTGATTACTCTGAATATACTCTGCTATAACATCATTAATCACACCTTCTAACATTTTCCCTATGACAGATGTTATGCTAGCTGGCCTATAATTTCCTTATTTACACCCCCCCATCCTTTCTGAATAAAGGATTTACATCTGCTATTTTCCAATCGAATTAAACTTTCACCAAACCTCGGGAATTTTGAAAGATTAAAGCCAAAGCATCAACTTTCCCATCAGCCACTTCTTTTAAGGCCTGTGGATAAAATCCCAGAGGCTTGTCAGTCCACAGCTCCAATAATTTTCTCAGTGCTACATCTCTGGTGATTGTGATGTGAGGTTATCCTCTTGGGTAGCAAAAAATAGGAATGCAGATTATTATTTGAATGGGTGTAAATTGAGAGTGTTGGATACTCAGCGAGACCTTGGTTTCCTTGTGCATCAGTTGCTGAAAGTAAGCGGGTAGGTACAGCAGGCAGTAAAGAAGGCAAATGGTATGTTGGCCTTCATAGCGAGTAGACTTGAGTACAGGAATAGAGATGTTATCCTGCAATTGTATAGGGATATTGGTGAGGCAACGCCTGGAGTATTGTGTGCAGTTTTGGTGTCCTTATCTGAGGAAGGATGTTCTTGTTATGGAGGGAGTGCAGCAAAGTTTTACGAGGCTGATTCCTGGGATGGCGGGATTGTCATATGAGTAAAGACTAAATCGGTTAAGATGATATTCATTTGAGTTTAGAAGAGTGAAAGGGGATCGCATATATACTTACAAAATTCTAACAGAATTAGACAGGGTAGATTCAGAAAGAATGGGCGGGATTGGCTGATCCTGGGGCTGAGTGTTGACGCCATCATAAACACTGAAGCGTTTTTCGACGGCGTCAACAGGCCCCTATTATCAGCGATCCTGCGCTGCACAGGGGGCCAGCACGGCACAGGAGAGACTCACGCTGCTCCAGTTGCTGATACGGGCATCAGAATGGGTGCCACGGGTCCGCGCATGCGCGCTACGGCCGGCGCGAGTTTGCGCATGTGCGTAGGTTGCCTTCTCCGCGCCGGCCCCGATGCAACATGGCGGAGAGCTACAGGGGCCTGGCGCGGAGGAACATAGGCTCCCACCAGGATAAGCCCACCCGCCAATTGGTAGGCCCCGATCGCAGGCCAATCCACCGTGGAGGCCACCCCACACCCCCCCCAGGGTCGGATCCCCCCTCCCCCCAATAGGCAGCCCCCCGCAACATGAATGCCGAGGTCCTGCCGGGTAGGACCATACGTGAATGGCCGCCGGCGGGACTGGGCCTACCTCAGCGGGCACTTGGCTCATCGCCCGGGGAGAATCGCCTGGGGGGTGGGGGGGTGGGGGTGCTTTCAACGGCCAACGACCGGCGCTGCGCCATCAGCCCCGATTCTCCGGTTACTGGATAATCGGCGGACCGGCGTCGCCTGATTCTCGCCCCCCCGCCAGTGATTCTCCGACTCGCGCGGGGTCGGAGAATCCCACCCAATGTTCCCAATGGTGAGAGAGTCCAGAACTAGGGGTCATAGATTAAGGAAAAGGGGTAACCTTTTAGAACTGAGGTGAGGAGAAAATTTCTTCACCCAGAGAGTGGTGAATCTGTGGAATTCGTTACCACAGAAAGTAATTGAAGCCAAAACGTGGTGTAATTTTAAAAAGGAATTAGATATAGCTCTTGCGACTACAGGGATCAAGGGATATGGGGGTAGGTAGGATCATGATATTGAACTTGGTGACCAGCCATGATCATAATGAATGGCGGAGCAGGTTCGAAGGGTCGAATGGCCTCATCCTGCTTCTATTTTCTATGTTTCTGTGTAATTTTCCTGCATTCTTTCCTGCTTTCTATTGCCTGATTTGCAGCTTTTTCTGGGATGTTACTTGCATCGTCAGGGAGTACAAGCTTTGAATTGTGGGTTCCGAATGTGTGAGGGAGATGTAAGGCATACACATGTATGCCGGCGGTTTTATGTCTGAGTCTTGATTAATAAAAATTATTGGTAGTTGAGTGATGGGGGTGCAGTGAATTGAACTGTAGATTAAGCTAATGATACAATTGGCATGACATGGGACATGAGGATGTATTCACCGACCTTGATGACTTCTGTCAGATCATTCACCTTCTTCCCACTTTGCATATCGAGCCTTTAAATCCCAATTCTGCCATTGACTTCCATTATCAATTCCCACTGCCTTCTGAACATGTACCTAGAGCATGTATCCGCTTGAAGCCACAGGATATCTCTCATCACCATCTCTTCCACTGAGGCCTCCACTGCAACATTCAAAAATCTGGGGACACGCTCTCTTCCCTGGTCAACCATTGCTGATCCTTGAACAACACATTAATCAGAACAATCACAACACCACCAGCATCCAGAATACGGCTCTGAATTAAGAGGTGAGGCGACCTTGAAGTAGGGTTACGTAGTCACAATATTTGATGCATGTAACAAATAGCATGGGGAGAAGTGGCTGGACACAACAATCACTGAAATCAGCAGGCAGCACAATGGTAACATCTGTAATGCATTACGTTGAGCAGATACAGCGGTAGCACATTGTGATCCCTACATCTACTCTCTGGGGTTATTTCATTTAACCCCTTGATATGAAGAGATTGTCATTACAATGTTCAATATTTCCTCGAGATATTTTTCTTGTCTTTTACAACACTCCAAAGGTGAAGCCCACTTGCGCGCAGTGAGAGCTTAGCTGTCTGCGTCAATATCTAAGTCATTTGTAGTAAGTCCAAGAATCGACTTGTTGTGTTTTCAGTCCTGAACCTATTCCAGGTACTAATGAATAAACCAAACCACAGCATAGGCCGTAAAAGAACAAAAGGATTCATTAAACAGCAAATTAACTTGTTAACAAATCCAATGACATAGTATAGATTTACATTTGTCACAGGCTGAATTTTCCCTCCTTGGTTGATAGAAATATAATGAACAGTCAGTGTGCAGCATGTATACTGGACTTCACACGAGGGTGTGGAATTCTACTTCAGAGTAACAGAAAGCAGGTGAAAGCCAATCAGAAACCTGCTTGACAACCCTTCTCACTTTCCTTTCCCAGGTAAGTTGCAGTGGTCACGGGAAGGCCGGAACGGTGGCGGGGCGGGGGGCTGGGATTTGTGAGAAGACGGCGATTACGGGGCCAATGGAAGATGAGGAGAGTACTTGAGATTGAAAGATTGATGGAGACAGAGATCATGGGGTTTGAATGTGAGTTGTGGAAAATTGTTCACATGTTGGGCCTACTACTCCTCCTGGCTTCCAAGCTTGCCGTAGATATACGTAACTCATGGACGCTGCCCTTCTTGCCTCCATTTACCATCTGGAATTTCAAGCTCCAGGATACCAAGGTCGGAATTCTCCATTTGGAAGACGAGGTGATGCCGCTGGGACTGAATGGCGTGTGATTAGCCATGCAAATGTCATGCAAATGTGCCAACACCCTGCCGGCTCAAATTGAGAGCAATTCCCGGCCCACCGTGCGTTGTAACTGCAGGAGCCAGAGTTGGCGCCAAAGAGCCTGGCAGGTGGAGCAGTTTTAAGCGTTCCCCTTACCACATATTCACTACAGACACGAAGATTGCTCACAGAAGACCCCTCGCCCAAGTTCGGGATTCCAAGGTAGACCCACAGCTCCATGCCAGTGAGGGGAGGAGGGACACCCTTTTCCCCAGGGTGTGCCGTAAACTCAAGCCTGTCCTCCTGAACACCGCTTTGGAGGTGGTGGCGTAGGCAGTCAGCGCTTCCTGTCTCACCAGGAGAAGACAGCTGGTGATCCTGAGAGATGGAGGTCACTGGCGAGGCCTCTGCCATGAAAAAGGCAGAGAACCTGGGAGGGTTCCAAAGGCCATGGTGCAGGTTTCCTCTGGTTAGGGTGAGCTCTGCTCACCCTTGCTTCCTCTGCAGCGGAACAGTGCTTCTGAGGAGTACCAACACCTGGTGGGCCCCTGATTGAGCTTTGTCAGGCCCATCCCGTTGCTGATACAGCTGGGGTATGAGGGTGTCAAGAGGTGTGGCTTTGGGGGGCTCCTGATGACCTGAGGCCTTCTGAGCATTCAAAAGACACAGCCAGCACTCAGCAGTGTGAGCAGCCGAGGGGCCTTTAAGTATCACCAAAGGGATGTGTTTAACACACATACACAGCAATGGCGAGTCCACAAACCTGGTATCAAGTCATTCCCCGGTACTGCCCCTGGTGCAGGCCGTCGCCCTCCAGCAAGCCCGACAAACTTTTTCAAAGATTTTGTAGCCTCCCGCTTGTAAACAATGGCACTAATTTGCACCGTCGAGACTTCCGCATAAGAGGGGCGGAGCATCATGGGGCAGTGGAGCATAAGGTGTCCAACCCGTTAGTGATATCAAAATCCATGCCAGTGGTGGTTTTGCATGGATCCGTCAGTGGGAGGTGCAAGCAATGATGCAATGATATCACTGCCGGCGGGAGACCGGGGAGGGGGGCGGGGTTGCAAGATCAATTTTTCAATTGTGCGAGATTCTCCGTCTGATTGCAATTCGCGCTTCAGGCAGAGAATCGAGCCCCAAATCTCTGTGGCATTTTTCCCGTGCTGCGGATTGGGCCCAGGGGAACCCGACATGGGCGTGGGAGTCGTGGGGTGGTCCTGAGGACCCCCTTATAGATGAGTTGGGAGTTTGAGGGTCATGTTGGGGAGTTGGGATTTCGCAACGCAATTTAAAAATGGCGCCCCGATCTCCTCCTGCACTGAGGAATTCCGGTGAGCGTAGCTCCTCAGTGCAGAAAATGGGACTAAGTACGACCTTGTCGGGGCGTTCCTTCCCAGGCCTGGTATCTACCTGAATGGGCGTTCAATGGTGTTTCTCGGTGTTCCGAGCATTGGAAACACCTGACTAAAAGCACTCGCTACGGGACTCTGTTCCCATTCGGGTAGATCGTGCGCAGCATCTCTCATTTTGTTCTGGCTCGGCTCCTGAAGCAGTTTCAGCAGCATTGTTGAGGCCAGCCTTCATCAGGACATGCACCACATTTCTAATTGGTCTTCACAGGCATTAAGACTTTGGAATTAAGCCATGTCGAATTGCAGCATTACGGGAGGAAGTGGGGGAGGTATAGTCTACAATCTTCTAATTGGGAAGATCACCCCTACCCCTCCCAGTTCCCCATTCATGCACGTTTAGGGACTTTCCTGCTGGTCAATGCCACATTGGACTGTATTGGTTTGGCACTTAGCAAGTGAAGTGTTGCAGTGTTGAAAAATGGAAAACAGGTCCTGGAACAAGGATAGGCCCCTTATTTAAGTTACTTCTTCCCACCTCACAATATTTCCGATGTAGAAATTTGACGTTAGCACCAATATCTTCCCCAATCTGCTTGCTGGTGCATTTCTGATTACAATTGACCATGTACTCCTTGCTCGCAGTTCAGAGGCTGAGGAGGACAATTTGCATTTGAAAATTGGGTGCTGCGCAGTTGAATTTATAAGTCTTCTGTTAATAGCAAACAGATTTTTTAAATCAATTCATGCACAAAATTATTTCATAGCTCATGTTGCAGACTTGAATGGCTGAAGGCAGGACACTTGCTCTTTTTAACTGGACACAGATATGACAGTTATTAATGATGATATTGCTTTTCAGAGTCGCCAGGTATCAAATGATACAACCACAAGGTTTTACCGGATATCGATCAAAGACCAAACAACCAGTTAGTTAGTACAAGTTCAATGATAGTTTATTTACACACAAGAATTACTTCGACATGCAACATAAAACAATACAAGCTAAATTACACCTAACACTACAACAACATGTACATAACTTCAGGCACCCGGCTTTATGCAGAGGAACAAGGCCTTTGTTCGGATCTTGCGTGGCTGGGTCGAAGAAGTGACTTTGTTTCTGCTGGGCTCATCCATCTGGTAGCGATCGTTGGTCTTGAACTTGTCTTCTGGTCGTGATGCTACACTTGGTTTTAGGTGTAGGTCGGGGCCAAGAGAGACCGAGCGCCGGGGCCAAGAGAGACTGAACAGTGTCTCTCTTTATCCATCTGGGGTTTCGCGCTCTTTTGGGCGGTCCTTAGCTTTGGACCCAATAATTCGGCAGGCTTCGATTACTGCCTTCGATTTTGGCCAATAAAGGGGCGGGTGCCTTGATGGCTGGGCGTGTCCTGAACGGTCATTGACCTTGGCTTTTTGGGCTCCCTGAGCAAAGGGAGTGGCACCGATGAGTCTGTTTCTGTATCAGTTACCTGAGTACAGGTCTTTTGTTCTGGGGAAATGGGCCATTAGAATGCAAAGTAGTTGGGGGTTTCGATAGCATCTAGTCATTTGAGTTGCCAATATACATAAGGTCTTGCATTCCGGTGGCGACTGTGAAGGAGTAAGTCGCACATTTGGTGGCTCCCACTCTGGTCGGACTTTTGGACCTTTCCCCCATTTTTCTACCGGACTTGAATTGTAAAACGGGTGTTAGTGGCAATTGTTTACTGAATTCCCACTTTGGTGCAAGGACTAGAAGTATTCGTAAGGGCAGAAACAAAAAGATAGAGAAGGCTCAGGCTGTAGCTGCAACAGAAGACAGCACGGCGGAGGTTCGGACCTCTGGCTTATCGACCCAGCAGTCTATGGAGCAGCTGATGCAAGTCATTCAGGAAGGCTTTGCTACGCAGAAACGGGACTGCTTGGAACCGATAAAAGAGTCGAATGAGCGGTTGGAGCACAGAATGGACGCCCAGGATCGGGTGATCTAGTTGGTGGAGAAGTCGATGGCTGAGCAGAAGGAACATCAGACTGCGGTGGAGCTGGAGATGGGGATGCTGAGGGACCAGCAGAAGAAGTTCCCGGAGAAGGTGGAGGACCTAGAAAATAGGTCCCGCCGGCAGAACCTAAGAATCGCCGGGCTCCTGGAGGGGTCCGAAGGAACGGATGCTGGGGCGTATATCACAGACATGTCTGTGAAGCTGCTGGGGGATGGGGCATTCTCCCGGCCCTTGGAGGTGGATAGGGCTCACAGAGCATTCGCGAGGAAGCCGCAAATGGGTAACGCCCCGAGGGCAATGGTGGTGAGATTCCACAGGTTCTCGGCTAAGGAGCGCATTTTACAGTGGGCCAAGCAGACACGGAGCTGTAAATGGGACAATAGCATCCTGCGGGTTTACCAGGACCTGAGTGTAGAGGTGACCAGGAGGAGAGCAGGCTTCAACCACATCAGGTCGATCCTTTTTAAAAAAAAGGTGAAGTTTGGACTGTTATACCCAGCCCATCTCTGGGTCACGCATGAGGATCAGTACTTCTACTTCGAGTCGCCTGAGGACGCATTGGATTTTGCGAAAAATAAAAGGGCTGGTGAGGTATTGAGAACTTTTGAACTTGGCTGCAATGTTCATGTTTTTGTTTTTTCTTTTTGTTTCTCGGTTTTTGTAAAAAGATTCCCAATTTGCGTTTCATGGAAGTTGCCGTTTGGACTGATTTGGAACCAGCGGTAGAGCTGAGTGAGTTCAGGTTTTCATTTGCACTGTTGGGGGATGGAGGTGTGCTTGTTTTGATCTTGGTGTTTTTCTGTTGGGCAATTGTGTGGGGTTTGTTTGATGTTGGAGTTTATTTGTATGAGCGGGGTGGGGGTTGGGGAGGGAACACTAGGTGGGAGACTATCTGGCGCTGGGGATGGGGGCCACCAAGCTAGCTGGGTGAGCTAGCTCTCGGAAACGCAGTGGGGGGTGTGCATATGTTTGGTTTAGTAAAGGGGTTGGGCTACAGGGAGTTGTTACCTGGGGGGGGGGGTGAATGTTCTGCTAACGAGGGAGGGACTTGGGCTGAGGGTCAGTGAGGAGGTTGGGGCGGGGGCTGCCTGGGGATGGACCGTTGGAGGTGCGGTGTACGGGCTGGAGGTGGGCCTAAAAAGGGGATGGCTGCTCGGCGGAGGGGGGGCAATGAGCCCCCAACTAGGCTGATCACCTGGAATGTTCGAGGGTTAAATGGACTGGTCAAGAGGGCACGTGTGTTTGCGCATCTTAGGGGACTGAAGGCAGATGTGGTAATGTTGCAGGAGACGCACCTTAGAGTAACTGACCAGATTAGATTGAGGAAAGGCTCGGTCAGTCAGGTAATTCACTTGGGACTAGATTCAAAGACTAGAAGGGTCGCGATCCTGATCAATAAGCGGGTGGTGTTTGAAGCGGGTGGAATAGTCTCGGACGTGTGAGGTCGGTACATTATGGTCAGTGGGAAGCTAGAGGGGGTGCAGGTAGTATTAGTAAATGTGTATGCGCCAAATTGGGATGATGTGGAGTTTACAAAGAGGATGCTGGGGAAGATACCAGATCTGGACTCGCACAAGTTGGTCATGGGAGGGGACTTCAACACATGGATCCTGGCTTGGACTGGGCAAGCTCGAAAATGGGCAGGGTGTCAGCAACGGCAAAGGAACTAAGAGGGTTCAGGGAGCTGATGGGGGAGTGGATCTCTGGAGGTTTGGGCAGCCGAGGGTGAAGGAGTTCTCCTTCTGCTCACACGTGCATAAAGTATATTCCCGGATTGATTTCTTTATTTTGAGCATTGCCTTACTGGCAGGCTGGTGGACATGGGGTACTCAGCGATTACACTCTCAGACCATGCTCCGCACTGTGTTGACCTGCAGGTTCGTAAAGACATTAACCAGCGCTCACACTGGATGTTAGATGTGGGACATTTGGCGGATGAAGGGGTGTGCGAGCGGCTGAGGAAATGTATTCAGAGCTACCTGCAGGTCAATGACACGGGGGAAACTTCAGCAGCGGTGGTCTGGGAAGCACTGAAGGCGGTGGTCAGGGGGGAGCTGATCTTGATCTGGGCCCATAGGGAGAAGGTGGACAGGGCAGAGATGGGCCGACTACAGAGTTACTACAGATTGATAGGAACAGAGAAAATAGGAACATAGAACATACAGTGCAGAAGGAGAGGAACATAGAACACAGGAACATAGAACATACAGTGCAGAAAGAGGCCATTCGGCCCATCGAGTCTGCACCGACCCACTTAAACCCTCACTTCAACCCTATCCCCTTAACCCAATAACCCTATCTAACTGACACTAAGGGCAATTTAGCATGGCCAATCCACCTAACGTCTTTGGACTGTGGGAGGAAACCGGAGCACCCGGAGGAAACCCACGCAGACACGGGGAGAACATGCAGACTCCGCACAGACAGTGACCCAGCGGGGAATCAAACCTGGGACCCCGGAGCTGTGAAGCTACAGTGCTATCCACTTGTGCTACAGTGCTGCCCGAGGTATGCGGAGACACCAGAGGCAGGGCTTTTAAGGGAATGGCGGATGTTACAGGCGGAGTTTAGCTTGCTGACCACAGGGAGCTTGGTGGAGCAGCTGAGAAAGGTGAGGGGGCGATCTATGAACATGGAGAGAAGGCCAGCAAATGCTTGCACAGCAGCTTGGGAAGAGGGAAGCAGGTAGGGAGATAGGGAAAGTGAAGGGCGGAGATGGGAACCTGGTTGGTGATTCAGTAGTGGTGAATAAGGCGTTTAGGGATTTCTACAGCAGGCTGTACAGGTCGGAACCCCCTACGGGGCCGGAGGGGATGAGGCACTTCTTGGAGAGGCTGTATTTCCCAAAGGTGGACGGGGAGCGGGTAGAAGGGCTGGGGGGCCCCATCGGACTGGAGGAGATAGTGGAGGGCTTGAAGGCCATGCAGGCGGGCAAGGCCCCGGGTCCGGACTGATACTCAGTGGAGTTTTATAAAACGTTTTGGGGGATATTGGGGCCGGTGTTGTTGAGGATGTTCAATGAGGCAAGGGAAAGAGGGATGTTGCCCCCAGCGATGTCACAGGCAACGATTTTGCTGATTCTTAAGCGGTACAAGAACCCGGAGCTGTGTGGGTCCTGCAGGCCGATCTCCCTGTTGAATGCAGATGCCAAGTTGCTGGCCAAAATTTTGTCCTCCAGGATTAAGGATTGTGTTCCAGACGTTATTGGGGAGGACCAGACGGGGTTTGTTAAGGGCAGACAGTTGATGGCCAATGTAAGAAGGTTGTTAAACGTGATCATGATGCCCTCGGAAGGTAGCGAGGTGGAGGTAGTGATCGCAATGGATGCAGAAAAGACTTTTGACCGGGTAGAATGGGACTATCTGTGGGAGATACTGGGACGGTTCGGACTCGGGCGGGGCTTTATTGACTGGGTCAGGTTACTATATCAGGCGTATAGGACAACATCGGACTATTTTACACTGAACCGGGGGACGAGACAGGGACGCCCCCTCTCCCCACTGTTGTTTGCGCTGGCTATAGAGCCATTGGCAATTGCTCTGAGAGCCTCTGGTCTGGCGGGGGTGGGGTGGAGTTGGGGGGGGGGAGGCGGTGGAGCACAGGGTTTTGCTCTATGCGGATGACCTGCTTCTGTACGTTCCGGCCCAATAGAGGGGATGGAAGAAGTCATGAGGACTCTAGGGGAATTTGGCCGGTTTTCGGGGTCTAAGTTTAATATGGGAAAGAATTAGATGTTTGTGGTCCAGCCGAGGGGACAGGAGAGGCGACTGGGAGAGCTGCCGTTTAGGTTAGTAAAGGGAAGCTTTAGGTACCTAGGCATCCGAGTGGCGCGGGAATGGGACTGCCTGCATAAATCGAATCTGGCCCGGCTGGTGGACCAAATGAAGGACGATTTTCGGAGATGGGACGCACTTCTGTTGTCTCTGGCTGGGAGGGTGCAAATGGTGAAGATGTCGGTCCTCCCGAGATTCCTATTTGCATTTCAGTATCTCCCCATCTTTATTCCATGGTCCCTTTTTAAGCAGGTCAACAGAGTGAACACAGGCTTTGTCTGGGCGGGCAAGACCCCGCGAGTAAGGAAGGTAATGCTTGAGCGGAGTCAGGGAGAGGGCGGGCTGGCGCTGCCAAATTTGAGCAACTATTACTGGGCGGCTAATATAGCCATAATCAGGACGTGGGTGGTGGGGAGGGGTCGGCATGGGTGCTTATGGAGACGGCTTCATGTAAAGGCGCACAAGTTTGGGGGCGTTGGTAACTGCGCCTCTGCCGTTCCCGCCGGCACGGTACGCCACCAGTCCCGTGGTGGTGGCGGCCCTGAGAGTTTGGGGCCAGTGGAGGCAGCACGTGAGAACAGTGGGAGCATCGGTCTGGACCCCAATCTGTGATAATCACCGGTTTGCCCCGGGGAGTATGGACAGGGGGTTCCGGTTATGGCGGAGAGCGGGGATTGAGAGGATGGGGGATTTGTTCATAGAGGGGAGCTTTCCGAGTATGAGGGCGTTGGATGAAAAGTTTGAGTTCGCGAGGGGAAATTAATTCAGGTATCTGCAGGTGCGGGACTTCCTTCGTAAACAGGTGTCAACCTTCCTGCTCCTACCACTAAGGGGGATTCAGGACAGGGTAGTTCCTAGAGGGTGGGTAGGAGAAGGGAGCGTCTCGGACATTTATAAGGAGCTTATGGGGTCGGAGGAGACGCAGTCCGAGGAGCTGAAGCGCAAGTGGGAGGAGGAGCTGGGAGGTGAGATAGAGGACGGTCTATGGGCAGATGCATTGAGTAGAGTCAACACGTCCGCAACATGTGCCAGGCTCAGCCTGATACAATTTAAGGTTGTTCACGGGGCTCACATGACAGTGGCCCGGATGAGCAGATTCTTTGGGGTGGAGGATAGGGGCGCAAAATGTGCGGGAGGACCGGCGAACCATGTCCACATGTTTTGGACATGTCCAAAGCTTAGGAGATTTTGTCAGGGGTTTGCGGACCTCATGTCCACGGTGTTAAAGACAAGGGTGGGGCTGAGTCCAGAGGTGGCGATTTTCGGGGTGTCGGAAGACCTGGGAATGCAGGAGGAGAAAGAGGCAGATGTTCTGGCCTTAGCTTCCCTGATAGCCCAGAGACAGATACTATTAGAATGGAGGGACTCAAAGCCCCCGAAGTCGGAGACCTGGCTATCGGACATGGCTAGCTTTCTCTGTTTGGAGAAAATCAAGTTCGCCTTGAGAGGGTCACTGTTAGGGTTCACCCGGAGGTGGCAACCGTTCGTCGACTTCTTTGCGGGAAATTAATCGTTAGCAGACGGGTTGGGGGGGGGGGGGGGAGTAGTTTATATTAGAGTAGGTCAATAAGGGTGGAACCTGTACGAGAGGTAAATGGCTTTTGCACTATGTTTATGGTTTCATGTATATTATTTATCTTGTTGTTGTCACTATACCAAAAATACCTCAATAAAATGTTTATTAAGGGGCAAAAAAAATATATATATACATAAGCTCTGAGCGTCTGAGTCCTGGGTTGACCATAATTCCCATGGTCCTTTGCAGGTGGCCATATTTCCCAGGCTCCTTTGTACGTGGCCATCCCAGATGGCTCCAACACCGGCGCTGGGTGGGGCAAAGAGTACAGATGAAACTTGTGTGAAATACAGAGAGTTACAGCACAGTGACTGAGGGATTGGGTTGAATTTGCCAATATTTAAGGGGTAGAGCTGAAGAAGTAACAGGCAAAAATAAAAGGAGAGGAAGCCCAACATGCACGCACTTATCTGCAGGCATCTTCAACAGCCCGGCATACAATTCCCTGTTTAAAGACTGCGAAAGGCAGAATTGATCTTCCATGCAACGGTTGTGAGAAGGATTGCCTCCTGTTGCTATGAACAGGAAATGGATTCAGGGTTGTCTTCTGAAGCAAGAGGAAGTTAGCAGACTCTGCAGCTGTGGCACCTCTATGTCGCAAAGTCAATGTAGGTGTTCTATCAACAAAAGACATAGTTCTGTTTTCTTTAGCGTCTGACAACCTGGACCACATGAAGACAATGTTTCACGCCTGCTGAGCGAGGAAAGTGTGGCATTCCTGTAAATAATTTAGCAACATTTTGGAGCTGTAATGAATCAGGCATCCTGTCTGTCATGGACAGAATCTATGTGTTCGCTTACTGGTGATAATTTTTGCATAGAATTTATAGTGCAGAAGGAGGCTATTCGGCCCATCGAGTCTGCACCGTCTCTTGGAAAGAGCACCCTACCCAAGGTCAACACCTCCATCCTATCCCCACCAACACTAAGGGAAATTTTGGACACTAAGGGCAATTTTTGCATGGCCAATCCATCTAACCTGCACATCTTTGGACTGTGGGAGGAAACCGGAGCACCCGGAGGAAACCCACGCACACACGGGGAGGATGTGCAGACTCCGCACAGACAGTGACCCAAGCCGTAATCAAACCTGGGACCCTGGAGCTGTGAAGCAATTGTGCTATCCACAATGCTACCGTGCTGCCCCTTACACTTTAAATCAGTGTATCTTGTATGGATACAGGTCTATATTTTCTTACCTTCAGAGTGCCTGTTCCAATTGAATAATTCAGCAGCCAACCATTTTGTGAGTTTAAAAGACAATTATTATGGTCATATACTTACCCCAGATTAATGCACACACGTACACACACACATACATTGGACACAGGTAAAGAGAGTGCACTTTTAGAAATTACAGTTGTTTCAGTCTCTGATTTATGATTGTCTTGGAGGTAAGTATCCAGGAGATGAAATACGTTGGCTGATTGATAACTTACAGCTAGTTGGTCATAGTCTCATACTGGCCAATGGTTAATGATTCTATATAGATCTGTGGGCTCCTGTGGTAATAAGGGTGCGGTCCCAAAAAACAGTTTCAGTCACATGACTGCAGGTTAACACTTTTGAGGCCCACCCAGTCAGGTTTGGTTGGAGGAGACCCTCATAATACAATGCCAAGTTGATACTAACCATTGAGTTTTGAACTTCCCTCTTGTCCAGAATAAAACATGGAGGTAGGCAGTCTAGAAATCCAATAGACTTTAATTGTTTCCCCATCCTTAAACAATGTGATATGTGACTTCCACAAATGGCTCTGAGATACCCTCACCTATGTCCATTTTTAATTAACTATTTTCTGGACACTCAATGCTGTCTGTAGCCCAAATGGCAGAAGCCACCTGAGTTGTGGCAGTCACCTTAACAGCTTGTTTGTGTCCACTTTTTAAAAGCATTTACTGAAAGTTTGTCATATGATGTGTCTGCACTGGGCATGAGACTTCCCAACCCTAACATAGCTTGAAGGTAATGTCACTAAAGGCCTGTTTTGCTCTGGTTAGATGGAGCCAAATAACTACCAAGATTACAGTGAATCAAACATGTTAGTGTTGACCTCAGGGGTGTTTTGTAGCTTCCTTTGGAATAGGAGATGTAGCATACGCTAAACATCTGCATCTGTGTTTACAGATGTGTGGTAATACCAGGTATTGCGGTACCTGAGAGGTGGATGACCATTGGCTAGACCCAGGAGTCTACTTTTGGCCGATGTACATAGCTCCGCCCTGCGAGGCGGAGTATAAGAACCAATGCCGTCCCAGCAGCCTTCACTTTCTGTATCGAAGCTGCTGGGAAATAGTTTAGCAGATTAAAGCCTATTAGTTATGACTCACCTTGTCTTGAGAGTAATTGATTGCGCATCAATTTAATCTGCTACAATTTCAGTGAAAGGATGGATCTCCGCATCAAACCAGAGTGCCTTCAGCTCATCCCCCACGCGGACAACTCTGCTGCTATCTTTAAACATTGGCTGGCGCGATTTAAGGGCTACCTCGACACGGCCGCCGACACCCCCATGGAAAGACAAAAAATGCACCTTCTACGCTCGCGGGTCAGCCCTGGGATCTACCCTCTGATCGAGGAGGCGGAGAATTATGCTGCGGTGATCGAACTGCTAGAAGGACACTATATCCGCCCTGTGAACCAGGTCTACGCTTGTCACCTGCTGGCGACTAGGTGGCAAAGCCCCGAGGAAACGTTGGAAGACTCCTACCAGGCGCTGCTGCTGCTGGGCCGAAACTGTGGCTGCCCGCCAGATTCGGGGAACAAGCACACGGAACTTTTGATCAGGGTTGCTTTCGTGGCAGGTATGACTTCCCCCGACATCCGCCGCAGGCTCCTAGAAATGGACATTCTTGGACTGACTGAGGCACAGGCCCTGGCGGGGTCCATGGACGTTGTGTATAAAAACGCGCTGGCTTTTGCTCCCGGACGCGCGGCGGCCCCCTGGGCTGTGTGGCACCCCTCTGTGGCAGCGCCTCAGACTTTTCCGCTGACCCCGCAAGCCTACATGATGAGACGGCCTGCTAACGCCGCCGGGCCCCGCTGTTTCTTCTGCGCGCAGGCGAATCATCCCCGCCCGCGCTGTCCGGCCTGCACCGCCACCTACAAAGGGTGCGGCAAGAAGGTCCACTATGTCGGGGTCTGACAGGCCCGCGCCGTGGCCGCGGTCTCCAGCGACTATCGGCAGCCCCCTTTTCGGGCCCCGGCTGTCCTAAGCCCACCGCCACCCCCCCCATCCTCTGGCCACGTGCGATCTGCGGCTGCGGCCATTTTGCCCCCCCCGGCCACCACGCTGGATGGGTGTGTGCCACCATTTTGTCCATCGCCGCCGCCATCTTCTTTGTCCCTGGACTCCATGTGCGACCCATGGCTGACGCCATCTTGGATGGGGCCTCAGGCCCCCAGCACAGCTGACTACACGCTGCCCGACCAGAACTTGAACTCTCAATTACTTCAGCAGGCCTCGGTGACTCTGGACCAGAGTCGGCCCCGGACGCTTGTGAAAGTCACCACAACGATCTCCATCAACGGCCACGTGACGTCGTGCTTGATCGACTCTGGGAGCACAGAGAGCTTTATTCACCCCGACACGGTAAGGCGCTGTTCTCTTGTCACCCATCCAGTTAACCAAATGATCTCCCTGGCCTCCGGGTCACACGCGGTGGAGATACAGGGGTTCTGCCTAGCGAATGTCACGGTCCAAGGCCGTGAATTCCACAATTTCCGCCTGTACGTCCTGCTGCACCTCTGCGCGGCCACCCTCTTTGGGCTGGATTTCCAGTGCCATCTGCAAAGCCTGACCTTTAAATTTGGCGGCTCTATACCCCCCTTACTGTCTGTGGCCTTGCGCGGTAGCATAGTGGTTAGCATAATTGCTTCAATGGGCCGCACGGTAGCATAGTGGTTAGCATAATTGCTTCACAGCTCCAGGGTCCCAGGTTCGATTCCCGGCTTGGGTCACTGTCTGTGCGGAGTCTGCACGTTCTCCCCGTGTGTGCGTGGGTTTCCTCCGGGTGCTCCGGTTTCCTCCCACAGTCCAAAGACGTGCAGGTTAGGTGGATTGGCCATGCTAAATTGCCCTTAGTGTCCAAAATTGGCCTTGGTTGAGTGGGGTTACTGGGTTATGGGGATAGGGTGGTGTGGGCCTCGGTAGGGTGCTCTTTCCAAGAGCCGGTGCAGACTCGATGGGCCGAATGGCCTCCTTCTGCACTGTAAATTCTATGAAACTATCTATGACCCTTAAGGTCGACCCGCCTTCCCTGTTTGCGAACCTCACCCCGGATTGAAAACCAGTCGCCTCCAGGAGCAGATGGTACAATGCCCAGGACCGGACCTTCATCAGGTCAGAGGTCCAAAGGCTGCTGAGGGAAGGGGTCATCGAAGCAAGCAACAGCCCCTGGAGGGCTCAAGTAGTGGTGGTAAAGACCGGGGAGAAACACAGGATGGTCATTGACTACAGCCAGACCATCAACAGATTTACGCAGCTGGATGCATACCTTCTCCCCCGCATATCCAACCTGGTGAACAGGATCGCGCAAGACAATGTTTTCTCCACGGTGGATTTCAAGTCTGCCGACCACCAGCTACCCCTCCGTAATGGGGACCGCCAGTACACTGCCTTCGAAGCAGATGGGCGGCTCTATCACTTTTTAAGGGTTCCCTTCGGTGTCACGAACGGGGTCTCGGTCTTCCAATGAGAGATGGACTGAATGGTTGACCGGTACGGCTTACGCGCAACATTCCCGTATCTTGATAACGTCACCATCTGCGGCCATGATCAGCAGGTCCACGACACCAATCTCCGAAAATTTCTCCAGACCGCGAATATCCTTAATCTGACTTACAATAAGGATAAATGCGTGTTTAGCACCGACCGGCTAGCCATTCTAGGCTACGTAGTGCGAAGTGGAGTCATAGGCCCCGACCCCGAGCGCATGCGAACCCTCCCTCACTGCTCCAAGTCCCTAAAGCGCTGCCTCGGTTTCTTCAGCTATTATGCACAGTGGGTCCCCAATTACGACGACAAGGCTCGACCCCTGATCCAGTTCACAACCTTCCCCCTGTCGACGGAGGCCCGCCAGGCCTTCTGCCGCATCAAGGCAGACATTGCTAAAGCCACGATGCGCGCCATCGACGAGTCCCTCCCCTTCCAGGTCGAGAGCGATGTGTCCGACGTAGCTCTGGTGGCCACCCTCAACAAAGCGGGCAGGCCCGTGGCTTTCTTCTCCCGCACTCTCCATGCTTCCGAAATTCGCCACTCCTCAGTCGAAAAGGAGTCCCAGGCCATAGTAGAAGCTGTGCGACACTGGAGGCATTACCTGGCCGGCAGGAGATTCACTCTCCTCACGGACCAATGGTCGGTTGCCTTCATGTTCGATAATGCGCAGCGGGGCAAGATTAAGAACGACAAGATCTTGCAGTGGAGGATCGAACTCTCCGCCTACAATTACGAGATCTTGTACCATCCCGGGAAGCTGAACGAGCCTCCTGATGCCCTGTCCCGCGGCACTTACGCCTCCGATCCCTCCACGAGGACCTCTGCCACCCGGGGGTCACTTGTCTCTGTCATTTTATCAAGACCCGCAGCATGCCCTACTCCATCGAGGAGGTCAGGTCCGTCACCAGGGACTGCCAAATCTGCGCGAAGTGCAAACCGCACTTCTACTGGCCAGAGAGAGCGCATCTGATAAAGGCTTCCCGTCCCTTTGAACGCCTCAGCATGGATTTCAAAGGCCCCCTCCCCTCCACCGACTGCAACACGTACTTCCTGAACGTGATTGACTAGTACTCCCCATTCCCATTCGCCATCCCCTGCCCGGACATGACCTCAACCACCGTCATCAAGGCCCTCCGGGGTTTCTTTACACTGCTCGGTTTCCCCGTATACATTCACAGTGATAGGGGGTCCTCCTTCATGAGTGACGAACTGCGTCAATTCCAGCTCAGCAAGGGCATCGCCTCGAGCAGGACGACCAGTTACAATCCCGGGGAAACGGGCAGGTTGAGAGAGAGAAGGGCACGGTCTGGAAGACCGTCCTGCTGGCCCTACGGTCCAGGAATCTCGCAGTCTCCCGCTGGCAGGAAGTCCTCCCTGTCGCCCTGCATTCCATCCGGTCGCTGCTCTGTACTACCACAAATCAGACACCTCATGAACGTCTCCTTGTTTTCCCTAGGAATTCCTCATCCGGGACCTCGCTCCCAACCTGGCTAGCGACACCCGGACCCATCCTGCTTCGGAAACATGTGAGGGCGCACAAGTCGGACCCGTTGGTCGAGAGGGTCCACCTGCTGCACGCCAACCCCCAGTAAGCATATGTAGCGTTCCTGGATGGCCGCCAAGACACGGTCTCCATTCGGGACCTGGAGCCCCACGCGCATCCGCACCAGTGCCCCCACCCCCACCCTCCCCACAACACCTGACCAGAGGGTCAGTACTCCCGCCGCCCCTGCCTCGGCCCGAAACAGCACCGACGCCCCCTACAGGCGCCCCCCCCCCCCCCCCCCCCGGTCTTGCCGACTTTTCGGCCCAACAGCGCTGCCTAGGGGGGACGAAGCTGCCTGGGAGGACAACACCACGTTCCCGGAATCGCAACCACCGGGACCATCATCAGGATCACCACCGAAGCCCAGACGCTCCAGAAGGATGACCAGGCCACCCGATTGACTGATTGCTGCACCATGAACGCTTTGCTATTACCCTCCTCGTCATCACGGCACCTCAATACCTGGTCCTACCATGCGAAAGGCGACATTAACGCTGGCCATCACCCCGCCGGGTTCTTTTTAACAGGGGGTGTCTGTGGTAATACCAGGTATTGCGGTACCTGAGAGGTGGATGACCATTGGTTAGACCCAGGGGTCTACCATTGGCTGATGTACAAAGCTCCGCCCTGAGAGGCAGGGTATAAGAACCAATGCCGTCCCAGCAGCCTTCACTTTCTGTATCGAAGCTGCTGGGGAATAGTTCTAGCAGATTAAAGCCGATTAGTTATGACTCACCTTGTCTTGAGACTGCTGTCCAGGCATTAGTAAGATTATCCAAAGTAGCCTATCCTGCATAAAACCTTCCTCCTTTGTGCCTTCTCCTTCTCCTTCCAATCATGGGAGACACTGGATTGGTGGCTGGAAGCGTGTCGAGGTGGCTAATATTGCTGGATTTAAATCGTTACCAACACTCATGACAAACTAAACGTCAATCGAAAGAAATGAAATCTGTGCAGAGTTAGTTGCCTCCAGGCCGTTGAGTGATTCATTTCACTAAACCCCTTATACGTAATTCTGCACACACTATGGCACCTCCCAACCAGGGGACCCCATTCAATTTATCCGTGAGTAGGATTTGACCAGGAGGACTGACTGAAAAATAATTTCCACAGGATAATAATCTTGTGAATCTCTTTTCTCTTGACATGTCAGGGAAGCTGCCAAGGTCACAGCCCCTTTTCCCCATCTGATTACTTGCCAAGAACAGGTGCACACAGGGTATTAATGTCACAAAAATCGATCCTAATGTGACAGAAATACTAAGAAAACAACTCAAATAGATCAATAGACCAATAAGTGCTAAATAGTTTAGACTGGTCTCGAGAGAGAAAAATGGAAAATCAAAAGCTTGGTGCTGGAAACAGAAAACAAAGTGAATACAGTTTCTGCATTGAAAGAACAAGAAAGGAGCTGCTCCTGGCCAGATTAGCATTTGAATAATATGCTTTTATTTTTTCAAAAAATCATTAAACCACAGCGGTCATTTTAATGAAATGAGCACGGCTTCAAACTTTACCTGAATGGTTCATACCAGAAGCTTTTGTAATTGGTATGAAATATTGTTTAAATATTATTATGCAACCCTCATCTTACAAGGCTGCACCGTCAGTGTGATTGTAGATGGCGCGCATATCTGATTAGCAGTGGGTTTCATTTTGTGACAGGACGATTTTGATGAACAGGTTAAGCCTGTGCCACCCTTGCAGTTCAAGGCTCCTTCCTGCTGAAGAATGATTTAGATTAGGGGCTGGATTCTCCATTCCGGAGACTAACGCCAGCCAGGAGACATTCAGGTCATGAAAATGGGCCATCACGCGGCACGCATACAGTCCAGACGCTTCCAGGCCCCGCTGGTGTCTGATGCGCTGTGGTCGGGATTCTCGTTCAGAGCCTGACAAGCTGGGCAGCTTTCTATCGCTCCACTCACCACAGACTGTCATTCCAGCTAAGAGGATGGCTGCGAGAAGACCTGACCCAATATTCCTGGATGCTGACATTGACCGAATGCTGGGCGCTGTTGAGGAGAGGGGGAAACCTATCCTGCACCTATCCTTTGTGCCCTCTCCTTCTCCTTCCAATCATGCGAGACACTGGACTGCTGACTGGAAGCCTGTTGAGGTGGCTAAAATTGCTGGATTTAAATCATTACCAACACTCATGAGAAACTAAATGTCAATCGAAAGAAATGAAAATCTGCCTGCCATTCTAAACAAGTGGGTGGCACGGTGGCAACAGTTGTTAGCACTACTGCCCCGGGTTCAATTCCTGCCGCGGGTGACTGTCTGTGTGGAGTTTGTACTTTCTCCCAGTGTCTGTATGGGTTTCCTCTGGGTGCTCCAGTTTTCGCCCAAAGTCTAAACATGTGAATGATCAATCGCCCATTAGTGTCCAATAGGTTGGGTGGGGTCACTGGGTTACGGGAATAGGGTGGGGGCCTGCCCTAGCTAGGGTGACCTTTCAGATGGTTGGTGCAGACTTGATGTGGTGAATGGCCTCCTTCTGCACTGTAGGGATTCTGAGGCCGAGGCTGAGGTGGCAGGGTGTGTCAGTGCTGTCAGTCTCAGCAGTCGGACCAGCAGAAGATGAACAACATCCTTACAGCAGTTCGGGTGAGTAACCATCTCTGTGCATCTAGCATCACTCCCATCCCTCACTTCTCACATCTGCCTCCAACCCCCAAGAGACCAGCAACACCCCACCTGCCTGCATCACCCCCCCCCCCCCCCCCCCACCCCCCACCCCCCTCCATGAAACCACAATACATGTATTGTCCTTTTTGGCCAGGTGCCTGCTAAAAAAACCCAATAAAACACAGCCAGCCCAGCATCTCACTCTGTCCTTTCAGGGTCCCCAAGGATAAAACAGCCCATAATCTCCAGGAGCCCCAGAGGATCTGAGGGGGCACCCCAGATATCTGGGTCCTCCCTGGGGGAGGCTGAGGAGAGGATAGTGGCTGCAATGCAGTTTGGCATGCACCAAACAAGTGAGAGTCCAATGCAATGCTGGTGAGCTAACAATTGGGCATGGACACCCCGATCCCCTTGATGACGCTGCTGGGCTATGAGGGTTTCCAGATGGGCAGCCTGGGTGGGTTTCCATGGACCAGACGCTCTCAGGGAATTGGCAGGTTACTGTCAACAGTCAGCAGTCCCAACAGCCAGGAGCCTGTAAGTTGCAGCTAGGGAGTGGGTTTAAATAATTTTATGCAGTAATGGTGGTCTCAGCCAGGGCACCCCAATCCTGAGGAGGGCACTCCGAATCCACACACTTGCCACCAAGTCATTCCCCGCTACTCCCTGGTGTCCACACGGGGGGCAGGAGATTGGGGCTTATAGCCCATTAATCAGATGCAAATGGATGCAAATCACTGACTTGCATGATGCCATCGGCATGGGGAGTGTAGCACGGTGCCCCAGCGGGGGCTGGAGCGCTGGAACATTGATTGTCCAACAGTTACTTCCATTTGTCAAAATTGGTGTAGTATTCCAGGATTATATGCTTTGTTTTCATGCCTACTTTTGTATTGATCATAATCTGATGCAACATGACTCAACAAATTCCTATGCATCCCTTAAAGTCCCAGATTTGTATTTATCAGACAAGGCCCTTCTGAGGGGACCTGAGGAGTGATTGAGTTTTGTGTGACTGACGAGAGTGACATGCTGTTTAGTTCCCAGTTGCTCGATGAAAGAGACTGTCCGTTCTTATTTTGAGACCGAGCTTCATTTAAATCAGGTATATGAACAGGTTGCCAAACAGACGTTGCCTGATAAGTCCAAGGTTGCAGTTGCCTCGGCAGTTACATGGAAATTGCGATCATTGTTGCTGGAGGTCCTGAATAGCCCGGAAAGAGAGACTTCTGTGCTCTGAGGGAGCATGGCAGACAAAGGCAGCAAACACTTAATCTTCATCTTATCTGCCTCAGTTTTGTCCCTGTTATCTGCTCCAGGTCAAGCTTCAGACATTTATGGGAATTAGAACTTCTTTGTCCTTCATAGTGAATGTCACCACAACATTAAGGTTCTCTTTTGTAAGATCGTTCTGACCATCATTTAGCACACTGGGCTAAATCGCTGGCTTTTAAAGCAGACCAAGGCAGGCCAGCAGCACGGTTCAATTCCCGTACCAGCCTCCCCGAACAGGCGCTGGGATGTGGCGACTAGGGGCTTTTCACAGTAACTTCATTTGAAGCCTACTTGTGACAATAAGCGATTTTCATTTCATTTTTCATCATATGGGATGCCTGTAAAGACAGCCTGTCCTTAGATGCAGAAAGCAAATGAGAAGTATATTTGCCAGGGAACTTCCTCTGTGACTTTCCCTATAGAAGCTAAATGGCTGCAAAAGAGGACACAGAAACCTTTCCACCTGACAGGCTTCTCGGTTCAGATATTGTAGAAAGTATTAATGTGACCGACCCATGGAAATTCTTAAATGAGGGAGTTGTATTCAAACACTCAACCTGTTTGGCCACATTATGAATGAATCTTCCTTGGCCATCAAGTCATGGGGTGGGACTTGAACCTGGGACTTCTGGCTCAGCGACAGGGATGCTAACCACTGTGCCATAAGGCCCCACTTTCTCCTCCTTTAATACAGTTAAAACCCACTGTAGAATCTGAAAGGTGAGAAACACTCATAGGACGCACGGGAGGATACCAATTCAAGCATTTATCAAGATACACCAATAAGCTGCCATGCCCCGAAGGGTCACCCTCCCTGAATTACACCCAGGCTGCGTTTTTTGTACTGTGGAGTTTTCCCAGTCAAGGGGGCAGCTCTGCCCCAATTACCGGGGGAGTTCATACTCGTTATGAGTCAATGGGAACCAGAGAGTGCACGCTTCCTTACTTCTTTGGTCTTCTGCCCTATTATCACCTTATGTAACTTGGTGTCAAATTTTGCTTCACGGGAAGTGATCTGGGATGTTTAGCCACATTGCAGGTGCTTTATAAATACAAGTGGTTGCTATTTTTGTCCAGTGGAAGCTATTAGCTCACCTGAATGAAAGGGTAAGATATCAGTGTTATCACAACAAAAGGATGTTCAGAATAGAGAGAGGTTATCTCCATGCTTTGCAAGCTGAGGTATAGACTTGTGCATGATGGTATAAATGGGAGTTATCTGCTTAGCCACCTGTTAAACTTCTTCCCAATTGAGAATCGGGAGAAGTGAATAATGGGAAGCTGATCTGATATTATCCCCCTGTCTCTGTTGAACGTGGTAGCTGGTATCATTGAGCAATCTGCTCTCGAGGTCAGTTGGAGCAATCCTATTCATACCCACCAAATGCAGCACGAGACTCTATTCACCACAGCAGAGAGCTGGGCCTGAAATCATTCCGTATCCCTGCATAGGTTCTGCTTTGCACCCTGTAGCACCGTCAATATGACGCGAGGCAGGTTGAGGTAATGTCAATTGAAGGCTTTATTAAGCAGAACTTTATCCTCAGCAGCGTGGTTACAGAATACAACTGCTGAGGGAAATGGAAGGAAAAACTGGGTTCTTATACCGGCATTTCTGGGTGGAGTCCAGTAGGTGGCAGATCCTATCATGACCTGGCATCCCTCCACCAATAGCCTGTCGACACGTGGTGTACCGTATTACCCCTAATACATATCACCACATTCACCCCTTGTTGAAAATAAACCCGGCGGGATGGTGGTTCGCATGGTGGTAGGGGTTTACAGAGTCGGTACTGTGCCGTAACTTTGAACAAAACACAAAATTATCGCTTCAACTGGGCCAACGGGCCAAATAGTGTTGGCATGATGCCATAACTATAACAAGACACAATAACTGAAAACTGGGCCAACGGGCCAAACAGGGTCGGCATGATGCCATAACTATAACAAGACACAATAACTGAAAACGTTAAAGTGATTCGATGAGCCGGATGGGCGCCCTGGTCGTCCTTTCCGATCGTCTCGGGCGTGGTGGTGATGGCGCTGGCTCGAGTCCCGTCGACTCTGGGAGCGTAGCGCTGTCCCCTGTGTCCTTACTCCTGGGTGGGTCTGGGAGGAGAACCGAACCCCCTGGGAATGGGGTGGCTGCGGGAAGAACCGGCGGGAGTGAGGAGGTGGTGATTGGCGTTGGGTGGGTGTGGGTAGCTCCGGCGGGTGCCAGATCTCGCAGGGAGACCGTGTCCTGTCGCCCATCGGGATACTCCACATAGGCGTATTGCGGGTTGGCGTGAAGGAGATGCACCCGTTCCACCAACGGATCTGACTTGTGCGCCCGCACATTTTTCCGGAGCAGAATGGGTCCCGGAGCTGCTAGCCAGGTCGGAAGTGGCGTTCCAGAGGAGGACTTCCTAGGAAAGAGGAGGAGGCGCTCGTGACGCGTTTGATTCGTGGTGGTGCACAGCAGGGACCGGATAGAGTGAAGGGCATCCGAGAGGACTTCCTGCCAGCGGGAAATTGGGAGGCTCCTAGACCGGAGGGCCAGCAGGACGGCCTTCCAGACCGTTCCATTCTCCCTTTCTACCTGCCCGTTCCCCCGGGGGTTGTAACTGGTCGTCCTGCTCGAGGCTATGCCCCTGCTGAGCAGGAATTGACGCAGTTCATCACTCATAAAGGAGGACCCCCTGTCGCTATGGATATAGTCGGGGAAACCGAACAGTGTAAAAATGGTACCGAGGGCTTTAATGACCGTGGACGCGGTCATGTCGGGGCAGGCGATGGCGAAAGGGAAACGGAAGTATTCGTCAACGACGTTCGGGAAGTACGCGTTGCGATCGGTGGAGGGGAGGGGGCCTTTGAAATCCAAACTGAGGCGTTCAAAGGGTCGAGAGGCCTTAACCAGATGCGCTCTATCTGGCCTGAAAAAGTGCGGTTTGCACTCAGCGCAGATCTGGCAGTTTCTGGTGACTGTTCGGACGTCCTCGACGGAGTTAAGGGAGGTTGCGGGCCTTAAAGAATTGGCAGAAATGAGTGACCCCCGGGTGGCAGAGGTCCTCGTGGAGGGCTTGTAGACGGTCCACTTGTACATTGGCACATGTGCCGCGAGATAGGGCATCGGATGGCTCGTTCAGCTTTCCGGGACGATACAAGATCTCATAATTGAAGGTGGAGAGTTCGATCCTCCACCGCAAGAGCTTGTCGTTCTTGATCTTGCCCCGCTGTGCATTATCGAACATGAAGGCAACCGACCGTTGGTGAGTGAGGAGAGTGAATCTTCTACTGGCCAGGTAATGCCTCCAGTGTCGCACAGCTTCCACTATTGCTTGTGCCTCCTTTTCCACTGAGGAGTGGCGGATTTCTGAAGCGTGGAGGTTCGGGAGAAGAAGGCTACGGGTCTGCCTGCTTGGTTGAGGGTGGCCGCCAGAGCTACATCCGATGAGTCGCTCTCGACCTGGAAGGGGAGGGACTCGTCGATGGCGCGCATCGTGGCCTTTGCGATATCCGTTTTGATGCGGCTAAAGGCCTGGCATGCCTCTGTCGTCAGGGGAAAAGTAGTGGACTGGATTAGTGCATGGGCCTTGTCTGCGTACTGGGGGACCCACTGGGCGTAATAAGAAAAGAAGTCCAGGCAACGTTTCAGGGCTTTGGCACAGTGGGGGAGAGGGAACTCCATGAGGGAGCGCATGCGTTCAGGGTCGGGGCCTATCACTCCATTACGCACTACGTAGCCCAGGATGGCTAGATGATTGGTGCGGAACACGCATTTTTCTTTGTTGTAAGTGAGGTTCAGGGCGTGAGCGGTCTGGAGGAATTTTTGGAGGTTGGCGTCGTGGTCCTGCTGATCGTGGCCGCAGATGGTGACGTTGTCGAGATACGGGAACGTGGCCCGTAAACCGTGCTGGTCAACCATTCGGTCCATCTCTCGTTGGAAGACCGAGACTCCGTTCGTGACGCCGAATGGAACCCTTAAAAAGTGGTATAACCGCCCATCTGCTTCGAAGGCAGTATATTTGCGGTCACCGGGACGGATGGGGAGCTGGTGGTAGGCGGACTTGAGGTCCACGGTGGAAAAGACCTTGTACTGTGCAATCCGATTGACCATGTCGGATATGCGGGGGAGAGGGTACGCATCTAGCTGAGTTTACCTGTTGATGGTCTGACTATAGTCGATGACCATCCTCTGTTTCTCCCCGGTCTTAACAACTCCCACCTGGGCTCTCCAGGGACTGTTGCTAGCCTGGATGATGCCTTCCTTCAGCACCCTCTGGACTTCGGACCGGATAAATGCTCGGTCCTGGGCGCTGTACCGTCTGCTCCTTGTGGCGGCGGGTTTGCAATCCGGTGTGAGGTTCGCAAACAAGGAAGGCGGTTCAACCTTGAGGGTCGCGAGGCCGCAGACAGTCAGTGGGGGTATAGGGCCGCCAAATTTAAATGTTAAACTCTGGATGTTGCATTGGAAGTCCAACCCTAGGAGTGTGGGCGAACAGAGATGGGGGAGGTCATACAGCCGGTAATTTCGGAACTCCCTCCCCTGCACCGTTAGGTTAGCGATGCAGAACCCCGTGATCTGAACGGAGTGGGATCCTGCCGCCAGGAAAATGTTCTGGGTGCTTGGCCGAATTATGAGGGAACAGCGCCTTACCGTGTCCGGATGAATGAAGCTCTCCGTGCTCCCAGAGTCGATAAGACACGGCGTCTCGTAGCCATTCACTAGGACTGTAGTGGTTGCAGTCTGGAGCGTCCGGGGCCGCGACTGGTCGAGGGTCGTCGAAGCCAGATGTGGTTGTTGAAGTTGAGCATCGTAATCAGGCAGTATGTGGCCATCTGTGTCGGGGTCCTTCAGCCAAGATGGCGGCGTCCACGGATCGAGCGCGGTCGGGGGTGGACAAAGTGGCGGCGCCCATCTCTCCCTCGTGGCATCCGGGGTCCAAAATGGCGGCGTCCGTTGGTCACACGTGGATCGCTGGGGGGGCTGGGTCTGTGGTCCCGTTTCTTCCCCAGAGATAGCGGCGACCCCGCGGGACTTGCACACCATCGCGTAGTGGCCTTTCTTCCCGCAGCTTTTGCAGGTAGCCGCGCAGGCCGGGCATCGCTGCCGAGGGTGTTTCGGCTGGCTGCAAAAATAGCAGCGGGGCCCCCCCGGTTGGTCTGGTGTTTTGGCCACGCAGGTTTGCGGGGGTGGGGGGGGTGTCGGAGAGTCGACCGCAGCGGGGGTCCACGGAGCCCAAGGGGCTGTAGTGCGGTCGGGGGCGTAGGCGCGGGCGTTACGCGAGGCCACATCGAGGGATGCCGCCAGGGCCCGAGCTTCTGCAAGTCCCAGAGATTCTTTCTCCAGAAGCCTCTGGCGGATCTGGGAAGAGGCCAAACCTGCCACATACGCATCGCGGACCAGGAGCTCTGTGTGTTCACTCGCTGTTACCGCCGGGCAGTTGCAGTTTCGACCCAGGATCTGCAGGGCATTATAAACCTCGTCCAGCAATTCCCCCGGAAATTGCCGTCATGTGGCGAGCTGGTAGCGAGCAAAAACCTGGTTGGCGGGCCGGATGTAGATATCCTTCAGCGTGGCGATGGCACCGGTGAAACCGTCCTCGTCCTCGATAAGGGAGTAGACGTCAGGACTCACCCTGGAATAGAGGACCTGCATCTTTTGTTCGTCAGTCGGTGTGCCGGGGGCCGTTCGGAGGTAGCCCTCAAAGCATGCCATCCAGTGTTTGAAGATAGAGGCCGAGTTAGCTGCTTGGGGTGCGATGCGCAGGCACTCCGGGGTGATTCGGAGCTCTATGTTCCCACGTCGTTTTCTTCAATTTAAATTCTGCTTAATAAATTGTAGCACCGTCAATATGACGTCAATATTAAGCAGAACTTTATCCCCAGCAGCGTGGTTACAGAATACAACTGCTGAGGGAAATGGAGGGGAAAACTGGGTTCTTATACCGGCATTTCTGGGTGGAGTCCAGTAGGTGGCAGATCCTATCAGGACCTGGCATCCCTCCACCAATAGCCTGTCGACACGTGGTGTACCGTATTACCCCTAATACATACCACCACACACCCGTACCTTAGCTTTTCTTTCCCTTATTTACACAACCATCCCAAACCCCCCCAAACTACCGCTACCAATATAGACATTTACAGCCTTTGGAAGTGTTGATAACAATTAAAATCTACCTTTCCTCAATGTTGGAGATGTGAGGGGTGTGCAACGAGGAGTGAATGATCTTTAACTCAATTTTCCAGATCCTAAATTTTTATAGTAAGGAAATTATGATGTAGTACTGTGTCGATAACATTGATTGCCATTCTGATTTTGTAATGAATTGAATTGAAAGCATCGAAGCGAGCTAATTTTCACAACCTTTGACAGTAAAGGGAAATGGTATTGCCTGAACAACCTTCTGTAGCTAATGGTAAAGCTTGGCAAAGAAAGACTAACCTCTACTTACAGAAAGTGATAGAATTATTCACTTGTCTCTGATAGCTTGCAAGTGCAAATTCATCTACGTGAAGCTTGATGTACTGATGTGGTACTTCGTAGCCCATTATGGCAGCAGGCCGAAAGTCATCAAGTCAATGGTTATTATTTTTTTGACTGGAATATCGGTATCTCTGGTTGACCTTCGAAAATGGCCGTAATCCACCTCTTGAACCATTGCAGTGCCTGTGAGGAAGGTACTTGCACAGGGAGTTCTAGCATTTCACCCCAATGATAACGAAGTATCTGCAATACATAAAAGAGAGACATGAACCTATCCAGCACTTTTCAAGATTTCAGAGAGTGAAGTATTTTAAAGATCATTTTTCCAAGCTGATTCCTGCGATGGATAAGACTGATGTATGAGGAGGGATTGAGTGAGTTAGGATTATATTCACTGGAGCTTAGAAGAATGAGGGGGGAGGGTGGTCTCATAGAAACCTTAGAATCTGAACAAGACTAGACAGGGTAGACGCAGGATGGATGTTCCCGATGACGGTGGAGTCCAGAACCATGGGTCACAGTCTAAGGATACAGGGTAAACCATTTAGGATTGAGATCAGAAGAAAGTTCTTCACCCAGAGAGTGGTGAGCCTGTGGAATTTGCGATCATAGAAAGTAGTTGAGACAAAAACATAGCCTGTTATCAAGAATGGGTTAGATATAGCTCTTGGGGCTAAATGGATCAATGAATGTGGGGGGGACTGTGGGAACAGGTTATTGAGTTGAATGATCAACCATGATGATAAAGAATGGTGGAGCAGGCTCAGAGGGCCGAATAGCATACTCTTGCTTTCGATGTTTTCATGTTTGTACGTGAACCCAATAAAATATATTTGGACTGTAGTCATTGTTTTAATTCAGGGAATGTGTTTGCATAGTTTGCATACAGCAAGTCTTTAATGACCAGATAATTTATTTATATTGTTGCTGATTGAGGGATAAATATTGACATTACACCTTGGATAACTCAACCTGATCGTCTTCAAAATAGTACCACTGGATCTTTTGGGTCCACCTGAGGGGGAAGAGCTCATAGAGCAATGGCCTACTCCTGCTTCCAAGTCCAAACTTTAGTGTCTCAGCCAAAGACATTTGGGTGAGAACTTCCAGCTGTTCATGCCAGTAGGATCTTATGATCCCGCCAATGGCGCACCGTCGCCGTGGGTTTCCGAACGACGTAAGTTGGATTCAATGGGAAATCGCATTGACAGTGACGGGACCAGAAGATCTCACAGCCAGACGATGGTGGGCTGCCTTCCGCCATCGAGGAACACGCCAGTGTTATGGCATGGCAGATGGTAAGTGCCAGGCTGCTAAAATCCCAAATTGTGAAACAAGCTACAATAACAGCTTGTAATTTGTACATTATGAGGAGTTACCTGAAGTCAAGATGGGTCATTCTCAGCCTACTTCTGATGATCTTAAATATTAAATTTAGCATTTATTAAAATAATGAAAAATAAAGTAAAACTTAAAACACCTTTACGCAGTTAACAGTATTTCTCCAACCATTTCCTAAAAGATTTTGCCCCTCATAGATTTTCAATCCATAAAATTCCAGGAGCTTTATCACACACTGCTGCTCCCAGAGGAATCGTACACAGACTTGTGTAAACAAACTTGTGTTCACGGGTCTGACTACAGCACACACTACCTTGATCACGATCTCACAGCCACACACAACAGCCTTCAGTCTCACTTTAAATATATCTTTTCCTTTGATTTTCAACTCGACTGTTTGTACAATTCTTTAGATGTTCCGCTTCCCAGGATTGATCAACCTTTTTTAAGATATTACTTTATCACGATTGTATTTATAAAGTGCACTTACCATATTGCCTCGCAAATTTATGACCTCACAACTTTATACCTTTCCTTTGAAATCCAACGAGCAAACTTAAAATCACTTCTCTTATCTGCTTAATATAAATTCCTTGGGCTGGATTCTCCATTATTGGGACTATGTCCCCATGCTGATGTCAAAATGGTAAAGTTTTACGCCATAAAATCTTGCTTCAAAGGGACACGAATTCCCAGCCCTGCAGGGCGCGAGGAGGGACCCAGCGTAGATCTCGCAGCTTTTGCGACAGATAAGGGCCCCTGCACTTCCGGGTCGGAGGCCACGCATGTGCCTTCAGCAGCCGCACGGATGGTCCATGGCGGACTCAGACCGCGGAGCTTGACCCAAAAACAAGACCCGCCGATCGGCTATACACCCGACCCTCAACCCCCGCACAAGCATTCCCCGGCCGCCTATAAGGACCCCCTGGCCTCCGATCAGCCCGCTCCCGACCAGGGTGGTGGCAGACTGAGTCCGCAGCCGTCAGGCGAGTAGTCCAAACAGCTGGACCACATTAGTTCCACGCTGTCGGGACTTCGGCCGGTCGGGGGAGGAGAATGGCTGAGCGAGCCTCTGGCAATGGCCTCAGATAGGTCTCAGGAGGCACGGCGCTTTTCAGGGCCCGCAGAATCGGTGAACCGGCACCAGTCCCGATTCCTTGTGAGAACATGGATTCGCCGGCCGCGATTTCGGCGTGAGGGTGCGGAGAATCCAGCCCCTTGTCATGCTGCTTCATTGATCCCTTGTTCCTTACAATTTCAACCACGTACCTTCACAGCTATTTGATTGATTGTTTGACCTTTGTGGTCTGTCTCCAGTTTAATCAAATCAGTCACACCCATATTCACACATGCAAGCTTGTTTCCCAGTATATGAAACTGTTTTCTTTCCATTTATTTCTAGGACACGGGTGCTATTGGAATGGTGTCCTAATTGCACAAACCTGGTTACCCAGGGAAGACAACTGATACTTCTTAAATTGACACACTCCTTGTCGTACCGGCTCCCAAAATTACTTTTCAAGAGCTAAAAGCCACAGATAATTACCTGACTGACCTTCAAAAGACAACAAATGAGAATACCTTCTCCAGATGTATTTTTTGAAGTGAAAGAAAATTCCATTTCCGGCAGTGTTCTGCAGTATCCCAACGACTCAGCCAATTTAACAAACTTGACAGAAGTGTGGTGATATTCATCTGATGGTGAACTATCTTCAGCCAAGCCAAAGAATGGATCATGCTAATGATGTGACATTTTGCTTTAACACTTCCCCTCCATCTCTGAATGTGCAATTAATTCTACCCTGCATAGCTGGTTGTAAAGGCTGATTTCAAGCTGAAGAAATCAGTGCTTATTGTAGGCAGATTCTTCCAATTATTGTCTTCATTGTTATCTTTGGCAACACTGAGAACAGAATATGGTGGAAGTGATTAGTTAGCTGCTGTTGGTCTTTAACACGTCTGAAATCTCACTCATTGACAAGGCTGCCTCGGATCATTTCTTTGTCTTCATTTCCACCCTCATCCTCCTCTCTGATAGGAATCAATCTATCGTGACTCCGCAGACTTAGGCAAAATGATCAGGCAACTTCCTTCCCAGCTGTTGTCAACTCTCCCATCTCGCACGGCATCACCATTTCCATTAGCTTTCTCAATAGTCACCTTCGCTCTACTTTTGATGCTTGCACCTCTTTCAGATCTCACCGCCTCCCATCCCCTCAGTGCAGTCATCATATTCAACAGCTAAAACCTGACGATAAGTCAATAGGACACATGGGCCCGCAGCTTCCTCTCGGGTCAACGATTCAAGTTGCTGGTGTACCGTACCTGCGCGGCATGACGACCCGAAAGTGCAGGCGTTCTGGCGATGAGCTCGGAAAGTGTATGTCTTTCAAATTCTCAGCCATTTTTCTTTTGACGGCTTGAAGTCCTGCGCTGCGGAATGAGAAATCCAACCACAGCGCTAATTTGGGTCACTCACTGAGGTTTTAGTTGAGCTTTTACATCTTTTTATTTACACTGAACATTTTCGGTCCAGCAGAGGCAAGAGACATCGGGAGACATTTATTTGGTAGGTTAAGGTTTTGTATTATTAGTGTTTAGCATTTATAAATATGCTTAAAATGCAAATAAAATTAAAGGAAGATATATTTATTAAAATTTTGGTTTATCATGAGCATGTCAATTCCATTAAAAGGATACTTTACTGTTTGAAGTGAATTTGAAGTCACAGAAAGTGAAATAAAGATTTTTTTAAACTTTGGTTTGTCAAGAGAACGTTAATTCCAATAAAGGGGTTTCTAATTGTATGTGGTTAAATACTCTGTTGTTAATTATTTGTTTCATTTAGAGCAGTATTATGCATTCAAAATCGAAAACCAGTGATCTTGATAATTGCCATTCTCTACTCTGATTACTTGAGGTGTGGCTTGAAGTCTAATTGAGTCTGTGTTATTCCCTCTGCTTAGTGTTAAAGAGCAATTTGTATTATGAAACTTGAACAAAACCAAAATTATTTTGCTAGGTAATACATGTCAGATCAATGATGGGAATGATGTATAAGCAGTGACCAGCTTGGCAAGTGGAGCTGATCTCTATTGTTGCTCAAGTACCATCATTTGTAAGGAACCATTTATGAATATGAATGCTCTGTTATATATAGTAAACTTTACAAAATATTTCATGAAAAAAAATTCAATTAAAGGAACTACAATGGATAGAATGCGGTGATCACTTGCTAACAAGTATAATCGTCCACCTAAGATACTCAGTATTACTGGCTACAGGTTCTGTGGGCCTTTACATGGCTGATGAGCCTGATCCAAGAGCCGCATCTTCAATCACTCACTTGGCAGGAGTATCCAAAAGGTTGGATCAATCCTTGCACTCTTGGTCGCGGGTATTCCTTTCTCAGGCTCCTTTCCCAGGTTTCCTCTTGTCCTCAGGTGTCTTGTGACCTTCAATCAGGAGGTTCCTCCAACAAGGTCTCTTCTGAGCAAAGAACTTTCAGGTATTAGCGTCTATGTTCCAGTTTTTGAGGTAAGCCTTCAAGGTTTCTATGAAGAGCTTCCTTTGGCCTCCTCTTCTTCGGGATCATTCCTTGAGCTGGATGAAGATTTGCTTTGGCAGTCGACATTCTGACATCCTAAGCATATGGGTGGCCCAACAGATATGGTTTTGGATGATCGTGGCCTCAGTATTGGTGCTTTTGACTCCTTCAAGGACCACTAACATCAGTAGGCCTGACCTCCCAGCTGATACAGAGCCAAAGTACATTTGGATTTTGCAATGTATTTTAAGCAGTGTTGTTTAAGAATCTCCCTGATGTAATATTCACCGGCACAGCCTCAATGATTACTTCAAATGCTTTCACAAAGTTTGACACCTTAATTGACGTATGCAAGCCTCATGTAAGCTGATGTGAACCATCTCTCTGACAGGTATTGCAGATTCAAAATCCGCAGTCAAGCTACATCTCCACCTGGCAAGGAAGCAAATCAATTCCCCACCTCAGAGGCGGGATTCTCCACTCCCGCGCCGAAGTGGCCGCGCCACCGTGTACGCCATCGAGGTTCACGACCGCGCGAAACGGCCCCGACCCCGACCGATTCAGGGCCTGACAATGAGCTCGGACCGGGGCCGCATCATTTACACGCGCCAAACCTTGTCGCCCGCATAAATGCGGCGCTGCATAGATGACGCGGCCGGCGCCACATTACTGGCGTCATCCGTGCATGTGCGGGTTGGCCGGCGCCAACCTGCGCATGCGTGGTTGCCGTCCTGTTTCAGTCCGCCCCGCAAGAAGATGGCAGCCGGATCTTGCGGGGCCGTGGAAGGAAGGAGGTCCTCCTTCAGAGAGGACGGCCCAACGATCGGTGGACACCGATCGCGGGCCACCGCACATTTGAGGTACCCCCCGGTGCAGGATCCCCCCTCATCCCCCACAGGCCGCCCCCCTACCGTTCACGCGCTGTTCCCGACGGCAGCGACCAGGTGTGGACGGAGAATACCGGGGGTGCCGGAGAATCGCCATTTTGGGTGTCTCCAGCGATTCTCTGGCCTGCGGCCCGCGGAACTCGACCGGGCCATTCCCGCCGCTTGGGAGACTCGCAGGAGGGCGTTGGACTGGCGTCCTGGGAAATTTTGACGGCCCAGGCGATTCTCCCAACCGGCGCGGGAGTGGAGAATCTCGCCCCCTATCTGCACTGCACTGATTCTATAAACTCAACTTTTAAAAAAAATCAAATGTTACAAGGACAGTGACAGCAAAAAGCCCTTGGGGGCTTTTAAAATCTCATGACCATAAAATAAATAAAAACATATGAACATTTTTAAGCATGCCACACATAAAATTATATAATACAGTGCAGGTTTAAATAGTTCAACAGATTTTAAGCAAATAACCAACCCTTGTTCACTTATAAATAATCACCTTTAATCATAAAAAAAATGTAAAATTATTTTAAAAGAAAGAGCAAAAAACAGTTAAAAGTACGTCTATATATCTTTAAAACATTGTAAAAAAAAAGTTACCTGCTGTGTTCAATACAAGTGCCTGCGCCCAATGGGCGTTCCCGAGCTGGCCTCATCACAAGAGGGTGGGGCTGAACTCCTGCTGCGCTGCGCTGGAGCCTGCACAGATCGGGGCATTGGAGGCCCGAGGCTGCTGCAGAAAAAGGAAGGCTGGATGCATCATTTGAGCGCAGGTAAGTGCGCGCATTTCTCTTTTACATTTGGTGGCATGTGGCTTCCCTCCGCTAGCCGGAAGTTAAGGGCCATATTGTGCCAGACATAGCCATCCATTGCCAGATTTTACCTTGACTCACGAAGGAAATATTACTTTTTCCATCCTCTCAGCCAAAGTCTCAGTACTCCAGAATCAAGCTTGTTTTCCACTACTCATTCAGCCTTCCTTCAACATCCCTCAGTCATAATTTCTGGCACCGAATATTCAGCGGTGCAGGTAACATTACACGTGTCAGCAATTCATGAGTTTACTTGTGTACAAATTTGAGGACATGATGATAACCATCTCTGCCTTCCCCAGTCTCATCAGCTCCCCACCTTTGATAGTTCCCACATGATCCAACTTCCATCAAGCAGAGATCAGCAAGTTTTTCAGCATTCCCGGTCTTCGTTTGACTCATCGCTCCCATGCACCATCAGACCTCATCTCAAAATGATTCCTGACCAATCCCTTTGATCAAATGTTTTCTAACGTCTTAATCTTCCGACCCCCCTCCCCACCATTTTTCTCAGACATTTATTTGTAAATCCTTCAAAACTACCATCATCACAACAACAACTTGCGGCATATTACACCATTGAATTAGAGAAACATCCCATCCTTTTTTAGAAGGCTACTCGGCACTCCTACATCAAAGATAATTACTCTTCCATCTGCAATATTCATTTTGTCACTCCCGTACAAGCCTCCCCGAACAGGGGCCGGAATGTGGCGACTTGGGGCTTTTCACAGTAACTTCATTTGAAGCCTACTTGTGACAATAAGCGATTTTCATTTCATTCATATACAAATTCACCGCTAACACATAAACCTACATCCACCTCTCTAACCAATTCATTCAGTTTAATTACAATTCTATGCAAAGCACGAGATTGTGCTAATCAAAGTTAGCAGTAAAATTCTACATGATTGAACCCATGTTGTGCTAATCGTTTCAATGTTTTTAGTCTCTCCAGGGCTTTCAAGAGGATCAATTTAACATCCTGCATCGCTCAGCCTAGTTCCACATTCAGGTAAGTGAAAAGAACTCAAAGCTAAGCTCTTTTTTAGCATCTTCAATGGTTCCTGTCAGGATTGCTGATTTGACTCCTGTGTGACCAGTGCACACTGGAGTCACTTACAAATCAATTTCATAAATTTATGGGCGGCGCAGTAGCACAGTGGTTAGCCCTGTGGCTTCACAACTCCAGGGTCCCAGGTTCGATTCCCACTTGGGTCACTGTCTGTCTGGAGTCTGCATGTTCTCCCCGTGACTGAATGGGTTTGGTCCGGTTTCTTCCCACAAAGCTCCGAAAGACGTGCTTGTTAGGTAAATTGGACACTCTGAATTCTCCCCCACTGTACCCGAACAGGCGCCGGAGTGTGGCGACTCGCGATTTTCACAGTAACTTCATTGCATTGTTCATAAAAGAACAAGAACAAAGAAAAGTACAGCACAGGAACAGGCCCTCCAAGCCCGTGCCGACCATGCTGCCTGACTAAACTACAATCTTCTACACTTCCTGGGTCCGTATCCCTCTATTCCCATCCTATTCATGTATTTGTCAAGATGCCCCTTAAATGTCAGTATCGTCCCTGCTTCCACCACCTCCTCCGGTAGCGAGTTCCAGGCACCCACTACCCTCTGTGTCAAAAACTTGCCTCGTACATCTCCTCTAAACCTGGCCCCTCGCACCTTAAACCTATGCCCCCTAGTAATTGACCCCTCTACCCTGGGGAAAAGCATACTTGTGACACTAATAAAGATTATTATTATTATTAAATGGCCTGAAACAGATATTAGACTCTCAATTTGCAAAAGCAATGGCTCAATGCTATTTTCAGGTGAGCATCATGTCCTAACTGATGTGTTGGGTGCTCTGGATCCATGGAACACATACAGGCCACCAACACTTAAAATAGTTCAACACTATTTTATTAAGTTAGAAACTGTTGAACATACTTTCACTGTGGGTTAACACGATGTTAGATTAAACTAAAGACCTATGCCTGTCCTAACCAGTCTATGCACTCAGCACACGGTGAAGATCTGTGCTGTAAGCTGTAAGCTCTGTCCTTCTGAGAGGCTGCATCCCGAATGAGCGGGAACTCTGATGCCCCGTCTTTATAGTGAGTGTGCTCTAACTGGTGATTGGCTGCGGTGTTGTGTGTGTTGATTAGTCTTGCTGCGTGTCCATCAGTGTGTGTGTATCTGCACCATGATATACTGGTGTATATTATGACATCCCCCCTTTTATGAAAGAATGTATGTGTGTGGCAATAAATAATGTATGGTGATAATGTTCCTAACTACGTGTGGGGTGCGAAGACATATTTACAGGACTACGTACATGAGAACTAAGCTATTTACATGGGAAGGTGCCTGGTGCAGGGAAGCAGTATGCAACAAGAATAACAAGATCAAAACCATATACAAACCAGGGAAACGATCAAACAAAGCAACAAAACAATTCAGAGAGTACACAAGTCTGCACAGTTCATACATTAAGTCTCTGAGGTGGGCGACGAATTCTGGTTGACCGCCTCAAGGCTGGGTTGAGAGCCGCTGGTTCAGGAGCGGGCTGGATTGCGTCAAAGTCCGGGGGATGCAGAGTGACAGGGAGCTCTGCATAGTCTGTGGCAGAGTCAGCAGGAGGGCGAGGCGACAGTGGCGGATCACGTGGCGAGCGTGGAACGAGACTGCGCGTCGATTGCGGCGCAGAATAGAGCCATCCAGTAGACGAACCAGGAATGAGCGGGGGGCCACCTGCTGAATGACAACAGCAGTTGCAGACCAGCCACGATCCGGAAGATGGACGCGGACGTTGCCATCTGGAGCCAGAGCAGGGAGATCAGCTGCACGGGAGTCATGAGCCGCCTTGTGCTGTGCACAAGACAGCTGCATCCGGCGAAGGACAGGAAAGTGGTCGAGGTCTGGGACATGGATGGACTGCACCGTCGTCCTCAGGGTATGACCCATGAGTAACTGGGCTGGCGACAGGCCAGTTGACAGTGGGTGGAGCGATAGGCCAGCAAGGCAAGGTAGAAATCAGACCCAGCATCGGCAGCTTGGCAGAGGAGCTGTTTGACTATGTGGACGCCTTTCTCCGCTTTGCCGTTGGATTGGGGGTACAGGGGACTGGACGTCACATGGGCAAAATTGTACCGCCTGGCAAAGTTGGACCATTCCTGGCTGGCGAAGCAGGGGCCATTGTCCGACATAACCGTGTGCGGGATGCCGTGTCGAGTAAAGGTTTCTTTAGATGCACGAATGACTGCAGACAAGGTGAGGTTGTGCAACCGTATCACCTCCGGGTAATTCAAAAAGTAGTCCATGGTCAGGACATAGTCTCTACCCAACGCTTGGAACAGGTCGATGCCTATCTTGGACCATGGTGACATGACCAACTCATGGGGCTGCAGGGTTACACGTGGTTGGGCCAGCTGGAAGCGCTGACAAGTGGGGCAGTTGAGCACTGTGTTGGCTATGTCCTCATTAATGCTGGGCCAGTACATTGCCTCTCGGGCCCGTCGGCAGCACTTTTCCACGCCAAGGTGGCCCTCGTGTAGCTGTTCCAGGACGAGTTGGCGCATGTTATGCGGGATGACAATGCGGTCCAGTTTTAGAAGAACCCCGTCTACTACCGCCAGATCATCTCTGACATTATAGAACTGAGGGCATTGGCCCTTGAGCCACCCGTCCGTTAGGTGGTGCATGACACGCTGTAGCAAGGGGTCAGCCGCCGTCTCACGGCGAATTTGGACAAGGCGTTCATCCGAGGCAGGTAGATTGGAGGCCGCGAATGGCACATGGGCGTCAACCTGGCAGACAAATCCCACTGGGTCACATGGAGTGTTGACTGCCCTGGAGAGAGCGTCAGCAAGGATGAGGTTTTTGTCTGGGGTGTATACCAGCTGGAAGTCGTATCGCCGGAGCTTGAGAAGAATACGCTGGAGGCGAGACGTCATGTCGTTCAAGTCTTTCTGTATTGTATTGACCAGCGGGCGATGGGCGGTCTCAACGGTGAATTGAGGAAGTCCGTAGACATAATCGTGAAACTTAACCACACCGGTCAGAAGGCCGAGGCACTCCTTTTCTATCTGCGCTAGCGCTGCTCCGTGGGGGTCATCGCACGTGACGCATATGCAACGGGGCCCCATGATGAGGCCTCATCACGTTGAAGGAGCACTGCCCCAATGCCGGATTGACTGGCATCGTTCGAAATTTTGGTCTCCTTTGCTGGATCAAAGAAAGCTAAGACCGGGGCCGTGGTCAGTTTTGCCTTGAGTTCTCTCCATTCGCGCTCATGGGCAGGGAGCCATTGGAAGTCTGTCGTCTTCCTGACCATGTTCCTGAGAGTCGTGGTATGAGAGGCGAGGTTAGGGATGAATTTCCCTAAAAAATTGACCATGCCAAGAAATCGGAGGACCGCCTTCTTGTCCTCTGGTGTTTTCATAGCTGTGATGGCAGCTACCTTGTCCGCATCCAGCTGCACACCCAATTGGGAGATGTGGTCCCCGAGGAACTTGAGTTCCGTCTGGCCAAAAGAGCATTTGGCCCTGTTGAGGCGGAGGCCATGCTCATGTATACGTCTGAATACGTGCTGCAGGTAACTAACATGCTCCTGCGGGGTGGTGGACCAAATGATTATGTCAGCAACATAGAAGCGAACACCTTCAATGCCTTCCATCATTTGTTCCATAATCCTATGCAACACTTCTGATGCCGATATGATACCAAACAGCATCCTGTTGTAACAATATCTGCCAAAGGGGGTATTAAATGTGTAAGCTTCCTGCTGGATTTATCGAGCTGGATTTGCCAGAATCCTTTTGAGGCGTCGAGTTTGGTGAAGAGCTTGGCGCGAGCCATCTCACATGTGAGCTCTTCATGCTTGAGAATTGGATAATGCTCCCTCATGATATTGCGATTTAGATCCTTGGGATCAATGCAAATTCTCAATTCGCCGGAAGGCTTTTTTACACATACCATGGAACTGACCCAGTCGGTCGGTTCCGTGACTTTGGAAATCACTCCTTGGTTCTGAAGGTCCTGCAGCTGCTGCTTGAGGCGGTCCTTAAGAGGTGCTGGGACCCTGTGAGGTGTGTGCACCACAGGCGTGGCATTCGGTTTTAATAAAATCTTGTAGGTATACGGGAGCGTGCACATTCCCTTGAAGACGTCGTGGTACTGGTTGATAATGGCGTCGAGCTGCGCCCTGAATTCGGTGTCCTGAAAGGCAGACGCGTCAGCAGGAGAGAGAGAGTGAACTCTCTGAACTAGGTTCAACAGCTTGCATGCCTGCGCGCCAAGCAGGGAGGCTTTCGAGGAGCCCACGATTTCAAAGGGAAGGATGGCTTTGCGTGACATGTGCGTCACTTCAAGTTGGCATGAGCCGCTGGCAACAATGGCATTGCCATTATGATCTAATAGGTGGCAGGCTGATGGGAGGATGGCTGGTTTGACACAAAGGCTTTAGAGGTCAGACCGCACAATGAGATTGACAGAGGCACCAGTGACCAGGCGGAATCATATTTGGGACCAGTTGACCGTAAGGGTGGCACACCACTCATCGTCTGGATCGATGCTGTATACCGATAGAGGCTGGATTCTTTGCTTCGGGGACACCCTGTTTTTTGTAACGATACCGACTCGAAAAGGCGCCTTCGGGTCTTCGGTGTCAATATCGTGTAGGGTTTCCGCATCGGACATGGTGACCATGGGTTTTAATGGCCGGACATTCCTGCGAGGCTGGCTGGAGCGATAAGAGTTGACAGGCTGAGCTGATCTGCATAAAGCAGCACAGTGGCCAAGTTTGTCACATCTCAGGCATCATCGGGATTTGGCAGGGCATTGCCGCTTTAAGTGGGCGGAGCCACAGTTGCCGCATGTTGTAGTGTCAGTACGTTCGCTGCGCCACCGCGCATGCGCGGTGCGGTTGTACGTAGCGCGCACCAGCGCAGTACGTTCGTCGTCGTCGATGGTGAAGATCTGTGCTGTAAGCTGTAAGCTCTGTCCTTGTTGGAGGCTGCATCCCGAATGAAAATGAAATGAAAATCGCTTATTGTCACAAGTAGGCTTCAAATAAAGTTACTGTGAACAGCCCCGAGTCGCCACATTCTGGCACCTGTTCGGGAAGGCTGTTACAGGAATTGAACCGTGCTGTTGGCCTGCCTTGGTCTGCTTTCAAAGCCAGCGATTTAGCCCTGTGCTAAACAGCCCCTGACTGAATGGGAACTCTGATGCCCCCTGTCTTTATAGTGAGTGTGCTCTAACTGGTGATTGGCTGCGGTGTTGTGTGTGTTGATTGGTCTTGCTGTGTGACCATCAGGGTGTGTGTATCTGCACCATAATATACCGGTGTATATTATGACACTAACCTATTAACACTTTCGATATGGACTGAGTCTGCAATTGGCACCATATTAGCTGCTGCAGCACCAATACTTTGCCCATAAAGCAGGCACTGTATAATTGAATTTATGGGCCAATTTGTTCATATTTTGCTATCTATTTTGTGCACACTTTCTTTCTACTCTTCCCTTCCTTTTGCCAGATATTTTGAACACAGCTTAATTCACAGCCTGCCAATTTTTCTGCATTTCTTTGGCTGCCTTGCAGGATTTTCAGTGTGGAATGTAACTTAATGCCCACGTGCCTTAGGTGCAAAAATTCTACTCAGCTCATTAGCAGAGCGAGAGTGAGAGCATTTCTCTTGCTCATACTGCACTTTCTGTGAACCAGAGGGAACTGCCTTAGGTTTTTCGCTCGCCGTAGTTGCAGTTCCAGCATGATCGGCATCATTGTATTGGAATTCCTGGGCATATATAAGAGCGGAGAGGTTATACTGGAGGTATAGAAAACATAATTCAGGCCACAGTGTGTGTACTGTGTGAGGTTCTGGTCAGCCCATTGAAGAAAGGATGCAATTGCACGGGAGAGGGTAGAGAGGTGATTTACCAGGATGCTGCTGCCAGGACTGGAAAATTACAGCTGCGAGGAAAGATTGGATAAGGCTGGGGTTGTTCTACTTGGGACAGAGAAGGCTGAGGGATGATTTGTTTGAGATGTTCAAAAATGTGAGAGGCCAGGATAGAGTGGATGGAATGGACCTACTGACCTTCGCAGAGAAATCAGTGATGAGAGGGGGAATAGATTTAAAGTGATTGGTCGGAGGATTAAAGAGGATTTTTATGTCACTCATTTCATTTAAAAGGTGTCTGGATGTGCACCGAAAGTGGAATAACCGACAGGGTCACGGACAGAATGCTGGAAAGTGTGATTTGGCTGGGTGACTCGTTCTTTGGCCAATGTAGACATGATCGGTCAATTGATCCCTTTCTGTGTCTTACACATTTTACGATTCTATGTCTCTTCCTCCACGGGTTGTTTGGTTGGCTACACCCATTCTTGTACTAGATGCATTGCAAGACTTTGGTGCAATCCATTGGTTATTGGGGCCTCTCAGCTCTGAGCTTAACCTGCTCCTTTTGATATTTTGTATGTCAATAACTCTTCGTTGTAGCTTCACTGGTTTCCTGCATCATTCTAGATATACCAAGTGCAGCACCTGGAACACAAGTTCACATTTCCCATTTGTTTTTTTGGCTAAATAAGGGAGAAGGGCTAGAAATGTGGCAAGGTGTTAGGCAAGGCAATAGTGCGGGTTCAATTCCCTCACTGGCTGAGATCATTCATTAAAGCCTCGCCTTCTCAACCTTACCCCTCGCCTGAGGTGTGGTGATTGTCAGGATAAACCACCACCAGTCAGCTCTCCCCCTCAAAGGGGAGATCTGGGATTATCGCAACTTTATCTTACTTTTACAGTTTATGATGATGTACAGTTCCAACCCTGATACTGACCACACTACAAGATGGAGCACATTGTGACAGTGGAGAACATGTTTGTCTTCGCAGGGTTTTTTGTGATGGTCACATCTACCGATACACCTGCGAGCAACTATGCCTGACACAGCTAGGGTGGTGAGGAAAGTTCACACAAGTTGTGTTGCATTTCTGTTTTTAATGAGGTCACTTGCTCGATGCACTAAACTTCTTCAGGGACAATGGACATGCCCTTCAAATGAGGCTCCCATTTAAGGCACAGTGCAAACCTTCTGGGCCTCCCAATGGCAAACTGGAATAAGTGAATGATCAGCAGTTGGGTATCTCTTTGAAATTGGGTTTGTGTTATATTCAAACAGTGCATTCCACAACTTGTTGCATCCCAGCTGCTGTTAATAGTGGGCAATGCAGAGTTCAGAGTTAACCCTGCCTTCAGAGTTCCTAACTTGTTTTGGAAGACTTGGAGGAAAGTTACTAAATAAGTTCACAGGAGTCTGCTGATGAATGTTTAATACAAATAATAAAATATTCACTAAAACAAGAAAATTTAACTGTATTACACCAGACAAAAATGTTGGAAAGATCTTAATACAAGCACAAGAAGATAGTTCAAATTCACACTATTCCTTTACCCCAGCAATATCTTTGCAGACACTTAAACCAGTGAAGATTTGCAACTAGCTTGACACAAAAACTTCTCATTTGTGAATGACATAATTACAAACAGTCTTCATTCAGTGAATTCCTGAGTATTGACTTGTGTGGTGAATGTTCAAAATTGGTATATATATTGTATTTTATATCTGTTGCAGTAATGTTTTTAAAAGCCTGAGTTCAAGTATGTATCTGTTGCAGCAATATTATTACAGAACCCAGGTTAAGGTATCCAGACTCTGTGGCTGCAAAAAGTGCAATTAAGATACTGTAAAAATGAGATCATCATTCATTCCAACATGTATTTGTTTACAGACAAAGGCCTAATAGAATTGTGTTATGATTGCTGGAGATTCCCGGGAGATTTATTTGAGTTTAGATTCAGGTAAGCAGCTCATGGGATCTGAGTGGGAGAAATATGATGTAATTAATGGGAGGAGCCAGGTTTGTAGTATTATGGGTGTCTGGCCAGCTCTTAGCAGGGGCTAAGATACTGGACCAGCGCCACAAAATGTTAAGTTTTAATGCAATATTAAAAAATTGATTTGTTCCAGGAGTGATAAGATACAAAATAGGGCTTGGGTATTTTATAAACAAACTTTATTAAAACAAAAGAAAAACAATATTTAAACTTTTAAACTTCAACCCGAATAATAATAGATTTACTGTAATTTCTTAACCCAAACACAGGAGTTCCTATTAAACAACACTTCCAAGGAACATGCAGCTCAGTCCACTTAGAAAGTCCGGCAAATGTGATAACTTTTATTTACAAGCAATTTTTCTTCCATTAGTGAAGTTACTTCAGAACCCTTTTCGAAAGCCTGTCTCTGCAACAGCTTTCCATGACCTCTCTCTGTGGCTTTTCAAATCCTTCTCTCCACCTGTTCAAGTAGGATTATTTCTCTCTCTGTCTGAGCTCCACCCAGCCTCTTAAATAATGGTTCTCTCATCGACTGTGCAGACTTGAAGCCATTTTCATTGTCTGAGGTGTCCGATTTCCCACTCCCGTTTATATAGAAGTACAGAGCCATACTATTAATATGTAACTAACCTCCCATTTACGAACAAAAGAGACCATCAGACTCTGTAACGGGCTAATAGCTGGTCAAACAAGAGTATCCTGAAGGACAATAGATCTTAAGTGGATAATTGTGGCTGAACAGAGGCCTCCTGTGTATTCCCACTAACAAGTTTAAGCCTGAATGAGACCATGTTACTCAGGCTAGGTGTGGGTGTATCCCGTTTACCTTTTGCAAGCAGTTTTCCCTCAATCTGCTGATCCCTACATTGTCTGCTGCATGTTCCATCCCACTTCTGGACCCAAGTTCCTAATATCTCCCTCTCATAACAGTAGCTAACAGTTTAGCTGTTAGTCTGCCAAAGACAGCAGTGCCTGCAGCTGTTGTCTGAAATGGTTTCTCTCTCTCTCCAAGCAGTCCTTCAAAGACATTTCTACCTAGAGGACAGCAGGTATGCCTGTGTTGTCTAATTGTATTTACAAGTGGCTTTTGACCTGTGATGGGTTTTGCTTAATTGGAGATAATGCCGGTTTCAGTTAGGAGTTAGTGTTCCCTTTTATTGTTAAGAATTGTTCCACTGTTAATTGTAAGCTATTTTCTGTGATGTTAATGCAGTTTAATCCCGTGTTGATAATAAATATTGTTTTAATATGACATATCCCTATTTGTAAATGAAATCACTCCTGGAGTGTTTCTTCACATGGAGAGTAAACATATGAGTTTACTAAACTTAGTCTTCAGGAGCACCTCCACTAAACCAATCACTTTACTGAGTGCCATATCTGATTATTTGATTCACTATTGTCCCACCAGCCTTGCAGGTTTTCTTCTCAAAGAGTACAAAATCATGACTTCTCTCCCAACCTACACACTGAACACTCAACTCCTGCTAGGTGACAATGAAGCTTTTCTACGTAATTTCCTTTTTTTTCAGAATCTTTGAACTTTCAACATCTTTTACCTCATCTCTTTCCTTTCAGGGGTTTTCACACCTTGTTAAAAAATATACTAATGAATTCAAAAGAGCTGACTTTTTAGTCACAAGTCTGTCCAGACTCCCAGGCACCAAGGCTCACAAACAAAACATGAATGCAACTGAAAGCATTTGCACCTTTCTCAACAGACATATCTGAATTAAACTTAAAATAATACATTCTTCATAAACAAATGCAGACAAACGTCCATTATCAAAGGCTCTTAAAGCCTTTACATTCATCTGTAGATAGTCAGCAATATTTCAGATCCTCACTTACTCTCGCCTCTTGTCATTGTTTACTGTTAACAGAAGGTTTACTGTACATTTCTGAGGGGCTGGCCTCAATGCGGGTTTCCTATGCTGAAATAAGTTAGCGTGAATCTCCGTGAAATGAGGTACTGCCTGGTATCACCTGAACCATTCTGTTGCATTGATTCTTTTTATTCTGCTGAAGCATCAGCAAAGTTTGTCAAAAAAAATAGCATTTAATACTTCTAAAGGAGAGGGTATATAACTCACTCAGGCCTCAGTATACTGTAACAATGTCCTGACAGGGTTTTGACAACACATCAGTTATTTATTTGACAGATAGGAAATCTTAGCTGGGTTTCGATGATGTTGACGACTACTCAAATATCTGAATAAATGCCTGGTTTGAACTGTATTGCTGTAAGCACTTTACATTTTGACAGACCATTCCACTGAGTGATATTCAGAAGCTCTAATGACCTTAAGGTATTTTTGTTAGTCGCTTATTGGCTTTCACTCTGCACTTCTTTGCTTCATATCAAAGATGGCAACACTAAAATGACCTCTGTACCTGCATACTGAAAGAATGGGGGTAATTTTCCCTTTGGGCATGGGTGAAAAAAGTGACTATTGCTAATCAGTTGCAATTCAGTTGCAAAAACCCAACTGCCCCAACAGTGTCGGACACCTATACCTACCGTCACAGCTCCCAAAGTCAGATCGGCCTTCTTGAAAGTGAACCCTCAGAAAGTAACATGTCCTGATGGAGTCCCTGGTCATGCACTCAGATCCTGCGCGGACCAACTTATGGGTGAGTTTGCGGACATCTTCAACCTCTCCCTACTTCATTCTGAGGTTCCCACATGCTTCAAGAAGACTACCATCATTCGAGTGCCAAAGAAGAAATAGGCACCGTGTCTCAATGACTGCTATCCACTTGACATCTATCATTATGAAGTGCTTTGAGAGGTTGGTCAGAAGACACATCAATTCCATACTCTCAGAATGCCGAGATCCACTGCAATTCGCAGACCGCCACAACTGGTCCACAGCAGATGGCATCTCCCTGGCCCGACAATCATCCCTGGAGCATCTCGACAACAAGGACTCTATGTCAGACTCCTATTCATTGATTACAGCTCTGCATTCAACACCATAATCCCAGTCAAGCTCATATCAAAGCTCCAAAACCTAGGAATTGGATGCTCACTCTGAAATGGAAAAATGAAAATCGCTTAGTGCCACAAGTAGGCTTCAAATGAAGTTACTGCGAAAATCCCCTTGTCGCCACATTCCGGCGCCTGTTCGGGGAGGCTGGTATGGGAATTGAACCGTGCTGCTGGCCTGCTTTCAAAGCCAGCGAATTAGCCCTGTGCTAAACAGCCCCCACTCTGCAACTGGATACTTGACATTCTGACCCATAGACCACAATCAGTAAGGATAAACAACAACACCTCCTCCACGATAGCCCTAAAGATGGAGGCTCCATAAGACTGCGTACTTAGCCCCCTACTACGCCCTATACACACATGACTGTGTGGCAAAATTTGGCTCCAACTCCATCAACACGTTTGGTGATGACACGACCGTAGTGGGTTGGTTCTTGAACATCGGTGAGCCAGAGTACAGGAGGGACATAGTGAACCTAGTGGCGTGGTGTGATGACAGCATTCTGTCCCTCAACATCAGCAAAACTAAGGATCTGGTCATTGACTTCAGGGAGCGAAGTATCGTACACACCCCTGTCTGCATCAACGGTGCTGAGCGTAGATGGTTGACAGCTTCAAATTCCAAGGTGTGCACATCACCAACAATCTGTCCTGATCCACCCACATCGACGCTATGACCAAGGAAGCACAACAGTGAACAAAGAACAAAGAAATGTACAGCACAGGAACAGGCCCTTCGGCCCTCCAAGCCTGTGCCGACCATGCTGCCCGACTAAACTACAATCTTCTACACTTCCTGGGTCCGTATCCCTCTATTCCCATCCTATTCATGTATTTGTCAAGATGCCCCTTAAATGTCACTATCGTCCCTGCTTCCACCAACTCCTCCGGTAGCGAGTTCCAGGCACCCACTACCCTCTGCGTAAAAAAACTTGCCTCGTACATCTACTCTAAACCTTGCCCCTCTCACCTTAAACCTATGCCCCCTAGTAATTGACCCCTCTGCTCCGGGGAAAAGCCTCTGACTATCCACTCTGTCTATGCCCCTCATCATTTTGTAGACATCTATCAGGTCGCCCCTCAACCTCCTTCGTTCCAGTGAGAACAAACGGAGTTTATTCAACCGCTCCTCACAGCTAATGCCCTCCATACCAGGCAACATTCTGGTAAATCTCTTCTGCACCCTCTCTAAAGCCTCCACATCCTTCTGGTAGTGTGGCGACCAGAATTGAACACTATACTCCAAGTGTCGCCTAAGGTTCTTGCCAGTGACTTGCCAATTCTTATACTCAATGCCCCGGCCAATGAAGGCAAGCATGCCATATGCCTTCTTGACTACCTTCTCAACCTGTGTTGCCCCTTTCAGTGACCTGTGGACCTGTACTCCTAGATCTCTTTGACTTTCAATACTCTTGAGGGTTCTACCATTCACTGTATATTCCCTACCTGCATTAGACCTTCCAAAATGCATTACCTCACATTTGTCCGGATTAAACTCCATCTTCCATCTCTCCGCCCAAGTCTCCAAACAATCTAAATCCTGCTGTATCCTCTGACAGTCCTCATCGCTATCCGCAATTCCACCAACCTTTGTGTCGTCTGCAAACTTACTAATCAGACTAGTTACATTTTCCTCCAAATCATTTATACATACTACAAACAGCAAATGTCCCAGCACTGCGGAATACCACTGGTCACAGCCCTCCAATTAGAAAAGCATCCTTCCATTGCTACTCTCTGCCTTCTATGACCTAGCCGGTTCTGTATCCACCTTGCCAGCTCACCCCTGATCCCGTGTGACTTCACCTTTTGTACTAGTCTACCATGAGGGACTTACTGAAGTCCATATAGACAACATCCACTGCCCTACCTGCATCAATCATCTTAGTGACCTCCTCGAAAAACTCTATCAAGTTAGTGAGACACAACCTCCCCTTCACAAAACCATGCTGCCTCTCACTAATACGTCCATTTGCTTCCAAATGGGAGTAGATCCTGTCTTGAAGAATTCTCTCCAGTAATTTCCCTACCACTGAAGTAAGGCTCACCGGCCTGTAGTTCCCTGGATTATCCTTGCTACCCTTCTTAAACAGAGGAACAACATTGGCTATTCTCCAGTCCTACGGGACATCCCCTGAAGACAGTGAGAATCCAAAGATTTCTGTCAAGGCCTCAGCAATTTCCTCTCCAGCCTCCTTCAGTATTCTGGCGTAGATCCCATCAGGCCCTGGGGACTTATCTACCTTAATATTTTTTAAGATGCCCAACACCTCATCTTTTTGGATCTCAATGCGACCCAGGCTATCTACACACCCTTCTCCAGACTCAACATCTACCAATTTCTTCTCTTTGGTGAATACTGATGCAAAGTATTCATTTAGTACCTCGCCCATTTCCTCTAATTCCACACATAGATTCCCTTGCCTATCCTTCAGTGGGCCAACCCTTTCCCTGGCTACCCTCTTGCTTTTTATGTACGTGTAAAAAGCCTTGGGATTTTCCTTAACCCTATTTGCCAATTACTTTTCGTGACCCCTTCTAGCCCTACTGACTCCTTGCTTAAGTTCCTTCCTACTTTCCTTATATTCCACGCAGGCTTCGTCTGTTCCCAGCCTTTTAGCCCTGACAAATGCCTCCTTTTTCTTTTTGACGAGGCCTACAATATCTCTCGTTATCCAAGGTTCACGAAAATTGCCGTATTTATCCTTCTTCCTGACACGAACACGCCGGTCCTGAATTCCTTTCAACTGACACTTGAAAGCCTCCCACATGTCAGATGTTGATTTGCCCTCAAACATCCGCCCCCAATCTATTTTCTTCAGTTCCCGCCTAATATTGTTATAATTAGCCTTCCCCCAATTTAGCACATTCATCCTAGAACCACTCTTATCCTTGTCCACCAGTACTTTAAAACTGACTGAATTGTGGTCACTGTTCCCGAAATGCTCCCCTACTGAAACATCTACCACCTGGCCGGGCTCATTCCCCAATACCAGGTCCAGTACCGCCTCTTCCCTAGTTGGACTGTCTACAGATTGTTTTAAGAAGCCCTCCTGGATGCTCCTTACAAACTCCGCCCCATCTAAGCCCCTGGCACTAAGTGAGTCCCAGTCAATATTGGGGAAGTTGAAGTCTCCCATCAACACAACCCTGTTGTTTTTACTCTTTTCCAAAATCCGTCTACCTATCTGCTCCTCTATCTCCCGCTGGCTGTTGGGAGGCCTGTAGTAAACCCCCAACATTGTGACTGCACCCTTCTTATTCCTGATCTCTACCCATATAGCCTCACTGCCCTCTGAGGTGTCCTCCCGCAGTACAGCTGTGATATTCTCCCTAACCAGTAGCGCAACTCCGCCTCCTCTTTTCCTCTTTTACATACCCCTCTATCCCGCCTGAAACATCTAAATCCTGGAACGTTTAGCTGCCAATCCTGCCCTTCCCTCAACCAGGTCTCTGTAATGGCAACAACATCATAGTTCCAAGTACTAATCCAAGCTCTAAGTTCATCTGCCTTACCTGTAATACTTCTTGCATTAAAACATATGCACTTCGGGCCACCAGACCCGCTGTGTTCAGCAACTTCTCCCTGTCTGCTCTGCCTCAGAGCCCCACTGTCCCTATTCCCTAGTTCTCCCTCAATGCTCTCACCTTCTGACCTATTGCTCCCGTGCCCACCCCCCTGCCATACTAGTTTAAACCCTCCCGTGTGACACGAGCAAACCTCGCGGCCAGGATATTTATTCCTCTCCGGTTTAGATGCAACCCGCCCTTCTTAGATAGGCCACACCTGCCCCGGGAGAGCTCCCAGCGGTCCAGATAACGGAAACCCTCCCTCCTACACCAGCTGTTTAGCCACGTGTTTAGCTGCTCTATCTTCCTTCCTATTTCTAGCCTCACTGGCACGTGGCACAGGGCGTAATCCCGAGGTTACAACCCTAGAGGTCCTGTCTTTTAACTTTCTGCCTAGCTCCCTGAACTCCTGCTGCAGGACCACATGCCCCTTCCTGCCTATGTCGTTAGTACCAATATGTACAACGACCTCTGCCTGTTTGCCCTCCCCCTTCAGGATGCCCTCTACCCGTTCGGAGACATCCTGGACCCTGGCACCAGGGAGGCAACATACCATCCTGGAGTCTCTTTCACATCCACAGAAGCGCCTATCTGTGCCCCTGACTATAGAGTCCCCTATAACATTGCTCTTCTGCGCTTTGACCCTCCCTTCTGAACATCAGAGCCAGCCGTGGTGCCACTGCTCTGGCTGCTGCTGTTTTCCCCTGATAGGCTATCCCCCCCGACAGTATCCAAAGGGGTGTATCTGTTCGAAAGGGGGACAACCACAGGGGATTCCTGCACTGACTGCCTGCCCTTTCTGGTGGTCACCCATTTCTCTGCCTGCACATTGGGTGTGACCACATTTATATAACTGCGATCAATGACGCTTTTCGCCACCTGCATGCTCCTAAGTGCATCCAATTGCTGCTCCAACCGAACCATGCGGTCTGTGAGGATCTCCAGTTGGGTGCACTTTCTGAAGATGAGGCCATCCGGGACGCTGGAAGCCTCCCGGACCTGCCACATCTCACAGTCAGAGCACTGCACCCCTCTAACTGACATTGCGTCAATTAATTAAAATTAAAAGTTTTTTTTAAAATTATATATTTTTAAAAAAATTTCAAAGTTACTGTTAACTATCTGTTTCCTAGCACTAGATTTCTCATATCAATGCGAAAGCTAAATATAGTACTCTCCGATCTCTGGCTTAGATACCCCTCTAAATTATAATTCAGTAATTATGTTTAATTAGTTACCAATGCTTAATTTTTTTAATTTAGTGTAGATTCCCAACCAGCCACTCAGGTCACAGCTTTTCTGTGATGTCACTTCAGTTTCCCCACGACACACACAATTTGAAAAAGGTTTAAAAGTAAAAATGTGTAAAAATCACTTACTTCTTACCTTCTGAGTGTCTTAGATGTTCTCAGGTTCTCTCCCTGACAGAGACTGCTCCTCCTCCTCCGAACGGCTCCCGAAACTAGTGCCTATACTTCCTCAGAAAGTTTAGGAAATAAGGCATGCCTACACTGACTCTTAGCAATTTTTACAGATGCACAATAGAAAGTATCTGTCTGGCTACATCACAGCCTGGTATGGCAACTGCTCAGCCCAAGACTGTAAGAAACTGCAGAGCGTCGTTGTGGTAATACCAGGTATTGCAGTACCTGAGAGGTGGATGCCCATTGGCTAGACCTAGGAGTCTACCACATAGCTAACGCACATAGCTCCGCCCTGAGAGGTGGGGTATAAGAACCAATGCCATCCCAGCAGCCTTCACTTTCTGTATCGAAGCTGCTGGGTACAGTTCTAGCTGATTAAAGCCGATTAGTATGACTCTCCTTGTCTAACGAGTAATTGATTGTGCATCAGTCGTGAACACAGCCGCGTCCATTATGCGAGACCGCCTCCCTTCCATTGACTTTATCTACACCTCCCGCTACCTGGGGAAAGTGGGCAACATAATCAAAGACCCGTACCAACCGTGTTATTCTCTCTTCCAATCTCTTCTATCAGGCAGGAAATGCAAAAGTCTGAGAACACGCACTAACAGGTTCAGAAATAGCTTCTTCCCCACTGTTACCAGACTCCTGAATGACCCTCTTATGGACTGAACTGATCTCTTCACACATCGTCTCCACTGAGCAGTACTACAATCCTTATGCTTCGCCCGATGCCTGTGTCTATGTATCAACATTGTCTGTTTCTGTCTGTCCTATGTTTTTTCCATGTATGGAACGATCTGTCTGGACTGTACGCAGAACACTGTGCCTTGGTACAAACCAAATCCAATCATACACCCCTTCCCCGCTATCTCCATAAATGCAGCTGCAATTTTTTCACCCACTTCCCCATTTCCTGCACCACAACAGTAACTATATTTATTTTCAAAGTACATAATTCATAGTAAATTGCTTTGAGATGTCTGGGGCACTATATAAATGCAAGTCGGTTTTATATGAAGTGAAAATAACCTCCAGTGGCTTTTTCTTTGCATTTATCTACTTTCTGAAAATCAAAATACATGACAGTCACTTGTTCTCCCTTGTTGACACAAACCTTCTCCATTATTTTTCATCTAGCCTTATTAACATACCTTCTATTCCTTTCTCCCTCAGAAGTTTATCTCGTTTTTTTCCCTCAAATGTATCTCTGTTATTCACCTCAGCTACTCCTCGTGGTGATCACTTCCACATTCTAACTATTTCCTTGGTCTATAATTTTCCATTTCAACTTCTTATTGGATTTATTAGTTACAATTTTATATTTATGACCCAAAGCTCTCATCTCATGCACATAAAATATCTCTTCTCCATGTCTACTTGATCAAATCATTTGATAAGACTACTTTGGGCACAACATCTATCTTCAGTTCATAGGAGGTATGAGTTGTCCTCTGAAGGTCAATTTTTATGCTGATGGTACAGTTTTTGCACTCAAAATATTTGGAGAAACTTGAATTGAAGCTTGCTGTAATCTACATTATTTCATGATTACAAATAAATATAAGTCATAGTTTATCAAGCCAAGTGTGTGTCATATATAAATATAATACTATACAAATTATGAATAAACATATTCAAAATGATTTAAAACAATCACAGGTATATAATAGTGGATTATATTTTGATGCATGGCACTTCATGATGCTGTCACATTGATCCATAAAATGATTGCGAGCACTAGCATTCATTCAATAATTGCTAATCACATTCATAGGAAACACACACTTACACAACAAAAAACAAGTGTGGATTACTAAGTATTGAAATATATAAATCACCTTGGAAAGATTTGAGGTAAAGCTGAGGAAGGGAGAACTAACTTTCATCAATCAGACGTACTAACAAATTATATATATTGTCAGCATAACTTTGAAAGATGATAGAAGTCAAGCAATTGCCTAAGATAGTCTATGTTTGTGAAGAAATACTGATTCCTCTTGACACACCAGAGAACCGTACCCTTTGAAGTTTTGAGGCTTGCTTTCTGATCTAATTTTGTTGGGTTACTTTGCAAAAGAAAGCAAGTTACTTCTCTTGGTAATCAATAAATCAATAATTGGCATTGGTCAGCCACTGATCACTCAGCTGTCTCTGGTAAAAAGGGGAAAAAAAGGCTTGCATATTATAGTGTTTTCACGATCAGTGGACATCTCAATGTGCTTCACAGCCAATGAAGTATTTTTTGAAGTCACTGGTGTAATATGGGAAGCAAGTCAGCCAATACGCGCACAACTAACTCCCACGAACAAAAATGTACTAATGGCCATATTATCTAATTTTGTGATGTTGTTTGAGGGATAAACATCGGCCAGGACACGGAGGATAACTCTGCTGCTCTCCTTTCAAAAATTGCTGCGGGATCTTTCCCATTCATCCAAGCAGGCGGCCAGGGCTCAATGCAATGTCTCATCTGAAAACTGCACATTCGACAGTGCAGCACTCCCTCAGTGTATAACAAGGGTCAGCCTTGATTTTTGTGTGCAAGCCCCACATTGGAAATTGAACCAAAAAGCTTGTTCCTCTTTATTTATGTATGATGTGGAGATGCCGGCTTTGGACTGGGGTGAGCACAGTAAGAAGTCTTACAACACCAGGTTAAAGTTCAACAGGTGTGTTTCAAACGCTAGCTTTCGGAGCACTGCTCCTTTCACCTGAGGAAGGAGCAGTTCTCCGAAAGCTAGTGTTTGAAACAAACCTGTTGGACTTTAACCTGGTGTTGTCAGACTTCTTACTTTATTTATGTATCCATGAATGTCTGTCTATTGACATAATAAAAAGAAAACTAAACTGACCAGGAGTAAGTCCATGTTCTTTTCTAATACTTTGGGTGAAATTCTCCGGAAACGGCGCGATGTCCGCCGACTGGCGCCCAAAACGGCGCAAATCAGTTGGGCACCGTGCCGCCCCAAAGGAGCGGAATGCTCCGCATCTTTGGGGGCCGAGCCCCAACCTTGAGGGGCTAGGCCGGCGGCGGACGAATTTCCGCCCCGCCAGCTGGCGGAAAAGGCCTTTGGTGCCCCACCAGCTGGCGCGGAAATGACATCTCCGGGCGGCGCATGCGCGGGAGCGTCAGCGGCCATTGACGGCATTTCCGCGCATGCGCAGTGGAGGGAGTCTCTTCCGTCTCCGCCATGGTGGAAACCGTGGCGAAGGCGAAAGGAAAAGAGTGCCCCCACGGCACAGGCCCGCCCGCGGATCGGTGGGCCCCGATCGCGGGCCAGGCCACTGTGGGGGCACCCCCCGGCGCTGGCGCCCCCCCCCCCAGGACCCCGGAGCCCGCCCGCGCCGCCTTGTCCCGCCAGTAAGGTAGGTGGTTTAATCTACGCCGGCAGGACAGACATTTTAGCGGCGGGACTTCGGCCCATTCGGGCCGGAGAATCGCGGGGGGGGGGCCCCGCCAACCGGCACAGCGCGATTCCCACCCCCGCCAAATGTCCGGTGGTGGAGAATTCGGCAACCGGCGGGGGCGGGATTCACGCCAGCCCCCGGCGATTCTCCGACCTGGCGGGGGGTCGGAGAATCTCGCCCTTCATGTCACACCATGACATATTTGCTGATAGCTGTTCTAGCTCTACCACTGAAACCTCAGCAAAAGTACAATGGACATCTCATTACCACACCCTACAGGGTTTCTGCTGTGCTTCTGACCAAGGCACGGTGGTCTTATGGTCCATTGGAACTACACTCCATAGGGCAGCACGGTAGCACAAGTGGATAGCACTGTGGCTTCACAGCGCCAGAGTCCCAGGTTCGATTCCCTGCTGGGTCACTGTCTGTGCGGAGTCTGCACGTTCTCCCCGTGTCTGCGTGGGTTTCCTCCGGGTGCTCCGGTTTCCTCCCACAGTCCAAAAACGTGCAGGTTAGGTGGATTGGCCATGATAAATTGCCCTCAGTGACCAATATGGTGAGGAGGATAGTGTGGAAGGGAGCACTTAAGTGGGTCGGTGCAGACTCAATGGGCCGAATGGCTTCCTTCTGCACTATATGTTCTAAGTTCTATGTTCCAGAATCTTCTGCAAGCAGTTATTCAAGTCAATTAATGGATACCTTCAGTTTTTTTAAAATAATCTTTATTGTTTCAAGTATGCTTACATTAACACCGCAGTGAAGTTACTGTGAAAAACCCCTAGACGCCACATTCCGGCACCTGTTCAGGCACACAGTGGGAGAATTCAGACTGTCCAAATTACCTAACAGCTCGTCTTTCGGGACTTGTGGGAGGAAACCGGAGCACCCGAAGGCAACCCACACAGACATGGGGAGAACGTGCAGATTCCACACAGACAGTAACCCAAGGCGGGAATCGAACCTGGCAGTGAAGCAACAGTGCTAATTCAAGAATGATTTCACTGGAGCTGGAGCAATATGCCCAGATAACATGGGCATAATTATATATTTTGACACACTGATTACAGATGAGGGTCAAGCTAAATACATTGACAATTTATAACTTGTTTTTCTTCAAGTGATGTAATAGGTTTAATCATACTTGGATCTTATATGCTTCAACTTATCCAGGCTGTCACTTTTATTAGTGTTTTATATGCCAGAATTAAAAGATTAATTCACTCAAGAAAAGGAAACTTCAAACACCTCAGAAGATCATAAAGGGCTTTAACTTAGTTATATGAATGCTGACAGTTCACTGTGTAAAACCTTCACTCATTCTCCCATTCAGCTGCTGAAACTGCAGATCATTTCCTATTTGATTTCGGTAATGCGCTTGACATTTCAAACTAGTTTTTTTTCGGGGGGAGGGAAGGGAGAAAAGGAAACCTGGATCTGTTATTCTTCCTAAATATGTTTTCTTTTTAAAAAGAACTGTGTGTGAAACGGCTCAGTTCATTTTAAAATGACACATATTCAGCACATCAATGCCTTAGACCTGTCCAGAACGTTGGTCATTCGGATTGAGTTTCAAGGTTTCTTGTTGTATAAATCCATCAGTAAGAATCATGTTGTGCATTGCTAATTATGCAACGGAAGGTACACAGAGCCCTGTATGTTGGAAAGGTATACAGCCTTTGGGAAGGACACGTTTCCAATGCCTCTGCTACTTTGTTACAGGAGCACTTCCAACATACAAATAATGAAGAAAGGATTTAGATTTATTGGCAACTTATCAAATCCAAAGCACTGATGTTTTTTGATTGATCTAGAAGTTTTTAATTTCTGTAGCCAAGAGCTGATTGGCATCATTCTCTGGTGAAACCTTCCATGGATCTGTGGGTTGCTTTTGAAATACTGCCCAATTTGTACATAGCAAGGTCCCATAAATAGCAAATGACTGACCAGGCTAATTTGTTTCAATAGTGTTGGCGAAGGGAGCAATTTTAACAGGGCACAAGGAGAACTGGCTGCTCTTTTCTCAAAATATTATCACAGATTATTTTACATCCATCTAAGCAGTCAGACAGAGCATTGGTTTAATGTCACATCCGGAAGGTGACGCCATTGACAATTTAGCATTCCTTTGGTTCTGCACTGAACTGACAGCTTAGATTCTATGATCAAGCCACAACTTTCTTGAACCAATAGCCTTTTTAATTCATAAACTGAAGTGCTATCCAACTTTGCAGACTTTGGCACCATGAGAAGAATTCTTCGCTCTTTTCAATTGGCGGGAAAGGGACAGGAGAGTAGTGTAGTTTCATCGCCCCCTCTGTTCCCATCCATTCTCCATTTCAATGCCACTGGTTTGAACACTCCATGAGACTTACATTGGAATTAGCAAGGTACAGATTATGATCCTAGACCAGACCCTAACATTTGCTAGGATACCGACCAGTAACCCCAATATTGTTTTGAATTTGTAAGGCCGTGAGGAAAGGACTTCATTCCAGGAGTGACTCCATGCCCAAATAGGGTATGGTATATTAAAACAAACTTCATCACTAATACAGTATTAAACTAACTTTCACATCATACCAGTAATGTCTTACAATGCCCAATTATACAATGTTCAACAATAAATGCAACACTTTAACCTGTAACTGCTATCTTTTGTGATCTCCAATCAAGCAAAACCCATCTCAGTTCAAAATCTACTTTTAAATACAGTTAGCAAACACTGGAATACTTGCTGTGTAGAGATGTCTCGGAGAAACGGTATTAAGAGAGAAAGATCCTTCAGAAAACAGCCTGCAGATTCTTGCCTGTGTCAAACTGTGGGGCAGCACGGTAGCAGGGGCAGCACGGTAGCACAAGTGGATAGCACTGTGGCTTCACAGCGCCAGGGTCCCAGGTTCGATTCCCCGCTGGGTCACTGTCTGTGCGGAGTCTGCACGTTCTCCCCGTGTCTGCGTGGGTTTCCTCCGGGTGCTCCGGTTTCCTCCCACAGTCCAAAGACGTGTAGGTTAGGTGGATTGGCCATGCTAAAAATTGCCCGTAGTGTCCATAAGGGTTGGGAGGGGTTATTGGGTTGCGGGGATAGGGTGGAAGTGAGGGATTAATGTGGGTCGGTGCAGACTCGATGGGCCGAATGGCCTCCTTCTGCACTGTATGTTCTATGTAATCTATGTAAAAACTATTGGTTAACTTCCTAGAATTTGTCAAAAAACTCCTGTTCTGTTCACATCCAAATCTAAACTGAAACTTAACACCTGACTGCTTCAGCCCCTGGTTCCTCCCATTAACTACTTCATCTCCTATAAACAAAAATTCCTTAGCCCTATTTAGGTAAACACCATACATGGTTGGAATGAATGATTACCTCATTTTTACAATGTTTTAATTACCTGTTTATAGCCCCAGTGCCTGCCTGTCTTTTAAATCAGGATTTTTAAAACCTTTACTCCACCAGATACATATAATACAATATATATCTGAAATTCCTACATTCATCACAAGATTCATAAATTCAAATAATAATTGTAACTTGCGTCTGAGTAAGGATCCCACCGCAAAGCTCCATTGAGTAAACTTTCAGAAAGTCTACAAGGCCCTCTATGATTAGAGAAAAAAAACATAATTTAATGTCACATGTATGGCTAAGAGGTGATTGAATGCTCCTTCATGTTCCTCAGCAGAAGTCCAAACCGCTGCTGCCTCAGGCTACCCCTATCCAACAGCCACTTGTCCTTTGCACAATTCATCCCTGGAATTATTTTATGGCTGGCAGCCTTCTTTTGGTTGCCACCACAGGCAAGTAGCTGGCATTGGATTCCAACCAGAACCGCTGCCCCAAATCTCTGTCCATTGTAAGGGGTTTCTAGCTGGGAGTTAAAATTAGGCCTCTCATATTGGAAAGCTCCAATGGCTAATCGTCTGAAAAACGGAACTGTTATTTTCAGGGGATACAATCAAAACTCATGCACAATTGTGTTTGAAATATAACCCACCTAAAATATTTTTTAGCAACTTAAAGGTCTGAAGATGTTATATATATTTGATGTGATTGTACAAATTTCTTCTTGAGTTTAAATAAAACATATGACATCCTGTCATGGCTGGGCAGAATCTGTCTGGGGCTTCTGGAACAAATTGGTGTGTGGGTGGGACATTTAGGATGAGATGAGGAGAAATTCCTTCACTCAGAGGGTGGGAAACCTGTGGAATTCTCTGCCACAAATGGCTGTGGAGGCTAAGTTACTGAATGTATTTAAGAAAAATATATATTTCTCGACACAAAAGGCTTCAGAGGGTGTGGGGAGCGGACAGGAATATGGCATTGAGATAGAGGATCATGCCTGATCCCGTTGAATGGTGGAGCAGGCTCAATGGATCAAATGGCTTTCTCCTGGTCCTATTTTCTATGTTTCTGTGTTAATATTCCACTAATTTGTAAATAATTTGTTGTTTTATTTTTCAATTTCAAGCCGGAGGCGCAAAGAAAAAGTCCCAGGTCCCTTCTGCCTACAGATTAAATGTTATACAAATGTGCTTCTGCATGTTTACTACTGAACATTGGTTCAGAGCTTTGGAATTCCCCAATACGCAGTAAATTTATTCCATTATTAATAAATGATTTTACAGATTAGTAAATACATTTAAATGCTGATTGTGTTCAAATTGCTTTTGAAATATTAATATAAGCTTCAACCCCTTTCCTTTGGATTGCATTTACTGATGTTATTTCAATATTATATTGGAATGTAACCCACTTCAGTCAATTTGTGTTTTCTGATTGAAATAATAGAATTGTGTCCTCGTTCCCAATTCTCAAATTACCTTTCCTTTGACAGAAAGGTGCGTGGAAAATATAATGAGACAAAACATACTGTCAGTGGGTCCTTTGTCACAGCAGCTCCTCTCTGAGTTTATCATTGTGATGCTATTAACACTGGAAGAGTAAAAAATATAGCGCCGGCTGCTTGATTATGATGGTGAGCAGGAGGATATTAGAGACATAACCCTCTGTGGATCATCAGCGTCACAAGTAGAGAATCCAGACTGCTGAGTAACCGTGTAACAACTGGCAGGAGGACATATAATAAGCACTCGTTTAGGAACCATACATATGTAAGAAATAGGAGGAGTGTATTTATATGATCGCTCAATCCTGCTCTATCATTTAATCAAATTGTGCATGATTTCCTCCTCGAATCAAGAATACCAGCTTATTCCCATATCCCTTGATTACCTTGGTATCTACCAATGAGAGTCCATGTAAAACCATGTAATGGAAATTGAAGCTGCAATAAATCCATGATATTAGAAGTAGCTATAGCCAAGATCACAGGCAAGTGTAGTCAGCCCATGAATATGAGATAGTTACGAATAAATGCAATAAGATCAGGGGGAATTACCCAGAGAGTTAGCTGGAGCGTAGAGCTGGTTATCGCTGGAGCAGCATAGCTGCAGTGAAGGGGCAAGTCGGTAAGTACATGAGGGTGAAAGGATGAATATATAGATAGAATAATGTGAGGTTTTTACACCAGCATGGCCCAGTTGTGTTGAATGGGCTGCTTCTGTGTTAGAAAGCGTATGGAATTCTACATAATCGGTATTTTACATTCTCTTTAGCATTTATTTATTTGGTGACTTTAAGTTGGATTTTAATTTTGCGACACACTGGTTGGAGCAGGATGGAGCTTTAAGATAGCATAAGGGAAAGCCAGAAAAATTGCAGTGTATCTCTCAGTGCCCTTTTAACCCAGCCATCACTGGTTTAACATGTTGGGCAGGAATTTGCCTTTTGAGTTAGGAAGCACGGATCAGGTCGTTTTCCGAAGGAATATTTCTCAGGTCCATTAGTCGAGAGATTTTGGCCTCCATGAGGTGGGGGCAGACTAGATTCGGGAATGCTACCTCATGAAGCAGGCCTGAGGAGGTAACAACTGGTTAGAAGGCCTGTCTCAGTTTGCTGGTACAGTATTGCAGTCCTGTATGTGGTTGTTAGGCCCACTAGCCATCACCACCTCTCCACCACTGTGTTCCTTCCATGCCCCACGTGCATTCTCCATACCCACTCTTCAGGGGCGAAATTCTCTGGTATCGGCGCGATGTCCGCCGACCGGTGCCAAAAACAGCGCTAATCAGTCCGGCATCGCGCCGCCCCAAAGGTGCGGAATCCTCCGCATCTTGGGGGGCCCAGCCCTAACCTTGAGGGACTAGGCCCGCGCATGACTGATATCCGCCCCGCCAGCTGGCGGAAAAGGCCTTTGGTGCCCCGCCAGCTGGCGCGGAAATGACATTGCCGGACGGCGCATGCGCGGGAGCGTTAGCAGCCACTCACGGCAACCCCGCGCATGCGCTGTGGAGGGAGTCTCTTCTGCCTCCGCCATGGTGGAGACCGTGGCGAAGGCGTAAGGAAAAGAGTGCCCCCACGGCACAGGCCCGCCCGCGGATCGGTGGGCCCCAATCGCGGGCCAGGCCACTGTGGGGGCACCCCCCGGGCCCAGATCGCCCCGCGCCCACCCCAGGACCCCGGAGCCTGCCCACGCCGCCTTGTCCCGCCGGTAAGGTAGGTGGTTCAATCCACGCCGGCGGGACAGGCATTCTAGCAGCGGGACTTCGGCCCATCCGGGCCGGAGAATCGCGGGGTGGGGGCCCGCCAACCGGCGTGGCCCGATTCCCGCTCCCGCCGAATATCCGGTGCCGGAGAATTCGGCAACCGGCGGGGGCGGGATTCACGCCAGCCCCGGGCGATTCTCCGACCTGGCAGGGGGGTCGGAGAATCTCACCCCAAATATCCATGATGTATAGAACCAATGAACCATAAAATAATGCTGGCAAGTCTTTGAAATGCTCCTGAAACTAACAAATAAGTAAATGGCGCTTTGAAAATCTCCTTTTAAAAAGTGCTTTACAACCTCATTCACTTTCCAATCAAACATATAGCATCAATGTAAAAACAAAATGCTTTTGCCCTCTTAGCATCTGAGAATTACAGAATTGATACAGCACACAAGGAAGCCACGTGACTGCATTGACTCTCGGTGGGAACAATTTACCGAGTGGCTACTCTTACCTCGTGCCAGTCTCACAAAACAGTGCTGCAACCGGTATAGGACCGGTATTTAAATATTTGAACAAACTTGTTAAATCAATCCAGCACATGCCTCAGACACTTATGGAGGAGTTCAATCCAACAATGTAGTTAGCACAATTCTGCTGTGGGACAGTTTTGGCAAACCATCTACTGTATTCATTCCCTTCGGCACCTGCTTTTTTTGTCTGAAAATGGGCATCGTTTGATTGGAGCCGGAGGCCATTGTTGTTTTTAATTACTTCACCGAGCTTATTTCTAAAAGTCCCATTTGTCGTGACACCATGAAGTGGCAATGCTCATCCTCAGTTTCATAAACCATACAATGTTCAGTGATGTACTTCAATGCCATTCTCCTGGACAATTTGTGAATGTTAATGTATTGATAAATGACAAATCTACATTGACTATATCCAATATTCAATTAGAATTGCATTGATATTCTTTTGGTGCATCTCCATTCATTTATAATGGAACGTGATTGCGTTGTTTATCCAATGTGAGTGCATGCACCCCAGCTTTCCTTTGCTCTTATGGCCACCACCATTGTAACAAAGTAAAAATTACACAGTGTGTCGGGAGCATACGGTCACAGTGCAGAATTTCAGGACTGAATGAAAAAAATAAACATACAATGCACCCTACCAGCTGCACATGAAAGGAATAATAACAAGCTTTTTGAAACAGTTAGAAAGTAGCAGCTTGTGAATATAAACGAGCTGCGATTTCAAGAAATGCAACTTGCCATTTTCCATTCAGAAGAACCTAAGAATTGTGTAGCACCAGAAAAAGGCCACGAGTAAACCCCAGTTTGATGATTTTTACCATATTTCTCAATTTTCTTTCTTCGGAAACACATATTATTTCCTTCTTGAACCTTTTTAATGTTGTCTGCTTTAATCACCTCCCCATTAGGAAACGTGGGGTGAAATTCTCCCCAAACGGCGCGATGTCCGCCCACTGGCGCCCAAAACGGCGCCAATCAGGCGGGCATCGCGCCGCCCCAAAGGTGCGGAATGCTCCGCATCTTTGGGGGTCGAGCCCCAACATTGAGGGTCTAGGCCGGCGCCGGAGGGATTTCCGCCCCGCCAGCTGGCGGAAACGGCCTTTGTTGCCCTGCCAGCTGGCGCGGAAATGACATGTCGGGGCGGCGCATGCGCGGGAGCGTCAGCGGCCGCTGACAGTTTCCCGCGCATGCGCAGTGGAGAGAGTCTCTTCCACCTCCGCCATGGTGGAGACCGTGGCGGAGGCGGAAGGGAAAGAGTGCCCCCACGGCACAGGCCCACCCGTGGATCGGTGGGCCCCGATCGCGGGCCAGGCCACCATGGGGGCACCCCTTGGGGTCAGATCGCCCCGCGCCCCCCCCCCAGGACCCTGAAGCCCGCCCACGCCGCCTTGTCCCGCCGGTAAATAGGTACTTTAATTTACGCCGGCGGGACAGGCAATTTATCGGCGGGACTTCGGCCCATCCGGGCCGGAGAATCCAGCGGGGGGCCCGCCAACCGGCGCGGCCCGATTCCCGCCCCCGCCGAATATCCGGTACCGGTGACTTCGTCAACCGGCGGGGGCGGGATTCACGGCGGCCAACGGCCATTCTCCAACCCGGCGGGGGGGTCGGATAATGACGCCCCAGATTTTTTTTTTTAAGCAGAAAGAAATCTGCCTTCCATTCTAATTCCTAACTTCATTTTTATAAAATCACATGTTTGGACATCTATGTTGATTCCGTGACGTGTCAGGAGCAGGGTGTGTGTGTGTGTGTGGGGCGGGTGGGGGGCTAACAACATAATACGTACACATGAAAATAAGTTCTGCGCATCTTTTTTCACTTGGCCACTTCATTATCATTTTACTTCTGGGTTTCCTGTCCAATCTGCAGCAGTGGGTTGTGACGTGGACCGAGTTGATGCAATCTCAGCTTCAATATTTAAAGGGACAATCCAAAGATTTACGTTTGGTAGATTAGAGTTGGCAAGAAAAGGAGGGGAAATCGGACATTAAAAGTTGGGATGTGCAAAGCCGGTGCCTCATCTTATTGACACCTCCTACGATATGATGCTGGAGACTGTGAAGAGACATAGGGTGCCATTTAATGGGAAAAGTCCTAAGTGTTATACCGGACATGACTTCCCAACAGCTGCATTGGCGAGACCGTGACCCATATTTAATGGCACTTAGTGATCCCTCACGAGCTTCACGGCGGACTGGCTGTCCTGCCAGCTGAATCAACGGAATCGTGCCTGAAAGCTCCCAGCTAACAAGAGGGAGGTGCTCATAAATGCTCCCTCCAACCTAAATTCCAGCCAGCACAAGACCATTGCACCAGGGGGATCTGCTCCATGCAGTTGAAGTGACCATCTGCATATAACCCAAACAGGCCTCTGTCCTGGAAGAGTCTGGTAGTACAGACGGGCAGCAGCTGTAGTTGCCCCAGTTATGGGTATGTACAAGATTTGAGGATAGCCTGTAGGCCCCGCCGACATGGAGGCCCTCAACCCCCCCAGTCCAGAGGTGACCCCAGACCTATGATGCTAGCAACCTGACCCAGGCCCATGTGACCCGAATCTGAAACTCCTGACTCATAGGTAGGGATGCTATGCACTATGCCACAAGACCTCTAGGTATGACCTTAACATGCCAAGAAAGGTGAGTATAGGGTGACATTCACCTGCATCCAGCAGTGTGCAACCGCCCATCTCCTAAAACGGTCTTGTCAAGTCTCCTCCATCACATCACTACTCACAGCCACTTTGCGCACACAACCATCCTTCTCTGTCGATCCATGATTTCACCTGCCCGTCTATCTATCACCGTCACTCAACCTCATCCTTACGCAATTTCATGACCCTCCTCGAAAAATACCCCCAAACAATGTACTGAATCCATTTGATGAACACGGGCCCTTCTACTCACTCATGGGTCTGCCTTTACCGTCCTTGGGGAAGATGAGAACACAGAACACGATGGAGTGGGAGAGAACCGGACGTGATCCTCTGCAGATTTCTCAATCGATACCTGCAGTAAGGGCTAAAGGGCATCAGTTGAATCTCAGCATCTGTGGCTGTCAAAGATGGGGAGCCCCAGCTACCTGGCGACACAACAGTTGTTCAACTCAATGTGTAAGTCACGGAATCACTACAGTGCAGAACCCACCCTCCGAAAGTGCACCCTACCCAGAGCCACTTCCAGGCCTGTAACCCCATAACCCCACTTAACCTTTGGACACTAAGGGACAATTTAACATGGCAATTCACCTAACTTGCACAGCTTTGGACAGCAGGAGGAAATCAGCGCTGCCAGTTCTGGAGGCCCACCCTGGTATTGACCAGGGTCTGAACGTTAGCTGCCTTGGAGCTCAGGAAGTGGGCCATCCCTGTCTGGGTCTGAGCACCTGGGCAATGCAGCCGATGCTCTCAGCCATGGCCTGTTGAGACTGGGCCACACTGAGGAGCACCGCTGCGGTCTGCAGCTGGCTCTGGCTCATGGCTGCCTGTGAGTGGGCAGCCATGTCCTGGGCCACGGCCCCCGCCTGCACAGATAGCCACAGGCCTTGCATAACCTGACCCATGTCTGATACCTTCGCCCCATTGCCTCCACTGCGGACGCCACCCGTGGGGGCTTGGTCTGGGTGGCACGCATGACCGGCACCTCTCCCTGCTCCTGCATGCAGGTGGACTCCTCCACCTGCAGCTGCAGGTGCAGGAAGCTGGCCATCATCTGCTCCTCTGGTCCCTGGGCTGCTGCCTGCACCTTTGGGTGGGACTGGATATTCCAGGAACCCGGATCCGTCTGGGTGGCAGCTGGGGCCGGTCTGCCCTTCGACCGTCTGTCTCCTCCTGTCTGTTGCCTGTGTTTCTATCCCCTCGGTCGTGGTGTCCTGGCTCGTCTCAGACAGAGGGCTGTTGCGACGTCGGAGCTTGGGGCCCTATGGGGCAGCGGCCCTGACACTGACTGGGTGCGGGGGGCGGCAGGTGGCCCAGGCCCATCGCCGGCTCGTCCTGCAAGACACAAGACAGCATGTATGGTTAGACTAATGGACAGGGATGGGGTGAGCGTGTTGTGAGGTGACGGGGTGGGGTGAGGGGGTTGTGGGGTGCGGTAAGGGGGGTGGGGTGAGGGGGTGGGGTGAGTCGATTGTTGGGTGAGGCAAGGGGGGGTGGGGTGATGGGAGTGGGGTGAGGGGGTTGTGGGGTGGGGTGAGGGGTGTGAGGTGAGCACACATGTGTCATGAGATGCCGCATCCAGGCAGGGCATTCTCACTTGGTGGCGCACCTCCGACCTCCGCATTGCGACCTCCCGTTCCCCCGGCCCGCCAACAATGTCCAGTGCCCTCTGCCCGGGCACAGTGAGGGGACGCAGTTCTGATGGTCCCCCTCCAGTCTTCTCCCACTCCTGGCGGTTGTGCGCGGACTTCTCCTGGGGGGGGGGGGGGGCGCAGGCACAAACAGAAACAGTGTTAGACGGTCCGACGAATGCAGCCCAGGGGTTGGGTCCCTGATGGCATCAGCGTACAAGGCATCCGGCCATTGCGGCTGGCATGGGTGGGTGGAGCCATGTGGGTCTGAGTGGGGTTGGAACCACCCACCTGTGGGGGGGTGGGGGACTCACATGTGTGTGGGGGTAGAGTGATTGGTGTCAGGGGCACAGTGCTGGGTACTCACCCTGGCTGCCCTGAGAAGGTCATGCAGCTTCTTTCTGCACTGTTCTACAGTCTTGGCCATCGGCCTGATGGCACTGATCGCATCTGCCACCTCCGCCCACACATGTCGGACAATCGCGGCTGCTGTCCTGCATCCTGGCCGGGGTACAGTATCAGCCTCCTTCCCTCTACGGCGTCCAGGATTGCCTCCAACTCAGCGTCTCTAAATCGCAGAGCTGCTCTTCTGGCGGCCACATTGTCTGTGACGCTGTGTGTGTGGGGGGGGGGAGAATGTTTATGAGTGGCCGCGGCATCACGTCAATGACACAACTGGCGCATCGGCGGCCGAATAGCTCCACCTGGAGGCCCGATCCCGCCATCGTGAAACATCCGCGTTGTCACGATGGCGTCAACACTTGGTCTCATTTCGGGAGAGTCCAGCGCAGAGAGTCAGGATAAATGGGTCTTTTTCTGGATGGGAAGATGTAACTGGTAAGGTGCCACAGGGTTCGGTCCTCGGGCCCCAGCTATTTACAACCCATATTAACAACTTGGATTCAGGGGTAGAAGGGTCTATGGCCAAATTCGCAGATGACACGAAAATTAGTGGGACAGTAAGTTGCAATGAGGAAATAAGAGTCTTACAAATGGATATAGATACATTAGGAGAGTGGGCCAAAATGTGGCAAATGGAGTTTTACATGGATAAGTGTGAGGTCATGCATTTTGGTCGAAAAAATGAAAAGGCAACTTATTATCTAAATGGGGAGAGACTTTGGGGTGCTCCGATGCAGAGGGATCTGGGTGTCCTAGTGCATGAGTTACAGAAAATGAACATGCAGGTACAGCAGATAATAAAGAAAGCAAATGGAATGTTGGCAATTATAGAAAAGCGAATTGAGTTTCAAGTAAGGTAAACTAAACAAGACATTGGTAAGACCGCACCTGGAGTATTGTGCACAGTTTTGGTCCCCTTATTTGAGGAAAGATGGAGTGGCATTGGAGGCAGTTCAGAAGAGGTTCACTAGATTGATTCCAGAGATGAGGGGTTTGAGGTATGAAGAGAGATTGAACAGTTTATGCCTATACTCTCTAGAGTTTAGAAGAATGTGGTGAGATCAATTTGAGATATACAAGATGCTAAAATGTATCGATAATGTAGAGGTGGAGCAGATGCTTCCTCTTGTGGGGCATTCTAAAATGAGTGGTCATAATCTTAGAATAAGAGGTTGCAAATTTAAAACAGATTTAAGGAGAAACTACTTCTCCCAAAGGGTTATGAATCTGTGGAATTTGCTCCTCCAGAGTGTGGTGGATGCAGGGGCAATGAGTACATTTAAGGAGTATGTTGTTAATTGTGTTTCTCTTAGTTTGGCTCTGAAGATGGCGGCCAATATGGTCGCCTTCCTTAATTATAATTACGTTCGCTCTAGAGTCGCCAGTTATCTTTCGATACCGCCACAAGGTTCAAAACCGAATACTGATCAAAGACTCGATACACCAGTTAGTAAGTTCAAACTCAATGCTCATTTATTTACACACAGTCAAATATACTCATGCACAAAACTCTACAAACTAAACTATCACTACTGCTAAAGCCTATACTTAGCTTTGGGCGCCCACTCAGTCAGAGGAACAATGGCCGTTGTTCGGTTCTGAGGCTGCTGGGGTCGAATTGGTACGGAATAACAGCTAGGAGTGTTTGGCTTGTAGCGTGCGTTGACCTTGGACTTAATTGTTCTGATGTTGCTGTTGGGCATGTCTCTCCTTGGTGAGAGCCGGGGCCGCAAGAGAGCGATTCTCTCTTGGGGGATTCTTCTTATACCCAAAAGGGGCTTTGCATGCTTTTGGGCAGGCCTTGAACTTGGCCCCAATTAATTGGGCAGTTTCCCAATCGTTCTCATCGATTTCCTCCAATAGAGGGGTGGGTGCCCTGATTGCTGATCGTGTCCTAGGTGGCTGTTGGCCTGCTTTGTTCTGGTCTCCTCTGGCGCCGGGGTGTCTGTCTTGGTATTGCTTACTTAAATGTTACCTTTTTGTTCCCGGGGATGGCTCATTAGTATGGAAATGGTTTGCAGTATCGGTCTTGTCTGGGAGCTATGGCTCCAATCAACAAACAAACCTTGCACCTGCTTGCTTTCTTAGTATTGTCCATTTTCCCTGCAATCTTTGCAAAGTGTCCATTTTGTAATCGGGAAGTGACCATCCCAGATGGCTACAAGTAGCTAAAGTAGACTTAAGGAGGAGTTAAGACAGGAGGAGTTGAAGCCATGATGGGATAAACCATGACCACATTGAAGATGTTTAGGCTTGGGAGGTTAAATTGCCTACTCCTGCATAATAATAATAAACTTTATTGTCACAAGTAGGCTTACATTAACATTCCAATGAAGTTACCATGAAAAGCCCCTAGTCACCACACTCCGGCACCTGTTCGGGTGCATGGAGGGAGAATTCAGAATGTCCAAATTACCTAACAGCACGTCTTTCCGGACATGTGGGAGGAAACTGGAGCACCCGGAGGAAACCCATGCAGACACAGGGAGAACATGCAGATTCCGCACAGACAGTGACCCCAAGTGGGAATCAAACCTGGGACCCTGGCGCTGTGAAGCAACAATGCTAACCACTGTGCTACTGTGCTGCCCTAGGTCATGTGTTCTAGAGAGGAGATGCTCTGCCTGATTTTGCAATCCAGCTCTTGGTCTATAGGTAACAGATGAGGAACATATCAGCCATGATAGAATGGCAGAGGAGACTTGATGGGTCGAATGGCCTAACTCTGCTCCGATATCTTATATTCTAAAATGCTCTTTGACTGATCAGGGAAGTTAACTGCTGACCTGTCATGCAAGTCACCCTTTCGCATTTGAATCTCTCACAAAGTGAGCAATTTACCTGGATCAACATTGAGAATTTCCTGAAAGCCTCACTTCAGATTTCAGTGTTCGCACCACAGAGCCTTAAAGGACTCTTGAGACACAGGCGAAATAATGTACCTCAGCACTAAATTCAGAGAGCTTCAGCATGATTTTCCCCACATTGTGACTGTTGTGAGTACAGAATGTGAGGGCACGTCACTGCTGGGATCTGCAATCTAGGGGAACCTGTGATTGTATGCAGCTTGAACTAGCTTTCATTCCTGATACTAAATTGAGTGGCAAAAGTCTTTAATAACTAAAACCATTGTCCTGGTCTATTTATTAATGGCAAAAGATCGGGAAACAAAAGGCAGCTCATTTTAACCTAATTCACCGACAGCAAACTGACGGGATTGAATCACCCACCACTTTTTAATCCCCTCTTCCCAGTTCAATTTTTAATTTCCATTGACTCCTGTGCAAAGTAAAATCAGGAAGCCAATCTAATTTCAGCAGTTTTCTGCCAGGTAGGTTAGTTTAAAATCATGCCCAAAGTGACAGCTGAATAATACAAACAATTATTTCACACGCTAAATATTCGGGACACTGAGCTGAACTGGCCTTACTTCTTTTTCATTTAATAGCTGACAAATACTTCAGTGGTTTAGCAATCTGCAGGCCGAGCCAAATCTGCAAAGAAGACTCTTACTGTCAGTATTAAAACTAGGTTATAATTTTTTTGTTTGTTTTTAGTCAGGAATAATGCATTGTGCAAATGTTAGCAAAGTGAAATGTTCGAAATAAAGTATTGCTTTATCAGTATCTAGTTTGTGCAGCTTCTCACACCGTCTAAGCATAATGCATGCCTGTAAGTCGGTAGCATTAATATTTGTCATCATATCTCATTTGTATCAATAAAATGTAGCCGAGATTAATGCCTGCATTAAAATGGTGCTCAACGGCATTGCATACAAATATGTTAAGTGTTCATATGCTAGCTTCGCACAGCATTATTTCGAAGCTTAACTCTTCTAACCTAATCTCTTCACAAGGACAAAGGTTTGATTGGATCTCATGAGATTCTTAATTGTGTCTTTGTGGAGAAACTTTGTACACATTGATTTAGTGCAGCCTTCGTTCTACTTCAGGTGGTAAAAACAGAGATTAATGCACTCCTTTCTGATAATAACACATGGAAACCATCTTTGGTAAGAGATTAAAAGAAAGTAATACTTGCATTTATATAGCGCTGTTCATGACTTTAGGATATACGTACACACCTTAGAACCAGCCACTGTAAGGCTTTTTGATTTTGGAAATGTGGCAGCCAAATGCACACATGGAAAACCCAACAACAAGCAACCCGGTTATTCACCAGGTTATCTATTTTAAGTATAGAAGCAGAAAATTCTGGCAATATTCAGCAGATCAGGCAGTATCTGTGGAGAGAGAAAGAGAATTAAAATTTCAGGTTTTTGGCCTTGGATAAATAAGCCATGTTACTGGGTGCGCTAAAAGCTACATTTACAGCCAATTTAAGATAATCAGTCGAGTACATAATGTGGCTTATTTACCCTTGCTAGAAGCAACAAAGATTTGTGTGCGGGGACCTGTTTTCTGCAAACATAACAAATACGTTCAGGCTTAGTATCTTTTTGGAATTACCCAGGAGCTTGGGGAGCCTAAATTATCCCATTGCTTTCTCCATGGCAATGCCTAGGCCAATTGTTGAGATTGGTTGAAATTTGGCATTCTTGCATTTGTCCTGATGAGTGTAAAATGAAAAGCTTCAGCAACATGACAACATTTTTAGCAATTCTCAAGTTCTGTCTTGTCAAGCATCCATTTATATTATATTTATCTGCTCTTTCAATTACAACATGGTGATATCAACTGCCTTCGATTGGTATGGCATATTTCTGAACATAAAACATAATAGCCTCTGGCCATACCAGTGTAGTCATGAAGATATTACAAATTTTCAAACTGTTATTTTTGAAATGGACACTGATGAAATGTTAAGTGTCCAGTACAATTTCAACACATCATAACGCTTCAAGAGAGCTCTGAATTAAACTATAATGGGTGGAGGGGGATGGAGGGGCATTCTCCTAGAATGGACATTCCTAAACGGCACTCCTTTGTGGAATTTTATACCTGCTTTTGGCAAGGCTTGCTCCAAAACACAGAATCAATGGATCCCTAATCTCTATGTCTACAGGTCTGCAATATAACAGAGGAAGGATGGTAAGGCCAGTTAGCCACAAGTGAAGTGTGAAAGACCACCATTTATTTTCTACCGAATATCAATAGCATTTGAAGTGAAGTCTGTATAATAATGTCAATAAGACCAGACCTACAGAACATGGCTGTTCCACCTTTGCCCTTCAATAACTGTGGGGCTTAAAGTTTGTTTTAAAAGCTTCACCAGCCTGATTTCAAAAGCTTCAAGTTTACCTGTAAAGAAATTGGACCTCCTGGTACAACAGACACACGTACACATCGACATTGACATGCTGCACAATCATCATTTAAAGGAACCAATCAGTTCATCCAGATCTGCTTCCAACTGTCTGCACATCTCTGAACTACAGTTCCAGGGTGAGAAACGCTCCTCTCCTCACTCAATCTCAAAGACCCACGAGCTGTTAACTATTGTATTGGGCTAATACTTGTAAAATATACTACCTTCTTTAATTGTATCTTTCTTAGCTGACATAGCATTTAGGTTTGTTGAGGTGAGTGTATGAATAAATAATCCTCTTTGTTTAAACCCACAAAAGACTGCTGCTCCTGGCATTTGAATAGACCACCCACGAACAGGGGATTAGGAACACACATATCTGTCTTTTCAAAAATTAACTACACTGATTATGGACAGAAGGACCACCTGATTATCTCTTCTTCCCTGTCCATAACATTTAGCTAAGGTTAGCACACGTCTGCAGGATGGATTTTATGAATCTGCACCCACCTCATGCAGTTTTGACAGACATGAGCAAAAATAGACAATTTAGGCTCAAGCTTCAGCCAGAAGGGCTTCAGAACCAATGCTCTTTCTGCCACTTCTGACAAATGGATGTTTTGGCAATAATCTTGAAATTTGTCTTTTCTCAAACCCTCTGGCTAAGAGGTTGATCAGAAGCAATAAGTTCCATTTGTTGATGTTGACCCTCAATAAGGTACCAAGCAATAACTGATCTAGGAAATTGAGGGGTTGGTATGGATCTCCCTGTCATTTGATTTCCATGAAATGTCAATGCTTATGCCAATTGTGGATGCAAATGTTTCATCCCAATGGCCACCACCATTTCAGAGAAGCCCTTGTTCGAATATCTGAGTGATACTGTAGCCATCTGGGATGGCCACTTCCAACTAGGTACAGAGAAATTCGCAAAGCCTGGCGGGTAAAATGGACAAGCCAAGACTCAGGCAGGTTTAGAGCCTGAAATGCACATTTGTAAGCAAAAAGTCCAGATAGTATCGAAACTCCGTCCAATTAGCATTTTAATGGGGCCGATTAGCATTTGATGGCCCATCTTCTCTAAAACAAAAGACTAGTACTCAAGAACCGGGACAGTCCCAGATATTCCGGCGCCACTCCCTGCTCAAGGGAAACGCAAACAACGGGGTCAGTGACCGCTTGGGACACGCCCAGCCATCCAGATCCTCGGCCACTTATTTTGCAGTGTTTATGTTGCATGACTAATTGTGTGTAAATAAAGTACCCTTGACCTTGAACTAACTAACTGGTGTTTGGCTCTTTGATCAATAGCCGGTTGAAACTTGTGGTGGTATCATTTGATACCTGGCGACTCTAAGCATTCGGACATATATAACATAGAAAGAAGGGCAAATTCACTGATTGCCATAATTGGAACAGAGCCACAGAAAAGACAAAGTAGAAAAGAAAGGCAACAATACCAAAACAGAGGAAGCCTACTGTCATAGCTGTCACCTCCTTTGCTTCTCTGCTTTAAACCTGAAAATAAGTGTTGGCTGAGCTCAAAACAGCAGTCAATTGACCATATAGTAGCTTGTATAGGAGTTTAACTGATAGCAATTATCTGCACTTTATTTTATCCATAATATTAAAAAGATAGATTGGTATTTATATAACACTTCGACTGAGTATGGGACATCTCAAAATGTGTTGCAGGCAATTAAGAGCTTTGGATTTGTCGTCACTGTTGCAATATAACAAAAAGGCTTACAATCTCTCTGCATAGAACATATTTGTATTGTGTCTCTCAAATGGCTAGATTTTCTTTCAGAAACTGGAGGAGGCAGTGATGCAGTGGTATTGTTACTGGAAATCCAGAGATCCAAGTCTGGGGAACATAGACAGAAAATACTGGACAGTCTCAGCTGGTCTGACAGCATCTCCAGAGAGAGAAGGCAGCTAACGTTTAGAGTCTGGATGACTCTCTGTCTGGGGGCCCAGGTTCAAATCCCACCATGGCAGATGGTGAAATTTGAATCCAATAGAAATCTGAAATTGAAAGTCCAGTGATGACCATGAAACCATTGTCGATTGTCATAAAAACCCATCTGGTTCACTCATGTCCTTGAAGGAAGGAAACCTGTCAGACCTACCTGGTCTCGCCTGTATGTGTCTCCAGATCCACAGCAATGTGGTTGACTCTTAACTCTTAATTACCCTTTCGAGGGCAATTAGGGATGGGCAATAAATGCTGCCACATCCCGTGAACAAATTTTTAAAAATTCCTTCATAATAAGGTTTATTTGTGTCAGTTGATCACCTGTGTTGCTTATTTCAACTCAAATAAATCACATGGTTATAAGCTTATATTAATGTCCAGAAATGACTCGTCGCTATGGTAGTCCTTCCATTAAAATATCACGATAGCTGCCGCATGTTTATTTAGCCCAGCTGAGCCACATTTCTGTTTTACCCCACCGGCGGATTGCTCCGTTACGTCAGCTGGTCAATGCGATTTCCCATTGTGGGGCAGCCCCACGCCGTCGGGAAACCCCCGGCTGCCGACAAAGCGGAGCATGCCGCCGGCGGAAAATCCAGCCCATCTCTGACAGGTCCCAATCATCAGAGGTCGGAGTGCTGTTTTCAAAGGGCACCCCAATCTCATAACTCTGTTGTGTCCACCATCCGCGCAGAGCACTGTCAGGCCCACCCCCATGCACCGCCCATCTTCACCTTGAGCCACCCCAGTCCCCCTCTCAGTCCCCTTGAGACCCCATCAGTCCCGCCCTCAACCACCCGATAGCATCCCCTCAGCTCCCCCTTTCAGCCGTCCCAATCAGTCTTCCCCATTCAGGCTGCCTCCGCTCCCCCTTCATCCCCCCTTCAGCTGCTGCCCCTTGGTAGTGCCAACGTGGTACCTTGCACTCCTAGTGGTTGCAAGGGGATGAATATCCAACCTACACTTGCCTCCAGGGTTCCAAAGGTGCTCCTTCATGGAAGGTGGGGGATCGAGGGGTTTTGCGCTGGGCCGAAGGGGCTCAGATAGGGGGTCTTCCCTGTAATGGGGTCGTTTGGCTCATCCTCCCATCTGCAACCTTTCAACCCTGGACGCAAGTGCAGGGAAGGTACTCACCCCCTTGCCACCCCTTGGACTGAAAACCACCAGGTCCCCGTTTCTCAGGACTTGCACCAATGCATGCCAGTGGGACTCCCAGCTGAGGGCACTGGAGTATCCCAGGAGGTGGGTGAATTGGACGTCCTGCCTGATAATTAGGCCCAATGATCTTTTTGCTTGTTCCCGCCGGGTCTGGGCAGAAATATCGTCTGGGCCGGTGAGGTAGGCAGGGAGACTCACAGTGGGTTTGACCCCGGAATGAAACCCGTTTTGGACTGATGCCCAATTCCATCGCGAAACCCACTGCTAGTTAACAAGTCCAGAGAACTTCCCCCCTATAATTGCATCAATTCTACTTATTGGATTTTTTTTACCATCTGTTTTTAAGATACTTTAAATGAAACACTTACCTGGTACATGTTGTTCTTCAGGAAACATGTATTCATGGGACTCAGCCTTTCTCCTGTGTATCAATGTTGTGATCAGCTCTCAGAAAGAAAATACTTTTTAAAAATCACTTTCAGGTGCATTTTCTTACCATTAAGTTTTAAACCACAAACACAAATGTTTTTGAAAAAATACCCAAGCACTAAATTAAATAAAATTTTAATCATAAGACACACACACAGACCGTAGACTTCCAGTCAGTTTCCCGTCAATGTTTCAGCGTACCACAGACTGAGGTTGGGTAGAAGCAGTAAAGTTTTTGGAGAGATATATCTCTGCTTTGTTGCACTTCTTCCCCATTTACTGGCACTAGGCCACTTCAGAGTCAACCGTGCTATTGTAGATCTTCAGTCAAATATAGGCCAGACCAGGGAAGGACAGTCGATTTCCCTTCCTAAAGGACATTAATGAACCAGACTATGGTGCTCACAAAGTTAAATCTTCCACACAGTCCCCACAGCCTTTATTTTCGATCTCTTTACTTTCAGCCACAGGGGGACAAAACGGATCTATTTCGCCAGGACAACACAACCAGAGAAACCTGACACTTCCTCCAGCTCCCCATGTTAACTCAACCAGGAGGCAAAAGACTTATATATTCCCTAAACGATACTGTAAGTTTTTCCCTTATCCAGTCCAGTTGGTCCCTTATATTCATATTTGGAGTAAGGAGCTCAGGGGAAGTGATGTAACTCCTGATATGTTAGCAAACGTTAACTACACAGCGGCATGGTGGCACAGTGGTTGGCACTACTGCCTCACAGTTCCAGGGTCCCAGGTTCAATTCCGGCCTCAGGTGACTGTGGAGTTTTCACTTTCTCCTCAATGTCTCTGGGGGTTTCTTCCAAGTGTTCCAGTTTCCTCCCACAGTCCAAAGATGTGCAGGTTAGGTGGATTGGCCATGCTAAATTGCCCCTTAGTGTCTAAAAGATTAGGTGGGGTTTGTGGGTTACGGAGATAGGGTGGAGGCATGGACTTAAGTAGGGTGCCCTTTACACGTTCCAAAGGCCGGTGCAGACTTGATGGGCCGCATGGCCTCCCTCTACACTGTAAATCCTATCAAGGAATGCATGATTTTTTTTGTATCCTTCTGTACATGTGTTCAGAACCGATGGTAATCAAGGATTTGTTACTCCCTCATGGTCAGCTTTGAGTAGTCAATGGTAACGTCATTCCCCCGACCACGTCCCGATGAACTGATTCATATGTAACCAAAAATTGATCGGTTACATCATCAGTTACATCACGTCAGTCCATATTTTCAGTGGTGAGTCACATTCCTGAATCATTGTCGTCCATCTGGTATAGGTTCACCGATAATGCCATTGGGATGGGTGGCCCAAGAATTTGATCCAATAATAGCGAAGGAATGCTGATATAGTTCCAAGTCAGGATGATAGTTGCCTTGGATGGGAAATTGCAGATTAACGTGTTCCCATCTGTCTGCTGCCCTTGCAGTGATGGAGGTTGAAGATTTCAAAGGTGCTGTCAAAAGAGGCTTGTGGATTTGTTGCATTGCATCTTGCAGATGGCATACACTGCTACTACCCCTGTACATCAGTGGTGGAAGGAGTCAATGCTTAAGGTGGCAACTGGGGTGCTGATCAAGCAGACTGCTATGTCCTGGCTGGTGCTAGCTTTTTGAGTGTTGGAGCTGTACTCATTTCGCAAGTGGAAAGATGCCATCACACATGTGTCTTGTGGATGATGGACAGGTTTTGGGGAGTCAGGAGCAGGAGGTGCGCTACTTGCCACAGGATTTCCAGCCTCTGACCTACTCGCATAGCCACAATATTTATGTAGCTGGTCCAGTCCAGTTTCTGATCATTGGTAACCCCCAAGGCATTGATAGTGGGGAATTTAGCGATACGAATGTCAAGGAGAGATGGTTGGATTCTCTCTTGTTAGAGATGTTCTTTGCCTGGTACTTGTGTGGGCAAATGTTATTTGCAACTTATGAACCCAAGCCTGAATGTGGTCCAGATCATGCTGCACATGGACATGGACTGTTTCAGTATCTGAGGAATCGCGAATGGTATTGAACATTGTGCAATCATCAGCAAACATTCCCCTCAGACCTTGGAAGGAGCTCATTGAAGAAGCCACTGAAGATGGTTGGGCCAGGGACACTACCATGAAGAATTTCACAACAATGTCCTGATTTTGAGATTGATTTACATCAAATCACAACCATCTACCTTTACACAAGATTTGACTCCAGCCAGTGGAGAGGTTACCCCTGTTTCAGTACTACAGCCATGATACTGTCAGAGCCCATAGCCTTTGCTGTACCCAATGCCTTTTGACAGTTTTTGATATCATGTGGAGTGGATCAAATTGGCTGAAAATAGGCACCTGTGCCACTGGGAACCTCAAAAGGAGGTCAAATTGGATCATCTACTTAGCATTTCTGGCTAAGCATGGGATAATCCAACCCCATATGGGCAGGGATCATCAAGTGCTATCAAGCAGCAATTACTCAGAAATAACCTGCAATGGACATTTAGTTTGTGGTCCGCCAGGGTGACTCAACTGACCTCAACTCCTGACCTCATTACAAACTTAGTTTACAAATGGAAAAAAGAGCTAAATACAAGAGGTGAGGTGAAAGTGACTGTCCTTCACACCATAATAATAATAAAAACAATAGTCTTTTATTGTCACAAGTATGAAGTAACTGTGAAAAGCCCCTCGTTGCCACATTCCGGCACATGTTCGGGTAAGCTGGTACGGGAATTGAACCCGCTCTGCAGGCCTTGTTCTGCATTACAAACCAGCTGTCTAGCCCACTGAGCTAAACCACCAAGGCACCATTTGACCGAGTGTGACATCAAGGAGCCTTAAAAAATCTGGAGCCCCTGAGAATCAGGGGGAAACTCTCCACTGTTTGGAGTTATACCTAGTTCTAAGGGGACTGGTTGTGTTTATTGGAAGTCAATCATCTCACCTGCAGGGCTTCACAGTAGAAGTTCCTCAGGGTCATGTCATGGGCCCAACCATCATAAGCTGCTTCATCAATGACCTGCCTTCCATCAAAAGGTCAGAAGTGAGAGGATGTTCGCAAATGACAGCACAATGATCAGCAGCAGTTGAAACTCCTCAGAGAATGAAGCAGTCCATGTCCAAATGCAGCAAGAACAGGCTTGGGCTGAATGTTGACAAGTTACATTCATGCCACACAAGTGCCAGGCAATGACCATCTCCTACAAGAGAGGATCTAACATCCCCTTGACATTCAATGGCATTACCACCTTTGAATCCCCCACAATAAACATCCTGGGGTTACCATTGACCAGAAGTTAAACTGGACTAGCCACATTAATAATGTGGCTATGAGGACAGGTCAAAGGGTAGGAACCCTACAGCGAGTAACCCAGCTCCTCACTGCCCAAATCCTGTCCAGCATCTACAAAGCACAAGTCAGGAGTATAATGGAATACTCTCCAATTGCCTGGATAAGTGCAGCTCCAACAACACTCAAGGAGCTTGGCACCATCCAGGACAAAGCAACCCACTTGATTGCTCCCCTTTCCACTGGCATTCAATCCCTCCACCACCAATGAACAGTGGCAGCTGTGTGTACCATCTACAAGATGCACTGCAAGAACACACCAAAGTTTGTTCAACAGCACATTCCAAACCACAACTACTACCATCTAGAGGGACAAGAGCAGCAGATACATGAAAAGCTCGTCACCTGGATGTCCCCCTCCAAGTCACTCACCATCCTAACTTACAAATATGTAATTGTTCCTTCACTGCTGTTGGGTCATATTCCCTCCCTAACAGCACCTGTGGTTGCACCTACATCTTAGCGACTGCAATGGTTGAAGAAGGGTGGCACAATGGTTAGCACTGCTGCCTCCCAGCACCAGCTACCCAGGTTCAATTCTACCCTTGGGTGATTGTGTGGAGTTTGTACATTCTCCCCGTGTCTATGTGGGTTTCCGCCAGGTGCTCCTGTTTCCTCCCACAGTCCAAACATATGCAGGTTAGGTGGATTGGCCATGCTAAATTGCCCCTCAGTGACCAGGGATGTGCAGGATAGGATAGGGTGGGTTTGACGGGGGAGTGGATAAGGGGAGGGTGCTGCTTCAGAGGGTTGGTGCAGACTCAATAGGCCGAATGGCCTCCTTCTGCACTGTAAGGATTCTCTGATAAGGCAGCTCACCGCCACTTTCTCAAGGGCAATTAGGGATGGGCAATAAACGCTAGGATAACCAGCCACGCCCACATCCTGGAAATAAATAAATAAAAATGTTGCACGAATAGAAGGGTCCTCCAATAAATTCCCAAATACTTGCATCATTTAAGCAGTGAAGGCAGAGGATACAGATAAGTTGAAGACAGTTAACTTGCACTTCTGTTTCGGTGGTGGGGGCTGGGACCGGTGGAGGGAGTGGTGGGAGGGGGGGAGCTGAGGTCAGACCATTCTCAGACCAATGGCTCAAGGGAAAGGAAAGTTTTATTTTAAATTAACCATTTCACTGACAATTAGAGTACAATGGAACCTCCATATTCTGACTCCTATGAGTGGCAGAGGAGCTCCATTTCAGGCAGAGGGAGTTGTATCTCTACAGTAAATGAAAATCATGTTTCCCCAGAACTATGCCACAATTAAAAATGGGGGGGGGGGGGGTTGAAAAAAATCTGGGCCACATTGTGAGTGGGAAAGAGAATTATTAAGTAAATCACAATGTTTACTCAGGCATATTGAACTGTGATGCAAATTGAAGAAACTATTTCTGAATACTTTTTTTCATGCAAAATGTCTGATAATGCTTCCAATCATTTGCTCCATGAAAGAGATGCGTGAATCTGAGTGTTAAAGTGCAGGGTTGGGAAACCTTTTGTCACCTCACAATGGAAGATGGAGGCAGAGTGTTCCTTTGTATTTGTACATTTGCTTCCATGCCAATGTTCGATGAATGGAATCTGTCAACAGAGGATAAAAGATGCAGAAGATTTTCTGCACTTGCCTGAGATAGAACAGAAATGTGAAAAGTCAGAAAGTCCTTGGAGCATATTTTAACCTTCAGCGAACACAGAAGTATTCAAGTTAAAATTTGCAATAGTGGTTGCCACACTTCAAACAAGAGTACAGGCTTGAGAACATGGTCTACAATGCTACAATCTGCAATACGTTTTCCTGTTGAGTATGGCTTCATCAGAGGACATGCGGAGATTTACCCAATTAAACGAAGACTTTCCAGCCTTCAGATGAATATAGAAGGCTGGGCTCTCCACCAGCTGCCGCCGGTGGCAGTGTTCCCGATGCAGCGGATAATCCAGCATTGTGAAGAAAACAGGATCGGTGCATTTCTGAGGTTCCAACCCTCCTACTAGGGGAGGGATCAACATTCCCTTGGGTCCCAGTGGAAGCACAAATGAATTGCAATTCCCCTCCGGCAGGAGAACATAAGGTTGGATTCTCCGTTTCAGTGGCTAAGTGCCGGTTGAAACAGAGAATTTGCGGGTGTTTTACAATGCCAAAACTGGCGCCGAACACTCACCGATTCCGGGACCGGTGAGGGGCTAGCCGCGGCGCCGGGTGAAATATCCGGACACTGGCTGGGTCCCTTGCCGCGCATGCACATGGCGATGACCTGCAGCGGTTGTGCCGTGCAACATGGCGTCGGCCGTGCGCTGTTCCGATTCGCCAAATGCGATTCCACAGGCCACCCCCTGGCCACCCCCCACCAGTTCCCCCAGCCCTCGAGGAAGTCCCCCTCCCCCCCGGCCAGCGGCACGGAACCCGACCGAGTGTGGTGGCGCTGAACACAATCCGCAGCCGCCACTCCGAGTTCCCGACCACTCAGATAACACGTCAACCGCGTGGTTGGGCCATCGGGGGTGGAGCATTGTGGGAGGGCCTTCCGATGATGCGCCAATGCCGTTCCAACGGCGTGCGCCGCACCATGCAATGACTCCATTTTGGAATCACCCCCGATTTGGGCATCGGAAGGGATTCTCCGCTTGATCGCCGATTATGATTTCGGCGTTGGGCTACGGAGAATCCCGCCACAGTCTCCCAAGTGGAGAATCTTGCTCATAGTGTTTTGCACTGCATCACTACATTTGTTGTAACTCAAGTGACCATCATGACTGACTTTGAGCTCAGGGGTGAGATTTTCCCACGTTCCACGATGTGTTCCAGCCTCTGATTCACCCGTTCTGCCAGCAATTTAGACCACGGAGGATCGGGGCACCATTTTTAAAGGCCATCTCAATGCAAAGACAGTAAACCATTTCACCCTGCATCTCCCCTGGCACCACCCCTACTACTACCTGGGCACTGCCCCCTGACACCACCACTGGCACTGCCCCCTGGCACCACCCCTGACACTGTCCTTTGGCACCACCCTTGGCACTGCCCCATGGCATCACTCGTGACACTGCTTCTCGACGCCATACCTGGCACTGCCCCCAGCACACCCCCGCTCATGGGTTTGTCGGCAGCATGGGCCGATTTCAATGGAAAACCCTATTGACAAGCCGTAGGAAGGTAGAATCCCACCGCCAGCAAGCAGCGCGCCGCCAAGGAACTCACGGCTGGGGAACTGGTAAATCCAGCCCATAATGTGTCAACTGAGAGTGTGGACATGAACTCACTCGTCATAACATTCTGACAATTCCTTTTGAGAAGTGTGGGAACCGATTTTGCTGAAGAAGGTCAAAGACATACACATTCATGGTCACAAATAACCGCTCGATCGGGTGGCGTGAAGGTTGTGGGAGGTCAGTTAACTTCCAACACCCATTGTTTTATATAAAAATAGCAAATACTTCATGTACTTCATGTACAATGCTCCAAATCGTTGAACTGAAGTTGAATACTTGGGATGGAATTTAATGCCCTTTCGCTTGGAAGGTTTGGAGGTGGGGTGGGCTTTTAATCAGGCAAGCAGGTGGCAGGTAAGAACAGGTGGTAATTAATGACCACTTAAGGGCCTCATCCCACTTGCACTGGTGTGAGGGAGCTCGCCATGAGGGGAGTGTCCTGCAATGGTTCCTTCTTTCTTGACCTTTAACTGTGAGGCTATGTTCTTAGACGAACTGAAGACAAACAGGTTTCAGAGTAGGCACATTGCTCCTAAGCATGATTCCAATCTCTCTCTTGAAAGAGTCTATCAAATGGCTGACTGCTGTCAGTCGTACATCATCATCTGCATCATATATGATATTTCACCTGTTAACTTTTTATACTATGCCACCCCACAAGAATGCAATCCTGTTTTTTAAACAACATGAAACTTTTAAAGGATTTCTGTAACTCCCCTTTTTACAGCATCAGTTTCTAAGCAAATCCACTCCTGCGGGATTCAATTTCCCTCAGTATTATCGGCCCTGAGGAAGACCTTTTGGAGACCTAAAACCTTTCTTCTGCATCTGGTCGGGCATCATCATCTGCAGAATAGTTAGTGGGATGGAACAGAGGATTGGGACCAGTTCAATAACTCTTTCAGAGGGCTTAAACAGACTTAATGTATCGAACGGCCTCTTCTACAATGAATGATTTGATGGTTTTTAGCTCCTTACAGTCTGCAGACTGTCTTCAGTAGCCCTGAGAATTTTCTGACAGCAGAACCTATTTGTCAAGCACTTTTATACACTGCACCAGTCCAAAGATGGTCAGGTTAGGCAGATTGACCATGCTAAATTACCCCTTGGTGTCCAAAGATGTACAGGTTAGGTTCTGGAGTTATTGAGAAAGGGCGGGGGAGTGAGCATGGTTGGAGTGCTCTTTCAAGAGATCAGTGCAGACTCGATGGACCAAACGGCCTACTTCTACACTGCAGGGATTCTTTGAAACCTTCTATAAACCTTGATATGAATTTTCTTCCAGATATGAAAATCAATGAAACACCACACGCTCAAACCCCCATTCTAGGTTTTTAAGCAATCAGGCAAATTAATGTAATAATAAATAATAGTCAACAAATAAATTACAATATTATGGCATACATATTTGCAGTAGACATTATACTGCCAGCTCTTCATAAGGAGAATAATGTTTGCAATCTGTCCTGTCATGTGAGAGTACCTTTAAGAAATGGATGTTTGAGCAATGTACCTTTAAGAAGGTTAACTTGAGTGCATAGAACAAACATTGTTTTGTTTTAAAAACCACTTGTCCATTTCTGCTGTATCACACCTGGAGAGTACGCTGTGTGCTTCCCACACCACAATCTATTAAACGTTGTGGGTCGGTTGAACTCCATGAAACACTTTGGGGTTCTGTAAACCCGGACCCATAACAGTACACTGAATTACTGTCTTTTGAATTCATTATCTTACACACACAGTCATTTTTTTATTCTTCTATTTCTCGACCCTGCAAGAATGCACTCGCTAAATCTAACTTTGGAAGTTTCCAATCAGATTGAAAAATTCAGCTCACTTAACCATCCCTGGCAAAAGTTCAGTGGCTCATTGAATTTAAATAATTGACAGGTTAAACCACAAAAGAACTGGCAGTGAGACCCATAATTAAATTATGTAACTGGGTTCATTTTTCAAACCTTGAACATATTGACAATGCTTCATTTGAGTATTGATTTAGGCTGGGTTATAGGACGCGATTTAACCACTGCGTTGTCCCCGGCGCGGATCTGGGTGCGTCAGTTAAATAGCGGGAAAAGCAAAAATCGAGGGCTGGGCGCGAATCGGTTTGCCATCTAACCGGCCCTCTCCCGATGACGAGTTCCGCATCTTGCACAAATATGGCGAGCACGTCATTAACCCCAATTTTACTAATTTCAATCTCATTCGAGAGATTGAAGCTGCATGTAACGGCCTCCCGGACATTTACCAGCTCACCAGCGAGAAATCACCCATGCGTGTCGTTCAGTACTCCTTTTTAAAAACATGAAGCTGGAGCAATGGCTGCTGAGGGGAAGTGAGAAGGTGAGTTACCATTTCCATTTTCGGCCATGCAGCTCAAGGGGCTGCTGTGTCAGTGCTGGGGTTGGGGGACTACTCAGAGGGTGGGCTTGGTCAGGGACTTAATCATTCTAGATCGGCGGTCATCCTTGTGCCAGGAGATGGAGGGTGGTTTGAGGGGCTGTTCGTCTATGAGTCCTTCAAGTCATCTATAAATATTGTGGATACCAATAAAAGCGGTGACTACAGCTGCTGCCTGTCTGTCCTACAAAACACTTCCAGGACAGAGCCCTGTTCTTGGCTTCATGCTGAATGTCACTTTAACTCCCTTTGACTGTGAGTAGCCTCTAGCTTCACAGCTGGAAGATATTGCTAATAAAGAATTGGCCTTAATAGTTATGAGAGCACTTCATAGTTCTCAAGTGCTGCGGCAGGGTGCGTTTAAGATCAGCCATGATCTCATTGAATGACAGAACAGGCTCAAAGGGCCAAATGACCTACTCCTGCTCCTGGTTCCTGTGTTCTTATCTTTGCTGGTTGCTCCTGCTGTTCGCTGCAAGTGTCTGAAGGCCATGTGTTTGTTGCTGCTGCCTCTTCTGGTTGTGTGGCCTGGAATAAGGAAAAGGGATGATGGAAGATGACCTGCTGCCAGTGCTGGAGAGGGCGAAGGGGTGCTCCTTCTCTCATCTGGTCCGCTCTGCACCAGTGTGACTTTCCAGTGTGAGTTTCTACTGTTGTGAGTCTATTACTGGGAACTGTAGGAGGGGGAGAGAGAGGTGGATTGATCCAAATGCTACTACAGCTGCCTGGACACTGTGGGCTGGATTCACCGCCGTCGGGATGCTCCATTTTGCCGGCAGCCTGGGGGTTTCCCCACGGCATGGCACTGCCCCACAGTGGGAAACCCCATTGACCAACCCGCGAAACGGAGAATCCCGACGGCGTGCTGAACCAGAAATCTGGCGCGGTGGGACGGAGAAAACCGCCCTATGTGTCTGCTTGCTGTTGCTTCTTTTGATTCTGTGGCCTGCAGCAAGGAAAGGGAGGAAGTAAGATGACCTACTGCCAACGCTGGAGAAGGGGAAAGAGTGACGGATCGATTCGACCAAACAACTTGAATGTATTGAAGAAATGCTTTTGCAGGTTGCTGGTGACTTTATTGTACTGACTGTTCGATGTAATGCCTAGAAGCCATGTGTTTGCTTGCTGCCGTCTCTTCTGTGGCCCGGAGCAAGGAAAGGGAGGAAATAAGATGACCTTCTGCCAGTACTGGAGAAGGGGAAGGGGAGTGGACCAATTCTACTGAGCAACTTGATGAATGTTTTGAAGAAATGCTTTTGCTGATTGCTGGTGACTTTATTGTACTGCTGACTGTTCAATGTTTAATGCCTGGAAGCTTTGCTGACGGTTCCTGCTCTCCCCTCCGTCAGCCCCACAATCTCCAGGGCCTGTTCGTCATACGGGGTGAGGACTTGGATCTCTGGTACTCTTCCCCCTCCCGCCATCTTGGCCCATTCCTGCCTATTATAGGCTATCTTCTCTTTGCGCCCAAAATTTAACTTCAAAATTTTTCCGTTAAAATGAGCATAAAATTAGTTTATGACCATATTTGTTTTCAGAAAAATCATTTGCTAAAAATCTTCTCAGAGACCACTCGGGATTCTCCGGTCCCCCAGCCGCATGCTTCTCGTCAGCACGCCATTCACTGGCAGCGAGATTCTCTACTCCCACGGCCTGTCAAAAGGTATTCCCACTAAGTCGCCGTGACATCCGCGGGCGAGGCTGCACTGCCAGCAGGAAAAGAGAATCCCAAAAGCCAGAGAATTCCAGCCGAAAACACAGCTGCTGATCAGGAGACAGGTCATGAAATTCTCAGTGTGTGTTTATTGTGAGAAGACTGAAAGGGTGAGTCACTGAGGCCAAACTGGAGAAACGGAAGAAATAAATATTGGGCAGGATTTTCTGCTCCCCCCCCCCCCCCTCCAACCCTGAAACGTGTTTTCCTGTGACGCAGGTAGCTCATCATCATCCAGCAGCGTGATCTTCCAGTCTCGCAGCTGTCTACAATGTTCTGCATTGTTCGCCAGCTCCGCCATCGGGGACGTGGCGGTTGGGGATTTCCATTGGCTGACCGGAAGACCTCACCGTCGAGAAAAGCTGGAAAATTCTGTCTATTGTCTCCGGATGCATATCGGCTGTGATATAAGTTACAAATGGAATGGATGTATATAGTAAATTAGCTTCATTTGTTTACATAATAAATTGGCACCTTGAATGAGCATCTTTTTAAAGTATGCTCAGTATGTCCTCGTACAGCAGTCAGATAAACATGCAGGTGCATCAGGTGGTTAAAAAGGCAAATGGTATGCTGGCCTTCATTGCGAGAGGATTCGAGTACATGAGCAGGGATGTCTTGCTGCAGTTATACAGGGCTTTGGTGAGGCCATACCTTGTAGCCACCAGAGTTGGCCAATTCCTGACATAAAATGGAGAACAGCAAAGGCTGAAGGGAAATTCAGCCAACACAGGCAAAAACTAGCAGGTGCAAGTTTACTGTGTATTAGACTCTGCAAAAGCCCAGACAGCATCGATACCAGCAACCATCGGCATAATAATGTAGCAGTCATCTACTTACTAATGAGCGATCCCCGGGAACAATCAAAACATTTAAGGTAAACAAGGCCTAGCCAGACTCCTCGGCGCCAGCAGGAGCCAACACAAAAGAGGTTAACGGACATTTAAAGACCGCCCAACGATCAGGGAACCGCTCCAGTATTGGAGAAATCGAACCAAGCGATTGGAACGAAGTCCAATCACTTGAAACCAGGTACGGGGTCCGCCCCGAGAGGCGGGAAGCCCCTGGGGACTATAAAGTAAAGCCCCAAGTTCAAATTGTCCTTCTTGACAGGGTCACTCAGCAACGCAAAGCAACCCCTGAAAGTGACCTGCCCAGCTGCCTCCAAGAACGTAAGTCTTAAGTCAACGCTCGCTACGAGATAGGCACTCCTAGCTCCCAGTCCATACCTGCTTTGAATCCCGCAGTTTCAGAATCCGAAAGCAAGTCCATTTGTTCCCCTGACCTGGTGGGCCAGTCCAAAGCTAAGTATAGGCCTGTTAGTTATAGAAATAGCTTAGAAAGTAGAATTTATGCATGAGTAGCGATTTACTGTGTATAATAAATGTGCTTTGATTTGAATCTTACAAATTGGTGTCTTGAGTTATTGATCATTACTTGAACTTGAACCTCGTGGCGGTATCATAAAGATACCTGGCGACTCGAGAGCAATGGTTATAAAACAGCCAATTGAACCAACCAAAAGTTAGCAACAACTGGAATATTGTGTGCTGTTTTGGTCTCCTGATCTGAGGAAGGATGTTCTAGCGAGATAGGGAGTGCAGGAAAGGTTTACCAGACTGATTCCTGGGATGGCAAGTCTGATGTACGAGGAGAGATTGAACCTGTTAGGTTTGTATTCACTGGATTCAGAAGAATGAGGGGGGATCTCATAGAGACTTATAAAATTCTAATGGACTGGGCAGGGTTGATGCAGGAAGGATGTTCCCAATGGTGGGTGTGTCCAGTCTGAGGATACGGGGTGGAATATATAGGACAGTGATGAGAAGAAATGTCTTCACTCAGAGAGTGGTGAGCCTGTGGAATTCATTACCACAAAGGATATAGGGGAAAGTGGGATTAGGCTATTGAGTTGGATGATCAGCCATTATCATAATCAATGGCGAAGCAGTCTTGAAGGGCCAAATGGCCTCCTCCAGCTCCTTTTTTTCCCTATGTTTTCTATTCTAGTGGTGTATGCTTTGCAGTGGTTGGATATAAATTCATTCCAGACTTAGATGAGTGTTCGAAGAAAAACACCAGACAAAGACCAAAGAATGGAAATTTGCTATCTCCAGGTTTGCACCTCAACTGGTTCGAAGAGCTGGTTTTCCTTTAAGTCGTGGTAATGACTCCAGGGGGTGAGTAGAGAGAAGAAATTGCAGGTATGAATGTGACAAAGTGAGTTACTAATTTGAAAACACTCGTCAATGACATATTCTTCATTTTATTTCCAATTGTACAGCTTGGAGGAAGGTGATAAATGATCTGTTATACTGAAATTACTTACCTAACCTTCCCTTTCAAAATAATGTGGTGGATTTGTGGAGATGGCGACGCAATATCACCTGATGAATAATCCACACGCCCAAGCAAATACTCTGGGGGCATGAGCTGAAATCTCTCCATAGCTGTTAGTGGAATTTAAATTCAATTGATTAATAAATACAATGAACTAAAAAATCTTGAATTAAAAACCGTTCTCAGTAATGGTGAACATGAGACTATCAATGATTGCTGTAAAAACCCATCTGGTTTGCTAATGTCCTTTAGGGAAGAAAATCTGTCATCTGGGAACAGACGAAGCCTGTGTGGCATATAAGGAAAGTAGGAAGGAACTTAAGCAAGGAGTCAGGAGGGCTAGAAGGGGTCATGAAAAGGCATTGGCAAATAGGGTTAAGGAAAATCCCAAGGCTTTTTACACTTACATAAAAAGCAAGAGGGTAGCCAGGGAAAGGGTTGGCCCACTGAAGGATAGGCAAGGGAATCTATGTGTGGAGCCAGAGGAAATGGGCGAGGTACTAAATGAATACTTTGCATCAGTATTCACCAAAGAGAAGGAATTGGTAGATGTTGAGTCTGGAGAAGGGGGTGTAGATAGCCTGGGTCACATTGTGATCCAAAAAGACGAGGTGTTGGGTGTCTTAAAAAATATTAAGGTAGATAAGTCCCCAGGGCCGGATGGGATCTACCCCAGAATACTGAAGGAGGCTGGAGAGGAAATTGCTGAGGCCTTGACAGAAATCTTTGGATCCTCGCTGTCTTCAGGGGATGTCCCGGAGGACTGGAGAATAGCCAATGTTGTTCCTCTGTTTAAGAAGGGTGGCAGGGATAATCCCGGGAACTACAGGCCGGTGAGCCTTACTTCAGTGGTAGGGAAATTACTGGAGAGAATTCTTCGAGACAGGATCTACTCCCATTTGGAAGCAAATGGACGTATTAGTGAGAGGCAGCACGGTTTTGTGAAGGGGAGGTCGTGTCTCACTAACTTGATAGAGTTTTTCGAGGAGGTCACTAAGATGATTGATGCAGGTAGGGCAGTAGATGTTGTCTATATGGACTTCAGTAAGGCCTTTGACAAGGTCCCTCATGGTAGACTAGTACAAAAGGTGAAGTCACACGGGATCAGGGGTGAACTGGCAAGGTGGATACAGAACTGGCTAGGCCATAGAAGGCAGAGGGTAGCAATGGAGGGATGCTTTTCTAATTGGAGGGCTGTGACCAGTGGTGTTCCACAGGGATCAGTGCTGGGACCTTTGCTCTTTGTAGTATATATAAATGATTTGGAGGAAAATGTAACTGGTCTGATTAGTAAGTTTGCAGACGACACAAAGGTTGGTGGAATTGCGGATAGCGATGAGGACTGTCTGAGGATACAGCAGGATTTAGATTGTCTGGAGACTTGGGCGGAGAGATGGCAGATGGAGTTTAACCTGGACAAATGTGAGGTAATGCATTTTGGAAGGGCTAATGCAGGTAGGGAATATACAGTGAATGGTAGAACCCTCAAGAGTATTGAAAGTCAAAGAGATCTAGGAGTACAGGTCCACAGATCACTGAAAGGGGCTACACAGGTGGAGAAGGTAGTCAAGAAGGCATACGGCATGCTTGCCTTCATTGGCCGGGGCATTGAGTATAAGAATTGGCAAGTCATGTTGCAGCTGTATAGAACCTTAGTTAGGCCACACTTGGAGTATAGTGTTCAATTCTGGTCGCCACACTACCAGAAGGATGTGGAGGCTTTAGAGAGGGTGCAGAAGAGATTTACCAGAATGTTGCCTGGTATGGAGGGCATAAGCTATGAGGAGCGATTGAATAAACTCGGTTTGTTCTCACTGGAACGAAGGAGGTTGAGGGGCGACCTGATAGAGGTATACAAAATTATGAGGGGCATAGACAGAGTGGATAGTCAGAGGCTTTTCCCCAGGGTAGAGGGGTCAATTACTAGGGGGCATAGGTTTAAGGTGAGAGGGGCAAAGTTTAGAGTAGATGTACGAGGCAAGTTTTTTACGCAGAGGGCAGTGGGTGCCTGGAACTCACTACCGGAGGAGGTAGTGGAGGCAGGGACGATAGGGACATTTAAGGGGCATCTTGACAAATATATGAATAGGATGGGAATAGAAGGATACGGACCCAGGAAGTGTAGAAGATTGTAGTTTAGTCGGGCAGTATGGTCGGCACGGGCTTGGAGGGCCGAAGGGCCTGTTCCTGTGCTGTACATTTCTTTGTTCTTTGTTCTTTGTTTGTCTGACCTCCAGGTGACTCCAGACCCACTGCTCTCAAGGGAAATCGGGAATCGGCAACAAATGTTGGTGTTGTTAGTGATCGCCACATCCCATGAATCAATTCTTTTTACTTTTGTTCTCTCATTAATTGTCCCCTTCTTTCACTCAAACTCTTTCATTTTAATCCATGAGCCTTATGGTGCATATTGTCTGTCTCTTTGCACGAAAGAGATGCCACACGAAAGTCTGATCCCTTAACAAAAAAGGAGTTGGATTTCTCACAACCTCAGGGCATTGAAAAGTGCTTTACAGTCAATTAATTACTGCACTGTAGGGATTCTATGGAATTACGTCTGAAGAGTGGCAACATTTTGAATGCCATTTCCTCACACAATACCGGCACTTTGAAACTTCTAACTCCCCGGGATGTCAATCAATCAATCTAGCCCTGGGATACTGACATCAGCCCATTTTTTAAAATGTTATTCCAATTTCATAGTTACAAAGCCAATGCATAGAGTGGACGGGGCAAGCCCTTAATCAATCTCCTTGCTTGCTTCAAAAACCAATTAAAATTAAAATTGATCCAATTCGTAGTCTCCTACAAGCAAGACATACAAGATCCAGGCTGAGAAGAGCAGGCATCACACCTGATCTCAGACCTTGATCCTATGCTCAATCTTAGCCAAAAGGCTGAGAAGCGATCAACCACAGAGTTCTATCACCACTCTTGCTTCAATCAACAAACTCAACAGAACACAGATTTTGAGCAGGTATGCCCCAAATACTCACTAGCTAAACAGTTGTTTGATGAACCTATAACTTTTTAGGATCACTGGAATGTCAGATGGCTACAAGAACACTTGTTGCTAAAGCTATAAATGATTTCTTAACGTTTACTATGGGTCAAATATATACGAAATAACAGATGAAGAATAGTATGATCATGCACAAGCAACCTCTCTCTCCCAGCTCTCCCATCACTCTGAGGTCACCTGCTTCTAAAATTCACTTGTGTACTAATGAGACTCTTAGTGGTCAGTTGGTGAATTACAACACAACCATGATATCACCACATCCACTTTCCTTTGAAGGAATAAATTAATACATTATCACCAGCATACTTGCATGTGATAACATTAGCCTGTGAGTCTAACAGCATTAATTTTTTTTCATTAAAATTTTAAAAACTGGTTTCACAAATACATATAAGAACAGCAAGGATAGTATGTGCAAATAGTCCAAATGTACAAATTGAGTCGATCAGATTTTCTTCTGATTCAGGTCGATCTTCTCAAAGTTTGATCTTGCTGCCCAGAACTTGGAGATTTAATGTTCTCCACGACATTCTCATGCTCAGGAACTGCTGAACTATCTGACACTGCAGCTGACGTTGGTTCTGATGTAGATTCGTCATCCATCGCGTTGTTGTGAAAGCCTTCTCTGGTTTTCAAGAAACAACTCATGCGCGATGATTTCATCTTAAAAACAACCCTTCCTCTATCTGTACACTGTAGGAACGAGGTGCTACATCTTCCAGTACAATGGCTTTTCTCGACCAATTGTCTGAATGTTCTATTCTCACAATGTCACCATGACTCAGAGATGGTCAAGTTCTGGACATTCTATGATCGAACTGCTTTTGTTTCGCGCTAATATTTTGCATTTCCTGCAGTACCACTGCATTCTCCTCCTTTACCGAGGTTGGAAGTGTGGTACGCAACATTCTATTCATGAGTAACTCTGCTGGCAATCTACCATATGACAATGATAACGCTTTGTAACATGATTTCGCGAGTTATGGATGAGATTGGCTGTCCATTGCTTTCTGTAATGATTGTTTTACACTATGTACCCTTTTTTCGTTAAGATCTTTGGGATCCATGCCTATATGAGCATCACCATTTTTTCGTTTCACACATACATGGAATTTACCCCATTGGTAGCTCCTTCTATCTTCTTGATAACTTGTGGTTTTATATCTGATATGGGTGGGAGGGTAATAATGAGATTGACAGGCAGATTTACATTTTCAACAATTTCACTACTAATAGTTTGTATCGGTGCTTTAGATAATGCATCTTCTTTAAATTGTTTATTGTTGGTGCATGGCAGTTCACTAAAATAACAATAATAATCTTTATTAACATCACAAGTTACATTCACACTGTAATTAAGTTACTGTGAAAATCATCTCGTCGCCACACTCCGGTGCCTGTCCGGGTATACTGATGGAGAATTTGGAATGTCCAATTCACCTAACAGCACGTCTTTCGGGAAATCAGTGAACGCATCACTGAATTTGCTGATAATGTTCTCAGAATCGTTGGAGTGTTGATTCAATCCTTTGTGGATTCTATATACCAACTACATACTATGTTTGTTGTTCTTGTATATATATATATTTGTTAAACCAGTTTTAAAAATTTTAAAGAAAAAATGAATGCTGTTTGTCGCCATCTAAAATGGCCACCTGCAAAGGACCATGGGAATTGTGGTCAACTTGGACACAGACAAGTACACAGCCTCTGTGTCTTGTGCAAAGAAGCCAGATCTGACCGAAACTTGCACCTATTAAAAATCAATCACCATTTCCCCCAGGACAATAGAACTCGAATCAAGGAATGGCAATAGTAGCAGACTAACCCGTGCCACTTCCCCTTATTTGGAAAGGCCTACGTGCCTGGGACAATGACAGCTGGAACTCGCCCAACCACCGAGGCATCCGCCTCTTAATTGGCCAGGATCAATGAGGGTGGTCGAAACCCTATCGATCCATTGAATCTGGAGTTAGGACCGCCCCAAAGGGCACGAAAGAGAAGGATAAGAAGCCCAGCACACTAGGGATCGGCCTCTTTTGGATCGGCCTGCGTGTGACCAATTCCAGCATATCAACCAGCCAAGTTCAAGGACCCGCGATCGCTACCTGAAGGACGAGCACAGCCGAGACGAACCTGACGACTTCCAACCGACCCACATGGACACAGATAAAGGCCTTATCTCCCGCACAGAGCCGGTCACCCCGAAGTTAGTAAAGGTCATCTTAGTTATTAGGTCTAGTTTAGTGCATAGCCGCATGAACCATTGCATATAGAAATAAGTCTTGTGTTTGTTAATAAACTGTCATTTGAACTAATATACTGGTTGTGTCGTCATTCGGTCAGTTTAGGAAACAGCTTGTGGTTCACATAGAAATAAAGAAGTCAACATGTTAGACTCACAGGCGAATTATATCACATGTAAATATACTGGTGATAAAATATTAATGTAGTCCTGCAAAGGAAAGAGAATGTAGTGATATCTTGGTTGTGTTGTAATTTACCAACTGACCATAGAATCATAGAATTTACAGTGCAGAAGGAGGCCATTTGGCCCATCGAGTCTGCAATGGCCCTTGGAAAGAGCACCCTACCAAAACCCACACCTCCACCACATCCCCATAACCCAGTAACCCCACCCTACCTTTTGGACACTAAGGGCAATTTAGCATGGCCAATCCACCTGACCTGCACATCTTTGGACTGTGGGAGGAAACAGGATCGCCCAGAGGAAACCCACGCCGACACGGGGAGAACGTGCAGACTCCACACAGACAGTGACACAAGCCGGGAATCGAACCTGGGACCTTGGAGCTGTTTAACAAATGTGCTACTGTGCTGCCCACTAAGAGTCTCATCAGTATATAAGTGAATGTTAGAGTCAGGCGACGTCAGACTGACGAGACAGAATGGGACAGAATAAATTGTGTTCTTCAACACCTCAGGTCACAAGCATTTAATGCTTGAACTATTATAATCTCTGAGAGATATTTTGTGATTTATTCTAATTTGCTGAATTTTTGGACTTTTTAAATCAGTCATGCTGATTAAATTGGCTTTGACACCAGTGTCTGACTTCAATTGGGCCACTACACCATTCACTTCAAGTGCTAGCAGCCATTTGTCTTCATCAACTGCATTTATTTTAAATGGAGCATCTGTTTGCATTTTTTTAAGTGCTGGAGAATTTTTTGATGCCTCCAAAAATTCTTCTTCTCTGTTATTACTCCAACAAACAATGATGTATTATCACTGGAAACCGAGTCTTCCACTGTGCTGGCTGATCTGGGGTTCAGCTTAGAGTAACAATTCTGAGCCAAGTGATTTTTTTTTCCTTTTTTTCCTTTGCAACAAGGTCTTTAACCTGTGTGCGAGGAACTGCAGAAATGTTCCCGCCATTTTGGAAAAATGGGCAGAACCGGAGTGCTTTCCTTCAAGAAGACGCTGCCATTACTGAGAAACATTTTAGAATGCTGTGTTGCGAGCTCATGAGCCAGATAAATCTTGACTGTTTGTTGCAAAGACAGCTCCAATTCCCTCAGCACCCTTTCCCTCAGCTTATTTTCATTCACACCAACCACAACTTGGTCCCGAATCATGGAAGATTCCATGGCAGAAAAATTATGAGTTTTTAGCTTTTAACTTTAAATCACTGAAATGATCTGCAGACTCTTCTGTCTTCTGTAAATGTGATCTAAAGACATAGTGCTCATAAATTTCATTCTTTCTGGGGATGCATTGTTCATCCAATCTTCAAATTACTTTGTTAAAATGTTTACGATCTTCATCGTTTGCAAATTTAAACGTATTAAACACAGCAATTGTTTCAGGCCCTGTCGCTGTTAGGAGATAATCAAATTGATCTCCTAAATTTACTGCAGTATGAAACAGATTGAATTGCTGCTTAAACACACGCCAGTTGCTGTCCATATTACCATGAAATCTGAGACTCATTGGTGGCTTCAACGACTCCATGTTGTTAATTCTTGCAGTCTGCAAAATCTTCAAATCGCTGTGGACCTCGTGGCAGGTTTGTTTTTTGTCAGTGTTTAATACAATACAATCCTGGTACCATGTAATGCTCCTGTTGGATGGCCTGTTTTATATTACAAGAACACTTGTAGCTAAAGTTATAAATCATTTATCTACATTAACTGTGGCTCAAATATATACAAAATAGCAGATGAGTAATAGTATGATCAAAGACAAGCAACCTCTCTCTCCCAGCTCTCCAGTCAGTCTGAGGTCACCTGACTCTAACATTCACTTATATACTAATGAGACTCCTAGTGGTCAGTAGGTGAATCACAACACAACCATGATATCACTGCAATCAGGTCGAAGAATTGTTTAATCTTTGTTTCAGATAGGGAAACAATATTTCCTCACTGTCACGAGGAAACCATTATTGATCTTCCCATGACACTCGTGTAGTATGAGCTTCCCAGATAGGGGGTGGAGGTAACCTGCCTAAGGCTCGTTACGTACTGACATAAGCAGGCCCCAGACAGACGAGTCCACCCAGCACAAATTGTCTGGGAGCAAGATGCTGCTTTACGCAGAACTTTCTGTATAGTTAAAATAATTTAATGTTCAATTTTCACCTGCTTCCTCAAGTTGCTAAATTCACCCTATTCTATTCCCAATGCTGATTGGAGTTCTTAAATCAAGGTTGTCAACGTAAATGGAAATGGTGGTGAACAAGTCAACATCTGATTTAATTGGAGATTTTGGTAGAACCAGCAACTTGTAATTGGACATAAAGTTTGGTTCAGGTACACCAGCATAATGGACGTTATGGATTGTGACATTAATTATATGCTCTGTTTTGTTCAAACAGCACAAGGTAGGATTTTCACTGCAAAAAATTATCTGATCTGTTACGCCTGACATGCGGGGCATGAAACTGTTCAATTGAGGAACCATTGCATCATGCATTTTGTAAACACAGAGAAAAAGTAATCACATGAAGAAAGCTGAATGCACGAAAACAAGCAGCAAGAAAAGAGAGCTATTTTTTAATGGAAAGGACAGACCTGTGATTAAATAGAACATTTAATGACCTTGGTAGACCCCAAAGCCAATCAATGGTATTTTGAAGGCGATTGTAATTTAAGAAAGCACAGCAGGTCCTGCAAACAACAAAGAGATACATGAGCCGAAAATTGGAGAGGGTGGAGTGGGGGAGTTTGGCATTGAGAAATTTAGTTTAGCCCTGAAATAGGCAGCCTGCTGGATGAGGAGCTGTACTCGAAGGTTGGAGGCCCAAACCTCAGCAAAAACTGGTCTTTGGCTGCCATCAGCATATCGCTGTCAAGCTATGAATGCCAGCTGGTCATCCAGGGCCATTTTGCCAGTTCATAGAATTTACAGTGCAGAAGGAAGCCATTCGGCCCATCGAGTCTGCACTGGCCCTTGGAACGAGCATCCTATTTAAGCCCACAGCTCCACCCCATCCCCGTAACCCAGTAACCCCACCTACCCTTTTTTTGAACACTGAGGGTAATTTATTATGGTCAATCCACCTGACCTGAACATCTTTGGACTGCGGGAAGAAACCGGAGCACCTGGAGGTAACCCACGCAGACACAGGGAGAACGTGCAGACTCTGCACAGACAGCCACCCAAGCGGGAATCGAAATTGGGACCCTGGAGCTGTGAAGCGACAGTGCTAACCACTGTGCTACCGTGCTGCCCAGAATCAGTTCCAGAATGATGGAGCAGGACTGGTTGCCTCTCCGGCAACAGCTCTTCAGGAGGCAGTAATCAGGAGGAAAGGGGAGCAGTTTAAGTGTTAGGATGGGGCTGGAAAAGGAAAATTGTGATTGGGCCGCACAGGAGGCCAGCAGTAGTTTCTGAGACTGTGCTCCTGCTCCTCCTGATTTGATATTTAAATAAATAGTTTTGTAAAATGTATCTATTTGACGCAACTTCTGGCAGTCCCCAAAATGATCCCTGGTATGGAGACATGGTTATCCTGGACATATGCAGAAGGCTGACACTATCTGTATTCAAGGCAGCCTTACTTTGGGAAGGATGCCATCAACGAGGCATTATGCTCTCTAGTTACATATCCAAAGGATCTAACAATGATTTCAGGCATGGCCACCTTGACTGGAGCTTTGACCAGAACGGAGACCAGTGCTATTCTGGCACAGAGTGTGCATGCAAACACTGCGTGCCATATTGGAAACTTAGACCCATCCATGAATTTGCTTGTCAGTCGTTTTGATATTGCGATAAATATTTGCCAAGGTGTCTCCCAGCTCTTTGTTTAATAGTACAAGTTGTTTATTTTTTTTTACTTCTAGCAGCAAACATTTAACATGTTATCTGAAAATCAGTACTTCTGACAGTGCAAGCCTCCTTCAAGACTCTATCAAGTGCACAGCATGTGGACTTTCTAGAACGGAGCTTGAAGAGCAGCATTTTAACTCAGGTGATAGTGTTCCCACTATGCCAAGATCAGCTACGTTTACAGCTATTGATTATGTATAGTATTCCAGGCAGTTTGGAATGGCGTAGACTACAAGAATATGCATGGGACCACCACAGTATCCAATTTCCTCTCCAAGCCGCACAGGATCCGAACTTGGAACTACATTGCCTGTCCTTCACTGTAACTATGGTAAAGTCCCTCCCTAACAGTGCTGTGTGTGGACCTACACCACATGGACTGCAGTGGCTTAATAAGGAAGCTCCCAAGGCCTTCTCAAGGGCAATTATGAATGCTGGCCTTGTCAATGAGGCTCACATCCCATGAATGAATGTTTAAAAATGCATGACTCAATTAAAATCTTGTTACGAGACAAAGGGAATATATTTTGATACGAATATTTTAAACAATGATGGCGTCTGCTTTTGCAACTCTGTTTTAAACAGCACATATTAAAATTGTGTATAAATGCACTCAGTTTTATTGAATACATGCACAAATAGTACAAATAATAGTCTCTTATTATAAAGGTATTCAGATATCTTTTCAGAATTCACACAGGAGCATAGAAAATGCTAAATGAGAAAAGGCCAATAACAATCTCATTTATCTTCCACCATCTTGGTACCCTATTTTGAGGTAAATCAAATAACCAAGTACCATCCTGGTAGTCTCACATGCTACAATGAGAATGGAGTCATGACTAATCATTGCAACTAATCTCTACTAATTAATCAAAAACAGAAATCACATGAGGCAAGCTCCAGTGGTGGAGAGCTTTGGGAACCGTAGATCAAAAGTGCCGTTTCCCTTCCAAGCAAGCTAAATTTACCACATCGCAAATTGCTCACACTCTTTCCCAATATATGTCATTTTCTGAAGGAATAGGACCTAAAGTTATTAACTCTTAAAGATTAAAATAACAAAAGAAAAATGCAACAATAGGTGTTAGTTATACAGACACTGAGTTGAATTTCAACTTGGGAAAGGTGTAACACAGAAAATCACGCACGAGGTCCCAGTTATCCAATCTGTCTGACATTCAGTTCCATTGTGGGACTGAATATTGGACAAGGTGTATAACCAATGGCAGACGCAATGTTACCTATTTTGTGCTCCTGCCTCAAACTTAATTTCCCTCCCAAGCAGTTCATCAACTCATCCATCCATAGCTTCCCAACTCATAGGCCCCATCCCGATAAACATAATTTGGGAGACCCATTGTTTTTACCTGTTCTTTCCCCAGTGAGCTCATTCCATCCTATGTTGACTATTTTTTCTCTCCTTGTCCAGCTTCTTCTCATGTGCACCATGAAGCAGTTTTGGGCCCCGTATCTAAGGAAAGCCTTGGAAAGGGCCTAGAGGAGGTTCACAAGAATGATCCCTGGAATGAACAGCTTGTTGTATGAGGAACGGTTAAGGATTCTGGGTCTGTACTCATTGGAGTTTAGAAGGAAGAAACTTACAGGATACTGCGAGGCCTGGATAGAGTGGATGTGGAGAGGATGTTTCCACTTGTAGGAAAAACTAGAACCAGAGGACACAATCTCAGACTAAAGGGACAATCCTGTAAAACAGAGAGGAGGAGGAATTTCTTCAGCCCGATGGTGGTGAATCTGTGGAACTCTGCCGCAGAAGGCTGTGGAGGCCAAATCACTGAGTGTCTTTAAGACAGAGATAGACAGGTTCTTGATTAATAAGGGTATCAGTGGTTATGGGGAGAAGGCAGGAGAATGGGTATGAGAAAAATATCAGCCATGATTGAATGGCGGAGCAGACTCGATGGGCCGAGTGGCCTAATTCTGCTTCTATGTCTTACGGCCTTATGGTCTTATGCTTCTTCTGACACATTGTGTCATTTTCACAATTTCCAGTTTCCCGGCCCCAACCACCTCTTTTTAACTATGGACGTACAATCTCTCCACAACTCCATCCCCTATTAAGATGGACTGAGTCTTCTCCCTCGAACACATTTTCACCACCTTTCAACTCTGAAGCAGGGTCATATTCAACTCAAAGTGATAAATCTGTTTCTCCCTCCACAGATGCTGCCAAACCTACTGAGGATTTCCAGCACTTTCAGTTTTTACATCTGTCCATACCATTTGATTCAGAGGGAAGGAGATGAAGGTAATGTTTCATCAACTTTAGTTATCAAAATTTAAACAGATTATTGTGGACCGAACATGCTTTGAACAGAAAATACTCCTGTAAATAAGATTTACTGCACTCGTGGATTTCTTTTGGATTCTGCGCTCTCAGAGTCAATACTCCGCCATGTCCTGCTGGAAAGTTACGATGTCTGGCAATACTTAGTAACTAATCTTTCTGCCCTATATCTTGAGCTTATTGTGTTTGGAATATTTCTCATTGTTTGGGAGGCTACAGAGGAGGGTGAAGCAAAAGACTGCTGAGGCTAATAGAATGAGTGTACTCATGTACTTGCACTATATTACAACTTTAGAAACCTGAGAATCCATTTTTATTCCCTGTTAAGCATTGAGTTTGTATTGTCTACATCAGTGGTGGGCAACGTGCTGCCCAGGGGACACATGTGACCCAGCTGGGTTCTGAGTGTGGCCCACGAGACATTTTGTTGACTGCTACCCATGCACAGGGTTGACACATCCTGCTGATTTCCATCCATGTGGGGTTTTCCTACCAGTATGACTGAAGTGATACACACATAAAGCAAGAGCAAGTGAAGTGAGGTGCGAGCTGATTGACTGTGAGATCCATGTCCTCTCTGTGTGCCCAAAGTGTAAATATTTATTTTGTTTTTACCTGTTGAAGTTGATGGCAGTTCTATTAATGTATGAATGATTAGCACTTTTTTGCAACTTGTTATGAAATACTCAGCATGTATTAACTGTATTCACTCTTAGATTCATAGATTCATAGAATCTCTACAGTGCAGAAGGAGACTATTCGGCCTTTTGAATCTGCACCAACCCTCTGAAAGAGCACACCACCTTGGGTCAGGCCCCACCCTATCACATAACCCAGTAACCCCACCTAACCTTTTGGACACTAAGGGACATTTTATCATGGGCAATCCACCTAATCTGCACATCTTTGGACTACGGGAAGAAATTGGAGCACCCGGAGGAACCCCACACAGACACAGGGAGAACATACACACTCCACACAGTCACTCAAGGTCGGAATCGAACCCGGGTGCCTGGCTTCGTGAGGCAGCAGTGCTAACCATTGTGCCACTGTGCTGCCCCTAGTCAACAAGCCTGATTTCAATCTTGAGGCCCACTAAGATGAAGGAGGGCCAGTCATATGGCCCACACATTAACCAAGGTTACCCATCATTGGTCTACATCATATCGAGAATCATAGACTGATACAAACCAGAAACAAGAATTTCAACCATACGTATGTTCATTGTATCCTTGTAAAAAAAATTAAATGATCTTGTTACTCTTGTTCAGTAGGTTTTACGATTAAGTTAATCACATTAGTGGATGACTGAACTCATTGATGACAGAGATAAAAGTACTGGAGATGTATCCAAACTACTTGGATGTTACAATACGCTTCTCTGGGAGATGGCATCCCCATTTGACTGCAATTTCCATTGACACCATCCAAATGAACATACTTAAATGACAACCCCATTGTACGTAATAGGAAAGGGGGGTTGGTTTTCTCAGTTGGCTAGATGGTGAGAATGTGATGTAGAATAATGCCAGTGGTACGGGTTCAATTCAAGTACCAGCTCCGGTAGTTCATGAAGTCCTACCCCCTTGCTTCACTTGCAGAGTGGATCCTGCAAGCTAAGTTAAACAATTGTCTCTCATGACTAGAGAGAGATGCCTGCCTATGGTTCTATGTGGACTATGGCTAATTACCTCATTAGGAATGACAGTGATTACTACAACAGTAGCTATGTGTAGCAACCACCTGCTTTTGGTTCATGTGTTTTGTATATTTTGATGTGTAATCATGAAAAATATGTTGGAGGTCTTGTGGTGTAGTGGGTAGCCTCCTTGCCTCTGATCCAGAAGCTCTGGGTTTGAGTCCCACCCCAGGAACTGAGGGCCAAGGAAGGTGCATTCATAACACGACCAACAGGTTGAGTATCAACCTGCAAAATCTTCTAAACATGTCTGTGGCACAGTAAGATGTCTTACAGGTTAAAGTCCAACAGGTGTGTTTTGAATCACTAGCTGTCAGAGCACAGCTCCTTCCTCAGGTGAATGATTGGACTTGAACCTGGAGTTGTAAGATTTCTTACTGTGCCCAACGCCGGCATCTCCACATCATGCCTGTGGCAGGCAGTAAGAGCAGGACAGACTTCACTCGATGTGGAGTAGCACCCCTCAGGCTATTAGCCTCTGCTGACAGGCTAGTGACCTGTCCCAAGATAAACCTCGCCATGGGAACATATGAAAGTCTGCCTTGAGCACAATGACGTGATGGAAGATAAACAATGACAACAAATACAGCCTTTGTTGCTTAAATTGGTTTTCAATCTGTACCTAACTTGCCAACCACAAATCTGACTCCTACTAGTTCTGTAATATTCCCAGCTCCAATGCCCACAAACACATTTAGTGGAAACATTTGAGCAATTTGTCCTGTTGTTTGACAGGTGCCATTCTGTTTATTGGTACATTAATTTTACCTCACATTTTGGTCCTTTGCACATACTTTAGGGAAATTATTCCATTTTAAAATCATCAGAAATAAAGGTCTGAAAATAACCCTGTACTAAATTTACTCCAAAGAGAGACGATTCATGTACTTAATGGCATTTCAGTCCATCATGTACGACTGTGTAGGCTAATGAAAACTGTAAATGGTAATGTGTGAAAAGTTTATTCTAAATATTGAGCTTCTCAGAATTATCACATTGTTAAGGGTCGCAATTTAAGAAAAGTTTAATAAATATTCTAGAATCTATCATAAAAAGATCATAATGTGATCAGGCAGAGACAAAATGGTTTTGTGAAAGCTCAATTGCAAATTTCAAAGGAGGAATTACAATTGATAGTCGAATCACAATGCCTCCAACAGATAGCTGAGTTGCCCAAGCAGTCTTGCATGTACATTGAATATGTGGGGCGCGATTCAGCGGACTGAAATTAAAATTCACTGAATGGTGTGATTAACGAGGAGTTGACCAGTGGCTAAAGCGCTGAGAAACATCACACTATCCAACGGGCACCTTGCCTGTTTTTTTTTAGCCTTGGGGAGTTTCTACCACTGAGGCCGCACGTGGAGGAATTTCCTGCTGACTGGAAACGCTTCTCACAGATCAGGGTGCCATTTTGGCCGGCAGCCTCAATCTACCACCCCCCCCCCCCATTTTAAGCCCCCCCATCCCATCCCCAGCTTTAAGCACTTAGCGCCCCCCACAAATTTCCCAGGGCCCTGAGAATCCCCCCTCACCCCTCCCCAACTTGGCAAGGCAAGCCAAGCCCAGGCAGTGCCAACCTGGCACCAGGCATCCTGGCACTGCCACCCTGGTATCCTACCGCACTGGCGGTGTCACCCAGAGACCCTGATAGTCCAATCCCCCCCTCCATTCCGATCAGATGCCCCCACAACTCTGGTCCGAGCGTCCACCCTCCCACCCTTCCCTCTGGTATGACATGATCCTTCCACCTCCTCTGGGCCAATCTGGCACCCCCCTATCTTTGGTTCGATCTCCCCCCCCACCGCCTACGATCTGACATCCCACACCCCCTGTCTGAGCCGCACACCCGCACACCCCACCGCTCCTCCCGTCTGTGCCCCTACCTCCATCTCATTCCCGTTCTCCAACACCCCCCTGCCCCCAACCCCCGCCTCTACGCCCCAATTGTCCATACCACTTGCATTTAACTTCTCCCGTTAAACCGTCCATTTATACGTTTCCTTTATGGCAGCTAAAGCTGTTAAAAGGGGCATTCCTTTGTTCTGTGCACCCCAGTTACTCTTTGCACTGCAGCCAGGGGCATGCTTTGCTGCTCCTGTCTGAGAAGCCCAAGTGAGGAATGTTGGGCGAGTCAGGGCTTTGGAATTACAGGGTGGTAAATCCATTCAGAGTGGCAATCTGCCAGAGATTGCCATTCTGAGGAAGGTATGGGCCTTTTATCGAATTCCTCCCTCAAATGAGCTATCCTCCAGAAGTTATGAGGACCTCAAGGACCCCTGTATAACAGCTGAGGAGGACACTGATGCCAATCCACCCATGTCACATCCTCTCTTGGAGCCAGGCACCAGCGCAGTCAGTGCGAATGAGGTAATCGTCACAAATGGTAGAGCACAGCGGAAGGAAGAGGGAGGCGCTGCTCACTCACATGAAGAACAGGAGGATGCATAGACTGTCCAGGGTACCAGCAGTTGGAGGACCAGTGGAGATCAGGGCCATGTTGAGTTTGAGGCAGATGATGAGCCAAAGAGTCATCCATCAAGCGGCAGATGCTGGATATCCAGTGGAATGTGCAGAAAGATCTGCCTGAGATCCCTCAGGGCCTGCGTGCCATGCTGTCCATCATGGAGTAGCCTGATACTGAACATCGAGTTTACAGCTTTCTCCATTGAAAAAGTGATGACACTCGTGGAAAGGCAGCACCAGGAGCAGAATCAAGGGTTCCCAAAATTGTGCTCGAACCCTCGGGCAAACACTGACCTCAGGGAACTACTGCCAGTGTGAGAGGTGGATGAGGCACCTAGTCTCTCTGTAGGTGCCCGTCTATCATTGGCAAGCAGGGAGGGACAAATCAACCTGCCGCTGGTGGACGAGCTGCCCATCTTCACTGTGGGTTCATCTCAGAGTGCTCTGAACAATGGAAACAGTTCCACTGCCCCTCTGGCAGTGATTGTGGCATCTAATGAGTACACGATGACTGAGGAATGCCCAACTATGGCACCAGACGCATCCTCTCAGGCAGCGACCACTCAGGCTCCACCGGGCAGAGGACGACTGCCAAGGTTATCAGGGCCAACAGGAGAGCGGAGTGCGGGTCTTTGGCATTGAAATAGAGGATCAGCCATGATCACATTGAATGACCAGGCTGGTTGGAAGGACAGAATGGCCTAATCGTGCTCCTATTTTCAATGTTACTATGAGTATACCATGATCAGAAATGCACAAGGCACTCTGTTGAAATATCCAGATATGACAGAGAAAATCTCACAAATCAAATAAATATCACAGCAAAAATCTCTAACCTAAGTAGACAGAGCATCTGCTCCAAGGGCCTTTTATCCTGCGCAAGGATGAGAACTCAGGGAAAATGTGATGGTCGCCTTACTTTGGTGCCCATGTAATGACCGCAAAATCACGCGAGCAACATAGAATTGCTTTCAGCTGGTAAATTAACGGCCTTAATGGAACCTTTAAGTGTCGGCGTCTACATTTCCGAGTCCCGCAATAGAAAAACTGGAAAGACTGGTTGTTGATAGGGACTTGCCTGAACAGGAATTTGTTTTCAGTAGGCGTAACTGCTTTAAGTTACAGAAAATTGAATGTCTAGGCTACTGTGTAGTTGATGCCAGGTTCAGGTGCACATACTGAGGAAGCTAAGGAAAAGGGTCTAAAGGTACCAGCTCACGTGCTGTTAGGCAGGTAGCCTCGTGAATGCTGATTTGTTTTTTGTGCCTCACCTGTGCTTTCTGTCATGATATTCAAACACACACATCATGATAGACACACCAACAGACAAATCAGAACACACAACACCACAACCAATGACAGAAAGATATAAAAGCACAGACACGACCCCCGGTGGTCAGTATTAGCTGGAGAGGAAGACCAGGACAGACCTGCTACCAGACACACTCAGGGAGACAGCACGTGCAGAGTATCCAGAACGAACTGTATTATAAGAGTTAAAATAAAATAGAGTTGTACCACATACAACTGTGTTGGCTCATCTGTGCACCAGAGCACCCAACACCACACTTTCCTTACTATATCCAGATACGCCCGATAATTTTGTCTGTCACTGATAATGAAAAGAGATGTCTAACCACATGCACAGTGAGCGAGGCTGAGATGTTGTGAAGGTCCCGATTACATGAACGAATAACCTTGTGTATTGCATGGCAACATTGAAAAAATTCTGTTGTTTTAAGTTTATCGATTTTCTCCACCACTGTTTAGGCTGCTCTAATGCGCCGTAAATAATAGTGGCTGCTGCTTTAGAAGTAATTTTTTCTGACTTGATAAAAGCAGGCAGAGAGTTGTCGCACAAACAGGGCCAAATTATGGAAAGAAAGCTATCCCTGAGGAGGTACAGAAATCACAATTGTTTTATAGATTGGTCTGTCATGCACAGTTGAGGATCTAGACATAATAAGCCAGTACTGTCCGAAGACTGTAGGAAGGATTAGGAGTGTCATTTGATTTGATTTGATTTATTATTGTCACAGTGAAAAGTATTGTTTCTTGCATGCTGTACAAACAATGCACACCGTACAGAGGGAAGGAAGGAGAGACTGCAGAATATAATGTTACAGTTATAGCAAGATGTAGAGAAAAGATCAACTTAATACGAGGTAGGTCCATTCAAAAGTCTGATGGCAGTAGGGAAGAAGCTGTTCTTGAGTCGGTTGGTACGTGACCTCAAACTTTGGTATCTTTTTCCTGATGGAAGAAGGTGGAAGAGACTATGTCCGGGTGGCGTGGGGTCCTTAATTATGCTGGCTGCCTATCCGAGGCAGCGGGAATTATAGATAGAGTCAATGGATGGGAGGCTACATTCACGACCTTTTGTAGTTTCCTGCGGTCTTGGGCAGAGCAGACTCCATACCAAGCTGTGATACAACCAGAAAGAATGCTTTCTCTGGTGCATCTGTAGATGTTGGTGAGGGTCATAGCTGACATGCCAAATTTCCTTAGTCTTCTGAGAAAGTAGAGTTGTTGGTGGGATTTCTTAACTATAGTGGCAGCATGGGGGGGAACAGGACAGGACAGTGATCTGTACACCTAAAAACTTGAAACTCTCGACCCTTTCTACTTCGTTCCCATTGATGTAGACAGGGGCATGTTCTCCACTATGCTTCCTGAAGTGGATGACAATCTCCTTCGTTTTGTTGACATTGAGGGAGAGATTATTGTCGTCGCACCAGTTCACCAGATTCTCTATCTCATTCCTGTACTCTGTCTCGTAATTGTTTGAAATCCGACCCACTACGGTGGTGTCATCAGCAAATTTGAAAATCGAGTTGGAGGGGAATTTAGCCACACAGTCATAGGTGTAAAAGGAGGGGGCTGAGGACACAGCCTTGCGGGGCACCGGTGTTGAGGATGATCGTGGAGGAGGTGTTGTTGCCTATCTTTACTGATTGTGGCCTGTGGGTTAGAAAGTTCATGATCCAGTTGCAGAGGGAGGAACCGAGGCCAAGGAGGCCGAGGCCATCCTTGGGATGGTGCAGGAGGGAGGGTTTCAGATTTCTGGATAATTGGGGCTCATTCTGGGGTCGGTGAGACCTCTACAAATGGGATGGTCTACACCTGGACCAGAGGGGTACCAATATCGTGGGGGGGAAATGCTCTTCGGGAGGGTTTAAACTAGTTCAGCAGGGGCTTGGGAACCTGAATTGTAGCTCCAGTATACAGGAGGTTGAGAGTATTGAGGTCATGAGTAAGGTTTTAAAGTTGCAGGAGTGTACCGGCAGGCAGGAAGGTGATTTAAAGTGTGTCTTCTTCAATGCCAGGAGCATCCGGAATAAGGTGGGTGAACTTGTGGCATGGGTTGGTACCTGGGACTTCGATGTTGTGGCCATTTCGGAGACATGGATAGAGCAGGGACAGGAATGGTTGTTGCAGGTGCCGGGTTTAGATATTTCAGTAAGCTCAGGGAAGGTGGTAAAAGAGGGGGAGGGGTGGCATTGTTAGTCAAGGACAGTATTACGGTGGCAGAAAGGACGTTTGATGAGGACTTGTCGATTGAGGTAGTATGGGCTGAGGTTAGAAACAGGAAAAGAGAGGTCACCCTTTTACGGGTTTTCTATAGGCCTCCGAAAATTTCCAGAGATGTAGAGGAAAGGATTGCAAAGATGATTCTGGATAGGAGCGAAAGCAACAGGGTAGTTGTTATGGGGGACTTTAACTGTCCAAATATTGACTGGAAACGCGATAGTTCGAGTACTTTAGATGGGTCCATTTTTGTCCAATGTGTGCAGGAGGGTTTCCTGACACAGTATGTAGATAGGCCAACGAGAGGCAAGGCCGTATTGGATTTGGTACTGGGTAATGAACCAGAACAGGTATTAGATTTGGAGGTAGGTGAGCACTTTGGTGATAGTGACCACAATTCGATTACGTTTACTTCAGTGATGGAAAGGGATAGGTATATACCGCAGGGCAAGAGTTATATCTGGGGGAAAGGCAATTATGATGCAATAAGGCAAGACTTAGGATGCATCGGATGGAGAGGAAAACTGCAGGGGATGGACACAATGGAGTTGTGGAGCTTGTTCAAGGAACAGGATGGGCACAATGGAAATGTGGAGCTTGTTCAAGGAACAGCTACTGCGTGTCCTTGATAGGTATGTACCTGCCAGGCAGGGAGGAAGTGGTCGAGCAAGGGAACCGTGGTTTACTAAGGCTGTTGAAACACCTGTCAAGAGGAAGAAGGAGGCTGATGTAAAGATGAGGCATGAAGGTTCAGTAAGGGTGCTCGAGAGTTACAAGTTAGTTAGGAACGACCTAAAGAGAGAGCTAAGAAGAGCCAGGAGGGGACATGAGAAGTCTTTGGCAGGTAGGATCAAGGATAACCCTAAAGCTTTCTATAGATATGTCAGGAATAAAAGAATGACTAGGGTAAGAGTAGGGCCAGTCAAGGACAGTAGTGGGAAGTTGTGCTAGGAGTCCGAGGAGATAGGAGAGGTGCTAAATGAATATTTTTCGTCAGTATTCACATAGGAAAAAGACAATGTTGTCGAGGAGAATACTGAAATTCAGGCTACTAGACTAGAAGGGCTTGAGGTTCATAAGGAGGAGGTGTTAACAATTCTGGAAAGGGTGAAAATAGATAAGTCCCCTGGGTGGGATGGGATTTCCTAGGATTCTCTGGGAAGCTAGGGAGGAGATTGCTGAGCCTTTGGTTTTGATCTTTAAGACATCTTTGTCAACAGGAATAGTGCCAGAAGACTGGAGGATAGCAAATGTTGTCCCCTTGTTCAAGAAGGGGAGTAGAGACAACCCCAGTAACTATAGACCAGTGAGCCTTACTTCTGTTGTGGGCAAAATCTTGGAAAGGTTTATGAGAGATAGGGGGCGGGATTCTCCACCCCCACGCCAAAGTGGCCGCGCCGTCGTGAACGCCGTCGAGGTTCACGACGGCGCGGAACGGCCCCGGTCCTGACCGATTCAGGCCCTGACAATGGGCCAGTTTCGGGGCCGCATCATCTACCCGCGCCAGGCCTTGTCGCCCGCGTAAAAGCGGCGCCGCATAGATGACGCGGCCGGCGCCGCATAACGGACGTCATCCACGCATGCGCGGGTTGGCCGGTGCCAACCCGCGCATGCGTGGTTGCCGTCCTCTCTAAGTCTGCCCCGCAAGAAGATGGCGGACGGATCTTGCGGGGCCGCGGAAGGAAGGAGGTCCTCCTTCAGAGAGGAGGCCCGACGATCGGTGGGCACCGATCGCGGGCCACCCCACATCTGAGGTACGCCCCGGTGCAGGATCCCCCTCGCCCCCCCCCGCAGGCCGCACCCCCAGCGTTCACGCACCGCCCACGACTGCAGCGACCAGGTGTGGACGGCGCCTGGGGGAACCCGCCGTTTTGACCTGGCCGCTCGGCCCATCCGGGCCTCAGAATAGCGGGGGTGCCGGAGAATCGCCATTTTGGATGTCTCCGGCAATTCTCCGGCCTGCGGCCCGCGAAACTCGGCCGGGCCGTTCCCGCCTCTTGGGAGAATCGCGGGAGGGCGTCGGACCAGCGTCCCCGGAAATTTTGGCGGCCCAGGCGATTCTCCCAACCAGCGTGGGAGTGGAGAATCGCGCCCCCGGTTTACAATCATCTGGAAAGGAATAATTTGATTAGTCATAGTCAATACGGTTTTGTGAAGGGTAGGTCGTGCCTCACAAACCTTATTGAGTTCTTTGAGAAGGTGACCAAACAGGTGGATGAGGGTAAATCAGTTGATGTGGTGTATATGGATTTCAGTAAAGCGTTTGATAAGGTTCCCTACGGAAGGCTACTGCAGAAAATACGGAAGCATGGGATTCAGGGAGATTTAGCAGTTTGGATCAGAAATTGGCTAGCTGGAAGAAGACAAAAGGTGGTGGTTGATGGGAAGTGTTCAGACTGGAGTCCAGTTACTAGTGGTGTATCACAAGGATCTGTTTTGGGGCCACTGCTGTTTGTCATTTTTATAAATGACCTGGAGGAGGGCGTAGAAGGATGGGTGAGTAAATTTGCAGATAACACTAAAGTCAGTGGAGTTGTGGACAGTGCAGAAGGATGTTACAAGTTACAGAGGGACATAGACAACCTGCAGCGCTGGGCTGAGAGGTGGCAAATGGAGTTTACTGCAGAAAAGTGTGAGGTGATTCATTTTGGAAGGAATAACAGGAAGACAGTGTACTAGGCTAATGGTAAGATTCTTGGCAGTGTGGATGAGCAGAGAGATCTCGGTGTCCATGTACACATATCCCTGAATGTTGCAACTCAGGTTGAGAGGGTTGTTAAGAAGGCGTACGGTGTGTTAGCTTTTATTGGTAGAGGGATTGAGTTTCGGAGCCATGAGGTCATGTTGCAGCTGTACAAAACTCTGGTGCGACCGCATTTGGAGTATTGTGTGCATTTCTGGTTGCCGCATTATAGGAAGGATGTGGAAGCATTGGAAAGGGTGCAGAGGAGATTTACCAGAATGTTGCCTGGTATGGAGGGAAGATCTTATGAGGAAAGGCTGAGGGACTTGAGGCTGTTTTCGTTATCGCGAAGAAGGTTAAGAGGATATTTAATTGAGGTATACAAGATGATCAGACGATTGGATAGGGTGGACAGTGAGAGCCTTTTTCCTCGGATAGTGATGTCTAGCACGAGGGGACATAACTTTAAATTGAGGGGAGATAGATATAAGACAGATGTCAGAGGTAGGTTCTTTACTCAGAGAGTAGTAAGGGTGTGGAATGCCCTGCCTGCAACAGTAGTGGACTCGCCAACACTAAGGGTATTCAAATGGTCATTGGATAGACATATGGACGATCAGCGAATAGTGTAGATGGGCTTTAGAGTGGTTTCACAGGTCGGCGCAACATCGAGGGCCGAAGGGCCTGTACTGCGCTGTAATGTTCTAAGGCCACGGAGTTTGGAGATGAGTTTCGTAGGAATGATGGTGTTGAAGGCTGAGCTGTAGTCGATAAATAGGAGTCTGACATAGGTGTCTTTGTTATCTAAGTGTTCCAGGGTAGAGTGCAGGGCCATGGAGATGGTGTCTGCTGTGGACCTGTTGCAGCGGTAGGCGAACTGTAGTGGATCAAGGCAATCCAGGAGGTTGGAGTTGATTCGTGCCATGACTAACCTTTCGAAGCATTTCATGATGATGGATGTCAGAGCCACTAGACAATAGTCATTAAGGCACGCTGCTTGACTTTTTTTGGTACAGGGATGATGGTCGTCTTCTTGAAGCAGATAGGGACCGCATATTGTTGTAATGAGAGGTTGAAGATGTCTGCGAATGCCCCCACCTGCTGATCCGCGCAAGACCTGAGTGCTCGCCCGGGTATCCCATCCGGGCCAGTGGCTTTCCGTGGGTTGACCTTCGAGAAGGCTGCTCTGACGTCTGCAGTGGTGATCTCAGATACAAGTTCATCCGCGGCTTCTGGGGTGGCAGGCTCGCTCTCGCTGACCTCTTGCTCAAAGCCGAAATAGAATGCGTTGAGCTCATCAGGGAGGGGTGCGTTGGAGCTGACGATTTAACATGCCTTCAGCTTGTAGCCCGTTATGTCTTGCAGACCTTGCCACAGACGTGGGGGTCCGTGCGGCGAGCCTGGGACTCGACCTTGGTCCGGTACTGTCTTTTGGCATCTTTGATGGATTTCTTTAGATCATATCTGGCTTTCTTGTAGAGGTCAGGGTCGCCTGACTTGAACGCCTCAGACCTAGACTTCAGCAAGCAGTGGATATCCCTGTTCATCCAGGGTTTCCGGTTGGGAAATACGCGGATTTGCTTCTTTGGCACACAGTCTTCTACACACTTACTAATGAAGTCAGTTACTGTAGTGGCGTACTCGTTCAGGCTTGTCGCAGAGTTTTTAAATACTGACCAGTCCACTGACTCTAAGCAGTCCCATAGGAGATCATCCGATTCCTCAGACCAACAATGCACAACTTTCTTTGACGGATTATCCTGCTTCAGTTTTTGCTGATAGGCCGGGAGCAGGAGCACAGCCTTGTGGTCAGATTTGCCAAAGTGTGATAGAGCAGTAGGCCTGTTTGATATTTGTGCATCAGTGGTCCAGGTTGTTTGGGCTTCTGGTGGAACAGGTGATGTATTGGTGGTAACTTGGTAGTACGCCCTTGAGCTTGGCCTGATTGAAGTCCCCAGCCACAATGAAGAAGGCCTTGGGATGTTTCATTTCAAGGCTATTTGTGGTGGTGAATATTTCGTCCAGTGCGATTTTCACATTCGCATGGGGTGGGATGTAAACTGCCGTCAGGATAACGGAGCTGAACTCCCGCGGAAGGTAGTAGGGGCGGCATTTTAGAGTCAGGTATTCTAGGTCCACTGACAACGCAGAATCGCCGAGCAGAAACTTAGAGCCAAGTTCCGCACACGATTGCGGCCTCAACCGGGACCTGGGATTCATGTCGCATTACATTCATCCCCCACCATCTGGCCTGCGAAATCCTACCAACTGTCCTGGCTTGACACAATTCACACCTCTTTAACCTGGGGTTACCCCATCTCTGGATCTGTAAAGATTTAATCACCTGCTGATGCTCATATTCCAAGCATTGTCTGACAACTTTGAATCTGTCTATATATATGTTTCTGGAACATACCTCTTCATTCACCTGAGGAAGGAGCAGCGCTCCGAAAGCTAGTGATATCGAAACAAACCTGTTGGACTTTAACCTGGTGTTGTAAGACTTCTTACTGTGCTCACCCCAGTCCAATGCCGGCATCTCCACATCATTAGTATCACAAGTAGGCTTGCTGCAATGAAGTTACTGTGAAAATCCCCCAGTAGTCACACTATAGCACCTGTTCGGGTACATTGAGGGAGAATTCAGAATGTCCAATTCACCTAACAAGCATGTCTTTCGGGGCTTTGTGGGAAGAAACCGGAGCACCTGGAGGAATCCCACGCAGACAAGGGGAGAAAGTGCAGACTCCGCACAGACGGTGACCCAAGCTGGGAATCAAACCCGGGTCCCTGGTGCTGTGAAGCAACAGTGCACAGCACTGTGCTACCATGCCGCCCATGTAAACAGAAACAATTACTGAGTGTATATTGTATTTTGAAGGTCAATGATAAATGATCATGGAAAGGAAACTTACAATCCACCTACCAGAAAATCTTCAACTATTTTGATTAATTAATGTCGAGTCGTATGGCCATGTTATATATGTTTATAGTTTTCCTGTTGAGCGAACCTAAGTCATTGCTGATGAATGGACAGTGAAGTTCATTCATCAGTGTGGTGGTACATAAAATATACATCCACAAACAAGAATAACTTTTTGTAATGTTATTTACATTGCAACAAGTGGCAGCTTCAGTAAGTGCGACTTAGAGGACCATCGTGCCACTAGTGGTGGAATGGATACAGCAAGGCATTAACCGTCTGAGACTTGGCATCAGAACAACAAGAAGAAAATGAAAAGTGTGAGTTCCATCACACCAGTGAAGAGGAGAATGAAAGGATGTTTTCCGTGCTGTTCAGGATCCTTCAGAATATTGATCATTTGGAATTCAACATGTTTATTAACAGAAGCCCGGAGAAAACACAAACAAGGCAAGAAGTAAGGCTTGAATGATGAAAAGGGAGTTGGCAGATGCAAGGACGTTGTTTGATTGGGATTAGTGGAGGCTTATGGTGCCAGATAACACCAGTAATTTTGCAAAGGACGCAAAATGTAATATTTTGGCTGAAAATGCTAACTTCTATTAAGATATATTAAATTGATCTGGAACGTTCCTAATGTAGTTCTGAAATGTGTGTCATACTGTTGTGCTTGTGATGATTACTTTGATAATTAAATTGCTGTTAAATCAAATAGCATCTTCTTTATCTGGAGTGCATCATGTCTTTACAATTCCTCAGGTGAGCTAAGGGCAAATTGATAACTCAGAATAGAAGTAAATCGGTTTGAACCTCAATTGATTCTCAACTTGCAAAGGTGCACCTGTGTAAATACTTTCCCCAGTTCCATAACGTGCCCCCGGGACATTACTTAGCTCTTCCTCGGGGCTGCTCGCTGCAGCATGACTTTCATCTGTGGCAATATCACTGAGAGGCATAAAAGGGATGGGTTGTCCCAATGATTCTGTGTGCAGTTCTCTTCTTCTCCAATGGCTCAGATGTTACTTCGCCCTTTCTTCTTGGACACCTATCTCATACGGCACTGCACCTGTCCTGGAATCCAATTTGAACCAGCACCAAAATTCTTCTCAAAAAACAAATTGTCCACAACTAATGTTCTCTCGGTTTTGTCTGAGTCGTGGGGCGGGATTCTCCGGAAATTAGTGGGGCGGGCAGAAACGGCGCAGTGGAGTGGCGGGAACCACTCCGGCGTCGGGCCGCCCCAAAGGTGGGGAATCCTCTGCACCTTCAGGGGCTAGGACGGCGCCGGAGTGATTTGCGCCCCGCCGGCCAGCGTGGAAGGCCTTTGACGCCGCGCCAGCCGGGGCCGAAGGGACTCCGCCGGTCGGCACGGGTCCGCGCATGCGCGGGAGCATCAGCGTCTGCTGATGTCATCCCCGCGCATGCGCAGGGGGGGTTCACTTTCACGCCGACCATTGCGGAGACCTACACGGCCGGCGCGTCGGAATAGAGTGCCCCCACGCCACAGGCCCGCCCTCGGATCGGTGGGTCCCGGGCCAGGCCACCGTGGGAGCACCTCCCGGGACCAGATCCCCCCGCGACCCCCCAAGAACCCCGGAGCCCGCCCACACCGTCAGGTCCCGCCGGTAAGGAACCAACTCCAATTTACGCAGGCGGGACCGGAATAGAATGGGCGGGACTTCAGCCCATCGCGGGCCGGAGAATCCAGACAGCCCCGGCGCCCATTGAGTTGCGCCGGATCCCGCTATTCTCCGAGGCGCGCGCCGCGACTCACGCCACGCCCGTTTTTTGGGGGCGGGAGAATTGGGAGGACGGCGGGGGGTCGGAGAATCCCACCCGTGGTGTTTCTTCTGCGCGTTCTGTTTTGCTTCGACCCTCTCCTCCAAATTCAGAAATACCGGATCAAACCTTGTTCTAATATGTCTGCCCATTAGCAACTCGGCGGATAATAAACTATGGTGACATGAGGTGTTGCTCTACAGGTGAGCAGGAAACAGGCCAGTCTGATTTGTAGAGGGGCTGGTGACTGTTTCTTTGAGCGTTTGGACGGTTCTCCCGCAAAATGCTGCAACTCTTCACCAGTAAACACAGCCCGTTTTCTGAGACCAGAACGTCGGGCAACCAGTGGGTGGCGAGTGTCTATTGCAATTTCTCTACCATTGTTGATGAGGTCGTGACTTCATTTTGTATATAACCAACCATCTGGTGTACACATCTATTGTGACCAAGAACATGGAACCCTTGTGTCGCTGCTCCCATGGTCAACCTGGCCACTACCAATGGTGCATTTGGGCAGCAGATGGCAGGTTTTGCTGCATTTGACACTGGTCACACTGTTTGACCAGATTTTCTGTGTTGGTATCCATTCTGGGCCACTACACATGGCAGTATGCGAGCATTTTCATCTTTGTCATTGTGAGTTGGGCACAGTGTAACTATTGGAATAATACCTTTCTAGCGAAAGTGTGAATGACCACCCTGCTCCCCATAATAATACACCGTTTTCACAACTTGACTCATCTTTTCTCAATTGAAATGGCTGCAATTGCTCAGATTTGTTACCATAATGTCACATCGTGGAGGATCATGTTTTACTCAAGATTATATGGAGTACTTCTGGATCCAAAATCTGACCTGTCGCGCCGACGTGGAGAATGGATTGAGATAATTTAGAGAAAGAACAGTGCCACATTTCCTGTGGTACTTGCAGAGGCGGTATACTCCAGTAAGGAGAAGGTGGTTTAAAATATCCTCGTCTGATATGTATGTGCCTTTATGTTGAAAGGTATTCTCATAGGCTGCTAACTGTAGAGCCCCAGCATTGGATCCTAACTGAAGCTATGGGAGAGATGGCCCTATCCACCCGAACTGAGCCTAACAGGGGCAGTCAGTAACCTCTATGAAATGCCGTCCATGAACGCATTGACGGAACGTCGTCACTCCAAAGCTTACAGCTAGTCCCTCTTTTCCAATTTGTGAGTAAGCATGTTCAGAATCAATCAGAGTTCTCGAGGCAAAGGCAATTGGCCTTTCCACACCATCTTCCACCTCTTGCGACATAACTGTAATGGTTCTTTAATGAGATGCTTCACAGGTATGAATCATCTCTTTTGAGGAGTCAAAATGAACCAAGAGACTGGATGACTACAAAGCATGTTTCACCTCTTCAAAGGCTTCTTTCTGATGTTCTCTCCAATATCACCTCTGGTGTTTCTTGAACAGTGTGTGTAGGAGTGCCAACAATGTAGAAAGATTAAGAATAAATCTTGCGTAATAATTCACCACTCCTAAAATTGTTTCAATTCTGACATATTTTTGGGAACAGTGTTTCCTTAATTACTTTTATCCTCTCCTCAAGAAGGTGCAGCTCTTGGGCATCGAGTCAAAACCGAAGTATGTCACTTCCTGAGTTTGGAACGTGTCGTTTTCCATTTTCAGCCGTACTCCGGCCTTCTTAAATCTTTTAAAAACTTTTTCTAGACTTGCTAGCCGTTCCTCTTTGGGTGCTCCTGTTATCAATACAGCGTCCAGATAGATAACCACCTTGGGTAGGTGCTGTAATAAGCTTTCCATCATGCACTGGAAAATTGCACATGCCGATGAGATTCTAAAGGGTAGCCGGGTATAACAGTATTGGCTTTTTTTGGTATTTATAGTAACAATGTCTCTGGATGGCTTGTCTAACGCTAGTTGTTGATGCACATGACTCACATCAAGTTTAATGTAAGTTAAATCTCCTGCTAATTTAGCATATAGATCTTCAATTCTTGGTATGATGTATCAGTTCAATTTTGCCATTCAATTCATGGTTAATTTGTACTCCCCACATATCCTAATGGTGCTGACTGGTTTAACCACTGGCACGATGGGGGTTGCCCACTCTGAAAATTGTAGAGGCCTGATGATGCCTAATTCTTCAAGCTGCTTGAGTTCAGACTCAATCTTTTCATGTAAGACATAGTGGACGGGTCAGGCTCTGTTCAGGCCTCAGGAATCACAAAAATCTTTGCTTTCGGGCCCTATATCTTGCCTAACTAGTCTTGAAAAAACTCCTCCCAATTTTTTTAAGATGTCATGAAAATCTCCTTTCTTAATTTTGAACATTTCAAGACAATTTAATCAAAACTGGCAATTTCCTTGGCATTAAAGAAATAGCACGGGTGTTTGAGAATACCACCTACTGCATCGTGTTAGGATCAAATGGCTCAAGTTTCCCAAAAGGGAGCATTTTGACACCCACAGGCTGCTGAAGAAGTTTGCTTCAAAGAAAAAAGTTTTCCACATGAGGTCTGCTCTCTCTATTTCTGTACCAGTAGGAAAGGCACTTGATTGATCCTTGTCGCCAACTGCAGCATCTTGAAAGACTGTCGACCATCAAGTAGATTAACGAATAACTATCAATGGTTTATTGTAAATACCTAGTTACAGCAAGTGAGATAAAAGCAATCTCACTTGACGACTCCAGACCCCAAACTGCCAGGGAAAACCCATGCTCCCCCAGGCGGTTTGGCCTGATTGGCCGAGTGGGTCCTCTGAGCACTCGCCCCCAAAAGGGGCGTGCTACCACATCTCCCTTACTTTGCCTTCAGCTTGTGTTTGCTTAATGCGTCATTTGAATGAGATCTCAAAGTGTGAAACTTAACTCTCTAAGGAAAATTGCAGTTCTCGTTCAACTGTTGGAGAATCAGTTGCAAACTCTGTTTAAACCCCTGAGAATTATTTCATTTCTTCACACAAAGCAGCTATAGAAACAACATACATGAGATGTACTGCTCCCATCTGTCAATAACTGGAAATATTCAAAGCTAAATCAGATATTTCCTCCGAGTTCGTCCCATTCTTCTGTGGTAAAAGATAAACGTGCCGTAGTCCCAGATGAACGTAGGCTGCTTTTCCCTTTGAGGGGGAGCGTTGACTGGTTGTGATTTAACCTTAGGATTGCAACACCTGAAGCATGTAGTAGGGTTGAGAAAGCAGGCCCTCATGAATAAGGGCAGCCAGTACGCGCTGCTAGCCTTGCTCTGCATCATAAACCAGCTGTCCAGCCACGTGAGCTAAACCTGCCCCCAAACCTGCTGTGGTACCTTCACCAGAAATGTCGGGAAAGGGCAGATTCAGCTCCAAAGAAATTTCCGGATCTTTTTAAAAGCAAAACAATTATTTCACCAATGTGAAAATGTTATTGCTGTGATAAACCATTATCAGAGCATGAAAGTCAATGAAAATATTGTTAAAAATCAGTGTTATGTCTTTGCAGCCATTATTGATCCAGCATTAGTTGGCCTCAAATTATTCCCAAGTGGAATATGACATTGCACAGAAACTAAATACAACAAATGAGACATCTGTGTCCACAAGCTATAAAATAGGACAGGAAATGTAGTAAATATTTTCTGTCGCTCGTGGCAAAAGACCAATTGTGACTGGTGACAGTGATGGAAGAAAAAACAACTTTATTTTACTGTAGAATGCAATGTAGATCGAAGGAAAGATGTGTGACAGTGGTGCGAGCTCAGGCAATATCAAATGGACAAGGTGACTTTTGACTCATCTCCATGACAGGATACGTCCAAAGGGAACAAGTTTCTTATTCATAAGTTGGCAGGCTCGTTGCAGCTTAATAGGTGAATATCAGTACATTCTCCCTTAAACAATGAGTCTTGAAGTACAAGTCTTGGTTAAATTTATGCCACTTCTTTTCATCCACCATCATCACAAATATGCTCATTATTAAGTCTTCGATCCTGCCCACTTTAGACTAATCTTGCTTATTCACTGAAGATCATTGGATGGAAGCTCATCAACTCAGTACCCGCCGAAATGATGGGACCATTTCCGGGTTTGGAATCCGTTTGGTTAACTGAACAAGCTTTGCCACGGCCCTTTCACTAAACCTGCTGCCACAGACACACCCAACTAAAACATCTTGGAAATTCACAACGGGTGAAGTGTTTAATGGAAAGGTGGCCCAGCTACATGAGAGAGTTTGCAGTTGACTCAAGTGGAGTCAAGGAAGTCTCCAGCAGAGGAAAGAGGCTGCTCTCGCCCCTTGGCTGTCTTCTGTAATAAGCATATCACCTGGTTCAAAAAGTCAACTCTACCAGAAACCTGCCAGCGTATAAGGATCTCATAATAATTGCAACATGTTCATCTGACAGCATCCAAGAAACCAGCTAATATAAATCAGCCAAACCATTTAAATTCTACACATCGAGATCAATCACAGGACACTTAACCTTCTGTTATTTTGTCTCTTTTTATTGGACTCTAACTCCCATTATTTCTGTTCCCTGTGTGCATGGTTATTACATTTGTTCTTTATTTTATCTGGGACAGCATGGTGACACAGTGGTTAGTACTGCTGCCTCACAGCACCAGGGACCCCTGTTTGATTCCATCCTTCGGTGACTGTCTGTGTTTAGTTTGCATGTTTTCTCCCCGTGTTTGTGTGGGTTTCCTCCGGATGCTCCAGTTTCCTCTCACAGTTCAAAGATGTGTGGTTAGGTGAATGGCCATGCGAAATCGCCCCTTAATGTCCAAAGGTGTGCAGGTTAGGTGGATTGGCCATGATCAATTCATGGGGCTATAAGAATAGGGCAGAGTAGAGGGCCTAGGTGGAGTGCTCTTTCGGAGGGCCGGTGCAGACTCAGAGGGCCGAATGGCTTGCTTCAGCTCTGTAGGAATTTTGTGGACTCAATAAACCCTTCTTTGATTGGTTCCTTATTGCTCAAAGCTTAAATAGTAAAATAAATTGTGATTTGGAAAAGGCACAGCCTTGTGAAAAAGAAGCTTTAAACTTTGTTGGGACAACCAAAGAGGTTGAATAGAGAGAAACAGGTCAACCCTTCACCTTGTCATAACAAGTTTGGGGGCCTGTCAGGGATTTTCTCCCACAGGCTGATGAAAGAATTTGAGTGGGGGAAGTAAATTGTTCCTTCAAAGGCAATTTAAAATTTGAAAAATATTTTCTTGGCTCTTTAGTACAAAAGTGCTAAAATGTCCACATTTTATGTCAATGCATTGGTAGAATAGGTAACTGGCGAGAAATGAAGGGACTGTCCTTTGAAAGAATAAAGGTGTAGCTAGACATTTAGAGGTGGAGCTCTACGCTAAAACTAGAATAATGCAAATTTTAAAACCGGTGACAAATAGACAGGTAGACGTGTAGTTTGAGACCACTGAAACAGATAAATTAGAAGCAGAGAAATTAAGATTGGAGCAGCGGAAATTGTAACTGGAATTTGAGGAAAAGGAAAAGGCGAGAGGGAGGTAAGAACAGAAGGAGAAGAGAGAATTCCAGGAAAGTGAAAAGGGAAGCGAGTTTAAAACAAAACAACGTGAGCTGAGAAGGAAGGATCCGACTGTTCCCACTGAAGACACCCCTGGCGAGGCAGCCACCCATAACGCAGACTTAAGGAGTGAAGTATTAAGGTTTGCCCATTTAATCCCAATATTTGATGAAGAAGAGGTGGGTGCCTTATTTATCTCTTGTAAAATATTAGCATGGCAGTTAAAGTACTAAGTCCAACACAGGTCCCTGCTATTGCAGGGTAAACTGACAGAAAAAAGCTCCACAAGCTTTACTCCCTCTTGCATGAGGAAAGTGCAACACGCTATGAGGCAGCGGAAAATGCTAGAATAAAACATTGATATAAAATATCCCATGAATGTTTTGAGTTTTTATGTGGCTCATCCATAAAGCCTAAATCAATAAAACAAAGCCACATTCCCAAGTGGAAATGGAGAGCGGGAGATGTAATAAAAGTAAAAGGGGCTTTGGTTATTAAAAAATTGTTACCATAGAACTCACAAAGCAGAATGGATGGGCAAGGACTCTCAATCATCTGTGAAAATCTGTAAAATTTGTAATGTTAAAAAATCGCTAATCTTGTAGTTCGACAGGCAAAGTTCTTCAAATGATCAATATGCCATAATCCGATAACTGAATTGTACTGTTTGAACTATTCACCTCAGGTTCCAAGCAGATAGCCAAAGAATTTAACCTTTTGACTGCTACTTAAGGTTTTAATGAGCTAAATATTAGTATTTGTTCACCTAATCCTCAAATCTAACTGGCATCGACAGCAGTCACGCCATCTTCTTTTTCCAGAAATTAAGTTGGATTCAAATGGCGCTCTGATCTCTGTGGAGCCAGCTCTATCAGGCCCCGGTCCCATCAAGGTGCTGGTGCAAATTATGCCTCCTGATTCTCTTGGCAGAGTGCCAAGAACCTGCTGAGAAAACTCTGCGGTGCAGCTGGAGAGCGACACGCTGGTTTCCTCACTGAAATTGGCACTCAGACAAATTATAGGAAGATTTTGCCCATTACATTTGGGTCTCTTTTTCCAAATCATTGGGCTGGGGACCAAGCACTGATCCCTGAGGGGCCACACGAGTCACTGCCTACCACTTTGAAAAATACCCATTTATTCCTACTCTCTTTTTCCTGTCTGCTAACCAATTTTCAATCTTGTATGTTTTTGTTTTGCACACAAGTCTCTTATGTGGGACTTTATCAAGAGCCCTCTGAGAATCTAAATCCACCACATCCACTGGTTTACCCTCATCTGTTTGACTTGTTGAGTCCTCAGAAAATTCCAGTACGTTTATCAAGCATAATTTCCCTTTCATAAATTCATGTTGATTTGTTTAATCTCATTGATATTTTCCAAGTGTCCTGTTGTCACATCTTTTGTGACAGATTGTGGCATTTTCCCTCCAACTGATATCAGGCTAACGTGGTCTGTAATCACCTGTTTTCTCCTTCCCTCCTTTTTTAAATAATGGGGTTACATTTGGCATCCTACAATCTGCCGAAACTGTTCCAGAATCGACAGAATTTTGGAAGGTGGCAACCAATGCATCCATTATTTTCTTGGCCACGGCAGCATGGTGGCGCAGTGTTAGCACTGCTGTCTCACGGCGCCGAGGTCCAGGTTCGATCCCGGCTCTGCGTCACTGGCCATGTGGCGTTTGCACATTCTCCCCGTGTTTGCGTGGGTTTCGCCCCCACAACCCAAAGATGTGCAAGGTAGGTGGATTGAACACATTAAATTGCCCCTTAATTGGAAAAAAAGAATTGGTTATTCTAAATTTTTTTTTTTAATTCATGGCCACCTCCTTTAGTACCCTGAGATGTAATCAAGTCCTAGGGATTCATCAGCTTTCAGTCCATTTCTTTTTCAAGAACTGTTTTTTTAGTGATACCAATTTCTGTCAATTCCTCCTTTTGCATAAAGTTATTTGTGTCTCGCTCTGTGCAGACAGAACTAAAGTAGTTGTTTAATTGCTCTCTATTATATATTCTCCTGTTTTGTACTGTAAGCGACCTACATTTGTCTTAACTAATCTTTTTATTTCTGTCTACATATGGAGACTTTTCAGTATATTTTCACGTTACTTTCAAGTTTACTCTCATACTCTATTTCCCCCTCTTAATGAAACTCTTGTTCCTCCTTTGCCGAATCTGAACTGTTCCCAATCCTCATACTTGCTACTTTTTCTAGCCACTTTATATGAATCCTCTTTGGATCTAATACCATCTGTAATTTATCTTGTGAACTTTGGTTTGGCTAATTTTCTTGTGTTTTTTTGCAGCAGGAAACAATGTAAAGCTGTTGCAATGCATTCATTTGTTCCTTAAATATTAGCCATTGCCAATATCTAATTGGGTGGATTCTTATTAGTAAAATCCATTTTATATGATCGTTTATTTTTAACGTTTCCTATTTATAAACATGAAAAAGTGACCTTATCAAATATCTGTCCTATTAAGCACCTAATCTGTTCTTTATTAATATCTTTTTTATCACTATGAATTTAGCTTGCCAGTCATATACATTAATGTTACAACATTAACTTTGTCATAGTTTTTCATTCTTGACTCAATATCACTGACAGCTAAATTATTTAAATTTAGTTCTTCTTCTCCTTTTAGAGAGACCATTGTATTCATTTTGACTCTGGATGAAGAAGTGGTAATTTCTAATAAATTAGTGTTACCTATTTTATTCTGGCTTTCATACCATTAATTTTCTTGCCTCAAGCATATTCCATTTCTGAATGAAGGAGCTGCAACACTTCTTCCTTTGACCAACTTGAGCTTTTGCTCACAATTGACTGAGGTCACTCCAGAGCAGCTAGTGTTTTTTGGTTATAGTCCACCCTACCTGCCAAATTTGACAGAATTCTGCATGCAACGGTGTCAACTTGCACTCGGCTGCGAAACTCTACGGCCAGGATTCTCCAAGCCTCTGCGCCGAAATCGCGGTCGACGCGGGGGCGGAGAATGGGGCGCAGACCCGCGATCGGATCCGACGCCGGGACGCAATCCTCCGGCGACCGGAGAATCGGCGCCAGTCGCGTGCGCGCGATCGATGCGGCGCCGGTCGGGGGCCGTTGAAAGAGGTCCCCGCAGCGATTCTCCGTGGTCGACCAGCCGAGTTCCTGCTGCCGTGGTTTACGTATGGTTCCACCAGGAGGGAGCTCGGCATCGCGGCTGCGGTGGCCATCCTGGTGGCGGGCGGGGGGGATCAGTCTCCGGGCGGGGGCCTCCACAATGGCGGGCGCGCGCGATCTGGGGGGCCTACCTACTTCCGTGCCAGCCCGCTGTGTGGGTCCGCCATGTCGCGCGGGGTCGGCGTGGAAGCGGCCACCGCTCGCATGCGCGGACTCGCGGCCGGAAGTGCAGGGCCACGTATCGGCCGCCGGAGCTGCGTGGAGATCTCCGGTGCCATGCTGGCCCCTTGTGGGCCACAGAATCGCTCGGCCAAGAGGCCCATTGGCGCCGGCATGAAACACTTCGGTGTTTACGCCGGCGTCAACACTTAGCCGCCGTTTTGAAGAATCCCGGCCTACATTTCTAAGTTATAATTTGAAAGCTGAAAGTAATCAAGTGAAGGAACTAACCTGAACCTGAATTTACTTACAACTGAAAAAACCGTATCAATTGCGAGTAGCAATCATTCACCTGACGTCATTGATGTTAAATCCTCATTGATTAATGATGGGCGAGCAAGGAAATTTGCTGACAGCAAATGTTTGGGCTGTTTCAGCACGCACAGATAGAATGCTGTTGGAAATTTACTAAGTCCCTACAACTAGCTGGAGCACAGGTATAAATTTTTGTTGGAAATTTACTAAGTCCTGCACAAGCCGTACTTGGAAATTTGTCTCTCTCGTGTGGTTAAGAGCATGTACTGGCATTTCGTGCGGGTCAGCCACGATAAGAACATGTACGTCTCACAATTTCCAGTATCACGGAGTAAGTAGATATTGTTAGGCAGAATATCGATATACGGTAGAATTGATATTTAATTAGGACCTAGAATTGAATAAACGGTTGCAATTTCTTAACGGGTAGTACAGGGCTAAAAACATTTAACCCACTTTGTGCACACACACACACACAGGTCTGAATTTAATTAAAGGTAGCTGACTTCATGTGTTTTGAATTGATCATTTTACAGGCTAATCTCAAGATGAGTGGGGCCTCCACCTCTCTTACATCCAACCTCCTATCCCTCCCATACCCCTACTCTCTGTCCCAGACCCCATTCCCTACCCCCACCCCTCTCACCCCACCCCTCATCCGTCACTCACTCTCACCCAATAACCTGTCCCACATCACTCTCTCCGTTCTAAAATCCACCCCCTAACCCACCTTCTCTACCCCTACACCCAACCCCCCGCAACACCCTACTCCCCATCTCATACTCCCTCTTATCAAAAAAACGTTGTCCTCGCCCACAAACTGCGCATGAACTCCATGTTCACAAAGTCCTCATTGTGTCTTGACGCTTGTCTCACACCTGGAACAATAACAGGCCACGATATATGGCTCTGCTCCATCAGCTGCTCTTTTTGCACTGATTCCAGATAATCAAAATCTTAGAAATTCGATGTTTGTTGTTAGAATGCCTCCTGAAATGCCTCATAGAATTTAAAATTTCATCACACATTTGACACCTAAATTGATTACAGGGCTGATGAATCCTAATACAAAATCGTTGGTCTGTAAGGCAAAAAAGCAAATTGATCCTGAATATTCTTAAGATTAACTTGAACGATTTCTTGAGTAACAGGCATATCGTTAGGAATACTGCCAACATTGCTGGAGTTGAACTGGCACAATGATTCAAAATTTGTATCATAAAAGATTAAATTAACAACATGTGATCAAATCTCCACCTCGCATTTCTGCCCTCACTTTTGCATTCATGTTCTCATTAATTATCAGACGGTTATCATCTTTCATAAAGATCAAACGATCTATGAACAAAACAGAATCAGTAAATGGTCTTTATAAGAGATCCTCCTTGTCCATTTGTGTATGTGGCGATTTAACTGCTGCCTTGGAATTGGCAGGTGCAACAACTGCAATCCGATCGAAACAAAAGGAACATTTCATGCTAATTGGTCTTCAGAGAGTATCACACCAATACGGAGATGCTTTTCCACTGGTTATCAGCCTAGACAGAACAAATGGGTTTATCAGGACTACCCATGCTAAAATTTTATCAGGCCTGACTATCTTCCAACTGCAAATAAAACGGTTCGCGCAAATCAACATATCAGAATGATTTCGCCTATCCAGCCGTATCTGCTATTGTGCTGAGATCAAACCAGCCAAAACAGGAGTGGGAGCTCAGAAAAACTGCCAAATTAGCCACAACCAAATGACCATTTGTAGATCAGGGCACAAGGTTCCCAGGAGCACCAAGTAGAGGTGTGGTTCACTATCGGTAAGAAATCATAGCACCCATAGTTATTAGCCCCCAAGTGGACTTAGTTTGTGCCAGAGGCATACCATCAGAGATTCAATACCCATTGGAAACAGCCTGACCAGACGTACTTGGAATATGAAAGGCTTAAGCAGCTCACATTTGGTGCCTACTGTTGCTAACTTTGCCTTAGTTTAATTGCTCTGTTTTATTACCTTTGCTCTTGAGTCGCCAGGTATCTTTATGATACCGCCACGTGGTTCAAGTCCGAGTAATGATCAATAATCCAATACACCGATTCGTAAGATTTAAATCAAAGCACATTTATTATACACAGTAATCACTACTCATGCACAAATTCTACGTTTAAGCTACTTCTACAACTAACAGGCCTATACTTAACTTGGAACTGGCCCACCAGGTCAGGGAAACAAATGGCCTTTCGTTCGGGTTCTGAGCCTGCGGGATTTCAAGTTGGTACAGATTGGTAGCTAGGAGCGCCTATCTCGTAGCGAGCGTTGAATTAAACTTACGAGTTTGATCTTCATTGCTCTGGTCATGGTCAATGTTGGTTCGTTGTTGCTGGGTGACCCGGGCAGGAAGAAGAGCTGAAGAGGAACTGCTGAAGAGTGAAGAGAGAGCGATTTGAACTTGGGGCTCAATTCTTATAGTCCCCAGGGGCTTCCCGCCTTTCTGGGCGGACCCTGCACCTGGTCCCAAGTGATTGCACTTTGTCCCAATCGCTTGGTTCGATTTTCTCCAATGCTGGAGCGGTTCCCTGATCGATGGGCGGTCTTGAGGTGTTCGTTCACCTCCTTTTGTGTAGGCTTCTGCTGGCGCCGAAGAGTCTGGTTTTGCTTTATGTGTCTAAATGTTGCTCATTGTTCCCGGGGATTGCTCATTAGTATGCAGGTGGCTGGTGTTTTGTTATGCTGATGGTTGCTGGTATCGATCTTGTCTGGCCTTTCCAGAGGTAAATACACAGCCAACCTGCAGCTGCTTCTTTTTGTCTTGTTGGCTGACTTTCCCATCAGTCTTTGCCGTTCGCCAGTTGGAATCGGGAGTTGGCCATTTTAAGTGGCTACACTACGATTGAGCCCACCGATGACAACCTTTGTGAAATGATTCTTCTCAAAGGGTTCAAAGCTTCCAAACCTTTATCGCTAAGAGTTGACATTGAGGAACAGTGAGTAACAGGGGCAAGGCAGTCAGCAGCCCTGGCTGATGATTATGAGTTAGTCCACAAATGCTCATCCTTAAGGAAACCTTTCCCTTGTCACCCCCAATCATCTGAGAAATAAAGAAGATGGAAAAGTGATAGGAACCTGAGCACCCATACGAGTGGAGGGATAACAAAAATGCTGGGGGCCTTCTTCAGGACAAGCAGAATGGTGCTGAGGAGAGGAGTAAGACCAAAAAGCCTTTGTTTTGACTGCCAGAAGGCAGGACATATTTGTGCTGGTTGCTGGAGGTTACAGGAAAAACCAGTGGAATTGTTAGGGCAATGACTATGGAAAGCCAGACACCAGACTGATTACATTCTCCTGCAGAGAAAATGGGAATGAAACAGCGAGTATAGCAGGCTAGGCTATGGCTGTGACTGTGGCAGAAAATTCCTTTAAAAAGTCCCTGAGATTTACAAGGGTTTTGTATCAAAAGGAAAAGTGACCACATTTGCCCCAGGGTGAGGCGAGTATGCCAATAGTGACTCGGTGGTTCAGAGGAGCCAGCCAAAATCTAAGGCTAGGAAAATAAATGATCTTTCCAACAAAGAGTGCAATAAGTGCCAAGATGTTAGTAAAGGGTATTGAAGGAGGATACATGTTCATACAGGATGCACCTGGAATGTTACCTTGTGTCAAGACTAGGGATCATCCATAATTTGCTTGTAAATGGGATGTCCTGCTATTCAGCAATGACCTGATGGGATCAGAAGTGATAGAACCCACAGTAGTCTCAGAGAAGTCGATCGAGGTCAGGGAGACAGAACGGCTGCAGGAGAAAGTGCCTGGCATTTCCCCCCATTGTGTGGTAACCCGGTCTATGGTGGGCTGAAGTGGCTCTGAAGATAGTTTATCCTGTGGTCCGAAACCTTTTGCAGGAGTCCAGAGGACCCCGGAGAGGTAATAAGTAGGTCTCCCTGGGTTGCAGCTCAGCAAGCCAACGTGTTATTAAAAAGGTTAGCTCAGGCTGTACAACCCAAAGCTGAGACAATCCTTGAACGCTGCGGCATTCAACATGAGGTGCTGGTGAGGAAGTGGAGACCCCTTCAGAGATATGCAAATAAAGAGCAGACAGTCTATTATCAGGTGGTGGTGATGACAAGGTACCATGGGGAAATATTAAGGGCAAATATTAAATTCCAATGGATGCGCATGTTGGTATGCAAAAACCCAAGTCCACATCAGCCAACAGTTTCTTTAGGCAAATGGCTTATGGACATTCATCAAAGACAGATTTTTAGAACTGAAGGAGGAAGTGTTATGGCACCGGGCCAGATCCCAATTTATATGAGGAAAACGAACGAGAAGCCTCAACAATTTTTTGATTTGTAAACTGTGCGGAAAGGATACTTTGTTCTAGGAAAATTCCACTGACAACTCGAGATCTTTTGTATTAAAATAATTGTTCTTAATAACACAGGATTAATCCCATTAACAACCAAGGAAAAAAACAACTTTTCAATTAACAGTTAAACAGTTCTTACAAAAAAATGAAGAAATGTTTTGAACTTACTTTACAATCTACCTCCAAATTTTTAATCAAGCAAAATCCACACACACTGATCAAATGCCCTTTCTTAATAAAGTTAACACTCAGTGGCTTACAGATTTATTCAGAAAGTCCTTGGGAGAGAGGTTTCCAGAAGTCAGTCCTCCTTTCCTCAGAAACCAGAACAGAACTCTAAAAATGAAACTAAAAACAACTGACACAGGGCAGGGCTGAAAATGAAACTAAAAACAACTGACACAGGGCAGGGCTGAAAATGAAACTAAAACAGACCCAATCTCTCTCATGAGTGACATCACATCCTGCCTAGCTGTTACACCCTTAATCAGAGCTTCAGCAAACATATAATCTGAATACCTTAAACCAAGTTATTTTGATAACATTACTGCAACAGAGACATTATACAATATGTATAAATATCTCCTATATTCATCACAGAAGTCTCCATGTCAGAACATGTAACCATCGTCCATCGATTGAAAGATGAGAAACTGACACTTTAGAAAGTGATGGATGTGTGTCAAAATGAAGACGTGTGAAACATCTGCTAGAGCATCCTACAACAGTGTAGCCAAGGGGACACATTATACTGAGAGACATTCCAGGCCGACTGAGCAGAGCAATCGCAGACAAAGGATGCAAATATGGGGCGGGATTCTCCGACCCCCCGCTGGGTCGGAGAATCGCCGGGGGGGGGGGGGGGGGGGGCGGCATGAATCCCGCCCACGTTAGCCACCAAATTCTCCGGCACCGGAGATTCGGCGGGGGCGGGAATCGCGCCGCACCGGTCGGCGGGCCCCCCCCCCCGGCAATTCTCCGGCCTGCGATGGCCCACAGTCCTGCTGCTGTAATGCCGGTCCTGCCAGCATGAATTAAACCACCTCCCTTACAGGCGGGACCAGGCAGCGCGAGTGGGCTCCGGGGTCCTGGGGGAGGACGTGGGGCGATCTGGCCCTGGGGGCTGCCCCCATGGTGGCCTGGCCCGCGATCGGGGCCCACCGATCCGCGGGCGGGCCTGTGCCGTGGGGGCATTCTTTTCCTATGCGCGGCCATCAGCATCCGCCATGGCCGTCGCGTAGATGACACTCCCCCCGCGCATGCGTGGGGATGACGTCAGCAGGCGCTGACGCTCCCGCGCATGTGCGGACTTCCGCCGGCCGGCGGAGTCCCTTCGGCCCCGGCTGGCATGGCACCAAAGGCCTTCCACGCCAGCCGGCGGGACGGCAACCACACCGGCGCGGGCCTAGACCATAAAGGTGAGGGCTTGGCCCCTAAAGGTGCGGAAAAATCTGCACCTATGGGGCGGCCCGATGCCGGAGTGGTTCACGCCACTCCATCCCGCCGGGACCCCTCGCCCCGCTGGATAGGGGAGAATCCCGCCCCTGGTGTGGGACACCATGGAAAGGTAAAGTAGGATTGTCCAGCATGAGGAAAGCAGTCTTTGTTTTTATAAATTTAGAGTACCCAATTCATTTGTTCCAATCAAGGTCCAATTTAGCGTGGCCAAACTACCTAGCCTGCACATCTTTTGGGTTGTGGGGGCGAAACCCACGCAAACATGGGGAGAATGTGCAAACTCCACACGGACAGTGACCCAGAGCCTGGATTGAACCTGGGACCTCGGTGCCATGAGGCAGCAGTGCTAAGCCATTGCGCCACCGTGCTGTCCCCAAGGGAAAGCAGTGTTTTGACGGCAAGAAGTGAAATCATTTCCCACACAAGTGTTTGGCCAGAAATAAGCAAAACAAGGTAAAACAGGTGGCCACTGGAAAGATATCAGCAGAAGACTCTGATGAAGAACTATACATGATGCAACAGGTTGGTTCCATCAAGTCTACAGGTGACGAATGGTTGTGACTGTTACAATAATGACCACAAAGGGAATGTATCAAAGGAACAAGAATGGTCAGATACTGGTGCGTCACCCAATATCATGACCTTCATGGACCTGTGTGAAGTGGCAGAACACAGCTAGCTGAAACCGAAACCCTTGAAAATTAGGTTGAGGCTATATGATACTGTTGCTCTTTTTAGCCTTAGTCTATTGGTTCTGATTACGTCACCTTTGCTCACGAGTCGCCAGGTATCTTTATGATACCGCCACGTGGTTCAAGTTCAAGTTATGATTAATAATACAGCACACCGCTTAGTAAGGATTAAAACAACGGTCATTTATTATATACAACAAGCAATATTAATACATTAATACTACTATCTATATAATAAACCTATCACTACTGGCCAATACTTAACTTAGGAAGAGCCCACCAGGTCAGGGAAACAAATGACTTGTCCAATCAGATCTGGCCCGCGGGATTCAAAAGGCTGCTACAGGTCGGTGGCTAGGTGTCTCTACCAGATAGCGATCGCTGGATTCAAACTTACTGTTGCCGGTTGCTGTTCTTGCGAAGGTCTCGAGCAGGCGAAGAGGAGAGAGAGCGAGATCTGAACTTGGCCCCTCACTTTTATAGGGCCCAGGGGCTTCCCGCCTCCCGGGGTGGCCCTTGACCCTGAGTCCCAAGTGACTGGATTTGTCCCCAATCCCTGGGGTCGATGTGTCCAATGGTGAGGCGATTCCTCGATCGGGGGGGGTGTTCATTCACCTGTCTTTGTTTCGGCCACTGCAGGCGCCGACAGGTCTGGCCCGGTATTCAATTGCTAATAGGTTGCAATTGTTCCCGGGGATAGCCTATTTAACTGCAGATGTCTGGATAGATGGGCTGCAAACAGTCCTGAATGTAACTGCAAATACCTGGGTTGATGGGCTGTTGATAGCCCTGAGTATCGATCTGGGCTAACTTCCCCAGAGCCGAATATGCAATACTGTCTGCAGCTGCCTGCTTGTGGCTTGTTAGCTGCTTTTCCCAGCAGTCTTTCGGTTTAGCCATTTCAAACTGGGTTTTGGCCAGATTAATCGGAACGCAGCCATTTTACGTGGCTACAATACTCATACCGAGAAGACACATTAGTCTGAGAGCTCAGTGCAATGGCAAGAAGGAAGATCTCGAGTTCTAGATTATCGATGGGATGCGACGGCCACTCACCTCGGCTGAAGCAAATACAAGCTTGGGCTTGTAACCTAGCTGCTGCAACACAAGACCCCAAGGAAAGGGCAGCAAAACACCGCAGTGAGAAGGCAAGAGAAAACCGCAGAGAGTGGGAAACAAATGACTCGGGAGCAAGGAAACAATACTCAAGGGAATCAGAAGATGGTTACCGACCACTTCAGTGCAATGAAATGATTCTACAGAAAAATATTCGCTTCAGAGTTCAACTGGCAGATTTGAAGTGCAAAATTCGAGCTGGATATATATCTTTGAATACACGCCATCAACTGAAGTCTTCAGTGAACCAAGCTGTGAGAAATCTGAACAAATTAATATCAGAGACGACACAAAGATACCGGGAGATAATAATGGATCCACAATTCTACAGCAGGAAACTCAAAGTGAGAGTTGAAAAGAAAACTCAAGTGGATGTATTGCCAGGCAAAACAGCATGCAGGAAAGGCACGCAACAAAGTTTCAATCCTGAAAGACTCCATATTGAGTACATAACTCCCATCAATTCCAGAGGTCCACGTGCCCCAAACACGGCAATGGAACAACAACAATCACCAATGTAACAAAAGCCATGAGAATGGCACTCTCCAGGCAAGGGACGTCACCCAATCGAACAGCCAATGCCAACTTACAAGTGGACCATTAAATCTGAAGACTTTGCGTGAAATGCATATGCAGCGACTGACTGGTTAAAAAAAAACAGTTGTTAATGTATGAGAACAGTGGGTGTAGAATGGGTAACTTGGTTAATACACATGATTGTGCAAGTAAATGTAGGGCTGGTTTAGCACAGGGCTAAATCGCTGGCTTTAAAAGCAGACCAAGGCAGGCCAGCAGCACGGTTCAATTCCCGTACCAGCCTCCCCGAGGTACCGGAATGTGGCGACTAGGGACTTTTCACAGTAACTTCATTTGAAGCCTACTTGTGACAATATTTCATTTCATGTTCTGTGTGCTCGGAAAAAGGGGATGTTTGTAACTTTTATTCAATACGAAAAGGAGGATGTTTGGGTTTGAAATGTGATCAGTCTGATGTCATATCTGGATTTCCATCGTCATGTGACTGCATAAGTCTATCTCATTGGATGTGGACATCTTAATGCAGTTCCATAAAGACTTTCAATGTTATTTTTCCCTACCCCCCAGGCCCAGGACTCAATGACTTATAATGATAAAGCTATCCTTAAACATGAAACATCTTTATCACTACATGATGTGCAGATGAAGAGGTCACTCTCATGAAATAATACCCATACTATTCCACGTCCAGAGAAGCTTACTCATGTTGGAGAGCAGATTAACTACATGCTAGAGCACCAACAAATAGAGCCGATTAGCAGTAGCTGGAGCTCCCCATTTGTGCTCATGCCCAAGTCAGACAGCTCCACAAGGTTCTGCATTGGCTCTTACTTGGTACCGCACCTGGAAGACTGGTTAGATAGGGTAAGTAATGCAGCTTGCATTACAACGATAAATTTACACAAGAAATATTGGCAGATTCATGTGGCTGATTGCGCAAAGGAAATCTCCTCCTTTTGAGACTCCAGATGAGTTATTCCAGTGTTGCGTAATGCCATTTGGACTCAGAAATGTCGCAGTCACCTTTCGAAGGCTGATGAACCAGATAATGGTGGGCTTCTCCACTAGTGTTGCGTACCTAGATGACCGTCTAGTGTACAATTACATCTGTGAAACTCACTTCGAGCAACTGGACACCATCTTCCAGAAGTTACAGTCAGCTGGCCTAGTGGTCACTCTCGCAACGAGTAAGCTCACTAAGATTCAGGTAACCTATGTGGGGGAGACATGGAGGGTCAAGGGCAAGCAGCGGCCAGGCCTGCAAAAGGTACAAGTGCAGTTTCGCATCCTCAAAACGGAACAGGAAATCATGAGATCTTTAGGTATGTAAGGGTTCTGCATCCCAAATTCAGCGCTGTAACTGCCCAGCTGACAAACCTACTACAGAAAAACAAATGTAGTATCGACTGAGAAATCCGAGACAGCTTTTGAGAAGCTAAAAACCATTATAATAAATAACTAATGCAGTTTAAACACATTTAAAGTAGCCATCAGGGTACAGGATTCCCTCCTCCAGGAGGATGAATCAGAAATAGAGAAACTTACTGGGTAATTCTCTAAAACAACTGAACACACATCAAGGGTGGGATTCTCCATCCCGCCAGCCCCGTTTTCCGGTGCTGTGCACCCCCGCTGGCAGCGGAATTCTCCATTCCCGCAGCTGGCCAATGGAGTTTCCCATTGTCGGGAAACCCATGGGAGTGGATGTGCTGCCAGTGAACCAGAGGATCCCACCGATGGAGAATCCCGTTACAGGAATGGTATTTCATGCCTCACCAAAACCGCTCGCCAGTGAAGTAGTGCGAAATGCGCCACCAAACCTGGGAACTTCACTTTAGTAAATTAGCATGCTATTAGCGAACACTCTCTCCAGCCCTTTCCCCCTCACAGAATCTTGACCTGATGCCGACGTCACTCACACCAAGTCTGGCCAGGCATGATGCAGTCGAGGCGATCCCTACGCGAGTGCAGATGTAAATATAGCCCGCAGAGGGGTCAAAGGGACTTGCCTAGCACTTCCCACGGCATGAGTTGGCACTGCCAGGTTGGTGTCGTGGAAATTATAATAAAGGCAAATTTTTGAGCTTCGATTCAGGAAATTTATTTGACACAAATATTTGCAGAGAGGGCCATGGTCTGGCCAAATAGCCATTCCACAGTACTCTGAATTATACAGTTGAAAACCATTATATTTATAGTGTGAAATAAACAACTCTGAAAAAATAAAACCTTGGGATCTTACGCAAGAGGAAATACGAATGTTTTGCCCTTGGTTTAAAAACAATTCTCGTATGCATTTGTTATCTTTCAGGAGAGCACTCAAAGTAAGGCTGAGAACAAAACATTAAGCAGTATGTTTCTCTGTTACCCGATCTTCTAACCTTTTGTTCCGAAATTAATGTTGCTTTAAGTGGGCAACTAATCCTCACATTAATTTCCCTTCCACAGTTGGTGACAGTGTTAACTACGCCCACTCACTTTCTTTTTCCAAAGAGGCTCAAGGTTCCATGAGAAATCCCGCCACATCGGCGGGATTCACTCCATTTTTTTCGCCAGGACTGACAAAGCCCTTTGATCTTTGTGGAGAAATTCAATGCTCAGAATGCAAGGTTGAAGTTTGATTTTCCAACCAGATCGCCCAAAAATCACTCACGTTTCAAGGAAATCGAAGATGCTTACAGAGTGATCTAGGTGTACAGGTCCACAGGTCACTGAAAGAGGCAACACAGGTGGAGAAGGTAGTCAAGAAGGCATACGGCATGCTTGCCTTCATTGGCCAGGGCATTGAGTATAAGAATTGGTAAGTCATGTTGCAGCTGTATAGAACCTTAGTTAGGCCACACTTGGAGTATAGTGTTCAATTTGGTCGCCACACTACCAGAAGGATGTGGAGGCTTTAGACAGGGTGCAGAAGAGATTTACCAGGATGTTGCCTGGTATGGAGAGCATTAGCTATGAGGAGTGGTTGAATAAACTCGGTTTGTTCTCACTGGAACGACGGAGGTTGAGGGGCGACCTGATAGAGGTCTACACAATTATGAGAGGCATAGACAGAGTGTATAGTTAGAGGCTTTTTCCCACTTAGAGGGGTCAATTACTAGGGGGCATAGGTTTAAGGTGCGAGGGGCAAGGTTTAGAGGAGATGTACGAGGCAAGTTTTTTTACACAGAGGGTAGCGGGTGCCTGGAACTCGCTGCCGGAGGTGGTGAAAGCAGGGACGATAGTGACATTTAATGGGCACCTTGACAAATACATGAATAGGATGGGAATAGAGGAATACGGACCCAGGAAGTGTAGAAGATTTTAATTTAGACGGTCGGCACAGGCTTGGAGGGCTGAAGGGCCTGTTCCTGTGCTGTACTTTTCTTTGTTCTTTCTTTTTTCTTTGTACAGACATCCTGTTCAGAACTTAAAGAGTCCGGGTTAGAAATGATGGGATAAACCAGGCCATGGTTAAGAGTATGAATGGCAGTGAACATTTTTATTTTCTGTTCTTATGCCTTGTAATGAAATGAGGGTGAATCCCATTTCATTTCTTTGTGATGGGGAAGTGATATGAGACAATGCCCTTTATTTTTTTAAATCATGACTGTTCAACTTTTACTGACGTTGATTGAGGATGTTGCAATTTGAACTGAGATAGAGAAAACTGTTTAGAAATGCAAGGCCACATTCCAAATGGAGGTGAGAAAACAGAAAACCACCCTCAGGGACGTGTGAAGAGGAAGACACCTCCTATAATACAGACACCCATTAGAACTCGTAACTGTCAAAAGAAGAGACATTAAGAATGCAGCGTGAAGGATATTGAAACCATAGTTTAAAGGGCTGGCGCATATAAGGTTAACATGGAACTGCGTAAAGGATAGCTCACATATTGATGAAAGAGAATACATGATCCACATCAAGGGATTAGACTCGTGTTGGACAGAGCCGTGTGCACAAGAAAACATTGCGACAGCTCCTGACTGGAACCCTTTGCCATATATATATATATATACACAAATATTTTGAAAATACACAATGGGTGACATATTTCAAGGCAAGTTTGCCAACCACTAGAGAGAGGTTTCAAGTGACACAGATGATGCCAAGAATGCTTTCAGCAGAGAAAACAGGCTGAGGGCCATTCTCTCTCCCTCTGTCTTTTTGAAATTAGAGTAATGCATGGTTTGAGGTGCCAACTCTACCAGAAACCTGCCAACGAACCAAGGCCTTGAAATAATTGCAACATCTTTTACATCTCACTGAATCCAAGAAACCAGTTAACCTAAATCAGATACAATGTTTAAAATCTATGCCTCAAGGACAATCGAAGGACACTTAATTGCATACTATTTTACCTTTTGTTTACTGGATTCTAAGTCCCCTTATTTATGATGCCTTTGCATTTGTGGGCGTATGGGGTTGGGGCCAAATGATTGTATGAAGGCCGAATTCTTGTGCCACGTATTCGTTATTGGCCTGAAGTCGCTATTATGAAGACTACATCCTCAGAGAGAAGAATAGAAAGACTGAATTATATTTTTGCAGGATTTGATTACCCTGAATAACTTGTTAGTGACAATGAGTTGTATTTCATTTTGCAGGGATTCACAAATTATCTAAAGGCGAACGGAATCTAGCACGTCCTGCCACAAATAGGCTGGCTGAAAAGTTTGTTCAGACAATGAAGCATTTATTGAAGGTAATTCATGAGCAAGGATCATTGTCTAAATGATTAAATCAATTCCTGATGGCAAATGGGACTACAACACATTAACCTGCTGAAATTGTTTGACACAAGAGAAATTGTTGAGATGAAAAGCAAAGTCAGATTTTGCGACATGAGAATAGGGCCAAATGCCTTGAGCTGGATTTTGCGTTCCTGCATCTAAGTGCCGACGCCAATGGATGATCCGTAGTGATTCACGACGGAAACGTCGGCGCCACACCCGCACCGATTCCGTTACCAGTGAGAACTAGCACCGGCGTCACATGAAACACCCGCGGAATGTGTGAAAAATGGTGGGAGAATCGCTGGGTCCATGCTGGACATGCGCAGGGCTGACAAGCTGCAGCTGTGCATATTTCTACAACCCCCACACATGCACCGATCACACCGGAAAAGATGGTGCCAGTTGTGCTGGACCAGGTAATCATCCACCCCGACCCCACAACCCACTCCCTGGCCACCCCCCACCACACCCCACAGCCCTGGCGGAAGCCCCCTGGACAGCGGTACGGCTCTCGGTGGAGTATGGCGGTGCTGGACACTGTCCATATGCCCCCTCTCTCCCTCCGCAGCCGCCATGCCAGGCTCACGACCGCTGAGACCACACGTGACCCGCGCCGTTTGGAACTCGGCCCATCGGAGGCAGAGCATCGCAGGTGGGCCCGATTATTATATTCAAATGAGGTTGCGACTGCGCGCAGCGCGCATCTCCATGACGCCGATTTAGAGGGGGCGGAGCATCATGACCCAGCGTCAAGATGGCAACTGCCCCGATTTCGGCGTCGGGAGCCATTCTCCGCCTGATCGCCCTTCCCGATTTCGCCTTCGGGCAACGAAAAATCCCGCCCCTGGTTTTTCAGAAAGGTAAGGACGTATTGGCATGGAACTACACCGCCAGTGAGAAGCGGATAGCTACCATCATCTCAGCACGGGCAGGACTGGTCTCCTACACTGTTCAAATTTGCAGCAACGTGTTGTGGAGAAGACACACTGATGAACTTTTAACAACTGCGGCGCCGAGGACCTGGGTTTGATCCTGGCCCCGGGTTACAGTACGTGTGGAGTTTGCACATTCTCCCCATGTTGGCGTGGGTTTCGCCCCCACAACCCAAAGATGTGCAGGGTAGGTGGATTGGCCACGCTAAATTGCCCCTTAATTGGAAAAAAAAAAGAATTGGGTACTCTAAATTTAAAAAAAAATTTAGCAACTGGAACTAGTTTGCTAGAGAGTCAAACAAGACTCAGCAACAAACTGTGCCAAGTGAAAACCTCAATATTCCTGAGCAGCTGACAATATCAGAAACAATTGTGGAAGACTAACCCAGTTCAGGACACTTCAACACCGAGTCAACCTCCGACCATGGCGTCAACCGACTACGGACGACGCCCAAACCAAAAACACCAGAGGTTGCAGTCAACATGGAAAAGCAGATGCCTGAAGCTTGCCAATAACCACAGAGAAATTCACGTTCTCCGAAATGTCTAACTTACTGAATGTAGTGTTTATTAATTGTTCATATTATAAATTTTGATTGTTAACTTTAAATTGTGTTTCATTGCAGGAACCTCTAATGTAAAGGGAAGTGGTGTGTATTCAGGTTTGTTCCTAGTTGGAACAGGGCCACATGAAGTATCTGACCACGTGATTTATTGATGATGTCTTAGATCATTTCCACGGGCAAACAGGCAGTCTATCCGAACAGCCTGTTGAGCAAACAACTTTCCAATAAAGCTCTTGTTTGCTTGTGCCTTCATGGTCTGCAAACCTATGCATTAAAAATACCACAGTTGTGATCAGCTGAGGAGGTTGAATAGAGGGGAACCAGTTCACCCCTTCTCTTGGTTATAACAAGCTTTAAAGGCTTTCACAATTTAATCTCTTTACTGTTGCGCATGTTTCCGTCATTGAAACCTGCCGCCCCATTTAAAGCTTGTGCTTCCCTTTAAAGTGCTATTGCATGGTCATAATGAGCAACTGGGCAACCGGATTTGCCACCCTCTCAAACGACAAGCTGTGCGACTGGTACTGGTAGTTGGCCTCTTGTATGTACATGAGATTCAACCACTAAAATCAGTGTCGTTCACCCCCAACATGGCTGGGAAGATTGTTCGTGCATCCTGCCAGTTGTTTGCCTTATATGCAACAAAGATTAAATTTGAGCACTTAGACTGGTTGAGTTAAGTGCAATATTGACGTTTAATTCTACTCAACATACATAATGATGATTAAGATAATGCAAGTGGGGTGACGCATAAGACATTGTGACTTCAATTCACAGCTGCAGAGATTGTAATAGAATGCATTTCTCAATCATTGCCCAACCATGAGTCACTAATCTTGTCCAGACGATTATACGGGCAAGCTGCTTTTTCACAGTCGTGAAATAAAAATGAAAAGGATCATCGCACAGAAAACGCTAATATTCAATAATCAGTCTCAAACCAGTTTAAGCTGAAGTTGAGTTTAAGTTGCAAGCTTACTCATTGTTCCTTTGAAAACACTTTACAAAGATTCGTATTTCCATGTGGCTGCTTCTTGAAGAGCTTGTGATTCTTCAGCATTTCCTGAAACCCAGTGGAATTTATGATGGAATTGCAATGCAGCCAAGCACATATTCGGCCTGTGCAAAACTCCTGCCTCCACAAAGGCACAATTACAAACTTATGCCGTTCCTCACTCCAGGAATTGTGGGGGCCAAGAACCCCAGATTCAAGCCAGGTTATTGACATGTTGAGCCAGGCGTGTATAGAAGGCGAGCACAGATACTGTGAGACTCATGTAACCATCAGGATTCTAATAAAGTTGATGGGTGGGATTTCCCCCCCCCCCCCCACCCCCCCCCCCACCCCCCAGGCCAAACCCCACCTGCGGCATATTTTCCAGCCGCAGAGATGGCTTGCCATTGGTCGATGGCGTGGTCTTCTGGTCCCACCGATGTTAAACCGATTTGCATTGCTCTCCCACCCTGCCGTTGGGGAACCCACCACAGTGGGTCACCTTTGATTGGATTGGAAGATCCTGCCGGCGGGAAGAGCCGGATGGCGGGACTGGAAGATCCTGCCGGCGGGAAGAGCCGGAAAATCCCGCCCTACAACTGGCAGCATGAAACAGCACTTTGAGTGCCTGAAATGAGAAGCCGCTCAATTTAATCCAGTTCTGATGAAGTGTCCCTGGCCCCGAAACGTTCACTCTGTTTCTCTCCACAGACGCCGCACGGCCAACTGAGTTTTTCCGGCAATTTATTTTAAATTTCAGATCACCAGCATCCACAGTAATTTGCTTTCCTAACGTTAACAACATAGCCCTACCATAATTTTGCCGTATGAAGGCATTGGTTCGACAAGGAAATGGTCACCCTGCAACAACGATCAGAACAGGATGAAATACTGACCATGGAAATGGCTTTGCAGACCTGCTGAAACTAGGAAGATCATTGTGCTAGGCACTAATGCCAAGGAATAAGGGTAAACAGGAGCATCGAAGGCGAAAGTAAGGAAATCATTCTACTCCTTTACAGGTCACAGGTTGGACCTCTGGTGGAGTATTGCATACAATTCTGAGCACGATAAAATAAAGGCTAAGCCCCTGAGAAGTGTTGAGATGGGGGTTACATGGATGATACCAGGGACAAGGGATGTCAATTTTGCAAAAGGATTGGAGAAGCTGAATTTGATCTCCTTTGAGCAGAGATACTTAAGGGGAGGCCGAATATATTTTAAAATATTATAAATTATTTCTCTCTTCTAAAACTCTCTTTTGGGGGCAGCACGGTAGCACAAGTGGATAGCACTGTGGCTTCACAGCGTCAGGGTCCCAGGTTCGATTCCCCGCTGGGTCACTGTTGTGTGGAGTCTGCACGTTCTCCTCGTGTCTGCTGCTGTTTCCACCCAAAGATGTGCAGGTTAGGTGGATTGGCTATGCTAAATTGCCCCTAGTGACCAAAAAGGTTAGGAGGGGTTATTGGGTTACGGGGATAGGGTGGAAGTGAGGGCTTAAGTGGGTCGGTGCAGACTCGATGGGCCAAATGGCCTCCTTCTGCACTGTGTGTTCTATGTTCTATTATTAGGTCTTTTGATAGGGGAAATCAGGAGAAACTGTTTGCTGTGGCAAGTGGATCAGTAAATAAAGGTCATGGGGAGGATTCTCCATCGGGTGACGCCAGAATCGGGAAACGCAATTGAGTAGAAAATCGGTTTTGGTGCCGTAATCGTGGCGGGCGCTGGTTTCACGCCAATCGCAATTATCTGGTGGCTCAACAGCGGCATCAATGCATTCCACTCCTCACGTACAGTAAAGACCCTTGGTGAAACAGGCACTGTGGCTGCTGAGGAAGAGAGAGACACAGAAAGTGTCCAACACCGCCGTAGTTTACTGACAGTCATGCCGCTGGCTGAGGGGCTTTTCTGCCAGGGCCGGGTCGTTATCGGGGGGGGCGGGGGGTGGCCAGCAGGTGGGCTGTGGGGTCTGGGTGGACGGGCATGGAATACCATTGCTGCGCACGCTGCTGACTGCCCACTGTGAACTTAGGGCCACAGGTCATATGGGTGTCCCCTCAGGCCACCCTCCCCTAAGTGCCCTCTGGCTCCAGTCAACCCATCAGCAGGATTGGTGGGCTCCAGTACAACCAGTGCCATCTTGTTGGCTGGGATTGTGTGTGTGAGGAGTGGAGTGCGTTTATGCGGCGACAGCTTCTCAGCCTCCGGAGTGTCAATCGCGAATCCGACGAATCCGGCACTGTTTCTCATTGGAATCAATTGTGTTCCATGTAGCGCCGATGCGAGCTCCTTGACGGTTGCTGAACTGGTCCAGGTACAGTGCCAGTTTTGCTGCATTGGAAGTCCACGAATCCTGCCCTGGCATAAACACTTAGGGCTGAGTTCTCCGATCCTGTGGTATATCCGCAGGGTCCGTCTGGTCTTACGACCTGATAGTCAGCGCCGCCCCCGCACCGATGCTCCGCCCGGTGGAGGGCTAGCAGCCGCGCCATATAAAGCCTCCTGCGGATACGGCTGCAGAATAGCCAGGTCCGTGGTCGCACATGCGCACGGTGGTGGACTGCGATGACTGCGCCGTACAACATGGCACCGGTTGCGGGCGGTCCTGGCCTGCCAAAAACTGTTCCCTTGTAACCAGCCTCGCCACCCTCGGACCACCCCTCCACCAGGCCCCCCAGTCCCCGATGGTGTCCCGACAGCGTGTGGTGTACTCACCATTTTTGTGGGGGCAGAGCATTGAAAATCGGCGCCTCCCCCGATTGCAGCGTAACAATGGATTCGCCGGCCGAGCGGCGAACACGATTTCGGCGTCAGCGATCGGAGAATCCAGCCCTGAGTCTCAGGAACGGAGAATCCAGCAGCATAGATTTAAAATACTTGGTAAAAAAACAAGAAGGGATTTTTAAATTCCCCATGGCATGCTGTTGAGCATAGAATGCAAAATCAAAAGGGTGGTGGAATCTGCTTCGATGGAAACCTTCAAAGACAATTGGCCATGTATTTGAAGAGAATTAATTTGCTGTGTTATGGAGAAAACATAAGGGTCGAGGGTGAAACTCCATTGGCAGCTCATTCAAGGTCCCAGTGCAGGAGTGACAGGTTAAATGGCCTCCTCATGTTACATAAGATTACATGGTTTCATGGGTCAATACTGGTGCTTGAATGAAACTCCAATCCATGTGCATTCGAGCAAATGCCCCAAAACCTCTTCACCTATAATTTCTAATTAACTTCTCAATGGTTGCAGTAAGTATAGCACCTGTCCTGTCAGCAGAAGCCTTCCGGGATTGAAGTGATCCTCCATCACCATTTACTTGTTTCTGAGGTGATAATACTTGTGTTTCCACTGCAACTGACACGCCAGAAGCGGTCTTGTCCCATCAATGTTTTGCAATGTTTATCACCATTTTTATTCAGGTAAAGATTGGGGTGAAGTTGTATAAACTTGATATGGTGTCACAATGAAAGGCAATAGTCGCAAACGTTTTTGTTTCAACTATAATTCTGCTGCTGGCCATTGCCTTATATAAACATGGATTTATGGGGTAATATACTCCACAACACCAATGACCTCATGAGGCGTCATGCCATTGATCCCTGCCAGCATGCCAAAGGCAGACCGAAAAGTCCAAGACTTCTGCAAAAGTTTAACTCTCCCAAGAACAAAACCCCTTGCGATTGGCAGTTCAGCTGCAAGTCACTCTTGAGTTCTCATTTATGATGGGATAAATTAAGTTGTCAAAATGCAGGAAATGCATAAATATGTTCGGTGGATTATTACCCATACTTTTCTTTCTCAAGCAGGCAATTCTGCTCAATTACCAATCTTGTTTGGTTAAATACTAAAAGCTTGCGATAGCAAAAGCTACATCTTCATGAATGGAAGAGGTAAGCTGGCCCTCCAGCTAGCCGACTCCAGGTCCACACCTCTTGAATTTAACTATTTGCTCTATTTGCTCTTCTTCATGTCTGCTTTATGCTTCGCTCCGATACACACCTGTTAATGCTCGTTACCAGGTCACTGAGCAACGTGAGGGCATGTGACAATTGGAATGAATTATACAAGATTCTGTGCTGGCTTCTGTGCACATTAGGCCTGGTGATTGACTCCTGGAGGAATCCCACGCAACCTGTAGCAGACTGTATGTTATACTGCTGGCTGGTAAAAAAAAATGCTTCAAATAGTGCTTCACCTGACAAGATCCCATGGAAGGATTCGAACTATTAAGTAGGCCAGACAACTATCGGATCTTGAGATGAAGTTCAAAGTCCATTTGGAGGGTCAGGCCTCACTGATATACATCTAGCAAGCTCAATACCCTGTATAAGCATTGCGTTGTAGCTGACAGGCCCAGAACCAGTGAAAAATCAGGCACCAGAGGCTGAATCAGCTGGTAGAATAGTAGATGGAGGATGGTATCATCGTGGGTAGAACCAGAGGGCAGAAGTCATTCAATTTATTGTGGACATTGGAGGAGATTTTCTGCCTACCCTGGAGCTCCACAATGATAATGTCAACATTTACAATTTCAGGCCTCATCCTCAAGATAATCAGGTTTTATGAGGGGCGCGTTCTGACAAACAAACCCTACAATATTTTTGGGGTCCTGTGTACACGATTGGAATGCCTGAAGACATGGATTCACAGGACACAGCAGGAATGAGGCCACATCAGTTTTTTCTGTGTTCTGTGTTCAAGAATTTGTTGTATATGGGAGGAAGTGGTCAACCTTTCAAAGAAGGGAGCAGGACTTGAAGATGCTGATGAGGTCAGCAGAGGGAATGTGTTGCCAGCAATTTTATAAAGTGTTGAAAGGGTCCATGAGTCCAGGGATGGTAGCTAATTGCATGTTAAGCGTATTTAATTGTATGCATGTGATAGGCATTAACTTGTTCCCTGATAAATAGAAGCTGTGGGTGTTGGGTTTGGAGGTGTATGTTTGTAATATGTAGCTCTGTGAATAAATGCTTTGTGAAGAAAAAAGTTTTTTTTTTTTAAATGTTGGGTTTTATTGTGTTATTCTGCGAAGCACGTCTGTGGGTGAACATGATTTAGTTAAGCTGGGGATTGGTTGTCAACAACGTTAAGGACATCAAAGGGGTCCAGATTTGAAAGGCAGGCACTTGAAGTAAATATGGTCAAGTTGAATGTTCTGTGAACAAATTAGACGTGTGTAGAAATTTCAATTACGAGATAAAGAAGGCTTGTTGTGTTCAGTTGTTCAATTTCAAAGGGAATCAAAAAGCGTTTAAAAATTGGAAAAGGACATCAATAGATATAGCAAGGTTATTGTAATGACCTCCAATTGGCATTATTGGTTGGCCAATTGGAGTATGAACTCCCTCAATGATAGCTCATTGAGGGGGCCCATATAAGCACCTGTGTAGGCTCTGTGAGGCAGTCTTAAGTTGACTGAGATGGTAGCAGCACTGTTTGGAGCTGCTCTTGGATATAAGTTATTGCAAATAAATACTGGTGTGGTGACGGAACCCCTGCCTCCTGTGGATTACTACAGTGGCGACGAGGTAAACAAAGAACCTTGCGGAGACCAGCTGCCGCACTCGGAGGGTAAGCCTTGCTCTTTCAAAAATGCCTCTTTTTGGGAAGTTGGATGCATTCGACCCGACTATGAGGACTGGTCCCAGTATGTGGAGAGAATGTGTTACTTTTTCCAGGCCAATGAGATAACGGAGAATGGAAGGAAACGGGTTGTACTGCTGTCGGTGTGCGGGCCCTCAATCTTCGCCATTATACGTAGTCTAGCTTATCCTGATACGCCGGGCACGTTACCTTTCCAAGAATTAACAAAATTGGTGGAAAAGCACTATGACCCAAAACCACCCCTCATTTTGCATAGGTACAGATTCTACACAATGAAGCGGGAAGACCGAGTCAGTCACAAATTTCTTGACCCTCCTGAGAAGGCTGGTGGAAAAATGTGAGTTCGGCCCGACGCTAAATGAAATGCTTTGGGGCCGGTTAGTGTGTGGCATAAATGACCTCCAAATACAGACTCGCCTGTTGGTGGAAACGCAGCTAGACTGCAGGCGGGCGTTACAGCTTGCACTGTCCCTAGAAAAGGCAGCAAGTGGGGTGCAGGAACTACAGGGCACGCCAATGGAGGTAGATACCTGGGAGAGGGACTACCACAATAGGTCCAGCTACCAGATAGCCACCCTCAGAAAAAACCTGAGGAACAGGGGGCCAAATGAAAACCCCAGAACTGCCCCCAAGTCTGCTAGGACTAACTGGAGACAGAGGGCACTACCGGCTGAGGCTCCCTCAACAGAGAAGGCCCGTTTCTGGCACCAGACAGAGTGGGATAACAGCGACAGAAACCCTAGAAGTAGGTGGCAAAAGGGGAATAGCAGGTGGGGACGCAGGGAAGTACACAACCTAGATGCCCCATCCTCCTCCGAAGGGGAACAGTTATATAATATTGCGACAAAGAAAGCAGATCCTATTAAGATTACCCCACGGGTGAACAGTCGGCCGACAATAATGGAAATAGACACTGGTGCGGCCGTATCCATAATGGGAGTAGCAGCATTTTAAAAATCAAAGATGGACTCCAGCCACGAACCCTAACAAAAACATCGATGAAACTTAAAACCTACACGGGGGAACCCGTGGAAGTTCTAGGCACGACTCATGTACCCGTGGAATATGACAAACAAGTGCTCAGATTACCATTGACGATAGTAGAGGACTCGGGACCGAACTTAATAGGACGGGAACTGGCTGAAAGATCTAAACTTAGATTGGATGAAATTTTCCAGAGTGGAAACGGGCAGTTGAGTGGAGTACTCCAAAAATACCCGGAGGTCTTCCAAGAAGGTTTGGGGGAAATTATAGGCGCCAAAGCAACTTTGCACGTGGACCCAGAAGCCCTTCCGAAATTATGTAAGGCCAGGCCGGTACCTTTTGCATTAAGGAAGAAAATAGATGTCGAAATCGAAACGTTACGGCGCAACGGCATTATCAGACCAGTACAGTTCTCGGAATGGGCAGCACCGGTGGTATCAATTTTGAAGCCAGACGGCTTGATACGTTTCTGAGGAGATTTCAAACAGACGGTAAACAAATACGCACTGCTGGACAAATACCCGATCCTGAAAATAGACTACCTGTATGCCAAATTGGCAGGTGGGCTTTTGTTCACGAAACTGGACATTAGCCACGCCTACCTGCAGTTAAAACTGGACAAGGACTCCCAGAAGTTCGCTACGATCAACACCCTGAAGGGACTTTTTCGTTATACTAGGCTACCCTTCGGAGTGTCATCAGCCTGCGCTATATTCCAGCGTACGATGGAAAATATTCTGCAGGGACTACCGCAGGTGGCGATTTATTTGGACGATGTCTTAACTATGGGTAGGACAATCAGGGAACACTTGAGGAACCTGGAGGAAGTGCTCAGGCATTTTGCAAAGGCAGGCGTACGGCTGAAAAGAGAAAAATGTGTTTTTCTGGCCCCACAAGTGAAGTACCTGGGATATAAAGTATGAGTCGGGCTTACACCCATTGGAAGACCGAGTAAGGGGCTGGTTCAGCACACTGGGCTAAATCGCTGGCTTTTAAAGCAGACCAAGGCAGGCCAGCAGCATGGTTCAATTCCCCTACCAGCCTCCCCGAACAGGCGCCGGAATGTGGCGACTAGGGGCTTTTCACAGTAACTTCATTGAACCCTACTCGTGACAATAAGCGATTTTCATTTTTCATAAAAGAAGCCCCAGCTCCCACCACGGTCCAAGAGCTACGATCATTTCTAGGATTGGTAACATATTATGGCAAATTTAGTGAAAATAGGGCGTCCATCCTCGAACCCCTCCACCAGCTACTAAAAAAGGGACAAGAATGGAAATGGTCCGCCCGCCAAAACCGAGCATTTAGGGACATTAAGGAACAGCTGTCATCCAAAAATGTCCTAGAGCATTATGACCCACGGAAGGAGTTGGTGGTCATCCAAAAATGTCCTAGAGCATTATGACCCACGGAAGGAGTTGGTGGTCACGTGTGATGCATCACCTTACGGGATAGGAGCCGTCTTAGCCCATAGAGGAAGGAATGGGGAAGAACGGCCAATGCTTCGAGGACCTTGGCGATGGTTGAGAGAAAGTGCGCCCAAATCGAGAAGGAAGGACTGGCGGTGATATTTGCAGTAAAAAAATTTCATCAGTATCTCTCCGGGTGCAAATTCACCATAGTGACGGACCATAAGCCGTTAATAAAAGAAGACCAGTCAATACCCCCGATTGCATCAGCTAGAATCCAACGCTGGGCGTTGCTACTGGCATAGATACGTTCTGGAGCACAGACCGGGAACGCGAGTAGCAAAGGCAAATTCTTTGAGCAGACTTCCCCTCCCAGACACCCCGCCGCTAATACCGAAAGTACAGGAGACCGTAATTACTCTACATTTTGTGGACGCACAACATATTCGGTTGTGGATGCAAAAAGACCCAGTTTTAGCCAAGATGAAGCATTTACTGCTAACTGGAGAGACCAGTGGAGCCCCAGATGCACCCATACTGGAGCAGAAGGGACCAAATAACCGTAGAAGACAGTATCCTATTATGGGGAGCCCGGGTAATAGTCCCAGCTCAGGGCCGTCGGGCAATCTTAACCGAGTTACATCACGGACACCCAGAGGTGTCTAAAATGAAGATGCTAGCTCGAAGCTACGTTTGGTGGCCAGGATTGGACACCGACAGAGCAGCCTTGGTATGTCGGTGCCAGGAGTGCCAACAGGGGCAAAGAGTTCCACCAGCTGCGCCACTGCACCCGTGGGAATGGCCAGGCAGACCGTGGACCCGCCTGCATATTGACCACACCGGCCCTTTCATGGGCTCAATGTTTTTAGTGATAGTGGACACCCACTCTAAATGGTTGGACGTCCACCGGGTAAACGCGGCAAGTACAGCATTGACAATTGAAAAGCTCAGGGCCTCGTTTGCAACACATGGACGTCCGGAGATATTGGTGTCGGACAACGGAACGGCATTCACAAGTGGGGAATTTGGAAAATTCCTAAAGGGAAACTGAGTCCGCCACATCAAAACGGCCCCTTACCATCCAGCGTCCAACGGCTTGGCAGAGAGAGCGGTCCAGATACTAAAAGCGGGACTCAAGAAGCAGCCGGCAGCGTTAATGGACACAAAAGCTCGCCCGCTGGCTGTTTGGTTACAGGACCACACCGCATTCCACAACTGGCATACCGCCAGCTGAACTCTTAATGGGAAGGCGGCTGTGAACGAGGCTGAGTCTCCTTTTCCCAAATTTAACAGGGAAAGTGGAGAAACAACAGTAGGTCCAACGCAGGGGGCATGATAATAGTCGGCAGCAGAGACATTTCCAGGTGGGGGCACCGGTTTGGGTCAAGAATTATGGGAATGGACCAACGTGGGTCAAAGGCACGGTAGAGTCCCAAACAGGGCCTATATCCTATGAAGTTTCAATAGGAGGTAAGGTGCTGAAGAAATACCTAGACCAAATAAGGGCAGCGGAACCACACCTGGAGGCAGTCGAAGCAGGACCGCCTCCAACTGGTATAGCTCAGACGGGAAAGATTCCCCAGCCCCGAGCAATTTCTCCAGATCCAGTCATCAGAGTCGGAGACCCGTTCAATGAGGCCGCCGCAACACCTCTCCCCGAGGAGGAGGAAGTAGAACTTCCAAGGAGGTCGTCAAGGAAAAGACGGGCACCTATAAGGTAGGTAGATCCCACCCACGTCGGAGAACGACCCGGCGGACGACAGAGGTGACAGACCCGGACAGGAGGAGCAGGAAGAAGCTGAGAGGAATGCCAGCTGGCAGGAATTCCTCGGACCTTGGGGGGGGGGGGGGGGAAGAATGACCTCCAATTGGCATTATTGGTTGGCCATGGTTGGCCAATTTGAGTATGAGCTCCCTCAATGATAGCTCATTGAGGGGGCCCATATAAGCACCTGTTTAGGCTTTGTGAGGCAGTCTTAAGTTGACTGAGATGCTAGCAGCACTGTTTTAAGCTGCTCTTGGATATAAGTTATTGCAAATAAATACTGGTGTGGTGACGGAACCTCTGCCTCCTGTGGGTTATTAAATTTAATTTCACTCAAAAGGTGGTGGCAATAGCGAAAACATAAAGGATTGTTATATTCTGGTAAAGGTAAATTTCAAAGCAGGATAAATACAATGGAATCAAGATGAAAGAGGGGTAAAGTACTTAAGGTGAGATGCTGAGGGTTAGTGGCCAGAAAAGCCACTGGTGTGCTCAGTGTTGGAAAAGAACTGTGAAGTAGCAAAGTGAGGCAATTTCCAGTTAAACTAAAAGTGTCTGCTTAAGTGGACCACATACTCATGGTAATCCGATGTGCCGGGTGTGTGATGAACATCATGGCAGCTTCCAGAATATCTTGCACAAACATACAGACATGCATGGATATGTTCTGGTGGTCACATACCACCTTGGGTTTGATGGAGGGGAATTCCTTTGGATTGAGAAATGCTCATGGATTATTTGGACACACCTCGATGCCGCATTTGTGCAACTTCGCTCTGGGAATCCAGGATCCTGAATCGTGGGGGCAGAAAATCCAAGAGCTCCTGTGTTTCAAACTAGCTCCATCAGCGGCAAAGTAGACATAAAGGGATAGCCTTGGGATACATAACGTTGGACATCTGAGAGATGATCTTGTGCGCAGCAAATTGTGAAATCCTGCAGATGTTACCGGCAGATAGATCCCTTGAAGGGGCCGGTAGTGAAACTATTCCAGGTTGGGGTGACTTTGGCAATGTGTGCCCCGGGAATCTGAGTCTTCGAGCACTTGTGCTCAGACACGACGAGGAAGCTGACCCTTTGTGCTGAAGATACCTCCTCCTTCGAGCTGGAGCTCTGTGTCTATCCTCTCTGTTCTATGCAGTGGTTGAGGAGAAGGCTGATGTTGTCCCCGCTGCTGCTGATTTTGTTGTTGCTGTTTCTGCCCCTTTTGTTCCACATCAGAGACGCATGGTGGTGCTGCATCAGCTGCTCCCATGCTGCAGGGAAGGCTGACCACTGTGGAGAACAGATTTTTAAGTGAGAAGTCCAGTGAGGCAGACGTGAACCAACTTGAAAGCAGTGCAGCCGCGCTTTCAGAAATAGTCCTTTGAGTAAAAGCTGTTAATTTACAAAAAAGGAAGCACCTGTCATGTTTCACTGCTCAAATGGCTTTAGTTTGCCAATTTCACGGCCCTGTCAATCTCTCCCGTAACCCTGCTCTGTAGACCCGAGCGAGCTCCAGCCAGGCTCAGGAGACCGATGTGCTGGCAGCTAAAGGCAGAATGTAGTGCTAAATGTACTTTCAATTGCCTTTTCACAGATTTAATTCACAGACCTGCCATCCCCAAAGGGGTTTCATGTCCACTTTACAAAGCTCACCCATCAGAAGTAACGTGGAAGCTGTCATGATATTCAGATATACAACATGGTGCAAACATACATACACACTGATGGCCAGATCAACGAACCAATCAATACACATGCAACACCACAGCAACGAACCAATCAATACACATGCAACACCACAGCCAATCACAGGCAAGAACATGCACACTATAAAATGGGGAACACGACACTTCCCAGCCATTCCAGCAGGAGACAGCTCAGGGCACAGAGCTCACAACAAGCCACTCGGACTTCCACCATGTGCAGTGTTAGGAATAGGTCCACAGATTCAAGGGTAATGAACGAACCACAGTAACCAGTTTACCATTGTAAATATATGTTAGTAATAAAATTCTCCGAGTTGTACCATCCGCAACCGTGTTGGTTTGTCTATGTAGCAGAGCACCCAACACAACAGAAGCAAATGGGATTTTTTTTTGGGTTGCTGACACACGAGCCTGTTTTGCACCCCCCCATCCACCCTTATCCCCCACCCACTTGCAAATTAAAATTCTGGAGCGATATATCACTGTTCCTTCACTGTTGCTGGGTCAAAATCCTGGAACCCCTCCCCTTCCTAACTGCACTGTGTACCTACACCCCATGATCAGCAGCAGTTCAAGGCGGCAGCTAACCACCACCTTCTGAAGGGCAATTAGGGAAGAACAGTAAATGCTGGCCGAGCCAACAAGGCCCACATCCCTGAAGGAATTTAAAAAAAAAAGATGGAGGTGCAATTCAGCGGCCCCATTGTGCCTGGCATGAATCCAGGCTGATCGGGAGTCACCTGACTTGCTCTATCTGCCGCGACCTGGATCTCGCCTTCACTGGGCGTGATCCAGATCTTAATATTTAAATGAGCCATTGGCCACGCCTGGGAGACCTCACCAGCGGGCTTTTAGCACTGGTCCACACAAACATAGACCAATGGCAAATCGGGGAGTCTGCCAGGCAAGTGGAGACCCCTGGGTGGTTGAGGACAGGGCAGGGTGGCACCCTGGCACACCCCCAGGCACCTTGGTACTGACAGCTTGGCACGCTGGAAGTGCTGGGTGCCCAGGTGCCAGGTTGACACCTAAGGGTTTGGGCCTCTGTAAGATCGGGGCTGTCGGACAAAATGGCGCCCCGATGAAATGATTTCCTGCTGGCGAGAAGTGTGGCCTCGGCGGGGGGAAACTCCCCGAGGGCAAAGAAAAATGGCAAAGTGCCGTTGGATATCAGGGCGTTTCTCGGCATAGCAGTCACTGAGTAACACCCCACTGAACGCGCCTGACAGCGAACTTTAAATTCGGTTCGCTGAATCGCACCCGGGGCCACCATTAGTTGTCATAAAAACTCATTTGAAGCACAAGTCGAGAAGGAAATCTGCCAACCTTACTTGGTCTGGCCTTTATGTGACTCCAGAGCCACAGCAATGTGGTTGACTCTTAACTGCTCTATGAAATGGTGTGGCAAACCACTCAGTTCAAGGGAAATTAGGGATGGGCAATTGCTGGCCTTCCTCCTGAAAAGAATAAGGAAAAAAAAGAGAATTATTGTAGAGTAATCTGGCCAACAATTCCTGTGCTGTTGTCATGATATTCAAACATACATCATAAGACATACATAATAATAGACAGAGCAACGGACCAATTAGCACACAACAGAACAGACACAGTATAAAACAAGAAACACGACACTTCCTCGGCAGTCCATCTGGAGACGGCACAGGGCCAGAACCTCAAAGCAAGACACTCACACAGTCACAACATGCTGAGTACCAATTCTGATATATAAATAGTTCAATGGAATAAAACTGCCTTGTCCCAATCGCAACCGTGTTGGTTCCTCTGTACCTCAGAGCACCCAACACTTCCATGATACCAGGTGTGAATCGATACCTACTGGCAAATCTGCCATTCTGAGCCATGGACACCCTCAACAAACCGCAGCCGTTGCAAGTCGCTGGGAACCTGGGCACAAATTGGAAGCTCTTCAAGCAGCGCTTCGAATTCTTCATGCAAGCCAATGAAAAACAGGGCGCGTCGGACGAAACTAAGATTGCCATGCTCCTCCCTACCGCAGGTCAGCACGCCATCCATGTATACAACTCCTTGGTGTTCGCGGAAGGCGAGAACAAAGCTAAGTATGACACGGTCCTCCTCGAGCTCGACAAGCACTTCAACGTTGAGGTCAACGAAAGCTTTGAGAGGTATGTCTTTCAGCAGCGCCTGCAAGGTAAGGATGAGCTCTTTCAGTCCTTCCTGATGCACCTCCGCATAATCGCGCAGTCCTGCGGTTACGACACCACCACCGAGTCCATGATCCGGGACCAGATCGTTTTTGGCGTTGCCTCCAGTGGCCTACACCAGCAGCTTCTAAAAATAAAAGGCCTGACCTTAGCATTTGCAGTTGAAGCCTGTGTCCTGCATGAGAATGCGACTAGCTGCTATGCCCAATTTCAGGCGACCGAATTGGCACGGAGGGGGTCCCACTCGACTGAATCGGCAAGCCAGGCCACCCACCAGGCCGAACGCGTCCAGGCAATCGAGTTTCTCCCGGCCCGCGGCCCGGATGAGGGCCGCCGTTTCGCGCATTTTTCAAGGCCTCCCGTGCTTGTGCACGCCAAAACCTATGGCAACACTGAGGGTCGTGCTGCGCAGGCGCACTGGACGCGAGACCGAACTGCGCATGCGCATTGGCGTAACGAAAGCCATGACGTCATGACGTGCGGCAATTGTGGAGCTGCACATTTAAAAGGGCCATGTCCTGCAAAAACCCGACAATGCCTACGCTGTGGCAAGATGGGCCACTACGCTGCCTACTGTCGAGCGGCTCAACCTGTTGATCTTCCACATCTCCGACAACCTCGCAGGAACGTGCGGACCATTCAGCCTCCACATCATGACATCCAAACCGATGACACAGATGACCAAGACGCCTTCCGGGTTGCGGTCATTGATGGGAACCGGGTCAACACCATCAATCCGGGTGAGTGCCACCCTAACGGTCAACCGTTCGCCGCTCACTTTCCACCTGGACACTGGCGCCTCCGCCAACCTCATAGCATGGTCAGCCTTCTACGCCATGAAGGTCAGACCACCAATCCGGCCATCCTGGTGCAAGATGGTCGACTACAAAGGGAACGTTATCCCGACCATGGGATCCTGCCAGCTCCAGGTGACACACAACACACACCTGGCCACACTCTCGTTCGAGATAGTCGGCTCATCGAAGGACTCCCTGCTGGGTGCACAGGCATGCAAGGCTCTCTACCTTGTGCAACGAATCCACTCTCTCTCTCTCTCTCTCTCTCCAGGCGGCACGTCTGACTTCCCGGATGCAGAGTTCAACACACCGCTCCAATCGCTCCTCGCCCACAACCAGGAGGCATTCGAAGGCATGGCAACACTACCATACACCTACCAAATTCGCCTCAAACCGGACGCCATCCCGGTCGTTCACGCACCTTGCAGGGTTCCTGCGCCACTTAAAGACCGCCTCAAGCAGCAGCTGCAGGATCTCCAGGACCAAGGGGTCCTATCCAGGGTCACGGAGCCCACGCCATGGGTCAGCTCCATGGTGTGTGTCCAGAAGCCCTCCGGCGAGCTCCGGATCTGTATTGACGCCAAAAACCTCAATAATAATATTATGAGGGAACATTATCCCATACCCAAACGGGAGGAGATCACCAGTGAAATGACCCAGGCGAAGATATTCACGAAACTGGATGCTTCTAAAGGGTTTTGACAGATCCAACTGGACCCGTCCAGCCGAAAGCCATGTACCTTCAACACCCCTTTCGGCAGGTTCTGCTACAACCGGATGCCATTTGGCATCATCTCGGCATCCGAGGTCTTCCATAGAATCATGGAGCAGATGATGGAAGGCATCGAAGGGGTGCGCGTATATGTGGAAGATGTCATCATCTGGTCCACCACACCGCAGGAGCACATATCGTCTCCAATGCGTTTTTGCCCGCATACGGGAAAACGGCCTGCGCCTCAACCAAGCCAAGTGCTCCTTTGGCCAGACCGAGTTGAAGTTCCTGGGGGACCATATCTCCCGGTCAGGGGTCCGTCCGGATGCAGACAAGTCATACGCCTGCACGATTTGACATCGTCTGCTGTCATCAGGGCCTGCAAAGACATCTTTGCTCACCACGGCATTCCGATGACTGTCGTGTCGGACAATGGGCCCTGTTTTGCCAGCCAGGAATGGTCGCCCTTTGCTGCTTCATATGGCTTCACACACGTGCGTCCAGCCCTCTGCATCCCCAGTCCAATGGAATGGCAGAGAAGGGCGTTCACATTGCCAAGCGGCTCCTCTGCAAGGCTGCTGCTGCCGGGTCGAACTTCTGCCTCGCCCTGCTGGCCTGTCGCTCGGCCCCACTAGCCACTGGTCTCTCACCAGCACAGCTGCTGATGGGTCGCGCCCTCCGAACCACTGTGCCTTCCACCCTGGCACCAACAATAGACCATGCTCCGGTACTGCATAGGATGCAACTGCAGCGCGGTCGCCAGAAGAGATCGTACGACACACGGGCAACTGATCTTCCCTCCCTGGCACCTGGAGACAACGTCCGCATCCACCTACCAGACGGCTGGTCAGCACCTGCCGAAGTCCTCCGACGCGTCGCTCCCCGCTCGTTCCTGGTGGATCCGTGCGTAGGCGCAATCGCCGAGCCCTTCGCTTACTTCCACGCTCGCAATGGGACCCTACACAGACACTGTTCTCCACTGGTTCCTGATAGTGACTTCGTGGAGCTGCCATATACCATGCCCCTTCTGTCGCCGCCCGTGGCCAGGCTCGCACCTCAGCCGGTGGTTCTCGACCCACCCTTGAGGCGGTCAACCCGAATTCGTCGCCCACCTACTGGACTGGACTTGTGAGACTGTTCACACGTCAAACTTTTGCAACCACTGTCTTATAACATGTCTCTGTTTTATCGTTACAGGCTTCGTTTGATCGTTCCAAATTTCCACGTTGTTCGTCCTTTTGTTATGGTACAACCTCGTTAGCATGTCACACCTGACATTGCCTCTTGTATATAGTTAAGCCCCATGTACATGATGTAAATATTACACACACACACCTTTAGCTGCACTCAGGACACATTTATATTTATAACCACGTAGGCACAATCTTGTAAAAAAAGGGGAATGTCATGATATTCAAACATACATCATAACACAGACATAATGATAGAGCAACGGACCAATTAACACACATAACACGACAGCCAATCACAGACAAGAGCAGACACAGTATAAAACAAGAAACACGACAGTTCCTAGGCAGTCCATCTGGAGACGGCACAGGGCCAGGACCTCATAGCAAGACACTCACACAGTCACAACATGCTCACTACGAAGTCTGATGTATAAATAGTTCAATGGAATAAAACTGCATTGTACCAATCACAACCGTGTTGGTTCGTCTGTACCTCAGAGCACCCAACACTTCAGTTGTAAAAGGCAAAGGCAAAAGAAAACCTTTAAGTTTTCAATAAACATTGCCAAATGCATCAGCTCTGACTCCAGCCAATTAACTTGAAGCCGCATTCCTCAGCAGATTTTACACCTGCTCGGATAAGTCCTGAATAAATGTGAGTAAAAATGGAGTAAAAACCTGGCAACGGTTAAGGCAAACAACACAAGTCTCTGGCTACCTGATCTCAACGTCAGAGGGAATCGTGCAGCAATCCGAGCAGGGTAAGCCTGCAAATGGAAGTCTAAACTTCCCACACAACTACCCCACAGTTGTTCCCACCAAGACTCTCTCGAGATCCCAAGGCGAGTCAGCAACTTGATTCATTTGCCACTTCCATGTCAGAAGATTCAGGCCAATGTCCCTCTAAGCTGCAGGGTCATACAGCAACCCAAGAGTTCTTGTGCAACCTTTGCACCACTCAGCCCCATTAAGCTGCTGCTCACGTGCTCATGTAAGAAAAAAAAAAATGAAAGGACCTGTGCACATAAATAATTCGGACATACGTTACACAAAAACATTAGAGGATGAATCGGTAGCAACCAACTCTTAAAGCCATTGCTCCTGCTTCCTGCTGATAATTATGAAGAACAATGGAAGATGTTGGCATGAAAAAGGTTAGCTTAAATCTATCATTGATTCACCCTCAGCTCCACTATCACTGATTGCATTATTATAAATTAAAGACAACACATAAATAATCCACTAGGTGCGCATCCAAGCATAGTCAAGACAGTTTAACAATGGCATTCATAATTTGCTCTTTTACATCACAAACCACCTGCAAACTGAACGAGTGAAACTATTTATGATTGCAATAAACAGCTTTAGTGACAGCAGGGACATGTAGCACAAAGTGTACACACTCTATTGCTCCCAAGACATTTGGGATGCCAACGATGTGATCAAACTTGAGCTTAATTTGCTGTTGCAGCTGTGTAGTCAGAGGAATGTAATATACCTCCAGCTCTTTGACTATTGCAGCCTTGGTTTGCTCCTGTACGTAAAAGATTGGCATACTCCAGCTCTATCTTCTGATTAGATTTGCAATGTACCAGATACAATAAAGTAAGGGAAGTGATCAATCACCTCAACAGCCACTCGAAAATATATGTGGCTTTTATTTTACCGCAGCACTTCAAAAATCAAAATGGCATTACAGCAGAGATTTATTAATGATCTCGGTCATGGGATCTTCAGTTCGAGGGGTGTGAAGCCACTGGGTCCTTTTGAGACAGTTTCTGCACCCAGTTACCTCCGAGCACCATTTTCAGTCCTTTGCATTTCAGAATATCCAGTTAGCAGAGTCGGTAGCAATCGGCAAACAGGTAAACAACCAGGAAAGTCGGGGCTCGGTAATCTGGCACTTTGCAGCACCGGAGGCAACGGTGGCGAAATAAAAGGATGGAGCTGAGTGCAGTCTTTGTAACAAAAGACAGGCCAACTTTTTGAAAATAGAACAGAAAGAATGGCAGGTTTTCCTGTTAAACACACAGGTCAAAACACAAAGGGATAATAAAGTCAAGATTCCATTAATCAGGGGTTCTAGCCAATTTAGGATAGACTTAGAATACCCAAAGGACCTAGAATTTATGCTGACAAATGCAATGCATGGGTAATTTCTAACACAGTGCAAAAATCTTTTCACCAGTGTGCTGAACGGTTATTGTATTACTGTACCCTTATCATCATGTAAGGTGATGTCCCCATTAAGACCGGGCTTGGAACCCTGGGGAACTCCGCCTCCGGCTCCGCCCACCTGGGAGTCGTATATAAGGGGCCACCTTGCAGGCGGCACCCAGTAAGCACCCGTCTCGGCACCAGGCTAGTTCTTAGCTTATTAAAGCCTTCTTTACCGTTTTACTCTCTAAGCGTCGTTATTGAGGGTACAACGACCAGTAAATAATAACTTAAATGAAATGCGACTGAGCATGCATGATAAATATATACCAAAGACTATTAAGCAAACATGACTGGAAATGATCAACCAATGAATACAAAGTGAATTGCCTATGGAAATTACTCAATACAATCATCAGGGAAACAGAAAAGAGGTGGAACCAAAGGCTAAAAGGACATGTGATAGACAATGTGGTTTTTTTTGTCAAATTACCTGTTCAAAGTGTTGGTGTTAGCGTACACAAAGTCAAAGAACATTAAAAAAGAGGATCGGGCCACTGGTAGATGAAGGATTCAATTATTAAGGATGAAGACTTGGCAGAGATATGAAATAAATACTGTAAAGCAGAGGAAGATTATTTTAAAAGAGGGAGCAAATGCGAAGATAAGTGTCACGATCTGAAACACCACAGGTGTTAGCAGATCTGCTCAGTATTTCCAGCACTTTCTGTTATTATTTCAGATTTCCAGCATTGACAGATTTTGCTATTACACTAATGCAAATAGTAGGAAGTATATTCTTGGTGATAACAGAGATTTCAATCATTTCAGCTTTTATATTTTCAGTAGCACTATATTGTTCTGTTAACTCATAAGTCAGATTTTACGAGATGGTTTCCATAGCAGTGGTTGAGCAATGCCAATCAACACAGCATGACCGAATCAACATCGTCTAATTGTAGTCCATCGATTTAAAAAAAACATACTTGGTCCTTCAATATTCTGGCTGTGGGGAACGGGATAGAATATTCTGATCAACTGAATTTTCGAGAGGCAACCAGGAGCAACTGCAAGTCACTGTGAAGGAAAAGACAACGGCATGGCAGGTTTTAAAAAAGATTTCAAAGCAGCCAGCAGTCACTGTGTACAATCTCCTACGTCTTCAAGCTTGCAAAGTCCTGCCTTGATCAGCTGATTTTGACATCTGCTCTGTCTTATGAATCTCAGCCTGGGCCCAGGAGTGTCATAGCTCCATCACACCAGGAGATTCACCACTGGCTTTCTCTCAGGTATATGCTAATGAGGTCTGTGAGGCCGCAACAGGCAGACTGTGAGAAGGTTTAAGAAGGAGAAAGAAGGCATTCTAAATACTGGCATTTGCTAAGCAACCTGAGCATACTTTACTGGAGCAATGTCAAACCAAATAGGACATTGCGTGCATGACAAAATACTTGGTCAAGGGGGGAGTTTTGAAGGAATGTTTTAAAGCGGGAAAGCAAGGCCGTGAGGCAGAGCGATTAAGGAAGGGAATTCCACATCTTAAAGCCTGGGTAACTGAACGCAAGACCGACAAGAGGTAAAAATCAGAGATGAATGAATAGCCAGAATTGGAAGTGCATAATGATCTCGGAGAGTTGTAAGCCAGGAGCAGTGGACAGAAATAGGAAGCGGGTGAGGCAACGGAAGGATGAAATTTATTTTAAATTAAGGTTTTGCCGACTGTGAGCCAATGTCATTCAGCGAGCACTGGGGTGATGGGTGAATGGGACTCACTGCAATTTAGGATGTGAAAAGCGTAATTTTGGATGGGTGCATAATCCACCTCAGGTGGAGGATGTGAGACGAGCCTGGAGAGCTTTAGAATAGTCAGGCCTGCAGGAAGCAACAGCACAGATGAGGGTTCCAGCTGTGGATGAGCTGAAACATGGGCAGAGACGGCCTTTAATTGTGGAGGTGAGATTTGGGTTTATTGTAACGTGTACCAAGGTACAGTCAAAAGTATTTTTCTGCGTACAGTCCAGGCAGATCGTTCCATAAAATGTAGGACATACGGACTTCCGGTTGCGGCTATGCGGAGCTAAGTCGCACATCCGACGGCTCCCGCAAAAACTGACTTTTGGGCTCTTTTCAGGGCCCCCAAAAGCACTTTTTCGATGTTTCCCAGTGTGGGAAGGAGATTATAACAATTCCCCGATAGTATACAGCTTCAACTAGGAGCGGGGCGACTAAAAAGGTGGTGGTGGACCCGAAGAAAGTGCAAGGGAAGAAGAACAAAATGGCGGCGGGCGGAGACCAGGCAGCGTGGATGCAGTGGGCGCAGGAGCAGCATGAGGGTATCCAGCGCTGCTTCAGAGAGATTAAAGCGGACCTGCTAGAGCTGATGAAGGCTAATATTGATAAGCTGCTGGAGACAAAAACGGCCCAGGGGGTGGCGATCCGCGAGGCCCGACAAAAGATCTCCGACAACGAGGACGAGATCTTAGGCCTGGCGGTAAAGGTGGAGGCGCACGAGGTGCTCCACAAGAAATGGCAGGAGTGGTTCGAGGAGATGGAGAATCGGTTGAGGTGGAAGAAACTGCGGATTCTGGGCCTCCCGGAAGGGCTGGAGGGGCCGGACGTGGGAGCCTATGTGGTCACCATGTTGAACTCGCTGATGGGAGTGGGGTCCTTCCAGGGGCCCCTGGAGCTGGAAGGGGCCCATAGAGTGCTGGCGAGAAGGCCCAAGGCTAACGAGCCTCCGCGGTCGGTTCGCTGATCGGGAGTGTGTGCTCATGTGGGCCAAGAAGGAGAGAAGCAGCAGGTGGGAGAACGCGGAGGTTCGAATATACCAGGACTGGAGTGCGGAGGTGGCGAAGAGGAGGGCCGGGTACAATCGAGCAACGGTGGTGCTGCACAGGAAGGGGGTGAAGTTTGGCATGTTGCAGCCGGCGCGACTGTGGGTCACCTACGAGGACCGGCACCATTATTTTGAGTCTCCGGAGGAGGCGTGGGCCTTTGTTCAGGCTGAGAAGTTAGAAACAGATTGAGGGTTGGGATGGGCATTTGGGGACTGCGGTTGATATGTTACTTTTTATAGGGGGGGGGGGCTTTGCTCTTGGTTTCTTTTTCTTCGTGTTTTTCTCCTTCTGGTCAGTGAGGGTGGTCAGGGCGGGTTGGGCACTGTTCTGGTTGGGTTGGTCGGGGGGCTCTTGGAGGGGGGTAAGCAAACAGAACAGGGGTGGATGGCCGGCGGTGAGATGGGGCCCCGCAGGGGAGGCCCGAGGGGGGGGGGTGAGGGGACTGGGCCTGTAAAAGTAGCTGCGTCAGAGGTGGCGGGGCCGGGTAGGTGGAAAGCGCGGGTTGTTTCCTGCGCTTTGGATGGAAGGGGGAGGGGGAGAGCCTGTGGATGGGGAACGGAAGAGGAGGGTGTGTCACACAATGAGTCGAAGGAGAGGCGGGAGTGGCCGGGGGCAGGAGTCAGCTGACTTGCGGAAGTGCAATGGGGGGGAGTAAATCAGCTAGGATGGGTCCTAGCCCGGGGGGGTGGGGGGGGGGGGGGGGGAGGAAGGAATCGAGTTGCTGCTGCTATGGTCAAGGGGGAGCTGCAGCGAGTCGGGGGGGGGGGGGCGAGACGGGGGTCTGCCACCGTGGGGAACAGGCCAGGCGTGGGGTGCGGGCGCGTGGCTGGCCGAGGTGGGGTTATGGCTAGTTAGCGGGGGAGGGGGGCGGTTAGCCCCCGATCCGGCTGATAACCTGGAATGTAAGGGGACTGAATGGACCGGTTAAGCGGGCTCGCGTGTTCGCGCACCTGAAGGAGCTGAAGGCGGATGTGGTTATGCTCCAGGAGACACACCTGAAGGTGGCAGACCAGGTAAGACTGAGGAAAGGGTGGGTAAGTCAGGTGTTTCATTCGGGGCTGGATGCCAAAAATCGAGGGGTGCCAATCTTGGTGGGAAAGGTGTCATTCGGGGCGTCGAACATTGTGGCAGACAATGGCGGTAGGTGCGTAATGGTAAGTGGTAAGTTGCAGGGAGAGAGTGTGGTACTGGTCAATGTGTAGGCCCCGAATTGGGACGATGTGGGTTTTATGCGGCGTATGTTGGGTCGGATCCCAGACTTGCAAGTGGGGGGCCTGATAATGGGGGGAGACTTTAACACGGTGCTGGATCCGGCACTGGATCGCTCCAGGTCTAGGACGGGTAGGAAGACGGCGGCGGCTAGATTGCTGAGGGGATTTATGGACCAGTTGGGAGGGGTGGACCCTTCAATGAGGCAAGGGAGGGGGGGGGCTTTGCCCCCGACGATGTCCCGGGCACTGATCTCCTTGATGCTGAAGCGGGACAAGGATCCCCTGCAGTGTGGGTCTTACAGACCGATTTTGCTGCTAAATGTAGATGCTAAGGTGCTGGCGAAGGTCTTAGCCACGAGGATTGAGGATTGTGTGCCGCAGATCATCCATGAAGACCAGACGGGGTTTGTGAAGGGGAGGCAGTTGAACACGAATGTGCGGAGGCTTTTGAACGTTATCATGATGCCGGCGAGGGAGGGGGAGGCGGAGATAGTGGTGGCGATGGATGCTGCGAAAGCCTTCGATAGTGTAGAGTGGAGGTACCTGTGGGAGGTGCTGAAGAGGTTTGGGTTTGGGGAGGGGTTTGTCAGGTGGGTTAGGCTGTTGTATGAGGTCCTGATGGCGAGTGTGGCCACAAACAGGAGGAGGTCAGAGTACTTTCGATTGCACCGAGGGACGAGGCAGGGGTGTCTGTCCCCCCTGCTCTTCGCATGGTGATAGAACCCCTGGCTATGGCACTGAGGGAGTCGAGGAACTGGAGGGGATTGGTGCGGGGTGGGGAGGAGCATAGGGTGTCGCTCTATGCGGACGATTTGCTGCTATATGTGGCGGACCCAGTGAGGGGAATGCCGGAGATACTGAGGATCCTTCGGAATTCGGGGATTTCTCGGGGTACAAGCTCAACATGGGAAAGAGCAAGCTGTTCATGGTTCACCCAGGGGACCAGGAGAGGGGGATTGGTGAGCTCCCACTAAAAAGGGCGGAGAGGAGCTTCAGGTATTTGAGTGTCCAGGTGGCCAGGAGCTGGGGGGCCCTGCATAGGCTTAATTTCACAAGGCTGGTGGAGCAAATGGAGGAGGAGTTCAAGAGGTGGGACGCGTTGCCGCTGTCCTTGACGAGTAGGGTGCAGTCAGTCAAAATGACGGTGCTCCCAAGGATTTTGTTTCTGTTCCAGTGCCTCCCCGTGTTTATCCCGAAGGCCTTTTTTAGGCGGGTCAACAGGAGTATAATGGGGTTTTTGTGGGCGCGAGGGACTCCAAGGGTGAGAAGGGTGTTCCTGGAGTGGAGCAGAGATAGGGGGGGGACTGGCACTGCCCAACCTCTGTGGGTACTACTGGACCGCCAATGCGACGATGGTGCACAAGGGGTGATGGAGGGGGAGGGGGCTGAATGGAAGAGGTTGGAGATGGCGTCGTGTGGGTACGAGTCTGGGGGCGCTGGCAACGGCGCCGCTGCTGTTCCCTCCAAGGAGGTATACCACGAGCCCGGTGGTGGCGGCTGCCCTCAAATTCTGGGGGCAGTGGAGGCGGAACAGGGGGGAAGTTGGGGCCTTGGTGTGGACCCCAATATGGGGGAACCACCATCCCAGGGAGAACAGATGGAGGGTTTTTGGGGTGGCACAGGGCAGGGATACGAAGGTTGGGGGACCTGTTTGTAGGCGGGAAGTTCGCGAGCCTGGGTGAGCTGGAGGAAAGGTACGGGCCCCCCCTCCCCCCCCCCCCCCCCCCCCCCGCCCCCCCGGGAACACCTTCAGGTACTTACAGGTAAGAGCGTTTGCCAGGCGACGGTGGTGGAATTCCCACGGCTGCTGCCACACACAGTACAGGACAGGGTGCTCTCGGGGGGGTGGGTTGGAGTGGGGAAGATCTCAAAAATTTACCAGGTGATGCAGGAGGAGGAGGAGACCACAGTGGTGTCATGATATTCAGGTAAACATCATAGCACATACATACATACATACATAATGATGGACAGATCAACATAATGATGGACAGATCAACAGACCAATCAACACACACAACACGACAGCGAATCACAGGCAAGAGCATACACAGTACAAAACCGGGAACACGACACTTCCTGGGCACTCGAGCAGGAGACGGCTCAGGGCACAGAGCTCATTGCAGGCCAGTCAGACATCCACCATGTGTTGAGTGCCACTGCAAGATAGAATTAGGAATAGGTCCACAGAATCAAGGGTCATGATCGAACCTCAGTAAACAGTTTACCAGTGTTGGTTCAACTGTGTAGCAGAGTACCCAACACTTCATAGTACCAGGAGTGACTTTGGTACCTACCTACAAATCCTCCGGAATCTGCCATCCTGCGCCATGGACACCGTCAAAACACCGCAGCCACTGCAAGTCGCTGGAAACCTCAACGTTAATTGGAAGCTGTTCAAACAGTGCTTCCAGCTCTTTCTGGAAGACTACGAAAAGGAAAGCGCCTCAAACACCAGAAAGATCGCCATCCTCAACACGCCATCCATGTCTGCAACTCCCTGGTGTTCGCGGAAGGCGAGGACAAGACCAAATACAAGACGGTCCTGCTCAAGCTCGACCAACACTTCAACGTCGAGGTCAACGAGAACTTCGAGAGTTATCTCTTCCAGCAGAGCCTGCAAGGTAAGGATGAGCCCTTTCAATCCTTCCTTACGCACCTCCGTATCCTCGCGCAGTCCTGCGGTTACGACACCACCTCCGATTCCATGATTCGGGACCAGATCGGTTTTGGGGTCACCCTACGCCAGCAGCTCTTAAAAATAAAAGGCCTCACCTTAGCCTCCGCAATCGAAGCCTGTGTCCTGAACGAAAACGCGACTAGCCAATTTATACCCAATTTCAGGCAGCCGAATCTGCGCGGCAGGGGTCCTACGCGGCCGGATCGGCGAGGCAGGCGGCCTACGAGGCTGAACGGGTCCAGGCGATCGAGTTCCTCCCGGCCCGCCGCCCGGACGAGGGCGGACATTTTGCGCGCTTTTCGAGGCCTCCCGCGCTTGTGCGCGCCAAAAACTAATGGCAACACTGAGGGACGTGATGCGCAGGCGCGCTCGATGCAAGACCAAACCGTGCATGCACAGTGGTGCAACGAACGCCATGACGTCACGACGTACGGCAACTGTGGAGCCGCACATTTAAAGCGGCAATTTCCCGCAAGAACCCGACAATGCCTCCGCTGTGGCAAGGTGGGCCACTACGCTCTTGCTGTCGAGCAGCTCAACCTGCCAATGTTCCCCAACTCCGACAACCTCGCAGGGACGTGCGGACCATTCAGCCTCCTTATTACGAATCGTGCCCAGACGATATCCAGACCAGTGACACAGACGACCGGGACGCCTTCCGTGTTGCGGTCATTGATGGGAACCGAATGTCTCCACCCAGGACCCACCAGCCGGTCCAAGTTAACACTATCAATCCGGGTGATGAATGGTGTGCCACCCTAACGGTCAACCGATCACCTATAACGTTCCGCCTGGACACTGGCGCCTCCGCCAACCTCATAGCATGGTCAGCCTTCTACGCCATGAAGGTCAGACCACCAACTCAGCCGTCCCGTTGCAGGATGTCGACTACAACGGGAACGTTATCCCAGCTATGGGATCCTGCCAGCTCCAGGTGACACACAACACACACATGGCCACACTCTCATTCGAGATAGTCGGCTCATCGAAGGACTCCCTGCTAGGCGCACAGGCATGCAAGGCTCTCCACCTCATGCAACGAGTCCACTCTCTCTCTCCAGACGGCACATCTGACTTCCCGGATGCAGAGTTCAGCGCACAGCCCCAATCGCTCCTCGCCCACAACCAGGAGGCATTCGAGGGCATGGGCACACTGCCCTTTCCCTACAGAATACGGCTCAAACCGGATGCCACCCCGGTCATTCACGCACCTCGCAGGGTCCCAGCGCCAGTCAAAGACCGCCTCAAGCAGCAGCTGCAGGATCTCCAGGACCATGTGGTCCTATCCCGGGTCACGGAGCCCACGCCATGGGTCAGCTCCATGGTGTGTGTTAAGAAGCCCTCCGGCGAGCTCCGGATCTGCATTGATCCAAAAAACCTCAACAACAACATTGAGGGAAAACCTCAACAACAACATTATGAGGGAACACTACCCCACACCCAAACGGGAAGAGATCACGATCGAAATGGCCCGGGCTAAAATCTTCACGAAACTGGAGGCCTCAAAGGGTTTTTGGCAGATCCAACTGGATCCGTCCAGCCGAAAGCTGTGCACCTTCAACACCCCTTTCGGCAGGTTCTGCTACAACCGAAAGCAATTTGGCATCCGAGGTCTTTCATAGGATCATTCAGCAGATGATGGAAGGCATCGAAGGGGTGCGCGTCTACGTGGACAACGTCATCATCTGGTCCACCACACCACAGGAGCACATCTATCGTCTCGAGTGCGTCTTTGCACGCATACGCGAAAACGGCCTGCGCCTCAACCGAGCCAAGTGTTCTTTTGGCCAAACCGAACTTAAGTTCCTGGGGGACCACATTTCCCGGTCAGGGGTCCGTTTGGATGCAGACAAGTTGAGCACAATTACAGCCATGCCGCAGCCGGCAGACAAGAAAGCAGTACTACATTTCCTAGGCATGGTCAACTTCCTGGGGAGGTTCATTCCCAACCTTGCCTCCCACACGACAGCTCTGCGCCACCTCGTCAAGAAGCCCACGGAGTTCCAGTGGCTGCCCACACACTAGGAGGAATGGGAGGAGCTCAAACTTAAGCTCACCACAGCACCGGTGTTGGCGTTTTTCAACACATCTCGTGCCACTTAAATCTCGACTGATGCCAGCCAGTCCGGCATTGGGGCGGCGCTCCTACAGCGGGATGACACTGCATCATGGGCCCCGGTCGCCTATGCCTCGCGGGCCATGACTCCAACAGAACAGCACTGCGCGCAGATCGAAAAGGAGTGCCTGCGCTTGCTAACCGGGTTAGCCAAATTCCATGACTCTGTGTATGGTCTGCCCCGGTTTACCGTTGAGACTGACCACCGCCCCCTGATCAACATCATTAATAAGGACCTAAACGAGATGACCCCTCGCCTCCAGCGCATCCTACTTAAACTTAGGAGGTATGACTTCCAACTGGTCTACACCCCGGGTAAGGACCTTATCGCGGATGCCCTATCTAGAGTAGTGAGCACGCCGCCAGATTCGGAGGGGTTCGTCTGTCAGGTTGAGGCGCAGGTGGCTTTCATATTGGCAAATCTGCCAGCTGACGACTCCAGTCTGGCTCGGATTCGCCGAGAGACTGCGGCTGACCCCCTTCTACAACGTGTGATGCGCAGTTCTACAATGTTCGAGACGACTTGGCCGTCATTGATGGTGTCCTTCTAAAGCTGGACCGGATTGTGATTCCGCACAGCATGCACAAGCTGGTCCTCGACCAACTACACAAAGGCCACCTGGGGGTCGAGAAGTGCAGACGGAGGGCCCGAGAGGCGGTATACTGGCCGGGCATCAGTGACGATATTACCAACATGGTGCTCAACTGTACAACCTGCCAAAGGTTTCAGCCGGCGCAACCTCCTGAAACGCTTCTGCCCCATGAACTGGTGACGTCCCCCTGGGAGAAGGTGGGTGTCGACCTATTTCACGTGCTCGGCATGGACGATGTCATCATAGTTGACTGCTTCTCAAACTACCCAGAAGTCATACGCCTGCACGATTTGACGTCGCCTACTGTCATCAAGGCCTACAAAGACACCTTTGCTTGCCACGGCATTCCGATGACTGTCATGTCGGACAATGGGCCCTGTTTCGCCATCCAGGAGTGGTCATTGTTTGCTGCTTCGTATGGCTTCACACACGTGACGTCCAGCCCTCTGTACCCCCAGTCAAATGGAAAGGCGGAGAAGGGCGTTCACATTGCCAAGCGGCTCCTCTGCAAGGCTGCTGCTGCCGGGTCGGACTTCAACATCGCCCTGCTGGCCTATCGTTCGGCCCCACTAGCCACTGGTCTCTCACCAGCACAGCTGCTGATGGATTGCGCCCTCAGAACCACTGTGCCTTCCATCCTGGCCCCAACAATAGACCATGCTCCGGTACTGCATAGGATGCAACTGCAGCGCGGTCACCAGAAGAGATTGTATGACACACGGGCAACTGATCTTCCCGCCCTGGCCCCTGGAGACGATGTCCGCATCCACCTACCAGAAGGTGGCTGGTCAGCTCCTGCCGAAGTTCTCCGATGCGTGGCTCCCCACTCGTTTCTGGTACGCATGCCAGATTGATTTGTGCGTAGGTGCAATCGCCGGGCTCTTCGCCTACTTCCATGCTCGCAACGAGACCTTACACTGACACCATGTCCTCCTGAGGTTCCTGATAGCAACTTCATGGAGCTGCCTGTTACCATGCCCCTTCCGTCGCCGCCCGTGGCCAGGCCCGCACCTCAGCCGGTTGTTCCCGACCCACCCTTGAGGCGGTCAACCCTAATTCATCGCCCACCTACTAGACTGGACTTATGTTTATACGTTGAACTCTTGCAACCACTGTTTTAACATGTCTATGTTTTTCTCGTTACAGGCATTCGTTTTATCGTTCCACATTTCCACGTTGTTTTCTTTTTGTTATGGAACAACCTCGTTAGCATGTCACACCCGACGTTGCCCCTTGTATATAGTTAAGCCCCATGTACATGCTGTAAATATTACACGCACACACACATTTAGCTGCACTCAGGACACATTTCTATTTATAACCACGTAGGCACATAATCTTGTAAAAAAGGGGGGATGTCATGATATTCAAGTGAACATCACAGCACATAAACACATACATAATGATAGACAGAGCAACGGACCAATTAGCACACATAACACGACAGCCAATCACAGACAAGAGCATACACAGTACAAAACAAGAAACACAACACTTCCTGGGCAGTCCATTAGGAGACGGCACAGGGCAAGGACCTCAAAGCCAGACACACACAGTCACCACGTGCTGAGTACCAAGTTTGTTGTCTAAATAGTTTAACAGAATAAAATTGCGTTGTACCAATCGCAACCGTGTTGGTTCGTCTGTATCTCAGAGCACCCAACACTTCACTCATCTCTGTCCTAAATGATCTACCCCGTGTCTTCAGACTGTGACCCCTCATTCTGGACACCCCCACCATCAGAAACATCCTTATTGCATGTACCCTTTATAGTCCTTTAGAATTTCATAGGTTTCTATGAGATCCCCTCTCATTCTTCTGAACTCCTAACCGACTCAACCTTTCCTCATACGTCCATCCTACCATCCCAGGAATGAGTCTGGTAAACCTTCGCTGCTCTCCCTCTAGAACAAGTACATCCTTTCGCAGATAAGGAGACCAAAACCGCACACAGTATTCCAGGTATGGCCTCACCATGGCCCTGTAAAGGACAACAGACTATTTGCCTTCTTTACCACCTGTTGCACATGCATGCTTACCTTCAACGACTGTTGTATGAGGACACTTAGGTCTCGTTTCACATGCTCCTTTCCTAACTTATGGCCATTCAGATAATAGTCTCTCTTCCCATTTTAGCTACCAAAGTGGATAACCTCGTGACAGCTCACCCTCTCACCCAACTTTGTGTCATTTGCAAATTTGGAGATATTACATTTTGTTCCCTCATCTAATACATCAATATATATTGTTAATAGCTGGGGTCGCAGCACCGATCGCTGCGATACCCCATTAGTCACTGCCTTCTATTTGGAAAAATAATCATTAATTGCTACTCTTTGTTTCCTGTCCACCAAACAATTTCCTATCCACCTCAATACATTACCCTAATCCCATCCGCTTTAATTTTACATGCTAATCTTTTCTGTGGGACTTTGTCAAAAGTCCTCTGAAAGTCCAAATATACCACATCCACTGGCTCCCCCTCACAGTCACACCTCAAAGAATTCCAGTAGATTTCCCAAGCATGATTTCCCCTTCTTTTTACAGATGCACCATAGAAAGCATCCTATCGGGCTGCATCACTGCCTGGTATGACAACTGCGCGGCCCAACACCACAAGAAACTTAAGAGAGTCGTGAACACAGCCCAGTCCATCACACAAACCTACCTCCCATCCATTGACTCCATCTATACTTCCCGCTGCCTGGGGACTATGTCATCGTCGTTGACTACTTTTCCAACTATCCAGAGGTCATACGCCTGCACGATTTGACATTGTCCGCTGTCATAAGGGCCTGCAAAGACACCTTCGCTCGCCACGGCATTCCGATGACTGTCATGTCGGACAATGGGCCCTGTTTCGCCAGCCAGGAATGGTCATCTTTTGCTGCCTCGTATGGTTTCACACACGTGACGTCCAGCCCTCTGCATCCCCAGTCCAATGGAAAGGCGGAGAAGGGCGTTCACATCGTCAAGCGGCTCCTCTGCAAGGCTGCTGCTGCCGGATCAGATTTCTGCCTATCCCTGCTAGCCTATCGCTCGGCCCCACTAGCCACTGGCCTCTCACCAGCCCAGCTGTTGATGGGTCGCACCCTCAGGACCACTGTGCCTTCCATTCTGGCACCCACAACCAACCATGCTCCGGTACTACACAGAATGCAACTGCAGTGCGGTCGCCAGAAGAGGGCATATGACACACGGGCAACTAATCGTCCCGCCCTGGCCCCTGGAGACGACGTCCGCATCCACCTACCAGAAGGTGGCTGGTCAGCACCTGCCGAAGTTCTCCGACGCGTGGCTCCCCGCTCGTTCCTGGTTCGCATGCCTGATGGATCCAGTCGTAGGCGCAATCACCGGGCTCTTTGCCTACTTCCACGCTCACTGCGGGACCTTACACCGACATCGTGCCCTCCTGTTGTTCCTGACATCGACTTCGTGGAGCTGCCTGCCACCATGCTCCTTCCGTCGTCGCCCGTGGCCAGGCCCATTCCTCAGCCGGTGGATCCAGACCTACCTTTGAGGCGGTCAACCCAAATTCGTTGCCCACCTACTAGACTGGACTTATGAGACTGTTTGTACATTGACCTCATACTACCACTGTGTTAATATGTTTATGTTCTTATCGTTACAGGAATTTGTTTTATCGTTCAACCGTTCTTTGTTTATGGTACAACCTCGTTGTTATGTCACACCCGACATCGCCCCTTGTATATAGTTTAGCCCCATGTACATGCTGTAAATATTGCACACACACACATTTAGCTACACTCAGTACACATCTCTATTTATGACCACGTAGACACATGTTCTTCTAAAAAAGAGGGGATGTGATGATATTCAGGTAAACATCACAGCACATACATACATACATACTGATGGACAGATCAACGGACCTGTCAACACACACATCATGACAGCCAATCACAGGCAAGAGCATACACAGTACAAAACAGGGAACACAACACTTCCTGGGCACTCAAGCAGGAGGCAGCTCAGGGCACAGAGCTCATAGCAAGCCACTCAGACATCCACCATGTGCTGAGTGCCACTACAATATAGAATTAGGAATAGGTCTACAGAATCAAGGGTCATGATCGAACCTCAGTAAACAGTTTATCAGTGTAAACAGATGTTTGAAATAAAACTGCGTTGTACCATTCACAACCGTGTTGGTTCATCTGTGTGGCAGAGTACCCAACACTTCAGGTGGTGGAGGTGAAAGGTAAGTGGGAGGAGGAGTTGGGAGAGGAGATTGAGGAAGAGACGTGGGCAGATTCCCTAGGGACGGTGAACTCTTCCTGTTCGTGTGCGAGGCTCAGCCTCATACAGTTTAAGGTACTGCACAGGGCACACATGACCGGGACAAGGATGAGCCGGTTCTTTGGGGGCGAGGACAGGTGTGTTAGATGCTCAGGGAGCCCAGCAAATCACACCCATATGTTCTGGGCGTGCCCAGCGCTGGAGGAATTTTGGAAGGGCGTAGCAAGGACGGTGTCAAGGGTGGCAGGATCCAGGGTCAAACCGGGCTGGGGGCTCGCAATATTTGGGGTTGCAGAGGAGCCGGGAGTGCAGGAGGCGAAAGAGGCCGGTATTCTGGCCTTTCCGTCCCTGGTAGCTCGGCGAAGGATTCTTCTTCAGTGGAAGGATGCAAGGCCCCCAAGCGTGGAATCCTAGATCGATGATATGGCGGGGTCTATTAAGTTGGAGAGGGTGAAATTCGCCTTGAGAGGGTCGGTACAAGGGTTCTTTAGGCGGTGGCAACCGTGCTTAGACTTCCTGGCAGAACGGTAGACATTGGTGAATGGCAGCAGCAACCCGGGGTGGCGGGGGGGGGGGGGGGCGGTTACTTTATTTTTGTTTCTGTTATTCACACTGGATGATCTGAGGGGGTGTATTTACCTGTTGTGTTAAGTCGGGGTGCTAATGTTAATTTATTATTTATGTACAGGGGGAGGGGGGTACGGTGGGTTGCTTTTCTAGACTGTGTTTTGTACTTAACCCTGTTGGGTTCTTTTTTTCATTTTGTTATTGATATTCTATGAAAACCTTAATAAAAATTATTTTTAAAAAACGTAGGACATACGATAGATGCACAATGTAAATACATAGACACAGACATCGGGTGAAGCATTCAGAGTGTAGTACTACTCAGTAGAGAAAATGTGTGGCAAGATCAGTTCAGTCCATAAGAGGGTCATTTTAGGAGTCTGGGAGCAGCGGGAAAGAGGGTGTTTTTGAATCTGTTAGTGCTTGTTCACAGACTTTTGTATCTCCTGCCCGATGGAAGAGGTTGAGAGAGACAATAACCCGGATGAGATGGGTCTTTGATTATCCTGCCCGCTTTCCCAAGACAGTGGGAGGTGTAAACAGAGTCAACGGATGGGAGGCGGGTTTGCGTGATGCACTGAGCTGTGTTCACAACTTTCTGTAATTTCTTATGGTCTTGGGTCGAGCAGTTGCCATACCAGGCTGTGATGCAGCCAGATAGGTGCTTTCTATGGTGCACTTTAAAAATTGGTAAGAGTCCATGTGGACATGCCAAGTTTCCTTAGTTTCCTGAGAAGTACAGGTGCTGTTGTGCTTTCTTGATCATAGCGTCAACATGGGGAGACCAAGACAGATTGTTGGTGATGTTGTTATGGGCGAGGCGTTTTCAGAACCCCAAAATGTATCATGGAGTTCAACCAACCTCTCCCTTTAATGGATTTGTTGCTTTTCCTAGCACACGGCTTTTTCCCTAGGTGTGGGGTTACAATTATGGACACGTGGGTTTTTAAACACAAAACAATGTTTATTCCATGAACTCAACTTAACATTTTAAATAAACATTGGATCTCTCAACACCCCTTACTTCAAAGATAACTCAGAAAATATTGCAACAGTAAATAACTCCTTAAAATGTTCCTTCAAACTTCCAAGAGACTTAACACCGTTAAACAAAATCACATCAGGTTAAAGGCTTTACTTTAAATCACCCAAATGATCCAGAGATAGTCTTTCATGGCAAAGGTCCAGCTCACTGCAAAACACAGACACACACCCAGCTCTTTTCCAAACCAGAACTTCTCAAGCTGCTGTCTCAAACTAGCTTTCTCCTTTTAATCAGCTCACAGCAAACCAGAAAGTCTCAAGCTGCTGTCTCAAACTGGCTTTCTCCTTTTAAGCAGCTCACAGCAAAACAGCCAGGCACTTTTAAACTGCTCTCAGCAAAACCAGCCAGGCACTTTTCAAAACTGAAACTTCAAAATGGCTGAACTGAGCTGAGCTCCAGCCACTCTCTGACATCACTATTTTCTTAAAGGCACATTGCTTACACATCCATTTCTTAAAGGCACTCTTGCTTTTACTGGATAGTCAGAGGCTTTTCCCCAGGGTAGAGGGGTCAATTACTAGGGGGCATAGGTTTAAGGTGAGAGGGGCAAGGTTTAGAGTAGATGTACGAGGCAAGTTTTTTACGCAGAGGGTAGTGGGTACCTGGAACTCGCTACCGGAGGAGGTAGTGGAAGCAGGGACGATAGGGACATTTAAGGGGCATCTTGACAAATATATGAATAGGATGGGAATAGAAGGATACGGACCCAGGAAGTGTAGAAGATTGTAGTTTAGTCGGGCAGTATGGTCGGCGCGGGCTTGGAGGGCCGAAGGGCCTGTTCCTGTGCTGTACATTTCTTTGTTCTTTGTTCTTTGTTTGCATGACAATGTGCACACCTAGGTGGAGGCATTCTTGAGGCTGGAGTGGATAGATAGCAAATAGTTCACCCCAAAAACCTAGAAATGTATTTTTCAAGTGTCGAAGTGGAGGTAATAGTACCAAAATTATCTTCAAGATCCATATACTGCAAATGTGCTGGATATGGCAAAGTGCATAATTAAATAACATAACAACCCCATTAAAAAATACACAAGTTTGAAAAAGTAATCAACAGACTCACCTATAAAAATCATTTACATAGTTAGAGCAATGCTCCTTAACAGGCAGCCTTTCTGTCTGAAAGTTGGGACTTGAGGGGAAAATTTCAGGAGGGTTGCCGTGGACATTCAGTTGCTGCTGACAGGTTCTGTGTGCCAGAAGAGATGAAGCATGTGAAATAAAGGATTCACCCTGTCAAACTACAGCAATGCTGTCAAAAACACAGGCAGGAAATCCATCAGTAATGATTGTGAGGCAGAAATGATGAGAACTTCTATTTTTGCAATGCTTTTGAAAGTTTAAAGTGTTTAAATAAAAGTTCTGATTGAGCACTGTTTGTGATGGGGTGTAAGGGAGGATTATCATTTAGCTCCTCCAGTGGAACATTGACAGGGATTAGTTTGGCTGCTGATTTTGATTTTCATTGAAGTCAAGTTGGGTGGGTGAGGAACAAACAGCTGATCTCATCCAATTAATTTCCTGGCCGGCAGGTGAGGTTGGAACTACCCAAAAAAGTATTTATTTTTTTCCTTGCTGAGGGAAGTCAATATTGTATCAGGGCAAGAATGCCAATGAGCGATACTATAAGAAATTTAAAAGCAAATATTTATGCGTTCTTCAATTGAAGAGAATTACCATGCCTGCTACTTCAGTGGGAAACGCTGGCCTCAAGCCCGACTATCTCTGCTGCAGGCTCTTTTGACTACTCTGTGTTAGCAGATTCCGCAATAGGAATTGTCCTGAATGGTGCTCGAAGTGTTTAACAATGGGGCAGATTTAAATTAGTACAGGTTGGTGCTCATAACACAGAAATGAATCGTAATACATTCAATCACAATTCATGGTTCACTATCCATCATTGTTTGCTTCATATTCCAGCTGGCCAATCACTCCATTTCTTTCAATGCCTCTCCTTTGTTGTCCACCTTCATGGGACTGCCATCACTTGCTTCCATTCATATCTATCAGGTTATGGTCATCGCTACCAAAGGTTTATTTTCTTATTCCTACACCCATCAATTTTAACCTCCTGTTCTGCAATTTTGCCTTGGTTGGCCGACTAGTTTCTGTTGTGATGTGTCTTTAAGGGACCACAGCATGCCATGATACAAAGTGTGTCACATGTTCCAATTTTAATGATTGGCATGTTTACATCATTATTAAAACATAAAAGTGTCCAGATGGCAGGCTCTCAATGCTGGAGCGCAAATATCGCTGCAGGCTGACAGGAATATTTTACTCAATGTTCATCCAGCGCAAAGGAAATTAAAAAAAAAAATGTAAAGTACCCAATTCATTTTTTCCAATTAAGGGGCAATTTAGCATGGCCAATACACCTACCCTGCACATCTTTGGGTTGTGCGGACGAAACCCATGCAAACACGGGGAGAATGTGGAAATTCCACACCGACAGTGACCCAGAGCTGGGATCGAACCTGGGACCTCGGCGCCGTGAGGCAGCAGTGTTAACCACTGCGCAACCATGCTGCCCTTTGCACAAAGCAACTTAAGCCTGTCATAAGGAAGAGGGAGAAGTCTTCTCAGAACTTTCAAACGATTGCAACTAAAAAATGGCCACAGCTGCCTGTCCACCATTATGGTGAGGGAACCTCTTTACAGGACAGCCTGTGGTCATAGCTGTGACCAGGTAGACACAGGGGAACCCCAAAGGCATAATGGAGTGTTGATCTGTCACTCAGGGTGCACCTCCAGGAAGTAACCATATTTTTAGTGCCACGAGGACGCTGTCGGCTGACAGGACAAGTTCACTCAACCTTTGATCAATGTCCTTGATAGCTTTTGGAAAAAGTACTCAGAGGCTTGATGGTAAATCATCGTACTGGCAGGCAGAGTGAATTTACATACTGACCAATCTAGTTCCTGACCCAATACTGTGCAAATGTCCTGTCTCTGGAATAAGGTTCTACATGTAAGTATTGGGTGGCATAATGTTATCCTAATTTTCCCTTGTCTTCAGATCCATCCATGGCGGCACAATGTTCTTCCACTGCTACAGCCAACCCCTAAAACTCAACGTTCCTCTGACCTTTGGCCTTGTGCTGCTCCTCTCCTTTCACTTCAGCAGTGATGCCTATCAGCCATATCATAGAATTTACAATGCAGAAGAAGGCCATTCGACCCATCGAGCCTGCACTGGCCCTTGGAAAGAGAACCCTACTTAAGCCCATGCCTCCATCCTATCCACCCTATCCCCCCCTATACCCATAACCCAGTAACCCCCACCTAACCTTTATTTTTGGACACTAAGGGCAATTTATCATGGCCAATCTACCTAACCTGCACATTTTGGACTGTGGGAGGAAACCAGAGCACCCGGAGGAAACCCACGCAGACATGGGGAGAACGTGCAGACTCCGCACAGACAGTGACCCAAGCCGGGAATCGAACCTGGGACCCTAGAGTTGTGAAGCAACTGTGCTAACCACTATGCTGCCTTGTTCCAAAAGCCCTCTTTTATGTCCCTCGACTCCTTTAAGACCACTACTTTGCCAAAGCTTCCAGCTTCTCCTAATCTCTGATCTTTAAACATTAGCTCCGAACCTGCAGGTTTGATCACATCATTGGCCACTTCTAATTCCTGTTTGCAATTTGATTTTCTTTGTGTATACAGTGGCTTGAGGGAATCTTCAAAAGAAGCTACTTGCAAATGCCAGCTGCAGCTGCATTGAAATGATAGTGCAACGTTAATATATCATTCACAAAGTTGTGACTGTTTGCAATTCAAATACATTTTGCAATAATGTGGGGAACACAATTTAGATGAAAGACACAAGTAAAAATGCTTATCCCTCTTCTTAACTGCATTTGGAAATCAGTACATTTTTTTCAAGCATTTCATCTCGTTATTTCTCTGATTCATTTGCTTCTGTAATATTCCATGGTCACCATTACTTTCAATTGATTTTTGCACAAAAGTAGTTTTGCAGCTGCTGCTCGGCATTCACGTCCACCAAAGGGCTTTGAAGGAAATTTCAAGAAGGACAAAGCAGATGTAAATGAAACTTGTGAGACAACAGATCCATGCTAACAACCACATGTTATTAGAAGCACTCTGAAAATCAAGCTATTATAGTTAGCCATTGACAAGATCTTACGGAATGTAAAGGGAATAATTGATAAATAATGGGAGGTCTTCTGACACAGTGGATAAAAGCTCCAGGTTTGAGTCCCATCGAAGGACTTGATAGCCAAGGAAGGTGTGTTCAAAATGTGGCCAACAGGTTGCGTATCCTGCAAAATCCTTCCAACATGCAATGGTAAGAGGGCGAGAGATGTATGGTTAGCCATCCTTGATGTGGCGTGCCACCCCTCACCTCTAGCGACACCCAGTGACCTGTTCTGGGTAAAACCTTACTATGGGAACAGGTGGCACGGTGGCACAGTCCCGGGTTCAATTTCAGCCTCGGGTGACTGTGTAGAGTTTGCACTTTCTCCCCGTGTCTGCGTGGATTTCCTCCGGGTGCTCTGGTTTCCTCCCACAGTCCAAAGATGTGCAGGTTAGGTGGATTGGCCATGATAAGTTGCCCCTTACTGTTAAAAAGGTTTGGTGGGGTTACTGGGTTGCGGGAATAGGGTGGAGGTGTGGGCTTAAGTAGGGTGCACTTTCCAACAGCCGGTGCAGACTCGATGGGCCAAATGGCCTCCTTCTGCACTGTAGGGATTCTATGATAGGTGAAAGTTTGCCTTGTCCACCACCCGAAGTAGAAAGAGTAATAACAGCACATCATACACAACTGAAGTGATTTTACATATTTTGACCAGAAATGGCATTAATCATGGAATTTCTTTCAGCAGTGTTTTATTGAATGAATGAAAAGCGTTATTTTCATATTCTTCTCCTAATTATCTTGATCCTTTAAGAGCCTCAGCTCACACTGCCTCTATTCCATTCCCCACAATGCCCAGCATTCCCATCTTCAATGACTCAAAATTTAAATTCTGCCTCATCCCTAATTCACTTCACAGCCTCATCCATCCCTGTCACTGAATCCTCCTTCAGCCTTACAGCCACTCTTACCCCAAAACTCTCTGTTCCTTGGACTTTGGGCCCCTTTACACTTCTCTCTTCCTTTGCACTACATTTAACAACTGTGCCCTCATGTTTTGGAGTTTGCGCCATAAATTCCTCCGCCTCTCTTTCCACTTCCTTCTAAAACGTTAAGACCCCGTTTAAAACCCATTAATTTGACCAAGGTTTTAGTCCCCCTGTTTACTAGCTGCTTCTGTGGCGAAATGTCCAATTTTTACTTGCATCTCCAGCAAGCCAAGCACTTTGGGATATACAGGCACGATATAAATTCAAACTGTTGTTGTAAAATGGAGTCAAATGTCTTCTTGAAGGATCCTGCATCAGAATCCAAATTTGAAAACTGTGTCAAAAACTCCCAAAGTATTGCCAGTCTCCTTTAGGGCTAAACAGCTGGCTTGTAATGCAGAATAAAGCCAGCAGCGCAGGTTCAATTCCCGTACCGGCCTCCCCGAACAGGCGGCGGAATGTGGCGACGAGGGGCTTGTCACAGTAACTTCATTGAAGCCGACTTGTGACAATAAGCGATTATTATTATTATTATGACTGCATCTTGTCTGAGCCAATTCCCTCAACTTCAACCCAAGTAATTGTCACCACTGTATAAGTGGTTGTAAGAGCTGCTGGAAGGTAAGTTGTTGCAAGGTATTCCTGAGGTCACACTAAGGGTGGCATTTCCTGTACTGCTACTGGAGGTTTATATTACTGAGACTGAAAGTTTATGTGTTTCATCATGGGTTTTGTATTCTGTTATTTTTAAGCAGTTCGATTCATAGAACTGGTCCGGAATTCTCCAGATGTTCACGAGCGGAGGGTTTCTCTGGTTCTGCCAGCAGCGCAACCCCCACCACGCTGTGGGGTGACTTCAATGAAAATTCCCATTGACTGCGGCTGGAGCAGAGAATCCCACTGCCAGGCAACAGCGCGTCTCCTCCCTCCGCCGAGACCGGTGAATCCCGCCCCTGATTACCAGTGAAGACATGGGGCGCGATTCTCCGACCCCCCGCCGGGTCGGAGAATCACGGGGGGCTGGCGTGAATCTCGCCCCCGGCGGTTGCCGAATTCTTCGCCACCAGAAAATCGGCGGGGGCGGGAATCGCGCCGTGCCAGTCGGCGGGCTCCCCCCGGCGATTCTCCGGCCCATGAGTCCCGCCGCTGTCAACCCTTGCCAGCCGGCGTTGATTGAACCACCTACCTTACCGGCGGGGGCAGACAGCGCGGGCGGGCTCCGGGGTCCTGGGGAGGGCGCGGGGCGATTTGGCCCCGGGGGGTGCCCCCACGGTGGCCTGGCCCGCGATCGGGACCCACCGATCGGCGGGCGGGCCTGTGCCGTGGGGGCACTCTTTCCCTTCCGCCTCCGCCACGGTCTCCACTATGGCGGAGGCGGAAGAGACCCCCTCCACTGCGCATGCGCGGGGATGCCGTGAGCGTCCACTGACGCTCTCGCGCATGCGTCACACGGCAAAGTCCTTTTGGCGCCAGCTGGCGTGGCGCCAAAGGCCTTTCCCGCCAGCCGGCTGGGCGGAAATCACTCCGGCGCGGCCTAGCTCCTCAAGGCAGAGAATTCCGCACCTTTGGGGCGGCGCGACGCCGGAGTGGTTCCCGCCACTCCATTACACCGGACCCTCCCGCCCCGCCGGGTAGGGGAGAATCCCGGCCATGGGTTGTCTAATTGAAACATCTCTTTCCTGATACCATGAAGAGGAACATCACGGGGAATAGGCCAGGTAGTAAGCTCTTAGCCTAAGATGTCACTGAAGACAGGATTTCCACCTCTGTTATATTACCCAACTCCACTCCACTTCAACAGATCTGCTGCTGAAACCCACATCCATGTCTTTGTTACCTCTAGACATGACTATTACAACACACTCCTAACAGGCCTTCATTCATACCTTTCAAAAATCTCGAGGTCCTACAATCCTTTGCTGTCCATGTTCTAGCTAACAACAAGTTTCATGCACCCATCACCCCTATGCTCGCTGAGCTATTTTGTCCGATTATGAAATGTCACAATTTTTAAATTCTTATTCTTCTGTTCAAATCTACCCATGGCCTTTCCCCTCCCATCTCTGTAATCTTCTTTAGCTCCTTAACCCTACAATACATTTATATTTCTCTAATTAAGGCTTCTTCAGATTCACTCATTTCAATCGTTCCACCATGCCTCCAGTCCACAAGACTGTAAACTCTGAAATAGCCTTCTGGAAAGACTCTCCCTCTCTCTGCCCCTTTAAGGTGTTCCTTCTTTGTCCAAGCTTTTGGCCATCTTCCCGAATATCTCCTCATGTGGCTCAGTGTCAACTTTATTTTGGTCATGTTCCCATAAGGCACCTTAGGATGTTTTACAATGTTGAGGGTGCTCAATAAGTCCAAGTTGTTGTTGCCATATACAGACAAAGAAGGTTTTAGTTAGACTTTTCTGACCACCAGTGCTATGGAAAGCTGCCTCCATCTCCGATGTGCCCCCAGACCACCTCCACCCTACCACCAAGGTTATGGGTTATTGAAGAGACAAGTCCATTTCCGTCAGAAAACGGCATTCAGGGTCACCCTGTACCACATCAAGCATAAATATTTATTTTGTTTTCACCACTTGAATTTGATAACAAGTTCTATCAATATATGAATGATTAAGCAATTTTTATAACTCGTTATGAAATATTTGGCGTGTATGAAAAGCATTCAATCTTATTCATGAGGTCATGGTTAGTGAACATGCCCGATTTCAATCTTACAGCCCAATGAGGTGAAGGAGGGTCACTCAGCAACCCACTCACCAGCTTCGGTTGCCCGTGACACTTTAGAGAGAGTGCAGGAAACCGAGAATGGAGCCAGGGTGGAAGGACTTCAGTTCTGTGGAAAGATTGGAGATGCTGGGATTGTCCTCCTTGAAGATGAGAAGGTTGAGTGCAAATTAGATAAAAGTGTTCAAAATCATGAGGGGTCAAGACAGAATGGATAGGGAGAAACTGTTCTGATTGGCAAAGGGGTCAAGAATCAAAAGACACTGATTCAAGGTGATCAGCAAATGCCGATGTGAGAAAAATCATTTTTACACCGTGAGTCGTTAGGATACGGAATGTATATTTCAAAGTATAGTATAGCCAGATACAAGCCTGGCTTTCAAAGGGGAATTGGATAATTATCTGAAGAGAGAGAATGTGCATGGCTACGGGGAATAGGTAGGGGAGTGGAACTAGCTGAGCTGCTTTTGTAGAGAGCGAGCAAGAATGTGGGATTCTGAGTGGTGTCCTCTGAGCTGCAATCATTCTGTGATTCCCTGATTCTCTATTTCCCATGCTAAAGTTAAAAATTGAAAAACACACCGAAACAAAGAAATGGGGCTGGATTCTCCGAATGTGCGGCTATGTGCCGATGCCGGCGTGGGAACTGTGGCGTTGTACAACGTCAAAATCGGCACCGAACCCTCACCGATTGCAGGATCGGTGAGGGGCTAGTATCGGCGCTGGGTAAAACCCCTGGCTCCTTTGGCAAAAACGGCCGGAGAATGGTCAGGTCTGTGGTCGTGGAAGCGCCCGGCGACGACCTGCAGCGGTCGCGCCGTGCAACATGGCGCCGGCCGCGCACGGACCCGACCAGCCAGATAGTGTCCTCCCCGGACTCACCAAATCCTCACCACCCCAGACCAACCAACTGTGACGGTGCTGGACACAGTCCGCAGCCGCCCTGCCCTGTTCACGGACACTGAGAGCACAAATGAACTGTGCCCTCGGGAACTTGGCCTATTGGGGGTGGGGGGGGTGGGGGGGGGGGGGTGGGGGGGAGCATCGGGGAGGGCCTTTAGGTGACGCTCTGAGGCCGTCCCAACGGCATGCGGTGTACTCCCCGATTTTGAAGGGAGAGGAACATCCAAAAACAGGCGCCGCCCTCTATTCGGTCGGAAAAAGGGATTCTCCGCCCAATCGCCAATTCCGATATCCCGCCCCAAAACTCAGATACCTGTGCTTAAGATGTATTGACAAAACTTTGAACAGTATGGACAGGAAAAGATCCACTGGTTCACGTTAACAGCAGGACCATCACCGCTCCCCACTGACATGCACCCACTGGTGACAGGCTAAGTAAAACACAGAGGAAACCCATGGCCAATTCAAGGGAAAGAAAGTCTGGAAAATATATCTCTGAGGCCAGAATGCGATTAAAAATGACTAAGATGCATTGCCCAATACCCACCTACTTTTTGTATGCTGTCATGCCAGCCACAGTTAAGAACTTGTTCATCTCTATCCTGATACTTGCAACGAATCCACTGTTACTACATGAGGTGGCAACTTTTTCTGAAGATTAACGATGCTCTGCGCAAAGAACAATGTACTGGCATCTAACCATTTTTTATAATTGTTTTTATGTGCATGCACCAGGTTCTCGCAAACCTTTCCAATTCAAATAGTCTGTTCATTCAGTTCCATTATTATTTGAAAGAGTTTAGTCTAATAAACCCAAATCTTACACAGTCTAACTTGGTAGCGATAGGTTTTTGAGTCAGATGTCGATCTCATGACCCTCCTCTGAAACTTTTGCAGGGTCTCTAAATCAGTCATCATTTGAGGCAACTAAAATTGAACAAAGGAAAAAACTGTCAAAATAAATGAGTGAGCATTTTCATCTGAACATAACGCTGTGGCTAATGATGCTCGCTGTTTCTCACGTACAAATGTACAACAAAATCATTTGTATGTTTAAATGCAAATATCCAAAGATTGCTGCTGAAGTTGTGTTTCTCTGTCACTAACTTCGTGAAAACAGCATTTTTAAAAAAAATTTAGAGTACCCAATTATTTTCTTCCAATTAAGGGGCAATTTAGCATGGCCAATCCACCTAACCTGCACATCTTTGGGTTGTGGGGGTGAAACCCACGCAGACATGGGGAGAATGTGCAAACTCCACACAGACAGTGACCCAGGGCCGGGATTCAAACCCGGGTCCTCAGCGCCGCAGTCCCAGTGCTACCACTGCGCCACATGCTGCCCTGTGAAAACAGCATTTTGATGTCAGCCTCACAATTGAAATGTGTTGAATGACATGGAGTTTCTGCATTTTCACACAGATGTGAACATAACACTAAAAGTTAACTCCTTTTAAAAAAAAATTCCAATTAAAGGACAATTGAACATGGCCAATCCACCTACACTGCACATCTTTGGGTTTTGGGGGTGAAACCCACACAGACAAGGGGAGAACGTGCAAACTCCACACGGACAGTGACCTTTTGGCCGGCATTGAACCTGGGTCTTCAATGCCATGAGTACTGCTAACCACTGTGCCACCATGCCGCCCTTAAAAGCTGTCCGAACCATTCCTGTTTAAATACATTTTTATCAATGTGCTCGGTGTTAGTTATTGACAAACAACCTCCCTGGCTCTGAAAGTTGTGGCTTCTTCAAGTTTTAATTTTTATGAAAATAGAAAAAAATATTTTTGTTTTCCATTTCTTTTCTATCTCTCTAAATTTTCCCTCTCTTTATTTGACTTTCTGGACATGATTTGACAATTGGAACGTTATCGTGGCTCAGTTGGGAGCACTCTTACCTCTGAATCAAAGGTTTCTGGATTCGATTCTCACCCAAGGATTTGGGACAAGAATGAAAGCTAACACTATGGGGTAGTCCTGAAGGAGCGCTGCACTGTTGGAGATGCCATTGTGTAGGTGAGATGCCTCATCTGCCTGCTCAGGTGGGTAAAAGATCCCACAGTGCTATTTTGAAAAAGAGAATGGGAGTTATCCCCTGATAGTCCTGGCTAATACTTAACCCTCAATCAGCATCATACACACACACAGAAGTGGTGGAATTCCTGTCTCCAACCAAAAAATGCTCTTTGGAGTGTTTAATGCCTGTGGGACTGCTGCGATTGGTGGGGATTCAATTCCTACCGACTTTTCACATTTCTATTAGGAGGAGCTTGTGGTGCACATGTTGGCCATCTTGTTTCCTGCAATACAACAGCGACGACACTTTGAAAATATTTCATTGGCTGTAAAGGTTTTTGAAATTTTCGGTGATCATGAAGTGCGTTACATTCCAGTAAACGCAATTCTTCCTTTCTTTTTTCTCTTTTTATTGAATTTACCAACTTTAATTTACACTTTTTCCTTCATCCTTCCACTGCACATCCTTCAACCTGATTGCTGAAGAAGGAAGGCAATTGCCTGCATTCTTCACTCAAATCCCAGATGCCTCGTTTCCCCCATTGCAACTTGCAGCACAAACAATTTTAAAACCTAAGGATGTAAGTCCAGCTCCAGCAACTGCTGTTGAATGCCCTGTTACCAATAAAACCTGGATCAACATACTGTGTTTTGTTTGGATTGAGCAAGTAATGCATTGCGATAAATTATTTTGACAATAGCTGCATAGCAGTGATCATGAACCTTTGGAGATTTATGGACTATAAAACTTTGGTGATCTCTCACTCGACATTCTCTAAAAAATGTCAGGAAAGCCATTCAATCTATCCACAACCCTATATTGTCATTGTTTATCCTTTGTGCCATCAATGGTAAACAAATTGTAGAGATACATTTCTGCAGCTTATGATCTCCAGTTTCCACTAGTTGATTGCTGAGTAAATTGATGTTAAGTTGTGGGTGGCTGGGAGGGTGTCGCATTTTAGAGGCCTGGGCCTTAGCTGCCCTGAAGAAACTGGCTACTAGCACCCTTGCAGTAGTGGCAAGGAGCAATTGCCCCAGGTCTGAAGCTCACCCATGTGTAGACACTGAAGGAGTTATTCGCAAGATACATGGAAACGGTCACTTTGTTGACCAGTTCATGTTGGAGTTCCACTTGAGCAAATAGTTCTCATTTAAAAAAATAATAATTTATGGGAAAAGGGCATTTATTGCCCATCCCGAGGTGCCCTTCAGAAGGTGGTGGGGAGTTGCCTCTTTGAACCTCTGCAGTCCTTGAGGGGTAGGTACACCAGTTGTGCTGTTAGAGAGGGAGTTCCAGGATGTTACCCCAGCGGCAGTGAAGGAACGGTGATATATTTCCATAAATTGCATTTACCTACCTAAAGCCCACATCACTTCAGCCTTTTTCTGTCTCCCTACCTCACCAATGTAACAAAGAACAAAGAACAAAGAAAAGTACAGCACAGGAACAGGCCCTTCGGCCCTCGAAGCCTGCGCTGACCATGCCGCCTGTCTAAACTAAAACCTTCTACACTTCCTGGGTCCGTATCCCTCTATTCCCATCCTATTCATGTATTTGTCAAGATGCCCCTTAAATGTCACGATCGTCCCTGCTTCCACCACCTCCTCCAGCAGCGAGTTCCAGGCACCCACTACCCTCTGTGTAAAAAACTTACCTCGTACATCTTAACCTTGAAAGTTGGCTTATTTTCTACAAGCATAAACCCTGGAAGTGAATTCCGTAGCTGAACAAATCGCTGCGATTCCTTAACTACCATAAAAGGTCTGCTGACTTCCGGTTGCGGCGATGCGGAGCTAAGCCGCACATTTCGGCAGCTCCCGCTTTAACGGACTTTTGGGCTCTCCGGAGGAGCCCCAACGGAAATTTTTTGATTGAGTCCCGTGTGGGAAGGTGAAGTAAAGTCCCCCCTTATGTCGTATGGCGGGGATTAGCGGTGGAGCGACGGAGAAAGAGGCTTTGGCGCAGCGGCAAAAACAAGGGGGAAAAACCAAGATGGCGGAAGACGGGATCGAGCAGCATGGGGGCCGGACCAGCAGGAGTTCCTCAGGCGCTGCATGGAGGAGCTTAAAAAAGAGGTGCTGGCGTCAATGCTGTTGTCGGTCGAGGGGCTGAAGGAGACCCAGAAGGCCCAGGCGGTGGAGCTCCGTAAGGTGAGGGATAAAACTAATGAGAACGAGGACGAGATCCTGGGCCTGGCGGTAAAGATGGGACGAGATGGTGCAAAAGAGGTGGGCCGAGAGACTTAAGGTCCTGGAGAACAAGTCGAGGAGGAAGAATCTCCGGATTCTGGGTCTCCCCGAAGGAGTGGAGGGGGGTGATGCCGGGGCGTATGTGAGCACGATGCTCCATTCGCTGATGGGTGCGGAAGCCTCTCCGAGTCCCCTGGAGCTTGAAGGGGCTCACCGGGTCCTGGAGAGTAGACCGCCAAGGGCGATAGTGGCGAGGTTCCATCGCTTCGCGGACAAAGAGAGTGTCCTGAGATGGGCCAAGAAGGTGCGGAGCAGTTAATGGAAGAATGCGGTGATCTGACTGGAGTGCGGAGGTGGCAAGGAGGAAAGCGGGCTTCAACCGGGCCAAGGCGGTGCTGCATAAAAAAAGAGTGAGATTCGGAATGCTGCAGCCTGCACGACTGTGGGTCACTTATCAGGACCGACACCACTATTTTGAAACGCCAGAAGAGGCTTGAACTTTTATCCAAACCAAAAAATTGGACTCGAACTGAGGGGCTGTGGTTGTGGGGGAGATGTTGACTGTATATAGGGTTGTAAATATGGGTAAAGAATGTTTCATGGGTGGGATGATGGATGGGGATGGGGGAAGAGTTTTTTTTTCTTTTGATGAGATAGTGGGGAATGTGGGCGTCGGTGCTGGAGGGAGGTGAGACTCAGGGATGGGGGAACTGGGATAAGGCCGCAACAGGAGCTGCGCCACTGGGGGCGGAGCTGGATCAGGAAAGTGCAGGCTTTTTCCTGCGCTGGGGGGGGGGGGGAGGACCGTAAGGAGGAGGAGAGATTCCAACACGGGGGAGATCAACGGGAAGGCGGGGGAAGCCGGGGTCAGCAGAAGTCAGCTGACTCATGGAAGTAGTATGGGGGGAGCAAAAGAGCTAGATGCGGATCTAGCGGGGAGGGGGGGGGGGGGGCGGAGGGAAGGTGGGGAGTGGGGAGAGGGGGGGAGAATAGGGTTGCTGCTGCACTGGCCGAGGGGGAACTGAAAATGGAAGTGGTGGTCGGGAAGGGGTTCCCCGTCTGGGGGGCTGGAGGGTGCGGGAGACGCGGGCACGGGACTGGCCTAAGATAGGAGATGGCTAGTCAGCGGGGGGGTGTAGCCCCCCAATCCGACTGATCACGTGGAATGTGAGAGGCCTAAATGGGCCGGTTAAGAGGGCCTGAGTGTTCGCGCACTTAAAGGGACTGAAGGCAGACGTGGTCATGCTTCAGGAGACGCATCTGAAGGTGGCAGATCAGGTCAGTTTAAGGAAGGGATGCGTAGGACAGGTGTTCCATTCGGGGCTGGATGCGAAGAATAGAGGGGTGGCAATACTGGTGGGGAAGCGGGTGTCATTTGAGGCCAAGAACATAGTAGCGGACAATGGAGGCCGATAAGTGATGGTGAGCGGTAGGTTTCAGGGGACGGGGGTAGTATTGGCAACTGTATATGCCCCGAACTGGGACGATGCTGGATTCATGAAACGGATATTGGGGCGTATTCCGGTCTTGGAGCTAGGGAGCTTGATAATGGGTGGGGATTTCAACACGGTGTTGGACCCAGCATTAGATCGTTCCAGATCTAGGACAGGGAAGAGGCCGTCTGCGGCCAAGGTGCTCAGGGGGTTTATGGATCAGATGGGGGGAGTAGCTCCGTGGAGATTTGCCAGGCCTTTGGCCAGAGAGTTTTCTTTTTTCTCCCATGTACATAAGGCCTTCTCCCGGATAGATATTTTTGTTCTGGGCAGGGCATTGATCCTGAAAGTGGAGGGAACGGAGTATTCGGCCATAGACCACGTCCCGCATTGGATGGAGCTAGAGCTGGGGAGGAGAGGGACCAACGCCCATTGCGGTGGTTGGATGTGGGACTGCTGGCGGATGAGGAAGTGTGTGGGAGGGTGCGGGGGTGCATCGAAAGATATCTGGAGGTCAACGACAACGGGGAGGTGCAGGTGGGAGTAGTATGGGAGGCGCTGAAGGCGGTGGTCAGGGGAGAGTTAATCTCCATCAGGGCTTATAGGGAGAAGAGAGAGGGCAGAGAAAGGGAGAGGTTAGTGGGGAGATTTTAAGGGTGGACAGGAGATATGCAGAGGACCCTGATGAGGGGCTACTCAGGGAGAGACAAAATCTCTAAGACGGAGTTCGACCTGTTGACCACGGGGAAGGCAGAGGCACAGTGGAGAAAGGCACAGGGGGTGACGTATGACTATGGGGAGAAGGCGAGTCGGATGCTGGCACATCAGCTCCGTAAGAGGATGGCAGCGAGGGAAATAGGTGGAGTCGAGGATAGTAGGGGAACTACGGTGCGGAGTGCGGTGAAAGTGAATGAGGCATTCAAGGCCTTTTACGAGGAGCTGTGTCGGTCCCAGCCCCCGGGGGAAAAGAGGGGATGCGACGATTCTTGGACCAACTGAGGTTCCCGAGGGTGGAGGAGCGGGAGGTGGCTGGTTTGGGGGCGCCAATTGGGGTGGAGGAGCTGGTTAAAGGACTGGGGAGCATGCAGGCAGGGAAGGCCCCGGGCCCGGAAGGGTTCCCGGTGGAGTTCTATAGGAAGTATGTAGACCTGTTAGCCCCGTTGCTGGTAAGGACCTTCAATGAAGCAAGGGAGGGGGGGGACCCTGCCCCCGACAATGTCAGAGGCGACGATCTCTTTGATCCTGAAGCGTGATAAGGACCCACTGCAATGCGGGTCGTATAGACTGATCTCGCTCCTCAACGTAGATGCCAAGTTGCTGGCAAAAGTTGCTTGGCTGCGAGGATTGAGGACTGTGTCCCGGGGGTGATTCACGAGGACCAGACGGGATTCGTAAAGGTTAGGCAGTTAAATACTAATGTGCGAAGGCTTCTAAATGTGATAATAATGCCATCGGTGGACGGAGAGGCGGAGATAGTGGCAGCTATGGACGCGGAGAAGGCCTTTGACCGAGTGGAGTGGGAGCATCTCTGGGAAGTGTTGCGGAGGTTTGGGTTTGAAGAGGGGTTTATCAGTTGGGTTAAACTCCTATATAGAGCCCCGGTGGCGAGTGTGGTTACGAATCGGCGGAGGTCGGACTATTTTCGGCTGTATCGAGGGACGAGGCAGGGGTGCCCCCTGTCCCCCTTGTTGTTTGCACTAGCAATTGAACCTTTGGCCATGGCATTAAGGGAGTCTGGAAAATGGAGGGGGGTGGTCCGAGGGGGAGAGGAGCATCGAGTGTCGCTGTATGCAGATGACCTGTTGCTGTATGTGGCGGACCCAGTAGAGGGGATGGTCGAGGTCATGCAGATCCTAAGGGAGTTTGGGGACTTTGCAGGCTATAAGGTCAATGTAGGGAAGAGCGAGCTCTTTGTGGTGCATCCGGGGGATCAGGGAAGAGGGATAGATGAACTACTGCTGAGGAGGGCGGATAGGAGCTTTCGATACTTGGGGATCCAGGTAGCTAGGAGCTGGGGGAGCCCTGCACAAACTTAACTTGACGAGGCTGGTGGAGCAGATGGAGGACTTTAAACGGTGGGACATGTTGCCGCTCTCGCTGGCGGGCAGGGTACAGTCGATTAAAATGGTGGTCCTTCCGAGGTTTCTTTTTGTATTTCAATGCCTTCCAATTGTGATCACCAAGGCTTTTTTTAAGAGGGTAGGCAGGAGCATTATGGGCTTTGTGTGGGTGAGTAAGACCCCGAGAGTAAGGAGGGGGTTCCTGGAGCGAAGAAGAGATAGAGGAGGGCTGGCGTTGCCGAATCTGGGTGGCTACTATTGGGCAGCCAACGTGGCGATGATCCGTAAGTGGGTGATGGAGGGAGAGGGGGCGGCATGGAAGAGGTTGGAGATGGCGTCCTGCAAAGGAACGAGCCTGGTGGCGCTGGTAACAGCACCGCTGCCGCTCTCGCCGACAAGGTACACCACAAGCCCGGTGGTGGCGGCAACGCTAAAGATCTGGGGGCAGTGGAGACGGCACAGGGGTGCGATGGGAGCCTCGGTGTGGTCCTCGATCAGAGCCCGGTGGTGGCGGCAACGCTAAAGATCTGGGGGCAGTGGAGACGGCACAGGGGTGTGATGGGAGCCTCGGTGTGGTCCTCGATCAGAGACAACCATCGGTTTGTCCCGGGAAGGATGGACGGGGGGTTTCAGAGCTGGCATAGGGCAGGGATTAAAAGAATGGGGGACCTGTTCATTGATGGGACGTTTGCGAGCTTAAGGGCGCTGGAGGAGACGTTTTGGCTACCCCCGGGAAACGCTTTCAGGTACATGCAAGTAAGGGCGTTTGTGCGGCGGCAGGTGAGGGAATTCCTGCTGCTCCCGGCACAGGGGATTCAAGACAGGGTGATTTTGGGCGTATGGGTCGGAGAGGGCAAGGTGTCGGCAATATACCAGGAGATGAAAGATGAGGGGGAGGCTTTGGTATAGGAGCTGAAGGGTAAATGGAAAGAGGAGCTGGGGGAGGAGATTGAGGAGGGGCTGTGGGCTGATGCCCTAAGTAGGGTTAATTCCTCTTCCTCGTGTGCCAGGCTCAGCCTGATACAGTTTAAGGTAGTTCACAGAGCGCACATGATGGGGGCAAGGCTGAGTAGGTTCTTTGGGGTGGAGGACAGATGTGGGAGGTGCTCAGGAAGTCCGGCGAACCATGTCCATATGTTTTTGTCATGCCCGGCACTGGAGGGGTTCTGGAGGGGAGTTGCGCGAACAGTATCTAAGGTGGTGAAAGTCCGGGTCAAGCCAAGCTGGGAGCTATCACTATTTGGAGTAGCGGACGTGCCGGGAGTGCAGGAGGCGAAAGAGGCCGGTATTCTGGCCTTTGCGTCCCTAGTAGCCCAGCGAAGGATCTTGTTAATGTGGAAGGGGGCAAAGCCCCCCAGTGTGGAAGCCTGGATAAATGATATGGCAGGATTTATCAAGTTGGAGAGGATAAAGTTTGCCTTGAGAGGGTCTGCGCATGGGTTCTACAGGCGGTGGCAACCGTTCCTAGACTATCTCGCGGAGCGTTAGATGAAGGTCGGACAGCAGCAACAGCAATCCGGGACGGGGGAAGGGGGGATATCTTTATTTGGGGGGGGGGGGGGAGGAGGGGGGAGGGGCAAGTTTTTTTTTTCTGGGGGGCATTTGAGCAAGAATATACATGAATGATCCGGAAAACTGAAATGTACGGGAGGAATCCAGTGTACAAACCTCTGTGTCATATTGACTTGCCAAGTTCATGTCTTGCTACGCGAACTTTCTTTCTTTTGTGTTACGGGGGAGGGGGGTTGTTTGTAAGGTTGAAAATGTTGTTTAAAAAATCTTAATAAATATATATTTTTTTTAAAATAAGTAAAAGGTCTGCTTTTATCTACCTAAACATCCTATCTTGTATATCACCCTGCGATCTGTGATGTTCGAAAGAAAATAAAGCCCTGATTCAAACCTTTCTTTGGAATTATATCTCTTCATAACAGCCAGCAAAGTGAATTAACTGCACCATTTTAAAGCCTTCCTATAATCTGGAGCTGAGGGGTGGAATTTAATGCCCTCCCCTGAGGTGAGTTTAGTGGTGGGCAGGCATTTAATCAGGGAGGAGGTTGATTGACTGGGGCCCATCGCCTTCCCACCTCCCTCTTGATTAAATCCATGGCGGGAAGACCCATGGATGGCTTTCCAGTCCCACTGACAGTTGAGGTCCTTAAGGGCCTCATTCCAATGCTGCTGGGATTAATTAATTAGTGGGCAAGCGGTTCACCATTTTAGGAGCAACCCCACGCAAGTTGCCCGTGGGCTCCAGGGGTAGGGTCCCTCATTCAAAGGTGCTCAGTTTCTAATCAAGTGACCTGCTCTGGAGAGTGTGGTGTGGTGCTGGGCCAATTCCCTCTCCTTGCTGTTGAACACCTGTCCCCGTCCACAATACCACCAACACAGCTTCACTCCCCAGCAATGATACCAGGCCTCGGGTGGACTTCATATTGGCAGCAGCCACTACCTTCTTGGTGGCGCTGCTGTCCAATAAAATGCCAGCCTTTATCCTGATCCCAGGAGTGGCCAGTCACTGTCCATTTTAGTGGCACTTAATTTGATAAGTCCCCATCTAAAAAGGGGTGAGATGGAAGTCTCAGTGAATGAGATCCCAGTTGGCTCCATCAAGTCATGTCCCAATAACTTGCAACACTCTAAATACGGTTTTATTAATGTGTTATGTAAACTTATTACTGCCTCAGTTTTTATACTCTATGCTTCTTGCTGTAATATTTTATTAGCTTTTGTTTTAAATGGTTTTATCAACCTGGGATTTGTCATCAATCCTTTGTGAACTTAAACCAAATTGAACTATTTCTGTTCATCCTTAGCACCAAGGAGTGACTCCACTTTGTTGAGCTTTGTACTTCCGCCTTAGGAAGGTAATTGGAAAAGGTCTTTGGCAGTAAGGGCCTTTATGAGGGAACGAAAGGAGAATTGGCAGCTGTGAAATGTATTTAAGTGGTGTTTCAATCCTTATTGCATGAGCTATCAGTTGATCTCCTTTCCCTGGCTGCTCTGTGCTTGCCCATATCCACTCCTCCTTATGCAACCTACTCATGCAGTGGAGATGCATTATTTTCAATGGCTTTCACATCGTCCTCGTTAGATCTGGAAGCACGATTCTGCAGGGCTTTGCTGTTTGTTTGCATCAGATTTCTGGAATGACTTAAAACAAGACTTGAGAATATCTAAATCCAACTCAGCAGCAATCCTTATAACAGTGAAATGTTACCTGCATCATGAATCAACACTAAACACTAAACAAAATACACAGCTCAGGGATATGAGGACTGATGTAATGAGTCATCATATGATCAAAGCATCATGACAGCATCCTGGATTTTCAAGATCCATGTGCAGAAAAATGGTTGGTTTAACATGAGCTGCACATCAATAAAATAAAATCTTTTCTGTTCATACTGTTCAAGGGATTGTCATATCGGGCTTTAAATGCAACAAGCATTAATTCTGTCAATTATTCCTTGAAACTGTGGAAACACTGTTAGCCTACAGAAGTGAATGGTTGTCTCTCTATATGTCTCCCTAGTTCCATTGGAAACAATATAAATTGACCAGTGCTCTTGAATGCAGGAGTGAGTTGCATCTTGACGAATGTTAGGGGAAAATAATAGATTTAGTAAAAGGGGGTAAGAACTAGAAACACCTGCATTAGAGTAAAGAACACATGCTGACAAAATGCTTTTACCCCAAGTGACCATTACACACCCCAAGGATCTAGGATCAGCAAGGCCTTGGTTGCTTACGTCAAAGCAGTTGCCAACTTGAAAAGGCCCCATTTATCCATACTCCTTGTTTCCTTTCTGTTAATCAATCCTTTATTCACGCTAATACATTATCTCCAACACCAATATGCCTTACCTTGCATGTTAACAATTTATGTGACACCTTACTCCACAGGCAATGGTGTCTTCTTGGTAGAATTGGTTTGCAGATTTTTAGCATGTAACTGGCTGAATTCCCAAATATCTTCCAGAGAGTGGTGTAGCCTTTTCAGGCGAGAACAGTGTCAATAAGACTTACCAGATCTATAAGCGTTGTGCATCTCGGCATGTTGGTGACAATTCTTTTCTCCAGAATTTTCAATTTCTTCCCCATCCTCACCTTCCCTTTAAGAAGCAATTCCACTTGGGAAATTTATTCCAGCAGCCCCAAATTTTACTTTCTTAAGGACTTCCAGAAGCGATCAACAGCACGTTTGAGGGCATATATGGCCAAGTTTACTGTGCAACCAAAGTTTCTGCAAAAGTTAAATCGGGAAATCCAAAATGGACTCCTCCATTGAAAAGCTGTTCCATCAATGCCAAGGTGCTATTCATATCACAACTTATATTGTAATTATATTCTGAAAGCGCAGTTTGGGTTGGAAGTTGAGGGACATCATACAGGAAAATTGGCCACAGCCATCCACTGTTACATGCAGTGCGCTAGATTCCAGTCGGATGCGACTAGAGTCTGGCATGTATTCATTTTGGTTGAACACACCAACACCGTTCTGACACTGGCAGTAAAGTAAATAAAATTTCAGCCTATAAAATTCCAGTATAAAGTGGAAAATGTGCGATTCTGAAAGTCACCTGCTGAAATCCTATGTGAAATGTTTTATTCAGTACATTGATTCATTAAATCACACAGCAAAAGTAGATTTATTTATTTTTACCTGAGAATGCCATTGATTATGTGGTCACCAGAAGTTATGCTCTTATAAATTCTTCAGTTGCACAGCAATCAACTTAATCGTTGTGTCGACTTGACACACTTTGATATTGAAGTTTATTTGTATTGAATCATGTTATAGATCTGATCCATTTGAACTACAGAATATGTCTTTTTGGCACTACTCATGCGAGAAGTTCTATTTATCACTCACATTGAAGGCATAGAGATTTTTTCTTGTTTGTGGATCCATTTCTTTGACTTGTTTGCAGGAATTAGTTTCGCATTGCCTTGTACAAGAGAGTTTAATCCTTACTGAGACTGCTGAGCAACTAACATAAATCAGTCACTAATTAACTTTGGCCTCAAAATCTGGTTCCGTCGGGCCCATATATTTGACTCTAAGTGTACCACTTCTTGTCAAAAATGTTGCCCAGTCTGCCCATGCACAGGAGGGCTGCACCAGACAACATTTTGGGTAAGTCAGGTATATTGACACTTAGTGTATCTGCAGTGAATATGCAGTGTGTTAGTAGTTTTAGTTGCTGAGATATGAAGTGTCTAAAGTTCTGTTCCTTTTTCACAAACACACATTTATTTCATTCCAACAGCCTTAGCCCAAAACTGTAACTATACATCACCTGACAGAGGCCACCTGAAGCCCCTTTACATATCAGTGTCAATTAATGGATACTTAACATAAATGAGACAACTAATTGCAATGTCACTTAACCCATTACTTAACACAGTGTAGGCGGGTAGTTAAGCTAATCAGCTTGTGATAATGACTTGACTCTCACAGTATAATTTTTGAGGGGCAGCACGGTGGCGCAGTGGTTAGCACTGCTGCCTCACGGCGTCGAGGACCCTGGTTCGATCCCGGCTCTGGGTCACTGTCCGTGTGGAGTTTGCACATTCTCCCCGTCTTTGCGTGGGTTTCACTCAAAGATGTGCAGGGTAGGTGGATTGGCCACGCTAAATTGCCCCTTAATTGGAAAAAAATGAATTGGGTACTCTAAATTTATTGAAAGAAACAAAAAGTATCATTTTTGATTTCAGCACTGCTGCTAACCCCCTCCCTTATCCTCACATAGCTGAACATAAGCACATAGCAGTGTCAGGAAGAAACCCTCACCGATATTATGTACTTAGTTGCTAGTCATTGATTAACTACTACTAGCTGCTGCTGAGTGTGAAGTATTTGGTGCTCTGTACTCCCATTCAAGTTGATGATGTCCATAGGGAGTGCTGTGGCACATTGTGATTGACCCTGACTACAAAAGTTCTTCTCAGATTGCTTGCTCCCAGTCATGGGTGATGTAATGGCCATCCTCCTTGGCCAGCAGAATGACAGGGAGAATGCACAGAGGAAGACAAGCTGCTCGAAAGATGGAGGAGGAAGATGAGGGGGGAGGAGCCCATTGAGCAGGAGGGCATATCTGTCCAGTGTCCTCAGGGAATCATTCTCCTCTCTCAACCTCAACAAAGAACTGTGCACTTAGGTATCTCCATTTCACTAAGGAGGTTCTCATTGTAAGCTTCCACCCATTGAAGGCAGAATGGCAGAATCACTGCAGGGAGAGGAGGGCACTGCCAATGGACGGTGACTGTGACCAGGAACCTCTTTGTCTTGGGCTTCTTCCTGGCTGAAACAGAGATATCTCCATGTCCTCATAGATCACACCCAACTATTGTATGTGAAGGGAGAGGAGTACATTGTCTTCTCTCTTTCCAGAGAGAATTGGACAAAACATGCAGATAACGTTGGTCTCCCCATGGCCTAGGTTGTACAGCAAATGTAAAGATTTCCACTCCCTCAATGTGCAGCTGGTATGCAACCATGCTAAACACATCATGCAGGCAGTGTCCGCTATCCTAGCAGCAATCATGACACCTTTAATCTCTGCCAATCCACTGTACCATCAGCATTTCAATTGCCATGACAGGCCAGGTGTTGGTTTCTGGTTGGCGAGGGCTATCTGTTGGCCACCTGCCTAATGGCACCTAACCTACACACAATTGGGAAACATCAACACAAAACGTCATTGAGCAGACCATTGAAGAGCTTAAACAACACTTCTGTTATGTGAAATGGTCAGGAGGACTTTTGCACAGGAGAACATGGCACAAATTGTCATGGTCTGCAGTCTCCAGCCCTATCTCGCCTTTACCACTAGGTATATAGTGGCCTGCAGAAGAGAAGGAAGGGAGGAGTCACCAACACATCCTCTATCTGGTCCGGCTGTCCATGATCGCTTAGTTGACTGCGGTACCATGAATGCAACCCCAAATATCCATTCCATAATAGCCGCACAACTTACACTTCCTCTGTCACCACTTATCACAGCATTCTCATGGTGACAATGCTGAAATAAAAGCCACTGCAAAACAAACATAATAATAGTAATATAGTAATCTTAGTATTGTCACAAGTAGGCTTACATTAACACTGCAATGTAGTTACTGTGGAAATCCCCTAGTCACCACACTCCGGTGCCTGTTCGGGGACACAGAGGGAGAATTCAGAATGTCCAATTCATCTAACAGCACGTCTTTCGGGATTTGTAGGAGGAGACCGGAGCACCCGGAGTAAATCCATGCAGACACAAGGAGAACAAGCAAACTCGCAGAGACAGTGACCCGAGCCAGGAATCGAACCTGGGATCGTGGTGCTAACCACTGTGCTACCATGCCGCCCACATTCAAAAACCAACTTTATCAAATAAATCATCAAGTATTTCAAACTGTAGTCAACTAATCACCCCTATGTATTTGTTTAGTCCCGGTCTTCGAGATGACTGTTGGCCCTGTGCCGTGACACAGTGTTCACCCAATTCCTGCAGCGTAGCTGTTGTGGATAGCTACTGACCTTCAGTGGAGTAGACTGCAGATAGTCTTGCAGTTTGCCCCGTAGCAGCTCCAGGTAGGAGGCCTGGCTTTGGACTGCACCACCTGAACTTGGGTAGCAACAGTCTGGATGAACAACTGATAGGTCACAGCAAGGGCACTGGCAGAACAGCAGGAGTGGGAAGCTGAACGCTGTCACCCTGAGAGAAAGCAGGTCCATGGAGCCACGGCCACTTCCCAGGTCAGCACCTCAGCGAGTCTAATAATCTTCTGGAGAGCAAACTGCTGGATTGCTGTCATACTCTGCACGCAGCAGTGAGCACTGGCACCCTCAGCCGTGACAATAGCAGTCTGAGCCTGTGTGGCAGGAGGTTGTTCTTGAAAAGCAGCAATCTAAGATCGCATGACTTCGAGCTGAGCTTTTGCTGCAACATGCAGATGTTGCGTGAATTCTGCTTTGTGCTATAACGGGAGCTGAGTCATCAGCCACCAGGAGCTGGACCACGGTTGGATCCACATGTGTACAATTGGAGTTGGCCACAACCTCCATGTTTTGAAGGATGGGCCCTTGCATAAAGTCATGCACAAGGTGGGTACCGGCCTCCTCCATGCTCTGAGAAGGAAGATTAGGTCTGAGTCTACTATCATCTTGGATGGTCATGACCTGAGTCGCACTCCAATGACTACTGTCTCCTCCACTGGGGTGAGGCCTTGCAGCCTTGCCTGTTCCCCACCAGATTGCTTCTGCTGCCTTCAGTAGACTGCTACTTTGGTCTGCAGGAGAGAAAGAAAAGATTCAGGGAATGTTAAGCAATGTGTTTGGGTGATGGGGGTTGAATGTCTGGCAGTACTTACCAGCTGTGAGATGTAGACGTGAGGCATGCTGCATTGTTACGTGTGTGAGGGCGAAGGTAAAGCCACCGATATGAGATCCGACACGTGATTCATAGAGATTGACTGGCAGATGAGTGATGGTGATGCGATGCAGCGAGCGCTGTGTGAGGGAATGGTTACGCAGCTAGGAAAAAGGAGGAAGCTCCAGATGGAAACAAACAATAATATATAACATATATCACTATCTGTGGAGAAACAGAGTGAGGGAGAGAGAGAAAATACTGCAGAAAAGGTCTGAAAAAGTGAGAGCACATATTGCAGAACTGAAGGCATATGAACACCTTTGAGACCGAGGGAGAAAATGCTCTCGGAGTTGGTGAAATAGGAAAGGTGCAATCAAGACAAATTATAGAAGTCAAATATAATCCGTTGAATTCACAGGGAAAAAAATTAGAAATACCAGAAGAAAGTTTAAGTACAATAATTATTTCATTTTATTTGTCGAAAATGTATTGGATCATGTGCTTTGCCAAATGACATGAATGTACTTCATATGCAGTCTTTTGAACTAATTAACTGTTACGGGCCAGGGTTTAGAGAGCCCCAAAGTGTATCACAGAGTTCACCTGACCCACAACTTTGAATAGATTGTGGTATGGGGAGCACACGGGCTTACTCTGCAGGTGTGAATTAGCAGAAATCTACAGTACTTTTAAATTAAAACACTGTTTATTTATGAAACCAGTTAACACTTTATAAACCCACAGTAAACATCTTAACAACTATCAACACCAATAAATCCCCCAAAGAATACAGTCTTCTCGAAGTAACTCTTGATCTTTCCTTGCAACATCCATAAGACAAAAAGAACCCTCTTTACAGAAAGACATCAGGGGCGGGATTCTCTCAGCCCGGAGCAGGGCCGGAGAATCCCCGCGACCGGCGCGAATCGTGCCACGCCGCCCCGACGCCATCATGAGAATGGGTGCCACTGGCGCCAGCATGGTTGATGCGGTGCTGGTTGAGGGCCATCTATGCGGGATGAGCCGAGCCGCGTCGTAAAGACGACGAGTCCCGCCGGCACCGTCCACACCTGCTCTCAGCCGGCGGAGCTCGGCATGGAAGGGTCGGGGGGGCCTCCGATGTGGCCTGGCCCGCGATTGGGGCCCACCGATCGGCGGGCCTGCCTCTCTGGCTGGCGGCCTCCTTTCCTCTGCGCCGGCCCCTGTAGTCCTGCGCCATGTTGCGTCGGCGCCGGCGCGTTGAAGGAAGCCACTGTGCATGCACGGGTTGCCGCCGGTGCCACTGCGCATGCGCCGATCCTGCGGCGCCCAGTTCGCGCTGGGATCAGCAGCTGGAGCATCGTGAACCATTCCAGTGCCGTGTAGGGGCCGGAATTCCTGATCCTGAGGCCATGTTGAGGCCGTCGAGAAACGCGACGGCGTTTCCGATGGCGTCAACACTTAGCCTCAGGATCACAGAATCCCGCCCCAGGTTTAACTTCACCACTGAGAACAGTTACCACTTTGAAATCACCAAATGAACATTCAGAAGCTTGCAGTGATTCATACACATCTTGCTGTGATTGCAGCTTTTCCAAATCTAAAACGAAACTAAACACACCCTGTAGCAAACAAGCTGAAGCAAAAGTAAAAGCAGACAGACAGCCCAGCTCCACCTACATTCTGACATCACTGATAAGCTCCCATTTCTTAAAGGTACATCCACGACAGATATTTTTATAAACACCCATTTCGCTCCAAAAATGTCAATGGATTATGATCAGTATATATAATGGTGTCAGGTGGATTGCTGGTCACATAAATGTGAAAATGTTGCAAAGCCAGCACCAAACTCAAACTCTCCTTCTCAATCGTTGAATACTTTTTCTGGTGAGAATTAAATTTCTTTGAAAAATAACCAATCGGCCGCTGTAGTCCTTCATCATCGTCTTGTAGAAGCACCGCATTTATGCCCACATCACTCGCATCAGCAGCCACTTTGAATGGTTTGGCATAATTTGGGATGGCTAACACAGGAGCAGTGGTCAACACAGCCTTCAGGCAGTCAAATGCCTGTTGACACTCCAATGTCCACTTCAATTTGTTACCTTCTTGAGCAAGTCGGTCAGTGGAGCAACCACACTGCTAAAATTTGGCACAAATTTCCGGTAGAATCCACTCATACCAAGAAATTGTATTATTTCCCTTCGTGTTGAGGGTATTGGAAACTCTCCAATAACTTTTGTTTTCACATCCCGTGGGACCATTCGACCCTGTCCAATTGGATGGCCAAGGAAAGTGACTTGGGATATTCCAAATTCACTTTTGGCGAGGTTTACCACCAAACCCGCCTCCTGAAGTCGATCGAATAACTCCAACAGATGTTTTAAATGTTCTTTCCATGTCTGGCTGAAAATTACCAGATCGTCGATGTATACCGCACAATTGGGTAATCCTGAAACAACTTTGTTAGTTAACCGTTGAAATGTGGCTGGGGCGTTTTTCATGCCAAATGGCATAACTTTGAATTGGTATATACCACCTGGAGTCACAAGAGCTGAGATGTCTTTGGCCCTGCCAGTAAAATTTAAGTAAATCCAGTTTGGAAATAAAACCTGATTGTCCCACTTTCTCAATGCAATCCTCCAAATGTGGGATAGGATAAGAGTCCATTCTTGTAATTGCATTAACCTTTCTATAGTCCACACGCAACCGTTGGGTACGGTCTGGTTTAGGTACCATCACTATGGGTGAGCTCCATTGCTGCAACCCACTTCAATTATGCCATTTTTAAGCATACTGTCAATTTCTTTGTCAACCTGTGTCAATTTTAAAGGGTTAAGTCCATATGAATGTTGTTTGATTGGAACAGCATTTCCCACATCTACATCGTGTATAGACATTTTAGCGCTTCCCAACTTATCTCTACAAACTTGCCCATGTGATATCAATAACTCTTTCAGGTCAGTCCATTTTTCCTCTGGAAGGTTACTCAACAATTTATCCTAAATTTTCAGAACATCCTCGTTTTCCAATTTAATTTGAGGTATGTCAAATTGAAAATCATCTGGATTTGGTTCATCACTTTGAGTTAGAATCATTAAAATCTCCTCCTTTTGCTCTCCTTCCCTTTCAAAGTACCTTTTAAGCATGTTCACATGACACACTCGGTGAGTTTTCCTTCTATCTGGTGTTCTTACCACATAGGGGCTTTTCACAGTAACTTCATTGAAGCCTACTTGTGACAATAAGCGATTATTATTATAATACTTCACCTCACGTAATTTCCTTTCAATCTGATAAGGTCCACAAAACCTTGCCTTTAAAGGTTCACCTACCACTGGTAACAATACTAAAACTTTATCTCCACTGGCAAAACTACGAACTTTGGATTTCTTGTCTGCTACCTGTTTCATCACATTTTATGCAACTTTTAAATGCTGTCTAGCCAATTCACCTGCTCTATTTAATCATTCCCTAACATTTGACACGTAATCCAATAATGTAATTTCCGATTTCTCATTCACCAATTTTTCTTGAATCAATTTCAGTGGTCCTCTTACCTCATGACAAAAATTAGTTCAAAAGGACTGAATTTGGTTGACTCATTAGGTGCATCCCTAATTGCAAACAGTACGAATGGAATTCCTTTATCCCAATCCTCTGGATAATCATGACAATAAGCCCTCAACATTGTCTTTAATGTCTGATGCCATCTTTCTTACGCTCCCTGAGATTCTGGATGGTATGCAGTTGATTTAAATTGTTTCATTCCTAAGCTATCCATAACTTCTTTGAATAACATTGAGGTACAATTTGATCCTTGATCCAATTGTATTTCTGTGGATAGTCCATATCTCGTAAAGAATTTAAGTAACTCCTCCGCAATCTTTTTAGCTGTAATATTACGTACTGGAATGTCCTCTGGAAATCTAGTAGACATATCCACTATAGTCAAAAGATACTGGGCAGGATTCTCTGATCCTGAGGCCAGGTGTTGATGCCGTCGGAAAGGCCGTCGCGTTTTCCGATGGCGTCAACACGACCCCAGGATCAGTAATTCTGGCCCCTACAGGTGTTGGACGGCTGCTGATTTTCCACTGGCTTATCAACCACAGTAGGCATCACTCCCACCTGCAGCTATATCATTACCCAAGATAAACTATATTCCTGGACAAGATAGTTTCTCTATTACACCTACAACCACTTCACCACTCTTCACTGGACTTTCCAACTTTAACTTATATAATGGAACACTAATCTTCTCACCCTGAATTCCACATATTACCACCTTTTCTGGCAACATTCTTCCCAAAGTACATAACTCCTCATCTCTGACCATTAAAGATTGACTAGCTCCCGTATCTCTTAAAATTGTGACTTCTTTACCTGCTCCTCCTGATACACATGAGTAAACTTTACCCACACAAGTAAATTCTTTAAAGACGTCTGGCACTTACTTATCAATCACCTCTTGATCAGGCGGTACAACCTTTTGCACCTCCTTCGCTTCACTTGGGCTTTCCTTGACCACTTTAACAAACCCCACTGTCTTATCCTCTTTTACCATATCAGCCTTCCCAGTGCTTTTCTTCAATCACCAACACTGTGACTTTACGTGGCCTAGTTTATTACAGTGAAAGCATTTGAAATTTTTCATGTCTCTTCCACCTTCCTGGATTTTCCTTTAAGTCTGAAGTACACTCTCTGTATTATCTCCCACCAGATCTCCTTTACCTTTACCACTTGAGTATTTCTCATGTCCCCAGTTTCTATCCCTCACAGGCTGAAACTGATGATGGAAACCAAGCTTTGATTTATGAACTAATTCATAATCATCTGCCATTTCTGCTGCTAATATCACAGTTTTAACCCTCTGCTCTTCCACATGAGTTCTCACTGCATCAGGAATTAAATTTTTTTAACTCCTCCAAAAGTATAATTTCTGAGAGCTTCATACATTTGGTCTATTTTCAAAACCCTTATCCACCTCTCAAAATTGCTCTGATCCTTTCAAACTCCATGTATGTTTGACCAAATTCTTTCCTTAAATTTCTAAACCTTTGTCTGTAGGCTTCAAGCACTAGTTCACATGCACCTAAGATGGATTTTTTTCACCTCCTCATACAACCCAGATACCTCCTCCGGTCGTGATGCAAACACTTCACTAGCCCTACCTACCAGCTTTGTTTGAATCAGTAATACCCACACGTCTGGTGGCCATTTCATTTGTTTAGCCACCTTCTGAAATGAAATGAAAAAGGATGCTACCTCCTTCTCGTCAAACCTTGGCAATGCTTGCACATATTTAAATAGATCCCCACCAAGCCTTCGACTATGGCGCTCTTTCTCACTCTCCTTATCACTATCATCCAACTGTATGTCTCCCTTTACGTCCGCCAATTTTAACTGACTGTCATGTTTCATGGCCATTTCCTGAAGTTCAAATTCTCTCTCTTTATCTTTTTCCCTGATCTGTATCTCCCTTTCTCTTTCTTTTTATTCTGCTCGGGCTATTCTTTCTGTTTTCCTTTCTTCTCTCTCTTTTTCCTCTCTATCTCTTTCGTATTCAAGCTGCTTTAATTCTTTCTCATCTTCCATTTGTTTAAATTGTAACTGAATTTTTACCATTTCCAATGAGTACGACTGTATCTCAGGCAAATTTAAATGCTTAGCCACCGCAATAATGACCTCATTGTTTCGCATTTTGTCAGGTAATGTTAACTGCAATGTTTTTGCCAACTCTAAAAGCCTGTTTTTAGTGTCTGTCCGTAAGGTACTGCGTGTGACCGTCTCGACCCCCAAAACTTCAGAGCCTCTGAAAGAGCCATTGTCCACAACACATTCCCTACTTAAACTGAAATACCACACCTGAAAAGCCACCACAATATGTTCATCCCTCATTGTCTTTAAGTTCACAAAGCAAACCCAATAGATAGACTTTTATCCCGGATGAGCCCCCAATTTGTTATGGGCCAGGGTTTAGAGAACCCCAAAGTGTATCATGGAGTTCACCTGACCTACAACTTTGAATAGATTGTGGTTATGGGGAGCACATGGCCCTACTCTGCAGGTGTGATGCAACAGAAATCTACAGTACTTTTAACTTAAAACACTGTATATTTATGAAACCAGTTAACACTTTATAAACCCACAGTAAACATCCAAACAACTATCAACACCAATAAATCCCCCAAAGAATACAGTATTCTCGAAGTAACTCTTGATCCTTCCTTGCAACATCCATAAGACAAAAATAACCATCATTACAGAAAGACATCAGGTTTAACTTCACTACTGACAACAGTTACCACTTTGAAATCACCAAATGATCATTCATAAGATTGCAGAGATTCATATACATCTTGCATGATTGCAGCTTTTCCAAATCTAACACGAAACTGAACACACTCTGTCACAAACAGCCTGAAGCAAAAGTAAAAGCAGACAGACAGCCCAGCTCCATTCACACTCTGACATCACTGATAAACACTAATTTCTTAAAGGTACATCCACGACAGATATTTTTATAAACACCCATTTCTCAAAGGTACTCTTACATGAGAAAACAAAGATTTGATGTTACGTTCAGTGAAAGAGGGATGCGTTTTAATCCCAGCCACCCTGGATGCTAAGTGTTACTAAATCTGACCATATTTTGTGACCCAGCAGTAATCCTTAAAATGGAGTAGGGAAAACAAAGGTTCTGTGGATTTGCTGCAATGGGAGAAGGAGCGAGGACTTCCTGGCTGGGGAAAGCCAGAGAGAGGTATATTATTCTCTAAGTCTGAATAAAGATTGTAGACATCCAGTTAACACAAATACTTTATTCAGTAGGTTTGTTCTGTTTCCAGAGCTTAACTAGATGTAATACAGTCAATAAGTATGACCAGTGAAGCTAAGGTAAACTGCCAATGCTGAGCTGTCTCTGTCTGCCGCTGCTGCTCCCTAGCCCTGTACTTCTGAAAGAGGCAGATCCTACCTTGTGCTGGACACTTTATACCCATCTCTGATGCCCTCTAGTGATGCTGTGGCTGTTACATCTGTCTGCAGTCCATGGTGTATGTGCAGATGTATGTACAGATGTACAGATCACTACATCCCCCCCCTTTTATTGGACATGTTTTCTAGACGTGCCTCAAGAAAACTGTACATAACAAGTGGTGAGAATATGCAAATCTGCAAACTGTGAAAATGATAAAAGTAATACAGAAACAATTAACTGTGTTGTGAGTCCATCGTGAGAAATGTCCATATTCGTCTTGTGCGTGTGTTAAAGTGTCATCACAAATCTAGCCGGTCGCGTGCCTTACAGCTTCTGCTGGAGCGTTTTAACGGTGGTAGTAGGAATGATGGTTTGATGTCATCAAGAGTACTGTCTGGCGTTGTGTGGCGAGGAACGTCCTGTGGACAAATGGACTTGGTCAAGCGCAGTGTGGGAAATACTGGCGTTGTAGGTCAAATCTCTAATAGATCCCGGCTGTTACGGTGAAAAGGTACTCCCGCAGACGATTTGGCAATGCAGGCCTCCTGCCTGATCACCGTGGCTGACTCAGACCATCCGCCTCCTGGGTCCCTGATTCTGACAGTGTCACCTATTGTCAGTGGCTTGAGTGGGATTGCATGTTGATCGTAGTATAGTTTTTGTTTGGAGCATAGTGCCCACATGTCGTTGAGAATCGGTGCGTTGTGGGGGTCTCGGAACTGCATTGCCGGTAGGGTTGTACTGATGTCTCTGCCGAAGAGCATTTGCGCTGGCGACAGTCCTGAGCTCAATGGGGTTGCTCGGTACGATAACAGAGCTAGGTTGATGTCAGAACGTGACTCGGCTGCTTTGCTGATGAGCTGTTTAATGATGTGGACACCTTTTTCCCCTGTTCCATTTGATTGCGGGTAGCGATTCTGTGTCGCACCGTTGTCTGACCTCGGCTTTTTCCTGTGTTTGTGGTATTGATTCTGTACGTCATCGTTCATGAAAGCTGTTTTGCTTGTTTGTTCTGGAGCAGATGTGAATTCATGAGATTCTTTATCATGCCAAGGCATGTTTGCGGTTTTGTCATTGTTTCGCAGTGTGCTGTGGCATTATCCTTCACGTGCAGAGTTGTACCACGTTGTACAGGTCGTTGTTTCATTGTTGTCGTTCTTGTTGGTCTTTTTGTCACGCTTGTTGATTCTGTTTTCATTGTTTCCGCTTTTATTCTTCCTCTTTTTCTTGTCGTGCTTGTTGTTTCTGGGATGCTTCTTGTTGCTTTTGTCATTCCTGTTGCGCTGCATGTTGCTTTTGTTGTTGCTGTTGTTGTTCTTGTTTCTGATGTGCTTTGTGCGTTTTTGTTGTTCTTGTTGCGCTCAATGAATGTGCCATGTGGATGATTTGAGTCATTGTCACAGTTATTGGTGTCCATTCTGGTCTATGCTACATTGAGCGTATCTTCTTGAGAATTGTGAGAATGATTTGATGTTGCATTGATGTTGGTGACATCAGTTATTTGTGGTGGATTCGATTCCTCTTCTTTCCTTAGTTGGTACTCCTCTTCTCGAGTCATTTCTGGTTCACTTGAATCATCATTGATTTCTAGGTGCTCCTCTTTTGGAGTCATTTCAGATTCATTTGAATCATCAGTGATCTCTTAGTGCTCCTTTTCTGGAGTCAAAATCTTCAAGATTTCTATTGATGTGGTCTCACTGGACTCTTGGTGCTCCTCTTCTGGAGTCAAAATCTTCAAGATTTCAATTGACGTGGTCACTCTGGACTCGTGGGTGGCCGTCCTCTGATTATTGAGTGCTTCTGTGCAGACGAGCTGAGATATGTCAGTCTCGCTGTGATCCTGCACATCCTGTATGGGAATTGGGATTTCTTCGTCACTTGTCTCACATACAGTGGGTAGACATTCAGTGTCTTCTTCTCAAGACATGTGGCTCAAATAAGCTTGATAGATCTTCATGGTCTTGTACATGCATGGCGTTCGCTGTGGAGTATTTGCTTGCTTCCATTTTTGAGTCTGTCACCGAGCTGTCTCTGTAGGCTTGCGTCACTCTCTTTGTGTAGGCTTGCGTTGCTCTCTTTGTGGAGGCTTGCGTCGCTCTCTTTGTGGAGGCTTGTGTCGCTCTCTTTGTAGTGTCCTTCATTGCTCTCTCTGTGGAGTATGTCATCGCTCTCTCTGTGGAGACCTTCATCGCTCTCTCTGTGGAGTTTGTCATCGCTCTCTCTGTGGAGTCTGTCATTGCTCTCTTTGTGGAGTTGTGCAGTGTTCTCGCTGTAGAGTCGATCTGTGCTCTCTCAATGGAGTCATTCTGTGCTCTCCGTGTGGCGTCGTCTTCATCTTGGGTATTGCTGTCATCCAATGTATCGACGATCTGCCATGGCTTCATGGTGTTGTATTCATCTACCATGAGAAGAGTCTTATTGAACCGTTCAACCATGTTGCTGATGCTGTGATCAGGATCTCCAAATAATTCAGCCATGTCTGAGCAGTATTGTGTGTATTGTTGGATAGCAAATCATCGCTTTTTGTTTCAGAGTTGTGACCGTTCTCTTCATGTTCAATGAACAAATCATCTTCTTGTCTGGAGGCTGGGACCCTTCGGGGTCCACTCTGTTTCTTGGCATCATGCCACAGCATAATCCTGCACTCACGAGTCGGGATGTCATATATGCTGCGCTGAAGATTCCCCATTCTGAAGAACTCATCGTTGGGGTCTTCACGGTACAGAACCTTTAGTTGCGGTTTGGATTTGGTACTGGGGTAGCCATCTCCCAAGATGAAATCTTCGTCTGAGTCGTAGCCGACAAGGACCATATCATCTTCTAGGGCAGTGCTAACGGCTTGTTCCAGGGTGTTGTGAAAGTTATTTTTAACTGCTGGTGTAAGTTCGGGCATTGTTCTGTCTTTCGAGGCAAGAAAAATTGGGTGTTGCAGCTTTAAATGTATTTTTGTTCATTTTCGTGCATTTCCCTTTTAAGTGGGCGTGGTCCTGGTCATCTGATGTCATGACGCTAGTGACGTCATGTGCCGGACTCGATTGCGCATGCGCAATTCGAGTTTCCTTTACTGTGCGCTCTTGGCACAACTGCGCATGTGCGGCTCCTTCCTCAAGGTGGCTGCCGCTCAGAACTTCCTTCAATCCTGTCTCTGCCTCGTGGTAAGTTTTGGCGCCGTTTTTTCCGATTCTCTTCTCGAGACACTGCTTCTGTGTTTGTAAAGACTGACAGTATTGATTTTGTTTTTGTTCATGAGCAAAGCATTTTTGTATAGCGATTTCTAGAGTGAGATGCTTATTTTGTAATAGTTCTTCCCTCCAATTTTTAGCAGATAGTCCAGGAATTAATTGATGCATTATCACAGTGCCTCTGAAACCAGCATAATCACAGCCTTGTGGTATTAACTTGAGATTTGTAATAAAATCAGAGATGGGCCCTCCGTTTCTCTGACAAGAGCTAAATCTTTCCAGCATCTCACCAGCCTGACTGTTGCAGCATTTAGCAAATTTTTTGAGGATGATTTCTACTTTAGATTTGTCTTCATCTTCTAAGTAATTAAAGCAATTATAGATTTCTCTTGCTCCATGCCCTCCTGTTGAGAGAAGTAGGGCTATTTTTGTTGCATCAGAGGCATGGCTTAAATCATTAGCTGTGATAAATATTTGGAACATCTGTTCAAACATTTTCCAGTTATAACTTAAATTACCGGTTGTTTCCAGCTGCCATGGAGTTCCAACAAGTTCCATCAAATCAGTTAGTAGTCGAGGATCCATTTGCTGCGGAGTCTTCCACAGTCGAATATCCGGTTTAAGTTTTTCTTCTCTTGCTGATCTCTAGCTAGCTTTCTGAAATCACTTCTGGTATCATACATTATTCTCTAAGTCTGAATAAAGATTGTAGACTTCCAGTTAACACAAATACTTTATTCAGTAGGTTTGTTCTGTTTCCAGAGCTTAACTAGATGTAATACAGTCAAGAGGTATGACCAGTGAAGCTAAGGTAAACTGCCAATGCTGAGCTGTCTCTGTCTGCTGCTGCTGCTCCCTAGCCCTGTACTTCTGAAAGAGGCGGATCCTACCTTGGGCTGGACCCTTTATACCCGTCTCTGATGCCCTCCAATGATGCTGTGGCTGTTACATCTGTCTGCAGTCCGTGGTGTGTGTGCAGGTGTATGTACAGATGTACAGATCACTACATCCCCCCCCCCTTTTATTGGACATGTTTTCTAGACGTGCCTCAAGAAAACTGTACATAACAAGTGGTGAGAATATGCAAATCTGCAAACTGTGAAAATGATAAAAGTAATACAGAAACAATTCACTGTGTTGTGAGTCCATCGTGAGAAATGTCCATATTCGTCTTGTGCGTGTGTTAAGGTGTCGTCACAAATCTAACCGGTCGCGTGCCTTACGGCTTCTGCTGGAGCGTTTTAACGGTGGTAGTAGGAATGATGGTTTGATGTCATCAAGAGTACTGTCTGGCGTTGTGTGGCGAGGAACGTCCTGTGGACAAATGGACTCGGTCAAGGGCAGTGTGGGAAATACTGGCGTTGCAGATGTACAGATCACTACAAGAGGGAGAAACAGGGAGACAGCCTGTTGAGTTGGAGGAAAGGAGAGAGTTCCTAATCAGGAAAGGGGGTGGAGGCAGAGAAAAAGATTCTTTCAAGTAGCGATCAACATTCGGAAGGAAGAGATACAATGTGGTAAGGAGTAGAAATATGTAAATATTTGATTCAGCAGTTCTCTGCTGAGCAAAAAGGGATGAAAGAGTAAAGATGAGAAACGCTGTTATGGGACAAATTTTAAATTCTTGTACTGAAATTAACATTTACAGTTAGGCCTCAGCGGGCTCATCTTGTTAAATAACATTGCTTTGACTCATTAGAGCAACACCATTGAAAATCAAGTAATGATGTAAAATACATTGCTAACTATGCAGCAGTACAATTAATTTGTTATTTTAAACCAGCATTATACTGAGCTGGATTCTCTGTCGGCGGGATCCACCGTTTCGCTGGCAGTGTATTCACGTCCGCGGACTTCCCGAACGTGAAGGTGCCCACGATGGGGAACCCCATTGGCCGGCTGCTGGGACGGAGAATCCCACTGCCGGCGAGGGCACGCCGCATCCGAAAACTTGTGTGGCGGGACAGAAAATCCCGCCCATTGTCTTTGAAGGTGACTTACAGAAGTTATCACTCCAAAGTGTTGTTCTGGAAAGTTGAAAGTTAAGTGTATCATCATAATTACTTAATTTGAACCCATTATTTGGGAGTTAATTTACGAGAAAAAAAGTTAGCATTTCAAGGACCTTTTTTCAACAAAATGTTCTTCCATATATTATGTAATTTAATAATTTTCCCCTTTGCGCTTAATCATATTTTTCTTTTTTTAAGAAATGCAATGGAGTAGTGGTATTGCCACTGGACCAATAATGAAGAGATCCAGGGTAACACTCTGGGGACTGAGGTTCAAATCCCACCACGGCAGATGGTGAAATTTGAATTCAATAAAAATCTGGAATTAGAAGTCTAATGACGACCATGAAACCATTGGCATTTGTTCTCGGCCCCTATCTGGTTCACTAATATCCTATAGGGAAGGAAATCTGCCGTCCTTACCTGGTCTGGCCTACAAGTGACTCCAGATCCACAGCAATGTGGTTGACTCTTAAATACCCTGAGGGATGGACAATAAATGCTGGCCCAGCCAGCAACGCCCACATCCCATGAACACATTTTTAAGAAATGCACAATGTAGGTTTCATTTCTGATTCAAAATAATAGTACGCTTCTAAACTTTTGAGCATCCAAACCGCGCTGTTACTAAATCTTTAAATGTACCGATTGTAAAATCTGGTACTCTTCTCATCTCTGCCTGGATTCTATTGAGGATTCAATAGCCTGAAGAAAATGATGATGTTTGTCTTTGTGACAGTAAAACCTGATCCTGTGCCTCAACTTATTTGGTTTTAATAGATAGGTAAGATGAGCTCATTAATCATTATGCAAAACATTAGCTCACACTAAATACTTTCACTACCTCTTCATATGTAAAACACATCATTACATAAACACATCCCTAACAATATATTTAGCCAGAAAATCTGCAATATGATGGAATAGCATGTAAATGTTTCATGATGCATACTTTATATTTGGGTGATTAAGCTACACCAACTCAGTATGTGCCTATTAATTGATCATTTATAGATAGAGATTGGACGGACAAAATTATGTGATATTTTCTGGAAGGAATTATAGTACATGTTTTACTAAAAGTGTAACTGTTAAACAGGTTATTGAGCAGTAAATGGATAATTGAAGAACAGTAATGGCACACATTAATTTTTGCTCTAGTTATAGATGTAACAATCTCTCCTGAAATTGGTAGAAAAAAAACCTTGTACATACTGTAATAACATGCGAAAGTTTTCCTCCCAGGACCAGCCTTGTAAACCCTACCACCATGCGAAGCACCACCCCGCCGGGTTCATTTTTAACAAGGGGTGAATGTGGTAGTATGCATTAGGGGTCATGTGGGACTGTGAAGCCATGATGTCATTGGCTGATAGATCCCGGGTCCTGGTTGGACGTTGACCTCTAGCTCTGCCCTGAAGGCGGAGTATAAGTACCTGGAGTCCTCCCCCGCAGGCAGTCTACTACTGAACTGAGGGGGAACAGTCACGCTTAATAAATCCTCATCGACTTCACTCTATTCGTCTCTCGGAGTCTTTGTGCGCTACAATTTATTAAGCGTGACTAAAGGACTATGGAGCTCAGGATCATCCCGGAATGCCTGAGGATCAGCCCCCACGCAGTGAACGCGGCAGCAGCTTTCAAGCACTGGCAGACTTGTTTCGAGGCCTACCTCAGAACGGCCACTGGCCGGGTCACAGAAGATCAAAAACTACAGGTCCTGCACTCGAGGTTAAGCACGGAGATTTTCTCTCTCATCGAAGACGCAGAGGATTTCCAGACGGCGTTCGCAGCACTAAAAGGTCTCTATGTCCGCCCAGTAAACCAGATCTACGCTCGCTATCAACTCGCAACGAGATGGCAAAGTCCCGGAGAATCGATAGATGAATTCTACGCCGCGCTACTAATTTTGGGACGAGCCTGCAGCTGCCCGTCGGTGAACGCAAATGAACACATGGACATGTTAATGCGCGATGCTTTTGTGGCAGGTATGAACTCCTCCCAAATCCGCCAAAGACTTCTAGAAAAAGAGTCGCAAGGACTCTCAGAGGCACGGGCCCTAGCAGCCTCCCTACACGTGGCCGCGCGAAATACCCGCGCCTACGGCCCCGACCGCGCGGCAGCCCATTGGGCTCCGTACGTACCCGTCGCGACAAACCCACCCCCCCCCGGACACCCCACAGGCTTGCGCGGTCCAAACGCCAAGTCGCACCGGGGGCGCCCGCTGCTATTTCTGCGGCCAGGCGAAACACCCCCGGCAGCGCTGCCCGGCCCGCGCAGCGATCTGTAAGAGCTGCGGGAAAAAGGGCCATTTCGCGGCTGTGTGCCGGTCCCGCGAGGTCGCCACTGTCCCGGGAGAACAGGGAGACCTGCACGCCGTTTACGCTCCCCAACCCCCCCAGCGCCCCATGTACGACCCGCAGGCGCAGCCACTCTGGGTCCCGACCACCGCTGTCCCGGGAGAACGGGGAGCCCTGCACGCCGTTTACGCTACCCAACCACACCCCCCCGCGCCCCATGTATGACCCGCCGGCGCTACCACTTTGGGTCCCGACCACCGCTCTCCCCGGAGAAGAGGGAGTTCTGCGCGTCTCTAACGCCCCCCAAACCCACCCCTGCGCCCCACATATGACCCGCCGGCGCTACCAATTTGGGTCCCGACCACCGCCGTCCCCAGAGAAGAGGGAGCCCCGCGCGTTCCTAACGCTCCCCAACCCCCCCCAGCGCCCCATGTGCGACCCACAGACGCCGCCATTTTGGGTCCCGGCCACCACGAGGGGAGGAAGGGCGCCGCCATCTTGGACCACCCCAGACCTGTACGACGCATGGGGGTGGCCATTTTGTCCACCCCCACCGCCATCTTGTGACCCCCCAGCCATGTGCGATGCATGGGGGCAGCCAACTTGTTCACCCCCGACGCCATCTTGGACGGCAACAACGGACCCCAGTGTCGACGGCTCCACGGGGTTCGAAGAAGATGCTCAACCGCTACAACCACGTCTCGCTTCAGTGACGCTGGACCAAGCTCGGCCCCGGACACTCCAGACGACGACGACAACGGTGCTGATAAACGGGCACGAGACACCATGCCTAGTCGACTCCGGGAGCACGGAGAGCTTTATCCACCCCGACACGGTAAGACGCTGTTCTTTGACCATCCATCCCAGCGCACAAAAGATTTCCCTAGCTGCAGGATCCCACTCCGTACAGATCAAAGGCTTCTGCATAGTTACCCTAACGGTGCAAGGGAGGGAGTTCAAAAACTACAGGCTCTACGTCCTTCCCCAACTCTGCGCCCCCACATTACTGGGATTAGACTTCCAGTGCAATCTACAGAGCCTAACCTTCAAATTCGGCGGCCCAATACCCCCACTCACTATCTGCGGCCTCGCAACCCTCAAGGTGCAACCCCCGTCCTTGTTTGCAAACCTCACCCCGGATTGCAAACCCGTCGCCACTAGGAGCAGACGGTACAGCGCCCAGGACCGGACCTTCATTCGGTCCGAAGTCCAGCGGCTACTAAAGGAAGGCATAATCCAGGCCAGCAATAGTCCCTGGAGAGCACAGGTGGTAGTAGTAAAGACAGGGGAGAAGCAAAGGATGGTCATAGACTATAGCCAGACCATCAACAGGTACACACAACTAGACGCGTACCCTCTCCCCCGCATATCCGACATAGTCAATCGGATTGCCCAATATAAGGTCTTCTCCACCGTGGACCTCATGTCCGCCTACCATCAGCTCCCCATCCGCCCAAGTGACCGCAAGTACACAGCCTTCGAGGCAGACGGGCGATTATACCATTTCCTAAGGGTCCCATTTGGCGTCACAAATGGGGTCTCAGTCTTCCAACGAGAGATGGACCGAATGGTTGATCAACACGGGTTGCGGGCCACGTTTCCGTATCTCGACAATGTAACCATCTGCGGCCACGATCAGCAGGACCACCACACCAACCTCCCAAAATTCCTCCAGTCCGCTAAAGCCTTGAACCTCACGTACAACGAGGACAAGTGCGTTTTTAGCACCAACCGGCTAGCCATCCTGGGCTACGTAGTGCGCAATGGGATAATAGGCCCCGACCCCGAACGTATGCGCGCCCTCATGGAATTTCCCCTCCCGCACTGCTCAAAAGCCCTAAAACGCTGCCTGGGGTTCTTTTCATACTACGCCCAGTGGGTCCCCCAGTACGCAGACAAGGCCCGCCCCCTAATACAGACCACGACCTTCCCTCTGACGACAGAGGCTTGCCAGGCCTTCAGCCGCATCAAAGCGGATATCGCAAAGGCCACGATGCGCGCCATCGACAAGTCCCTCCCCTTCCAGGTCGAGAGCGACACCTCCGACGTAGCTCTAGCGGCCACCCTTAACCAAGCGGGCAGACCCGTGGCCTTTTTCTCCCGAACCCTACACACTTCAGAAATCCGCCACTCCTCAGTGGAAAAGGAAGCCCAAGCCATAGTGGAAGCTATGCGACATTGGAGACATTACCTGGCCGGCAGGAGATTCACTCTACTCACGGACCAACGGTCGGTAGCCTTCATGTTCGATAATGCACAGCGGGGCAAAATCAAAAACGACAAGATCTTAAGGTGGAGGATCGAGATCTCCACCTTGAACTACGAGATCTTGTATCGTCCCGGAAAGCTGAACGAGCCGTCCGATGCCCTATCCCGCGGCACATGTGCCAACGCACAAATTAACCGCCTCCAAACCCTCCACGAGGACCTCTGTCACCCGGGGGGTCACTCGGTTTTACCACTTTATCAAGTCCCGCAACCTCCCATACTCTTTAGAGGAGGTCCGTACAGTCACAAGGAACTGCCACACCTGCGCAGGGTGCAAACCGCATTTTTTCAGGCCGGATGGTGCGCACCTGATTAAGGCTTCCCGCCCCTTTGAACGCCTTAGTCTGGATTTCAAAGGACCCCTCCCCTCCACCGACCGCAACATAAACTTCCTTAATGTGGTGGACGAGTACTCCCGCTTCCCATTCGCCATCCCCTGTTCTGACATGACCGCGGCCACAGTCATTAAAGCCCTGAACACCATATTCACACTGTTCGGTTGCCCCGCATACGTCCACAGCGACAGGGGGTCCTCCTTCATGAGTGACGAGCTGCGCCAGTTCCTGCTCAGCAACGGTATAGCCTCGAGCAGGACGACCAGCTACAACCCCTGGGGGAACGGGCAAGTAGAGAGGGAGAATGGCACGGTCTGGAAGACCGTCCTACTGGCCCTACGGTCCAGGGACCTCCCAGTTTCACGGTGGCAGGAGGTCCTCCCGGACGCCCTCCACTCCATCCGGTCACTACTGTGTACTAGCACTAACCAAACGCCTCATGAGCGCCTCCTTGTCTTCCCCAGGAGGTCCTCCTCTGGAACGTCGCTGCCGACCTGGCTGGCGGCCCCAGGACCCATCTTGCTCCGAAAGCATGTGCGGGCGCACAAGTCGGACCCGTTGGTCGAAAGGGTTCACCTCCTCCACGCGAACCCGCAGTACGCTTACGTGGAGTACCCCGACGGCCGACAGGACACGGTCTCCCTGCGAGATCTGGCGCCCGCCGGCAACACACATACTCCCCCGACACCAATCACCCAACCCCCCCCTTCCTGCCACCGCCGCACCCCGCGACCACCCCCTTCCCAGGAGGATCAGTCCTCCTCCCAAGCCCGACCAGGAATGAAGCCCAAGCTGAAACCGTAAGGCTCCCGAAGACGACAACACCGGAACAAGCACCACCACCACCACCGGGGCCGAGGCGATCGACACGGACGACCAGACCGCCCGACCGACTCGTGGCGTCGATCTAACAGTCCAATATGTGGACTTTTAACGAGAACATTTTGTCTTTTCCTGACGATTACTGTAAATAGTTTGAAACAAAAAAAAAAACCTTGTACATACTGTAATAACATGCAAAAGTTTTCCTCCCAGGACCAGCCTTGTAAACCCTTACCACCATGCGAAGCATCACCCCGCCGGGTTCATTTTTAACAAGGGGTGAATGTGGTAGTATGCATTAGGGGTCATGTGGGACTGTGAAGCCATGATGTCATTGGCTGACAGATCCCGGGTCCTGGTTGGACGTTGACCTCTAGCTCCGCCCTGAAGGTGGAGTATAAGTACCTGGAGTCCTCCCCCGCAGGCAGTCTACTACTGAACTGCGGGGGAACAGTCACGCTTAATAAAGCCTCATCGACTTCACTCTATTCGTCTCTCGGAGTCTTTGTGCGCTACACATAGCTATTGTGGCTCCAGGGTTAAACCACAATGTACACTTCCATTTGTCTGGAGTTATTGTTTGTTAGCTTTGCATGGAGTCTTTTTTGTTTTTGCTCATGTAAATATTGTATTCTTTCATGAGATGTGGGCAATGCTGGCAAGGAAAGCAATCCTTCTTGAACTGACTGGCTTGCCAGGGCATTTAAGAGTCGATCATGTTGCTCAGGATACAGAGTCACGTATAGGCCAGATCAGGTAAGGACAGCTGGGCCTGAACTTTTTGCCCGTTGGCACGCTACGTAGGCCCAAGAGGCGGGCACGAAACGCACGTTTGGCCGTAATGGGCTCCAGAGTGCGATTTCATGCTACTTGGCCAGTTAACAGTCAGCCAGCATGAATCGTGTATTCTGAAAGGCTGAGTGATGGCCGGGGTGGGCAAGATAAGTGATGGTGCAGGCGAGTGTTTCCAACGAGCTCTCTGAAGGCTGACAGCTGCCTCAGGGAGCTGCGGTACTGTTCCAATGACATTTGCACCTCAAAGAAAATGCTGCAAACTCTCTCTACCATGCTGAATCAAGCAACTGTCAGCCTAATACATAACACCCTCACGCCTCAAACAATTTCTTTTCTTTCGTTTCATCCCACACATTTTACCTCACCCTAGATGGAGAAATCTGAAAAAAACATGAACACTGTTCGCTGATTGTCCCGTGTGCACGGGCCATGTACATTTAGGACCAATTGCTTCTTTCGTGGGCTTTACTGCCCTTTCAATTGTCGGTGGTCGCACTTCTGACTGTCCCACACACCTGCCAACCCAAATATCACACGAGGGCGCCATGACGTCCGGACACGTGTCTAACGTACTTCTGCATGAGTTCAGGACTGGCACTCACCCGCTCGTAAAATTCTGTCCCAGGTTTCTTTCTCTAAGGGACATTAGTGAACCAGGTGGGTTTTTACGACAATTCATAATAGCTTCATGGTCATCATCATTGAGGCTAGTTTTTTTAATTCCAGATTTATTCTTGAATTTGAATTCCACCAGCTGTCATGGTGGGATTTGAATCAATGCCCTCAGAGCATTTCGATTACTAGAGCAAAAACATTCCCAACATGCCGCCGCGTCTCCCTTATTGTCCAGTGGCTCCAGGACAGTGCTATTGAGGCAGAGAACACTTTCCTTGATGTGATATAACTTCCTATTTGACCCTCCGTAATACCACTGAGTGATCTGTGACTAATGTTCATTTTTCACTGATTTACATTTTATGTTCTCTCGCCCGGCTTAACTTGAAGGAGTTTTGTGGTTTCAGTTTACTGGCGGCATTTAATACTATAAAAAATTCAACTCGTGGCAATCCATTTTGTACATGACAAACAGACAGTTTGGAGTTTGATATGAAGGAGGAGACGTCTCAGTGTCTTGAGTTGATTTGGGCAGCAGGCTGGCAAAGACTGACACATGAAATAATTGCTCGACTGGCAAATCGCCTGCTCCTGGCTCAAACCCAACTTCTCCCTCTTTATATTTGATGAGCGCCGCTTCTAAACTTTTCTGCAGGCTGCAGTGTTTAAACCTTCCCCTTTTATTCACCAGAAGCCACCCCATTTTCACACTCGAACATTGTTATTCCATTCCCACACCATCAACTCGAATGCATGCGCATCCTTTTGGAAATGTGAAGAATGCAGTTGCACTCGGAAATGTAGGCTGGGATTTTTCGGCCCCATTATGGGGGGACCTGCTGCGGGAGATTCGGCAGCCCAGCCAAATGTCCATTGACTTTTCGTGGGACAGGATGATCCCGGTCGAGGGCTGGAATTGAAAATTTCGCCCATAGTCTAACCGATGCATTGCAAATAAATAAGAGAAAACACTGGAAAAACTTAGCAGCTCTGGTAGCTGTGTCGAGAGAGAAGCAGAGTTAACATTTAGAATCCTCATGGCTCTTCTTCAGAGCTGAAGAGAGGTATGAATGTGAAGGATTTCAGACTGATGAAGACAGGGTGGAGCAAATTAGAAGGTCCATACATTGTAAAGACCATTAATAAGAGAAGGGACAGTGCAGGTGGGCATTTCCTTAGCTTTCTACTGATTAATGTTAAATTTTAGTGTTTTTAGCTGGTGTCACATAATAAGAGAGTATATTGGGGCTTCATGCACTTTGGCTAGAGCCCAATACACAATTGCCATCTATTGATTTTAATTTACAAACTTTTCTCAGGAGAGCAGATCTCCATGTATGAATTCCCAAGGGTGTTAAATCAGAAAATTAACCAAAACATCTACTGTTCTATGTATCCCAGCTCTTTACCATGATTGTACCCTGCACACTTCTCACATTTGGGTGTACCAGATCCCAATCAGTCAGGACTCACACCTACCATCCTTACTACCAATGCTGGGAGCTATAGAGTCGCCTTCTAGCCAGTTATGCAGCCATGTAAGGCACATCATCCAAACACGCTGAAACGGTTACTGACATGCTGCTCTAACTCTTGCAGGAGATGGTCAGCCACAATAGGTGGGAGAGAGACAGATGACTGGCAGAGGACCACCAAGAATCCATACCCTTCACACTCTTGAGCAGATGGTTCTCAGCATCATAAGAGCCAGAGCCACAGAGGTATACCAGATGCTGATGTGGCCATCCTGAATGCGAGCGGGTCGCTGCCTTATGCAACCTCTTTACTCACTCCCCAAGCTCATGCTGAAAGGTGCCGTGAAATGGAGCTGCAGATGGAGTGACCCTGAATCTTCTACTTTCTGCCCGAGTCCCCTTCCTTCAGCCCCACCATGTCCTTTTATTTTTGTACTTTTAGATAGTCAAGAGGTGCCAGTTGTTCAGCCTCCGCAGCCTCACCTAGAACAAGAGGATGAAGAGGTCTCTGAGGAAGAAGCACTATCACTCAACTTAACATGTTGTGGGCATCTGCTCAAACATTTGCCCTGTATGCACATTAAAACTAGTTGAGAGTTGAGTATTAGTGGGTCACCAGGCATGAATGGAATGTGACCAAGCCACGGCGAAAATGTGTATGGGAGTCAGATGTGGGCTTCATTGTGGTGGAGTACAGGAGAACTTTGATGAACATACACACCAAAGTGTTTGGTGCATTATTGGTGGCCTGTTAGATAGCCTCCGGCCACTGGCTCGGGGTATAGAGGAGACCAGCTTCAAAGTGGCTGAATGCTTCACACAGAACTTGGAGGATATCCTTTCCACTGCATTGTCCATGCTGAAGTGGTGCAGTCTGCAGTCAGGCCCTCAGGATACAGGGCTTCTAACAGGCATCTTCCAATGCCAGCTGTAATCAGTGTTTCGTTCTTGTGCTTGGCCGGTAGGAATGATGCACAGAAGAACGTCTAGTTCTTGACTAGTTGAAGTGTTTTGTTATAAAATAAATGTGTGGTAAAGATAACTATCAAAAATATATTACAAACTACTAATACTGATACATTATCCACGAGCTACTGCAAGTATAACCATCCACTAACACGACTAACTCCCAACTCCTCGAGGTACAGAATCATGTGGTAGACTTACATTGCCACCTGCTGGTCGGAGGTCATTTCCATCATTATCTACATGAGTGCTTTTGCATATCATTGCAGTCAGAACCTTTCACTTGCTAGTCAAAGGGTAGCATTGCATTGGAACACTGGGCTAGATAGGGACGCCTGCAAGAAAGTAATTAGAAGGAGCTACGAGGCTGATGAGATCATTTCTTTGATAGTTGATATATTGCTGGGCAAATATACGGCAGATGCAGTATAATGTGAAGTCATCCACTTCGGACAGAGAAACGGAAAGGCAGAGTGTGATTTAAACAATGATAGATTCAGAAGTGTTGACATACAAATGGACCTCGGGACCCTTGTACCCAGTCACAGAAAGCAAGCATGCAGATACAAGCAGTTAGAGAGGCAAATGGGATGTTGGCCTTCATTGCAAAAGGACTTGATTACAGGAGCAAAGATGTCTTACTGCAGCTGTCCAGGGCTATAGAATTTACAGTGCAGAAAGAGGTCATTCGGCCCATTGTGTCTGCACAGGCCCTTTGGAACAGCACCTCACCCAAACGCACACATCCATCCTAACCCAGTAACCCCACCCAACCTTTTTGGACATTCAGAGCAATTTAGCATGGTTAATACACCTAACCTGCACATATTTGGACTGTGGGCGGAAACTGGAGCACCCAGAGGAAACCCACGCAGACACGGGGAAAACGTGCAGACTCCGCACAGACAGTGACCCAAGCAGGGAATCGAACCTGGCACCCTGGAGCTGTGAAGCAACTGTGCTAACCATTGTGCTACCATGCCGCCATAGTGAGACGTCTGGGGTATTCTGTGCAGTTTTGCTCTCCTTGTCTAAGAAAACATGTACTTGCCACAAAGGGTGCGCAGTGAACGTTCACCAGACTGATTCCAGGGATGGCAGGATTGCCATATTGTATCGACTGGGTTTGTGTTCACTGGAGTTTAGAAGAATGAGAGGGGATCTCATTGAAATGTATAAAATTCTGACAGAACTGGACAGACTGGATGCAGGAATATTGATTCCTCTGGCTGGGGGGTGTCTGGAACAAGGGGTCACAATCTGAGGATCAAGGGTAGGACTGAGAGGAGAAACCTCTTAACTCAGATGGCAGTGAACCAATGGAATTTTCTGCCACAGAAAGCTGTGGAGGCCAATTCACTGATTATATTTAAGAAGGAAATAGATAGATTTCTAAGCTCTCAACGGCTATGAGGAAAGTAAGGTTTTGAGATCAAGGGACAGCCATGATCATGTTGAATGGCAGAGCAGGCTTAAGGACCAAATGGTCTACACCTGCTCCTGTTTTCTATGAGCCTATCCTGTTAAAGGTTATTGTGTGAAGGATTTTGCTGATAATCTCTTGAGTGATGTATGCCTATAAGATGGGACTATATGATGTGATATCTGAAACTAATGCACTATAAATGAATTATGAGTTCATGCTGTGGGTGGGATAGTTCCTTTTAATTGAAGCAAAGCCTTGGCCATCATCCAATTGCCTGTGATGCATGTGGCCTACTCCCTTCCTCCTCCTTTTTGAGTTCCTTGGAAGTAGTGCCTGGGCACGCATACTTGTAGAGGCTGCATCACACAACCACAAACACAAGGACCCTCTGATGTGTATGTGGTAGGGACTCTCGCTGATCAATCTAAACAGTGAAATCTCTATTTTAGGAGCCCAATGGCTTGCTCCATGGTTCTTTGATTGAGTCCTGAGCTCCCATTGTACGGCCTTGAACCTTGTGTGGGGGGATGGTGGAAGGTGTTCATGAGGCATGTGTGGAGGGAGAATAGCTTCCTGCCCGAGCTACTATCATGTTGTCTGTCTTGGAGGCTTAAAGGTGGTGGGACTATTGCAGGATAAAAGCATTGTGGGCACTGCCAGGAAGTAGGGTATTAACTAAAATTAATTTTTGGTGTGATCCCACACCAACTGAATATCGACTCAGTAATAGACCTCACAGTTGGAATATTGCTCGCTGTTGATGTAAGGGACCAACAGAACCACGTGTGCAGTCGTTGGTACCCTGCTTCATCCAAAGGCCACTCTCCGAGTGAAAGCATGAGATTTATCATCTTGATCTTTCCTTCTCTTGGAGAAGAGAATTGTCTTTTCCTCCTTGTTATGGGCCAGGGCTTATAAACTCCAAAGTGTATTATGGAGTTCACCTGACCGACAACCTTTATGTCGAATTTGTCTAGGGTGAGCACATGAGCCTTCACTGCAGGTGTGAGTCATCAGACTCTTAGCCACTTTAATCAAAACCTGGAGCTGGATTCTCCGATTCTGAGACTATGTCCATAAGCCGGCGTGGGAAAGGTGGCGTTTTCCAACAGAAAATATGGTGTAAAACGGCCACTGATCCTCCGTTTGGCTGGCGGCTAGCATGCCAGCAGTGTAGAGACCTGGCTCTAGCTGCCGATACGCCTGGAGAATTGCCGGGTCCGTGGTCACGCATGCGCACACCGGTGGTCTGCAGCGGCTGCGCCGTGCTACATGCAACCAACTTGCATGCCCCAGACCACCCCCTCACAGTGCCCGCAGCCCCTGATAAAGTCCCTGCATGCCCGGGGACTGAGTCTGCAGCCGCCACGTCGAGTACCCGACGGATGAGACCACACGCGACCGACGCCGTCAGAACTCAGCTGGTCGGGGGGGCGGAACATCAGGGGATGGGCCTCAGGGAATTTCCTGAGGCCGTTGATACGTCGTGCTGCTTACTCTCCGAGTATGCCGCTGTGGAGAGGGTGAGCATTGCAAAAGCAGCGCAACCCCCGATTTGGTCGGGATCTTTGATTCTCCGGCCGATCGCTGAACGCGGTATCGGCGTCAATGACCGGAGAATCCAGCCCAAGGTTTATTCTAAGAATATAGTTAACATATATATATATAAACACACAGCAAGAATTGTTATCAATTACAAACATGAAGACCCCAGTAATCTATGTATAATACTTCATGAATTCCCCCTTAACTGTTCCAATTCAATTTAAAAATCCAAAGAAACAAATCCCTATTCAAGGGCATGGCCCAGCACACTTGAATGGGACTGGCCCTTTCCGTAAATTTCTGATCCAGTCTCAACCAGCAGATTCAAACTCCTTCCGGAAAGCAAACTATATCTTTTAAGTTACCAAAGCAGCGAGCCACAACCAATGTTTTTCACTAGAACAGTTTTTAAAATGAAAATAGAGAAAGACAGGGAAAAACACTTCTTACTTCCTCTGAGCCCAAAACTGAAACTGAAACCCAAAAACCTCACATCCCATCTCTTCCCACAAAAATAACATCACTGAAGCCATGTGATAAGCCGAAAACCTTTCTTCAAGGGTCACTCACATGACATCCTATAGAGGGAGTGCCTCACTTTCCTGAAGCTTCTGTGGACCACAAATTGAGACACATTGCTTATCCCCTGCCTAGAAGGGAGATTGAAAGGATGACTCTCATCTTCACAGTCACTGGGCAGGCCGCCCTCATCCTAGTTTGAGGCTCCAGGACCTTGTGAAGAAGTTGACACAACTCCGTCATTACCTCCTTACTACAGTGCAGTATCCTTAAGCATTGCTCCTGGCTCATCAACAGCTTTAAGACTCATGCTATGAGGAACCCTTCTCTAGGTGGGGTGCTTTAAAGACGGTCCTCATTCTCCTCCCTTCTTCCAGAGGTTTCTCTCTCTCCATGTTTACTCATATTGCGGTGCAAATGGCATCGCAACGTTTGGGTCCGAAACGATACAATGGTATGTTACTTTTTAGTGATCTGCAGTAACCTGCAAAATCCATTAGCAACTCATCACAGAGTTCTGCCCAACTGAGCCAGAGCACACCAATTCAAAAGCACCTCAGTTGCAATTTGTTGAATGGCCCTTTTAAACAGCCCAGAACTGATTTTGGGCGGGATTCTCCAGTCCCCCAGCCACGTGTCTCATTCGCTGGTGACGTGATTCTCTTTTCCCGTCATTTGTCAATGGGATTTCCCATTGAAGCCACGTTATGCCACTGAGAAGCCTCTGGGGGGGCGGGGGGGGGGGGGGGGGGTGGTGGTGCTGCCAGTGGGAAAAGAGGATCCCAACGACTGGAGAATTCCCACTTTTGTTTCCTGACCCTTGTTATTTCAGGAGTGATTAAGGAAGGTACTTTCATAGTCATTGGCCAGTTTTGTTACTGTGGCATTGCATGAGCCTGTTTTGAGTATGTTCAGCAACTTCGATGGGAGGACGGGAGGCTAAAATCAGCTCTCTGCAAATGAATTTGATAAACGAAGAGTTTTATCCAAATAACCAAGATGATTCAGCTTGAACCGTCGAGTTGTTTGGCTTTGTGATTGCACTTTATATTCCTGGCAGTGGCTATTATTCGATTTTCATACACAGAAAAACACAGAGGCACAGCGTCTCGGAGTTCAGCATGCTGTGAGATGGAACATTTCAATGTCAGTTTGTTCTTACGGTTTCCCACAAAGTGCATTCCAGATCACAGCTGGTGAGGTGGTTGAGAAGAAGCCTTCTCAACCACCTTTATAAAGTGAGATCAGGCAAGGGGTGAAGTGAAAGACACATTTGGACCATGCCTCTGCTAGTAGCTTGTTGATATTGCCAAACGCCCACTAACAGAAAGCTTACCTGTCACCTTAGACTTCAGTGGTGTAAAGAATATGAAAACTAGGGAAGGCAAAAAAAAGGATCAAAATGAAGGAATGACATTTAAAACCAACAAAACAAAATAATATTATGGCAATGTTGTGAATTAAATGTAAAGATGCAGATACGCGGAACTGCATAAATGGGTGAACATATGGCAAGTTAATAAATGTGCTAATTGTTTCATATTAATTCTATTCTATTATTTGATAACTTGCTCAGCATTGATCAATCTGATCCCAAAGTGCAATTCTTTAAAACGCTACCACAGCCAGCCTTGTTAAAACCGGTGCCTACTTTTCGTTATTTTTAATGATTATTTTCCTACTCACTTTCCTCATTCTTTTATTGATTTATTTTACAGGATCAATTTTCAAATTATTTATCTTTTTGGCTGCCAGGATCTGTGTCCGAAACCTTTGTTTTGCCTTCCCTTCATTTTTTCCAATTAAGGGGCAATTTGGCGTGGTCAATCCTCCTACCCTGCACATCTTTGGGTTGTGGGGGCAAAACCCAAGCAGACACGGGGAGAATGTGCAAACTCCACACGGACAGTGACCCAGAGCCGGGATCGAACCTGGAACCTCGGTGCCGTGAGACAGCAGGGCTAAGCCACTGCGCCACCGTGCTGCCTTCCTTCCCTTCATTTTTATCATTACCTTCTCTTCCCTCGTTAGGCCTTGATTTATTCATAACATAAACCCGAGGCACTATTGTAATGAATTTTTCAACTTCAGTTATATCTCACGCTGAGGTGGAGGATTTGGTCGTCTCCATTCCCCAGGAAGCCCCAAACAAACTGTCTTTTAACCTTTAGTCAGGAGATCCAAGGCCTCCCTCCCTCTTTATACTTTGCAAATGTTGGAACCATATGAAAAGTAGCATTCATTTAATTTGGTCTGTGGTAGCGTGCCCCTTTAAGGGGCGACATCTTGTAGGATCATGTGACCCATTCGGCCAATCGGGCCGGAGGGCGCGATTCCTGGTGCTGCGCGGGTCTATCCTGGCAGTTTGGAGTCGTGAAGTACAGTATCCCTTGTCTCACTCTTTGTAAATAGTCTCTTGCCTTAATAAACCCGTTTAATCATTGATCTACTTGGTGGTTACCAGTCTTTCAATATAATACAAGGTCACTTGAGTTTTTGACAACATGGTAGAAGGGACAAGTGACATTAACAATGAATGTGACTATCAGCCAGCACACAGAAGTCAGACACGACAGAGTCATTATTGTTAGTAGAGCTGGGCATTTGGGCCGGAAACTTATCCCAGTGTTTTATTGGCAGGAGGCATTTACATTGGAAAATCCAGATTAAAAAATGGACATTGTAAGGTTGACACAAACAGCAGTACACAAATGTGAAACAGAAAGCCAAATGGTGCAAAAAGGAAGGGCTTGCCGCGTAATATTTCAATATCATAAATATTCTCCCCTAATTAAATATGGCAGAGCAGTAAAACACGGAGAATACAATGTGACAAACAAGAAATGTCTATTCATGTTCCACATTTAATAGCTTGTTCACGGTGGTTGACCCTCTTTCATTAGCATAACAAAATGGTTCCTTCATCTGCAGAATAAATGAAAGAAAAACACACTGAATATAAAAGCAAGACTGTTAATCAAACCAAAAATAAAGCAGAGCAACAACAGGAAGAGAATAAAAACAAAATACTCAACAATCTAAGAATGGACTGGAAATATAGAATTATTCATTATCTAACCTTGACAGATTGCAAGCCATGGAATAATCACTATCTAAGGGCAATGAACTGTGAGTTCAGAATAATTCATGACCTCAGAGTGGATTTTAAATATAGAATAATTTGTTATCTAACTGTTACAGACTGTAACTACGCAATAAATTATCTGAGAATAGACTTGTCTTTGATGTGAACTCCCCGATGCCTTTTATTTAGATATACAAATTATCAGCAGCACTCCCTCCAATCCAAGGTTAAAATGTAATTCTTGTTTCTACTTCAAAGGGAGAGCAACTGACGAGTTCTGTTAATGAGATTAAAAAGTACAAAGTCTAAATGCCAGACCCCCGATATAAGTGGGTTTTGTGGGGTCCTCTGGGAACTTGGTGACAGGCAGGTCTGTAAATAGGACAAGCGATCCATTGTCCACTGCAATTTGTGATGTGTGATGATGGGGCACAGAAAGAGCTCTGCGCAAGTCTGATTGACATGCAAGATGACATAGCTACAAAGCAAACTCGTTCGCAGGTGCACATCGTGTCTATGTAAAATGGGTACATTGGGAGTCTTGGGAGCTGGCCTGCTAAGCAGATTTCTTTCGAGCAAGATGACAGGTTGAAGAACAAATGGCTCGGGTAGAATCTCTGCAGTCGTTTCCTGATCTCCCACCGGAACCTTGGCAGAGGGTTGGTGAAAATCCCTGGAGTAACAGCGTCATTAATCTTGGATTCTGCACACTTGCCACTCAAGTCAAGGCAGGTGATTGGAAGATCCAACGTGGAAATTGCTGGCATTTGTTAAAATGCATTTACTACTGCACTTCACTGAAGTTTGCTTGAAGTATTGTTTGATTTTGCTGTTTGTATTTCTCCATGATTCCCTTTGTTACGTTTGTCTGCTATATTCACTGACATGGCATCATACTAAGTGTGGAAGATGAGAATTCCTTTGGATAATGGGTCACATGGAGCCACAGGACAAAACATTCCATCTTTGTTTGCCACTGGGATTATCCAGTGCTGCTGAGAGTGAATGGAGTTTTGACTGCAACGCCAAATTTTCCATTCTCGTTCGCAACGGGTTTCGCCAAGGACAAGACTGGGGAATTCCGCCCATAGAATCATGAAATTATACAATAATATTGCACAGGATGTCATTCGATCCATTGTGCCCAAGTCTGCTCTCTGGGAAAATCTTTCAATCATTCTAATTCCCTTACTCATTCTTCATGGCCCTGTAATATTTGCTTCTATCCAGTTATTTTTCCAGATTGTCATTTCAATGTTACGACTGAATTTTCTGCAAGTATCCTTTTAAGGCAGTGTATCCCAGGTCATAACTGCTCACTGTATAAAAATCATCTATTCAGATTTTGTCAATCAACTTAAATCTGTGTCCTCTGGTTACTGACCTCTTTGCCGCTTTATTTTTTCCATCCCAACTATTCATTATTTTGAACTCCTCGATCAAATCCCTTCAGAGCATTCTCTACTCCAAGGAGAATAAATTTAACTTCTCTTGTCTCTTCACATAACTGAAGCACTTTACCTCTGGCAAATCTCTTCTGCCCCCTCAGTAAGGACTTGGGACGTGGAGGGGGGGCGGGGGGGGGGGGGGGTTGGGTAGAGTGGGGTGGGGGGGGGGGAGGAAGGGTGGTATTGGCATGTAAGTCAAGGGTGGGATCACTTTGACCAAAGATCCCACTTCCATATCCCCATTCCCCATATTCCCTCTAGCCCACCTACGCTTCCCTGAAAGCCAAGAGTCAGGGAGAACTTTGAGATTTTGAATGGTCAAGACAAGGTTTTGCTCCATCCTATTTAAATGGCAGACTGAGATCCAGCATTCATCTAGTGGCTGGCCACAGGAAATGGCCACTCGTTCAATAGAGGCGGACACCAATGCAAAGGCCTGAAACACAGGGTGGCGGGGGATTCCTCCAATCCCTCTCCGAAGGGACTTAGTGCCTCTGACGATGCTATCATCTGCTCACACAATTTCTGCTGCTGCACCTAGCATTGTGCCTTTGGTTTAGGTGACATCCCACCCACCCCATGTCCGATGCTCAGCATCTGCATCCAGCTAAACAGAGTGCTCTGCACCCTACAACAGGGACACTCGGGTACTAGTCCAGTCTCCTCCACCACCTCCTGTTCACTTTAGGTGTGTGACTCACCGTGGGACTAATCCACTCCCTGCCTTGCGTAGCCAACGGAGATGTACCTGAGCTGGTGAAGGATGCGCATGGGTCATGTGGCAGTGCACCCTTCGAGTGCATGACCTCCACTGAGGAATCCTCAGTTTCCACCAACACCAACTCCTGCGTTATTCTTGAAGGAGTTGAGTTAGAGCTAACAAGGGGAAAAGGTTTCAAAGTCATCATCGTGCTTATGATAATCATTTGCAGAAGACGCCACATCAACATGAGTGATTGTAAAAACATAAAATTGTGGATACTCAGCAGATCAGGCGGCAGCTGTGGAAAGAGAAACAGAGTTAACATTTGATGACCTTCCTAACAGAAAGAGAAAAGTTTAGAAATATAATACGTCTTAAGCAGGAGAAAGGGAAGAGAGTGGGAAAGGAAAGAGCGGAAGACAAGAGAGATTACATGACAAAAGGATTAATGCACAGAATTTGCTCACAATGTATTCCAAAGATGTGCAAGTTAGGTGGATTGCCCTTGCTAAATTGCCCCTGAGTGTTCAAAAAAGGTTAGGTGGGGTAACTGGGTTATGGGGGCAGGGTTGAGGTGTGGCTTAAGTAGGGTGCTCTTTCCAAGGTTTGGTGCAGACTCGATGGGCCGGATGTCCTCATTCTGCACTGTAAATTCTATGATTCTGTGATGATTCTCTGCTATGCACAGGGAGAGACCAAATGCAAATTGAGCGACTGCGTTGCGGAACACCTTCATTCATTTGACATAAAATGACTTTCACCATCTCTTCAGTCTTGCAGAAGAAAAAATTGATTGACGAGACAGCAAACAGGGGGTTGGGTAAGGATAGGATTGGGCTCACCTGTCTTATTTCGGTTAATGAAATGGCCTGTTGACAGTTTTGGGTCACACTTGAAAGGTGCACACCTTTGAGAGGTACTGGAAGCTGCAGTTGCTTTAAGGCTGTCATGAGTTATTATATTCAGGAGATGAAAGAGGCAAAGGTGGAAAAAAAGATTTTAAAATTTGTTTGAAGTCAACTTGGCAGTACACATTCATTGGTTCCACTGTCATGCAGTAATTGCTCTGTGAGAGCATGTGGATTTTTCATACGTCGATTGGGTGCTTCTGAGATCTGCTCATTGATTGCTTAAGAGACTGATTACCAAACTTGTCTTGGACAATTTTGAAGTGTTACCTTCTGTTCTCCATAATCGGATGTATCTATACGTGACCGTGGGTATTTTTATTACCCTTGGAGTGAGAGGGTCCATTTTAAATAATCCAGCAGCAAGCCTTTTGTAGTTGAAAAAGAAAGAAAGGTTAGTTTTTTCTTCCACACCCGCAAATTTTAAACAAAACTAAGAGACGGACTCACCCCACCCTTGAGGCGTGTTTTACGCTGGTGGTCTGTCATTGGCCAGCGGCGAGAACATGCAGTGTCACCATTCCGATCCCGCCAACGGAACGAGTCGGAAAATTTCGGCTCAAGTCTCACTCACTCTCTCACTTACTCACACACATGTCATGACACCCTGGGCCAGTGCATGGTGAATTCCATCCCCACTACATCCAGAGTCACAAACAGAGGTGAAATTAGATTTTATTTGAAATACCCAAGGTCCTTGGTTAAGCCCAATTAACTATTCACCAGGTTTCTGACTTTAAAACAAAGGTAACCTCTTATTATGTGCACTATTATAATTAAATGGACAGAACATGTAACTATCTAATACACCTGTTATGGCGAGGCGTTTTCAGAACCCCAAAATGTATCATGGAGTTCAACCAACCTCCCCCTTTAATGGATTTGTTGTTTTTCGGAGCACACAGCCTTTTCCCTAGGTGTGGGATTACAATTATGGACACTTGGGTTTTTAAACACAAAACACTATTTATTCCATGAACTCAACTTAACCTCTTCAATAAACATTGGATCTCTTAACACCCCTTACTTCAAAGATAACTCAGAAAATATTGCAACAGTAAATAATTCCTTAAAATGTTCCTTCAAACTTCCAAGAGACTTAACACCTTTAAACAGTATCACATCAGGTTAAAGGATTTTTTTTTTCTGTAGAATGGCAGAGACTGTCACAAACTGGCTTTCTACTTTTAAACTGCTCTCAGCAAAACAAGCCAGGCACTTTTTAGCTGCTCTCAGCAAAACCAAACTTCAAAACTTGCAGCTCTCTGGAAACACACAGACACTGCTTTTAAACTGAAACTAAAAACCTGCAAAACACAGACTGCAAAATGGCTGAACCAAAGCTGAGCTCCACCCACTCTATGACATCACTGTTTTCTTAAAGCTACATTGCTTCAACATCCAGTTCTTAAAGGCACTCTCGCATGACACCTGCCCCCAAGAAAAAAAAAACCCCATCAACTTCAAGGTGGTTTAATTTTTCACTTTTCCACCATCCACGAAGAAATGTACACAGTAAATATAGAACATAGAACATAGAACAATACAGCGCAGTACAGGCCCTTCGGCCCACGATGTTGCACCGAAACAAAAGCCATCTAACCTACACTATGCCATTATCATCCATATGTTTATCCAATAAACTTTTAAATGCCCTCAATGTTGGCGAGTTCACTACTGTAGCAGGTAGGGCATTCCACGGCCTCACTACTCTTTGCGTAAAGAACCTACCTCTGACCTCTGTCCTATATCTATTACCCCTCAGTTTAAAGTTATGTCCCCTCGTGCCAGCCATATCCATCCGCGGGAGAAGGCTCTCACTGTCCACCCTATCCATCCCCTGATCATTTTGTATGCCTCTATTAAGTCTCCTCTTAACCTTCTTCTCTCCAACGAAAACAACCTCAAGTCCATCAGCCTTTCCTCATAAGATTTTCCCTCCATACCAGGCAACATCCTGGTAAATCTCCTCTGCACCCGCTCCAAAGCCTCCACGTCCTTCCTATAATGCGGTGACCAGAACTGTACGCAATACTCCAAATGCGGCCGGACCAGAGTTCTGTACAGCTGCAACATGACCTCCCGACTCCGGAACTCAATCCCTCTACCAATAAAGGCCAACACTCCATAGGCCTTCTTCACAACCCTATCAACCTGGGTGGCAACTTTCAGGGATCTATGTACATGGACACATAGATCCCTCTGCTCATCCACACTTTCAAGAACTTTACCATTAGCCAAATATTCCGCATTCCTGTTATTCCTTCCAAAGTGAATCACCTCACACTTCTCTACATTAAACTCCATTTGCCACCTCTCAGCCCAGCTCTGCAGCTTATCTATATCCCTCTGTAACCTGCTACATCCTTCCACACTATCGACAACACCACCGACTTTAGTATCGTCTGCAAATTTACTCACCCACCCTTCTGCGCCTTCCTCTAGGTCATTGATAAAAATGACAAACAGCAACGGCCCCAGAACAGATCCTTGTGGTACTCCACTTGTGACTGTACTCCATTCTGAACATATCCCATCAACCACCACCCTCTGTCTTCTTTCAGCTAGCCAATTTCTGATCCACATCTCTAAATCACCCTCAATCCCCAGCCTCCGTATTTTTTGCAATAGCCTACCGTGGGGAACCTTATCAAACGCTTCGCTGAAGTCCATATACACCACATCAACTGCTCTACCCTCGTCTACCTGTTCAGTCACCTTCTCAAAGAACTCAATAAGGTTTGTGAGGCATGACCTACCCTTCACAAAACCATGCTGACTATCCCTGATCATATTATTCCTATCTAGATGATTATAAATCTTGTCTCTTATAATCCCCTCCAAGACTTTACCCACTACAGACGTGAGGCTCACCGGTCTATAGTTGCCGGGGTTGTCTCTGCTCCCCTTTTTGAACAAAGGGACCACATTTGCTGTCCTCCAGTCCTCTGGCACTATTCCTGTAGCCAATGATGACATAAAAATCAAAGCCAAAGGTCCAGCAATCTCTTCCCTGGCCTCCCAGAGAATCCTAGGATAAATCCCATCAGGTCCCGGGGACTTATCTATTTTCAGCCTGTCCAGAATTGCCAACACCTCTTCCCTACGTACCTCAATGCCATCTATTCTATTAGCCTGGGGCTCAGCATTCTCCTCCACAACATTATCTTTTTCCTGAGTGAATACTGACGAAAAATATTCATTTAGTATCTCGCCTATCTCTTCAGACTCCACACACAATTTCCCATCCCTGTCCTTGACTGGTCCTACTCTTTCCCTAGTCATTCGCTTATTCCTGACATACCTATAGAAAGCTTTTGGGTTTTCCTTGATCCTTCCTGCCAAATACTTCTCATGTCCCCTCCTTGCTCGTCTTAGCTCTCTCTTTAGATCCTTCCTCGCTACCTTGTAACTATCCATCGCCCCAACCGAAACTTCACACTTCATCTTCACATAGGCCTCCTTCTTCCTCTTAACAAGAGATTCCACTTCCTTGGTAAACCACGGTTCCCTCGCTCGACGCCTTCCTCCCTGTCTGACCGGTACATACTTATCAAGAACACGCAGTAGCTGATCCTTAAACAAGCCCCACTTATCCAGTGTGCCCAACACTTGCAGCCGACTTCTCCACCTTATCCCCCCCAAGTCATGTCTAATGGCATCATAATTGCCCTTCCCCCAGCTATAACTCTTGCCCTGCGGTGTATACTTATCCCTTTCCATCATTAACGTAAACGTCACCGAATTGTGGTCACTGTCCCCAAAGTGCTCTCCTACCTCCAAATCCAACACCTGGCCTGGTTCATTACCCAAAACCAAATCCAACGTGGCCTCGCCTCTTGTTGGCCTGTCAACATATTGTTTCAGGAAACCCTCCTGCACACACTGTACAAAAAACGACCCATCTATTGTACTCGAACTATATTTTTTCCAGTCAATATTTGGAAAGTTAAAGTCTCCCATAATAACTACCCTGTTACTTTCACTCATATCCAGAATCATCTTCGCCATCCTTTCCTCTACATCCCTAGAACTATTAGGAGGCCTATAAAAAACTCCCAACAGGGTGACCTCTCCTTTCCTGTTTCTAACTTCAGCCCATACTACCTCGAAAGAAGAGTCCCCATCTAGCATCCTCTCCGCCACCGTAATACTGCTCTTGACTAGCAGCGCCACACCTCCCCCTCTTTTGCCTCCTTCTCTGAGCTTACTAAAACACCTAAACCCCGGAACCTGCAACATCCATTCCTGTCCCTGCTCTATCCATGTCTCCGAAATGGCCACAACATCGAAGTCCCAGGTACCAACCCATGCTGCCAGTTCCCCTACCTTGTTTCGTATACTCCTGGCATTGAAGTAGACACACTTCAAACCACCTACCTGAACACTGGCCCCCTCCTGCGACGTCAAATCTGTGCTCCTGACCTCTATACTCTCATTCTCCCTTACCCTAAAACTACAATCCAGGTTCCCATGCCCCTGCTGCATTAGTTTAAACCCCCCCAAAGAGCACTAACAAATCTCCCCCCCAGGATATTTGTGCCCCTCAGGTTCAGATGTAGACCATCCTGTCTGTAGAGGTCCCACCTTCCCCAGAAAGAGCCCCAGTTATCCAAAAATCTGAATCCCTCCCGCCTGCACCATCCCTGTAGCCACGTGTTTAAATGCTCTCTCTCCCTATTCCTCATCTCACTATCACGTGGCACGGGCAACAACCCAGGGATAACAACTCTGTTTGTTCTAGTTCTGAGCTTCCATCCTAGCTCCCTGAAAGCCTGCCTGACATCCTTGTCCCCTTTCCTACCTATGTCGTTAGTGCCAATGTGGACCACGACTTGGGGCTGCTCCCCCTCCCCCCTAAGGACCCGGAAAACACGATCCGAGACATCACGTACCCTTGCACCTGGGAGGCAACATACCAAACGCGAGTCTCTCACGCTCCCACAAAATCTCCTATCTGTGCCCCTGACTATCGAGTCCCCAATTACTAATGCTCTGCTCCTCTCCCCCCTTCCCTTCTGAGCAACAGGGACAGACTTCGTGCCAGAGGCCCGTACCCCATGGCTTACCCCTGGTAAGTCCCCCCCCCCACAAGTATCCAAAGCGGTATACTTGTTTCTCAGGGGAACGACCGCAGGGGATCCCTGCACTGACTGCTTTTTCCCAGTCCCTCTTACAGTTACCCACCTATCTCCAATCTTTGGTGTAACTAATTCCCTGAAGCTGCTATCTATGACCCCTTCTGCCTCCCGAATGATCCGAAGTTCTTCCAACTCCAGCTCCAATTCCCTAACTCGGTCTTGGAGGAGCTGGAGATGGCAGCACTTCCTGCAGGTAAAATCAGCAGGGACACTAACTGCATCCCTCACCTCAAACATCCTGCAGGAGGAACATTGCACTCCCTTCCCTGCCATTCCTCTAACTTTCTACCAAGATCTGGCTAACAACCAAATGACATTTTTATAAAAAATAATAATAATATAATAAAATATGGTACTTACCTCAGGCCAATGGGTTTTATTATTAGGTTAGAGGAGGAAGGTGGGTGGGAGACACTACACGTGTAGTGTCTCGGGTTTCCTCTCCACCAGAATTTATTGGTGAGGGTCTTCCCAGACGTCCGCGGGTCGACTTCCTGTTCCCGCCTAAAAAACTAATTTTAAAAAAAAGAAGAAAAATTCTCAGCTCCTGCTGAAATTGACTAAACAGCCAGCTCCACTCCCGCCGAAATCGACTGGCCTGCCCCTGCAAAGACAAGTGCTTTTAAAGGTTGACTTACCTCCCAGCAACCTCCTTCCGCAATGCTCCCGCTGAAACTGACTCACCAGCTGTTCTCACGCCGAAATCGACTGGCCTGCCCCTGCAAAGACAAGTGCTTTTAAAGGTTGACTTACCTCCCAGCAACCTCCTTCCGTGTTGCTCCCGCTGAAACTGACTCACCAGCTGTTCTCACGCCGAAATCGACTGGCCTGCCCCTGCAAAGACAAGTGCTTTTAAAGGTTGACTTACCTCCCAGCAACCTCCTTCCGCAATGCTCCCGCTGAAACTGACTCACCAGCTGTTCTCACGCCAAAATCGACTGGCCTGCCCCTGCAAAGACAAGTGCTTTTAAAGGTTGACTTACCTCCCAGCAACCTCCTTCCGCAATGCTCCCGCTGAAACTGACTCACCAGCTGTTCTCACGCCGAAATCGACTGGCCTGCCCCTGCAAAGACAAGTGCTTTTAAAGGTTGACTTACCTCCCAGCAACCTCCTTCCGCAATGCTCCCGCTGAAACTGACTCACCAGCTGTTCTCACGCTGAAATCGACTGGCCTGCCCCTGCAAAGACAAGTGCTTTTAAAGGTTGACTTACCTCCCAGCAACCTCCTTCCGCAATGCTCCCGCTGAAACTGACTCACCAGCTGTTCTCACGCCGAAATCGACTGGCCTGCCCCTGCAAAGACAAGTGCTTTTAAAGGTTGACTTACCTCCCAGCAGCCTCCTTCCGCAATGCTCCCGCTGAAACTGACTCACCAGCTGTTCTCACGCCGAAATCGACTGGCCTGCCCCTGCAAAGACAAGTGCTTTTAAAGGTTGACTTACCTCCCAGCAACCTCCTTCCGCAATGCTCCCGCTGAAACTTTCATTTTTAAAAAACCAACACATGCAAACAGGTATAATAATATAGTCCATTTTTCTTTGTTTTTCTTCCTCCAACCAAAATTCTTCTCGATTGACAGACTCTTTGAACAAAGTCTCTGCATGATCCATCCATTCCTCTACTCCTCGGCATTTCTCTTCAGAATCAGATAATTTAGTTCAATCTGACCGTAGAGTCCCTTGCAATCCTCCAATACAGGAACATTGGTGATCACAGCTTTCAGGCAGTCAAATGCCTGTTGAAAGTCTGCTATCCATTGAAATTTTTGACATTTCTTTAGCAAGTCCATCAGTGGAGTAATCACGCAACAAAACGTTTGCACAACTGTTCGATCAAATTCATTCATGCTAGGAGATCGCATTATTTCCCTTCGTCTTCAGGATAATGGAAACTCTGCAAGGAAAGTGATTCGGGCTTCTCCAAATTCACTTTCGGCTTGGTTTATCACCAAACTCGCCACCTGAAATCGATCGAAGAACTCCATACGATGGTTTAAAGGTTCTTTCCATGTCTGGAAGTTGGAAATCAAAGCAGATTGTCCCACTTTCTCAATGCAATCCTTCAATGGTGGGATAGGATAAGAGTCCGTTCTTGTAACTGCATTCACCTTTCTATAGTCCACACACAACCGTTGGGTACCGTCTGGTTTAGGTACCATCACTATGGGTGAGCTCCATTGGCTGCAACCCAATTCAATTATGCCATTCTTCAGTAACAACACTAAAACTTTATCCCCACAGGCAAAACTACGAACTTTGGATTTCTTGTCCGCTACCCGTTTCATCACATTTTGTGCAACTTTCAAATGTTGTCTAGCCAATTCACCTGCTCTATTTAATCGTTCCCTAAAATTTGACACGTAATCCAATAGTGTAATTTCCGATTTCTCACCCACCAATTTTTCCTTAATCAATTTAAGTGGTCTTCTTACCTCATGACCAAAAATTAGTTCAAAAGGACTAAATTTAGTAGACTCATTAGGTGCATCCCTAATTGCAAACCATACGAATGGGATTCCTTTATCCCAATCCTCTGGATAATCTTGACAATGTGCCCTCAACATTGTCTTTAATGTCTGATGCCACCTTTCTAATGCTCCCTGCGATTCTGGATGGTACCCAGTTGATTTAAATTGTTTTATTCCTATGCTATCCATAACTTCTTTGAATAACTTTGAAGTAAAATTCGTTCCTTGATCCGATTGAATTTCTTGGGTAGTCCATATCTAGTACAGAAGTTAAGTAACTCCTCCACAATCAATTTAGCTGTAATATTATGTACTGGAATGGCCTCTGGAAACCTAGTAGACACATCCATTACAGTCAAAAGATATTGATTCCCACTTTTTGTTTTAGGCAGCGGTCCTATGCAATTAATTAGGACCCTTGTAAAAGGTTCCTCAAATGCTGGAATGGGTATTAAGGGCACTGGTTTTATCACTGTTTAAGGTTTCCCTATCACTTGACATGTGTGACATGATTGACAAAATTTAACTACATCTTTATGTAGTCCAGGCCAATAAAAATGTTTCTGGATTTTAGCATGAGTTTTCCTTATTCCCAAATGACCTCCCACTGGTACCTCATGTGCAACTCGCAACACCTCTTTTCTATACTCTTAACGGCAATACTACTTGTATTCTGCCCACTTTTCATCCGCCTGCATATGTACAGGTCTCCATTTTCGCATCAAACATCATTTTTACGGTAATAACACTCTGGTATACTCTCAGATTCTTCTTTCATATATGCTTTCTGATATATCTGTTTTATTTATACATCCTTCTGTTGTAACTCGGCCAATTTTCCTGAACTAAAAATATCCGCCTCATCCTCCACCTGTTCTTGTTCTTTTTCAACCATCTGATCAAAAATCGTTATTGATAATTGCACTTCAACTTCATCTTCACTCTTTGATTTCTCCTCTTGTCTTAACCTGTGACTTTGCGACCTTGTTACTATACAATCCGGAAAAATTCCAGGATATTCGTCCTTCAACACTTCAGTTGACTGATTTTCCCCTGGCTTATCAACCACAGTAGGCATCATTCCCTCCTGCGATCCAGCTATATTACCCAAGATAAACTGTATTCCTGGACAAGATAGTTTCTCTATTACTCCTACTACCACTTCACCACTCTTCACTGGACTTTCCAACCTTACCTTATATAATGGAACGCTACTCCTCTCACCCTGAATTCCACATATCACCACCTTTTCTGGCAACATTCTTCCCAAACTACATAATTCCGCATCTCTTACAATTAAAGATTGACTAGCCTCTGTATCTCTTAAAATTGTGACTTCTTTACCTGCTCCTCCTGATACACATGGGTAAACACAAGTAAATTCTTTGAAGACATCTGGCACCTTCTTCACAATTACTTCTTGAACAGGCTGTACAATCGTTTGCACCTCCTTCGCTTCCCTTGGGCTTTCCTTTACCACTCGAACAAACCCCACTGTCTTATCCTGTTTTACCACATCAGCCTTCCCGGTGCTTTTCTTCAACCACCAACACTGTGACTTTACATGGCCTAGTTTATTACAGTGAAAACATCTGAAACTTTTCATTTCTTTTCCATCCTCCTGGATTTCTTTTTAAATCTGAGGTTCACTCTCTTTATTGTCTCCCATCAGATCACCTTTACCTTTACCACTTGAGTATTTCTCATGTCCCCAGTTTATATCCCTCACCGGCTGAAACTGATGTCAGAAACCAATCTTTGATTTATGAACTAATTCTTAATCATCTGCCATTTGCACTGCTAATCTCACAGTTTTAACCCTCTGTTCTTCCACATGAGTTCTCACTACATCAGGAATTGAATTTTTAAACTCCTCCAAAAGTATAATTTCTCTGAGAGCTTCATACTTTTGGTCTATTTTCAAAGCCCTTATCCACCTCTCAAAATTACTCTGTTTGAGCCTTTCAAACTCCATGTATGTTTGTCCAAATTCTTTCCTTAAATTTCTAAACCTTTGTCTGTAAGCTTCAGGCACTAGCTCATATGCACTTAAGATGGATTTCTTCACCTCCTCATACATTCCAGATACCTCCTCCGGTAGTGATGCAAACACTTCACTAGCTCTACCTACCAGCTTTGTTTGAATCAGTAACACCCACATGTCCTGTGACCATTTCATTTGTTTAGCTACCTTCTCAAATTAAATGAAAAAGGCTTCCACTTCCTTCTCGTCAAACCTTGCCAATGCTTGGACATATTTAAATAGATTCCCACCAAGCCTTCGACTATGACGCTCTTTCTCACTATCCTCATCACTATCATCCAACTGTACGCTTCCCTTTACGTCTGCCAATTTTAACTGATTGTCATATTTCATGGCCATTTTCTGAAGTTCAAACTGCCTCTCTTTATCTTTTTGCCCTGCTTGGGCTATTCTGTCTTTTCTCATTTCTTCTCTCTCCTTTTCTTTTTCCTCTCTCTCTCTTTCTCTTTTTTTCCTCTCTCTCTCTTTCTCTTTCTTTTTCCTCTCTCTCACTCTCGTATTCCAGCCGCTTTAATTATTTCTGATGTTCCATTTGTTTAATTTGCAACTGAATTTTTGCCATTTCCAATGAGTCAAACTCTATCTCAGGCAACTTTAAATGCTTAACCACCGGCATAGTTACCTCACCTTTTCGCATTTTATCAGGTTAGGTTAACTGCAATGTTTTTGCCAAATCTAACAGTCTGCATTTCGTTTCTGCCCGTAAAGTACTACGTGTGACATTCTCCACCCACAAAAACTTCTGAGCCTCTGAAAGAGCCATTGCTCACAACACTCTCCCCACTTAAACTAAAATACCACACCAGAAAAGCAACAATCCTTCACTGTCTTTAAGTTCACAAAAGCTAATCCAATAGATCGACTTTTATCCCGGACGAGCTCCCCAATTGTTATAGGCGAGTCGTTTTTAGAACCCCAAAATGTATCATGGAGTTCAACCAACCTCCCTCTTCAATGGATTTGTTGTTTTTCAGAGCACACAGCTTTTTCCCTAGGTGTGGGATTACAATTATGGACACTTGGGTTTTTAAACACAAAACACTGTTTATTCAATGAACTCAACCTAACATCTTAAATAAACATTGGATCTCTTAACACCCCTTACTTCAAAGATAACTCAGAAAATATTGCAACAGTAAATAATTCCTTAAAATGTTCCTTCAAACTTCCAAGAGACTTAACACCTTTAAACAGTATTACATCAGGCTCAAGGATATATATATTTTCTGTAGAATGGCAGAGACTGTCGCAAATTGGCTTTCTACGTTTAAACTGCTCTCAGCCAAACCAGCCAGGCACCTTTTAGCTACTCTCAGCAAAACCAAACTTCAAAACTTGCAGCTCTCTGGAAACACACAGACACTGTTTTTAAACTGAAACTAAAAACCTGCAAAACACAGACTGCAAAATGGCTGAACTAAAGCTGAGCTCCACCCACTCTATGACATCACTGTTTTCTTAAAGCTACAGTGCTTCAACATCAGTTCTTAAAGGCACTTTCGCATGACACACCTTTTTGTATACAAACACACACATTCAGTCAAACAACACCGGGGGAAAAGGGTGGTGGAAGGGGAAAAAAATATTTAAAAAAAGAAAAAGATAAGGACATTTGATAAACTGGGATGACTTCCAGTCAATGTCTTTCTGAGGTACAGGCTTTTGTTTTGGTACTTCTTCCTTCTAGGCTTGAGATGGTTTTCTCTGGCAAGGTTGTCTCCCTTCTCTGCAGAGTCAGTATCGTTTCAGGTTCACAGCAAAGGATGTGCCGGTACTCACTGCTTTCAGAACAATGGAGCAGTTCCTTCACTTAAGCAAGCTAAAGAGAGAGACTTCCTTTCACATCCAGGGCTAAACACTTCTCCTAAGTTCTCTAAGAAAGCATCACGCAGGAACCAATCACTGAATGTTGTCAGGGAGAACACTGTCCCTGGCCAACCCTCCAGTTGCCAGATGATCAATCGCACTAAGTCCCTCGAAAGCTGGTTCCTAAGATTCATTCGGGGTTGAGGACTCTGGTTTCTCCTCTGCAAATTACAAAACCTGGGAACACAGTGTCCTGGCAAGCAGGCTGTTTTAACTTCATCTCCTGGTAACAGGTACAACCTGATTATGGGTCCACGGACCAAAAATAATAAAATAAAATAAATGGGAATGTCTCTTACACACAAACAAAACTAGGTATGGGGGAAAATAAAACAATACTTTAAAAAATATAATCAACTTCTCTGTTTACTTTTGAGCAGGCTGGTTTTGCAGGCTAGTTGTTAGACATAGTGAAGACTTTTAAATTGCAGGGATGGCTCAGCAGAAGCGCTGATTCCTTCAGTCAACCTGCTAGAGGTTTGTTACACAGGTAAGCATGAAGATGGGATGAACTAGGGGAAAGAGAGGTTGCTTGTTTCCTTTCCAAAGGATTGCAGTGGGGAATCTTAGCTACGGAATCAATGATAGAAGCCTGATGGCTTTTTACTAAACTCCTCCCTCCCCAACATATGAAGTGTGAAGAAAGTCTCCTGTTTGGTCACAGATTACCTTTCTTGCTATGGTACTGCAGGGAGCAAAGATGGCCACTGTATTATGTGACCTGGACAAAAGTACCAAGTCATCTTCCAAATAAGGCAGTGGGAGTAATTTATTTACATTCTGAAATCTTATCCCAACTGTTGTGGTGGTTTTGCACAATTTAAAGTGCCTCATCAGCGAACTTATTCTGAGTTTGAAGGATGACATTCAGTCAATCGCAACACCAATCGAAGATTCGCTGCATTCTGAGTTGTCTTTCATGTCTGGGAATTTCACTTTCTCTCCTCAGGAAGTAAAGGGAAGTGGTCCAATCCATAAGGAATCCAGTGATCTCCCTGAATCCATATTGTCTCACAGTTCATTTTTGGAACACAACTGTGGTAGCCTGTCCCTTTAAGGGGCGAGTTCTCTGAGGGCCATGTGATCCATTTGGCCAACCACGTTGGAGTGCGTAAAGCTTGGGGCTGAGCACAGGTTTTCCTTGCCAGTTTGTGGTCTGGAGTCATGGGAAACCTGAGCTAGATGACCGTAACATGGATCAGTGTGTGCTCTTTGTCAAATACCTGTTTTATTTTCTTAAGGCCAGTGAACCTTTTGGGGAAGAGAAGCAGCAAGGAATCCTATTAACAGTCTGCAGGGCTCTGATCTATAACCTGATAAGGAGTTTAACTTCTCCAAGTGTCCATAAGTCCAAAACATTTGAGGAGCTTGTGGAATTAGTCAAGGGGCATTATCACCTGAAGCCCTCGATGATAATGTAACATTACAAATTTTTGTTGACGACAGAAACCCAGAGAAGATGATAGCGGCGTTCTGGTGCACCTAATACAAACGGCTGAAAAATGGGAGTTCAGGTCTGCACTCAACGACATGTTGAAAGACAGGCGATCTGTGTTGTTAACAACAAGGCCATACAAAATATATTATTAGCAGAGGTAGAGATTAGCTTAAAGTAGGCATTAGATATTGTCCAGGCTATGGGAAGTGCCAACAGGGGTGGTGGGGGGGGGGAATGGAACTGCAAAGGGGGAAAGCAGACGAGGTCCAACATGTTTGGTCAGAAGCCACTCGTAGTCATAATACCAGGGATGAGGGTGCAGAAAGTAATGAACAAAGAGGCTTGGAGCAAAAGAGACTGCTTGGAGGTGTAGAGAAATTGGTCCACAGACCAGGAGCAATGAAGAATACTGCCAGTGTGGGGGAGATCGCCCACAGGAGAGGTCTGCATCTGGGGAAGCTGCATGTTATGCCTGCAATAGGAGGGTGCGCATTGGGAGCAAGTGAAAGACAAAGCTGAGCCTGCCGGAGGCCATCAATAAAAAGTTCCAACTCCAGTACACAGTGTTGTGAATAACCCTGAAAACGGATATGAAGTCTTGAGGTTAAACAGCATTAAGGTGGGCAAGATGGTCTCAATCATAACTGAGTTGATGGCAAATGTTCAGTCACTCAGAATGAAGATGGACACTGGTACCTCCACTACAGTTTTAAGAGAATAAACATATTGTTGTTTGCAAGGGAGCGGGGGGTTGGGGTGGGGGGTCCAACCACTGAAGTTAAGAAGCATGACAGCCAGGCATGCCACATGCACTGGGGAAGCTTTAAGTATCTTAGGAACAACAACAACAACGCCTGAATGCTGCGGACACGAGTCAGCTCAACTGCCTCTAATAGTAGTGGGATGGGGGGAGGGTTCAGTTTTGGTGGGCCGAGATTGGTTTCACTAAATTAGATTAAATTGACTAGAATTCTTAAACTTTAACACAGGGGATTTTCATGATGTCTTAAAAAGTACCTGGAGGTGTTCCAAGATAAGTTAGGCAAGATACAGGGCCTAAAAGCAAACCGTTGCATGGATGCTGAGGCCAAGGCCAGGTTTTACAGAGCCCGACCCGTGCCCATGCCTTACATGAGACAATTGAGTTTGAACTCAAGCGGTTGGGAAAATTACGCATCATCAGGCTTGTATTGTTTTTAGAGTGGGTGACTCCCATCGTGCCAGTGGTTAAGCCAGATAGAACCAAGATGATATGTGGGGACTATAAATTAACTATGAATCAAGCAGCTAAATTGGACCGATACCCATTGCCAAGAATTGAAGATTTATATGCTAAATTAGCAGAGGATTAACTTACACGAAACTTGATATGAGCCATGTGTACCAAAAATTAGAATTAGACGAGGCATCTAGAGAATGTGTTACTATAAAGACCCACAACAGCTTGTACTAATATACCTGGCCAATTTTTAGGGTCTCATTGGCGTATGCGATTTTCCAGCGCATGCCTTCTTAATCACCTGTTGCACCTGGAAACCAACTTTCTGCGACTTATGCACTAGCACACCCAGGTCTCTCTGCATAGTGGTATGTTTTAATATTTTATCATTTAAATAATAATCCCTTTTGCTATTATTCCTACCAAAATGGATAACCTCACATTTGTCGACATTGTATTCCATCTGCCAGACCCTAACCCATTCACTTAACCTATCCAAATCCCTCTGCAGACTTCTGGTATCCTCTGCACTTTTTGCTTTACCACTCACCTTAGTGTCATCTGCAAACTTGGACATATTGCACTTCGCCCCCAACTCCAAATCATCTATGTTAATTGTGAACAATTGTGGGCCCAACACTGATCCCTGAGGGACACCACTAGCTACTGATTGCCAACCAGAGAAACACCCATTAATCCCCATTCTTTGCTTTCTATTAATGAACCAATCCTCTATCCATGCTACTACTTTACACTTAATGCCAGGCATCTTTATCTTATGCAGCAACCTATTATGTGGCACCTTGTCAAAAGTTTTCTGGAAATCCAGATATACCACATCCATTGGCTCCCCGTTATCTACCGCACTGGTAATGTCCTCAAAAAATTCCACTAAATTAGTTAGGCATGACCTGCCCTTTATGAACCCATGCTGCGTCTGCCCAATGGGACAATTTCCATCCAGATGCCTCACTATTTCTTCCTTGATGATAAGATTCCAGCACCTTGCCTACTACAGAAGGTAAGCTCACTGGCCTATAATTACGCACATTCTGCCTACCTCCTTTTTTAAACAGTGGTGTCACGTTTGCTAATTTCCAATCCGCCGGGACCACCCCAGGGTCTAGTGAATTTTGGGAAGTTATCACTAGTGCATTTGCAATTTCCCTAGCCATCTCTTTTAGCACTCTGGGATGCATTCCATCAGGGCCAGGAGTCTTGTCTACCTTTAGCCCCATTAGCTTGCCCATCACTACTTCCTTAGTGATAACAATCATCTCAAGGTCCTCACCTGTCATAGCCTCATTTCCATCAGTCACTGGCATGTTATTTTTGTCTTCCACTGTGAAGACCGACCCAAAAATCCTGTTCAGTTCCTCAGCCATTTCCTCATCTCCCATTATTAAATCTCCTTTCTCATCCTCTAAAGGACCAATATTTCCCTCAGCCACTCTTTTTTGTTTTATATATTTATAGAAACGTTTACTATCTGTTTTTATATTCTGAGCAAGTTTACTCTCATAATCTATCTTTCTCTTCTTTATAGCTTTTTTAGTAGCTTTCTGTTGCCCCCTAAAGATTTCCCAGTCCTCTAATCTTTGCCACTTTGTATGCTTTTTCCTTCAATTTGATACTCTACCTTCTATCCTCAGATATCCACGGTCGATTTTCCCTCTTTCTACCGTCCTTCCTGTTTTGATGGTATAAACCTTTGCTGAGCACTGTGAAAAATCGCTTGGAAGATTCTCCACTGTTCCTCAACTGTTTCACCATAAAGTCTTTGCTCTCAGTGTACCTTAGCCAGCTCTTCTCTCATCCCATTGTAATCTCCTTTAAGCACAAAACACTAGTGTTTGATTTTACCTTCTCACCCTCCATCTGTACTTTAAATTCCACCATATTATGTTCACCCCTTCCGAGAGGATCCCTAACTATGAGATAATTCTTATCTGCATTGCTTGAGATGTAAGATGGTGCAGAAAGGCCTATCACTTTGGCCTCAAGAGCTCTGACCAATGCTGAAAAATCTTATATTCAAATTGAAAAAGAGGGACTAGCCATAATCTTTGGAATGAAAAAGTTCCATCATTACGCTTATGGACGGCACTTCACAGCAGTTACTAACCACAGATCCCTGATGGGCTTATTTAGGGAGGATAAGGCCATCCCTCCAACAGCTTCAGCTAGGGTCCAAATTAAAATGAAATCTGATGAAGGCACTCTTCCCTCCCTTAGATCGAACTTGGATCATTTCTGGCCTTTCCCCATGGAGTCTCAAATCTCTTGTCAGCTCAAAAATCGATGCGGGAAGTGACTGGCCAACAGTTGGCCAATTAAAGGGCTCAATTGGGAACGGGTGGGCTTATCATCCAGGGCCTTCCCAGGGCAGCATAAAATCATTGCGAGTACAGTAATAGTTGGAATAGCAATTGTCTGCATTTATTACATATTCTGTGATTAAAAATACACTTGCGCCCATATGCTCCAAGCAGCACTGTGTTAGAAAAAGTGTTTTTTTTTAAAGTGCCTTAATTAAAGATTGCAGTCACTACATTGGGTTTGTCATCAAGCTGTTGAAGCAAAGAGAGGCTCTGGGCTGACTGTGATGTGGATTTTCCCCCACTTGCAACCAGATGTTGGGTGCTGTCATGTTTTCATTGTTCATGAACTTAGCATGGGAAGGTTCTTCATATTCATTCATGCGTTTGCTTTTTTAAATATGTGTTTGCCGTCTGCAATTTAGCGACACTGGTTCCAATGAACCTATATATTTGGTAAATGAAACAAACGTCATGACAATGTTCTAAATCTGCAGCACTGCATTTTAAAGGTGGATGTTGTGTCCTGTAAGACCGCTGACCACCATATAGATTAATGAATAAACGGTTTATTAAGGTAAGTAACTATTTACAGAGTGAGATAAAGGATACTGTACTCCACAACTCCAGCCTCCAAACTGCCAGGGAAAACCCACGCTCAGCCCCAGGATTCGTGGGCTCCTGCTCGGTCGGGGTATGAGTCACACGACACTCTGAGAACTCGCACCTCAATGGACCACGCTACTACATCATTCCCCATTTAAGTTCCTGATTGACACATTTCAATAACAATGGAATAATTTACAATATTATGCAACAAATGAACCTCAACACAGTCCCTTATAAGGTAAGTCGATCCATGGATGTCCTGATCCTTTGCGAGCGACGTAATAATTCTTATTATGAGGAGGACTAAGGACAAGGTGAACAAAGTCTAGGTTTGCTAAGGATTAGTGCTAATAAGACAAGATTTTGTTCGACACAGTAGATGTGGACAAACATGAGTGACACCTTCAGCGAATTAACTGCTGTGCTTACTGTTATCTCAATTTTGCTTTCATAGCTCCTTTCAGACATAGGTTCAATCATCCACGTAACAATCATCATGTCAGAGAATTGTTTGGACTAATTCTCCAGCAAACTGTTTTGGAAACAAGAATTCCATTAACATTGTGATTGATATGGCAGTCTGATGATTGCACCGTATTTGTGGATAGATTTGTTTATTGTCACGTGTACCGAGGTACAGTGAAAAGTATTTTTCTGAGAGTAGCTCAAAGAGATCATTTAGTACATGAAAATAAAATAAAAAGAAAATACATAATAGGGCAACACAAGGTACACAATATAAATACATAGACACCGGCATCGGGTGAAGTATACACGAGTGTTGTATTAATCACGTCAGTCCATAAGGGGGTCGTTTCGGAGTCTGGTAACAGCGGGGAAGAAGCTGTTTTTGAATCTGTTTGTGTGTGTTCTCGGACTTTTGTATCTCCTGCCTGATGGAAGAATTGGGAGAGTGAGTAAGCTGGTGGGAGGGGTCTTTGCTTATGCTGCCCGCTTTCCCAAGGCAGTGGGAGTTGTAGATCGAGTCAATGATTTTCTGTAAATAATTAAGAACTCAGAAGATTGTCTGTCAGAAGATTGACAGTGTAGCATTCCCTCAGCACCACACTGGAACATCAACCTATGTTTTTGTGCTCAAGTCTGGGGACTTAAATCCACAACTTTCCACCTCAGAGAGAAAATTTCTATCAGCTAAGCCACTGTTGACACCAAATCCATTTCAGTGAAGTCATCATCTACTCTAAATGAACACCCTCGCACTGAGGGTGAAAATAGTTAAGTTTAGTTTTGATGGCTATTTGCGCACTTGCTGTTTCTGGATCTATCCATTGGAACACATATATCCCCCTGGTTGATGGCACATCATCTTTCCCTGGATCCGCTGTCACTCCTATGCTGAATCACCGGAGTGCATTAGGACAGGGACTTTAACCAAGGGCACACATTTGTGTGCCTCCTCCACCCTCCGCTTTATGGAGTTTTGGGAACACAATGTATTGGTGTAACTAAACGTAATGAGGCTGTGATGTTAGCAGTTAAAGTACAAATGATCTTGTTGTGATATTCTGCAAACAATTAGGAATTCAGAAGATTGTCTGTCATTGATGAATGCCTCACACCTATTGTGTTGGAATATTTTTGATTTATTTCTTACTCTGAACAGTCAAGAAGTAAAACAGTGTACCAGACACTTAAGTAACCTAATCTAGTGTAGAGGAATGGAATAATTCACACAGGCAGTCAGACAGCAAAAGGCTGCAAGTAATGGATAAGTGCAGGGCAAGAAGGTATTATCCTGACTGTAGAACAGAAATGACCGACTGAGGAAAAGAGTATTCGAGGATTAGGTTCTCAAACCTGAGACTAATGTCATGATTTACCAGAATCAGTGATTCCTGGGCTCCTATATGCTTTGGAGTCTTGGACAAGCTACTGCGGACACTGGAGAACTTCCTGTGCAAGATCCTCTAATTCTAGTGTCAGGAAAGCTGGTTCAACAGCTGTATACTCTCCAAGCCACATGTCCAGCATCGAGGCGTTAATTGTGCAATACCTGCTTCGCTGGGCAGGACATGGTGCGTGCATGTCTGACACCATAGGCCGGATTATCATCTCCTCATGGAGGCAGGGTTTGGCTTGCAAAATGCAGAATTGTACCTTTTGCAGGAGACACTGGCCGGGACTCTCTAAAAACGCGGCTAAGTGTTGACGCTGGCATAAACACCGGTGTGCATCACTCCTGCGTCAATGGGCCTCTTGGACCAGCGATTCTCTAGCCCACAGGGGGCCAGCATGGCGCCGGAGTGCTCCGCGCTGCTCCAGTTGCCATACGCGGCCCTGCACTGCTTGCCGCGGGTCTGCGGCAGCCGGCCGTGGGTCTGCGCATGCACGCGGCGGCCACCTCCGCCCCGGCGCCGTGCAACATGGCGGAGCCACACAGCAAGCCGGAGCGGAAGAAGGTAGCCCTCCCCCATATCGCGCACGCCCGCCGATCGGTGGCCCCCAATCATGGGCGTGGCCGTCATGGAGGCCCCCCCCCCCCCCCGGAGACTGATCCTCGCCCCCCCTCCCAAACAGGACAGCCACCGCAGCCGCGACACCGAGCTACCGCCGGGTGGAATTATACATGAACTACACCGGCGGGAACCTGGTCTGTCGACCGCAAGAATCTCCGCGGGGGCCTCTTTCAACTGCCCCCGACCGGCGGCGCATCGAATTCCGTGCGCGCGACTGCTGTCGATTCTCCGGTCGCCGGAGAATCGCGTCCTGGCATCGGACCCGATCGCTGGTCTGAGGCCTCATTCTTCGCCCCTGCGCCGAGCACCGTTTCGGCACGGAGGCTCAGAGAATTCCGGCCACAATTTTCCAATGCCTTCCCCACCCCATGCTATTTTTGGGTGTCCTTTATTTGGAGGCGGGGTAGGGCTTGGGTGTATAATCCTTACGCAGCTCTTCTCAAGTCAGCATCCCCATTGTGAGGACAACAGGAAAATTGTATTCCCTCCCTCACACAATTTCTGTGCGCTGGTCTCCTCCCACACACTATTTTTGTGTGCAGCTGTGGATTTTTAAGTCCAAAAACGTGCCACATTGGAGATTTCATGAGAAAATCTACTGAGGAGTGAGAAACATTCTGAAAGGTAAGTGTAAAATGGTTTCAAACCTTCATTTGTCACCATCAGAGCTTTTCTTACAAATGAGGTGTTATTGTAAAGTAGATGTGTTTTTAATGCAATGATTCATCATAAGGCTGCTCCTGCAAAGGTAAGTCTAACATTACATGAAGGGGAGATTGTGTCTCACTAACTTCATAGACTTTTTCGAGGAGGTCACTAAGATTATTGATGCAGGTAGGGCAGTGGATGTTGTCTATATGGACTTCAGTAAGGCCTTTGACAAAGTCCCTCATGATAGACTAGTACAAAAGGTGAAGTCACACGGGATCAGGGGTGAGCTGGCAAGGTGGATACAGAACTGGCTAGGTCATAGAAGGCAGAGAGTAGCAATGGAAGGATGCTTTTCTAATTGGAGGGCTGTGACCAGTGGTGTTCCACAGGGATCAGTGCTGGGACCTTTGCTGTTTGTAGTATATATAAATGATTTGGAGGAAAATGTAACTGGTCTGATTAGTAAGTTTGCAGACGACACAAAGGTTGGTGGAATTGCGGATAGCGATGAGGCCTGTCAGAGGATACAGCAGGATTTAGATTGTTTGGAGACTTGGGCGGAGAAATGGCAGATGGAGTTTAATCCGGACAAATGTGAGGTAATGCATTTTGGAAGGTCTAATGCAGGTAGGGAATATACAGTGAATGGTAGAACCCTCAAGAGTATTGAAAGTCAAAGAGATCTAGGAGTACATGTCCACAGGTCACTGAAAGGGGCAACACAGGTGGAGAAGGTAGTCAAGAAGGCATACGGCATGCTTGCCTTCATTGGCCGGGGCATTGAGTATAAGAATTGGCAAGTCATGTTGCAGCTGTATAGAACCTTAGTTAGGCCACACTTGGAGTATAGTGTTCAATTCTGGTCGCCACACTACCAGAAGGATGCGGAGGCTTTAGCGAGGGTGCAGAAGAGATTTACCAGAATGTTGCCTCGTATGGAGGGCATTAGCTATGAGGAGCGGATGAATAAACTTGGTTTGTTCTCACTGGAACGAAAGAGGTTGAGGGGCGACCTGATAGAGGTCTACAAAATTATGAGGGGCATAGACAGAGTGGATAGTCAGAGGCTTTTCCCCGGGGTAGAGGGGTCAATTACTAGGGGGCATAGGTTTAAGGTGAGAGAGGCAAGGTTTAGAGTAGATGTACGAGGCAAGTTTTTTACGCAGAGGGTAGTGGGTGCCTGGAACTCGTTACCGGAGGAGGTGTGGAAGCAGGGACGATAGTGACATTTAAGGGGCATCTTGACAAATACATGAATAGGATGGGAATAGAGGGATACGGACCCAGGAAGTGTAGAAGATTGTAGTTTAGTCGGGCAGCATGGTCGGCACGGGCTTGGAGAGCCGAAGGGCCTGTTCCTGGGCTGTACATTTCTTTGTTCTTTATTTCTTTGTACATTGGCTAGTATGATGTCAGTGCTGACATGCATTATAGTACTTTTTCAATTGGGGAAATGCCATAATACATTTAAAATGTAGAAAAGGTAATCCCTTCTTGTCATGACTGGACTTGGAATTGAAATGTATAAGCAGCTCTAACTTTATAAAATATAAAAAATCCCCTGCATTTGAAAAGCGAAAAGAGAGGACATCTGCTCCCATCTACTGAAAGTTGTCTTTGAAATCGAGAGCAAGCTATAGCTAAGATTTGCTGACAACACCCTGCGGCCAGGATTTTTCAGACCCACTGAAAATAAATGGACTTTTGGCTGGCTTGCCCCATCCCCTGTGGAGGGTCCAACGATAGCAAGTTGGAAAGTGTCAGCCCATACTTTTTTTTTCAACTTCAGATTCTTGGAGATGTAATAATGTTTTAATAGCTGAGATTTTATGAATTCTTGGCTACGGGGTGGCATGGTGGCACAGTGGTTAGCACTGCTGCCTTAATGCATCGGGGACCCGGGTTCAATCCTGGCTCTGGTTCACTACCCATGTGGAGATTGCACATTCTCCCTGTGTCTGCGTGGGTTTCACCGCCAATACCCAAAGATGTGCAGGGTTGGTGGGCTGGCCATGTTAAATTTTCCCTTAATTGGAAAGATGTTTTTAAAAATTAGAAAAGAAATGATTATGAATTCTTGGTTGAATTCCAAAAGAAATATTGCCGCATTCAACTCACTCTGATGACATAATTTGAGAGGGCAATGAATAACAGTTTTACAAGGTTGTAATAACATACTCTGCCATTGATCTGGTTTCAGAGTATGTGGTTCTAAGTTTCCAATAATTAATGGCCACTTAAAGGATTAACCTTTTTCTTCGGAGAGAAGATTTTTTTTGCAATATCACTGACAGATTTTTGAATGAGAATTTCATTAGATTAAAATAGGATTTTTTATGTCGGAATGTAAAATAATTCTTCTTGCTAGTGCATGGTTCCTGAGGTGTGTACACTGTGGAGGATGGGTGATTGGCTATGGAGGATACATTGGGGCATGGAGGACGCATTTTGAAGGGACATGTGGTGGCATTGGGGATGGGATGTGAGAGATGATGTTCGAGGGCTTTAAATGATGGTGGGAGCTGTTCTGCTATCTCTGAGGACTGAGGTGAGCCTTCGAACCAGCCTGCCTCTGCAGAAAACCTCCTCATGCATTCCATCGTGGTGCAAACTGCACTGCAAACCCGAATTTTGTGTGAAAAATCAAAAATCCAGAGCTAAAACTACACGAGTTGGGTGTGTGTTTTGGAGCCAGCAAAAAAGCTCAAGGAGGTTCTCAGGTCCCTAAAGGAAATAGGGACGCAGACTCTCAAAGCAACCACTCTACTTTGAACTTGGTCAGATTAGGAGATGCCCTGGAGGACAGCAGGGATGTCTCAAAGTATTCCAAAGTGGTCAAACATCCCCACAGACTCTTGGGAGCCCCTGACCTGTGATCAACCAAAATTGAGAAGGTCCATTTGATAAGCCAAGCCAAACCACAAATCGTATCCAAGAAGCTTTGCTGAGAACATGCAGAGCCAAAAACTGAGGTGTTGATGAGAGCGAGCGCACAAATCGCCAAGCACCTCATCTACCCCAGCCATCAAGCACCACTTGTCCTGAATGTGGAAGAGTTGGCTCATTTCATGTTGAACTCATCAACCATCTCAGAACCCATCGAACTGGACTGGAAGCAAGCCACCCTTGATCCCGAGAGGCTGCCTAAGAAGAAGAAAAAGATTCAATGCGGAGGGGCTACAGCACTCAAAGAAAGGAAGGTGACCTGATGAAGTGGACAGGTGAATCGTCATTATTTCCATCTGACCACATGGAGATAAGTGACTAAGTGAATCGAATCGTAGCATTTGCTTTGGACATTTGTGTTATTGTTTCAGGAAGATTTTTTTTTAATACTGAAGAATGTATCTACATTTATTTACATCACGCACAATTGATCATTTATTCCCATGTCATGATTGTTAGCCATGCAGTTAATCTAATTGTAAACTACCATGAAACAACATGTTCCATGTTTCCTTTATCTAAGACTTTATCCCAACATTATGATTTGGTGTCTCAGTTATGTACAAAATCAGTACAATCTCTAAACTGCAACTTGGTTATTTTAAACATGTCTGCGCCATTAACTGAAGCACCAACCGGTTTAAAATAAGTGAGTGGATACATTCATTACGACAACAGAAACCCATTAACATGCTCATTGCTGATACTATGCAATGTGATTTCCAAGCCACAGTTGTGACAAATCTTGACCTCACCCTAACAAATCTCTTTTTCAGTTTTTTTCAGATGCAGAGTAGTGACCTGGGCTTTTTAAAATTGTGCTTTGAACTGAAATACATTAGCTCGGTCACCTAAAACATGGGTCACAGAGGGCAGAAAGACTGATTGCTGTCTGTGACAAGCTGATTTGTTCGGGCAGAATCCAATTCTATCAGGATCCTGACTATCCAAACTGTACTTTCAAATTCCTACAAGCAGGACGTGAATCTGTATTTTTATTCTGCCTCCCAATAGAGGGGGGTGTGCCTGAGGGAATTTCCAGGCTTCTTCAAGAAAATTACAAACTTTGGCGCATTCCTCATGCTTCAGCGTTGAGGCCTGTAGAAAAAGGCTTCAAACATTTATCAGTTGAAAAGTAGTAGATCCGAGAATCATAGAATTTACAGTGCAAAAGGAGGCCATTCGGCCCATTGGGTCTGCACCGGCCCTTGGAAAGATCACCCTACTTAAGCCCACATCTCCACCATATCCCTGTATCCCAGAGATTGACTATGTCCCCAAACAGACCTTTTTTTTTTCTTCAGGAAAAGGAAATATGAAGGAGTTTCTGCCGGGTGTTCTGGTTTCCTCCCACAGTCTAACGGTGTGCAGGTTAGGTGGATTGGCCATGCTAAATTACCCCTTAGTGTCCAAAGATGCATAGGTAGGTGGGGTTATGGGGATGGAGCGGGTTTAGCACAGGGCTAAATAGCTGGCTTTTAAAGCAGACCATGGCAGGCCAGCAGCTAGGGTTCAATTCCCGTACCAGCCTCCCTGAACAGGCGCTGGAATGTGGCGACTAGGGCCTTTTCACAGTAACTTTATTTGAAGGCTACTTATGACAATAAGCAATTTTCATTTCATTTCGTATGGTGAGGATGTGGGCCTAGGTAGGGTGCTCCTTCGGGGGGCTGGTGCAGAGCCAATGGGCCAAGTGGCCTCCTTCTGCACTCCTCCCTCCCCAGGGATCTAGGGTCCTTCGTGATTTAAAATTTGGAAATCACACTATTTCCGATTTACATTAGACCCTTTATATTGTTCTCCATTGTCCATATACAATTTTAGCCTCGAAACCAGCAACATTAGCGGAACAAAACTAAAACTCAAACGGATAAAAATTGAGTTGGCCTGTTTTTTAGGCAGAGTGGAGCCACCTGTATCCATGCAACTGGAGATTGGCATCTCACAATTTTGGTGCATCAATCTGCAGTGTAATGCAGCAGTGTTTGCAGTGTCGTCTTGTGTTGTAGTGTTGGCTTGAGCCTTCGTCAGTGCAGTCGTCTGCACCTTAAGGCAACGTACACAATTGAAAAGTTCCAAAGTGATGGCTGTGGCACTGAAAGCTCTTGTGGTGAATATGGGCAGGTGAGAGATCCTGTGGCTCCCTGGCCACTCACAAACCATCGTCTGAAGGGAGTGGGAGCACCTGGCCAGGAAGGCCAGCTCTCAGACTCTGGGCCCAAGGACCTGGGTGCGCCGCGACAAGAAGCCTAAGGAGCTCATGTGACTGGTTAAGGCCACGTTCACATGACATTTCCTATCGTCCACAGCACCGGCTGCTCATGCTGCTCAATGCATCACACCTCCGTCACTCATCCAGCGGCACTCCCTAACATTCAGGGTTCACGCCTAACATTCACATACCCCACGTCATCCTTGTACACTCACCAAAGCTTCGAGCCTCACACCCACATCTCACTGCCTCCACGTAGTTCCAGCAGGCTAGCTATGGCAAATCACCCCAAACATTAACATTATCTGCATCTCCTGAGCCCTAAGGAGGTGGTGGTTCTCTGTGTCATGGAACCAGCTGCAATAGGTTCCATTACATCCAATGCCACTGAGAAGATTGAGGATGATGGCAACTAACCCTTAAACTTTCAGTTCAGCCTCATCCTGCTGAATGTGAGCAAAGTGGATTCATGGACACCATAGGCACCACCAGGAGCATTGTCTGGCCTGCTCTCCTGACACTGTCAAAGTGCATGAAGGTGTCTGACTTCAACTTGATAGTGGGCATGGCACAAAGTCCCTCTCTGCAGCCTCTGCTCCATTTCCCTGCTGTGCGGCAGACCAGAAGCTCTGCCACTGCTGATCCCACACCTGTTACAGTCTTCATGCGAACAGGTCCCCTTCTCCCCTGCTATCCCTGTAAGGATGCGACAATATTCCAGCCAATGCAGAAACTCCCCAAAAGACCTTCAAAAGCTCACGAGGGTACCTTCAGAAACATTGAAACAGAAACGTTTTTAAAAAGATGACCTTACCTTCAATTTGGGTTGCTGACCCTTGAAGTTATATTCATGCTGGGTCCATCTTGCAGCTTTGTACTTGTTGTTTGCAGGGTGAACACCAAAGACACATGACTGCATATTCATTCTCCAAGTTAGAAATCCTGGCCACTTGGGCTGTGGCGTGTCAGGATGGTCCATTCAACCCCCTCCCCAGGGGACGCACAGGAAGCACACACCTCGGACAACACACAGAGATGAGCACAAAATATCCGTAGACGAGCGGCGCTCTGCGAGGCAATTTCTCACCAAAAGGTTTTTGTGTTAATATCATCATCAATCACTTATAAGCTTATAGACCTCTTACTTAAAGAGACGTATTGCATAGTCAGCACTTGCAATGTCATTATTAATGATCACTGAAATTGCTGAAAAAAACCTGATTGCCTCAAAGTTACTGTGCTATTCAGCAACAAGGGAATAAAAAGGTCAATCAATTTAAGTGCTTGTAGCCACAGTTTTCATTTATTTAGTGGTTTAGCTGTTTAGTTTCCATTTTAAGTAAAAGGTAACTTAATGAAAGGGGAAAGTAAAAAACATTTCAAGAAAACTGCAAAACCTGAAGAGCTACTGAACAGGTTAAAATCTGTTCAAATGAGAAATCAATACATGCATTTAGATTACAAATATCCACCACGTGGCAGACTACTTTTCAAATATCTTGGAGACGGCAACACAATTTAGGACAAGCAGGAGGGTAAAAATATTTTTTTTAATTTCAGCGTACTATCATTGAAATCACTGCAATCTGCACGAGTTACATTTGTAGCTAACTCTCATTAACTTAATTGAATTGTCTGCTTAACCAATGGTGGAAGTAGAACGCCTGGTGAAGAACCTAAGTTGTCCCATCGGTGATACTGACCAGAACGCAGGTCCTTTGCGACATCCGATGATTCATAAGGTTGAACTGATAATCCTTCACCATGGATCACCCGAAGTTTTCAGTGCATAACATTAGAAATAGGAGCAAGCCTGCTGCGGCATTCAGGAAGATAATGGCCAATTCTCCCTCAGCTAAATCTTCCTGCGCTATCCCCATATCCTTTGATTCTCTCAGTATCCAAAAATCTATTGATCTTTGACTTCAAACATATTAAATGACATAACATTTACAGTTCTCTGCAGTAGAGACTTCCAGCAGGTCACAACCCACTGAGTGGAGAAATGTCTCCTCCTCTCAGTCCTCAATGGCCAACCCTTTATTTGAAATTGTGATTGAATTATATTGCAAGGTCAGAGCATTTTGTTATCTTGCCCTCTCTGCTGGGGAGGTGTAAATAAAGTTGTTCAGTAATGGCCACCTGCGGTTCAGCATTACACAGCCTTGCACAGTGCAATACACAACAGGTGAAGGCGAGGATGGGATGGAATTTTCTTTTACGCGTCATTTGGGAAATTAAAGACTGAAGTGTGGCACGTTTTATTTTTGAAATTCCGAAAGTTAATTTTGAGGAAGCAATTTGAAAGATTGCGTTGTGAGCACATCGTATTTGGTTTCTGAATGTCCTCCTCGCAACCGACTGGATAACGCACCGGGGCCGTTAAATCTCGCAAGAGGCCTCTCGCGGGATTTGCAATGCTCGGAACAACTCGCAAGATTTAATGAGATCTCGTGGCATGTCGCAATGGCGAGATCCAGATTTACATATTTAAGTGAGCCGCTAGGTTCATTTGACGAGCTGACCTCGTCAGTGCAGGAAGTTAGGTAAGTGAGGCAGAGTGTTCCTCGCCGAGGGCAAAAAAAGTCCAGTTTGATAGCGGGTGTTTTTTTTAATATCATAGAATTTACAGTGCAGAAGGAGGCCATTCGGCCCATTGAGTCTGCACCGGCTCTTCGAAAGAGCACCCTACCCAAGGTCAACACCTCCACCCTATCCCCATAACCCAGTAACCCCACCCAACACTAAGGGCAATTTTGGACACTAAGGGCAATTTATCATGGCCAATCCACCTAACCTGCACATCTTTGGACTGTGGGAGGAAACCGGAGCACCCGGAGGAAACCCACGCACACCCGGGGAGGAGGTGCAGACTCCGCACAGACAGTGACCCAAGCCGGAATCGAATCTGGGACCCTGGAGCTGTGAAGCAATTGTGCTATCCACAATGCTACCGTGCTGCCCTATTCTCAGCGCTGTTGTTTGCAACACTACGGAATATGTTGAAATTTATTACATTTTGGGTTCATATTATGGCAAGACTAAGAGTGAAATTGCACTGAGAATTGTTTTCTGTAAAGGAAGCAGTTGACAAATGGGACGGACAGCTGCAGATTACATTCTCGAATTAAAGAAACTCTCCCGTACCTGTGACTATGGTGCAAACTTAGAAGTTGACCTTAGTGACATGTTTTTAAGAACCATAGAATTCCTACAGTGCAGAAGGAGGCCATTCGGCCCATTGAACCTGCATCGACCCTCTGAAAGAGCACCCTACCTAGGACTACTCTCCCGCCCTGTCCCCATAACCCCACATCTTTGGACACTGAGGGGCAATTTAGCATGACCAATCCACCTGACCTGCACTTCTTTGGACGACATCATTCTTTGGAGGCCAAAAGAATAGTAAATCCAGGTCAAACCTTTTAACAAAGGCAATAAACTGAAGTGGTAGGAGGCCTTTGATGGGGCCACAGCCATAGAAGTAACAGATTGCAAGGAAGTCCTCTTCTTGAGCAGGCACGGGAGGTCCACCAGATTTCAGTGAGGTACAGGCCACAGCAGCCAGGTTCAGTTTCAGAGTCAAAGTTTTAGATGCTACTGTTGCCATAAAGCTACCAGCCATTTAAATATCCCAATTTATAGTCTAATTGTGATGCCTGTAGAAAAAAGTTGGCTGGACCTAGAAAAGCTTCAGGTTCCTGTCGAGGACCAAGTCACAGCAATACACAGAGGTCATGTTAGATCGAAAGCTATTTCAGGAGTCTGGAAATCCTCCATGATAGATAAGGAGGCATAAGTGATGTTATTGAGCAGGAGGATCAACATTTCTGCTCAGAAAGCAAAAAAAGAAATCAGCATATGGAAGATGAGAGGGTTGAAGAAAAATTTCCAGCACCCACAGTCGAAATAAATGTTTGAGATTTACAATTTACTCTCATCGTTGATATATCTCTCGCCATGACTGTCCTTTCAGAAGGAGGGGCGATGTTATTTAGCCACATTCCCTATGCAAAGCCTGTGTCAAACTGACTCATTGGCCAAGATTTTTCCGACACCCCCCCCAATGGCCGGTTTTTCCATGGCAGAGATGGCTCGCCATGGCTCACCCATCTTACTGCCGGGGAACCATGGCGGGACTGGATTTCGGCGGGAATGGAAGATCCCACCATTAGGATCGGCCGCAAAATTCCACCCTTGGTCCAAGAACAGTATCGCTGTGTTAGATAAAGTACATGTTATGGTGGAATATGAACATGATGATAAATCTTATTACTTGCCATTAGTAGTAGTAGAAGGGTGAAAAGTCTTCCAATGGAAAGGAATGGAAGGAAAAGCATTTGAAATGGGGTGAGGTATTTACGGTGGGGTTAGTAAGAATATGTCTGACATTGAGGGAGTGCTGAGAGCTCAAAGTGGTCTTTGAGCAAGGAGGACCAAATGATAAAATTAGGCATTGTGAGGCTGAAGTCAAGATAAAGGACAACATACAGTTGACATTCAGCAGGTTAATCCACGGTCTTACACAGAGTTAGAAGTACTAAGTAAAGAGTTGGTGAAAAAAGTTGTGAAGTGTGTCAAAACATGACAAATGATTCATTCCAGATTCCTTTCATTCCATGGTCAAACAGAAAAAAAAACATGGCAATGAGTAAGTGTCAATTTAGTCATTTGTTAAACAGAACTTGAGTATTGTTGAAAAACAGACATGTTGTCAAAGCGTTTCGTGTTGCACTCATCAGAACAATTGCAAGAATACTAATGTCAAGGGCAGGAACAACTTTCCATTGTATGAGAAGGGAGTGCTGACTGGTTGGCAAGTGGACTCTGATTGGTGGAAGTATTGCCGTGGCGAATGCACCAGTTAATGGTAATGGCCATTCACTGGTTCGTTACTCAGGGCTATGCCTTAACCACTTAAACAAGCTGCCTTGTTTACATTTTCAAACAAAGCTTGGCAGTTAACTATCAGTCACCATTCAGTGGTGCATTCCCCATGGCAATGCTTCTACTAAAGAGGAACCATTTGGCAACCAATCAGCACTCTCTTCTCATGTGGTATATGAAGTTGCTGGGCGGGATTCTCCGTCCCGCCAGCCGGTAAATGGGATTTCCATTGTGGGCAGCCCCACGCCATCGGGTAATGCCCGGGCGTGAGTGGGCTGCCGGTGCAATGGAGAATCCAGACAGTGGAGAATCCAGCCTTTGTTTCTTGTGATTATTCTGATGAGTCCAAAACAAAAAGCTTTGACAAAATGTATTTTCAGCAATACATGTTGATTTCTTTGAGAAAAGAGGCAAAGGGTTCCTTGTTTTGGTCACAATCTATCACAGTTGTACTTGTGGCCGAGTGGTTGAGGCGATGGACTAGAAATCCATTGGGGGCTCCCCGCGCAGGTTCGAATCCTGCCGATTACCTATAGGGCAGCACGGTAGCATTGTGGATAGCACAATTGCTTCACAGCTCCAGGGTCCCAGGTTCGATTCTGGCTTGGGCCACTGTCTGTGCGGAATCTGCACATCCTCCCCGTGTGTGGGTGGGTTTCCTCCGGGTGCTCCGGTTTCCTCCCACAGTCCAAAGGTGTGCAGGTTAGGTGGATTGGCCATGATAAATTGCCCTTAGTGTCCAAAATTGCCCTTAGTGTTGGGTGGGGTTACTGGGTTGTGGGGATAGGGTGGAGCCGGTGCAGACTCGATGGGCCGATTGGCCTCCTTCTGCACTGTAAATTCTGTGAAAAAGTTTACCTTCTCTGTGAAAAATGTGAGTCGATGCACAATACCACAAGTACCAAAACTATTGTGGTTTTTGAGAACTGATTTTAGGCTGCAGAGATTTTGGTGTCAGATAATAGTCCATAATTTATGTCAGAAATATATATTCCTGAGTAAAAAGGGGTCAAAGATACGCTAATAAGATCTTAACACCAAGTGGCGAATGGTGTTGCAGAAATAAGTGTAAAGATTATGAAGAAGTCTTTGCAGAAATCTTTGCAAGGTAACAGGTTGGGCAACAATTTTCATATTTCTCTTTGACACAAGTTAGACAATTTTTTTGCTCTTTTACAAAATAATCCCACAATCTAAAAAAAGTCTCTAATATTAAAAAATAATGTTTAGACACACTCCTGCGTGTTTTGTTTGTTTAAGACTGATATCAACAGGAAAATAATACAAAGTGACACTAAACCTGGATACCCAAGGGATGAAACTTAAGAGATTTCAGCACTGGTCAGAAGGTCAAGATGGAGAACAACCAATGTGATAAGTGTGTGGCTGGAGTTGTTGTGTAGACCTCGGTGCATTCACACACTATTGAAGACTGGAGAGAGATTGTCTCAGTTTTGATGTAAATCATTTACTTGAAAGAGAAATGTGACAAAGGGTGAACATGATGAATCTCCTATAGTCCAAATTCTTCCCACAGTCTAAAGTGAAAGTCAAAGGCAAATTCAAGTTTGTTGGTATCACTGAATCTAACCATCGCCCCTTGACATTCAATGGCATTGCCATTGCAGAATCCCCCAAAATCAACACCCTGGGGATTACCATTGATCAGAAACTGAACTGGACTAGCCACATAATACTGTGGCTACCAGGGCAGGTCAAAGGCTAGGAATCTTAACTTGACTAACCTATCTCCTGACCCCCCCCAAAACCACAAAGCACAAGTCAGGAGCGTAATGGAATATTCTCCATTTGCCTGGATGTGTTCAGCTCCATCAACACTCAAGGAGCTGGGCACCATCCAAGACAAAGCAGCCCACTTGATCGGTCCTCCTTCCACAAACATTCAAACCCTCCACCACCGACAAACAGTGGAGCCATGTGTACCATTTACAAGATGCACTGCAGTAACTCACCAAGGTTCCTGAGACAGCACCTTCCAAACCCAAAACCATTACCATCTAGAAGGACAAGAGCAGCAGATGCCTGGGAACCTCACCACCTGGAGGTGGTCCTCCAAGTCACTCACCACCCCAACTTGGAAATATGTTGCCATTCCTTCACTGCTGCTGGAACTCCCTCCCTACCAGCACAGTGGGTGTACCTACACATGAAGGAATGCAGCGGTTCAAGAGGCAACTCATCATCACTTTCTAAAGGGCAACTAGTGATGGGCAATAAATGCTGACCTAACCAGCGACGCCCACATCCCGTAAATGAATAAAAAAGAGGAATCCCACCTGTGGAGCAAAGAGTCAGGGGGTGGGATTTTCTGGCAGGAATGTCTGGTCCCGCTGACAGTGAGCCTTGTGCCATGGGATCCCTGGTGGCGGAGGGTGTGACCAACAGGAAAGCCCATTGATAGCAGCGCAACCGGAAGCCGCTGACCAATGGCAGGCGCCACGGGGGACATAAAGACAAGTCAAACAATGTTGCAATCCCAATCATTAAGTGGAATTGGTCGTCAGACTTCAGGCTTCGCACGGTCAGAGATGTAGTGAGAGGAGAGTCAAGCCAACGGAATGTTCTGAAAATTTTTAGCAGCATGTGCATGTTGCTGGCTAGGCCAGCATTTATTGCCCATCCTGAGCTGCCCGTGGGAAGATGATGCTGTGCTGCCTTCTTGAACCTCTGCAGTCCATGTGATGTACGTACGTCCACAGTGTTGTTAGAAAGGGAGTTCCAGGATTTTGACCCAGGAAACAAAATGGGTTCATTAGAAGTATGCAGGCTGGAAGAAGGAAAAATGTGTCCTTTTCAGGTGGGATTCTCCATCCGTTTATGGCAGCAGGATTATCCGATTCCGCAGCAGTGAACGGGAGATTAGACCGAGAGCCAAATTCTCCGTCCTCACTAGGAGCAGTGGAATCATTGATAGAATCATAGAATGTACAGTGCAGAAGGAGGCCATTCGGCCCATCGAGTCGGCACCGGCTCTTGGAACGAACACCCTACCGAAGCCCACACCTCCACCCTCTCCTTGTAACGCAGTAACTCCACCCAACACTAAAGGCAATTTTGGACACTAAGGGCAATTTATCATAGCCAATCCACCTAACCTGCACACCTTTGGACTGTGGGAGGAAACCGGAGCACCCAGAGGAAACCCGCGCACACACGGGGAGAACGTGCAGACTCCGCACAGACAGTGACCCGAGCCAGGAATCAAACCTGGGATCCTGGAACTGTGAAGCAATTGTGCTTACCACTGTACTATTGTGCTGCCCGGTAGCAGGTCGGACTCGCAATGAAGGACTCCGGCCTTGATTACTGCTTGCCAGTTGATGATATTTTTGTTTCACACATAGGGCGCGATTCTCTGGCCACATTGCGCTCTTGCTCAAGCGTAACGAGGCTGGTGAATAGCAGAAGCCAAAAACGAGATCTGCGCCGGACGGCAAACAGTTTGCGATGCAACCGGCCCGCTCCCGTAGATGTAATATAAATTTTGCCGTAACTTGGTGAGAAACCAATTATCACCACTTAAGCCCCATTGCCATACAATTAACGGGAGCAACCCCTTACCTAACAGCCTCCCATCATTCAGCGGCCTCCCCAGCAAGTGTTTACGCTAGTGCCATTTCGTACTCCTTTTGAAAAACGTGAAACTTGCGGAAGGACTTCTGTGGGGAGTCGAGGAGGTGAGTAGCCATCTTTGCTCACAGACAAAGAGACCGGGGGCACTGGGTTTGCCACACCAGTGCTCGGCGGGGGTAGGGGGACCCTCGGCTGGTGTTGGGGGTCTCTTCGAAGGAGTGGGCTGCCATGGGGGGAGTTGGGGGTGGAAGGCTCTGCGGGGGCCAACCAGGGAGCAACTGCACGTGGCACCAACATGCCAACCCTGGATCATGGTTACCCATTCCAAGGGTAGCACTTATTCCTGCCCGTCTGCCCCAACGACCACCCGTAATCCTCACCGACTGCTGAGGCCTCTGGCTGCACGGCTGAAGGCTATTGCCAATAGGGAATTGGCAACCATGGTTAAGTGAGCACTTCACACATGTCAAGTGGATTCCCATGGGTGGGCAGGCCATGTAGCATGTGGGAGTCATTGCCCAGCATCCCAGTCACACCTTGATATCTGGACACTGTGCTTGATCACTGCAGGAGGCAACACCGCACACGCAACATCTAAACACCCAGGAAATGAGACACAGCTCTGGGGACATGTGCATGAACGGAGGTTGGGTGGGTACCAATCGGAAGGGGGATGCCTGGAGAGATGGGAAAACTGTCAATGTATCAGCCCGCATTGCAGAAGAAAGGGATAATAATCTTTAATAATGTTTATTAGTGTAACAAGTAGGCTTACATTAACATTGCAATGAAGTTACTGTGAAAATCCACTAGTCACCACAGTCCAGCGCCTGTTCGGGTACACTGAGGGAGAATTCAGAATGTTCAATTTACCTAATGCATGTCTTTCCGGACTTATGGGAGGAAACAGGACAACCCGTATGAAACCGGCGCAGACACCGGGAGAACGTGCAGACTCCACACAAACAGTAAGCCAAACCGGGGATCGAACCGGGTTTCCTGGAGCTGTGAAGCAACAGTGCTATCAACTGTGCTATTGTGCCGCCATAACAGAGGCATCATAATGGTTGTGCAAAATGGAGTTTAATGTGCTATACAATACCCCACTCCCGGTAGTGCTGCACCCAACCTCCCTCCCCCGGTGCCCTCTAGGTGTTTCCCCAGGATCCACAAGTTGGAGCTGCCTACCCCGTCCCGTAGCCCTCGATGCCCCTGGCGGGCGTCCTCTGGGGCAAGAGGGCCGCAACGCACGTGCACAGTCATGCTGCCCTGTCCCATGTGCTGACCTTGACACGTGACTTCATCAGAGGGGTGGAACTCGGGGTAGCTGGTGCCCACCATCGCAAGCAGTGCCCCGTCCTGCCACTCAGTGCCCAAAAGGGCCTGGGGTACAACTTGGGTCAGAGGGGCAGCTGGATCGAGCCCCGACTGCCCCTGCATCATCTGGCTCTGTCAGCCCTGGCAGATCCTTAATATCTGCAACATGGTGTCGACGCCCTCTGCGATCCTCCTCACTAACTGGGTCATGCACTGTAGCGCCACGGCAATGCCCATCTGCGACTGGGACAAGCTCGGCAATGTCTCGGCCATGCCCATCTGAGAGCGGGACACATCTCACAGAACCTCATCAAGGTTAGCCTGGTACTGGCTACCAATACCCTGATCCCGCCTTTCCTCATAACCCTTGATCCCTTTCGCCCCAAGAGCTATATCTAAGTCCTTCTTGAAATTACACAATGCTTTGGCTTCAACCACTTCCTGTGATAGTGAATTCCACAGTTTCACCTTTTTCTGGGTGAAGACGTTTCTCCTCACCTCAGTCCTAAAAGGTTTACCCCATATCCACAAACTATGACCCCTCGTTCTGGACTCCCCCACCATCAGGAACATTCTGTCTGAATCTACCCAGTCTCCTCTTGTTAGGATTTTGCAAGTTTCTATGAGATCCCCTCTCATTCTTCTAAACTCCAATGAATATAATCCAAACCGACTTAGTCTCTCTTCCTATGACAGAATCAGCCTGGTAAACCTTTGCTGCACTCCCTCCATAGCAAGAACATCCTTCCTCAGATAAGAAAACCAAAACCTCACGTAATACTCCAGGTGTGGCCTCATCAATGCCCTATACAATTGCAGTAAAATGTCTCTATTCCTATACTCAAAACCTCTTGCAATGAAGGCCAACATACCATTTGTCTTCATTAATGCCAAATGTACCTGCGCGCTTACTTTCAGTGACTGATGCACAAGGACACCAGGTCTCGCTGAGTATCACCTCTCTCAATTTATACCCATTCAAATAATAATCTGCCTTTCTATTTTTGCGACCGAAGTGGATACCCTAATATTTATTCACATTATACTGCACCTACCATGCATGTGTCCACTCATTCAGCCTGTCCAAAACAGGCTGAAACATCTCTGCATCCTCCTCACAGCTCACCCTCCAATCAACTTTGTATCATCTACAAATTTGAGATAATACATTTTGTTCCCTCGGCCAAATCATTAATATATAATGTGAACAGTTGGGAGTCCTAGCACAGATCCCTGCGGTATCCCACTAGTCACTGCCTTCCAATCGGAAAAAGACCCATTTATTCCAACTTTTGACTTCCTGACTGCTAACCGATTATCTACCCATCTCAAGACAATAGCCACTTTAAGAGACCTTGAGAGCCTTCTGAAAGTCTAAATAAAAAACATCCAGCAGTTCTTCCTGGTCAACTCTACTAGTTATATCTTGAAAGAATTCCAGTAAATTTGTCAAGCATGATTTCCCCTTCATAAATCTGTGCTGACTTTGTCTGATTATACCACTGCTTTCAAAATGCTGTGCTGTGAAATCCTTGATAATGGTCTCCAGCAACCTCCCTGTTACCGATGTTAGGCTCACTGGTCTATAGTTCCCTGTTTTCTCTCTACTTCCCTTTTTGAATAGTGGTCTTACATTAGCTACCCTCCAATCTGTAGGAACCATTCCAGAGTCCTAAGAAATTTGAAAAATGACCACCAATGGATCTACTATTTCAAGGGCCACTTCTTCAAGCCAGAGTCGATCTAATCCAGGAAACAGTCACCATTAAGCAATTTAAAAACATTTTAAAATATTTCACAGGGCAATAATTCCAAACAATCCCAAACCAATTTTTATTTTTCAATATTTCTAAAACCATTAACATACTTGTATTTATAGAAAGGACTGCCACAGGAGTTGCTTTCTAATGTATAATATAACTTCAGTCTGTTTGACCATTTTGCGAATTCATAGGAAAACTCTTGAGCAGAAACACATTTTGTTTCATATCAACATACGTAATGATGCGATATTGCATTCTTTCACGATTTCTGATTTTATTTCTATTCTATTGCACAAAGCAGAGCAAATGAGATTTATTTAAATAAATGCAAAAAGCTCTGCTTCCAGTCTCTATGTTTGGGTTAAATTTCTAATGTTTGGAAAGAATTCACAGAACAGTCAATGTTCTCCCAACATTAGAAATGTAATAGGTGGGTTTAGTATCCAACAGGAACAAGATAGCAACTGCCCACATATTGTTCATCGACAACCAACAGAAAGAGTGCCATTTTCTAGCAGTAATTAGCACTGGATCTGAACCCAGATCACACATGTGAAAGGGCGTTGGGCTCACTCACTGTGATAGCCAGATCTCAGTTACAGATTGTTTCTGACTGATAAGTGTCAGAAGGAAACAACTTATCGTTACACAAATATTTTCAAATTACAAGATGTATAAAGTAAGCCAGGATAAAGTTGTGAAATCACTTTGAATAACTTTGTATCATCTGGGAAAAAGTTACTGTAAGGAAAAGCCAGTAAAAGTTGGGATACTGGTAGTGATCCAAACTGGTCTTGCAGAATTTGAAATGGAATTCCAGTTTGGACCAGGACCAATCAGTTTCGAGTTTCACTGTTCCTTCTGAATTCGCCCTTTTCAAGACATTTGTCTCCTTTATATTGACCTGAGTGAAGGCATGGCACCAAATTTACTTGGTCTCAGCATTTCTAAAAGGTGACGTGAGCTACTTTTGGAGAGATTTGAAGGAATATCATATTAACTCAATATAAAAATAAGTAGCAAAATATCTGACAGACACATAAACAGAATAAAAATAAGGTTCAGAACACTGAGAGTTACACGCAATAGACACACAGGCATTGACACTGAAATAACACAGACCGATTGAATAATTACTTTGCCTCAGTATTTACCAATGAGACTAACATGGTGCACATGACATCAGAAGAGATCAAAAAGGATACAAAGATGTTTAAAATCAAAAGGAGATAATTGATAAGTGATTAAACTCAGTGAGGATAAAACCCCTGATCCGGTAGATAGAGCAATCTTAACGTTAATGGCAAGATAATGGAATCCTAACTGAAGGAGACGGAAGAAAAATCTAGTGCTGAACTCCACAAAGCGCCAGATTTCCTGACCCCCACTTAAAAGCAAGAGGTGGGAGAGCACACTGAGGGGAAGAGGTGGGCCATCAGATGCCACCCATTGGATTTCACAACCCCTCCCTACCAGACTTCGGTCAGGAAGCGTTAAATCCAGTACCTGGAAACTAAAATAATGAATAATTAGCATGGATTTCCAAATGGGAGTTTGTTCTGGACTCATCTTATTGAATTCTTGGAAGAAGTAACAGAGAAGGTGGTTAACAATAATTCAGTAAAATTTAACTAAAAATGCCTTCAATAAGTTACCATTCACCGTTTTAATTCAGGAAATGCAGTCGTTATTCCACTCAGCGCAAGGAACTTTGCACAGCAGTACAATACTAACCAGATAATTTACTTATTTTAGTGCCATAAAGTGAGAGACACCTAAAAGAAACCCTGGTTCAACATGCAAATTCTGTGTGCAAAATGGAAGGACGCTCGGTGTGACTGTTGATTTCCCCACACCTAGTGGTGCACAAGGCATATGTCCATCTGTTCCCAAAGCTAGTTTTTCCTGAAACAGGTTACTAGTCTGTCACCAGAGCTTGAGAGGCACCAACACTCCCCATCAGCCCTGGCTGACTGGGGAGCGGGGGGTGGTGGTTTCCGGCTGTTCTCGCCAGTAGTACCAGTAGTATCTTCCAGCAGCAGGGGATGGAGCCATTGGGAAATCCCATTGACAGCAGCAGGATAAGAAGATCCCACCACCGAGAAACATGCATGGGGGTACGGACATCCCCCCGCCCCCTACCTCCCTGTCCCCAGGAGTTTCTTGTGCGTTTTTCACCTGCCATTGACTTGCAGGAAGGCTTTTGCAAGTTGATACTCAACCTGCGGCTGTGGTATGGACGCAACTTCCTTGATGATCAAGACCTGGATGGAACTCAAACCTGGAGCTCCTGGTTCAGAGGCAAGGATACTACCCACTGCGCGACATCACCTCCATACTTGTTGCAATGTCACCCCCATATTTAAATAGCTGGCTATGGTACACCATCTTTATTCATCCAGTATAATGGTTATTTGGATGAGATGAATATTATATCATCAATATTCAATGCCTTCAGAAGAGAAAGGGAGAAATGTAAGAAAAATCACACAAGCACATTAATTCATAGAATCATAAAATTTACAGTGCAGAAGGAGGCCAATCAGCCCATCAAGTCTGGACCGGCTCTTGGAAGGAGCACCCTACTTAAGTCCACACCTCCACTCTAGCCCCATAACCCAGTAACCCCACATCACATTTTTGCACATTAAGGGGCAATTTAGCATGGCCAATCTACCTAACCTGTAAAACTTTGGGAAGAAACCAGAGCACGCGGAGGAAACTCACGCAGACATGGCGAGAACGTGCAGATTCCAGACAGACAGTGACCCAGACTGGGAATCGAACCTGGGACTCTGGTGCTGTGAAACAAAAGTGCTAATCACTGTGCTACCGAGCCGCCTCAGTGCTAAATTGAAAACCCATTATGTAGATCTTATCATTACTTAACCTGTATTACTTGAGTATACGTATATATATAATAGAAAAATGAAATGTAAACCAAGGAGAAAAGAATGAAAACTAACAATTGCAATATCTAAGAAATAAAAAGTGCCCAATTGTTCACTAATGTTACCATAGAATCATAGAATCGTAAAATTTACAGTGCAGAAGGAGGCCATTCGGCCCATCGAGTTTGCACCAGCCCTTGGAAAGAGCACCCCACCTAAGCCCACGGCGCCACTCTATCCCTGAAACCCCATAACCTAGTAACCCTATCCAACCTTTTTGGACACTAGGTGCAATTTATCATGGCATGTCATGTTTTAGGAAGTTTTGGACTATGCACAAAAAAAGATTTGAAAAGACAGAGAATCACTGTTAAATATTGGATTTGTAAAGCAAAGTACACTCACAGAAATTTAAAACAAGTCCTAGACCATAGGTTCTCAGAATGCTAATGCACCATCTCTAATGCTGGTTTAGATTGAAGGAGGGGTAAGGTCACTGAGGGAGGAAAAATTAAAGGTAACAATGACCAAGTGACAGAAACAGAAGAGAAATGGGTGAGGGAGACAGGAATAATGGCTTGGTTCTGGAGGAACACTTGAATTGCGCATACAACTGGACAAAGAGAAAATTTGCATTAAGAGGTATAGAAGGAAGAGATTAGCAGAGGTTCATTGAGGTCATTAACAAAGGCCAATAACATCTAGACTTAAAAGCGTACACTTATGTTACACCCGCTGCATCTATGCAATAAAACATCAATTGGTATTTATGAAAGATATTCAGCATATCAAGTCCATTCTCACTACACCAACCACATACAACCTCTCTCCACTTATTTCACCTATTGATGGAAATTTCTATGAATACTTTCAGATCCCAAAATTTAACTCCTTAAAACCAGAATATTCATTCCACCACTCATTGCTGAGACCCTGGACATGCTGCCTTCACATACACCCACTCCATTCCTTTAGTCCTTTCCAAGAACCAAATTTGTATTCCATTACATATCTGATCATCTCGGTCTACACTGCTCCCTATATCTTTGATCAAAATATAAATCTCCATAATTTTAGGTTTGAACCACACAATGGTGGCTGGTTAAATTCTGAAATAAACTTCCAATACTTCACAATATTCTTTAAGGTTAATGCAAAATGATAAGAAAAGAGAAACTACACACCAACTAGTCACATATTTGTCCTCTGTACTTTAAGTGCCTTTAATTTCTCTTGTTGTGTCAATATTAATAGCGTTAATATTCCTGGCTATTTCGCAACCAGTTTGCAAGTCATTCTTCATGTCTGCGTGTGTGTTTTTCCCTTCACCTTCCTTATATTCTGCTCTTTTCTCGATGCTGTTCATCTGTATTATTGTCCTGTTCTGAAGGGTCCAGTTGATGTGTTAACCTGCCTGTTCTCTCTGCAGTTGTGCTAAATAGGGCCATTTCTCAAAAACCAATGGATTCCCAGTGCATCAAACCAAGACTGATTGATTTTTCCTCAATGGAAGCAATTTGACAAATAGGACAATTTCATTTCAACCATGGTGTCCCAATTAATAGACTTTTGCTATCAATGTGTTCTGAAAATTATGATACCGTGAACAGACAAAAACAGTCAGTTCTATCCCCATTTCATTACAAAAGAATCAGAACATCACTAATTCCCTAATTGGTAATGAAATGTCTAATTAACAAAGGCAGCCAATTATCCGGAGAAATTCTCCTTTTCTCGAAAAGCTCTACTGCAGCGTTGTTAAGGAGGACAGACCTTCGACACAAGCTTTGAAAATCTGTCAACCTTCTACGACCGGCGAGGTAACCTTGGGCCATTTCGGGCAGGAAAATCAGTGCATATCACGTCGGCCGATTCCTATCGCAATACTCCTGCACTTAGCCATTGTATTTGATGGGGGGTGACTGGCACAGCATTGAGAGGGGCAGGGCCCAAACATACCGGCAGCTCCAGCTGCTCAAAGAATGGAGAGCCATTTTTAAACGCCCCCTCTCACCCCGATATCAGAATAATGCTGCAGACCCTCTTCTCACCGGCATCAGGTCCCTCCCAGTCACCAGCATAAGGCCCACACCCAATTGCCAGGATTACGCTCCCTCCTCCCAATCACTGGTACCAGTGTAACCCCCCCACCAGTTGAGTGACATCCTGCCAAGGGGTTGTCAAAGCCCCCTCCCCTCTTGTATGCCCTCTTCAGCCCCCCACTGGCTATGCCAACTCAGTGAGCATTGCTAGGGCCCATGGCCTGCTGCATGGTTATCACATCTGGGGCTGGATTCTCCGTAGCCCCGCCCCAAAATCGCATTTGGCGCGGGGGTGGAGAATCCCCGTTTACATGGAAATCGTAGTCGGCGCCGTTCATTTTTGAAAAATACTGCAAAAGAACTTAAATCATGCCCACGCCTCTGCATAAGCCCTCTCCTCACATCTACCTGCCCGGGTCCTCCACACCCCCCCCCCCAAAAAACACCCTCCCCTCCACACACATACCTGCTCCCCAACAACGCCCTCTTAAATTCCGCCTGCTCCACAACCCTCTTCGCGTATTACAGCACTGCCACTGTATTACAGGTACCAACCACCCCATACACCATTGTCAAACTCGGGGGTGCGACCCGCGGGTGCGTCGCGTGCGTGTCGGGAGAGTCGCAGAGCCGTCCGTCGCGGCGCTCCCGATCGCGCAAATCTTCGCGCAACAACTGCAGCAGCCGGGTGTTAATAACGACGGCTGCAAGTGGCCTTCAAAATGGCCGCGAACATGTAAAAAAAATGCGGCTGCACGGCGCATGCGTGCCAGATAATCAATGCGCATGCGCAAAACTATGCGCATGCGCGCCAATGATCGGGCACGCATGCGCAGTGCGGCCGTTTTTTTTTAAAAGGCGGCATCTTTTTGTTTTACAAGCTCGGGGCGGTTTTATTCATTTTATTCGTTTATTTTATTCATTTAATTTTTATTTTTTTCATTTTATTTTTATTTTTTTCATTTTATTTTTACTGTTTTTTACAAGTTCGGGGGGGGGGGTTTATTTGATCACGTTTTACAGGAAAAAAATGCAGAACTTTGGACAGATGGAGACTCCATACTTTCCGACACCAGAAGGCTTCACCTTCATCCAACAGGTTCCATTGGAGGAGCGTGTACGAGGGCCAAAGGGACCCCAAACTATTTCCTCCATTTTTGTCAGCAACAAACAAGGTAAGAAAAAATGGTGGGTCGCCCAGGTCGTCTGGCGTGGGTCGCGAAGGTCGGCCAGCGTGGGTCGCGAAGGTCGGCCGGGTTGGGTCCCGAAGGTTGGCCGGTTGGTAAAAATGGGTCCCCGGAAATTTTTTTTGAAGAACACTGCTCTACACTACCTGCGCAACCCATTTCCCACAAACATCCCTTGCACATGTGCACACACCTCTCTTTGACAGAGATCACCGTCCTTTGTCACAAGCACCACCCCATCCCAAGCACACACTGCCCACCTCCACATACCCAGCTGCCTTCACATACACCCACTCCATTCCTTTATGCAGTTTTCTGTTGTGGAAATAGCAGCAACAGCTGCAAACACTGACGTACCTTAAGAGCAGCAGGACAGAAATGCAAGAAGGTCAAATTAAGAAAAGAACCATTAAACGCAAATAGCTCATCTATTCATTTGAACTCATCTGTTACATTTGCTCAGAATAGTTTTCATTTCTCTCCTACATTGTCCTCAAGCCCATGTCCTTCTATTCCCTGTTTAATCAGGAATATCTCTACCTCTTTTTTTAAATTCAATGTCTCGGTGCACATTTTCTGCTCTGGAAAGAAATCTAATTTGAGCATTGATTTTAAATTATACACAGCTCAAACTTTCTCAGATTATAATAAGGTCCTTTAGGATTCCTCTCCCCATCTCTAAAATAATTTAAAAATGCAATATAATACTTGAGATTATGCTGTGTACATATTGTGATATAAATACGCTGTACATTTGGATAAAACTTATTTGTCTCATATTTTAGCAGAGTAATTAAAACAGTCGAATAGTTATTAGTGTAGCAGAAGGGAATTACATTCAACTATATTAGTCACACAATAATTTTCACACTGCATAATTTCAAGATCATGTTGCCTATGATAAGTACACAATCTAAGACACATTCCTATTTGTACAAAAAATAGCTTTACAATATCAAATTAGAAAAGAATTACTCCTAGTTCGATTGATTTTTCATGAGGTAACGAGTGTGCCTGGTGCAGTATGGAGCCCTGCTGAACAGGAGTGTCTCAGAATTTAGTCTCTGCTCTGTGTAGGTTTGCTGATTTCAATAAGGCAGCCATAGCAGCAGTACATTGGCTTAAAAATTGGTTTGGAGAAAAGATAAAATCAGCCAGGATTCCTGCTCCAAGGCCAGTTACCAATGAGAATGAGAACATGGATATCAGATGATAAAAGGGCACAGCACACTTCTGATACTCCCCAAGGCTCCACAGCTTGAAAACAACAATGTCTGAACTCACACAAGAGGTAGAATGATTTTAGCTCATTAATGTTGGTTAATCAGTGGTTTTAAAACCATACTACAATATTTTTGACTTTAAAATTTAGCTGTTTTATATAAATGGAATATTAAATAAAGGTTATCTGACCGATGCTTGACTGACTTCTCAAGAAAACAGAGGACATAGTTCAAGTCTGCTTCGTTATACATTTCTGAGCATTGCAACATGGTTTGTTATAAAACAAAGAAGGAATATTATGAGCCGAAGCACCATTTACTTCCAACAGATTCTATTAACATGGTAGCTGGTGCCAAGACTGCCAGCACTTTGCACTGTCAGTCCAATGTGCTGATCACATAAGTGACACTGTCGTTCACAGATCAATACGGAACCAGATGATCATTACTTGAGCAACCCGTGTGGAGCTTTGGATGATTGCAGTCACTTCAATGCACCTTGGATGCTACTAGTTTCTGTATTCAGGGAAAAAAAAACACCACGGTCCCTTCAGAACGTTTGAAAAATCTCAGGGTCTCCTAAAGTTTAAAAGCTGCAAAACGTTCAAATAAAATGGTGATTGATAAATATTTCAGGCCTGTGCAATGCTCTTCGTACAGGTGGGAATCCTGCCGTCGTGATGGCTAAATAACTAAATCAGCCTTCAGATTAAACCAGTCATTTTAATGTTGAAAAATTTGCCATTATAAAACTCTAAAATAATCCTATTAAATGTCCTCTAAGTGTGACCTCTGTAGTATTTTCTGTTTTATTATGTTACATAACGATGACTTGAACAGAACAGTTTACATCATATCAGTGATGCAGCTTGAGCAACTGAGTGACATTAATTGGTCATGCTTATGTGTAGTTTCTATATTTATTCCCCCCCCAATTCTTTTTAAAAAAATGAATATTCCATTGGCCATTTTAACTCCTTTACCACGGTACAAAACATAGTAGCTACTCTGAAAATTTAGATGGAAATAGGCATTAGCAAATATAAAATAACACCCAAAACATGGAAAAATTCATAATATAAAATAAATAGTTACTAACCATGCACAAACAAGTATGGTCGAAAACAAGAAGGACTTGCAGCTTACACTTTATCTAAGCAATAATAGCACAAACTGCACAATTTATAATCACAGAAAAAATAAACAGGGAAGGTCACCGTGATCAATACTGGATACATGACTTCATAGAATACAATTAGTACTCATGAATGGAGCATAGTAATAGTTATTTCCTCCAGCTATGTGATGTATCCCTGTGGTGTTGAGTTCATGCATGACATGCATCACTTGTTTCTAATTAGACAGTTCTGTACAATACATTCATGCGTTCGTGCAAATTTACAACTGTCAAACCTAAATGCTGTCATCTATTTCCTCTTTCTGTGTATTCTTTTTACAATTCTCCCATATCTCCAAATGACAACAAATCTTCTTTATATTTTTTTTATACAACTGATTAATTGTCATTTACATCTGGAATATCAGCATGAAAAGAGCACTAAAAAGCTCAACATTATTGTCCATGCTTTCTTCCAAAACACTTGTATGTTTCACAGCGGGAGAGACATTGTTAGTTCTAAACGTTATATGCACTTCCTCGGCATGTGCACTTTCTATTTTCATTAGAAAGCTGAGTTCAACATTCTGTTGCAGGATTTTTAGCAGAAGCCTATGGTCTCATTATTTACATCAGGGGCTTAACCACCGCTGTCAAGGTCCTCATCTCCGCATAATATGCTGTTTTAAATCACACGCTATATTTTCAGCATTTCACTTCAGGAAGCCTAGTCTGAAAGGGAGTGCGTGACACAATCATATACTCTGTGAGGTCCCTCTGCATGGTAAGGCCCATTGTGCCAGTAAGAATCGCACACTGTTTGCAAGGAGTTAATTTCTGAAGCAGAAGAGTTGTTATCCCTTTTTCTTGATCTCTTGCGGTTTCTCAAGATAAACACCAGCATTCCAACAACTGTAAAGGCAGACGTAACAAAGACAAGTAAAAGGCCAGGTACCAGCACTGAAATTGAAACTCTGCTGGTCTCCAAATAGGGATTTACATGAGTCCCTGTCTCTGTTGTTATGGTAATGTTACTTGATGAGGAAAACGTTAGATGAGTTTTTGAGTACAATTCCGGGCACATCAGCTCATTGCTTATTGACTTAATATCTCTGTCCCAGAATTGTTCAGGAGATGCACATTTTAATTCACTCAGAACCACATCAGTGCCCATCCTGTCAACCCACTGCTTGAAAGCTATGATGTTACAAGAGCAATCCCACGGATTTCCATGAAGGTCGATTTGCACAACCGATGTTAGCTGATTCAAAACACCAGTGACTGGGAGATACATAAAATAGTTGGTGTGTAAACTTAGCTTGGAGAGGGAGACAGTAGAAAACACATCTACAGGCAAAGACTTCAACAGATTGTTATGTAAAAACAATTCTCTCAGATTTGGAATCCCATTAAACGTGCCTGGTAGGATTAACTGAATTAAATTGAACTCCAAATTCAGGTACTCTGTATTTTGCAGACCCGCAAACATATCTGGCATGAGTGTTTCCAAGTTATTATTATCCAGATACAGCCAACGCAAATCAGTGAGATTAAGGAAAGTGTTGTTTTCTATTAACCTTATGGCATTATTTCCCAAATCCAACAAAGTCAACCTGCTGTAGTCCAGGAAGTGAGTCTTCCTAATGATTTCTATATTGTTCTGCCTCAGAAAGAGTTCCTGTGCTTGAACTGGTCTGGGCTGAAGGTCAGCCATACTCTCAAGTTTACTGCCCCTGCAGTTTATCTCAAGACCTGATTCAGGACTATTGATAGAACAGCTACAGGCTGTTGGGCATCCCGCTAATAAAAGGGGGTCACTACTGCCATTTGGTACAACGGAATTGGCCGAAGTTCTTGTCCTCTGCAGGTTGCCGCGTGGATTTGATTGATTTGACGCTGAAGTTGGCGACCTGGGATGCTGAAAGGCAGGAGTTGGGGGCAGCCCAGAAGCCCCTTGAGCGGGTGGAGCAACAAGACTTAAATCATTATCCATCTTCCAGGGACATAAATCATATTTGGATGTTTCATTCAGGTCGTTTCCTTGTAATCGCAAGGGTGCCTCGCAAACTACTCTTCCGATCAAGGCTGAATAAGAGTTGAGTTCCAGCCATTCTTGAAGGGAAAAAACAATATAGGTTGGAGATGATCCTGATAGTTTGTTACAACAGCCATTGTTATTTTGTTGCCATTTTGTTAAAAGGCATCACAAAAATATCTTATCAAAATGACTGTGCAAAGTATTGACATAAAGGGTTCACATTAAACACCAACATCAATTCTGACCATAATTAACACAATTTAATCCTAGTCAAATTTGCAATAGATTGGGAGCATTCAGAACCTTGGAGGTTTCATCACCCCGACTCTCAATTTTACCTTTGATGACAAGTGGCAAAAGTAACAAAGCATGAAATGAAAACTATCAAGAGCATAAAACTACAACTTGAGGATGGTACGTGTGCTGTATTGCTCAAGGCTAGAAGAGGCATCTCCAGAGAAGGCTACATACAACTGAAACTCTTGCATGTTAGGAACTGGAGCTGAACAGTCTCATCGATTGACTGATCTCCCCTTTATCCCTCTCAACCCATTCTGGGTGAACAGTGTGCGGGTCAGTTAAGACTGTATTGTTCTGTGCTACGAACTCGTGTTCACTTCAGACTTGGCACAGATTGTCAGGGCTTAATGCCCCCCCCCCCCCCCCCATCGCCCCAGCTGCCTTCACTTAACACAAACAGACCACACTGAGCAGCTCAGAATTCAACCAATTTTACCCAACTCTGCCATCTAGTGTATCCAATTGTTAATCATCGTCATTAGCCCTCTAACTCTCTCTCTCACCCACCCCCATTGAATTGCAAGGCCAGACTTCCCACCTCACCTCACCTTTAAGGGGCAGCAGATCACAAGTGCAGTCCCATGGGTTGTCCTCCAGCAGAATCTCGGCCACCCGGGGGATCAGTTCCAAGATGCCTTCGTGGGGCAGGGTCTTGAGCCTGTTGCCCCGCAGGTCCAGGTGGGTGATGGGCACGTGGTAGAAGAGGTTAGCGGGGAGCGAGGTGATGAGGTTGTCGTTGAGGATCAGCACCTCCAGCGCGTTGAGGTCGCGGAAAGCCTCGGGGTCGATGTCCCGGAGCAGGTTGAAGTCCGCCTGCAGGTACTCCATGTCGTCCAGCCCCAGGAAGGTGTGCCTCCGGAAGCCTTTGATCTTGTTGTTGTTGATGTGCAGCCGCTTGACCAGCTGCAGCCCCAGGAAGGCGCCGGGGATGATGTCGTGCAGCCCGTTGTTCTCCAGGTGCAGCGTGACGGCGTTGTAGAAGTTGGCGAACTCGTTGGGGAAGAGTTTGGACAGCGAGTTACTGTGCAGGAAGAGCTGGTAGAAGCGGGAGGTGGGCGCACTGAAATGCTGCACGTTGGAGAGCCCCCTCCTCTCGCAGTCGATGTGCAGCACCCCCTCCACCTCGACGCAGGAGCACAGCTTCTCGCACAGATCCGTCGTCCTGTTGCCCCAAGCCAGCCCCAGCACGATTTGCAGCCGCACAAACCAAGACAGCATTTTCACACCGCGACACTTGGCTCCCATTTCATGCCATGAAATTGATTCGACCGCTGCACCACCTCTCTCCCGAAAATAAAAATGCAGTGGAACAGATCCGGGGCCGGGGAGGTCTGGAACAGTTGCTTTATCAATGCAGCCGGCAGTGTGTCGGTATGCAACGCAAACCTTCCTAAGACGGATAGGCACAAGCAAATAAACAAACAAAAAAACAAATCAGGCGTTGCAATCCATTCTGCTCACACTTTTTTGTTTTGGTTCCCTCGATTCTTCGCTCTGTTTTCCCCTCCCTCTCCTGCAAGGCGATAAGCAGCAGGTCATCCAGATTCTCTCAGTTGCACTTGGCTCCTGGTCTGATGTCCCAGACGTTTCGCTGACCGTTCAGCACAGCGCGCCCGAGAGAGAAATTCTGCAATCTCCGCATATTCCGCCAGCCTCCTTCTCCCCACTCTCTCTCTCTCTCTCTGTGCAGGGGGGAGTCGCTAATAAACCCTCCTCTGAATCGTTCCGTTCCACTTTGGTGCCTGCTCGAAGAACTGACACCCTTCTGCCGGAGCCGGTGGTGGCTACAAGAGAGGGACAGAAAATAATTCCTGTCTGGTCGGTGGGGAAAGGTTGGGAGAGTGGAGAGGAGGGTTTGGGGGAGGGATGGGGGTGGGGGATAGATCAATGCAAACACAGATCCAGCCAACACTGCCACCAAAACTGGCGATCCGTTATTTTTTCTGATCCTAAACAGATTTGGAGCAGAACAACTTCCCCACCACCACCCTCGCCACCTCTGCGATCTTTGCTGGCACAGTAGATATTGGACGATGTGTTATTTGATCCAGAACTCCGGTTCAATTAGAGACAACGCATCAACTGAGTCTCAGTCAGGGGTAATTATCTCTCGCTATTTCTGTTTCATACAGAAAACTCCTTTGATTTTCACCCCCTCTCTCTCTCTGTCAGCACTGCCTCTCTCCCGGACAGTTTCCGCAATGGTCTGGATCAGAAGGGATCCTTTGATGAAAGGATTGCTTAACACAGCTCTCAGCACGTATGTGTGTCTGGCTCTGGTATGTGCCTATGTACATTGGCTGGAATGCGTACACGCAGTTGTGCATTCGTTACGTGCAACACTCCAGACGTGTGTCAGTCCCACTTGCTCCCCCCCCCCCCCCCCCATACCTAAACTAGACGCCTTCCCACGTAACTTTTTTTTTAAATCCGCTGTGTTGGAGGGGAAGAGGTGCAATGACGTTGCTGCAACAACTTTTCTTTGTGATTGGGGAGTTGGGATGAGAGAGCCTGTCTTGCAATCGCAGCGAAACTTCACTTTGCTAATAAAAAGCACGGTTTGAGCTGGACGCTGATCCGGCAGCTCCGCTCCTGCAGAGAATCGCAACGCAATGGGGACACCGGCTGGAGAACGGGCTAACAGAGCGAACAAAAGCTCCAATTATGTGTGTGTTAAAAAAAAACTGGGATCCACGGCGGGGAAGGGCTCAATCGCTCTCAGTCTGCCAGAACACAGCTGGATGTTCAGTTAGATACCTTTACTCTCTGTGTCTCTCTCTCAGTCGCTCTCTCTCGTTCTGTCTGTCTCTGTTTTTCTCTCTCTTTTGCGCTCTGTGTCTGTCTCTGTCTGCCTCTCTGTGTGTCTCTCTGTCTGCCTGTCACTCTGTCTCTGCCTCTCTGTGTCTGTCTCTCTGCCTGTCTGTCTCTCTCTCTCTGCCTGTCTCCCTGCTTCTCTCTCTGACTGTCCCTCTCACCGCTTCTCTCTCTGTCTGTCTGTGTACATCTGTCTGTCTCGCTCCCTGCCTCTCTGTCTGTCTCTCTCTCTGCCTGTCTGTTTCTCTCTCTCTGCCTCTCTCTCTATGTCTGTTTGTCTCGCTCAGTCTGTCTCTCTCTCTTTCTGTTTCTCTCTCGCTTCTTTGCCATGATATTGGAAGGTTTCCCCCATCGCCTGCCCCTTCTCCGAAAGCCGAATTAGCCGTGTGCAACCAGGAAGATTGTTGATGTAACTCAATTGTAGCGAATTACTGCCGCCTTCCATTGGAGGCCGGACAGTTAAAAAGCTGCTGACAATGGCAGGGAACTCCGCTCCCAAGCAACTCTTGCAACGTGCAAGGGTTCCTGGGCAACAACCGTCTGATCGCTTCTCTGTCCTGGTCTGAATTGCATCGTGGCGCTCGAACGAGAAGGGCAAAAAAAAATAACTTATTTCCTCCCCAACCGAGTGCAATTGAATCTATTTATTTAATGCTGTCATTTTTCGTAAACTGCAAGGTTGCTATTTTCATCTTTGAAATCTTGAGAGGGGAATGAGATTGGTTCTTACTGTCGGTGTGCAGACAATCGGATCTGGAATCTGTAAAGCAGGCAAGAGACCGCTATGAGTGCAAAACGAAAATGTGGCGATTGGGGAAACACAGGAAGGTTGTATTTAATAACCCGAACTGGACTAGGGAAGAATTTGCAGGAATCCTGATTTCCGATGTCCGGGTACAGTCTGCAGGATTGGAGGAGAGGGGGAGGGGGTGCAGAATGATATAGTTTGCTGAAAATAATTGTCTGCAAATGATATTCAATGAGAACTGCTTAATGCAAAATGCCCTATTAGCAGCAAACTCACCAGTTACAAAAAAAATAAAGCTTGGACATTCCTCCGCATTAATGACAATTGGTCAAAAATAAAGTCACTTTCATCAGCCTCCCTGGAGTTTCCATTAAAAGTTGAGCTAATTAATACAAAACAATAAAATAAACTCGCGTAAGTTTTTGTTTTCAAAATAGCCATATTACTAATTTAATTTACTGAAGGTTCTTCAGCATTTGATCAATATATTGACACGCACCACAAGTTAATCCGCCGAGTAGATTATTTATAGTTTTGCAGTCCTACCCCGTTTGGCCAAAGATGCCTTTTGTCTTTCTAATCCCGCACTTGAGATTTGCTACAAATCACACAGATGCGGAGAATTCCTGATCTACAATAAAAAATGCTGCGAGTGAGAATAGATTCCAGAAGACAGAGAGATGCCCTAGGAGCCTACGCCATCCCGCTGCAGCAACTGCAAAGGCAACCTGGACCAAATGAAGATTGATGACAAACAAGGAAAGTTAATAATGAGAGGGTAGAGGCTGATACAGCACATGCAGCCTGCACAAGAGCGATCCATACAGGAAGGCTTTCGCCACCTCTGCATTACTCAGCTCTTTCCACCTTATGTATATGACCCGAGCTGAACAAAAATATACATTTTGTTTGTTTAAAAAAGTCTCGTTCTCTGCAAAACCAGCCTCCTGGTAAGCATTATTAAAATGTAGTCTGCTGCAAAAGTCATCATGCTTGATGCAAATGGTTTATTGGATTGGCTCTTGAAGCAGTCTGCTGAAATTAACCATGATGACTACGGTCTATATTTAACTAATTTCAGAGCTGATGCTTTATATTGCCAAAGGCAGCTAATGTTGTGTTTCACTTTATTTCACCCCACACTGTACGCAGATCAGCGAGTATTTGTAGCATTAATTATAGTCAAGCTACTACTCTTTTGAGATTCTACAAAAGCTTGCATTGAAGAGGCTCTTTGCTGCAATATTGGATTTAAGACAGACGCTCGCATTTTGATTTGGGCCCGTTACTGGCGTTTTTATTTGGAATAGCAGGATGGAGAGAGGTAGAAGTCACTTGTGTGGGGGGGAAAAAAACAAGTAATGCTCCCTATTTGCACAGTGCAAAAATACTTCCTGGTGGAACGACAAGTATAGTAACAGTGAGGATGGTATCGTCCATTGCACCAATGGAGGAAGATAATCTGGACATGAGGGGACTACATGGAGGTGAATGGGACGGAACTTTAAAGTAACTTTTATCATAGAATCCCTACAGTGCAGAATTCAGCCCATCGAATCTGCACTGGCTCTGAAAGAGCACCCTATCCAGGCCCACTCCCCCCAACACCCCATAACCCCGCCTAACATTTGGACACTAAGGGGCAACGCAGCATGGCCAATTTCTTACTGTTGGGTTACCTGGTTCAAACTGACTCTTACGTGTTTCTGCTTTCTCAGCATGGGCTGTTGATTGCTCAGTAAAAGCTTTTATGCTTCATTACAATGCAGGCAAAGTTTAACATGAAACTAAATCTATAGATCTACAGGCACCTTAGTTTAACATGAAGCTGAACTGAAGTTTTAACCCTTTTTTAGCACACAAATGTAGAAGCACAAAAAATAAACTTAAACTTATACCCTCTTTCAAACACACAATAAATTACTTAAAGTATCTCTATTTATTAACGTAAGTTACTTGTTAATAATTCTACATATATTTTTTTAAGTCATTTTCAGTTGTTCAGAATCAGGTTATTCACAGGATGCAGACTAGGCATTAGCTAAAAATGCGTATTTTTTGTGATAAAGCCATTTTCAACTGTAGTAATAAGACTGAACTGGCTACCATTCTTAAATATAATTAGGAGTATTTCAATGCAATTTAAAACAAAAAGTATTTTCAAAACATGGCCCCAATTGTGTTAATTCGTAGAAGATTTAAGGTTCACTTAGTTCAAAACATGCCATATTACTTTATATATCTCGATCAATTCTTTCAAAGGAAGTGCTCCCACTTAATTTCACTTATATTATTCATCGGTGGCACGGTAGCACAGTGGTTAACACTATTGCTTCACAGATTCACAGTCGCAGGTTCGATTCTCAGCTTGGGTCACAGACTGTGCGGAGTCTGCATTTTCTCCCCGTGTCTGTGTGGGTTTCCTCCAGGTGCTCCTGGTTTCCTCGCACAGTCCAAAGATGTGCAGGTTTGGTTGACTGGCCATGCTAAATTGCCTTTAGTGCCCAAAAAGATTAGGTGGGGTTACTGGGTTACAGGGATTGGGTGGAGATGGGGGAATTAAGTTAGGTACTCTTTCCAAGGGCCGGTGCAGACTCAATGGGCCGAATGGTCTCCTTCTGGACTGTAAATTCTATGATTCTATATGATCTCATCTCATCCCATTGCTAGTCTGTTCCACACGTCTATCATTTCTTTTGTGAAACATTGATATCTAGACTGTCTCCCTGAGCTCAGGTTAATGCTTCACATTACAGAATATGTGGTTAGGCGTGGGGGGTGGGTGGGGAATGAAGACATTTCATGGCAGTCACCCTTAAAAAATAACAATTACAATTTAAATGAATACTTAAATTTTATGATTCAACCTTTCAACTTGCATGGGAGATAAAAGGCAAAATGAGCAGAGACGTGGAACAAAAGCTCTGAGTTGAATGCAAGTCGGGGTAGAAGGTCAGGGTGGGTGGTGAGGTGAGAGGTAGTCAGTCTGGACACTGGCGGCATGAGACTAGGAACAATGTACATCTCAGTCCTCATCAGGGTAAGCCCTATCAGTTTTCTGCCTGAACCCGATGGGCAGTTGGCAGTTGGGATAAAACAGCACTCAGGTAAGTGATTCTGAGGAGATTTGGGTGTGTCCCGGACCTCATGGTATGGGTAGTGGAAGCCCAGGATGGGGGATGCCGCAGCATTCCCTGTGGGTGCAAAAGAAGATCTTGGCCCCACAGGAAGCGGGAGGGGGGGGGGGGGGCACAGCCCCAGCTCTTCTTTCCAAAAGGTTAGCCTGAAAGGCTTCCCGTTAAAACTGCAGTTACTCTCCAATGAGTTAATTGGTACTTGCTGTGCGTAAATAATGACAAACTCCTGAGCCTCTGGTTGGTGTCCCTCATGCCTGCTTATTAGAAAAGGGTAAGATTGGAACCTGTTGGATGTCAGCAGGATTGGTGTGGATATGTTCTATGGATAATTTTAATTGCCCAGCTGGTTTATGTTGGATGAACAAAGTGAAAATCAATCCTCTTGTACCTGCGCACCACTCAAACTCCCTGTATCGTGCCTCGGATAGAGATTCTGCTGCATGAGTTTAATACATGGAGGAATGCTTCCTTTGCCAATCCAGATATGGGTCTGGGGGAAAATACTGCAGCGTGCTTAGCAGTAATGAACATCACTGCTGAATGCACTGCCAGCATATCTTGAGACCAGATGCAGAAGATAATCACACTTCTCAAGAAAGCTACTCATTTGCAGCTACCCAACAGTTCCAACTATCAGCTAGATTTCTACATTTGCAGAATGTGTTGTCTGTCAACCTGTTTCCCACTTTCTGCTAGTCCATGCTGAGCCCTCCCACTGCTCCATCATTTTTGACCACGTATATCCATAATTCAGCAGAGTAAATCTTCAAGCTGTTGCTTACAATTGAAAGCCTTGTGAAATGAATGATTTCAAGGGGCTTTGCACCTACAAGGATCATAACACAGCCTAACTACATGGTACTTAATGACTTATTGATACACAGGATGGGCTGCAGGTTGAGCACAAATCTGCTCGTGTACATGCGCTCCTTTAGTTTACAACACCTGAGGATCACTGGAAAACACAGAATACAAATGAAAGGAACCAAAGGTGGGGAACACTCAGATTTTACCTTCTGCTGAAAGAGATCACTTGGGGACATCCTTGTATAGCCGGGCATGATCAGAATAGGACAAAGCAAGCCGCAGATTTTTCTGAAGCTCAGGTGAGTATCCTGGTTCCATATGTCTACCACAGGCAGCATTATGTAATACAACAAACTCTGCTCTATGTACCCTGGGGCTACTGTTCAGACTTTTCTCCCTTTTCTGTCATTGTAGAGCTGTATTAGCATTGCCAGAAGCCCAGAACTGGACAGCATGTAACAGCACCCTGCATCTCCAAATGTAAAGATCATCCTGGGGAATGCAGCTGATGAGCTGGAAGCAGTAGCACTGAGCAAACCATGGTGTACAGATGAGGAATACATGGTGGTGGCAGATGAAGAGGAAGGGATATGATGCTTGGATGGGTAAATGGATACCATAACTACCAGGTATAGTGGAGGGAACTTGTGCCTAGATTCTGAGGAGATGGGGGAGGCCCTAAATGAATATTTTGCTTCAGTATTCACTGGAGAGAGGGACCTTGTTGCTCATGAGAACAGTGTGAACTAGGTTAATAGACTCGAACAGGTTGATATTAAGAAGGAGGATGTGCTGGAAATTTTGAAAAGCATCAGGATAGATAAGTCCCCTGGGCCTGACGGGATATAATCAAGGTTACTACGTGAAGCGAGGGAGGAGATTTCTGCGCCGTTGGCGATGATCTTTGCGTCCTCACTCTCCACTGGAGTAGTACTGGATGATTGGAGAGAGGTGAATGTTGTTTTCCTGTTCGAGAAATGGAATAAGGAAATCCCTGGGAATTACAGGCCCATTAGTCTTACGTCTGTGGTGAGCAAAACATTGGAAAGGATTCTGAGAGATAGGATTTATGATTATTTAGAAAAACATAGTTTGATTAAAGATAGTCAGCATGGCTTTGTGAGGGGCAGGTCATGCCTCACAAGCCTCATTGAATTCTTTGAGGATGTGATGAGACACATTGATGAAGGTCGGGCAGTGGATGTGGTGTATATGGATTTCAGTAAGGCATTTGATAAGGTTCCCCATGATAGCTTATTCAGAAAGTTAGGTGGCATGGAATACAGGGAAATTTGGCTGTCTGGATACAGAATTGTCTGGCCAAAAGAAGACAGCGAGTGGTAGTGGATGGAAAGTATTCCGCCTAGAGATCGGTGACCAGTGGTGTCCTGCAAGGATCTGTTCTGGGACGTCTGCTCTTTGTGGTTTTTATAAATGACTTGGATGAGGAAGTGGAAGGGTCGGTTAGTAAGTTTGCCGATGACATGCAGGTTGGGGAGCTGTAGGTAGTGTTGAGGGTTGTTGCAGGTTACAACAGGACATTGACAGGATGCAGAGCTGGGCTGAGAAGTGACAGATGGAGTTCAACCTTGATAAATGTGAAGTGATTCATTTTGGAAGGTTGAATTTGAATGCTGAATACAGGATTAAAGGCAGGATTATTGGAAGTGTGGAGGAACAGAGGGATCTTGGGGTCCACGTACATAGATCCCTTAAAGTTGCCACCCAGGTTGATAGTGTTGTTAAGAAGGCGTATGGTATGTTGGCTTTCATTAACAGGGGGATTGAGTTTAAGAGCTGCGAGGTTTTGCTGCAGCTTTATAAAACCATAGTTAGACCACACTTGGAATATTGTGTCCAGTTCTGGTCGCCTTATTATAGAAAGGATGTGGGTGCTTTGGCGAGGGTACAGAGGAGATTTACCAGGATGCTGCCTGCACTGGAGGGCATGTCTTATGAAGAAATGTTGAGGGAGCTAAGGCTTTTCTCACAGGAGCAAAGAAGGCAGAGAGGTGACTTGATAGAGATGTAGACGGTGATTAGAGGCATGGATAGAGTGGATAACCAGAAACTTTTCCCCAGGGTGGAAATGGCTGTCACGAGGTGACATAATTTTAAGGTGATTGGAGAAAGGTACAGGGGAGATGTCAGAGGTAGGTTCTTTACACAGAGAGTGGTGGGTGTATGAAATGCACTGTCAGCAAGGGTCGTGGAGTCAGAGTCATTAGGGACATTTCAGCGACTCTTAGACAGGCACATGAACAGCAGTAAATTGAAGGGGCGTAGGTTAGGTTGATCTTAGATTATGATAAATGGTTGGCCAAACGTCGTGGGCTGAAGGGCCTGTACTGTGCTGCACTGTTCTATGTTCTATGTTCCATAACTGACCTTTTGTTCATAAGAGATGTCACTGTATGGTGAAGTTGGCCAGCTGCATCATCTGCTCTTGTTATACAGCAGACAAGCAGAAAGAAATATCGACTGCTTTCCTTGATGTATCAGTTCAATACATATATGGGCAACACTTTGGCTGATTCTGCAGGTGATCAGTGATCCCTACACTGGTTGCAAGGAGATGGAGACACAAATGTTGAATGTGGTAGTGCATTTATCTGTCTCTGTTGGATTTTGGCTGTTGTACATTTACAAGAGATGGCATAGCTAGCCAACCAGCTTGGTGTTGACCTGGAGTTTGCCAGTTATTGGCCAGTGTGTGTGTTAATAGCTGCAGACGTGGTTGATGACATTATAGGTAGGGGTGGCATGGTGGCACAGTGGTTAGCATTGCTGCCTCAAAGTGCCAGGGACCCGGGTTCAATTCCGGCCTTGGGTCACTGTCTGCGTGGAGTTTGCATGTTCTCCCCGTGTCTGCGTGGGTTTCCTCCAGGTGCTGCTGTTTCCTCACAGAGTTCAAAGATGTGCGGGTTAGGTGATTAGTCATGGTAAATTGCCCCTTATTGTTAAGGGATGTGCAAGTTACGTTATGGGGTTACGGGGATGTAGTGGAGTCGACATGGGTGGAGTATTCTTTCGTAAGGTCAGTGCAGACTCGATGAGCCGAATGGCCTCTTTCTGCACTGTAGGGATTTTATGATTCTATAGTGGGTATGTGAGCCTTCCGACATAAGCACCTGCTGATTTCTTTTGAGTGCTTTCCTGAATCTAGTCTACATTAACCTTGCAATCTGCAATGGGGCACTTGAAAAGCAACCCCTGTCATTAATGTGGAATTATCCTGCTAATGAGCATGGGTATCAGATGCATGCAGATAGTTATCATTAAGCTGAAGGTAAGGTTTGTATTGTGAGAGCCCTTCTCACATGCACATATTTTCAAACCACTTTACTGTTCTGCTGACGTTTGGTAAATATTTTATGGAGTGGGATTCCAGGACTTTGCAAACAATATTCATCTCCTTGTGTAGCTGTGTAAACATTCCAAACCAAAGAAATGTCCTGATGTCACAAAAAGCAAAACAATTCAATCAAATAAGAGGAGAAACGCATGAAATATAACAAAGGATTTTTTATAAAGCAGAAAAAGCAACTGAGAAATAAATAATTCAACATGCCTTTTCCCCTTTACGAGCTGTTTCCGGGGGGAGCTTCTCTTCGAAGTGCACAAGAGCAATCCTTTTGCAATCAACAGAAGTCATGTATGCTTGGATTTCCATACATTAGCATTTATTTAAATAGTAAAACAAATTGTTTCATAGAATGTGGGCATTATGACCTAGTGAAAAAGTGCATGTGGTGGGATTTGTGCAGGGAAGGGGGCAGAATGATACCACATTGAATTGTTGGCCCCTGCTTACGCAGGTTTTACCAGCAAGAGCAAACCTGGAAAATTAATCTTTTCACATGCCACATCTTGGATTGTATTACAGTATGGAAAACATGCAGTGAATCTATCAGCGTAGAAGTAGATTCTATCCTTATATATTGTATCGATCAAAGACAATTCGTCCATTGATAGCCCAATAAAGCATTTAACTGGGCTTGATGACCATAGTATGTAGTAAACATCAAAGATCACTGTACATTGATTGAACAGTTCACTTTAAATAATGTTTCACGATTTGAAAATGTTCATAATGATAGCTTTCTAATTGTGGTACAGAAGCATTGAGCACTAAAGCAACACCAGTTATTTTTTCTTACCATTTTATTTTTGATATTCATGTTTCCAGGGTGAGTTATGTCAATTCATAGCTAGGTTGCAGCTTGCAATGCTTTGTAGACGCACGGCATGACACTTTGCAGGAGGAGAAAACTGGCCCCTAACTGGTTTATTCTTGCCTTGATTTGTTTCTGTGTTATGATCCCAGGAGACCAATTATGGAGCTGCATTGACAAAGCATGTTACGCTGTCCACAGCCCTGGCCACATGGTGCCCCCTGGTGCTGTCTTTGGAAAGCAGTGGGCTGTTCGGCTTCCAACCTTGTCCGAATCATGATTTATCCTGTAGAGGAAAAGTGAACCATAATCAAGTCTTTAAACCAGTGAACTATAACACAGAGCACATTTCCTAACATCATAATAATCATAGGGCTGGATTTTACTGCCCAGCCAGGGAATGAGTTGGCTGGTGAGGGGGGGTCTTTAAAATTGGGCACCATGACAGTGCAGCATTCAACCCATCCCCACCGCAAATTTTACCAGGTGCAATTAATGGCCAATTAAGGGCCTCCTCACACTGACGCTGGGATTTTACCCATGATTCCCGGAGATCAGCATCAAATGTCCAGCTTGGCAGGTTTCACTGGCTGTGCTGGTGGCCGGTCAAAAGGTCAAGTGGTCCTTCCTTCACGGGCCCTTGGTGTCCATCGGAGGCCCCTCCCCAGGTCGTCGCACACCCGTGTTGCCTGACCCCCCCTTTGCGTTGTTCACCCTGCCGTCTCACCTCCCTCGCCAGAATTTGCCAGCCTGGCCCCCCAAAAATCCCAGACCTTTCTTAAAGCTCAGGTTCCATTGTAAAACACTTTCCTCTGGGACAGCTGCAGTGCCAGCAGCGGCCACCCCTCCCTCTGGCACGACCAAAGTAATTTTCAAAGTCCGGATCGCAACCCGGGCGGTTTTCGGGAGGGTCACGCAGCCATCAATCGCGGCGTTCCCGATCGCGGGAATTAACGCGCAATGGCACAGCAGCGGGCTTTTAAAAATGTCAGTTGCGAGCAGCCTTTAAAAGGAGGGCCGTGACCGGAGCCCAGAAAGAAGCACTGCCTCCTCCTGACGTCAGCGCCATGGCTCAGGAGAAGTTTTTTAAAAATTCAATCAATCTTCCTGCCTGAAGCGAGGCAGAGGGCAGGTCACGTGCCTCGAACACTGACGTCACGTGCTGTGGGCGTGATTGTGATTCCTCCATTTTGTCAGCACAAAATGGTGCAACAGTACAACACTACATGGGACACAGTTCTCCCATTTGCACTTATGTTTATTAGGAACACGGTATCAAGTTCCACAGGTTTCACCGCCCACACCCTTCTGACCGGACGACCCATGAAAGGAACTGAATATTTATTAGGACTTGATTTGGCCAGCCCCACAGTCACCGCCCTCACCCACGAAAAAGCAGTCCAACAGGTAATGGAAAATGTTAAGGCAGCCCAGCTCCCTGCAGCTGTTCAGCTCCCTGCAGCTGTCCGACTAGGTGCTAGGAAAAAGCAGAGTAAGGCCTGCTTTGATAAAACAGTACACCCATTCGATAATACAGTCAGTCAGCAGGTGATGGTTTCCTGAAATAACCCCAGTTCATTCCTCTCCGCTCAATTTGCAGGACCCTACTCAATTTCAGATAAAGTAAGCCCCTCGGTATATAAAATAAGGTATTCTAATGGAAAGTCAGGATGGTTTCATATCAACCAACTTAAGGTTTATGGAACCCAGTGCAGCCACTCACACCACGTCTCCCAGAGCCACCGCCACTGGCCGACGATAGAAATTTGCCCTTTGCAGCTACCGCCCCTTCTGACCAAAGAATTTCCCATTGGCACCGCGGCAACTCTTGTCGATTAATACGGAACGACGATTCGGATCCCACGACGGCCCACGTGGCCACGGCACGAAAACGCCAGATACGAGTTTGGCAACCGGGAGATGGTGATGACTCAGAGTCTGACTCCCGTTATGGTAACCCTTTTATGACGCTTTTTGAAATGGAACCCTGAGGTGTCCAGATGATGAGAAAAGGAACCGATTGAGATTTACGGTGTCCTATTTTTTGATGGAGCCTGCCCGACTTTCTTTCTCGAATTTCTTGATACAGTTTATTCTTCTGGTCTCGAATGTTTAAATAATGTCGCCCGTCCACTAAATTTCTTGATGCAATCATGATTATTCGTCCGCACATTTTCGGAGTCCATATGTTACAAACTCTTCCCATGTAAGGCCACCCAGGCAGTGGAGTAACGGCACTAATCCCCGCCCTGCCTGAGGACCCCCTATGTATTTGGTCAGCCAAGCTCGGGTAGTGGAGCAATGGCACTGATCACTGCCCTACCCGGGGATTCCACCCATTCTTGCCCTGCCGCGGCTCTTACAGTGTTCCCATCACTGATTTGGAAAAGTTTGTAAAACTCTTTACTGTCTCTGGCAGGTCTTTGTTTCCCCTGATCTGTTCTTTTTGCGTGTGGTTTAAAGAATGCTCTTTGTCACAGTCTCTGCACTCAACTTTGGTTTCCGGCAACCCTTCGGTCGCGAACCCCAACTGCTATTTACATGTTCAGCACACTTGGTTGAAACAAAATCTGCTGCTATTACAAAACTACCTCAGCGCTGGACGGAGAAATGGTCCTCCCACTCAACGCATCGACTACAAGCTGCGAGAATTCCTTTCACTTTAACAGAATGTTTTTTTCGGATGTCTTGTCTCCAAAATGGTTGGTTTAAAAAAAAAAATGAGGGAGTCACACATGGTGACAATTCTAATGGGAAATTGATATTAAGGAGAAACGGACAGCCAAACAAGATATTAAACAAAGGTAATAACAGATATTATGCTTGCACCCCCAGGAAGATATGAGGATACAAGGAACAAAAGACAAGATGAAGACAGAACTGATGTCCTCCATTATGATCATCGTTGGATCACTACAGTTGCGCGTGTCGACGGCCCCTGTAACCCACATCACATTGGCCCCAAACACAACCACACCACACGATACCCCTAGCCCGGGCACCACACCTCACATGACAATAAACACTGACACCCCCACATGGTGCAAAAACACCGTAAAATGGTATTCCTTCTCATACACTGAAATTAAAATGAAATCCTGTCGAAGCCCTATTAGTTATTGCAATACTCTGCAGTGTCGTTCACACAGTTAGACTTTGAAAATGGCAAAGGAGAGCCTCCCACTCCCCGATATATATACACTCCAAGCCCCTTTTGTTGGACTTCAACAGACCCCACACTCTTTTTGAACCCTTTTCTGAGAAATAAAGTTCGCGTCTCGGTAAATGTAATAAGTTAAGTAGGAATGTGAGGCCGCGATTGTTTGAAATTTTTGTACTGTAATATAAGTTATTTTTGGTTATTAGCGAGCAGCATAAGTGTAGTTTAGGTAAGGACAGTTAGAGGTACCCCTTGTGTAAAGAAGTTAAATGAATGATGGAATGTTATAGTGCCCCCTTAGAATTTATAAATGTGTGATGTATTAAAAACTTAGGTAAATGCTCCAATACATAGGACACAGTAGTATAGAACCTGTCCTTGACCAAGGGTAGCCGGCACACCAAAGAACAGATGAAGGATCAGTATTGTGATCCACCACGCTTCGCGTTTAGGATCAAGAGGATGGACTGTAGCCATCTGGGATGGCCACTTACAAAGGAAACATGGATACTTGCAAAGATTCAAGGGAAATATGGCCAATACAGGATTCGGGAAAACTCAGAGCCTAAATGTATATTTGCTAACAGAGAACCAGACAGTGTCGAAACCCCTAGCCGATTTGCATTCTAATGGCCCATTTCCCCAGGACAAAGGACTGGTACTCAGGTATCAGATAGAATTCCAGACACATTGGCGCCACTCCCTTCACCCAGGAAGCTCAAACAGCCAAGGTCAATAATCGCTCAGGACACGCCCAGCCATCAAGGCACCCGCCCTTTTATTGGCTCAAATTGAAGGCAGTAATCGAAGCCTGCCAAATTATTGGGTCCAAAGCTAAGGACCGCCCAAAAGAGCGCGAAACCCCAAAGGATGAAGAGAGACACTGCCATGTGTTTAATCTGTTTTTGGCCCTGGCACACCGGCACTCTTCGGCCCAGCCTATACCTGAAGAAAATTGCAGCACCACGACCAAAAGCAAGTTCAAGATCAACGATCGCTACCAGACGGATGAGCCCAGCCAAACCAAAGTTACGTCTCCAGTCCCAGCCACTCTAGAGCAGAACAAAGGTCTTGTTCCTCTGCCAAAGCCGGGTGTCTGAAGTTAAGTACAGGTTGTTGTAGTGTTAGGTATAATTTAGCTTGTAGTGTTTTTATGTTGCATGTGTGAGTTAATCTTGTGTGTAAATAAACCATTATTGAACTTGAACTAACTGACTGGTTGTTGGGTCTTTGATCAATATCCGGTTGAACCTTGTGGTGGTATCATTCGATACCTGGCGACTCTGAAAAGCAATATCATCATTATTAATTGGCAACATTCTTGGTGACGCTGGTGGGATAGTATCCCACTCAGTATTAAAAAGGGCAACAGTCACAAAGTTTGGCCGGCGTGTGTCGCGACGGTCAGCTGGCATGGGTCCTGATTGTTGGCCGGTTGTTAAAAATGGGTTCCCAGAAAAAAAGTTTGAAAAACACTCCACTACTGTGAGCCATTTGGTTGGCCAGCAGCTCTCAGAAACAGGTATTCCTCCCTAACGAGGGCAGTAGGGCTGCCTCAAGTCAAATGATGGCCATTAAATGACTGCAGGGTTGGCTGACAAAGAAGCAGTGAGCTCACCTGTCATTTATGTGGGGGAGTCAGCATGTTTCCTAATGTAAAATCCAACTGGGGAAACTGAAGCACATTGCACCCGTTGTATAAGCGTAAAACAAGTTTAACATAGCCCAATTTCGAGGACCAACATCCAAAAAGCATTCCAATCCAAAATTCGCTCAAGGTATTTCTGCAGTATTCCCTGGAGGGTGCCTAAAACTGGCATTTAATAACTTAAATATGCGCAGGAAGAGCCCAACGTGGAGCTTGGGCCAACTAACCAAACCTCGGATTGCAGTGAGTGAGGCTGGTCATGATTATTAAATTCAGTTAAAGCGGCCACCAACCAAAGATTAAACAATTTAAAAATCAAATCATCCTGTGGATCCAAGGGGTACATAAATTCTGCCCCTGTTTCCACAGTACCCACAATCATCCTTGCCACCCTTACCCCAATTCGTCTGCCTTGTTGTCTGCCTCAACCAGCCCCTCCTGAGGATTGCTTTCAGGCCTCTGCTGGTGAGGCATGAGGGTTGACAATCATACTCCTCAAACACACAGGTTTTCTGTGTAGATGTGACAAGTCCATGAAATGTAAATGATGTCCAATATTGCAATGGCCTCGGGCCTCTTGGTCTCTTCGTAGGGATGTGTATTGTCTGCAGTGCCAAGTCTGGGCCCAATACATCTATGAAACAAATATCAAATATTTCTGAGTGTCTCCTTCACAGTACTAAGCAGCAACCAGTTTTGACTAAGGGTGGCATGCTTGGCTTACTATACAATGTGGCTATTCGGGGTAAATTCATCCTGGCTCTGCACAGTGGCTTCTACTCGAGGCTGTTGCTGTGGAAATGAGGAAATGAAGACTGGACCCTTTCCCAGAGACAGAGAGGCATACTGGGAGGAAGTGTACTTTGCTGTTGAATACATCTTAGTGACCGGTTATCCAGCTACACTGATGAGATTTGGGAATGAGTCCCTGCCAATACATTCAGCTCAGGCATTATGGGTGTCATTGAGAAATATAGGGACATATTCACAGGCTGGATATTTTTCAGAATGGTGACTAAATACTATTTTGCTCCATAAATTATAATTATTTTATTTTTATTATTTTATCATTTTTTATTATTATTTTATTTTTCATGTTATTATTTTAAAAATTATTTATTATTACTTTTTAAAATTATTTATTATTTTTTTAAAAATGTTTTAAAAAATATTATTAAATTGATATATTGATCTGTTGGAGAAGAGGTTTCAACTTCCCAGTGTTTACATTAAAAATGGATTCAAGGTGTTGGGGGGGAAACATCAACTTAGGTCATTAACTGAGGTTGTTAATCTACTTTAAAGTACTGAAGTGCTTGAGTAAATTCAGCCATAGCAAAGCAATACTGAAATCTAGCTTCTGGAAGGTGCCATCATCCTTCCAGATAAAGGACCTGATTGTCCATTTCAGTTGAAGGAATTGACTCTGTCTCACTAAATTATATCAGATACTGTTCTAGCTGATACCAGTTCACGCAGACATGCATGAGAAGAATCTGGCACATTGCATTGACAATTACAGCTTTTATTATCACTGAACTTGGATGTAGTCAGCTACAATTCCCACTGTGTAAACCTACGATTGTCCCATGTCTGAGCATAAACTACAATCAATGAATAGAACAAAACCAAATATGTTTGCACAAATGTGTTGAATAAAGTATGTTAGTGAAAAATATGTATCCCACAAGGATTTTCTGGTCTTGTTCTATGCTTATTCTGTTAACATGCGCTAGTTATATTTCCCCTGCACTCCCATACTGTCAGCTGCAATGCAACTTAATGAACTGTGGACCTTCAGATAGTTCATATGGACTGGTGCAGAGATCAGCTGCGCATCCTAATGGTGGAATAGCAGGGCCAAGAATGTTTGAAATATTACTGAGTCAGGCTCCATGCCTTCAAGTGAGGCAGGAGAAGAAACAGAGAAAAGGAGAGATGACATTTGATGCAAGCTAGCTTTAATAACCCTCACTAGACCAATAGGGACACCCCAGTTGATTTCCTGATGGGACTAGTGGAATATGAGCTCCCCCGTTAGTCGGCGGAGGCCCACAAATTGGGTTTCGTAAAACCGCCTAATAAAAGTCAGCCCGGACTGCGACCGGCATGATCAGAAGTCCCGGTTAGCACCTTTGGACTGTAAGCCACATTGCGGCCTTTGGTTTTGTTGTTAAATTAAACTTTGTTTGAACTTAACTTCTCAGGCCTCCTGGGCTTTTGTACTAGTTATACTAGCTCTCATCGACTCTGAATTGCCCCTCTTAGTCTAGTGGTGATCATTCTGTTAGCTGTGGCTTGGTACATTTGAACGAGGACAGGTAAACATCCTTGAAGTGAGCAAAATCCTTATGATTGACTACATTCTACAACACGTACAATTGGCGTTTATGCAGTGCCTTTAATATGAAAAAGCATTGCAAGGCACTTTATTCTCTGTAGCAGACTATTTGATCCGAACTGTAGACCTTGCTGTGATATAGTTTCAATGTCAGACATAGTGGCACACAAAACAGCCATAAAAGTAGTCTGGAAACATTATCTTGTGTTCATTGCCTAGGTCCAGTACATTACAGATAACAGCGATTAAAGGTTAATCTGAGATATGGGAATTCAGCTCAGAGATGGACATCTATGGGAACATTTTCTCCATCTTGCTCACTGTCTGTGTCACCATAATGTTCCACTCTTTGATTTTATAGAAGAAAGAGCTTAAATTTTTGTAAGTTTTCACGTTGCCAGAGCCCCACAAAGCACTTCATGAACAATTACGGTTGATATGTAGCTGCGGTTGTTACATCAGCAAAGACAGCAGCTAATTTGTACACAGCGAGGTCCCACCAACAGCAATGAGATGAATGAACAGCCAATACAGCATTTGTTGCTGGATAAATGTTGATTAGGTCACCAGGAGAACGCTGTTATCCTTCACGAAGCCCCCCCTGGATATTTTATGACCAGCTGAACAAGAGGGCAGGAGGAGTACCCAAAATTCATTTTTCAGCTGAAAGATAATGGACGGGCATTTCCAGTCCCACCCACCCATTGCCAGAGTTGTAGCAAATGATCTGTTGACTTCGGTGCGGAAATTCACAGCAGATGAGACATGTCTGCGTGGGCTTCCTCTGGGTGATCTGGTTTCCTCCCACAGTCCAAAGATGTGCAGGTTAGGTGGATTGGCCATTCTCAACTTGCCCTTTTAGTGTCTAAATGTGTGTAGGTTAGGTGTACGGGGAAGAGTTGGGGAGCTATCCTAGGTAGAGTGCTCATTCAGAGGATTGGTACAGACTCAGTGGGCCGGATGGCCTCTTTCTGCACTACAGGGATTTTATGATTCTATTCTATGCTTCTAATATTACAGCATCCAATACTGCAGTGAAGTGTGAGCCTAGGTTATGTGCTAAGTGCTGGAAGGCAGGGTGGAGGAGGTGGTAGAGCTGGAATCCAGAATTTGCTAACTGAGAGGTGAGAGTGCCATTTACTGAGCCAAGCGAACACTCAGGTACATGGCTGGTTTAGCTCAGCTGGTTCATGATGAAGAGCAAAGCCAAAAGTGCAGGTTCAATTCCAGTACCCGCTGAGGTTATCCCCGACCTTCTCAACTTTGCCCTTCGCCTGAGATGTGGTGATCCTCAGGTCAAACCTCCACCAGTCAGCTCTCCCCCTCAATGGGGTAAGCAGCCTATGGTCATCTGTGACCACGGCGACCTTACTTTTACAGGAATGAGTGAAGATCCACTGATTTTTAACCACATTTATTCGCCAAAATGTCTCCAATCCCCTTTCAGATAATGGAGGTACCAGCTGCTCTGTGCTGTATGTGTGAACTTGTGTGCTATTAACTCAAGAATCCTTGAAGCTACAAGTGTGCCAGTGCTGGCTGATGATTGTATGTGTGTTTTCTGGTGCGGAATGTGATCTGGAGTGTGGGCAGCTCAATTTGTTCCAGCATGATAACACAAGATTAGATATTTGTTCACTGTATAAGTGCAAAATATTCCTTGCTGCTGATGTGTATCTGTTGCATGACAGATACTATTATCTATATAGAATGTTACATATCTTAGGTGGCACTTTTTGCCTGGCAAGATGCATTGTCCAAGCAAAAGGCAAGAGGGCCGCTCGCCAGTTTTACTGGAAGATATAGGAGGTGGGGGAGGGATTCTCTGTCTCGCCAGCCGCGTTTGCCAGCGCGGTGCACCCCCCCGGCAGCGGACTCCTCCGTTCCGGCAGCAGACCAATGGGATTCCCCATTGTGGCCATCGGGAAACAAGCGGGCGTGGGTGTGCTGCCGACGAGGTGGAGGATCCCGCCGTCGGAGAATCCTGCAGATACTGTATCTCCATTTTAACATCTTTTGGAAATTGTTCTCCCGTGTTTCAACATCAAGAGTGATGCTTTCCATTTAAGTTTTTTTCTGGGCATCACAACATTTCTCCCTCACCCTTCTACAAGTTCCGAACACCAGCTGACCGAGCTGGTGGTCTTCTTACGAGTGTGCATTACTGCACCCGCACTTGCTTCCTGGGTTTGGAGCTGCTAATTTGCCCAAGGATTTATTGAAATGTGATGTTCACCACTGTGTGGGTGAAAGTTGCCTTCTTGCTAAATTCTTCCATGATAGTTGCAAGATTTCCACTTGTCACATTTTTATCAGCGAGAGGTTGATCTGTTACAGGAGTCGAGAATCGTCTTTCCTGATAAACTGTGATAAACATCACTGCTGTGATTGATTAAAAATAGTTGCTTGAACTGGAAGAACAGAGGATGGTGTGGGGACTATGGGAGCATACTTATTTGTCCCCATTTGGTCGCACACTTTTAGTGTTTGGTAAACAGAAATCCAAGCATGTACAAATGAGGTCCCTGACGAGAGTGGAAAACGTGGGAAAACAGACATTGTTTTCAAAAAAACTCAAATGGAAAGTCACTTGTCCTTAACATGCAGTTGTCACGAAGAGGAAACAAACATCTGTTTATGAACAAAACATTTGATAAATAGTCCAACCGTTGAACAAATTCTGTAAAATTCTGGTTAATTTTATTGACATACACATACACACGCGTGAAAGTTTCAATTTAGATTTACTCATAAAACAGCAATAAATGAGTCAAAACAAACTCTGCTGTTCATCCACACTCCCCACCCCACCCCCTCCACCCCCAAGAAGGATATATCGATCCTGTTGGACGTACAGTGCAGATTCACCAGAGTGATAGCGGGGCCAAAGGGGATAAAATGTGAGGCGGGATTGCATGGACTGGTATTCCTGTGAATAAAGAAAACTAAGGAATGTTCTAATTACAGTGCAGAAAGAGACCATTTGGCACATCGGGTCTGCACTGACCTTCTAAAAGAACACTCTACCCAGGTCACCCACCCCACCCTATTCCCAAGGTCCCACCTGCACATCCCAGGATACTAAAGGGCAATTTAGCACGGTCAATTCACATTCCCTGTACATCTCTGGACTGTGGGAGGAAACCAGAGCACCCGGAGGATACCCACACCAGCACAAGGAGAACGTGCAAACTCCACACAGACAGTCACACAAGGTCAGATTTAAATCTGGGTCCCTGGTGTCGTGAGGCACCTGTGCTAACCACTGTGCTGCCATTAACCTTTAAATTGGAGCCAGGCCTTTCAAGAATGTTGTCAGAAAGCGCTTTGTCACATAAAGGGAAATCTGAAGCACTCTTCCCAAAGACCTATTGATGCTTGACCTGTTTAAATGTAAAGATAAACTGAGATTGATAGATCCTAGCCAGGCAGGGCATGTATTCGGGTTTACCCAACCATTGTGGGTAAATGGAATTAGATAAAAATTAGCTATGACCTAATTGCATTGTGGCACAGGCTCGCGGGCTGTGGGTGTGGAGGGTGGGCTGGCTATGGGGTGGGGCAGGTGAGCGATGAATGGCCTACTCATGTTCCTTTGTTCTGAAAAAGAAATCTAAATTTGGCACGGAAAGCACTGGAAATGACAGCAGCTGTAACACAGAAACATGGAAAATAGGAGCAAGAGGAGGCCCTTCAGCCTTCGAGCTTGCTCCACTATTCATTATGATCATGGCTGATTATCCAACTCAATATCTTAATCCCACCTTTCCCCCCCATACACTTGGCCGGATTCTCCATGGGGGTACCCACAATGGGAAACCCCATTGGCTGTTTGCCGGGACGGAGAATCCGGCTGCCGTGGCGTGCCGCACCAGAAAACAGGTGCGATGTTACGGACGATCCCACCCACAATGTTTTGGCTCCAACAACTTCCTGTGGTAACGAATTCCACAGGCCGACCGCTCCCTAGGTCAAGAAATTTTTCCTCATTGTCATGATATTCAAGTGAACATCACAGCACATAAACACAGACAGAATGATAGACAGAGCAACGGACCAATTAGCACGCATAACACGACAGCCAATCACAGGCAAGAGCATACACAGTACAAAACAAGAAACACGACACCTCCTGGGCAGTCCATTAGGAGACGGCACAGGGCAAGGATCTCAAAACCAGACGCTCACACAGTCACCACGTGCTGAGTACCAAGTTTGCTGTATAAATAGTTTAACAGAATAAAACTGTGTTGTACCAATCGCAACCGTGTTGGTTCGTCTGTATCTCAGAGCACCCAACACTTCATGGTACCAGAAGTGAATCGAAACCTACCCACAAATCTGCCATCCTGTGCCATGGACACCGTCAACACACCGCAGCCGTTGCAAGTCGCTGGGAACCTGGGCATAAATTGGACGCTCTTCACGCAGCGCTTCAAACTCTTTATGGAAGCCAACGAAAAACAGGGCACCTCGGACAAAAAGGAAGATTGCCATCCTCCTCACCACCGCAGGTCAGCATGCCATCCAAGTGTACAACTCCCTGGTGTTTGCGGAAGGCGAGGACAAATCTAAGTATGACACGGTCCTCCTCAAGCTCGACCAACACTTCAACGTTGAGGTCAACGAGAGCTTTGAGAGGTATATCTTCCAGCAGCGCCTGCAAGGTAAGGATGCAGCCTACGCCAGCAGCTTCTAAAAATGAAAGGCCTGACCTCAGCATCTGCAGTCGAAGCCTGTGTCCTGCATGAGAACGCGACTAGCCGCTATGCCCAATTTCAGGCGACCGAATCGACGCGGAGGGGGTCCTATGCGACCGGATCGGAGAGCCAGGCGATCCACGAGGCCAAACGGGTCCAGGCGATCGAGTTTCTCCCGGCCTGCGGCCCGGACGAGGGCGGCCGTTTCGCGCCCTTTTCGAGGCCTCCCGCGCTTGTGCGCGCCAAAACCTACGGCAACACTGAGGGATGTGATGCGCAGGCGCACTCGACGCAAGACCGAACTGCGCATGCGCAGTGGCGCAACGAACGCCATGACGTCACGACGTGCAGCAACTGCGGAGCTGCACATTTAAAAGGGCAATGTCCCGCAAAAACCCGACAATGCCTACGCTGTGACAAGGTGGGCCACTACGCTGCTTACTGTCGAGCGGCTCAACCTGTTGATCTTCCGCATCTCCGACAACCTCGCAGGAACGTGCGGACCATTCAGCCTCCACATCACGACATCCAAACCGATGACCAAGACGCCTTCTGGGTTGCGGTCATTGATGGGAACCGGGTCAACACAATCAATCCGGGCGATGAATGGTGTGCCACCCTGACGGTCAACCGATCGCCGATTACTTTCCGCCTGGGCACTGGTGCCTCCGCCAACCTCATAGCATGGTCAGCCTTCTATGCCATGAAGGTCAGACCACCAATCCGGCTGTCCCGGTGCAGGATGGTCGGCTACAACGGGAATGTTAACCCGGCTATGGGATCCTGCCAGCTCCTGATGACACACAACACACACACGGCCACACTCTCGTTCGAGATAGTCGGCTCATCGAAGGACTCCCTGCTGGGCGCACAGGCATGCAAGGCTCTCCACCTCGTGCAACAAGTCCACTCTCTCTCTCCAGACGGCACATCTGACTTCCCGGATGCAGAGTTCAACACACAGCTCCAATCGCTCCTCGCCCACAACCAGGAGGCATTCGAGGGCATGGGAACACTGCCATACACCTACCGCATTTGCCTCAAACCGGACGCCATCCCGGTCATTCACGCACCTCGCGGGGTTCCTGCGCCACTTAAAGACCGCCTCAAGCAGCAGCTGCAGGACCTCCAGGACCAAGGGGTCCTATCCAGGGTCATGGAGCCCACGCCGTGGGTCAGCTCCATGGTGTGTGTCAAGAAGCCTTCCGGCGAGCTCCGTATCTGTATTGACCCCAAAGACCTCAATAATAATATGAGGGAACACTATCCCATACCCAAACGGGAGGAGATCACCAGTGAAATGGCCCAGGCGAAAATATTTACGAAACTGGATGCTTCTAAGGGGTTTTGGCAGATCCAACTCGGTCCCTCCAGCCGAAAGCTATGCACCTTCAACACCCCTTTCGGCAGGTTCTGCTACAACTGGATGCCATATGGCATCATCTCAGCATCCGAGGTCTTTCATAGGATCATGGAGCAGATGATGGAAGGCATCGAAGGGGTGCGTCTATATGTGGACGACGTCATCAACTGGTCCACCACACCGCAGGAGCACATATATCATCTCCAACGCGTTTTTGCCCGCATACGGGAAAACGGCCTGCGCCTCAACCGAGCCAAGTGTTCCTTTGGCCAGACCGAGTTGAAGTTCCTGGGGGACCATATCTCCCGGTCAGGGGTCCGTCCGGATGCAGACAAGGTGAGCGCCATCACAGCCATGCCGCAGCCGGCCGACAAGAAAGCTGTCCTACGCTTCCTTGGCATGGTCAACTTCCTGGGGAAGTTCATTCCCGACCTTGCCTCCCACACGACGACTCTGCGCCACCTCGTCAAATAGTCCACAGAGTTCCAGTGGCAACACACACACCAACTGGAATGGGAGGAGCTCAAACGCAAAATCACCACGGCACCAGTGTTGGCGTTTTTTGACACGTCTCATGCCACCAAAATCTCAACTGATGCCAGCCAATCCGGCATTGGAGCAGTGCTCCTGCAGAGGGATGACACGGCATCATGGGCCCAAGTTGCCCATGACTCTGGGCAATGGGTAGGGTCATTGACCATTGCCATGACCCCCCACCCCCACATGACCCCCACAGAGCAGCGCAACGCGCAGATCGAAAAGGAGTGCCTGGGCTTGCTAACCGGTTTACACAAGTTCCATAATTAAGTTTATGGTCTTCCCCGGTTCACTGTTGAAACTGACCACCATCCCCTGGTCAGCATAATAAACAAGGACCTGAATGAGATGACCCCGCGCCTCCAGCACACCCTACTTAAACTCAGGAGGTATGACTTCCAACTGGTCTACACTCCAGGGAAGGACCTCATCGTGGCGGATGCCCTATCCAGAGCAGTGAGCACGCCGCCAGATGCGGAGGGGTTTGTATGTCAGGTCGAGGCGCAGGTGGCCTTCACATCGGCAAATCTGCTGGCTGACGACTCCAGTCTGATCCGTATTCGCAGAGAGACTGCGGGCGACCCCCTTCTACAGCGTGTGATGCGCCACATGATGGTAGGGTGGCTCAAGGGGCAGTGCCCGCAGTTCTACAATGTCCGAGACGACCTGGCCGTCATTGATGGTATCCTTATGAAGCTGGACCGGATTGTGATTCCGCACAGCATGCGCCAGCTGGTCCTCGACCAACTACACGAATGCCACCTGGGAGTTGAGAAGTGCAGACGGAGGGCCCGAGGGGCGGTATACTGGCCGGGCATCAGTGACGATATTGCCAACATGGTGCTCAACTGTACAACCTGCCAAAGGTTTCGGCCGGCGCAACCTCCTGAAACGCTTCTGCCCCATGAGCTGGTGACGTCCCCCTGGGCGAAGGTGGGTGTAGACCTGTTTCACGCGCTCGGCAGGGACTATGTCATCATAGATGACTACTTCTCAATCAACCCAGAAGTCATACACCTGCACGATTTGACGTCGTCTACTGTCATCAGGGCCTACAAAGACACCTTTGCTCGCCACGGCATTCCGATGACTGACATGTCGGACAATGGGCCCTGTTTCGCCAGCCAGTCATTGTTTGCTGCCTCGTATGGCTTCACACACGTGACGTCCAGCCCTCTGTACCCCCAGTCAAATGGAAAGGCGGAGAAGGGCGTTCACATTGCCAAGCGGCTCCTCTGCAAGGCTGCTGCTGCCGGGTCGGACTTCAACCTCGCCCTGCTGGCCTATCGTTCGGCCCCACTAGCCACTGGTCTCTCACCAGCACAGCTGCTGATGGGTCGCACCCTCAGAACCACTGCGCCTTCCATCCTGGCCCCAACAATAGACCATGCTCCGGTACTGCATAGGATGCAACTGCAGCGCAGTCGCCAGAAGAGATCGTATGACACACGGGCAACTGATCTTCCCGCCCTGGCCCCTGGAGACGATGTCCGCATCCACCTACCAGAAGGTGGCTGGTCAGCACCTGCCGAAGTTCTCCGATGCGTGGCTCCCCGCTCGTTTCTGGTACGCATGCCTGATGGATTCGTGCGTAGGTGCAATCGCCGGGCTCTTCGCCTACTTCCATGCTCGCAACGAGACCTTACACTGACACCATGTCCTCCTGAGGTTCCTGATAGCGACTTCATGGAGCTGCCTGCTACCATGCCCCTTCCGTCGCCGCCCGTGGCCAGGCCCGCACCTCAGCCGGTTGTTCCCGACCCACCCTTGAGGCGGTCAACCCGAATTCATCGCCCACCTACTAGACTGGACTTACGTTTATACGTTGAACTCTTGCAACCACTGTTTTAACATGTCTATGTTTTTCTCGTTACAGGCATTCGTTTGATCGTTCCACATTTCCACGTTGTTTTCTTTTTGTTATGGAACAATCTCGTTAGCATGTCACACACGACATTGCCCCTTGTATATAGTTAAGCCCCATGTACATGCTGTAAATATTACACGCACACACACATTTAGCTGCACTCAGGACACATTTCTATTTATAACCACGTAGGCACATAATCTTGTAAAAAAAGGGGGTGTCATGATATTCAAGTGAACATCACAGCACATAAACACATACATAATGATAGACAGAGCAACGGACCAATTAGCACACATAACACGACAGCCAATCACAGACAAGAGCATATACAGTACAAAAGAAGAAACACAACACTTCCTGGGCAGTCCATTAGGAGACGGCACAGGACAAGGACCTCAAAGCCAGACACACACAGTCACCACGTGCTGAGTACCAAGTTTGTTGTCTAAATAGTTGAACAGAATAAAACTGCGTTGTACCAATCGCAACCGTGTTGGTTCGTCTGTCTCTCAGAGCACCCAACACTTCACTCATCTCTGTCCTAAATTATCTACCCCGTGTCTTCAGACTGTGACCCCTCATTCTGGCCACCCCCACCATCGGAAACATCCGTATTGCATGTACCCTTTATAGCCCTTTAGAATTTTATAGGTTTCTATGAGATCCCCTCTCATTCTTCTGAACTCCAGCAAATACAACCCTAACCGACTCAACCTTTCCTCATACGTCCGTCCTACCATCCCAGGAATGAGTCTGGTAAACCTTCGCTGCTCTCCCTCTAGAACAAGTACATCCTTTCGCAGATAAGGAGACCAAAACCGCACACAGTATTCCAGGTATGGCCTCACCATGGCCCTGTAAAGGACAACAGACTATTTGCCTTCTTTACCACCTGTTGCACATGCATGCTTACCTTCAACGACTGTTGTATGAGGACACTTAGGTCTCGTTTCACATTCTCCTTTCCTAACTTATGGCCATTCAGATAATAGTCTCTCTTCCCATTTTAGCTACCAAAGTGGATAACCTCGTGACAGCTCACCCTCTCACCCAACTTTGTGTCATTTGCAAATTTGGAGATATTACATTTTGTTCCCTCATCTAATACATCAATATATATTGTTAATAGCTGGGGTCACAGCACCGATCGCTGCGATACCCCATTAGTCACTGCCTTCTATTTGGAAAAATAATCATTAATTGCTACTCTTTGTCTCCTGTCGACCAAACAATTTCCTATCCACCTCAATACATTACCCTAATCCCATCCGCTTTAATTTTACATGCTAATCTTTTCTGTGGGACTTTGTCAAAAGTCCTCTGAAAGTCCAAATATATCACATCCACTGGCTCCCCCTCACAGTCACACCTCAAAGAATTCCAGTAGATTTCCCAAGCATGATTTCCCCTTCTTTTTACAGATGCACCATAGAAAGCATCCTATCGGGCTGCATCACAGCCTGGTATGACAACTGCGCGGCCCAACACCACAAGAAACTTCAGAGAGTCGTGAACACAGCCCAGTCCATCACACAAACCTACCTCCCATCCATTGACTCCATCTATACTTCCCGCTGCCTGGGGAAAACGGGCAACCTAATCAAAGGCCCCTCTCACCCAGCTTACTCACTCTTCCAACTTCTTCCACCGGGCAGGAGATACAGAAGTCTGAGAACACGCACGAACAGACTCAAAAACAGCTTCTTCCCCACTGTCACCAGATTCCTAAACGACCCTCTCAGGGACTGACCTGATTAATACTACACCCCTGTATTCTTCACCCGATGCCGGTGTTTATGCAGTTACATTGTGTACCTTGTGTCATGATATGCAGACACGCAAATAATGATATGCAGACAGCCACAGACAGGCAGCTAATGAACACAGAAAACAGGACATGACCAATGAGCAGACAGGACACTCAGGGGTGGTATCTCACTATAAAAGGCACGGGGCACTCACACTCCGCCTCTTTCCACTGATGGACATCTCCAGAGTGAGTCAGGGCGTATGTACAATATCACACCTCCAGCACGTGGCTAAGAGCTAGTCTGGTTCAGTCAGACAGAGTAACCACACTTAGGTTAGCAGAGAGTCAAACTCATAGAGAACTGTGCTAACTGTGCTACTGGTTCAATAAATCAGATTGAACTAACTTCAAGGTCTGGAGTATCTTTTGGTTAAAGCTGCACCCAGTTGCAGCCTGTATTATCCCAGTGTACATAACACATCACCTTGTGTTGTCCTATAATGTATTTTCTCTTCTTTTCTTTTCTTTTCATATGTACTTAATGATCTGTTGAGCTGCTCGCAGAAAAATACTTTTCACTGTACCTCGGTAGATCTGGCCACTGTTTCTAAGTGCTCTGCCATATGGGGTGGGATTCTCCTGTCTGGGGACTAAGTCCCCATGCCGGCAGGAAAACTGGCGTGAACCACGCCGGCGTCAACAGCCCCCGAAAGTGCGGAATTCTCCGCACTTCCGGGGGCTAGGAGGACGGCGGAGGGGTTGGCGCCGCGACAGCTGACGCCGAAGGGACTGCGCGAGTTAGCGCATGCGCCGAAGGGCCGGCATGGTCTCGCGCATGCGCGGAACCACCGGCCTTATTCAGCGCATGCGCAGACTGGCTGGCATATTCTGGCACATGCTCAGGGGGTTGTCATCTCCGCGCCGGCCATGGTGGAGCCTGACAGGGGCCGATGCGGAAGGAAGGAATGCCCCCATGGCACAGGCATGACCGCAGATCGGTGTGCCCCGATCGAAGGCCAGGCCACCGTGGCCCCCCCCCCCCAGGGTCGGATCCCCAGGCGCCCCCCTTGAGGACCGCGCCAGCCGACTTAACTGCCAGGTCCCAGCGTGTGGGACCATGTCTAATCCACGCCGGCAGGACTGACCAGAAACAGACGGCCGCTCAGCCCATCTGGGCCCGGAGAATTGACGTGGGGCTGCTGCCAACGGCCCCCGACTGGCGTGGCGTGAACTCCGCCCACACCCGAAAACCAGTGCCGGAACATACGGCAGCCGGCGTCAGGGCGGGATTCGCGCTGGCCCCCAGGGATTCTCCGACCCGGCGGGGGGTCAGAGAATCCCGCTGAAGATCTTTGAAAGGAGAGGTAAAACCTTTTTGAGCTTTTAAGTCAAAATTCTTCCCTGCACATCTGACTGACATTATTAATAAATTAGATTTATATATGCTTTGTGAAATTCTCCACTGGGGCACAATCAGCTTTGCTATCCGAGCTTTGGGTTGATCAAAATCCCAGTCTGCAACCAATAAAATGTCTGTCAAAAAATAGCTGAGTTTAAGGAACTTCCCTTCTTCTGCAGACGGTGCCAATTGACTGACTGACTGACTGCGGGAGCACTTGTGCAGGGTCATTTAAAAGGAAATAAACCTTGGAACTTTGGTTTCTGCGCTGCTATTTGATTGAACTTCTCAAACTTTTATCATTAGAAATGTTGTTCACGAGTGTATGAATAATTCATATGAGGATAGATTTGGGCTTCTGATATGAAAAACCCTGAAGAGGAGAACAATATGTATCATTCAAAAATTCCCTTTTGTTGCATCCCGTAAGATAAATTTGGAGGAATGACTCGGGTAACACGATCTAAAAGGCATGCTGGATCCAGCTACAGTTCCCGTTTGCTGCCCCTAGGTGTTGCTATTGTATTTTGCATGCCTTATATAAAGAGTGATGATGGCAGTAAAGTGGTAATGAAAGAAGTGGTTATCAGGGCTGGTTTAGCTCACTTGGTTAGACAGCTGGTTTGTGATGCAGAATACAGATCACTGCAGTGTAGGTTCAATCCTTGTACAAGCTGAGGTTATTTCTGTCGGCCCTGTCTCATCAACCTTGCCCTGAGGTGTGGTGATCTTTACGCTAAATCCTCAGGGAAAAGCAGCCGACAGTCACCTGGGACAATGGTGACTTTACCTTACCTGTTAGGCAAGCAGTTTTAGGCTGCAGTCATACCTACCCAATGGCATTGAGACAGAGTAACCGACATCAACCTGATTGGGCTCCAGAATGCAGGTTTGCGAGAGCACCTTTCCTTTAACCGTTACACTGAAAGTAGTGCAACTCTAGCCCTATGTAGAACCACAGTGCATTCAGAGCTCTTTTACTGCTGGACTAAGTGTGAAGGACAATTGGCAGTGCAGCTTGGAATGACTAATAGTGAATCACACTCTACAGATACAGATACATCTTTAATACTGGATTCACTGCTCCCTAATCTTATTTAGAAATTCCGAAGATAAAAATCCGTCTTTATATTGATTCTGCCCGACATTAGTTTCTGACCATTTTTATCAGTTTGTGTAGGAGTTTATTAAAGGCGTAAGCATTCATTCTACGAAGCAAGATAAGCAATATTAGTAATCAGGAGTGTCATAATATACACCAGTATATTATGGTGCAGACACACACACACACACACTGATGGACAGTTAAAGCTGGTATTGCATTTCCCCACAGTTCAAGTATGTTAATATAGTTAACCTTATAATAAAATAGAGTTGCACCACTTCAACTTTCCTGTTTGTGATCCAGAACATCCAACACATCATGATACCAGGAATGAACTGGTTCAGTCCAGATAGCCATACCTCAGCGTACAGTGACAACCAGCAACGGTACCCAGGCAAGATGTTCAAGATCCGGGTTCCGCAGCAGCTCCAGTGCCACGGCGATCTCCGCGAAAACTGGCGGGCATTCCGGCAAAAGTTTGAAATCTTCCTGCTGGCAGCCGAACTAGAAGACCTGGCCGATCCTGATAAAACAGAGCTTCTCCTCACCATCGCCGGTGCCAGAGCAGAAGAAATCTTTTAAAAATTCAAGTTCTCCAAGGGGAAAAACAGGAGCGACTTCCAGGCAGTCCTGGACAAATTCGGCAAATACTGTGAGGAAAACACACTCTAACCAGCAAGGAAAGGTAAGAGAAGCGCCAGTACTCACCTCGAAGCCGAGATCCCGGAGCAGAGAACGATTTTGGTCGGTGGCCATCTTTCTCAAGGGACTGCACTTGCGCAGTTGCGCGACGCCGCGCATGCGCAATCATGAAAACGGCCATCAGTAAAGGAACCACGATCTGCGCATGTGCAAACGCCTCCTACGTGCTACGTCACGCGTGTCATGATGTCAGAGGCCCCAGACCATGCCCATTTAAAGGGGAAACGACCCAAATCAAAGAAAAAATCTTTTAAAGCTGTAAAACAACCTTCCATGCACTTACAAAATCCTGCTCAAACAAGCCTGTGGTTCATGCACCTCGCAGAGTCCCAGCAACCCTCAAGGACCGCCTCAAGCAGCAGCTGCAGGACCTCCAGGACCAAGGAGTGATCTCCAGAGTTATGGAACCAACCGACTGAGTCAGTTCCATGGTGTGCGTAAAGAAGCCCTCCGGCGAGGTCAGAATCTGCATTGATCCAAAGGATCTGAATCGGAACATAATGAGGGAGCATTACCCTATCCCCAAGCACGAGGAGATCACGTGCGAGATGGCTCGGGCCAACATCTTCACCAAACTTGACGCCTTGAAAGGATTCTGGCAAATTCAACGAGCCAGGTCCAGCAGAAAGCTGTGTACCTTTAATACCCCGTTTGGCAGATACTGCTACAACAGGATGCGGTTTGGGATTATATCGGCATCAGAAGTATTCCAACGGATCATGGAGCAAATGATGGAGGGCATGGAGGGTGTGCGCGTCTATGTTGACGACATCATCATTTGGTCCACCACCCCGCAGGAGCATATCAGTCTCTTCCAGCGCGTTTTCAAACGAATACGGAACCAAGGCCTTCGCCTTAACAGAGCAAAATGTTCCTTCGGCCAGACGGAACTCAAGTTCCTAGGGGACCACATCTCCCGGTTCGGTGTGCGGCCGAATGCGGACAAGGTGGCAGCCATCACGCCATGCAGATGCCAGCGGATAGGATGGCGGTCCTCCGATTTTTGGGCATGGTCAACTTCCTGGGGAAGTTCATCCCCAACCTCGCCTCCCATACCACAGCTATCCGGAACCTGGTCAGGAAGACGACAGACTTCCAATGGCTTCCCGCCCACGAGCGTGAATGGGAGGAGCTTAAGACCAAACTTACCACGGCCCCGGTATTGGCATTTTTTGATCCCACGAAGGAAACAAAAATTTCAATGGATGCCAGCCAATCCGGCATTGGGGCGGTGCTCCTGCAACACGATGAGGTCTCATCATGGGCCCCCGTTGCATATGCGTCACGTGCCATGACCCCACGGAACAGCGATACGCGCAGATCGAAAAGAAGTGCCTGGGTCTGTGACTGGGGTCGACAAATTTCATGATTATGTATACAGCCTCCCCCAATTCACTGTCGAGACCGACCATCGCCCGCTGGTCAACATTGTACAAAAAGACCTGAATGATATGACCCCTCGCCTCCAGCGCATTCTGCTCAAACTCCGGCAGTACGATTTCCAGCTCCTATACACCCCGGGCAAGGACCTGATCATAGCCGATGCTCTGTCCAGGGCAGTCAACACCCCGTGTGACCCACAGGGGTTCGTCTGTCAGGTTGACGCCCATGTGGCCTTCACGGCCTCCAATCTGCTGGCCACGGATGAACGCCTTATCCACATAAGGCTGCGGCTGACCCCCTACTACAGCGTGTCATGTGCCACATGACGGACGGGTGGCTCAAGGGCCAATGCCCGCAGTTCTACAATATCAGAGACGATCTGGCAGTAGTCGATGGTGTCCTCCTGAAGCTGGACCGCATCGTGATCCCGCACAGCATGCGCCAGCCCGTTTTGGAACAGCTACACGAGGGCCATCTTGGCCTGGAGAAGTGCCGATGGAGGGCCCGAGAGGCTGTGTACTGGCCCTGCATCAATGAGGACATCGCTAACACAGTGCTCAACTGCCCCACCTGTCAGCGGTTCCAGCCGGCCCAACTACAGCCCCATGTGTTGGTCACGTCCCCTTGGTCTAAGGTAAGCGTCGACCTGTTCCACGCGCTGGGCAGGGACTATGTTCTGATTGTAGACTATTTTTCGAACTACCCGGAGGTCGTACGCCTGCACGACGTCACATCATCGACAGTCATCCGTGCCTGCAAGCAGACCTTTGCTCGTCACGGCATCCCACTCACTGTGATGTCGGACAATGGCCCCTGCTTCGCGAGCCAGGAATGGTCCAACTTTTCCAGCAGGTACAGCTTTGTGCATGTGACATCCAGTCCCCTGCACCCCCAATCCAATGGCAAAGTGGAAAAGGGCGTCCATATCGTCAAACGGCTCCTCTGCAAGGCTGCCGATGCAGGATCCGACTTCTACCTCGCCTTGCTGGCCGATCGTTCGGCCCCACTCTCCACGGGCCTGTCACCAGCCCAGCTGCTCATGGGTCGCACCCTCAGGTGCCGCCCATTTACGTCCCAGACCTTGACCACGTTCCGGTCCTTCAGCGGATGCAACAGTCTCGTGCACAACACAAGGCGGCGCATGACGCTCGGGCGACTGATCTCCCTGCTCTGGCGCCGGATGACAACGTCCGCATCCATCTTCCGGAGGGTGGCTAGTCTGCAACTGCTGTGGTTCTTCGGCAGGTGTCTCCCCCCTCGTTCCTGGTTCGTCTGCCAGATAGTTCCATTCGCCGCCGCAATCGCCGTGCCCTTCGTCTCGTTCCACGCTCGCTACGTGATCCTCCACCGGTGCCACGCCCTCCTGTTGTCCCCAACCTGGACTATGTGGAGATTCCGAATACTCTGCCTCCTCCTCACTCTGCCGTGGCCCAGCCCGTTCCTCAGCCGGTGGCTCATGACCCACCCTTGAGGCCGTCAACCAGAATTCGTCGCCCACCTCAGAGACTTGACTCTTTGATCTGTTCTGTTATCCTGTTTCATCGTTCCAGTAGTTTGTATATAATGTTCATTTCGTTGTTGGTGTGACACCCTGGGCGTCATTCTCCGACCCCCCGCCGGGTCGGAGAATGGCCGTTGGCCGCCGTGAATCCCGCCCCCGCCGAAGTCTCCGGTAATGGAGATTGGGCGGGGGCGGGAATCGGGCCGCGCCGGTTGGCGGGACCCCCCGCTCAATTCTCCGGCCCGGATGGGCCGAAGTCCCGCCCAGAAATTGCCTGTCCCGCCGGCATAAATCAAAGCTGGTATTTACCGGCGGGACCAGGTGGCGTGGGCGGGCTCCGGGGTCCTGGGGGGGGTGCGGGGCGATCTGACCCCGGGGGGTGCCCCCACGGTGGCCTGGCCCGCGATCGGGGCCCACCGATCCGCCGGCGGGCCTGTGCCGTGGGGGCACTCTTTCCCTTCCGCCTCCGCCACGGCCTCCACCATGGCAGAGGCAGAAGAGACTCTCCCCACTGCGCATGCGCGGGAAACTGTCGGCGGCCGCTGACGCTCCCGCGCATGCGCCGCATTTCCGCGCCAGCTGGCGGGGCACCAAACGCCATTTCCGCCAGCTGGCGGGGCGGAAATCCCTCCAGCGCTGGCCTAGCCCCTCAATGTTGGGGCTCGGCCCCCAAAGATGCGGAGCATTCCGCACCTTTGGGCCGGCGCGATGCCCGTCTGATTGGCGCCGTTTTTGGCGCCAGTCGGCGGACATCGCGCCATTGGGGGAGAATTTCGCCCTCTATTTCTCTGCACCAGGCACCTTCCCGTGTAAATAGATTAGCCTCATGTACATAGTCATGTAAATAACACGCACACACATATCAGGCACATTCACTACACAATATTTATTGTCACACAGGCACATGTTCTTTGTATAAAAGGGGGGATGTCATAATATACACCAGTATATTATGGTGCAGACACACACACACACACACATACTGATGGACATGCAGTGGGACCAATCAGCATACACAACTCTGCAGCCAATCACCAGTGAGAGCACACCCACTATAAAGACAGGGGACAGGAGAGTTCCCGCTCATTCTAGTAGCAGCCAGCTCAGAGCACAGAGCTCACAGCCTGCAACACAGACATTCATCATATGCTGAGTGCATCACCTGATTAGGACTAGGCAAGGGTCAACAGTTAAAGCTGGTATTGCATTTACCCACAGTTCAAGTATGTTAATGTAGTTAACCTTATAATAAAATAGAGTTGCACCACTTCCAGTGTTGGTGACCTGTTTGTGATCCAGAACACCCAACACATCAAGGAGGATGAGGCCCTTGGAGGAGTGTACCAGATTGAAGGAGATATACATGGGGGGCAGCAGTGCTTACTTCAGGATTTAGTCCTGGGACAGCAGCTGAATCCCTGAAGTGAAGATCGCACCATTGTGCATCTCTAAGCCTCCTGATAAAGCAACATCTTGGGCACATCTTTCAGGGGACTTGGCAGTCTCCCTGTGTGGCTTGAATCCAAATAATTATCAGCCTCCTCAGCTAGGCTGGTGCCCAGAGATTTGCCTCCAGTGGCACAGGCACTGACTGCCAATATTTAAATCAGGTGATTTCCTCCTGGTACCACTTACTCAGCTGATCACCCAGGAGCTCACCCTGTCACTTATGTTCGAATGCCTACCCTGCTGTGATGTTTATAGCCTGAAAATTGTTGTTGGTTAATGGCTTATTCCAAGAAAAAGTCAACGTTACTTTTCGGGGGTCTTGGAGCAGTCTTATCATTTATTAGCATTCCTGTCTGGTTTATGCCTGTCAGGAAATTATTGTTCTACCATCAAACGTTCTGTGTGCTATCGTCCTTATACTGTGTGTTAGCTTTGTTGTGCCAATTATTTTCATTATTATTGCTTGTTACAGGGGAGACCACACATCCTTACTTTCTTTTTCTCTTCAGGTACAGTGCAGTAAGAGGGCATTGGTAACCATGGGCTTCCATGTTGGCCCATGGTTATGCTTCGCAAAACCCTAGCCATTACCTATTGTATATTGGATCCAACAATTTCAATCATCTACTTTAAGAAGGCTTATGGACACATTCAACATACTATGCTGCGGAGGGGATCGCTACCATTATATTCTTCACCTCTGGTCCTTTCCAGGCTAATACAGGAAACTTCAGCAGAATTCGCCAAATTACAGACTGTACGCAGATCAATCAGATGATGAATGCATTCCGCAGCCCTGCAGTTGGCTTTCTGGAAACACAAAGAATAGCTGTTGACTCCAATGGCCGTCCTGGCTTCAAGGTCCACATCAACAGAAGGCGATTCAGCTCCATCAGTGTGTAGCTTTGTTAAGAGACCTTAAACACATTGGGCGGGATTTTCCATTTCTGAGGGTGCGATTGTCCGGCCGCGTTGCGCTAAAGAGAGAGCACAATGCGGCCAGAGAATCAAGGGAGAGGCCTGCAGCGAGTCTCCCAACAGCCTCCGTGCCTTGCGGGATTCACCGAAGTCCCGCGAGACATCGGAGTCGGAATGGGCATGACCAAACGCCGCTCCCAAAAATAGGTCATATGACCTACTCGCCCGGCCTCCATCAATTCACTACCCTACCCTGGGAGGCTGCAGCCGGGCGCTGATCAGCGCTGGTCTACACAAAAGTGGACAAGACGGAATGGCACCCGGGGGTCTCCCGAGCCACCGGAGACCCCTGAGTGGTCAGGTAAATGCAGGTTGGCTCCCTTGCCCTCCCCCTGGAATGCGGGCACCTTGGCACTGCCCAACTGGCACCTTGGCACTGCCACCCTAGCAACACTGTGCCCCTGGCATCAACCCCCATCCCACACACCTGTAGCCCCAGCACCTCCCCCACCCCCAGAGGGCGGGCAAGCCCCTACAATGTACCACATGGTGGCACCCATATCGGCCACCATGGCCGGATGCCCTTGCCACTGACGCCACCAGCTACCCACCTCCTGGCCTGCATGCGCGGATTGTCTAACACTGTAGTTTTCTGTTTGCCCCGCACCCCCTCCCCCCATAGGAGAAAGCCGCGGATGACCAAAGGGAGAAGACAGAGGGGGACCTGTAGCCGCTCACCATGGCAGAGCAAAGGGCCCTGGACATGGTAGGAGGCCGGGAGGAAATGGAGGTCGCTGGGATGGAGTTTGGCCGCAGACGAGGACGTGAGACCCTGCTTAGTTGTGGTTCCCCGTGACACATGTGTCAACCCCACCAACACCACCGCCACACCACCCTCACCCCCAAACCACCCTCACACCAACACCACCCTCACACCACCCTCACCCCCAAACCACCCTCAGACCAACACCACCCTCACACCACCCTCACCCCAACACCACTCTCACCCTCACACCATGCCCACACCGCGCTCAACCCCACATCACCCTTACCCTCACCATCCCCCAACCCCACCAACATGCTTACCCCCACCACCCCCTGGCCCGTGGTCTAATCATGCGTCTTGTCTTGTGTCTAACAGGACCTGCTGGAGTTTGGGCGAGTCCATCTGGCGTCCCCCGCCCCCAGCCAGTGCCACAGCCGGAGCCCCCCCACCGTGAGCCGAGCAGCGACGAGAGCAGCTCGGACACCAGTCCTCCACCCGAGATGCAGGACACCCCGGATGACACAGATTTCCCATCACAGCTGTCTCCAACATCCTCCACCATCCCAGAGACACTCACCTCAATTGGGCACTTTAGTGAAGAGGCTCCTGGGACACTATCCGGTGCGCACCACACAGATGATCTGGTACAGCAGGTGGAGATAGGAACACCTGAGGGGGCAGACGGCCGGAGGGCAGGCCGACTCCAGGAATTTGCTGCCATGCAGCCGCGTTTTGGCATTCTGGAACGGACAGTCCCATCAACCATGGAGATGCAGCCGCAGAGCCGGGGACTACATGAGGGATTTTCGTTGAACATCCAGCACCTGCACGTGTAATTGGAGGAGTTCAACCTCATGCGGCAGCTGGAGCTTGTGCCAAGATGTGTGCCACCCAGGCCAACACCGCACGGGTGGCGTCCACGGTGGACGCATTGGGGGCAACGGTTTTGGCTGTGGATCAGCAAGTCCAAAGCCTGGGGCATTCTGTGCAGGTGCTGGCCGAGACTCAGGGCAGGGTTGCCTCCTCACAGGCAACCATGTGCCAGAACCACCTGGACGTTGCTGCAGTACTCCTGAGCGTGGCCCAGTCACAGCAGGACATGGCTGGGAACGTCGACGGCATTGCCCAGATGCTGGTGCAGACACAGAGGGAGGTGGCCCAGTCCCATGAGGGAGATGGCGCAGTCACTGGCTGGCGTGACACAATCCCAGAAGGTGGTGGCACAGTCAATGGGTGATGTGGCGCAGTCCCAGACGGAGATGTTCCACTCCCTGTGCTCCACGGCCGCAACCCTGGTTGAGACCAGAGCCGGCCTCCAGGACTGGCAGCGCCAGCCGGTGGGGAAGCCTCTGGGGGTAGCTCTGCTCAAAACCCCGTCCCATGGAGTAGCCCGGGGGCCATCGGGCAGTAGGTGGTGATGGGGCCCGGGACAGTGAATCCCACAGGGGAGATACGGAACACCGCGCAGCACCTCAGACTCTCCCCGCCCCTCCTATCCCTGGAGCATATGGTGGGCAGCAGGCGGAACAGGGCAGCACCACGCCACCTGGGACACCCGAGCATCAGAAAGGCTCATCCAAGCCCCAACGCCGCAGAAGATGCTGCCACCGGGGACCCAGGTCGCAGTGCGGGAATCACAGAAGGCCGCCTCCACTCCTGCTGTATTGTCTGGGGATCGGCATAGCGTAAGGGCCCATAAGGCCAGAAAGTTAGACACCAGTTAAGATGGCACATGTGCAAGGCACGGTTTAAGTTATAGAGGCTACAGCACAAACCTGTATATATCTGTGCACATTAAACACCTGTCACAACCTGTCTCGGTGCTCTGTCAGATGGGTGTGAGGGACGAACTGGTTTGAGCTGGACAGAGAGGGAGTTGGGGGAATGGGCAGATGTGTTGTGGGTGATTCGGGTCCTCTCCCCTGCCCTCCCAACCGTCCCCACCACCATCACCCCAGGGATTCGATGGGACTGTGTGATGGAATGGCCAGCTCGCATGCAGATGGATGGTGGAAAGTGCTACCGTGGGCAGGAATCAGATGTTTGCATACGATGGCAGAGCAGATTGTCATCATCCTCCATTCCAAGGACCAGACTCGCTGTTACTGCCAAACCAGGGCCCACACTCTGTCGTACTGCAGGTCTATCTGTATGTATCATGGAGGGGTTTACAGGCAGTGGTGGGTGGGTGGGGAAGGGGGAGGGGGGGGAGTAGTGAGGGTGGGATGCGGTGTCCGTGCCACTGGCCAGTAGCCGCACCCCCCCCCCCCCCCTCCAGTTGGTGAATCTGGAGGCGACCAGAGCGTCCTGTGCGTCGCGGCCCTGGCGCACACGTCGTGCGGCCTCCCGTGCCTCCTGGGCCCCATGTCCTGCCCATCCTCACCCTCCCCCGCATCCTCCTTGTCGGCCGAGGCCTGGTGTTCCTCCTCCCCTTCCAGCACATCGACCCTCTACTGTGCGATGTTATGGAGGACGCAGCAGGCCGCCTGTCTGCGGGCGCCCTCTCAGCATCATATTGGAGGGCCCCTCCAGGTCTAGGATCCGGAACCGCATCTTCAGGAGACCGAAGCACAACTTGATTCCACCCCTTGTTGATGTATGGGTGTCGTTCCAGTCGGTCTCCGCATCGGTCTGTGGCTTCCCGGTTGGTGTCATCAGGCACGAGCACAGGGGGTAACCCCTGGCACCCAGGAGCCAACCTCCCAGTCGGGAGGGCAACCTGAACATGTTAGGAATCGTCGAGTGTGCCAGGATGAAGGCACCGTGCACACTGCCCAGTATCGAGCGCAGAGGGGAATGATGCGCAGCTGATGGTCACATTTCAGTTGCACGTTCATCGAGTGGCACCCGTTTCAGTTTGTGTAGGGCGGCCTGTCATCAGCAGGTATTTTTAGGGGGACAGGCATCCCACCGCTCACCCCCTGGACCCGGGGCATCCCGGCGATGGCGGTGAACCCCGCTGCCCAGGCATCCAGGTAGGCCTGGTCCATGTTGAAATGGATGTTTTGAGCCACCTGGGCATATGGGGCCTCCATGACGACACGGATGCACCTGTGCACCGAGGTTGGTAAGATCCCAACAGGTCCCGACTCGGAACCTGAAAGGACATCTTCGCGTAAAAGGTCAGTGCGACCGTAACCTTGATGGCCACCGGGAACAGGTGTCCTCCTCCATACCTCCACCGTGCCAGGTGTGTCATCATATGGCAGATATGTCGAACTGTCTCCCTGCTCAGCTGGAGCCTTCGACGGCATGCCCGGCCCGGCAGATCCTCGGATGACAGGCGCAGCCGGTACACGCGAGGCCTCATGCGGCTCCTCATTACCACCTCCACGGCCTGTTGGGCGGCTTACTCTCCATCCTGGATGGCTGCCTTCTGTTCCTTTGCTACACACTTCGCTGCTGCATGCTCCGCTGCTGCAAACACCGCTGTTGCTGCACATTCTGTGGCTGCACGTTCCGTGGCTGCATGCTCTGCTGCTGCAGCTTCCGCTGCTGCATGCTCCGCTGCTGCTCGCTCCGCTGCTGCATGCTCCGCTGCTGCACACTCGATGTGGCACACTCCGCTGCTGCACGCTCCGCTGCTGCACAATTCCTTGCTGCACACTCCGCTGCTGCACACTCCGCTGCTGCACACTCCCCTGCTGCACACTCCGCTGCTGCACGCTCCGCTGCTGCACAATGCCTTGCTGCACACTCCGCTGCTGCACACTCCGCTGCTGCACACTTTGCTGCTGCACACTCCGCTGCTGCACACTCCGCTGCTGCACACTCCGCTGCTGCACACTTCGCTGCTGCACGCTCCGCTGCTGCACGCTCTGCTGCTGTACGCTCCGCTGCTGCACACTTCGCTGCTGCACGCTCCGCTGCTGCACGCTCCGCTGCTGCACGCTCTGCTGCTGTACGCTCCGCTGCTGCACACTCCGCTGCTGCACACTCCGCTGCTGCACACTCCGCTGCTGCACACTTCGCTGCTGCACGCTCCGCTGCTGCACATTCCGTGGCTGCACGCTCCGCTGCTGCACGCTCCGCTGCTGCATGCTCCGCTGCTGCAGGCTCTGCTGCTGCATGCTCCACTGCTGCAGGCTCCGCAGCTGCATGCTCTGCTGCTGTACGCTCCGCTGCTGCACATTCCGTGGCTGCACGCTCCGCTGCTGCACGCTCCGCTGCTGCATGCTCCGCTGCTGCAGGCTCTGCTGCTGCATGCTCCACTGCTGCAGGCTCCGCTGCTGCACGCTCTGCTGCTGTACGCTCCGCTGCTGCACATTCCGTGGCTGCACGCTCCGCTGCTGCACGCTCCGCTGCTGCATGCTCCGCTGCTGCAGGCTCTGCTGCTGCATGCTCCACTGCTGCAGGCTCCGCTGCTGCATGCTCCGCTGCTGCACACTCCGCTGCTGCACACTCGGCTGCTGCACACTCTGCTGCTGCAGGCTCCGCTGCTGCACACTCCGCTGCTGCACGCTCCGCTGCTGCACACTCCGCTGCTGCACACTCCGCTGCTGCACACTCGGCTGCTGCAGGCTCCGCTGCTGCACACTCCGCTGCTGCACGCTCCGCTGCTGCACACTCCGCTGCTGCACACTCCGCTGCTGCACGCTCCGCTGCTGCACACTCCGCTGCTGCACACTCTGCTGCTGCAGGCTCCGCTGCTGCACACTCCGCTGCTGCACGCTCCGCTGCTGCACACTCCGCTGCTGCACACTCCGCTGCTGCACGCTCCGCTGCTGCACACTCCGCTGCTGCACACTCCGCTGCTGCACGCTCCCCTGCTGCACACTCTGCTGCTGCATGCTCCGCTGCTGCACACTCCGCTGCTGCACACTCCGCTGCTGCACACTCCGCTGCTGCACGCTCCACTGCTGCACACTCTGCTGCTGCATACCCCGCTGCTGCATGTTCCGCTGCTGCACACTCTACCTCCTCAAGCAGCTCCAGCTTGTACAGCCACAGGGCATAAGACCATAAGTAGAAGAAGATTTAGGCCACTCAGCCCATCAAGTCTGCTCCGCCATTCAATCATGGCTGATATTTTTCTCATCCCCAATCTCCTGCCTTCTCCCCACAACCCCTGATCCCCTTATTGATCAAGAACCTAACTATCTCTGTCTTAGAGACACTCAGTGATTTGGCCTCCGTTCCCTCTGCGGCAAAGAGGCCCACAGATTCACCACCGTCCGGCTGAAGAATTTCCTCCTCCTCTCTGCCCCCAGGTCTATGGTGATGGGCAGGAAGGCCACCATTGCTGGTTGAATTCCAATATCCATTGTCTGCAGGGGGTGAACAGCTGACATATTAGTATGGTGCCTATGCCCATGCCCAACCAGGTCCACTGGGCTACATGGTGGCCCCAGTTGGCACTGAAGGCTTGTCCCCTTCCCGCACGCCCACCCCCCCCCCGCTCTCATCTCCACACACCTCGACCCGTCGGTGGCCAGCACCGTAGGGGCCTCTGGCCCTGGCACCAATCCCTGTGCCAGGGGTACTGTCAGCTGGCACCGTCCTTGGCAGTGGTACGCTCCACAGACTCGCACCCCCATAGGATCTACTGTGGTCATTGCCCTGGGCGGGCCGCCTGTGTGTGGTGGCCGGGTGGGGGGGTATGGTGGAGGGTGGGGTGGGGATTGATGTGTTATGTACGGGACTGGGGGCATTCTGGCTAAGTTTGCCGATGACACAAGGATAGGTGGAGGGGCAGGTAGTATGGAGGAGGTGGGGAGGCTGCAGAAAGATTTTGACAGTTTAGGAGAGTGGTCCAAGAAATGGCTGATGAAATTCAACGTGGGCAAGTGCGAGATCTTGCACTTTGGAAAAAAGAATAGAGGCATGGACTATTTTCTAAACGGTGACAAAATTCATAATGCTGAAGTGCAAAGGGACTTGGGAGTCCTAGTCCAGGATTCTCCAAAGGTAAACTTGCAGGTTGAGTCCGTAATTAAGAAAGCAAATGCAATGTTGTCATTTATCTCAAGAGGCTTGGAATATAAAAGCAGGGATGTACTTCTGAAGCTTTATAAAGCATTAGTTAGGCCCCATTTGGAATACTGTGAGCAATTTTGGGCCCCACACCTCAGGAAGGACATACTGGCACTGGAGCGGGTCCAGCGGAGATTCACACGGATGATCCCAGGAATGGTAGGCCTAACATACGATGAACGTCTGAGGATCCTGGGATTATATTCATTGGAGTTTAGGAGGTTGAGGGGAGATCTAATAGAAACTTACAAGATAATGAATGGCTTAGATAGGGTGGATGTAGGGAAGTTGTTTCCATTAGCAGGGGAGACTAGGATCCGGGGGCACAGCCTTCGAATACAAGGGAGTCACTTTAGAACAGAGATGAGGAGAAATTTCTTCAGCCAGAGAGTGGTGGGTCTGTGGAATTCATTGCCACAGAGGGCGGTGGAGGCCGGGACGTTGAGTGTCTTTAAGACAGAAGTTGATAAATTCTTGATTTCTCGAGGAATTAAGGGCTATGGAGAGAGAGCGGGTAAATGGAGTTGAAATCAGCCATGATTGAATGGTGGAGTGGACTCGATGTGCTGAATGGCCTTACTTCCGCTCCCATGTCTTATGGTCTTATGGATAACACAGGCTGCAACTGGATGCAACTTTAACCAAAAGACACTCCAGACCTTGAAGTTAGTTCAATCTGATTTCTTGAACCAGTAGCACAGGCAGCACAGTTCTCTCTGAGTTTGACTCTTTGCTAACCTAAGTGTGGTTACTTTGTCTTGTCTTGGCCTTCAGTGAAGTTAAACGAGTTGAGGAGTTCGATGGCTTGATCACCCGCTGTTGAGAGGCGAAGCGCGACCTTTCTTGCATCAGACGCACCCTCGAGGTCTGAGGCTTCGATGTACAGCAGAAACATTTGCTTGAATGTCCGCCAGTTGGCACTGAGATTGCCGAAGGTCCTGAGCTGGTGAGGAGCCTGAATCTTCGCCATTGTGCCGGGAACATTCGCTGGTCGTCACGGAACGGACTGAGGTAAACCACCTAGATTAAGCAGTCTCCTGGTAGCATGCCGTGTTATGTACTCTGGGATAACACAGGCTGCAACTCGATGCAGCTTTAACCAAAAGACACTCCAGACCTTGAAGTTAATTCAATCTGATTTATTGAACCAGTAGCACAGTTAACACAGTTCTCTATGAGTTTGACTTTCTGCTAATCGAAGTGTGGTTACTCTGTCTGACTGAACCAGACTAGCTCTTAGCCACATGCTGGAGGTGTGATACTGTACATACACCCTGACTCACTCTGCATATGTTCATCAGTGGAAAGAGGCGGAGTGTGAGTGCCTCGTGCCTTTTATAGTGAGATACCACCCCTGAGTGTCCTGCCTGCTCATTGGTCATGTCCTGTTCTCTGTGTTCATTAGCTGCCTATCTGTATATCATTATCGGCATATCATGACATCTCCCCTTTTTAAAAATGTTTTGTTGGCACATGGGAACATACTTACATGTGGTGGCATATATTAACATATTTACAAGCGGTTGCATCTGTGAACGTATTTACATGTGAAGACAGCTGTCTCATGTGACAAAACAGAACATAGCAAACAAAGCAAATGTTCATAAGTTCAGTATCTGGGGATTGCGTCTATCCTTGACGACCGCCGGAGAGGTGGTGGTGGGGACGACGGTGTCAGAATATCCACTCATGTATATAATGAGATGCAGACAGGCAATGATTGACACACAGGATGACCAGTAAGCACACACCACAGTGCAGCCAATCACCAGACAGAACACTACCACTATAAAGCCAGAGGGCACTAGGTTTCCCGCTCTCTCGGGACACAGCCACTGAGACAGACAGAGTCCACGAGCTAGCAAGTGCAAACACCATGCGGTAGCTAGTAAGTCTGGTCAGGCTACTAAAAGGTCTCCAGTCAGTTCGTATAGTGTCAACGCACAGTTGAATATGTATATCAGTTCTATTATTGAATAAAACAGTGTTGGATCTTCTCCAGTGTTAGACGTCTATTTCTAGCTTCCCTGCATCGAGTGCGGTCCACATCGAACCTACCTGACTAACACATCAGACGGCGCTTTGACCGGCGGGATGGAAGCCTGACTGGTGGCCTCGCAGTTCGAGGAACCAGGAGGTGGCAAATCAACGGACGGAAAGGGAGAAGAAAGCGGTTGCGGGCAGGCAACTTTGCGCAGTGCCCGTCTGTTTCGTCGCACAACAGAACCATCAGCCATACGTACAACATACGAGCGGGGCGCAGCCTGTCGAACAACGACAGCTGGAGCAGACCAGCCACCATCCGATATCTTGATCCTGACAGTGTCTGACGGGGATAACACGGGCAAATCGGTGGCATGAGCATCAAAGCCCTGTTTTTGCTGGTTTCGGAGCTGCTGCATCTTCTGCAGCACCGGGAGGTGATCCAGGTTGGGCAAGTGTATGGCTGGAAATGTTGTCCGCAGGTCCCTGTTCATCAGGAGTTGAGCCAGCGACATGCCAGTGGACAGTGAAGTCGACCTGTACGCAAGCAGCGCGAGGTAGATGTCAGAAGCGGAATCCGCGGCCTTGCAGATGAGCTGTTTCACAACGCGCACCACTTTTTCAACCTTCCCATGGGACTGCGCATAGTGTGGGCTGGAAGTGGCATGTTTGAAATGGTATGACTTGGCAAACATAGGTCACTCGTGACTGTTGAAGCACGGGCCATTGTCACTCATGACAGTGAGTGGGATAGCATGCCTGGAGAACGTCTCCTTACAGGCGTTGATGACAGTCCGAGATGTGAGGTCTGAGAGCTTCACGACTTCAGGGTAATTGGAGAAACAGTCAATAATCAACACGTAGTCACGACCATTGCCACGAAAGAGGTCGATGCCAACCTTGGACCACGGGGAGGTCTCGATTTCATGCTGCTGGAGCGTCTCCGTGCTCTGCGCTGGCTGGAAGCGTTGACAGGTCGCGCAGTTGAGGACCATGTTCGAGATGTCCTGGCTAATACTGGGCCAGTAGACAGCCTGCCTGGCTCTGCATCTGCACTTCTCGACGCCCAGGTGTCCCTCATGGATTTGGCGGAGCACCAAGCTCTGGAGACTGAGTGGAATGACAATCCGGTCCAGCTTTACATTGTAAAATTGACGGCACTGCCCTTTCTGCCAGCCATTGGCAAGGTGGTGCATGACACACTGCAAGAGGCGGTCTTTGGCTGTCTCCTCGCGGATATGAAACACCTTCTCATCAGACGCCGGGAGGGTGCTAGCACACAGCTGCACCTGTGATTCAATCTACCGGATGATTTCCAGCAGTTCACTAGGCAATGTGATGGAGCGGGACAATGCATCAGCGATGATGAGCTCCTTGCCAGGTATGTACACTAAGTCAAAGTCGTACCTTCTGAGTTTGAGGAGGATGCGCTGCAACCGAGGCGTCATGTCGTTCAGGCCCTTGTGGGTAATGTGGACCAGAGGCCTATGATTCGTCTCGACAGTGAATGTCGGCAGGCCGTAGACATAGTTGTGAAACTTGAGAATGCCAGTGAGAAGACCCAGGCATTCCTTCTCTATTTGCACATACCTTGTTTCAGTGGGCGTCATGGCCCTCGATGCGTAGGCTACCGATGCCCAGGATGAAGTGTCATCGCGTTGAAGCAGCACTGCACCGATGCCATCCTGGCTCGCATCTGTCGAGATCTTCGTCTCCCTGTCTGGTTCGAAAAATGCCAAGATGGGTGCAGTGGTGAGCTTGGCTTTCAGCTCCAACCACTCTGCCTGATGTGCTGCCTTCCACTCAAAGGCAGTGGACTTTTCCACCAGGTTCGTAGGGCCGTGGTGTGTGAGCCCACGTTTGGAATGAACTTGCCCAGAAAATTGACCATGCACAGGAAGCGCAACACCGCCTTCTTGTCTTCAGGGACCTTCATGGCTTCGATGGCCTTAACCTTGTCTGTGTCCGGGCGCACGCCCTGCTGAGAGATCTGGTCACCTAGGAACTTGAGTATCAACATGCCAAAGCAACATTTGGCCCTGTTCAGCTTCAGGCCATTGGCATGGACACGGTGGAATACCTGCTGGAGACGGGAAACATGCTCTTCACGGGTCGTGGACCATATGATGATGTCGTCCACAAACACACAAACCCCTTCAATGCCCTCCATCATCTGCTCCATTATGCGATGGAAGATCTTCGATGCCGAGACAATGCCAAACGGCATGTGATTATACCAGTATCTGCCATTCGGCGTGTTGAAGGTACAGAGGCTTCTGCTGGACTCATCCAGCTGGATTTGCCAAACTACATGTAACGCATCTAACGTGGTGAAAAAACATGCGTGTGCCATCTCACTGGTGAATTCCTCCCGCTTCGGGATGGGGTAGGGTTCACGCATTATATTCTTATTGAGATCCTTGGGATCAATGCAGATGCGCAGGTCTCCTGAAGGCCTCCTAACACATACCATCGAGCTGACCCAGTCAGTCGGTTCAGCTACCTTGGAAATTAAGCTCTGTTGCTGAAGATCCTTGAGCTGTGCCTTCAGGCGTTTCCTCAGCGGAGCCAGGACCCGGCGTGGTGCATGGACCACTGGCTTGGCATCAGGTTGTAGCAAAATCTTGTATAGATATGGCAGCGTGCCCATCCCGTCGAACACATCCGGATACTGACCGAGGATGTCATCAATGTTGGCCTGAAGATCCACATTGGAGGATGTCGTTGTGTAAACCCGCTGCACGAGGTTCAGCTGCTTGCAGGCATGCGCGCCAAGTAGGGATGCCCTGTCTTGCTTCACAATTTCAAAACGGTTGGAGACGAGTAGATGGCAGTATCCCAGTGCCGTGATGGTATTTCCGTTGTAGTCCAGGTGCCTGCAGGCTGCTGGAAGGACCTTGGGGGCTTCTTGATGCGTTTGAAATCTGCCTGTGAGAGGAGGTTGGCAGAAGTGCCTGTGTCCAGCTTAAACTGGTGGAGCAGTGGTTGACCTGCATCACCGCACGCCATTCGTCCGCAGAATCCCCAGCGAGGATGGATTGACTTTGTGATGAGTTGGATGTAGCATATTCACATTTGGTAATGATGCCCACACAGTAGGCGGAGTCCAGGCATTTTTCCTCTGGATCCGTTGTGCTGCCAGGATCAGAATCCTGTAATCGTTGTTGCACACTCTGAACGCGCCGTCGTCGGAATTGGGAGCGCTGGCCCCTGACTGGTGGTGCAGACCTGCACCAGGCTGTATAGTGTCCAGGCTTCTCGCAGTTTAAACATCGCCTGCCTCTTGCAGGGCAGTGTTTTTTTAAGTGGGTGTTGCCGCAGTTCGAACACGTCATGACGTCGGCGTCCTGACGCTCCGCGCATCGTTGCACGTGCGCAGTGCGGGTGTCGACCGCTTCATTAACCCGTTAGCATCGCGCATGTGTGGGGCCCCGGGAAAAGCATGCAAAATGGCCGCTTTCGTCAATGCTGAGGTGCTGCATCCGGGAGATGGCCTGCACACTCTCTGCCTAGTGGGAGGCAAGTTTCTCATTTTCAGCCGATTTGTACTGGATATAGCTATTTTTGCCGTGCTCATGCACTGTGCATGTTTCAAGCGCGACTGGCAGGGTCATATGCTTGATTTTCAGTAGCTGCTCTCTCAGAGGATCAGAGTGAATTCCAAAAACGATTTGGTCTCTGATCATGGAGTCAGCAATATCACCAAAGTTGCAGGACAGCGCTAGCAGGTGGAGGTTAGTTAAGAAGGAGTTGAAAGATTCATCTTTACCGTGTAGACGCTATTTGAACATATAGCGCTCGAAGATTTCATTGGTGTCCACTTCGGAGTGACTGTCAAACTTGTCCAGGATGGTCTGAAACTTTGTCTTGTCTTGGCCTTCAGTGAAGTTAAACGAGTTGAAGAGTTCGATGGCTTGATCACCCGCTGTTGAGAGGCGAAGCGCGACCTTTCTTGCATCAGACGCACCCTCGAGGTCTGAGGCTTCGATGTACAGCAGAAACATTTGCTTGAATGTCCGCCAGTTGGCACTGAGATTGCCGAAGGTCCTGAGCTGGTGAGGAGCCTGAATCTTCTCCATTGTGCCGGGAACATTCGCTGGTTGTCACGGAACGGACTGAGGTAAACCACCTAGATTAAGCAGTCTCCTGGTAGCATGCCGTGTTATGTACTCTGGGATAACACAGGCTGCAACTCGATGCAGCTTTAACCAAAAGACACTCCAGACCTTGAAGTTAATTCAATCTGATTTATTGAACCAGTAGCACAGTTAACACAGTTCTCTATGAGTTTGACTTTCTGCTAATCGAAGTGTGGTTACTCTGTCTGACTGAACCAGACTAGCTCTTAGCCACATGCTGGAGGTGTGATACTGTACATACACCCTGACTCACTCTGCATATGTTCATCAGTGGAAAGAGGCGGAGTGTGAGTGCCTCGTGCCTTTTATAGTGAGATACCACCCCTGAGTGTCCTGCCTGCTCATTGGTCATGTCCTGTTCTCTGTGTTCATTAGCTGCCTGTCTGTGCCTGTCTGTATATCATTATCTGCATGTCTGCATATCATGACAGGGATTGGGGCACCCATGTGGCCGGTGCCACTGTGCAGAACCAGGAGTCAAGGTGGTCAGTGGGATGGTCAGTGGGTTGTGCAGTAAGATGGTTGCCTTGCAGGCCGCTGTAATGGCGGTCCGTGACTGGACATCGCCCCAGTCCCACAGGGGCGTCACCTTGGCCACTCGGCCTGTTCCCCTGTCAACCACCTCCTACAACCGTGGCAGCAGCCCCCTACCCCCACCACAGCCAGCCTGGTCAGAGTCCGGCCCAGCAGCCCACAGTCGCTCCTCTCTGTGTCCTGCCTCCTCTCTCTCCTTCATCAGCCATGATGCCAGTTCCACGATTTTTAAAAGTACAGGTGAACCGCGCTGTTGGGAACTCGGCCCATCGGAGGAGGAGAATTGCGGAGGCCCAGAGAATACCAGGTCTGACCCCGCTAACATGCATACGGTGTTTAATGTACGTGCGTTCCGCAACACATTGATGCCACTTTCGAGGTGATGGAGAATTGCAGTTTGGCGTCAAATCGGCGCCCGCCACTATTTGGCATCGGAATCTATTCTCCGCCCAATCGCGGTTCCCGATTTTGGCGTCAGCCAACGGAGAATCCCGCCCATTGCCCAATCCCCCATGACTTTGCATCAGCTATCTGTGGCAAGCTCATTTGAAAAATTGAAGGGAAATTGGAAGTATATCTCCTCGGAGACCAGTGCTGCTTTTTTCCAGCTGGGCACAGTGACATCTTGCAGCAGTCAAGGACAGAGCTTGAGTTCGGGTGCACCAAAGCCCAAGAAACCCTCAGGATGATGGATTAGCATTGCCAGGTTTCAAGTTTTCGTGTTTTTGCACAGGCCTTGTATGTTAAAGCCACACACTGATGCTATAGCAACCTATTGTTTCATTCCATTCGACAGGATGACCAGGGAATATATTCCTCAAGTAACCCAAAGACTGTTACAGAAGCACATAATTTTACAGCATAGAGGGGGCAATTTCGACCCTTGCCTTTTTGTTCATTCCTTACATTTCCAAATTGTCGTGGTGGTGAAGGTTCATGTGGGCCTGGCAAGAGACACCTGCGAGTCTAGGAAAAAGAGTGGTTAAAATGGTTGACAGGTCGGCTCGTCAAATACTGCATGGGAAGAGGCCACACACGTTGGCCAACTACTTTCTCGAGTCAGAATAAATAGAGAAGAAATGACAAATGAAGTGGAGTAATTGAAATAATTTGACATTAAACATTAATAGCTTTGAAGTAGGCAAATCTAGTTATGAGCGTTACCAGCTTTAAAAGAATAATTATTAGAGCCCTATCTCAGCATGATGGTGCGTAGGAAAGTGCGTAGAAAATTTAATGACCTTCACAGGATGGGCAAGTAAAAGTGTGACAAGAAGCACAGATATGAGCTGCCCCCCCCCACCCCACCTCCCCAATGAGATAAAGGGAACAGCTGCAACCTGTATAACTCCTCTCATTTAGTGAAATACAGTAACCAAAAGACATACATGTGTTACACAGCCTTTGTATCAGACAGACACCCTGTCCAAGCAGAGGGTGTCTCTCAGACAGGAGTCTCTGTTACTGTAACTTATAGACTTGCATGATTTCAATCTTTTACCACAACAACAAGCTATGGCCATCTTGGCAGAAATTTGATGAAAGGAATGTGAGACATAGATCTTCATCTGGGGGAAACTAAAAATTGAGGTCAGATCTTGCAGTTCGAAATGTCTGAAGGCAAAGGTTAGTCACAAACAGGTCAGCCCATGAAGGCATGGCTTCTTTTTTGCCCCTCCTCCTACACCCAATCAATTGAGGAGGGAAGTAAGATGAGGTTAAATGGAATTTGCTTTGACTGTTGCCCTGTTGTTTTTTAATTAAGGCTCTACGGTGTAACTAGTCAAAGAAGCCTAACCTTCGATGAGGGGGAGGACACTCAAGGTCAATGCAGAGTATGGGAATGTAGCTCCTGAAGTGCCAATAATTCTAAGGTTTAGACAGTTAAATTTGTAGGCTAGTTGGTGATCTCAGTCGAATGGAATTTTAGTGCCATGTCTCAAATTTTCTTTTCTTTTATATAATATGACAAGCGCAGCCTTTGTTGTGCTGGCTTGGATGCTGCAAGCTATCAATTATCCGTGGTAAAGATGAGCAGTGCGTTAAAATGATAGAACAGAGACCATTAAAGTGGCTTGTTCATATGTAATGAACTTCATTGAAATTAGTTAATTAAAAATGCCGTTGAAACATAATTTGTTGAAATTTTAATACGATTTGATACCCTTGCACGGTAGCATTGTGGATAGCACAATTGCTTCACAGCTTCAGGGTCCCAGGTTCGATTCCCGGCTTGGGTCACTGTCTGTGCGGAGTCTACACATCCTCCCCGTGTCTGCGTGGGTTTCCTCCGGGTGCTCCGGTTTCCTCCCATAGTCCAAAGATGTGCAGGTTAGGTGGATTGGCAATGCTAAATTTACCTTAGTGTCCAAAATTGCCCTTAGTGTTGGGTGGGGTTACTGGGTTATGGGGATAGGGTGGAGGTGTGGGGTTGGGTAGGGTGCTCTTTCCAAGAGCTGGTGCAGACTCGATGGGCCGAATGGCCTCCTTCTGCACTGTAAATTCTATGAAATATTGTAGTTACCTTGATTCTGCTTCCGTCACTGTTCAGAAAGAGGTTGGACGTTGGATCAATTCCTCATATATGAAGGACCAAATCTTTAATATGCCATCTGGTAGAGGTGCCAAGGAGAAGTAGGCACCTTCCTATTGATTGGAGGTGAGAACAAAATGAGAGACACTCTTGAACAGACATTTTGACAGACTCTGTATTGCTTGTGGAAGGTATGTGGACTCAGGGTGTCCACCTCAGGATGGGGGCGCCTTGGCTGAGATCCTCATTGCTGCAATAATTGAGAAAAACCCACCCCCAAGCTGCAACTTACAGGCTCCTGGCTGTTGAGACTGCTGACTGCTGACAGTATCCTGTATATGCTCTGAAAGATCCTGCTCTTGTGTTAACTCGCCCATGCTGCCCACCTGGAAACCCTCGTACCACAGCAGTATCATTAAGGGGATTGGGGTGTCCATGCTCAATCACTGGCCCATCAGGTGTTGGCACTCCTCAGTGCACCTCTCTGAAGTGCAGCCACACAGCAGAGAATACAGGGGATTAGCAGAGCTCACCCCAAAAACGGAGACATGCACCATGGCCATTAGAGCCCTCTGTGGCACACAGCTCCTCTCAGAGTAGAGGTCTCACGAGTTACACTATCAGCTAGCCTACTCCTGAGGATCACAAGCTGTCTCCAAGGCCTGCGTGTCCACCACACCCATTATCCCATTCATCCTGCCTACGACCAGGAAACCTGACCAGCTCCCTGCCATAACTTGTGTATTAAACCCAAGCTCCACATAACACTGCAGCTAAGGTGCCAGCAAACGCAGACATCCCTTGCTCACACCACTCAGTTGGATCTGCCCGAACACAGGAATCTTAGCATTGAGGTGACCTGCTGCACAATATGACCGTCGCCAGAACATAGCCAGTTCCCACACGGCTGGCGGGACAACACAGGCTCCACCCAGTTGAGAGACCCACAGTAGACCACACTGGGAGAAACAGGACAGGGGCCACAGAGCTTATTGCTGACACCAGTTGCTGCAGCCACCAGTGCCCCTATTGGCAGGGATGGCTGGTGAGGATAGAGTCTCCCCACATCACAGGCTGGGGGGTGCCAGTCACTGATGGAGACAGGGGTGCAGTGCGGACTACATCACCTAGTAGGGATGTTGAGGCAGGTGCAGCAGTAGAACTCAGGGTGACCATGTCATCAGGCGGCTTTGGATGGTTAAGGATGTTGCCTTTTTTTACCTGCTATAAATATGGCAATCTATAAGGTTGCCCTTCTTTCTTTGGATATCGATATTATATTGCTCAGAGTCGCCAGGTATCAAATGATACCACCAGAAGGTTCAACCGGATATTGATCAAAGAGCCAAACACCAGTTAGTTAGTTCAAGATCAAGGGTACTTTATTACACACACAATTAATCATGCAACATAGACACTACTAGTTAAACTACCCCTGCTCAGCTGGGCTCATCCATCCGGTAGCGGGCGTTGAACTTGAACTTGCTTCTGGTGGTGCTGCAATTGGAGGTAGACGTTGCCGGAGCACCAGGTCCAAGAGAGATCGAACGCATGGCGGTTTCTCTCTTTATCCTTGGGGAGTTTTGCGCTCTTTTGGGCGGTCCTTCGGTTTGGACCCCATTAATTGGGTAGTTCTTGATCACTGTATTTGATTTGAGCCAATAAAGGGACGGGTGTCTTGATGGCCGGGCGTGTCCTCAGCGGTCATTGACCCTGTTGTTGATGCTTCCTGGGTACAGGGAGTGGCGCCAAAATGTCTGGGATTGTATCGGTTGCTCAAGTATCAGTCTTTTGTCTTACGGAGATGGGCCATCAAAATGCTAATCAGTTGGGGGTTTCGATGTTGTCTGGATTCTTCGCTCACAAATATACATTCAGGCTCTGAGCCGGCCTGAACCTTACATTGTCCATTTTTCCCATTCTGCTTTGCGACCGTCCATGTTTCTTATTGTAAGTGGCCATCCCAGATTACTACAGTCCGTTTCTCTTGATCCTCAACGCGAAGCGTGAAGGATCACACTCCTGAATCTTCTCCTGTTCTCTGATATGCCGGGTACCCTCAATCAAGGACAGGTTCTATCCTACTCGTTCCTATGGATCAAAATATTTACCTAAGTTTTCCCTAATACAACACATATCTCTAAAAATTCTAAGGGGGCACTATAACATTCAATCATATATTTCAATTTCTTTACACAAACAAGGGGGACCTCTAACTGTCCTTAACTAAACTACACTCACGCTCCTATCTAATAACCAAAGAACTTATATTACAGTACAAAATACACAAAAGCAGCATCACATTCCTACTTAACACTAATGTCAATTGACAGAGCAAGTAACTTTATTAAAAAACCATCCGCGGAATTTATTAGGGAGGAAAAGTTCAGAAAGAGTGTGGGGTTTGCTGAAGTCCGAGAAAGGGAGCTCTGGGGTATATACTGGTGGGCGGGAGGCTCTCCTTCGCCATTTCCGAAGTCTGATCGTCTGGATGACATTGCAAAGTATAGTTATAATCAATTGGGCTTCTACTGTGTACGAAAGGGAATACCACTTTATGATATTGTCACACCATGTGGGGGTATCAGTGGCTGGGTCTATGTGTGGTGTAGTGTCCGGGCTAGGGGTGTCGTGTTGGGTGGTCATGTTTAGGGTTTGTATGGTGAGGGGTGTAGGGGCGGGTAACGCGCGCAACTGTATTGATCCAATGACGATCATGATGCAGATCATCAGGTCTATCTTCATCTTGTCTGTATCTTTCTCTGGCTTCTGGTATATTTGTATCTTCCTGGGGGTACAAGCATAATATCTGTTATTACCTTGTTGTTTAATATCTCGTTTGTCTGTCTGTTTCTCCTTAACGTCAATTTCCCATTTAGAATCGTCACCGTATGTGACTCCCTCATTTTTTTTTTAAACCAACCATTTGGGAGTCAAGACATCCGGAAAAAGAAATTCTGTCACAGTGCAAGCACTCTCGCAGCCTATGTTTGATGGGCTGAGTGGGTGGACAATTTTTCCGTCCAGTGCAAAATCGTTTCAACCAAGTGTTTTAACATGTAAATAGCAGATGGGGGGTAGCAACCAAAGGGTCGCCGGAAAGGAAACAAAAGTTGTGGCAAAGTGCATTCTTTAAACCACATTTTTAAAAGAACAGCAAAAGAGTTTCGAAAAGAATTTTCCGAATGGGGTGCGTATGAGCCGCGGCAGGGCAAGAATGGGTGGAATCCCTGGATAGGGGATGATTTAGCAGGGCAGGGATAGGGGATGATTTAGCAGATGATTTACAGGGACTGATTTAGCACAGTGGGCTAAACAGCTGGCTTGTTATGCAGAACAAGGTCAGCGGCGCAAGTTCAATTACAGCCTCCTCAAACAGGCGCCGGAATGTGGCGAGTAGGGGCTTTTCACAGTAACTTCATTGAAGTCTACTTGTGACAATATGTGATTATTATTAAGGGCAGCACGGTAGCATACATGGCTAGCGCTGTGGCTTCACAGCGCCAGAGTCCCAGGTTCGATTCACTGCTGAGTCACTGTCTGTGCGGAGTCTGCACGTTCTCCCCGTGTCTGCGTGGGTTTCCAGGTTAGGTGGATTGGCCATGCTAAATTGCCCTTAGTGTCCAAAAAAGGTTAGATGGGGTTAATGGGTTATGGGGATCGGGTGGAAGTGAGGGCTTAAGTGGGTCGGTGCAGTCACGATGGGCCGAATGGCCTCCTTCTGCACTGTATGTTCTATGTTCTATAGGGCGGTGATCAGTGCCGTTGCTCCACTACCCGAGCTTGGCTGACCAAATACATAGGGGGTCCTCAGGCAGGGCGAGGATAAGTGCCGTTACTCCCCTGCCTGAGTAACCTTACAAGAACGGTAAGAATTTGAATATTTATGGACTTTCAGCAAACTTGTGCCTTTAACTGCCATGTGGCGTCAAAGGAATAGTCATAACTGTATCAAGAAATTTGCCTGAGATCGACACACAAAGTCGTACAAGAGAAAAACATTCAACATTAAAAAATACAAACTAAAGAAGAAAGTCGCAGGTTCCATCAGGGACTAGGACACCGTAAATCTCAATCAGTTCCTTTCTCTCATCATCTGGACACCTCAGGGTTCCATTCCAAAAAGGGTCTCAAAGGGGTTAGCATGGTGGGAGTCAGACTCGGAGTCATCACCATCTCCCGGTTGCCAAACCCGTGCCTGGAGTTTCAGTGCTAATCCGGCATGTGATCCATCTCATCGTTTCTTATCAGTCGATAAGAATTGTCAAGGTGCAATTGTTTCTTATCCTTTAGGGTGGTAGGGGCAAGGGGTGTCGCTATCGTCGGGTGGTGGGTCAGGTTCTGGTAAGGGCAAATTAAATTGTGTCTGAGGGGCCGAACATATCGTGGTCGATGTCACTGGGGCTGCAGTGACTGGGGCATGGTCTGTTTTTCCATTGGTCGGGAGTATCAAGGGCGTTCGTTGTGCTTTCGCTGTCGCTATCGCTCGCGGCCGAATCCAGTGTTAGTGTGAAATTCGTCTCTGGGGAAGGAGTTAAGGTCGTGTCTGTGGACGTGCTCTCCCGACTGGGGGAGAGCTGGATTGGGTTGTCAGTGGGCGGGTCTTCGTTGTCTGCCATTGCCAGTGAGAGGCGGGTGCTAATGACTGCACTGCGTTCCATAAACCTTAAGCTGGTTTATATGGAACCATCCTGATTTTCCATTAGAATATGTAATCTTATAAACTGAGGGGTTACTGTGTCGGAAATTGAGTAGGGTCCTGCAAATTTGGGGGAGAGGGATGAACTAGGATTGTACAGGGAGATCATGACTTGCTGTCCGACTGTATATTCTATCGGGTGTACTGTCTTATCAAAGCAGGCCTTACTCTGCTTTTTCCTAGCACCTAGTCGAACAGTTGCAGCGAGCTGTGCTGCTGTAATATTCTCCATTATGTTTTGGACCACTTTTTCGTGAGTAAGGACGGTGACTGCGGGGCTGGCCAAATCAAGTCCAAATAAATACTCGGTACCCTTCATTGGTCGTCTGGCCATGAGGGTATGTGGAGTGTATCCTGTCGAACTCGACACCATGTTCCTTATAAACATCAGTACAAATGGGAACACTGTGTCCCATGTCGTATTATGCTGCTGTTGCAGCATAAACCCTAAGTGTTGCCTTTAGGGTTTAATTCATGCGTTCCACAATGCCGCTGGACTGTGGGTGATCGGCAATGTGAAACTCCTGTTTTATTCCGAAAATCGTCAGGTAGATTGTCATTACTCTGCCTGTGACCACATATTTAAATCCATTTCTGCAGGTGGGGAGGGGACCAATATAGTCTAACTGCAAGTTCGTCCATGGGCCATTAGCAGGGCGGGTTTGTCTTAGTTGACCTTTCTTTGCATATCTGTCCGGGTTGTTCTGGGTGCAAATCAAACAATTCTCAATGCAGAGAGGTCTGAGATGGGCAAGGGTGGATTCTATCCTTTGGTGCCGTGTCCGTCATGGAATTGACAAATAACCTGGTTCCTGTCCTGGGTGGGGTCCACATAAATATCATCCTTTAAAACGATTCACTCATGAATCATTAACTAGTCTTTAAACTTATCGTAGGGAGCTGGGAAGTCTCCTTTGAAAATTTCCTTCAGCGTATCATCTTCTTTTTGTGCCTGGGCTAAATCTTGAATATTTGTCTGTGAGACCTGAACCGCGTGTACTGGGGTGCTCTCGAGGGGTCGCCAAAAGTGGCCATGTCGTGTGCCTGCTTTCGCTAGGGCGTCTGCTTTCACGTTACCGGGTGGGGAGGAACGATGGTAGCTTCTAACTTTTATGATTCCGTATTTTCTACCTTTCGGGGTCTGGAGAATGTGTTTGTGTAATGGCGCTGAGGGTAGGGGTTTTCCGTCGTGGATATAAATCCTCTAGATTCCCACAGGGGCAGGAATTCTGTCAAACTGTTGCAGACATACAAACTGACTGAATATATGTCTGCTGGGGTTGGGAACGAATCTGGGTGCTGCACAATGTAAGCAATGGCTGCTAACTCGGCTGCCTGCCAACCTAAATGTCCAGGCAATTTTAATGAGATTTCCTCTAAAGCGCGTCCCTGCGCGTCCTCTACATAAAATCCACATCCTATGATCCTTTTCCACTTAGAACTGTGGAGAAGCCATCTAAATAAATATTTAGAGCTTTGTCCATGCGCTGGGTTGTCTGTCTTTATCGGCACCGATTTGGGAACAAAGGGACCTGTGATGTGCTTGGTTGCAATGATCTTGCACCCATGTGACGTTCCTGCATAGTGTAAATTGTCGGCCAGAAACGTGTTCGTCTTTGTCCTTTCTCCCTTAATGTCGCATCCTTGTAGGAGTAGGGTCCAGCGCGCTGCTCAAATTTGGCTTACTGTGCCGTCTTTTAGCCATAGTAGCTGTGTCGGGGTGTGTTCATTCAAAATGGTTACGGGGTTGAGTCCTGTTATGTGTGAGAAGTATTGTACAGCCCAAAAAACTGTGAGCAAGTGCCATTCGCAGGCTGAAAATCCCTGCTCAACGGGATCTAAAACTCGTGAGGCATAGGCTACGGGTCCTAAACGATCATGCCTTTCCTGTAAAAGTGCGGCCTAAAGGGTTCGGTCGGTGGTCGCTACCTCTATTGCATATGGGGAGTGTTGGTCTGGTGCCTGCAAAGTGGGGGCTGTACTCAGGGCACGTTTCAATGCATCTACGGCATCCATGGGCTGTGGAAGCCATTTCCATGGGGCCTGTTTCTTAAGGAGCTTTGAAAGTGGGACTGCTTTTGTGGTGAAACTGTCTATGTGGTTCCTGCAGTAACCAACTAGTCCTAAAAATGACCGGAGTGCTGTAACATTTTGGGGCAAGGGCAATTTTACAATTGAATCCAACCGTTTCTGTTCTATCTCACGCTTACCATGCGTGATGACCGTATCTAAGTAAGTGACCTTTTCCTGGAGAATTTGGGCTTTTTTGGAGTTGATTTTGCAACCAATTTCTGTTAGGAGTCCGAATAGTTCCGAAAGAAGCGAAATGTGCTCTTCCTTGGTGTCAGTCTGCAGGAGCAAGACGTCCACATACTGAACGAGGCATTCAGGTCTCGAAACGTTTACTAATCCGTTCACCAATTGTCTGAGACAAATGGAGGGGAGTTGTGGAAGCCTTGTGGAAGGCACGTCCACGTGTACTGCTGTCCCTGGAAAGTGAACGCAAATTTGTACTGCCACGTTTTGTCCAATGGAATGGACCAAAAGCCATTGCTAATGTCCAAAACCGTGAAAAGTTTTGACTGAAGTCCCTGTTTTAAATGGTCTTGGGACTCGTGGTAACATTGGGTGCTGCTAACGGAGTCATGTTGTTTAATTCCCTATAATCGAGGGTCAGTCGCCATGAACTATCTGGTTTTCTTACGGGCCAAATCGGGGCATTGTTCGTTGAGGCTATGGGCCGAATCACACCTTGGTTCAATCAACTCTGGATTACTTTGGCTATCTCTCCCTCGGCTTGCTGTGGAACACCGTCTTGTTTCTGGGGCTTAGGATCTGGACCTGTAATGTTGACCATTCCTGGAATCTTACCGCAATCGTGCTTGTGCTGGGAAAACAATGCTTTATGTCTCTTCAAGACTTCTCAAACTGTTTTGTCTGTGGTAATGGTTTGTGGATCAAACCAGTACTCTTCCACAGAGCTAATCCTGTGTGCATAGTCTCCTACTGTGAGCGTGGCGGGGGCTCGTGCTGCTCTAGCCATTTTCCACACACATTTATTTACGGGGTTGAAAGAAAGTTTGTGTGAGCTCATAAAATCTATTCCCAAGATGTGGTCTGCTGTCTGGGGTAAATCTACCAAAACGACTGAATTTTTTAATGTTTTAATGTTACCGATCTGGATATCCACAAGGGCTGTAATGTGTCCCTGCTGGAGGTGCCCTGTAAAGCCACTGAGAGTAATGGTGTCTGTAGTGGGCCATATATCTTGTTGGTACATCGTGGAGGAGTTTAACGTGGTCTGGGACCCTCCTGTGCCCCAAAGGAACTCTACTGGGTGTCCCCGGGCTGTGCCTGCAACTACCGGTCTTCCGGACTTGTCCCAAATTGTGTCGCAGACCCAAGTTGGGGAGTCCGAACACCGTCAATCGGTGCCATTTATGGCCAAATTATCTGCGCGTGCGCTAACACTGTAGACAGGTCTGGCATTGTTCCTAGGGGGGGCATTTGTGGGCTGATTCCGTTGCTGTTTCGGAGGGGCTTGGCATTCTCGGGCATAATGTCCGTTCTGTCCAGAATTGTAGCATTCCTGCACTTTAGAGTGCTATGTGTTACCTCTGCCTTCATTTACCCATGCAGGGTCTTGGTGTGACCTTACTGGATTCATGTTGGCGTCTACTCTTTCCTGCTCTGTCTTTTTCTGTAAGGACTGTCCCCAAGCTCTAGATAATCGCTTCAGTACCCACACTTCACTGTGTGCCGGGTCTGAGGGGTCGTAATTCGCACATGCCTTTCGTCCTGCCTCCGTGGCGTAGGAGACTAAGGTACGGGTCCATTGGCCGTATTGACCGCAGAAAAATTAGCGTGTGTTAAATCGCCGAATACTGCGGTGAAGTGGATCCAGAGGCATCCAGCAAATGCTGTTGGGTGCTCTCCCTTTTTCTGTCTACACCGGTTGAGTCTTTCTACTGGATTTCCTCTGTTGTAGCCAATGGCATCTAAAATGGCTGTTTTCATATCTTGGAGGCTACCTCCTCCTACATGTTGTGGGTCGGGAAGGGCTGCACTAACCGACGGGTCAAGGCTCATCACTATGAGCTTTAATTCTTCCTGCTCGTCCAGACCGTACATGACGGTCTGTTGCCTAACTCGTTCAAAAAAGTGGTGTGGGTCTGACGTGGGGTGAAAAGTTTCAATTTTATCGCGGGCATCTCTTAACTGGGTGATGGTTAGTGGGGTGGTGAACACAAAATCGGGTTGTTCTTCCATGGTGACCCTGCGCTGCGTTGTGATGGGGTTCATTGGTTGGGTGCTGCCTGTGCAGTCGGTGGTGCGGGTGCTTTTCTTTTTGGGGCCTGGGGGGCTCTATTCTGACTTTCTGTCTCGTTCACATATCGGTGGGCCGTTTCATTAAGTTCCTGCCTATCTGGGCCGTCTTCCTGATCTAACTGTGGGCTAAAGGTATCTCTGAACCCGTTCTGAACTGCGAGCAGTGATTGCAATCTTGCAATTTGTTGCCTGCACTTGGCATGGTCCACCGAACTATGCCTCTGTTCCATGGTGGAACTGTGGAGTGCTCGTAGGGCTGCCTTTAAGTCCTCACACTGCTTTTTCAGCTGTTCTGCTTGTTGTTCTGTTTCCTCTCTTACCAAAACTGCACGTGGCGTGTCCTGGTAGGCCTCATCGTATTGAATCTGAAAGCTACTTAAGTGAGCGAGACAAGATTGGTGTGCCCGTTTGACATCAGCCATCTCCTTGTCCTTCGCCGCTAGCTGCTCTCGGAGTTGCTCATTTACTATCTCACACTCGCCAACATAACCCTCTCTACTCCTCTCTTTCTCCTCAAGCTGTCTATGGAGCATCCTCACAACCTCCTCTGTGCCTCGCAATTGTGCCAATCAGGACACGATTGCCATCGGCTTACGATCTACTCAGATTCTTCTTGTGGATCTCGGTCAGGTTGTCCCACCAAGTTTGTCCTATGCTATCAGGACCTGTTTCCTCATTCGTACAAAACTCAGACCATCGGGCCATCCTTTCCCCTTTAGGTACTTTCTAATCTCCTCTTCCCATATGGGACACTGTTCGGCGACCTCGGGTTCTTGTGGATGCATAAGGCGTTCCATTACCTTCATTACCATCTCTACGCTTATCTCGGGAATTTGGGACAAGGGGGAATAAAGCGGTGGTGCAAACACGGGTACGGCTCAAGTTATTTTCCGGTTTACGCAACTCCCAAAAGTTTCACGCAACAAAATCTATCGAGGTTACCTCAATAAGGTTGCCCTTCTTTCTTTGGATATCAATATTGTATTGCTCAGAGTCGCCATGTATCAAATGATACTACCACAAGGTTCGCGTGGCATCTCCTCACCACATGATCTCAACGCCCCGGAAAATTGCTGGACGAATATCTACGCGGCCTGAGGGTACTCGCTCGAAACTGTAACTACAAGGACATCACGGCCTCGCAGCACATGGAACTCGCCATCCGGGACACCTATACGGCTGGGGTCCGGTCCAACTATGTCAGACAGCACCTGCTTGAAACGGGTGCCCTCGACATAGAAGAGACGGTAAAACTATCCACCTCATTAAAGGTAGACTTCCAGAGCTTAAATGCCTTCCCCTCCAACCACGCAATTTCATCGTGGGCGCCGGAGGCGCGACCATCACCCAACCCGAGGGTGTCTGAGCCGCGCGGCTGCCCGCCCAACCCGGGGGGCCGCCTTGCTATTTCTGCGGTCAGAACCAGCACCTCAGGCAGCGTTGCCCAGCTCGGAACGCGACCTGCAGCGACTGCAGCAAAAAAGGACATTTTGCCAAAGTCTGCTTGGCCCGACCCAAAGTTCCAAAATCACAGGCCCGACTCACAGACTCACAGGCACGCAGACCCCGCAGCATAGCTGCGTGCCTGCCGGTACTGCCCCCTTCTGATGCGTCATCCGCCTCGTGCTATCCGTGGATGCCGCCATCTTTAACCCTACCCGACACGTGCGACTCATGGGGGCCGCCATCTTGGCTGCCATCTTCAACGCCGCCCGACACGTGCGACTGACGGGGGCCGCCATCTTGGCCTCAACGCTGTCCAACACGTGCGACCGATGGAGGCCACCATCTTGGGACCACCCCGTTACCACTGACCACACCAACTACCCGCAGCTTGGCGGTGTTGCTCACGACCAGTCACGGCCCAAGCACCTCAAGAACTCCATGATGACCGTCCGGGTCAATGGGCACGAAACGCCCTGTCTGTTTGACTCTGGGAGCACGGAAAGCTTCATCCATCCGGACACGGTAAGGCGCTGTTCCCTCCAGATTTCCCCCGCATCCCAAATAATCTCCCTTGCTTCCGGATCACATTCAGTGCAGATCCGGGGCTACTGTGTCGCGAACCTCGCAATACAGGGCGTCGAGTACGCCAGTTTTAAACTCTATGTCCTCCCCCATCTCTGTGCTCCTCTCTTGTTAGGACTGGACTCCCAGAGCAACCTCAGAAGCCTGACCCTGATGTTCGGCAGACCCCAACCCCCTCTCACCGTATGTAGCCTCGTGACCCTGAAGGTCACACCTCCCTCGCTATTCGCGAACCTCACCTCCGACTGTAAACCCGTCGCCACCAGGAGCAGGCGGTACAGTGCCCAGGACAGGACTGTCAAGTCGGAGGTCCAGCGGCTCTTGAGGGAGGGGATCATAGAGGTCAGTAATAGCCCCTGGAGAGCCCAAGTGGTGGTCGTCAGGACTGGGGAAAAGAACCGGATGGTTGTAGACTACAGCCAAACCATAAATTGTTGCACGCAACTCGATGCGTACCTCCTTCCCCGCATAGCGGACATGGTTAATCAGATTGGACACTACCGGGTTTTCTCCACGGCAGATCTGAAGTCCGCATACCACCAGCTTCTGATCCGTCCGGAAGACCGCCACTACACTGCCTTTGAGGCAGACGGCCGCCTCTTCCACTTCCTCAGGGTCCCCTTCGGCGTCACCAATGGGGTCTCGGTATTCCAAAGAACGATGGACGGAATGGTTGACCAGTTCGGGCTGTGGGCCACGTTCCCGTACTTGGATAACGTCACCATCTGCGGCCATGATCAGCTGGACCACGACGCTAATCGTCAGAAGTTCCTCCAAACCGCCCAAGCCCTCAATCTCACCTATAACAAGGAGAAATGCGTTTTCCGCACAACCCGACTAGCCATCCTTGGCTACGTCGTGGAAAACACAGTCCTAGGGCCCGGCCCTGACCACATGCGTCCCATCCTGCAACTCCCCCTCCCCCACTGCCCCAAGACCCTGAAAAGATGCCTGGGATTCTTTTCACATTCTGCCCAGTCGGTCCCCAACTATGCGGACAAAGCCCACCCACTTACCAAAGCCACCATCTTTCCCCCGACGACTGAGGCCCGCCTGGCCTTCAGCCGCATCACGCGGTGGAGGAGTCCATCCCCTTCCAGATGCAGAGGGACGCATCGGATGACGCCATGGCCGCTTCCCTTAACCAGGCAGGCAGGCCCGTGGCCTTCTTTTCACGTACCCTCAACGCCTCCGAGTTTCGACGCTCCTCTGTTGAAAAGGAAGCTCAAGCCATTGTGGAAGCTGTGCAGCATTGGAGGCACTACCTGGCCAGTAGGAGGTTCACCCTCGTCACCGACCAACGGTCGGTAGCCTTTATGTTCAACAACACACAGCGGGGCAAGATCAAGAATGATAAACTCTTGAGGTGGAGAATCGAACTCTCCACCTTTAATTACGATATCGTGTATCGTCCTGGGAAGCTCAATGAACCCCCAGATGCCCTGTCCCACGGCACATGCGCCCGCACGCAAGATGACCGACTTCGGGCCATCCACAATGACCTCTGTCACCCGGGGGTCACCCGGCTTCTCCACTTCATCAAGGCCCGCAACCTGCCCTACTCCACCGAGGAGGTTAGGGTCATGACCAGGGACTGCCCAGTCTGCGCAGAGTGCAAACCACACTTCTATCGGCCAGACAAAACCCACCTGGTGAAGGCATCCCGCCCCTTTGAGCGCCTCAGCGTCGATTTCAAAGGGCCCCTCCCCTCCACTGACCGCAACGTGTATTTTCTCAATGTCGTTGACGACTACTCCCGTTTCCCCTTTGCCATCCCTTGCCCCAACACGACCGCGGCCACTGTCATTAAGGCCCGGCACATCATCTTCACCCTGTTCGGTTTCCCCACTTACGTCCACAGTGACCGGGGCTCCTCGTTTAGGAGCTGCGTCAGTACGGGCATTGCCTCGAGCATAACTACCAGCTACAACCCCTGGGAAAACGGACAGGTGTAGAGGGAGAACGCGACAGTATGGAAGGCCGCCCTTCTGGCCCTATGGCCTAGAAGTCTCCCGGTTTCCCGCTCCACTCCATTTGGTCGCTCCTTTGCACAGCCACGAACGAGACCCCTCACGACCGTCTATTTGTCTGCCCCAGAAAATCCACCTCCGGGGTCTCACTTCCGTCCTGGCTGACAACACCGGGGCCTGTCCTCCTCCGGAAGCATGTGAGGAGCCATAAGTCCGACACCCTGGTCGAGAGGGTTCAGCTCGTACATGCCAACCCTCAGTATGCCTACATGGCGCACCGCAACGGCCCCCGTCGGTTCCCCAGCGACCATCACCTAGCACCCCCCCTACACCGAACACCGCTCCCACCCGCCCCTACATGACCTACATTCCCCCCCTCCCCCCATCGCCGACCCACTGTGATGAAGCTCCAGACGACATGCTCCCGGAGTCAACGAGCCCAACACCCGTGCCCGCAGCGACGAGTTCAACACCTGTGCTCTCTGTGAAGCCGGAGCTGAGGCGATCACAGTGAACGATCAAAGCGCCAGACAGACTCGATCTCTGAGCCCACTTCACCCCCGCTGGACTTCAATTTTTAACATGGGGTGAATGTGGTTAACATATTGCTGCTGCAATTCACCACTGTATTGTATTGTATTATGTTGATGCCCTTGTGTGCTCCACCGATGGCTCCGCCCCCTCGGGGTGGTATCTAGATCTGCAGCCTGTAGGCGGCACTCAGTACAGAGCAGTCGCAGGCAGGCACAGATCTAGATAATTAAAACCACTGTTCACTTCTACTAATCGTCTCATGTGAATTGATAGTCATATCAAAGTGCATTGTATTGGGCTCTCACTTTTTTGCCCCATGATGGCTTCCATCACAGCCACTGCCCTCACCTTGGCCTCCCCCACCAATTGCAGGATCTTCTACTCTGACGGGATGTGGACCCAAATGTTTGAGATGACCCCTCCAGTCTTCTGGCGTTCCGGCCGATTATGGACTGCCTTATCCTTGGGGACACAGATAGGACACAGTGCGATTCTGGAAGGCGTGTTTAATGGAAGGATTATAGGTGCTGGCATGTGTGTGCAAGGCTCCTGACCAAAAGGACAATACTTGTGTTAGGGTTTGGTGGAGGGTGGGCTATCTGGGAAATGCAAGCAGGTGGGTCCTCTAGGAGATTGGGGGCTGATATGAGGAGTGAGGCACAAGAGTGATGCCAGCGGGCAGAGAAATGCTGACTCACCCCAGATGCCCTGAAGAGGTCGTTCATCTTGTTTCTGCATTGGGCGCCGGTCATCCTGGTGTGGCTGGCAGCACTGACAGCGTCTGCCAGCTCATCCCAGGGTCAGTTGAGAAGAGCGGGCTTGAGTCTCCACAGCACCCTGCGGAGAAGGGTGTCCCACCTCTCCTCAATGGCATCCAGCATTCGGTCTATCACCGACTCCCGGAATCTGAGTGCTGGTCTGCGTGCAGCCATCTTCTTGGCTGGAATGACGGTCTGTGGTGAGTGGAGTGCTTAAAAGCTGCTCCAGCTTGTGAGGTGTTTAACATGAATCCCGAGTCCAGCGATTCAAATGCCAGAGGGGCCGGCAATCAATTGGGTTGCACTTGGGCAGCGTGCTGGCCTATTTGCCTCACCTGAATTTCACCTGGTCAGCGCTCTGAGCGGGAGAGCAAATTTCCCGCGATTCAAATCCAGGGGGAATTTAGTCTCCCAAGGATTGGATTGGATTGGATTTGTTTATTGTCATGCGTACCGAGGTACAGTGAAAAGTATTTTTCTGTGAGCAGCTCAACAGATCATTAAGTTCATGAGAAGAAAAGGAAATAAAAGAAAATACATAATAGGGCAACAGAAGGTATACAATGTAACTACATAAGCACCGGCATCGGATGAAGCATATAGAGTGTAGTGTTAATGAAATCAGTCCACAAGAGGGTCATTTAGGAGTCTGGTGACAGTGGGGAAGAAGCTGTTTTTGAGTCAGTTCGTGCGTGTTCTCAGACTTCTGTATCTCCTGCCCGATGGAAGAAGTCGGAAGAGTGAGTAAGCCGGGTTGGAGGGATCTTTGATTATGCTGCCCGCTTTCCCCAGGCAGCGGGAGGTGTAGATGGAGTCAATGGATGGGAGGCAGGTTTGTATGATGGACTGGGCGGTGTTCACGACTCTCTGAAGTTTCTTGCGGTCCTGGGCCGAGCAGTTGCCATACCAGGCTGTGATGTAGCCTGATAGGATGCTTTCTGTGGTGCATCTGTAAAAGTTGGTAAGAGTCAATGTGGACATGCCAAATTTCCTTAGTTTCCTGAGGAGGTATAGGCGCTGTTGTGCTTTCTTGGTGGTAGTGTCGACGTGGGTGGACCAGGACAGATTTTTGGAGATGTGCACCCCTAGGAATTTGAAACTGCTAACCATCAGGTGGGGATCCTGCCCTATTGTTAGGATAGGAATATTTATTTCCAGTATATAATAAGCAGATCAGCACTGCTGAAATGTTAGAACTTTCTATTGGAAATGCCAAAAATGAGGAAACGTGTCTTGAAAGAAGCAGGACATTTGTTTAATTATGACCCATTTTATGGGAATTCTAACCTGCCAAGATGGGTGGGTTGTGAGCATGCAGAAGGTTAAAAGAGCAGGAATTGCTGACGTGTCAGGTAGTTGAGGGGGACTCGCTGACATTTGTCTTTAACCTGAGCGTGATTGTGCAGTATGTCGTGACCCTCGTCCGTCTTGCCCCACCTGTGGATCAGGCAGACCTGCTATTTCAATACATGAATGCCGAACTAAATTATTCGTGGACATGTTTCCGGGCTTATTGGAACCCACCAGGGAAAACTAGGTGAGAGGGCAGCGGGATTTCGCCGAGTTGAGCAAATTGAGAGGCAGAAAATACTTTTAAATGCTGAGATCTGGCACCTGCTTCCTTGTCTAAAAGCTTTTGTTCACAGGACTGATTCGGAGAATGTTCTTCCGCTGCTTTGCAGCTGACTTTCAACAGTTCATACCGATCATTTCTTCCACAGTGGAGTTTATTGCCTACGCTTCCCATTAGTCAACCTTCAGATCAGCATGTAAATCACCAATGCAACACCACCTTGAACTTCAGATGCCGAGCATGAAGGGAAAGCAGCAGAAATACAAACAGCACTTTTCAAACAATTTGTTTTACAAGATAGAAAGGGATGAGCGTGGAGCTCCAGATCACAGGAGGCAAGACATCTAACACAGCAGGAATTTGCACCATCACTCCGGCGGGGTGTGGCCTTTAGAGCCTGGAACTGGCTACAAACAGATTAGGGCGCAGTCTAATGGCCCCCACGCCTGGCCCAAGCTGTTGTAAAATGCTCTGATTTCACATCAGCAAGGTAGGAATATTTAATGAGGAGGGATCATTTGGCGAATGATTACATGGAAAATTATTAAAACGTATGAAAATGAGGTTCACGCCCTTTGTAGCTGTGGATCTCGAGACGTTGGCAGCAAGGGGCGGGGAAAATGGGGAAACGCGATCTCTCCGGCGAGAATCGCGTTTCCCTATTCTCACGACACTTTCCGCCCTCGACACCGATATGCGCAGTGCCTCAGGAGGCTCAGAGTTTCTTGTCAGGCAATTATTGACCTTTGCAATCTATTGGAAAGAAGAACTCCTCACAAGTGGATCAAGTGAGCATTCATCCCTGGCAGCAGCTTCCCATGGAATCAAAACCCTGGGAGCAGAAGTCTCACCGACCCAGAGCTGCTGGCCAATTAAAGACCGGCAGTCCTTGCACTCTACTTGGCCACTGAGGAGGTCGTGGCTACTGCCTGAAGGACAGTTCCTGGTGTCTTCGGATTGCGGTGGACCCAGGCGACAGGTAAACAATATGATAGAGGCAGATTAGTGTGGTTGCGGTCACAGGGAAGCAGGGGTGTTGGAAGCAAGGGGTCTGGCACTTAGCGTCTCCACCCTTCCCAATGTCCAGGCCATCAATCAAGCACTGATTCTCTTTATTGAGTGACCATCCAAACCTCCGAGGTTCTAACAGTTACTTGTTTTCTTAACCATTACTCCAGGGCATGGCTTTTATTCGAGCAAAGCTGAGACTGTCGTTCATTCTGTAGCCTTCTAAACCAACTGCATCTAACAGAGCTGTGTGAGCTGCCTTCTCTCTCACTATCCATCTCCAACTGCAGTTAAATTAGCTAAAACTAAAACTGTAAAGTGTCTCTGCTTCACAAAACACTAATTGCAACACGCAAATGCATGTGCCTTTTATTACATACCATAGCCCTCTCTAAACGCAATCGAAACACAGTTAGAACTTAGCCAACCCCTACACATATAAATATTTTTGTCCACCATGAATCTAACCATAGGTTTTGCTCCTCTAAGCACAGAAACATTAAATTAAACACACTTCAAACCAATATAATTCCCTTAAAACCACCTTTGTGTTCCTAACACTCTTATTTTGACCAGAACATGAAGTGATGTACCGTGTGCCCTCAAGAAGGTGTTGGTGAGTCAGCTTCTTGAATCACTGCGGTTCATATGTTGTAGGTACACCTACAGTGCTGTTAGGAAAGGAGTTTCAGGATTTTAACCCAGCAATAGAGATGAAATGGCAACATAGTTCCAAGTCATGATGGTGTGTGGCTTGAAAGGAAACTTGCAGGAAGTGATGTTCTCATGCATCTGCTGCACTTATCCTTCAAGGTGGTAGTCATAGGTTTGGAATGTGCTGTTAGAGGATCCTTGGTGAGTTGCTGCAGTGCATCTTATAGAGGGTACACACTATGGCCACTGTGAGTCGGTGGTGGGTGAAGTGAATGTTGAAGGTGGTGGATTGGGTTCCAGTCAAGCAAGCTGCTTTGTACTGGATAGTGTCAAGCTTCTTGAGTGTTGTGAAAGGTGCAGGCAAGTGGAGAGCATTCCATCACACTCCTGATCTATGACTTGTAGATGGGAAATCAGGAGGTGAGTTATTCGCTGAAGCATTCCCAACCCCCAACTTGCTCATGTCGCCACAATATTTATATGGCTTGTCCAGTCCAGTTTGAGGTTAATGATAACCGTCAGGATGTTGCTGTTCGGGGAATTCAGGGGTGATAATACCATTGAATGTCAAAGACATTTTCTCTTGTTGGAAGTAGTCATTGCTTCACACTTGTGTGGCACAAACGTACTTGCCGCTTTTGACTCTAAAATCTCTGAGTTCCTACAGTATCTTTGATAGGAGACCAAGTGATTCCTTGGAATTCAAGAGCTGATCGTTCCAAGAATTCAACAGAGCAGCAATTCCTTTAGGATATGGTGATCTGTTAAGAGATTCACAGTCACTGCTTTCATTCCACCGAAGCGCATTTCTAAGCATTTTACTGGAAGAGATGGAGCTGGGGGTATATCCTTGAAAATTCCCCTAAGGCAAAAATGGTGAAAGATGAAAGAAGACTCTTGTTGTCAACATGTGGCAAACCAAATCCCAGACACAAAAATCCAGCCATTTCAGCCTCAAGGGCTTTCTGTCGATCAATGTTCTGCTGGTCAGTAAAAAGCAAGACAGTTCACGCAGGTTAATGGGCATTTTACAGTAACATGCCGCAGTTTGTTTCTTTGAAGTCCTGTGTCTATAGATTAGTTGTTTGAAGCAGAAAGTAAATTGAAGTCTGGCCTATGGGAGATCTGGCCTAACCTTTGCTATTTAACAATAGTATTGGAAGCAGTATTGTCACACTATAGACACACTCATCTGAGCTGCTTGGAAAGAAACCGTTAATCTAGCTGCAGGCACATCTCTTAACTGAACTGTTTTGCTTGACTTTTGCTGAATTCTCCATCTAAAACTCAACTTGCACTGCTTTTATGCAAAATGTCTGACACCTTTGTTCCTCCCAGTAATTACATCATCTTACCAAGGTGAAATCTAATCAACTCCACAGGGAATCCCCTTCACCCAAAATCATTCCATTAGCCCAAGCTGTTTACGATGCTTTAATTGCACCTCAGGCTCCAAACCTTAGTTGTCTTTCAAACAAGGATTTAAACAAAAACATGACTGCAGCAGTCACGTACTAGCTCAGACGTTTAACTCTTACTGCGCCAAACGCCAATAATACAGCAGATCTGAAATTCCTACATGCATCTCACTCTTCATATGTCCCTAAGTAGTAACCTATTGCATATTTCCAGTTTTGCGCATTGCACTATGTTAACCAGCTCACAAACTCATGTTTGTATTTGCAGTCATTTCATTTTGCACCAGTTGAAAACAAAACCTCTGAACAGGAAGATAATAGAATTGACCTAGTTTATTGCTCTAAAAGTCTTCATTGTCTCTGCCATCATTGTTTTGAAGTTTCATGCTTCCTGTTGATCACGTTATCTGTTTTGTCCATCAGGCATCCTGATTTTACACTGTTACAACACCCCGGACTGGTACGCCAACATTTCACTCCACCCCAAGTCACAGCACAAGTGAATGAACCAATAATTCTGAGAACAATACCCGAAGTCTGGCCCTTGGCTGCCCAATAATTACAGTCACCAGGTTTGTAAATGTAAACACAATTACTGTTTATTTACAGCAAGATCAACAATGAAATATGCAGCAAATACAAGTGCTTAACTATTACCTTAATTCACATTTAAATTGCCCCCCACCTTCTACACACATAGGCACACGCACACACACACACACACACACACACACACACACACACACAGGGGAAGAAAGGGGTAAAAAATCACATCTAAAACGAAAAAGAGTCTTTTTTTCAGATGTTTCATTTCGCACTTTCTCAGCAAACGTGCAGGGTGAAGTCTCTGTTTGTAGCCTGTAGTAGTCTTCTATATAGATTTATTCATTCAGGTTCTCTGCAACTTTATGATGATGAACAGCAATGTGTGCTCACAACATTGAGCCTTGGACTGATAAGTGGAAAGTAACATTTGTGTTACGCAAGTGCCCTGCATTGGGCATCTATAATAAGAGAGGCTAACCATCTCTCCTTGACATTCAATGGCAATGCCGTTTTGAATACCCCATCATCAACATCCTGAGGTTCATCCTGGCCTGCCACAAAGGTACTGTTGTTGTAAGAGGGTGGGTGAGTGACTCACCTTCTGACTCACCCAAAGCCTTTCCATCACCCACAAGACACAAAGTCAGGAGTGTGATGGAATGTGTTCCACTTGTCCCGTCCAGTCATTTTCAAAGTCAAGCTCGCGGGCTGCCGGGAGGGTTGCGGGGCCATCGGCCGCAGTGTTCCCAATCGTGGGAAGAAGTGCCCAATCGCCATGAGTGGCTTTCAGAATGCCGGCCATCCTGTGTGCTCCCTCAGCAGTGCGCAGGCCCAGAGCCCAACGAGGCAGATTGCTTCTTCTTGACGTCAGTGCACTGACCAGAGAGCAGATCCTTTTAAATAATCGATGGAATCTTCTCTTCAGAAGCCAGGGCACAGAGCTGCCAACAGTGCTGCTGTGAGCTCCAGGGTCCCTGGTGAACGACCCGTGAAGAAGGAGCTGAAAACTGAAACAAAGCAGAATAAAGATGATTCTCCATCAGCCGAAGACAAAAGGAAAATCGAGGTCAGCGTCTGGCGGCCAATGGAACACCATTCTCCGGCCCCTCGAAATCGGAGTGAATGCAGTCCACGCCGCGTGCTGGCATGAGCATGCAAAATGTATCATAGCATGCATTAATATCTCACCCAGTAGTCGATGTCCTCCCACGATGCTCTACCCCCAGCAGGCGGCGGCGACGACCGTGTGATTCACTTTTGGTATTTAAAATCGGGAAATAGATGCCCTGGCTACTAAAGGAGTGAGAGAGAGGGGGTAGGTAATGTCCCCACAAGCACAATGGGGGCTGACATTTGTGCCACTGGATGGGTCAGAGGGAGTAGGGTATAGGCTGTGGGGTCAAGTTATCTCCCCGGGACCGTGGTGTCTGGGCGCGGATCACGAGTGCCGTGGCCTGCAAGGCAGCCCTCTGGCTGCACACTCCGCTGACTGCCCACCATGTCCCGTAGATGTGCAGAGCATCACCAGCCAAATGGTTACCCCCATCGGGATTGGAAGGGGGAGGGGGCCATGCGGGGGCGGTTTTTTGGGCAGCACAGTAGCACAGTGCTTAGCATGATGCTTCACAGCGCCAGGGTCGGTAACTTCTTGCACTGTTAATGTAAACTTACTTCTGACAATAATAAAGATTATTATTAGATTCTGGCGCTGCTGGAATCGTGGGAGCATGGAGGAGGATACCCTCTCTCAGTGGCCATCAAGGTAACGGTCACTCTGAACATTTGCGCCACAGGGTCCTCCCAGGTGCCAAGTGGGAACATATCTTTTCATAGAAGTTACAGTGCAGAAGGAGGCCATTTGGCCCATCGAGTCTGCACCGGCTCTTGGAAAGAGCACCCTACCCAAGGTCCACACCTCCACCCTATCCCCAAAACCCAGTAACCCCACCCAACACTAAGGGCAAGTTTGGACACGAAGGGCAATTTATCATGGCCAATCCACCTAACCTGCACATCTTTGGACTGTGGGAGGAAATCGGAGCACCCGGAGGAAACCCACGCACACACGGGGAGGATGTGCAGACTCCACACAGACAGTGACCCAAGCAGGAATCGAACCTGGGACCCTAGAGCTGTGAAGCAATTGTGCTATCCGCAATGCTACCGTGCTGCCCGTAATCTGCCCGTATCCGGGATCTCGTAGACCTCCATGTATCGATGCATCCGTGCCATCACGGAGTCCCTGTATGCCCAGCAGCACAATTCACCACCCTCAAATTGGACTGGGCCCACCAGGTTGCCCGAATTGCAAGACTCGCTGCCATCACTGGGACACCTCAGGTCCAGGGGGCGATCGATGGTCCCCCTACCAGCACCGCCAAATGTGGAGGTGCCCTTCACAAATAGGAAGGGCATCCATTTGCTGAATATGCAGTTGGAGTGTGACCATTTTCACTTGCCAATCATGCACAGTTGCGCCCAATACCCAGGCAGTGTTCCCAATGCCTTAACATCCTAGCGTACTCGACCGTTCCCAATATCTTTAAGGTGTTTCCTCGGGTGAGTGGTGTGTATCAGCAGGTTTGGTCCATGGGATGGAGGAGATGACGAGTCTGTCCACGATGAACCCTGATGCTTTGCATCATTTGACGAGGTCTGATTCCTGTCCTCTGAAGCACATTCCACAATCCACCCGGGTGATCACTGCATGCATGCTGGCCATCCCATCTCACGATACTATCAAACCCCTGGGGTGGCAGAGGTGGTGATGGGCTGTGGGTTGTCAGGAGTGGGGAGTAGGTTTGGTTATTGGGGCATTGAGCAGTGATGAGCCACTCACTGCCATTCGTCAAACCCTTCAGACGGAGGACCGAGGCAGTTCGGAAGTTGATGAACAGGTGTTCAATAGTGCTGTGTACAAGGATTGTGGCCGAGCCCCCATCACTAATATATGGGTTCACCCGTGCCAACTTAACTGGTCTACCTTTCTAATCTTCCGTGTTCTAACCCTCCCTTTAGCTGGTTCCCCAGACGGTACATTGGATGAAGAGGTGGCCTGCTGCGTTGCCCGCCCTGGGACCTGGGTCCCCCTTGGCATCCGTCCTCTGGAGCGACCAGGCCCGGGTGTCACAGGTGGCGACGTGGGTGCAGCCGGAGTGAGGCGAGGGCTCCTCCGTCACTTGGCGCTGACAAACTTGGAAGCCCGCTCTCATCTCGATCAGGTTCTCAATGCTCACAGGCATGGAGCACAGGGACAGTGCGGCGCCCCTCTGGGGCTGTGCCACCTCACTCAGGGACCGGCACAGAACAACCAGCGCCAGGCCAATGCCCTCAATGCCCGTAGTCATGACCTGTTGTGACTGGGCCAAGCTCTGGAGCGCTGCTGCAATGTCTATGTGTCCCCGATATAGCTGCCTGTGACATAGCTTCCCTGTCCTGTAAATCACCCACACATTGTGCCCTCGGCCTTGGACATCTTGACCCATGGTGATGCCTTCACAGCTAAGGCCTCCACCGTGGACCCAGGTGTTGGCCTGGGTGGCGGGCATGGTCGGCAACGCCTCCTGATCCTGCAGGCAGTTGGACCCTTCCAGCTGCATCTGCAGGCACTGGATGGTTACTGACACCCCCTCTTGTAGTCCCTGGCTTTGCACCTGCATTGTGAACATTTCCAGAAGCCCGAGATCCATCTAGATGACAGCTAGTCCCTGGGTTTGGGCCACCCTCCGACCATCCGCCCGCCCCCTTGGGGTTGCCTATCTCCACCTGATGTACCGTTGCATGCGTGTTGTGCGCACCAGAGATTGTCCCATGAGCCTCTTCACTATTATGCCCAACAGTGGTGAATGTCTCTGGGGTGGTGGAGGGTGCCGGCGACAGCAGTGGTGAGAAGTTGGTATCGTCCCCGGGCATGTGCTCCTTGATGTTAGAAAGTTGCATCTGGGGTGCAGGTCGCCAGCAGCTCCCGCCTCATCGCCAGGCGAGTTGCAGGGTTTGGATTCGGGGCTCAGGACCCCAGATGGACCCACGTCATCGTCAGGTGATGCTGCAAGCTAAAAGAAAAGTCATAGTTAGATCGTGGGTAGGTATGGTACGAGGGGAAGTGGTGGTACACGTGCCATAGGGACATTGCAATTCATTGAAGGCTTACTTAGATCTCCGATGCCGTCCTCCACCTCGACGACTACCACCTCCCCCACCTCCCGGTCTCCTCATGATCCCTGTGGTAGTGGGTGGCCTTCTCTTGGGCGGGCAGATAATGTGTGAGACACTTGGATGCGGGCAGCCCAGAGTGGGGGGGTTCTCCATCTGTTTTGTTATGCTCTTGACGTAGCATAAGCTGCTTCCTTGATGTGCACTCTGACAAAGGAAGGTTCAGACTTGGAGATAGCTTTAACACATTTATTAAACTATCAACAATTCACCTAATTGGATTCGACTCTGCTGTTAATCCTGCTATAGCTACTCAGACTGACTAACCAGTCTGCTACAATCCACGTGATGGGTGTGCTGTGTTTCAATCAAACCTGTCTGTACTCACTAAGTGTCTCCACTGGAAAGAGACTGAGCATGCATGCTGTGTCCTTTTATATGTGTGTGTGTAATGCCCCCCTGTGGTAGTGTCACCTCTGTGTGTATCGTGAATGCCCATTGGTCCATTGGTTGTGTCCTATCCTACTGACCTATTGGTTGACTGTCTGTGTGTCATGTCTCTGGTGCTTTCTCTAGTGTCTAACTAGTCTATGTGTATTTATATTAACACCTTGTGTATTTACAGTGATGCATATCACCACATCCCCCCTTTTTTCATGTTACATATTTTCTGTACAGTGTTAAAGAAAATTGAAGAAATTAGGTAGATAAGTGATGCTATGTACAAGTTATGATAACTGTGATGACTATCCAATATGGTACAAGACCAAATCATAGTTGCGATGACTTTGAGGATAAGACAACACAAAATAAAAGTTATGAGTCCAATAGTTCATGAATTTATATGGTCTGGTATGGAAGTGTCAATGGTGACGTTGTCATTCCCTTGTGAACGCTGTCAATGTCCCGGTGTTTGGTCATCAGGAGGTGTTCAAGTGTTCAAATCACCTCATTGACTGAGTTGGAGTCTGTTTCTTTTTTTTTCTCGATGCTTGTGGTGGTAATTCTTGATGGCATCTGTCCTGAATGTCAGGTTGCCTGTTGGTAGTGCAGCAAACGTGAATTGGTAAGATGCATCGTCCTGCCATGGCATGTCATTGTACTGAGCTGAGCAGTAACAGTGTCCCTCATTTGCAGAGTTGTACCATGTCGTACCAGTCGTAGTTCCATTGGTGTTGTTTTTGTCGTGCTTGTTGTCGACATTGTTGCCTTTGGTACGCTTCTTGCTATTGTCTTTGATGTTGTTGTTGTGTTGGATGGTTCTGTTGTTGTGTTTGCTGCGCTCAAGGACCACACTCTGTGGATAATATGAGTCCTTCACACAGTTACTCGTGTCAGTGTCCTTTGAGTCATCTGCTGTTTCCTTGAGCGTGCCGTCACTGAGTTTGTGGCGCTCCCCGTCTGGAGTCATGTCCGGCTTACATGAATTAGCTTTGGCTTGTGGTTTCTCCCCGTCCGGAGTCTGGCCTGTTTCACCTGAGTCGGTTACGGCTTGTCGATGATCCCCGTCTGGAGTCTGGTCTGCTTCACCTGAGTCAGTTTTGGCTTCTTGATGCTCCCCGTCCGGAGTCATTTCAGGTTCACTTGCATCTTCTGAGGTCTCTTGATGCTCCATGTCCGGAGTCAAAATGTTCAGGAATTAATTTGCTTGTGGAGAGGCTCGTGCGAATGAGGTTTGAATGAACGTGGTGTCACCGGAGTCACCAGTAGTCTCACTGTGATTGTCGAGTGCCTCTGTACACACTAGCTGAGGTCTGTCATGTTGCACATCTGGTATGGGAAGTGGGATGCCGTCGTCACTTGTCGCACATACAGTGAGTAGAGCCTCAGTGTCTTCTTGCCGTTCCCTTGAGCTGGGTACACTGTCAGAGTCTTCTTCTGTGGCTCAAACAATCTGGGTGGACTGTCATAGTCGCTTTGTTGTTCACGTGAGTGTGGTAGACTGTCATAGTTTTCTTGCTGTTCACTGGAGCATGGTAGCCTGTCATAGTCTTCTTGCTGTGCACTTGAGCGTGGCAGACTTGAATCGTCTGCTGCTGGTTGCTCAGAGGAGGTTGCTAGACCCTCATGGTTTTGTTCATGCAAGGGCTGCACTCTGGAGTCTTGCGTTCCTTCCATCGTGGAGTCTGTCCATGAGCTCGCTGTGAAGGCTTGTATCACTGTGGGGAACCCTCTGTGGGGTCCTGCAGCGTTCTTTGTGTGGAATTGTGCATTGGTCTCTCTGTGGAAACTGTCATCACTTCTTGTTCATGTAAGGACTGCACTCTGGAGTCTTGTGTTGCTTCTATCGTGGAGTCTGTCCACAAGCTCACTGCTGTGGAGGCTTGTGTCCCTGGAGACACTTCTTGTGTGGAGACGTGCAGTTGTCTCGCTGTGGAGTCTTTCATCGCTTTCTGTGTAGAAGGTGGGACCCTTTGTGGAGCGTTGACCACTCTCTGTGTGGAGTCGGGGACCCTTCGCAGTGCGTGGACCGCTCTCTGTGTGGCAGCAGGCCGCTCTCTGTGGGCTTGTACCGCTCTCTGTCTCTTGGTGTCAGGCCGCAGCATAATCCTGCACTCACGAGTCGGCATGACATATATGCTGGGCTGAAGATTCCCCAATCCAAAGAACCCGTCGTCGGGGTCGTCAATGTGCAACACGTCTAGTTGCGATTTGGATTTGGTATTGGGGTAGCGTCCCAAGGTGAAACCTTCGCCTGAGTCGTAGTCTTCTAGAACCATATCATCACATTTTGTGTCGGAGCTGGCATTGGGCTCGCGATGTCCAAAGAAGAATTCAAGGTCTGAGTCATACTCTTCAAGGACTGTAACATCACATTGGGCGGTACTAACTGCTTGTTGCAGGGTTCTGCGGAGGTTACTTTCAGCTACTGGTCGAATTTCAGGCATTGTGCTGTTGTTCCAGGTGAAAGAATCGGGTTTTACGGCTTTACATTTTTTTTTCTGTGTTTTGGTACATTTTCCCTTTAAGTGGGCGTGGTCCGGGGCCTCTGACGTCACGACGCATATGACGTAGTGCATAGGAAGCGATTGCGCATGCGCAGGTCGCTGTTCCTTTACTTGGGGCCTTTATCGCAATTGCTCATGCGCGGCTTCTCATGCATGCGCAAATGGACCTTCCCGTTCTGTGTGCAGCACCTTTTCCAAGATGGCTGCAATTCAAAACTGCCATTCGTTGCTGCAAGCCTACCTCGTGGTGAGTTGTGGCGCCTCTTTTACCTTTTCTTCTTGTATGTTCCTCGCAGACTTCTTGGAATTTGTCCAGGACTGCCTGGAAGTCGCTCTTGTTTTGCACCTTTGAGTATTTGAAGGTCTGGAAGATTTCAGCTGCTTCTGGACCCGCGATGGTAAGTAGAAGCTTTATGTTCTCTGCATTCGCCACGCCATCTAAGTCGGACGCTACCAGGTAGATCTTGAATCTCTGCCTGAACCAACGCCAGTTTTCACTGAGATTGCCTTGGTACCTGAGCTGCTGTGGAACCGGAATCCCGAACATCATCTTGCCTGGTTGCTGTTGCTGGTTGTCACTGTTTTGTTCAGTTGAGCTATATGGATTTAACAGTCACTCACTGATACCATGTTTTGTTATGCTCTTGACGTAGCATAAGCTACTTCCTTGATGTGCACTCTGACAAAGGAAGGTTCAGACTTGGAGATAGCTTTAACATGTTTATTAAACTATCAACAATTCTCCTGTGTGGATTCGACTCTACTGTTAATCCTTGTCTCGCTACTCAGACTGACAAACCAATCTGCTACAATCCACGTGGTGGGTGTGATGTTCAATCAACCCTGTGTCTGTACTCACTGAGTGTCTCCACTAGAAAGAGACTGAGCATGTGTGCTGTGTCCTTTTATATGGGTTGGTGTAATGCCCTCCTGTGGTAGTGTCACCACTGTGTGTATTGTGAATGCCCATTGGTTGTGTCCTATCTTACTGACCTATTGGTTGACTGTCTGTGTGTCATGACTCTGGTGCTCCCTCTAGTGTATATCTGGTCTACGTGTATTTACATTAACCCCTTGTGTATTTACAGTGACACATATCACCACACCATCCTCACCCAGCACTGCCTACCGGTCCGCCTGGTGGGAGTCGCATTGGGGCAGGTGGAGGGCTGATCAGTTGTACTTTGCATGGTGCGGGAGTTGTGCCAGGGGGCACACAGGTGGTGACTCACCCTGGCCACCCTGAGGGGGTCATGCAGCTTCTTTCTGCACTGCTGGTCTGTCCTGGCGACGCACGGCCGGACGCACGGTGCTCACGACCTCTGCCACCTGCGCCCAGGCTCGGTTGACATCAGGCGAGTGACAGCCTCTTTCCCACCCTGGGGAACAAGGTGTCCTGCCTCTGCTCCACGGCATCCAGTAGAGTCTCCAGCTGTGCATCAGTGAAAATTAGTGCCGCTCTTTGGGGAGTCACCTTCGCGGCTGGAATGAGAGTGTGTGGAGAATGGAGTGCATCTATGCAGCTGCAGCTCGTCAGGCTCTCGAGTGCCAATCCAACCTTTGCGAATAACAAGCCAGTGTGCATTGGAATCACACTAGTTCCACGTGGCGCTGGTGCTAGCCCATTAGCATGTCCAGAATAGCTCCAGGACCGCCACCCTCACCGTGACCGTAGACACCTGTCCCAGCATCAGCACTTAGTCTCTGAAAGGGAGAATCTCACCCCAAGTCTTTCCTTTGTGGAGTGGAAAGGCCCAGGGTTTGCCAAGAAGCGCTTTGAAAATGTTCGCACCAAGCACAATTCTGGAGGACTGGCTTTTTTTAAGAAGACAACTGGCCTTCATCTGAATTCTATATTCAGCTCCATCTCTGTGGGCAGTTCTGATTGTAACCTTCAAGATGCAATGTCAAAGCCTACACTAATGTTCCACATTACTGCAGTGTTACATTCATGTACAGTTGAGTGAAAAACGGGTACCTTATATTGCTCATCCGTGAGCCTGGAGAACATCCAGTTCCCAGGTACAAAGGGATGAAAAGGAAACAGAATTATTGTCGGTCTTTGTTGTTTGATGTTTTCTGTCTTGCCCTTGAGCTTTGAAGCATTGGTCAGCCCTTCTTTAGCTGTATTGATTAAGTTTGTTGACAACATTCCTTTCATACCAGCTCACCTAGGCAATATAAAGAAACCCCCACCATGAAATCAGCACAAGCCAAAGACTGACCGCGCTGGACAAACACTGCCCACAGCCTTTCCCTTCACCTGACATTGAAACTGATGCAGTTTCACAGCCTCAGGTGCAATGTCGATGTTTTTGTGGGATTTAGAAAAGTCCTATTTTTTTGTTTAATTTAGAGTACCCAATTCATTTTTTCCAATTGAGGGGCAAATTAGCGTGGCCAATTCACCTACGCTGCACATCTTTGGGTTGTGGGGGCGAAACCCATGCAACCACAGGGGGAGAATGTGCAAACTCCACACGGACAGTGACCCAGAGCTGGGATCGAATCTGGGACCTCGGCGCCGTGAGGCTGCTGTGCTAACCACTGTGCAACCACGATGCCCTCTATTAACATCGATCTTGCCAAACTTGTCCTCATTTGCAGTTCCTACACCAAAACTTAAAGCAAGGATGGACTACTGGACAAAAAGACATGACCAATTTTCTATACCTTCACTCTGGTGTTGAACACGATTATAATCCTCCCCACATCTTCCTGAGAGTTTTATTGTTGCTGCTTATGGGTTTTGAGCAGGAAAGGTTTCCATATTTCATCTTCCCAATGCTTCTGGTGTTTTGTGGTTTGGTTTCCATGTTGAACAGTGTTTGGATCTTTCTTCATGTAACTTGTGGACCAATCAGCATTCGGAAGGTTTCCCTCTGCATATGGGTGACTCAGGTCGGTTTCTTCAAAGCTGCTTTATTTGCACCGTATATAAACTTGTAGGTACTGACATCTCTCTTGTGCACAGAGTACTCCATCTGCCTCACAGAGTCGGCAACACATGGCTGCTGGTATCACGGTTACATCACGGTACTTGTCACTGTCACTCTACCATAACTGTTAACTCATTTTGCTACAGTTTGTGCTGTAAGGATTTTGCCTGATTCGAGGTTTTACTTCCGATGCTTTCACCCCCCTCCGAGACTGAGCTCTGTATAGCCCAGCCTTCCATAAATTAAGGGAGCCAACAGGTAACCTCAATCTGTTGATTTTGCTTCACATTATAAACCATTTCTTTGAATGATGGACCTCGGATCTGCAGTAGGTAGGTGGGGTGTGAACCGTTTCCTTGCTACATCAGATCACAAGGCCGGGAATGCAAGTGGTAAATGAGTTGCCCTCTAAACTGCAGCTACCAAGAAAGAAAATGCATCCTGAACCGTGAAACGGTGGAAATGACAAAAACTGAAATCTGGCCGAATGGAGATTCACAAACATTGTTTGCCTGCATGTGAAAATAGCAGACTGAAAAAAAAAAGCTTTTCATTTATATAGTACCATCTCAAAATTCTCAGAAACATCCCTAAATGATGAGCAATGGTTGCTGTTATGCCGGGAAAAAAATGACATTTTGAATGCAGCAAGATTCCTAGAAATACAACAGATGAATTATCGGTTAATCTGTTTTCAAATGGTATTGGTTAAGAAAGCAATACTGGTCAGAACTCCCTACTCTCATTTGAAGTTAAGTTGTGGAGATGCCGGCGTTGGACTGGGGTGAGCACAGTACGAAGTCTTCCAACACCAGGTTAAAGTCCAACAGGTTTGTTTCGATGTCACTAGCTTTCGGAGCGCTGCTCCTTCCTCAGGTGAATGAAGAGGTATGTTCCAGAAACACATATATAGACAAATTCAAAGGTGCCAAACAATGCTAGGAATGCGACCATTAGCAGGTGATTAAATCTTTACAGGTCCAGAGATGGGGTAACCCCAGGTTAAAGAGGTGTGAATTGTATCAAGCCAGGACAGTTGGTAGGATTTCGCAGGCCAGATGGTGGGGGATGAATGTAATGCAACATGAATCCCAGGTCCCGGTTGAGGCCGCACTCATGTGTGCGGAACTTGGGTATAAGTTTCTGCTCGGCGATTCTGCATTGTCGCGCGTCCTGAAGGCCGCCTTGGAGAACGCTTACCCGGAGATCAGAGGCTGAATGCCCTTGACTGCTGAAGTGTTCCCCGACTGGAAGGGAACATTCCTGCCTGGTGATTGTTGCGCGATGTCCGTTCATTCGTTGTCGCAGCGTCTGCATGGTCTCGCCAATGTACCACGCTTCGGGACATCCTTTCCTGCAGCGTATGAGGTAGACAACGTTGGCCGAGTCGCACGAGTATGTACCGCGTACCTGGTGGGTGGTGTTCTCACGTGTAATAGTGGTATCCATGTCGATGATCTGGCACGTCTTGCAGAGATTGCCATGGCAGGGTTGTGTGGTGTCGTGGTCACTGTTCTGAAGACTGGGTAGTTTGCTGCAAACAATGGTTCGTTTGAGGTTGCGCGGTTGTTTGAAGGCAAGTAGTGGGGGTGTGGGGATGACCTTGGCAAGATGTTCATCGTCATCAATGATGTGTTGAAGGCTGTGAAGAAGATGACGTAGTTTCTCCGCTCCGGGGAAGTACTGGACGACGAAGGGTATTCTGTCGGTTGTGTCCCATGTTTGTCTTCTGAGGAGGTCGGTGCGGTTTTTCGCTGTGGCGCGTTGGAACTGTCGCTCGATGAGTCGAGTGCCATATCTCGTTCGTACGAGGGCATCTTTCAACGTCTGTAGATGTCTGTTACGCTCCTCCTCGTCTGAGCAGATCCTGTGTATACGGAGCGCTTGTCCATAGGGGATGGCTTCTTTAATGTGTTTAGGGTGGAAGCTGGAGAAGTGGAGCATCATGAGGTTATCCGTGGGTTTGCGGTAAAGCGAAGTGCTGAGGTGACCGTCCTTGATGGAGACGAGTGTGTCCAAGAATGCAACTGATTTTGGAGAGTAGTCCATGGTGAGTCTGATGGTTGGATGGAACCTATTAATGTCATCGTGTAGTCGTTTCAGTGATTCTTCGCCGTGGGTCCAAAGGAAAAAAATGTCATCGATGTATCTGGTGTATAACGTCGGTTGAAGGTCCTGTGCGGTGAGTAGGTCCTGTTCAAACTTGTGCATGAAGATGTTGGCATATTGGGGTGCGAATTTGGTCCCCATGGCTGTTCCGTGCATCTGGATGAAGAACTTGTTGTCGAAGGTGAAGACGTTGTGATCCAGAATGAAGCGGATGAGTTGCAGAATTGCATCTGGAGATTGGCAGTTGTCGGTGTTGAGTACTGAGGCTGTTGCAGCAATGCCATCGTCATGGGGGATGCTGATGTAGAGTGCCGAGACGTCCATTGTGACGAGGAATGTTCCTGGTTCAACTGGTCCATGGGTGCTGAGTTTCTGGAGGAAGTCCGTCGTGTCGCGACAGAAGCTGGGTGTACCTTGTACGATGGGTTTCAAGATGCCCTCGATGTAGCCAGAGAGGTTCTCACACAGGGTCCCATTGCCTGAAACGATAGGGCGGCCTGGTGTGTTGGCCTTATGTATTTTCGGGAGGCAGTAGAGATCTCCAATGCGGGGAGTACGTGGGATGAGAGCACGTAGGGTGCTCTGAAGATCTGGATCCAAGGTCTTGATCAGTCTGTTAAGTTGGCGGATGTGTTCCTTGGTCGGATCTGCGGGTAACTGTCTGTCGTGTTCTTGGTTGTTCAGTTGTCGGTATACTTCTTTGCAGTAGTCCGTTCTGTTCAGTACGACAGTGGCCCCCCCTTTGTCTGCTGGTTTGTTGACGATGCTGCGGTTGGTCTTGAGAGCGCGGATGGCATTGCGTTGTGCTTGGGTGACGTTCGGGGCTGCCTTGTGAATGCGACTGATGAATCTGGCATTGACGCGACTCCTGACGGCTTGAGCATACATGTCGAGTCTAGGGCAGCGGCCTTCCGGAGGTTAAGTACCATGGGATTCTTCACACTCAGAAGAGGTAGTAGCACCGATACACAGAAGGCATCATTGATTTCCTTCTCCAACAGTATATCATAACCTCGGTACAAGGCAGCACGGTGGCGTAGTGGTTAGCATTGCTGCCTCTCGCTGCCGAGGTCCTAGGTTTGATCCCAGCTTTGGGTCATTGTCCATGTGGAGTTTGCACATTCTCCCCGTGTTTGCATGGGTTTCGCCCCACAACCCAAAGATGTGTAGGGTAGGTGGATTGGCCACGCTAAATTGCCCCTTAATTAGAAAAAATTAATTGGGTACTCTAAAAAAACATTTTTTTAATCCCTCGGTACTGCAGTACTCGGCATTTGAGTCTGAAATGAGATTTGAACCCAAACTTCTGATTTCCAGCAGTATATGGGGCGGCACGGTGGCACAGTGGTTAGCTCTGCCAGGGACCCAGGTTCGATTCCGACCTTGGCTGATTGTCTGTGTGGAGTTTGCAGTTTCTCTTTGTGTCTGTGTGGGTTTCCTCTGGATGCTCCAGTTTCCTCCCACAGTACGAAAGGTGTGCAGGTTAGATGAATTGGCCATAGTAATATTGCCCAAAAGGTTAGGTGGGGTTACAGGGATAGGGACGGGAAACAGGTAGGGTGCTCTATCAGAGCAAGGGCTGGTGCAGACTCGATGGGCCGAATGGCCTCTTTCTACACTGTAGGGATTCTATGATTCTATATCATTCCCTTAGTACAGCAGTATTGGTCTAAACTAGGCGTTTGAGTCTTAAATGGCATTTGAACCCAAATTTTGATTTAAAAATGTCATGCTGAATATCATACAGTAATACAGTACTAGACATTACCTTAATTGCAGTATTGAATATGGAAATATAAATATTTGACCTTCTGAATTGACAGGCATTTGGGTGATACACTATAAATGAATGTTGAAGAGATGCTTCCAAGAAGATGAGGTACATTGGTTGAAAAGGCTGCTTGCTTGCCAGATGGGAAAGCAGTGGGTCAGCAGATGCCAGGTGTGTAGGGGAGTACAGGAAAGGTATGGGAAGATCGCTGGGCCTAGGTGTATCAGAGATCAGGGATGGGGAGAAACTTTGATTATGGAGGGGGGGGCAGAGAGTCAATGCTTGAAGCACACAAGCTTTACAGTGCAGAAGGAGGCTATTTGGCCCATCGAGTCTGCACTGACTCTCTGAAAGAGCAGTCTACCCAATCCCACTCCCCTGCCATTTCCACGTAACCTTGCACATTCGCACTTTTCAGATAGCAATCCTTTTGAATATGGGCACACCGAAGCAAATAAATGACAATCAGCCCCCGACCTGATCAGCATTGGGGTTCCCAAAGCCAATTAACAGATGATGATAATAACAATAATAATAATCACTTATTGTCACAAGTAGGCTTCAATGAAGTTACTGTGAAAAGCCCCTAGTCGCCACATTCCGGCGCCTGTTCGGGGAGGCCGTTACGGGAATTGAACCCGTGCTGCTGGTCTTGCTCTGCATTACAAGTCAGCTGTTTAGCCCACTGTGCAGGGGCTGGCAGCTCTTCTGCACCAGTGGTGCCACTGGGAACAGTGTCGCATTCCTTGGACTTTTTTTTTCCTCCTGCACCGCCCAGGCTTTTGGATATCCAAATTCCAGGATTCTACAGTTCCAGAGGAACCTCATTGGGGAGTATAGTGAGAAGCCAGGAAGCTGTGGTCATATATTGGGAACGTTTGCTGGACCGAAGTATGGTTGTCTTTTTCTCATCTTAATTTATTAGTATTTTGCCTGCGAGAGATGAATATTGCAATTTTTAATATGTGTCCTGAAGTGTGCAAAAGGTCAAATTATTTGTAAACCTTCATTCACCACACAATGCAATACTAAATAATTCCTTATTTAAATAGACATTCAAATGCAGTCTATCCTACCACATATTAGCTGACAGCCATGTTCAGCAATGGGAAAAAAAAGGGGGTAATTCATTTCAACTGTTTCAATATTCTTTCAGGTCTACCTGTAAGAAGGGGTCGTTCAGAATGATCTGTACGTTTCCCCGAAAATTATCAGTGTATGTGTTAGCTTAGAATCCAACCAGCAGGTCTACAATTGGAGGCTGTAACCAGCACCGAACCGCGTAGTGGAAGCAAAAAGGGCAAGAACGACAAAACCCAAAATAGAAAGGTGAATGCAGACATTAATGAGAACGGAAAACTTCAATTACCCGACAGCCAAAGAGGGATAAAGCTGTAACTATCCTTAGCACGAAGGGGTGAGAAGGTCAAACATGCACTGAGTTAATGAGGGCAGGCCGCCTCGTGTAAAACTGATTGCACAAGGGATTGGACAGCCAGATGGTAGCATTTTGAGAAGGGAGAAAAATTCTAGCGAATCTGAAAGAAATCTGAATAATTTAAGCTCAAGCAACATCAATCTGCCAGGAACAAAATTCTTAACAAGCAATAGATAAGCGGGAAACTCCAAGAACCATAATAATAGGAACATAGAAAGGATCTTGAAGCTAAACACCTGCTGCAGAAGCAGATAAAAATCAGCAAGGATGATAAGATCCATTTTAAAAGATGCATAAAAATGAATAAAAATAATTTCATGATACAATACAGTGGTAAAGAGAAAGGCAGTACCCTGTATAAACTTCTCTTTGGTGAATAAAAATAGCATTTCTTCACTCATGGTCACACTGTATTCTATACCATTTTCCCAATGTCATTTTTACAATACTGAAAAGGTAGCCACATTTTTTTCTGTATATTTGCACAATTAAATGCAGAGCTAGGAAAATATAGAAACACTATGATCTATTCTATTGTTAAATGTCAAAATGGTTAATTAGTCTGTGATGTAGTTGTTCAACGCTAATACATTTACGGCAACATTTTAGATCACAAGGGAGCCATTTTAGTGTTCGACAAAATAAGGATGGCGTAGAATCGGGCAACACGCCTTTACAAACCTCATCTAGCTCAGACATCCTCTCTGATCTTGGAGGTTCAAACTTGGAAAACAATACTTCAGGCAAAAACCTACAGCTGTTAAACCTGATATAATTAAATTCAATTAAACAGAAGCAAGAATTATTGCTCTGTCAGAGGTAGACTAACCATTTTAATTTTTCATTCATTAGCAGCAATGTGGTTGCTAGGAGAGATTTTGTTGCACTCCATGCTGTTATATGTAGCACATGACAAAGGGTAACCAGCTTCAATGAAAAGTGAACCCTGATATGTGGAGAGAATAAACTGTGTCATTTTATCATGACTAATCTATACCTCCACTGGTATAAATGTGTCACATTCATGTGGGCAGTTAACTTCCACTTAAGATAGAATAAAATAGACTATTGATTACCATATTTCCCATATTGTAAAGCAGCAAAGGAAAACAAGAAAATTGCATTAAAATTGCATTAACATGTCAATAATTCTATTCATACGTTTTATTCATATGCTGTTTTAATTCGCTGTTCAGGTTCAAATAGTTACGCAGCCTGAGAAATTCTTAGAACTCAAACCTAAAGAGATAAGTTGCAATACATTTATAAATATATGATAAACTATATTCATGTACTCAAAATATCAAATTATAAATTCTCTTCTGTACAGCTGAGGATGATTAGAATACATTTGTGAAAAATCCTTAACAACATAGATTCCTTTTGTGTTTTTACCTCCTACTCCCGTATTGAGTGTGGAACTTGAACTTCAGCCCATCTGCAACTCTACTCCCCCTATCCTAACCCACACTAATTTCTGCTTACCCATCACCCCAGCAGCACCTTGATTTTAAAATCCTCATCCTTGCTTTCAAATGTCTCCCTGGACTCATCGTTACCTGATCCAACCCTACAACCCATCGAGATTTTTGCACTCCTCCAATTCCGTCCTCTGATTTTAGATGCTCACCATCAGCAGCCATGTCTTCAACTGCCTGCCTTGTGCCTCGGAATTCCCTTCCCAAACCTCTCCGCCTCTCTACTTCGCTCTCTCTCCTTTAATTCCTGGTCATTTCTCTTAATATCTCATTACGTGACTCAGTGTCAAATTGTGTTTGATGAAATTCCCGGGGATGAAGTTAGTGAGATGTCTTCTAATTATAAAGATGTTATGTAAACAAAAGTCATTGTTGATGTCAGATCTGTTCAGAAACTCTCATTTTACTCCTGCGGCAGGAAGTCAATCTGCGTGTGCTAACTTTAGACTTCTTAATGCTTTTTTCACTTAGTGCTGCACAAACCGCTAGCCGTGTGCATGACAATTGTCAGCCTTTTTAACTATACTGATATTTATTGAAATGGATACTTTGTGGTCATGATTCTTGGCCTTCTGATATTTTTGAGTGGTTATTCTTGGTGTTGTTTTCAAGTAGCTAGCTGAATAAATGATGTACAGTACACTACGTTATCAACACATATGCATTTACAAATATATATATGCACCGAAGATATCAGTTTCTACTCTATATATAGGGGATAACAGCATTTTTGTTTGACATTCAGCATTTAATTAAAATCCAACTGCACAGTTCTGAAAAGGGTAGGTTTTCCTCGAGCAGCATTTATAAGAACGGCCAGCTCAGTTTCAGCAATTAACTTACCTCACAAAAACGTCCCCAGCAACAATTTCAAATTTGCACTGTCTGGCTGCTGTGGCCCAGTTCAATTCACTGTGGGGCAGCTGCACCCATGTCGAGAGGCTGAAGCCAAAGCCTGATATGTGAAGTTGCTTGAGTTCTCATTCCCCTTTTGAATTAATATGCAAACTGAACTGTGACATGAGAATTCTATTTGTGCTAGTTACAAATCTCTGCAGGTTCCTCTGACAGAGGGAGCACATTACAAATATAGGCCCTTCACTGCACCAGGTGTGGTGTTTTTTGTGTTGTTTAATTCAGGATGGTTGGCGTAGTGTTATTATTAGTGTTCACAAAGATCACAAAATAGCTTGAACTTAAACAAAGCTACAAATTTATTAACACTAATAATTTGGATTCGACACGCACTTCTAAATGATACAGTTGATTGTTAACATATAAACTACACTCATCTACAACTAATCTTAATACTGGGTATAAACTATGATCTGCTGTAACTCACATTACTAATACTTCTGATCGTCTCTAGCTAACTCATGACTACTCTCACCCAAATCGCTTAGCATCAATGCCTTAAATACTTGTATCTGTAGCTCCCTCTAGTGGCTACTCTCGACATTTCATTAATCCTTGCAGTGCTTACAGTTATGATAATACCACGCCAGGGACACAAATTGGGAATTAATAGATGTGGGAGCTGCTGGGTATACAGAGAACTGTACCTGAATCTTTGAAGCGGAGCACAAAGCTGTGCATTGCATGTACAAACGTGCAAAGGGACCCCCATTACATTCAAGTGGTTTTGCTTAATGAGTCCTTAATTTAGACAACATCGCAAGGTCAAGCAACATGCTGGTCTCTAAGCTTGGCATTAGCCCCGTAGTCCTTTTGTCTGTGAAATTGGGCTTTGAAGCAATGCTGCTGCGGCCAGAACTATGGCAGCCCTGAACTGAAACTGTAATTCTGGACGTCTCTGGTCACAACACTCGAAACCCATGCCCTGACTGACAGGGTTATTACATGAATGTGCCATAAGACCATAAGACATAGGAGTGGAAGTAAGGACATTCGGCCCATCGAGTCCACTCCACCATTCAATCATGGCTGATTTCAACTCCATTTACTCGCTCTCTCTTCATAGCCCTTAATTCCTCGAGAAATCAAGAATTTATCAACTTCTGTCTTAAAGACACTCAACGTCCCGGCCTCCACCGCCCTATGTGGCAATGAATTCCACAGACCCACCACTCTCTGGCTGAAGAAATTTCTCCTCATCTCTGTTCTAAAGTGACTCCCTTTTATTCTAAGGCTGTGCCCCCGGGTCCTAGTCTCCCCTGTTAATGGAAACAACTTCCCTACATCCACCCTATCTAAGCCATTCATTATCTTGTAAGTTTCTATTAGATCTCCCCTCAACCTCCTAAACTCCAATGAATATAATCCCAGGATCCTCAGACGTTCATCGTATGTTAGGCCTACCATTCCTGGGATCATCCGTGTGAATCTCCGCTGGACCCGCTCCAGTGCCAGTATGTCCTTCCTGAGGTGTGGGGCCCAAAATTGCTCACAGTATTCTAAATGGGGCCTAACTAATGCTTTATAAAGCTTCAGAAGTACATCCCTGCTTTTATATTCCAAGCCTCTTGAGATGAATGACAACATTGCATTTGCTTTCTTAATTACGGACTCAACCTGCAAGTTTACCTTTAGAGAATCCTGGACTAGGACTCCCAAGTCACTTTGCACTTCAGCATTATGAATTTTGTCACCATTTAGAAAATAGTCCACGCCTCTATTCTTTTTTCCAAAGTGCAAGACCTTGCACTTGCCCACGTTGAATTTCATCAGCCATTTCTTGGACCACTCTCCTAAACTGTCAAAATCTTTCTGCAGCCTCCCCACCTCCTCCATACTACCTGCCCCTCCACCTATTTTTGTATCATCGGCAAACTTAGCCAGAATGCCCCCAGTCCCGTGATCTAGATCGTTAATATATAAGGAGTACAGCTGTGGCCCCAACACTGAACCCTGCGGGACACCACTCGTCACCGGTTGCCATTCCGAAAAAGAACCTTTTATCCCAACTCTCTGCCTTCTGCCTGACAGCCAGTCGTCAATCCATGTTAGTACCTTGCCTCGAATACCATGGGCCCTTATTTTACTCAGCAGTCTCCCGTGAGGCACCTTATCAAAGGCCTTTTGGAAGTCAAGATAGATAACATCCATTGGCTCTCCTTGGTCTAACCTATTTGTTATCTCTTCAAAGAACTCGAACAGGCTTGTCAGGCAAGACCTCCCCTTACTAATGTGTGCACCAGAAGCATGAAGAGTGGGTGGATTGGGGTATCAAACAATCTCCAATGCAAATAAGATGCACAATCTGATACGTTAGATCACACGGTTTCATCCAACATCCTGTCATAATAACCCCAGCATTTTCAACGAAACAAGGAACTCCCCGTTCCCTCGCTAGTAAAGGGCCAACCATCTTCAGCTGAGGTGCTTTTGTTTTGCTATTGCTGAAGAATTTAATGGAAGTACTACATTGTGTTTCTGGAGGAGTTTTGCTAACTTAATGGATTTTCAAGGGAGTGGGACTGCGGTCCTGACAAGGAGGTCAGAGGTCACCGGAGTTGTTCAGCCTGCCAGGAAGAAAGCCTACTGTTTGCGATATCACTTGTGCTGCAGCATTACTTCAAAATAGAGCCGAGGGAGCAGAGAAAGAATGCTATGCACAGAGAGAAGTGGAGGCAGAAGAGAAATGAGACGGAAAGGAGGAGGAACCAAGGCCTCCTTCACTCCAGACAGGCTAGCTGTCATCAGATGCCGAGGGCCAGATTCTTGTCGTCCAGAGGGAAGCTTAAGTTGGAAAGTTATCTGGCTGGGTAAACCCGTCTCCTTTAAACGCATCCCTGCCTGCCATATTTTTATCCTGAGGAGCTGGAACAGGAATGGAAGCAGGCTCAGGGCCAATCAAGGCAGTTCACAGGCAGCCATGGAGAAGGGCAAGTGTTGAGGTGGCTTGTTGGAAGGTCCATTTGGTTTTGTGAGACTTTTCGCCATTTGTGTAAGAGTTTGTTTAGCCCAGCCCTCAACTCTCACCCTCCCAATGCCACCTTCATGCTCCCTCATCTCCCCAATCTATCTCCATACCCCCTCATATTTTCCTTGACACTTCATGCCCCCATATCACCTTTCCACCACCATAATTCTTCATACAATCATACCACCATCATAACTATTCAAACACGATTCACTATTGGAAGACCTCAGAGGTCATGTGTAGATGGAAACAAACTTTGAATAATCTAAGAAAGTTCCCACTCAAACACACTTGATATGGAAAAACAAACAATCATCTATTTGTTAACCACATCAAAGCTGGCTAATCCCTGAATGGTCTCTTAAAACTGCCAGTCAAAACGTAAAAGACAAACATTCCATGATTCATAGGTTGGAGGGATGATTGGAGCAGCATTCTGAGAGCTTTACTTGGTTGATGTTTGGAGTGGGGCAAAGACAATGGGGGTAGTTTTCACTTCATCCATGGTGAATTTATGATGTAGGATGCCTGCGTGTTATAGAGCTCACCTGATTTATGTCTCACTGATTTTGTTACTAATGAAAGTTTATTTTAAATTTAGAGTAGCCAATTATTTTTCTTTTTCCAATTAAAGGGCAATTTAGCATGGCCAATCCACATAACCAGCACATCTTTGGGTTGTCGGCGTGAAACGCACGCAGACTTGGGGAGAATGTGCAAACTCCACAGGGACAGTGACGCAGGGGCGGGATTCAAACCCGGGTCCTCACCGCCGCAGTCCCAGTGCTAACCACTGCACCACATGCTGCCCTCGACTTATGACAGTTGAGTACAACTTAAGGTAGAATGGGGTTAACCACATTTGAGACAAGAACAAGCTTTGTGGTCAGAATTAAATTTTCCTGTCTAGTGATGTAGTGAATATGATACAGATTCAAAATTAAAGATGCACTTTGGATATGCTATTATCCTATATCAACCTCATCCCATCAGATAAATGTAATGATCAGGAGAACAATTTATTAAATATTTGTCCAACAAGAGTAATCGAAAAATAAAAACTATTTTACTTTTTATCTATCAACTGCATTTCGTGAATTCATTGGTTCATTGGGCACTTCAGAAATAGGCAAATTAAACATGGTCCAGAATTTGGCTTTGGATTGGATTGGATTGGATTTGTTTATTGTCACGTGTACCAAGGTACAGTGAAAAGTATTTTTCTGCGAGCAGCTCAACAGATCATTAAGTACATGGGAAGAAAAGGGAAGAAAAGAAAAGACATAATAGGGCAACACAAGGTATACAATGTAACTACATAAGCACCGGCATCGGATGAAGCATGCAGGGGTGCAGTGTTAATGAGGTCAGTCCATAAGAGGGTCATTTAGGAGTCTGGTAACAGCGGGGAAAAAGCTGCTTTTGAGTCTGTTCGTGGGTGTTCTCAGACTTCTGTATCTCCTGCCCGATGGAAGAAGTGGACCATAGAATAGAATTCCTACAATGCTGAAGGAGGCCATTCGGCCCTTCGAGTGTGCACGCGACCCTCTGAAAGAGCACCCTACCTAGGCCCATGCTCCAACCCTATCATCAGAACCCTATAACCGCTCCTAAACTTAAAAAGTTCTTAAAAAGCACAGGGCTCCTTTCCCACCATCTAACCTGTCACCCAGCCCATTGCAATTTTCCAAGGGACGAGGCAGATATCAGGTGGCCAATGGAGGCTGGCAAGTGAGTTGTTGTGTCAGGTACACTGGTCTAACACTGGCTGCAACTGGATGCAGTTTAGATCAGAAAAATACTCCAGGCCTTGAAGTTAATTCAATCAGGTTTATTGAACTAATAGCACAGTTAGCACAGTTCTCTGTGAGTTCAACTCTCTGCTAACTTAAGTGTGGTTACTCTGTCTGACTGAACCAGACTAGCTCTTAGCCACGTGGTGGAGGTGTGAGATTGTAACAACACTCTTGACTGACTCTCTAGATGTTAATCAATGGAAAGAGGCGGAGTGTGAGTGCCTCGTGTCTTTTATAGTCAGATCCCACCCCTGAGTGTCCTGCCTGCTTATTGGTCATGTCCTGTTCTCTGTGTCCATTAGCTGCTTGTCTGTATATCATTATGCGTGTGTGTATGTGCCTGCATATCATGACATCTCCCCGTTTTTTTAATGTTCGGATTACATATGTGAGCGCATTTACAAGAATAGGTCAATATTAACATATACATGCAATGGTTGTGAACATATGTACATGTGAAAACAGCTGACTAACGCGAGAACACAGAACATAGCAAACAGAACAAATGTTCATGAGTCCAGTCTCTGTGGCTTGCGTCTGATCCTGGTTGACTGCGGGAGAGGTGCTGGTGGGGACGACAGCATCTTGATGGGCGGGATTGAAGCCTGACTGGTGGCCTCGTGAGTCAAGGTATCAGGAGGTGGCAAAACAACAGAAGGAAACAGAGAAGAATGTGTTTGCGGGCAGGCAACTTTGCGCAGTGCCCGTCTGTTTCATTGCACAACAGAACCATCAGCCGGACGCACAACATATGAAGGGGGGGCAGTCTGTCGAACAACGGCAGCTGGAGCTGACCAGCCTCCATCAGGGATCTTGACCCGAACAGTGTCTGACGGGGATAACACGGGCAAATCGGTGGCATGAGCATCATAGCCCTGTTTGTGCCGGTCTCGGAGTTGCTGCACCTTCTGCAGCACCGGGAGGTGATCCAGGTTGGGCACGTGTATGGCTGGAAGTGTCGTTCGCAGGTCCCTGTGCATCAGGAGTTGAGCCAGCGACATGCCAGTGGACAGTGGGGTCGCCCTGTACGCAAGCAGCGCAAGTTGAATGTCAGACGCAGAATCCGCGGCCTTGCAGATGAGCTGCTTCACTATGTGCACCCCTTTCTCAACTTTTCCGTTTGACTGCGGATACTGTGGGCTGGAAGTGACGCGTTTGAACTGATACGACTGGGCAAACAGAGACCATTCATGGCTGCTGAAGCACGGGCCATTGTCACTCATGACAGTGAGTGGGATACCATGCCTGGAGAATGTCTCCTTACATGCCATGATGACGGTCTGAGATGTGAAGTCTGAGAGCTTTACAACTTCAGGGTAATTGGAAAAGAAATCAATGATTAACACGTAATCACGATCATTTGCATGAAAGTGGTCGATGCCAACCTTGGACCACGGAGAAGTTACGATTTCATGCTGCTGAAGTGTCTCCTTGCTCTGCGCTGGCTGGAAGCGTTGACAGGTCGCATAGTTAAGGACCATGTTCGCGATGTCCTGGCTTATTCCGGGCCAGTAGACAGCTTGCCTGGTTCTGCGTCTGCACTTTTCCACACCCAGGTGGCTCTCATGGATTTGACGGAGCACCAAGCTCTGGAGACTGTGTGGAATTACAATCTGGTCCAGTTTGGGGAGGATACCATCAACCACCATCAGGTCGTCCTTTACATTGAAAAATTGGGGGTACTGCCCTTTTTGCCAGCCATTGGCTAGGTGTTGCATAACACGCTACAAGAGAGGGTCTTTGGCTGTCTTCTCACGGGTACGAATCACCTTCTCATCAGATGTCGGGAGGGTGCTTGCACACAGCTGCACCTGTGCCTCAACCTGTGACTCAATTTGCCGGATGATGTTCGGTGGTTCACTAGGCACGGTGATGGAGCAGAACAGTGTATCGGCAATGATGAACTCCTTGCCAGGGGTGTAGACAAGGTCAAAGTCGTACCTTCTGAGTTTGAGGAGGATGCGCTGCAACCGAGGCTTCATGTCATTGAGGTCCTTGTAGATAATGTGGACCAGGGGCCTGTGATCCATCTCGACTGTGAATGTTGGCAGGCCATAGACATAGTCGTGAAACTTGAGAATGCAATGAGAAGGCTCAGGCATTACTTCTCGATTTGTGCATACCTTTCTTCGGTGGGCGTCATTGCCCTTGATGCGTAGGCAACTGGTGTCCAAGATGAAGTGTCATCGCGTTGCAGCAGGACTGCACCGATTCCATCCTGGCTCGCAACTGTCGAGATTTTCGTTTCCCTATCTGGGTCGAAAAATGCCAATACGGGTGCAGTGGTGAGCTTGGCTTTCAGCTCTGCCTGATGGGTCGCCTTCCACTCGAAGGCAGTGGACTTCTTCACTAGGTTTCGCATGGCCGTGGTGTGTGAGGCCATATTTGGAATGAACTTGCCCAGAAAATTGACCATGCCCAGGAAGCGCAATACCGCCTTCTTGTCTTCAGGGACCTTCATGGCTGCAATGGCTTTGATCTTGTCGGGGCACACGCCCGGCTGAGAGATCTGGTCTCCTAGGAACTTGAGTGTCGACATGCCAAAGCAACATTTGGCCCGGTTCAGCTTCAGGCCATTGGCGTGGACATGGCGGAATACCTGCTGGAGACGGGAAACATGCTCCTCAGGGGTCGTGGACCAGATGATGACGTCGTCCACGTACACACGAACCCCTTTGATGCCCTCCATCATCTGCTCCATGATGCGATGAAATATCTCCGATGCCGAGACAATGCCGAACAGCATACGGTTACAGCAGTACCTGCCAAACGGTGTGTTGAAGGTGCAGAGCCTTCTGCTGGACTCATTCAGCTGGATTTGCCAGAATCCATGTGATGTATCTAACTTCGTGAAAAACCGTGCATGTGCCATCTCACTGGTGAGTTCCTCCCGCTTCGGGATGGAGTAGTGTTCACGCATTATATTCTGTTTGAGATCCTTGGGATCAATGCAGATGCGCAGGTCTCCAGAGGTTTTTTTAACAACCACCATCGCGCTGACCCAGCCAGTCGGTTCGGTTACCCTGGAAGTGATCCCCTGCTGCTGCAGCTCCTTGAGCTGTTCCTTCAGGCGCTCCTTCAGCGGAGCCGGGACCCGGCGTGGTGCATGGACCACTGGTTTGGCATCAGGTCACAGTAGGATCTTGTACCGATATGGCAAAGTGCCCATCTCATCAAACACATCTGGATACTGAGCGAGGATGTTGTCAATGCCAGCTTGAAGATCCATGTTGGAGGATGTCGTTGAATAAATCCGCTGCACCAGATTTAGCTTTTTGCAGGCATGCGCGGCCAGTAGGGGTGGCCTGTCCGGCTTGACAATTTCAAACCTTAGCCTTGCATGGGTGCTCCGTTTGGAGACGAGTAGATGGCAGGGCCCCAGTGCCGTGATTGCATTACCGCTATTGTCCAGGAGCTGGCAGGCTGCTGGAAGGACCTTGGGGGGCTTCTTGATGCATTTGAAGTCTGCCTGTGAGACATCCTCCGAAACCACACCGAGGATGGACTGAATGCGAGATGAGTTAAGTGTGGCATGTTCACGTGTGGTAATGATGCCACACGTGGTAGGCGGACTCCAGGCACTCGTTCCCTGGATCCGTTGTACTGCCAGGATCAGAATCCTGTAATCGTCGTTGCACATTCTGGACACGCCGCCGTCGGAATTGGGAGCGCTGGCCTCTGACGGGTGGTGCAGGCCTGCACCAGGCTGCATAGTGTCCAGGCTTCCCGCAGTTTAAACATCGGCAGCCTCTTGCAGGGCAGTGTCCCTTTAAGTGGGCATTGCCACAGTTCAGGCACGTCATGACGTCGGCGTCGTGACGCGATGTACGTTGTCGCACATGCGCAGTGTGGTCGGCAGACATCTGCACCTGCGCAGTGTGGGTGTCGGCCGCTTCGTTATCCCGTTCGCATCGAGCATGAATGGGGCCCCGGTAAAAGCGTGCAAAATGGCCGCTGTCTCCAATGCTGAGGCGCTGCATCCAGGAGATGGCCTGCACACTCTCTGCCTCGTGGGAGGCAAGTTTCTCTTTTTCAGCCAACTTGTATTGGGCATACCGATTTTTGTGTGCTCATGCACTGTACATGTTTCAATCGCGACTGGCAGGGTCATATGCTTGATTTTTAAGGGCTGCTCTCGCAGAGGATCAGCGTGAACTCCAAACACGATTTGGTCTCTGATTATGCAGTCCACACTATCACCAAAGTTGCAGGACAGCGCTACCAGGTGGAGGCTAGTTAAAAAGGCATTGAAAGATTCATCTTTACCTTGAAGACATTGTTTGAATATGAAGCGATCGAGGATTTAATTGGTGTCCACTTCACAGTGACTATCGAACTTGTCCAGGATGGTCTGAAACTTTGTCTTGTCCTGGCCTTCAGTGAAGTTAAACGAGTTGAAGAGTTCGATGGCTTGATCACCCGCTGTTGAGAGGAGAAGCGCGATCTTTCTTGCATCAGACACACCCTCGAGGTCTGAGGCTTCGATGTACAGCAGAAACATTTGCTTGAACATCTGCGAGTTGGCACTGAGATTGGCGGAGGTCCTGAGCTAGTGAGGAGCCTGAATCATCTACATGGTACCAGGATACATTTGCTGGTCGTCACGGAACGAACTGAGGTAAGCCACCTTAAATTAGTAGTCTCCTGGTATCATGTTGTGTTAGTTACACTGGTCTAATACTGGCTGCAACTGGATGCAGTTTAGATCAGAAAGATACTCCAGACCTTGAAGTTAGTTCAATCAGGTTTATTGAACTAATAGCACAGTGAGCACAGTTCTCTGTGAGTTCGACTATCAGTCAACTTAAGTGTGGTTACTCTGTCTGACTGAACCAGACTGCTCTTAGCCACGTGGTGGAGGTGTGAGATTGTAACAACACCGTTGACTGACTCTCCAGATGTTCATCAGTGGAAAGAGGCGGAGTGTGAGTGCCTCGTGTCTTTTATAGTCAGATCCCACCCCTGAGTGTCCTGCCTGCTTATGGTCATGTCCTGTTCTCTGTGTCCATTAGCTGCTTGTCTGAATTTCATTATCTGTGTGTGTGTGCCTGCATATCATTACATGACCAATTAGTGACCACTTCAGGGGTCACTTCCCATTTCCGCTGTTATTTCATGGGTGGTGGGGCTGAGGCTGGTGACAGGTGGGAAACCCGGCAGTTTGAGCATGTGAAGACCAGTGGTGGGTTGCCTCCTATTGATTAGCACCCTGTTTTAATAGCAGGCCATCCCAAACTCCAACTACCCCCATTTGCCCCCTCCCCTGCCCTGTTTTGGCCCAGGTGATACCCTCCCGCCCACTTACCTTGCATCTAACTTCAGTGACCAAGTTGCTGAGGACTGAAGCCATTGGTTTATGCTCCTGGGGCCCCTGCTGGGGCCAGCCCAAGATTTTCCCAGCCTGAGTTAGCCCAGAGTGAAAAAGTCTCCACCAATTAAATATGGGCATAGCAGTGAAGCAAGAGGGAACATTTCCTGAGCATGGATATTTTTGCTATCTTCGGCATTTTGAAAATCATAGGTTTGGCAAGGTTGAATATGTCAGTGCTGTGTGATTCATCACTGTGCAGTTGTCAGTGAGGTAGGCCAGTTTGTTCTCAGGGTTCCTCCTACATTTTAGTTAATCGTGGCCTTGCTGACAAGGATGAACAGAAGTCAGTCTATCAGAGGCTGAGTGTTGGGTACATTTGTTCTGACTTTTTAATATTCTGGTCTTGTCCTTTTTAGATATATATTGTGCACACACTTGTTCTGCCCTTTTCAGCAGATAGTGGATTGCATCCAAAAGCTGATGCCTCATTGCAAAGACCCTAGACCCCTGCAAAACGCAGATACAATATGGCTTGTTGCGCCACCCGATGCATCAAAAAGAGGGCTTTGAGACTCTTGATACTGCAGTTTGGGAAGATCTAATGATATGCTGTGATGCAGCCAAGAAAAGCTCTGCAGCATTTTCCTGACATATTGTTGTTTTTTTTAATACACCTCCCTTTAGCTCTCTGCTGTTGATGGAATTGGGCCAAGTTTTCAGGTAGGGTCCCAGAATCCAAATCACAACACTGGCTTACAGAGTGCGAAAGAGCGTTAAATAAGAACTGCACTCATTTGTAAAGTATTTCTGTTGTGTGGACACTTGTGAAACTATATTTATCAAGCATGTCCAACTCTCTCTGTTCGGGGACATTTCTTTTCATGGAATTTACAGTGCAGAAAAAGGCCATTCGGCCCATCGGGTCTGTACCCGCCCTTGGAAAAAGCACCCCACTTAAGCCCACACCTCCAACCTATCCCAATAACCCAGTAACCCCACCTAACCTTTTTGGATACTAAGGGCAATTTAGCGACATAATCATTTATCTGTTCGCCTCATCTGGTGTTGCGCACTGAGACCTGGCAGAAATGGGATGGTGGCACTCGCAAAATAGTGTGGAGAAAATGACCCTTTGCATTCCTGTCATTGCTGTGGCAAACACCATTTTGTTGGGGTCCTCTTGTGGTAATATAATCAGGGCCTAATTTTAAGGCCGATTATGTTGGATATCCTAAATTAAAGAATTGGGCATATTAAGAGCAAACACAGTCAAACCTCGGGCAGGCCAGACTTGACTCAGGCCAAATATACAAAGAAACAGGACCATGTCGGGGCCTGTCCCATCAATCACCCATCAAAGATTATCGCACTCTACTGAGACCCATCAGGAGATCATTGCACTCCATTGAAATGCACCGGCCTACTGTTAGAAGACGATTGGGCCAGACGTTCTGTCACCTGGAGCTCCTGCAGTTACCTTATGTGGCAATAGGTTACATGTAAGCAACACCATGGAGATGGAAACCTGGGGCGGGCCCTGTCAGGCTAACATCAAGAAACCCACTGGGTATTGGGACCTCCTCCCGAGACCTCATTGGCCGGAAGCCAGAGAAGTTTCTGGAAAGGCAGGAAGGGAGGGGGATAAAGGTACGCATCTCAGACACACCTGCAGCAAAGATTCGATGTGGGTGACTTTGACCAGACCAGCAGGAAGGAAGGAAGCAAGGAAGAGACTGCCAGAGAGAACCACCTTTGTGAAGATGACCAGAGGATTTCCAGCAATCAAATCCACAGCTTACCAAGCCATCTTTGCGGGTAGTATACTTGAATCTGGGGTATCCTCTTGTTTTATGTAGGTAATTTAAGGGTTAATAATATTATTATTAATAAATGTGTTGAACCTTTACTTGTGTTTTTCCTTTGTCCATCTTGCAACTAAGGGCACCTGGGTAAAACTTTGATAATATACCAGTATTGATAATATAAAGTATCTGAGATTTAGCAGATACAACACTCTGAATAAAGACAGGTATAGATATTAAATGACTCAAGTATTTTATTTTGGGTAATGTTTGCGGAGAGTGCAATATTATTCTTTCCAGAAGGCCTTACAAATTAAATCGTCCATTAGATCTCGGAGGCAAAACACAACAGCTGTGCAGAAACATCTGTTTCTTCCTTTCAACAAATGTATAAAAAGACTTCATCCTGAATTCCGGTCACACCGAAAATTGATTTTGTTCCACAAATTTTGTTGTTGCTGCCTCATTTTAACACTGCCTCTTGTTATCATCGAGTCAACCAATATTTTACTGCAGTTTGTGAAAGGAAAGATCAGGTGTATAGCATCACAGAATTATTGCTCTTTCTTATGTTGGATCCTTCACAAAAGTAAACACCAAACCTCATTAGCATCAGGGAATGAAAATGTTGTTGTGCACTCTGGGGCAAATGTGAGTTTGCTTCCTACCAGACCCAAAATATACATGAACATCCATTCACATTGTAGTTGCACTCCAGCAAAGAATGGAATATTTTGCCAATTGAGCCATTGCGGCTTGAAATGCCTGTATGTAGCTGGCAGAACAAGGTTGCTAAGCTTTGTTCAGTATTCATGCACTTTGTCAAATGCTGCCTGTAAATTATTAGGAAATCCATTGCTCCATGGCCCTTTCTCACTCAAGTATTAACCATCTAACCGTTTTAGGCAAGGCTTTTCTGGTCTTAGAGATATGAGGGGTTGTGGGGGAGAGTGTTGAAAAATAGAGGGAGCAACTTTGTTATTGCCTCCTAACGCTGTCCCACCACTTGAATCCCCAGATTGGGATTAGCCGCCCAGCTCTGTTTGGCAGGAAGCCAAGTTAAGTAATCAAACCCACGATCAAGGGCTGAGGAAAGCTGTTATCTGTTTAAGTAATACGCCCCTGCTGGTGGAATGCAAGTGTAAGTACCCCTGCCGGTAGGGACAGATGCCCGGGCACAGGTCCCCCGGGTGCTGGGCACTGACAGGTCCAGAGGTGTGGTGCGGAGGGCATAGTGCCAGCGGGATCAGCCAGGGGTGGCTTTGGGAATGGGATGGAGGCATGCAGGGACAGGGGTGCTGCGATGCAGGCCAGAGCCACCATGTAGCCTATTGGGTCTGATCGAGCACGGGGGTACCCACCATGCTATATGTCTGCACTTTACCCCTGTAGACAATGGAGTTTGGTATCCAAATAGGCATCCTAGCCCTGGGGAATGCACTGAGGCTGTACGAGCAGGAGCTGCTCGAGGAGGGCAGAACTGGAGCCTGTCCCAAAGGAACAGGGGCCAGCCGGTGAGAGTGAAGAGTCAGCCTCCCAACAAGCTGAGGAGGAGGTGGGAAGGAGGGGCTGCATCACGCCTCGTGTATATCAGCAGCCCCCATCCTTCAAGGACTTGCCGGACCAAGCACATGAGGGAGTGGTCTTCACGAACCGAATGTGTAGTTGTTGTGTGACATGAGATGCACATCATGCACATCTGTGCTGATACCCGGGCAGTGTGCATTTGTCCTTGCACACTCGATGGTTCCTGACACCTTCGAGGCGCACCCTGTGAGATGGGTTGAATCCAGAACAACAGGCGATATCCACTGCGGTCATGGCTGGTGATGCCTATCCAGAGACCACAGACTGTTGTGGAGACCCATGACAACGATACACATGCAACAAACCGAGGCGTGATCGAGCGGTGCATCAGTATGCTCAAGGTGCGGTACCGGTGCCTGGAATGCTCTGGAGGGGCCATCCAGTATAGCACTAGGATCGTCTCTCTCATTGAGGTGGTCATCTGCATCCTCCACAACATCGCACCGCAGAGTGGTGACATGCTGGAAGAGGAGGATGAACAGCAGGCCTTGTCTGATGAGGAGGATGCAAAGGAGGGCTAAGATGGGCAGGGCATGGGACCTGGGCAGCCACAGAAAGCCACACAATGTGTGTGCCTGGGCCGCCATGCATGGGACAATAAATTTTCAGTTCGGTAAGGTGTAAAACTTTAATGCCACTGCAAAACTTAGTCCAACCAGCAAAGCCGGGAGATAAGACCTGCAATGAATTTATGAAGATTCTAAAAGGGCATTTCTCACCAAGAATGCTTATAACTGCAGAAAGGTTTTGTTTCACCATCCATAGTCAGAAAGAAGGTGAAAGCATGTTACAACCCATGGTGATCTTACGAAGATTAGCAAAATATTCGGTTTGGTGCAACACTAGGTGACACCCTTAGTGATAGGTTGGTGTGTGTGCTCCGTAACTAAGCTATTCAGAGGGAGCTGGGGCTGGTTTAGCACATTGGGCTAAATAGCTGGCTTGTAATGCAGAACAAGGCAGCAGCATGGGTTCAATTCCACACCGGCCTCCCCGAACAGGCACCGGAATGTAGCGACTAGGGGCTTTTCACAGTCACTTCATTGAAGCCTACTTGTGACAATAAACTGTTATTATTATTACTGTAAATAAATTAACTCTTAAATTGGCTGTATAAATTGCCATGTCAATGGAGCTGGAGCTAGCAGCAAAAGAGGCCTCACATTCAGGAGCTGGAGCGAAGATCCACAAAATGGAGATCGTAAAAGCAACTCTGCAAGGGTACAACTGTGTCATTGATGTAAACAAGGTGGGCACCCAACGGGGCAGTGCTGGAGTTGAGAAATTAGTGCAAGAACTGTGGCAAAAAGGGCCATATTGTCAAAGTATGCTGGTCACGGCAAACTTCACCAACACTTAAGATGAGTATGAGGAAGAAAACATCTAAGCATACTCGTCGAGTCCACACGATAGTAGGCAAAGTTCATGACCCCCCAAGAGACTATGAACCCGAACAACGTCAAGAGCTGAAATTAGGCACCTTGTCTGTTGGGGTAAATAACAATGGTTCTGGGTATTCCCGAAACATGTCCAAATGGAAGTGGATACAGGTGGGGCTGTATCATTGATTCTGGAGACAATCTATAATCAGGAGTTAATGCATCTGCCATTAAAACCATCAAATGTTATCCTGTGGACATATATGGAAGAGGTTGTACCACTAAAACGATACATTATGGTAAAAATTGATGTAAATGGGCAAACAGCGGAATTACATCTCCATGTTGTCCAGGAAAATGTTCCTGCTTTATTTGGTTGGGAAAAATTAAACTCAACTAGGGAGCGGTGAACCAAAAGGTTGATACAAAGACTGTACATCAGTATTGAAGGGAGTGAGTGTTTAAGTCGGTGAATGCAGGTGTCAATCAAGCAAGCTGCTCTTTCCTGGATGGTGTTAAGCTTCTTAAGTGTTGTTGGAGCTGCACTCTCCAAACAAATGATAAGCATTCCATCACATTCCTTACTTGTGCCTTGCAGATGGTGGACAGACTTTGGGGAGTATAACAGCTCAGGAGACCCGAGATGGTAAATCAAATGCTGATTTTATTTTCTGCCAAAAAGAAAGGCCATAACGGATCATGCAGCACACAGTTCCCAATTGGGCCTGCCGATCAGGCTGGTCCAGTCGGGGCTAGCATTCATGAGGTGATTTCTATGAGCCCCAGCTGATGGGCCTCCGCCCATTTACGGGGCAGCTAGTATTCCATGAGCCCCATGGGAAGATCAATTGGGTCATCCCCTGAACCTCATGAAGGTTATTAGGAGTCAGGAGGTGAGTTGCACACCACAGTATTGCTAACCTCTGTCCTGCTTTTGTTGCTGCAATATTTATATTGCTCATCCAGTCAGTTCCTGGTTAATGGTAACCCCCGGGATATTGATAGCGCAGAATTCAGCAATGGTAATGTCCTTGAATGCCAAGGGGAGATGATTCAATTTTCTCTTGTTGGAGACAGTCATTGCTTGGCTCTTGTGTGGTGCAGTTGTTAATTGCCACTATCAGCCGAAGCCTGAATATTGTCCATATCTTGCTGCATATGGACAGGGATCGCTTCAGGAATTGGGAACGTTGTGAAACCATCAACAAACATCCCACTTCTGACATTACGATGGAGGGAAGGCTGAATCAGCTGAGCATGCCTGTGCCTATGACACTACCCTGAAAGATTCCTGCAGTGATGTCCTGGGACAGAGTTGATTGACCTCCAACAATCACAACCCCTTTTCTTGGTGCGAGATGTGAGTCCAAGAAGCGGAGAGTTTTCCCTGAATTCTCATTGACTTCACTTTTATCGGGGCACCTTAATCTCACGCTTGATCACATGCTGCATTGATGTTAAGGGCAGTCGCTTTCACATCACTTCCCAAGTTTAGCTCTTTTATCCATGTTTGGAGTAAGGCTGTAATAAGCTCAAGATCTGAGTGGCCCTTTTCGTAACCAAACTGATTGTCAGCAATAATAATAATATAATAATAATAATAAAAATAACAACAATAATAATAAATAATTATTATCTTTTATTGTCACAACTATGAAGTTACTGTGAAAAGCCCCTAGTTGCCATATTCCGGCTCCTGTTCAGGTAAGCTGGTACGGGAATTGAACCCACGCTGCGGGCCTTGTTCTGCATTACAAACCAGCTGTCTAGCCCACTGAGCTAAACCAGCCGGTTATTGCTGAGAAAGTGCTGTTTGATAGCACTATTGACAATATCTTCCATCACTTTGCTGATAATCGAGAGTAGGCAGATGCAGTGTTATTTGGTTGGGCTGGATTTGTCCTGCTTTTGTGGATAGGATATATCTAATCATTTTCCACATTATTGGGTAGATGACATAGGTGCCTTGGAACATGGGCGCTGCTAGTTCTGGAGCACAAGTCTGCAGTACTGTTGCCAGAATATTGTAAGGGCCAATAGCCTTTGCAGTATCCAGTGTCTTCAGCCATTTCTTGATGCCATGTGGAATGAGTCAAATTAGCTAAAGACTGGAAAATGTGATGCTGAGGACCTCAGGAGGAGGCCAAGATGGACCATCCACTTGGCATTTCTGGTTGAAGATGGTTGAATATGCTTCAGGCTTGTCTTTATCTGCTGTGCTGGGCTCTCTTATCATTAAGGATTGAAATATTTGTGGAGCCTCCCTCTCCGACTAGTTGTTTCATTGTCCACCACATTAATGGCTAGAAATGGCAGGACTGAAGAGCTTAGATCTGATCCATTAGTTGTGATTGTTTCTGCCTATTACATCCTGCTTCTGCTCTTTGTCATGCAAGTAACGCTGTGTTGTAGTTTTACCAGGTTGACACTTCATTTGTAAATTTGCCTGGTGTTTGCTCCAGGCATAACCCCTTCATGCACTTTTCATTGAACCAAGGTTGATTCTCCCGCTGGATGGCAATGGGCGAGTGGGGGACATGCCAGGCCATGAGATTACAGATTGTGGCTGGACACAATTCGAGCCCTGCTGATGTCCCACAGCGCCTCATGGATGTGTGGTTTTGATTTGCTTGATCTGTTTGAAATCTTTCCCATCTAGCTTGGTTGTAGTGCCATACAACATGATGAGGAGGGTATCCTTAATGTGAAGGTGGGACGTTGGCTCCACAAGGACTGTGCACTGGTTTCCTTCTTATCCTGGTATTCCTCGCATAGGCAGATGTGTCAGACTTAAGAGGAACTCACATGACTAGTAAAATATATGTTTCCTAAGTAACCCTGGATGGCTGAGGAGATGGGGAGAGAAATAATTTTATATTTAAGATACCTAAAGCAAGGGGGGGGGAAACCTTACAGGTCAGGGCACCACTCACGTTGTAGGAAATAGAAAACAAGCTGATATAAATCAATAGATCAGTGAATTGAATATTGAAAAGAGACACATGCTGCCATTCCATCTTACATTCATCAGGACAAATGCAAGAATGCCAAATTTTAAACAAACACAACAATTTATACTACAGGAGAAAACGGTGCTGATTGGTTTGCAAATAGACTCTGTTTGGCTGATGAGTTGCCATGGAGAAAGCAATGGGGAACTACAGACTCCCCACGCTCCTGGGTAGTTCAAAAAGCTATCAATCTTGAACTTATTTATTTTGTTTGCCGAGATCGAGTCCCTGTATCTGAATACATGTCACATCTAGCAAGTGTGAACAAGTCACATTGTGAACTCAACTGATTATCTTAAATGGGTTTTGTGTGTAGCTATTAGCACACACAGGATTGTTCAGCAAGGGTTGCCCAGTTGCAGAGTATGACATTTAGTAAACATTTAATTTTGGCATTGCAACTGCAGATTGGTTGATTTTTTTTGGAAAAGGCATTCTGCCCAGCACACAATTGAGCAACGTTGTGTATAAATTTTGGGATGGATGAAGGTCCCATGCCAGGTATGTAACCCACAGGTCCCAATGATTGGCTGATTGAATCAAACCATATTCTCCTTCAGTTTTGATAATTAGCTGATACAGACCATCCTCAATCAGGTTACACCACCAGTCTCCTCTCTTCGCTGAGCATCTTCTCACACTCGACAATTTCCTCTTTAACCTGTCTCACTTCCTGCAAATAAAAGGTGTGGCTATGTGTACCCACATGAGCCCCAGTTCAGCCTGTCTTTTTGAGGTGTCTGGGGAACATTCCTTTTCCATCCCTGCTCAGGCCTACACAGGACCTCTCCCATAGCTTTTTCTCTGTTACATCGATAACCATATCGGTGTCGTTTCCAACCCTCCAGCACCTTGATCCATCTCCGACATTTCTCTTCCCTTCTTAACCTCACTGTCTCCATTTCCAGTGATCGACTGACCTCCCATATTCATTATAAAGCCCATGGCTCCCACAGCTACTTTTACCATCCCTGTTTCACTGCCTCCATTGCATCTGTTCCAATGATGCCATCTTTGAACACCACTCTTCTGAAATATCTGCCTTTCTCCTCCGCTGAAGTTCCTCCCCACTGCAGTTGACAGGGCAGTCAACCGTGTCCAATCCATCTCCCGCACCTCTGGCTTCATCCTTTCCCGGCTCTCTCCACCCCTCTTGTCCTTACTTTTCTCCCCACCAGCCTCCACATTAAAAAGATCGTTGTCAGGAAACAGAGGTAGTTTTAAGTAATCTATAATTGTATTGTTGGATATTAGAAATAAGATATAGATTTAAGTGAATTTAATTTAGTGCTTCTGTATTCAAACTTTAGTTAGATTTAAGGGGCAGCACGGTGGTGCAGTGGGTAGCACTGCACCTGACGGCACTGAGGTCCCAAGTTCGATCCCGGCTCTGGGTCACTGTCCGTGTGGAGTTTGCACATTCTCCCTGTGTTTGCTTGGGTTTCGCCCCCACAACCCAAAGATGTGCAGGGTAGGTGGATTGGCCATGCTAAATTGCCCCTTAATTTAAAAAAAATAATTGGGTATTTTAAATTTATTTAACTTTAGTTAGATTCAGGTTAAACAAAGGTGCGTCCATATATGGAGATTTTGGTTTAATTTCAAACTCTGTTTGCATTGTGATTAGAGAGCTTATGATGTAATGGTGGCCAGGGGCCAGGAGTTTAGTTTTAAGCTGAACCCAAGGCAGTTGGAGTGGAAGCATCTCTTACAGAAAACTGCTATTAGCAGAGAAGCAGAGCAATGGAGTAATGGGAAGAAAGAAAGACCCAGAAGTTAAAGAACAGTTGCTCTAGAAACCAAGGAATGAAGAGAGGAGCCGCAGAAAGACAATCTTCAAAGGGATAAAGAAACTATAAATTGAATGAGGTACTGTTCAACGAAGTTAAGAATGGGGCACAGAGAGAGGAGCCGAGTTAAAGACAGCTCAAAGTTGCTGTCTTGGTGAAGTTGGCTGGCGAGAAGCCAGACATCTGAAGTAATCCTAAGATTGGTGATCTTAGTACACCCTGTGAAGCTGTGGTGTTTTATTGGTGTGGCTGGGTATCTGAGAGATTGTGTGGTAGCTTGAATGCATATGGCCATTCAAGGCAGAGGAGAGACTATAATCCTGGAAGTGGATCCATGGTGAGAGAAAGCAATTCTCTGAGAGAAAGCAATAAGAAGATTTTAAGACATGTCTTTTTGAGAGTGGAGTTGCAAACACCTCTGTGGAAATTAGAGTTCCTGTGAGGCCACTTGGCTCACAATGTGAGGAGCAGCTGGAAGGATTTGATGAGAAATCCACAGACGTTATAATGGGTGGCGTCTGCCACTTGGTTTCAGAGTGTGGTGTGCCTGACCACAGTTGACCTGTTGGTTTACATGGACTGTGTACTTGCTCATAACATTATAGTATAAGATATATGTTGTAGCCTGTGCTATCCTTAAAATCTGTGTACATTTGTGAAGATATAAGTGAGGTAAAGGAGTATTGTATTATAATTAATCTTTTCATGTTTAATAAATGTTTTATTCTTTTTTAAAAACTTAATTAGTGGTCCTGTGACTTTCATCCACGTTTCCAATAGAAAAGTATGAGTTATGGTATATTGAGCTAGGGTTCTATTTTGGGACCTTCCTGTACAGTAGTAACATCAACTGGCATCGTAACATCATCCTCCCCTATTCCTACAAATTCCAGAATGATACCACAACTAAATACATCTTCCCCTCACCCCACTATCAGTATTCTGCAGGGACCAGTCACTCCGTGACACCTTAGTCCACTCCTCCATCGCCCCCAACACTTTACCCCCCTCCCCACAGCACCTTCCCAAGCAATCACAGCAGGTGCAACACCAGCCCTTTTACCTCCATCCTACTCACTGCCCAAGGGCCCAAACATTCAATTCGGCCGCATCTCACTTGCACTGCCTTTAATTTGGTCTAATGTATTCACTGCTCCCAATGCAGTCTCCTCTATATTGGGAAGACTAAACACAGACTGGGTGACCACTTCCCGGAACATCTTCCCTCAGTCCACAAGCATGACCCCCAGTTGTGTGCCATTTCAACTCAGCATCTTGCTCTTATGCCCACATGTCCATCCTTGGCCTGCTGCAATGTTCCATTGAAGCCCAATGCAAACTGGCGGATGAAAACTTCATCTTCCGATTAGGCACGTTGAAGCTGTCTGGGTTCAACGTCAAATTCAGGACGTTTAGACTGCGTACTTTCCCCTCTATCTTGACCCCTTTCTTGTTTCCTTAGTTAGTCTCAATGCAAACACTGCCACCCCTATGCACCCCCTCTCCCCAAGACCATCTGTCACTTGTTCTTCAATTGTGCTTTCACTGAGCACTGCCCTTTCTCCTCCTATTGACACATTCTGCTATGTTACCTTTAAGCCACTATCGGCACTTCTTTAGTGCTCAACGGTACCATTCCCATTCCCTTTGTCTTGTGTCTGTGACATCCTTGGCACTCCCAGTCCAGTTCCCACCTCGCCCTGACCTTCTATTCTGCCCCACCTCCTCCACCAGCCTCTCCAACTGTATAATTCAATACATTTCTCCCCCTTTTCACCTCTGAAGAAGAGACATACGGACTCAAAATGTTAACTCTGTTTCTCTCTCCACAGATGCTGCTCGGCATGCTGAAATTCTTCAGCATTTTTTGTTTCAATTTCAGATTACCTATGTGGTGGCTTATGTGATGATTCACTCCACACATATGTGCAAACATGTATGCAGTACAAATATGTGATTTTGAATTAAGAGATTGGGTGTTTTGGTAGCTTAACCATCAACAACAAATCAAATATCAGCCTCTGGTGATTTTTGGATTTGATATGTGATGGCAATGTGAATGGAAGAAGCAATGGGTTAGTAAGAGTAGTGTGTTGTGTGCAGTTTTGGCCTCCCTACCTGAGAAAGGATATACTTGCCACAGAGGGAGTGCAGCGGAGGTTCACTATTGATACCGGGGTTGTCCTATGAAGAGAGATTGGTTCGACTGGGCCTGATTCGCTAAGGTTTAAGATGAGAGGAAATTGATTGAAACGTATAAATTTCTAACCGGGCCGGACAGACTAGGTGTAGGGAGGATGATTTCCCTGTTTTGGGAAATCTCGAATCAGGGTCACACTCTCAGGATGTGGGGTAGACCATTTGGGGCTGAGATGAGGAAAGATTTCTTCACTCAAACCTGTGGAATTCTCTACCACAGAAGGCTGTGGAGGCCAAGTTGGTGAATGTATTCAAGAAAGAGATGGATAATTTTTTCGATTTAAATGGCATCATATGGAGAGAAAGCGTGAATATGGCATCAAGTTAGAGGATCAGCCATGATCATATATGGCAGAGCAGACTCAAAGGACCGAATGGCTGACCCTTGCTCCTGCTTTCTATGTTTCAATAGACTGAATATAGTGAAGCTGGGGGTGGATATTTGAGATTATGCAATGTAAAATACTACAGCATGACCATTCTTTTTTTAAAATTTATGGCTGTGCCTAGTTTTAACTTAAAAATCAAGTAAACATGCATAAAACACGTGAGTTACGCAATTAAAATATTTCTAATAAATTATTCCTGAATTGCACATTTCCTTTTTAGAAAGGTAACATTAAATATATGAAAATCTTTCTAATCTGCGTTCTGTAAACAGTCACAGAAGCTACAATTATTTAAGACATAGGACTGGAACGCGTTTGATAATATAAGTCCGATCCTCATTATCACAGTCATTCCAAGTTCCCCGATTTTTATTAATCTGTGCACCAAGGCAGACTCCCACTGAGGAGAACCTGCTTAAACCTGATCCTGACTGTCAATCAGGAGAACAAACAGACATTAAAGACACACTGCCTTTCGTCTGTGTTACGACATAACTCTCAGCAAGAGCAAAATTCATAATGAAATGAATATGTGACTCAGAGACAGCGAGAACCAAGACCACAAGAAATAGGGCTACAGAACATGAGAAACGAGAACCCATATCATGCTGCGATTACAATAAACCATACCAGAGCTTCACTTTTCGATGCACAAGCCTTTTAGAACTTGAAACACGCTTGTTGTATTGTCAGTGCTACCTCGTGTGATGCTGTGCATTTCTTTCAGATTAAGATCAAACTACTGATCTTTTGAACTTAAAGCAGGAACTGTGTTGTGGAGAAAATGTAATCAACCTGAAACATTAACCCTACTTCTCTCTTCAAAGATACTGTTGGGTATTGCTCGCATTTTGTAAGGACATCTGAAACAGGAGCCAGAGTAAGACATACTCCTCTAACCTAATAATAAAACCCATTGGTGTGAGGTAAGTACCATATTTTATTATTATTATTTTTTTTTGTTTAATTTAATTTAGTTGTTAGCCAGATCTTGGTAGAAAGTTAGAGGGATGGCAGGGAAGGGAGTGCAATGTTCCTCCTGCAGGATGTTTGAGGTGAGGGATGCCGTTAGTGTCCCTGCTGATTTTACCTGCAGGAAGTGCTGCCATCTCCAGCTCCTCCAAGACCGAGTTAGGGAACTGGAGCCGGAGTTGGAAGAACTTCGGATCATTCGGGAGGCAGAGGGGGTCATAGATAGCAGCTTCAGGGAATTAGTTACACCAAAGATTGGAGATAGATGGGTAACTGTAAGAGGGACTGGGAAGAAGCAGTCAGTGCAGGGATCCCCTGCTGTCGTTCCCCTGAGAAACAAGTATACCGCTTTGGATACTTGTGGGGGGGGGGACTTACCAGGGGTAAGCCATGGGGTACGGGCCTCTGGCACGGAGTCTGTCCCTGTTGCTCAGAAGGGAAGGGGGGAGAGGAGCAGAGCATTAGTAATTGGGGACTCGATAGTCAGGGGCACAGATAGGAGATTTTGTGGGAGCGTGAGAGACTCACGTTTGGTATGTTGCCTCCCAGGTGCAAGGGTACATGATGTCTCGGATCGTGTTTTCCGGGTCCTTGGGGGGAGGGGGAGCAGCCCCAAGTCGTGGTCCACATTGGCACTAACGACATCGGTAAGAAAGGGGACAAGGATGTCAGGCAGGCTTTCAGGGAGCTAGGATGGAAGCTCAGAACTAGAACAAACAGAGTTGTTATCTCTGGGTTGTTGCCTGTGCCACGTGATAGTGAGATGAGGAATAGGGAGAGAGAGCAATTAAACACGTGGCTACAGGGATGGTGCAGGCGGGATGGATTCAGATTTCTGGATAACTGGGGCTCTTTCTGGGGAAGGTGGGACCTCTACAGACAGGATGGTCTACATCTGAACCTGAGGGGCACAAATATCCTGGGGGGGAGATTTGTTAGTGCTCTTTGGGGGGGTTTAAACTAATGCAGCAGGGGCATGGGAACCTGGATTGTAGTTTTAGGGTAAGGGAGAATGAGAGTATAGAGGTCAGGAGCACAGATTTGACGTCGCAGGAGGGGGCCAGTGTTCAGGTAGGTGGTTTGAAGTGTGTCGACTTCAATACCAGGAGTATACGAAATAAGGTAGGGGAACTGGCAGCATGGGTTGGTACCTGGGAGTTCGATGTTGTGGCCATTTCGGAGACATGGATAGAGCAGGGACAGGAATGGATGCTTCAGGTTCCAGGGTTTAGGTGTTTTAGTAAGCTCAGAGAAGGAGGCAAAAGAGGGGGAGGTGTGGCGCTGCTAGTCAAGAGCAGTATTACGGTGGCGGAGAGGATGCTAGATGGGGACTCATCTTCCGAGGTAGTATGGGCTGAGGTTAGAAACATGAAAGGAGAGGTCACCCTGTTGGGAGTCTTCTATAGGCCTCCAAATAGTTCTAGGGATGTAGAGGAAAGGATGGCAAGGATGATCCTGGATAAGAGCGAAAGTAACAGGGTAGTTATTATGGGAGACTTTAACTTTCCAAATATTGACTGGAAAAGATATAGTTCGAGTACATTAGATGGGTCGTTTTTTGTACAGTGTGTGCAGGAGGGTTTCCTGACACAACATGTTGACAGGCCAACAAGAGGCGAGGCCACGTTGGATTTGGTTTTGGGTAATGAACCAGGCCAGGTGTTGGATTTGGAGGTAGGAGAGCACTTTGGGGACAGTGACCACAATTCGGTGACGTTTACGTTAGTGATGGAAAGGGATAAGTATACACCGCAGGGCAAAAGTTTTAGCTGGGGAAGGGCAATTATGATGCCATTAGACGTGACTTGGGGGGGATAAGGTGGAGAAGTAGGCTGCAAGTGTTGGGCACACTGGATAAGTGGAGCTTGTTCAAGGATCAGCTACTGCGTGTTCTTGATAAGTATGTACCGGTCAGGCAAGGAGGAAGGCGTCGAGCGAGGGAACCGTGGTTTACCAAAGAAGTGGAATCTCTTGTTAAGAGGAAGAAGGAGGCCTATGTGAAGATGAGGTGCGAAGTTTCAGTTGGGGCGATGGATAGTTACAAGGTAGCGAGGAAGGATCTAAAGAGAGAGCTAAGACGAGCAAGGAGGGGACATGAGAAGTATTTGGCAGGTAGGATCAAGGAAAACCCAAAAGCTTTCTATCGGTATGTCAGGAATAAGCGAATGACTAGGGAAAGAGTAGGACCAGTCAAGGACAGGGATGGGAAGTTGTGTGTAGAGTCTGAAGAGATAGCCGAGGTACTAAATGAATATTTTTCGTCAGTATTCACTCAGGAAAAAGATAATGTTGTGGAGGAGAATGCTGAGACCCAGGCTAATAGAATAGATGGCATTGAGGTACGTAGGGAAGAGGTGTTGGCAATTCTGGACAGGCTGAAAATAGATAAGTCCCCGGGTCCTGATGGGATTTATCCTAGGATTCTCTGGGAGGCCAGGGAAGAGATTGCTGGACCTTTGGCTTTGATTTTTATGTCATCATTGGCTACAGGAATAGTGCCAGAGGACTGGAGGATAGCAAATGTGGTCCCTTTGTTCAAAAAGGGGAGCAGAGACAATCCCGGCAACTATAGACCGGTGAGCCTCACATCTGTAGTGGGTAAAGTCTTGGAGGGGATTATAAGAGACAAGATTTATAATCATCCAGATAGGAATAATATGATCACGGATAGTCAGCATGGCTTTGTGAAGGGTAGGTCATGCCTCACAAACCTTATCGAGTTCTTTGAGAAGGTGACTGAACAGGTAGACGAGGGTAGAGCAGTTGATGTGGTGTATATGGATTTCAGTAAAGCGTTTGATAAGGTTCCCCACGGTAGGCTATTGCAGAAAATACGGAGGCTGGGGATTGAGGGTGATTTAGAGATGTGGATCAGAAATTGGCTAGCTGAAAGAAGACAGAGGGTGGTGGTTGATGGGAAATGTTCAGAATGGAGTTCAGTTACAAGTGGAGTACCACAAGGATCTGTTCTGGGGCCGTTGCTGTTTGTCATTTTTATCAATGACCTAGAGGAAGGCGCAGAAGGGTGGGTGAGTTAATTTGCAGACGACACTAAAGTCGGTGGTGTTGTCGACAGTGTGGAAGGATGTAGCAGGTTACAGAGGGATATAGATAAGCTGCAGAGCTGGGCTGAGAGGTGGCAAATGGAGTTTAATGTAGAGAAGTGTGAGGTGATTCACTTTGGAAGGAATAACAGGAATGCAGAATATTTGGCTAATGGTAAAGTTCTTGGAAGTGTGGATGAGCAGAGGGATCTAGGTGTCCATGTACATAGATCCCTGAAAGTTGCCACCCAGGTTGATAGGGTTGTGAAGAAGGCCTATGGAGTGTTGGCCTTTATTGGTAGAGGGATTGAGTTCCGGAGTCAGGAGGTCATGTTGCAGCTGTACAGAACTCTGGTACGGCCGCATTTGGAGTATTGTGTACAGTTTTGGTCACCGCATTATAGGAAGGACGTGGAGGCTTTGGAGCGGGTGCAGAGGAGATTTACCAGGATGTTGCCTGGTAAGGAGGGAAAATCTTATGAGGAAAGGCTGATCGACTTGAGGTTGTTTTCGTTGGAGAGAAGAAGGTTAAGAGGAGACTTAATAGAGGCATACAAAATGATCAGGGGGTTAGATAGGGTGGGCAGTGAGTGCCTTCTCCCGCGGATGGAAATGGCTGGCACGAGGGGACATAGCTTTAAACTGAGGGGTAATAGATATAGGACAGAGGTCAGAGGTAGGTTCTTTACGCAAAGAGTAGTGAGGCCGTGGAATGCCCTACCTGCTACAGCAGTTAACTCGCCAACATTGAGGGCATTTAAAAGTTTATTGGATAAACATATGGATGATAATGGCATAGTGGAGGTTAGATGGCTTTTGTTTCGGTGCAACATCATGGGCCGAAGGGCCTGTACTGCGCTGTATCGTTCTATGTTCTATGTTCTATACAGCCCCTCGGCCTACTCCACCATTTCATAAGAGCGGCACTGACATTCTGCACCATATTAACTTCAAGGATTGGCTCCGCCAGTTAACTTATAAGAAACAATGATTTATTCCAACAATGAACAATTATTTACAGAATGCTTTGAACTGTCTTTCCATACTCAGCTCTACGGTCCGACTGCTGGGACAAGTCCCAACACATCCCACTGAATGTCCAACTCTTGTCCCTGATTGGATTTACGAGTCATATGATCCCCTCCCCCAGCGAATGCCCCTTAAAGGGGCTGGCGACAACTGTCCCTCCCTTTTTCAGTCCTTTTGAACACATGGGAACAATTAGGTTACAAACTTCCAAAACAATAACAACCATGAATATTCTTGGTCCATCAATAACTCAGTTTGTCTGGTGACTTCTTCTTTCTCTTGGAGTGACATATCTCCAGTGACTGAGGTTCTTCTATTGAGGTAGTTGCTGTTGGTCTTATTTCACAAGGATTTGCTCCTTGTCCCGACACTTCACCTTTCTCTGCGTCAATTGTTTCCTGGGGATAACACTCTTGCTTTTACTCGCTGATCCGACAGTACACTCCTCAGAAAATCCACAATGCTTCATGTTGGCACAATTGGATCAATTGGCGACTAGGGACTTTTCACAGTAACTTCATTTGAAGCCTACTTGTGACAATAAGCGATTTCCATTTCATTTCATTTCATAACTCCAAGAATTGCCTCCACCAGTTAACTGATAAGAAACAACGATTTATCACAACTATAAACAACTATATACAGAATGCTTAAAAATTGTCTTTCCATACTCAGCTCTTGGGTCCAACTGCTGATACAAGTACCAACAAGTCCCACTGAATTCCCATCTCCTGTAGCTGATTGAACTAATGGGTCACACGGTCCCTCCCTCAGAGAATGTCCCTTAAAGGGACCAGCCACTACATAGTCCAATTCTAATTTTCTGCCCTCTCCCCATATTTCTCAATTCCCTTAGCTTACATCAAATAATTAACTCAATCTTGAATATAATTAATGACTGGGCAGCCACAGTCCTGTGGGTAGAGGGATCCACAGCTGCACAACCCTCTGAGTGAAGACATTTTTCCTCCTTTCAGTTGTAAATGGTCAATCCCTTCACCTGAGATTGCAACCCTTTGTTCTAGTTTCTCTGACGAGAGGAACCTATCTCTCAGTGTTGATTCTGTCAAGCCCCCAAATAATTTTATATGTTTCAGTGATATTCTCGCTCATTCTTCAGAAACTAAAAGCCCATTCTACTCAGCCTATCTTCAATGGGATCTCTATCATCCCAGGAATCAACCCAGTGAACTTTTTGTTGCACCCTTGAAGGCAAATATATAATTTCTTAGGTACGGAGACCAAAACTGCACAGAAACCTTTATGAGCGTTTTCATCAATGTTCCATATAATTGCAGCAAGACCTTTTTACTTTTCCATTCTAATGCTCTTGCAATAAAAACTAACTTACCATTTGCTTTTCCGACTTCAATGACTTTCTGTCTTTATTTGCTAATTTACATGTGTTCATGTACAAAGTTTGGGTTTAATCAGTCGCATCTGGAAAACACAGCCTTATTCCTCACCTAATTTTCACCTTGAATCTTGCGCTCTATATATTTATTTATATTTATATTTGTTCCTATGTGTTTTTTAATTTATCATATTCTATTTATCATATCTTCTCAATGCCTAAATCGCACGTTAAGATTTGTCTTTTATTGAACAAAAACTATTCTTTCTTGTCATGAAAAAAGATAAACTCACAAGTATTTTTCTAATTATGTTTATTAACTGGTTCATCTGCAGCTCCTCACTCTATGCTACAGGAAACAATGCACATTTTCCTGTTTTGCCTCAATCTCTTCCATTGAAGAGCCCCTATAAATATACGCTGTATATGCTAAAGTACCAATTCAATCCAGTTACACAGAAAGATGATATATAATGGGGATGGTTGGTTAGGTAGCTCTTTCAGTGCTTGACAGAATAAAAATCTGCTGATGAAATATTCAGATTGTTGCTGTACGATCTAATTGCACTTCTGATTCTTGCTCCAAGGGAGTTGTAGCATCTACTTAAACCAATGTGTTTGATTCAGGAAGCCATAATCATTTGAGTGCACAAGGTGAGAATATTTTTACAATAATATGTGTCTTTGTCAAATTTTCATTGGGTATCACAATTGTATCAATTTGATCCCTATTAGTTATAACTACTGCATCTGGCCGAGATCTCATTCTGTGGAATCATAATATTGCTAATTCGTCTATCCCTAGAGATTGAGCTGTGGCATCTATATGTCCTCATATGAATACTTTATGAATTCTTTTGTGCGTTATCCACAAATAAAAGAGGCAAAATGCCACCTCACATCATTTTTGAACTGACATTGAGCTATGCAATTTCCGTTATACCTATTCTGTAATCTATCTCATTTCTCATCTAAACGTAAGTTGCACACAAAGATATGATGGTTAATGAAAAATAAATCACTGAGTAGTTCTATTCCAAATATCTAATATCGCCACTGATACACTGAATTCAATTCTCAGCATTATGCGCGCTTCATCTCCTAAAATACTACATCCTTGTGATCTGATTTCCATCAAAATACATATTTTATGCGTTCAGGTATCATACAGAATTTTTTGGTAATGTAGAAACATATGCTGTCATTGTTTTCAGAGGCTGAATGCTTTGTATTGGAAAACGTAAGCAATGCACTCCAGTTGGAATTGCAGAATGTCAACTTCTAATAACATAACTCGTCATCATTGAGATTTCCACTTGGAAGTGATAGGATCTATCCTATGTTCCTTGTGTAAATTTTGCCCTGGTGACATTCGACAAAGGTTTGGTACCAACTTGCACACTGAAATAAAATGCAGCTTGGCTTCTCTGCTGTCTGGCTCCACTGTATCCGTTGTTACCCTGCAGATCCGCAAGTCCTGCAATTTTCTCTTGTCAAAAACTCATCATGGTGTTCCCAACTACCCCAAGATTCAGTTTGATCCAAACTGGCTTTTTGGTCATGTACTCAACACATCACAAAGACAAGTTACTAACAACTCTGTAATATTACCTACCGCTCACCTTTGCCTCAGCCCACTTTCTGCCAAAATTGTTATCCATGGTATTGTTCAGTCTGGACTCTTCTAATGCTTTCCAGAATGGCCTCCCGCCCTCCATCCTTCAGCTCAACCAAACCTCCATCCCCTGAATTTTGCATTTTTATTATTCATTCATTGGATGTAGTTGTCAGTGGCTGGGCCAACATTCATTGTACCTCCCTAATTGCCCTTCAACAGAGTGGCGTGCTTGGCCATTTCAGAGTCAATCGCATTGCTGTGGATCTGGAGTCAGATGCCGGTCAGACCAGGTAAGGAGAGCAGATTTCTTTCCCTAAAGGACATTAGTGAACCAGAAGGATTTTTATGACGACCGACAATGGTTTATGGTCATTGTCAGAATTTTTTTCCAGATTTTCATTCAATTCAAATTTCACTGTCTGCCTTGGTGGAATTCGAACTCTGTTCCCCAGATCATTGCCGTTGGACTCTGAGTTAATACTCCAGTGACAATGCCACTCAATTACCATTTCCACATGCACCAAATCCTGCTCACCCACCACCCCTACATTGATTTCTGCTTCACCAACACCTCCAATCTAAAATTCTCATTTTTAAATGTTTACATCCCTTAGTTAACTACCCTGCACAATTTCTGAATGCTCACCCTGCCTTTACAACTCTATGAACAATAAGTTCCTGTCCTCCAATTCTGGCCTCTTGCACGTTCTGTACTTGCTGCCACCATTGGTGATTGTGCCGTCAGCTGTCCCAGAATTATGCTCTGGAATTCTCTGTCTAAAATGTTTCATCTCTTCATTTGTATCTCTTCCTGAAAGACTTTCTGAATCTTTTGATGTCAAATTTTCTTTGCCTGCACTGCTGTGGCCTTCAGTTGTTCAACATGAAATCAGCTATGTGCGTGCAGTTGTTGTTGATAGAGCAAACAAACCGAGCAGAAGCGATAATGGTTAAGCAAAATAGGAATTAGATAACACTTTATACAATTGCAGCATAACCTCCCTAGTCTTAAACTCCATCCCTCTAGCCATGAAGGACAACATTCCATTTGCCTTCTTAATCACCTGTTGCACCTGTAAACCAACTTTTTGCGACTCATGCACTAGCACACCCAGGTCTCGCTGCACAGCAGTATGTTTTAATATTTTATCGTTTAAATAATAATCCCTTTTGCTGTTATTCCTACCAAAATTGATAACCTCACATTTGTCAACATTGTATTCCATCTGCCAGATCTAGCCCATTCACTTAGCCTATCCAAATCCCTCTGCAGACTTCCAGTATCCTCTGCACATTTTGCTTTACCACTTATCTTAGTGTCGTCTGCAAACTTGGACACATTGCCCTTGGTCCCCAACTCCAAATCATCTATGTAAATTGTGAACAGTTGTGGGCCCAACACTGATCCCTGAGGGACACCACTAGCTACTGATTGCCAACCAGAGAAACACCCATTAATCCCCACTCTTTGCTTTCTATTAATTAACCAAGCCTCTATCCATGCTACTGCTTTCCCCTTAATGCCATGCATCTTTATCTTATGCAGCAACCTTTTGTGTGGCACCTTGTCAAAGGCTTTCTGGAAATCCAGATATACCACATCTATTGGCTCCCCATTATCTACCGCACTGGTAATGTCCTCAAAACATTCCACTAAATTAGTTCAGCACGACCTGCCCTTTATGAACCCATGCTGTGTCTGCCCAATGGACAATTTCCATCCAGATGCCTCGCTATTTCTTCCTTGATGACAGATTCCAGCATCATCCCTACTACCGAAGTTAAGCTTACTGGCTTATAATTACCCACTTTCTGCCTACCTCCTTTTTTAAACAGTGGTGTCACGTTTGCAAATTTCCAATCCGCCGGGACCACCCCAGAGTCTAGTGAATTTTGGTAAATTATCACGAGTGCATTTGCAATTTCCCTAGCCATCTCTTTTAGCACTCTGGGATGCATTCCATCAGGGCCAGGAGACTTGTCTACCTTTAGCCCCATTAGCTTGCCCATCACTACCTCCTTGGTGATAACAATCCTCTCAAGGTCCTCACCTGTCATAGCCTCATTTACATCAGTCACTGGCATGTTATTTGTATCTTCCACTGTGAAGACCGACCCAAAAATCCTGTTCAGTTCCTCAGCCATTTCCTCATCTCCCATTATTAAATCTTCCTTTTCATCCTCTAGAGGATCAATATTTACCTTAGCCACTCTTTTTTGTTTTATATATTTATAGAAACTTTTACTATCTGTTTTTATATTCTGAGCTCTTCTTTATAGCTTTTTAGTAGCTTTCTGTTGCCCCCTAAAGATTTCCCAGTCCTCTAGTCTCCCACTAATCTTTGCTACTTTGTATGCTTTTTCCTTCAATTTGATACTCTCCCTCCACGGTCGATTTTCCCTCTTTCTACCGTCCTTCCTTCCTTTTTGTTGGTATAAACGTTTGCTGTGCACTGTGAAAAATCACTTGGAAGGTTCTCCACTGTTCCTCAACAGTTTCACCATAAAGTCTTTGCTCCCAGTCTACCATAGCTAGTTCTTCTCTCATCCCATTGTAATGTCCTTTGTTTAAGCACAAAACACTAGTGCTTGATTTTACCTTCTCACCCTCCATCTGTATTTTAAATTCCACCATATTGTGATCGCTCCTTCCGAGAGGATCCCTAACTATGAGAACCTGAATCAATCCTGTCTCATTACACAGGACCAGATCTAGGACTGCTTGTTCCCTCGTAGGTTCCATTACATACTGTTCTAGGAAACTATCGCGGATACATTCTATAAACTCCTCCTCAAGGCTGCCTTGACCAACCTGGTTAAACCAATCGACATCTAGATTAAAATCCCCCATGATAACTGCTATACCATTTCTACATGCATCAGTTATTTCTTTGTTTATTGCCTGCCTCACCATAATGTTACTATTTGGTGGCCTATAGACTACTCCTATCAGTGACTTTTTCGCCTTACTATTCCTGATTTCCACCCAAATGGATTCAACCTTATCCTCCATAGCACCGATGTCATCTCTTACTGTTGCCCAGATGTCATCCTTAAATAACAGAGCTACACCACCTCCCTTACCATCCACTCTGTCCTTCCGAATAGTTTGATACCCTCGGATATTTAGCTCCTAGTCGTGACCATCCTTTAACCATGTTTCAGTAATGGCCACTAAATCATAGTCATTCACGATGATTTGCGCCATCAACTCATTTACCTTATTCCGAATACTACGAGCATTCAGGTAAAGTACACTTATGTTGGCTTTTTTACCTCTGTTCTGAATCTTATCACCTCAATCAGTAACCTCTCCTAAGTTATATTTCCTCTTAACCTTTCTCCTAATTTTCCTTGTCGTTGAACCCATATCTTCATGTAACAACCTGCCGCGTCGCTTACCATTAATGTTTTCACTTCCCATTTTATTCCTTTTAGTATTCCTGGTCCTATTCACTGAGCTCCCCTCAGTCACTATACCTTGTACTGTTGCCCTTTTTGATTTTTGACTATGGCTTCTCTGCCTTACACTTTCCCCCTTACTGCCTTTTGTTTCTGTCCCTGTTTTACTACCTTCCAACTTCCTGCATCAGTTCCCATCCCCCTGCCACATTAGTTTAAACTCTTCCCAACAGCTTTACCAAACCCCCCCTCCCCCCAGGACATTGGTGCCAGTCCTGCCCAGGTGCAGACCGTCCGGTTTGTACTGGTCCCACCTCCCCCAGAACCGGTTCCAATGCCCCAGGAATTTAAATCCCTCCCTCTTGCACCATCTCTCGAGCCACGCATTCATCCTATCTATCCTGACATTCCTACTCTCACTAGCTCGTGGCATTGGTAGCAATCCTCAGATTACTACCTTTGAGGTCCTACTTTTTAGTTTAACTCCTAACTCCCTTAATTCAGCTTGTAGGACCTCGTCCTGTTTTTTACCTATATCGTTGGTGCCTATGTGCACCATGACAGCTGGCTGTTCACCCCCCCCCCTCCCAGAATGTCCTGCAGCTGCTCTGAGACATCCTTTACCCTTGCACCAGGGAGGCAACATCCCATCCTGGAGTCTTGATTGCGTCCGCAGAACCGCCTGTCTATTCCCCTTACAATTGAGTCCCCTATCACTATAGCCCTGCCATTCTTCTTCCTGCCCAGCTGCACAGCAGAGCCAGCCACGGTGCCATGAATCTGGCTGCTGCTGCCTTCCCCTGGTGAGCCATCTCCCTCAACAGTATCCAAAGCGGTATATCTGTTTTGCAGGGAGATGACCGCAGAGGACACCTGCACTGCCTTCCTACTCTTGCTCTGTTTTTTGGTTACCCATTTTCTATCTCCCTCAGTATCTTTCACCTGCGGTGTGACCAACTCGCTAAATGTGCTATCCACGACGTCCTCAGCATCGCGCGTGCTCCAAAGTGAGTCCATCCACAGCTCCAGAGCCGTCAAGCTGTCTAACAGGAGCTACAACTGGACACACTTCTTGCACGTGAAGGAGCCAGGGACAGTGGACGTGTCCCTGACCTCCCACATTGCACACGAGGAGCATGACACGGGTCTGAGATCTCCTGCCATGTCTTAAACCTTCGGTTAACTTCAACAATTACAATTCCCCCCCCCCCCACCAAATAAATAAATAAATAAACAACGAAGAAAAATATATAGATATATACCAATGAAAAGAAAAAGAAAACAGAAACACTACTTACCAGTCACTTACCAGGGATAAAAAGCACCTCCTCCCCACCCAGCTTCGAATTTTTGGGTTGTGGGGGCGAAACCCATGCAAACACGGAGAGAATGTGTAAACTCCACACAGACAATGACCCAGAGCCGGGATCGAACCTGGGAGGTCATTCATTTCCTGTCGGAAATGATGGGGCGCAGAAGTGAAGTTCCGATTGGAGAAAGCAACTGAACCTTTCGAAGGGTTCGGATACCGGAATGCTTGGAAGTCTGAGTTTTCACGACTGTCCTGACCTACGAGAGAGAGGATTCATTGAGATGCACTTTGATGGTGATAATAATACCCAGAAAAGTCAGTGGCAGTGGAATAGTTGGCGAGGGAAACTGGCAGATTTGAATCGGCAAAGTGAAGAATGATTGAGCTTGGCCAAAGAGCAAGCAGGGAAAGGCTTTCGTACTCACCCCTGACAATATGTTTATGCCTGTAGGGAGGCATGACATTACAGAAATTGATCTCCTGCATTTTAATTCATTTACCTCGAAGGTATTTTTGAATTTTGTTGATTTTAGTTTGTTTGCGACAGTAAAAGTCTTAAAATGTGAAACCTTGACATGAATTCTCCACCAGTGGGATTCTCCGTTCCCCCGGCAGTGTACCCCCACCTACGGGAAATCCCATTGGCCAGCCGCCGGAACGGGGAATCCCGCTGTCAGCGATGGCGCCCCTCCGAGAAACACGTGGCTGAGGAGGTGGCGAATTCACCACCTTGTCCTTGGGTCATTTCCTTTGGGACATTTGGGAAATCAATGTCTCATTAAAAAGTCATCAAGCTCCATGGGGATCGTGGAATCATGTCAGATGTTGCGCGGGAATTTCCAGCGGCAGAGACGGTCCGCATTGTCCTGTGGCGGGATCTTCCAGTCCTGCTGCCATCAATGGGGTTTCCCATTGTTTATGCCCTCCTCCGCAGGGGAACCCATGGCGGGGGTCATGTCAGCAGGACCGGATGACCCACCCACCAGAAACGGTTGGAAAATCCCGCCCATTACCTTATTTAAAAGCACAATGTTACTCTAAATCACCGTTTGAAACTAAGGATTCCCTGACCCTAAAATACTCCATTCTGTACCATAATCCTGTACGTCTGTGTATTCGGTGACAAATCAGTGCATTCTTTCATTTGCTTCATGAAAATTAAAAATATTTTTGGTAAACAGATAAAACATCTGTGAGACACCGTCTCATTTTGTGCCTGGTTAAATGTGGTGGTCAGGGCTGGAATTGGTAACAGAATCTCCCCCATCCAAATTGGAAGCTTAATTTTAATATTAAAAAGGCCTCTGCTTTGTTTTCTGGCTGCCAGCTGTCATAACATACACCAGGATATCATGGTGCCGACACACACACTGATGGACACACAGCAAGACCAATCAACACACACAACACCGCAGCCAATCACCAGTTAGAGCACACTCACTATAAAACAGGGGGTATCAGAGTTCCGGCTCATTCGGGATGCAGCCTCCTACAAGGACAGAGCTTACAGCTTACAGCACAGGTCCTCACCATGTGCTGAGTGCATAGACTGGTTCAGACAGGCATAGGCCCTGCAAAATGGACAGCGTCCTCCTGCCGCCGCCGCTCCGCATCACCGGTAACCTGGGGGCCAACTGGAAGATATTCAAACAATGCTTCCAGCTCTACCTGGAAGCCACAGACCGGGAAGATGCCTCGGACACCAAGAAGATCGCTCTCTTCCTATCCACGGCATGGGAACATGCCATCCACATTTTAAATTCTCTCACCTTTGCTGATGATGAAGATAAATCAAAATTCAAGACGGTCCTCCTCAAGTTTGACACTCACTGCAACATAGAGGTGAATGAAAGTTTCGAGCGCTATGTATTCCAACAGCATTTACAGGGTAAGGATGAACCTTTCCAGTCCTTTCTCACCCACCGCCACATACTTGCGCAGTCCTGAAATTACGGGCCCACCTCCGACTCCATGATATGCGACCAGATCGTTTTCGGTGTTCAGTCGGACTCCCTACGCCAGCAGCTCCTCAAGGTACAGCAGCTCACCCTCACAACCGCCATCGAGAACTGTGTGCTACACGAACACGCCACTAATCGGTATTCCCACATCCAAGCGGCTGAAACAGCGTGGCAAGGTCGAGGCAGAACGGGTCCAAGAAATCGAGCAACTCCAGGGCCTCAGCCTGGATGAGGGCGGCCATTTTGCGCGCTTTTCGCAGACTCCCGCGCTTGTGCGCACCGAACGAGGGGACGGCGACGTCGACGAACGTACTGCGCAGGTGCGCACCATGTACGGCCGCACCGCGCATGCGCGGTGGCGCAGCGAACGTACTGACGCTACAACATGCGGCAACTGTGGCTCCGCTCACTTAAAGCGGCAATGCCCTGCCAAATCCCGACAATGCCTGAGATGTGCCAAATTTGGACACTATGCTGCTTTATGCAGATCAGCTCGGCCTGCCAATTCGTATCGCTCTGGCCAGACTCGCAGGAATGTCCGGGCCATTCAACCCACGGTCACCGAATCCGATGCGGACCTACTACCCGATATTGACACCGAAGACCTGAAGACACCTTTTCGAATCGGTATTGTTACAAAAACAGGGTGTCCCCGAAGCAAAAAATCCAGCCTCTATCGGTTTACAGCATCGATCCACACGATGTGTGGTGTGCCACCCTTATGGTCAACCAGAATTCGTCGCCCACCTCAGAGACTTAATTTATGACCTTTGCAGACTTATAGACTCTCTGAATTGTTACGTTGCTTTGTTTGATCGTTTCCCTGGTTTGTATATAGTGTTGATCTCGTTATTCTTGTTGCATACTGCTTCCCTGCATCAGGCACCTTCCCAGGTAAATAGCTTAGTTCTCATGTACGTAGTCCTGTAAATATGTCTTCGCACCCCACACGTAGTTAGGAACATTCTCACCATACATTATTTATTGCCACACACATACATTCTTTTATAAAAGGGGGGATGTCATGATATACACCAGGATATCATGGTGCAGATACACACACACTTATGGACACACAGCAAGACCAATCAACGCACACAACACTGCAGCCAATCACCAGTTAGAGCACACTCACTATAAAGACAGGGGGCATCAGAGCTCCCGCTCATTCGGGATGCAGCCTCCTACAAGGACAGAGCTTACAGCTTACAGCATAGGTCTTCACCATGTGCTGAGTGCATAGACTGGTTCGGACAGGCATAGTTCTTAAGTTTAATCTAACATTGTGTTAACCCACAGTGAAAGTATGTTCAACAGTTCCTAACTTAATAAAATAGTTTTGCACTATTTTAAGTTTTGGTGGCCTGTATGTGTTCCACGGATCCAGAGCACCCAACACATCACCAGCATTCTGGAAGGCATCTGTTAGAAACACCATGGGAAATGTGACGTCTATGGTGGCTGAGGCAGAGTTTCAGCAGGACACTCATTTAAAAAAGACAAATGAATTCAATACATGCATGTCCGGAGGGCATTTCAGAGCTTGCTTTTTCTGGCTGCCATTTGGTCTTTAATGAATCCCTATGCTAGTTATCTCCAGCTGCTTGAAGAAGACTACGATCATACCAGTACCAAAGAAAAAACAGGCAACGTGCCTCAATGACGACAGTCCGGTGGCCCTGAAACCTATCATTATGAAGTGCTTCAAGAGTTTGGTCATGAGTCACATCAATTCCATACTTCCAGACTGCCTTGATCCACTGCAATTCATGTACGGCAACAATCGGTCCACAGCAGACGCCATCTTACTGGCTCTACACTCATAGAACATACAGGGCAGAAGGAGGCCATTCGGCGCATCGAGTCTGCACCGACCCACCTAAGCCCCCACTTCCACCCCATCCCCATAACCCAATTACCCCTCCTAACCTTTTTGGACACTAAGGGCAATTTAGCATGGCCAATCCACCTAACCTGCACGTCTTTGGACTGTGGGAGGAAACCGGAGCACCCGGAGGAAACCCATGCAGACACGGGGAGAACGAGCGTCTCAACAACAAGGACTCCTACAGTTCCACCTTCAACACCATAACCCCAGCCAAGCTCACATCCATACTCCAAAACCTTGGCTCCTCCCTCTGCAACTGAATCCTTGACTTCCATAGACCACAATCAGTAAGGATAAGCAACGATACCACCTCCATGATAGTCCTCAATACTGGCACCCTGCAAGGCTGCGTACTTAACCCCCACTATATTCCTTATACACACGACTGTGTGGCAAAATACGGCTCCAACTCCATATACAAGTTTGCTCATGACACAACCGTAGTGGGCCTGATCTCAAACAACGATGCCAGCACATTTGAAGGCGAGCGCATGTGAAATCCAGCTGGTGGCATTTCCGCAGCTTTTTCACCCGTGACTGACCTGCCTGAAATGTTGCAGGAAGCGGCGGGGCAGGTTAATGGCCACTTACGTTCCGCATCGCACTCGTATTGGCGTTTTACCCGTGGAGGAGTGAGGTCCATGTCATGCGAGAAGCCCGAGAGCTTTAGCTGCATGTGCTTCTGTCAGGCAAAGGGAGGGCAACCTCCATTGCCGATCCCTTAGGCCAATTAGAGGCGACCTTCCCCCTCAGGGCATTCCTTCTCTTCAACCCTTCCCATGGCCTCTTGCCTTGGCTCGCCACCCACATCAGTCCCTCATGGAGATCCCCAACCCTGGACTTACTTGGTCTCTTTGACATGATTTGGGCTGCCTATAGTCCTGGGTGATGCTGCAGGGACTAGAGAGCTAGCAACCATCCACTTGGCTGGCAGATCTCTGAAACAGGGGGCGAAATTCTCCCCCAACGGCGGGATGTCCGCCGACTGGCGCCAAAGGCGGCGCCAATCAGACGGGCATCGCGCCGGCCCAAAGGTGCGGAATGCACGGCATCTTTGGCGGCCTAGCCCCAACATTGAGGGGCTAGGCCGACGCCAGAGGGATTTCCGCCCCGCCAGCTGGCGGAAATGGCGTTTGTTGCCCCGCCAGCTGGCGCAGAAATGCGGCGCATGCGCGGGAGCGTCAGCGGCCGCTGTCAGTTTCCCGGCGCATGCGCGGGAGCGTCAGCGGCCGCTGTCAGTTTCCCGCGCATGCGCAGTGGGGAGAGTCTCTTCCGCCTCCGCCATGGTGGAGGCTGTAGCGGAGGCGGAAGGGAAAGAGTGCCCCCACGGCACAGGCCCGCCCGCAGATCGGTGGGCCCCGATCGCGGGCCAGGCCACCGTGGGGGCACCCCCCGGGGTCAGATCGCCCCGTGCCCCCCCCAGGACCCCGGAGCCTGCCCACGCCGCCTGGTCCCGCCGGTAAATACCAGGTTTGATTTACGTCGGCGGGACAGGCAATTCCTGGGCGGGACTTCGGCTCATTCGGGCCGGAGAATCCAGCGGGGGAGCCCGCCAACCGGCGCGGCCCGATTCCCGCCCCCGCCCGATCTCTGGTACCGGAGACTTCGGCGGGGGCGGGATTCACGGCGGCCAACGGCCATTCTCCGACCCGGGGGGGGGATCGGAGAATGACGCCCAGGATGTCTTCCAGATAGAGAGGCAGAAGTCTCGCCTGAAAGCATATCTGAGCATTAAATTACTGCAGGACAGCCATCGGAATCATGGGTAGATTCCTCACCCCTTGACCTTTTAGCCAGGGAGGGTGGTCTGGGGGCTCACAGTGCTCCATAAACTTCAGCCCACAGTGAATGCCACAGTGATATCTGAATGCCTGACTTTCGCGTATTCTTTTCAAAACAGCTCAATCATATTTGTCATGGTTTTAGTAATACTGCATTGAAAGAGGGACTCAAGTGGTGGCACAGTGGTGCAGTGGTTAGCACAGTTGCTTCACAGCTCCAGGGTCCCAGGTTCGATTCCCGGCGTGGGTCGCTGTCTGTGTGGAGTCTGCACGTTCTCCCCGTATGTGTGGGTATCCTCCGGGTGCTCCGGTTTCCTCCCACAGTCCAATGATGTGCAGGTTAGGTGGATTGGCCATGATAAATTGCCCTTAGTGTCCAAAAAGATTAGGTAGGGTTACTGGGTTACGGGGGGGTGGGCTTGAGAGGGAAGCTCTTTCGAAGGGCCAGTGCAGACTCGATGGGCCGAATGGCCTCCTTCTGCACTGTAAATTCTATGAAGGTGATCAGTGATCAGCGCAGGAATATGCAATTGAATGACTGCTTCCTGGACAGCAGTCATGATTCTTTTAATTTAAGGCAATCCTCTGCGAGTATTTAGGCAGACAAACAAGATGGCTTCACAAGTCAATGATCACCATCTGAAACCGGAATCATGACACCCAAGCCAGGGTTATCAATTATAGAGAGAAGCTGCGATGCTCATGTAACCACCAGGAATATCAATAGGAAAAATAAAATCACATGCATTGAGCTACCAGGATCTTTATTGAGCATGTTGCAGCCATATGGTTGCTATGTTTGCAAACTATGATTAAGTGTACTCCTGGAGATTTCATCACATGACTTACCCCAAAACGTTCATCCCTGTGTTGCTTTACCTCCCTACGCTAATTGGAAAGCCAACTCATTATTCAATTGGATTATGCTCGACAGTCAAATAAACAGCCCTCATTTCCACAATGAGTTTCCAATATTTTTATGGCCCCTGAAGATAAATGTTTACAGGAAATGGCAAAAATACATTTTTTCTTCATGTCCCAATGATTTTTCTCCAGGCTTGCACACAGCCGTGTCCTGGAGATTCATCAGTACCTGGAGACTCCTGGCCAATCCTGGAGATCTGACAACCCTAACTGTTGCACGGGTTGGTTGTCCGGACGTATTCGGGGAGATTGCTACAATGCAGTTACGCCATATTCTGTGAGATCATCGCTGTCTACTTGCTTGATGCAATCAGAAGCTGACTAATGGTGCAGTGATGGAGGACGAAACCAACTGAAGACAAAGGCAGAGTAGCAGATAAATGAACAGTGCAATCTGTAAAGTGCTACACCAGGGGAGAGATTCAATCATGTGTATATGTATACCATACAGTGGCTAATAGTTCCCCTCCATCTACATTATCCTCTGCACTACCACCAGCAACACTGATGCCCATTGTTTAATCTCTGCTGTTTCTTTTCGCACAATCAGAAAAACAGAACCGTGATCAAATTTCAAATAAAGGTGCGAGCTCCAGTGCATTCCCTCCTGCAAGTCCAGGGTGTGGAGGACATATTAGGAATGCAGCTGGATGGATATGAGGTGCAAGCATCATTATCTGCATAGCCACACATGTGCGGATCCAAGCATATCCATTTGGAATTGCCCAGGGAAAATTGCTTTCATGGGCACATCTTCAGCGGCCAGCACTAGTCAATTAAAGATAGAGAATTGGGAAATAGGGGCTGGATTCTCCAATTTTAAGGCTATGTCCGGAGAAGTGTGTGGTTTTACGACAAAAATGTTGGTGCTGTCCCCGCACCGATGCTCTGACCGGTTAGGAGATAGCAGCCGCGCCACGTAAAATGCACGGACTTCTCGATATAAACACTTGTAGAATTGCCGGGTCCATGGTCGTGCAGGCGCAGAGCGACAACGTGCAGTGGTCACGCCGTACAGCATGGCGCCGGCCACGCACGGACCCGACCTGCCAGATAGTGCCCCCCAGACACCCCTTCGACACCCCTGGGTCATCCCCCACCAGTCCCCTCAGCCCTCGTCTAAGCCCCCACCCCCCCCCCCCCCCCCCCGGCCAGCAGCAGGGCACCCCCCCCCGAATGTGGCGGCACTGGACACAGTCCGCAGCCGCCACACCGGGTTCGCGAAAACCGAGAGCACACGTCCCCCACGTCGTCGGGAACCCGGCCCTTCGGGGGCGGAGCATCGGGAAAGGGCCTTCAGATAAGGTCCTGAGGCCGTCCCAAAGGCGTGTGCCATACCCCTCGATGATGCCATTTTGGAAGGGGCAGAGCATCCGAAAACAGGCATGATTCGGTCAGAAACAAGGATTCCCCGTCCGATCGCCGATTAATGTAGCGGCGTCGGCCAACGGAGAATCCCGCCCTCGGTTTCAGCCAGGATCAGCAAATCCTGAAGTACTTGTCAAGCAAAGATTTTAGTTTCTAGCTTCCTGAAGGAACATCTGAGAGCTCCTTCATCACAATTCAGGGATCTTGTTTAAAGTGCTAAAACTGTAGGGAAATGTTGTTAGGCTGACTTGCAGCCAAACCGAGACACCAATAATGTTTTGTTGAAAAAAATGCAAATCAGCTGTGTTGACATCTCAGTGGAATCCATTGTAAGCATTGTTCACATGAACACCACCTTGAATATAATTGAACTGCTGCAGTTACATGTGTCCCATGTGGTGAACTAATTGTTGCGAGTTGTTGATATGTAGGAGAATGTAATCTTTCTTTATTTCATCATTTTATTGTGTGATATTCTGCACCCACTGAATGGTCCCAATTGTAACACAAAACCAAGACGTTGGGTTTCAATTTATCAGTTAATTGCTTTGCCTTTGTATTATACTCCTTCTGTTCCACCCAAAATGATTTTTTTTCAAGTGAGTGAGTGCACTTTAAATCTGCACACCGAGTCTGGTAAGAAAATAGAATTAGCCCGTTGCCATTTGTGATTCAATTTCTTTCAGTTGTGACAAAGATTAGGGCTGGGATTTTCTTTTTTTATAGAAAATATTTTATGGAGGCATTTATAGTTTTAACATTTTTAACATTGTAAACAGAGAAATCCAACACATGCAAAAACCCCACAATAACACGCCCCACTTCCCCAGCCCTAAACCCTAACTATCCAGACATGAGATTCCCTGCCCTTAGTCGTCACTTCCATGCCTCCCCTTCCTCCCCCCCACCCCTCTACCCCCGCCCCCCCCCCCCCCGCCACCCCACCCCCTCCCCCCACCCCCAGCTGACAGTCAATTTTCCTTGAAGAAGTCGATGAATGTCTGCCACCTCCGAGCGAGCCCCGATAATGAACGCCTTAAGACGAACTTAATATTCTCTAGCCTAAGAAACCCTGCCATGTCTCTGACTCACCCCCTGACTTTGAAGGCTCCGAGTCTCTCCATCCCAGTAAAATTCGTCTCCGGGCCACCAGGGAGGCAAAGGCCAAAACGCCGGCCTATCTCCCCGCCCTGGGCTCCCTATCTTCTGACACTCCAAATATTGCCACCTCTGGACTCGGAGTCTCCCTCCCCAGGACGTCTGACATGACATTCGAAAATCCCTGCCAAAATCCGCTCAGCTTCGGATCGCCCCAAACATCTGTACATGATTTGCAGGACTTCCCCCACCCCACTCACTACCTGTCCTCCACCTCCTTAAAAAAACGTCTCATCCGGACGACAGTCATATGAGCCCTGTGGACCACCTTGAACTGGATCAGGCTAAGCCTGGCATATGACAAGGATGCATTAACTCTCCTCAGGGCCTTCTGCCATAACCCGACTTCCAACTTTCCTCCCAGCTCTTCCTTCCATTTCACCTCCCCAATTGGAACCCCTTCCCACACCATCAGTTCCTTGTATATTTCCGAGACCCTCCCCTCCCCAACTCCTGTTTTAGACAACACCTTATCCTTTAGTCCCTTTAGTGGGAGACGAAGGAAGCTCAGGAGCTACCTCCGAATAAAATCCCGTACCTGCAGGTACCGGAACCCGTTTCCACCCAGCAACTCAAACTCCTCCTCCAGCTCCTCCAAACTCAGGAAACTCTCCTCAATGAAGAGATCCTCAAATCTCTCAAACCCTGCCCGCTGCCACCTCCTGAAGCCCCTGTCCAAACCTCCGGAGTGAATTGGTGATTGTCACAGATCAGTGACCACACCTACATAGGTAGAAAAAGGGATAGGGATGTAAGACAGGAATTCAGGGAGCTAGGGTGGAAACTTAGATATAGGTCAGAGGTATTATCTCTGGGTTGTTACCTGTGCCACGTGATAGCGAGATGAGGAATAGGGAGAGAGAGGAGTTGAACACGTGGCTACAGGGATAGTGCAGGAGGGAGGGTTTCAGATTTCTGGATAATTGGGGCTCATTCTGGGGTCGGTGGGACCTCTACAAATGGGATGGTCTACACCTGGACCAGAGGGGTACCAATATCCTGGGGGGAAATTTGCTAATGCTCTTCGGGAGGATTTAAACTAGTTCAGCAGGGGGTTGGGAACCTGAATTGTAGCTCCAGTATACAGGAGGTTGAGAGTAGTGAGGTCATGAGTAAGGTTTCAAAGTTGCAGGAGTGTACCGGCAGGCAGGAAGGTGGTTTAAAGTGTGTCTTCTTCAATGCCAGGAGCATCCGGAATAAGGTGGGTGAACTTGCGGCATGGGTTGGTACCTGGGACTTCGATGTTGTGGCCATTTCGGAGACATGGATAGAGCAGGGACAGGAATGGTTGTTGCAGGTACCGGGGTTTAGATATTTCAGTAAGCTCAGGGAAGGTGGTAAAAGAGGGGGAGGGGTAGCATTGTTAGTCAAGGGCAGTATTACGGTGGCAGAAAGGACATTTGATGAGGACTCGTCTACTGAGGTAGTATGGGCTGAGGTTAGAAACAGGAAAGGAGAGGTCACCCTGTTAGGGGTTTTCTATGTGCCTCCGAAAAGTTCCTTCCAGAGATGTAGAGGAAAGGATTGCAAAGATGATTCTGGATAGGAGTGAAAGCAACAGGGTAGTGGTTATGGGGGACTTTAACTTTCCAAATATTGACTGGAAACGCTATAGTTCGAGTACTTTAGATGGGTCCGTTTTTGTCCAATGTGTGCAGGAGGGTTTCCTGACACAGAATGTAGATAGGCCAACGAGAGGCGAGGCCAGATTGGATTTGGTACTGGGTAATGAGCCAGGACAGGTGTTAGATTTGGAGGTAGGTGAGCACTTTGGAGATAGTGACCACAATTTGATTACGTTTACTTTAGTGATGGAAAGGGATAGGTATATACCGCAGGGCAAGAGTTATATCTGTGGAAAGGCAATTATGATGCAATGAGGCAAGACTTAGAATGCATCGGATGGAGAGGAAAACTGCAGGAGATGGGCACAATGGAAATGTGGAGCTTGTTCAAGGAACAGCTACTGCGTGTCTTTGATAAGTATGTACCTACCAGGCAGGGAGGAAGTGTTCGATCAAGGGAACCGTGGATTTCTAAAGGTGTCGAAACACTTGTCAAGAGGAAGAAGGAGGCTTATGTAAAGATGAGACATGAAGGTTCAGTTAGGACGCTCGAGAGTTACAAGTTAGCTAGGAAGGACCTAAAGAGAGAGCTAATAAGAGCCAGGAGGGGACATGAGAAGTCTTTGGCAGGTAGGATCAAGGATAACCCCAAAGCTTTCTATAGATATGCCAGGAATAAACGAATGACTAGGGTAAGAGTAGGGCCAGTCAAGGACAGCAGTGGGAAGTTGTTCTTGGAGTCCGAGGAGATAGGAGAAGTGCGAAATGAATATTTTTTGTCAGTATTCACACAGGAAAAAGATAATGTTGCCGAGGAGAATACTGAGATTCAGGTTACTACACTAGAAGGGCTTGAGGTTCAGAAGGAGGAGGCGTTAGCAATTCTGGAAAGTGTGAAAATAGATAATTCCCCTGGGCTAGATGGGATTTATCCTAGGATTCTCTGGGAAGCTAGGGAGGAGTTTGTTGAGCCTTTGGCTTTGATCTTTAAGTCATCTTTGTCTACAGGAATAGTGCCAGAAGACTGGAGGAAAGCAAATGTTTTCTCCTTGTTCAAGAAGGGGAGTAGAGACAATCTAGCTAACTATAGACCAGTGAGCCTTACTTCTGTTGTGGGCAAAATCTTGGAAAGGTTTAGAAGAGATAGGATGTATAATCATATGGATAGGAATAATTTGATTAGAGATAGTCAACACGGTTTTGTGAAGGGTAGGTCGTGCCTCACAAACCTTATTGAGTTCTTTAAGAAGGTGACCAAACAGGTGGATGAGGGTGAAGCAGTTGATGTGGTGTATATGGATTTCAGTAAAGCGTTTGATAAGGTTCCCCACGGTAGGCTACTGCAGAAAATACGGAGGCATGGGATTCAGGGTGATTTAGCAGTTTGGATCAGAAATTGGCTAGCTGGAAGAAGACAAAGGGTGGTGGTTGATGGGAAATGTTCAGATTGGATCCAGTTACTAGTGGTGTACCACAAGGATCTGTTTTGGGGCCACTGCTGTTTGTCATTTTTATAAATGACCTGGAGGAGGGCGTAGAAGGATGGGTGAGTAAATTTGCAGATGACACGAAAGTCGGTGGAGTTGTGGACAGTGCGGAAGGATGTTACAAGTTACAGAGGGACATGGATAAGCTGCAGCGCTGGGCTGAGAGGTGGCAAATGGAGTTTAATGCAGAAAAGTGTGAGGTGATTCATTTTGGAAGGAATAACAGGAAGACAGAGTACTGGGCTAATGGTAAGGTTCTTGGCAGTGTGGATGAGCATAGAGATCTCGGTGTCCATGTACATAGATCCCTAAAAGCTGCCACCCAGGTTGAGAGCGTTGTTAAGAAGGCGGACAGTGGTAGAGGGATTGAGTTTCGGAGCCATGAGGTCATGTTGCAGCTGTACAAAACTCTGTTGTGGCCGCATTTGGAGTATTGTGTGCAATTCTGGTCGCCACATTCTAGGAAGGATGTGGAAGCATTGGAAAGGGTGCAGAGGAGATTCACCAGAATGTTGCCTGCTATGGAGGGAAGATCTTATGAGGAACGGCTGAGGGACTTGAGGCTGTTTTCGTTAGAGAGAAGAAGGTTAAAAGGTGACTTAATTGAGGCATACAAGATGATCAGAGGATTGGATAGGGTGGACAGTGAGAGACTTTTTCCTCGGATGGTGATGTCTAGCATGAGGGGACATAGCTTTAAATTGAGGGGAGATAGATATAAGACAGATGTCAGAGGTAGGTTCTTTACTCAGAGAGTAGTAAGGGCGTGGAATGCCCTGCCTGCAACAGTAGTGGACTCGCCAACACTAAGGGCATTCAAATAGTCATTGGATAGACATATGGACGATAAGGGAATAGTGTTGATGGGCTTTAGAGTGGTTTCACAGGTCGGCGCAACATCGAGGGCCGAAGGGCCTGTACTGCGCTGTAATGTTCTATGTTCTAAAACATCAGAGAGTGATGACCCTTGAGTGCTGTTCCTGGTGTGGAAGGTCCTGTTCAGGTCAGAAGGCAGCAGATGGCCCAAGTCCTTCAGTGACATCTTGGTGAGCCTCAGCCTGAAAAGTCATTCAGACATTGTACACAAGCAACTTGACTTGAGTATGTGTAAACACAGCTTTTCAGTTAACGACTGGCTTGAGCAGCCTCCCTCATTCCCCATTTACATCCAAATATGTCAAACTGGGAGATGCACAGAGTAGGATACCCGTTTCATCACCTTTGGTTGGTTAAAACTACCTCTTTTATGAGTCTGTCCAGCAGCAGGCTGGAGGGAGCAATCAGGATAGGGATGCCAATTAGGAAACAGGCCAGGAAGTGATTGAGAAGGAACTGATAACTGGGAGAACTGGAGGATGCGGAGTGCGGCCAGTCAGTGGCCTTTGACACTCCAGAAGGGCCAGGAAGGAGCATTCCTGCTCCTTCCAGCTCCATGTTGAGGTAACTACGGTTTTAAAAAAAAAGTGCTCATTTACTGGAGACTTCCAACGGATATTTTATGTTTCGGCTTCCTTTTGATCACATTTTCCTGAATACAACTGGCTCCAAGCTGGGCTAATTTGCAAGCCAATGTGTTAATTCCCACTCCACAGGGTCTACGTACAAAAAATAAATGCCTTTTTTAGAATTCTCTGCATGTCAGTGCCTCAGAAAACAACGATGTCTCCTCTGTCCCACCAGCTAACAGAGGGTGCTGGAGAGATAGGAATGCTCAAAACCAGTTGAATGAAAATCTAGAACCCACATCAGTGAAGAGTGCAGAATTATGGAAGTAACTGTTGCCTTGAATGTGTTTTTCCTCCACTGGACCTTTTCAGTCTTAGTTGATCTTTGTCATTTGTCAGGACATACCTTACGGCTGTGTGACGAAGTTCACAAATTGTCGTCCAAAACAGTCCTCAAAATGTATAACCTTCTGAAAGGAACGTTGAAAACAGAGTGAGAGGGAAGGAGGAGAGACAGGCCGGAATCCTAGAGGCACAGGGAATAATTGACAAGAACACATTCTGGCCTTGGAAGTTCATAAGAACATAAGAACATAAGAACTAGGAACAGGAGTAGGCCATCTGGCCCCTTGAGCCTGCTCCGCCATTTAATGAGATCATGGCTAATCTTTGTGGACTCAGCTCCACTCTCCGGCCCGTACACCATATCCCCGAATCCCTTTATTCTCTAGAAAGGTATCTATCTTTTTCTTAAAAACGTTTAAAGAAGGAGCCTCAACTGCTTCACTGGGCAAAGAATTCCAGAGATTCACAACCCTTTGGGTGAAGAGGTTTCTCCTAAACTCGGTCCTAACTCTACTTCCCCTTATTTTGAGGCTATGCCCCCTCGTTCTGCTTTCCCCGACCAGTGGAAACAACCTGCCCGCATCTATCCTATCTATTCCCTTCATAATTTTATATGTTTCAATAAGATCCCCCCGCATCCTTCTGAACTCCAATGAGTACAGTCCCAGTCTACTCAACCATTCGTCATAATCTAATCCCCTCAACTCTGGGATCAACCGAGTGAATCTCCTCTGCACTCCCTCCAGTGCCAATATGTCCTTTCTCAGGTAAGGAGACCAAAACTGAACACAATACTCCAGATGTGGCCTAACCAACACCTTATACAATTGCAGCATAACCTCACTAGTCTTGAACTCCGTCCCTCTAGCAATGAAAGACAAAACTCGATTAGCCTTCTTAATCACCTGTTGCACCTGCACACCAACATTTTGCGACTCGTGCACCAGCACACCCAGGTCCCTCTGCACAGCAGCATGTTTTAACATCTTACCGTTTAAATAATAATCCATTCTGCAGTTATTCCTCCCAAAATGGATAGCCTCACACTTGGCAACATTGAATTTCATCTGCCAGACCCTAGCCCATTCACCTAACCTATCCAAATCCTTCTGCAGACTTCCGGTATCCTCTGCACTTTTTGCTTTACCACTCATCTTAGTGTCGTCTGCAAACTTTGCCACATTGCACTTGGTCCCCAACTCCAAATCATCTATGTAAATTGTGAACAACTGCGGGCCCAACACTGATCCTTGAGGGACCCCACTAGTTACAGGTTGCCAACCAGAGAAACACCCATTTATCTCCACTCTCTGCTTTCTGTTAGTTAACCAATCCTCTACCCATGCTACCACTTTACCCTCAATGCCATGCATCTTTAGTTTATGCAGCAACCTTTTGTGTGGCACCTTGTCAAAAGCTTTCTGGAAATCCAGATATACCACATCCATTGGCTCCCCATTATCTACTGCACTGGTAACGTCCTCAAAAAATTCTACCAAATTAGTCAGACACGACCTACCCTTTATGAACCCATGCTGCGTCGGCCCAATGGGACAATTTCCCTCCAGGTGCTCCGTTATTTCCTCCTTAATGATAGATTCAAAATGAACTCTCTGTATTCACATTAAAAGGAAAGGACTAAATTATTTTTGTATCCAGTTAGAGTGTGATGCCATTCACTTTATCCTGATGTTAACACTCACTACCCAGGTACCTGTCATTCTGCTTTTGTCATTCAACAATCCACCACACCAGTAATAATTTCTCAAGAATTTCCATTGAGGATTGGGAATATTCCCTGAAACCAGTGCAGCATCTGCAGGTTGAGGGGAATAACAGATATAACAAGTCCCATGGGATGACCAAACAAATGTGACAAGATCACACCATTGGCATTCTAAAGGCTTGTTTTAGATGGCAGGACAAATCTTGATGATGCCCCACAGTACAGCCAACAAGAGAGTCCCAAATTGAAGTGTTTTTCTGCATGCTGCACAGATTTGCTACGTAGAAAGGTTGACTACTCCTTGAAGCTGAAGATAATGATGAAGAATGAGAAGGTGATGGCCTTCCATCCCTACGGCAGGAGGAAGTGTCAGAGGAGATGGAGCAAGAAAGTGAGCAGCCTGTACTCAGAGAATTAAGGCAGCTGCTTATTGTCAACCTTTTTTATATATATGTGTTATAAATATATATATCCTGGCTACTCCACCCTGCGAACCCCCTATTACACCTATAGCACTTTGATTAAGACCTGGATTCCCAAAATCCTTCTCTCATAGCTACTCGCAAACCAACCCCCCCCCCCCCCCCCCATCAGTGATGTGTTATCTGAGTTGGTTTAACATTGACTGCAACTGGATGCAGTGAGACTAGAAACAGGCTTCTGACACAGGAGATGGTCGAACACTGTTTTATTGAACCTGCTGGTTGCTGTACATAATCTGCTGTGGGTTGACACTCTGTTAATCTAAACTGATAACCTCTGACTGGCTTGACCAGACTAGCTCTCTGTCAAATGGAGACGGAGCTCACGGTCTTGTGCACTCTAACTATCTCTGTAGCTGTATCCTGTGAGAAGAGGGAGTGTCTTAATGCCTTGTGTGTTTTCTAGTGGTAGTGTCCTGCCTGGTGATTGGTTGTTCTGTGTCGTGTGTGTTCATTGGTTATCCTGTGTATCAATCACTTTCTGTCTGCATCTCATTATATACGTAGTACCGTCAATAACGACGCAAGAGAGTAGAACGGTAAAGAAGGCTTTAATAAGCTGAGAACTAGCCTGATGCCGAGACGGGTGCTTACTGGGTGCCGCCTACAGGGAGGCCCCTTATATACGCTCTCTGGTGCGTGGAGCCAGAGGTGGAGTCCCCCAGGGTTCCAAGCCCAGTCTTAAAGGGGACATCACCTTACATGATGATAAGGGTACAGTAACACAGTAACCATTCATCACAATATACATGAGTGGATATTATGACATCTCCCCTCTTTGAAATTAATTTTGGAATGTGGCTGTATATACATTATGACTATGTACAAGTGGTGAGTGAATGAACCTATGTACATGGGAAGGTGTCTATCGTGCAGATACAGAGCAAACTGAACACAATTTACAGGATTCAAGTCTATAGATTCAGTCTTTGTGGTGGACGACAAATTCTTGTTGATCGCCTCAGAGGTGGAGGGGGGGACACCGGCACCTGGACAGGCGGGATTGCTGCCAGATCGGTGGCCTCGTGGACAGGCGGGATTGCTGCCAGATCGGGGCCACGTGGTGCAAGATGTCCGGAGGAGGCATGATGACATGCGGAGAAGTGCGGTCAGGTGGTGGCAGGCAACTTGGCACAGCGCCCTCCTGTTGCACCATAGAATGGAGCCATCAGCCATTTGAACAACGAAAGACCTGGGGGCGGCGTGTCTGACCAGCCTCCCTCAGGCAACTGGATGTGAACAACATCTTCGGGAGCCAGCGCAGGCAAATCAGTGGCATGAGCATCATACGTGATCTTCTGCTGGTCCCGGGATCGCTGCACTTTCTGCAGTACCGTGAGGTGGTCAAGGGCTGGAACATGGATAGCTGGAACAGTCGTCCGCAGGTTGCAGTTCATGAGCAGCTGCGCCGGAGACAAACCATTCGACAGAGGGGTCGCCCTGTATGCCAACAGAGCCAGGTTAAAATCAGAGGCTGAGTCTGCAGCCTTGCAAAGCAGCCGCTTGACAATATGGACCCCTTCTCGGCCTTCCCGTTTGATTGCGGGTAATGGGGACTGGATGTGATATGCCTGAAGCGGTAGACTCGTGCAAAGTCAGACCACTCTTGGCTGTAAAAACATGGACCATTGTCACTCATTACTGTAAGTGGTATCCCGTGCGTGGCAAACGTCTCTTTGCAGGCTTTGATGACTGAATTGGACGTGAGATCCGACAGTTTCACCACTTCCGGGTAGCTGGAGAAATAGTCGACGAAAAGCACGTAATCACGCCCAATTGCGTGAAAGAGGTCTATCCCCACCTTGGACCACGGAGAAGTCACAATCTCGTGCTGTTGCAGTGCTTCCTTGGGCTGGGATGGTTGGAATTTCTGGCATGTTGTGCAGTTGAGGACCGTGTTGGCATTGTTCTGGCTGATGCCAGGCCAGTAAACTGCCTGCCGAGCTCTGCGTCGACATTTCTCGACCCCGAGGTGACCCTCATGGATCTGTCTGAGCACCATGGTTTGCATGCTTTGGGGAATGACGATTCTATCCAGTTTAAGAAGGATCCCCTCAACAACCGTTAACTCGTCCTTAACGTTGAAGAACTGGGGGCACTGTCCCTTTTGCCAGCCATGGGCGAGGTGTTGCATCACACGCTGCAGTAGAGGATCTTTGGCAGTTTCTTCGCGTATTTGGATAACTCGTTCATCAGTGGCTGGGAGGTTGCTGGCACACAACTGTACCTGTGCCTCAATGTGGTGAATGAAGTCGCCGTGTTAACACGGCGTGTTGATGGATCGGGATAGGGCATCCGCGATGATCAGCTCCTTACCCGGTGTTTAGGCGAGTTCGAAGTCATATCGGCGGAGACGAAGAAGAATTTGCTGCAGCCAAGGTGTCATATCATTTAAATCCTCCTGGATTATGTGGACTAAAGGCCAACGTGAACTTTGGCAGACCGTATACGTAGTCATGAAACTTGACTATTCCTGTCAGGACCCAAGCACTCCTTTCGATTTGGGCATAACGTTGTTCGGTCGGAGTCATGGCCCTGGATGCATATACCACTGGAGCCCAGGACAAGGAATCGTCTCTCTGGAGGAGCACCACCCCAATGCCGTCCTGGCTTGCGTCTGTGGATATCTTGGTATCCTTGGTCAGGTCAAAGAACGCCAGTACTGGGGCTGCGGTGAGCTTCGCCTTCAGCTCAAGCGACTCCGCTTGATGTGCGGGAAGCCACTGGAACACTGTGGACTTTTTTACGAGATGCCCGATTGCTGTGGTATGGGATGCCATGTTAGGAATGAATTTACCGAGAAACTTTACCATCCCAAGGAAACGTAGGACCGCTTTTTTGTCTTCTGGGGTCTTCATGGCATTGATTGCCAGTGCCTTGTCAGCATCAGGTTGCACACCCTGCTGTGAAATGTGGTCACCCAGAAATTTGATAGCGGACCGACCAAATGAGCATTTGGCCCTGTTGAGCTGGAGGCCATTTTCATGGATCCTCTGGAAAACCTGTCTGAGGCGAGCGATGTGATCCTCGGGCGTCGTGGACCAAATGATCACGTCGTCCACATAGACTCGCACCCCCTCGATGCCCTCCATCATTTGCTCCATTATTCGATGAAAGACTTCGGAAGCTGAAATGATACCGAAAGGCATGTGGTTGTAGCAATACCTGCTGAACCGAGTGTTAAACGTGCTCAGCTTCCTACTGGACTCGTCCAGCTGTGTCTGCCAGAAACCACGGGAGGCGTCCAACTTGGTGAAGAATTTGGCATGAGCCATCTCACAGGTTAATTCTTCTCTCTTCGGGATCGGGTAGTGCTCTCGCATGATGTTGTGATTCAGGTCTTTGGGATCGATGCAAATGCGGAGTTCGCCAGAGGATTTCTTGACGCAGACCATGGAGCTGACCCAGTCTGTTGGTTCCATGACCTTTGAAATGATGCCCTGGCCTTGAAGCTCTCGTAGCTGCGTTTTCAGACGATCCTTGAGCGGAGCCGGCACCCGGCGTGGTGCATGGATGACTGGGGAGGCATTCGTCTTGAGTAGTATCGTGTAGCGATATGGAAGTGTGCCCATCCCATCAAACACATTGTGGTATTGCGTGAGAATGTTATCTATCTCAGCCTGTAGTTTCACATTGGGCGAGGCAGTCACAGGTGTAGAGGACTCCCTGGACCAGATTTAGGAGTTTGCATGCGCGAGCACCGAGCAGGGATGCCTTTTCAGGCCGGACGATCTTGAATCTTAACGTCACCTTGATTGCCTTGTGAGATACACCTAGCTGACACGATCCACTGGCAGCTATGGCATTGCCATTGTAGTCAAGGAGCTGGCAGGCTGGTGGAAGAATGCTAGGTTGATTTCAGATGCTGTTGGGGTCTGACTGTGATATGAGATTCGCAGACGCGCCAGTGACAATTTGAATCGGATGCGACACTGGCTGACCGTGATGACAGCACACCATTCGTCATCAGGATCCACACTCAGGATTGAAAGGCGGTTTGCAGGCACGGTGGAGACCAGCTCGCGTGTGGTGATGATGCCCACCCGATATGGAGACTCAAGGCATTCAGCATCGGGCTTTCGGGATCAGAATCCTGCATGCCTTGTTGTACGCAGCGGACACGTCTGGGCTCCTGCTGGGATCGCTAGCTGTTGCTCAGTGGAGCGGACCTGCAGAGGGCTGCATAATGCCCAGCTTTCCACATCGCATGCCTTTGGCTGGACATTGCCGCTTTAAATGGGCGGAGCCACAATTTGGACACGTCATGACGCGGACGTCAGTGCGTTCTGTGCGCCATCGCGCATGCGCACTGCAGTCGGCCGACGTTCGCACAGTAGGGTCTTCAGCCTCATCGTCCTCCCGGTCGTGGCGCGCATGCGTAGGACCCGAGAAAAGCGCGCAAAACGGCCACTCTCCTCGATGCTCAGGCCTTGCATTTTTGCGATGGCCTGCACCCTTTCTGCCTCGTGGGAGGCCAGTTTTGCAGTTTCTGCCGCCCTGATGCGGGAGTAACGATTTCTGGCATGCTCATGGACAACGCACGTTTCGATGGCGACGGAGAGGGTCAACTGTTTGATTTTGAGTAGCTGCTCCCGCAGGGAGTCGGACTGGACCCCGAAAACGATCTGATCCCGGATCATGGAATCAGCCGTCAAGTCATAATTACATGACTGCGCTAGGATGCGGAGATTGGTCAAGAAGGACTGAAAAGGTTCATCCTGAAGCCTCTCTAGGATGTACCATTCAAAGCTCTCATTCACCTCGACTTCGCAATGGCTGTCGGATTTCAGCAGAACTGTCTTGAACTTCGTCTTGTCTTCGCCATCGGCAAACGTGAGCGAGTTAAAGATGAGGATCGCGCGATCCCCTTCAGTCGACGGGAACAGCGTGATCTTCCTGGCATCCAATGCTGCCTCGAAGTTGGAGGCCTCGATATATAGGAGGAACTTCTGTTTGAAGACCTTCCAGTTGGCGCCGAGGTTGCTGGAGATCCAGAGTTGCGGAGGGGGCTGGATCTTTTCCATGCCACTGGATGGTTGCTTGCTGGTCGTTGCAGATTCACTCGAGGTAGGTTCGTTAGAGTTAATAGTTCCCTGGTACCATGATGTGTTATCTGAGTTGGTTTACCATTGACTGCAACTGGATGCAGTGAGAGTAGAACAGGCTTCTGTCACAGGAGATGGTCCAACACTGTTTTATCGAACCTGCTGGTTGCTGTACATAATCTGCTGTGGGTTGACACTCTATTAATCTAAACTGATAACCTCTGACTGGCTTGACCAGACTAGCTCTCTATCACATGGAGACGGTGCTCGCGGCCTTGTGCACTCTAACTATCTCTGTAGCTGTATCCTGTGAGAATAGGGAGAGTCTTAATGCCTTGTGTGTTTTCTAGTGGTAGTGTCCTGTCTGGTGATTGGTTGTTCTGTGTCGTGTGTGTTCATTGGTTATCCTGTGTGTCAATCACTGCCTGTCTGCATCTCATTATATGCATGAGTGGATATTATGACAAGCAGTACTCACATCTCTTTGATTAAGACCTGGATTCCCAAAGTCATATATAGACCTCACCTCAGAAATAGGAATCTTACATTCCATCTACTCAGTTGACAAGTTGTGCATGTCCAGAAAAAGTAGGACTCTTTCTGCATATGTCTTACAATTTATGCCATGAGGCTAAACCCATTTATTTTTCAAAGTATGAATTTTCAAGTTTCAACTTGCCTCTAATGCAACATCTTCTACATCTAACCACATCCACAAAACCAGCTTCACCAATACGGCAGCAACATTTAAAAATCCATGCTGCAAGGACAATGAAAGGACCCTTAACCACATATCCTTCTAACTTTTTTTTATTGCACTCCAGCTTCCCAAATGAATAGATAAGGGTCGAATGCTTTATATCACATTTTTGTTCTTTTTTTCTCCAGTTTCGTGGTTGTAAAATTTGCTCTTTCTTGAACTGCAGAAAACCTTGTTTGATTTGTTCATTATTGCTCAAAGCTTAACTAATTAAACACATTCTAATTTGGGAAAGTCATCTCCTTGTGAAAAAGAAACTGAAGGGAGAGAAAAAAGTTAATGTTTCGAGTCCAGGTGACCCTTTGTCAAAGTTAGTTATATGTGATACTCTCCGACTGATACAAATTTGAGACTTTGGTTGCAGTGTTACTTTTATTGGTTCTTTCACGGTTTGAAGTCACTCTCAGCTCATTGAAGCTGTTATCCCGAAACTCCCACTTCTTCTCTGTATACTTTCTATTGATATTTTAGTTGAGACCAGGTCCAAGTCTGAAGCTCCTTCATGTATTGGTATTTGAGTATACTTTTAGGATTTAGGCTACGATTCTATGCAGCCTCCTTGTGCTGGAGATAGAGCCTGGTTGATGTGAGATCAGAATTAACTTTCCCAACTCAGTCTTGGAAGGCACATGAATGTGTCTTGTTCGGGATAACCCTTACACTAGCCTTTGAAGCTGCCACTCCAGAAGTTCTGAAGATGCATAATTATTGTCTGACCTTGTTGATAGAGGTAGTCCACGACAGCAACATTCTCCTTGCGGAAATCATCACTTCTCTCTGCATATAAAATAAATAATCCTTAATCATTGGTCTTTTGGCTTTCTAAGGTCTGGGGTCATCCCTTGATTCACAATTCTCCATTCTCGGTGAAGAAATAAGCATGCTCTTCCCCTTCAACTCCCAGGACTTCATGCTCGATTGGCGCTCAATGTTCAACCTGTGAAAACCTTATAGACTTGCCACTTCCTCCTGAGAGACTGCCCGTTGACAGCTTTTCCTTCAAATGCTCCGCAGGGATGCAAAATGTTCAAAATCTTCTTCAGCTGTGTAAACAGGCACAGGACTCTCTGTAACAATAGCATCTGAGTCAATGCTTCTTCAAGTACTTAAAAGAAACAAAGGATTGGCTCAAGGATCTGGAAATGGCAACAGCAGAACCATCATCGCCTCTGAAACAAATGGAAGCAGTGGTTCTGATCTGAAATTGTTCGTCAGTTTCTTTGGGTGGAATTTTCCCAGAAAATGACTGAAATGTCAATTTGGGTGAAAAACCCGTTGTGATCCTCACTGCTGCCGGCGTGATCGCAAGCATTCTTCAGTCACAGAGTCACATTTTTTTCCCCCTCACATGAAACACACTGCGCTTGAGTTTCCAAGCACCTGATTCGCCCCCTTCGGGGGTTAACTGAGTAATGTAATCAAGGGGGTGCTGCGTGTAATCAGATTCTCAGCACAACCCAAGCCAGTAGAATGACAGGGAGAAGACCTCTGTCAACATTCTCGGAGAGGGCTCTGACACGATTGTTCTATATGGTGGAGGAGAGGCGGGCAACCACCTATCCACCTGTTGGCAGCAGGCCCCTAAGGAATGTGACCAATCCTGCCTGGGAGGCACTGGCAGCAGTATTTAGTGCCAGCAGAATGACCAAGAGGATGGTGTTCACTGCTGCAAAAGGATGGATGACCTCCTACGAGCTGCAAAGGTGAGTGCCCCCTGTCTCCCCTTTACACTCGACGCTTCCATCACCCCTGGAATGTCACTGCTAACCTACTTGCTTCCACCTCGCTGCCTCCCAACACTCGACCACCCAGCATCATGCTCAAAATCCTCAGTGACAGACATCCTGGAATGACTTTCATCATTCAGCAAACCCTTCACCTGACCCCTTTTCCCTCCTTGGAGCTGCGGGACAAAGGCATGAATCCCCCAACTTTCACTTAAACGTGAGTGCAGGAGTCAGACATAGGCAGAACCTGAGGAGCAACACAGCTTTCCTCACAGTTAATCGTCACCACCTTCCTGCCTTTAGAAGCGACCCCATCACACAGACATGCCTGGCCCATCACCCTGTTCAGGTGTCAATGAACCCTTCGAAGGGTAGAGGCGAGAGAGGGTGCTTGTAAGGGAAATGGTTTTGTGGAGTTGCCGAACAACAAACCTCCTAATCATTGAACCACAGTGGTTAGCACTGTTGCTCCACTGCGCCAGGGTCTCAGGTTTGATTCCCGGCTTGGGTCACTGTCTGTGCTGAGTCTGCCAGTTCTCCCCGTGTCTGCGTGGGTTTCCTCCGGGCGCTCCAGTTTCCTCCCACAAGTCCCAAAAGAGGTGCTGTTAGGTAAATTGGACATTCTGAATTCTCCCTCCGTGTACCCGAACGGGGGTCGGAATGTGGCAACTGGTGGCTTTTCACAGTAACTTCATTGCAGTGTTAATGTAAGCCTACTTGTGACAATAAAGATTATTATTATTATTATGAGGGCATTGCTGGTCCTCCAGTCCTGGCACACGCCCGCTATCCTCCTTCCTCCAGGTCCTCCCCAGGCACACCCTCTACTCCCTCCTGGTCCTCCACCTCATCAAAGTGGCACGTTCCTCCTCATCCTCCTCCAGCATGTTTCCCCGTTGCTGCACCAAGTTGTGGAGGAAGCAACAAACCGCAAAAAAGTGGGAGGCTCTCTGGGGGCTCTAATGAAGTGCCCCGCTGGACAGGTCAAGGCAGTAATTGTGCATCTTCAGCACCCCAATGCGCCGCTCGATAGCTGGGCAGATGGCACTGTGAGTCTGATTATAACGGTGCTCTGACTTGGTTTTAGGCCTGTGCACTGGCGTCATTAGCCAAGACCTCAAAGAATACCTCATGTCCCCCACAAGTTACTCCGGCAGTCTGGGATGGTCTTTGCCGCAGTATGAAGTTGGCATGCATGCTCCCAGGAAAGCATGCACAATCCGCATAATGATAATTTGATGGTCACAAACAAGTTGCACATTCAGGGAATGGAACCCCTTGTGATTGATAAAGGGAACTCCCTGAAGACATGGTGCTCTTAACGTCACATTTGTCCGATCAATAATCCCCTGGACCTACGGCAGTCCAGCAATGTCTCGCAGCCCTTTCAGCTTAATGGGCCTTGTCGCGGTCAAAGTCGATGTAGTCAGAAGCCCGGGCATACAGAGCATTCATGACCTATCGGATACACTTGTGGGCTGATGACATTGGTAAGGGTCGAATGATGATGGCCAATTCATGGACGAGCAAGACCATCAGGAATGTTAAAGGGCACAACTACTCTCTCAGGCAGAGAAAGTCAACACTAATAGGTACACTTCATTCTCAAGCTTCACTGTACCATTTTCTAATTGCTGTCATGCCTAAAACTTAAGAAGCCTGGGCAGACACTGCATTTACTCTGAGTGAATGTGCAGCAGCGCACACCAACCGCACCCCCACCCCCCACTCCCAGCCTGATTGTCTACGGAGTTCTTGGAGGCATAAACCCACTTTTCTGCCTCTCCACAGAGTTAGCAGCCATTTTGGGACTTGTGCCCAAGGGGAATGGGCCCAGAAAATTGTGGCCTTTACTTATTGCATTCCCAACCACTTTTGCTTTGAACCTTCATCCTCTTTACCAATGAATCACTCCGGTCTTCTGCCCTCGTGCCAAAGACCTATGTTTTTGTTATTTCCACTCCGCTACCCACTCATTTCTTCACCTTTCCTGCCTCTGTACTCCCTTTAAACGTGTTATATCTCTAACCCTTTGCTTGAAAAGTCATGGGCCGGAATTTTCTGGCTGATCAGACCGACGTGATCTTCTGGTCCCGCCAATGGTGCACCCCCTTGTGGATTTTGCGGCGGCGAGGGGTGCGTCCAATGGGAAACCCATTGACAACGGCGGGACCAGATGACCCCACCTCTGGCCACTAGCGGGTTGCCTCCGGCACCATGAAACATGCCACCAATTGTGCAGAGGATTCCGTCCATGGACCTGAAACATTCGATGGAATCTGATGTCCTTTGTTAAATTTCAGGCATTGGGGTGATTTATGGGGCCTGACACCGGCAAATGACGGGCCACCTCTGCATTCGGCATCAAATTAAGGAACGCGGGTAGGTTCCCATGGCAGGAAGTCTAATAGGATGACCAGTCTCACAGCTCTGGGAAGACAGCAGGATAGGTGGATGCTGCAGAGATGGCTGGTGAGGCAACATGAGAGCATCTCGTAACGAAAGTTCCCCTCAGAAGCCTGATTAATGTGTGTAAAGAATGAGAGGATTCCATCTTGTAAGGCCATCGGTGTGGGGGGATAGCTCTCCACAGGCTGAATTAAGGTGAGGCTGCAGATTTTAGACTTTTGCAGTGCATTCATGGGACCAATGGCAGGGAGCTGTTGATTCAGCGGGGATCCATTCTGATGCCAGGAAGATTCTGCCAGTGTCAGCAACTTGTCCCCAGTTGGTCCCATAATTGGCCTGATTTGCAAGCCATCACTTCCAGGCTTTTGCAGCTGCCATGTTGACCCTACCACCAGGGGGATCGCTCAGCAGCAGGAACACATTGAAGAGACAACCGGGCAATAAAGATTAAAATTTTGCTCCCAATCCCACTTTCTAACCAACTCCATTAGTTCGGGAAGATTACAGCTACCTACTCTATTTCCCTCTCCACAGATGATGCCTGACCTGCTGAGTATATCCAGTTTCTGGTTTCATCCTACCGAACTCATTTAAGATTAATGTATCCCTCTGTGGCAGCAGTGTGAGATCTCACAGTGATTTTGTGTTAAAGATGTGAATTAATGTTTCCAGATGTTTATCTGTGAACAGAACAGGGGTTGGATTCTCCGTTTTTAGGACTATGTCCCCACGCCGACGTGAAAACTATGGTCTTTTCTGGCAGGAAAACTGGCGTCAAAAGGCCACAGATTCACCGTTTTGCAGGGGCCAGCAGGCAGCTGTCATGGAGCTCGCAGCTCCAGGTGCCAATACGGCACCCAACACTTCCAGGTCAGAGGCCGCGCAAGCGCACGGCAGCTTCCTCCAGCGGAAGCGCCGTGCTTCACGGCGGACTCAGCCCACGGACTGGACTGCCAGAATTGTGCCCCGCATTGGCCGCTCGCCCGACCCGGACCACACGCACACATCGCCCCCAGTCCCGAATGAGGCCCCCCACCCTGCCCTCCATTCGGCCCTCCCCTGACTGTGGCGACTGCGGACTAAGTCCTCAGTCGCCACGCGGGTTTCCCGAACGGCAGGACCAGATTAGAACCACACCGTCGGGAATGCGGCCAGTTGGGGATGGAGAATAGCGTGGCGGGCCTCAGGCAATGGCCTGAGGTGGTGGATGCTCAGCATGGCGTACTCCATGAGTGAGCTGCTCTTCTGGGGGCAGAGAATAGCGTAACCGGCACCGGTCCTGACTTTGTGTAGGAAAACGGATTCACGGCCCCATCGCCGAACGCGATTTTGCCGTTGGGATACGGAGAATCCAGCCCCAGATCTATTGTCACTCAGGTAATGGCACAAAGCGAAAAGCTGAAAGACCAATAATAATAATCTTTATTGTCACAAGCAGGCTTACAGTAACACTACAATGAAGTTACTGTGAAAACCCCGTAGTCGCCACACTCCGGCGCCTGTTTGGGTAAACTGAGGGAGAATTCAGAATGTCCAATTCACCTAACAAGCACGTCTTTCAGGACTTTGGGACTAATGCCTGTATCATTCTTAAGAGTCCATGAGGGACACTATGCACTCCTTACCCCCCTGATGCCATAGACTTTGGCTGTGTTAGCAATAATGGTGATAGACAACTACATGTTTGTTCAAACAATAAACTACATCCTCCACTGAATTTTGACATTTCTTTACTTTCAAGCTATAGGTTAACAGCAGTTGTATAGATTAAAGGTGAATATGGTGTAGTGATATGCATCACTGTGTATTTATACAAGGGGTCAATGTAAATGCAGTACAACTAAGCAATCACTAGAGGGAGCACGGGAGATGTATAATTACAGACAGACAGGACGTCAGGGACACTCCTGACAGGAACGGTAGCTGGTGAGCAGGACACAGACTGGCAGCTCAGATGTAACATTGTATAAACACTGGAGAGAGAACAAACTCATACAAAGAAAGCATCTACTTCAACTGTAAGACTACGAGCTTTATTCAAACACAAGGAATAATACATGGTACCAGGAGTCTTCAGAACGCTTACCAGAAGGTTACACAAGATGCAGACAAAGCAGGATCGAAAACAGAAGAAAACTCGTACGTGGGGAGACTTCGCTGAGTCGATGAAACTCGTTGGAACTCCACCTCAGCTGAAAACAACCAGTAATTTAAGTCGTAGATGGAAAATCTTTAAACAAACGTTCAAACTATATATCGTAGCTAATGATTGAGCACGCTTCAGAAGAAATGAAAATAGCACTTCTACCAACAGGACATTAAGCGAGAGAAATCTATAAATGCTTTAATTACTTGAAATATGAAAATAACACCAAATTAGAAGTAATACTTAAAAAAATTTGAAGATTACTGCAACACCAGTAACACATTGCGCAGGGAATGAGTGATGCGAAACTCAAACAATGATTATCAGAACAGAAAGGTTTAACCCTGGAAATCGCGATTGACGAGTGCAGATCTCAAGAAAAAAATAACTTTATGTTTTTAACAAGAAAAAACACCGATAAAGTTCTTTTCCACGGGTCTGAAGAAGTTAAAATGGCGTCTGAGCACATTTTAAACTGCCCGGGGAAGGAAAGACACAAATCTGAGTCTGCGAATGTGCAGGAAACTGCAGCCGCACATGCGCAATTGAAAAAAGATGTTTTTGATTCAAATCGTTCGGCGCATGCACGGCTTGGACAAAAAGAGCGCACAGTTCGAAGAGGGGTCTGCGCATGCGCAATTGATTCCTACCCTTTATGTCATGACGTTAGAAGACTCAGACCACGCCCACTTAAAGGGGAAATGCCCAAAAATCACAAACAAGACTCTTGTAGGCACAAAACCAAAAAATGCAACCTCAAAAGACACAACATTGCCTGAGCTTCTACCAGCAGTTGAAAATAACTTTTGCAGCACCTGGAACAAGCAGTTTGCAGCACCCAAAGTGAAGAGCACAATGAAAAATCTGAAACCAAAGAAGGTGATTTGTTCATTGAACATGAAGAGAACAGTAACAAATCCGAAACAAAAAAAGATAATTTGTTTATCGAAAAATACTACTTAGACATGGCTGAGTTATTCGGATATGCTCATCATAGAATCAGCGATACAGTTGAAAAACTGAACACGACTCTACCCATGGTAGATGTATCCAATACCATGATACAATGGCAGATCGTCGATACATTGGATGACAGAAACCTGTCACATGACCAAGAAGAAAACAACGCCACACAGCGAGTATTGAACAACTCCATTGAGAGAGCATAGATCGACTCAACAGAGAGAACACTGCACAACTCCACACACAGTGCGATGAAAGACTCCACACAGAGAGCGATGCAAGCCTCCACAGAAAGCTCATTGCTAGACTCCAAAATGGAAGCAACTAAAGACTCCAGAGTGAAATCCATGCATGAACAAGACCATGAAGGTCTATCAACCATATCTGAGCAACCAGAAACAGACTATGAAAGTCTACCAAGCTCACATAATCAACAAAAAGACATTGTAAGTCTACCCACTGTATGTGAGACAAATGATGAAGAAATCACAATTCCCATACAAGGTGTGCAAGAGCACAGCGAGACTGACAGATCTCAGCTTGTCTGTACAAAAGAACTTGACAATCAAAGCACAACCACTCATGAGTCTAGTGAGACCTCATCAATTGAAACCTCATCTACTCTAAACTACCCACAAGACAATGAAATCTTGAAGATTTTGGCTCCAGAAGAGGAGCACCAAGAAACCAAAGATGATTCAAATGAACTAGAAATTACTCCAGAAAAGGAGCTCCAAGGAAGCAAAGAAGAGGAATCAAATCCACCACAAATAACTAATGTCAGCAAGATCAATACATCAGATCATTCTCACAATCCTCAAGAAGAAACGCTCAATGAAACATCAGATACCACAAAGGACACTGACACCAATAAATTTGAGAATGACCCAAATTATCCACATGGAACAGTCATTGAGCGCAACAAGAACAACAAAAACCACAAGAAGCACAACAGAAACAAGAACAACAACAGCAACAACAAAAACAACAAGAAGCACAACAAGAACAACAACAAAAACTACAAGCACAACAACAGAAACTACAAGAACAACAGTTAAAAACAACACCAAGAAGCATAACAAAGACAACAACAGCAACAACAAGCATGACAACAACAACAAGAACAACAATGAAAAACAAAAAAACAGAAACGACAAGCACGACAAAAAGAACAACAAGCACAACAATGAAAACAACAAAGACAGAAACGACAGAAACAACAAAAATGAAACAACGACCTGTACAACATGGTACAACTCTGCACATGAAGGACAATGCAACAACACACCCCAAAACAATAACAAGACTACAAACACACCATGGCATGACAATAAATCCCACTAATTCACATTTGCTCCGGAACAAACAAGCACACCAGTTTTCAAGGCAGATGACACACTAAATCGATACCACAAGCACAGAAAAAAGTCCACGGCAGTCAACATCAGTTGTTCAACCATTCGAACACCTCATGATGACTTGTTGGTTACTTAAAAGCAAGAACACTGACGACATCCACAAAGAAATTACAATATCAATATCACCATGTCAACAACAACAAAAACCTCAACTGAACAAACTCATAAAGTTTGGACTCATACATTTTTAAAATTAAGACTGGACTCATAAATATTAATTGGCTTTGTATAATCATCAATATCATCACAACTTGTACACATCATTTATCTACATGTTTTGTACAATTTTCTTCAACACAGTACAGAAAATATGTAAAACAAAAAAGGGGGGATGTAGTGATATGCATCACTGTGTACATATATACAGGGGGTCAATGTAAATGAAATACAACTAAGCAATCACTAGCGGGAGCACGGGAGATGCATAAATACAGACAGGCAGGAAGTCAGGGACACTCCTCACAGGAACAGCAGCTGGTGAGCAGGGCATAGGCAGGCAGCTCAGATATAACATAGTATAAGCGGTGGAGAGAGAGCAAACTCATATAAATAAAGCATCTACTTCAACTGTAAGACTACGAGCTTTATTCAGACACAAGAAATAATACATATGCAATGTGGATCTTTGGTCTCTATTGCACTATTAGGAGCTACTGGCAATGACAATTGATTTGAATTGTATTGTAATCATAAGTCCATCTTTATTTTAAGAATCTTGGTAAACTAGTTGGCTCTGAAAACCACTAACCTTAATCCTACTAGTTATCCTGCAATTATGCTCACTGTAATTTGGATGATTAATGGTAATCCACCCATTTTGGGATCGTTGGGCACAAGAGGTAAGTTAAATGGGTGCCACTGGCAGTTTAAATATTGATATGATAGCAAATTCAAGAATGGAGACAAAACAAACTGGCAACCAAGTGACAGCTCCACTTCTTACAAAATGATGGAATGGATAATCAGCAATAAACTCAAAGTAGATCTGTATTCTAATTGTATTTATATATTTGAAACCCAGAAAGCAATAACCAACATGGCTTCAGAACGAGAAGATCTTACTTGTAGGTAGCCCGATGGCATGGTGCAGCTAGACTTCCAAAAGACCTTTCTCAAATGAAAAGCTATCAGTTGAGTTCAAAGCAATGGCGAAACGGAGTAAGTCTAATGGACAGTTTACTGCTTGCAAGGTGGAAAGCAGAAAAAGTTCATTGGAAGTGTTAGCCGAGGAGAGTTCTGTGAGGGGATGTGTGTGTGGGGAGATATGTATGGATAAACATATGGATGATAATGGCATAGTGTAGGTTAGATGGCTTTTGTTTCGGTGCAACATCGTGGGCCGAAGGGCCTGTACTGCGCTGTATTGTTCTATGTTCTATGTTCTATATGGAACAATCGAATGTGGACAGAAATGATCATCCTCATTTTCAATTACCTTGTCAACTTGCAAGTGCCCAAACTGCAGAAAAAAAAGCAAGGGTTCACTGTTGGGTTGTTATTAGAGGTTATGATCCGTTGAAAGTAGGTCAGTGTTGGTGAAACATTGTCATTCCAATTTTGCAGGTCACCTGCTGTCAACACCATTAGCTAAGGGAATGCAGGATGCTTATTTTTTGTATTGCCTCGTGACCAATGCGTAAAAGGTGAAATTCCAACGGGTTTTCAGTCAATTGTGTGGTTAAGCTAAGGAATGCAATTTGATTTATAAGTGAATTTTATCTTAGACTATGTATTTTTTGATATTTTTGCACAATGGTTCTTTCGTAAAGCGTGGGGAGTCCGACGAGTTTCTCAACAGTCTTTCTATTCAGCAAACAATACTACCTACACGAGGCCCAGTACACCTCGCTGGGCCCTCTCTCCTTTCTAATCAGCCCCACACTGGCTGAACTCTTCTATCAGTGCTAATAAGCTACTCTGCCCAGAGTGATGGAGCTTGCAGCACCAATGAGCACAGGGAAATAATCATCCCCAGCTGGATGTGTTCCATCCAAGTTATTGCAGGCTCTTTCAAAAATGCTGCTGATCCATTGTGCAAATATATGGCAAACAATTGAAGTGACACAGATAAAGGAATGAAGCTGGTTTTCACTTTAAGCTGAAGGTTCCGTGACAACTGATGCATGCTGGATTATCTCTGACACTCGGTGTTTCTGTGCTTCCTTTCATCCCTTTGTCGTTTGGGCAGAAACTAACTGTCACCGCGGCCTTGGAACTTTTGTCGTACTAGGTCGGCTGAACCACAATACACTTGGATCTAAGATTGGGACAGCACCGAGTAATGAACGCACAGCTTGGCATTCAGCCCCTGTCACAGTCAGCCAACCAAGCACATTGCTGGGTATTGGATGCACCCAGGCCGAACATGGAAAACCATGGCACCAAGTTCAGCCACAGTAAGTACTGCTCGGAAAATGGCTGTGAAAGAGCTTCCTTTGGGGAAGTGCTCAATGCTGAAAAACTTAGTTTTCACCTCCGATGTGAGGAGGTAGAATTTAAGACTCAAGTGACTATTCAGAATGAAGCTTAAACAGAATTACAAAACGTTATGCCAAAACTATATTAAAAATCCTGCAATCCAATATAGTGGTAGATATTTATTCAGGGCTTCTTTTCAATCTGAAACTTTTTTGGGGTTGTCAGCTTTTTGCATTTCCAAGTTCTGTAGATTGGCATGTATGTGTCAGAGCTTTTATTTTTGGATTCTGTTCTCTGTGCATTACTAATAGCGGAGCAAACTGTCACTTGGGATTTTCATATACATAAACAAAGTGGGTTATCACATTTTTACCTTACTATTAAACTTCTTGTCTTGAGAACTATTCGACATTTGATTGCAGAAGAATTCAACAAATCCAAGTGTAAAATATAACAAATCCATTCGGCTTTGCAAACAGGCACCAGATCCTTTCACTCGCTTTTCTAATCATCTGACAACATGGTGGAGAGAAAAATAATCATAGCAGAACTGCCACGTCGTCATCAGAAATTACTTCTGGGTTATCATAGAATCCCTACAGTGCAGAAGGAGGCCATTCAGCCCATCGAGTCTGCACCGACTCTCTGAAAGAGCACCCTATCTGGGCCCCTGCCCTATCACCGCAAACCCCACTTAATCTTTTGGACACTAAGGGACAATTTAGCATGTCCAATGCACCTAACCTGCACGGCTTTGGACTGTGGGAGGAAACCAGAGCACCCGGAGGAAACCTACACGGGGAGAAAATGCAAACTCCTCACAGACAGTCACCCAAGGTGAGAATTGTGGCCTGGTCCCTGGCGCTGTAAGGCAGCAGTGCTAACCATTGTGCTACCGTGCCACCCACTTTCTCCTGAAGTAAAGGGAAACAATGAGAACTTTTTCCTTTTCCCATTTTCAGCAATCTATTTCTCATGGTGGAATAGCTACTGCTACTTTTTTTGTTGTGGAGATGCCGGCGTTGGACTGGGGTGAGCACAGTACGAAGTCTTACAACACCAGGTTAAAGTCCAACAGGTTTGTTTCGATGTCACTAGCTTTCGGAGCGCTGCTCCTTCCTCAGGTGAATGAAGAGGTCTGTTCCAGAAACACATATATAGACAAATTCAAAGATGCCAAACAATGCTAGGAATGCGAGCATTAGCAGGTGATTAAATCTTTACAGATCCAGAGATGGGGTAACCCCAGGTTAAAGAGGTGTGAATTGTACCAAGCCAGGACAGTTGGTAGGATTTTGCAGGCCAGATGGTGGGGGATGAATGTAATGCAACATGAATCCCAGGTCCCGGTTGAGGCCGCACTCATGTGTGCGGAACTTGGCTATAAGTTTCTGTAAGTACTTTTTTTGTTGACTTTTCGTTGTGGCCTTGAGAAATTATGGCGGGAGGTCATTCAGATCTCTTGGGACTTTTTGGGGGCTAAATTCTCTGCCGGCGGGATGCTCCATTTTGCCGCTAGCCTGGGAGTTTCCCGACAGCGTAGCTCTGCCCCACTATAGTAAACCCCATTGACCAGCCGGCGCAACAGAGCATCCCGCCGGTGGGGTGAAATAGAAATGTGGCCGGCGGGGCAAAGAATCCAGCCCCTAATCTCTATCCATTGCTCCCCTGCTCCAACTTCCCCAACATTGACTGGGACTCACTTAGTGCCAGGGGCTTAGACGGGGCGGAGTTTGTAAGGAGCATCCAGGAGGGCTTCTTAAAACAATATATAGACAGTCCAACTAGGGAAGGGGCGGTACTGGACCTGGTATTGGGGAATGAGCCCGGCCAGGTGGTAGATGTTTCAGTAGGGGAGCATTTCGGTAACAGTGACCACAATTCAGTAAGTTTTAAAGTACTGGTGGACAAGGATAAGAGTGGTCCTAGGATGAATGTGCTAAATTGGGGGAAGGCTAATTATAACAATATTAGGCGGGAACTGAAGAACGTAGATTGGGGGCGGATGTTTGAGGGCAAATCAACATCTGACATGTGGGATTCAGGACCGGCATGTTCCTGTCAGGAAGAAGGATAAATACGGCAATTTTCGGGAACCTTGGATAACGAGAGATATTGTAGGCCTTGTCAAAAAGAAAAAGGAGGCATTTGTCAGGGCTAAAAGGCTGGGAACAGAAGAAGCCTGCGTGGACTATAAGGAACCTTAATTAGGCCACACTTGGAGTATAGTGTTCAATTCTGGTCGCCACACTACCAGAAGGATATGGAGGCTTTAGAGAGGGTGCAGAAGAGATTTACCAGAATGTTGCCTGGTATGGAGGGCATTAGCTATGAGGAGTGGTTGAATAAACTCGGTTTGTTCTCACTGGAACGAAGGAGGTTGAGGGGAGACCTGATAGAGGTCTACAAAATTATGAGGGGCATAGACAGAGTGGATAGTCAGAGGCTTTTCCCCAGGGTAGAGGGGTCAATTACTAGGGGGCATAGGTTTAAGGTGAGAGGGAAAGGTTTAGAGTAGATGTACGAGACAAGTTTTTTATGCAGAGGGTAGTGGGTGCCTGGAACTCGCTACCGGAGGAGGTGGTGGAAGCAGGGACGATAGTGACATTTAAGGGGCATCTTGACAAACACATGAATAGGATGGGAATAGAGGGATACGGACCCAGGAAGTGTAGAAGATTGTAGTTTAGTCGGGCAGCATGGTCGGCATGGGCTTGGAGGGCCGAAGGGCCTGTTCCTGTGCTGTACATTTCTTTGTTCTTTGTTCTTGTTCTTGCCCTGCTAATTATGCCTTTTTAGTGTGGAATCCTTTTCATAGCAATGCTTAAGAGCGTAGGATTTTCTGGAAATCTGAAACAGAAATAGGAAATGCTCGAAATGCATTACAATTGAAAAGAGAAAAGGGATGTGTGTGGTTTCAATAGAACCCCTGGGCTGGATTTTTTGTAATTTCTTCGCCGCTTTAGGCAGATTTGAATAAATGATAAAGTAAGATGGGTTGGAAAGCAATGGCTCCCGACTTTTAAAGACGCATGCTTTTTCCCTTTGATAAATGTTGTCCTTGTGGTGATTTTCCCTTTAAGAGCAACATGGCAGAGTAAGGGTGAACTGGCTTGCCTGACCAATTGGGACTCAGAGTGGAGAATCACCCTGCCCATGGGGAAGAATTCTCCTAAGCAGAGGTATTTTAGAATGAGCTGTAAACATGCTGCTGCTCTTGAAGGACACTAAATATTTTTTATTTGGTAAGACATTGCAAATAAAATGCAACTCTAAATTTTATCTTTTATTTCAAGCTCAAATAAATATACAAAAAAGTTCTTAAAGTGTAAACAAGTTTCCATAGGAACACTTCAGAATGTGATCCCATTTCTACGTCAACCATTTCACTGCATGCATAAACTAATCCACAATATTTTAAAATTCAAGCACTCAAGCATCAGTTACTGGCCCCAAAAGGCAGCCATTTACTATTACCCAAACCTCCTAGTTCAGCTAAGATTTCCAACTGGTCAGCAAGAGTTCTATTAACAGTTTGGACATTAACTCTTGCTGAAGGGCATGATGACGAACAAAGAAGCTCTATTTCACTTTCCCAGGCACAGGATGCCAATAAAGTATTAGCAGCACGATCCTCCACTTGGGATAGAAAGCCATCTTCCTTGGTCTGCTGCATCAATTTCCAGGCTGGTCTTGACATAACATAAAAGATCTGAGGTCTTTGAAATCCATTGAATGTTGAAGCAGCAGCAACAGTGCAAGTTCCCATATTCTCAAACACCATCCAGTCTCCAACCTGCAGTTCAGGCAAATTACAGCGATCAAGCCAATCGCAAGTTGGGCCCCAAATACTGGTCAAGTACAGCCTCTCATCAGATTTGGGTTTCTTGACCAGAACTGGCATTACATGAGCAGGATCATATAGTATGCAATTGAATGATCCATAAACACCATCATTTACATAGTGCATGAGGGTCATGTCACATTCACAATCATCCTCATCATCAGAGTTGCTCTGTTCATTGAACATCACCTTCTTAGCAATGATATTCACAGAAAGTGTGTAAGCAGATGCCACATAGAACCAACCAGGCTCAGCAATGACTTGAACTCCAAAATCAGTGGGGAAGTATTTGTCCAGTGCAGGATTGATAACAGCTGCAATCTCTTCAAATTTGAGTTTGGTGTCTTCCGAACCAGGAAAACCACCACCAATAATCAAGAAAATACATGTTGAAACCGTACTCTATCCCCATATCAAAAACAAAACGAGCATCTGGATTAGTCTGGGCATATGCTTGGGCATCTGTACAACCACTTTCCATATGAAAGCTTACTCCAATAACGTCAATATTCAGCTCTTTGGCACGTTCAAGGAGAAGCCTACTTGTCTTAAGTGTTCCTCCAAACTTAACACTCAGGCGTCAGACAGCCTTGGAATCATCAGCAGCAATGCGCAGAACCAGCTTGGCACTTGGATGACATCTTGCCACCTACATCAGCTCCACTTCACTATCAAATGTCATCTTCTGCAGCCCGTGCGTTGCAGCACATTTGATTTGTGGCAACTGTTTGCAAGGGTTAGCACAGATTATTTTGTCAACTGGATCATCAAAGTTGGTACCATCTGAATTTCAGTCTTACGAGCACAATCAAATCCAGCACCCAAAGTAGCGAGAGTTTTAACTACAGCTTGATCATGATTGCATTTGACAGCTTAAAAAGGAGTCACACAAGGGAGGACCCTGTGCCACCACATGTCTTAATTGACAATGTCACCCAAGTCCGCGACATAAAAGGCATCTTTGTCATCAGAATGAGAAACTTCATTTATTTTGCTTTCCAAGATGTCCCTGGCACTGAATCCTTCTTCGAGGAAGGCAATGTCAAAATCACCATTGCTGAAGTCATTCATTCTGAGGTTGATAGAAGTTTTACAAGTGCAGGAATTCGCAACATGCAACAAAATGGGCAAGTAAGAGACGGAATCTATTTAAAAATACAACTCAGATGTCTAGCCAGAGCGGTTTTCCAACAGAATTAAACCCTCGAAGGTACAACGTAAGGTCTGGGCTCCCCATGTCGCCGTTATACACCTCTCTGATTTGTTCCTTCTTAAAAAACATTTATGAAGACTGTGCCCATTGAAGTAGCCCGTTTAAAAAAACCGGAAGATTATTCTTCCGCTTCACAGCGCCACTAACGGACAGAATGAAGCCCGAAGATCACTAAATAAACCCCTTTTTGTCCATTAATGAACTCTCTAAAAGCATCATTGCAGTCTTAGTAATATGTAATTTTCCCTTTGGTGCTCAAAGCTGTATTTTTTCACTGTGGGCACTCATGGCTCATCCCTTGTACAAAACAGGCAGGACGGCACGGTGGTGCAGTGGTTAGCACTGCTGCCTATGGGGCTGAGGACCCGGGTTCGATCCTGGATTCGGGTCACTGTCTGTGTGGAGTTTACACATTTTCCCGTGTCTGTGTGGGTTTCACCCCCACAACCCAAAGATGTACAGGGTAGGTGGGTTGATCACACTAAATTGTCCCTTAATTAGAAAAAATAATGATTGGGTATTATAAATATAAAAACTAAATAAATAATTGGATACAAATATTTAAAAATATTTTTAAAATATTTAAAGAAACAAAACTTGCCGGCAGGTTTCGCGATAGCTTGGTGTCTCCCATGAAGCAGAAGAGGACTTAAGGATCATCGTCAAAAATTACTCCTGGGTTTTCTCCTGAAGTAAAGGGTGTTCTTTCCAATTTTCTGCAATCTCTTTCTCATTGTTGGGATACTTTTTTGTTCCTGCTAACTGGCTCCTGGTACCTTTTTTGTTGACTTTTCATTGTGACCTTGGGAAATTACGGAGGGAGGTTATTCTGACCAGGTCAATAGGCCTGTTCTGATCTCTACCCTCTTCTCATAATGCCTCTTTCAGTGCAGAATCCCTTTCATTGCAAAGCTTAGGAGTTGTTCCATATGTTTCGCTAGATCATCCCATTGGAGCATTGGTTCTCAAAGGTTTTAATTTGCAGACCGCTTTGGCAAACTAAAACTCTGAGACCACCGACCTATCAGCCCGACCCAAAATACTTTCACAAATCATCATAAAACAAATTATTTATTCATGTCATTAGACATTTTAACCTCAGAATTATTAATGCTGCAAGAAACTGTTTATTTCAAACATTCTAATATAAAATTATCAAAATTATCATTTTCTGAGAAACGAATTATGTGGCATCAGTATTAATCAAAGAACATCAATAGTACATCATTCTTGCTTTAAAAAGTGCAAGGTTGTTTCTCATGCTTCTGATGACTTGTGCCAAGCATAAGGGAACTGGTCTGGTTGTGTGATGCCATGTGAGTGGAGGGGATAAGGGTTGCAGCCTGTTTTCTCGGGTAACCTCAACCACGCTTTACAAATCAGTGACTTGCATTTTGGACCAGCCTACACTTTGAGAACCATTGCATTAGAGATGCACTCCTGTAAGTGACAGTTAAAGTCATTATGGCACTATTCTTCTGCACTGGGTTCTATTCAGGTGATGTCAAGCATTTTGAAATTGGTTGTTCACTGATGCAACAAGCTGGTCAATAATACTCTGCTCTTTGTGAGCAGCAGAGCTTATTGTCTTGCCTATGGATCTTGTAGATTGATGTGAGTCAGTGATTACCTTTTACAGAGCAGCTGGATTTCCGCCATGCGTAAGGTGCAGTTGGCTGCACCTGCATCACCTTCATGTCCTTTTTTGAGAAATCCTTCACCTTTCTCAGCTGGAAGGACTTTTATTCCAGTCATGTACAGCTTACATGTATTCAAAAGCACATTATGAGGCAAGGACATTATTGCGATTCAAGGAGATGGTCAAATGCCTTTAGCTTAAGGCTGTGTGCAATTGAAGCACAGTCCACAAAAGGAAGGTAGGTGTCCGGAAGATTGATTAGTGACTCAGGCAAACCGTCCGATTGATAGTATTGAACGACCTCTGTGGAGCATTGATGCAATGAGTCTCTACCAGGTTTCCAATTGAACAGACTAGTGGTTCTGAAAATCTCTTTCAGCTGCCTGAGTGGATCGATAACAGCGCTGCTCACATTTAAACCAGCGTATCTTGCTTTGTTATGGTTTGTACGACACACAATTCTGTAATCTGCAAAGGATTGCTGATGTGTGGCCAGGCAGGGAGGAAGAAAATAATTAATTATATCACCTTTGGCAGTCTGTCTTTCCTCTGTTAAGAAGCACAGGCGGAGAATCGGGAGAAGCGATGAAGGGAGGTCATTCCGATCAGACCCAGTAAGAAGTATCTGATCCCTGCCCACAGGTACTTATGTCTCTTTGGGTCCCCCACCCAGGGCTTAGCAATGTTTGAGAGTTGTGCCACCAGCTTCCCCAGACCATCCTATTAGAGCAGCGGTTCTCAAACTTTTCTTTCGGGGACCACTCAGGTGGGTCAAAAGACCCCATGGACCACCCACCAGTCCTATCCCGCCACTTTCACTTTCCACTGCAAGAAAAACTCAGCCAAATTAATGGGAGCTGACAGAAACAATAAATATTTTGCTACCAAATGGAAAAAATTAATGGCATTAAAAAAAAATTAAATATCATAAGTAAATATTCAATTTATGACAGAAACAGATGTACAGACATTTTCTTTTGTAAACATGAACACTACAAGAGAACAGGTTTCTTTCAATCTTTCTAATAAGTGTTACAGAACCATCGCAACTATCTTCCTCTGAGAAACCATTGTAGGATTAGATGGTAATTACTGTACACAACTGCTGTGGTCAGCAGCAGATGTTGTGGAACTAAGTTAAAGTATACGTGAAAAACAACACGGGTTCAGTTACTCAGCAACCGACATCACTGAAAACTCAATAGGTGGCGTGTGATTAAGCCATAAACCCAATCAGTGGGCGATAAACCCAAACACTGGGGGTAACGTCCCACTGCAGCATATGACAACCAATCCATGTAAGGAACTGACGCTCTCACAGCCCTGCCTCTGAAAGGAGTTATAAAAGTTGTGAAACTTGTAGGCATTGGAGAGAAAGAAGTGATACCAGCATGTAACGTTTGATGCACAATCAATTACACTCAAGACAAAGTGATTTCATAACTGAAAGGCTTTAATCTACTAGAACTCTTTCCCCAGCAGCTTCGATACAGAAAGTGAAGGCTGCTGGGATGGCACTGTTTCTTATACTCCGCCTGTCAGGGCGGAGTTACGTACAACAGCCAATGGTAGACTCCTGGGTCTAACCAATGGTCATCAGCCTCTTAGGTACCGCAATACCTGGTACTACCACAACGTTGAAGACTGAATAACGTTTTGTGCGATTGTACCACAACGCTGGCTCAAGTCTCATGAATATAACACTATTAGTCAACCACAATCAACAGTAACAGAAATCTGGCTTACAAAACTACATCGCTGTTGCTAGAGCTCATAATGACTTATGCCATGCGCACGTTGATTGGTTATGTGACATTATGCCAGTGGTGGGGATTAGGGTTCTGGCCTGTTCTCTTGTGTGACTCTGCTACTCAGACACTCCATCCTGGTAGGACCCCAAAACAAGGTGATGTTGAACTTGTACAATATTTTAGTCTGTACTTGGAACATTAGAAGATTTTCCACTTGTACAGCAGGAGTGAGTGAGCATTGGTAGATTGCATTCTCAATTCCACGGTTTTTTATCCATTGAAAAGAATAAATAAGAATAATCGGCTCAGGAACATTGGTTTTCCAATGTATATCTTTGTTACGTCAGGTGAAAATCTTCTCAATTGTGGCCATCCATAGAAGATTTATATAGGAATATATGGAATTCTATCAGAAATAGGTGTTTACAAGGATGTCACTGCGGTGAGAGATTATTGCATTGAAAAAGTAAGTCCAGAGGTAAGGCTCTTTATCCACCAAAACGAAATAACTTAAGAGGCAGCTAACGGTGGTATTCAAAATACTGAAGGATTATGATAAGGTAAGCAATAGTAGATTATTTTCAAAAGTAATTGAGATGGGAACAAGACAATTCAGGAAAACAGCAAAAAATAAATAAAGAGGATGAATAAAATGTGATCATTATTGGCTCTATTGAATCAGAAACCAGAAATGAGTATGCCTGATAGGGAATTTGACAGTTACTTGGAAAAAACAGTAAAGGGAATGTGAACTTCCAGGAGAGAGGGATTAGACGAAGTTCTTCATGTGATGAAAAAGCAGACTCAATGAGACCAAATACTTCGTTGTAACCATCTTGTATCTTGAAATTCCTTTAGGGCCTTTTACCAGTTTTGAATATGAAGTACTAGGATTGTGTCATCACTCACATTGTGAGGTTATTGTAATAAATAGATCGGAACGCCAAAGTTCACAGAGCCAATATGTATCAACCAGAATTTATTTTTAAAAGCTCCTGCATTTCCTTTTTAAAGTTGACTTTCCTCTTGGTGCAGATTTTCTTCATGGTAGTTTCACCATTTTATTGTCCAGCTTTATCTTCTGAATTCACTATACTAGTTGAGTACACTTCATAAAGCCTCATTCAGAAGCCTTTTGCCATAATTCACACCAGGCTGAACCATGAGCAGTGGCCAGCTGTTTGACTACAGGAAACATCACAGGCAAGCCTAATCTTCTCCTGGCATAACAGCTTCTTTCCACACACACTTCAATAGATGGCCACTCGAATACCAAGAAGAATCGAAACGTTGACAGTTTTTCTATTTGAGGGGCACTGAGGTTAGTCCTATGCACTCCCGTGAATTGCCGGGGGTCATTTTACTATGGGAAAGGTGCTGTATAAAAGCATATTAGTTTTGTTGAAGTTCTGTCATTGTCTAAGCTGGGATCGATTAATGATGTACGGACCAAGCATCAAACCTGGGATTTTTGTAGTCTGTATGGCACAGCTCCTCACTGAAACAAAAATCCCACGGTACTAGTCACAGAACATTGTTCTGATGCTAAATGAACCAGACATGTCTGTAAGGTAACACAATAATTTGGTTGAAATTAGCTATCTTGATACTCATCTGCCCTTCAGTACAAAAGAGCATAGTGAATATTTGATGCAGAGTGCAGTTCCTCACATTGAGTGAGAAGTTTCTCATGAATAAAATAAAATGTTTCATTCCATATATTATTCATTATATTTGTATTTTTTTCAAAACAGTTTTTTATTTGTTGTATTATTTTTCACAAGCCACGCTGTCATTGTAGCGAAGTTATTGATATCGACACAGAGTGAGAACGGTTAACGAATTGAATGCCAATATCTGACCTGATCCTCAACTGTGCTCTAATTTGTAGGATGCTTCCAGTTTGCTTCTCTCCTTCTCTGCTGATTTGCAGGGCTGACTTGTGGGTTGGGATTTTATGGTGCCCCAGGGATGGGATGGCAGGCAGTGATGGTTTGAAATTGGGTCCCATACATCATTACGGTGGCGCCATACCTGCCATCAACCTACAACCAGTGCCCCCACTGCAATTTTACCATGGTGGGGGTGGCATCAGGTGGACCACACACCTTGGGCTAATTGAGGCCCTAATTAGCCACTTTAGGGCCTCCTCTGGCCGCAGCAGTGAGGACCGCACCAGAGTGAAATCTGGTGGACCTGTGGCCAGACAAGGGGAAGTGCCTCCGTTTTGGCCCCCCCTCTGCCCAGCGGTTAACCCCCTCCCAAGTTAATTCTCCTTCCTGGGTTTGCATTTCCCTCCCCTGCACTGATAATTCTTCCCTGCTGATCCCTCGCTGGAGCATGCTAACCTAGCCCCAGTGAGAAACCAGATCTCTTCTCCTCTTTGGAGCTTGTCCCAGCGGCGCCGCTTCTGGTGGGGCTGCTGGGAAAAAGGAAGTTCCAGCCCTCTGACCAATCTCAGAGGCAGGACGTCCTCTCTGATGGGGGATGCAAGTCCTGCCTTGAACCAAATAGTGGTCCGAGAGATGTAAAATGGCTGTGAGGCCAAATGGACAAGTAGACACAGGCTCGCCATCAACCTTTATATTAGGGAAGGGGAAATCTGCCCTCAGCGTGGTGTTATCCATGCTCACATTTGCATTTACTAGATCAATTTATATATGGATTTGCAACTTTGCTAACTATCTCATAATTCAAAGAAGTGTTTATAAATAACTTACTTACATTATGTTACATCTGCCTTGTTGTTGTCCACTTACTTAATCTACCCAATTCCTTTTGCAATCACTTTGCATCCTCTTCAATTTCCCACCTCACTTTGTTTCACCAGCAAACTTTGATTTATTCTACTCAGTCCCCTCTTCTGATTCACTGATATAGATTGTAAACAGTTGAGGGCCAAGCACTGATCTTTGCAGGTTCTAGGTGAAGCTGAGGCTTCAAGGCTCATCACTGAGGCCAAAACGGGGAAGCATATGAGCAGAAACAGAGTTTGTATCCGGCCCAAACCTCAGCTGGAAAAGGAGAAAAGATCATCAACACCAAGAATATTACTTACCAGTGAGACAACGGGTTTGCTTCTCCGGCCTCCCAACCGTCTGTTTCCCGGCGGTGAGAGATGGTGCGCCGTTCACTGACAGTGGAATTCTCAGTTCCCGCCACTGTCAATGGGAATTCCGATTGTAGCCACCCCATCAGAAACCCATGGGCGGGGGTGCACTGCCAGCGGGATCAGAGAATCCTGCTGCTGGCAAATAAGCCAGAGAATTTCGGCCAACATCACCAGCACTGCCGAGAAGTGAAGCAACATCAACATCACCAGCCAGGTGGCATAAAATTATCAACATCAAGCACAAATTCTACAACATCAGGAGCAACGCACACAATATCACCTGTGTAGCGTGCCAACTAATCACTGACAGTGATGAATGCCAAATCTTCAAAATGGAGGTACAACATTTTTCTACCTATCCGATATCATGAATATTATTTTGAGAAAGCAAACAAGCGAGAACAGATTTGAAGATATTCAGTTTAATTATAAACTTTGATTATTAATCATCCTTCGTTTAGACAAAATATAATGGCTGGGATTCTCTGACACCCCGCCGGGTCGGAGAATCTGTGGGGGTAGGCATGAATCCTTTCCCGCCACCCCGAGGCCGCTGCCCTATTTTCCGGCTCCATTTTTCGGGCGGCGGCGGCATTGCCGCCACGCCGGTCGGAGGCCATTGACAGCGCCCCTGCCAACGATTCTCCAGGCCCCGATGGGCCAAGCGGCCGTCTAGTTTTGGCCAGTCCCGCCAGCTTGAATTACTCACCACACGCATGGTGGGGCCTGGCAGGTGAGTATGTGGGGGCATTCCTCGGGGGGGGGCACGGGGGGATCAACCCCAGGGGAGCCCCCACGGTGCCCTGGCTCGCGATCGGGGCCCACCGATCTGCGGGCAGGCTTGTTCCGTTGGGGGACTTCTTTCCTCCACGCCGGGCCCCTGTAAGGCTCCACCATATTGCCCGGGGGCCGGCACAGAGAAGAGAACCCCCGCGCATTCGTGGAACTATGCCGGCCGGTCTGCGCATGCGTGGAAATACGCCGCCCAGTCTGCGCGTGCGCGAGATCACGACTGCAGTTCCATGCATGCACAAATTCGTGCCATTCCTTCGGCACCGGCTGGAGCAGCGCCAACCCCTCCGGAGTCCGCCTAGTCCCAAAAGTTCGCCGAATTCCTCACTTTCTGGCGTAGTTGATACTGGAGTGATTGGCATCGGTTTTCCCACTGCCGTGGGGACTTAGTCCCCAGAAGGGAGAATCCTGACCAATATGTTTCATGGTTGGGTCAATTATACTGATCACTTTTTTAAAAAAGTAGGTATTGTTATATAATTCACAAAATGCTAGGAATTAATTATTAGAGGAATGTACATCCAGGCTGCCATATTTACTGCTACATTGCAGTCAGATGATAAGTAACAATATATCGGTCCACCAACCTCGTGGAGAATTGTAAGAAAAATATACTTGAGTCTAAATATTTCAATAAGAAGTCTCACAACACCAGGTTAAAGTCCAACAGGTTAATTTGAAATCACAAGCTTTCAGAATACTGCTCCTTCATCAGGTTCAGTGGAGGCAGATTCACAATCACAGCACATATATGTGAGACTTCTTACTGTGCCCACCCCAGTCCAGTGCCGGCATCTCCACATCATAAATATTTCAAACTATTGCGAACTAGAAAACATTTTTTAAGCACTTCAAGATATCCGGTGGTCATAAAGATGCTATTTAATTGCAGGTCATCTTCTGTTTAGTTTCATTCTGAATTAAGTTAACCCTTAAATTTGGCAGGCAGCGCTCTGCTACCATTTTAATGGCAATTAGGGATGGGCAATTAATGCTGGCCTAGCCCACGTTTAAATCACTTTTAAACTCAATATTAACTGCTGTGATATAATGATCACTCTTTCCTATATTCTCCTTTACTACAATATTGCGAATTATCCCTTTCTAATTACACTATATTAGATCTATAATAACCTCTTCCTTGATTCTGTTCTAGAAAACTATCTTCTATAAATTACATATCCGCCTCCAACTGTGGGTTCGCCCAGTCACAATCCTCTATGATGTTTTATTCCTCTTTTTGTCTGAACCTTTAATTTCCTGCTTTACACTTTCCCTGGAACTACAGCTACCTTTGAAGGGCCTATAGTCCCACTATTTTTTTCTGATCTCTCATTTCTCAAATCCATCCAAACTCATTTTATACCTTGTTTTTTTAACCTAAGGTCCTTTCTCTCTACTGCTTTATACCATCCTTATTATCAGGGCAACCCTTCCTCATTTTACATTTTGTCCATCACTTCAAAGAATCAAGTATGCAAAATAATTAATTCCCAGTCCTGGTCATTCAGCAACTGCCTCTCCGCAATGGCTATTAAATCAAACCCCTTAATTTCTAATGTTTGAACATTGCTGGAAATCACAATGGCAGTATAACTCATATATTGTTGCATATTGACACTCTGCAAATATTGATCTGACACTGATACCTTTTGTATAACATTAGCCTAAGAAGACTATGGTCAAATATAGAAATTTTAATTGCTAATATTTTACATGAAACAATTCCCAAAGCCATGTTGCTTCAAATTTATTTCAATCTTTTGTCCTCACTCTAAAATGACATTCAGTGAGGGCCATACCTCATCTGTAAATCCTCTATAAGCAATAAGAAGAGTAACTAAGAAGATCTCAATTGCACATTCTCACTTAAACCTGTAGGCATATGGTTAGCTGTTAGCTACAAGAACAACATTCATCTCATTGTGTAATCAGATGACTTCTAACCCATCTGATTTGTATAGTTCCCAGCCTCAGTCATGCGACGTTAAACAGAATAACAGCCAAATATCAGAAGTGGGGGTATGGGGGTGGTAGTGTGGGTTTTAACATTATTGGACAGCACCTAATTTATGTGGCAATGAATTTGATGAGATTTGTTTTATTTTAATTGAGTCGTGTTCGAACATACAGAATAGGAGCAGCAGTGGGCCATTCGGCCCCTAGAGCCTGCTCCGTCATTCAATAAGATCCTGGATGCCCTGTTTGTGTTTTGAGCTCCACCTTCCCATCTACCTCTGATAACCTTTGATTCCCTTGCTTAATAAGGATCTATCTACCTGTGCCTTAAAAATATTCAGTGACCCCCGCCTCCACCGCATTCTCAGGCAGAGAGATCCAAAGTCGCAAAACCTTCTGAGAGAAAAGAAATCTCCTCATCTCTGTCCTTATAATGCTAAAATTGTGCCCCCTAATTCTGGAATCACCCACAAGAGGAAACATTGTTTCCATGTCCACTTTGTCAAGACTATTCAGAATCTTATACAGGATCTTATTAGAGTGGCACCATGGCAGAGTTGACAGTGCTGCTGCCTCACAGTATCAGGAATCCGGGTTCGATTCCAGTCTTGGATGACTGTCTGGGTGGAGTTTGCACTTTCTACCCGTGTCTGCTTGAGTTTCCTCCGGGTGCTCCGATATCCTCCCACAGTCCAAAATGTGCAGGTTAGGGGAGGGGGGTGGAGAGAGGGCCTCTCTGGGGTGAAGACTCGAAGGGCCAAATGTGGGGATTCTTGGGAATCTGTGGATGCCTCAATCAAATCACCCCTCACTTTTCTAAACTCCATCGGAAATAAGCACAGTCTGTCCAACCATTCCTCAGAAGACAACTTGTTCATTCCAGGTATTAATTCAGCAAACTTCCTCCAAACTGCTTCCAATGCATTTATTTGCTTCCTCAAATAACGACACCAAAACTGCACACAGTATTTGAGAATCAGGGGAGGCTGAAAGAGAGGTGCCAATTGGCTTAGGATGGTTATAAAATAAATAATAAGTGTAATGTCTCCCTGCAGCTCAACAATTCTTATTAGATCCCAGCATACCCATTCGGTGAACAGGATCACAGATGACCATAAATAAATTACTCTTTATTTCTTTAAAATCATTAAACCTACATAAATTCCTCATCTAACGATGAGAGCTAAATGGTAGGGATTTTAATCCAGAGAAATATTTCTTGTATCTATCTGTTTCGCGATGCCAACATATTCATGAACAACACCATTGTTATACTATTCAGATAAAATAAATAGTTGTCTGCTTTGAAGCTATATAACTCAAGGGCTGCAACTTTTCCCTAACATATCATCATGTGCTTTATTTGATATTATTTTCTAACTGTGCATTCCGATTAAAAATGCTTGTTGTATGATCATTTTAAAAGTAGCAATACCAGCAGGATGGTTAGATCCTAAACTGTTGCTTCCATTGTCATATTTTGTGTTAAATGTATCTCCCAACTTACTGGCAACAGGGCAAGTAGCAGCAGTGTGTATAGCTACAAGATGCACTGCAGCAACACACCAAGGTCCTTCGACAGCATCTTTCAAACCCAAGATCCCTACCACCTAGAACGACAAGGGCAGCAGATGCTTGGGGACACCACAACCTGCAAGACCTTCCTCCAAATCAAACACCATCCTGACACAGATCTTTATCACTGTCCCTTCACTGTGGCTGGGTCAAAATCTTGGACCTTCCTCCCGAGCAGCACTGTGGCTGTACCTACACCATATAGGCTGCCGCAGTTCAAGAAGGTGGTTCACCGCCACCTTCTCAAGGACATTTGGGCCTAGCCAGTAATGCCCACATCCCGTGAAAGGATTAAAACAAAAGGTCTGTTCAAAGCCGGCTGGTTAGCTAGCTGCACCAGTTTTAATCTTAATTCCCTGCCCCTTCAGAGTAACTGGGAAACGGACAGCTGGACCAATTCAAAGAATGTACTCTTGTCTGCTATTGGGGCTGACCATGTGTTGGTTTCACCCAGTTGGTAGGAGCTCTGTTTATTTCCATTTGCCATATCTATATGCTGACTGCTGAAATGTGCTGTGTGGAAACAGAGGGTACAAAAATCAAGATTGTTATTCAGAGTATCTCCCAGGCTTTCAAATGGCAGCCAATGTTGGCCTTGGAGGGTGTCCAGAAGAGGATCACAATAATAATCCCAGGAATGAAGGGCTTGTCATTTGAGGGTCGGTTGAGAACTCCTGGTCTGTACTCAATGGAGTTTTGCTGGATGAGGTGGCATCTCATTGAAACGTACAGGATACTGAGAGGCCTAGATAGAGTGTAGTGGAGAAGGTGTTTCCACCAGTAGGAGAGACTAGAACCCGAGGCCGCAGACTGAATGGACTATCCTTTGAAACTGGGAAGAGGAGGAATTTCTTCAGCCAGAGGGTGGTGAATCTGTGGAACTCATTGCCGCAGAAGGCTGTGAAGACCAAACCACTGAATGTCTTTAAGACAGAGATAGATAGGTTCTTGAATAATAAGAGGATCAGGAGTTACGGGGAGAAGGCAGGAGAATGAGGATGAGAAACATATCAGCCATGATCGAATGGTGGAGCAGACTCGATGGGCCAAATGGCCTAATTCTGCTTCTATATCTTATAGTCTTAAGGGCTGATTAAACTCCCACAATGGATGATGAAACCTCCATTGACTAAATGATAACCTCCCTAACTCCCTGCAAAACTTATCGAGAGCCCATTTGCAAAAGCGAATGGCATGGTCAAATTCATGCCATACCACCCTATTATTATCCTGGTACAACAATGCAAAATCTGTTTGTACAAATGCTAATGAACTTTAACCCTTGTCATTGAAACAAACAAATGAGTTTCAGCTGCTGTGGGAACACATGAACCTGTACCGTCTGCTCAGAATATGCACATTTTAAATTTTACTTTCAGTGGATCAACAGAACCTTGCCAAAAAAACTTTTCTTTCCAGCTAAAATAGCATCCCCATCTGATGTACAATATGTTAAACTGTAGCAAATCATGCTTTGTGCTACAAGATGGAGCATAAAAATTGCGAGTAGTGTGAAGTATTTAGTCAGGGCCATTACTCCCCCACCATGATTTTCAACAGACAATTTCCGAACTGCAGACAATTGGTGTGGCATTGGGCTTTTTTGAAATCAGCCTGAAGAATTTCCAACATGTTCCGAATGTAATTGCAGCCAATCTCTGGAGCTTTTACAAAGCTGAAATCCATCCCCCCCCCCCCCCCTCCGCCCACCCTCCAACTTACTTGAAAGTGCTTCAGGTTAACCAGAAAACAGAATCCTGCTTCCAAATTCCATGTCAGCAATAGATGATGAGAGAGGCGACAACAATAAATGTGCTGAAAGCAATTTAGATTCAAGATTATAATATTGCAAATATATATTTTTCTGTATTTCGGTGCTGGTTAAAAGAAGCTCCCAGTTTTAGCGCAATCAGTTGAGGAGTTACAGTGTTGTTACATGGCTTTTTAAATAAGGTAGGTTTATTTTATGTTTTTGTCCACATTTTATTGTGACAAGAAGGATGCATTTCCTGTAAACATCGTTGTACCTTTCTGTCACCCTCCAGTCATTGAATTTGAAGATTCACTGATTCAGATCTTCAAACTCTCTGCTCATACATAGAAAAACCTCCAAGGCCACAAAAGGTTAATAGTATTTCAAACGTACAAAAATTCCTCATCACATCTTCAAATTAATACCGTTTCAGTCTCGGGCCTGGTTTGTGCTGTTGCCGCTTTTCTATCTAAAATCAAATTCCATGGCTTGGGCTTTGCTCCAGGCAGTTGATTTTGGATTTAGACTGCCGAAGAAAAGAGTTCCGACCTCCGTCGAAACTAATGTGCGATTTTGCTAATATTCAGATTGCTTCATTGGGTGCCTTCATGAGGGCGACTGCCTTAATAGAAAAGGAGGTGCTCTTTGTGAAGTGTGAGTCAAAGGCCGGGATTCTCTGTTCTGGACCCTAAGTGCTTCCACCGGTGGAGAATCGGGACTGGTCTCCGTTTGCTCTAGGAACGGGACCCAGGTTTGAGTCTCACTCTTTAACCGCACATATATATGTGCATAGGGGAGAGCTTGCCGGATTCTGTTAGGGTCCCGGAATCGGGCCACCATTTTGAGCAATTGGCTCAATTCTGTGGTCCGGCGGCAGGCCCCCCCCCCCCCACAAATCTAGTCCTGCCCGCCCACCCCGCTGACAAGAGGAGAACCCTCCCCAACCCCACCATCACAGGCATGCACGCATGGGGGTGATCCGACAGAACCCCCCATCAGTTGCTCTCATCAGACCCCCCCATCACACCCCGAGCAAACCCCCCTCCATTAGCCACCCCAACAAACCCCTCATAAGTCACCGCCCCTCATCAGACCACCCATCAGAGACCCTCATCAGTCACCGCTGCCTGAAAGCTGAAGAGCAGTCCAGGCAGCACAGTGAAAAATCATTGCATTCTCACTGATACATCCCTAACGTCTGCTGCCACAGAAAAAAAAATGTTTAAAGCAACAGCTGTGCCAGAGACTTTCTTGGAAGCCAGGTACACTCGAAAGGGCTTCAAATCCCCTGACAGCCTTAAAAATGCAAATCTTCCATTCAATTTCACACAGCAATACATTTCACTAGCCAGTGATTGGTAGATTTATTCATCCAGACATGGTGGATTGTTTATTTATCTTGCCCTTCATGCTTCAATGCATCTCCATTACCCTGTTTTGATACCAACCACAATGTTTGTAAACACTCCTGCTACGATTGACAGCTCCTCACCATATCAAATGCAGCTAAGTGGTTTTATTTCCTCTTTTTCCACTGGGGACCCTCCCACTACAGCCTGGCAATGGCAGAGTGGCACTTCATCAGTGCCCTGATCCCCCTGACCCCCATCGGGCTACATCACAGCAGGGCTGCGCTTGGCCAGCTTCACATCAAAGCACGCCCGGCGGAGTTCCCAATGAGGGGGCCTGAGCATCATGAGAGAAGGGGGCCGGGTGCAAACCTGGGTTGTAAGGTCATTAATTGCATCCATATTCATGCTTTACTTTAATTTACATGTTCCCGCTGGCACATGGTGGGTAGCATGCTGTGCTGCTGGCGGGCGATCAAAGCATAGCAATGGTGCCAAATCAGTTTTTTGGCAGATGCTCCATTCTCCGTCTGATCGGGATTTCTGAACAGAGCGGAGGTTAATGGAGAATCCCGGCCAGAGGAATCGATCTTATGAACTCCAACAAGTCCAATGTGACGTGTTGGGTGTTCTGGATCACAAACAGGTCACCAACATTTGAAGTGGTGCAACTCTATTTTATTACAAGGTTAACTATTTAAACATACTTGAACTGTGGGTAAATACGATACCAGCTTTAACTATAGACCTTTGCCTAGTCCTAGCCAGTTGATGCACTCAGCACATGGTGAATGTCTGTGTTGCAGGCTGCGAGCTCTGTGCTCCTTGCTGGCTGCTACTCCCAAGAGCGGGAACTCTGATGTCCCCTGTCTTTATAGTGCGTGTGCTCTCACTGGTGATTGGCTGCGGTATTGTGTATGTTGATTGGTCCAACTGTGTGTCCATCAATGTGTGTCTGCACCATGATAGACTGGTGTATATTATGACATCCCCCTTTTATATAAAAAAAATGTGCCTGCGTGACAATAAATAGTGTGTAGTGAATGTTCCTGACTATGGGTGGGATTCTCCCGTACCCGGCGGGGTGGGGGGGTCCGGCGTAATTGAGTGGCGGGAACCACTTGGCACCTTTAGGGGCCAAGCCCTCACCTTGAGCGGCTAGGCCCGCGCCGGAGTGGTTTGCGCTCCGCCGGCTGGCAGGAAAGGCCTTTGGCGCCACGCCAGCCGGGGCCGAAAGGACTTCGCCGGGCGACGCATGCGCGGGAGCGTCAGCGGCTGCTGACGTCATCCCCACGCATGCGCAGGGGAAGGGGTCTCTTCCGCCTCTGCCATAGTGAAGACCATGGCGAAGTCGGAAGAAAAAGAGTGCCCCCACTGCACAGGCCCACCCACTGATCGGTGGGCTCCGATCGCGGGCCAGGCCACCGTGGGGGCACCACCCGGGGCCAGATCGCCCCGCGCCCCCCCACGACCCCAGAGCCTGCCTGCGCGGCCTTGTCCCGCCGTTCAAAAGGTGGTTTAATCCATGCTGTCTGGACAGGCATTCCAGCAGCGGAACTTCGGCCCATCGCGGGCCGTAGAAACGGCAGGGGTGGGCCCGTCGACCGGCGCGGTGCGGTTCCCGCCCCCGCCGACCGGCGCAGTGCGATTCCCGCCCCCGCCGAATCTCTGGTGGCGGAGACTTCGTGACACGGCGGGGGCGGGATTCACGCCAGCCCCCGGCGATTCTCTGACCCGGCGTGGGGTTGGAGAATCCCGCCCATTGTGGGTGCGAATTATTTACAGGACTATGTACATAAAACTAAGCTATTTACATGGGAAGGTGCCTGGTGCAGACAAACAGTGTGTCACACCAATAACGAGATGAACATTATATACAAACCACTTGAACGATTAAACAGAAGAACAGAACCAGAGAGTCCATTGGAGCAAAGTTTACAAATTAAGTCTTTGAGGTGGGCAACGAATTCTGGTTGACCATGAGAGTGGCACACCACTCATCGTCTGGATCAATGCTGTACACCGACAGCGGCTGGTATCTTTGATTCGGGGACAGTCTGTTTTACGTTATGACACCGACTCGAAAAGGCGCCTTCGGGTCCTCGGTGTCGCTGCTGTGTGGGAGGTCGGAATTGGACTCGGTGACCGTGGGTTGAATTGCCCGAACATTCCTGCGAGGCTGGCTGAAGCGATGTGAATTGGCAGGCTGAGCTGTTCGACAGCAGGCAGCATAGTGGCCAAGTCTGCCACATCGTAGGCGTTGTCGAGATTTTGCGGGACATTGCCGCTTTAAATGGGCGGAGCCACAGTTGCCGCACGTCGTGATGTCAGCACGTTCACTGCGCCACCGCGCATGCATGGTGTGGTCCTGCGTGGTGCGCGCCTGTGCATTACGTTCCTCCACGTCGTCGTCCCCTCGTTTGGTGCGTACAAGCATGAGAGTCCGTGAAAAGCGCGCAAAATGGCCACCTTCATCCAGGCTCAGGCCCTGGAGGTGTTCAATTACTCGGACCCGTTCCGCCTCGTGGGGACCTTGCCGTGCCATTTCAGCCGTTTGTATATGGGAGTACCAACTGGTGGCATTTTCATGCAGGACACAGGTCTCGATGGTGGTCGCTCGGGTGAGTTGCTTAACTTTGAGGAGCTGCTGACGTAGGGGGTCCGACTGAACACCAAAAACGATCTGGTCGTGTATCATGGAGTCAGAGGTGGGCCCGTGGCTGCAAGATTGCGCAAGGATGCGTTAAAAAGGATTGGAAAGGCTCGTCCTTACCCTGAAAACGCTGCTGGAACACACAGCGTTCGAAACTTTCATTCACCTTCACGCTGAAGTGAGTGTCAAATTTGAGGAGAACCGTCTTAAACTTCGTCTTGTCTTCGTCATCTGCAAAGGTGAGAGAGTTGTAGATGTGGATGGCATGGTCCCCGGCCATGGGGAGGAGAAGAGCAATCTTTCTGGTATCCGAGGCACCTGCCCTGTCCGTGGCTTGAGGTAGAGCTGGAAGCGCTGTTTGAAAATCTTCCAGTTGGCCCCGAGGTTGCCAGCGATGCAGAGTGGCGGCGGCGGGCTGATGTTGTCCATGTTGCAGGATGACGGAATGCTGGCGGAAGGCAGATCACTTGCAGGTAGGTCTAAGAAGTGCTAGTCTGCAACCATACATGGTACCATGATATGTTGGGTGGTTCTGGATCACAAACAGGTCACCAACACTTGAAGTGGTGCAACTCTATTTTATTACAAGGTTAACTATTTAAACATACTTGAACTGTGGGTAAATACGATACCAGCTTTAACTATAGACCTTTGCCTAGTCCTAGCCAGTTGATGCACTCAGCACATTTTGGGAGGGCCTGTAACAATGTAAACATATCGCCACTGAGTTCACTTCTCGGATTAAGCCCCCCTCTACTTTTTGCCAGCTCCCCATTCATTTCTTGCGCTTTAAGCTGGAGGTGTTCTCTAATTCCAACTTCCCCGTCTTCATTTCTTTTTCTTTTTCCTTTCCATTTCTCTTTGCTGCATCTCCATTTCTCCATTGTGGGCTCATCTCGTTCAAATTAAAATGTTGAGCAATCGCTTTAATTATTTTCCCCTTCTAGCCGGTACGTCTATTTCTAATTCACCTACCAATTTTATTAGCTTGTCTTTTCAAAGCTTTTTCAAATAAACCAGAGATAAGATGACCTCCTGAAGAAAATGCTAAGCAGCTTTCAGAGCCATCTTTTTATACTACTGCATACAAGGTGCCTCTTTTAATTTATACTGTGACCCAAACTTCGCTGTCTATCATTCCAAAAAATCCCAGACCCAAGCCCTCAAATTATGATATGCCATCCTGGGCAAGTGGGAGGTCAATTCTAGTCCCACAGGCCTCGGTGTCACAACACAAGTGAATTAATCTTTGGCCCTTGACTGCCCAATAATCACAGGCACCAGGTTTATAAGTTGAAATGCAATTACTGTTTGTTTGTTTGTTTATAACAGGCTTGATGGTGCAGCTACCATTGGTTAAATATTAATGAGTACCTAACTTCGACTGTAACTTACCTCTCACACCCTCTCACACGCATACATGATAGACAAACACAGGGGAGGGAAAGAGGAAAAAATATAATGACAGAGAAAAGAGTCTTTTGTTCAGATGTTGGTCCCTTGTAGGCTTTCTCCACAGTAAGCTTGGGAATCGCAGTCCTTGTTTTGGTGTCTGTACTCACACTTTTTTCCAGAGAGACAGGGTCCCTGTTTCATCAGGCTTTGCTCTCAGTTCAGAGCCTGCCTTCCGGCCCTGTTTTCAACAATCCAACATCCACAGGCTTATTGGAGAGAAAGAGCCATCTGGATCATTTTTGATGAGGCAGTTTTTTGGAGAGGATTTAGCTAGATCATTTTTCTCCGCTGCCAGAATCAAAAGTAAAACTAAAATGGAACCTTGTGGCTCTGAAAGACATTCCAGAGGGATAATATTTAATCAGCACCTGTTACCAGACAGATCACAATCTTTTGGGCCCATTCATTGGCACCAGCCAAATCAATCAAACCAAATCCAAACCTATCTCTGTAATTGGTGCCGGTCCACAATTTAAATCAGCACAACCTTCTGGATCCTTCCATTTGAATTTAAGGCACAGGCCACTGCTTTCTCCTGCTTGAATTAAAATGGCAGGCTGCCTTAAAGACACATGTCCATAAATCATCCATGGATCAAAATGGTTGGGGAGTTTGAGATTGGAGGTGGGAATTCATAGTCTTGTGTGCAAGCCTGTTATAGATCCAGCCAGATAACGTATACACACAGTTCCATGTGGCTGGCTCCACAATGCAGCTATTTGTCTCTGAGCAGTGGTTATTACCCCTTTGTGCGACTGTCAAAAATTAAATTTACATCCCAATGCCTTTCAAATGGCTGGGCTAAATCAGTGCTCTCATTTCCAAAGTCTTGTGTCCACAATGCAACCTCTCTCTTTCACCGAGTTAAAAACTTTCAGCAGTTAGACTCAGTTGCACTTATAAATATGGGCCATGTAACTTTTAGACAGTAATTAGATACAGGTAAGTTCTTCCCATGGTTCCAATGTGCTCCAGAGAGACATTTCTGATCCTGATTCAAGCAGAAATTAAAAAGCAATGCTTTTGTTTGGTCCAATTTATGTAGCCTCAGAGTTATTAAAATGGCAAAACGATTCACTTACCCTCCCACAAAGTGATTTGAAATGCGTGTTCCTATTTATTATTTTAGAAGCATTAGAAAGTCAAATTATAATAGTTTGCTTTGCAAGGAGGGTTCCTCAGCATGTTACAATCAATCTTTGTGTTAAATTGAGAAAATATAAGGATCTGCCTGCCAAACCCCCTGAACTGTAGTACATTTCGCCTCCTGTGCAAATATCACATTTGAATAATTTAAGACAGTCCTGTCAATTGCCATCATACGGAGTAGACGTAGGGAGCTTGTGATACAAACATTAAAATTGTGTGATTACCTCCAGTGCAAAGTTTCCAGACTATCTCAGCTCCCCCATCTTTTGAGGATAGATCCATAAAGAAACCCTATCAAGAATAAAACAACAGGGAATAAGAAGGACAGACTCTGTCTGAAGAAACATAGAAAATAGAAGCAGGAGGCCATTCGGCCCTTGGAGCCTGCTCCACCATTCATTATGATCATGGCTGATCATCAAGTTCGTTACCCTGATCCCGCCTTCCCCCCATATCCCTTGATCCCTTTAGCCCAAAGAGCTATATCTAATTCCTTCTTGAAATTAGTACGAAGTCTTACAACACCAGGTTAAAGTCCAGCAGGTTTGTTTCGATGTCACTAGCTTTCGGAGCGCTGCTCCTTCCTCAGGTGAATGAAGAGGTCTGTTCCAGAAACACATATATAGACAAATTCAAAGATGCCAAACAATGCTAGGAATGCGAGCATTAGCAGGTGATTAAATCATTACAGATCCAGAGATGGGGTGACCCCAGGTTAAAGAGGTGTGAATTGTGTCAAGACAGGACAGTTGGTAGGATTTCGCAGGCCAGATGGTGGGGGATGAAAGTAATGTGACATGAATCCTAGGTCCCGGTTGAGGCCGCACTCATGTGTGCGGAACTTGCCGATAAGTTTCTGCTCGGCGATTCTGCGTTGTCGCGGGTCCTGAAGGCCGCCTTGGAGAACGCTTACCCGGAGATCAGAGGGTGATTCCAGTCGCGGAACACTTCTTGAAATTACACAACGTTTTGGCCTCAACTACTTTCAGTGGCAGCAAATTCCACAGATACACTATTCCCTGGGTGAAGAAATGTCTCCTCACCTCAGTCCTAAAAGGTTTACCCCTTCTCCTCAAAATGTGACCCCTAGTTCTGGACTCCCCCACCATCGGGAACATTCTTTCTGAATCTACCCTGTCTAATCCTGTTGAATTTTGGAAGTTCCTATGTGATCCCCCTCACTCTTCTAAACTCATATGAATATAATCCCAACTGACTTAGTCTCTCCTCATTTGACAGTCCCTCCACCCAGGAATCAGCCCAGTAAACCTTTGCTGCAGTCCCTCCATTGCAAGAACATCCTTCCTCAGACAAGGGCACCAAATCTGCTTACACTACTCCAGGTGTGGCCTCACCGATGCCCTATTCAATTGCAGTAAAACATTTCTATTCCTGTACTCAAATCCTCTCGCTATGAAGGCCAACATACCATTTGCCTACTTTACTGTCTGCTGTACCTCTGAACTTACTTTCAGCGAATAATGCACAAGGACTCCAAAGTCGCTCTGAGTATCCACCTCTCTTAATTCACACACACTCAAATAATAATCTCCTTCTTATTTTTGCTACTGAAGCAGATAACCTCACATTTATCTACATTATGCTGCATCTGCCATGCATGTGCCCACTCACTCATCCTGTCCAAATCCCGCTGAAGCATCTCTGCATCTTCACAGTTATCCTCCCACCCAACTTTGTATCATCTGCAAATTTGGAGATAATAAATTTAGTTCCTTCATCCAAATCATTAATATATAATGTGAATAGTTGGGGACCCAGCACAGTTCTCTGCGGAACCCACTGGTGACTACCTGCCAATCAGATAAAGACACATTTATTCCAACATTTTGCTTCCTGTCTGCTAACCAGCTTTCTATCCATCTCAAGACACGACCCGTAATCCCATGTGCTTGAACTTAATCTGCTGTGTGAGACCTTGTCAAAAGCCTTCTGAAAGTCTAAATAAACCACATCTACCGGTTCTCCCTGATCAACTTTACGAGTTAGGTCTTCAAACACTTCCGGTAGATTTGTCAAGCATGATTTTCCTTTTGTAAATCCATGCTGACTTTGTCTGATTATGCCACTGCTTTCCAAATGCTGTGCTATGAAATCCTTGATAATGGACTGCAGCAACTTCCCTACTACTGACATTAAACTCATTGGTCTATGGTTCCCTGTTTACTCTCTACCTCCCATTTTGAATAGCGGGGTTACATTTATCCCAATCTGAAGGAACCATTCCAGAGTCCAAAGAATTTTGGCAAATGACCACCAATGGATCTACTATTTCTAGGGCCACTTCCTTAAGTACTCTGGGATGAAGATTATCAGGCTCTGGAGATTTGTCCGCCTTCAATACCATTAATTTCCATAAAACCTTGGGTGGGATTGGGCGGGGCGGGGGGTTCCGGCGCAATGGAGTGGAGGGAACCACTCCGGCGTCGGGCCACCCCAAATGCGGAAGTCTCCTCACCTTTAGGGGCCAAGCCCTCATCTTGAGGGGCTAGGCACGCGCCGGAGTGGTTTCTGCTCCGCCGGCTGGCGGGAAAGGCCTTTGGCACCACGCCAGGCGCGCCGAAAGGTCTTCGCCAGGCGATGCATGCGCGGGAGCATCAGTGGCTGCTGACGTCATCCCCGTGCATGCGCAGTGGAGGGGGTCTCTTCTGCCTCCGCCATAGTGAAGACCATGGCGAAGGCGGAAGAAAAAGAGTGCCCCCACGGCACAGGCCCGCCCGCGGATCGGTGGGCCCCGAGCGCGGGCCAGGCCACCATGGGGGCACCCCCCGGGGTTAGATCGTCCCGCGCCCCCCCCAGGACCCCGGAGCCTGCCCGTGCCGCCTTGTCCCACCGTTCAAAAGGAGGTTTAATCCACGCCGGCGGGAGAGGGTTGACAGCGATGGGACTTCGGCCCATCGCGGGCCAGAGAATCGCTGGGGGTGGGCCCGTCGACTGGTGCGGCGTGATTCTCGCCCCCGCCGACCGGCGCGGCGCGATTCCCGTCCCCACCGAATCTCTGGTGGCGGAGAATTCGGGACACGGCGGGGGCGGGATTCACGCCAGCCCCCGGCGATTCTACGACCCGGCAGGGGGTCGGAGAATCGCGCCCCATTTCTTTTTTTATTTTGTTTTTTAAATAAATTTAGAGTACCCAATACATTTTTTCCAATTAAGGGGCAGTTTAGCCACCTAGCCTGCACATCTTTGGGTTGTGGGGGCTAAACCCATGCAAACGCGGGGAGAATGTGCAAACTCCACACGGACACTGACCCAGAGCCGGGATTGAACCTGGGACCCCGGCACCATGAGACAGCCGGGCTAACCCACTGCGCCACCGTGTTGCCCTAAACCATTTCTTTTCCTTCAGCTCCTCCCTTAAACTTGTGTTTCTCATATCTTCCGGGACATTATTCATGTCTTCCTTTGTGAAGACAGAAGCAAAGTACGAATTTAGTTCCTCGGCCATTTCTTTGTTCCCTGTTATGGAATCCCCTGATTCTGACTGTAATGGGCCTGCATTAGTTTTTATCAATTTCTTTCTCTTTACATACCTATAGAAAAAATTACAGTTAGTTTTTATGTTCCTTGCTAGTTTCCTTTCAAATTGTATTTCCCCTTCTTAATCAATCTCTTGGTCTGCCTTTGCTGAATGTTAAACTGTTCCCAAATCTCAGGTCTATTGCTTTCCTAACTATTTTGTATGCCTCTTCTTTGAATCTAATGCTCTCTGTAATTTCCCTTGGAAGCCATGGTTTGGCCACAGTTCCCTTTCTACTCTTGCACCAAATAGCAATAAACAACTTTTGGAGTTCACCTATTCATTCCTTGAATGCGGCCATTGCCTGTCCACTGTCCTCCCTTTTGTTACCCAGTCCCTGATAGCCAGCTCATGCCTCATACCATCATAGTTACCTGGTCTCAGAATCAGCTACCTCACTATTTACCTTGATAAAGAATTCGACAATATTATGGTCACTCATCCCCAATGTTCTCTCACAACTAGGTTGTCAACAAATCCTTTCTCATTGCACAACACCCAGTCCAAGATGGCCTGTTCCCATATGGGTTCCTCAACATACTGGTCCAGAAAACCATCCCCTATGCAAAGAACAAAGAACAAAGAAATGTACAGCACAGGAACAGGCCCTTCGGCCCTCCAAGCCCGTGCCGACCATACTGCCCGACTAAACTACAATCTTCTACACTTCCTGGGTCCGTATCCTTCTATTCCCATCCTATTCATATATTTGTCAAGATGCCCCTTAAAAGTCCCTATCGTCCCTGCCTCCACTACCTCCTCCGGTAGTGAGTTCCAGGCGCCCACTACCCTCTGCGTAAAAAACTTGCCTCGTACATCTACTCTAAACTTTGCCCCTCTCACCTTAAACCTATGCCCCCTAGTAATTGACCCCTCTACCCTGGGGAAAAGCCTCTGACTATCCACTCTGTCTATGCCCCTCATAATTTTGTATACCTCTATCAGGTCGCCCCTCAACCTCCTTCGTTCCAGTGAGAACAAACCGAGTTTATTCAATCGCTCCTCATAGCTTATGCCCTCCATACCAGGCAACATTCTGGTAAATCTCTTCTGCACCCTCTCTAAAGCCTCCACATCCTTCTGGTAGTGTGGCGACCAGAATTGAACACTATACTCCAAGTGTGGCCTAACTAAGGTTCTATACAGCTGCAACATGACTTGCCAATTCTTATACTCAATGCCCCGGCCAATGAAGGCAAGCATGCCGTATGCCTTCTTGACTACCTTCTCCACCTGTGTAGCCCCTTTCAGTGATCTGTGGACCTGTACTCCTAGATCTCTTTGACTTTCAATACTCTTGAGGGTTCTACCATTCACTGTATATTCCCTACCTGCATTAGCCCTTCCAAAATGCATTACCTCACATTTGTCCAGGTTAAACTCCATCTGCCATCTCTCCGCCCAAGTCTCCAGACAATCTAAATCCTGCTGTATCCTCAGACAGTCCTCATCGCTATCCGCAATTCCACCAACCTTTGTGTCGTCTGCAAACTTACTAATCAGACCAGTTACATTTTCCTCCAAATCATTTATATATACTACAAAGAGCAAAGGTCCCAGCACTGATCCCTGTGGAACACCACTGGTCACAGCCCTCCAATTAGAAAAGCATCCCTCCATTGCTACCCTCTGCCTTCTATGGCCTAGCCAGTTCTGTATCCACCTTGCCAGTTCACCCCTGATCCCGTGTGACTTCACCTTTTGTACTAGTCTACCATGAGGGACCTTGTCAAAGGCCTTACTGAAGTCCATATAGACAACATCTACTGCCCTACCTGCATCAATCATCTTAGTGACCTCCTCGAAAAACTCTATCAAGTTAGTGAGACACGACCTCCCTTTCACAAAACCGTGCTGCCTCTCACTAATACGTCCATTTGCTTCCAAATGGGAGTAGATCCTGTCTCGAAGAATTCTCTCCAGTAATTTCCCTACCACTGAAGTAAGGCTCACCGGCCTGTAGTTCCCGGGATTATCCCTGCCACCCTTCTTAAACAGAGGAACAACATTGGCTATTCTCCAGTCCTCCGGGACATCCCCTGAAGACAGCGAGGATCCAAAGATTTCTGTCAAGGCCTCAGCAATTTCCTCTCCAGCCTCCTTCAGTATTCTGGGGTAGATCCCATCCGGCCCTGGGGACTTATCTACCTTAATATTTTTTAAGACACCCAACACCTCGTCTTTTTGGATCACAATGTGACCCAGGCTATCTACACCCCCTTCTCCAGACTCAACATCTACCAATTCCTTCTCTTTGGTGAATACTGATGCAAAGTATTCATTTAGTACCTCGCCCATTTCCTCTGGCTCCACACATAGATTCCCTTGCCTATCCTTCAGTGGGCCAACCCTTTCCCTGGCTACCCTCTTGCTTTTTATGTAAGTGTAAAAAGCCTTGGGATTTTCCTTAACCCTATTTGCCAATGACTTTTCATGACCCCTTCTAGCCCTCCTGACTCCTTGCTTAAGTTCCTTCCTACTTTCCTTATATGCCACACAGGCTTCGTCTGTTCCCAGCCTTTTAGCCCTGACAAATGCCTCCTTTTTCTTTTTGACGAGGCCTACAATATCACTCGTCATCCAAGGTTCCCGAAAATTGCCGTATTTATCTTTCTTCCTCACAGGAACATGCCTGTCCTGTATTCCTTTCAACTGACACTTGAAAGCCTCCCACATGTCAGATGTTGATTTGCCCTCAAACAACCGCCCCCAATCTATGTTCTTCAGTTCCCGCCTAATATTGTTATAATTAGCCTTCCCCCAATTTAGCACATTCATCCTCGGACCACTCTTATCCTTGTCCACCAGTACTTTAAAACTTACTTAATTGTGGTCACTGTTACTGAAATGCTCCCCTACTGAAACATCTACCACCTGGCCGGGCTCATTCCCCAATACCAGGTCCAGTACCGCCCCTTCCCTAGTTGGACTGTTTACATATTGTTTTAAGAAGCCCTCCTGGATGCTCCTTACAAACTCTGCCCCGTCTAAGCCCCTGGCACTAAGTGAGTCCCAGTCAATATTGGGGAAGTTGAAGTCTCCCATCACCACAACCCTGTTGTTTTTACTCTTTTCCAAAATCTGTCTACCTATCTGCTCCTCTATCTCCCGCTGGCTGTTGGGAGGCCTGTAGTATACCAGAAATTTCTTCTCTATTGTGCAGTGACTACTTTGACTCACCCAATCTATATGCAGATTAGAGTCACCCAGAAACACAAGTGTTCCTTCATCACATGCATCTCAGATTTCCAGTGTAATTCCCAACATTACCACTGCAGTTTGGTGGTCTGTTTATCACCCCTTTTTACTCCTTGATGTCTCTTAATGCGACCCAGACAGATTCCACATCATCTGTACTAATATCTTTCCTCAACATTGTATAAATATCTTGTTTCATCAACAATGCAACTACACCATCCTTGATCACCTTGGAGTCATGTCTCCGTAATCCCAAAGTAGAAGGAAAAAGAAAAAACAGGCACAAATTTATATATTGCCATAGCAATTAATTGTTTTTGAAGTTCAGTCAATGGTGCAGTATTGATAATACAGGAAAAGTACTCCCGGGGAGAGGTAATAATAATAATAATAATCTTTATTGTCACAAGGAGGCTTACAATAACACTGCTATGACGTTACTGTGCAAATCCCCTAGTTTCCACATTCCAGAGCCTGTTTGGGTACACAGGGAGAATTTTGAATACCAAATTACCTAACAGTACGTCTTTCGGGACTTGTGAGAGGAAACTGGAGCACCCGGAGGAAACCCACGCACCTAGAGGGTGAACGTGCAGACTCCACACAGACAGTGACCCCAGGCCGGGAATCGAACCTGGGACCCTGGAGCTGTGAAGCAACAGTGCTGCCCCCTGTGCTACCATGCTGTCCATAAGTGTGAAGTGGGGTGGTCAGAAGGGAGAGGGGGGTGGTCTTGACAAGTGACCACTCCCATTTCCTGATCTCCAGTGCCTCAAACAAACACTGAATTCCTTTGGTCCAGGGCCCTGCCTCAATGTTGTTTTTACCATGCAAGCCGTATGTTGAACGGCTTTCCCGGCACTGGGCTAATACCAGAAGCTGTGCGATGAGACCCTGAAATGGTCATCAATTGGTCATTTAAGAGTGGCCTGGTGAGGTAACCATGGGCCTTCCTGCCCAAAACTTTATTCTGGCTGAGTGGGGGAATATGTTGCCACTCCATACACCATCATCTTGCCAATGTACATACCCTTCTTACCTCCATGCCTTCCACCAGAAAAAGCAGAGGTTTCTGACCCATGGGTGTTTAGAAATCCTGTACATTCTGAGGTATTTTAAAGTATAATTTAGTTGGAGCTAACATCATCACGGCAACGCTTTGAGATCAATCGACATCAAAGATATACAGCAAACTGGTGAATATATAATATTTGCAATATAATAATGACCTTGGGACCAGGGGTCCACTTTTGTGGCAGATATAAGACCCCTCCCTCACCTCGTAACCTTCCACCCACCAGTAGTATCCCAATGTAGCAAGTGCGAAAATTCCAGGTTAGAGAGACAGCTCAAAATTTCAAATGTGATTTGCCAGCAGTTCCAGGAAATGCATAAAGCAGCTCATCAACAATTCACGAAAGTTAATTATCTGATTTGGCAGCATTTGTTGGGGTGGAGAGATTGTAAATAGTCGCTTTCATCTGGCTTGTGAAAATTGAAAGCTGAAAGCTCATGCGAAAAAGTGATATCAATCTTAGAATTCTCTTGCTTCAGCGCACACTCGAGTTGCCAACATGCAAACATCTCCTGGGACCACCAGGCACCGTTTGAACTGAGTATGCATCATCAAAAACCCTTCTGAGCTGCTCCAAATCAGAACATACCCATATGCTCCCAATTAATGCCACATCATTCATTTAAAGTGTTCTGTTCCCTGCAATGCATCCCTCCTTCCACTTTGCTACCCCTGGTCTCCTGAAGTTACTGATTCAGGCTCAGGTGCAATTCCATGGCTGTTGACCATCTCCCAATTCTTCAGCTAAACAGTCAAGTGCGACACGGAGCAGTCAGTATTAGAAGGTGTTGTGAATACTCAGTTCACGGTTCATGTGCTTTAGAATATACCTTTATGATTGATTGAGTGATTGATGGATTGATTGATTTATTGTCGCATGTACTGAAGAAAGTGAAAAATATTTTTCGGCGGCCAACGGACACAGTACGTATGTAGTAGTCAAAAGAATAATCGACATCGTACATCGACAAATAGTACATCGACAGATAGTGATTGGTTATAGTGTGGAAAAAGGGCCAAACAAAGCAAATACATGAGCAAGAGCAGCATAGGGTGTTGTGAATAGTGTTCTTACAGGGAACAGATCAGTCAGAGGGGGAGTCGTCGAAGAGTCTAGTAGCTGTGGGGAAGAAGCTGTTCCGATGTCTGGATGTGCGTGTCTTCAGACTTCTGTATCTTCTGCCTGATGGAAGGGTGTGGAAGAGGGCAAAGCCTGGGTGGGAGGGGTCTCTGACAATGCTGTCTGCCTTCCCAAGGCAGCGGAGGTGTAGACAGAATCAATGGGGTGGGGGTGGCAAGCTTGTGTGATGCATTGGACTGAGTTCACCACACTCTGCAGTTTCTTGCGATCTTGGGCCGAGCAGTTGCCATACCAAGCTGTGATGCAGCCGGATAGGATGCTCTCGATGGCACATCTGTAGAAGTTTGTGAGAGTCGATGCAGACATGCCGAATTTCTTTAGCTTCCATGGGAAATAGAGAATTTGTATGGTGGGATGTTAGGGCCCTGCCGCCAGCAGGCACCACTTGGGGCCTGGGGGGGAGGGGGATTATTTTCCCGTCTTGCCCGCCATGATGCCTGCTGGTGGCGGGATTGTAAAATCCCCCCCATAATTTTAGGAGTTAAAGTTAAACTACAGGTAATAGGATAAATAATGAACTAAAGCAGCTCTGAGCCTATTACACAAGGTTGGGACTCTGTTGACTTGTGAGATTGACAGTTGGAAAGGTCTTAAAACAGCAGATGAGCTTTCTTAAGTAAAGAGCAGAGGATGTGCCATCTGTCATCCTTGCGACAGGCGCAGTCCAGAGAGCTATTTCTGTTTATGGCCTTAATTGCTTTGAATTATTTTAAAAGCATTCATTAAACACTGAAAAGTTCTAAAACTCATTTACTCAGATCAAAGGATAAATTGTAAACGTGGGATAATTAGCTTAAATTTAAAAAAAACAGAAAATGCTGGAAAAACTCAGCGGGTCTGGCAGCATCTGTGGAGAGGAAAACAGAGGTAATGAGGCAGAACTTCCTTCGAGTGCCAATCAGCGTTGGATTGACGAGAACCAAGCAGTGCACTGCGTCCCAGAGGCCCAGTGTCAAAGTGCATCTCAGTCAAAGGGAAGGGGGCCGTGCCCATCTGCCCCAGCACCAGCTGCTGTAAACCAGGTACGTTTAAAGTCCTATTGAAATGTAAACATCCTTGGCAGGCCAGGGAGAAAGTAGGTGGATAGTGTTTGGGGGATGCCGGAGAAATCGGAGGTCTGGGTGTCAGAAGCCAGCAGGACAGCAGCGGGCCGGGGGGGCGGGAGTGGGGGTGGGGTGGGTTAGGAGGGGGACAGATGGGTTGGGAGTGTTGACTTGTCTAGGGGGTTGGAAGGAAATCCGAGGTTAGAGGTTGTGGGGGTTGGAAGTCAGGGTATGGGATGTGAACCTTAGGCTGGGCTGGGCCTGGGGGTTGCCGGGGTGAAGGTCTGGCCAGATGCGGAGGGGGGTGGGGCAGGAAGAATTCCTGTGGGGGTGGGGGGAACCCAATGGGGGGTGGGGGTGCTGGGGGATAGAGGGTTAAGATGATATAATAATCTCGTGCCGTGCAAGCTGGGGGGGGTGGGAAAGACCCCTCAGGGTTTTACGGGCATGGAGAAATTCCCCGAGTGCAATTGCCAAGGGGGTAGGGTGGGAAGGAGGAGTGTCTCCTGGGGCTGTTGAAGTTTGGGAGGAATCTTGTGGGGCATTGCTCTGTGTCTGTACTGTAGTTAGCCAGCAGTTAGAAATTATTTTAATCCTACTCACTTTTTTCTGAGGAACTATTGGTGTAATCCATTGGGAAACATCTGGGGCGGGATTCTCCGCAATCGGCGCGATGTCCGCCGACTGGCGCCAAAAACAGCGCGAATCAGTCTGGCATCGCGCCGCCCCAAAGGTGCGGAAGTCTCCGCATCTTGAAGGGCCGAGCCCTCACCTTGAGGGGCTAGGCCCGCGCCGGACTGATTTCCGCCCCGCCAGCTGGCGGGAAAGGCCTTTGGTGCCCCGCCAGCTGGCGCGGAAATGACTTTGCCGGGCGGCGCATGCGCGGCATCCCCATGCATGCGCAGTGGACGGGGTCTCTTCCGCCTCCGCCATGGTGGAGACCATGGCGAAGGCGGAAGGAAAAGAGTGCCCCCACGGCACAGGCCCGCCCACGGATCGGTGGGCCCCAATCGTGGGCCAGGCCACCGTGGAGGCACCCCCCGGGGCCAGATCGCCCCGTGCCCCCCCCAGGACCCTGGAGCCTACCCGTGCCGCCTTGTCCCAATGGTGGTTTGATTCTCGCCGGCGGGACAGGCTTTCCAGCACCGGGACTTCGGCCCATCCGGGCCGGAGAATCGCCGGGGGGGGCCCGCCAACCGGCGTGGCGCGATTCCCGCCCCGCCAAATATCCGTTGCCGGAGAATTTGGCAACCGGCGGAGGCGGGATTCACGCCAGCCCCCGGCAGCCCCCGGCGGGGGGTCGGAGAATCCCGCCCAAGAAGTTTGCGATTTAAATTGCATTTTCGGATGGTTACCCAGTTCAGGGTAACTGCCCATGGGAAGTTTACAGTTGGAACATAGAACATACAGTGCAGAAGGAGGCCATTCGGCCCATCGAATCTGCACCGACTCACTTAAGCCTCACTTCCACCCGATCCCCGTAACCGAATAACACCTCCGAACCTTTTTTTTTGGACACTAAGGGCAATTTATCATGGCCAATCCACCTAACCTGCACGTCTTTGGACTGTGGGAGGAAACCGGGGCACCCGGAGGAAACCCACGCAGACACGGGGAGAACGTGCAGACTCCGCACAGACAGTGACCCAGCAGGGAATCGAACCTGGGACCCTGGCGCTGTGAAGCCACAGTGCTATCCACTTGTGCTCCCGTGCTGCTCGTTCTGGGCAATTCAAATGGAAACCTTACCTGTGAACCTTCGCAGGGGGTTTCCTGGCGCATCTTTGAGGATGCCCCCCACCCCGCCTCTCCCCATCTGAAAATGGGGTGTTTGGAAGTTATAGCCCAATGTTTTGAGTCCAATGTGACTCATCATGATTGTTAAAAAATTAAATAACTTCTATCATAAGAATCATATTGGACTCAAAATACTAATTCTGTGCGAGGTCTACTTGCCACATTGCACCTTGGATGGGGGCACAGCAGGTAGCTGCTGGGAGTTCCCTCTTCAGGGATCTACACGGCTTGCGAAATTTAACGGAATTGCGCAAGACTTTGCGACTTGAATCCCGTTAGTCTCATACTAATATGCAGTTCACCTGATCAACCGAGGCCCTGGGATCTAAGCCGTTCACCTCGGAAACCTCAGGTGAGCGCTGTTCTGTGCTTGACCCCACAAGCAGGGTCTATACGAAACGGCACTCGGGGGGCACCTCCCAGGGGATTGGAGGACCTGAGATGGTTGCCCTCTGGGCAAGGTGGCACCCTGGCACTGCTGGTGCCACCTGAGCTCATTGGCACTGGCACTCTGCTGCCACCCTGACGGTGCCACCTGCGTGCCAGTCTGGTACTGCCAATGTGCTGTGCCCAGGTGACTTTGCCAGGCTGGCATTTATCCTGTGCTAGTGATCGGGCCGGGAGAGTGGCCTGCTCATGTGAGGTGGTGTGCCGGAGGGCCAAGGACTCCATATAGGTGAGCTGGGACTTTGAGGGGGGGAGGGGCGCATCAGGGGATCCATTTAAAAATGGATCCCAAACTCCTCCTGCACTGAGGAGTTCTGGCGAACGAAGCTCCTAAATGCAGGCAATGGGCCTAAGTGCAGCTATGGCAGGTGCATTCCCCACTGAGGACCTGGATTGCAACAAAGTCCCGTTAGAAAACCTGGTGTTTCTCAGCTCAGCACCGGGAAACACCTTGTAAAAGACGCTCAAAACCGGACTCTGTTAGGTTGTGCCCTCTGTTTTTTTCTCTACAGTTGCTGCCAGACCTGTTGAATTTAACCAGTATTTTATATTTGAGATCTCTAGAACCTAGAGGATAGCTCAGAACGTGTTGTCATGGAGATGAGTGGAACTCAGGAAGACTTTTTGTTTTATCTGTATCTTGGTATTTGTTCGGAGAGTCCGAAAGGACTTTAGCTACAGTTTGTACCTCATATGGTTTGCAGCTCACTGAGTTGGTCAAAATAAATTATAGTGAGACAGACCTGCACTGCAAGCAGAGTGAAACACTAACTTCACAATTGACTTTCACGACAGCAAAACTGGCGCCGTTCCTGGATTGTTTCAGCTACCATTGAGGGGCTAGCATTGGAGCCACGTGGAACACAATCGATTCCAATGAAAAGCGGTGCGGGATTTGTGGGGTCCGTGATTGACACTCGGGGGCCTAACAAGCTGCAGCCGCATATACAAATAACAATCCTCACTCACACTCGTGCCAGCCAATAAGATGGCCACTAGTTGTGCTGGAGCACGCCCATACAGCTGATAGGTCGGCTGGGGCTAGAGGGCACCTAGGGGGGTGACCTGGGGGGACACCTATTTGACCCGTGTTCACAGTGGGCTGTTGGCGGCATGTGCAGCTGCACGGCTGCCTTGCTGGTTGTGGCAATGGTGTTCAAAGCCCGTCCATCCCGACCCCCCAACCCACCTCCTCCCAACGCCCCCACTACTCCCCCACCCTGCCAGAAGGCCCCCAGGCAGCGGGACAACTGTCAGAAAACTATGGCGATGTTGGACACTTTACGTAACCCCTCTCTCCCTCTACAGCCATGACGCCGGTGTCACGATTTTTAAAAGCTCAAGCCAACCGCGCCATTGGGAACTCGACTCATCGGAGGCAGTGCATCAAGGAGGCCCTGGGGAATACCGGGTCGGGACGGCTAATGATATCCAAACGGTGCTTACAGTAAGTGCGTTCCGGACTGCATTGACGCTGCTGTTGAGGAGACAGAGAATAGCGATTTCGCATCAAATCGGTGCCCGCTACAATTTTAGCATCAGAACCCATTCTCCTCCCAATCATGTTTGAGATTTTGGCGCCAGACAGTCAGAGAACGGAGAATCCGGTCATTCACTTTCCAGAAGGAGTGACTGAATGCGGATGATTTATCCAAGCTTTGGCAAGGGGTACTGAAACCAATTCTTGCACCATACCCTCCCAGCGCCCCCCCGCCCCCGCCCCCCCCCCCCCCCCACCCCCCCCCCCCCTCCCGCCCTGCCCCATGAAGGAACTGATTGCACTCCAGAACTTTCCGTTCAATCTTCCACAATGAAGATTTGCAGCGGCCTCCTTCCTCCCCAGTGAAGCGTACCGGGTGGACAATGAGAGTGACACTCCCTCACAATCGCTCCAATGTCCATACATCAGTGTCATGTCATCAGGACTTTTCTGTGCTTTCTGCCAGCTACACAAATTTGCTTACATCTTACCTCTCAGAAGGCCCAGCATATGTGATTTAATTAGGAATTAACAGCGACACACTGATTTGCATGTCATCATTTAGTGCAAGCTGTGACAATCGTACTGTGCTTTATGTATATTTATAATAGATAACTGCCAGGATACTGTTAACCATCAGCATATTGGAGAAGTCATAGGGAACAAAAAAAAGGCCACTGCATAAGGGATTTTAATTATTTAGAAACATGTTTTAAGGGCAGGTCCATGTGTAGCAAAAAAAAACCCAACTGACCCATGAATTTCTTACATAATTCGAGCTTGACATCGAGCTTTGCTAAAACAGCTTCGATTAAACAATGATTATTTATGTGGGTGGCGATACATGCAAATGAATGTAGTATCTTTGTGCTTGGTTTTATCTATTATTCTGTGTGGGTGAACAAAATTGAATGCCAGTGCTCGAAAACATAATACATGATGTCAAACTCCCCCTTTAAATTCAGCCTGCAAGATATGTCAAAGGATCCGAGTCGTGACAGAATCTAAACATTAATAACATTTATACTCCAATACCAGCGGAGATCGCAACCTGTCAGCTCAGTAAACATTTGTTTTTGTTTTGCCAAATTCAAACAATTACTCATTTGCTGCAACTTAATGCAGAAATAGGAGGGCATTTTATGACGGTAACACAATTACTTTGGCTCAGGCGATGCCAAAAAACGAAGAGGCAGTTGCCGTTTCAACTCTCAGGCTGTGCTGTTGACTCTGAACAAGAGAAATATATTAAATAAAACAAGTTCTCCGCGATCCGAAATGGAAATTTCTGCCCACAGAGCTGTTTCTCAGGTACATGTGCTGTGAACCAGTCTGTTCAGCATGTTAAAGCCACTCGTGGCCGACAGGTTGATGCACAATCACTAACTTCAGAAACGAGCTTGGAGACAATTAAAGGCTTTAATACGCAAGATGTTTCCCCCAGCAGCGCAGATACAGAAGGAAGCTGCTGGGGCAGCACGGGCTCTTATACCCCGCCTTGCAAGGCGGAGCTAACATGCAAGCTTATCCAATGGAACAAGTACATTCTCCACCAATGGTATTCAGGCATTACTCGGTACCGTAATCCTCCTAACACAGACTACCACATTCAACCCCTGTTAAAAAAGAGTCCGGCAGGGATACTACAACGTGGTAGACATGGTAGAAGTTATAGTTATGAAGGTACCATAATGCCTCCGTACAGCGTTTTTCCTCATTACAACTTTTAACTATTACAACAGTAATGTACATTTCAAAAGGAAGCAATTAGTCGATCGGGGGCCCTGGCCGTCCTCTGTGATCATCGTAGCTTTGGTGGTGATGTCGGTGAAGGTTCGAGCGTCTGTGACTCCGGGAGCGTGGTTTCGGCTTCTGCGGCGGCTTCATCACCCCTAGACGTGGCTGGCGGAATGGCCGACTGGCCTGGGAAGGGAGCAGCTGTGGGGTGCGCCGGTGGGAGGGAGGGTGGGGCTGGTGGCGGGGGTGTGTGTGGGGATCCAGCGGGCACCAGGTCCCATATCCTGTCAGCCGTCGGGGTACGCCACGTAGGCGTACTGAGGGTTAGCGTGGGAGAGGTGGACCCTCTCGACCAATGGGTCCGATTTGTACGCTCGCACATGTTTTCGGAGCAGGACGGGTCCGGGAGCTGCCAGCCAGGTCGGGAGCGAGGTCCCAGAGGAGGACTTACTGGGAAAGACAAGGAGACATTGTGAGGTCTTTGGTTGGATGTGGTACAAAGCAGTGATCGGATGGAGTGGAGGGCATCCGGGAGGACTTCCTGCCAGCGGGAGACTGGGAGATTCCTGGATCGCAGGGCCAGTAGTACGGTCTTCCTGACCGTTCCGTTCTCCCTCTCTACCTGTCCGTTTCCCCAGGGGTTGTAACTGGTCATCCTGCTCGAGGCAATGCCCTTGCTGAGCAGGAATTGACGCAGTTCGTCGCTCATAAAGGAGGACCCCCTATCACTGTGTATGTAGGCGGGGAAATGGAACAGCGTAAAGATACCATTGAGGGCTTTTATGACGGTGGTTACGTCGGGGCAGGGGATGGCGAAAGGGACTTTGAAGTCCATACTGAGGCGTTCAAAGGGACGGGAAGCCTTTATCAGATGCGCTTTCTCTGGCCGGTAGAAGTGCGGTTTGCACTCCGCGCAGATTTGGCAATTCCTGATGGCTGTCCTGACCTTCTCGATGGAGGAGGGCAGGATCGGGTCTTGATGAAGTGGAAAAATCGACTGACCCCCGGGTGGCAGAAGTCCTCGTGGAGGGCTCGGAGGCGATCCACTTGTGCGTTGGCACATGTGCCACGGGATAAGGCATCAGGAGGCTCGTTTAGCATCCCGTGATGATACAAGATCTCATATTTGTAGGTGGAGAGTTCGATCCTCCACTGTAGGATCTTGTCGTTTTTTTTATCTTGCCTCGCTGTGCATTATCGAACATAGAAGCAACCGACCGTTGCTCAGTGAGGAGCGTGAATCTCCTGCCGGCCAGGTAATGCCTCCAATGTCGCACATCTTCTACTATGGCCTGGGCCTCCTTTTCGACTGAGGAATGGCAGATTTCGGAGGCGTGGAGGGTGCGTGAGAAGAAGGCCACGGGTCTGCCCGCTTGGTTGAGGGTGGCTGCCAGAGCTACGTCGGACGTGTCGCTCTCGACCTGGAGAGAGAGGGACTCGTCGATGGCGTGCATCGTGGCCTTTGCAATGTCTGCTTTGATGCGGCTGAAGGCCTGGCGGGCCTCTATCGACAGAGGAAGCACTATGGATTGGATCAGTGGACGGGCCTTGTCCGCATAGTTGGGGACCCACTGGGCATAGTAAGAAAAAAAGCCTAGGCAGCGCTTCAGGGCCTTGGAGCAGTGAGGGAGGGGCAACTCCATAAGAGGGCGCATGCGTTCAGAGTCAGGGCCTATCACTCCATTACGCACTACGTAGCTGAGGATGGCTAGACGGTCGGTGCTAAACACGCATTTATCCCTATTATACGTTAGGTTAAGGATTTTTGGGGTTTGGAGGAATTTTCGGAGGTTGGTGTCGTGGTCCTGCTGGTCATGGCCGCAGATGGTGACATGATCGAGGTACGGGAATGTGGCCCCTAAACCATACCGGTCAACCATTCGGTCCATCTCTCGCTGGAAGACCGAGACCCCGTTAGTGACACTGAAGGGAACCCTTAAGAAGTGGTAGAGCCACCCATCTGCTTCAAAGGCAGTGTATTTGCGGTCACTAGTGCAGATGGGGAGCTGGTGGTAGGCGGACTTAAGATCCACCATGGAGAAGACCTTGTAATACGCGATCCTGTTGACCAGGTCAGATATGCGGGGGAGAGGGTACGCGTCGAGCTGCGTAAACCTGTTGATGGTCTGACTGTAGTCGATGACCATCCTATGCTTCTCCCTGGTCTCTACCACCACTACTTGAGCTCTCCAGGGGCTGTTGCTAGCCTAAATGACACCTTCCTTCTGTAACCGTTGGACCTCTGACCTAATAAAAATCCGGTCCTGGGCACTATACCGTCTGCTCCTGGTGGCGACGGGTTTGCAATCTGGGGTGAGGTTCGCAAACAGGGAGGGCGATCGACCATGAGGGTCGCGAGGCTGCAGACAGTGAGTGGGGGGGGGGGGGGGGGGTTATAGGGCCGCCGAATTTGAAAGTTAGACTTTGGAGGTTACACTGAAAATCTAATCCTAGGAGTGTGGCCGCGCAGAGGTGGGGAAGGACGTTGAGTCAGTAGTTTTTGAACTCCCTTCCTTGGACTGTGAGGTTAGCTATACAAAACCCCTTGATCTCTACTGAATGAGATCTGGAGGCCAGGGAGATTTTTTGATTAACGGGGTGGACGGGGAGAGAACAGCGTCTTACCGTTTCGGGGTGTATGAAGCTCTCCGTGCTCCCAGAGTCGATTAGGCAGGACGTTTCATGCCCGGTGATTTGCACCGTCGTCGTAGCAGTCAATAGTGTTCGGGGCCGAGACTGGTCCAGGGTCACCGAGGCTATTCGTGGCAGCAGTTGAATGTTCTCGTCGGGCGGTGTGTGGTCAGCCGAGCTGGGGTCCTGGGAGCCCATCCAAGATGGCGGCGCCCATTGGTCGCACATGGCCGGGGGTGCGCAAAAGGGCGGCGCCCATCCATTGCAGGTGGCGTCTACAGGACAAGATGGCGGCGCCCGTAGGCCGCACGTGGCCCTGCTGGAGGAGGAAGATGGCGGCGCCCGCTGGCCGCACGGGGACCGTGGAGAAGGTTGTGGTGGCGGTTCGCATTCACCACCAGAGACCGCAGCGACTGCCCGGGCCTGGCATACCGCCATGAAGTGGCCCTTTTTACCGCATCCCTTGCAGGTGGATGAGCGGGCTGGACAGCGCTGTGGTGGTGCTTGGCCTGCCTGCAAAAATAGCAGCGGGGCCCTCGATGTTGCCGTCTTGCAGCACAAGGGGTCGTCCGCGGGGGGGTTCCACACTGCCCAGTGGGCTGCCGCGCGGTTGGGAATGTAAGCGTGAGCATTTCGGGCCGCCACATCCAGGGAGCCGGCAAGGGCCCGTGCCTCTTTGAGGCCGAGGGTATCTTTCTCCAGCAATCGCTGGTGGATTTGGGAGGACAGCATACCTGCAACGAAAGCGACCCGGATCAAAAGCTCTGTGTGGTCGCTCGCCGAAACTTGTGGGCAGCTGCAGTTTCTCCAACACCAGGAGCGCACGGTAGAATTCTTCCAGCGATTCCGCAAGCATTTGTCGCCTCGACGCTAGCAGATGTCGAGCGTAGACCTGGTTTACCGGATGAATATAATGTCCTTTCAGCAGCTCCATTGCTGCATCAAAGTCGGCCGCGTCCTCGATGAGGGTGTAAATTCCTGGGCTCACCCTCGAGTGCAGGACTTGCAGTTTCTGTTCTCCCGTGGGTGTGTTTTCGGCCGTTCCGAGGTATCCGTTAAAACAGGCCAACCAGTGCTTGAAGTTTGCCGCTGACTTTGCCGCGTGGGGGCTGAGTTGCAGACACTCCGGCTTGATTCGGAGCTCCATTCTTTTAAATCTAGTGTATTAAATTGATGCACAATCATGAACCTCAGAAACGAGATTGGAGACAATTGAAGGCTTTAATACGCTAGATGTTTCCCCCAGCAGCGCAGGTACAGAAGGAAGCTGCTGGGACAGCACGGGCTCTTATACCCTGCCTTGCAAGGCGGAGCTAACATGCAAGCTTATCCAATGGAACAAGTACATTCTCCACCAATGGTATTCCGGCATTACTAGGTACCAAATCCTCCTAACACAGACTACCACACAGGTTAACCCTTGAGACACAGTATTGAAATTTCAATGGCGGGTCTGGATGAAGCCCCTACCCAGTATATGACCCTCCTGATCACATCTTTATAAAGCTGAGGGATAAAATCATTAACCTGCTTCGTGGAATCCTAGGGCAGGATTTGTCGAGTTTTCTTTGACTACCCCTGGACTGTTGGCCATTTGAGAGCTGAGAGAAAAGGACCTGGCAGGGGAGATGATTTTCAGCCATCCGGTCATAATGTGCTAACCATTCAAGTTGATTTTGCAATAGTTTTACCTGCATACTGGTGGGACTTGGCTTCGATCAGAACACTAGAGTTTGTTCAATGGTCCTCCCAGTGAATCCCTATGATACAGCCATGCCAATGCTATTGGAATCTCTCTCACACACTTCAGTGTTGCTGATGAACGGCCCATGTCTCACTGCAGTGCAGGGGTGTGGTGACATCAACTGTTCTGTAACGAAGGCCGAAATTTTTTGTGGAGATGGTAAGATTGTTCTCCACCTTCCCAATAAATGCTGCATGAGGCCGAATACTGAAGTCCAGGGCAGCATGGTGGCACAGTGTTTAGCACTGCAGCCTCACGGTGCCGAGGTCCCAGGTTCGATTCCAGTTCTGGGTCACTGTCCATGTGGAGTTTGCACATTCTCCCCGTGTTTATGTGGGTTTCACCCCCACAACCCAAAAGATGTGCAGGGTAGGTGGATTGGGCACGCTAAATTGCCCATTAATTGGAAAAATGAATTGGGTACCCTAAATTTATAAAACATTTTCCTGGGGGGTGGGGAGGAGGAGTTGGGGGGGGGGGGGGTGTTTGATGGGGCCATGTCTGAATTTGGACTTGCAAATTTAAGGGGGCAACCGCCCCTGTAAGACTGTAGCTTCCTTCAGTCAGGTCTGATTTTCAGCAGCTGAAGTAAGAGGTATGATTTGTGCAGATGAGAACTCTATGGGGTTCCTTGGATAGGTAAAGTGCCCTTTTGGAGAGGTGCAGGAACCCCCTTAGAGGAAAAAAGAAAAGTTGCAGCAACTGCCGGGGAAGTGGCAAAATAATTAGTCCCAGGAGCCCGACTTTAACCAAAGCATGTCTGAGGGAAGGGCAACTACAGTGGGCTGAACAAAATTATTTGCTCCTGTTACTGACTCAGGCGCACAGGTGGAAGGAATGAGAGAGTGTAAGTGTGGTGGTTCTAGACAATACACAGGAGACTTTCGGTAACAATAAAAGGGTTTATTAATTTAGGCAAAGGCAAGAATATACAGGCACAGAGCAATGCTGTTTACGAGTTGACTCTCCAGCTCCGGGGTCCACACTGCTCCCAGGGCGGGCCCTTCGATTTCTCTCTGTTGGTCACGGTTCGTGCACTCCTGTGCGATTGGTCCCGAGCTGATCATGTGGTCCGCAATGCCCACCCCCTTAAAGGGGCCGTGCTGCCACATCCCTCTCCTATTAAGTCCCTTACTACATTTCACAAGTAAGATATAAAAGGTCAAGTGACACAAAGGAAAAGAGTTAATCACCAAGTCAGTTTGTCTGGGGACCTTCAAGTCCTCGTGGACCTCCTTAGTTCTTATCCCCCAATGCCAGCAAAACTAAAGAGCTGGTCATTGACTTCAGGAAGCAAAGTACTGTACACATCCCTGTCAGCATCAACGGGGCCGAAGTGGAGATGGTTAACAACTTCAAATTCCTAAGGGTGCACATCGCCAAATATCTGTCCTAGTCCAGCCACGTCAACCCTACCACCAATAAAGCACAACAGCGCCTATACCTCCTCAGGAAACTAAGGAAATTCGGCATGTCCACACTGACTCTTACCAACCTTTACAGATGCACCATAGAAAGCATCCCATCAGGCTGCATCACAGCCCCGGTATGGCAACTGCTCGGCCCAGGACCGCAAGAAACTTCAGAGAGTCGTGAACACAGCCAGTCCATCACACTAACCTGCCTCCCATCTAGTGACTCTATCTACACCTCCCGCTGCCTGGGGAAAGCGGGCAGCATAATCAAATACCCCTCCCACCCAGCTTACACACTCTTCCAACTTCTTCCAACGGGCAGGAGATACAAAAGTCTGAGAACAAGCAAGAACAGAATCAAAAACAGCTTCTTCCCTGCTGTTACCAGACTCTTAAACGATCCTCTTATGGGTTGACCTGATTAATACTACATTGCTGTATGCTTCACCCGATGCCGGTGTCTATGTATTTACATTGTGGACCTTGTGTTGCCCTGTTATGTATTTTCTTTTTATTTTATTTTCTGTTCATGCACTAAATGATCTATTTGAGCTGCTCGCAGAACAATACTTTTCACTGTACCTCGGTACACGTGACAATAAACAAAATCCAATCTAATCCTCTCCCCAATCAGCCCCACCATCTCCGAGATATTTCTCTTGTAAGCTGGCGCGGTGAGTCGCCCAGCTCCTCAGTGGGGCTGCTCGCCTCGCCAGCTCTCCCTGGACTACTGATGAGGCTGATTCAGAAATTCCTGGCTCTCGCTGCTCCAAAACGGCTACTGGTGCGCCGGTGACACTTGTTGGACCCATCTGATCTGGAATGGGGGTTACCAACCCTGGCTCCTCACGTGGTCGACATGCTTCCACACAGACCTGACAGTGACATTGATCATATGCGACATTGGTCTGGATTGGGACACGGTCCGACCAGCTCACCAGAGTGGGCCCAAGGCGAAATTGGTTAACTGCTGGCACAATGGCCAGTCTGATTGCTTTCTGATGCCATTCTCATAAGACTGGACTGCCCATTGTGCCAATCCGTTGGATGCAGCATGATGCGGGGCCGCCCTTGTGTGCCAGATCCCATTTGTCTGAATAAAGAATAAATGGGAGACCATTATCAGACACGTTGGCTTCTGACAGGTCAGGCGAATACCCAGTGTACAGCATCCACAGTAACTGTCAAAGGGTTCCCATCTCTTGTATGGGTGGCGATTTGGAATGAGCGTCTACCAAGACAAGAAACATCCTGCCTAAGAAAGGATCTGCATAGCCGATGTGCAGCCTGGTCCATGGGTAGCTCGGCCACTCCCAGGGGTGAAGATTGGCCGAAGGAAATAACGATTGTTGAGTCTGGCAGGGAATGTATTGTCGTACCACTTCCTCAGTAACTTTATCAATTCCCCGCCACCAGATATAGCTGCGAGCCAGCATCTTCATCTTTGTTTGGTTCTGATGGGCATTGTCTAATCCTTGTAAGAGGAGTCACCTCGCTGGGGCTGGAACAGCAACTAAAGAGTCGCACAGTATTATTCCATATCCTGCAGGTTAAGTAGAGCTTCGACTGATCAGACTTCTCGTGGTACCAACCCATTTGTATCATCCGCTTCACTTTGGACAATACTGGATCTTGTTGAATCCAATTGCATATATGGCCAGACGACACCAACAAAGTATCTAAGAAGTTCAGCGCGAAGACAAACATTTGGGGCATTGGCAGTGGTGCCATCAACTTTGGTAAGAGGAGTCAACTCAATGCATCTCTGTTAGAGATTTGGGTGCCAGGCCTGTGTTGGAAGACGTGGTTGTAGGTCACGAGCAGGAAGGCTCAACACTGCAAGCACCCGGCGGACGCAATTGAGGGTATTGGTTTGTCCTCTCTCAAAAGGCCCAGTAGCGACTCATCATGGTCAATTATTATGATGAATAGCTGACCGTACACATATTGGTAGAACTTTTTAACACCATAGATGATGACCAGTCCCTCTTTTTCAAATTGGACATAATTTCTCTCCACTTCTGATAAGGTCCTCAAGGCAAGGCATTTAATCAATCTGATCTGTTCTCTGTCATTTAAAAAAAAAAAATTCAAATTAAAGGACAATTTAGCGTGGTCATTCCACCTACCCTGTACATCTTCGGATTGTACTAACCACTGACCCACTGTGCCGCCATTGTTCTTCATCTTATGGGATAGAACAGCTCCAATTCTGTATGGTGAGGCATTGCATGTGAGATCAACTGGCTTCCCTGGGTTGAAATGAATTAAAAGGTTGAAGATTGCGGAGCTTGTTTTCCAAAGCGTAAAGCTTCCTGTTGCATCTACTTCCATTGTCAATGTTGGTGTTTCCTTCGTAACTGGCGAAGTGGCACGAATGTCATACCCAGATTTCGAAACAACCTCCTCTAATAGTTCACCATTCTGGGAAAGTTTTCAGCTCGGCTACATTCCTGGGTGCTGTGACCTCTCGTATGGCTTTGACTTTTCTTCCAGTCGATGCAGACCTGTGGCAGCCATTCAGAACCCCAAGTGTGTGACGTCTGTGGCCTGGAAGGTACATTATTACATGTTTAAGGTGGACTCCTGTATCTCTGAACCTCATCAATACCTCCTCCAATCTTGACATGCACTCTTCATGTATGACTTCAGCGACTAAAATTTGTCCAGTTAGACGATCATTTTTGGGATACACTGAAGAAGTTTTTCCGTGGTACGCTGGAAAATAGCGCTAGCCGAGGAAATGCTGAAAGGTAGCCTCGTGTACTGAAGAAGGGCCTTATGTGTATTGATCGCTCCAAACATTTGGGACGCCTCATTGAACCCCCATGCAGGTACGTGTGGCTGAGATCCAGCTAAGAGTAGCAGAGGCCTCCCTCCAGCTTGACAAAGAGGTTCTTGATTCGAGAGTTCGGGTAACCATGCACCTGGGCGGCCTGATTGATAGTGAGTTTATCGTCCCCCACATAGGGGGGGGGGCACGGCAGCACAGTGGTTAGCACAGTTGCTTCACAGCTCCAGGATCCCAGGTTCGATTCCCAGCTTGGGTCACTGTCTGTGCGGTGCTTGCACATTGTACCCGTGTCTGCGTGGGTTTCCTCCGGGTGCTCCGGTTTCCTCCCACAGTCCAAAGACGTGCAGGTTAGGTGGATTGGCCATGCTAAATTGTCCTTAGTGTCCAAAAAGGTTGGGTGGGGTTACTGGGTTACGGGGATAGGGTGGAGGTGTGGGCTTAGGTAGGGTGCTCTTTCCAAGGGCCGGTGCAGACTCTATGGGCCTCCTTCTGCACTGTAAATTCTATGATCTATGATATTCTTATTGATCGCTCTAGCTTCATCACGGGGACCATTAGTTTAATTGCATTGGGTTAAAAATTCCCAGTTCCGGAACACACCCTCGTATCTTTGCAGCGCACCTTGAAATCCACTGTTGACAACTTTGAACATTTCCAGCCAAGTTACCTTAATTTGCTGTGACCAGTCCCTTCCCATCAATCAGGCTTGAGCTCTGCTCCTCTACGACACCCAAAGGCACCTGGGCTTGTTCTATGTAAGTTACTGGCGCGCTGGTGGTCCCAGAGATTTTTCAGGTTTTTGCCATATGGGTCGACAACTTGGCCATCGTGCTACCCAAATTCAGTGTCTGAATGCCTTCTCAAATGTAATCAAATGTCTGCTCTCCTACAATTAAAACCAATACACCGCTGTTGACTTTAATTTTGAAGGGTCTTCCCTTCACCTGCAGAAATACTTTGATTGGGGCTGTCATATTTACTTTGACTACATTCAGATGGTACATTTCAAGCTCCTCCTCAGAGATCTCCAATTGGTTCAATCGTTTCATGGATTTCTGCTGCTGCTGTATATTTTTACACTGACAGCTTTGCCTCACACTGCAAAAAGCCTGGGTATGGTCTCTCCAGTTACCACTGAAACATGCAAACTCGCGACAATGGCAAGCTTCCTGGAGGCGATCTCCCCCACACCTAAAACAATCCACCTCCGACTTGGGTTGACAACCCATTCTTTACCCAGTTCTCGAACTTCGGACCGTTCCTGAGGACTGTGTCTGGTTCTCTGCTGTGCCTGTTGATCTTGCTGTGCCCCTCGTGGCCATTCTGCCTCACAACTGATTCTCTTCCCATTCTGGCAGATTTTGGAGATCAGGGGCGAAATTCTCCAGAAACGGCGCGTTGTCCGCCGACTGGCGCCCAAAACGGCACAAATCAGACGGGCATCGCGCCGCCCCAAAGGTGCGGAATGCTCCTCATCTTTGGGGGCCGAGCCCCAACCTTGAGGGGCTCGGCCGACGCCGGAGGAATTTCCGCCCCGCCAGCTGGCGGAAAAGGCCTTTGGTGCCCCACCAGCTGTCGCGGAAATGACATCTCCGGGCGGCGCATGCGCGGGAGCGTCAGCGGCCGCTGACAGCTTCCCACGCATGCGCAGTGGAGGGAGTCTCTTCTGCCTCCGCCATGGTGGAGACCGTAGCGGAGGTGGAAGGGAAAGAGTGCCCCCACGGCACAGGCCGGCCCGCAGATCGGTGGGCCCCGATCGCGGGCCAGGCCGCCCTGGGGGCACCCTCCAGGGCCAGATCGCCCTGCGCCCCCCCCAGGGCCCCGGAGCCCGCCGCGCCACCTTGTCCCGCCGGTAAGGTAGGTGGTTTAATTTACGCCGGCGGGACAGGCACTTTAGCGGCGGGACTTCGGCCCATCCGGGCCGGAGAATCGAGCGTGGGGGCCCGCCAACCGACGCGGCGTGATTCCCGCCCCCGCCGAATCTCCGGTGCCGGAGACTTCGGCAACCGGCGGGGGCGGGATTAACGCCAGCCCCCGGCGATTCTCCGACCCGGCGGGGGTCGGAGAATCTCGCCCCAGGTGTGCCTTTTATTGGCCTGAGAAACACGATTGCCTTGTCAAATGTGATTTAATTTCAAACAGGAGTTTTCTCTGGATGTTGAGATTGTTGATCCCGCAAACTATACGATCATCAGCATATCACTGATAAATGCACCATTCTCACAGTACTTGGCCATTTAGGGGAGTCTGACTCCCAGGCTGACTTTTGGGTCCCTAACAGCAGAGTTGAATTTGGCTCAAGGGCCTGGGGTTAAAATGTTCTTTGACCAATGTGACTAACTGGTCAAACATTTTTGAGTCAGGACCAGTCGGGGACCTAAAATTTCCTAGCAGATTGTAGGTTTGAGACCCACAAACTGAAAAGTATCACCTTCTGCTTGTCTTCCCTGCTATCTCACTCGCTGTGAAGAAATAGTGGAGCCGTTCGATCTCCTGGCTCCAGTCTTCAGCCCCCTGAACAAACGGTTCTAACTTTCTGATCGTTGACATTTTACTCACTGTCGAAGGTTTCCAATTTTCATCAGTCTTTGGAGGTTTCTCACTTCCCACTTCAAATCCTAATCTGCTGAAGATGAATTACCGACATGTTTGCTGCGTCGCCATTGTGGTGTCTCGAGACAATGCACTGGAGATTTCCAGTAACAGTTTAGGGGGTGTAAAAACATCGGCAAACACAACTATTTACAGACTCTGAGCATTGCTGGCTAGGACTTTTACTCTCCAGCTCCAGGGGCAACACTGCCCAGAGTCCTGCTTCCACGACCCCTCGCTTTCTCTCTGTAGGTCAAAGTTTACATGTCCCCGCACAATTGGTCCCGAGCCGGTCACATGGATCACAAAGCCTGCTGAAAGCTGACCTGCTCCCACAGCAAGCAAAGGGAGCATTGTGCATAGTGCCAAAAAAGGAACAACTCGTCATGGCAGCGTCATACATTGGCAAATAGGCCCGGATTTTATGCCCTCCCCTACAGCAGTGTGCATTCCGGCAGCGGAAGGAGACCACCATCGTCCACCTTCTGTTCTCGTCTATATCCAAAGCATTTTTGCATGACTCACCCGTCCCACTGCGGGGGGACCCACGGGGGTGGGGGTGGGGGTTGGGGGGGGGAGGGGGGGGGGCGGGGGGCTTCTGTGGAACCGGAAAATCCCTCCAGCTGGAAGGGTCAGGAAATCCCGCTCATGGAGGAAAATGAACGTGACCAATCTGAGGTCAGAATGAGGTCACCTGGACATAAGACAGAGGCATGATGTGAACTCGAAAGCAGGAGGAGGAGGAGGAGCAGGAGGTCAAATACTCTGTGGAAAAGGTGTTCTGATCGCAGAGGTCATATCTCAACATGACTGAAATCCAATGGCTACTGAGGGTAGACCCTGAAGAGGTCACTTACATGTTTGGCATGGTGCAGCAACATCTTGAACCACAGTCCCCAGGCCCTGCCAGTGGCTATAATGGTAACGTCTGGCTCTTTTCCAGTGTTCAGCAGGGGTCACATCCAAAATATCGCAGTCCGCAGCACGCAGCGACATTAAGGCAGTAACATATACCTTGTGTGCTCGTGTGGGGGAAGAACATTAATTTACCCATTGATTTGACATCTCAGACACTCTGGATTCTCTGACTCTCCACGCCAAAATCGCGTTCGGAAATTCGCTCGAGAATCGTGCCCACACGAACTACGGGGCGCAGGTAGGGGCCATTGACAGAGGTCATCCCTCCCCCCCCCCCCCCCCGATTCTCCGCGCGCAACTGCCCGAGTTCCCGACGGCGTGATTCTAACCACCGATCGGCCGTCGGGAACGTCGGGTGGCGGCTGCGCACTCAGTCTGCAGCCGCCCTGGTGGGGTGCGGGGGGATCGATCACCGGGGACGGCCAGGCAAGTGATCGGGTGGCACCGACCCGTGGGCGCACGCGATCTCAGGGGGGGGGGGGGGAACCTACTTCTTCCATCACGGTCTGCGGTGCGAATCCGCCATGTCGCACGGGGCCGCCGCCGTATCCGCAGCCAGAGCTGCGAGAACCACTCCGGAGCTCTGCCAGCCCGCTGCAGATGGGAGAATCACTCAGGACTTTCTTAAGGAACGTCCAGAGTGAAACATCAGCGTTTTCACGCCGTTGTGGTGACATCGCCCCATTATAGGAGAACCCAGCCCAGCGGAAGGAATTTTACAATATTTTTTCAAAGTGTCGGTTTTAGCAAGAAAACCGGAGAGATTCCCGACCACCAAGGTCATCTCAGGCAACAGGGCATGGAAGTCAATTGGCCGACCACTTCACTCTCAACTGTGGATCCTGGGGATACACCTAGACATAGTGGGAGGATGAGAAAAGCAAAGAAAAGGTAGTTACATCGTGAGTACAGGTGAATTTAGGACTGGAGATAAATCACCAATGTAACAACAAACTTTTATTAAAGACACATTGATTACCCATCGTGTGCCTCCCTGCTCTCATGTCATCGTGCCATGCTCTGCCATCCCCCATGCAAATCTGGCACATCTTCCCTCTGCACTGACAGGATGGCAACACAATGATTCTCCCATCTCCCACACTGATGATGCAGTAATGCCATTCTGACCATGCTCCCAGGCTCCCCCTCTCCCTCACCAAATCCCCCACCCCAAGCAGGCTGCGATGAATGCAGTAATTTCAGATGGATTGTATTGTATGTACTTGGTACAGTAAGGGCTAATTAAAAGCCTGGGTTGGATTGCGTATGACGGCTGCAGTAGTGTTTTTACAAATCCCGATTTAAAAGACCTTTCGGCCTTTTGGAGCTAGAGATGTAATTACAGCATTGTAAAAGTTTGGGCTCTTGGATTTGTATTTATATTCAGAGGATTCCCTGCAGAGTGGTTTATTTGAGACATTGGCCTGGATTCTCTGTTGGCTGAAGCCAAAATCGCGAAATGGGATTGGGTGGAGAATAGGTTCCGACGTCAAAATCACGGCGGGCACTGATTTGACGCCAAACCGCAATTCTCCGTCACCTCTGTAGTGATATGCATCACTGTATATATACAAGGGGTTAATGTAAATACACTACAACTAAGTAACCACTAGGGGGAGCACCAGAGATGTCATGACATGCAGACACGCAACCAATGGGTCACGAGAACAGGACACAACCAATGGGCGATCAGGACACCCAGAGGTGGCATTACCACAAGGGGGCACTACACGACCCATATAAAAAGGACAAGGCACACAGGCTCTGCCTCTTCCACCGGCAGAAACCAAGAGAGCAGGACAGGGTTGATTATCAGCAACATCATACCCTAGCACATGGTCGAGAGCAAGCTTGTATAGTTAGCAGAATAGACTGAGTTACTAGAGGCAGATTAGTAGAGTGTCAAACTCATTTAAGAGCATTGTTAATCGTTCAATAAATACATTAAACTTATCTCCGAGTCTGGAGCATCTTTCAGTAGAGCCTCCATCAAGTGGCAGCTTATGTTACTAGCAATGACATAACACAATAGCCTCGACAACGGCATCAATGTGGTCCGAAACGCATGTACAGTAAACACCGTTTGCATTGCATTAGCGGGCCTCACCCAGTATTCTCAGCGCCTCTGCAATCCTCCAATGGGCTGAGTGCCCAACAGCGCGGTTGACTTGTGCTTTTAGAAATCGTGAAACCGACGTCTTGGCTGCTGAGGGGGTACGGAAAGTGTCCAACTTCCAGCTGCCATTCTGGAGGGGCAATATCGCAACACCACAAGCCCAGCAAGAGGGTCCCGAGAAACACCACCTCCACTCCAGCTGCCAGACCCCTTGAGACCTAGAGGCCTACAATGAAGGGCTGCTGAGGCCTGCACCCCCCCCCCCCCCAAAGAGAAAGCCCAGGGGGGGGTCTCTTTATTTATATGATAATTAAATGAGGTTCCCCACTTTCCTAGGCAGGAACCTCATTACATTATGGTGGTTTCTGATCGCCACTCCAAAATCCGTTTCCTAGTTATTGACTCCATCCCTCTTTGAGCAAGTTTGAGATTCACGCAGCCTGTTTGCAATTCTGACCTCAAATTTGATCCTGATATGAGCTTCGGACCTTATTCTCGAGCTAACACTGAGATTGCCGATTTCCACCTTCATAACATTGCCTGACTTTGCCTCTGTGTCAGCTTATTTGCGACTGAAACCCTAAATTGTTTCTTGATTTCATCTCGACTCGACCATTCCACTGAATCCTGGGTGTTGGCCCATATTTTACCCTCTGTAAACTTGAAGTCATCCAAATATCTGCTGCCTGACTCTTAGCTCAGAGCAGATTCTATTTCCCCATCGCATTTGTGCTTGTTGGCCCACATTGTCTACTGGTTAAGCAGTATCTTGATGTTAAAATTTTCTTTCTTCTTTTCAAATCCCTCCATGGCCTTTCCCTTCCCTCCCTCTGGAATCTCCTCCAGGATTACAATCCTCCACTTCTCGAATTCTGGTCTTCCCAGTTATAAACATGCCACTGTTGGTGACCATGACTTCAGTGACTTCAGCCCCTGGCCCTGGAATCCTCTCGCTCCATAACTCCACCCCTTGACCTCCCTTTCCTTCTTCAAGGCACTCACTGAAACTTATCTCTTGGAGCAAGCTTTTAATTATCTGACCTAACTTCTCCTTGTGTGGCTCAGTGCCATACTTTGATTTTTAATATTCCTGAGAAGCGGCTCGGGATGTTTCATGATGTGAAGGGTGCTATATAAATGCAACATGTAGTTGTTGTAAGATCCTGTGGCATCATTTTGAAGAGGAGCAGGCAAATCCTGGCCAAGATTTAAACATCAAGCAATATCACAAGAAAAGATTATCTGCGAATTATTACATATCTGTGCATGCAACCTCACTGTCAACAAATAATCTGCCGTGTTTCTTAGTTTACAACAGTAGCCACATTTTAAAAGTACATCACTGGCTATAAAGCTAATAAACACTACCTGTCCCAAAATGCTTTGGGATGTCCTGAGGTGCTGAAAGGTGCTATATAAATGCAAGTCTTGCTTTCACATTCTTCAAGTCTTTTTTTCAAAAAGACTTACGTTTTTCACAGGAATGACAATTGGAACTTAGGAATAAGAGTAGGTCATTCAGCCTGTCCCACTATTCAATGAGATGGCTGACTCCATCTACCTGCCTTTGGCCCATATTCCTTAATATCTTTGCTTAACAGAAACCTATCTTACTCAGATGTAACATTAACATCTGTTCTGGCTTCAACTGCTGTTTATGGGGGAGAGTTCCAAATTTCTACCACCCTTAGAATGAAGAAGTGCTTCCTAACATCTCTCCTGAACCGTCTGGCCCTAACTTTTAGACTATAGCCCCCAGTTTTGGAAACTCCAGCCAGTGGAAATAGCTTATCTTTATCTACCCTGTCTTTCTCTGTTAATGGCTTGAATATTTTGGTCAGATCACCCCTTAACCTTCTAAATTCTGGCGAAAACAGGCTTAACTTTGGGCGGCAGGGAGGCACAGTGGTTAGCATTATTGCCTCACAGCTCCGGTGACCTGGGTTCAATTCCGGCCTCGGGTGACTGTCTGTGTCGTGTTTGCACTTTCTCCCCCTGTCTGGTGGGGTTTCCTCTGGGTGCTCCAGTTTCCTCCCACAGGTGGATTGGCCAAGCTAAATTGTCCCTTAGTGTCCAAAAGGTTAGATGGAGTTACTTGGTTATAGGGGTAGGGTGGAGGCATGGGCCTAATTAGGGTGCTCTTTCCAAGGGCTGGTGCAGATTCGATGGGCCAAATAGCCTCCTTCTGCACTGTACATATTCTCTGATTCTAATTTGTTTAATCTCTCCTTGTAACTTAACCCACGTAGTTCAGGTCTCATTTTTATAAACCTACCTTGCGCTTCGTCCAAGGCCAAAATATCCTTCCCAAGGTGTTTTGCCCTGAACTGCTCACAGTACTCCAAGTGGTATCTAACCAAGGTTTTGTACAGTTCCCAGAGTTCTGAATATGGCATGAGCATCGGGCTTTGATGTATCCATACAGGTAAGGCACAAATGTAGGACTATTGTGTAAGTGGGTTTCCAACATCCCGACCATGATTTGGACAGTGAATATGCTGATGCTTCGTTGGTACAGTAAACACACACTGACAAGAGTTATTGATTCCGAAACCTATAATTCTTGCAATTAAAATCTTCTTTTAAGAATACAATTATTTGCATTTAACTATCAATCAATGAACATACTTGGATCATCCTGGTGCTATTTTGGTCTGACTGTAGAAGAGTTATATTGGTGAGAATCATATTTCTACCGTAATTGCTGTGAACTCATATTGAATTAAATGATAATTATGAATTTTGTGAGCAGTGGTTAAATACCAATGAAACCACTAATTAAGTGGCAGATCTGTTTAAAATAAGCTAATCTACCACAACACTTTTCTTTTGTTGAACATCTGCAGTATAATACACACTTGAGGTGGCGTTTAATACTTGCTGTTCTGCTCCTCAAATGATCAATCACAAATGTGCCTTACTTTGCTGCACTCTGATTTACAGGACTTTGGGATTGTTGCACTAGCATTTGGAATTTGTCAGTCATTATAATTTTTTTTATACAAGTAAAACATTACGGATGGCTGAAATCCAAATTGGAAACCGATTAAAGATCATCCAGTTGAAAACCTAATCCTGTTTCTCCCTCCGCAGATGCTGTCTGGCTGGCTGAGCGCTTTGCGGCATTTTTAGGAACGGATTGTGTTAAATCCAAAATTGGATAAGACCCTATGACAGGCCTCAGATGACGCACGATGAATGTATGGCCATTCGATTCAACACGGAAGGAAAAAAGATTCACAACAATAGCTCCAGGGCTGAGGAACCTCAGTGATGAAGAGAGATTGGAGAAGTTGGTGCTTTTCCTCGGAGAAGAGAGGATTGAGAGGAGATTTGGTAGATTTGTTCAAAAGTATGGGGAGGGGGAGCTGGACAGAGAACATAGGGAAAACCCCTTCCCGTTGGTTGAAGGATGGAGAAGGATAGGGCACAAGTTTAAGATAATTTGCATTTGAAGCAATAACATCATGAGGAGAAACCTTTCAACGCAGTGAGTGGTTAGAATCTGGAGTGTGCTGCCTGACAGCGTGGTGGAGGCATGTCCATTTGAGAACTTCAAAAAATGCAGAATTATACAAGGCATTGGTAAGACCGCACCTGGAGTATTGTGCACAATTTTGGTCCCCTTATTTGAGGAAAGATGCAGCAGCATTGGAGGCAGTTCAGAGGAGGTTCACTAGATTGATTCCAGAGATGAGGGGTTTGCCGTATGAGGAGAGATTGAACAGTTTAGGCCTGCACTCTCCAGAATTTAGAAGAATGAGGGAGATCTAATTGAGGTATACAAGGCATTAAAAGGTATGGATAAAATAGACATGGAGTGACTTCCTCTTGTGGAGCATTCTAAGATGAGAGGTCATAATCTTAGAATAAGAGGCAGCAAATTTAAAACAGATTTGAGGAAAAACTACTTCTTCCAGAGGGTTGTAAATCCGTGGAATTCACTAACCCAGGTGGATGCAGGGATAGTGAATAAATTTAAGGAGGACTTAGACATATTTTTAATTGGTAATGGGTCGAAGGATTATGGAGAATGAGAAGGACGGTGGGGTTGAGGCCAGGATGGGATCAGCCATGATCACATTGAGGGTGTTTAGGCTCGGGTGCCAAAATTGCCTACTCCCGCTCTGAAGTCATGTGTTCTGGGGAGGAGATGCTCTGGCTGATTTCACAATCCAGCTCTTGGTCTGTAACATTGTAGTTAGCAGATGAGGAACATATCAGCCATGATAGAATGGTGGAGCAGACTCGATGGGCAGAATGGCCTAATTCTGCTCCGATATCTTATGAAATTACGAATTTATTAAGAATGTGGGGGAGTGACATTCGGTGATCTGCTCATTTGGAGAACCTCCACATCGTCGATGGACAGAATCGCCTTGTGTGTGTGGATATCCACCACGCTCGGAACGGTCAGCCATAAAGTGCATTCCTTTCAAAATGAGTTGGTTTACTTTGCCAATGCAAGAAAAAAAAACTGACACGCCATAAAAGTGCGAGCGAGCAGATAAACAAAAGGTGCTAACTGAACCTTCTTGATGCATGTTTATAAATCCTGACAAGGCAATTTCAGATTATCAGTTTGTAAAATGAAGTATTGTTACAAGTTGCCACATGTTGGGAGAGTCATTCTGTTCCTCGTATACCTTACATCAATGAAATGTTCTCAAAAGATTGTTCCAAAATATATGAAAATAGATCTACATGAAGGCCGGCTGCCTTTTAAACAGCTACAGTTCTTATTTGATATAAAATCAAATCTACATGCTGCGATGAAATTGAATAAGTGTGGTTCTGACTTTATTGGATTAGCTCAGTTGGCTGGGCAGCTGGTTCATGATGCAGAGCGAGGCGAGCAGCATGGTTTCAAGTCCCGTACTGGCTGAGGTTACTCATAAAGGACCTGCTTTCTCAACCTTGCCCCTCGCCTGAGATGTGGTGATCCTCAGGTTAAATCACCACCAGTCAGCTCTCCCCCTCAAAGGGGAAAGCAGCCTATGGTCATCTGGACTGTGACACTTTACCTCATTGCACAAAATGGCTCTTCTCAAACGCGGCTAAATAGAAATGTCCAGCTCATATATACCATTTATTGTTTTAATATACAATGAATATGGGAACTGTAAAGTCTACCTTGAAAGATTTTCTGTGACTGTAATCTTCCTGAGTAATTCTTAACACTAGTATAGTCACAATGGTGATCCTCTATCAGAATCATCCCACCATCACTATAGACATCTAAACTGAGAAGCAGCAGAGATCAATGATCGAAGGTGCTTTTTCAAATGGGAGGCCAAATTTTCCAGCCTCTCTTGCCGGCGGGATCTTCCAGTCCCGCCAAAGTCAATGGGCAGAATTCTCCGAGGTCCGACGGCAAAATCGGGGATTGTGCGCAGAATGGCTTCCGACGCCAGAATCGGGGCGGTGCTGGTTTAACGCCGGTTCGCAATGCTCCGCCCCCTCCAAATCGGCATCATCGGGACGTCATCAGCCGGCCCACACGCAATGCTCCGCCCACGATGGGCCGAGTTACCAACGGCACGGGCCACGTGTGGTCCCAGCGGTTGGGAATCAGGTGCTGATACTAGCCCCTCACCGGTACCGGAATCGGTGAGGGGTTCGCTCCGATTGTCCCATCGTGAACCACTCGCAGATTTTTAGTTGGCGCCAGCCCTTAGCCTCTGGAATCAGAATTCCAACCAATGAACTTTAGAATGGCTCATCACAATTTACGTCTTGCCCCTATCTTGATGTCAATTTCCATCCAAAGACTTGGTAAAACTTGGTTAGTTTTGATTTGGTCCCCAGTTTGAAATTGCAGCATACATTACAAAAATTGCCCTCTAGTTTTGGCTCCAGAGGACTAATTCAACAGTATCATAGGAAAAACATGAACCAATTCAGAAATCTCCCAGGCAAAAATGGGGAGCTGTATAGAAAATGCATAGGTCGAGTCTCTAAGATTAAAGTTTTAGCCAAACGTAGGGGCTGATTTTTACACAAGTGATATTTTCGATTGATTGAAATCCATCCTCTCCCACTGTTTCTGATTGTCTGGCTGTTGCAGAGGTGCCAGTTTGGAGACTGCTTCCACCAACCTCCCCCCGAAAGGTAGCATAAAAGGAGTCAAAAAATAATTTTATTGTTACATTTTAATTATATATAAATAATAACCTTCATGAAGATAGATAGTGGGCGCGATTCAGCAGCCACATTGTGCCTGGCGCGGACTGGTGAATAGCGGGAGAGGGCACAATCAAGGTTTACATTGGGCGCGAACCATTTTAAGATTCACCCAGCCCGCTCCCAATGGTGAGTTCTGGATCACGCCCCAAAATGGCGAGAATAACTTTAACCCTCATTTGCATTTGTTTCAATCTCATTAATGAGATTGAAGTCAAATGGAGCGGCCTCCTGGGAGTTATCCGACTCTGCAGCGAGAAATCTCATCAGCGTGTTTAGTACCCCTTTTCAAAAACAGGAACCTGCTGCAATGGCTTCTGAGGGGAAGCAAGGAGGTGAGCAGCCACTCCCATTCTCCGGCATGCGGCTCAAGGGCACCGGAACAGCTTCCCCGGTGCTCGAGGGGGGACCCCTCAGGGGGGTTGGGCTTGGCTGGGTGGGTTAGAAGATTCGAGGGCAGGGGTGGTGAAGGGCTTTGCCTCTGTGAGGCATTCAAGCCATATTTAAAATATTGTGGAGACCCATAACAGGGGCAACAACAGCTGCAGCCTCTCTGTCCTATCAGACTCTTCCAGGACTTCCGTGGCCTCTATCATGAAATTCACTCCATTTGACTGTGAGCAGCCTCTAGCTTCACAGCTAAAGGATATTTCAAATGTGGAATTAGCCTTGTTAGTTTTGATAGCACTTCACGCTCCTGAACTCTCAAGTGAGTCCTCAAGGGAGCAGGTGCCATATGGGCCTCAGAGGGTGATTAGTGCATTGCATGTCCAGCAAACTTTGATGCCTGAACTCCAGGAGCGTCAGCATGATAGAGGCAGCTGCAACAATCCAACACTAAAAAACAGAGCTTCACCACTGTGAATCTTCTCATGACGAAAGGGTAAGTGTATGGATGAATGGAGGGCAGCTGATCACGGTCTCCCTAATGTTCAAGGCAGAGGTCTGGATCTGGGATCTAGGGGCTTCTGGCCGGGGGTGCTTGAGCAGAGCAAAGTTTGCCAGCACAAGTGGCTCACTGGATGGCACTCTGTGAGAAGGCAGGGTAGTCATAGTAAGGGTGGGGGAGGCTTGGCAGACCTGAGGGTCCCAGGACGGAAGCCCGAACGGATTATCAGCCTCTCTCGTTCTTCAGTTTCTTCCAAATAAAACTATGTTTGCTGGAGTTGATCTCGCGGAGGCTGCCCTCACATTGCTTGTGGTAGCCGAGACGAGTAGACGCTGTAGAAGGCAGCAGCGACAATGCAGTTTGGAGGCAGCACTCAATGTGCAGGGAGCCACCACACACCCTGAAGACCTGGTCACCCATCAGGCTGAGGAGTGTTAGAGAAGGAATGGCCATCATCGGCCCAAGGTGTACAGGTGTCGTTGGTCATTCAATGAGATGATGGAGACCATGTACCGCAGAAGACTCCGTCTCAATAAAAAGACAGTGCAGCACCTGTGCCACGTCTTCGGAGAAATGGCACTGCGTGGAAGAGGAGGACGCCCGCTCTCGGTGCCCATTAAGGTCACTGCAACCCTGGTCATTGCAGAGCTCGAGGAGGGACCTGTGTGGCACAGCCCAATCTCCTGCCCACAGGTGCATCTGGGAGATGACAGATGCTCTGTATGCCCGCATATCAGACTATATCACCATTGATCTGGACCAGTCACACTAAGATGCCCGGGCTGCAGGATTTGCCACAATCACCAGAATGCCCTTGGTCCAGGGGTGATTGATGGCACACATGTTGCCCTGCAAATACTGTGGCATCAGCAAGTGCTCTACATTAACAGGAAGGGGTCCTACTCTTTGAATATTTAGATTGTGTGTGACCACTGTCTCCGAATCTTTCACGTGTGTGCCTGCTACCCTGGGAGTATGCATGGCAGCTACATCCTGGGGACTCGGAGATCCCCTGTGTCTTTGAGGATCACCTCAGGATGGCGAGTTGGCTCATAGGGAGAGCAAATGATACCCGCTGAGATCATGGCTAATGACGCCGGTGCATAGGCCTGATACCGAGGCAGAGACCCGTTACAATGAGGTCCACCCTGCTACCCATGCTGTCATTGAACAGTGCATCGGGCTGCTGAAGAAGCGGTTCCAGTTTTCGAACTGCTCCGGTGGTGCCTTGCAGTACACCTTCCAGAAGATCTCCTGTTTTGTGGTGGTCTGCTGTGCCCTCCACAATCTGGCTCAGCAGCAGGGCGACCTACTGGAGGAGGAGAAGGAGCAGGAGGAGGTGGAGGGACATGCGGCCTTGTCTGAGAAGGAGATGAGGCAGTCAAGGATGAGCTGGAGGATGAACCCGAGGAGGAGCTGGAGGATGGAGGACAGATGGCGGCAAGGATCCGACATGCCAGAAGAAAGAGGGAGGCCCTCATCCTCTCCAGATTCTCCGAGGACAAGGCATGTTCGTCAGTACAGCCTCCTCCATTTCCCTCCCTCTCCCCAATCCCCCCACCCTCCCTATCCCTATTCCCCTCCTAAACCCCCTGCCCTTCCCCGCTCTTAACCTTCCAGCCCCCTCCCCCGCCAATTCCCCGCCCCCCACAATCACACAGCCGCCCTTCCTGACCACCCTGCTCCCCCTCCAAGGGCCTGTTTAACATCACTCCAGGGTGATGGGTCTGTGTTGGCACTCTCAGGGGTCACCATATTAAGCAGGAGAGTAATAATAATCTAATGTAAGTAGGCTCACATTAACATGGCAATGAAGTTATTGTAAAAAGCCCCTAGTCGCCACACTTGGCGCCAGTTTGTGTACACTGAGGGAAAATTCAGAATGTCCAATTCACCTAACAAGCACATCTTTCAGGACTTGAGGAAGAAACCGGAGCACCTGGACGAAACCCACGCAGACACAGGGAGAATGTGCAGACAGACAGTGACCCACGCCGGGAATCGAACCAGGATCCCTGATGCTGTGAAGCAACAGTGCTAACCACTGTGCTACCGTGTCGCTGTGATGTAAGCTCTGGTGCTCCTCAGCTTCTGCTAATGTCTGACTCCTGTCTTTCTGCCGTCAATGCACTCCTACCCATCCTCCGAACGAGGACTGCACCGGGGTCTCGTGACCATGGACTACTGTGGCTGGGGATTGGGGGGCAACAGGGGACAGGAATGCAGGCAGGCCTGCTGTGAATATTAATGTAACAGAGGCTCCACATGAAAGAGCTGTGACATGTTTTAATAATGAATGTTTTATTGTGACAGATTTCCATTCTCCCTAGCTCCCGATCTTGACCAGTGTTCATTCAGTGTTTCTCACACTTCCTGATCTTTTGTTCTCCACTGTTACATCTAGCTGTGTCCCCAGGATGTACATCAGAGGTGAAGGCCTTTTGTGCGCTGTGCCCTTTGATGCCCTTGGTGGAAGTCCTCTGGAGGTGTCAGGAGGGGGAATTCGGAAGAACTGGCGACCACCATAATCTCCTTGGCGGCAGACCCCAGGTTGGCCTACAGCGCTTCTTCCTCCTTGACGGTGTCCATCGGGCCCTGGGGAACTCCATGGGATGAAGGGGCAGCTTCAGTGAGCTCCAGAGGCCTCTATGTCATCTGGCGCTGCCAGGCCTGCAGGCTCCCCATTGTCTGCATCATGGTGTTGACGTGTTTAGTGATGCTCCTCTGTGACTGGGTCATGCTCTGCAGTGCCTTGTCCACCTGCATCTGGGACATGTCCCTCAGTGACTGGGACATGAGGTTGAGGCCCTCAGCCATGGTCATCACAAACTAAGCCATGCGTTGGACACCACCACTCAAGACGTGGATGTTGTGCTCCACTGCGGTCGCCCCCCAACAGTGTTGGCCTTGACGCCATGCATTGTCGGGACCATCTCCTGTGCCTGAAGCCTTTGGCACTCCTCCAATCAGGCATGCGGTAACTGGAATCTCGCCCCCTCCTGAATGTTACAGCTGTGTCCTATCATCTGCATCACCTCTGGAAGAATCTTGTCCAGAGGCACGGCATCTGACTGGGACCCAGCTATGTTCTGGGATCGAGCAGACCTTCGAGTGCTGTCTTTTCTGGATGGTCCTGCCTCCACCTAATGTGCAACAGCATCTCTGTGGTGCTCACTCTCATAATATACACCGGTATATCATGGTACAGATACACACACACTGATGGACACACAGCAAGACCAATCAACACACACAACACCGCAGCCAATCACCAGTTAGAGCACACTCACTATATCGACAGAGGGTATCAGAGTTCCCGCTCATTCGGGATGCAGCCTCCTACAAGGACAGAGCTTACAGCTTGCAGCACAGATCTTCACCACGTGTTGAGTGCATAGACTGGTTAGGAAAGGCATAGGTCTTTAGTTTAAAGTAACATCGTGTTAACCCACAGTGAAAGTATGTTCAAAAGTTTCTAACTTAATAAAATAGTGTTGCACTATTTAAGTGTTGGTGGCCTGTATGTGTTCCACGGATCCAGAGCACCCAACACATCATGATACCAGAAGTTGAGGGATATTAGAACTTCTTAGACCTACCTGTAAGTGATCTGCCTTCCACCAGCATACAGTCATCCTGAAAAATGGACAGTGTCCGCCCGCCGCCGCCGCTCCGCATCACCAGTAACCCAGGGGCCAACTGGAAGATATTCAAACAACGCTTCCAGCTCTACCTTGAAGCCACAGCCTGGGAAGATGCCTCAGACACCAGGAATATCGCTCTATTCCTATCCACGGCCGGGGAACAAGCCATCCACATTTTCAATTCTCTCACCTCTGCTGATGATGAAGATAAATCAAAATTCAAGATGGTCCTCCTCAAGTTTGACACTCACTGCAACATCGAGGTGAATGAAAGTTTCGAGCACTATGTATTCCAACAGCGTTTGCAGGGTAAGGATGAACCTTTCCAGTCCTTTCTCACCCACCTCCGCATCCTTGCACAGTCCTGTAATTACGGGCCCACCTCCGACTCCATGATACGCGACCAGATCGTTTTCGATGTTCAGTCAGACCCCCTACGCCAGCAGCTCCTCAAGGTAAAGCAGCTCACCCTAACGACCGCCATCGAGACCTGCGTGCTACACGAACACGCCACTAGTCGGTATTCCTACATCCAAGCAGCTGAAAAGGCGCGGCATTGTCCCCATGAGGCAGAACGGGTCCAAGCAATCGAGCAACTCCAGGACCTCAGCCTGGATGAGGGTGGCCATTTTGCACGCTTTTCGCGGACTCCCGCGCTTGTGTGCACCGAACGAGGGGACAGCGACGTCGACGAACGTACTGCGTGGGCGCACACCACGTACGACCGCACCACACATGCGCAGTGGCGCAGCGAACGTACTGACGCTACAACGTGCGGCAACTGTGGCTTCGCCCACTTAAATCCCAAAGAGGGGTGGGATGGGGGTGGGGGGGGACAAGCCGACGCCCGACTGTGATGAATTGCCCACTCGGCCGCAGGGAGCAGGCCGTGGTATCAGCGTCTTGAGCTTCCGGTGTCGCCCGTCGAGCTTGGCGCAAGTGTGACGTGTCGGCACTCGTGTGCGCCCGCGCGCGCCTCTCTCTCTCTCACACCCTCCCTCCTCTCTCTCCCACTCCTTCCCTCCTCCCTCTCACACACAGCCTCCCTCCCCTCTCTCCCACTCCCTCCCCTCTCTCCCATTCCCTCCCCTCTCTCCCAGTCCCTCCCCTCTCTCCCACTCCCTACCCTCTCTCCCACTCCCTCCGCCTCTCTCACACACCCCCTCTCTCTCTCACACACACAGCCTCCCTCCTCTCTCTCTCTCTCATACACACCCTCCCCCCTCTCTCACACACACCCTCCCTCCCCTCTCTCCCACTCCCTCCCCTCTCTCCCATTCCCTCCCCTCTCTCCCACTCCCTCCCCTCTCTCCCACTTCCTCCCCTCTCTCCCACTCCCTACCCTCTCTCCCACTCCCTCCCCCTCTCTCACACACCCTCCCTCCTCTCTCCCATTCCCGCCCTCCTCTCTCTCCCACTCCCTCCCTCTCTCTCTCTCTCTAAATCTGGGGCTGGTTTAGCACACTGGGCTAAATCGCTGGCTTTTAAAGCAGCTCAAGGCAGGCCAGCAGCACGGTTCAATTCCTGTACCAGCCTCCCCGAACAGGCGCCAGAATGTGGCGACTAGGGTCTTTTCACAGTAACTTCATTTGAAGCCTACTTGTGACAATAAGCAATTTTCATTTCATTTCATTTCAATCCCGACGATGCCTGAGATGTGGCAAACTTGGCCACTATGCTGCCTTATGCCGAGCAGCTCAGCCTGCCAACTCATATCGCTCCAGCCAGCCTCGCAGGAATGTCCGGGCCATTCAACTCATGGTCACCGAGTCTGATGCGGAAATACTACCCGATATTGACACCAAGGACCCAAAGGCGCCTTTTCGAGTCAGTATCGTTACAAAAAACAGGGTGTCCCCGAAGGAAAGAATCCAGCCTCTATCGGTATACAGCATCGATCCAGACGATGAGTGGTGTGTCACCCTTACGGTCAATCAGTCCCAAATACGATTCCGCCTGGACACTGGTGCCTCCGCCAATCTCATTGCGCGGTCTGACCTCCAAAGCCTTTGTGTCAGACCAGCCACCCTCCTATCAGTCTGCCAGCTATTAGATTATAATGGCAATTCCATTGCTGCCAGCGGCTCATTCCAACTTGAAGTGATGCACAGGTCACGCAAAACCATCCTTCCCTTTGAAATCGTGGGCTCCTCGAAAGTCTCCTTGCTTGGCGCGCAGGCATGCAAGCTGTTGAACCTAGTTCAGAGAGTTCACTCTCTCTCTCCTGCTGACGCATCTGCCTTTCAGGACACCGAATTCAGGGTGCAGCTCGACACCATTATCAACCAGTACCACAAAGCCTTCGAGGGCATGGGCACGCTCCCATACACCTACAAGATTTTATTAAAACCGAATGCCACGCCTGTGGTGCACGCACCTCGCAGGGTCCCAGCACCCCTTAAGGACCGCCTCAAGCAGCAGCTGCAGGATCTCCAGAACCAAGGAGTGATGTCCAAAATCACATAACTGGGTCAGTTCCATGGTAAGTGTAAAAAAGCCTTCTGGCGAATTGAGAATTTGCATTGATCCCAAGGATCTAAATCGCAATATCATGAGGGAGCATTATCCAATTCTCAAGCGCGAAGAGCTCACATGTGAGATGGCTAGCGACAAGCTCTTCACCAAACTTGACGCCTCAAAAGGATTCTGGCAAATCCATCTCGATAAATCCAGCAGGAAACTTTGCACATTTAATACCCCCTTTGGCAGATATTGTTACAACAGGATGTCGTTCGGGATCATATCTGCATCAGAAGTGTTCCATAGGATTATGGAACAAATGATGGAAGGCATTGAAGGTGTTCGCGTCTATGTCGATGACATAATCATTTGGTCCACCACCCCGCAGGAGCATGTCAGTCACCTCCAGCACATGTTCAGACGTAAATATGAGCATGGCCTCCACCTCAACAGGGCTAAGTGCTCTTTTGGTCAGACGGAACTCAAGTTCCTCGGGGACCACATCTCCCAGTTGGGTGTGCGGCCGGAGGCGGATAAGGTAGCTGCCATCACAGCTATGAAAACACCAGAGGACAAGAAGGCGATCCTTCAATTTCTGGGCGTGGTCAATTTTTGAGGGACATTTATCCCTTACTCAGGAACCTGGTCAGGATGACGACAGACTTCCAATGGTCCCCTGCCCACGAGCGCGAATGGAGAGAACTCAAAACACAGACCACGGCCCCGGTCTTAGCTTTCTTTGATCCAGCAAAGGAGACCAAAATTTCGACCGATGCCAGTCAATCCGGCATTGGGCAGTGCTCCTTCAACGTGATGAGGCCTCATCATGGGGCCCCGTTGCATATGCGTCACGTGGGATGACCCCCACGGAGCAGCGCTACGCGCAGGTAGAAAAGGAGTGCCTGGGCCTTCTGACCGGTGTGGTGAAGTTTCACGATTATGTCTATGGACTTCCTCAATTCACCGTCGAGACCGACCATCGCCCGCTGGTCAATATAATACAGAAAGACTTGAACGACATGACGCCTCGCCTCCAGCGTATTCTTCTCAAGCTCCGGCGATATGACTTCCCGCTGGTATACACCCCAGGCAAAGACCTCATCATTGCTGACCCTCTCTCCAGGGCAGTCAACACGCCATGTGACCCAGCGGGATTTGTCTGCCAGGTCGACGCACATGTGGCATTCGCGGCCTCCAATCTACCTGCCACGGATGAACGCCTCATCTAAACTCGCTGCGAGACGGCGGCTGACCCCTTGCTACAGCGTGTCATGTGCCACCTAACGGACGGGTGGCTGAAGGGCCAATGCCCTCAGTTCTATAATGTCAGAGATGATCTGGCGGTTGTAGACGGGGTGCTTCTAAAACTGGACCGCATTTTCATCCCGCATAGCATGTGCCAGCTTGTCTTGGAACAACTACACGAGGACCACCTTGGCGTGGAAAAGAACCGCCGACAGGCCCGAGAGGCAGTGTACTGGCCCGGCATTAATGAGGACATAGCCAACACAGTGCTCAACTGCTCCACTTGTCAGCGCTTCCAGCCAGCCCAACCACGTGAGACCCTGCAGCCCCATGAGTTGGTCACGTCACCATGGACCAAGGTCGGCATCGACCTGTTCCACGCGCTGGGTAGAGACTATGTCCTGGTCGTGGACTACTTTTCAAATTACTCGGAGGTGATACGGTTGCACGACATCAACTCGTCTGCAGTCATTCGTGCATGTAAAGAAACCTTTGCTTGACACGGCATCCCGCTCACGGTTATGTCGGACAATGGCCTCTGCTTCGCCAGCCAGGAATGGTCCAACTTTGCCAGGCGGTACAATTTTACCCATGTGACATCCAGTCCCCTGTACCCCCAATCCAGCGGCAAAGCGGAGAAGGGAGTACATATAGTCAAACGGCTCCTATGCAAGGCTGCCGATGCTGGGTCCGATTTCTACCTTGCCTTGCTGGCCTATCGCTCCGCCCCGCTGTCCACTGGCCTGTCGCCAGCCCAGTTACTCATGGGTCGTACCCTGAGAACGACGGTGCCGACCATCCATGTCCCAGACCTCGACCACATTCCGGTCCTTCGCCGGATGCAGCTGTCTCGTGCACAGCACAAGGCGGCTCATGACTCCCATGCAGCTGATCTCCCTGCTCTGGCTCCAGATGACAACGTCCGCGTCCATCTTCTGGATGGTGACTGGTCTGCAACCGCTGTTGTCCTTCGGCAGGTGGCCCCCCGCTCGTTCCTGGTTCGTCTACCGGATGGCTCTATTCTGCGCCGCAATCGACGCGCCCTTCGGCTCGTTCCACGCTCGCCTTGTGATCCTCCATTGTCGCCTCGCCCTCCTCCTGACCCTGCCACGGAATATGCAGAGCTCCCTGTCACTCTGCATCCCCCTGACTCTGACGCAGTCCAGCCGGCTCCTGAACCGGAGGCTCTCGACCCACCCTTGAGGTGGTCAACCAGAATTCGTCACCACTTCAGAGACTTAATTTATGAACTTTGTGGACTTCTCGACTCTGTGAATTGTTTTGTTGCTTTGTTTGATCGTTTCCCTGGTTTGTATATAGTGTTGATCTCGTGATTCTTGTTGCATAATGCTTCTCTGCACCAGGCACCTTCCCATGCAAATAGCTTAGTTCTCATGTACGTAGTCCTGTAAATATGTCTTCGCACCCGACACATAGTTCGGAACATTCTCACCATACATTATTTATTGCCAAACACATACATTCTTTTATAAAAGGGGGGATGTCATAATATACACTAGTATATCATGGTGCAGATACACACACACTGATGGGCACACAGCAAGACCAATCAACACACACAACACCGCAGCCAATCACCAGTTAGAGCACACTCACTATAAAGACAGGGGGCATCAGAGTTCCCGCTCATTCGGGATGCAGCCTCCTAGAAGGACAGAGCTTACAGCACAGATCTTCACCATGTACTGAGTGCATAGACTGGTTAGGACAGGCATAGGTCTTTAGTTTAATCTAACATCGTGTTAACCTACAGTGAAAGTATGTTCAACAGTTTCTAACTTAATAAAATAGTGTTGCACTATTTTAAGTGTTGGTGGCCTGTATGTGTTCCACAGATCCAGAGCACCCAACACATCACTCACCAGATTGTGCCCCAGAAGCCTGCCCACTAATATCGCCCACTGAGGTCTGTGTCTCTGTGATGGTGGAAGGTGCAGGTGATAGCTGTGACGCCTCACTGGTGGTCTCCTTGGAGCTCTCCTCCGCAGCGTTTTCTTGAGCAGTGGTTGCGGGAGGGCGGTGGATATGACTCCGGATGATCCGGCCTCATTAGATGAAGGAAGATCCTGCGAGACAATGAACATGTGGTCAGTGAGATGGAAGGATAATTTTGTCTGGCATGAACAACTCACTTGGGCCAGGTCATCTGGGTGAAGGGACAGTGGATCCTCACCTCTCTGACGCAGGCCAACCTTGCTGTTGGTGAATGGTCTCACCTCAGGCATATCCGCGATTTCCAGGACTTGTTCCTCATAAGGGATCTCTTGGATTCCTCCCCCCCGCCTTAGCTCTTTTCCGTTTATTATGGACAATCTTCTTCTGCGAGGACAAAGAGAAGGGCATTGTAAACCGCACGTCTGATGGGTCAAGGAGGTCGAATGCAGGCGTATGTGTGGGCAGCGCACCTGGACATGAAGGGGTTGTGCTTGTGGGTGCCAGTGAATTCTGAGGAACAAGCACAAAGTTCAGATGGGGGGGCTGGTGGCTGCGAGGTGTCAGCCAGTGATTTGGGAGGAAAGGGGAAGTTTGAGAATTTTAGGGGTGGCAGGTGGAACTGATGCCGGGAGAGAGGTGGTAACTTACCCTTGCAGCTCATTAGAGGTCATTTGCCTTCTTCCTGCATTGTACGGTGGTCCTCCTTGTCATGGTGAGGGAGCGCTTAGAAGCAGCTCCTCCTTGTTAGTAGTTAGCTGCTGAGGCATGAGTCGGGCGAATCAGACACAGAGAGAGCCAGTAATGTCGAGAATCTTGTCGGGTCTCATATTTGGCACTAATTGCCATTGAATAAGGGCCATAATCTCGTCAATTTGGCTGTCACGAAACAATCCGCCATACGTGTCCAAACCGAACTTTGCAATTTTTCCGTTGATTCGCCCTTCTACGCTAAATTCATCAAATATATCAAATTCAGCAAAAACTAAAATTATAATACATATTTATAAAATTCCATTTAGTTCCTTCACAGCACAGAAGGGAGGGAACATTACTTTGCAGCAGACCTTGCACTAAATGTGAATTATAATCCATAGAAATCACCCTCCTATTCTTCAGAACCAAAGAAGGCATCCCAGTCTGCTTCCTGAATGGCATCATTGGATGGTTCTTCAACATCATCTTCACCAGCAATCAAGTTGTCATCAGCTATATCTTTCCACAAATAATCACCTTCTGAGCTATCAAGAGCATTGGATCCCCCACCTTTTCTGAATGATTTGACACAGATCTCCATTCTGATTTCATTCCAGCTCTCTATAACCCATTCACACAGAGTTGCAAATGTTTGAACCCAAATGCTGCCTTCCCTGGTGAATGTCTTCTCTCCTCCGACCTCCCAGTCATTCCACTTTGGTTTATTTTTCTCATGCGTTCCTCAAAGGGTTTGTTTTGAGAGACATTCAATGGTGGAACAAGGTTTGTTAGACCACCAGGAATCATTGCATTATCACTGTTTTGCACTCTAATATCAGCATCAAAACAATCAACGGGGTATGACCTGTACATGTTCTAGATGAGAATTTGTCTTTCTTTATGTAGTCCTCCTGCTCAGAGACTTCAAACTTTCTTCAGCCATATTTTCAAGCCACCTTTATCCACCGATTCTGCCCGACACCTTGGGCCTAGTGCGCGGTCAATTCCAGCCCCACTTGACTAGGAGTCGCAACACAGACAAAATTAGTTCTTATTCAAAACACCCGAGGTCCTTGGTAGAGCCAATAAACCACAGTCACTAGGTTTGTAAAATTCATGGGAGCTTCATCCATGTTCCCAATAAAGGCCGAGTTGTATTCATTCAATTTTTGACATTTGATTATAAACCACTGAAAAACTTCTGTCATCAACTTCTACTGGGAGACACTGTGAAATCTTCGCCTTCTGTCTCACGATAAAATTGTTTCTCTTCATAAGTGAGAAATAGGAAGGGAGTTGTTACCTTATTGGGTATTTATTATAGACCTCCAAATAGTGAGGAGGAAGTAGGAGAGAGCATTTGTAGGCAGATTATATAAATTTGCAGGGCAAGTTGTGTTCTGATAGTTGGGGATTTCAATTGCCCTCAGGTAGACTTGGAGATGGAGGCACAAAAGAGGAGAAATTCCTGCAGTGTGTGCAGGAGAACTTTATGGAACAGTACATTTCCAGTCCTACCAGGGAGGAAATTGTGCTGGATCTGGTCCTAGGAAATGAGGCAGGCCAGGTGGAGAACATCAGAGAGAGGGGGGGGGGGGGGGGGGGGCAGTTGGGAAATAGTGATCATAATATCATACGGTTTGATACTAAGTTGGAAAAGGGTAACACTCAGTCATGGATTAAAATCCCAGACTGGAAAAGTGCAAATATTAGGGGTCTAAAAGTTTAACTGGAGCAGGTTAATTGGAAACACATTTTGATGGATTTAACAGTGGATGAGAAATGGGAGACTTTCAAGGTAGAGATGAATAGGAGTCAAGCTAGGTACATACCCATGAAAAATAAAGATGGGGTATCCAAAGCTAGGGTACCTTGGGTGACTAAGGTTATTGAGGAGAAAATAAAGCAGAAAAAGAGGCATGTTGGAATAATAATAGCAATAGAAATCAGGAAAGTATTTCAAATGCAGGAGAGAGGCTAAGGCTGAAATAAGGAAGGTTAGGAGGAAGGATGAGGAGAGGATTGCAAACTGCACTAAAACAAATGTGAAAATGTTCTTCAACATATTAATAGTCAAAGATCATTGAAGGATGGAGTGGGGCCCAGAAGGGACAAATAGGGTAAATGTTCACTAAAGCAGAAAGTATGGCAGAGGTGCTAAATGAGTACTCTGCTTCTGTCTCTACCAAAATAGAAGATGGTGGCAATGGCCCAGTTGAAAATGTGGGCATTGAGCAACTGAGCAGTATAGTGATAGAGGATGAAGAGGTGGTAAAAAGACTGGCAGCACTCCGTGTAGAGAAGTCGGCAGGCCCTCGATTGCTGGATGAGGTAAGGGAGAAAATTGCAGAACCGTTGACAGAAATTTTCCCGGCCCTTCTGAACAATTAGTCCCGAGGGAGTGAAGGATTGCAAATGTGGTGCTGGTGTTTAAGAAAGGGGCAAAGGATAACACAGGAAACTACAGACCTGTCAGCTTGACATTAATGGTGGGAAAACTAAGTGAAGGCCAAAATACGAGATAAGATAAACATACACTCAGAGAAAAATAGGTTAATACTGGATAGTCAACATGGCTTTTTCAAGGGCAAGTCCTGTCTGACAAATTTAACTGAGTTCTTTGACGAGGTGACACAGGTAGTATGTGAGAATAATGCGGTGATTGTTGTATATTTGGACTTCCAGAAAACATTTGATACATATCACATGGCAGGTTGGTTAGCAAATTAGAAATATTTTGGATTGATGGGTCCTTGGCAGCATGGATTAGAAGTTGGCTAAGAGACAGGAAAGAGAGGGTCGGTATAGATGGGCATTTCTCAGACTGGAGATGAGTTGAATATGATGTTCCCCAGGGCTCAATGTTGGGACCCTTGCTTTTTCTGATTTATATAAAAGATTTAGAGATGGGAGTTGGGGGCAAAACCTCCAAATTTTCAGATGATAATAAGCCAGGGAGAATAGTGAATTGTGAGAGTGACACTGAGTGACTTCACAGGGATTTCACAAGTTGGCTAAATGGGCAGACACTCAGCAGAGAAATGTGTGGCGATTCGTTTTGGTAGAAGAAACGAGGCAATATAGGCTCAACGGTACAACTTCGGGGGGAGGAGCAAAGGGACCTCAGGGTTCAAGTGCATAATTCGCTGAAGGTGACCCGGCGAGTTTTTAAGAACTCGTTTAGGCTCATTGGGTTTATAAAAGCAAGGAAGTGATGCTACACCTCCACAAATCAATGGTCAGACCACATTTGGAGTATTGTGTCCAGTTCTGGGAACCTTATTTAAGGAAGGATGTTAAATCCCCAGAGGGAGTGCAAAGGACATTGAATAGAATTATACCCGGAACGAGGAATTATTGATACAAGGAAAGATTAGAGAAATTGGGCTTGTTCTCCTTCGAGCAGAGAAGATTAAGTGGCGACCTGATTGAGGTGTCCAAAATTATGAACAATTTTTACAGGGTAAAGAAGGATATTCTGTTTCCATAGTTGGTAAGTCAGTGACTAGGGCTCACAATTTCAAGATGGTCAGTCAGAGAACTAGGAGTCAGATGAAGGGAAAGTTCTTTACTTAGAAACTTTTTGGGATTTGTAATGCGCTGCCTGGGAGAGTGGTGGTAGTGGATTCCATAGGAAGTTTCAAAAGAGAGCTGGATATATATTTGAAAGTGATGAATTTTGAAGGCTATGGATTTAGGTTTGGGGAATAGGACTAGCTGGCTAGCTGTTTCAGGAGCCGGTACAAATGCAATGGGCTGAATGGCCTCCTTCTCTGTTATAAAATTTGATGATTCTACAAACCTAGTACATGATCCCGGGCCGGCTTTGGAATCTGCAATGCCTAGTTTTCTTTCTGCTTCTGGACGAAGATTCGGATAGTTTGGCAAGAAACTGAGTTCATTCCGGTGACTTTGATTGATGTATTTAGTAATTTGTCTTTCAACCGCGGCAACGCACGATCGGCTTACTTCTGCCTGCACAATTGTTCGGTGATATAGCGAACCTCCTCCAACCTCTCATATTCTTCACTGGTATCTCGAATCATCCAGATCGTGCACAGTTATTTCTCTGGTCTGAAATCGCAATTACTTTAAGTTTGAACTGGACTGCGCATCTACATTTCCTTCTTGATACCATGTTGCCACATTGGAGGGCAGGATTGGTAGGAACACAGCGCATGCCTTGACACACCATTGAAGGTGGCTGCCTGGCCCACCACAAACTTCCCAGTTTCAGCCTCTGTATTGTTGCTGGCAGCTCAGCTTTATTGAGCAAGGACGTCCTGCTGTACACTCACCTTCTTCTGCCAGGCAAGCTGTAGAAAATGTGTGGATCGCTTTGATTATCTCGGAAAGTCAGAATGCAGTCAAAGATGCCCTAAGTTGCCTTTTATTAATTTATTTTTAATTTTTTTATTTAAAGTACCCAATGCATTTTTTTAAATGTTAAGGGCAATCTACCTACCCTGTACATCGTTGGGTTGTGGGGGTAAGACCCTTGCAGACAAGGGGAGAATGTGCAAACTCTAAACGGACAGTGACCCGGGGCCGGGATCGTACCTGGGTCTTTGGCACCGTGAGGCAGCAGTGCTAACCACTGTGCCATCGTGCTGCCTCTAAGTTGCCTTTTTAATTGCCTTCACTGATTTCCCACCCGAGTGAAAGGTGATCCTCTCTGCCCTCAGTTTCCACCACGGGGAAAGCCAGGTTGACATTGCGACCCAGACTCCACATAAATATCAAGGGATTCTGACGAATGCAAATGCAACCCCCCTCCGCCCGCTTCCACCCCCGCCTCGGAAAATTGCATTGAAGGATTTTGCACCTTAGTGATTTATACCTGGTGAAAAGTGGGGATTGAGGACAGGAATAGGCTGGCCTTTGATGTCCCCAGGGCTTATTGTCTCGGCTTGTACGTAAATAATAAAACTTGGCCAATCCATGGGAGCGCAGTCAGTCCCTGTGGAACTGGATCTGAACCTGTCCCTCTGTTCTGCTCTGACACTTTGGCCAAGAATCCAAACATTCTTTCGATATTTAAGATAAGACTCTGGGGGCAGTTGTGCCCCTTTTAATAGTTCCTCACCTCTTATTGGCATTGCAGCTTGTCTCCTGCTACAGCACCACCAAGCTCTCCTCACTGACTTTGGCAGGCGTGTAGTGGAGGACTCGCTGTGGGTCACAATATGGCCCGTTCCAGGAAAATGGGTCCAGGCTGACAGTGCACTATGGGTGTCCAGACTCACTGCAGTAAAACCAAAGCAAAGGAAGAAATGCAGCTCAATTTGTCATACATAGCGATTAAAAGCTGATATTCGTTACCTATTTGAATGCATTCCTCTGTCTGCTATTCCAGCAGTGGCACTTAATTAGTGCCAAGCTTCTTACCTTAAATCAGTTCATTTCAACATTCAAATTGCATCAGAGGAATGTTGAATGGCCCTGTTAAGAATTCATCCAGCGTTATCCTCGCCATGATTTCCTGCTGTACTTTTGAAACCTAACCTCTGTCGACAACTGCAGATTCATGTTTATGTTTTTGTATTTGTTTTTGTTTTTTGCCATTTGCTTTCTCAATAGTTCTACCCACACCCACGCATTAAGGAAAATGTTGAGGAACACATCTGGGTTGAACTTATAAAGTTGCGGTCAAGTATAGGGCGGCACGGTGGCACAGTGGTTAGCACTGTTGCTTCACAGCACCAGGGACCCAGGTTCGATTGCCGGAGAGGGTCACTGTCTGTGCGGAGTCTGCACGTTCTCCCTGTGTTTGCATGGGTTTCCTCTGGGTGCGCCGGTTTCCTCGCACAAGTCATGAAAGATGTATTTGTTAGGTGAATTGGACATTCTAAATTCTCCCTCAGTGTACTCGAATAGGCGCTAGAGTGTGGCGACGAGAGGGTTTTCACAGTCGCTTCATTGCAGTGTTAATGTAAGCCTACTTGTGACACTAATAAAGATTATTATTATTATTACCAGGGTGAAATTAAATTTGAAGCTACAAGTACAATGTTCCAGAAGTAACACTCACTGGAGAAATTGATATGTTTCACTCTCGATGTGCTTGCTCCTTTCATTTCAATGACATGAACAACATTTGACTTCCCAAAACTGAGTATGGGAGTTGAACTATAGTACGTCCTTACTCTCTTCCAGAATTCAGAAGTAAATCGATTACGTTTGCTGTAAATATTCACGGAGTGAAGTTTCACAATGTGTTAGAAGGGTGCAGGAAATATTTTATCTGTTTCCTGTTGCAGAATTATACATTCATACAATTCACATTTATGCATTTTCTCCAAAATGCAAACAGATGTAATATTGCCTCAGTGTCCTTCCAGCTCCAAAATCTGGCCTTAATCCAGCACAGACAGATTGGTTCGAAGTTTTCTCTTGCTGGCAGCTCCGGGGATACTAATTGACAACAATTTTAACAGATTTTGTTTACTCCCCCCATGACGATGGTTCCTCATGCTGGCTCATGCCTTCAAGTGCAGGCTGCCCTTTAACGCCTTGGCCAACTTTCAATATTCATGTGTGAGTTGACACAGTGATCCCTCGTTGCACCAGAACTAAACCAATTCACGTCCTGACCCACAGTGCACACTCTTCAGCATTAATCTCTACTTAGTTAGCAGTCCATAAACCTCTGTCGCGTGGCACTTTATAGAATGCTACACCCCTGTTGGGTGACTACATTATTTATATATAAGCTGCTGACAGACAGTTTGAGTGAAGAGGAGCATCATAGTTGAACCTAATCCCATCCACACATAAGACTGACATATTTTCACTTCCAGAAAGTGTTGATGACCAATGATTAGGGGCATTCTTTTCCCCTTGATGTTGGAACATGAATACTTTTTCTACTAAAATGGGGAAAAGCGAAACGTGTTATCTTAGAGAGCAATGCTCCACTTGATGTTATGCTGAGTCATTCAGAACAACAAGTTTTGGTCTCCTGCTCTGTTAGCTGATATCAGTCAGCGAAACCGCGAGACTTGTTGGAAATGTTATGGGCCAGGGTTTAGAGAACCCCAAAGTGTATCATGGAGTTTGCCTGACCCACAACTTTTAATAGATTGTGGTATGGGGAGCACACGGCCCATTCTACAGGTGTGGTATAGCAGAAATGGAAATGTTTTTTTTTAAAGCAAAACAATGTTTATTCTATGAACTCAAGTTAACCTTTTTAAAACATACAGTGAACATCTTAGCAACCATTAATTCAAATAGAACTCCCAAAGAATACAACTCTACATAATCCTTAAGCTGTCCTTTTAACATCCACAAGACTTAAAAAAGAACTTTTAACAGAAGCACATCAGGTTAAAGTCACTACTGAGAGCAGTAATTAGTTTTAAATCACCAAAGGATCGATTTACAGTTTTTAGATTACAGAGAGAGAAACTAATACTCCTTCTGGCTGTGACTGCAGCTATCCAGCTCTGAAAACGAAACTAAAACACATCCTGCAGCAAACAGCCTAAAATGAAAGTAAAAAGCTGACAGACAGCCCAGCTCCACCCACTCTCTGACATCACTGCAGTAAGAAACCCACATTTCTTAAAGGTACTCTCATTACAGATATTTACATACACACACATTTATAAACACCCATTTCTTAAAGGCACTCTCACATGACAGAAAGCGCATGTGCACTGACGCTGCATGAGGACGGTCTTGGCTTGACTGCAAATAATTACCTTGTTTACAGGTTGGTAAAACTATAGAAGATCGCTTGAGAAAAATGACCCCTGGGTTGGACTGCCTCATTGATCAGTCTCCTGTATAAAGCACAATCTTTGGCAGCCATTGAGAGAAAAATGCTCCATCCTCTCTTGGATGAGTGTAAAAAGCATTGTTTTCCACCAAACATGTTTTCCAACATTCTCTGAACATTGGCCTTGTGTGGTCAACATTGCTTTTCAACCAACAGGAGAATGTCAAACTAAAAACATGACATAAAAACTGCTTGAGTGTCTAAATGGCCTACTTGTGTTGCAAATCAGGATGATAAGTAACAGCATCAAGATCGCTTCGTTCAGCCCAGGACCACAGGAATGGATGTAATTTAAATTTGATAAAATATTTCTACTTACATTTTAATTGCTTACCATCATTGATATGCCTTAGATGTGTGCCAGAAGCAGGTGGGTACATCACAAATCAGGATCCTATGACATACCCTTTACCAAGGTGGGATAGGAGCCTTGCTCATAAGCCAACCTGTTGCGTAGAATCTGGCAGGAATTTAAAAACACAAAGTCATTTACAAATTGCTAATTAGACCTCAATTCCATGTTACAATGATTTTTTTTACACTAGTTATGTCGTTTCAAGGGTTTGTGGTGTTTGAGACTTCAAAAGGCCTGGATGATTGATATTTGTATTATATTACAGTCCAGACTTGTTTTCAAATATAACAGAATATTTTGAATGAATTGTTTTTTCTAACCTTGTTTCATAAATACACTATATACCATATTTTGACATGGGGACATGAGTGACCCACAATGGATGGATAGAAAGGCAAAGCTTGACATAAGGCACATGAGCGGATATGGGGTTCATAGATTATCATAGAATTTACAGTGCAGAAGGAGGCTATTCGGCCCATCAAGTCTGCACCGGCTCTTGGAAAGAGCACCCTACTCTATCCCCATAACACAGTATCCTCACCCAACACTAAGGGCAATTTTGGACACTAAGGAAATTTATCATGGCCAATCCACCTAACCTGCACATCTTTGGACTGTGGGAGGAAACCGGAGCACCCGGAGGAAACCCACGCACACACGGGGAGGATGTGCAGACTCCGCACAGACAGTGACCCAAGCCGGAATCGAACCTGGGGCCCTGGAGCTGTGAAGCAATTGTGCTATCCACAATGCTACCGTGCTGCCCCGCACGGGTTGGGTCGAAGAGCAGAGTGTGGCATAGAGGCATGGGGTCCATGGGGATGGGCATCATGAGATGGCATGGATGGTGCATGGGGAGCATTTCAAGGATAACGTGGGGGGAGGGTGTTTTATTTTTCACTGGGAAACAGTCCATGGCCCTAATTAGACCTTTCAAACAGTCCAGTTCTGCACCCACCAGCCTCTGTGGCTGCCTCCACACTTTCTCCCAACATAGCTGACCCAAGTCCAGCCCACACCCGCCCTCCAGCAATGAGAATCCTGCTGTTGTGAGCACATCCTCCCGTGGAAGTCTCCCGACTCCCCTTGAGTCAAGTTAAAAATCCAGGCAGTTAACTTTGTTTATCTCACCACAGATGCTGCCTGACCTGCTGTGAGTTTCCAGTATCTTTTGTTTTGATTCCGGATTTCCAACATCTGCAATATTTTGCTCATGTGTTTAGACTGACAGTGACATGTGCTTAGTGTGTCCTTGTAATGGATGGTGAATAATGGAAAGCAAAGGAGGGAACGGTTCTGGGAAGGGAGGAAGGTTTGTGTTGTGTATCATGGAATACATTCCTGCTGGTTACACATCACAAGATGTGTAGTGACATCAGCAGAATGTTTGCACAAGCTTTGGGCAGTTTTCCATCTTTGATTTTATGAGCAACATCTTTTAATAAACCTCGAGTCATGTTTTACAAGAATCCAGAGTGTGGGTACCTCCATATCTTTTCTTTTTGGGGCAACAAAAAAAAAATAACAGAAGAGAAGATTGGCGATGAGGATTGAGGCAGCCAAAAATCACTGGAAGAAGAAATTTGCCGACTAACAGTGAAATGGCATCAGGAACAACTGAGGAGGCTTAGGACTGGGTTTGTTTACACACAGATGTCAGGTGAAGCACTGTCACCAATGCTGAATGTTTAAAGAAGGCCAATAGTGGGAGCAAACTTGCTCCGAGAGTTAAAAAGGAAAAGTACGACTTTTTCAAATCATCCATAAATTACCTTGGTCATGTCATCGACAAAGATGATAGACACAAGGAGCCTAAGGGAATATCAGCCATCTTAGACTCACCACATCCTCAAAATGTGACCAAATTAGGGTCATTTTTAGGATTAATCAATTGTTGCGGTCAATTCATGTTGAATTTTGCAACACAGTTGAAGCCTTTACACATGTTGCTTTGTGTAAAACAGGCATGGCACTGGTCAGAAGAATGTGAAAATGCAGACAGTGAAGTGAAACAAGCTTTACAGAAGTCAGACTTGTTGGTTCATTATAATCCAAAGCTGAAGTTGCAACTTGCCTGTGATGTGTCCCCTTTGGGGTTGGTGCAGTCGTTGCGTTCATTGTGCCTTCAGGAGAGGAGCGACCGATAGCATTTTCTTCACAAACTTTTACTTGTGCAGAAATGAATTACACTCGGCAAGGAAAAGAGACTTTAAGCATCATCTTTGGTGTAAGACGATTCCACCATTACCTTTATAGGCGTCATTTCATCCTTTTGGTGTATCATTGATCCTTTCCGACACACTTTGGGCCGTATAACGGTGTATCTTCTTTTACAGCTAGAAGATTGCAAAGATTATCATTAATATTGTCGGCACACACTTACGATATCCAATATCTCAAACCAGAGCAGAATGCAAATGATGATGCTTTGTCACGATTGCCGTTAGTTTGGCAAAGTCTCTTGTTCAGCTACATGCTTCATGAAGTGAATTTGCACAAACTTTGCAAGTGGATCTGCCCTTGGAAAACCTAGAGAGCAAAACTCCGAAACAGAGACCAGGCACAGTGACAAGTTCAGATTCTGTTTCAGAGTACTTTTCAATACCTATAGTGACAGGCACTGGAGTAACTACCCAACAAGTGCCATCGACAGAAAGGAAGGAGTTTGCTTCAGCAGTCTCAAGTAGCAAAGTTCCAGAATGCTGAATTTTACCAAATAGGAATAGACATCCACCAGTGAGACTGTCTTATTGAATTGTATGTATGTACAGAAAAATGTATAAGTGGATGTGTTGTACAAATGCTAATCATTGTAATTGCACTAATGAACTAAAGGGGAAGCGGTGTTACGTATCAGGTGATGTGTAGTGATATCAGCAGAGTGTTTGCTCCAGCTTTGCAGGTCTCCACCTTAGATTGTACGAGAAACATCTCTGAATGAACCTTTCATCGGTGGTGCAGTGGATAGCCCCGGGTCACTGTCCGTGTGGAGTTTGCACATTCTCCCCGTGTCTGTGTGGGTCTCACCCTCACATCCAAAAGGATGTGAATTAGTAGGTGAATTGGCCATGCTAAATTGCCTCTTAATTGGAAAATCAGAATTGGGCACAGCAAACCAACTTTAAAAAGAAAACCTCTCATCGTGTTTTACAAGAATCCCGAGTGTGGGCACTGTCATGATATGCATCAGCATATCATGGTGCAATCACACACACACTGACACACTGATGACATACAGTAGGACCAACCAGCATACACAACATCGCAGCCAATCACCAGTGAGAGCACACGCACGATAAAGACAGGGGACACCAGAGTTCCGGCCCTTTCTAGCAGCAGCAAGCTCAAAGCATAGAGCTCACAGCCTGCCTCTCAGACATTCACCATGTGCTGAGTGCCTCACCTAGATAGTGATAGGACAGGGTCCACAGATAAGCTGGTAATGCACGTACCCAAGTTTACAGTATGTTATTACAGTTGAGTTCTAATAAAATAGATTTACACCATCTCCAGCCGTGTTGACCTGTTTGTAGACCAAAACACCCAACATGACAGGCACCTCCATACCTTTTCTCTTTGCAGCAACAAAGAAATATAACAGGTTGTCACCAGTTTTTTGTTGAGAGCGTTGGAGAAATAAGGGCTGCCTTACTGTTGTCGTCAGATCGTTTAAATAATTTTGCATTCAACCCCGGTGCTCACAATGATGCTACTGCACCTGACTGTCTCAGCCACTTCCTTCAGGATTGCTCAATTCTGGAATCTTCCTGCTCTAGAGAACTTCCCTCCTTGCCCTCATGTCTGAATTAAAAATGCATATCACACTTGCTGTATCCAAATCATATTAAAAGAAAACTTCTTCATAAGTTTGAACAAAACTAATGAACATACGACAACAAGTATATAGGATATTAAGTTCCTTCAAAGCATACTGCAGAAAACAACTTGATTACACCTGTCTGCCAATCCCCTGATCGTATTATTACACAGTAACAATAACACAATGCACGTCTATCTTTCATAAAATCAAATCAGTGTCAGGCATAAATCATATTGGAAATAATAAAAGCTACAGAAAAACTGCTAAACTAAAATATCATTCCTCAACCAAGCTTGCAGAACTTGACTGCTTTGTTAACATTTAGGAATTATGAAGAGTGTGTGTGCCTGTAATATATTAAAACTTTGCCTATGCTCTACAGTTCCTGTACTCTCTACCCTTATTTCCAGTGTGATGATTTATGAATGACCCTGTCACAAGTATTTATACCAACAACACCCCATGGTAACATTTAAAATGAGATAACTGCACGTCAATATTTGTCTTGCATGCTGTAATTGCAGATATCACTACACTAGAGGTCCAGATCTTCAATTCCCCAGAGCTACCCCAGAAGATGCATTGGGAGGCCTCTCACAAGTCCCCACAGGAATTGTCTGGGAGGTTTTAACTTCCGCTGGGCAATTAGCCCTGTGTCTGGAACCGTCTGAAACTTTGATTTGAAGTTGGAGACTTTGGGAGGTTCTAATTTATTTTGTTAGAATGGTTACCCAGGAAAATCTAAAATGATTAAAACCAGTTGTAACTCACGTGTAACTATGCTACTAAGCACCCCCCCCTGACTCCACCCCAGATCCCCTAGTGGGATGTGGACGTTGATGGAAAGGTCAGAATTTGATGTCCATCCCTAATTGCCCTTGAATTGATAGGCAGTTTCAGAGGTTAGCTAACCTCTTCTTTCCTTTTCCAACAATTGATGATAGGTTCATGGATCACCATTACTGAGACTAGATTCATAGTTCAAATGTTATTGGTGGAACTTGATTTCCATCAGCTGCCATTGTGAAATTTGAAACCCTGTCCCCAGAGACACAGGTTAAAGTGAATGTGAATTGAACCAATGTCCACAATTTCCCCATTAAGATTTGAAGAGCAGCTATCAGTTCCTTGCCGGCAGAGGCCCTTAGCTAAGTTCCAGGAGCATGACGGAGCAATGTAGGTGGAGTTGGGGAATCTGCACTGCCCTTCCATTTAAAACAAAATTAATGCATGGGATGTGGGCCGTGCTGGCTGGGTCAGCATTTGCTGACTATCCCTAATATAAGAGTCAACCACATAGCTGTGGTGCATCTGGAGTCACAGGCAAGGCAGATTCCATTTCTGACAATCATTCAACTTTCAGTTCCAGATTTTTATTGAATTCAAATTTCACTGTTTGCTGTGGTGGGATTTGAACTCAGGTCCCATGAGCATTACTCTGGGTCTGCTGGATTACTAGTTCAGTGACAATAACACAATGCCATGGTCTCCCCTTCTCCATGCCAATTTATTTTACAAAGCAAAACAAAACTTTTTTTTTTAACAGCTGCAGGGATACTTAAAGAATTCTGCTCTGGACAGGCCTGACACCTGCTCCACTTTGAAATAATTTTAGCTAAAGGTCTTTCAGCAGCAAACAGTCCCTGCAACACCTATGGACAAAAGGTCCAAAGACTACCTTGGGTGGGACGGTGGGGGTTGGGGTTACAAACATCAGTGCAGATTGGGTTCAGCAAGTTGGACTGTCAAATTGGTGTTGCTCCCATTTTGGACCCCAAAAGAACAGTCGCCACATATACAGATTTCTACCTCAATAGTTTTAAGGCTGAAAGACATTCAGAGTCACCCAGCCTCTGCTACTTGTGCTCCATTTCAGATTCCACTTCACCATCATCTCTGTCCCACCTGAGGCCCAGTCTGATATGGCCCCACACCCATTAATGCCATTATCCTGCTGATCCTATCTCTTTGACACTGCTTTAAACCTTGAAGCAACATGAAACCATTGACGTCCTTGGCTCAGCAGCTTTCAAATTAGGTTCTATCACTTCACCCCATCAAGAACCTACGCCAATCTAAGACTTACTGACGTCAATTCTGCCAGTTTTACTCTTGAAACTGTACTTTTCTCCCTGATGCATTTGATATGCCATTTACACTTGTCCCTTCTCAGCTCCTTCTTCAGACTGTACCGGAGACCAGTAAGAATATGAAAGGCACACGCCGTACAGCATCGAGTACTGCAGTAGCAAATATGAGCTGGCAGACTGTGGCTAATAGTAACTATTAGGACCCCCTTGGGTGCAAGGACTGTGCTCCATTCGATATCCCCTTACACAGGTGAGTATGAACTCCTCCAGTAATTGGGGGCGGGGTTTCCCCTTAACAAGGGGAAACTACTCTGTATAAAACCTTGAACTGGGTTCAGGTCAGGGAGGGTGGCCCTTCAGTGAGAGGAGTAGCAGTTTCGTCATTCTGTGTATACCGTAATAAACCAGTCGTTCATTTCTACCCTACCATGTGTTCCTGGTGTCTCTCCCGTTCGGTTTCTACAGTGACCAGATTTAGGGATGTAGCTGAATGGCAGCCTGAATATACAAAGGCGAGCTAATGAGAAGATTACTGAGGAAACAATACACTGCAGAAGAAGATACGAGGTCATGGGAGGCCAGATTTCTGGGCGGGAGAGGTGAAACCAAATTTCAAAAGGGGGTGGAGAGCACAGGACTTTGGCACTAAACAGATACATTGGAAGCAACAGGCACAGCTCAAGCAACATGGAATCTAAAATAAGCCACTGAACCCCTCAAACCAGTTCTACCATCGCGCATTCTGTGGTAAAATGGACAGCGACTTGAATTTTAGGCCTGATATAAAACTGGACACTTTACATTACGAATTGGACATTTTAAATTAAACCTCAAGCAGCTCCAGGCAGGCCTGATGGGAATCGGAACAACCACGTTCAAATCCATTGAGCAGAAACAGACAGTCAGTTGGGGAAAGTCTGGGCCTAAATTGTCAAAAAGGCATCAGGAGTTAATTAGTCCCGTTCAAACGGATCAATTGTTGTGGCTTGCCCAGATGGAGCCAGACTTTCTGGCACCTAGATCACCTTATATGGGATAAGGTTATGTGCAGACAATGTACCTGGAGATGTACCCTGGGGGTAAGTTACTGGTGTCCAACAGAGGTACAATCGGCAACTCCATCGAGTGTTGTGACTCCCACCCCAAGGCTTGATTGATTGAAAGTCAGAGAACTCTCTGGAAATGCACAAAGAAGGATATAAAGGTCGACCAGCCAGGACCCTCACTGGTGAAGACTCAACGCCCGCCGAGGTAACAAAGAAGATTCAACGACAGGCCAGAGGATGGAAGGACGCAGCATGTGTGGCCCACTTCATGGGCAAAGACTCTGAGACAACCGAGACTCACAGAATTGAACTCGCAGCTCGACTGAGTTCATCAACAAGAATATTGGGATTATTATCAGTTGGGATTATTTCCGAGGGGGTGACTGGTTTACTGTGTTTGATAATAGGTTGAATCATAATAATAACAATCTTGTTATTGTCACAAGTAGGCTGACATTAACACTGCAATGAAGTTCCTGTGAAAAGTCACCACATTCCGGCGCCTGTTCGGGTGCACAGAGGGAGAATTCAGAATTCTCAGCTGGTACGGGAATTGAACCCGCGCTGCTGGCCTTGTTCTGCATCACAAACCAGCTGTCTAGCCCACTGAGCTAAACCTGCCCCTGTATTTATCCTTTGATCATGTCGCAATTAAGGGCACCTGGGTAAAATGTTTGAGAAATAAACTGTCCGAAGTGTCTGAGGTTTTACAGACAACGATCCAAACCAGTAAGCCTTCTCGATTCCCTGCCATGTAATCCTCTACCTCACATTGGGAAGCGAAAAGCGAACAAGAAGCATGAAATCTTCAGTCGTGAGAACGCAAAATTATAGGAAAGAGGCACAAGACAAATATGAACATGAGACAGAAACTGCTCGGAGGCATAGCAAAGCCTCTGATGTTCTGTGAGTAATATGGTGGGAGGTCCATTAATGTAATCATTTTTAAAATATGCTGGTGCTTTGGAAGAAGTTGAAGGCTGAAAGGGGTGTGAATCATTGGAATTGTCTGCTCCAGGGCACTGTGTGTGCACAGTTGTTGAATGTATTAAAGGCTAGAATTGATAGATTGTTGGACACTAAAGGGATCAAAGAATATTGAGGCAGCAGCTTGCCTCTTTGAGGGGGGAGTTCCCAGAGGATCAATTGGGCCAGAGTGTGGATTTTCCTTGACAGTTTGGAGTCTGGAGTCATATCTCACCATCTGTAGATAGTTACTTAATTTAATAAAATGTCTATTTCATAGAATTTACAGTGCAGAAGGAGGCCATTCGGCCCATCGAGTCTGCACCGGCTCTTGGAAAGAGCACCCTACCCAAGGTCAACACCTCCACCCTATCCCCATAACCCAGTAAGCCCACCAAACACTCAGGGCAATTTTGGACACTAAAGGCAATTTAGCGTGGCCAATCCACCTAACCTGCACATCTTTGGACTGTGGGAGGAAACCGGAGCACCCGGAGGAAACCCACCCACACACGGGGAGGATATGCAGACTCCGCACAGACAGTGACCCAAGCCGGAATCGAACCTGGGACCTTGGAGCTGTGAAGCAATTGTGCTAGCCACAATGCTACCGTGCTGCCCATTGATCTATTTGGTGGTCTATTCGTTGATCTACTTGGTGGTCACCTGTCTTACAGAATGCTACAGATTTGGTGGAAGCGGAATTGATGCTGCTGATCTTATTGAATGGTGGCACAGGCTCATCATGCTGTGCAGCCTATCCCTTCTCCTATTTACATCGAAGTACTTAACATTTACAATCCAATGTTAGACCATTTGGCCCAGCAGATCCATGCCAGTATTTATGCTCCACAGGAGACTTCATTTTCTATTCCTTTTTCTCTCATGTTGTTTTTTTAAGCTAGTTTCACTTTAAATGCACCTATGAGAATATTTTAGATCTCGTCGGAAAAACTATTAAAAACAGAAATTCAACATAAAGTTTTTTTTTTCCCCCATTTAGCTTCGAAATTAAAAATTCTAAATTTAGTGTTGCCTCATACATGATTCACTCAACAATTTGGCAATTAAATAATCTCCTTCCCTGAAGAAAATATTGCACATGCTGCAACATGCAGCTATGAGTCGTAATTACTGTAGTTACAGGCGATACTTGTACAAATCAATTAAGTGAAATATAATTATGGTAAAGCACACACTCTGTGGATTGGATTGATTTGGATTTGTTTATTGTCACGTGTACTGAGGTACAGTGAAAAGTATTTGTCTGCGAGCAGTTCAACAGATCAATAAGTACATGAAAAGAAAAGGAAATACATAACAGGGAAATACAAGGTGCACAATGTAAGCACGGGCATCGAGTGAAGCATACAGGAGTGTAGTAATAATCAGGTCAGTCCATAAGAGGGTCGTTTAGGAGTCTGGTAACAGCGGGGAAGAAGCTGTTTTTGAATCTGTTTGTGCGTGTTCTCAGACTTTTGTATCTCCTGCCCAATGGAAGAAGTTGCAAGGTGAGTAAGCCGGGTGGGAGGGGTCTTTGATTATGCTGCCCGCTTTCTCCAGGCAGCGGGAGGTGTAGACAGAGTCAATGGATGGGAGGCAGGTTCGTGTGATGAACTGGCTGTGTTCACGACTCTCTGAAATTTCTTGCGGTCCTGGGCCAAGCAGTTGCCATATCAGACTGTGATGCAGCCAGATAGGATGCTTTCTATGGTGCATCTGTAAAAGTTGGTAAGAGTTAATGTGGACATGCCGAATTTCCTTAGTTTCCTGAGGAAGGATAGTGCTTTCTTGGTGTTGGCGCGATGTGGGTGGACCAGGACAGATTTTTGGTGATGTGTACCCTTAGAATTTGAAACTGCTAACCATCTCTACCTCGGTCCCGTTGATGCTGACAGGGGTGTACTTTGCTTCCTGAAGTCAATGACCAGCTCTTTAGTTTTGCTGGCATTGAGGGAGAGATTGTTGTCGCTGCACCACTCCACTAGGTTCTCTATCTCCCTCCTGTATTCTGACTCGTCGTTATTCGAGATCCGACCCACTATGGTCGTATCGTCATCAAACTTGTAGATGGAGTTGGAACCAAATTTTGCCACGCAGTCGTGTGTGTACAGGGAGTAGAGTAGGGGGCCAAGTACGAAGCCTTGCGGGGCCCCGGGATTGAGGACTATTGTGGAGGAGGTGTTGTTGTTTATTCTTACTGATTGTGGTCTATGGGTCAGAAAGTCGAGGATCCAGTTGCAGAGTGAGGAGCCAAGTCCTAGGTTTTGGAGCTTTGATATGAGCTTGGCTGGGATTATGGTGTTGAAGGCGGAGCTGTAGTCAATAAATAGGAGTCTGATGCAGGAGTCCACGTTGTCGAGATGCTCTAGGGATGAGTGTAGGGCCAGGGAAATGGTGTCTGATGTGGACCGGTTGTAGCGGTATGCGAATTGCAGTGGATCAAGGCGTTCTGGGAGTATGGAGGCGATGCCCTTCATGACCAACCTCTCAAAGCACTTCATTACGACCGAAGTCAGGGCCACCGGACGCTAGTCATTGAGGCACATTGCCTGGTTCTTCTTTGACACCCGTGTGATGGTGGTCTTCTTGAAGCAGGTGGAGATCTCGGCGTGGAGTAGGGACAGGTGCTATATCAATAGAATCCCCAGAAGGCGGCCATTCATCCCATTGAGTCTGCACTGACCCTCTCCGAAAGAGCACCCAAACTAGGCCTACTCCCCGGCCCTCTCCCTGCAAACCCTCCTAACCTGCAGGTCTTTGGACACCAAGGGGCAATTTAGCACGGCCAAACCACCTAACCTATACATCTTTGGACTTTAGGACGAAACCGTGCACACGCAGACATGGGGAGAACATATAAACTCCACACAGGTAGTGTGGAACATCAGGCCTTGAATACACTCAAGAACTGCGCACACACAGTGCTCTGGAGCAGAGAATTCCAATGATTCACACCCGTTTCAGCCTTCAACATCTTGCAAAGCTTCAATGTTCGATTCCCAGCTTGGGTCGCTGTCTGTGCGGCGTCTGCACGTTCTCACCGTGTGTGCGTGTGTTTCCTCCGTGTGCTCCGGTTTCCTCCCAATGTCCAAAGATGTGCAGATTAGATGTAGTGACCATGCTAAATTGCCCTTCGTGTCCCAAAAAGGTTAAGTGGGGTTACTGGGTTACGGGGATAGGGTGAAGACATGGGCTTAAGTAGGGTGCTCTTTCCAAGGGTTGGTGCAGACTCGATGGGTTGAATGGCCTCCTTCTGCACTCTAAATTATATCTAACAATTAATTGCATCACATGATGCGCCAAATTTTATTGTTTTCCTGCAAGCAGATAAAGAGCGCGATCGACTGGCCCGAAAAGTGGCGCAACTAGTTAATGCCAGGAGATCTCTCTTCCGGGATCTACCCGGCTTACCATGTCTCACGAGATTGTGATCTGAATCCCCCCCATTGTAGGGGGGGGGGTCGCTATTTTGGAAATCTGCATATTAGAGGTAGACAGCTGGGGCGTCATTCTCCCACCCCCCAGCGGGTCGGAGAATGGCCGTTGGCCGCCGTGAATCCCGCCCCCGCCGGTTGCCGAAGTCTCCGAAGGGAGAAAAGTCGGCGGGGCGTTAATGGCGCCGCTGCCGTCGGAGAATGTCACGGGTCTGCGCAAGGCAGCCGATTTTCGGCCTGCCGATATTCTCCCTTCCGGATGGGCCGAAGTCCCGTCGACGTGATGACCGTTCACGTCGACATAAATCAAACCTCCTTTTCATCGGCGTGAACTTGTGCTCCAGGTTCACGCCGACCAGCGTGGAGGTGAGTGACGGCCTGGGGGGTTGGCTGCTGGGCAGGCGATGGCGTGGCCGCAGTCTGAATGTGTGGGGAGAGGTGTGTCTCGGGTTGTGTGTGTGTGTGTGTGCGGCGGGGGGGGTGTTTAGAGTGGGCTGGGCTCCGGGGGAGTGCCGGGAGGGTGGTCCGTGCCGGGGAGGAGGATGGGGGGTCCGTGCCGGGGAGGAGGTTGGGGTCCGTGCCGGGGAGGGGGATGGGGGGGGGTCCGTGCCGGGGAGGAGGATGGGGGGGTCCGTGCCGGGGAGGGGGATGGGGGGTCCGTGCCGGGGAGGGGAATGGTGCGGGGGGGGTCCGTGCCGGGGAGGAGGTTGGGGTCCATGCCGAGGAGGAGGTTGGGGTCCGTGTCGAGGAGGACGATGGGGGGGTCCGTGCCGGGGAGGGGGATGGGGGGGGTCCGTGCCGGGGAGGAGGTTGGGGTCCGTGCCGGGGAGGAGGATGTGGGGGGGCCCGTGCCGGGGAGGAGGATGGGGGGGTCCGTGCCGGGGAGGGGGATGGGGGGGTCCGTGCCGGGGAGGAGGATGGGGGGGTCCGTGCCGGGGAGGGGGATGGGGGGTCCGTGCCGGGGAGGGGAATGGTGGGGGGGGGGTCCGTGCCGGGGAGGAGGTTGGGGTCCATGCCGGGGAGGAGGTTGGGGTCCGTGCCGAGGAGGAGGATGGGGGGGGTCCGTGCCGGGGAGGGGGATGGGGGGGGGGGTCCGTGCCGGGAAGGAGGTTGGGGTCCGTGCCGGGGAGGAGGATGGGGGGAGCCCGTGCCGGGGAGGAGGATGGGGGGGTCCGTGCCGGGGAGGGGGATGGGGGGGGGGTCCGTGCCGGGGAGGAGGTTGGGGTCCGTGCCGGGGAGGAGGATAGGGGGTCCGTGCCGGGGAAGGGGAGGGGGGGCAAGTGAGTTGGTCCACCTGACCAGGTGCCAGCCTCCAACAGTTGGACCCATGTGGTCCATGCCACCTGGCTGGGGGGAAGGAGGGGATATGGGCAATGATGACATGTCGTCGTTCCCCTCCCCCCCACCAGGCCGTCATGTTTTCCGATCAGCCAGCGATGCTGGCCGCCGTGGCGGCAGCCACTAATGTCCATGTTGCCCTGGATGAGGAGGAGGAGGAGCGTGCCAGAGAGGCGGCGCAGGCTGCCGCAGAGGGGCAGGCGGCAGCCGCCCAGGCTGGAGGGACACCTGACCGACAGGACGAGGAGGAGGAGGAGGACGTCGCGGACCCACGGCAACGGAGGCACCCAAGGGCGCCCCGCGTGTACCGGCCCCGGCAGTCATACCAGGACCTCACAGACCGGGAATGCAGGAGGAGACTCCGGATGAGGCGGGAAACCGTGGCACACATCTGCCACCTACTGGCACACATGTCACCGCATGGCACTGGCGGGGGACACCCTCTCCCCGTGTCCGTCAAGGTTACGGTTGCCCTGAACTTTTATGCAACGGGGTCATTCCAGGCACCGAGTGGGGACCTGTCCGGCATATCGCAGACATCGGTGCATCGGTGCATCCGGGCAGTGACAGATGCCCTATATGCCATGGCGCACCGCTACATCCGCTTCCCTGTGGACCGGGCCAGCTCGTGCTGGTATCGACAGGGGTCTGCAGGTTTGCAGCCATGGAGCCCAGGGGGTTGGCAAACCCTGTCTGTGACAGTGCGACGCCGGCTCGCACATGCCCACTGGCGCCAATGCCCTCAGCGATGGCCTGCAGAGACTGGGCCATGGCCTGCAGAGACTGGGCTATGGCCTGCTGAGACTGGGCCATGGTGTTGAGCGCCTCTTCCATCTGGCGCTGGCACTGGCCCATGGCCTCCTGTGAGAGGGCAGCCATGTCCTGGACCACAGACGCCGCCTGCACGGAAAGCCCCAGGCCTCGCAAACCGTTCCCCATGTCTGACACCGTCGCACCCATTGCCTCCACCGCGGATGCCACCCGTGCGGTGTCGGCCTGGGTGGCACGCATGACCAGCACCACTTCCAGCTCCTGGACGCGGGTGGACTCCTCCACCTGCGACTGCAGCCGCCGCAAGCCGGCCGTCACCCTCTTCGCTCGTCTCCGGGTCGGTGGTTGCATTGGATCTATGTGTGGGTGTGGAAACTCCAGGAACCCGGGATCCATCTGGGCGGCAGATGTTCGCTTGGGCTGGGCTGCCGTCCGACCGCCCGGCCCCTCTGCTGCTCCTACCTCCACCTGCTGTACCGGGACGGCTGTGTTGTGCGCACCAGTGAGTGTACCAGACGCCTCATCACTAAAGTGCCCAACCGAGGTGAGTGTTTCTGCGATGGTGGAGGGTGTTGGTGACAGCAGTGGCGTTGTGTCGTGCTCTTCGTCCCACTCTGAGTCCATGGCACTTTAGGGTGGGGGTTCGTCTCCACCCATCCACTCTGAGTCACTGTCCGGTATTTCGTCTTCCTGGGTAGTGCTGTCCCGGGTAGGGGTGTCCTGGGTAGTGGTGTCCTGGGTAGTGGTGTCCTGGGGAGTGGTGACCTGGGTAGTGGTGTCCTGGGTAGTGATGTCCTGGGTAGTGGTGTACTGGGTAGTGGTGTCCTGGCTCGGATGTGACGGGGGCCTGTGGCTGTCTCCCTCGTCGCTGGGTGGCACACGCCTGCATCGTCGCTCCCGCACGTGACTGGGGTGTCGTCTCCCTGTTGCTCCAGGTCTCTCCGTCTCCCGTGGTGTGCGAGGGGCATCCTGCGGGCGTCGCATGCCGGAGGGTCCGGGTCTCTCCGTCTCCCGTGGTGTGCGAGGGGCATCCTGCGGGCGTCGCATGCCGGAGGGTCCGGGTCTCTCCGTCTCCCGTGGTGTGCGAGGGGCATCCTGCGGGCGGTCTGCATCTGCGGGGATGGGTGCCTCGACGTTTGCTCCTGCGATACACAATGAAGCATGCATGGTTAGACACGCAGGCAGTGATCAGGTAATATGGAGGAGGGGGGATATGGGGGAGGGGGGCTATGGGGACGGGCTGTCAGTGGCTCACTTGCTAGTACGCCCCCGACCTCTGCATCAGCAACCTCCCGGTCCTCAGGTCCGCCAGCCAGTTCCAGGGCCCTTTCCTCGTGTTCAGTCAGTGGCCTCTCATCAGCGGGGCCTCCTCCAGTCCTCACATGCTCCCTATTGTTGTGTGCGCGCTTCTTCTGTGGCGGGGGGGGTGGGTGGGGGTGGTGGCAGGGGTAAAAGGCAACAGTGTTAGGCAGGTATATGAATGCACGCCATCGGTTGCGCGTGCATTGCAGAGGTTAAGGTTAGGGCTGGATTCACTTGGGGATATGGCGGATATGGGGGAGGGGGATATGGGGGAGGGGGATATGGGGGAGGGGGGTATATGGGGAGGAGGGATATGGGGGATATGGGGGATATGGGGGATATGGGGGAGGGGGGATATGGGGGAGGGTGGATATGGGGGAGGGTGGATATGGGGGATATGGGGAGGGGGGATATGGGGGAGGGGGATATGGGGAGGGGGGATATAGGGGAGGGGGGATATGGGGGAGGGGGATATGGGGAGGGGGGATATGGGGAAGGTGGGATATGTGGGAGGGGGGATATGGGGAGGGGGCTATGGGGGAGGGGGGATATGTGGGAGGGGGGATATGGGGAGGGGGATATGGGGAGGGGGATATGGCGGTGGGGGTATATGGGGGAGGGGGTATATGGGGAGGGGGATATGGGGAGGGGGGATATGGGGGAGGGGGGGATATGGGGGAGGGGGATATGATGCAGGGGGGTATGGGGAGGGGGATATGGGGAGGGGTATATGGGGAGGGGGGATATGGGGGAGGGGGATATGGGGAGCGGGGATATGGGGTAGGGGGGATATGGGGGAGGGCGGATATGGGGGAGGGGGGATATGGGGAGGGGGATATGGGTGAGGGGGGATATGGGGGAGGGGGATATGGGGAGGGGGGATATGGGGGAGTGGGGATATGGGGGAGGGGGGATATGGGGGAGGGAGGATATGGGGGAGGGAGGATATGGGGATATGGATATCGGGCAGGGGGGGGAGGCTCACCCTGGCTGCTCTGACGAGGACGTTCACCTTCTTGTGGCGCTGGGTGCCTGTCCGTGGTGTCAGGGCCGCAGCGGTGATGGCCTCTGCCACCTCCCTCCACAGACATTGGCTGTGGCGTGGGGCAACTCTGCGGCCGTGCCCGGGATACTGGGCATCCCTCCTCTGCTCCACTGCGTCCAGGAGCGCCTCCACATCCCGTGACTCGAACCTCGGGGCTGAGCGGCGGCCAGCCATCCAGTCGGGTGTTCCGGTCTGGTGGGGGCGAGCAGCGTGGCCTTATGAGCCGTCACGCCGTGCGGCGTGTATGACGCTGCATGGCGTGAACCACGTGCGCAAGCGTGGATCCCGTCACATCGCTGCTCGCCCATTTCGGGCCAGAGACTTTTGAACCATTTTTCCGACGTGACGCAAGTCAGATTTGCGCCGTTTTTTGCGCCGATCGGCGGACTTTGCGCCGATGACGGAGAATTTCGCCCCTAGTCTCACTCTAAAATGCACTCACCTGATATACCCAAGGCAGTGGGATCTGACAACTTAGTGTTATGGACCAGGGTTTAGAGAACCCCAAAGTGTATCATGGAGTTCACATGACCCACAACATTTCATAGATTGTGGTATGGGGAGCACACGGCCCACTCTACAGGTGTGATACAGCAGAAATGGAAAAGTATTTTTTAAAGCAAAACAATGTTTATTCTATGAACTCAAGTTAACCTTTTAAAAACATACAGTGAACATCTTAGCAACCATTAATTCAAATACAACCCCCAAAGACTACAACACTAAGTAATCCTTTAAGCTTTCCTTTTAATATCCATACGACTTAAAAACAAAACCTTTATCAGAAGCACATCAGATTAAAATCACTACTGAAAACATTTATAATTCTAAATTCACCAAATGATCAAGAGATAGCCTTTTGATGGCAGAGAGAACAGCAGCGCATCTGCTTGGTCTGGCTTCAGCTCCAACACTGAAAACGAAACTAAAACACACCCTGCAGCCTGCTCAAAAACGAAAGTAAAAAGCTGACAGAGAGGCCAGCTCCACCCACTCTCTGACATCACTGCAGTAGTAAACACCCATTTCTTAAAGGTACTCTCACTACAGATATGTATATAGACACCCATTTATAAACACTCATTTCTTAAAGATACTCTCACATGACATTAGCCTCGGAGACATCGGGCGAGCGCTGGTCTGTTCTGATCCCCACAAACGGGATCCAGATGGAATTGCGCTAAGGGGGGTCAAGGCGCCCCAGAGGCACTGAAAGGGGCATTGCCAAGCTGGCACTTGTTCCACCATGCAGATCGCACCTGGCTGTGCCTTGCACGTGTGAGGTGGGGTACGGAGGGGCCCATGGAGCCCCTTATAGGTGAGTTGGGGCTTTGGGGCGGTTTGGGGGTCATGTTGGGGGATTGAGGCGGCGTCCTAATCACTTCAGCATGTGGAGCTCCTCAGTACAGGAAACAGGACTAAATGAGTCCTCGGCGGGGAGTTCCCCGCTGAGGCCCCGAGTTTAAACAGAGTTCCGATAGATAGCGTGGTGTTTCTCAATGCTTAGAGCACCGGGAAACACCTGGCTAAACATGTTCGTTACGGGACTCTGTTCCAATTTGGTTGGATCGTGCCCAAAATGTTCAACAATCATAATATGAGGTACAAATGTCAAATGGAGAATTTAGCAAATAAAGATGATTGAAGGGGACGGCCACAGTTAAGCTTTAGTTCATTGTCACTGGCAGCAGATTTCTAACACATGCTAAGAGCCTTTAAAGCAAAGGCCGAGATTCAGCTCCCATTCTTGTAATTTTGCCAATGATTACAACCGAACATTTGATTCTGTAGGCAGTATTTGGATTTTAACCACTGCATCTGGAAATTAAATTTGGTGAATTATTTAGTTTCATATAATATTCATACAGTGTTGCTTTTGGCACTATGCTTTTAATATTTCATATTTCACACTACGCAGCTTGGCATGCTATTCAAGATTAATGCAATGTGAAATGTAAGGAAACATTTATAGAATAGAAGTTAACACAGGAATGCAAATGTACTGCTGGGTAAAGCCTAAGGGACCAGCCAACTGGGTACCCAGTTCTTTGACTGGCAGGGCAGTGTACATATAATTGTGTTATTGATCTAGTGAAGAAATTCATCCGTTTGATGGATCTTGAGTAAAATTTCAGAGCTCTTGCGTACCTTGTAGTTGTCTGCACTCTGTGAATGCTGATTGGAAGATTGTGCGTCCATTGCCTGCGGATTTCTGATGTGTGCGTGTGTGTGTGTGCAGTGCCTCACAATGTGTGAAGGCTGGAAAAAGGCACCCATAATTATGTGGTTGTGCGTGTGTCGTATCGCAACTAGACCATGCAAAATAATTGGCAAACAGTTGATCACCTAGTTGCTAACCATTGATACATTTAAGGGGAAGCTAGAGGAGCAGGTAAGGGATAAAGAAATTGAAGAATATGCTAATAGAGTTAGATGAACGAGAGTAGGATTGGTGGAGCATAAACACTGACAGAGACCAGTTGGGCTGAACAGTCTGTTTCTGTTCTGAAATTTTGATGTGGAGAAAATGCATATCACACATAGAGTTGGCAACCCTCCAGGAATGACCTGAATTCTCCAGGAATTAAAGGTCCTGCACACTGTTGTATGCAACGCTGGAGAAATATCATACAGACATTAAAATAGATGTTTTTTTTTGTCATTTCCGCAAAACAATTCTTTTTACAAGATATAAAAATATTGAAAAAGGCTCTTTGGCTTCCAGTCAAGTTACATCGAATTATAATGAACCTTTTTGCTTACCAAGTGGCATAAGAAGGCAATACATCATGAGGTTGGATATGTTGATCAAGAATGGTAGGAGCATGGGGACAAGTCAGGTGATGGAATCTTCAGGAATACACTTAATCATGGTTGGCAATAGTTATAGACTGGAGTTGCATTATCCTCTGACCATCTGCCCAGAACGAAAAAGGTGTTTTGATTTACTTCCCCCTCTAAAAGCATTGGCATACTTACCCACCCCTTCGTTTTGGTGTTATTTCAATTTTCTGTCAATAACCCCACAGCAGGATAAACTCAGATGGTTAGTTTATTTGCACACATTCAAAACAAGGTCGGGGGGGGGGGGGGATGCTATGTGCTCCCCAGTGTGCTCATACAGTAGAAGAGAGTTAGAGAAAGAAAGATTTAAAGGACAAAGACTGCAGAGAAATGAATTATTGTTTTGCATGAGTTCAGAGTCCAGAATCAAAGTCCAATAGTGTATTCCTTCAGGTTGAACTGATGCTGGATAATTCACTTTTCTGATAGAGATGACTTCCACATTGAGAGTGGCACACATAAATGAATCAGTCTTGTAGGTGATGGCACAGAAGATCTGGTCGAAACATTGGAGATGGGGCCAGGTATTCTGTGCTGCTGCTGGGTAGTTGGAAAAATGGCAGACTCTACAGTGTAATATGACTGGTTCCTCCATGCTACATCACACTCATCGTTGTACTTTGACTTTGAGGAAAAGTGTTTATTCCTTCATGTGGGTCCCATGAGATTGTTAATGTTCCAACCATTCAGTCTTAAAGGGAGGCTGTCGGGTCATTTGTCCTAGCAGGTGAATCAGCTCCAGTTAGCCTGTCTTGGCTTATGGAATGTAAGCGACCTTTGTATAGTTTCCTTTGAACGGGCCTGATTCGCAGTTCAGGCTAATTGCCACCTGGATACCTTTGTGCTGCTAGCCTGGCACCCTGGTAGTTCCACTGCCTGCCTGGCAGTGCCAGCTGGGGACCCTGACAGTGCTAGGGTGTCACACAGGTGACATTTCTGGGTTCCCAGGTGGCATTGCCAGCATGCCAAGTGAGCAGTGCTGTAGTGGCCCACAGAAATGTTAGTGTCACTTCAGAGACAACGAAACTTCAATTTTTGTGAAATTGCTAAATTAGCTCTTATGTTCAAGGACTAACAGGCAGACACAGGTTCAACCATTTTAGGCAGCGTCTTTGATCAGTTTTTTTAAGTTTTAGAAATTAGCCATGATAATATCTATATCTATTTTATAGTGCATGATCTAATGAAAAACAACAGAGTCCTGTTCTGGGCTCGAATAGCGGGGCAATTCCCAGCACTTGTAGCTATCAAACAGCACTCTTTTTTTTTCAGGCGTCAGTGAGGAACAGTCCGCGAGGCCACACTCAGTCGTATTTCCTGCTCTGAGGAGCTCCGCTCGCCAGTACAGGAAGAGATCAGGGCGCCATTTTTACATGGTGCCCGATCTCTTGACACCCTCTGACGTGACTCCCGCTCCCCACCAAAGCTCCAACTCACTGTACCCCACCTCATATGGGCAGGGCACCTATGGGCCCGATTCTAAGTTCAGGTTAATTGCCACCTGGATACCTTTGTGCTGCGAGCCTGGCACCCTGGCAGTTCCACTGCCTGCCTGGCAGTGTCAGCTGGGCACCCTGGTGTCAACCAGGTGGCATTTCTAGGGTTCCCAGGTGGCATTGCCAGAATGTGGGTGGGTTGCTGAGAAATCCATGAGATTTGTCTTGGTCGCATTTACCATTCATTGTCCAGTGTTGTGTGTTCGATCTCAGTTTGCTTGTTAATTTATATGTGCCTCGTATTATCCATTAATGTGAGAATATGAGCAGATATTGTAAATGTTTTATTCTTCCTGGCCTTGTGTTGTCAGGAGGCTTGCTGTTTCAACAATCATAGACTCTTGTGCTTTTATTCCCTTAGCAAGTTCCTTGGATCTCAAACCTTGTCTATTTTAACAAAATGTAATGTGTCCCTAACCTGATTGTACCAACTACCTGTGGGTCTGGTCCAAGATCATAACAATGGAAAAAAGTGCCCAACTTCCATTTCTGATTGGTTGCTCATCAAAAGACAAATGTTAAACCAACCAGATGTAAGGGGACGGGAAGGGTGTTGCTCCCATTCAATCATCATGACAAAATTGAGTTCCACAGTGATGCAGCACAGTTTTTTAAAAAAAGTCTCAACTTTCCTCCTTGGCTCCTTTCCTTGTATCTATTTGCTTTCTTGATCTACTATACTTCTCCAGCACGCTCATTGCAACTTTGCTGCTCTTTCTAACCATTCCCCAGACATTCGTCTTTCAGGACAGGCTTTGGCAATCATTTTTTTTACTGCGCTCCTGGATGTTAGCCTGCTGCAACTTTCCCACTCTGCCTACCTTGCATTTCGCCTCACTTCCTCACATGGGAAGAAGTGCTGTGGGGTGGCACATCAAAGATTTCAATCAGGAAATGCAACATTGGAGGAAACTTGCACTTTTAAAGACGGCACTGCAAATCTCACCTTTAGCTTATTTTAATGACAGCAAATAGACAGGAAAAAATGATCAGACTGTTGCTTCAAGCATCCATTTAAGAGGACGATGTTATCATTACTGGCAGAAACTTAGACAATCAGGATTTTCCTACGTTAATGTTTCCGTTGAACCTCTGTAATGACTTAATTAGCAACCACTTAATTCCAGCATTGTCCTGACCCTTTAGACTGCGTTTTAAGGATAGTTAAAATTTGCTATAGCACCATTCATGTCCGTGGTCATTTCGATATTTAAAAAAATTGATTTTGAAGATGTGGGCGGGAGTATCCGCCGGCAGGATGCTCCGTTTTGCCGGCGCCCGGGGGTTTCCCGACAATGGGAAACCACATTGACGGACTGGCGTAATTGGGCAGGATTCTGCGTTGGCCAACATCAAAATCAGGCTGTGCGATTGGGCGAAGAATCGCTCCCAACACCGAAATCGTGGCACGCGCCGGTTTTACGCCTAATCGCGATGCTCCACCTCCTCAAAAACGGTGTTAATGTGATGCACGGCGCGGGTAGTTGAAAAACATTTGCCGATCATGAGTGGGTCCACCCGCGATGCTCCGCTTACGATGGGCTGAGTTCCCGACGGCGCGGTACCTGATATGGTGGCTGTGGAGAGAGAGAAAGGGCGTACGGCAGTGTCCAGCACCGCCATACTTCGCCAACAGTCGTGCCGCTGGCCGAGGGCTTCTGTCAGGGCCGGGGGGTGTAGTGGAGGGTGGCCGGAAGGTGGGCTGCGGGGTGGATGGGTACGAAACCCCATTACCACATCCAGCAAGGCAACCATGCAGCTGCGCATGCCACTGTCAGCCCGCTATAAACCTGGTGCCCTCGGTCGCATAGGTGACACACCCCCCATCCCCGAGGCACCCCCTCCCCCCCCCCCACCCCCACACCCCCGGATGCCCTCAGGCGCCAGCTGGCGCATCAGCTGTATGGGCATGCTCCAGCACAACCTGTCCCATCTTTTCGGCCCCGATCAGTGAGGGGGTTGTATTGTTTAAGCGCGGCTGCAACTTGTCAGCCCTGAGAATGTCCATCACGGACCCAGCGATTCCCTCACTGTTTTTCGTGGGTTTCGAGGGTGCTCCACGTGGCGCCGGTGCTAGCCCCTCACCGGTAGCAGAATCGGTGCAGGCGTGGCGCCAACATGTCTAACGCAAAAAACCCCGGATTCTCCGTTGGCATCACCACTTAGACTCAGAAACGGAGATTCCGGCCCACAGACACAGTGGAACTGAAGTATTTCTTCTTGGTGCAAGCAACCTCAGAGTTTTGAAATCAGGAACAATGGGCAGAATTTTACCAATTGTGCGAATTATCTTGCATTGGGAGGCAATGGGTGTCGTTGGACCCCACTTCCCCTGACTTTTACTGGCAACGTTAGTTTGACTGGATGAGGAGGGGTGAGCTGGTTCCCCTTCTATTCAGTCCCCTTGGTCGGTCGAGGTTTCAATAATTATTTTCTCCACAAATGTCTTTTCCAATACAAATGTATTTATTTGTGAATCAAACCAGGAGCTGGATTCGCCTGCTCCCCAACCCGATGTTTCTCGGTGGAAAGCCATTCGCTATCTTCCCACCATTTGTTCATGGGGTTTCCCATTGAAGCCACTCCTCAGCTTCAGGAATTTGCCTTTTGAGGGTTTGCACTGCCAGTGGGAAAAAGAGAAGCCCAACAATTGGGAATTCCGGTCCAGGTCTTTTTGAGTCAAACAAGAGTAAGGCCAGGATTCTCCGAGGCCGTCCATTAGTCGCGTGATTCGCGAAGACCCGCTGAGTTCCACTACAGGCCAAAATCAGGGTTCTTGTGAACTATCCAGTTTATGTTTGTCCAACTTCTTAAAAGTTCTATATGTGAATAATGTATTAGGTGCATAGGTTCTGGGAAGTTCACCCCTGGCCACGCTTCCCTACCAATATTGGCACTGGGCTAGCTTCTGTAACAATTGCAGCAAAATATAAGTTAATAGATGCCAGTGGCTCTGAATTCCCTCATTCTCAGTTATGCTCTTGTGTGATTCAGCGCCAGTGGTTGTTACACACTAGTTTCCCGAGGTAGGTTAAATCTTTGTAGTGCAACAACAGTACAACTTGAATAAAAGTTACTGACCTTCACCCACTCACGTTTCCCCAACCCCATACCCTGGAGCATTGTCCCACAGCAATGTTGGCAGCCAGGAAATGTTTCTGACAGCAATTTTCACCCAAGCCATCAGTTCCAGCTGCCACCATGTTCACAAATGTGCAAGCTGCAGCCATGCTGTTGGCAGGACTGGTTATCTAAAGAATTGTGCAAGTACCACGAACTGCAACAGTTCCAAAAAGAAAGACGTTCATTTGTCGAGCTCCTTTCATGACTTCAAGATGCTCCAAAGCACTTTGTAGCCAATTAATTGTTTTTGAATTGCCAGTGTTGTGGCCACGTGACAAACACCGGAGCCAATTCGCAGCATTAACCAGTTCAATAACACTTTGGTGGAAAAGGATGACCCAAGAGAATAAAGTCCTCCCGGAAACTGCATACCTAACAAATATTTACACACAGAATAAAGAAATAAATGACCAGACCATCTGTTTTATGTGCTACTTGAGGAATAAATATTGGCCACTGCAGCAGGGGAGAACTCTCCTGAAAGTTACCACCGTTACAAGGTCAAGGACAGATGATCCATATCACAGGAATAAATAAAGAAAGACCTTCAAATCCTTCTCTAAGTTCTGCAAGGTGGAAGCTTCATTTTGCTCAGTCTGCCTTTCACCAAGCTCGGCACCAAATCAGACATGCTGGCTGCATGTCCGAGTCCCACTCCGCCCTCTCTCCGTCCCTGACCTGCCAAAACCCTCCCTGCGCAATACCCCGGATTTCCCTTCTTCGGGATCCAAGGGACATCGCCCTTCTCTTCTTGCAGTGCCAGTAGCAGCCACCACCATGCTGTTGACATAGCTGGCACTGATGAACATTCTGGCCAATTCGATTTCACGGAGCTCCAGATGGGTGACAGCTCCAGTGAGAGACAGAAGTCTCTTGTTGAGCTTACCCACGGCATGTTAGGGCTGTGGGGCAGGCTGGCATGGAGCCAGTTTGCTGCATGTTGGGTTTGTTTCCTGGGTGCAAGCCGTCTGCATGCCACCCCCACCGCCCATTCACCCCCTGCTGTATTATTTAGTACCTGGTCTAACACCTGAGTAGTGGCAGAGCTAATCATTCCCCCTGACTAGCCATGTCCAGCTGACCCCACACCCACAACCCTGACCAGTTCTGATTCCAGGATAGTGGCGTACATAAGTGACACAGTCTGTTGCGGTTCAAAAAGGCAGCTCACCATCACCTTCTGTGGGACAATTATGGATGGACAATAAATGCTGGCCTTGTCAGTGACACCCACATTCCAGGAACTAATAAAAAGAGGATTATTCTCAAATTTATTTGAAGTATAATAATATTAATATAACAGAGATTGATGGCAAGTCATGAAATGAAAGAGGGTGTTTTATGCGTATCGAACCCCTCAGCAATATTCAATGGTGAGGATGTGCTGCGCGATTAAGGCATCCCTATTTTCAATGTTTGCCGTTAGAAGTCCATGGTTTAATGTGCAAAAATGCACAAAAATGTTCTTCAGAGCATATTTCCTGGGCAGCATTCTCCATCCAGCAATGCCGGAATTGGGAATCGCAATTGAGCGAATAATCAGGCGTCAGCTGAAAATTGAGGTCGGCACCGCTGCCCAACGGAACGCTCTGTCCCGCCGCCTCGACAGCGGCGCGAATGCATTCCACGCCTAGCTGGGGTGGACATGCAAATTGCACAGTAACAGCCGTAAGCGTATCATTAACAGGCCTGACCCAGTGGTCTCCGTCCTCCTGTGATGCTCTGCCTCTGCCAGGTGGAAGTGACGCCGGCATGGATCATTTGTGGTATTTAAAATCGGGAACTGGGTGCAATGTCTGCTGAGGGAGCGGGAGGAGTTAACACATGTTTCCAAAGGCGCAATGGTGGACTGCCAATTGTGCCACTGGCTGGGGGTGTCTGCCATGATAGAGTCATGGGGGCGTGACCAGGAGATGGGCTTGGGGTGGGGGGCATGGTGTCCCCCCGGGGTTGTGGTCCAGGCAACGACTGCCATGGCCTGCAGGCGGCTATCTGGCTCCGCACACCACTGGCTTCTCTCTGTGACCTGGATATTTGCAGAGCACCACCAGCCGTATGGGTACCCCCCTCCCCGCTAACCCCAAGGCCATCCCCCAATAACCCCCAGACCCTTGCCGACCCATGGCCCAGCACAGTCGATAGCTCACCAGGTGCTGGAACCCCTCATTGTACCCATCCGAGACACTGTCCCACTGCAGGAGGACTGGAGGGAGGGGGGGGTGCTGATTGGCGTGCCTTGAACAGTGGATACAAGCACTATGACCCTTGCCACCTTCCCTGGCACACTGCACCTCCCCATGGCAGAAACCCCATCGGTGGCACCATCAGCCGGTCCAATGCGCAGGAACACCGTCCGGCACCAAGTCCCGCCTGCCCATTCCCATCCATTCTGTCATTGGACATGTAGCCATAAACCATGCGTCGCACTCAAGACTCACGGCACACTACAGCTATGGCCCCAACATGTGCCAACTCTGTCACCCAGCCCCATCCGTTATCACTGTCTGCATGCATGCCACCAGGTATGCTGCAGGCTGGTGGCATGAGATGCCCTCTCCTGCAACCAGGTAGCACCCTGCTGGCGGAGTATTTCATGGCCCACCCAAGAGTGCACCCACGATAGACACCGCAGGAGGGCGTGGGACAGAGGCCACAGAGCCTTGCAGGGACAGATGGTAGAGCAAGAGGACCCCCAGTGGCCGCCACCGGCAGGGCCAGGGATGTGGTGCGGAGGGAAGAGTGTCGTGGGGAGTGGCCACAGGATGGGGCTAGGATCGGGATGGGGAGGCGGCCATGTTGGGGAAGGAGCTGTCGTGTAGGCCAGGGTTACTGTGTAGCCCATTGGACATGGTTGGGCACTGGGGTACTCACCATGCTTACATGTCTACCCTTTACACCCTGCAGCAAATGGGTTGAGGTGTACAGCTGAGTGTGGTTGGCATTTGCCTGGCCCCTGCAGCCCTGGCGGATGCACTGAGACTGCATGAACAGGAGCTTCACCCTGAGGAGCAGGAACCAGCCAGTGAGGATGGGGAGTCGCCCATCACACAGGCCAAGGAGGAGGTGGGAAAGACTCGCTGTATCCGGCCTTGTGTACACCGGCAGCACCTGTCCTACGAGGACCTGCTGGACCGAGTGTATCAGCGACGGCTGCGGCTAAGCAGAGAGATGTGTGCAACATCTGTGCTGGATCATGGCACATCTGGTACCGTGAGGTTGTGGGGAAAGAACACCCGCTTCTGGTGGCCGTCAAGATGACGATTGTCCTGAACGTTTATGCCATGGGGTCCTTCCAGGCACCGAGGAGAGTCCTGTGTGGGATCTCGTAGGCCTCCGTCCACAGGTGCATCCGTGCTGTAACCGATGCCCTGTATGCCCGGGCGACACAATATACCACCTTCATTACGGAGAAAAGCAAATTACTGCGAATGCTGGAACCTGAAACCAAAAGAGAAAATGCAGGAAAATCTCAGCAGGTCTGGCAGCATCAGGAGGGAGAGAAATGAGCTAACGTTTCAAGTCCAGATGACCCTTTGCAAACCTGTTAAAGTCCACCTTCAAAGTGGATCAAGCCCACAGGTTGTCCGGGCAGCGGGATTTGCTCCAATCGCGGGCGTGCCCCAGTCCAGGGGCTGATCGACAAGACGCATGTCCCCTTACGGATACTGCCGCATGAAGGGGTTCCCTTCATTAATCAGAATGGCTCAACTCCCTAAATATGCAGGTGGTGTGTGACCACCAGCTGCACATAATGCATGTCTGCGCCCAGTATCCAGGTAGCGTGTAAGACGCCTTTGTCCCGGAGTACTCAACGGTACCTTTGAGGCATCTCCCTGGGTGAGGGTCTGGCTCTTGGGAGACAAGGGGTTACCTGCTGTGGTCATGGCTGATAGCGCCTCTGTGGACCGACCCCAGACAGACGCGGGAAACTGCTATTTCAGCACCCAATCAGTGACCAGGCGCTTCACTGCCCGATATACCGGCATGCTGAAAGTGTGGTTCGGGTTCCTGAACAGCTCTGGAAGTGCCCTCCAGTGCAGCTCCAGGAGGGTCTCCCGCATCGTGGTGGCCTGCTTCATCCTCCACAACATCGCACTGCAGAGGGGTGACATGCTGGAGGAGGAGGTGGAGGAACACCATGCCTCATCCAACAAGGAAGGTGTTGTGGAGGGCCAGGATAGGCAGCACTTGTAGCCCAGGAAGGCACAGGAGACCTCACGACATGTGTGCCAGAACCACCGCGCATGGGCAACTTGATCGCGGGAGTCACAGATATGGGCCCCATCACCTCGACCTCCCTTGGTCTACTCTTTGGGACTAAGGCAAGCTGGTGCGTGCTTCAGGGGCTCTGCTGTCTCTTGGGTGCTGCCAGTCCTGGAGGCCTGCTCTCATCTTAATCAGGGTCTCCACACTCACAGGCATGGGGCGCAGGGACTGTGCGACGTCCCCCTGGGACTGTGCCAATTCCTCTGGGACTGAGCCACATCACTCAGCGACCATGTCAGGGCCCTCTGTAACTGCCTTCGGTCAGCCAGCGGCAGGCAAATTCTCTCGCGCCTGTAGCCATGGCCTGTTGTGATTGGACTATGCATTGGAGCACCATAGCAATGGTCATGTTGCTCTGGTACATGGCTGCTTGCAACATGGCTGCCCTGTCCTGTGCATTAGCCATTAACTGCACACTGTACCCCAGACCTTGATATCCTGACCCATGGCCGATACCTTCCCACCCAAGGCGTCCACCGTGGATGCCACCCGTGCGGTATTGGCTTGGATGGCATGCATGGTTGTGGCGCACAAAGACTCCGTGAGACAAACAGAGTGAAGTCGATGAGGCTTTATTAAGCGTGTCTGTTCCCCAGCAGCCCGATAGTAAACTGGCATGCGGGGGAAGGCACCGGCTTCTTATACTTCGCCTTCAGGGCGGAGTATGAGGTCAACGGCCAACCAGGACCCGGGATCTGTCAGCCAATGACATTAGGGCTTCCAGTCCCACATGACCCCCAATACATACTACCACATTCACCCCTTGTCAAAAATGAACCCGGCGGGGTGATGCTTCGTATGGTGGTAAGGGTTTACAGTACTGGTCCTGGGAGGAGAGAACAGTTACATGGTAGTACCGTATTGGACAGTATCGTCCTGTTACAACTATTTACAGAGGATATAGGAAAACAAATGTTCATTGGACAGTCCATCTTTGTTTTACATCGACGCCACGAGTCGGTCGGGCGGTCTGGTCGTCCGTGTCGATCGCCTCGGCCCCGGCGGTGGTGGTAGTGCTTGTACCAGCGTTGTCGCCTCCGGGAACCGCACGGTTTTAGCTGTCGGTGCAAAGGGGAGGGGGACTGATCCTCCTGGGAAGGGGGCGGTCGCGGGGTGCGGCGGTGGCAGGAAGGGGGGCGGTTGGGTTGATGGTGCCGAGGGGGTGTGCGTGGTGCCGGCGGGCGCCAGATCCCGCAGGGAGACCGTGTCCTGTCGGCCGTCGGGGTATTCCACGTAGGCGTACTGGGGGTTTGCGTGGAGGAGGTGAACCCTTTCGACCAACGGGTCCGCCTTATGTGCCCGCACGTGCTTTCGGAGCAGGATGGGTCCTGGGGCCGCCAGCCAGGTCGGCAGCGACGTTCCAGAGGAGGACCTCCTAGGGAAGACAAGGAGACGCTCGTGCGGCGTTTGATTAGTGCTCGTACATAATAACGACCGGATGGAATGGAGAGCGTCCGGGAGGACCTCCTGCCACCGTGAAACTGGGAGGTCCCTGGACCGTAGGGCCAGTAGGACGGCCTTCCAGACCGTGCCGTTCTCCCTTTCTACTTGCCCGTTCCCCCGGGGGTTGTAGCTGGTCGTCCTGCTTGAAGCTATACCCTTGCTGAGCAGGAACTGGCGCAGCTCGTCACTCATGAAAGAGGACCCCCTGTCGCTGTGGACGTATGCGGGGTAACCGAACAGTGTGAATATGCTGTTCAGGGCTTTAATGACTGTGGCCGCGGTCATGTCGGAGCAGGGAATGGCAAAAGGGAAGCGGGAGTATTCGTCCACTACATTAAGGAAATACGCGTTGCGGTCGGTGGAGGGGAGGGGCCCTTTGAAATCGAGACTGAGGCGTTCAAAGGGACGGGAAGCCTTAATCAGGTGCGCTCCATCTGGCCTGAAAAAATGTGGTTTGCATTCTGCGCAGATGTGGCAGTCTCTTGTGACTGTACGGACCTCCTCTAAGGAGTAGGGGAGATTGCGGGACTTAATGAAGTGGTAAAACCGAGTGACCCCCGGGTGGCAGAGGTCCTCGTGGAGGGCTTGGAGGCGGTCAATTTGTGCGTTGGCACATGTCCCGCGGGATAGGGCATCAGACGGCTCGTTCAGCTTTCCGGGCCGGTACAAGATCTCATAGTTGAAGGTGGAGAGTTCGATCCTCCACCGCAAGATCTTGTCGTTCTTGATCTTGCCCCGCTGTGCATTATCGAACATGAAGGCAACCGACCGTTGGTCAGTGAGGAGAGTGAATCTCCTGCCGGCCAGGTAATGCCTCCAATGTCGCACAGCCTCCACTATGGCTTGGGCTTCCTTTTCCACTGAGGAGTGGCGGATTTCTGAGGCGTGGAGGGTTCGGGAGAAAAAGGCCACGGGTCTGCCCGCTTGGTTAAGGGTGGCCGCGAGAGCTACGTCAGAGGCGTCGCTCTCGACCTGGAAGGGGAGGGACTCGTCGATGGCGCGCATCGTGGCCTTTGCGATGTCCGCTTTGATGCGGCTGAAAGCCTGGCAAGCCTCTGTCGACAGCGGGAAAGCCGTGGTCTGTATTAGGGGGCGGGCCTTGTCTGCGTACTGGGGGACCCACTGGGCGTAGTATGAAAAGAACCCCAGGCAGCGTTTCAGGGCTTTTGGGCAGTGCGGGAGGGGAAATTCCATGAGTGCGCGCATACGTTCGGGGTCGGGGCCTATTATCCCATTGCGCACTATGTAGCCCAGAATGGCTAGCCGATCGGTGCTAAAAACGCACTTGTCCTCATTGTACGTGAGGTTCAAGGCTTTGGCAGTCTGGAGGAATTTTTGGAGGTTGGCGTCGTGGTCCTGCTGATTGTGGCCGCAGATGGTTACATTGTCGAGGTACGGGAACGTGGCCCGTAACCCATGTTGATCAACCATTCGGTCCATTTCCCGTTGGAAGACCGAGACACCGTTTGTGACGCCAAAAGGGACCCTTAGGAAGTGGTATAATCGCCCGTCTGCCTTGAAGGCTGTGTACTTGCGGTCACTTGGGCGGATGGGGAGCTGATGGTAGGCGGACTTGAGGTCCACGGTGGAGAAGACTTTATACTGGGCAATCCGATTGACCATGTCGGATATGCGGGGGAGAGGGTACGCGTCTAGTTGTGTGTACCTGTTGATGGTCTGGCTATAGTCAATGACCATCCTTTGTTTCTCCCCTGTCTTCACTACTACCACCTGCGCTCTCCAGGGACTATTGCTGGCCTGGATTATGCCCTCCTTTAGTAGCCGCTGGACTTCGGAGCGAATGAAGGTCCGGTCCTGGGCGCTGTACCGTCTGCTCCTAGTGGCGACGGGTTTGCAATCCGGGGTGAGGTTCGCAAACAAGGACGGGGGTTGCACCTTGAGGGTGGCGAGGCCGCAGATAGTGAGTGGGGGTATGGGGCCGCCGAATTTAAACGTAAGGCTCTGTAGGTTACATTGAAAATCTAAGCCCAGCAAGGTGGGGGCACAGAGTTGGGGAAGGACGTTAAGTTTGTAGTTTTTGAATTCCCTCCCCTGTACCGTTAGGGTAACTATGCAGAATCCCTGGATCTGTACGGAGTGGGATCCTGCGGCTAGGCAAATCTTTTGTGCGCTGGGGTAGGTAGTTAAGGAACAGCGTCTTACCGTGTCGGGATGTATAAAACTTTCCGTGCTCCCGGAGTCGACTAGGCATGGCGTCTCGTGGCCGTTAATTAGGACCGTTGTCGTCGTCGTCTGGAGAGTCCGGGGCCGAGCCTGATCGAGTGTAACCGAAGCGAGCCGTGGTTGTAGTAGTGGGGTGGGGTCCGTTGTTGCCGTCCAAGAGGACGTCGGGGATGGATAAAATGGCCGCCCCCATACCTCGCCCGTAGATGAGGGGTCACAAGATGGCGTCGGGGGTGGACAAAATGGCCGCCCCCATGCGTCGTACAGGTCGGGGGCGGTCCAAGATGGCGGGGCCCCTCCTCCCCTCGTGGTGGTCGGGACCCAAAATGGCGGCGTCTGCGGGTCGCACATTGAGTGCTGGGGGGTCTGGGGGGCGCTAGGACCGCGCGGAGTTCCCGGGCCGCGGGCGCTAGGACCGCGCGGAGTTCCTTTGGTGCGAGCGCCAGGGCCGCGGGCGCTAGGACCGCGCGGAGCTCCCTCGCTGGGGACCGGCAGGTCAGTAGTGCGAGCGCTGGGACAGTGAGGAGGTCCCTCGCCGGGGACGGAGGTCGGGGTCCAGGTGAGTTGTATTGCCGGCGGGTCAGGCGTGGGGCGCGGGACGGGGGTGAGGGACCAGGTCGGCGGCGTTGGCGGGTCAGGCGTGGGGCGCGGGACGGGGGCGAGGGCCCAGGTCGGCGGCTCCGGCGGGTCAGGCGTGGGGCGCGGGACGGGGGCGAGGGCCCAGGTCGGCGGCTCCGGCGGGTCAGGCGTGGGGCGCGGGACGGGGGCGAGGGCCCAGGTCGGCGGCGCTGGCGGGTCAGGCGTGGGGCGCGGGACCCAAAATGGCGGCGCCTGGGGGTCGCACATGGCGTGCTGGGGGGGTTGGGAGGCATAGACTGCCTGTAGGGCTCCCTGTTCTCCCGGGACGGCGGCGACCACGCGGGACCGGCACACCACCGCATAGTGGCCCTTTTTCCCGCAGCTTTTGCAGATGGCTGCGCGGGCCGGACAGCGTTGTCGGGGGTGCTTCGCCTGGCCGCAGAAATAACAGCGGAAAAGTAATCGCGATACCCTGGTGGACTTGGTGAACAAAAGGAAATTTTACTTAACATGATAGAAAAGTTTGAGATATATTCATCCCCATTGTGTTAAGGCGGCTGCTAGATTTCTGCAAACAAATTACTCATGTGAAATACAGAAAACCACTTGATTATTGGAACAATCTCATGAGCTGATGTTTAGTGAAGCCACAGTGATAGCCATAACCTCTTCCTCTGTATTTTGTAGTCCTACCCTGTATTTGTGTTCGGAAAATGCATTAAAGGCCATTGTGGCCGAGAGCTTGTTAATTTAAGGTCCAGTGACTCTTATTGTTAGAGCCAGCGGTAATAAATATTCAACTGCTTAATTTGTTATTTGTCAAAGAAGGAACAGAAATAAATAACTTGTAAGTGCCTGGGTGGGACTTTTAAACCAGAGTAGGTACAGGAAACAGACGCACATAGAACAGCCACCTCTTGTACATTCTGCCTGATGTCCCTTTTTAGCTGCTTCAATGGGACGACAATTCAAAGCAGAGATGTAAAAGGTAAAGTAAGTCTGATTTTGTCCAGTTTACACTACTGCCAAAGATGAAACGGGCTTCACGGTAGCACAATGGTTAGCACAGTTGCTTCACAGCTCCAGGGTCCCAGGTTCGATTGGGTCACAGTCTGTGTGGAGTTTGCACATTCTCCCCGTGTCTGCGTGGGGTTTCCTCCGGGTGCTCTGGTTTCCTCTCACTGTCCAAAGATGTACAGGTTAGGTGGATTGGCCATGCTAAATTGTCGTTCGTGTCCAAAAAGGTTAGGTGGGGCTACTGGGTTACAGGGATAGGGTGAAGTCGTGGTCTTAAGTAGGGTGCTCTTTCCAAGAGCCGGTGCAGTCTCAATGGGCCGAATGGCCTCCTTCGGCACTGTAAATTCTATGATTCTTTGATTCTATTATACTTTTGGAACTTCTTCTGAAGGGTTGCTTGAAATTGTTAGTGAATTAGAGAGAGAAATTATAGATGGCTGAAAATGCAACAGTTGTAGGTTGGAAGGTGAGTCCAGGTTCCAACATCCCTCTTGTTGTGCCATTTCAAAGTTGCAAGAACGTGAATATATTTTATAACTGTGTGCGTGTGTGTGCTCACCTTTACCAGTCACCTTCTGTAACAACTCTGAAGTTTCCCCATGACAAACTTGAACACATAGACCTGGATTTTGTGGTTGTAATAATAATGAAACTATCAGTGTTTGTCATCATTATTCTGTGAAACTGACAGCAACTTCTGGCATTACCACCTGTGTAGTAAATGTGGAGCTCCAGAGGCTGCTGTCAGTGATACCCAGCTGCTCCATGGGGTACTCTATTGAAATCCTCACAGCTGTAAACCTTTAAAATCACTTCGACATGAACTCCCACTGTTCGCGGTATTAATCTTGCTGTAAGAACTTTTGAAAACGTCATGTATTGCTAAATTAAGTGCAATTGTTTTTTTTCATGGTGTACCAGTCAAAGTCCTCTTAAGTTCCTCTTTTGTTATGCATGACCCACTCATTCAAATGTCCAGCACCTTTACCTTTTTTGAGGTCATGTATCTCAATATCTTGAAGAGGATAAACTGTACATGGCCTGCGTAGTCAGATTCAGATTATTGCTCAGCTTGTACACATATGCAGCTTGAAGTGAATATTTGCATTTAAGTCATAATTACCGTTGAGCAACATCTCTGGTACTGAAAAGATAATTTTATATATTTGTGGAATATAAGATTTCTCATTCGTGTAAAAACATAGGCCAGAATTCTCCGGCAGTTCGCTGGCAGCAGGATTCTCTGGTCCCACCAGCAGTGCGGATTTTCCGATGGAATGGGGTAGTTTAAATGGGAATTTCCATTGACAGCAGTGGGAACAGAGAATCCCGCCATCAGCAAGCAGCGTGCCGCTTCCCGCCACCGGGGAACACACAGCTGGGAGGGCCAGGGAATCCCACCCATAGATTCTTAACATAGGGTTAGAACAAAATTAATCTTCAAATATATTCAGCTGTTGACGAGAAATGTTCATGATACTTCCGTTTTCATTTTCATCCGACGTATGTCCCAAGGGCAGAACGGTAGCATTGTGGATAGCACAATTGCTTCACAGCTCCAGGGTCCCAGGTTCGATTCCGGCTTGGGTCACTGTCTGTGTGGAGTCTGCACATCCTCCCCGTGTGTGCGTGGGTTTCCTCCGGGTGCTCCGGTTTCCTCCCACAGTCCAAAGATGTGCAGGTTAGATGGATTGGCCGTGATAAATTGCCCTTAGTATCCAAAATTGCCATTAGTATTGGGTGGGGTTACTGGGTTATGGGGATAGGGGGGAGGTTTTGACCTTGGGTAGGGTGCTCTTTGAAGAGCTGGTGCAGACTCGATGGGCCGAATGGCCTCCTTCTGCACTGTAAATTCTATGATAATCTATGAAACCTTGATTTTGCTGTCTTAAACAGAATAATAACTGAAGTGAATAATCAGTGTTCTTACTTTCCAGTGTGGCTGTCTATGAGAATGCTTCAGTGTGACTGGCTGCTTTATCCACTTGGTGCCACAATGAATTAATGTCAAGACAGCTGAGATCTACACCACGGAGATCTCTCCAACATCCATCCCCTAATCAGGATAGTATCTCTAAATTATGCAGGGTCAAATTCCTCTCCAATCTTTGCGCCACGTTACAAAACATTCCCCATTCGGGCTCTCTCCAGCATCTGGTATTTCAGGACCTGCTGAACTTTAAGGCTAGCAACAGAAGCATTGCCACCTCCCTAATGTGGGTGTGCACCCAATAACAGGATGCAGCACACATCCGGTGCACAATGCAGAGCACTTGAACATGGAAAAAAGACGATGGGAAAGGGAGGGTCCAGTTGCAATTCGACAGAATGATGAGCCCTGTGTGCAGATTAATTGGACACATTGGGCAGAGGAAAACCCAGCTCTGTGAAGTTCCTAAATTGTTTTGGTGCTTTTGCATTCTGAATAATATACAAATTTTCAAACAGTCCCCACAGTGAAACAATCACTGGTGAGCATTGCGTGAGACAATTGCGTGTTGTAAGAAGTGTTAAATGATAGATGTGGCATTTAGAGACGAGTAAACGTTACAATTGCTGTGGGACCAGGACACAAATTATCATGTCATCATTGTTGGTTTTTGATTTTGTTGGATAGCTTGAGAATTATCTTCCTGGGAAATTTGTTCATGAACATTTGAACTGCCACATATTTCTAATTTTGATAATCCCCCTAAGTGCTCAGGATCAGAACCTGCTGAATATTATTTATCTCTCGCTTCAAAACATAAAAAAAACCCAAGATTATTTCAACAATACAACATAGCTCCATTTTATAAATAGGACCTGCATTTGGCATCTAAGAAGAAGCTGTCAGCCTAAAACAGGTTTTCTAAAGAAGTTTTGGCTTTTAAAAGGAATAATTATTTTGGATCCATACTGGAAAAGAGAAAAAAAGAAAGTGAATGCTTTTCAGCAGGTTGCAATTTATCTGTCTAATTGACTTTAGTCCCATCATATTTTTAGCATTTATAAACAGGCAGTACCAATTTGATTTGGAGGATATCAGAAGATTTTCTCTTTGACCTGCTTCTGGCATAATTGTAGATGTGTTCTTTACAAACAGTCTTTGATACAGAAAGCGCACAGCCGATATCTGAATTCATGTTTGCAAATTTTGAAGGCTACAGCTCACGGAATGCTCGAGAAGCGAAACAATTAGGTCAAGATAAGTTCAACTTTGGGGGATAACATGTCCCAGAGGGTTCCTTGGTCTTCCACCATAACTTTAGTCCAAAGATTAGCAGGAAGCAGAGAAGCATTGGAAGCTTCTCTTCTGTACTATGGACAATGGACAATGTAAGTTATAATGGACAGCCCTGAGGAATTCTTCAGCCATCATTTCACATGAAAAGATGGGATGAAGTTTCCCTTCATCACCGTTGCACGCCAGTCTTCCAATTCACCAACCATTTATTCTACATTTTCGTGTTAGGGGCTTTGGAAAAATCCACTGGGAGATTCCCATTCCCTTCAGATTGCTGAGTTTGAACCCTCTTTTCTTTAATCTGCTAACTCTTTTACTACAGTTCTGCCTCTGAACTTCTGCCTGGACTGCAAACATGAGATGAAGGAAACGCCACCAATGCAGGAACGCACAACTCTTATATTCACCGTGGGCTGAATAATACATAACATTGGAGGGAGGGAGGGTGCAAGGGTAGATGTCACACCTCCACCCTCCTGGGCGCCACATCGGCGTGAAGTTGAGCAGCTCAACGTCACCCAGCCCTATAGTAGCCATAAAGCACTGTGGGGTTCATAGATGAAGGCCGAGAGAGTCTGCCACCCCTCACTGAGGTGGACATCACGCCCTCTGCCAGTCAATGGGATCACTGGCAACTCCATCAATGCCAGCAGGGCCAGGAAGGCGTCAGTGGGCTGCTGCCAGGACAGCAATTGAAGTAAGAAGACAAGGGCCCAGGACTCCTTGGATGAGTGTCGTTATATGTTATTGATCAGTTGTGTATTCTTAAGGACTAAATGTCGAATGCCAGTTTAGGAATGTAAATAAAATCTTAGCTTTGTTTAAGTTAGCAGCTATTCTGTGGTTTGTGAACACTACGCCAACCATCCGGAAATAACACAAAGAAAACCACACGGTTACCAGGAGTGGAAAACTTTAACTAGTAGAAGGTAAATCTAGTGCCTTGGGCCAGAACAGCTTGGGTAGGTTGGGGAGAAGGGAAATGTAAAGAGAGGGTGGTGTTAAGAGAGGGAGGCAGTAGGAGGGAAGGGGGAGGGTTCAGTCCAAGTGGGGGGCACTCTGCAATTGGCAAAGGGAACCCGTAAAGAGTGAATCCTCATCCTTCACGTTCTTTAACTATTTAATGTTAAAAATTAGGTTACCCCTGTGGTATTATCATAACTATCAGCATTACAAGGGTTAATGTAATGTTGAGCATAGCCACTAGAGGGAGCTACAGATACAACTATATAAGGCAGTAATGCCAGACCTTAGGAGTGGTGTGTATGAAGAAGATAGCTAGTGAAGGTCATAAGAGCAGATAGTGTGAGTAAGGTTAGATTATAGTTTATACCAGTAGTGAGATTAGCAGTAGATGAGTATAGTTAGATGTTATTGATCAGTTGTGTATTCTTAAGGACTCAGTGTTGAATGCCGGTTTAGTAATGTAAATAAAATCATAGCTTTATTTAAGTTAAAAGCTATTCTGTGGTTTGTGAACACTGCGCCAACCATCCTGAAATAGGCAACACAAAGAACACCACACGGTTACCAGGAATGGAAAACTTGAAATAGTAGAAGTCCCACATGGTACCAGGAGTGCATTCCTTTCAAGAAACAGCAATTAGATTAGGTTAGAATAGCATTGGAGATTGAAGAAGCAATGCAGAATCTACAACGCAGAAAACATCTACGGTAAAGACTGATCAGAAGATGAAGGGTCTCCAGAAGCCTGACCACTTCAAAACACACGGTAAACTATGCCAGAACTGGGCTTTCTTTAAGCAACAGTTTGAAGTTTTTATTTCTGCCTCCGCGCTTGAAAATGTCTCAGACCACCGCGAAATAGCACTCGTACCAAATTTGGTTGGACTACAAGCATTGGAGCTATTCAATTCGCTTGAATTCAGTACAGATGAAGATAAAAATAAAGACAGCATGATGCTACAGAGATTACCAATCGTGAAAAAAATTCCATGAGCGCTACATGTTAAACAAATGGCTGCAGTTCAGAGGAGAGTCTGTAGATTCAGTCATCACAGCTCTAAAGCAGCGAGCGCAATCCGGTAACTTTTTCCACAGCCTCCAAGCCGATGCTGCAAGATAAATTCTTAATATTCCAGAGGGGCTATTAATACTGTCCACCCTCCCCCCCCCCCTCCCCCCCCCCCCCCCGTCTTCCCCACCCTAAGTTGCTTTTACAGTGTGATTCAGAGAATAAGGAGGCTTAGGTTTTCAAAAGACTGATAACTTCTTTGAAGGTGGCCGTGACAATGTGGTATGGCCAGTTGCTGACACTGTAATTTATTTTTCGCATTGAGAGTTTGGAATTGCCTGGAAGGCTTTGGATATCGAGTGATGTAAATGGTGGCAAAGGGTGGAACTCGTGCTACTGGTGAACAGCAGGGATGATTCTCTTCGGATAAATGTTCCAGGTTTCCATTACACGCTCGTCTGGATTCAAAGGGACTGGATACATCTTCTTAGGCATCTTCATTTCTAGCTTTTATCTGAATCGCAAAGAACAAGAAACCCACAAAGTTCACGCCCAGGGCAGCAACACTCAATTGTCTCTGTGAACTTTGAATTGATTGAAGTGCGAGAAGTTCTCAGCAGGCAACCATGATGGGAACAGCTGGATGTAAATTTGGTACCCACATGAATAACTCCTGGCAGCTTGTTCGAGGCAATTTGCACCTCCAGATTGCTTTTCCTTTCTTTTGGGAAATTACAAAGGGTTAACTGTTCCACCTCATGGGACTGCATGAATACCGTCAATGGCATCCAGGCTTTTGGGAATCCGTGGCAGGATAAAGCTGCTTGGCCAGAGAACACATCTGCTTTGCAGTCATCCCAAAACAAATGAATTCACAGCTATTCTGAAAATTATATCTGTGATCTGATCAAATATATACCCAGTAGGCACCCTGATGTGATACTGTTGCAGCTTGGAAAGTGCCTATTGTGAAGCAAATTGATAGCTGTGCTGCCTTTGACAGTCATCGACGGAGTATTTGAACTGACAATCTGGTTGATGATCTTGCAGAAGCTGACAGGACTTTGTCCATTCTGGTGAACCTTATTCATCTTATGCACTGCTCCTATATCCTTGTTAAGAGCACTGATATGTAGTTTGATTCATCCTCCTTAACGGCAGTTACTCACCTCTTTGGTCCATTGTGATTTACATGTTCACTTTTAATATCAGGTAAACCCCTATAGGGAGACCCACAAGATTGAATTCAAGAAAGATTCCCAGAAATAGTACTTGTAGCTGTAGATATTTGCTAAAATCCATTTGCCGAGGAGGCTTAGAGTGCACCACTCTGCTAGGAGCAGCTGAATCTAGCATTTGAAATGCTCCTGTTATCAATTTTAGCTACATTGGTTCATATGGTCTCATTTCGAAGTTAGAAACTACAAGTGGTAGTTTGCATATTATTTAAATTACCTAGGCATTATTGGCCAAGTGGAATTAATGGTCCAACCTTACTCGGAGTTATGGTGCATTGAAAACATGACTGAATCCCAACACAAAACATCTATACCTCCCAGAGTTTTGTCTGTGAAACAAGCATTTTGTTTTAGGACCTATGCTTTTGAAATATCTGGGCCGGGATTCTCCGAAATCCTGGCCAAGTGTTGATGCTGGCGCAAAACCTGCGTGAGCGAGGCCAGCGCCAACGGGTCTCCAGGTCCAGTCATTCTCCCCTTCCTCAGGGGCTAGCACGGCGCCTGAGTGCTCCGGCGCGGAAAGCCAGCCCTACACGGCCGGCGCGGGTCCACACCTGCATGCCACAGCTGGCGCGGGTCTGCGCATGCGGCTTTCGGGCAGCATGGCGGAGTCCTACAGGGGCCCAGCGCGGAGGAACATAGGCCGCTCCTGGAATGAGCGCGTCTGCCGATCGGTTGCCTCCGATCGCAGGCCTGGCCAACATGGACGCCGCCCCCCCGGAGTCAGCTCTCCCCACCCCCCCACCAGGACGGCCCCCGCAGCCAGAATGGCAAGGTCCCGGCGGGGAGCACCATACGCGAACGACGGCGGTGGGACTCAGCAGACATTTGGCCCGTCGAGCGCGGCGACCATGCCAGCGTGATCGGCACCAGAGAATCGGCGGCCCAGTGTCGGAGCGGTGTGGCGTGATTCGCCGCCCCCCCACCGATTCTCCGACCCGGCGCGGGCTCGGAGAATCCGCTCCTTGATTGGGACGAAATGAACGAGGACAGAAAGTTAAAAGCATTTGGGAAACAATCAACTCAACTTATCACTTATGTTTTGATTATTTTCTTAATTTTTCTATCTGCTCCACATTGGAGCCCTGTCTTCACAGCAAACATGCCACAGCAAATATCTTGTCGGCTGTAAAATGTTGTGGGTTGCTCAAATCATTGACGTCAAGGACTTTTGGCAAAGGTAGTTCATTCCTAAGCTCAGCAGCTACATGCAGTTCTTGTGCTCTACCCGAGATTCCGGGAATGCCACCATGTGATCTTTTCTGTAGCCGGCTCATCAGGTTCTCACGTGACCACTCGACCGACATTGGGAAAATATTTTTGACAAGTTTATTTATAAAAAACAATCAGTAGCCGGCACAGATTCATTGGAAACTTCCTCAGGGGCTCACTTGTTTGGCTGAGGTAACTTGGCTGAAGTTAGGAGGAAACCCTATGAACAGGATTCATGACAAGGTTACAGTGATCGATTGGAAAAATTTCCAAGTGAAATCCCAGCAATAATCCCAGCGAATTGATAGAGAATGATTGTCATTGTAATAGTGAACACTTCAGCTGCTTTATTAGGAGACTGTGGGATATTAAAGCATGGTTAGCACTGCTCCCTGACAGCGCCAGGGGTCTGGGTTTAACTCTGGCCTCGGGTGACTGTGTGTAGTTGGTACATTCTCCCCGTGTCTGCGCGGGTTTCCTCCGGTGCTCCGCTTTCCTCCCATAATCCAAAGATGTGCAGGTTAAGTGGGTTTGGCCATGCTAAATTGCCCCTTAGAGTCTAAACATGTGCAGGTTAGGTAGGGTTGCGGAGATTGGGTGGGAAAGGGCGCCTCAGTGGGATGCTCTTTTGGAGGGTTGCTGCTGACTCGATGGGCCAAATGGCCTCCTTCTGCACTGTAAGATTTCTGTGACACAATAACTACATGATTTATCTGATTCATCCCCTATTTCAGCATATTGCACCGTGACTGCAAACCAGTCCTTCCAGAATTCAAATCTGAAATGCATATCAATAACTAAACCAAGGAATGATAACAGCCAAGTCATCCATTGAACTTGCCTCTTCCACACTTTATTGTGGACGTTAATCTCCCTTTGTGATCTGAAGAAACATTTTGCATCAGCACTTCACAGTCTCCACAGATGATCATAGAAACACCAGTTTATTTATCCACAAATATTTCTTAATCAGACACGATCACCTCTCCTCAATGGATATTGTTCTTCACCAGGCACAGGAATATATCGGGCACAAATTGAGACGTCAGCAACCTTTTAAGGGGTGCTGTGGGAGCTCTTAGAGCTCCAAAATGCTGTCTGTGGCAAGTGCACACAGACATGTGGCAAATTGCATGATGCTATGTTGGTGGCATATTAGCACCAGCACAGGGAATGGTTGCCAGAGGAACACAGAGCAGACCAATGATTGTCAATCATTGTGAAATACTGATTTCATGCCAGTGGTCCCATTTTGGTGCTAAATTCTTCAACTGTTGCACCCTCTTATCTTTGCACAGTTGCTCCCCACATTCAATAGCAGCAAAGAACTCCCACAAGGGCTATTTAAAGCGATCAATAAAAATAAATATTTAAAGATTGGTTCCTGGTTGATTTTTATTTCTGACTGTTGCTAGGATTCCATGAGTTTTTGGTACTTTTGATTGTAGAAACATGGAAAGTTTATGGGATAAAAAGAGGCCACGTGGCCCATCATGCCTGCGCCAGATTAAAGTTCTTTATAACCAAAGCCTAAATGGAGTGGATGTGAGAGGTGCTGAAGTACTAACTTCAAAGTTCCTGCACAAAATGTGTGGAAAAATTGTTCCCAGACATAGGCACACATAAGAACAGAAGAACTAGGAGCAGGAGTAGGCCATCTGGCCCCTTGAGCCTGCTCCGCCATTCAATGAGATCATGGCTGATCTTTTGTGGACTCAGCTCCACTTTCCAGCCCGAACACCATAACCCTTAATCCCTTTATTCTTCAAAAAACTATCTATCTTTATCTTAAAAACATTTAATGAAGGAGCCTCTACTGCTTCACTGGGCATGGAATTCCATAGATTCACAGCAATTTGGGTGAAGAAGTTCCTCCTAAACTCAGTCCTAAATCTACTTCCCCTTATTTTGAGGCTATGCCCCCTAGTTCTGCTTTCACTCGCCAGTGGAAACAACCTGCCCGCATCTATCCTATCTATTCCCTTCATAATCTTACATGTTTCTATGAGATACCCCTCATCCTTCTAAATTCCAACGAGTACAGTCCCAGTCTACTCAACCTCTCTTCGTAATCCAACCCCTTCAGCTCTGGGATTAACCTAGTGAATCTCCTCTGCACACCCTCCAGTGCCAGTACGTCCTTTCTCAAGTAAGGAGACCAAAACTGAACACAATACTCCAGGTGTGGCCTCACTAACACCTTATACAATTGCAGCAGACATGTAGTCATTCCCCTTGGAATATCGCATGACTAGGAAAATGAATAGAAGGTGCGCAGAGAAGGGAACATTTCTGGAAGAGGGTGGGGGATATGTGCTCTCAGTCGGAAGCAATTTCCATCGAATCTGCTCAAGGAGCGGTTTTCCAATGTGAACCTCAATGGCTAACACTCTATGAGGTGTCATTGATATCTGCCCCTGCTGAAGCTATGACTGCAATGTCAGAACAGGGAAAATAACCCAGTTGCAGGGATTGTGAAGCTGACTGTGAAAAGTGAAAGCCACCCAGCTACATCAAATGTGTTAGAGTAGACAATTGATGTGCTGAAGCAATACTTTCACTGACTGGTCTGCTCTGGAAAGGCAGATATCAAGTTTTGCGGTGGCCTGAATCATGCTACAGAATTTCACCATCATGAGGGGATAGCCCATTCCACCAGGTATGCAGCAGGCAGATGAGGGGCAGAGTGTCAGGAGGGGGAGGAGGAGCAGGAACATGAAGAGGAGGAGAAGGGGGATGAGGAAGTAGAAGTAGGGAGGAGGCAGACAGCTACTTCCGGTCCCGACTGTCTGTGAAGAATTAATTTTAGTGTACCTGCATCCACTATTCCCCATCAACCCCAGACCCACACCTTAATGTACTAATTATCCATGTGCGTTCCCTTAGTGCCTTTCTTCCCTGTGCCTTTGCTTATTCCAGTGCACAAATAGAATACTCCCCCAGTGGCTTCAGCAGGTCTGGTGGAAGGTTGCTGACCTTGGAAGGGCAGCACGGTAGTACAACGGTTAGCACTGTTGCTTCACAGCTCCAGGTTCCCAGGTTCAGTTCCCGGCTGGGTCACCGTCTGTGCAGAGTCTGCACGTTCTCCCCGTGTCTGCTCCGGTTTCCTCCGGCTGCTCCGGTTTCCTCCCACAGTCGAAAGATGTGCAGGTTAGGTGGATTGGTCATGCTAAATTGCCCATAGTGTCCAAAAAATGTTAATTGGGGGTTACTGGGTTACGGGGACAGGGTATATACATGGGTTTCAGTAGGGTGCTCTTTGTAAGGGCCGGTGCAGACTCGATGGGCCAAATGGCCTCCTTTTGCACTGTAAATTCTATGATTCAGTAGACGAGACTGGAAATGGCATTCGGGAATGACCTCAAGCAGCTTTCGGCCAAGATGGACTGATTGCGGGCGGCACCATCTGGGCATGGGTGGCAGCAGGCTGGACTGGCTGAGTGACAGGCATCAGCAAGGGATGGAATAAGTGTGGATAAGTGTGGAAGGACAAAGCATATCTTTCTGAGAGAGAACACCAGGTCCAAGCTCTGTGGAGATACCGCTGCGTCTCCAGGAAGGGTGGGGGTGCGTACCTCAGAAATCGTAGTAATTTATTGCAGATCAGAGTGCTGGACTGCTATGACAAGCCCTTTTCCATTCTATAATCTACAACATTAATGGCAGCAGCTGATAGTGCACAAACATAATCTGTTGCAGCATTCAGACTTTGGGTGGGTGCCTTTGAATTACATTCAGAAGCTGCTGCATCAGTCTTGTGCCCACAAGTGTGCTTGCCCACCACTTCCAAGAGGTGGAACATATGGGCTGTAAGCTCTGGCCAAACCCTTGTGCCAGTCTAACGCTGGACGTCTCCATGCCCCTTGACATTTATTGCTGCCATTCTGGTAGGCTTCCCATTACATCAAATATTTCAATGTGCATATCCGTCAATGTCCATCTGTCATCTTATCCATTGATGTACTCAACAGACCAATGGAGCAGAAATTGTATCTTGATTCCTAGACTGGCAGTACCAATGATACCTTTGTCCCTGCCACTCATCCCACTCATGTATGGTGTCCCACCACTTGCAGATCGTGCCTCTAATCCTATCCTCCTCTAAGATATATGTTGTGTCAGTATATGAGCTACTGGCTGTGAGCGTCAAATCAAATGTCAGTGCTTTGTGTCCTCATCATCATTCGCTTCTTGGTGCTCCTCGCCCATCTGGCCAGTTTGCACCTCTAGGGTATCGGTAAGGAAACAGGCATAAAGTTGCAGTGCACAATGTGGAGGGGGTCATGGAGGCAGTAATGGTGGTGAGGGAAAGCAAGAGTCACATGCTTCCACAATCTGCACTTAGAAATTGAAAGAGAGTGTGGGTTGAGGTGGGAACTGAATGCGAGATGGAGGATTAGGTATAAAGAAACCATAACCTTTGACAGTTTAACTTCCACTTCTGGATGGTTTCCTGGTAATGGCCAGCATAGTGTTTATTGTGGAGAAAAAGGACAAACAGCTATGCCTATCCCCTGATGGCTAGACACTGCTGACTCTGGTTATACATCACCTTGTCGTGAAAGAGAGAGGGATGTGTGGTGCATTGCATTTAGGTGATGTAGTAACTATTGTTGAACAGCTGGTATTGTATCGATGTGAGATTTGTAGCAGGGCTAAGAATATCAGATGAGGTAAAGCTATGAATATTAGCTGTAAGTCGTGATTGATTTCTGGTAAATGGGAAATTGAGTGGTGTCTGCTATTGGTGCAGCTGGTAAGAAATTGCAATTGTATATACATTCACCATTCAAGTGAGGTCATTGAACTTCTTGCAATACGACACAGAGGGGCTCGACTGCATGACCTCCATTGCTATCTGCTCCCATTGCCTTGGTGTGTATGCATGCTGGACGTCTTAGCCCTTTGCGAATGCGGGGCTTTTCTGTTATTTTCCACCTCGCCCGCCAAAGCCTCCAGTGTGGCATCCAAAAAACCTCGGAGCTTGCACTTTCCTAGGTTTTGCCATTCTTCACTCAAGCCCAGATCAGAGGCAATTGAATGACAGACAGCATGTGCCCCAGTCCCAATGCATTTCTCATTTAAATATTGCTGGGTAGCTCTAACTGGCCCGAGCCACTCAAGGTATTGGTCCCCCTGCTAATGTCTTCAGCCAATCAACAGCACAGCCAGCATTGACTGAATGCTGAAATCGTTCTAGACGAGCAGACAGCAAGAGGCCTGCACTCTGCTTGCATTTCAATGAATGAACACGGGTTAATCGAGCTTCAGAATCCCTGCGCCCAGTTTTAAGATAATCCATTAAGAGTATCCACTATGTCTCAGCCAGTTTGGTTGTTTCAATCACCACTGGTCCCTGTAGCTTCCAAGCCCACACCCATGTGGTAGTTGGAAGAATTGAATAACACAGCTTCAACTGTGTTGAAAGCAGAACTAGTGGGCCAGGCAGCATTTGCAAAGTCGAGAAACCATGATTTAAAAAGACTAAAGAGGCTCCTGGGAGTGTGGCTGCTTAAAATGAGGCCCACTCCAAACAATCACTGAGAAATCCTGGGTGGCATGTGGGTGGTACAGCTTTCTTTACATTTCTATTTCACTGCCACCTCACTCATTGTGACAAATGCAGGATTTTAGATACATTGTATTATAAACATTTGGAAATTTAAGGCTTAAACATCTGGGTTAGAGTGTGTTTGACTGCAAAAGTCATGTTTTTCAAAGAGTCTTGTTTTACAAACCAGAAAGCTTTTAGGAACCAGAGGTGAAATCGATCATTGTAAAAACCTAGGCTAATGCATTGTTGTTGACTGGGGAAAGTCCCTGGGGAGGTAATGCGTTTCAGCCAAGATAATTAATTTGCTTTCAGCTTGGGTAGATGATGTGATTGCTGGATGGAGCAAAGACATTCAGACATTTTGAAAAAGATTTTGAGTTGAGTTCTGATCTGGCTAACACTATGTCCACAGGTAAGGCAACTTTCGCTCGCAGTAAAAACATTAATAGTATTTAAAGCAGTGCAGACTTGTCTCATGACAAGGGGGCCGCTAAAGGAAACCAGTTCAAACATTTTTTTGAAGACATCCAGCCAGAGTCTGCAGGATTCTAACAGGAGCTGTTCTGGAAAGAAAGTATTACATTGTGCCATTGGGATGTAGGCTGGATTGGGAGCTGTATGTTATTCCTTTCTTGTTGTTTAATTGGGAACAAAGAAACTAATTAATGGTGTTGTATTTACTGTACTTAGTAGTAATGTTTAAGGGGTAATTGTAAGCTACTTTTGTGTGTGAGGGTAAAGATTTTAATCCTGTGTTAATAATAGTCATTATTTAAATACCACATCCCTACTTTTTTCATGCAATTGCTCCTGGAGCAAAGCATCCTTTCCACATAGTCTTCCAAAAAAACCTAAAATATTTTGGTTTTGGTCCAGTATCCTAGCCACTGTCGGGGTCTGGTCTGGGATTGTAACACTCATGCTGTAAAAATAGTATGTCAGCGAGGTAAAAATCACTCCCATTGAGCACTCTTTGTTTTCTCTGTTCACGCATGTTGATTTTACAGCTCAACGCATAAGCTATTCAACAACATTGTCGACAGAACTTACTCTCTCCCCTTGATACATGTGAGGAAAGCAAAGGTAGTTTTAAGATATTTATATTTGTATTGGTAAACATTAGAAATAAGTTATAGTTTTAAGTGTGTTTAATGTAATGTTTCTGTGCCTGGAATGGTAAAACCTATAGTTAGATTCATGCTGGGCACAGGTGTTTGTATGTGTGGGGGTGGACATGGTTTCAACTGTGTTTCAATGGTGCTTAGAGGGGGTCATGGCATGAAGAGTAAATAGAAATATCAGTGGTTGCTTAGCAACTGAAGGGCTTTTCAAATAGAAAGGCTTTTGAGTTTAGTTTTCACCTGAATTTGTTTGCAGTAAAAGATAGTACACCAGTTAATGAACATCTCTCAACTCTGTCAGGAGTAGCAAGACTGGACAGGAGAGGGAACTGCAAAGAGGCAGACTTCCCAAAGAACCAGGTGCAGCCCAGATAATCAGGAAATTGTAAAACGACTGAAATCACGAGAACAAAAGGTCAAGGCATTGTTCCGTTGCATTCAAGGAAGAAGCAGATAAAGTGATATGAGTGAAAGAGACAACTGCAGTAATCAGAACTAAAATGGTAAAGCAGACTTCAGAGGCAAACCAAATGTTTGATGTCATTTTAATAGAGTTTGGAAATTGAGAGTTAAAACAATTGTGAACAGTTTGAGCAGCAGTTAAGACAAAGAAACCCTGAAGAAGGAGTTGAAAGTCCTGGAAGCTTGAATCTTTGTTAATAATAGAGCAGAAACATTTATTTTAAGTGTCATTTGGAAAGCCTGGACTGGATTTTGCAATGCAAACCACTGATGGAATGCAGTGTTTTTGTGTTACTGAGATTGCAGTAGCTTAAATATATTTTGCAACCTGTGGCAGCAGTAAAAGCCATGTGTATTTCTTATGATGAGGAGAGAATAATAACATTAGAATAATGAGCAGGAGTAGACAATTCAGCCCCTTGAGCCCACTCCACCATTCCATATGATTTTGGTTGATTTCATCTCAGTCTGAACGCCACTTTCCTGCCCATTATCCATAACTATTCAACCCATTATTAATTAAAAGCCTGTCTATCTCCTCCTTAAACTTATTTAATTTTTCACAATCCATTGCACTCTGGGGTAGTGAATTTCACAGATTTGAGACCCTTTGAAAGATAATTTCTCCTCATCTCTGTTTTAAATCTGCTACCCTTTATCTTAAAACTATGACCCCTTGTACTAGATGCTCACAAGATGAAACATCCTCTCTACACCGACTTTGTTAACCCCCTTTATCATCTCTGATACTTCAATTTGAACTCGAGGAGATTCTCCACTGCCCACTGCTAATAACAGGGTTCCCTATGCAGTGGAGAATCTTGAGTCAGAGAAAAAATGGGATCCGCACCATTTGCGATGCTTCGGTCCTCTGTTGTTGGTCACATTGAAGATGAGCCAGTGGGAGGGTGCAAATGTGTCATTTCTCCATGCCTCTGTGATACTGATCACTGACTTTTCAGTCACTTGTCCATTACACCTGCTGCCTCAAACAGATATCTGGAAAGCAACAGCTATTACTTCACAAGAAATCAAAACCACATTGCAAGGCTTTAAACCCCCTCAGATCCTTCAGATCTATTCTTCAAAGAGAAATGGCTTTTAACAGGCTGTAATTGACAGCTTCTGTTTTTTACCATCAGAAAGCACTGAACTGCTTTTGATGTGGTCAAGAGCTGTCAAATATAGTCCAATGGTCTCTGATGTGGGCGAGCCCTCTGCTGGAGTTCTGCGGTAGGGGTCTCTGGTGGGGCGGTCTGGTGGTGGAATTTTATGGGTTGATCTGATGGTGGGTTCCCTGATAAGGACTCTGGTGGGAAGAGTCTGCTGGGGGGGTCTGATGGGTGGTCTGATGGGACGGTCTCTGATGGGGCGTTGGTGGGAGGAGGTTGGGTTACATTTGTGCATGCGAACTGTAGGGGGGGGTGACTCAGCAATTCCCATGGTGCGGTGGGGGTGGGGGGGCGGATGCCTCTACGTGTCACTGGGACAGGCAAGATTTGCTTTGTGGTGGTATGGAGGCCCCAGCTCACTATTGGGCTGCATGCTCAAAATGGTGGCCTGATAGCGGGATCTGTGACAGAATCCCTTGCGACCCCCGCCATGCCTATATTTCCATAGCTGAGGAGAGTGCATCACTTGTGGGTAACATTCCTAGCTCCAGCATAACCATAAGCAATTCAAATTGAGAATCCAACCCCTCCTCTAATTTAAGTAAACTTTCGAGAGTATAGGCCTGAACTTCTCAATTTCTCTTCAATCAATCTAGTGAGCCTCCTCTAAATTGCCTGAAAATGAAGTTCAGTAACATAATCCCACCTCTCAGGTTTAAAAAATGTTTTATTTCTCTTGTTAAAACGAGTTAACCGTCCCCTGACTTTGTTCCTCCATGTCTTCCAACAAAAAGTAGATGTTATTGAGCGGGATTCTACGGTCTGCCAACCGCGTTTTCCAAGGGGGCGCGCCCTTGCCAGCAGTGGAATTCTCCATTCCCACCACCTGCCAATAGGATTTCCCATTGTAGCCACCCAACGGCACCGTGAAACCCATGTGTGTGGGTGCGCTAACGGCACAACAGAGAATCCCGTTGGCGGAGAATCCAACCCCCTGTCCTTTAAGCCAGGTTCCATTCCAGCAGCATCGCATTCAGAGGGCAGCACGGTAGCATAGTGGTTAGCACAATTGCTACACAGCTCCAGAATCCCAGGTTCGATTCCCCACTGGGACACTAACTGTGCGGAGTCTGCACGTTCTCCCCGTGTCTGCGTGAGTTTCCTCCGAGTGCTCCGGTTTCCTCCCACAGATGTGCGGGTTAGGTGGATTGCCCATGCTAAATTGCCCTTAGTGTCCTAAAAGGTTAAGTGGGGGTTGCTGGGTTGCGGGGATAGGGTTGCTACGTGGGCTTGAGTAGGGTGATCTTTGTAAGGGCTGGTGCAGACTCGATGGGCCGAATGGCCTCTTTCTGCACTGTAAATTCTCTGAAAATACCAACTGGGATCGAAATCTACAATTTTACAAAGTTTGTCAGGCTAAGCTCAGGTGAACATGTGGTTGAAAAGGAATGTATTACAATATTAAACACTACAGCCTTCTTTTGGCCAACAACCTATCTTATCCAAATAAACGTTTGTGATTTAAATTTGGTTATACATCCAATGTTGTTGGTTTGTATTGGATGCACACAGAACACTCAATGCTTTCTTGTGGATGCGACCTGGAGGGGGAACATCTGGATTGTATTCCAGGGGCTGCCAGCATCTGTCCTCTTGGTAAGGCAAGATGTTAATTAATTCCTCCAAGGAATAGACATGAATTAACCTGAAAGGGAAAATTAAAATAATATATGCAGATTAGAAATATGGAATACAAAAGCAATTGAACCTCACTCCATAATTATGCTACGATGTCAAAATAATAATTGCATAATAATAGGCTACTGGTGTAACTGATCTATGGTTGGGGATAATGTCAAGGTTTCTTTCAGCTGTCTATGGGGGTCAAAGAATGATGACTGCTACAAGAGGAAATAAATTAACTCAAAAAGGATGATAAATGTTGTGAAGAAATGTTCAGTGTTCATAGCCAGAGGCTGTCCTGCCCCCATTACAAAAAACATGACTCTATTTTTCTAAAGAAGATGCACAGTATCCCAAAGAAAAAACATTTATCCTCGTCAGCTTTCACCAGTTCAATGGGTTTCAGCACACTGACAATTTATAAGCCTACATACCTCTGAAATTGCTTTTTAGTTCACAGAAATCAAAGTAGAGTGGCCAAAAATATAAATATGGGAAGTAAGGTTTCCACTTTGAGAAATTCCAGCCTTCATGGTGGCCATTTTGAAAAGTGCTTTCTCCCCCTGAGTTCCTGCTGAAATCTGTTTGCACAGCGCCAAATGGTAACCCCACCATGAAACAGTGCAATCGGATAGCATTTTAAAACATAGGTCATGATTTTACGCTCACCGAGCAGGTATACAGTAGGCATGAATGCTCCTGAAAACGGGCGTTGTGTTGGGAAGGCGACCCAATGTCATCAAGCTGCCTCGCAATATTTCAGTCAGCGGGAGTGTGTGGAAGTTGGAATCATGCTCCCGCCAACAGGTAAAGGGCCAAGAAGCTCATTTAAAGAGCAATTGAAAGCGACTTTTAGTCGCCCGTGTTTTTTAACGCTTGGTCAATCGGCCAGGCAGTCTTCATATTTTTCATTAATTTTATATCCAGGGCAAGATAAGATGCCCAGAAAATGTCAGTAAGGTGGGGAGTTGTGTGGAGTTTGCTCAGAGGTCATTTCTAATATTTTTCTTTTGCTGTATTGGGTAATTCTCTGACTGCACGCAGAAAGGCTCCTGCGCAATTGATGCGCAATCAATTACACTCAAGACAAAGTGATTCCATAACTGAAGGCTTTAATCTGCTAGAACCTTTTCCCCAGCAGCTTTGATACAGAAAGTGAAGGCTGCTGGGACGGCACCATCTCTTATACCCCGCCTTCAGGGCGGAGCTACATAATACAGCCAATGGTAGATTCCTGGGTCTAACCAATGGTCATCAGCCTCTCAGGTACCGCAATACCTGGTACTACCACAGCAACTAATTGGACAAACCAGGGGATTATGTACTCAGCTACATCGACCTCTGAGAGGGCCAGAAGGGACAGAAGTCCAGAATATCACAGGCACCATCCCAGAAACCACCCTATGGACTGAGAGGTGCAGGTGGAAAGGGTGAAAGGCCAGCAGGAATTGCAAGGTAGAAGATTCCATTGCCCATCAGATAGACTGTACAGGCGGCTCTCAAGCTACCTGGACATGTCAGAGGTTCAGTGCCGAAGAAGGCTCCACATTCACCTCGATCTGCGACATGATGGGTCCCAAAATTGCCTTCAACTGTGTAGGTGGCCCTCCTGTGCCAGTGACTCTGAAGGTGACAGTGGCTCTGTACTTTTATGCCTCTGGTTCTTTCCAGGGGGACAGTGGGGAATCTCTGTGATGCCTCGGAATCTGCTACCCACAGCTACGTCAAGGTGGTCACAGGTACACTGTTTTAATGGGACAGCATGTTCATTGGCTTCAGGATCAACAAGGTCAGCCAGGCTGAGCGAGCCAGGAGGTTCGCTGCAATTGCATGACTCCCCTGAAATCCAGGGAGTCATTGATTGTATGCATGTCCCTGGAAAGGTGCCAGTGTTGGAACTCAGTGTCTTTGTGAAGTGAAAGGGTTTCCACTCTCTAAATGTCCAAATTGTGTGTGGCCAAAAGAGTCAGGAACCGCAGGTTTATGCCAGGTATTCAGGAAGCAGTAATAAAGCCTACATCCAGTGTTACAGCCAGGTGCCAAGTATGTTCATTGCGCCAGCACACTTGGATGTCTGACTCCTTGGGGGACAAAGACTATCCACTGAAAACGTGGCTGATAATGCTGCAGCAACACTCAAGGGCTGCAGTGGGAGAGAGCTACAACTGTAGTCATGCTTCCACGAGAGCAATGATTGAGAGGATCATAGGCCTACTCAAGATGAGGTTCCACTGCCTGTACCATCCTGAAATATCCTCTTAATAGCCACCTGAATGTGTCTCCCTGATTGTTATTGTCTGCTGCACCCTACAAATTCTGGCTCTTTCAAGGGGGGATCCATTGGAGATGTCCTAATAATGAATGAAAGACAACAAATTACTGGAAATATTGAACTTTAAATAGGACTTGTGAGTTTTTTAAAAATGACCATACACTCCAAAGGTGGCTGAGGGTGTAAAGTTAGTCACTTGCTGAATGTCTGGTGGGTGATAATTTGAGTGAGAATGGAACCACTCTGTTTCCAGACAAAGATACTTCTAAAGCATGCGGAAACTAATTGCCATCTCCAATGGAGACAATGGAAATTAATGGGAAATGATATCAAAATATATCTTGAATGTAAAGTACGGTGGATTTATGGATTTCATCTTCTCGGAATGTATAAATGGTGTGTGTGAGTGTGAATCAGTGCTGAGGTCAAAAGGTGTGTCACACTGAAGAAGCCGGCACAGCAATAGCACCCTGCAAATGCCATGTGCAGGTATATCTCTATCTCTCTCTTTGATTGTTGAACTAAATATGCGACCAACTTAAATGAGTATGCCAGCACCATCACAGACTTCATCAGCAAATGTGTGGACGACTGCGTGCCAAAAAAAAGCAGTACGTACGTTCCCCAACCGGAAACCATGGCTCAATCACGAGATTGACTCCCTACTGAAGGACAGATCTGAGGCGTTCAAGTCGGACGACCCTGACCTAAACAAGAAATCCAGGTATGACCTCCGCAAAGCCCTCCGAGATGCCAAGAGAGAATATCAAACCAAGCTAGAGTCACAGACAGACTCGCGGCGGTTGTGGCAAGGCCTAAACAACATAACGGGCTCCAAAGTGAAGCCGAGCAGTCTCTCCGGCAGCAGCACTTCCCTCCCCGCTGATCTCAATGCATTCTATGCTCGGTTCGAGCAGGTAACCAACAATCCGCTGTCGCGTGCCCCAACAGCCCATAACTCACCCATACCCACCATCACAGCTTCCGAAGTCAGGTCGGCCTTCCTGAAAGTGAATCCTCGGAAGGCGACGGGCCCGGATGGGATCCCTGGTCGTGCACTCAGAGCCTGCGCGGACCAGCTTGCAGATGTGTTCACGGACATCTTTAACCTGTCCCTACTCCACTCCGAGGTCCCCACCTGCTTCAAGAAGACCACCATCATACCGGTGCCAAAGAAGAACCAGGCAACGTGCCTCAATGACTACTGTCCAGTGGCCCTGACTTCAGTCGTAATGAAGTACTTCGAGAGGTTGGTCATCAAGCGCATCACCTCCATACTCCCAGAATGCCTTGATCCACTGCAATTCGCATACCGCTGCAACTGGTCCATAGCAGATGCCATTTCTCTGACCCTACACTCATCATTAGAGCATTTTGACAACAAGGACTCCTACATCAGACTCCTATTTATTGACTACAGCTCCGCCTTCAACACCATAATCCCAGCCAAGCTCATATCAAAGCTCCAAAACCTAGGACTTGGCTCCTCACTCTGCAACTGTATCCTTGACTTTCTGACCCACAGACCACAATCAGTAAGAATAAACAACAACACCTCCTCCACAATAGTCGTCAATTCCAGGGCCCCACAAGGCTGCATACTTAGCCCCCTACTCTACTCCCTGTACACACATGACTGCGTGGCAAAATTTGGTTCCAACTCCATCTACAAGTTTGCTGACGATACAACCACAGTGGGCCGGATCTCGAATAACGACGAGTCCGAATACAGGAGGGAGTTAGAGAACCTAGTGGAGTGGTGCAGCGACAACAATCTCTCCCTCAATGCCAGCAAAACTAAAGAGCTGGTCATTGACTTCAGGAAGCAAAGTACTGTACACCCCTGTCAGCATCAATGGGACCGAGGTAGAGATGGTTAGCAGTTTCAAATTCCCAGGGGTACACATCACCAAAAATCTGTCCTGGTCCACCCACGTCGCTATCACCAAGAAAGCACAACAGCGCCTAACTTCCTCAGGAAACTAAGAAAATTCAGCATCTCCACATTAACTCTTACCAACTTTTACAGATGCACCATAGAAAGCATCCTATCGGGCTGCATCACAGCCTGGTATGGCAATTGCTCGGCCCAGGACCGCAAGAAACTTCAGAGAGTTGTGAACGCAGCCCAGTCCATCACACAAACCTACCCCCCATCCATTGACTCCATCTAGACACCTCCCGCTGCCTGGGGAAAGCAGGCAGCATAATCAAAGACTCCTTCCACCCGGCTTACTCACGCTTCCAACTTCTTCCATCGGGCAGGAGATACAGAAGTCTGAGAACACGCATGAACCCGCAGCACGGTAGCATAGTGATTGGCACAATTGCTTCACAGCTCCAGGGTCCCAGGTTCGATTCCCGGCTTGGGTCACTGTCTGTGTGGAGTCTGCACGTTCTCCCCGTGTCTGCGTGGGTTTCCTCCGGGTGTTCCGGTTTCCTCCCACAGTCCAAAGATGAGCAGGTTAGGTGGATTGGCCATGTTAAATTGCCCTTAGTGTCCAAAATTCCCCTTAGTGTTGTGTGGGTTACTGGGTTATGGGGATAGGGTGGAGGTGTGGGCTTGGGTGGGGTGCTCTTTCCAATAGCTGGTGCAGACTCGATGGGCCAAATGGCCTCCTTGTGCACTGTAAATTCTATGATCTTATTTCCATCGTCTTCCCCCATGTGGGGGCTTACCTTTTGTATTGCAGGCTCCCCAAGTCGTGAGTCCCCCACACGCTGACTTAATGGAAATGTTCAGAATACAAAGGGTTAATGTCATATCACAATTAACCACTAGATGGCGCTAAATGCAGAACTATATATAGCACTGACTCACAGGCTTCTGGGAGAAGACTGAGGAGATAGCTAGAGGAGAGCAGTGATAGAGAGTACAGTACAGTTATAGATAGAGTGTAGAGACTAATGTTAGTTGAATATAGATTCTAGATTACTAAATTATTATTTACCTTAGGAGTAAGTGGTCGAGCTTTAATTAAGCAGTGTAAATGTTAGCTTTGTTAATGAACTTAGTTTCTTTGATCTTTGTGAACACAACAACATCCATCCTGAGAACAAGAATCACAAAGAACACCAGACCCACTACTGGTTGAATGAATTCCCCACTTAAAGGCCTCAATCAACCAGGCCCAGACTTAATCGTGCAGATTCCCACCCTGCACCTTCCCACCTCATTAAATACCTCTTAACTCAGTGCCAAGGATGGGTGGGTTGTTACATTTCACATAGACCAATAAACAAAGAGAGAGAATTATTAATCTTCTTTTGATCAGCACCGCAGTGTAACTGGAAAGCAGTAAAGCAAAGCCAAATATTCTCTTTTGAGGTTCTATGGTATTGGATGTTACAGAGTGGAGAAAGACGCTCGATATGGGAGGAACTGTCAGACTTTCGATAAGGACACTGGGATCCATGGCCAGCAGCATCCCTCAGAAGCACTTAAACACAGGTTTCAGAGGCAGCAGCTGAAAGCAACATTTGTCAGCCACCACATGTGTCTGACTCACATGGTGGACCTTTCCAAAGCATAGCCCAAGGGGCTCTATCACTATCTGAATCTCAACAGGCTGTTATTGAAAGCATGCAGCCAGCAAGTGTACATACTTCTTGTGCTGAAAAAAACCATTCTAAGATGCTGTAGACCAGGTTTTAAACATCACACACAATCCATCAACACAGTGGGGAAGCAATGTCACCATAGCATACAGATTCCATTCAAAAATCATACTATATATTACATAAACACAATATGCTTAATTTCTACCTTGTCTTTGTTATTGCACAGAATAATTCACCATTACAACAAACTGTATGTCTTGAAGATGATCTTGCTGTAGTTATTTTGAAGCAACTTACATGGGGTAGTTAAAGAATTTAGTGAAAAGCATCTCCCTTGGATTGCACTCGGTGGTGTGTGGACACTGTTGCTTTGGTGCAAGTATGGCTGCCGATTTGCAAACAGCAAGGCCTCACATACAGCAATGACATAACTGTCCTGGTAATCAGATTTAGAGGTGCTGACTGAGGAATAAATGTTGGCCTTACTTTACCTTTAAATGTTGACCAGAATGCCAGAAGAATTCTCTTCCTTTCTTTGATTTATGCCATGGGATCATCTCACTGTGGTGATGCAGTCAGATATATCTCCACACTGGCCGTAGCTCTTACGACAACAGTAATTTCTGGAACGTAGTATAGAAAATATCTACTGGTAAATAAAACCAAGGAAGATATTCATAATTGCCTGCTCAGTGTTACATTGCCAATTAAGGGGCAATTTAGCATGACCGATCCACCTAATCTGCACATCTTTGGGTTGTGGGAGTGAAACCCACGTAGACAAGGGGAGAATGTGCAAACTCCACATGGCCAGTGACCCAGGGCCGGGATTCGAACCCGGGTCCTCAGCGCCGCAGTCCCAGTGCTAACCACTGTGCTACATGCCGCCCCTAATAAGTAAGAATGTTAGGGTGGGATTTTTCGGACCTTCCTGCTGGCAGGATTTTTCAGTCCCTCTGAAGAAGACCACCTTCCACAGATCCACCAGTAGCAGGACAGTGAGCCATGTAAAACGCCACAGGCATCAGGGGTACCGGAAGATCCCACCACTGGCCAATGGGGAGTTGCCTCCAGCACTGGAAAACACACAGCAGGGGACATGGAAAACCCGCCCTTTAGTACAATTTGGTGGAGCCCCTCATTATTCTACATCAGAGCACACCGCTTGAGAAATGGTTCCTATCTGAAAGAGTATTGAAACATTCGATAAAAATTAGTGGTTTATTACAAGGGCTTCCAAACAGGATGATTATTTTCTGAAGTGGCATTCTTGAGATGTAATCGCCGCGGGCAACACCTCATCTATTACTTAACTCTGGTTGGCCTTAGAAGGTGAGGGTGTGGTGCCATTTGAAACCACAGCAATTGGACAAATTTAATACGAACAAATGGCTTGTTAAACAGAGGGAGCTTAAAAGTCAATTATCATTGGCATGACGTTGGAATCACAAATCAAAAACAAACTGGCTGAGGCAGGCTGCTTTCCTTTCCCAAAGGGCACTATTAAGCCAGTTGTGTGTTTACGGCAATCTGGCAGCGTTGTCGTCACTTTTACTGATACCAGTTTTTATTTCCAGGCTATATTTTAAAATTAAACTGGCAGGTGGTATAATTAATCTCGGCTTCTGGGTTATAAATTCAAGAACACAATAATATCATACCCTCAATAAAGTGAAAACTCAGTATCTTCCTGTGATACTGGAAGCAAAAAATGAACATGATCCAATGAAACTCCCCCTTCTCAGAAAAAATTCCAATATCCTGATTCAGTCATTTATATTGGCCCTTTCACAACCTCAAGACGTCCCTATATGTTTCATGGCTGATGATCTACCTTTGTAATGTAGCCATTGTTAGAAAGTGGGGACACATCTCAAATTTTAAATTTGCATTCTTGTGTTCAAATCCTTCCATGCCCTTCTATCCGTGCAATTTCCTAAAACACTACAATCACCAAGATCTTTGTCTCCTCCAATTCTGTCTTCCTCCAATTCTGTGCTCTGATTTCCATCGCCCTAACACTGGCGAATGTGCTTTAAATTATCTAGGCCCTAAATTTCTCTGCCTGTCAACTTCTTTTCACTCCTTTGAGGCACTCATTGAGATTTACCCCTGTCCTACTGTCTCTTACGTGGATCAGTGTCACACTTTGTTTGATGTCACTCCTGTGAGGTTTCATAGGTGTGATGCTTTTTGCTTTCTGAATGAGGATGGCTTTGAAGTGTAGTGTCTCACAAAGACCATCAAGCTAAGTTTTGAACAAACCTAATTTATTTACACTACAACTGAATAGATTTGACTTACTTGCTAAGGTTTGAAAGATTACAGGTTTAATAAAACTAAAATTCTAAATACAGAGCTCCTGACAACACGGCTATTCTCTGCCTCGCCGAACAACCTTCTCCCCCAATCAAGAGTATCACGTGATCCATGTGTATGCGCTTGATCGCCATCTAGTGGTTGCATGCAGTTACAGTAAATTGTTAACCCTTCATTATTCTTACAATATATATATTGTCACTATAGGCACTTTAGAAATGCAAGTTGTTGTTGTTATTGTTATTATTGCAAATAATAGTTGCATTTTTAATATCTGATCAATTAAGACATAAGTGTTGAGACCGAGATGTCACTTTGCTCCTGCTGACAAGATTAGGGACAGAGGAACATAGGACATGGGAGTTTGGAGCAGGAATAGGCCAGTCAGATGGATCTACATGATCATGCTTGATCAGGCTGTGGCCTCAGTTTCACATTTTTGTCTGTACACCATAATACTTGACTCCCTGGTTTATAATAATAATAATCTTTATTATTGTCACAAGTAGACTTGCAGTAACACTGCAAAGAAGTTACTGTGAAAATCCCCTAATCACCACACTAAAGGCCCATTGTGTGATCTACCCAAATGGGGACAGAGTCCTGTAGCGCACAGGGTTAGCCGGGTGTTTTCCGGCTCTGGGAGCACTGAGAAACACTATGCTATCTAACGCCCATCTGGGGTCCTCAGTGGGGAACGCGTGGCCGAGGCCCCACTTAGCCCTGAGGAGCTCTGCATGCTGAAACTCTTCAGTGCAGGGAGGGATATGGAAGCAATTTGTAAATGGTGTCCCAATCTCTCGAGCCGCCGACAAGACCCGCGAACCCTCCCACAAGCTCCAACTCATGTAAAAGGGACTCGCACCTCCCCCCCCCCCCCCGCCCCCGTCCCGTGCAGGGCACACCACCGGCCCGATCACCGCCGCATCAAAGAGGCCAACTTGGCACTTTGGCAGTGTCATCCTGGAACCCGGGCAGCGCCACTGCGTATGGTACTGGTATGATATGCCAAGGCAAATGGTACTGGTCTTGTTGTAAAAAAAAAGATGGGCCTACATAGATCTTGCTCTGGAGGCAATTTATTTTGCCTAACTCTTCACGAAAAACATTCACATATTGCTTCATTAACTCCGGCAGTCCCTCTTGCCATTCTTGGAAGGTGTCCATCCAGTTGATTACCTTGAGCCAATCACGGCCCAAAAGGCTTGGTCCATGGCCTGACTCTATTATTCATTTAATTTGAGCAGACTACTGCTGATATTGTACAGATGCCAATGTAGACTTCGCCTGTCATTGAGGTGGTGCCTCCTGAAGTGACACCGACTGTCATCAATTCAATTGCCCATAAGGGTGCTGAGTCTGTGACAGGGCTACGGAGGTCTGGGAGGACCCGGAGGTTTCTGGACTGATTAACATTTTGCTGGACACTATTTCCTCTGTTGTCTCTTCCAACATTTGTAACTTCTGTATTTAGTTTTTTAGGATAGCTGTAATAAGAGACTTATTGTGGGTTGTGAGGGGTTGTGATAACATGGCACTTTTAGTCGGTCGATCTCCACTGACCATGTGACTGGCTCGGGACCGATGGCATAGGAGCATACATTCCCGGAGCAATAGGGAGATTGTGCTGGGCCCTGGGAGCAGGACTCCGGGCAGTGTGGACCAGGGAGCCTAAGTGTTAAAACATGTTCATAGAATCCCTACAGTGCAGAAGGAGGCCATTCAGCCCATCGGCTCTGCACCAACCCTCTAAAACAGCATATTAGTCATGTCCAATCCCTGTAACCTAAACTGAGCATCTCTGGCCAATAAAGGGCAATTTGGCATGACCAATCCACCTACCCTGCACATCTTCAGACTGTTGTAAAGTGTTCTGTGCCTGTCACTTATTTGCCTTTGCCTTTCATCAATAAACCCCTTTGTTGACCATTGGAAGCCGCCAGTGTATGTCTCGAACCACCATAAAGGGAATATCTGCAGATACTTTTCTGTTTCTCAACTCGAACTGAACTTGAATGTGACTTAATACTCACGATCCTGGGCCCACTTTTGTTTCTTTTATCCTCATCGCCAATGTGATATTTCCCGTTCACCTGTAAGGTAAATAACCACTGCAGCATTCATTTACATATAACTACAATGCAGAGGTTAGCAGCCTTGTGTTTGTAAGTCAGTTTCCAGGGTTGAACTGACACAGAAACCCATACATATCAGGGTGATCCCCACCCTGGTCCCTCATTGGTTACCTGGGTCACATGACCCTTTCAGCAGCTCTCCCCCCAAAAGGAAACAAACACCACAGCAGCCCTAGTTATATGATTCACTAGAACACTGGTCCTGGAATGTTTCAGATGTAGACTGACCCAATGTTATGATTCCCACTTTCCCCAGTACTGGTGTTAGTGCCCATGAATCAAACCCCATTTCTCCCCCAATAATCTTTGAACCAGGCATTCATCTTTCTCATCTTATTTACCCTACATTAATTTGCTCATGGCTCAGGGAGCAATCCAGAGATTGGTTCCCTTGAGGTTCTGCTTTTTAATTTAACCCCTAGTTCCTCACATTGCCTCATCAGAACCTCTTTCCTAATGTTCCTTACGTTGCTGGTACCTAAGTGGCCACAACAACTGGATCCCATCCCCCCATCCCATTCCAAGTTCCTACCTAACCCCTAGTGAAGATGCCTAGAACCCTGACACTGGGCGGACAACACAGTCGCCTGGGCCCTTGCTTTCGGCCGCAGAGAACAGTCAAACCCCCATGCTATACTATCCCATGCTCCCACTACATTCCTATTTACACCCACTACATAAATGTCCTCTGGTACCGTGATGCCATGACCAGTTAGCTCATCCATTGTACAGCCACCTGCTTTCATCCAAAAAAGCCGCAAGAACCTCAAATATGTTGAACAGTTGAAAAGGCTGAGTCTCCTGCACTCTTGCATTCTGGACCGTATACCTGCCTCACTTGCATAGCACCCTTCAGATCAGAAGACCATATCCTAACGGGTGTGAGTGCCTCTTGCTACAAGGTAACTTTCTCCTCCCTGATGTAGCATAGTGTCTGCAGCTTAACCTCCTGCTCAATGACTCAGAGTCGAAGCTCCTTAAATTGCAGATACTTTTTGCAGATGTGCTTGTCCTGGATTATACTGGTGCCCAGGAACTCCCACATTCTGCAGTTGTAATACAGCACTTGACCTGTCATTCTTAAAGTATTTTGATTAACTAATAATTTTAGTTTATGAAACTACGCCACCTCAAGGCCCTGGAGAGGTGTCATCAACGCTATCTGAAACAGATTCTCTGTATCAGATGAGAGGACAGGTGTACTAACATCAGTGCCCTTGAAGAAGCCAAATCACCAGCAACAAGGCCTTGATCATCCAAAACCAACTCTGCTGGGATGGCTGCAGGCTTCAGATGCCAGAGTCCCGTCTGCCAAAACAAACTTTCTTTGCCCAGCTCTAGGAAGGCGCCTGAACAAGAGGAGGACAAAGGAGGTGCTTCAAAGACTCCAGGCTTACATCAAGAAATGCAACATAGACGTCAACACCTGGGAGAGCCTTACTCAGAAGAGACCTACTTGAAAAAACATCCCGATTGAAGGGGTACAATTCTTCGAGGACCTTCGATGGCATGTGGAGGTCCGGAAAAGGAACTTGAGAAAGGAATACCAGCCATCTCAAGTCCAAAAACCAATCCCACCTTCTTGAAATACTTCCCAACTGTGCAGTTGGAAATGTGGCTCTAGGATTAGACTCAACAGCCACGCAACGGCCCACAGAAACAATAACCAATGGAGTTTCTTAGGTGGACACTCAAACTCATTATCGAGTGATTGCCAAAGAAGAAGAAGATTTTAATTTAATTTAATGATTAATTTTCCTTTATTTATTTTAGATATTGCCTCTCCTTACTATCACTTCCTGTACTAATTTAAACCATATTAATATAAGAGACCTTCACCACTAAAAATAAGGTATAAAATTTATGTTTTCTAACATCCAGCTATCAGTACAATTTCTTGAAGAGCAGTTACTTCCAAACTTACGACTTTCAGGGGTCACGTAATGTGAGTGCGGGAATGACTACATTTTTGCATTCTGACTGCTTGTTTTAAAACTTTTTTTTAACCGTTTGCACATTTATTCAATGTCTTTTCTTGACATAGTTTTTACTATGTTCCGAGATTTGTTGGTCAATATTTCAGCACTATTGAGTCAAGATAAAATGCTTAAATCCTCGTTGATTTGTGGCGGCTGGAAGCAGTTGGGGGTGGGGCCTTCTCCTTAATGGCACAGCCGCTTTTGGGAGGCTTCCCGCTCTGACGGTGCGGTGTATTCCGACAGATAACGGCTGCAAGCGATGACCTTGATCTGTCCGAATGTCTTGGCTCTGCGGTGCAGGTCATCAAAGTCCAATTTCAAGAGTCGTCAAGCGGTTTTCTGGAATCGTAGGCGATGCATGAGGAGGTTATTGTAAGGGAGAGAACACTGTCCTTTCCGAGCGAGTACATTTAATTCCGTCTCAGAGGCCTGGGGTTTGTTTGGCTTTCTGACCACTGGTCCTATGTTGTCTTATTGCTGAGGTGGGTCGGGAGGGTTTGGGGCTGGCTGAGCCTGCCGGGTCATCCGCCGCCCTGCTGGAGCATGAGTTGTGGCTGCCTGGGCTCGGGTGAGACAGCTTGATGGAAGCAATGAGGTTCCATGTTTCGGCCATTAGAATCCTTGGAAAATCACTGTCTTCAATCCCCCTTTATCCTTGACTTTTGTCTTGTGCGTCAATGAAGATGTCTTTATCCTGATAAATGGCTCGCATCTCAGTTGTTATCCTGAACATCTGTCCCTGATAATTATACTGTTATCAACTGAAGTTGTCAAGGAAGTGAATATTTTGGGTGTGATGTCATGCACCACTATTAACCGAATGTGATAAGTTCATATCATGTTAAGCTGAATTTTGAATTCATGATATGTGCCAAGCATTTTTATCCTCATGCATCGTGTGGGGTTAGGACGAGCAGAGAAAGTTAGTGGAGGGGTGGAGGGTTGAGGTTGGTAGGATTAGTTCTGTCCTCGCTATGTTCGAGGAAGGTCCCCCCAGTGAGGACTAATCTCTTTTTTGTTTAGCGCCTTTTTGTTTTTTTCAGGTCCAGGCGGACTGTTTGTTAACCTGTTAAGGACAGGGATTTGTTTAGCTAGAGTTGATGCTTGGCGGTGCCTGAACCTTTCCTTGTCATTCTGTAGTTATACTACGGAAATCTGTCCCGGCCTGGGCCTGGAGAAGAGTTTAATTTGCACTGTGGGTTTTAGCTGATTTCCCCTTTAATTCCAGGGTTCTCTGGATATTATTTTCTTCCTTCTGTCATTTTGTTTTGAAGCTATGGAGTGATGAAGGTCTCTGTTGTTGCCTGTCTCCTATTTTGGTGCAGTCAGGTTCTATATCCGAGAAGGAAATATGTTGGGGATTTTGGCTGTAATTCTCCAGCCATTGGGATTCTCTTTTCCCGCCACCAGCACGCCCCGACCCACCACTTTCGAGGCGGCATGGGATGACTTCAATGGGAAATCCCCTTTACAAGCAGCGGGAAGAGAGAATCCTGAATATCAGTGGGCGGCGCAACGCCAAGAAACACATGGCTGGGGGATTGGAGAATCCCAGCCTTGTCTCTGATTCATCCGGTCTTATTTGTTGCTCTTTTATGCTGTACCTGTTGAACAATGATATCTATGGCTTGCTTTCCTTCTCTTTTGTTTGTTTTGAGGCGATTATTGTAACAATTGAAAATTCCAACAAAAATATTTCTTTAAAAATATCCGGCTTTCCTGGGGTGTGACTGTTGACACTTCTTTTCAAATAGGAACTGCAGGCTCTCCTCTCGTTGTCTCACTGTTTCATCCTCTTTCACCCAAAGCATCGCTATTTTAACCGCTCTCGCCCAAAGCTTCTCTGTTTTTTCTATGATGTGTGTCCGGTTTGGTTTTTTCTTCTTGTTATTCGATACCAGCTTCAGTTTTCGTCTCCTCGTGTCAATGAAGGACAGCCTGCCATCTGTCTAATTAGAGGCAAGGAAACCTATGTCCTTTCCTGTCGCTGTACATGTTCCAAAATTCCTCACAGCAGTAACTTTGCTGCGCTTAGTTTTGAAATAAAACCAAGAATTCTAATCTGCAACAACATTCATGAAATCATAAATCTGTTCCTCTTATTTGCTATGCATCCAATTCCCTCTGGTGGCTATTGGTTGTGGAAAGCTCAGCTTTACCAGTAGACACCCTGTGCTCCCTCTACAGGTACCTGGGTGCAGAAAGGAGGCAGAAGTGAACACTGTTATTGATCATGCTCTGCCTTACTGTCCACCTTGGTAAGGTCCAGGCTTTATTAAAAAAAAAATCCAATTAAGGGCAATTTAGCGTGGCCAATCCACTGACCCTGCACATCTTTGGGTTGTGGGGGTCAGGCCAATGCAGACACTGGGAGAATGTGCAAACTCCACACGGACAGCGACCCGGGGCTGGGCTCGAAACTGTGTCCTCAGCGCATGAGGCAGCAGTGCAAACCACTGCATCACCATGCCGCCCACGTCCAGGATTTTGAGAAGGTCCACTGACATTTTCTCTTCCCTCAACAGCAGATGGCCAAAGATCAGGAGCTCGAGATTGAACAGCATCGGACATATAAAATCAGAAAATGTTGGATAAACTCAACAGGTCAGACACGATTTGGGGAGAGGGAAACACAGTTGATGTTTCGAGACCATATAACCCTTCAACAGAACTTTTATTTGAGCAACAAATAAATGATAGCTTCATCTCTATTCCACTGACACAATTTGGTAATTTTCAATTTTGCTGCCTGAAGTTTATCCTGACAGATTGGATTGCTTAAGCAATGTAGAATCTGATTAATTTTAATTTCATTGAAAATCAATGGGATACTGTAAAGGAGAGACCTCTTGAACTGGCAAGTTCCTTCCCAGGTGATCAAACGGAAATATCTCTAAATGTATGGCAAAGGTTTTAGTCACACCTGGCTCAATGGAAATCACTTGTAGACTGAGGTAAAGGTTTTCCTTGGATCATTTCATGTTACAATCTTGTGTCATTGAGTTTTACAGCAAGGAAAGAATCCCTTTGGTCTGTCATGCCCACGCCTACCATCGAGCACCTAACTATTAAAGTCCCATTAACCAGCACTTGGTCCATATCTTTGTGTGCAATGGCATTTCAAGTGCTCATCAAAATGCTTCTTAAATGTTGTGAGAGTTCCTGCCTCTCCCACCCTTTCAGACAGTGAGTTCCACATTCCAACCAACCTCTGGGTGAATAGGATTTTCCTCACATCTCCTCTAAACGTCATTACCCATTACCTGAAATCTATGCTCCCTGGTTATTGACCCTTCCACGAAGGGGAAAAGTACCTTCCTGTCCATCCTAACTATGTCCTTCATAATTTTATACACCTCAATCTGGTCCCCCTTTAGCTTTCTCTGCTCCAGGGAAAACACCCCCAGCCTATCCAGTCTCTCTTGATAGCTGAAACGATCCAGCCTAGGCAACATCCTGGTGAATCTCCTCTGCACCCTCTCCAGTGCTATCATTTTCTTTCTGTAGTGTGGCGATCATAACTCCACACAGTACTCCAGCTGGGGCCTAACCAGTGTATTATACAGCTCCAGCGTAACCTTCCTGCTCTTATATTCAATGCCTCGGTTAATAAAGGCAAGAATCTCGTAGGCCTTCTTAACCACCTTATCTCCCTGTCCTGCTGTCTGCAGAGATCTGTGACCATGCACACCATGGTCCCTGTGATCCTCTGTACTTCCTAGGGTCTGACCATTCATTGTGTATTCCCTTGCCTTGTTAGTCCTCTCAAAATGCATTACCTCACATATTTCATGCTTAAATTCCATTTACCACTCTTCTGCCCATCTGAACCAGCCTGTCTATATTGTCCTGTAATCTGTGACCTTGCTCCTAACTATTAACCTCACCACCAATGTTTGTGTCATCTGCGAACTTATCTAACCTCCTACATTCACATCTAGATGGTTGATGTACACTACAAACAAGAGACCCAGCACCGATCCCTGCTGGACACCACTGGACACAGGCTTCCAGTCACAAAAAACGCCTTCAACCATCAGCCTTTGTCTCCCACCACTAAGCCAGTTTTGGATCCAGTTTGCCAAATTGGACTGGATCCCATGGGCTCCTACCTTCTTCATCAGCTTCCCATGTGGGATCTTGTCAAAAGCCTTACTAAAGCCCATGTAAACTGCATCAACCGCACTACCCTCATCTACACACCTCGTCACCTCCTCAAAAAAATCAGTCAAATTTGTAAGGCATGATCTCCCTTTGACAAAACCATGCTGACTATCCTTGATTAATCCTTACCTCTCCAAGTGTATCATATTGTGATGATATGCATAAAGCAATTCTGTACATAATGTTATACACAGCCTCCGACCACTAGTTGGCAGTGCAAACCTAACACCTTACCCTGTGGCTGGGGAGTTGGGAGTAGGTCGTGTTGGAGGATAGACATATTTTGCAGTAGCTCTGCAATAGTTAATTAGCATTAGTAGTTTATTATTTTATTTATCCTAGTTATCTTTATTATGCAGTTGTTTCACAATAAATCATTTAAACTAGATGTTCTGTCGTGCATAATTTATATTGGCCAATCTACAGAACATGACAATACTCAGGTCAGTTAACAATGCATGTTACCAAAGACTACAACATTTCATGCTTTAATGAAGCTGTGACAGGAATACCTTTTAATCTGATATTTAAGTAAAATTACTGATATCTAAATGAAACCTTGCTAACTGAATGCATCCTCAGTCAAAAATGCTCAACAATTCTATAATAATTGGGAAATGTTATGAAGAATACTTAAAATTCCCATGACCTTCTTTATTATCCAGTTTATTTCATTTTGCCAGATGTTAATCAGCGATATGTCAATGCAAATTCGCCGGTTGCTAAATTTCAGCAAGTGTAACGTTATTTTTGTTAAATCAGTTTTATATCTATGCTATAACCTCTTTTTTTTTCCTTTCTTTTTTTTAATAATGACATCGTGGAATACGACAACATTGCCATAGAAACCAATCATATCCTCATCTGGAATTTATTTCTTTATAGTCCTCTGATATTAACTTTCATTTCAAAGAACATGCTTGCTATGTTTTTGGAGCTACTGTGTTACAATAAAGTATGATGAAAATAGTTCATCATGACAAACCTGGCAGGTCTGATCATCAGAACTCATTTATTGGGGAGAAAAGGCAATGTATTTTAATAAGGTACGTTTGATTATTTTCCGTATTCAAGGAACTAGTAAAATCTCGTTTGGTGAAAGTAATCAGGAATATATTGAAAAAAACAACACCTTCACACTTCCAGGTTAGCAGATAGAATCAGTTCCTGATTTTGTTGGGAAATTGAATGGTTTGTGACATTGCATCTGATAAATAATTTGAAGGGTAGAAAGTAGGGGAACAAAATGAAGAGAACTAACCAACTAGCCTATAAAAAAACAAGACATGACTCTCCATTGCAGATGTCCTGATCTTAAGCTATCTTTATTCTCGAGGAGTGCAGCTGCGCAAATATGTGTTTGGTGCATTCCACAGTGTAGACAAACCAGTTGTCTTTTATCATCAGCATTTTTAACCCATAAAAATCTGGAGCTTTGATTTTGCTCTGTGGAAGGTGACAGCCACAGAGCAAATGAGTCAATTTCAGTGGCCCAGTCAAAAATCCATTGACATTCAGCGGGAACGGATGATCCTGGCGGCGGACGGAGCCAGAATCACTCACCTAAGGGCTCTTTGTGTTGAATAGTTGCCGTTGGAGAAAGGAAGAGCCAGTTTAAACTGGTTATGCCACTTAAGGCTCTAGTGCTGCTGTGACAAATGACACCCTCCCGCCCAGGCCATTTACACATAACAAATGGTCCCTCGCTAATAGTTCCCAGCTCTTTACTGATATTTACAGATAATGTAACAATATATAATAATGAGCATATGTTGCTCAGGGCTTTGTCATAGTTGATATAGCTTAATTATTTTGGATTTTTTTTCTTGGCCTTTCAAATGTTACATAGCGAGATGTTCAGAAAAAGAATCGAAGATGTAGTGGGTAATTTAGGAGTGAACAGACTGAGGGTAAAACTGCTAGCACAGAGTCAGATGATTAAAGTTCACACCTGGGTTACATTGTCCCATTCAGACTTAAACTCATTAATGAGAATAAACAGGATACCGCTGTTCAGCCGAGGTGATTCACTCACGGTCCAATGTCCTCTGGGACACTCCGATTTGACCAACCATTTGCCCATTACAGAGTCTGATGGCCTCTTTTGTCTGTAACTTGGAAGTTAATTTCATATTCATCGCATCGCCCGATTCTTTTGTAATAATGGGAGTGAGCAATCAAAAGCCCAGATATTGATGATGAGTTCAAGTCTGGACACCCGCGGACAGAACCATTGTTTGAGGGAATGGGTGGAGCTCACAGAGAAAAAAATAATCCTGTTCAAATAGGTGGGGCAGAAGGATTTGGAAAGCCATCGAGAGAGGTCATGAAAAGCCGCCAGAAACAGGCTTTCAAAAAGGGGCCTGCATTAACAGCAGGGATATGTTCTATAAATGCAAGTATCATTTTTGCCAGCCGGCATAAGTGGAGTTGAGATCTGTGTGTTCATTTTATGTGCTGTTCAATGGAAAATTGTGTGTCAGGGTCAAGAGATACATGTAAGCTGTCCTTGTTAGGTTTGAAGTTTAAAGTTTGAATATTGCTTTTCTTTTGTTTTAATAACGTTTTTCTTTGTAAAAATAACCAAGCCCTATTTCTCATGCAATCACTCCGATCTTTTCGCACATATTAATAAAACTTTACGGTTATGGTCCAGTATCATAGCCACTGTTGGCATCTGACTCCGCATCCATAACAAAATACTGGTGCGATAAAAGAGCAAAAAGACAACATGAGTAGACAGATGTTATGTGAAGTTTCTTTGAAGTTAATTAGAGGAACTTATGAACAAGGGTAGACCATTCAGCCCTTCAAATCAGTTTCACCATTCAGCTATGTCATACTGATCAGCATCTTAATCCCATTTAGCAACCTTAGTTCTATAACCCTTAAAAGCCTTTCCAAGCAAACGTCAACTTTTACATGTTGTGTATAAATTGGCCCGGCTTATAAAACAATCCAACTTTTTTTGTCACCAAATATTATGCTTGTCCTCCTTGTATAAGTTAACCCCCAGCCCCTGCCCTCACCACCAATCTCACACCTTTTCAGGCACAACATACTGTACTCGCATTGACAACCAACCTCGATTTCACACGCCACAAATGAATGTTTTACTTGTTAGTGCCTTATAACTGGATATAAAGGATCAAATTGGTGATATGGGGCGCATTGCGAAGATGCATCAAAGGTTAAGACAGGCCCACACAGCAGATCTCACGTGGAAAATGACAAAGGTTGCGAACGCCCACACAAACATTTCACTTTTATACTCGGTGGATGAGTCTAACCCTGCTTTCGGAGGGATTTTTTGTTGTTTTGAAGGTTAACTTATTGCATGACATCTACGGTTATTTTTCAAATGATTCCCAACTTCAACAGCTGATTAAGTTAGAAACAGTTCTAGAATTCCACGACATTGCGTGTGAATTAGTGACTTCTGCCATGACCCTTGAATGGCCTTCTTCTAATGTTAAGGTTATCCTCCCTTGTTCTGGCCACCCCCATCAGAGAAAATAGTATCACTGTACCCATTTTATCAAATTCTTCAATCATGTGTCCAAGGGTCAATGTGACTTACCTTGGGTGAAGAGGGTTAGTATGCTTTACGCTTTTGTGTGCTTCTTTGCTCTCATATTCAGACCACACAGCTGGCCAACAGAAATAGTAAAAGGAGAATCAAAAATATAATTATTTTGCTGCTAGTACCCAGCAAACCTCAGCTCTGCACAAAAAAATTGGTTCCCTTGCAGCCCAGCCTAAAGGTTCAGAGGAACTCAGAGGAGGTTTGGCCCCTAGACATGCAGTGTGCAGGGCCAACAACCTGTGGGCATCCCCTGGCACTCACAAACCATACTCCCAGCTATGGGAGAACTGAAGGCTAAGGCAGTAAACCCGAACAAAAAATCTGAAGTGGAGCCCAAAGGTGGACTGGTATCGAAATGCGTAATCTTTCCAGCAACTCCTGCAGCCAAGCCAAACATAGTGCTTTACATTCTTTTGGACTTAACCAGGGGTGGCGAGAGGGAGACCCTGATATTAGGATCTACATAAATTTTGCCCAATCATGCACCCTAGCAAGGGAACTCCAGTTTTGCTACAGATCATTAACACAAGACTGAGGACAGCAATTATGAGTGGTATGCTCAACTCAGTAGTGTCGCGAACGGGTGCTGCAGGCTGTTTTCGATGATGGAAGAGACCCTTGTGTCTGCAATATCCTGATGGACTGGCAACCACCAGATGGATTGATAAATGAACAATTTATTAATGCAAAAACTATGCACAGAGAGTGAGATAAAAGCTACCCTGTTCCAAAACTCCAAACTCCCAGCTGACTGGGAACCCGCACTCCCCCTTCAGTGTTCACACACTCCACATAACCTTATGGGGACCCACCCTTAAAGGGGCACACAAGCACACCCCTCCCCTTTTTAATCCCTGATTAACATTCTCATAAAACAAGGAAATTATTTCCAAAAATGTACAACAAGTGTCTCTCAAAATAGTCTCTTATAGGGTGCGTCGATCAGGGGACTTCTTAATTCTTTGAGAGTGACGCAATTCACCGATGGGTGCTTCAGCAGCAGAAGGAACTGGTTTTGGCCCTCAATGGGCTGACTCTCAATGGGTAAAGATGTATCCAAACAAGTAGTTACCTCACTTCCCCTTGAAACAATACTAGGTTCATCCTCTGGGTAGCTTGTTGCAGCATGACTTCCATCCGCATCCATCTCGTTGACACGTTTACTAGGGCCAGGTTGACCTACTAGTTGGGTATGCATTCCTCTTTTCCTTAAGTGGTCCAAATATTTTTTTAACCTTCTCCATTGTGCTTCTATCTCATTAAGATGTCTTACAACACCAGGTTAAAGTCCAACAGGTTTATTTGGAATCACTAGCTTTCAGAGCACAGCTCCAAAAGCTTGTGATTCCAAATAAACCTGTTGGACTTTAACCTCGTGCTGTAAGACTTCTTTCTGCACCCACCCCAGTCTAGGGCCCACATCTCCGCATCACTTCTATCTCATATGATACTGGACCTGTTTTGGGCATGACTGCTCCTGGGACCCAATTAGGACCAGCACTGAAAATTGTTGCCAAAACTAAATCACCCACTATAAATATGCTTTCAACATTTTTTGAATCATGGTGTCTGTTCTGTTAATTTTGTTTAGCATCCAACCTCCCTGCCAGATATGGAAATACAAGGTCCATTGCGTTCTAATGTGTCATTAGCAGCTTGGTGTGAGGCATAGTATGATAGATGAGTGGGGCAAGTCTGAGTTGTTAAGGGGCTGAAGACTGATTTTTCATGGTGGCCTTGAGTGCCTGACAGGCTGTCTCTGCCAGCCCTTTGAAGCAGGATGGTAGGGAGCAGTTTAAATATGTTGAATACCATTGGTCCTGATAAAATGGTGGAATTCTTCACTTGCAATCCCATTATCTGTGATCAGAACCTCAAGCAATTCATGGTTAGTGAATGTTTATCGCAGTTTCTCTACCATTGCTGATGAGGTTGTGGACTTTATTTTGTATATTTCCAACCATTTGGAGTGAGCATCAATGATAAACAAGAACATAGAGCCCATAAATGGGCCAGCGAACTCAATGTGGGTATAAGCAAATTACTGCGGATGCTGGAATCTGACACCAAAAGTGAAAATGCTGGAAAATCTCAGCCGGTCTGGCAGCATCTGTAGGGAGAGAAAAGAGCTAACGTTTCACAAAGGATCATCTGGACTTGAAACGTTAGCTATTTTCTGTCCCTACAGATGCTGCCAGACCGGCTGAGATTTTCCAGCATTTTCTCTTTTGAACTCGATGTGGAGCGGCACGAAAGGTCGACCTGGCCACTCCCAGGGTGCACTAGGGTCACAGATGGCCAGTGTGGCTGCATTTGACACTGGTCACATTGCTTTACCAGGTTCTCTATGTCAACCCCAGGCCATCACATTTAACTGCGTGAGAGCATCTTCATTTTCATCATCCCAGGATGGGCGCAGTGTAGCTCCTGTAGCAATAGTTTCCTAGTGGGGTTGGAACAAACACCTTTGCTCCCTATAGTAATACGCTATCTTCACAACTTAACTCATATTTTCTTATCTGAAAGGGCTGTAACAATTCAAACTTGTTATCGTAATTTAGACTTGTTATCGTAATGTCAGCTGTGAAGGACTATATGCTTGACTCAGTGGTTGCCACTGCTTCCTCACAGTGCCAGGGACACGGGTTCAATTCGGACCTTTGGTGGCTGTCGGTGTGGAGTTTGCATGTTCTCCCTGTGTTTATGTGGGTTTCCTCCAGGTGCCCTAGTTTCCTCCCATAGTTACGTGGGGCAACAGGGCTCGGGCAGGGGATTGGGCATCGGGAGGGTGCTCTTTTGGAGGGTCGGTGCAGACTCGATGGGCCGAGTGACCACCTTCTGCACTGTAGAGATTCTATGATTCTATGATTCTATTCTATGCCTCAAGATAATAAGGGGTCGTTTTGAGTCCAAATCTTGACTTGCCTTGCTGACACTGGCAATGCATCAAGGAAGTACAAAGGTCGAACAATATTCTGTCATACTGGCGAACGCAGTTTAATCTGAAGTAAGGGAAGATGGCTCACGGCACTCACATTCAAAATTTGTATTCTCGCCCTATGTTGAAACATGTACTCATAGGCTGCTAACAATAGAACCCAGTATTGAACCCCAGCTGAAGTTATGGGGGGAATGGTCTTATCCTCTCTAAATAACCCCAACAGGGGTTTGCGATTGGTAACAACTTTGAAATGTTGTCTATTGACGTATTAGTGGAACTTTTTGACTCCGAATATCACGGCTTCTTCAGCACTGGCCAAAGACCACCATAATACCAATACCAAAGAAGAACAAGGTAGCCTGCCTCAACGACTACCGACCGGTGGCCCTGACATCTGTTATCATGAAACGCTTCGAGCGGCTAGTCATGAGATTGATTAACACCGGCCTCCCAGATAGTGTTGATCCACTACAGTTTGCCTATCGCCGCAACCGGTCCACAGCAGATGCTATCTCCCTGGCCCTACAATCAACACTCGAACACCTCGACAACAAGGACATCTACGTCAAACTGCTGTTCATAGACTACAGCTCCACCTTCAACACTATTATCCCGACAAGACTAATGACCAAACTCTGAAATCTTGGACTTGACCCCTCCCTGTGCAGCTCAAACCTTGACGTCCTCACCAACAGACCGCAATCTGTCAGGATAGGTAACAGCACCTCCTCCACAATAGCCCTCAACACTGGAGCCCCGCAAGGTTGTGTGCTCAGTCCTCTACTGTACTCCCTATACGCACATGACTCTCCCACCCCCCCCAACCCGGGTCTGCCTGGCCTATGCTGAAAGATGCGATCATAGGTCACCAGCAACAAGGCCACTGTTGTACCCTGGTGTAGGCCATTGGAGGTATTGGCTTGTCTTCATGGAGGAGTCCCGCAGTGGTTCGTGGTCAGTTCCTCTTGGTAACCATCGCACATAGACATACTGATGAAATTACTTGACGCTGTAGATTACAGCAAGGCCTTCTTTCTCAATCTGTGCGTATTTACACTCAGCATCAGAAAGAGTTCTGGAGGTGAGGGAAATTGACTTCCCCCAGCCATCTTCCATTTTATGGGATAGGACCGCCCCTATTCCATACAGCGATGCATCGCAAGTTAAGATGATTGTCTTACCCAAGTCAAAGTGAAGAAATAGACTTGATGATTGTAAGTCTGCTTGTTGTGCTGGAAAGCCTGCTCCTGCGGTTCTTTCCAATGCCAAAGCTGGTGTTTTCTTAAGGGCAAGTGTGTGGCACCGAGGCCATTGCAAGGTTGGGGATAAAATGACCATAGTAGTTTACCATCCCCAGGAAGGACTTTAATTCTGCTGCTTTCTTAGGTGACATAACTTCTCTAATGGCTCTCGCACTGTCTTCGGATTCCTGCATTTCTAAATCTTCTCAGCACCTCTTCTAGGATTGCCAGATCTCCTCATGTGATGTTCCTGTTATTGGAATGTCATACAGGTAGACCACAACTTTCGAGATGTCCTGGAGCAGAATCTCCATTGTGCGTTGGAATATTGCACAGACTGAGAAGATGCCAAAGGGTAATCTGGTGTATTGAAACGGGTCTTTATGTGTGTCAATTGCCACAAACTTTAGAGAATCTTCATCCAGTTCTAACTGCAAATAAGCATGATGGAGGTTGAGTTTGGTTTACCTGACATGGGGGCCATCTTTGCCTAAAGGCCTTCAATTTGCGGAATTTGGTACTTATCTATTTGGGCTGCCTGGTTAATTGTTAGCTTGTAATCCCAACATATTCTAACTGAGTGGTTAGGTTTTAGTACAGGGACGATGGGGGCCGCCCATTTAGAAAACTGCACAGGTCTGATAAATCCCAATTCTTCCAGGTATTTAAATTCAGCATTTACTTCTTAATGTGAGGGCAAAGGAACAAATTATCCTGAAAACCTTTAATGTGGAAACAGGATTGATGGAAGTCTTGGCCTTTACTCCTTTTATTCGACCCAACTCTTCTGGAACACACCGTTATATTTACATAAGACTTCCTGGAAAACACTTTTGAAAACCTCCAACCACTTCAACTTGATTTGGTGCAGCCAATCTCACCCCATGAGACTTGGTCGATATCCCTCAACAATGATCATTGATAACCGGGCATTCTGTTGTTTATACGACACTGACGTCGTGCTTGTCCCTCATATATGTCGTCAACTAGGCCATGGTATTACTTCAGTTCAAAAACTGAACTCGTTCTCAAAGAGATTTGAGTGGTTGTTTGTACAATCGTGGCCGATGCCCCAGTGTCAACCTCCATATGTAGTCGTCTTCCATTTACTGTGAGGACTATCTCAATTGGAGCTGTTTTGCTCACTGTCATAGTGTTTAATCTGTATGTTTCAGGTTCTTCATTTTGATTCCTCCTGGAGTCATTACTTATTTTTTTTAAATTGGCATGGCACAGTAACCCAGCGGTTAGCACTCTTGCTTCACATCGCCAGGGCCCCGGGTTCGATTCCCGGCTTGGGTCACTGTCTGTGCGGAGTCTACACGTTCTCTCATGTCTGCGTGGGTTTCCTCCGGGCACTCCGGTTTCCTCCCACAAGTCCCGAAAGACGTGCTGTTAGGTGAATTGGACATTCTGAATTCTCCCTCAGTGTACCCGAACAGGCGGTGTAATGTGGCGACGAGGGGATTTTCACAGTGACTACAATGCAGTGTTAATATAAGTCTACTTGTGACAATATTATTATATTAATGCTCCTCCTGGCACAGCAATGTGCCTGGATAAGGCCTTTCCTATTGCATCAATTGTCCCACACCCAAAGCAATCATCTTGACTTCTGGGCTGATGAATCATTTTGTTCCTTGACCACTGACTACGATCCTGCTCCTGGGCTCATGGCTGAACTTCCTGCGTGCCTGTCAACCTGTCTACATGCCTCACAGTCATACCGCCCCACAGCTATTTCAGCTCACCCTGCTGCACACTTTGAAGCTCTGATGCACTCCTTACCCTGCACTCTGTGACCTGAACTATTTTGTTAACCTTGTCTAGGTGAAAAAGATTTTCCTCAAATCCCCTCGAAGCCTCCTCCCTTTCACCTTAAAATTATGCTCCCCTTGTTATTGATCCTTCAACTTAGGGGTACAGCTGCCTTCTATCCACCCTGTCCATGCCCTTCATAATCTGATACAGCTCAATAAGGTCCCCTTCTCAGTTTTCTCTGCCCCCCAAAAAACAACTTGAGCTTATCAAGCCTCTCTTCATAGCTAAAATGCTCTATCTGAGGCAACATCCGGTGAATCTCGTCTGCACCCCCTCCAGTGCAATCACATCCTAATAATAATAACCTTTATTGTCACAAGTAGACATACATTAACACTGCAATAAGGCTCCCGTATCAGCCTCCCCGAACAGGTGCCGGAATGTGGCGATGAGGGGCTTTTCACAGTCACTTCATTTGAAGCCTACTTGTGACAATATGCGATTTTCATTTCATTTCATTTCATTTCAATTACTGTGAAAATTCCCTCGTTACCACATTCCAACGCCTGTTCGGATACACAGAGGGAGAATTCAGAATGTCCAGTTCACCTAACAGAATGTCTTTCGGGTCTTGCGGGAGGAAACCGGAGCACCCAGAGGAAACCCAATCAGACACGGGGAGAAAGTCCAGACTCACACAGACAGTGACCCAAGCAGGAATTGAACCTGGGACCCTGGAGTTGTGAAGCAACAGTGCTACTGACTGTGCTACCATGCCACACCCTCTCCAGTGCAATCACATCCTTCCTAATAGTGGGGTGATCAGAACTGAACACACTGCTCCAGCTGTGGCCGAACCAAAGTCCTGCATAACTCCAACATAAACTCCCTGTCCTTATAATCTATGTCACGACTGATAAAAGCAAATATCCCACATGTCTACTTTACTTCCCTGTTAACCTGCCTTGCCATTTTCAGGGATCTGTGGGCAGCCGTAACAGCCTCCCCGAACAGGCGCCGGAATGTGGCGACTAGGGGCTTTTCACAGTAACTTCATTTGAAGCCTACTTGTGACAATAAGCGATTTTCATTTCATTCACAAGCACCCCATGATGTCTCTGTTCCTCTGAGTTTTCTAGTGTCCTGCCATTTACTGAATACTCCCTTGCCAAGCCTTCCAAAATGCATCAACTCACACTTTTCAGGGTTAAAATCCACCTGCTACTGATACAGAGATACATAGAACATACAGTGCAGAAGGAGGCCATTCGGCCCATCGAGTCTGCACCGACCCACCTAAGCCCTAACTTCCATCCTATCTCCATAACCCAATAACCTCTCCTGACCTTTTTGGACACGAAGGGCAATTTAGCATGGCAATCCACCTGACCTGCATGTCTTTGGACTGTGGGAGGAAACCGGAGCACCCGGAGGAAACCCACGCAGACATAGGGAGAATGTGCAGACTCCGCACAGACAGTGACCCAGCGGGGAATCGAACCTGGGACCCTGGCACTGTGAAGCCACAGTGCTAGCCACGTGTGCTACTGTGCTGTCCAAAGATCTGCCCATCTGACCAATCCGCCTACTATCCTCCTGTAACCGATGACCTTCATCTTCACTGTCAACGAGCCAGTAAATCTGCGTGTCATCTGCAAACTTACCCCTTTCTACATTTTCTACTATATTGTTTGGATATATCACAAACAATAAGAGACACAGCACTGATCCCGATGGCATGACAGTGGACACCAGCCTCCAGTCACACAAACAACCTTCTCCACGACGCTATGTCCCCATATCACTATGCCAATTCTCCATCCATGTGGATCCCATGGATCCCATGTGCTTTTACCTTCCTTATCAATCTCCCATGCAGGACCTTGTCAAAGGCTTTCCTGAAATCTATTAACTACATCAACTACCCTCCCCTCTTCCGTACATCTGGTCACCTACTCCCAAAATTCAATCAGATTCGTTAGGCATGACCTCCTTCTAACAAAGCCACGGCGATTGCCACGATTAAACTTTGCCTCTCCAAGTGTAGATTGATTCTGTCCTCCAGAAGTTTCTCCAAGAATTTCCCTCCCACTGATGTGAGACGCACTGGTCTGTAATTTGGTCTGGTTTATCTCCATCACCCTTTTTAAATTAAAACAAAAATTCCAATTAAGGAGCAATTTAGCGTGGCTATTCCACCTTTCCTGCACATCTTTGTGTTGTGGGGGTGAAACCCACGCAGACACAGGGCGAATGTACAAACTCTACACGGTCAGTGAACTGGGGACGGGATCCACCGTGCCACCCTGTCTATTACCCTTCTTGGGAGTGCACCCCGCCTGCGGGTTTTCCAGCAGTATGAGGTGGCTTCAGTAAGAAATTCCATTGACAAGCAGCGGGAAGAGCGAATCCGGCCATCAGCGAACAATGCGCCGCTGAGTTACATGCGGCTGGGGGACCAGAGAACCCAGCTTTTAATTCTGATCTGTCTCTGGCTGCTTCTTGTCTCAATGATCACATATTCAGTGCTTGTGTGGAATCATATGGACTCCATATAAAGAACATCCATCACCATTCTCTTACTTTCTTCATTGGCGACCTCCGCAAAATAATTCAGTCAGTTAGTTATACAAATCATTGTTGGTTCTCTCTGATCTGTTCATAATTGTCCATTTGCTCAAACTCTCTATCCCTAAATGACAGAATTAATAGATCAATGTTTTGTGCTTATCTCAAAACTATTGATGCTGTTAAGCATCCCTCGTGAAAAGCTAGCTGTGTGGAAGCAGTGGTGGTGGGAGGGAAGAAATATTGTCATTAAATGGCTGGCACATCCTAAGTTTAATCTAAATCCTGGTCTTGTCTACTTTAATTGCTATTCTGTAAGTATTGTTTCATAAGTTGCACGGCATGCTTAACATTCTCCAGGAATTTCTTATTTTATTTGTGCTGCCTTATGATGTTATGAAAGTGCCGGGCACTTCAAAATACTTTGGCCAACTCTCTGCACTGGTGCAGAAAACAGGGATAGGAATGGAGAATATCTAAGGGGTGAAGGAAATTCCAAACTCATTTCATCTGGACACGGATGTTGAGCTTTGTTGTTGATCAATGGAAGGGTGCTTACCTAAGAACATAATGAATAAGGTCAAAAGTGGGCTATTTGGAGCCTTGAGCCTTGAATAAAGATGATCAGAACTGTCCTGATTGTGGCCACAACTCCACTTTCCTGCCTACCTCCCATAACCTTGGGATCTCCTGTAGATCAAAAATCTAACTCAATCACAATATATTCAGCCTCCACTGCCCTCTGAGACTAAAGAATTCCAAAGATTAACAGCTCCCTGAGAGAATAACTTCCTCCCCATCTCCATCTTAAATGGGAGACCGCTCATCTTGTCCCTTAGTTCTACATTTTCCCACAAGGTGAAACATCTTCTGAATTGCCCTCAGAATCTTATATGTTTCAACAAGATCACCTCACGTCTTCTAAACTCCAATGTGTACAGGTCCAGCCTGTTCAACCTTTCTTTATAATCCAACCCCTTCATCCAACCTTTTGGTACAGTTACAGGAGATGTTTGGGCCACTGTCAACACCCCAGAAGCAAGTACGCTCCTTTGCGGTGAGAATGCAAGAGTCCTTCTCCAGCTTGAGTGCCGCGATGTCTCTGGTATTTGCGTTGATGACCACCACCCTTTGAAAGAGTGGCCACCTTCATGGAGGATCAGATGTAGGCAGTGGGCAGCACGGCAGCACAGTGGTTAGCACAGTTGTTTCACAGCGCCAGGGTCTCACGTTCGATTCCTGGCTTGGGTCACTGTCTGTGCGCAGTCTGCACGTTCTCCCCGTGGCTGCGTGGGTTTCCTCCGGGTGCTCCCGTTTCCTCCCACAGTCCAAAGATGTGCAGGTTAGGTGGATAGGCCATGTTAAATTGCCCTTAGTTTAGGTGGGGTTACTGGTTTACGGGGATAGGGTGGAGGTGAGGGCTTTAAGTGGGGTGCTCTTTCCAACAGCGGGTGCAGACCCGATGGGCCAAATGATCTCCTTCTGCACTGTAAATTCTATGATCTATGAAGGTGACTGAGGAGCATGCTGGCGCACACGAATGGCCTGGACTCTCTGGCTGCCAATAACAGAAGATCGAGCAAAACCTCAGCTTTGTGGCACATCCTGCCAGCCAGGCGCTCATCTGTTTTTAGCTGGCAGGGAAATGCAGATAATCCCTGAGAAGGAGGTTAGCGAGAGGGCCCATGGCAGTCGAGTTTCTTCTCACTTCTTGGCACTTGCTCATCCCTATCAGAGAGAAACACACACACGCTGCTTCCTTCCCCAATAACCAAGTCTAGATCTGTACAGGTGTAGGTCAGACAGCCATTGGCAAGACCATTATGGACTCCCAAACCGAGCAGGCCTTCACTAAGGGCATCCCATGCCAGAGTGGAGAACTAGTAGTCTGCTTCTAGCTCTTCTAAAATCAAAGGGGGAGCGTGAGCTAGAGTGTTAGGGTGGAGTGAAGGGAGTAGGGACAGGGAGGACATGAGCCGCTATGGGGAACCACTTGGAGGGGGTGGGGGGAAGAGTAGGGAGAGGTGTGACAAGGTGGCAGAGCTGCCGGGTGCCAAATTGTGAGGTGATGAGATCGTTCCATTTGCGGCGGCCTTAGAGCACATGTTGGGTGGCCTGCCACGCCATCCCGGGCTCCATACCCGGTTCTTCCTGGCCATCCTCCTCATCCTCCTTGTCAAATGAGGCCTGCCATTCTTTCTCCTCCTCCAGCAATTCACCCCTCTGCTGCATGATGTTGTGCAGGATGCAGCAGGCCAGAACTATGTTAGAGGCCCTCCTGGGGCAAATTGGAGAGTCCCACTTGAGCCAGCACGGCATCGGAAGCGCATCTTGAGGGCGGGTACGCACCGCTCAATCATGTCCTTGGTGTTGCATGGGTGTCATTGTAGTGGTTCTCCGCAACAGCTGAGACCTCCGGAAAGGTGACATTAGCCAAGACCTCTGTAGGTAACCTCTGTCGCCCAAGACCCAACCCCTCACCCAAGAGAGCGTCTTGAAGGTGCTGGGAACAAACGAGTGCACCAGGATGTATACGTCATGCACACTGCCAGGGTTTTGGGCACAGACGTGCATGATGTGCAGCTGGTGGCCACACACCAATTACACATTCATGGAGTGGAAGCCCTTTTAATTGATGAAGGATTGCCCCTAATGAGCCGGTGCTCATAGGGGGACATGTGTACCATCAATCACCCCCTGGATCTGGGATGTGACAGCGATGGCGGCAAAACCTGCTGCACAGGGATCCTGGTGGGCTTGGTCCAGATTGAAGTTTATATGGATCGATGTCCGGGTGCATAGGGTATCCGTCATCTTGATGGCCACCGGGAAAAGGTATCTACCTCCAAACACCCGCGGTGATAGGTGCGCCATCATCTAGCACTGGTGACGCATTGTCTCCTTGGTTAGCTTAAGTCTTTGGCAGCACAGGCGGCCCAACATCTCTTTGAAGGACAGGCACTAATGATATGCACATGCCCTGATGCCACACCTCCTTCGAACCTCCTCCTCGACCTCTTTTATGGCCACAGTTGGCCCCTGCTCTTCTGGGGAATGCTCCCCGAGCAGGCTCTGTGCCTCTAGTATCTGTGCATTTCAAAGGCAGCTGCGGCCAGGTATATAGCGAACATTTCTGGTTGTACTCCGCAATTCATTCTCTGCAGTGAGGGGACATGTCAGCAGGATGAGTATTCCCTTGCCCATCCAGATCTAACAGGACTGCATGGTGACCCTGAGTGCACTTCAGCTCCACCCTCCACATGATTCCCCCCAAAACCCACCCACATCCCTCAGCTGTTCTCTCCGATATGTGGCCTTCCACAGTGCACCCCTGTCCCCATCAGTAAGTGGAACCGAGCCTGTGACATGGGGAGCCTCTATACTCAGCATCCGTCCCTCTCAACACGGGTACCAGTGGCTGCTGCAACCCATGCCAGCGATAGGATCTGCGGCCTCTATCCTGTCCCCCCAGTAGGGTCTACTATGGGTGTCACCATTGGGTGGGCTGTGTTATCCCTCCAGTAGGGTGGCATTTGGATGTGTGGTGGTGAGGGTTATAGTGTGCCACAAATCACCTCCATGCTTACAGGCTTGCATGTGGGCAGGTCCTACAGATGGGGGTGAGTGAGGGAAGTGTGTGTCTGCTGGGAGTGTAGCTGCAGTGTGATGTGAGTCCTGGGTGTGCCAAACGTTGTGACAACCTGACCGGGGGCTGGATGGATGGGAGCAGGGGCACAGTATGCAGGTAGGACTTGGAGGCAGCTGGTGCTCCTGCGGAGTGGACTGGCTGATAGTGTCACAGGCCTTTTCCCTGAGAGGGGCAGTGTACCATGGAGGGCGGTGAAGGCCACGATGCATGTGTCCTTTGAGGTGAGCTCTGCTATTCCCCTGCTTCCTCTGCAGTGGGGCTGCGCTTCTGAAGAGGAGTGGCAGCACCTGGTGTGACACTGATTGAGTTTGGCCATGCCCTTCCCATTGATGGGTTAGCTGGGGTCAGAAGCTGTCCAGAGGTGTGGACTGGGCGGGCTCCCAAGTGACCAGAGGCTCTGTGAACATTTACAGAATACAGTGAGCAGTCAGCAGAGTGAGCAGCCAGTGGTCGGTAACTTATACCAAATGGGTGCATTTAAAACAAATACTGCAGCAATGGCGGTCTGAGCAGGCCACTCCAATCCTGAGGGGGGCACCCCCAGTCCACGGAGCTGTCACCACGTCGCTCCCTGCCGGCCCTGGCAACCACCCCCCAGCAGCACAATTTTAAACATTTATTCCAACCTTGCTTACCTTCGCTCTCCCCCCTCAGCAGCCATGGTTCCCAGTCCGCGTTTGTAAATACCTGTGGTAACCACTGCCCGATTCCATGCCTGAGCACGGTTCGTGTTTTCAGCGTCGTGAGGTGGAAAATGTCATCCTCTGTATATGTGTGAAAGTGCGCTGAACCTTCACTGGGCTGCCTTTGTTGGAATGTTGGCAGGAGATTACTAGATTACTACAGAGAGTCGTGAACACCGCCCAGTCCATCACACGAACCTGCCTCCCATCCATTGACTCCATCTACACCTCCCGCTGCCTGGGGAAAGCGGGCAGCATAATCAAAGACCCCTCCCACCCAGCTTACTCACGCTTCCAACTTCTTCCATCGGGCAGGAGATACAGAAGTCTGAGAACACGTGCGAACAGACTCAAAAACAGCGCCTTCCCCAATGTCACCAGACTCCGAAATTACCCTCTTATGGACATACCTCATTAACACTACACCCTGTATGCTTCATCCGATACCAGTGCTTATGTAGTTACATTGTATACCTTGTGTTGCCCTATTATGTATTTTCTTTTCTTCCCTTTTCTTCCCATGTACTTAATGATCTGTTGAGCTGCTTGCAGAACAATACTTTTCACTGTACCTCGGTACATGTGACAATAAACAAATCCAATCCAACTAGATCTCATGTAACATAGATGGATGTTTTTGCAAGTACTGGGAATTGAAGCAACCTCTCAGCAAACAATGATGGCTTCATGATATACATACACTTACCTGTAAAGTGCTTCCATAAAATATGAGTTTGAAAGATTAGTAATATACAATGGAGTTGAGTTCAGCGATGACTGCATTGAATGGTCGAGAGGGTTTCACGAACCATATTGTTCTTTGCCTGTTCCTAGTTCTTTTTATTTTTTATGCTTTATGTTATGCCATTATACTTACTTGAGAATCCAAATATTTTGGCCCAGGTCTACTGATCTCCGGATCATTGGAGACCAGACATACGCACCAAAATGCATGATGGGACCTTTCAGAAATCCCTGAGCACTGACTCGTTGGGAATTGCTGGGAAAGTTTGAACTTCCGATGGGCAATTTCCCTGTTCTTGGGAATCCATTGAAAAATCTCCAATGTTGAGTTAGAGATGGCGACGCTCCTCTGGACCCCACCTGGCATCCTGACTACTTGCTCCCCCATCCTGTCTTAACTATCCACCCGACTCCTCCCTGACCTCCTGAATTCCCCATCCCGACCAGACTTACCTCACCATCCAATTCCCACCTGACCACCCGATCTCCACCCGCCCCCAACCTGACCAGACTAAGCCCCACCACCCAACTTGCCCGCAATCCTTTGATTAACACTGCCCCCCCCCTCCGACTCCTCCACCAACCTCCTTAGCTATCCATGGCAACACAACCTCCCTCTGAACCCCCGGCTCTAACCTGACTTACTCCACCAGCTGAATCCCATCTGACCATATCCACAACCTGGGCTGACTAACCTCCACCGTTCTATGCCCGCCAGACAACTTGACCTGGAGCACCCCCGCCACAGGTTTCCCAGCGCTGCAGGGTGGCTTCAATGGGAAAATCCATTGACAAGCAGCGGGAGTAAAGAATTATAAGAACATAACAACATAAGAACTAGGAGCAGGAGTAGGCCATCTGGCCCCTCGAGCCTGCTCCGCCATTCAATGAGATCATGGCTGATCTTTTGTGGACTCAGCTCCACTTTCCGGCCCGAACACAATAACCCTCAATCCCTTTATTCTTCAAAAGCTATCTATTTTTATCTTAAAAACCTTTAATGAAGGAGCCTGTACTGCTTCACTGGGCAAAGAATTCCATAGATTCACAACCATTTGGGTAAAGAAGTTCCTCCTAAACTCAGTCCTAAATCTACTTCCCCTTATTTTGAGGCTATGCCCCCTAGTTCTGCTTTCACCCACCAGTGGAAACAACCTGCCCACATCTATTCCCTTCATAATCTTATATGTTTCTATAAGATCCCCCCATAACCTTCTAAATTCCAACGAGTACAGTCCCAGTCTACTCAACCTCTCCTCGTAATCCAACCCCTTCAGCTCTGGGATTAACCTAGTGAATCTCCTCTGCACACCCTCCAGTACCAGTACGTCCTTTCTCAAGTAAGGAGACCAAAACTGAACACAATACTCCAGGTGTGGCCTCACTAACACCTTATACAATTGCAGCATAATCTCCCTAGTCTTAAACTCCATCCCTCTCGCAATGAAGGACAAAATTCCATTCTCCTTCTTAATCACCTGTTGCACCTGTAAACCAACTTTTTGCAACTCATGCACTAGCACACCCAGGTCTCGCTGCACAGCAGCATGTTTTAATATATTATCATTTAAATAATAATCCCTTTTGCTGTTATTCCTACCAAAATGGATAACCTCACATTTGTCAACATTGTACTCCATCTGCCAGACCCTAGCCCATTCACTTAACCTATCCAAATCCCTCTGCAGACTTCCAATATCCTCTGCACTTTTTGCTTTACCACTCATCTTAGTGTTGTCTGCAAATTTGGACACATTGCCCTTGGTCCCCAACTCCAAATCATCTATGTAAATTGTGAACAATTGTGGGCCCAACACTGATCCCTGAGGGACACCACTAGCTACTGATTGCCAACCAGAGAAACACCCATTAATCCCCACTCTTTGCTTTCTATTAATTAACCAATCCTCATTCCATGCTACTACTTTCCCCTTAATGCCATGCATCTTTATTTTATGCAGCAACCTTTTGTGTGGCCCCCTTGTCAAAGGCTTTCTGGACATCCAGATATACCACATCCATTGGCTCCCCATTATCTACCGCACTGGTAATGTCCTCAAAAAATTCCATTAAATTAGTTAGGCACGACTTGCCCTTTATGAACCCATTTCCATCCAGATGCCTCGCTATTTCTTCTTTGATGATAGATTCCATCATCTTCCCTACTACTGAAGTTAAGCTCACTGGCCTATAATTACCCGCTTTCTGCCTACCTCCTTTTTTAAACAGTGGTGTCACGTTTGCTAATTTCCAATCCGACAGGACCACCCCAGAGTCTAATGAATTTTGGTAAATTATCACTAGTGCAATTGCAATTTCCCTAGCCATCTCTTTTAGCACATTGGGATGCATTCCATCAGGGCCAGGAGACTTGTCAACCTTTAGTCCCATTAGCTTGCCCATCACTACCTCCTCAGTGAGAACAATCCTCTCAAGGTCCTCACCTGTCATAGCCTCATTTCTATCAGTCACTGGCATGTTATTTGTGTCTTTCACTGTGAAGACCGACCCAAAAAACCTGTTCAATTCCTCAGCCATTTCCTCATCTCACATTATTAAATCTCCCTTCTCATCCTCTAAAGGACCAATATTTACCTGAGCCACTCTTTTTTGTTTTATATATTTGTAGAAACTTTTACTATCTGTTTTTATATTCTGAGCAAGATAACTCTCATAATCTACCTTACTCTTCTTTATAGCTTTTTTTAGTAGCTTTCTGTTGCCCCCTAAAGATTTCCCAGTCCTCTAGTCTCCCACTAATCTTTGCCTTTTTGTATGCTTTTTCCTTCAATTTGATACTCTCCCTTATTTCCTTCGATATCCACGGTTGATTTTCTCTCTTTCTACCGTCCTTCCTTTATGTTGGTATAAACCATTGCTGAGCACTGTGAAAAATCACTTGGAAGGTTCTCCACTGTTCCTCAACTCTTTCACCATAAACTCTTTGCTCCCAGTCTACCTTAGCTAGTTCTTCTCTCATCCCATTGTAATCTCCTTTGTTTAAGCACAAAACACTAGTGTTTGATTTTACCTTCTCACCCTCCATCAGTATTTTAAATTCCACCATATTGTGATCGTTCCTTCCGAGAGGATCCCTAACTATGAGATCATGAATCAATCCTGTCCCACTGCCAGTGAACGGCCTTGTGCCGAGGAACACGCGGTTCGAGGACTGGAGAATCCAGCCCCTTGTCCCACCCAGAGGCCCTGACTACCACAGAGCTGACCTGACCTAACCTCACCTGCTCAGCTGCCACCCTACTCAGCAGCCACCTTGTCCAGCTACACCCTATCCCCTGACTCACTTCCCTCACTCAGGCTTGTCCCTTACCCACTTCCCTCACCCACCCTAACCACTTACCCACCTGTATGTTTATCCATTCACTCACCCATGTGCACATTCACTCCCAGGCTGAGAAGCTTTGGGACCTTTAAACTCTTGCTCACCAGAAAATGGCAGCTAACGCCCTAAAAAGGGGGCTGTGGTTTCTGCGCAGATTCCCTCCTCAGCTCCTTCTGTAGTTTCCTGCACTAAGAGTTCTGCCGGATCCTCAACGGGAAGATCGGCCTTAAAAATCGCAGGTAGGTAGTCTTCTTTGTCTGATCAGGGCCAGAACTTCGATCGGTTGATGTGCAGGTTAGGGGTATTGACCATGAAACGTGCCCCTTCTTTTTCAAAGATGTGCAGGTTAGGTGGGGTTACGGGGATGGAGTGGGGAGTGGGCCTGTGTAGGGTATTCTTTCAGAGGGTCGGTGCAGATCCGATGGGCTGAATGGCCTCCTTCTGCACTGGAAGGATTCTCTGACTCTTCTATGGTTCCAAGATTAGGACTCACATAATGTTTAAAAAAATGCAGTATTTTGTGTGGGTTTAATGTCTCCAGAGAAATGTGTACGTTTAATTTTGCCATTTGACATTGTTGGTTCGTGTTTCGGTCTCTGCATTCTTGTCATTTTACATGAAATAGGAGTGCATTCTTTGGTTACCTTTTCCAAAAGCCTGCTCCTGTAGAATAATTTACAATTTCACTTGAAGTAAGAGAGTTTTCCAGTCTGTTTCCGATGCCAGTAATATGTAGTTACCAGAAGAAATCTACCCCCCAGAGCATTGCCATTAAACCTAGCGAACTCTCAACTGAGACCAACAAAATATGGGAAACAATCAACATAAGTAAGATCCATCAATCGTATTGACGGATCCCAGGAAAGTGGATGTGCTGATGAAATTCCCATTTGATTGGAGCTACTTACAAATTCACCGCTCCACTGATCCGCAGAAATAAGGAAGGAAAAATGAAAACCTGTATTGATACAATGTTCTTAGAACATCTCAAGGAAACATCTCACACAAATTGCTTTTGAAGTCTAGCCATTGTCATATGAACAAACGTGATACCCCTGTTGCAATTTTCTCTGATGCCAGATGTAAGGAGGTATAATTCAAATTCTACTTTAAATAATCCCGGACAATTTTTTTAAAATTTGAACATTTCTATATTCAAAATCCGAGGAATCATGGTCAGTATTTTCTGGAATATAAAAGAGGATTAATTGGTTTAAAATCAAGAGACAAAATAGAGATCCTTTGACAGTAGAAAGTTTGAAACTCAAAGAGACAAAACTTTCCTTGGTTAAATGTTAGAATAATTAGGTGATAAGGAATTTTAAAAATATTCACTTTCATATAAAAGCTACTCAAAAAGTTAACTCTTTTTAGAGCATTGTTGTCTCAGAGTTGGCTGGAAGCATGGATATCCCATACATAAATATGTCTTATTTTCTCTGTCTTTCAGATGAAAATTCACTTGATTAACAATTTTGAATTGAAAATAAACTTCTGAGGGGAAGATGCTCAACTCAAACATTGCAGATGTATGAACCTGGGTCAGTCAAAATAATTAGCAGACGAGGTTTTGCATTTCTCTATCATGGCCGGTTTCTGGAAGGTTATGGGGACTTTATGGTGAGAAGAACGGGTGGCACGGTAGCACAGTGGTTAGCACTGTTGCTTCACAGCACCAGGGTCCCAGGTTCGATTCCAGGCTTGGGTCACTGTCTATGCGGAGTCTGCACGTTCTTCCCGTGCCTGCGTCGGTTTCCTCCGGGTGCTCCGGTTTCCTCCCACAAGTCCCGAAAGACGTGCTGTTAGGTGAATTGGACATTCTAAATTCTCCCTTAGTGTATCCGAACAAGGGCCGGGGCGTGGCGACTAGGGGATTTTCACAGCAACTTCATTGCAGTGTTAATGTCAGTTGACCTGTGATAATGAGGGGCTGGTTTAGCACACTGGGCTAAATCGCTGGCTTTTAAAGCAGACCAAGGCAGGCCAGCAGCACGGTCCAATTCTCGTACCAGCCTCCCCGAACAGGCGCCGAAATGTGGCGACTAGGGGCTTTTCACAGTAATTTCATTGAAGCCTACTTGTGACAATAATTGATTTTAATTTCATTTCATTTCATTTCATTTTTTCATTTCATTTCAATAAAGATTATTATTAATAAACACTTGAGAAGTTGAAACTTGCCCATGATAATAGATCAAGCAATGAGAGCCAAAACAATCGAGAGTAAGAAGGATATGAAACACCCATGGACTTAACTGGGATCTGTTACATTTCATTGAAGACAAGATAGAGGGATTAGTTGAACATTTCACTTGAATAACAGGCAAGTTCTCCAATAATGTTTCACCACACTGAAGTATCATCATAAAGAATTCCTTTCGGAATGTTTTGATTAGAGCCAATTTAGGAGGAACCGTGGGACAGTGAATATTGTGAAACAAACAAATGGCTGAGAGGTATTTAATGGGAAGTACTTACTAACTTAATGCTTCACTTTGGAGGATTATACATTCCTGAGAATTTTAATGTAATTAATCTCGAGCTCAGAAATCAAGGAGAAATGCTGACTTGAATCAACTTAATTTGAAGAAACAAATGGAAGAAGCAACCATTTTTTATTTCCCTGCCATTCGGAATTAATCAAATGTTTGAGGAATTTGAATGGACAAATGAAGGGTACGATCTAACGGCCGCATCGCGGCGGGTGCATCTGTGTAAGCCGGTTATATCGTGAGAGAGACCAAAATCGGGAACCGCAATCGGTTTACGATCTAACTGGCCCGCTACCGTTGGCAGATTCCAGATCCCACCATGGCACGAAGAGAAACCAATAATCACCAATTAAGGCCAATATCAATCCCATTAACAGGAAGGATCCCCTATCGAACAGCATCCCATGATCTAACCAGCTCGGCAGTGGGAGGTCACGCAGGCGTCCTTTAGCACACCTATTTAAAAACGTGAAGCTTGCGCAATGACTGCTGTGAGGATCGGAGGAGGTTGTTAGCTTCTGACTGTTGTTGAGAAAAGAGTCAAGGGTTCTGCTCCTTTCACAAACACCTTTATTTTCCTTGAACACACTCTATCACCACCACAAAACTCTATCACCACCACAAGTGCCACCTGCAACCCCTTTACATATCAGTGTCAATTGTTGGATACTTCACATCAATTTGACATGTAATTAGAATGTCTCTTAACCCATTCCTAAAAGAGGTGAACAGCCATCTTCAAAATTGAACAGTCATCCTGAGGGCAATGCAGCCGCTGCCAAAGTGCTCAGGGCGGGTCGGGGAGACCAATGCAGAGATCCGCTATAACTAGGCCCATGTGGCCACCCAGCTGTCATTGGGCAGTGAATCAAACCCCTGAAAATACAGTTCAGATGCCTTGATAGCTCTGGTGGTGTACTGCAGTACACCCTCTGGAGGGCCGCCCACCTTGTCGTGGTCTGCTGTGCACTCCACAACTTGCCACAGAAGTGGGTAACATGCTGGAGCTGGAGAAAGAGGAACATGCCACCTCATCTGAGGAGAAGGAGGATCTGACCAGAAAAGGCTGGTGGTTGAGCCCGGGGAGGACCAGTGGCAGTAGCTGGAGGAAGGAGGATAGGCGGCGGAGAGAGTCTAGCATACCCGGAGGACCAGGGTGGCCCTCATTCTTGCCTGCTTCTCATAGGATGTAGCTTCTTCGGTCATCTCACCTACTCCTCCCTTCCCACCTGCCATTCCCCCCCTCCCCCGCTATCCCACCTGATCCACCTTTCCCTCCCCCGCCCCCCCCCCAACCATTACCCTCACCAATCACCCTTCCCCTATCACCCTGTTCCATCCTCCCAGCGTCTGAGTAACATTACTCCAGGGTAATGGGCTTGCGTCGACACTGTCAATGGATCAATATACAAGGAAGGAGGGTGATGATAATCTGTTCAGAGGTGAGCTGCGGTGCTCCTCAATCTAATCCATAGTTTCACTCCGGTCTGTCTGCTGACAGGGCACTCAACCCATCATCGGCACGTGGGTATACCTCGCTGGCCAGGGGACCGGATCAAGGACCACCATGTCCGCGGGGCTGGGGCCAGGGCAGGGCAGAGGGCAACTGGAGGAATGGGTGCAGGTCGGCCTGCAGTGCGGAATAATGGGATAAAGGCTTCGTATGTCTTGGGTGTAACGTGTTTGATTGTGTACAATTGTGACTCTAACTATCCCTAGCTCCTGATGGTGGTGCTCCCTATCTCCCAGTGCCCACTCAGTGATCGCCAATCCGCATAGCCCTCTGTGCTCTGCCACTATGTCTCGGTGTGTTCCCAGAATGCACATCAAAGGCAGCCTGCTGCTTACCATGTCTGTAGCCTTTGATTCCTCTGGCAGACATCCTCTGGAGGCCTGTGGCCAAAGGGCTCTGGTTGACTTGCCAGTGACACATGCTTCAACATTCCACCCTGTTCTGCCCACTGACCCTAGTCTCAGGAAAGCAGCTGACCCCCATCGCCTCCCTGTAGGGAGACTCCCAGGTGGCCTGCAGTGCTCCATCCTCCCAATTGGTGCCTGTAGTTCCTCGTATCACTTTGGGATGGAGGGGCGGCTGGAGTGAGCTCCAGAGGCCTCTGAGTCATCTGGCTCTGCCAGCCATGGCGGCTCCCCATTTTCTGCTCCATGGTGTCAACGCCCTCAGCGATGCCCCTCTGTGACCGGGCCACACTCTGCTGTGACTGGCCAATGTCCACCTGCATCTGGGGCACGTTCCTCAGAAACTGGTAATGCTCTGGAATGCCTCGGCAATGCCTATCTGAGACCGGGACATCCTCTGCAGCACTTTGGTTAGGTCCACCTGAGACTGTGACACGGTCCCGAGAGATTGAGCAGTTTCGGCCTATATTAGATGATAAAAGATATGGATGAAGTAGATGTGGAATGGATGCTTCCTCTAATGGGCAATTCAGAAATGAGTGGTCATAGCTTCAGAATAAGGGCCAGCAAATTTAGAACAGGGATGAGGAGAAACTACGGGCGGATTCTCCGTTTGTCAAAGGCGAAATCGCGAAACGCGATTGGGTGGAAAATAGGTTCTGACTGTCTAACACACTTGCAGCAAACACCGTTTGCATATTGTGGTATTGTAGGTATTACGGTACCTGAGAGGCTAAAATACCATTGGTAGAACCTGTATGCTTGCTATTGGCGAGAGTGTATAATAGCTCCGCCCTGATCGGCGGGGTATAAGAACCCGTGCCGCCCCAGCAGCACTCATTCTGTACCTGAGCTGTTGGGAGAACATCTAGCTTATTAAAGCCTTTAGTTGGACTACAACCTCGCTTTAGTGGTCATTGATCGTGCATCACATATCATTAGCGGGCCCAACCCGATAGATATTCTCCAGGCCTCTGCGATTATCCTCCTCCGATGGGCCGTGTTCCCGATGGCGCTGTTCACTTGTGCTTTCAAAAATCATGTAACCTGCATGGTGGCTGATTAGGGAGATAGAGAGGAGATAGGACATGAGGAGGAGCAACTGCTGGCTGCCAGGACGGATACTGGCGGGGCTTGCTGGCATTGGGGGGGGGGTCTTGCCATGGCCGGGGGAGGGGGGGATGGGAGGACAGACCGAATGGCCGGGGTGACCCCAAGAGGACTGGGGTGATGCCAGGCATGGACGGCCATTACGGTGGTCATCTTGCTGAGCAGCCACTGACCACCCACCATGGCCCCTGGTTCTGGAGAGTGACACCGGCCATATGGGTGCGTTCACCCCCGCACCACACCTGGCTGCCACCCACCAGTGGCCCACCCAGGGCAACACCCATAGTAGCACCTCCGCGGGCCGCAGTGCATAATTTTGGTGAGGGCAGTGCCAACCAACGGTACCCCTGGCACAAGGGACGGATGCCAGAGCCAGAAGCCCTCATGGTACCGGCCACCGACGGGGCCAAGGTCTTTGCTGTTGCAACAATGGAGCACAGGGAGTGGACCATTGCCATCTGGGACTGCTGCACAACATGCTGTGACTGTGTCACCACCCTCTGGGCTGTGCCACATCAGCCAGTGACTGCGCCATCTCCCTCTGGGTCTGCGCCACGTTGGCCAGCACCTTGGCAATGCCGTCGATGTCCCAGCCATGGCCTGCTGTGATTGGGCCATGCTCGGGAGCGCCGCTGCAATGTCCAAGAGGCCCTTTCAGATAGTCGCCTGCGCAAAATGCCCCAGACCTGGGACATGCTGATCCATAGCCGAAACCCTCGCCCCCAATGCCTCCATCACAGACGCCACCTGTGCAGTTTGGCCTGGGTGGCACGCATTTTCGGCACCACGTCTTGCCACTGCACACGGTTGGACTCCCCCAATCAGCGCCTGCAGGTTCTGGACGCTCACTGACAATCCCTCATGCAGTCCCTGGCTGTGACGGAAACTCACTGTCATCCTCCGACCCGAGCTCCGGGGCCTCCTGAGTCTTGGCTGGAGGGCTGGTGTCTCAGCTGCTCTCAACGTCACTGCACGTCTCACGGGGGGCTCCGATTGTGGCACTGGCTGGGGCCGGGGGACGCAGATGGACCCCCCCCCCCCCCCCCCCCCCATCCCCAGCAGGTCCTGTAAGACACAAAACAAGGTGCATGATTAGACCGCTGGCCTGATGGGCGCATTGGTGGGGGATAGTGGTGTGGGGGCGAGGGTCGCTGACCACGTCCATGCCCTCTGCTCGGCCATGGTGAACCGCATGGTGAGGTCTGACGGTCCCCCGTCTGTCTTCTTCCGCTCCCGGCCGTTGTGCATGGCCTTCTGATGGGCAGCACGGTACATTGTGGATAGCACAACTGCTTCACAGCTCCAGGGTACCAGGTTCGATTCCGGCTTGGGTCACTGTCTGTGCGGAGTCTGCACATCCTCCCCGTGTGTGCGTGGGTTTCCTCCGGGTGCTCCGGTTTCCTCCCACAGTCCAAAGATGTGCAGGTAAGGTGGATTGGCCATGATAAATTGCCCTTAGTGTTGGGTGGCATTATTGGGTTATGGGGATAGGGTGGAGGTGTTGACCTTGGGTAGGGTGCTCTTTCCAAGAGCTGGTGCAGACTCGATGGGCCGAATGGCCTCCTTCTGCACTGTAAATTCTATGATAGTCTCCTGGGGGGCTAGGGAACAGAAAGGTGTTCGACTGTCCGACTCATGCAACCTAGGGGTGGGTAGCTGGTGGCCTCAGTGGCCAGGGTGACGAATGTGATATAAAATAGTTACTTTAGAGTTACTAGTTAATGTAATGTAGAAATAAGCCACTTTGATTCTTGCAGTTAGGGACAAAGGAATTTGAGACCGCATGGAAAAAGCAGGAAGAGGTGTGTCTATGAGAGTGATGCTTCATTGATAGGGGCCAGAGAAAGGGATTGGAAGTGAGCCAATCAGAGTAGATCGAACAGGTCAGGAGGGACATAGGCTGACCTATGTCCGTCGAGTATGTGAAACTTGATACCATTTGAATTGATTTTGCAGAGATCCCTTTGTCTTTTAGTCAGTCGTTTTTCTGGAGTGTAAGAGGCTGGATGTCCTGTTACATTTCTGTAAGATGATTCAAGCTTGCAAGCTAAATAAATAACTTCTGTTTACGTGCGAATCCGTCTCAACTTTTATTGAGGCCAGACTGACAGAGAAAGAAATTTGGAGATCAACAAGGGCACCCGGTAGTGGCAGCCAGTATGTGCAAACAGAGAATCCCGCTGTACCTCTCCCAAAGGCAGTGCATCTGTGCAATTTGCTCCCCCAGAGTGTTGTGGATGCTGGGACAGTGAGTAAATTTAAGGAGGATCAGACAGATTTTTAATTCGTAACGGGTTTAAGGGTTACGGAGAATAGGCAAGGCGGTAGAGTTGAGGCCATGATGAGATCAGCCATTATCGTCTTGAACGGTGGAGCAGGCTCGAGAGGCTAAATTGCCGACTTCTGCCCCATGTTCATGTGTTCTAAGAAAGAATTATTCTGTCTAATTCCACCTTCCATCTCTTGGTCTGTAGTCCTGTAGGTAACACTAACTCAAGCACAAATCTGGTGTTCTTGAATAATAAGATGATTTCTTGATTAATAAGGGCATCAGGAGTTATAGAGAAAAGGCAGATGAATGGGAATGAGGAAGAAATTAGCCTTGATCAAATGGAAATGGACCAAATTTCCTAATTCTGCTTATATTTCTTATGGTCTTATGGTCCTCAGCACCATATCGCCTGGGCAATGTCCACCTGAGACAGAGGGTCACCTGGACTCGGAACATTAGCTCTTTTCTATCCCTACAGATGCTGCCAGACCTGCTGAGATTTTCCAGCATTTTCTCTTTGAACATCCACCATAATTTGCTTTTATCTAATGTTCACCTGAGACTGGGACAAGCTCCTCAATGTCTCATCAAGGTCCACCTGCGCCAGGGACATGCCCCCCAGCGACTGAGACGTGCTGTCGAGGTGCTCAGCTATGGCCGTCACTGACTGAACAACATGTTGGACATCACCATTCATGCGGCTGACTTTGTGGCTCCAGACATTCCACTGCCACCCGAGTAGTGTTGGCCTTGGTGCCAGGCATTGCCGGTGTCATCTCCTGCGCTTGTAGCCTTTGGGACTCCTCCAATTGGCTATGGCCCTGCTGGCATCCCCCTCTGAATTTCACGGCCGCACCCGAGCATTTACATCAGCTCTGGGTAAACCTGGCCCATAGACTCGACTTCAGACTGGGACCCAGCTGGGTCCTGGGATCCAGCACACCTCTGACTGCTGTCTCTCCAGGATGTTCCTGCCTCCATCTGATATGCATCAGCAACTGTGTGGTACTCACCAGTTTGTGCCCCAGAAGCCTGTCCACTACATTGGTACACTGAGGCGTATATCTCTGCGCCGGTGGAAGGTGGGAGACAGCTCTGATGCTTCACTGGTGGCATGGTCAGAGCTCCCCTCTGGGGTGATCTCTTGGGAGATAGCGGGGGGGGGCCACCCCGGATGGCCAGCAGCATCGGATGGAGATCCTGCGGGAGAATGGGTATGAGGGGCGGGATTCTCCGACCTCCCGCCAGGTTGGAGAATCGCCGGGGGGGGGGGGGGCGGCGTGAATCCCGCCCCGCTGCTCCAGCGCTGGCTGCCGAATTCTCCGGCACCGGTTTTTGGGCGGGTGCGGGCACCCCCCGCCCCCGCCCCCCCCCCCCACCCCCCCCCCAACCCGGCAATTCTCCACGCCCCGATGTGCCGAGCAGCCGCCCATTTTCGGCCAGTCCGGCTTGCATGAAATGGACATAGTCCATCCCGGCGGAACCTGGCTTGGAGGGCAGCTAGCGGAGTCCTTGGGGGGGGGGGTGGGTGCGGCAGGATCCAGCCCTTGGGGGGGGGTCCCCACGGTGGCCTGGCCCGCGATTGGGGCCCATCAATCTGTGGGCGGGCCTGTGCCGTGGGGGCACTCTTTCCCTCTGTGCCAGCCTCTGTAAGGCTCTGCCATTGCTGGTGCAGAGAAGAAATGCCAGAACACGCTGCCGGTTATGCCCATGCGCCAACTCGCGGCCCCATCACCGCCGGCACCAGCCGAGCCTGCGGAAGTGCGGAGGATTCCGCAACTGCCAGGCGGCCCGACCCCGGAGTGGTTCGCACTGCTCTTGGCGCCAACGTCGGGCCGTCCCGCCAATTGCGGGAGAATCCCGGCCATGGTCAGTGGGAGGAGAGGATCGTTATGTCTGCATTAACAACCTACATGTGACTGGTCATCTGGGTAGAGGCCGGTGGATAATAACCTCTGCGGCACCACCCCAAGGGACAGTTCCTCATAGGGGTTAGGACTCTGATGTCCGTCACCCCACCGCCCATCTGGGCCCTTTCCTATCTGTAATGGGACACCTTCTCCTATGGGAAAAAGAGAGGGCATTGTGAGCTGTACGTTTCATGCATCACAGAGGGGGGACACTGTGGCGAGGTACAGGCATGGGCACCACTGCTGAGAATGTGTGGGGTGTGCTGGTGGGTGCCAGGGTACGCTGGGACACAGGCACGACATTGTGTTTGGGGGGTCTTGCGGTGCCAACCGCTGGGTCGTCGGGGGTGGGGCTGCACTGGGGCTCTGTGACTGACCCTTCGACCCCTGAGGGGGAACAGGGTTTCCCATCTGGATTTCATCACATCCAACCGTCTGGCCAGGTCGGCATCTCTGAATCATGAAGGTGGGCTGCACGGTGACATGGCTGCGTGCTGCGTGGGGTTTGCTCTGCGGGATCGGTTAAAGAGCTGCTCCATCTCATGAGCTGCCGAGCGCGGTCTCGGCGAATAAGCTGGCGGGACAGTCATTTCCGACCTGAAATACCTGGGGCATCATTACCGGCTCTAACTGGCGGTAGATACCGGTGGCGGTCTTGTCGGGTTGTCCGTCGGGAAACATCTGGCAATTCTCGCTCTTAGAAACGTTTCTGTTAGATCTTTATCGAAACCTATATGGAAGATATGGACAAACACGGAAACCCAACAAAGCAATAAATGACAGTGTTTTGCACACCTCATAAATTAATAAATAAAACATTTTTAAAAGTGAGAAAAGGGGACTTGCTCCATATATCACACCCATGCAATGAACAGTCACACAAACATATATCTCTACAGAATGAAGTTGAAGTACTTTGGAAAATAGCTAACTATTTTAATGCATTCAGTTGGAAGTATATTGAGAGCTAACTATTTTAATGAATTCAGTTGGAAGTATATTGAGTAAGAGGATTCAACACTAGGCCAATTTGAAACTAAAGTTTGGCATGGCACTATCACACTTTTTTTCCCATTTTAGCAGTTATTTATCTGGGCTCAGCTTCATTCGTCACCTCCATAAGGTGACCTCCTGTCCCCTGACATCTGGAATGTCCCCTTTTCAGGGTAACATTTAGGTAAGCAATGGTGAGATTCAGGAATTATAATAGACAATTCTCACTTCTTGGTAATGAAATGTACCAAAAATAAAATGCACTCTAACCAAATGGCACCAAACAAGCGAGTGGTTTAATTTAGATCAGGTAGCAAATGAAAAGTGAACAATGCAATTCGGTGAAATAAAGATTTTCTTTTACCTTCCTTAACTCGTAACACGACAGGCCCTGCTTGCTTCATCTCAAAAGTAGACTTTAAACAGAAGTTAATGAACGATAGAGATGTTTAACTCCCTTGCAGGGCCACCCCAGCCGCTGTAGACTGTTGAATCACACATAATGGGCGGGATTCTCCGGTCCCTCGGCTGCGTGTTTTTTGGCGATGCACCGTTCGCTGGCGGCGGGATTCTTTCCTCCTGCCGCTTGTCAATGGGAATCTCCATTGAAGCCACCCCATGCCTTTGGGAAACCCATGGGTGCCAGCAGGAAAAGAGAATCCCAACGGCCGGAGAATTCCGGAGAATAGAAGACAGAATTGGAGAACTTGGGCCACCAATTCTGTCAGGAAAACAACCCATGAGCCTGTTCCCTTCTCAAAGGTTTGAAACAGAATGAAATAAATTTGTAACTGCAACTCTTATACTCACACCTGATGAAAGATCTATTGATAAATATTGAATGTATGTCTGATTTGACAGTAGAATAGAGACTTGAAACCCTCGGAAGGCGACGGGCCCGGACGGGATCCCTGGTCGTGCACTCAGAGCCTGCGCGGACCAGCTGGCAGAGGTATTTGCGGACATCTTTAACCTGTCCCTACTCCACTCCGAGGTCCCCACCTGCTTCAAGAAGACCACCATCATACCGGTAACAAAGAAGAGCCAGGCTACGTGCCTCAATGACTACCGACCAGTGGCCCTGACTTCAGTCGTAATGAAGTGCTTTGAGGGTTGATCATGAAGCGCATCACCACCATACTCCCAGAACACCTTGATCCACTGCAATTCGCATACCGCTGCAACCGGTCCACATCAGACGCCATTTCCCTGGCCCTACACTCACCCCTAGAGCATCTCGAAAACAAGGACTCCTACGTTAGACTCCTATTTATTGACTACAGCTCCGCTTTCAACACCACAATCCCAGCCAAGCTCATATCAAAGCTCCAAAACCAAGGACTTGGCTCCCCACTCTGCAACTGGATCCCTGATTTTCTGACCGACAGACCACAATCAGTAAGAATGAACAACATCACCTCCTTCACAATAGTCCTCAAAACCGGCGCCCCGCAAGGTTGCGTACTTATCCCCCTACTCTACTCCCTGTACACACACGACTGCGTGGCAAAACTTGGTTCCAACTCCATCTACAAGTTTGCTGACGATACGACCATAGTGGGCCGGATCTCGAGTAACGAAGAGTCAGAATACAGGAGGGAGATAGAGAACCTAGTGGAGTGGTGTAACGACAACAATCTCTCCCTCAATGCCAGCAAAACTAAAGAGCTGGTAATTGACTTCAGGAAGCAAAGTACTGTACACACCCCTGTCAGCATCAACGGGGCCGAGGTGGAGATGGTTAGCAGTTTCAAATTCCTAGGGGTGCACATCACCAAAAATCTGTCCTGGTCCACCCACATCGACGCTACCACCAAGAAAGCACAACAGCGCCTATACTTCCTCAGGAAACTAAGGAAATTCGGCATGTCCACATTAACCCTTACCAACTTTTACCGATGCACCATAGAAAGCATCCTATCGGGTTGCATCACAGCCTGGTATGGCAACTGCTCGGCCCAGGACCGCAAGAAACTTCATAGAGTTGTGAACACCGCCCAGTCCATCACACGAACCTGCCTCCCATCCATTGACTCCATCTACACCTCCCGCTGGCCTGGGGAAAGCGGGCAGCATAATCAAAGATCCCCCCCACCCGGCTTACTCACTCTTCCAGCTTCTTCCATCGGGCAGGAGATACAGAAGTCTGAGAACACACAAGAACAATGCTTTTGATACAGTTTTGATCCATGATTACCTGGAGACCTTTTACCTTCCTGCTTAACTGAAATTAGTGGTCAAATAACTAGAAACTAGGAGATGAATGAAACCACAATGATTTTCTTCTATTCCATATTGCTCTCTGTTTCTTGCCTTCTCAAAACTACATTTTTCTGACAGCTCTGTTTGTGTCAGCCCTTAAAAGTCTAGTAAATAAAGGCATCAATTTTTATAAAATGTTCTAACGATGTGGGTGATGCAGGTTTGACTCTTCACTTTGTCACTCTCTTAGCTGCCACAGAAGTCATGGAATCATGAAGAATTTGAGCGAGGAATGAAGACCATTCAGCCCATCACACCCAAAAGTCAGCAACCTCAAATGTTAACAATAGTTCTCTCCCCACAGATGCTCCCAGACCTGTTGAGAATTTCCAGAGTTTTCACAGGAACATAGGCACAGAAGGAAGCCATTTAGTCCCTCAAGCCTGTTTGCCATTCAATGAAATCACCGCCGATCTGCGACCTGATTCCATGTACTCACCTTTTGTATCCCTTAGTACCTTTGATTAATGCAAATCTAAGAAAATGAAACCTCGATCAACTCTATCCATAGCTTCAGGCGACAATATGCATGCAAATGTTTATGTTGCCACAGCAAAGCAGACTTTTTTTGGGTTGGCTGGTGTGGGGGGTGGGGGCGTATGGGTGGCCATATTGGTGCCAATAGCACAAGGCTGTGCTACCTGTTCTAGCTGGGGTGGATTTGGGATTTCTCTCACCTGTGGTGGGAGGTTTGGTACCATGGGGCAGACTTCCCTTAAGACAGAGAATTGAGGGAAAAGAATGGAAATCTGTCAATCTGAATTTTAAGATGAACAATTGGTCCAGCATCAATAGCCATTTGAGGAAGAGAGTTCTGATCTTCTATTAACATTTGCAGGAAGAAATATTTTCTAGTTCTAGCTTCAAAAGTTCTGGATTAAATATTTAGAATATACCTACAGTTTTAGATTTATGTCTTGACAGATTTGGATGCAAGGGGCGCGATTCAGCAGCCGTATTGTGCCTGACCTGGATCCGGGCGCAACGGGTGAATCACGCGAGAACCCCAAATCAGGTCTTGTGCTGTGCACCGGTCCTATCTCGAATCACCCGCTTCGCTGAGCCCGGTGCAATCTGGATCTCGCCTTCGCTGGGTAAGATCCAGATCTGCATTCGTGACCGGCTGACACTGCCAGGGTGACAGGTTGACACTGCAGGGTGCCCGGATGATGCCAATACCAGGTTGGCGCTACTAGGGTTCAGGCCCGGGAGCGGGGGGGGCAGGGGGCGGGGGGGCTTGCCCATTGGAGGAGGGGGTTTTCCAGGGGCCTCAACATAGTTTGGGGTGTGAAGCGGGGGAATAAAGTCAAGGGGGGGAGGGGGAGATCGGGGCGGTCTTTCAAAATGGTGCCCTGATCTGCGCAGAGTTGTTCCTGCTCGCGGGATCAGCTTGCCAGCAGGAAATCTCTCTGAGTTGTGCTTCGAGGAGGGAAACTCCCCGATGCCAAAATAAAGGTGAAATGCAGGCTGCGGCCACTGAGAAACACCCCACCAAATGCACCAAAAAGCGGACATTACCTTTTGTCCGCTGAATCGCACTTATCGCTATTAATCACACATCTAAGTCATTAACGAATGCGGTGGCTTGCATAAGTTCCAACATAGCTCCTTGCAGGACATCTGAAGTCGCATTCAACCAATTTGAGTCTTATTACCCCTTATGATCCCTCGGGCCGGAGTTCTCCAGCCATTTGCTGGCAACGGGATTCTTTGGTCCACCAGCAGTGCACCAGCATTCCTGGCAGCTTGGGGTGGCTTCAATGGGAATTCCCATTGTTATGGGCCAGGGTTTAGAGAACCCGAAAGTGTATCATGGAGTTCACCTGACCCACAACTTTTAATAGATTGTGATATGGGGAGCACAAGGCCCACTCTACAGGTGTGGTACAGCAGAAATCTACCAGTATTTCTTTTAAAGCAAAACAATGTTTATTCTATGAACTCAAGTTAACCTTTTTAAAACATACAGTGAATATCTTAGCAACCATTAATTCAAATACAACCCCCAAAGAATACAACACTAAGTAATCCTTACTTTCCTTTTAACATCCATAAGACTTTAAAAAAACTTTTAACAGAAGCACATCAGGTTTAATCTCACTACTGAGACCAGTTATATCTCTGAATTCACCAAATGATCAAGAGATAGTCTTTACATGGCAGAGAGAACAACATTACACATTCTGTGGCTGACTGCAGCTCCAACACTGAAACGAAACCAAAAAAGCACAGACAACCCAAGCTTTTCTCAAAGTGAAACTAAAAGCTGACAGACAGCCCAGCTCCACCCACACTCTGGCATCACTGCAGTAATAAACACCCATTTCTTAAAGGTACACCCACTATTGTTATTCTATAAAAAAACACCCATTTCTTAAAGGTACTCTCACATGACACCATTAACAGCAGCCTGAGCAGAGAATCCGGCTGCCAGCAAATGGCGCACCACCTCCCGCTGCCGAGAAAAACGGGGCAGGGAGGCTGCAGAATCCAGCTGAGATCTCCTGCCACCAAGCCAAATTCCTAACCAGGTCAAAATTTGACTTTTATCCCATGAGCTTCAAGTTCAGATTACAGTCCATTGTGAAAGACTTTATCAAATACCTCTTGAAAGGCCAGTTAAATAACATCCGGTAGCATTCCCCTGCTCAGTGCTTCAGTCACGCCTCCAAAAGATTCAATGAAATTCATCAGGCTTGACCTCTCCTTCACAAATCCACACTGGCTCTCTCTGACCAGCTGATAAAATGTAAGATGTTTATTCAGCCCATCTTTAATGATTGACTATTGTGATTCCCTGACAATAAGACAAACTAGTCCCGGGCTTCTCTGTCACCTTTTTGAAATGAAAATGAAAATCGCTTATTGTCACGAGTAGGCTTCAATGAAGTTACTGTGAAAAGCCGCGAGTCGCCACATTCCGGCGCCTGTTCGGGGAGGCTGGTACGGGAACAGCCCGTACCAGCCTCTTTTTTTGAAACAGTTTTCAGCTTTTATATTAATCTACTTCCCTGTCCATACACCAGATGGTGCTGTGCTGTGTACTTCAAAGGAGTATTTCTTGAAGGTCTCAACATCGTTTTGGCCTGGAATAAGGAAACAACTCGAGAAACATATACCAAACATTATTTGTTCTTCTGAAAACTTGTTATCATTCCACAAAAATGGTGCAGTGGTTATTTAATATACCATTTTTACACAGCATCTGTTCAGACTACTGTGACAATCAACTTTGATTTACAGAATGAATGCATCATTCGGGCACATATTTGGTGCATTTACAAAGAGAAATATTTGTAAAGATTTTACCAGAATTTGTTGGAAAAATATTGGCGATCTTAATTTGCTCACTAGCATTAGCGTGAAAATACGCAGAAACTTGTGGTAAGTTTCACAGGCGCCGTGTGTTGTGAATGACCTCAAATCTCTGGGTGGTTTTAGCTGCTCCACCATTTTAGCTTCACAAAAGACAGAACCTCATTGCCAACCTGCCCACAAGCATCAAGAAATTATCGGGCTTGCGTTGTAAACATCAATTAACATCCATGCAGGCACTTAAGGCTGTTGGTAAGAACACTGCTAATTATGTGATTTATGACCCTGATTTTCCAGGCAACCTTGGGGGACTCAGAAAGAAAAACGTATTATTGCAAGTCACAACAGAGGTTGACAAGTTACATTAATAGGTTAAGTGAATGTGCAAAGCGGTAGCAACTTAATTTCAGTGTTAGGAAAATGTGAGGTTACCCACTTTGGCTCTGAAAAGAACAGAACAGAGTGCTTAATTTCTAAATGGTGAAAATTGAGACTCTGAAAGAAAGGACTTGGGATTCCATGTACATCCATCATTAAAATTTCATGAGTTGGGACAGATAATAAAACACAGTTCTGGACTTTGATGTCTAAAGGCTAGAATACAAGGGAGTGGAGGTTATGTTACATCTGTTCAAAACCCAGTTCAGACGAACCCAGTAGCATTGTGAGCAGTTCCAGACACTGTGGCAGTGAGTTAGCAACAAAAAAGAGTCCCGTTGTGGGTGTGTTTATCAGGGTCTTTCCTGGCGCTTGTAATGCCAGGAACCACCCCATTATCGAACGGGATTCTGTTATTTCTTTGGGCCTTGGCGGGGAAGGCCCAACCGAAGCCACACTTACCTTCATTTCCTGCACTGAGGAACTCATCTCACCAGTGTAACAAGAGGTCGGGGCACCATTTTTAAATGGCACCCCAACCTCTCGATCCCCCAACACGTCCTCCAGACACCCCCCCCCCCCCCCCTCCCAAACGCCTCAATTTAACTCTTGGGAGATCCGTGAATCTCCCTGTATCCCACCTCATAAGGGAAGAGCACGCCCAGGCCCAAAGCCCGACACAGGCAAAATGCCACGTTGGCACCATGACACTGCCAGCCTGGCACCTTGGCAGTGCCACCTGGGCACCCAAAGTGCCCGGCTGACATCAGCAGTGGCAGGGTGCCACCTTTCCCAGAAGTCAATCACCCAGAGGCCTCTGGTCTCCTGGGGTCATCCCCAAAAGTGCCAGCATTCTAAGTTCCAGTTTTTGGAGACCAGAGTAAACGGCAAGTGGGTTCAATCTTGGGCGCTGGTTAGATCCCACGTAGCATATTCAATTGTGCAAAGCTGTGCGCTTAAATATGAAAATTTAGACCCCACCCATCGTGACATCATCCAGATCGCGATATCTCGCGAGAACCCATTGGATCTCGCAAGGCACAACAAGGTGGACAAATCTCACGAGAGGCCTCTCACGAGGTTTACCAGCTGCTTCACATCCCAAGCCAGATGTGGCGTGGCGGTTAGATTTTACCCTGTGTTTTAAGAGAATAGAATAACCTTGGAGCAAACACAGCATAGGATTACCCAAATTATACCAAGGGCCAGATTTTTAAACTTCCCCCACGCTGTGTCCTGAGTGGGGAGCCATTTGGAAATTTGGTCCCGGACTCCAAGTGTTAAATAATGAGGTGGGATTACACACACTAAGATTGCATTATTTTAGAAAATTAAAAAATCTTAGTTTGATAGATTTTTGTTAACCAAAGGAATAAAGGGGGTATGTGATATGTGGGGAAGCTGGGTGTGCAGAAGGATTCGAATATACTTGAGGATGGTGGGGATCTGAAACACACTGCCTGGTAAGGATGCTAGATGCTATACCGTGAAAACACTTTAACATGCAGGTACAGCATGGCAGCACGGTGGTGCAGTGGTTAGCACTGCTGCCTCGCGGCACCGTGACCCCAGGTTCGATCACGGCCCTGGGTCATTGTGTGTGGAGTTTGCACATTCGCCCCGTGTTTGCGTGGGTTTCACCCCCACAACCCAAAAGATGTGCAGGGTAGGTGGATATGCAGCGCTAAATTGCCCCTTAATTGGAAAAATGAATTTGGTACTCTAAAATTAAAAAGAAAACATGCAGGTACAGCATGTGGTAAAGAGGCCAATGGTATGTTGGTCATCATCGTGATAGGATTCAAGTACAGGAGCAGGGATGTCTTGCTACAACTATACAGGGCCTTGGTGAGGCCACACCTGGAATATTGTGTGCAGTTTTGGTCTCCTTATCAGAGTAAGATATTCTTGCTCGAGAGGGAGTGCAGCAAAGATTGATTCCTGGGATGGTGGGACTGATGTATGTGGAGAGATTGAATTGGTTAGGATTATATAATAATAATCTTTATTAGTGTCACAAGTAGGCTTACATTAACACTACAATATTCGCTGGAGTTCAAAAGAATGAGGGGGCATCTCACAGAAACCTATAAAATTCTAACAGGACGAGGATGCAGGAAGGATGTTCCCGATGGTGGGTGTGTCCAGAAACAGGGGTTCCAGTCTGACATTTAGGACAGAGGTGAGGAGAAATTTCTTCACCCAGATAGTGGTGAGCCTGTGGAATTTATTACCACAGGAAGTAGTTGCAGACAACACATTGCCTGCTTTCAAGAAGTAGCTAGATATAATACTTAGGGTGACGGGGATCAAAGGACATGGAGGGGAAAGCGGGATTAGTCTATTGAGTTGAATGATCATAATGAATGGTGGGTCAGGCTCGATGGGCCATATGGCCTCCTCTAGCTCTTATTTTCTATGTTTCTATACACTTGGGTTGCAGATAATAAATGATGACGGACCCTGAGCTGGAAGGTGGGATTAGACTGAATATTTCTTTATCACCCAGCAGACACATACTGGGCCGAGTGGTCTCATTCTCTGCTGTAAATCTGTTTTTTTTTCTATGTTTCCACATGGAATTAGATCGCATGATCTCTTTGAATAGTGGGATAATCTTGAGGAATTAAAGGGCCCACATGGGTCTCCATATTACTAAAACAATGGGTTGAATGTTCTGGCTCGTCCGGCGGCGGGATCTTCAAAATAGATTTACAAGAATGATTGTAGAGCTGAGAGGTTCTAACTAATGATAATAATAATAATCTTTTATTGTCACAAGTAGGCTTACATGAACACTGCAATGAAGTTACAGTGAAAAGTCCCCAGTCGCCACATTCCGGCACCTGTTCGAGTACACAGAGGGAGAATTCAGAATGTCCAAATTATCTAACAGCACGGCTTTCGGGACTTGTGGGAGGAAACCGGAGCACCCGGAGGAAACCCACGCAGACCCGGGGAGAATGTGTGCAGACTCTGCACAGACAGTGACACAAGCTGGGAACCGAACCTGGGACTCTGGCGCTGTGAAGCAACAGTGCTAACCATGCCACCATTAACTATCAGAAAACACTAAACAAGCTGTAACTCTTTTCTAGGGCAAAGAGAAGTGATCCGATGGAAGTCTATAAAATTATGAAGGAGTTTGATAGGGTAGGTGGAGAAAAAATGCTTCCACCTGTTGGGTCATTCAAAGTCAAGGGCCATAGGTATGAGATGGTCAATAACAAATCTCGTGAAGAATTCTGGAGGAACTTCTTTTCCAAGGAAATGGCCAGGATGGGGCAGCACAGTGGTTAGATCTGCTGACTGAGTGCCAGGAAACCGGTTTCGATTCCGGCCTTGGATGACTATCTGTGTGGAGTTGCATATTCATCCCGTATCTTCGGGTCCTTGGCCTCCGTCCATAGTCCACAGGTGTGCAGGGAAAGTAGGTGGGTTGACCATGTTAAGATCATAGAATTTACAGTGCAGAAGGAGGCCATCCGGCCCATCGAGTCTCCACCGGCTCTTGGAAAGAGCACCCTACCCAAGGTCAACACCTCCACCCTATCCCCACAACCCAGCAACCCCACCCAACACTAATGGCAATTTTGGACACTATGGGCAATTTAGCATGGCCAATCCACCTAACCCGCACATCTTTGGACTGTGGGAGGAAACCGGAGCACCCCGAGGAAACCCACGCACACACGGGGAGGATGTGCGGACTCCGCACACAGTGACCCAAGCCGGAATTGAACCTGGGACCCTGGAGCTGTGAAGCAATTGTGTTATCCATAATGCTACCGTGCTGCCCACAGCATGGTGGGTAAAATTGTCCCTTAGTGTCCAAAAAGCGGTGCAGGTTAGGTCGGGTTACGGGGATAGGCCAGGACAGTGGCCCTAGGTAGAGTGCCCTTTCAGAGGGCCAGTCCATCCTCGATGGCCTCCTTCTCTGCATATATGGGACTTCCTCTCACATAAAGTAACCAAGGCAAATGCCACAGATGACATTCAAGGAGAAACTCAATGTGCGCATGAGTGGGGAAGGAATAAAACGGTTTGTTGATGGGGTTTCGTGTAGTCACATGGGAGTTTACCCGTGCGGAGCATAAACACAGTTGGACATAGACCACTCGGGGATGAATGTCCTATTTCTGTGTTGTAAATCATATGTAATTGAAATTGTTGGGTCTCATTCCTGCAGGTAGTAAATTGTTTTGAGAGGGTTTTTTTCCACGTTAATATTAATTTTTTTCTTCTCACTTTTCGTTTTTGTATCCTTTTTGCAATCCCCCCTGAACAGCACTGTCATACTTTTCAGTTATTTTTGTTTTTTTCTCTATATATAATTTGGCTCTCCTTCACCCTCTTCGCCATTAATAAAAGTCATTGGGGAAGGAGAATTGAGTCTGATGTTCACAGGGTTCCACATACCTTGTAGGAGTCACTGTGTGATTATCTAATCAAAATTCCAGCAATTTGGGAGAGAGGAAATATCTATTCGCCCCACTCCAGCAATTTACAGGCTCTCATTCCTCTGATAGCACCAATGATCACTGTTTTCGTGCATTAACTCAGTTGCTGTTGTGTTTATTATTACATGATCAGTATTCACTGCAATGCACTCTGCAAACCTCCCACTGACTGAGAGCAATGACTTATGTGATATCTTTTGGTTATACTTTTGTTTTAATTAACTTGAAGAATGGCATTTCAGGAAAATGAAGCATCTTCTACTTCAGTCACTGGATGGCGACATCACATATTCTTAAGGGGGAAATGATGTTCTGTTGGTAATGTCACTGGACTGATAACCCAGAGGCCCAGACAAATGCTCTGGGAACATAGGTTTTAACCCCACCATGGCTGCTGGTGGAATTTTAATTCAATTAATAAAATCTGGAAGTGAAAGTGAGTCTCAATAATGGTGACCATGAAACTATCATTTATTATTGTAAAAACTGTTTCTTTTTGGGAAGGAAATCTGCCACCTTGTCTGGTCTGGACAACATGTGACTCCAGATCCACAGAAATGTGGTTGACCTTTAACTAACCCTGAAACTAACCTTGCTAGCTGCCTTCTCTCAGTCTCTTAAGAAAGCCCTCTGTAAAGCCAGTGTGGCTTCCAACCAAGCCATGGAACAGCGGACAAGACTTTCACTGCTCGACAACTTCAAGAGAAATTCTAGGAGCAACATCCACTACTCTACATGGCCATCATGTCTGACCAAGGCTTTTGACTCAGTCAATTGGGAAGTGCTATGGAAGACCCTGCCAAAGGCCAGCTGTCCAGAGAAATTCATTAACATCGTCCAACCTCTCCACGACATCATCCGGCGACAATCCTCATATTCAGAAATAAAATAGAAACCTTTGAGGTCAACACTGGACTCAAGCAGGGATATATCATTGCCCCCACCCTCTCTCCACCTTCATCACCAGCTTCCTTCACCTTGTCAGGGCAAGCTTCCCAGTGGAGTTGACATCATCTACAGGATGAACGGAAAGCTTTTCAGCCTCAACCGGTTGAAATCCAAAAGGAAAACTACACTAACATCACTCTTGGAACTTCAGTAGACAGATGACATCGTCATCTCCACTCTCTCAGAAGAGAATCTCCAAGCCTTTATTGACACATTCACGGAAGCACACCAAAGAATTGGCCTCAGCCTTAACTTCAAATCCTTTACCAACCTGCCACATGGCAAGATCCGATCTCTCCCCCATCAAAATCAATGGAGAATTCCTGCCAAACATGCCACATTTCCACTGCATGGGAACTACCTCCCATCTAAGGCTGACATCGATGCAGCCAACATTGTTTCCAATCCGCGAGTTTGATTAGTGCTGCTCCACTGCTTTCACAACCTGTCAATATCACAGTGGGGGGCTTGCAGGCTCACAGTTTGACTGACAGCTCCAAGTGGTAATAAAGAGATTAGCTGTATTTGACATGTGACTATGATAATAATTACTTGTCTTATTATGGATTAAGGTACTTGAAGAAAATGTTAGTTTTTTTATATTGGATTAAATACTTGAAGGGATTTAAATGTATTCAGTTCATGAGTGTTTTTTTTTTAAATATAGGGTAGTCTGTGAAAGATATTTAGAACCTAATAACATTTCACATTACAATGACTCCTGAGGTCTGGTTATGGTAGATACTGGATGAGTTTTCATGAAAGGGACAAAGTCCCAAAGCATCAAAGCTGAACTTTTGCATAGGCCACCTCGGCACCCAATAGTTACTGTGGCTGCCCCTGCACTGTTTCCATGGGTAGAAGACCCTACTCCAGTTATCAACAATGCCGCCCCGCCACGATCCTCCACATCCATGACCCCCAAACACCAGGAATGAAAGTCTGGCCATTTGGAGAAGTTTCCCATGAGTCAGGTTTATAAAATTGTTTCCCGATGCTAGACTCAGAAGCAATATTTCATCCCTAAGTGCCTCCAATCGTTCTCCATAACTCAGACACCTTGATATTAGGGATCAGTCTCCTGGCTGTTTCCTGCATTATCTTCTGTATTTCAATGTTTCCCTTGTGTCTCAGCAACTAAAATCAAACTCAGCACTCATGCGTTGGTCGAAAGAATGCTGGAGAGTTTAATTACAGCTTCCCATGATGTACATTCAAATATTATGGCAATGAATTTGAACAATCTAGTGCCATTCTTGCTGCCTTTCATTGTGTGGACATGTTCAGCATCAAGCCTATTAAGATTGTTGAGGCTCTTTCCATTGTTTTGCCTATTCTAACCCCAGATCCCTTTCCCATTTTGCAATCTTCATCTTCGCTGGCAACTACCTGCTTGGAATTACGGAAACCTAAATGAATCACTTTCATCTATCCCCAGTGAAGGGCATTTACCGTAAATCAAATCATTTTCACAATATGTCTAAATCAGGCTGCACCTTATTTATTTCACCCCTATTTGCACCTCCGGCAGACATCCTTGTACCATCAGCAAACTTTACACGTATGTGGTGCTGATTTTTTAAATATAATTTGAGCACTTTTGGAACAGTTTACATTTTATTCTAAATGATACAAAAGCAAAGCAATTCTCTCAACTTAATTCAGCCAACTCTGCTTAGTAAATATAGTCAGCCAATTAGACACCCGCTCACCACTTATCGTGATGTGTTTGGATTTTTTTATTACTGACATTGGGCTTCAAAAATAATTGTCTGTCATGCACGTAACTGAACAAATTGCAAAGTCAATGTTTGTTCAAAATAGCTTCCTGCACTTCTCCTGCCCACTTGTATTAAATTTATTCTCAATACTTGTATTAAATTTAAATGGGGCCTCGGTGTGGTTTAACTGGAACTGGGTTTAGATGCTATGGCTCGGATTTTCTGCTTCTGCATGTACCAGCTGGGAATTTCCTGTCTGCTGAAAGGAATTGGGGGGTAGAGTCACCGGCCTTCGAGTGCACAGTTGATTAAAACTCCTGTCCTGATTTATTGTGACTTGATTTCAAAGGGACAGCCAGCAACCTAAGCGTGATGAACAAAAATACTCCAGTCTTGCTGCAGAAACTGCCCAATTTACTTCTTATGGGGCACAAGCCCACACAGGTCATTTAGGAGATCATTAACAGTCTATAATGCTGAAACATCTTCACAAGTACTTGTCATCTGATTAATTTTATGAATATTGCTCTAGATTTGGCTGCTGTGATCACAGCAAAACTGTCAACATGTGTCATCATTGCTCCACTGAAACTGACAGCAACTTCTTAAATCTGTCCATGCTCAGTTTAACGTACAAATCCAAAAGTTGTGATTCTATGTTTCTCCAGAGATCATGCAAGAGAGTATTCACCAAAATGCAATCTTCAATCAATCTGTAAATGAACACAAATGTCCACTTTTGCCTCAATGTGAACAAAGTTAGAGCTCTTGATTTAGCTCACAATTATTGCTGAGCACCCTCACTGGCTCTAAAAAAACACCTTTTATCTTTCTGTAATGTCAAATTGTACATGATTTTTACTTTTTTAATGTTTGCATTAAATAATAATAAATAATAATAATCGCTTATTGTAATAAGTAGGCTTCAATGAAACGCCCTTAGTCGCCACATTTTGGCGCCTGTTCGGGGAGGCCGGTATGGGAATTGAACCTGCGCTGCTGGCCTTGTTCTGCATTGCAAACCAGCTGTTTAGCCCACTGTGCATTATTTTAATTTCTATCTTAATCCAATCATAAATATTTATTTAGCTATCGCAAAAATTAAATGAAGAGTGAAGGGATTCAGTGCTTTTGGCATCTTGGTTTGCTGTCTGTGATAGTACTTCAGTGTGATTTGCCATTCAGCCAGTTTGCTGACATCACTGCTATCTCCGAGACTTGGTGCCATGATCCAAAAAGACTTGGAAATAGGGTGCAGAATTTTATGTTTACCCGCTGGCTGATTTGAAGTCTTGCATACCTGTAAAACTTTACAGTTGTCCTACACATCAGCCACCCTCCGCCACCCAACTTTGAAACAATTTTACTGGGAGTGGTCCGTCTGCACCATAATTGATGTCCTCAAATGTTGGGCTGATGCCCAACAGGTTAGCCTGCTCAGGTCTCGAGTAGAAAGAGGAGCCTTTTCCCTTAATACCCCTTCCCGAATTATGTTTCAACCCACCCCAAACATCTGCCCCTTCCAGTGTTCCCTTTCCTGCTAGCCTTAGCAAGCTGGCCTCCATGCCACTTGCCACCTCCTCTCCAGGGCCTCCTCTCCTCAGCCCTGCCGAGATTCCTCTGGACTCCATCCTGGGCTCCCATCATTTTGTTCTGTGTATATTTCCAGCAGTGGCCACCGTTAAGAACCCTACTGATGTTAAATACGAGGGTATCCCAAATGTCAGAAAGGAAACTTGGAATGCCAGTTCTCAACTCTTTATTTTGCAATTTGGTATCATTTGAGAAAAGAGGTGCAAAACCTGTCAGGAAAGTTCCAATCTTTTTGAAATCATTCAAATAAAAAACATGTATTAAATATTAAAACATGCAACCATACAGAATAAAAAATATGGTGACACACAATATAATTGAACTCACCCCACTTCAAGCCTAACTACCTTCCTAAATTCTGAGAATATCCCTTCCCAAAACAACATCCCATAGGTTTTAACACCAATGAGCCAAATTGAGTAATAAATACCACACAGGATCTGTATCTTTCTTTTGGAAAATTTCCTTCTGGTTTAGAGTGGTCCAACTAAGGTTTCAAACAGCCGTCTTCAGGCAACAGCTTGTTTTGGGAGAGCTAAGCTTCCAGCTGGGCATGGCTTTGACCTTCGTCGCCAGTCAGCACCTTTCCTCCAGACTAAGTGCCACTGAGGTATTGCTTATTCCTTTTGGTATTGTCTTATCTGAGCAATTTGTCTTAGAAGTCTGCATTTTAGCATGTATAATCTTATTTCTTCCTTTGAACTCCCACTCTCTTTATCTTTAACTCCTATGATTCTATTCCCTATAATGCTCCACTTCACCCAGAACTATCTCATTACCCTTACTGCTAGGTTAATCTGCATATGAAAAGCCCTCAGTGCAGCTGAATACTTATCAATTTCCTTTTATCCACTTATTTAATCTTCATTTGATCCTAGCTTCTTGACACCGCTGCTCACGGTGGTGCTTCTGCCATTAGATAGCTGCCGGCCAATCAAGTTGGCTGGCAAATGTCTGAGGCAGGACTTCCTCCCCAGATATGGCACAAGGGTCACCAGCCGGTAATTAATATTCTACAGATAGATAAACTGCTATGGGCCAGCCTTCAGGAGCAAGTGTGCATTCCCTATCCATTTACTTGGTGGTAGTGAAGGAAACACCGCCTTCAGAAAACCTCTGCCTGCTAATCCTACCCCACATAGATCACTAAATTCTTTTGGGGGCTTTCTTTGAGGCCAAAAACAAGAATCATTGCTTCACCACTGATCGCAGAATCCAAACCATTATAAGCAGACGTTGTTTTTAACAATAATTGGGCGGGATTCTTCGTCGGCGGAATTCTCCGCTTCGCTGGTAACGCACTCACGCCCGCAGATTTTCCAACAGCGTGGGGGTGGCCACAATGGGAAACCCCATTGGCTGGCTGCTGGGACTGAGCATCTCGCTGCAGGTGGGGACGCACCGTGCCAGAAAGCGCGCGCGGTGGAGAATCCCGCCCAATTGTCTTTTCATGCACTGCTGTGATAAATATGCTAACACTCAGAATAAGCCATTCCTCCATCCTATAATCAGTATAAAGCACGTCCAAACCAGATTCAACTCCTGCTTGAATGAAAGTTAAATTGCCTTTGTTTCTTTCTCAGCAAAATAGTTTAACCTCAAGCTGGGAAAGGCACTCTCAACTGTACTGCCCCAGACAGACAAAACTGTCTCCAATCCAGAAGTGTTAATTTTTTTTTCTTCGCAGTTCTTTCAGTGTCATTCATGTTGTATTGTAGATGCTAATCCTTCCTGCACAAACTATGACTCATGTGCTGTTCACTTTTCAATCAATAGTGTCCTATCGGGGGATTGCATTGGAGAATTTTATATGTAAAACACCATCCTTCTATCAGAAGGAATTACTGCAGTAAATAGTTTCCTTCCATCCTTCACATCAGTTCCTCTACACATGCTAGTGTCAAATATTTCTGGAAGTGGGCGGTTTGATCCCATTATGTGCAGGAGATCTGGAATATTGTCCATGTCTTCAGTGGAATTCCTCACTGCTTGCAACTGATCTTTCAATTCCTGCTGTGAGAAGCATGGGCAAATCTGTACATCTGCAGGCTTCCATGTATCAAGGAGGTGTTTTGAGAGAAAGCCTCATCAGCTCAACACCTTTTGTGAGTCACTTGGAGGCCTTCTGTGATGTGGTTGAAATGATGTCTAATTGTGTGGGTTTAACATATAATACCTACAGTGCAGAAGGGGGCCATTTGGCCCATTGGGTCGAAAGAGTGCCTCCTAGGCCCAATCCCCTCCACTATCCTTGTAACACCACCTAACATTTGGACACTTAGGAGCAATATAGAATGGCTAATAAATCTAACTTGCAAATATTTGAACAGTGGGATGAAACAGGAGCACCCGATGGAACCCCACACAGACACGGGGGGGAATGTGCAAAGTCCACACAGCCACCCGCGGTCAGAATTGAACATGGGTCACCATGCCACCTTGCCACCCATCCTTAAACAAACTAATTGAGCTGATCAATTCCAGAGGGAATGGGATACCTTTGTCATCTGAGAGTACCCTTTAAGAAATGGGTGTTTAAGAAACGTACCTTTAAGAAATGGAGCTGCTCATGTTACTGGAGTGATGTCAGAGTGTGGGTGGAGCTGAGCTCCACTTCTGCCTTTTTTAGTTTCAGTTTGAGAAAGCTTGGGTGTGTGTGTTTTTCAGTGAGCTGAATCTGAAGTTAAAAGTGAGCTGCACTGCTGTTGATCTCTGCCACGCAAAGACTATCTATGGATCATTTGGCAAACTCAGAATTGTAAAAAGGTCTCAGTATTAAATGTAACCCTAATGTGTTCCTGTTTGAAGGTTTATTAAGTCTTTTGGATGATAAAAGGACAGCATACAGGTTATTTGATCAGAGGCTGAATGACCTTGACTGCTGAAGTGTTCCCCACTGAAAGGGAACATTCCTGCCTGGTGATTGTCGCGCGATGGCCGTTCATTCGTTGTCACAGCGTCTGCATGGTCTCACCAATGTACCACGCTTCGGGACATCCTTTCCTGCAGCGTGTGAGGTAGACAACGTTGGCCGAGTCGCACGAGTATGTACCGCGTACCTGGTGGGTGGTGTTCTCACGTGTAATAGTGGTATCCATGTCGATGATCTGGCACGTCTTGCACAGATTGCCATGGCAGGGTTGTGTGGTGTCGTGGTCACTGTTCTGAAGACTGGGTAGTTTGCTGCAAACAATGGTTTGTTTGAGGTTGCGCGGTTGTTTGAAGGCAAGTAGTGGGGGTGTGGGGATGACCTTGGCAAGATGTTCATCGTCATCAATGACGTGTTGAAGGCTGTGAAGAAGATGACGTAGTTCCTCCGCTCCGGGGAAGTACTGGACGACGAAGGATATTCTGTCGGTTGTGTCCCATGTTTGTCTTCTGAGGAGGTTGGTCCGGTTTTTCGCTGTGGCGCGTTGGAACTGTCGATCGATGAGTCGAGTGCCATATCCTGTTCGTACGAGTGCATCTTTAAACGTCTGTAGATGTCTGTTACGCTCCTTCTCGTCTGAGCAGATCCTGTGTATACGGAGAGTTTGTCCATAGGGGATGGCTTCTTTAATGTGTTTAGGGTGGAAGCTGGAGAAGTGGAGCATCGTGAGGTTATCCGTGGGTTTGCGGTAAAGCGAAGTGCTGAGGTGACTGTCCTTGATGGAGACGAGTGTGTCCAAGAATGCAACTGATTTTGGAGAGTAGTCCATGGTGAGTCTGATGGTTGGATGGAACTTCTTAACGTCATCGTGTAGTCGCTTCAGTGATTCGTCACCGTGGGTCGCACGAGTATGTGCGCGACTTCATGCACAAGTTTAAACAGGACCTACTCATCGCACAGGAACTTCAACCGACGTTATACACCAGAAACATCGATGACATTATTTTCCTTTGGACCCACGGTGAAGAATCACTGAAACGACTACACGATGACGTTAATAAGTTCCATCCAACCATCAGACTCACCATGGACTACTCTCCAAAATCAGTTGCATTCTTGGACACACTCGTCTCCATCAAGGACGGTCACCTCAGCACTTTGCTTTACCGCAAACCCACGGATAACCTCACGATGATCCACTTCTCCAGCTTCCACCCTAAACACATTAAAGAAGCCACCCCCTATGGACAAGCTCTCCATATACACAGGATCTGCTCAGACGAGGAGGAGCGTAACAGACATCTACAGACGTTGAAAGATGCCCTCGTACAAACGGGATATGGCACTCGACTCATCGATCGACAGTTCCAACGCGCCACAGCGAAAAACCGCACCGACCTCCTCAGAAAACAAACATGGGACACAACCGACAGAATACCCTTCGTCGTCCAGTACTTCCCCGGTGCGGAGAAACTACGTCATCTTCTTCACAGCCTTCAACACGTCATTGATGACGATGAACATCTTGCCAAGATCATCCCCACACCCCCACTAGTTGCCTTCAAACAACCGCGCAACCTCAAACAAACCATTGTTTGCAGCAAACTACCCAGTCTTCAGAACAGTGACCACGACACCACACAACCCTGCCATGGTAATCTGTGCAAGACGTGCCAGATCATCGACATGGATACCACTATTACACGTGAGAACACCACCCACCAGGTACGCGGTACATACTCGTGCGACTCGGCCAACGTTGTCTACCTCACACGCTGCAGGAAAGGATGTCCCGAAGCGTGGTACATTGGCGAGACAATGCAGACGCTGCGACAACGAATGAACGGCCATCACGTGACAATCACCAGGCAGGAATGTTCCCTTTCAGTTGGGGAACACTTCAGCAGTCAAGGTCATTCAGCCTCTGATCTCTGGGTAAGCGTTCTCCAAGGCGCCTTCAGGACGCGCGACAACGCAGATTCGGCGAGCAGAAACTTATAGCCAAGTTCCGCACACATGAGTGCGGCCTCAACCGGGACCTGGGATTCATGTTGCATTACATTCATCCCCCACCATCTGGCCTGCAAAATCCTACCAACTGTCCTGGCTTGACATAATTCACACCTCTTTAACCTGGGGTTACCCCATCTATGGATCTGTAAAGATTTAATCATCTGCTGATGGTCGCATTCCAAGCATTGTTTGGCATCTTTGAATTTGTCTATATATATGTTTCTGGAACATACCTCTTCATTCACCTGAGGAAGTAGCAGCGCTCCGAAAGCTAGTGACATCAAAACAAACCTGTTGGACTTTAACCTGGTGTTGTAAGACTTCGTACTGTTCAAAGGCAATGGAAGCAGAATCTTTGAATATTTTTAAGGCAGAGCTGGATAGATTATTGATTGACAAGGGGGTGAAAGGTTATATGGGACCGGCAGGGATATGGAGTTGAAGTTCCAATCAGCTGAGCCATGATCGTATTGAATGGTGGAGCAGGCTCGAGGGGCAGAGTGGGCTACTCCTGCCCCCATTTTGTATGTTCGAAGATAACGAGAAAGACATTCTTTCAAAACTGGTGACTAAGCTCCCCATTCAAAAACAGGTGTAGTGAGGGCTCATTGATGGGAACAGGTTAAACCTATCGGTAGAGCTCAGGATGATGTGATTGTTAAGAAAAGGATGTTAGGTAAAATTAAAGAGAAGAAAAGGGCTTTAGTTGAATCTTCATGGTTGTAGATCAAAGGACACTGATAGCTTCAGATCATACTGCTATGGCAATCAACAAAAAAAGGCAAGCGGGTGTCTATCTTTGATGTCTGACACCAAAGGTTAGTGCTACACGCAGAAAGTAATGTAAAACATTCACATTCAGGATGAATCAAAATATTTGGGACATGAATGGTTCAGCTAGTACATGGTTAATTGTTTTTAGGCAAAAAATAATTAGATATCAAATGACAGATTAAAACACATTTTAATAAAGTAAGTGCATTTAAGCATTGGACTAAATCATTGTTGGAGGCCAATCACCATGATATTGCTTGAGTGTAATGAGATGTACTCTTTCAAACTAATGGCCTGAGCTTAGTTCAGAAGGGAACAAAAAGACTGCCCTAATGGCCTACCGTCATGTTTCATATTAAAATAGTTGCTATCTGCTATGCAGTCGTACTTGCAAGAATCGCTTGAAGTATTTTACAGAATGTTGCAATTCTAAGTCGACTTATACGTTCAAGCCAATTATCTATAAATGAGTACCCAGTTTGAAGGATAAAGAAAGGTAGCTGCAGCGCGAGCACTGAAAAAGGAAGCTATTTAATTCTATTATCCAGATCATTTAACCCAAATGGTTTCAATGACAAATTGGTGGCTCCAGAAACATTTTTCTTCAAGAGATTGTTTCAATTCTACACAATATTGCGACACCCTGGGCTAGTCACGATCAATTTCAGCCCCACATGCTTCGGAGTCACAACACAATTCAATCAACCAATAATTCTTCGAAAAATACCCAAAGTCTTTGGTCCTCAGCTACCCAATAATTACAGTCACCAGGTTTATAAGTTTAAGGGGCAGCACGGTAGCATTGTGGATAGCACAATTGCTTCACAGCTCCAGGGTCCCAGGTTCGATTCCGGCTTGGGTCACTGTCTGTGCGGAGTCTGCACATCCTCCCCGTGTGTGCGTGGGTTTCCTCCGGGTGCTCCGGTTTCCTCCCACAGTCCAAAGATGTGCGGGTTAGGTGGATTGCCCATGCTAAATTGCCCTTAGTGTCCACAATTGCCTTTAGTGTTGGATGGGGTTACTGGGTTAGGTGGATTGGCCATGATAAATTGCCCTTAGTGTCCACAATTGCCCTTAGTGTTTGGTGGGGTTACTGGGTTATAGGGATAGGGTGGAGGTGCTGACCTTGGGTAGGGTGCTCTTTCCAAGAGCCGGTGCAGACTCGATGGGCCGAATGACCTCCTTCTGCACTGTAAATTCTATGATATTTAAACACAATTACTGTTTATTTATAATAAGAACTGTAATGAAATATGCAGCAAATACAACTGGTTAATTATTACCTAATTCCTAATTTCTTACTTTACCTTGCCCGCCTCCCACCCTCTACACACACACACACACACTCATACACAGAATACAGACAAACAGAGAGTGGAAGAAAGAGAGTTTAAAAAAGTGAAAAAGTGTTTTTGTTTCACATGGATGTTTCCAGGTTTTTGATGTAGATTCATTCAGGCCTCTGTTGTTTCAGGAATACAGCACTCATTGGCTTTCTGGAGAGAGAGAGAGAGATTCCTGGAGTTGGATTCCCCGCTAGCCAACGCCGAAATCGGGAAATGCGATTGGGCAGAGAATAGCTTTGTCACCAGAAAACGGTGTCAATGTAACTCATGTACAGTAGACATCATTTGCATATCATTAGCAGGCCCTAGCGGTATTGTCCGGATCCTCCACAATTCTCCGCGTCTGGTGGGCCGAGGTAAATGCACAAGTGGTTCACTTGTGCTTTTAAGAATCGTGAAACCGGAATGGTGTCTGCTGAGGGACAGAGAGGGGGTACGAAGGGTGTCCAACATCACCTTAGTTGCTGACAGTTATGCCGCTGGTCGGGGGCTTCTGCCAGGGCTGGGGGATGGCCAGGAGGTGGGCTGTGGGGCCGGGGTGGACGGACATGAAACACCATTGCTGCAGCCGGCAAGGCAGCCATGCAGATGCGCACACTGCCAACAACCCACTTTGAACTTAGTGCCACGGGTCGTATAGGTGTCCCCCAGGGCAACCCCCCCGGGTGCCCTCTGGCTCATGCCAACCCATCAGCTGTATGGGTGTGCTCCAGCACAACCAGTGCTATATTTTTGGCTGGGATAAGTGCGTGTAGGTGTGTAATGTGCACATGCAGCTGCAGCTTGTCAGCCTCTCAAGTGTCGTTCACAGATCCGGCAAATACCGCACCATTTTTCACTGGAATCGATTGTGTTTCATGCGACACTGGTGCTAGCCCTTCGGCGGTAGCAGAATCGGTCCAGGTGCGGCGCTGGTTTTTCTGTCATAGAAGTCCACGGAATCTGCGTTGGCTGTAGTGCTCTTTATATGGGTATGTACAGAAGGGGCTGATGGGTAATGGAAAGATCACTAGGGGGCAGAACTGGCGTGTATAAAAGGGAGAAGCAAGCAGCCCTCTGGGCTGTTGGGTGGATTAGACCGTGAGGAGAACAAAGGCAGAGATTTAGCTCTGGGCTACTCATGTGGTCAGGCCTAGTTGTGGTGTATAGAAAAGTTGTAACCTTTCTACTAGTATAGTTCTTAAAGTAAGAACTCACGCAGTTATTTAAGTTGTGTTGCTCAATAAACCTTCTGTAAAACTTCTGGACGACTTTGAGCCTTCTTCCAAAGCCTCTACTGTACCTGAGTTGAGTAGCACAGATTACCTGCCTTATAGGTAACAAAACATGGTACCAGGTTGGCTTTAATCAGACAGTACTAGATAGATTAGGTTAGAGACCAGAAAGAACCAAAACAAGCAGTAAAAGTAATGGCCTGGCCGCTCAACTGTGGAAGCCTTCGCAACATTTTGATTCCGAACAACCTACCGAAGCGATGGACCACACGCCACTTCCAGAGTTGCTGAAAACTTCCGATAATTTAAATAGTAACTGGAAAATGTATCAACAACAGCTTCAAATATGCATGGCGGCTACTGCCTTAAATGCAGCCCCCAACGAGAGAAAGATTGGGATATTACTCTCAATGGCAGGCCGGCAAGCTGTAGACATTTATAACTCTTTTACGTATGGTGACAATGAAGATAAAACTAGCTTTCAAGTGATAATGGCAAAATTTGATGAATACTGTAAATCACAGTCAAATAAAATCATGGAACGATTTAATCTGCGCAACAGATTCCACAAAAATGGGGAAACTATCTCTAATTTTATCACAGATCTCCGATTGCGAGAACAAGATTGTAACTATGCTGATGTAACAGAATCCATCATTAAGGATCAATTAATCTATGGTCTCTCAGATGAAAATTTAAGGGAATCATTAATGCAGCAAAATAATTTAACTTTAAAAACGACCATAGCAAAATGCTGACAGCAAGGACAGAAAAAACAGCAGTACCTGGAGCTTCTTTAAAAAAAATAACATGGAGAAAGTACTCCACGAGGTGGAAGATGTCAAAATAGTGGCCTCGCCTCACAGGCCTTCTTTTCCGGCCGCTGGTGGCCATTACAGCATGTCTGCGCATGCGCGCAGTCAGGAGAAACGCGATCACGCAAGATCCCGGTAAGGTAAAGTACCGACCCCAACCAGAAGAGCGAGTTGCGTACGCCCGATCGCTGCCGACATGTGACGTCATGGGCGTCATGGCATGCTACCGCTGTGGCACCGCCCATTTAAAAGGGAAATGTCCTGCACTAGGGAAAAGATCTTTGAAGTGCTCCAAGATGAATCATTTTGCCTCCCAATGTCAGTCCACAGCCAAATATTACTCCCCAATGCAAAGACATGGAAACTTTAAGGTTCGCACAGAAGATGCAATGGACACTCGGACACCCGAAGAAAACTTTTCCGACCACGAAGAGTTCCACTCCTGGGAGAACACATATGGTGTTGGAATCATAAATGCCTCAGATGAACCGCACAAGCTGACCACACAGCCTAAATACGTACATACCATTGAATCCACAAGCGAATAGAGTGCCACGGTGCAAGTGAACAACTCCCCAATTACGTTCAAGCTTGACACGGGAGCATCCGCAAGCTTGATGACAAGCAAAGATCTCGCATCCATCCCAGGGACACACGAGATGATACCTGCTGCATGCAAGTTAACAGACTACAATGGCAACCAGATCACCTCGAGGGAATCATGCCGCCTACAAGTAGATCATAAGAAAGCCATGAAAGGACTACGTTTTGAGATTGTGGACAACAAAAGAACGTCGCTGTTAGGTGCTCAAGCCTGCAAGGATTTGCGGCTGATACAAAGGATTTTCATGAGCAGGCTTGACTCATCACGACTGGCCGCTGCCATCCAGCTGCTTCTCAGTGAGTATCCTGACGTCTTTTGTGGCATGGGTACGTTACCCTATATGTACAAAATCCTGCTCAAAGATGATGCAACATCGGTCATTCATGCACCAAGGAGGGTACCAGCTCCGTTGCGGGACAAGCTAAAAGCAGAACTCCAACGCCGCCAATATCAAGGTGTAGAATCCCAAGTTTCTTTACCCGTCAGTCTGGCCTCAATAAAAGTCGAGATGGATTTGCAGGTACAGCATTAGTTATTTTATTTAGCTTGCAAGCGTCCCTCAATTCTCAGGAGCACGAAGCACATTGTGCTCCATGGACTTCTGGAATCAAGTGAGGATATGGAACAAAGGAATCTGTACTGATACATTCAAATGGCATCAATTTTCACATACACGACGCCCATAGGTCATCCTATATCCCTCCTGACCTGTTGATCTATTCTGATTGGCTCACTTCCAATCCCTTCCTCTGGCCCCTATTACCCAGCATCCTTTTCTCCTGCTTTGGTGGACACACCTCTTCCTGCTTTTCCATGCGGTCTGAAGTCCTTTGTCTGTGAACTCACCAGAATTAAACTGGCCTACCTCTACATTACATTAACTAATATCTCTAAAGCAACTATTTTATATCACATTTGTCATTCCCTCCTTTTATCATTCCATGATAACCGAACTATCCAATCCATAGCTACGGTTCCTCATCTAAAAAGATCCGTCGCTGCATTTCCAATTCCTGGCTTAGCCCCCCCTCATCTGCTGCACCCTCATGGATTTTAACAGTTAAAATTTTAGGGGCGTTGATCTGTTCCAGTGCACCCCGCATTCTACCCAACACACATTTAAGGATAGTTAGGCCCACAAAGATGCAGCCGATAGCCACCACTAAATACATGGCCATATTTATCAACCAGTCCTTCCAACCCCCAAATCCCCAGTTACCCCAAGAGCCAGGATCCTGCATTCCGTCCAGGTGATCCCGTATGTGATCCATAAATTTAGTGATGTTAGCGGTCAAGTCCTGAACTCCCATGATACACTTGCCCTGCACTATGGCGCATACCCCACCCTCACGGGCCAGAAGATAGTCAAGAGCATACCGGTTCTGCATTGCAAACAACCGTAGCTGAGACAATTCCTTGGTTTATGCCCCGAGGGCTCCCAAGGTTTCATTTCCCAAGATGGTAAGGCCACAAATAAAATAATTCCTATTGCTGACATCCAAGGAACCCTCCACACCTCCCAGTGTCAAGACGCTCAGAATCCTCCATCCGGCTGAGTGGCCCCGGTTGGGTGCGAGAACCTGAGTTTTTTTCCAGTTCTCGCAAAATTCAGCAGAGACTGCCCGGCGTGCTAACTGATTATGCAGCTTCCACACCGAAGGGCAGGGGACTGTGGTAGGGACTAGAGTCCCTATAGCAATTTGGCAGGGAAATGGGGGTGACAAAACGTTGGTCGCTGTGCCATTAAATAAAAAGTAGTGTCCTTGCTCCGTGTGCAGGCTAGCATCACAATCAGCATATCGGTTGCGTAAGGACCCCCCAGTAGCCCAGTTTATCCAGCTTCGAAACGCCCATTCGGAGCCACAAAGGAGCTGGAGGCCGGTGTTCAATGGAACGCAAGTGGTGTTGTAACAAACGCATTGGCCAGACGCCTGGGTGATATGGCACCTCCTGTCCGTACAGGTGGGGAACAGACATGTTATATTCGTTTCCACCTCTACCAGCAAACAGCCGTATCCTTCACTGCTGAAACAATTCTCGTACGATCGGGAATCCCTATTGGGAGTGAAGTGGCTAGGTATATACGCCCTTCACCGTTGCAGCCTATCATACTGTGAATGGGAATTATCCCGAGGAAGGGGAAGGCAAATAGCCGGTGGTGCTGAACCCGGATCGTAAGGAAGAGTGACTTGCTCGGGCAGTGGCTTGGAATGCTGACAATGAACCACCGTTTGGGGAGTGCCCCAAAGCGGTGAAACAGAAAATAACCTAGACACTGCTGCGGGGTTCGGGTAGCAGACAACCCGTCCGTGGCCATACAAGCGATGGTAAATCTGGTAGAAGAGATTCATACTACCCAGGTTTTCCTCAGTTTGGCCTTTACCTAACTTAAGTGTATCTCCCGGTAACCTACGTTCTTGCTGTACTTCCCTTCTCACACGCCCCGTCCTCTCTCTAGTCCCTCTCTCTTTCTCATAGCCTCTTCCTACGCTCTCCTGACGGCCTGATGTTACCTTTATCGCACCAATCTTAACACATCCAAAATCAAATTTACATGTATTCCAAAAACAAGGCAATGTCCATATAATATTCCCTTCCCATCGCCGGGACCGGTGCAATTGCTTCATGAGTCCTGCATTCTCCTTAACTTTGACGACCTTTCATGAGTCGATACCATGTCCTCGTATATGGGGGCAGCGAAGAACATCACCTTTGCATAGGTGATGTATCCTTGTAGATTGGTTGGGGTTACAAATATAAATAATATTCCCCTTTTCCATGTCCATCGCCAATAACACTCCAAGCGAAGTGAGGCCAGATATCACACAGACGGTGCGTAGCCACTCCATCATGCTCCACACCTGGAAAATAGCACTGGAGAATGGAGGCAGGTTAATCTGTCCAAGAAAATGAGGCCCATTATCAGAACTTAACTGAGCTGGTATACCGTACCGGGGAATGATTTCCCGCATCAAGACTTTAACCACAGTAGCAGCTTTATTATCGATAGTCGGATACGCCTCGACCCATCTGCTGAACACATCCACAATGACCAAAACATATTTATAACATTGACACCTTTCCAACTCAATGTAATCCATTTGGAGCGTCTCAAAGGGACCACTGGGCAACGGGGTTTGCCCCATCCCACAAGGGATACCTTTTCCGGTGTTATATTGCTGACAAATCAAACACCGATTACTAATACTCTGGGCCAACCCCTGCATTTTAGGGTGCCACCAAGTGTCCAGCAACAAATCACTAGTCCCTCGAGCCCCACAATGAGTTGCAAAGTGTACACATTCAATGACCCATAAAGCCAGTACATCAGACATACAAGTCTGATGTGCTGGCGTGGTCCATAAAGAGGAAACAGAATCATATGTACAACCTAACCGTTTCCACATTTGTTTATCACTCTCAGGAGTGTCCTCCTGTAACCTTATGACGTCTTGGATGGTTGGCATTGACTTGTCTGAAGCAGACATATTTATAGTAGATCGTTTAGTCTGACTTAACATTTTAGGCACCATCACTTGCTGAATTTGCACGGCTGTTCGCGCTGCACAATCTGCTTGTTCATTGCCAGCGTCAACTGGGGTCTTACCATTTGTGTGGGCAGCGCATTTAATAACGGAAATCTGCGCTGGCATAAGGAGGGCCTGCAGTAGGTCATTAACTAAACCCCGGTGGGATATTTCCGTGCCTGCTGAGGTAAGGAATCCCCTATTCTTCCGGAGTTGTCCGAAGTCATGAACTACCCCAAAAGCATATCGGGAGTCTGTGTAAATATTTACCCGACGATCTCCCCCAAGTATACATGCACGGGTGAAGGCAAAAAGTTTGGCTTGTTGAGCTGAATAAGGGGTCTGGAAAGCTGCCGCTTCTAGAATCAGACCATCCTGTTCTACGATTGCATAACCGGACAGTCTCTGGCCAGTGGGGCTTACTAATGCACTGCCATCAACATACATAATCATGTCAGGTTGTTCTAACGGAATATCACTCAGATCGTCCCTTATTGTTGTAGTTTCCTGAATCAAGGCTAAACAGTCGTGACCAGGTGCGTCCTCATGGACAGGGGGACCGCTAAGAAAACAGGCTGGATTGATAGTGGTACAATATTTAAATGTCAGACGTGGATTGTTCAAAAGGTATAGCTCATACCTATTCTGACGAGCTGCGGTAAGATGCTGAGTCTGCAGTTGCCCCAATAGTGCGATTACCGAGTGGGAGCTATACCCCGTAATATCCTGTTGCAACAGCTCTTGAATTAACTTGTCTATAGACGGAGCAGCTTGGGATTTCAGGGGGTATTGCCGAATGGAAGGTAGCTTTACATGATCCTTAATCATTACCTTAATAGGTGTAACATTTGTCTTTCCCACTTGTGATGGGTATTCCGCCCAGACCTGTGGATTGACATATTCCAACACATCATGTCCCCAGTGATGCTGCAGTCGAGTGTTAATTGTTTCAGGGACCTCAAAATATTTTATGGTAGTGCCGTCCGGCATGACTTGAAGTGCGTACTCTGTTGGATGCGAATGATCCACTGCCCTCCTTACCATTCGCCCCAGATCCCTGGCATGGTACTGGTCGTGGACCTGACGTGTAATATGAGGGCTTACCGATGCTGGCTGTGGCCATAAATGTGGTGATATTGTAACAAAATCGGCTGTACCTTCTTTTCCCGTGACTGTGGCTGTAACCTTGACTGGCCATTCGGTCCCAATTAATGGCCGGTATATGTCCTCCAACGCCCTGTTTTGTCCAGTTCTGTCATAGGCCAGGGTAACGTGATGCAGTGAATGTTCAATGTCTAACGTCCACCACTGGGGGGTGATAGAAATATAGCACTGTTGTCTCATCCTCCATGATTTAACCGTTACACCCTCGTCTCCGCACTCTAGCTGTAGCTGGAAGATACACAGTAAATCTCGGGCCAACAAGTTACAGTCCAATCCAGTAGTCACTACAAACTGATGATCTGCAGACTTATTCTCGTAAGTGACTGTCACAGGTTCAGAAATAGGATACTCACACACCTGTCCTTAGAACCCCGACAATTGCTGCGTGTGGTCGGATAATGGTAGTCGAAGTTCTGATTGCACAGAAGATATGGCTGCTCCAGTGTCGTTTACAAATGAGTGATGTTCATCTCCTATCTGCAGAGAGATAATAGGTTCCCTGTCCAATTGGAGAGTCCTTATGACTAAATTAGCTAGTCAATCCTGTGTTGGGAAAGGGTTTGCCTGGGAGAAGTCAGTGTATCTCGTCTGTCTTCCCCTTGGTGGGTACCCCCTCCTTCGGCTGCCTGTCTATTAAAGGGGCATTCCTGTTGCCAGTGATCTGCACAGTCGCAATTAAAACATGCATTGCTCCCTCTATATCTGCCCCGTCCTCTTCCCCCAGTAGACCAATGGCCCCTCAGAGGGGGTGGCGGTTGCAAAGCTGTTGATGCATACGGTGGGCCATAAAAAGGAGCTGAGGGTCCCTTTGGGTGGGTTTGGTATCCTCCTAATCGGCAACTGTCTCCGAGTCTCACCAGGGGGCACTCTAGCTATTTCCTCTGGTTCTTCCAAGACTTCGAAGTCCCTCCCTGTCACTAGAGGGAGTTCTTTCACTTCAAAATCATCTGTTGCAGCTCCCTTTGTTCTGAAATTTGCGGTTTCCCCTTGGTTTGGAGGGATTTAGGTGGTATGCTTAATTGTTTTTGGTTAGGATCAAGCCCTTCCCTCGCTGTCCGAGATCTGGTCCTAGAGCTAACTGGGCTTGCGGAACAGAGCTCCTCTTTCTCTACTGATCGCGAAGATGGTAAATCAGGACCCACACTATCACCCAAAAGGGCTGGAGTTACTGGCATGATTGGAATCTGGGAGCAGTGACTGGATATCAATTATTATACTCTGGTGGTTCTGGAATTAGTGCAGACAATGCTACAGGTGCAGTTGGAACTTTTAGTGACTTTTCTAAATTATTGAATTTATCATTTTCTGTCAATTCAAGGCCAGCCATTGAACTACGTAGCTCATCTTTTGTTTGACCCGTGCCTTTCCTGTCTCTACTTGCGCATTTTTTGTTTTTTGTTTTTTTTTCTTGGCAAACCGATTGAAAAAGTTCTAACAGTGTTTTTTTTTTAAACTTAAAAATGTTTGAAAATTCAAATTGAATTACTGCAATTTGCAAGCTTAGCTCTGATCTCAACTCAGAACTAAATTTACGATTTGCTTCACACAAACTTGTATAACATTTACAACTTAATTAATTCTTTATCTTAACAATTTTTCTTTTAACAATTTTTTCTTACATTCATCTCCAGATTTACACTTTTTAAAATGGAGTCCGTGATCTTCTTTAAGTTTCTATTAATTCACAAATAAAATGAGATAAACATTATTTCAAGTAAGTAAAACTTAAGATTCTTGCAATTTCAATCAATTGCTTTCGAAAATAATAACTTTTATCAAAGAGGTGGAGAAACCCACTGGTTTCCTTTAATTAATTCAAAACGTAACTTTGCTGGAGTTCACTGACTCAAAGGAAAGGTATCCGATTACACTACAGGCTGCTGCTGTTATCTCAAGGCCTGAGTGAGAAGCACAGTCTGTCGACTTTTAACTTTGGCTGCTGCTGTTAACCCTTTGAGAGACTTCTGCTTCAACCAATATGCAGCATTCCCCACAATCTCAACTAGTCCTCAGAACTGCGCCCTTCGCCACCACAGTCCAAGGGTACAATTTTTAGCTTAATCAACTATATATTTAAAACACTCACACATGGAGTTGAACCATCTTCAATTTCAAATGTCCCATCAACCCATAACCTAACCCAAGTCGAATCAGAACTCACACATGGAGTTGAACCATCTTCAGATTTAAAAACAGTTATACTGGACTGAACCCTCACTACTGAAGTCCCATCAGCCCCTGAACCCATATACTAGACTGAACCTTCACTACTGAAGTCGCATCAGCCTTAAAAACACTTATACTTGGAATTGAATCATCATTTGAGATGTCACATCAACCCAAAAACCTAACCCAAGCCGAATCAATAATATGAAATCCCATCAATTAAATTGCTAATCCCCAGGCTGACCTTTGATTTCGTCGAGACGATCTTTCCGTACCAACCGCGAGTGACCAGACTAATCAGACGATAAGAAGAGGGGAAAAATCAATGCGTGGTCATTTTCCAGTTCTACATTGTGGGCCCTCTTTCCCCATCCTCCTGTTCATAATCAGTCTAATTCTGATTTCGCAGTTGGTCAGAACCGTCTTGAGAAATCCCAGGTTTTCGGCACCAAATGTAGAATCCCAAGTTTCTTTACCCGTCAGTCTGGCCTCAATAAAAGTCGAGATGGATTTGCAGGTACAGCATTAGTTATTTTATTTAGCTTGCAAGCGTTCCTCAATTCTCAGGAGCACGAAGCACATTGTGCTCCATGGACTTCTGGAATCAAGTGAGGATATGGAACAAAGGAATCTGTACTGATACATTCAAATGGCATCAAGTTTCACATACACGATGCCCATAGGTCATCCTATATCCCTCCTGACCTGTTGATCTATTCTGATTGGCTCACTTCCAATCCCTTCCTCTGGCCCCTATTACCCAGCATCCTTTTCTCCTGCTTTGGTGGACACACCTCTTCCTGCTTTTCCATGCGGTCTGAAATCCTTTGTCTGTGAACTCACCAGAATTAAACTGGCCTACCTCTACATTACATTAACTAATATCTCTAAAGTAACTATTTTATATCACATTCGTCAAAGGCATCATATCACAGGTCACACAGCCGACTGACTGGGTCAGCTCGTTGGAATGCATCAAGAAGCCGTCCGGTGAACTCAAAATCTGTTTATGTCCCAAAGTCTTGAACAAAAACATTCGCAGGGAGCACTACCCTATCCTCAAGCGAGAGGAGATAACGAGCGAAATGGTGAAGGCTCGCATATTCACCAAACTTGATGCCTCACAAGGCTTCTGGCAGATTCAGCTTGATGATTCCAGCCGACTGCTATGTACCTTCAACACACCGTTTGGATGATACTGTTATAATCCTATGCCTTTCGGTATTATCTCTGCATCTGAAATATTTCACAGAATTATGGAGCAGATTACGGAGGGCATTGAAAGCATTCGTATATATGTTGATGACATTGTAATATGATCAGAGGAAGACCACATTGATGACATCGTAATACGACAGAGGAAGACCACATTGCTCGGTTAAAACAAGTCTTCCAAAGAATCTACCAATTTGGGCTGAAGCACAACCAAGCCAAGTGCACCTTCGCACGTTCATTTCTGACCTGCCTGGGTGACACGATATCAGAGCACGGGGTGAAGCCGGACGCTGAGTAAATGGCGGCAATTCAGAACATTCAGTGGCCACGTGACCAGAAAGCGGTGCTCAGGTTTCTTGGACTCATCAACTTCCTCGGCAAGTTCATATCGAACCTAGTAGCACGGACGATGGCATTACGACAAGTGATAAGGAAGGACATGGAATTTGACTGGACTCCACGCCACCAAGACGAGTGGGTGGATCTGCAGCACCAATTGATGGCAGCTCCAACGCTGGCATTCTTTGACCCGGCAAAACCCACAAAGATGTCCACCGATGCCAGTCAACATGGAATTGGTGCGGTGCTACTTCAACAGAATGACCAGTCGCACTGGGTCCCAGTGGCTTACGCTTCTCGAGCAATGACTGCCACGGAGTGCAGGTATGCACAGATAGAGAAGGAGTGCCTGGGATTGATCACGGGTGTAATAAAATTTCACCACTATGTGTATGATCTTTCCCCATTTCTAGTGGAGACTGATCACAGGGCACTGGTCAACATTATCACCAAAGATCTCAATGACATGACGCCGCGCCGACAAAGCATGATGATGAAATTGCGGAGGTACGGCTTCACGCTGGCCTACACTCCTGGGAAGGACCTAATAATAGCTGACACCTTATCCCGAGCCATTGATGCTGACAGTCCACCTCCGGCTTCCATCAATGATGTAGAAGCTCATGCACAGTGGTGCAGGGAGATACTCCCGGCAACGGACGAGAGGCTGCAGCAAATTCTTCAGGCGACACAAGAAGATGTGACCCTGCTCCAGGTCATGCATAACCTTCAGCATGGCTGGCCAAGAGGGTAGTACCCACAGTTCCAAAACGTCCAAACTGAACTGTCCGTAGTGGATGGCATCATACTGCGAAATGACAGTATCGTCATTCCTCTGGCGCTCCGGGCAGACTTGCTCCGCAGGATTCTTGAGGGGCATCTTGTTGTCGAGTGGTGCAAAAGAAGAGCGAGACAATCTGTGTACTGGCCTGGGATAAACGAGGACATAGCAAACATGGTGCTCACATGTGACACATGCCAAAAACATCGACCAGCACAATGCAAGGAGCCACTCCACCAGCATCAGGTGGCTACGTCACCGTGGGGCAAAGTTGGCATTGACTTGTTTCATTCCATGGGTCGACACTATGTTCTTCTCATGGATTATTACTCCAACTTTCCGTAGGTAATGAAATCCCGGGTCTCACATCGGCGTCAGTTATCAAAGCCTGCAAGGAAACCTTCTCGAGGCATGGCATCCCACAGTCGGTCATGTCCGACAATGGTCCTTGCTTTGCAAGCTGGGAGTGGTTGGAATTCTCATCAAGCACGTGACGTCGAGTCCACACTTTCCTCAATCGAATGGCAGGGTGGAGAAAGGTGACCATATTATTAAACAACTGATCAGCAAGGCCACTGACTCGAATTCCGACATACACTTGGCTCTATTGTCATATCGTTCATTGCCTTTGAGCTCTGGGCTGCCACCAGCTCAAATGCTCTGCAATCGAGATGTGAAGACAACACTCTCGGCGTTACACTTCGCTGATCCAGATCATTCGCCAGTCCTGGACAAGATGCGTCACCAACGTCACGGACTAAAGCAGCACTATGACCGGCATGCAAAAGTGCTGCATCCGTTAGCGATCAATGACATGGTTAGGCTGCAACACCCTGGTGGAGGTTGGTCTAACATGGCAATGGTGCTCCGCCAAGTATCGCCACGATCGTACGTTGTGAAGTCTGATGATGGAATACTGTTTCGACACAATCGGCGAGACCTGCTGAAAGTTCCACCTCATCAACCTGTATTTCCGATGTTAGATCTGCAGGACGCTATCATGCGACATCCCGGGACACCAGCAGTTGGTGCCCAAATGGACATCAAAACCTCTGGGTCTCCATGCCCACTCAGGAAGTCTATCCGAATCAGACGTGCACCCAACCGTCTGAACTTGTGAACATGAACTGATACAATCATTGCTCCCTGTTGTGTATTTGTGCATGAAACTAACTGTGTTTGATTTTTTTAGTTGCAGCTCTTCAACTATAAAAAAACAAGTGAAAAAGGGGGATGTAGTGATCGTGACATGGGTCTGTACAGAAGGGGCTGATGGGTAATGGAAAGACCACTAGGGGGCAGCACTGGCGTGTATAAAAGGCGGAAGCAAGCAGCCCTCTGGGCTGTTGGATGGATTTGACTGTGAGGAGAACAAAGGCAGAGATTTAGCTCAGGGCTGCTAGTGTGGTCAGGCCTAGCTGTAGTGTTTAGAAAAGTTGTAACCTTTCTACTAGTACAGTTCTTAAAGTAAGAACTCACGCAGTTATTCAAGTTGTATTGCTCAACAAAACCTTCTGTAAAACTTCTGGACGACTTTGAGCCTTCTTCCAAAGTCTCTACTGTAACTGAGCTGAGTCGCACAGATTACCTGTCTTACAGGTAACAAAACACACGGAATCTGCATTGGCATCAACACCTAGTCTCAGAAATGGAGAATCCCACCCCATGTCATTTGTTTTCAGCTGGTAATGGTTTTCCTGTAAATTCATTCATTCAGATTCTCTGCAATTCCAGGAATACAGCACTCATAGCCTTTCTGGAGGAGAGAAAACATAACCTTGTCTTTCTGTGTCTCGGACACAACTGTTCTCTCCATCCCACTGGGAATGGATCCAAACCCCACCTATCATTGACCAGCCAATCAATCAAACAAAGTCCCACTCCACCTCTTTGCCTGGTGCCCAAAAGTCTGAAGCTCCTGTTGAAACAAGCAGAGATTAGCAGAATGTTCTCTCCTGCACTCACAAATTCCTCATTCTCTCTGCTGCTTGACTTGAAGATACATGTCCATTAATCACCCCTGGATCAAAAATGATAACAACAGAATAAAGGAAAGCGGATACAAGGGAATAAACAGGAAGGGCTCTTACACCACTTTTAATTGCTGTCAAAGAAATATTGGCATCAGAATGATTTAAGGTTTGAGTGTAGTGCTGGTAGAAGGAACATAATTCCTCGTTGTATTAATTAAATCTCTTTCACACACAACTGAATTTCACACTATCAGAATTTAATTATCTGAATTCATGTATGTAACGCTGATGCTTGCAGCTTCAAAAGGCTGTTCAGATACAGCAATCTCCTTTGTTTCAGGAATTTTTATAGATTTTCTTTACATTAATAATTTTTTACCATTTGATCTCTCTCATCAGCATGTTTTAAGAGTAGAACAACGATCAATATTACAGGCGCTGTTCACGCTAGCGGGATCTTTCGGTCCCACTGACGGTGCATCCCCGCTATGGGTTTCCCGGCGCATGGGGTGGATTCAATGGGATTCCTAAAGAGTTAGGCTCTGGCACAAGTAAGTGAGAAACCCTGCAAAATGGAGAGAAAATGTTGAGGCAAATATTCATCAGGGCTATAAAATGACCCTGGGTGCAGATGTTATATATTATGTGTGTTCACAAACCTTACGGCTGGATGTTTAAGGCTGTTAGGGAAATTAATTTGTCGAAAAGGTTATTGTGAAGATCAGTCTCACGCGTAAGTGAATCAGTGAGCAGGGGTGAGAGTTGTGATTGGTTATGCCATCTGACTTAGAGTAATTTAATAGCCTGGTTTGGGGCACCGATGGATTCGACATCAATTTCATGCATTTAAAGCATGACTTTTAGGAGACTCAGACACCAGCGAACGTTTGCTCGTGGTCTTTAAGAGCTGTCAATTAGATTGCGGCTTTTTTAAGTGCTGTGGGCCAGAGCTTAAATTGGTCTTAAAAAAACAAGAGGTAGTGATCTGAGGTGAAATAGTTGGCCCACCAAATAACCATAGGGCGGTTAAATACCCAGCTTGTGTATTGGCTGACGACTATTATAAATTTGAACTTAACTGTAACAGAGGTTTATTCGTCCATGCTGTTTTCGCTCAACTGAAATATGGTGCTGCTGGATTTATCCTTATTATCCACAAAGACTATTCTCAAATGTGCTCTATAGTGATGGTTTATGGCTTTTGCACTGATGCATGTCTGGCACTTCATTGGGTCAACATGAAAAGCATTACTGATATCAGAACTATTGTAACTTTAATCCTAATACAAAAAGTTGAGGGACTTTGAAGAAGCAGGCAGTTTCTTATTTATTAAAAAAATAACGAACATTCTTGGTACATAATGCTTGAATAATGAAGAATTGGATGGCAGTGCATACTGCAAGCTGTTTTATTTGAATAGTGGGGACAACAATCTGTGCCAGCAAAATCTATTTGGAATATCAGTATTAAGAATAAGTCAGCTGAACTTTATGAGAAGCTGTCTTTCTTGCATAATATTCTAAACATGAGAACCACATAAGATGTCGGATGAATGTGATTTGCATATGTTTCAAATTGACTGATCTTTCCATTATGGCGCTGAAACAAAGTGTTTTTGATTGATTCTAGTTTCTTAACGCAGCCTTCAAAGTTTTGTTGCTTTGCCTTCATAAAGCACAACAAATCATTCATGAAACCTCAGCGTGTTTGTTCTCCGCAGGGCTTTGCAGGGTAGGGTTTACATAACTAGTGCTAATTATTTGTGCTTCAATAAAATTAAAATGCCCACATTTTCCTTGCCACAACTGTGCATGCACGCTGTCTGCAGATCAAAAATACCACGTCGATTCAATTTATTTCTAATGCTTGAGAAATTCAGCTTTAACTTGCTCTGAAGTTCCATCAATTTTTATATTGGATATTCTTGGATTTTGTTGAACAGTGTTTTGCCTGAAATATCAAAGTGGAGGGAAAACAAAATTATTCTCACTCTCCTACGACGTATGATACTGTTGGTGCTTATCTCTCCAGAGTTACGTCAGCAAATAAGAAATTACAATGGATTGCTGAGCCCTGTAGAATTACTCCTCCAATATATTTAACTTTATGCATTGAGCACGATTTTATTGCCGGGCCACTCTCTTCATTGCTTTGACCCATAAAGTTCTGAGAATTGCAGTGGTGTGATTCCATTAAAATGCTTGAATCATTGATTACACTTGTAATAATAATAATTGCTTACTGTCACAAGTAGGCTTCAATGAAGTTACTGTGAAAAGCCCCTAGTCGCCACATTCCGGCGCCTGTTCGGGGAGGCCGGTACGGGAATTGAACCCGCGCTGCTGGCCTTGTTCTGCACTACAAGCCAGCTGTTTAGCCCGCCGTGCTAAACCAGCCCCATAATCTTCTTTGATCTAAATTATCTTAAACAAAGAAAAGATTGCTGAAAGTTCAGTCTCACGGTTAAGTTAAGGGATTTTAAAGAAGCAAATCACGGCACATGCTTCAGAAAAATTTACAATGACAGAATCTTTTCTGTTGCATGGTCAGCAAGTTGTGTCACTGTATTTGCACACTGCACTCTCCATTCACATCGGTACGGCATTTGGATCCGCTATATTTTTCAGCTTTACTCAGTAGATGGAAAACTGAAGGCTGTAGCTGCAGCAAGCAGAGACTCTCACATTTTCCCTGGATAACAATCAAACAGATTTCTGGTGTTGAAACTCTGATTGATGTAAGGGCTTTAGCCAGCTCGATTTTCTGTGAGTCAATAAGTTTGTCTGCACTTTTTAAAGGTAGTTCTTCTCAAATGAAAATCTACATTGACCTGATTCTGTTTTTAGTCTTTTTTCATAGGAATAGGCAGAATTTAAATGAAAGCGTACACAATATGATTTTGTTACAAATTTTAAACATTCAATTGTTCATTGAAGCTCCGCAGTCCGACAATGACTACCCATCATCTTCAATCCTTATTTGGTGATATTATCATCAACACAAAATCCTCAGCCGTCAACATCCAGATGGTACACACTGTGGACAAAAGAAGGACAAAAACAGAGCAAATCAATTCTAAAATAACAATTAATTGGGGAATTTTAAGTATGCTGGCTCAACTTCTGATCTATGTCATAGATCTATAGAATTCCCACAGTGCAGAAGGAGGCCATTTGGACCATCAAGCCTGCACAGACCCTCCGAAAGAGCACCCCCACCGAGGCCCACTGCCCTACCCTATCCCCGTAACCCCAGTTAGCTTGTGATGTGTTGGGTGCTCTGGATCCGTGGAATACATACAGGCCACCAACACTTAAAATAGTACAACACTATTTTATTAAGTTAGAAACTGTTGAACATAATTTAACTGTGGGTTAACACTATGTTAGTTCAAGCTAAAGACCTATGCCTGTCCTAACCAGTCTATGCACTCAGCACATGGTGAAGATCTGTGCTGTAAACTGTAAGCTCTGTCCTTCTGAGAGGCTGCATCCCGAATGAACGGGAACTCTGATGCCCTCTGTCTATACAGTGAGTGTGCTCTAACTGGCGATTGGAATCATAGAATCGACAGTGCAGAAGGAGGCCATTCGGCCCATCGAGTCTGCACCGGCCCTTGAAAAGAGCACCCCACTGAAGCCCACACCTCTACCCTATCCCCTTAACCCCACCTAACATTTTTGAACACATAAGAACATAAGAGCATAAGAACTAGGAGCAGGAGTAGGTCATCTGGCCCCTCGTGCCTGCTCCACCATTCAATGAGATCATGGCTGAACTTTTGTGGACTCAGCTCCACTTTCCGGCCCGAACACCATAACCCTTAATCCCTTTATTCTTCAAAAAACAATCTATCTTTATCTTAAAAACATTTAATGAAGGAGCCTCTACTGTTTCACTGGGCAAGGAATTCCATAGATTCACAAACTTTTGGGTGAAGACGTTCCTCCTAAACTCAGTCCTAAATCTCCTTCCCCTTATTTTGAGGCTATGCTCCCTAGTTCTGCTTTCACCCGCCAGTGGAAACAACCTGCCCGCATCTATCCTATCTATTCCCTTCATAATCTTATATGTTTCTATAAGATCCCCCCTCATCCTTCTAAATTCCAATGAGTACAGTCCCAGTCTACTCAACCTCTCTTCGTAATCCAACCCCTTCAGCTCTGGGATTGATCCAGTGAATCTCCTCTGCACACCCTCCAGTGCCAGTATGTCCTTTCTCAAGTAAGGAGACCAAAACTGAACACAATACTCCAGGTGTGGCCTCACTAACACCTTATACAATTGCAGCATAATCTCCCTAGTCTTAAACTCCATCCCTCTAGCAATGAAGGACAAAATTCCATTTGCCTTCTTAATCACCTGTTGCACCTGTAAACCAACTTTTTGCGACTCATGCACTAGCACACCCAGGTCTCTCTGCACAACAGCATGTTTTAATATTTTATCATTTAAATAATGATCCCTTTTGCTGTTATTAATTGGCTGCGGTGTTGTGTGTGTTGATTGGCCTTGCTGTGTGTCCATCAGTGTGTGAGTCTGCACCATGATATACTGGTGCATATTATGACATCCCCCCTTTTATAAAAAATGTATCCGTGTGGCAATAAATAATGTGTGTTGAGAATGTTCCTAACTACGTGTGGTGTGCGAAGACATATTTACAGGACTATGTACATGAGAACTAAGCTATTTACATGGGAATGTGCCTGGTGCAGGAAGCAGTATGCAACAAGAGTAACAAGATCAACACTATATACAAACCAGGGAAACGATCAAACAAAGCAACGAAACAATTCAGAGAGTCCATAAATTCGGAAAATTCATAAATTTAGTCTCTGAGGTGGGCGACGAATTCTGGTTGACTGTAAGGGTGGCACACCACTCATCATCTGGATCGATGCTGTATACATGATAGAGGCTGGATTCTTTGCTACGGGGACACCCTATTTTTTGTAATGATACCGACTCGAAAAGGCGTCTTCGGGTCCTCGGTGTCAATATCGGGTAGCAGGTCCGAATCGGGCTTGGTGACCGTGGGTTGAATGGCCCGGACATTCCTGCGAGGCTGGCTGGAGCGACGAGAGTTGGCAGGCTGAGCTGATCGGCATAAAGCAGCATAGTGGCCAAGTTTGAGACATCGCAGGCATTGTCGGGATTTGGCAGGACATTGCCGCTTTAAGTGGGCGGAGCCACAGTTGCCGCACGTTGTAGCGTCAGTACGTTCGCTGTGCCACCGCGCATGCGTGGTGCTGTCGTACGTGGTGCGCGCCTGCGCAGGACATTCGTCGACGTCAACGTCCCCTCGTTCGGTGCGCACAAGCACGGGGGTCCGTGAAAAGCTGAGGCCCTGGAGTTGCTCGATTGCTTGGACCCGTTCTGCCTCATGGGGACATTGCCTCGCCGTTTCAGCCACTTGGATATGGGAATACCGACTAGTGGCATGTTCACGTAGCACGCAGGTCTCGATGGCAATCGCTAGGGTGAGCTGCTTTACCTTGAGGAGCTGCTGGCGTAGGGGGTCCGACTGAACACCAAACAATCTGGTCGTGTATCATGGAGTCGGAGGTCGGCCCATAATTACAGGACTGCGCAAGGATGCGGAGGTGGGTGAGAAAGGACTGGAAAGGTTCATCCATATCCTGCAAACGCTGTTGGAATACATAGCGCTCAAAACTTTCATTCACCTCGATGTCGCAGTGACTGTCAAACTCAAGGAGGACCGTCTTGAATTTTGATTTATCTTCACCATCAGCAAAGTTGAGAGAATTGAAAATGTGGATGGCATGTTCCCCGGCCGTGGATAGGAAGAGAGCGATCTTCCTGGTGTGTGAGGCAGCTTCCCAGTCTGTGGCTTCAAGGTAGAGCTGGAAGCGTTGTTTGAATATCTTCCAGTTGGCTCCTAGGTTATCGGTGATGCGGAGCGGCGGCGGGCGGACGCTGTCCATTTTGCAGGATGGCTGTATGCTGGTGGAAGGCAGATCACTTGCAGGTAGGTCTAAGAAGTTCTAACATCCCTCAAGTACTGGTACCATGTTGTGTTGGGTGCTCTGGATCCATGGAACACATACAGGCCACCAACACTTAAAATAGTGCAACACTATTTTATTAAGTTAGAAACTGTTGAACATACTTTCACTGTGGGTTAACACGACGTTAGATTAAACTAAAGACCTATGCCTGTCCTAACCAGTCTATGCACTCAACACATGGTGAAGATCTATGCTGTAAGCTGTAAGCTCTGTCCTTCTGAGAGGCTGCATCCCGAATGAGCGGGAAAACTGATGCCCTCTGTCTTTATAGTGAGTGTGCTCTAACTGGTGATTGGCTGTGGTGTTGTGTGTGTTGATTGGTCTTGCTGTGTGTCCATCAGTGTGTATGTCTGCACCGTGATATACTGGTGTAAATTATGACAGCTTGCACATCTGTAGACACTAAGGGGAAATTTAGCATGGCCAATCCACCTAACCTGCACATCTTGGAACTGTGGGAGGAAGCCGGAACACCCAGAGGAAATCCACGCAGACGCGTGGGGAACGTGCAGAATCCCCAGAGTTACCCAAGGTCGGAATCAAACCCGGGTCCCTGGCGCTGTGAGACAGTGGTGCTAATCTTCTGAACCTCTCAATGAAATTGTTGCCTTGCAATCATTCTCAGATCTGTGCTGTTGCCTACACGCTTAACCAATGAGACGACAGAACTGGCCACCTCGCATTACCTCCGGCCCTGGCAGATTTCCCCCGGCCAGCGGCACAACTGTCTGAAAACTATGGCAAAGTTGGACACCTTCTGTATGCCCTCTCCCTCCCTCAGCAGCCGCCATGCCGGTTTCATGATTTTTATAAGCACAAGTGAAACATGTCGTCGGGAACTCAGCCTATCGGAGGCGGAGAATCGCAGAGGTTTCAGAGAATACCGGGCCGGGCCCACTAATAACATGCAAATAGTATCTACTGTACATGTGTTCCGGAGTGCATTGGCGCCACTGTCGAGGTGCTGGAGCATTGCGATTTGCCGTCAAATCGCTGCCTGCTGCGATTTCGGCGTTGGAACCGATTCTCCGTCCAATCGCCTTTCCCGATTTTGCCGCCAACTAACGGAGAATCCCGCTCTCTGTGTTTTCAGTTAGACATTAACATATTCCACACACTGTTGACAGAGCAGGTAAGTCCTCCCTATGGCCTCGTCAATATTTATCTCTCAACTAACATTGATAAGAAAGAAAATTGCGTTAATTCCAAAATACACTTTGTAGGATCTTGCTGTGTTTAAGTTGGCTGCTACATTTCCCCACATCACAGCAGCAGCTATCTTTGAAAGTTTATTCTGGTTGTGAAACATTTTGAGATGTCCTGAGATTTTGAACTAAGTTAGTCAGTTTCTGTGGTAAAGAACGACTTGCATTAATATCGCACCTTTCAGCTTCAGGACCTCCCAAAATGCTTTCCATTAATTAGTTTCTTTGAAGTGTATTTACTGTTGCAATATAAGAAATGTGGCAGCCAATTTATGCGAAACAAGGCTCCTGAAACTGCAATCGGGCAATGACAATAATCTGGAGAAGGTGGAGAAGGTAGTCAAGAAGGCATACGGCATGCTTGCCTTCATTGGCCGGGGCATTGAGTATAAAAATTGGCAAGTCATGCTGCAGCTGTATAGAACCTTAGTTAGGCCACACTTGGAGTATAGTGTTCAATTCTGGTCGCCACACTACCAGAAGGATGTGGAGGCTTTAGAGAGGGTGCAGAAGAGATTTACCAGGATATTGCCTGGTATGGAGGGCATTAGTTATGAGGAGCGGTTGAATAAACTCGGTTTGTTCTCACTGGAACGACGGAGGTTGAGGGGCGACCTGATAGAGGTCTACAAAATTATGAGGGGCATTGACAGAGTGGATAGTCAGAGGCTTTTCCCCAGGGTAGAGGGGTCAATTACTAGGGGGGCATAGGTTTAAGGTGCGAGGGGCAAGGTTTAGAGTAGATGTACGAGGCAGGTTTTTTACAAAGAGGGTAGTGGGTGCCTGGAACTCGCTGCCAGAGGAGGTGGTGGAAGCAGGGACGATAGTGACATTTAAGGGGCATCTTGACAAATTCATTAATAGGATGGGAATAGAGGGATACGGACCCAGGAAATGTAGAAGATTGTAATTCAGTCGGGCAGCATGCTCGGCCCGGGCTTGGAGGGCCGATGGGCCTGTTCCTGTGCTGTACTTTTCTTTGTTCTTTGTTCTTTGTTGTGATGTTGATAGAGGGATAATTAATAAGCAAGAATCCATAGATAACTGCCCTGATTTTCTTCAAAATACTGGTGCCTGGGGCCATTTGCATCCACCTGATAGAACAAACAGGGCCTTGGGTTAAAGGTCAACACATCCAGCAGCATTTCCTCAGCGCTGCACTGGAGAGCTTTATGCGGCAAGTCTTGGGAGTGGGACTTGAACGCACAAGCTTTGGATTGAGAAGCAAGAGTTCCACGTGTGGGGGCAGCACGGTGGCTCAGTGGATAGCGCTGCTGCCTCACGGCATTGAGGTCCCAGGTTCGATCCCGGCTCTGGGTCGCTGTCCGTGTAGAGTTTGCACATTCTCCCCGTGTCTGCGTGGGTTTCGCCCTTTCAACCCAACGATGTGCAGGGTAGGTGGATTGGCCATGAGAGATTTCCCTTAGTGTCCACAAAAGGTAAGGTGGGGTTCCGGGGATAGGGTGGAGGCGTGGGCTTAAGTGGGGTACTTCTTGTGAGGGCCGGTGCAGACTCGATGGGCTGAGTGTCCTCCTTCTGCAGTGTAAACTCTATGATAAACTTTGCCACAGGACTGCTGTCAGCTATATGCTGTCCTTCCAGCTCCATCACAGTTAGGCAGAGTGCATAATGGGCAATCAGCTGGCTATCAGCTGTTTAGCTGTTTACCATTGAACAACAAAAATTAAAACCCACATCAGGAAATAGGCATTTCAGACCGGTTCATTCCCAAAATATTGGGTGGGATTTTCCAGCCCTACCCGTCGGTGGGATCTTTCGGGCCCACTGAAGGCAAGCCCCAATGGTGTGTTCCTTGGTGGTGAGCTGGTAAGCCACGCTAAACACCGTAGACTTTGGTGGGACCTTACCATCCCACCAGTGACCAATAATGAGCTGGAAAACACACTGTCAGTGGGTGGGGGGGAATGGGGGGGGTGCAGGGGGCAGCAAATTTTACGCATTGGCCAACATTTTCCACCCATGCTCGTGGCTGGGATTTTTCGGTGCTGCTGAAAGTGACTGGAAAACATTTTTTGTTCCCGCTCACCATGGATGAAGCAAGAGAATCCTGCCCACTAACTCTTTCCACACGTGTTGTCATGTGAGGGTACCCTTTCAGAAATGTACCTTTAAGAAATGGAGCTGCTCATGTTACTGGAGTGATGTCAGAGTGTGGGTGGAGCTGTGCTCCACTTCTGCTTTTTGAGTTTCAGTTTGAGAAAGCTTGGGTGTGTCTGTAAGCTGCACTGCTGTTGATCTCTGCCATCCAAAAACTATCTATTGATCATTTGGTGAATTCAGAAGAAGTATAAATGTTTTCAGTCTTGAATGTAAACCCTGATGTGCTCCTGTTTGGAGGTTGGTTAAGTCTTTTGGATGTTAAAAGGACAGCATACAGATTACTTAGTGTTGTATTCTTTGGGGGGTGTATTTGATTTACTGGTTGCTGAGATATTCACTGTTTGTTTTAAAAAGGTTAACTTGAGTTCATAGAATAAACATTGTTTAGTTTTAAAAACCACTGGTCCATTTTCTGCTATACCATACCTGTAGAGTGAGCGTGTGCTCCCCATACCACAATCTATTAAAAGTTGTGGGTCAGGTGAACTCCATGATACACTTTGGGATTCTCTAAACCCTGACCCATAACAGTGTTGACGGACTTATGTATTTCTGGTATTTTGTTTTTACTTGCATCAAATTCTTCAATGTTGCTCTGTGATGGAAATGATTGTCATGTAGCAACTTATTTAATGTGTTATTCAAAGTTTGGTCAATTAAATTAAACACATGAAATTATTTTAGGATTGAAAAACTATTATGGAGTTATTAATAATGCAATACACTCCTTTCATTTTTTCTCTTGGCAATATACAGCATGAGCATTATGCGAAAATACAAATGTTGAATTGGAGTCCATAAATGTCATTGAAGCAAATTATATTCAGAACCTTTTCACATGGATCTTGGGCAGCACCGTAGCACAGTAGTTAGCAATGTTGCTTCACAGCGCCAGGGTCTCAGGTTCGAATCCCACCTGGGTCTCTACGCGGTGTCTCCACGTTCTCTCCGTGTCTGAGTGGGTTCCTCCGGGTGCTCCGGTTTCCTCCCACAAGTTCCGAAAGATGTGCTGTTAGATAATTTAGACATTCTGAATTCTCCCACCGTGTACCCGAACAGGCGCTGGAATGTGGAGACTAGGGTCTTTTCACAGTAACTTCAGTGCAGTGTTAATGTCAGCCTAATTGTGACAATAAAGATTATTGTTATTATTATGTTTTACTTTGGAAGCATAAATTCAAGGTCAGCTGGTCATCATTGAATACATTCAGAAATGCAAAATGGTTGAAGCATCAGGGGCTGGATTCTCCCAAAATTAAGCTAAGTGTTGACGATGTCGTGAACCATGGAGTTTCATGGCGGCGTCATCGCGCCCCCACATGGAGATATTCAACGGCCCACAAGGGGCTAGCACAGGCACATCGGAGAACGCCCGACGGACCGGCGACCGATTTGCCGGTTCATCATTGACGCGACGCCGCGGCTGAACTTAATTATTCTTCCCCAGCATCGCAAGCAAGATGGCCGCCAGGAGAGCAGTGTCGCGATTTCGGGACAGCGAACTCGAGACCCTCCTGGATGCCGTGGAGGAGAGGAGGTTGGTGTTATACCCCGGGCTGGGACGGAGAACAACAGGCGCCATTGATCGCTGTGCCTCGGCGGAGGTAGCAGACGGTGTCAGCGCCGTCGGGTGGTGGCCCAGACTGGAGACCAGTGCAGAAAAAACCTGCACGACTTCCTCAGGGCAGTCAGGGTGAGTACCCAGCATTGAGCCCCTGGCACCAAGCCCCCTACCCTGCACACGCATGCAACCGCCGCCCCCGGGGGACGGTCACACCCTGACCCACATGGCTTCGCCCCCCCCATGCCAGCCACAATGGCCGGGTGCCCTGTACACTAATGCCATCAGAGACCCAATCCCTGGGCTGCATGCATTGGACCCTTTGACACTGTTGCTGTTTGTGTTTGCACCCCCCCCCCACCCCCGCCACAGGAGAAGTCTGTGCATAACCGCCGGGAACGGGAGAAGACCGGAAGACCTGCAACCCCTCACAGTGACCGTGCAAAAGGCACTCAACATCGCCTGCAGTCCCCTCACGCCAACTCGTACCTCCTCTTGCAGCCGCCACAGCCCACACGCCAACTTCACGATTTTTTATAGGTGGTTAGAACCACAGCGTCGGAATTGGTGAGGCCCCGGACAATTGGCCATCGGGGAGGATAATGCGATTCTCCAGGCCGCGCGGCGTGTGCCGCGATTCCGTCGGGTTGGGGAGGTCCGGAGAATCCGAAATCAGCACGAAACTGGCTTCAAGTCCGATTTCGGCGTCGGAGCCGATTCTCCGGCCGATTGCGTTTCGCGATTTTGGCGCGATGTCGCGGAGAATCCAGCCCTCGGCTTTTTTAATTTGCCACTTTCCCACGAAATAAAAATCTGCAAAATGTGTATTTTGACTTCTGTGTCCTGATACTGCACCCAGCCCTCCCTTAATTTCCAATGATCCATTCCATTCTAGTGGCCTTCTTGATTGATCCTGTCAATTGGATACAAATTAAAGCTGAACTATTGGCAGGTCGGCATTGCTGACGTATGCCCGTTAAATCGACTCTCATTTCTGTCTGTCCAACAACGAAGCATGTCAGCAGTCTGAATTGATCCCAGAAATGCTTAGTCAATTTCCTAAGAATCTGCATCAGAAAGTCTTCCTTCATATATTTCCTGCTAGCTAAAGCAGAACAAGTCATTAGAAAACGAAAGACCTTAATGTGTATACTTATATATATATAAGGTTTCAAATAGGACATTGACACTAAATTAATTTGTGACAGTAAGTCTTAACACTACAAAATTATCCAGTCCAGGTAATCTCTCTTGCTCCCTTTACAAGATGCTCTGACGTGCTCAGGGATTCAAGCAAATTTGGTTTTTGTTTTGTATTTCCAGCATTTGCAATGTTTTTTGTTTCTTTGTTCCATGTACCCCCGGGCGAATATATCACCAATTAGATCCAGGTTAGATTTTTCTATTTAGGGAAAGGAAAGTGTTTTGATTCCCAACCTTATACGACCATCTTCTATTCCTTCACAGCCTCTCCCTGTAGTATCTCTGGGTTATGCTTTCAAATCATTTATGGGTGGCTATGTGCTGTGAACTCAGTTCATTTTATTTTAAATATAGGTTTTGCATTAGCTACAAAGTAGGAAAAGACTGACATTAGCCTCTACTTGGTGGAAGATAAAACCCTGGAAATAATGGACCAGTTTATCATTTTATTGTGCCATGTTTAGAAGGCTGATCTACTTCAGGTTTGTAAGATCATGAAGAGAATGGATTCTGTTTGTTAAAATTTAGTGAGGCAATTATGTTCTACCAGCCAGTACTAGGTTAGATGGAGGTGATTCTTTCCTTAGAGAATAGTAGACCTCTAGTTCCTGATTCATTCTTTGGACTGAATGGCGTGAAGCAAATGCGAGATCTGCTTCCAGCTGGGTTAAAGACCATCTTGTACCAAAGGTACGTGTGTTACGCTTCACTCAGTGGTTGGGGGAACATGCACTTTTACAAGTGTAGTCTGGAATTGTGGTAGGGGCTCCAATGACTGACCAGGAATTTTACCCACTCCTGCTGCCTAAGGTTGGCATGTGTTGGAAGAATTTGCAGGTTTGCCTTGATCATCAAGTCCCGGGGTGGGACTCGGACCGGGAATTTCTGGGTCAGAGGCAGGAATGCAATCCATTGTGCCACAAGACCTTCCTGTTGAAAAGATAGGTGCACAGAATTATTAGGGCTAACATTTTGTACTAGTTTTGATCACTTCAGGGGTTTGGAGAAAAACCTCCCAAATGTAATTTTTTCTTCACATTTGCTCGAGTTTTTATCTGGTTTCCCCTCTCTGCCAAGCAATTACCTGATTTTTGCCACGATGCATTATATTGCGATATATCACAAAGGGACAGACTAGATGCACTGGTAGGTCCTTTCCTCTCTGTTGTTGTATGTTTGCATATCATACATGTGAGGTTTCAAAAGTAAAAACAACAGAATGAACTGCGTTGTACTTCTCCCCCTTTCACACTGTCATGTGAGAGTGCCTTTAAGAAATGGATGTTTAAGCAACGTACCTTTAAGAAATGCAGTGATGTTAGAGTGTGTGTGGAGCTGGGTTTTAGATCTGCCATTTTGCAGTTTAGTTTCAGTTTAAAAAAGAGCTTGGGTGTGTGTCTGTGTTTGCAGTGAGCTGGATCTGCTGTGATCTTTGCCATGAAAGACTATCTCTGGATCATTTGGGTGATTTAAACTCATAATAGTAAAGCCTTTAACCTGATGTGTTTCTGTTTAAAGGTGTTGAGTCTCATGGATGTTGAAAGGAATAACTGAAGGATTATTTAGTGTTGTAATATTTTTGGGGTTATCTTTGAAGTAAGGGGTGTTAAGAGTTCCAATGTTTATTTAAGAGATTAAGTTGAGTTCATGGAATAAACATTATTTTGTGTTTAAAAACCCACGTGTCCATAATTGTAATTCCACACCTGGAGAACAAGCCATGTGCTTGGAAAAGCAACAAATACATAAAAGGGGGAGGCTGGTTGAACTCCATGATACATTTTGGGGTTCTGAAAACACCTCACCCATAACAACACTAAAAATACACCCTATTTATAGACATTGGCAGGGGACCATGGCAATGCTGTCATGATGCTGGGCACATATGCCCAAGAAAAAAAGTTCTTTGCTCACTTTCCAGTGTTGTGCTGTAGTATTGACATATTAAGAACATCCAACTCTTATGAGATGGATTCTTACTCTTGCTCTTCAAACATGTTACAAAGTAAGTTCACAGTTGATTATAAATAAAAAAATATTTGGTCCATTATTGCTCAGCTTTCCTGACAGATTCCATTGACGCATTACCATGTTTTCTAAATAATTCTATGACTTCCATTCAGAAGCCAATGTTTTGATCACTTTGTGCATGATGATCTTCAGCCCTGACTTCGATATTTTTAAAGTTTTACCTCATGTCTCCTCATTCTATTGCCTCATTTTTAAAAAAAATGTACCTTTTCTAAGCTATGTATTATTTAATATAACTCTGTAAGATTATCTATCATTCACCTCCAATCAAAGCTGAACAAACCCACAAACACACTCTCCTCCACTTGCTCTTCAATAACTCTAACACTAACAATACATTTCATGGGTCTTCATGGCACTACCTCCAAAACTTAAATAGCTTCCTTTTATTTCAGTGGGCACAGCCAAAGATCATAGTTAAGATGTGGTCTGAGTGCAGATCATACGAAACTGTCACTTGTATTGCACCCGCCTTGATATATAATTCACCATTCCATTGACTTTGTTGATTGCTACTCTGCAATGATTGGACATTGAGAACATCAAGTTTTCTAAGACTCTTCGGTCCTTCAACTTTACTGCTGGCTACTTCAACACTGTTATGCACAACTTGAATGAGGAGCCCATCAGATTGGTACTTTCGGGGTAGGTTAGATATTTGCCCACCCATAATCAACCCACCAGAGCATTTTTCTGGTGACAATTTTCTGCCATATTATATCGGTAACCTTGGTGAAAATCCCATTCTCCCCCCCGCCCCTCCCCGCCCTAACTTACCATTCATCTCCCTTCATGGATGGGTGATTTCAAGTGCTCAGCTGTGAAACTAATAGCACGTAACTCTGTTTGAAGTGACCCAGGGGCTGTCAATCAAAGCTTGTTGTTTATAAACATTCTGGTTAGTTTCACAGTTTATCACTTAAAATTATTCAAACCCCAAGGGGATGAATGGAATACCGCTGACAGCTGAGGGGTTCTGTGGAAGCCGTCAATCACAGCCTAGTATAATCAGCATCAAAGAGAAGTGAATGAATTGCTTGAGATCAAAGATCTGAGGGGATTTAAACCCAGCTGACTAGTTTTCTCTTTTCAGGAATTGATACGTGTTGCTTCCTATGTCTGAGCCAGCAGGTGTATTGTCCAGGTGTGTGCTAAAGCAGTGATTTTTTTTCATTGCCTCTCTCTGGACTGCTTTCTAGCTTCTAGACAGGGGTCTTCTTCTGGGGGGTTCTGTGGGGGGTCTTTTTATTTCAGGGATCTCTGAAGGGGTCTCTTTATATAGGGGTCTCTCTGGGGGTCTCTTTATTTAAGGAGTCTCTGTGAGGTCTCTCAATTTAGTGAGTCAATGGGAGGTCTCTTTATTTCGGCAGTCTGTGGGGGCTCTCTTTAATTGGGGGTAGGGGTGATAGGGGGTCTGGTGGGCAGGTCTTGCATTGTGGGGATGAGGATAGTCCTCTGATGGACTTTGAAGGCAACTCCCTTTGGTCGACCGCAAATTCCACCGCGCTAAATACATGTTTGTCAGGAACAGCACGTGAGATTCCCAGAAAAGAGTACCGGAGAATCAAGGGGGCCAGGAGAATATGGTGCTCAGCCTGTTCATAGGATCAAATGGGTCTTGATGATCCATTTGCATCCTCCCATTGGCATGGAGCATGAACCTCAATCCCAACACCGATGCAGAGCATCGGAAACGAAGCAGCACCCAGCATTTTCTTCCAGACGCTGGATTCACCACTGCATCGGGAACTCCGCCAAAGGAGGCGTCAGACGAAGAATCCAGCCAGTTACCCGATTCAATAGATAGCATGGCAGGGAAAAGATAGTTAAGGGGGTGGGCAAGAATTTCCTTCCTTACTCAGTATGTCGGGAAGCAATGGAAGTAACTAGAATTTCACAGATGGTAACTGTTTGGACTATCATTGTCACTGCTCAGCTCTCAAAAAGAACTATCCACGAATGAAAGATGTGGAGGTTAAGTGGATTGGCCATGCTAAATTGCCCCTTAGTGTCCAAAAGGTTAGGTGGCATTACTGAGTTAGGGGGACAGGGTGGGGGCATGGACATAAGTAGGGTGCTCTTTCCAACAGCCGGTGCAGACACAAGGGCCGAATGGCCTCCTTCTGCACTGTAAATTGTATGATTCACGATATTTTGAAATTTCAAATTTCCTGCCACTGTTATCGTGGGAAGTTCCATGTTCTAACAGCCCCTCAATTCCTATCAATAATCATTGTATCAACAGAATTCATTTGGTTGAGAAAATTATTGCTACAGATAACTTGCTGTAGCCACTGTAAGAACGGGTTCAAATTTCAGTTTTTTCCAATTAAGGGGAAATTTAGCGTGTTCAATCCACCTACCTTGCACACTTTGGGTTGTGGGGGCGCAACCCACGCAAACACGGGGAGAATGTGCAAACTCCACACAGACAGTTACCCAGAGCCGGGATCGAACCTGGGACCTCGGCACCGTGAGGCCACCATGCTACCTGAATTTTCAGTTACAAGGAAAGGTTTCAAAAATAGATATTGGGCTGAGCTGGTTGAAATTCGAGATGAGAAAAATAAAGTTATTTGTTTAAATTATCAGGAAGTAGCATGAAAAATAAATATTTCATGAAGTACAAAACATTGTCAAGATTGCATGCTTGGGTGTCAAATATTGCTGAAGTTATCTAAAGCCGTAATTGCCAAAAACACATTGGAAAAAAAAAACTGGTCAGGTGGGATTCCCATTCAAAAACTTGCTGAGGTCTGTTACTGGCCAGAATAGCCTCACCAGTTGTTCAAAAGATTTCACATGGTGGTTAGGATTGAGGAGCAGGATATGACTGAAATGTAACTAGATATGATTTGTATTCATTTTCACACTAGAAGATTGTACAGCGGTGGGTACAAATGCTTTAGATGTTTAATCCTTGACTGTAAATGTATAAATGGCCTTAGGTTGGTTTGAGGCACTGAATATTGATCAAGTTGCTGGACCTGATAACCTCAAGTGCTGGAGAAAATCAGAGAGGTATTATTTGAGCCATTGATTTAGCTGACTAATAGTTCTTTGAAATCTGGACTAATTTGATTTGATTAAAGAAAGAGCTTGATGGCATGAATGCTTGCTGGGGTGGGGAGGAAAACAGTGTATATGTGAGTGGTGGGGTGGGGGGGGGAGAGTACCTATGAGGGATGGGGGAAGAGAGAATGTGTGCCATTGCTGGGATAGAGAGAGTATGTGTGAGGGGTGGGTGGGGAGGGGGGGTGGAGAGACAATGTATGCAAGGGATGGGGGAAGACAGAGCATGGGCCAGAGCTGGGGGAAGTGACACTGTATGAGTTGGGTTGGGAGCAAGAGAGAGTGTGTTCTATTGCTGGGGATAGAAGAAGTGTGTGTGAGCGGTGGGCTTCGGCCTTCAGATCTCGAGGGTGATGGGGCCCCGAAAATGAAGATGAGCAGAGGGCCCCACGAACTGCCTCTGAATTTGTTTACACCAAAAAGAGCAGATAAATATAAGTGTGGTGAACCACTGTATTAGGGGATGTAAGGTAGGACCTGCACTCCAGGTTTGCCGGTAGCCCCTGCCGGCTGGCTCTGCCCACTAAAAACTGTATAAATATGCATGACCTCCATTGCCCTGCCATTTCGCCAGCTGCAGCAGGAGGCCACGCCTCTGACAGTAATAAAGCCACAGTTGTACCCAATCTGTGTCTTTGTGCAATTGATTGCGCATCAATTTATTACAGTCAGATTTTTCCACAGAATGGATATCAGAATCAAACCCGATCGTCTGCAGCTGGATCCGCACTCGCCCGACACCAGAAAAGACTTTACTCACTGGCTAGCATATTTTGAGGCCTACATCAACGCTGCGGACCCCGCGCCAACGGAGGCTCAGAAGATAAACGTCCTATACTGCAGACTGAGCTCCAGTGTGTTCCTGTTGATCCAAGACGCCACAAATTATGCAAAAGCAATGGAACTCCTTAAAGAACACTGTGCGCAAAAGGCAAACACACTCTTCGCCAGGCATGTACTCGCCACTCGCTCGCAACTACCTGGTGAGTCCATCAAAGACTTCTGGCGCGCCCTAATTCTACTCGTCCGGGACTGTGACTGTCAGGCCGTTCCGGCCGCTGAACACGCGAACCTCCTCATGTGCGATGCCTTCATGACGGGGATTGCGTCGGACCGCATCCGAGAACGATTACTGGAAGGGGCCACGCTCGAACTGGCGGAGACGAAAACCTTGGCGCTCTCCATGACAGTCGCATCCTGTAATGTACAATCTTACCCCTCCCGCCGTGCTGCCCACCCTTCTACCCCTTCCTACCCCTCCTGGACCCCGCTGACGACCTCCTCAGCTGGGGCCCTGCCTCCCCAATACGCCTACGCCGCATGCCGATCCGCGCACCCTGGGAGGCCCTGCTGCTACTTCTGCGGGTAGCAGAAGCACCCCCACCAAAACTGCCAGGCCCGCACTGCCGTTTATAAATCCTGCAGTAAAAATGCCCACTTCACGGCTGTGTGACAGGCCTGCGCAGTCGCTGCGATTGCACCCGCTATCGCCCCCTCCCCCACGCCAAACGCACAATGGGAGCCGCCATCTTGTCCCCCCTCGGCCACGTGCGCCCCATGGGTGCCGCCATCTTGTCCCGACCCCACAATGTGCGCACCATGGGCGCCGCCATCTTGTCCCGACCCCGCAATGTGCGCACCATGGGCGCCGCCATCTTGTCCCCCACAGGGTTTCTGGACATCCCGAGGTCGGAACTGCACACGCTCGCCACCCGAAGTATCCGACGACTACCCGCAGCTTGGTTCGATGACGCTGGACCAATCTCGCACGCACAATCTGGCTACCGCGTCGACGACGGTGAAAATCAACGGTCTCGTGACCTCGTGCCTGCTGGACTCCGGGAGTACCGAAAGCTTCGAACACCCAGATACGGTAAAACGCTGCTCCCTCGCGGTCAATCCTGCCAATCAAAGGATCTCCCTAGACTCCGGATCCCACTCCATCCCGATCCGAGGCTTCTGTACAGTCACCCTCACTGTCCAGGGCATAGAATTTAGTAGCTTCCGCCTCTATGTCCTTCCTAATCTTTGCCTTGTTGGGCCTGGACTTCCAGTGCAATCTCCAGAGCCTCACCCTCAAATCAGGCGGGCCCTTACCCCCCTTTACCGTTTGCGGCCTCGCGACCCTCAAGGTCGATCCCCCCTCCCATTTTGCCAATCTAACTGTGTATTGCAAGCCCGTTGCCACCAGGAGCAGACGGTACAGAACCCAGGACAAGACCTTCATCAGGTCCAAAGTCCAGCGGCTGCTTAAGGAGGGTATTATCGAAGCCAGCAACAGCCCCTGGAGAGCCCAAGTGGTCGTGCTTAAAACTGGGGAGAAAGACAGGATGGTCGCGGACTACAGCCAGACTATCAGTCGGTACACGCAGCTCGACGCGTACCCCCTCCCACGCATATCTGATATGGTCAATCAGATTGCGCAGTACCGGGTCTTCTCAAAAATTGACCTGAAATCCGCCTACCATCAGCTCCCCATCCGGATGTCGGACCATCCATACACGGCCTTCGAGGCGGACAATCGCCTCTACCATTTCCTTAGGGTCCCTTTCGGCATCACAAATTGGGTCTCGGTCTTCCAAAGGGAGATGGACCGAATGGTCGACAAGTACGGTTTGCGGGCCACCTTTCCGTACTTAGATAATGTCACCATCTGCGGCCATGACCAGCAGGACCACGATGCCAACCTCGATAAATTCCTCCGCACTGCCACTCTTCTCAACCTGACCTAAAACAAAGAGAAGTGTGTGTTCAGCACAACACAGTTAGCCATTCTCGGCTATGTAGTCCAAAACTGACTTCTCGGGCCCGACCCCGATCGCATGCCCCCCCTCATGGAGCTTCCCCTCCCCCACTGCCCCAAGGCCCTCAAACGCTGCCTGGGAGTCTTTTCCTACTACGCCCAGTGGGTCCAAACTATGCGGACAAGGCCCGCCCACTCATTCAGTCCACCGAATTCCCTCTCGCGGCCGAGGCAGAACACGCTTTTGCCCGCATCAGAGCAGACATCGCCAAGGCCGGGATGCGCGCAGTGGACGAGTCACTGCCATTTCAAGTAGAAAGCGACGCTTCAGACATCGCCCTTGCCGCCACTCTATACCAGGCAGGCAGACCCGTGGCATTCTTTTCCCGCACCCTTCATGCCTCTGAAATTCGACACTCATCCGTCGAAAAGGAGGCCCAAGCTACCGTTGAAGCTGTGCGGCATTGGAGGCATTAACTGGCCGGCACTAGATTCACTCTCCTTACGGACCAACAGTCGGTAGCCTTCATGTTCAATAACACAGGGTAGGGCAAGATCAAAAATGATAAAATCTTGCGGTGGAGAATCGAGCTCTCCACCTATAATTACGAGATCTTGTATCACCCCGGTAAACTCAACGAGCCCCCAGACGCCCTCTCCCGAGGTACATGTGCCAGCGCACAAGTGGACCCGCTCTGGGCCCTATACGACAGCCTTTGTCACCCGGGGGTCACTCGATTGTACCATCTGGTCAAAGCTCGCAATCTGCCCTACTCCGTCGAGGAAGTAAGGACAGTCACCAGAGACTGCCAGGTCTGTGCGGAGTGCAAGCTGCACTTCTACCGGCTGGACCGTGCGCACCTGGTGAAGGCTTCCCGCCCCTTTGAACGCCTCAGCGTGGATTTCAAAGGGCCCCTCCCCTCCACCGACCGTAACACGTACATTCTCAGTGTGGTCGATGAGTACTCCAGATTCCCCTTCACCATCCCATGCCCCAATATGATGCCTGCCACCTCATCAAGGCCCTCAACACCTTGCCCAGAAAGTCCACATCCCGACTTGTGTCACTCCCGACTTGGCTCGCAGCTCCAGGATCGGTCCTTCTCTGTAGGCACGTCCGACTCCACAAGGCGGACGCCTTGGTGGACAGGGTTCACCTGCTCCACACCAACCCTCAATATGCCTACGTTGAGTTCCCCGACGGCCGCCAAGATACTGTCTCACTCAGGGATCTGGCACCGTCAGATTCCACCCCAACACACTCCCCCACCCATGCGCCCCCCCCCCCCCCTCCCACCGCGCCGCCAACACTGACCCCACCAGACCGCCCCCCCACTCTTTCTGCACAAGAGGACGAAGAGGACTTCGGCACGCTCCCGGAGTTCCCCGATGACTGGCCAGCGTCAGCACCGCCACCACCACCATCGGTGCCACCTCCACCACCGCCAGCACCGGCTTCGCCACCACCGTTACGCCGCTCCCAACGAAGCACCAAGGCATCGGATCGGCTGAACCTTTGACGGACTCCGGACTGTCAACATGGACTTTTTCTTTTTTTCTTCTTAACACTGTACATAATTGCACTATTTGTATATAGTTTCACATCACCCCCGCTCTGCTCATTTTTAACAGGGGGTGAATGTGGTGAACCACTGTATTAGTGGATGTAAGGTAGGACCTGCACTACAGGTTTGCCGGTAGCCCCTGCCAGCTGGCTCCGCCCACTAAGAACTGTATAAATATGCATGACTTCCATTGCCCTGCCATTTCAGCAGCAGCAGCAGGAGGCCACGCCTCTGACTGCAATAAAGCCACAGTTGTACCCAATCTGCGTATTTGTGCAATTGATTGCGCATCAATAAGACACCTTAACTAATACATCAATGGCATCACTGTACTTAATAGTGAGGAATTCGTACATCTATTTTTGGCATGTTTCGCTATATTTTGGATGGCATTCAAAAATCTGATGCTGAACTGGTCAGTCCACAACCTCGCTACCCAATCTGATCTTGAGCTGATGTTCTGAAACCATTTATGTGAGGGTATATCCCCTGTTATAACCTCCACAGGGAACACGTGGAAACCATTGTTGATCTCCCTGTAGGACTCGTGGAGTACAAGTTTACCAGATAGGGAGAGGGGGCCATCCAGCTGGAGCTCGTTACAAACGAACAGAAAAGCCGGCCCAAATAAGGGCCTGATGTGACTCGTTCTCCCAGCAAGGACTGGACAGGGAGTGAGCTGCTGCCTTGAACAGAATATTGTAAATAGTTAAATAAACCTCTGTTCTCTCACCACTGGCATCCTCAAGCTTCTAAACGTGTGCCGAGGGAAAAAGGAATCTCCGGACTCGCTTGTGCCCAGTAAGTTGCTATCCCGGTACATAGGTTCATAAAAGTTAAAAATGCTGCTATTTGGGAAGTTGGAAGCCTTTGATTGAGGCCTGGAACACTGGAACCGGTATGCAGAGAGCATGAGATATTTCTTCAGGCGAATGGGCTTTTGGGAGAAGACTGTCAGAAAATCCTCCTCCTGACCACCAGTGGGGCCTAGACATTTGGGACCATAAAAGGTCTGACATACCCGACTGCACCCGACTCCAAATCCTTTGATGAGCTGGTTGCTTTGGTTTCTGAACCCTATGACCCCCAAGTCTTCCGTAATTATGCAACGGTGTTGTTTTAATACGGCGGTGCAGTCACCCGATGAATCGGCCGCTGACTTCTTGACCCGGCTAAGACGTCTAGCTGAGCATTGTTCATTCGGGTCATCCCTTGCTGAAATATTGAGGGATAGGCTAGTGTGTGGCATAAGCAACATGGCCACTCAGAAGAAGCTGTTGACAGAGCCCATCAAGCTTTCGCTTTCCCACGAACACGTGGAGAAAGGAATGCAGGAGCTGCAGGGTTCCAAGGACTATGGTGCCCATATTCGAGCCTTCTATTTCAAACTCCTTCTGCATCATGGAACAACGCAGGTATGACCAGACCTCCTCCTAAAGGGGCAATTCCTCAGCTGGTCAGGAGCTATCATTGGCCAGTGGGGTACATCCACCGAGGATGAAGGGGAGAGCAGCCATTTGGTCAAATGTGTGTTTGGAGTACTCGTGATAGTCAGAGCATCAAATTTTGGTGCAGAGAACGACTCCATGACAGCTGCTGAGATCACCGTGAACCAAGGCCTTTCACGTTGAGGATTGTTTAATACAGATGAATGTGCCACGACAAAGAACAAAGAACAAAGAACAAAGAAATGTACAGCACAGGAACAGGCCCTTCGGCCCTCCAAGCCTGTGCCGACCATGCTGCCCGACTAAACTACAATCTTCAACACTTCCTGGGTCCGTATCACTCCATTCAAAACCTACTCATGTATTTGTCAAGATGCCCCTGAAATGTCACTATCGTCCCTGCTTCCACCACCTCCTCCGGTAGCGAGTTCCAGGTACTACCCTCTGTGTAAAAAACTTGCCTCGTACATCTACTCTAAACCTTGCCCCTCTCACCTTAAACCTATGCCCCCTAGTAATTGACCCCTCTACCCTGGGGAAAAGCCTCTGACTATACACTCTGTCTATGCCCCTCATAATTTTGTAGACCTCTATCAGGTCGCCCCTCAACCTCCGTCGTTCCAGTGAGAACAAACCGAGTTTATTCAATCGCTCCTCATAGCTAATGCCCTCCATACCAGGCAACATTCTGGTAAATCTCTTCTGTACCCTCTCTAAAGCCTCCACATCCTTCTGGTCGTGTGGCGACCAGAATTGAACACTATACTCCAAGTGTGGCCTAACTAAGGTTCTGTACAGCTGCAACATGACTTGCCAATTCTTATACTCAATGCCCCGGCCAATGAAGGCAAGTATGCCGTATGCCTTCTTGACTACCTTCTCCACCTGTGTTGCCCCTTTCAGTGACCTGTGGACCTGTACTCCTTGATCTCTCTGACTTACAATACTCTTGAGGGTTCTACCATTCACTGTATATTCCCTACCTGCATTAGACCTTCCAAAATCCATTACCTCACATTTGTCCGGATTAAACTCCATCTGCCATCTCTCCACCAAAGTCTCCAAACAATCTAAATCCTGCTGTATCCTCTGACAGTCCTCATCGCTCTCCGCAATTCCACCAACCTTTGTGTCGTCTGCAAACTTACTAATCAGACCTGTTACATTTTCCTCCAAATCATTTATATATACTACAAACAGCAAAGGTTCCAGCACTGATACCTGCAGAACACCACTGGTCACAGCCCTCCAATTACAAAAGCATCCTTCTATTGCTACTCTCTGCCTTCGATGACCTAGCCAGTTCTGTATCCATCTTGCCAGCTCACCCCTGATCCCGTGTGACTTCACCTTTTGAACTAGTCTACCATGAGGGACCTTGTCAAAGGCCTTACTGAAGTCCATATAGACAACATCCACTGCCCTACCTGCATCAATCGTCTTTGTGACCTCCTCGAAAAACTCTATCAAGTTAGTGAGACACGACCTCCCCTTCACAAAACCATGCTGCCTCTCACTAATACGTCCATTTGCTTCCAAATGGGAGTAGATCCTGTCTCGAAGAATTCTCTCCAGTAATTTCCCTACCACTGAAGTAAGGGTCACCGGCCTGTAGTTCCCTGGATTATCCTTGCTACCCTTCTTAAACAGAGGAACAACATTGGCTATTCTCCAGTCCTCCGGGACACCACCTGAAGACAGTGAGGATCCAAAGATTTTTGTCAAGGCCTCAGCAATTTCCTCTCCAGTATTCTGGGGTAGATCCCATCAGGCCCTGGGGACTTATATACCTTAATATTTTTTAAGACGCCCAACACCTCGTCTTTTTGGATCTCAATGTGACCCAGGCTATCTACACACCCTACTCCAGACTCAACATCTACCAATTCCTTCTCTTTAGTGAATACTGATGCAAAGTATTTATTTAGTACCTCGCCCATTTTCTCTGGCTCCACACATAGATTCTCTTGCCAATCCTTCAGTGGGCCAACCTTTTCCCTGGCTACCCTCTTGCTTTTTATGTACGTGTAAAAAGCCTTGGGATTTTCCTTAACCCTATTTGCCAATGACGTTTCGTGACCCCTTCTAGCCCTCCTGACTCCTTGCTTAAGTTCCTTCCTACTTTCCTTAGATTCCACACAGGCTTCGTCTCTTCCCAGCCTTTTAGCCCTAACAAATGCCTCCTTTTTCTTTTTGACGAGGCCTACAATATCTCTTGTTATCCAAGGTTCACGAAAATTGCCGTATTTATCCTTCGAACATGCCGGTCCTGAATTCCTTTCAACTGGCACTTGAAAGCCTCCCACATGTCAGATGTTGATTTGCCCTCAAACATCCGCCCCCCAATCTAGGGTCTTCAGTTCCCGCCTAATATTGTTATAATTAGCCTTCCCCCAATTTAGCACATTCATCCTCGGACCACACTTATCCTTGTCCACCAGCACTTTAAAACTTACTGAATAGTGGTCACTGTTCCCGAAATGCTCCCCTACTGAAACTTCTGCCACCTGGCTGGGCTCATTCCCCTATACCAGGTCCAGTACCGCCCCTTCCCTAGTTGGACTCTCTACATATTGTTTTAAGAAGCCCTGCTGGATGCTCCTTACAAACTCCGCCCCGTCTAAGCCCCTGGCACTAAGTGAGTCCCAGTCAATATTGGGGAAGTTGAAGTCTCCCATCACCACAACCCTGTTGTTTTTACTCTTTGCCAAAATCTGTCTACCTATCTGCTCTTCTATCTCCTGCTGGCTGTTGGGAGGCCTGTAGTAAACCCCCAACATTGTGACTGCACCCTTCTTATTCCTGATCTCTACCCATATAGCCTCGCTGCCCTCTGAGGTGTCCTCCCGTAGTGCAGCTGTGATATTCTCCCTAACCAGTAGCGCAACTCCGCCATCCCTTTTACATCCCCCTCTATCCCGCCTGAAACATCTAAATCCTGGAACGTTTAGCTACCAATCCTGCCGTTCCCTCAACCAGGTCTCTGTAATGGCAACAACATCATAGTTCCAAGTACTAATCCAAGCTCGAAGTTCATCTGCCTTACCCGTAATACTTCTTGCATTACAGCATATGCACTTCAGGCCACCAGACCCGCTGTGTTCAGCAACTTCTCCCTGTCTGCTCTGCCTCAGAGCCACACTGTCCCTAGTCCCTAGTTCTCCCTCAATGCTCTCACCTTCTGACCTATTGCTCCGGTGCCCACCCCCCTGCCATGCTAGTTTAAACCCTCGCGTGTGACACTAGCAAACCTCGCGGCCAGGATATTTATGCCTCTCCAGTTTAGATACAACCCGTCCTTCTTATATAGGTCACACCTGCCCTGGAAGAGGTCCCAGTGGTCCAGATAACGGAAACCCTCCCTCCTACACCAGCTGTTTAGCCACGTGTTTAGCTGCTCTATCTTCCGATTTCTAGCCTCACTGGCAGGTGGCACAGGGAGTAATCCCGAGGTTACAACCCTAGAGGTCCTGTCTTTTAACTTTCTGCCTAGCTCCCTGAATTCCTGCTGCAGGACCTCATGCCCCTTCCTGCCTATGTCGTTAGTACCAATATGTACAACGACCTCTGCCTGTTTGCCCTCCCCTTCAGGATGCCCTCTACCCGTTTGGAGACATCCTGGACCCTGGTACCAGGGAGGCAACATACCATCCTGGAGTCTCTTTCATGTCCACAGAAGCACCTATCTGTGCCCCTGACTATAGAGTCCCCTGTTACTATTGCTCTTCTGCGCTTTGACCCTCCCTTCTGAACATCAGAGCCAGCCGTAGTGCCACTGCTCTGGCTGCTGCTGTTTTCCCCTGATAGGCTATCCCCCCCCCGACAGTATCCAAAGGGGGATACCTGTTCGAGAGGGGGACAACCACAGGGGATTCCTGCACTGACTGCCTGCCCTTTCTGGTGGTCACCCATTTCTCTGCCTGCACCTTGGGTGTGACCACATTTTCTAACTGCTGTCTATGACACTTTCCGCCACCTGCATGCTCCTAAGTGCATCCAATTGCTGCTCCAACCGAACCATGCGGTCTGTGAGGAGCTCCAGTTGGGTGCACTTTCTGCAGATGAAGCCATCCGGGACACTGGAAGCCTCGGACCTGCCACATCTCACAGTCAGAGCACTGCACCCCTCTAACTGACATTGTGTCAATTAATTAGTAAATTAAAATTAAAAGTTAAAAAAAAAAATGTTTTAAGTTACTGTTAACTATCTGTTTCCGAGCACTAGATTTCTCCTATAAATGCGAAAGCTAAATATAGTACTCTCCGATCTCTGGCTTAGACACCCCTCTAAATTATAATTGAGTAATTATGTTTAATTAGTTACCAATGCTTAATTTTTTAAATTTAGTGTAGATTCCCAACCAGCCACTCAGGTCACAGCTTTTCTGTGATGTCACTTCAGTTCCGCCCCCCCCCCCACACACACACACAATTTGAAAAGGTAATAAAAGTAAAAATGAGTAAAAATCACTTACTTACCTTCTGAGGGTCTTAGATGTTCTCAGGTTCTCTCCCTGACAGAGACTGCTCCTCCTCCTCCTCCGAACGGCTCCCGAAACTAGGCCACGATCTTTTTAAATCTCCGCTCCGACTCGCAGCTCCTGTGCTTTTTAAATCTCCCTGAAGGTAACCGATTTGGGTCACACTGCAGGTGAATGGTCACACCATGATGATGGAAATGATCACTGGCGCTGCCGTCTCCATCATTGACATCACACATTTTGACAACTCTGCACAGAGATCATACAGCTCGCATTGGGCGACACAAAAGCGAGATTTGCAACCTATACCAGTGAGACATTGAATATCATGGAGACCACTGTGACTTGGATAATGCACGGACAGCAGTCGATCCATCTTCTCTTGATTGTGGTGCCGGGACCAGGGTCCAATTGTTTGTGAGGAGACTGGTTGTGGGTGCTCCATTTGAACTGGCAACGTGATTTTCGTATGGACACCGGGAATCTGTATGATGGCTGAAAAAACACCTCGAAGATTTTCATGAAGGTTTGAGTAGGATAAAGGGGGCCAAGGTCCGTATCTCTGTGGATACTACTGCTCAGCCCCAGTATTTTAGGACATGGCCTGTTCCTTACGCATTGCTTGCCAAGGTCGACATGGAGCTTCGGCGCCTGCAGGGTCTGGGGGTCATAGGCCCGCTGTAGTTTGCGGAATGTGCTGCACCCATGGTGCCGATAATGAAGCGCAACAATCTGTCTGAGTTTGTGGAAATTTCAAGCTCACCAGGAACAGAGCTTCACGCCTGGACCGATACCCGATGCCTAGGATGGAGGATTTGTACTCAGGACTGGCTGGTGGATGCTCCTTCACAAAGCTTGACGTGAGACATGCTTACTTACAGATGGAACTAGATCCAGAGTCCAGGAAATGTGCTACCATAAGCACCTATTGGGATTTGTTTGAGTACACCTGCCTCCCATTTGTGGCTTCATCAACAGCGATGAGTTCCAGTGGGAAAACATCTTGCAGAGCCTGCCTTAAGTGGCCATACTCATTACGGGCAACACAGAGAAGGAGTGTATGGGCAATCAGTAGGAAGCGCACTGGTGGTTTCCCCAAGTAGGTGCCTGTCTAAAGAAGAGCAAGCATGTGTTCTGCGCTAAAGCGGTGACCTCTTTAGGATACAGAGTAGGCAGGGATGGTCTATACCCAGTGGAAGATAAGGTTTGGACAATAAAAGAGACCCCGACCAGAACGCCACTGAGCTCCGGTTGTTCCTACGTCTGGTTAACTACTATGGGAAGTTCATTGCAAACCTGGCCATTTTATTAGCTCAACTCCACGTATTGTTGAGGAAGGACCAGGAATGGTTTTGGGGTGTTTCAAGTACAAATCGTCTGTTGTCCACCCAACTCCTCACACATTATGATCTGCTCTGCCTCTAACCTTGACATGCAATGCCTCCCCCTACAGTATTGGGGTGGTGCTTGCCCACAGATGGGCTGACGACACGGAACGCCCCATTGCATTCGCTTCAAGGAACCTGGTGGATGCTGAGCGACGTTATGCTCAAATCATGAAAGAGGCTTTGGCAGTAAGTTTTGGCGTCAAGAAGTTCCACCAATATGTTTCTGACTGGCATTTTTTATTGTGACAAAATACGAGCCACTGCATGGACTTTCTAGGGAGAATAAGGGAATCCCACCCATCGCATCAGCTAGAATTCAGCGTTGGGTGCTTCATTTTGCTGTTTATGAATATTCGTTACGACGACGCCTGGGTACACAAATTACCCATGCCGACACCCTCAGCTGTCTACCATTGTGCATAGGTGCCCTGTTCCCACAAGTCGTGGATGAGGTCATTGCAACTCTCAACGTTATGGACACCTTGCCCATGACAGCTACTCAGAAGCACTCTTGGATGCAGAGAGATCTGGGATTGGCGAAGCTTCGTCTCATATTGTTGAGCGGTGGAGAAACTTTCCACCTTGTGTCCAGAAGTTATTCAAACTAAGCTAAGAAGGCGGTGCCTTATTGTGGGGAGCTCGCATGGTCATCCTACCACAAGATCAGGGATTCCAGCTGTAGGACATTCACAATGGTCACCTAGGTGCCTCTATGATGAAGCTGTTGGCCCGTAATTTTGTCTGGTGGTCCGTCATCAATGGGGACATCACAAGGGTTAATCACGGCTGCCCGTCTTGCCAGGAGCATCAGAAACTACTGCCGGCAGCCTCCCTTCATTCCTGGGAATGGCCAGGGCGCCCATGGGTACGTCTACATGCAGATTGCACGGGTTAATTCATGGAGTTCAGGTTCCTAGTTGTTATGTATGCCCATTAAAAGGGGCAAGAGATACACATGAAGGCCACAACAATGTCTAGGGCCACGATAGAAAAGTTGTGGGGCTCGCTTAGCACCCATAGGATATCTGAGGTCCTGGTAACAGATAGTGGAACATCGTTCACTGGCAAAGAATTTGCCATGTTTACAAAGCGAAACAGCAGTCGGCATATTCAAACCACCCCGTATCATCTCTCCTCCAATGGCCTGGTTTGTTGATGGGGCATTTTGGCTCCCAGGCATGGGGCTTGATAGAATGGGCTCGGCCTTGTACAAAGTCCAAGTTCAGAGAAGTGTTCAGCAAAAGCGCTTGGATCACCTGAAGAAATGAGAAACAGCAATTTACGCTGCCCAAGCGGCTTTATTGGTGCCTCCTCCACGGCAGGAACAACCCCTCAGCCTGGGCACCCAACTATCTGGGTCACAGCATCCAGTCCAGCAGGAGGACAATGACTACTGATATGAGATGGACGCCAAAGCGTCCATATCAGCAGACGATGTTGTGTCTGGGACCAAGACCCCAGTAATGATTCTTTGAAGGTCAGCCATGGAACGGCGATCGACACGCCAACCGACTCCACCCAACCCAGAGCCACTGCAGACGGAAGCACAACCGCAAGAATAGCAATGCAAAAGGCCACCGCCGTTGGAGGCTGCAGGGAGGTTTGCAAAATTTGCAGGGGGGAGGGGTTTTATAACGCCTACAAGGACCACAGGGAAACCATTGTTGATATCCCCATAGGACTCGTGGAGTTCCAGCTGCACAGATAGGGGGCCGAGGCCACCCAGCTGAATCTCGTTACAAATGAACATAAAAGCCGGCCCAAAGCAGGGCCAGATGTGGTAAGTTCTCCCAGCAAGGACTATACTGGGAGTGAGGTGCTGCCTCAAGCAGAATATTGTATATGGTTAAATAAACCTCTGTTCTCTTACCGCTGGGGTCCTCATGTTCCTAAACCCGCAAGAGCACAGAACAAAGAAAATGAACTTCTTAATGAGACAACAGAATGAAAACTTTCGAATGGGAATTTGGTCAGGATGGATAGGCTGCTGAGTGGCTTTGAGCTATCAGCCAGCAAGCCATGGGAGGGAGATGGACGAGCAAATCTGCAGGTAGTTTTCAGAACAAAATATAAAGAAAATAAAAGAACAACGATAATGAGGGACTTCAATTTGGAATGACATGGATTGATGAATGAGTGCCAGTTTGGATTTGTTAAGGGAAAATTCTACCTAACAAACACTTGAGTTCTTTTGGTAAAGCAATGAAAAGGGTTGAAGAGGGCCATGCAGCTAATGGTGTGCATGGCGACTTTCAAAAGGTTTTCGATGAAATATTACAGAATAGATTTGTTGGCAAAATTAAAGCCCATTGGATTAAAGGGTAGGCCAGTGTAGATGCAACCTTATCAATAAATAAAAACAAAGGCCTGATAGTTGGCCAAAGTGGCACCAGAACCTCAATTCCTCAAGTTCTGGGGCGTCATTCTCCGACCCCCCAGCGGGACGGAGAATGGCCGTTGGCCGCCGTGAATCCCACCCCCGCCGGTTGCCGAAGTTTCCGGTACCGGATATTCGGCGGGGGCGGGTATCGGGCCGTGCCGGTTGGCGGGCCCCCCCCGCTGGATTCTCCGGCCCGGATGGGCCGAAGCCCCGCCGATAAATTGCCTGTCCCGCCGGCGTAAATTAGAGTACCTATTTACCGGCGGGACAAGGCGGCATGGGTGGGCACCGGGTTCCTGGGGGGGGCGCGGGGCGATCTGACCCCGGGGGGTGCCCCCACGGTGGCCTGGCCCGCGATCGGGGCCCACTGATCAGCGGGCGGGACCTGTGCCGTGGGGGCACTCTTTCCCTTCCGCCTCCGCAACGGCCTACACCATGGCGGAGGCGGAGGAGATTCTCCCCACTGCGCATGCGCGGGAAACTGTCAGCGGCCGCTGACGCTCCCGCGCATGCGCCGCCCCGACATGTCATTTCCGCGCCAGCTGGCGGGGCAACAAAGGCCGTTTCCGCCAGCTGGCGGGGCGGAAATCCCTCCGGTGCCGGCCTAGCCCCTCAATGTTGGGGCTCGGCCCCCAAAGATGCGGAGCATTCTGCACCTTTGGGGCGGCGCGATGCCCGTCTGATTGGCGCCGTTTTGGGCGCCAGTCGGCGGACATCGCGCCGTTTGGGGAGAATTTCGCCCCTGATCTCAGACCCGGCGCTCGGTATTTTCACTGGGATGGGGAACAGGGATAGATTGTAGTCAGCACAGCTGTGGTTTATGGAGACAGCTGCACAGGTAAAAATACAGCTGACTTTAAACAGATCTAGTTTTCATTATTATGGTACCAAAATATGACTGTGCGCTTCCCACTTTTCAAGGAAAAGGGTGTGATTTTCCAGTTCCAGGGAAAGATTTCTTTGTTAGTTGGTCAAATTATCTGTTCCACCTGTGGAGGGCAGGACGAGAAGATTTCAACCAAAGACTAAACTTACCGGAGGCCTTTGATGAGGTCAGGTATCTTTTTGGATAGGTCCCAGGATACCTTTGGAAGAGGTCACATGGCCTTTGGGAGAAGTCAAGTGCACTTTGGGATTGTTAAATGTAGACATGAAGTGCACGAAAAGTGGATAAACACATTGGAATAGTCAAGCTGTCAAGGCATTTAAATTTTCTCATCTTTAAATTAAAGAACAAGTTAAAAAAATGATTTCTAGCCATTAAACTCTGTCTTTGACATATGCCTGAAGGTTATCATTATAGAATTTGTGCTGCATGGCTATTTTAACAACCTACCATTATCACAGTAGGATGACTGTCAGGTCACAATTTGATTGACAACCCCAAATTGTTAAACAGATTTTTATGTGGGGCTATGAGTACAAATGCTTCTTCTTTTTCTTTACAAATGATTAAGGAGTTGAAGAAATGTAAATGTAATGAATGGGTTTTCATCAATCAGAGTGTTCATTAAATGGTGAATTAAGTCCTGAGATCTGCCAATAAAAGATGCTAGATGAGTAATCATGGTGAGTGAGGACAAAGGTTGCTGGAAGTCATGGATTGGGATGAGTTTATACGAAGTTAACATAAGGATTATTAAGGTCCACAGGGGTAGGTAGATTGGCCTTGGTTGGCTGGAGGATATGAGGAACCATGACGCAGCGTGAGTTGGCATGAATGCAGTGAGTGGGTGAAGAGTGAAGAGGTGTGAGGGCTGATGGCTATAGGGTTGTTAAACATTTCCTTGTATTTATTTACAGCTGGGACAATATGCTAGAGCACCAAGGCTGGTCCTTCACACAGCCCACCTCCGCACCCAAGAGCCCTTATCACTGCCTTCACATTGTTTCCATGGTCTCTGGGCTCAACTCCCATTAAGAGTCAGCGCTGCACCATCTCCTGCCCACCCAGAAAGGTAATCAGGTCAAGCAGGACGCATTCTTCAGAGTCAGCTTGCAGAGTCCGGAATTTTCTCGACTCAAGATCAAAGATTCAGGCTAAAGGGCAGCAGTCAGACTGGTGGCAAGTACTCAGTGGTGTCTCCCAGATGTTGGGATTGGAAAAACTAATCATTTTGATATAGATAGTCACCTGGACTTGAGTATACAGAGCATAATTTAACCTTTGCAATGGTACAAACATGCACGGCTAAATGTCAACTTTTGGGCATGTTTAGCGGAGTGTTTCTCGGTGGCTGCAGTGCTGAGAAACACCCAGCTATTCAATGGCATCTTGCCCTTTTGTTTGGCCTCAGAGAGTTTCAACCTGCTTGATGTGTTAAGTGAGTTGGTTCAACGGTGACTGCAACTGGATACAGTGAAACTAGAAACAGGCTTCCGACACAGGAGATTGGCCAACACTGTTTTATTGAACTTGCTGATTGCTGTACATAATCTGCTCTGGGTTGACACTCTATTAATCTAACTGATAACCTCCTACTGGCTTGACCAGACTAGCTCTCTACCACATGGAGATGGTGCTCACTGGCTTGTGCACTCTAGCTATCTCAGTAGCTGTGTCCTGTGAGAAAGAGAGAGTCTGAATGCCTTGTGGGCTTTATAGTGGTGGTGTCCTGTCTGGTGATTGGTTGTTCTGTGTCGTGTATGTTCATTGGTTATCCTGTGTGTCAATCACTGCCTGTCTGTATCTCATTATATACATGAGTGAATATTATGACATCTCCCCTTTTGAAAATAAATTTTGGAAAGTGGCGGTATATACATGCATGACTATGTACAAGTGATGAGTGAATGAACATATGTACATGGGAAGGTGTCTATCGTGCGGATACAGAGCAAACTGAACAAAATTTACAAGATTTAAGTCTATAGATTCAGTCTTTGAGGTGGGCGACACATTCTTGTCGATTGCCTCAAAGGTGGAGGGGGACGCCGGCACCTGGACAGGCGGGATCGCTGCCATGTCGGTGGCCTCGTGGACAGGCGGGATCACTGCCAGATCGGTGGCCATATGTGGCGAGATGTCCTGAGGCGGCATGATGACATGAGGAGAAGTGCGGTCAGGTGGTGGGCAGGGAACTTTGCGCAGCGCCCTCCATACCACTTGACAATATGGACCCATTTTTCGGCCTTCCCGTTTGATTGCGGGTAATGGGGACTGGATGTGGTATGCCTGAAGTGGTAGGATTGTGCAAAGTCGGACCACTCTTGGCTGTGGAAAAATGGACCGTTGTCACTCATTACTGTGAGTGGTATCCCGTGCCTGGCAAACGTCTCTTTGCAGGCTTTGATGACTGACTTGGACGTGAGGTCCGACAGTTTCACCACTTCCGGGTAGCTGGAGAAGTAGTCGACCAAGAGCACGTAATCACGCCCATTTGCTTGAAAGAGGTCTATCCCCACCTTGGACCACTGAGAAGTCACAATCTCGTGCTGTTGCAGTGTTTCCTTGGGCTGAGCTGGTTGAAATTTCTGGCATGTTGTGCAGTTGAGGACCGTGTTGGCAATGTCCTGGCTGATGCCAGGCCAGCAAACTGACTGCCGAGCTCCGCGTCGACATTTCTCGACCCCAAGGTGACCCTCATGGATCTGTCTGAGCACCATGGTTTGCATGCTTTGGGGAATGACGATTCTATCTAGTTTAAGAAGGATCCCCTCAACAACCGTTAACTCGTCCTTAACGTTGAAGAACTGGGGGCACTGCCCCTTTTGCCAGCCATGGGCGAGGTGTTGCATCACGCGCTGCAGTAGAGGATCTCTGGCAGTTCCTTTGTGTATTTGGACAACTCGTTCATCAGTGGCTTGGAGGTTGCTGGCACACAACTGCACCTGTGCCTCAATGTGGCGAATAAAGTCGCCCTGTTCACACGGCGTTGTGATGGATCGGGATAGGGCATCCGCGATGATCAGCTCCTTACCAGGTGTGTGGATAAGTTCGAAGTCATATCGGCGGAGACAAAGAAGAATTTGTTGCAGCCGAGGTGTCATGTCATTTAAATCCTTCTGGATTATGTGGACTAAAGACCTGTGGTCTGTTTCCACCGTGAACTTTGGCAGACCGTATACCTAGTCATGAAACTTGACTATTCCTGTAAGGAGACCCAAGCACTCCTTTTCGATCTGGGCATACCGTTGTTCGGTCGGAGTCATGGCCCTGGATGCATATGCCACTGGAGCCCAGGATGAGGAGTCGTCTCGCTGGCGGAGCACCACCCCAATGCTGTCCTGGCTTGCGTCTATGGATATCTTGGTATCCTTGGTTGGATCAAAGAACGCCATTACTGGGGCTGTGGTGAGCTTCTCCTTCAGCTCAAGCCACTCTGCTTGATGTGCGGGAAGCCACTGGTGTGGGATGCCATTGTTATACGTTTTAGTTACCGTTGTAGTCAATGGTCCTGTTCCTATTCACCAAACACCATTTATTTCACTTCCAAGAAGCTCGCGTGTGGTGATGATGCCCACCCGATATGGAGACTCGACGTAGTCAGTATCGGGGTCCCTTGGGCTGTCAGGATCAGAATCCTGCATGCCTTGTTGTACGCAGCATGCACGTCTGCGCTGCAGCTGGGATCGCTGGCTGTTGCTCGGTGGAGAGGACCTGCAGAAGGTCGCGTAATGCCCAGGCTTTCCATACTGTAGACATCGCCTTCCTTTGGCTGGACATTGCCGCTTTAATTGGGCAGAGCTACAATTTGGACGCGTCATGAAGCTGACGTCAGCGCGTTCTGTGCGCCATCGCGTATGCGCAGTGCGGTCGGCCGACGTTCGCACATACGCATTAGGGTCTTCGGCCTCATCATCCACCCGGTCGAGGCGCCCATGCATAGGGACCCGGGAAAAGCGCACGAAACGGCCACTCTCCTCGATGCTCAGGCCTTGCATTTTTGCGATGGCCTGCACCCTTTCTGCCTCGTGGGAGGCCAGTTTTTCAGTTTCTGCCGCCCTGATGCGGGAGTAACGATTTCTGGCATGCTCATGGACAATGCACGTTTCGATGGCGACAGAGAGGGTCAACTGTTTTATTTTGAGGAGCTGCTCCCGCAGGCAGTTGGACTTGACCCCGAAAACGATCTGATCCCGGATCATGGAATCGCCGTCAAGTCATAATTACATGACTGCGCTAGGATGCGGAGATGGGTCAAGAAGGACTGAAAAGGTTCATCCTTACCTTGAAGCCTCTGTTGGAAGATGTACCATTCAAAGCTGTCATTCACCTCAATTTCGCAGTGGCTGTCGAATTTCAGCAGAACTGTCTTGAACTTCGTCTTGTCTTCGCCATCGGCAAACGTGAGCGAGTTATAGATGTGGATGGCTTGATCCCCCGCAGTCGACAGGAACAGCGCGATCTTTCTGGCATCCGATGCTGCCTCAAGGTCGGAGGCCTCGATATACAGGAGGAAATTCTGTTTGAAGACTTTCCAGTTGGCGCCGAGGTTGCTGGAGATCCGGAGTTACGGAGGAGGCTAGATCTTTTCCATGCTGCTGGATGGCTACTTGCTGGTCGTTGCAGTTTCACTCAAATTAGGTTCATTAGAATTAATAGCTTCCTGGTACCATGATGTGTTCAGTGAGTTGGTTCAACGTTGACTGCAACTGGATGCAGTGAAACTAGAAACAGGCTTCCGACACAGGAGATGGTCCAACACTGTTCTATTGAACTTCCTGATTGCTGTACATCATCTGCTGTGGGTTGACACTCTATCAATCTAACTGATAACGTCTTGACCAGACTAGCTCTCTACCACATGGAGATGGTGCTCACTGGCTTGTGCACTCTAACTATCTCAGTAGCTGTGTCCTGTGAGAGTGTTAATGCCCTGTGGGCTTTATAGTGGTGGTGTCCTGTCTGGTGATTGGTTGTTTTGTGTCATGTGTGTTCATTGGCTAACCTGTGTGTCAGCCACTGCCTGTCTGAATCTCATTATATACATGAGTGGATATTATGACACTGCTGAAACTGCACACAGAGTGATTTCCTGCTGCCAAGCTGATCTTGTCAGCAGGAACAGCTGTTCGCATTCCGGGGCCCCATTCTGACTGGCAGCCCTGATCTTCCCTGCCCCCTTTCAGGCCCCCCACCCATGCTTTATCACCCTAATCTTGTTGAAGCCCCTGAGAACTCTCTCCCCCCCCCTCTAATTGGCAATGGCCCCCCTCACCCTAACCACTGGCAATGCCAACCTGTCACTTGAGTGGCCTTGACAGTGCCAGACTGGCAGTGCAAAGGTGCAATGTGTCTGGGGAGTTCCAGAGTATCACTCTGCCCTCTCCCCGACTACCAGGGGTCTCCACTGATATGCATGACCCCCCCTCCTGCAAGGTGCCCTTATTCCTGGTTCACGTTTGTATTGAACTGCGCCTTGGCAAAGTCTTGCAGGCATGGCCGTTGAGTCCCGGGCACCAGGCAATCTGGCGTCCGGGTATTTAATATACCGATCTGAATCTCACCTCGTGAGGGTGTGATCTAGATCGCAACGGGCGGAATGAGTCGGATGACCCATGATCGGCCGGGTGCGGAGACCAATTTGTGGCTCTTGCGCGATTCACCTGTTGCGCCCGGATCTGCGCCGGGGGCAATGGGGTTGCTGAATCACATCCTTGTAAACAGTGAGGAGGGAATGAGCTGATTTCTGGGCAGCATGGATAGACTGGTGAAATGGGCAGACAGGTGACAGATTGCAGGGAAGTGTGATGTGAAGCATTTGGCTAGAAAAAAAGAGGAGAATGAATAGAATATAAATGGTACAATTTTAAAGTTGGGGCAGGGACAGAGACCTGAGAATTTACATTTGTAAATGTTTAAAGGTTGCAGGATAAGTTAAGAACGTTCTTAAAAAAATGTATGTTTCTCAGCTTCATAAATAGGGACCCAGAGTATAAAAACAATGAATTTATGCTAAACCTTTCGAAATAACTTAGGTTTCAGCAGGAATATTGCAGGAAGAATGCCTAGGCATTGGACAAGCTGCATTGGGGGTTTATTAAAATAGTACCCTATGCTATCTGGAGAGAGTTGAGAAAGGGCGAAATTCTCCGGTATCGGCGCGATGTCCGCCAACCGGCGCCAAAGACGGCGCAAATCAGTCGGGCATCGCGCCGCCCCAAAGGTGCGGAATCCTCCGCATCTTGGGGGGCTGAGCCCCAACCTTGAGGGGCTAGGCCCGCGCCAGACTAATTTCCGCCCCGCGAGCTGGCGGAAAAGGCCTTTGGTGCCCCGCCAGCTGGCACGGAAATGACATCTCCGGGCGGCGCATGCGCGGGAGCGTTAACGGCCGCTCACGGCATCCCCGCGCATGCGCTGTGGAGGGAGTCTCTTCTGCCTCCACCATGGTGGAGACCATGGCGAAGGCGGAAGGAAAAGAGTGCCTCCACGGCACAGGCCCGCCCGCGGATTGGTGGGCCCCGATCGCGGGCCAGATCGCCCCACGCCTCCCCCAGGACCCCGGAGCCCGCCCGCGCCGCCTTGTCCCGCCGGTAAGAGAGGTGGTTTAATCCACGCCGGCGGGGCAGGCATCCTAGCAGCGGGACTGCGGCCCATCCGCGCGGAGAATCGCGGGGAGGGGCCCGCCAACCGGCGCAACGCGGTTCCCACCCCCGCCGAATCTCCGGTGCCAGAGAATTCGGCAACCGGCGGGGGCGGGATTCAAGCCAGCCCCCGGCGATTCTCCGACCCGGCGGGGGGTCGGAGAATCTCGCCCTAGATTGTTCACTTTATTGAAGAGAAGGGCAGATTTCAAAGAAGTGGTCAACATTTTGAGGGATTTTGATAGCATACATAGGGAGACACATACCATATTGGCAGACAGGTCAATAATAACAAGAGGACATGGATTTAAGGTAATAGGAAAAGACCAACAGGTAGAGGCATCTACATGTATGGAGATTGTGTATAACATATATGGATTATGTGAACAAAATGGAGTATCACAAACTAAATTGTGAAGCATCATGGGTTTAGCTGACTGGACCACATTCCTACACAGGGACACAGATAATGAGCAGTTTAGCAGGGCATCTCTTATCAGTAACACAATCAGCTGCATTGAGTCCACTGCTGATTGAATTACGAGCATGGGACGGGACTAAGATTACGGCACCTGGTTGTACATTGTACAGACCCAAGGACAGTTGATAAATGGTCTGGGAAACATCATGAGGAGGCTCCAAGCTATGCAGGCACTGAGCATGCAGCCCCATCATGCCCAGTTATTAATTTCATTGGATCAATATGTAATGTACGTAATCTATCATCGTTTCGGTTAGATCATTTACAGCCGAGATGGGCTAAGTGACTGCGTAAGAATTGATGATTTTCTTTGTTTAGTGAATACGTGTATGGGGAGCCCAGCAGCTTGCACCCTGCTGGTGTTAAATCAATGAACCATTTGATGTTTGGAACAGACCCGAGTTTTGACTGATCCTTCTGGACTCATTCGCTCTAACAGAAAGGACCCATTTACAGAGCTATGGAGAAAGGATAATGCATTTGAACTAATAGAATTTGCTTGTGTGTTGTACTTTCATTGTTTTAGTGACACCTTGCTCATGCAATGAAAACATCGAGCATCTGTTTTTTTTAAATTAATGATAACAAGTTACATCATCTCGTAAATTAAATAATTTTGTTCTTTACATCTGCACAGCTTTATGTAATATTTGAACAGTTTGTAATCTTACTGTCTAATTTTTTCTGAAACCCTGGGCAGGTTTCTCCAAGCCTCCGCCCCGAAATTGCGCTCGGCGCGGGGGCGGAGAATGGGCGTCAAACCCGAGATCGGGTCTGACATCGCTCCCGCAATTCTCCGGTCCCCGGAGAATCGCCGCCAATTGGGCATCCGCGGCCGACACGGCAGTGATCGGGTGCCATTCAAAGAGGCCCCCGCAGCGATTCTCCAAGTGTAGCTGGCTGAGTTCCCGCCGGCGTAGTTCTCTCATGGTTCCACCCGCCGGGCACTCGGCGTGGCGGCTGCAGACTCAGTCCGCGGCAGGGGGATAATTCACCAGGAAGGGCCTCCAGGACGACCAGGCTATCGATCGGGGGCCATCGATTCGCGGGCGAGCGCGATCTGGGGTGGGCCTATCTTCTTGGTGCCAGTCAGCGTTGTGGGTCGGTCATGTCGCGCGGGGCGACTGACACAGGCCACCACCGTGCGCATGCGCGGACCCCCGACCGGAGGTGCAGGGCCCCGTATCGGCAGCTGGAGCTGCGAGGAGCACTCCGGGGCCCTGCTAGCCCCTTCCAGGGAGGAGAATCACTCTGGACTTTCTCCTGCTAAATCCAGAGTGACTCGCGCGTGTTATTTCACGGGCATGGGGACATAGCTCCATTATTGGAGAATCCCACTCCCTATTATTCTCTCACATCTATTCAGTCTTCGATTATTTGGTTCAATGTCTAGGATATGCACTCCCTGTTCTTGCAGATTACTACTGCGTTTGGTCACAGCTTCTAAATATCTCCTGAACAGAACCTATTAGAGAAATCAAAAGTCTAATGATGACCATGAAACCACTGTTAATTATTGTAAAAACTAATGGTTCACTAATGTCCCTTTTTTCATTCATTTATGGGATGTGGGCGTCGCTGGTTAGGTCAGCATTTATTGCCCATCCCTAGTTGCCCTTGAGAAAGTGGTGGTGAGTTACCTTCTTGAACCGCTGCAGTCCTTGTGATGTAGGTACACCCACTGTGCTGTTAGGGAAGGAGTTCCAGAATTGTGGCCCAACACCGATATATTTCCAAGTCAGGGTGGTGAGTGACTTGGAGGGGAGCCTCCAGGAGGTGGGTCCCCAGGTATCTGCTGTTCTTGTCCTTCCAGATGGTAGTGGTCAAGGGGTTGGAAGGTGCGGTTTAAAGAACCTTTAAGGGAAGGAAATCTGGCATCCTTACCTGGACTGGCCTGCATGTGACTCCAGACCCATAGCAATCTGGTTGACTCTTAACTCTGAAATGGCCTAGCAAGTCACTCAAATCAAGGGCAATTAGGGATGGGCAATAAATGCTGGCCCAGCTTGTAATGCCCACATCTCCTAAACAATTTTTTTCAAAAAACAGTTTGTACTGCAAATTCTTAATTATAATATATATGTTGTGCTAGGAATGCTCATCAAAGTTATAATTAATTGTGTCTTCTCTACCTGCCCTAACTCTGCCTATAAACCCTTTTGAACAGGAAAAAGGAAAGGGACAGAGGCAGGGATTACATCAGAATGTGTTTTCTATTCAGCATTCATCCCATGTTGTCCCTGACCCGCTGAGCATTATCGGGTAGTGTCAAGGGAGCTGTAAGTTACATTGAACACATGCTATAGCTGAGTTGGCTTTTTGATGAAACATATCAAACAAAGTCGAACACTGTCTCTAACTGTGCTGTCTCACCGCTGGGAGTGTTTGATGGGACAAGGTAGCAGGAGCATTATTCAGTTTCTCAACCAAGCTGGGCACGATGTGGAAGTGTTCAATCAGACAGTAAAGGGGGAGCTTGAACCTTTTTTTCCACATGATGCATGCTCCAATTATTGCTGCAGCGGTGCCTATTATCAAGAGAGGGAAGACATTTGTTGTATAATGTCAGAGGTGACTATGGGGAACATTGAATAGGGAAACCTCACATTTGGAAGTTTAAAGGGAAAATAGAATCATAGAGCCACATAGAATCATAGATTATAGAATTTACCTAACCATTTATTACATGGAGTGGGAGGGGCTTGCTCTGTTTTGATACATATTTCCTGGTTGCTATGTGATTGGCTGCTGGCTCTTTGACGATGTCAGATGGAGACAAGTTTTTTTTAATGTGACGTGGGTGTCGCAGGCTGTGCCAACATTTATTGCCCATCCCTAATTGTCCTTGAGGGGGCCATTAAGAGTCAACCACATTGCTGTGAGTCTGGAGTTACTTGTGGACCAAATCCCATAAGGATGGTGGAATCCCTTCCCTAAAGTACATTAGTGTATGAGATGGTTTTTTTTACAACAATTGGCAGACATGGTCATCATAGATTAATTCCAGATTTTTTTTTTTATGATTCAAATTTCACCATCTGCAGTGACGGGATTTGAACCTGGATCCCCAGAGCATTACTCTGGTCTCTGGTTTACCAGTCCAGCGACAACACTACTACACAACCGCCTCCCCCTCGTTACACATCAATAAGAGGCAGTTACTGTGGGAGAAGAGATGGAGTCAGCAGCAAACACTGTTGGTGAGTTACTTGAGTTCACCTCGCAAAGTGGAACGAAAATGACCATTCAAACTTAAACAATCTAACTTAATGTCATTAGTTGCAAATACATTCAAATTATAACGTTCACCATGAAAATAGAGCTAGTTGCAGATTTCAACATTAACATTACTCATGTTTATACTAAAGCATTCTTAGAGAGTGCAGTATCTCAAGAAGGTGGAGAGTGAAGGCGTATCATCATCATCACAGTGACTGAGACTTGACGAAGGTCGCTGGAATTGAAGATAAAATCTGGTGTCCGAGACCCTCAGATTTGAAGATGGGGTGAAACAGCAAGCTCGAACATCATTGCAAAGGGCCGGACTTCACTAACATTTCAACCAGACCAGGATTTTACCAAGGTGAGCAACTTAACCATCGACTGCAATCACCTTTCACAACTGCTGTGGCGCATAGCCTTTAATTTGACAAGCTGAATGGAGTTATCTCATTGTAACATAAGGAAAAAGCCTCACCTGAGTGTTCTTCAAGCTGACATTTTAAGGGATATTTATTTTGTATTCATCACATGCTGGAGCTGAGATCCTGGACCTCATTTTATAGTGCCAGGTTGGCTGTTTGTTGCATTTAACCAATGCTGTTTGTGAGCAGATCTCATCTGATAGAGCATATGGAAAAAGGTTGGCAAAACAGGGGAGAGTATCTGTTTTATAACAGCAGGAGCCAGATATGGGGAATGTATAATATTGGGATGTCACATTTCTTTTTTTTAAATAGATTTAGAGTGCCCAATTCATTTTTTACAATTAAGGGGCAATTTAGCGTGGTCAATCCACCTAGCCTGCTCATCTTTAGGTTGTGGGGGCAAAACCCATGCAAACTAGGGCGGAATGTGCAAACTCCACACGGACAGTGACTCAGAGCTGGGATCGAACCTTGGACCTTGGTGCCGTGAGGCACCAGTGCTAACCACTGTGCCACTGTGCTGCCCTTGGGATGACACATTTCTAAGCCATAACTTTAGACTCTGTCCCCTGCCTGAAGGCTCAGTCCATGGGTCAGGGCTGAAGACGGAACTAAATAAACAATGTGTGTTCATGCACAGATTGATTGGGAACCCAGAGCAGAGGCCCTTGGGTCATTTGACCATTTAATACATGGAGTGGAAGGAGCTTGCTCTCTTTTGATACATATTTCCTGGTTGCTATGTGATTGGCTGCTGGCTCTTTTGTGATGTCAGATGGAGACAGCTTTATCTTCCAAGTTACACATCAATAAGAGGCAGTTACTGGGGGAGAGGAGATGGAGTCAGCAGCTAACACTGTTTGAGAGTGACTTTAGTATATAGAGAAATGGAAAGAAAGTATCAATTTAAAAGTAAAACTTTTTAACCAAATGTCATTAATTACAAATGTATTTAAATAATTAGAACCATCATCATTAAAATAGTCCCACGGCATTCTAGGCTCCGACTGTAAAATTTAAATTAATTACTTTTATATGAATGGATTCTTGGATCGAACAGTACCTCAGTAATGTAGAAAGTGAAGGCGAACCATCATTACACTGACTTGAGACTTGAGAAAGGCCGCTGTAATCGGAAATCAGATTTGGTTATCAAGACCTTTAGTTTAGAAGAATGGATGAAACAGCAAGCTCAAAGAATATTGTAAAGGGTGGGAGAGTGGGGACACTTGTCTGAGATTCCCATCAGAGCGGAATCTTACCAAGTTGAGCATCTTAACCAGCTACTGCAATCTCCTTTGATACGGCATGTGATAGTAATCAACTATTTCCTGATAGATCTGATAGGTAAAAAAAAATATTTTAATGTAAATATTAAGGCCCAGTTTTAATACCCATTTTAAAATAAGGATTTCAGCATTTATAACCTCAGGTCATGACAAAACACATAACTTAGACAGAAGCACAAAAGCCTGATACATGCATAAACTAATTGGAGAAAAAAACAACATTTTAACTGAGCAAGATGAAAAAGCTATTGTTCTAATAAACATATTTTCAAAGACAGTTTGACGTTAAGAAATGAGCTGTACCAGTTATAAGATCAAGGCCAAGTAAGCACCATTGCAATATGAAGGCACCATTGTCCAGAATGTGGACAAAAGCAAAGTCAGCAGAAAACTAGTAGAAACCAGTCTTGATAAAAGAACAGAATCGCATTCCATAACATTCACAAATATTCAAACATGAAACATTCAGAACTTATGTTGCACATTAAGGATTGACAGTTAACCATTGAATCAAATGTATTTGATTCTCACCCAAACCAATTAGGATGACATAGAGGCGTAGACAGATGGCTACAGACTGATAAAATTCTCTTTAAACATGATGGTCTGTACGGCCATCTTTATCCAGGATCATCCTTCACTTTGATCTAACTACTCGCTATCCTTATTTTCATATTTTCACTTTTCCGCTCTAACTCTTGAAGTAAATGCAAACTGTTTTGCCGTAAGCAAGAAACCATTTCTGTATTATTTTGAAAGTTAAATTGTTTATAAGTTACTTCTCTTTAAGTTAAGGAAACGCTATAATTCGAGAACTTTACATGGGTCCTTTTTTGTCCAATGTGTGCAGGAGGGTTTCCTGACACAGTATGTAAATAGGCCAACGAGAGGCGAGGCCATATTGGTTTTGGTACTGGGGAATGAACCAGGACAGGTGTTAGATTTGGAGGTAGGTGAGCACTTTGGTGATAGTGACCACAATTTGATTATGTTTACTTTAGAGATGGAAAGGGATAGGTACATACCGCAGGGCAAGAGTTATATCTGGGGGAAAGGCAATTATGATGCGATGAGGCAAGACGTAGGATGCATCGGATGGAGAGGAAAACTGCAGGGGATGGGCACAATGGAAATGTGGAGCTTGTTCAAGGAACAGCTACTGCGTGTCCTTGATAAGTATGTATCTGTCAGGCAGGGAGGAAGTGGTCGAGCAAGGGAACCGTGGTTTACTAAAGCAGTCGAAACACTTGTCAAGAGGAAGAAGCAGGCTTATGTAAAGATGAGACATGAAGGTTCAGTTGGGGCGCTCGAGAGTTACAAGTTAGCTAGCAAGGACCTAAAGTGAGAGCTAAGAAGAGCCAGGAGGGGACATGAGAAGTCTTTAGCAGGTAGGATCAAGGATAACCCTAAAGCTTTCTATAGATATGTCAGGAATAAAAGAATGACTAGGGTAAGAGTAGGGCCAGTCAAGGACAGTAGTGGGGAGTTATGCGTGGAGTCCGAGGAGATAGGAGAGGTGATAAATGAATATTTTTTGTCAGTATTCACACAGGAAAAAGACAATGTTGTCGAGGAAAATACTGAGATTCAGGCTACTAGACAAGAAGGACTTGAGGTTCATAAGGAGGAGGTATTAGCAATTCTGGAAAGTATAAAAATAGATATGTCCCCTGGGCCGGATGGGATTTATCCTCGGATTCTCTGGGAAGCTAGGGAGGAGATTGCTGAGCCTTTGGCTTTGATCTTTAAGTCATCTTTGTCTACAGGAATAGTGCCAGAAGACTGGAGGATAGCAAATGTTGTCCCCTAGTTCAAGAAGGGGAGTAGAGACAACCCCGGTAACTATAGACCAGTGAGCCTTACTTCTGTTGTGGGCAAAATCTTGGAAAGGTTTATAAGAGATAGGATGTGTAATCACCTGGAATGGCATAATTTGATTAGAGATAGTCAACATAGTTTTGTGAAGGGTAGGTCATGCCTCACAAACCTTATTGAGTTCTTTGAGAAGGTGACCAAACAGGTGGATAAGGGTGAAGCAGTTGATGTGGTGTATATGGATTTCAGTAAAGCATTTGATAAGGTTCTCCACGGTAGGCTACTGCAGAAAATACGGAGGCATGGGATTCAGGGTGATTTATCAGTTTGGATCAGATATTGGCTAGCTGGAAGAAGACAAAGGGTGGTGGTTGATGGGAAATGTTCAGACTGGAGTCCAGTTACTAGTGGTGTACCACATGGATCTGTTTTGGGGCCACTGCTGTTTGTCATTTTTATAAATGACCTGGAGGATGGCGTAGAAGGATGGGTGAGTAAATTTGAAGATGACACTAAAGTCGGTGGAGTTGTGGACAGTGCGGAAGGATGTTACAAGTTACAAAGGGACATAGATAAGCTGCAGCGCTGGGCTGAGAGGTGGCAAATGGAGTTTAATGGAGAAAAGTGTGAGGTGATTCATTTTGGAAGGAGTAACAGGAAGACAGAGTACTGGGCTAATGGTAAGATTATTGGCAGTGTGGATGAGCAGAGAGATCTCGGAGTCCATGTACATAGATCCCTGAAAGTTGCCACCCAGGTTGAGAGGGTTGTTAAGAAGGCGTACGGTGTGTTAGCTTTTATTGGTCGAGGGATTGAGTTTCGGAGCAATGAGGTCATGTTGCAGCTGTACAAAACTCTGGTGCGGCTGCATTTGGAGTATTGCGTGCAATTCTGGTCGCCGCATTATAGGGAGGATGTGGAAGCATTGGAAAGGGTGCAGAGGAGATTTACCAGAATGTTGCCTGGTATGGAGGGAAGATCTTATGAGGAAAGGCTGAGGGACTTGAGGCTGTTTTCGTTAGAGAAAAGAAGGTTAAGAGGTGACTTAATTGAGGCATACAAGATGATCAGAGGATTGGATAGGGTGGGCAGTGAGAGCCTTTTTCCTCGGATGGTGATGTCTAGCACGAGGGGACATAGCTTTAAATTGAGGGGAGATAGATATAAGACAGATGTCAGAGGTAGGTTCTTTACTCAGAAATGTATTAATTTATGGAAATCTGCAGGCTACCCACTGAACACCTTTTCAGGATGGCACCAACTTAAATATAACCCGAACAAAAAGCCTCAATATATTAGCCTCCCAACTAATATTAAACAAAATGGATCAATATGCCTCGCTAGAAATCACTCTAAAGGGATGAAAATGGGCAATAGTGTTTGTACTAATTATTTGGATGTTAACACAGCTCATGAATGTACGCGAAATCCATTACAAAGAACTGAACGGTCCTCAACATAAACAGGCATACATAACATATACATAGTACCTGCCATCCGTCATCTTCCTCATCTCCCTTATGTTTCAGGACCAGCCACTCGAAGAAATAAACGTGCTATGACCTTACGAGACGCAATTTATGCTAAACGTATTCCTTTTTATTGGGAGACAAGGGTTGCCAATGAATTAAATAAAATAACAACCATCATACAAAACGTAGCCGATTACACCGCCAATGCCCTAGATAAGATTTCTGACGAAATGCGAGCAATTCGAACCGTGGCATTACAAAATCGAATGGCACTTGACTCTGTGCTAGCCGAAGAAGGTGGCACCTGCGCCCTGATTGGTGCGGAGTGTTGCTCTTTCATTCCAGATAACTCACAGGAGGTACAGGATCTGGCATCACATATCCAAAAGGAAATTAAGAAACTTCATCCACCCCAGATACCTCTATCTGGGAGAAACTTTGCGGGTGGTTGGTGTTTTGTTATGTTTCCTTTGTAACATAAGCGGCTTCCTTGTGTTGCATTTGTCAAGGAATTTCGAGACGTATAAATAACTTCAACTCATTTATTTACACTATGTACACTTTTATAACTTGAGTTCGACACTACTGCTAATCCTCTGGTAGCTACCTAGACTGACTAACCAGCTGCTGTCTTCCACGTGGTGGGTGTGATAATAAATCAACCCTGTGCCTCTCCTCACTGACTGTCTCCACTGGCCAAAGGGGCTGATCATGTGTGTGGTGTCCTTTATGTATGGATTGGTGTAATGCCCCCCTGTGGTCGTGTCACCTCCTTGTGTATCGTGAATGTCCATTGGTCGCCTCCCATCTAACTTATCTATTGGTTGAGTGTGTGTGTGCGATGTTTCTGGTGCTCTCTCTAGTGTCTGTCTAGCTTACATGTATTTACAGTGATGCACATCACCACATCCTCCCCTTTTTATACGTTCATATTTTCTGTACACTTTAAGAAAAACTGAACAAAGAACAGGCAGAGAAGGTAAGGTATATACAAGTCATGGAAACGGTGATTAAACAACAAGTCCAAATCATTCATGTGAGTCCATAAACCATCAAACATCATGGTCAAATGTCTCTCTTGGTTATGAACGCCATCAACAGGAACCAAGAAGACACTGCGCTGTCCGATTTGGAGTCTTTTTCTTTTTTCTTTTTATGTTTGTGGTGGTGCTGTAGGATGGCATCTTGTAGCTGATAGGTCATTGACATTGAAGATGTACCATCAACAGTATCATTCGAGGTCATGGATGTGCCAGATGTTGAAGTCGGATGAGACTGTGCCTTGTGGTTCTGGCCACATGCTGTGCTGGAAGGATGATTCTGCTGAGAAGCGTTGAAGCTTGTCGATTTGGAGACAGAATTGCTGCTCGCATCAATGTCTGGTGATGGTGTGAAAGTAGAACCTTGCATCTGATAGGAATATGCAGTCTGGCCAGGCTGTGGTGCAGCAAATCCTGGGCAGAAACTAATACATCCAGTCTGTAGTGCTGATTGCGCTGGCGGTAGTCCTCCTTCGGTCTTGATTTCATTTGTGTGCAATCCGCAGTGCTGGCCTGTTTGAGAATATGCTGCATAGACTGCTGGCTGCTGCAGGCTTGAATACTGGGTTTGTCCAGCATGAGCTGTCATTGGCCGCACTGTCGGTGTGGAACAAATGTGTGGACATAGCTGTGGTGAAAATTGGTGTATTCCTCTTGGACTGTAGCTGCTGCTTGTTATTGCTGACCCAGTGTGATTGTCACGTGATCCATCTCCTGTCGTTGTGGCATCTGCTGTCACCCTGAGCGTGCCATCACTGAGGTTGCGACACTGCCTGTCTGGAGTAAAGGCTGGCTTACGTGAATCAGAGTCGGCGTTTGGTTGCTCCCCATCTGGAGTCTGTTCTGTTTTTTGTTGATGCTCCCCGTCCGGAGTCTCAGCAGGTTCACTGGAGTCAGCTGAGATTTCTTGAAGCTGCACGTCTGCGGCGAAATTCTCCGGAAACGGCGCGATGTCCGCCGACTGGCGCCCAAACAGCACCAATCAGACGGGCATCGCGCCGCCCCTAAGGTGCGGAATGCTCCGCATCTTTGAGGGCGGAGCCCCAACATTGAGGGGCTAGGCCGACGCCGGAGGAATTTCCGCCCCGGCAGCTGGCGGAAACGGCCTTTGGTGCCCCATCAGCTGGCGCGGAAATGACATCTCCGGGCGGCGCATGCACGGGAGCGTCAGCGGCCACTGACAGTTTCCCACGCATGCGCAGTGGAGGGAGTCTCTTCCACCTCCGCCATGGCGGAGACCATGGCGGAGGCGGAAGGGAAAGAGTCCCCCCAGGGCACAGGCCCGCCCGCGGATCGGTGGGCCCCGATCGTGGGCCAGGCCACCGTGTGGGCACCCCCCGGGGTCAGATCGCCCTTCACCCCCCCCCAGGACCCCGGAACCCGCCCACGCTGCCGTGTCCCTCCGGTAAGGTAGGTGATTTAATTTACGCCGGCGGGACAGGCAATTTATCGGCGGGACTTCGGCCCATCCGGGCCGGAGAATCGAGCGGGGGGGCCCGCCAACCGGCGCGGCGCGATTCCCGGCCCGCCGAATATCCGGTGCCGGAGACTTCGGCAACCAGCGGGGGCGGGATTCACGCCAGCCCCCGGCGATTCTCCGACCCGGCGGGGGGTCGGATAATGTCGCCCCTGGAGTCGGAACATGCAGGAATGCATTGACTAGTGGAGAGGTTCGAGCAATTGAGGGTGGAAGTAGTGTGGTGTCACCGGAGTCACCAGTGGTCTCACCGTGATCGTCGAGTGCCTCTGTACGCACTAGCTGAGGTCTGTCACTTTGCACCTTTTGCATGGGAAGTGGGATGCTATCGTCACTCGTTTCACATACCGTGGGTAGATCCTTAGTAGCTGCTTGCTGTTCACTAGGGTTGGGTAAATTGTCAGAGTTTTCATCTGGTGGTGTGCCTCTCCTCACTGACTGTCTCCACTGGCCAAAGGGGCTGATCATGTGTGTGGTGTCCTTTATGTATGGGTTGGTGTAATGCCCCCCTGTGGTCGTGTCACCTCCTTGTGTATCGTGAATGTCCATTGGTCGCCTCCCATCTAACTTATCTATTGGTTGAGTGTGTGTGTGTGATGTTTCTGGTGCTCCCTCTAGTGTCTGTCTAGCTTACATGTATTTACAGTGATGCACATCACCACAGTTGGGACACACTGGAATGTCTACAGTAAGAATAATCTTTTTCTCCTGTGTAGCAGGATTCATCATTTACATAACATACCAGTGTATCGAGTGCATTAAACAACTATTCACGAAATGCAAGGGACCAACAATCAGAATGATTCACACTAACCCCATTGCCCCACCGTCAGATGAAATAGAAATGCAATATTATTGTTGAAATGTTACTGATCAATCAATGATTTGACTGTATTATTAACATATTGCTAATAGATTAATACTGAATCAGTAGAATCAAATTTAATTAATTGATTTATTGTTGTTTTATAATAATGAATTATAACAATTTTTGCTGTAATGCTTGTAATGCAAAATTGCCCACTCTAGTGTTGAAAACTGCAATGACAATATGAATGAGTTCTTCTTCGCGCTTTTACCTATCCTATCGCATTTCCTATTTTGTTTTATCTTATTGTGATATATCTCACTTGATCTTTCGAGGCAAGACTTCACTAAATCCGCATGGTAGCTCTCATCAGCATGGCCTTTAATATGACAAGATGAATGGAGTTTAACTCATGTGTAACACTGGACAATACCTTACCTGAAAATTCTTGAAGCTGACATGTTTAAGGGATTTTTATTTTGTATTCATCACATGCTGGACCTGAGCTGCTGTGAATTTCATTTTATTTTATTTTTTTAAATTTAGACTACCCAATTCATTTTTCCCAATTATGGGGCAATTTAGCGTGGCCAATCCATCTACCCTGCACATCTTTGGGTTGTGGGGTGAAACCCACGCAAATACGGGGAGAATGTGCAAACCGCACACAGGCAGTGACCCAGGGTCGGGATCGAACCTGGGACATCGGCGCTGTGAGGCAGCAGTGCTACTCACTGTGCCACCGTGCTGCCCTGAATTTCATTTTCTGGTGTCAGAGTGGCTGCATGCTGTATTTAACATGTGCTGGATTGATTGCATTTGAAAAAGCAATTCAGAAAAAGCTTTGTAATGCATCCAACTCACATGCTACATTTAGTATTTGTTTGAACAGAGTAGAACCTCTGCTACATATGTACCTAGAACCCCTGATGACCCATCTATTTCTTGTCTCATTTGTTCATGGGATTAGAATGGTTTAAGAACAGGGAGATTGTAATTTCCGTCACTCATCACAATAAACATTCTCACAATTTGTTTCTCACTGTCAGAATAGTAGGGTGGAGACACAAACTGTCCAATATAATAAAGGACAATCTGGTGTATGAAAACAAGAGTAAGATATTTTGGTACTTCACATTTCTAAGTCGTAACTTTAGTGTCTATGCTTCCTGCCTGAAGACTCAATATATGGATGTGGATTTGAAAACAGAACGCCATGTACAGACTGTGTTCATGCACAGTTTGGTTGGGAACACAGAGCAGAGCCCCGGGTCTTTTGACCATTTAATACATGGTATGGAACGGGCTTGCTCTGTTTTGATACATATTTCCTGGTTGCTATGTGATTGGCTGCTGGCTCCTTTGTGATGTCAGCTGGAGACTGGTTTGTCCCCCTCGTTACACATCAGTAAGAGGCAGTTACTGGGGGAGAGGAGATGGAGTCAACAGCTAACACAGTGAGTGACTTTAGTTCACCGAGAGAAATGTCAATTTAATATGAAAGCAATTTAACTAAATCATTAAGTACAAATATATTTAAATTAATTATAGCCTTCATCATGATTAGCCCCACAGTTTTCCAGTTTAAGATTCTAAAATTAATACTAATCACTTTTATATTAAAAGATTCTTGGAGAGAACCGTATCTCAGGAATGAGGAAACTGAAGCTGGATCATCATCATCACTGACTGAGGCTTGAAAAAGGTTGCTGGAATAAGAGATCAGAGCTGGTGTCCAGTACCCTCAGTTTAGAAGATGGGATGAAACAGCAACTTGAGGAATATTGTGAAGTGGGGGAACACGACAGAGATTTTCACCAGACGAAGATTTTACCGACGTGAGCATCATGCCCAGCGATGGCAATCTCTTTTCACAACCGCTATGCCATGGCCTTTAATGTGACAAGACTATTGGAGATTAACCCATGTTTAACCCTACTGAATACCTCACCAATGCGTTCCTTAAGCCACCATTACAAGGGTTTTTATTTTGTGTTTATCACATGCTGGGCCTTGAAATGATTTTATTTTGTGTTCAGCACATGTTGGAGCCTGGACTCGAGCTTCTGCACTCCATTGTATGATGCCAGAGTGGCTACTCGCTGCATTTAACACATGTTTCATGTGGGCTTACTGCATGTGTTCAAACATTCCAGAAAAAGCTTTGCACTGTATCCAACTCTTATGCTAACGGTCTCTGGGAGTGTTTGATTAGACGAGTAGAATCTGTGCTGAACAAGGACCTGGAACCCCTGATGTCCCTCCACCTATTGTCTCCTCATTCCGACATTGGAATAAACAAGATTCAGACCAGAAAAATTGTAATATCCCTTATTCACTGAAGGAAATCAGCTATTTCTGATAGGTAAAAGGCCACTTTAATGTAAATATTAAAGCCCAGTCTTTAATACCCATTTCAAAATAAGGATTTCAGTCTTCATAACCTGAGGTCATGACAAAACACATAACGTAAACAGAGGTACAAAGCTTGACACATTTACAAAGCAGTTGAAAATAAAAGCAACATTTCTACCGACAATATGAACGGACTATTGTTCTAATGAACAGATTTAAAAGTAAGTTTCATATTAAGAAATGAGTTGTACCAGTAATCAAGATCAAGGTCGAAATAAGCACCAAAGCAATATGAAGCCACCATTGTTCAGAATATGGATAAAATGAAAGTCAGCAGGAAACCAGTAAAAACCAGACTTGATTACAGCACAAAATCACATTCCATAGCACACACACAAATATTCAAACATGAAACATTTAAAACTTATGTTGCACATTGAGGATTGCCAGTCAACCATCGAATCAAATGTATTTGAAACTCACCCAAACCAATTAGGACGACATAGAGGTATGGACAGATGGCCTCAGACTGATAACATTTTCCTTAAACATGAGAGTTCAGACAGCCATTTTCTATCCAGGATCACTCTATACTTTGATCTAACTACTTGCTATCCTTATTTTCATATTTTCACTTTTCCACTCTAACTCATGAAGTTCACGCAAGCTGTTTTGCTTTAAGCAAGAAACCATTTCTGTATTTTTTTTTTAAGTTAAAATTGTTTTATAAATTACTTCTCTTTAAGCCTTTTGCTGGCAAGGCTTTATTGAGAATAGATTATAGTTTCAATTGTAATCAGTAGAGGCAATAAAAGATTCTTACTTGCATCCGAGAAGTGTAATTCAAATTTCTACCGAGTTTTAAAGTGTAAGCGAGACTGCACTTGAGCCGCATGGTAGATCTCTACAATTGGCGCAGTCGACAGGATGGGGAGGAGCACTGAGTCAGAGGAAATCGGAAGACCAAAGAAAGACCAAAAGGACGGAAGACACAGAGACATCTATCCGAAAAACGGCTAAGACTGGGGGAAGAAAATATCTTTTTCACCCATTAAAAGTCTTAAAGCCGCAACGTCTAGTGCTTTGACCCCTTAAGAAAGGACCTTTTCATAAAGCGTTATTCAATCGGGTGCCAGTCGTAGAAACTAAATAAAACGGGACTGAAGAATAAATAATCGCGGCGGTGTGATCGTCAGATTGCACATAATGTAGTTGACGACCAGAAAATTGGGTGTAAGGCTGAGTTTATGGCGGACAAAAATCCTAAAATGGATTCAGAACCTTCAAATGGTAGAGAACTACTTCCCACAACTTCTATGGGAGGGTGTGCAGTACCAGATGTCTCTGTTGACAATATATTGGGAGACCTTAGATCTTTGATTCATAGACATTTTGGATTGTCTAAAGTATCTACGCAAATTGAATCAAAATATGACATCCCTGAAGGACAGTGGTCCCTTGACGACATCAAAACAATTTGGGGAAAAACCACACGATTGACCAAAAAGAAACCTATGAAGTGGTCTTTTGCAGTAATGGCACAGCTCCATAAGCAACATGAAACAATCACAAACACAAAACACAATTGCGAACTTAAAACTGACAAAGAAAAACTAGTGGCAGTCATTGACCAATTGCGAGCTGGAAAATCTAACCTCGAGAAAACTGATCAAACTGAAACACTATTGGCAGACTCAAAATGCAGAACTCAGCTATTACTATTACAAATTGATGAACTCCAAAAGAGAAATACTGACTCAGAATCCAAACTTCAACAGTTAATATCAGAAAATGATGGTCTTAAACGTCAAAATTGCCAGTTACTTGAGGGAAAAAAGTATTTTGAAAAGTGAAATGTCATAAATTACTGACAGACAAATAAACAACTCAAAAGCCTTCAAATCTGTTTTTAAAACCTCAGTTCAATTCTCCAAAGCAAACAGTCCCACCAACGGGAAGAGTTGAAATGATGTGAACTAAGGCCCAAGGTGTACCAGCGGTAATTAGACCAAATCCTGCATTATTGCAAGCTGCTACTGACATGAAAACAATGAATACGCTGATCGGAATTCCACAAGGGGTGTCTGGCCAAATGGACTATCTGTCCGTTTCGGGTTCAAGGACCCATTTTCCCCAGAACAAACCATTATCTTACTCTGAAACCAACCAAGAAATGCTGCTGGCCCCGATCCAAAAGCCTCTCATGGAGCTTTAATAGACTGTGAGATTGTTAAACAAGAAAAGCCTATTCAGTTGAACAATGAGCCTAGTGGCAAACAAAGTGTAGTACAACTTAACCCATTAAGCACCAAACAGCTTGGAATTGAAGTGATAAAGACAACAGCCTGGGTTTTAAACCATTTAAAAGATCTATCATTTAAAACTCATTTTTTCACTGGTGTAAGACCAGAACTGTCTGCAGCTTTGAACTTGATCCTACCCAGACCTCAGTCCCAGTCCGAAACAGCAACTGCTAAAAATAGCACATCAATTGTTGCTTCTCCTCCTCTGTTAACAACAAATTCAACCCCTGTACTCACTCCAAAAAGGAATTCCAGAAAAGCTATGAAATTCCTTTCCCGTGTTGAAGACGGCCATTTTGTGAATTTCAGATTTCATGATTACTCCTACGATGAAGACCCATCTCCTGGCTACAGGGATACGCCCCAAGTCACGTATCGCCAAAACGTTGCCAAGAACTGTTAACTTGAAAAAACTGTCATTGTTTTGAATGTTGCTTTATTAATTTTAAGAAATTAACACATTTTGTTAGCTGTGTTTTCTTTAACAGCTGGCAAATTCATCTGTAGAAAACTAAGTTCATTCAGTGCAAGATTGATTCAGTCATACATTCAATAAGTTATTGTGTTTGATATTTTAAAATAAATGTTTAAAATTAGCTTGTAAATTAAAACTTCAGACAATCAGGAAGCTGTTTTTAAGAAAAAAAATGATTAAAAGCAAATCTATATTTCAGAACACACTGTTCTGAAGACAGTTGATAAGCAGTAATTTGGCAGCAATCCAACTTTTACTCCCAGTCCATTTGAGTGACATATATAAAAATGTTTAGAGATGCAGATGGCATCATTCCAAGTTATCCACCCACTATACGCCCTTTTTTGTTTCTGCAGGGAAATTAACCCTTTCAACAGGCTTTAGTGTATAATCCAGAAGATGTCAAAGACTTGGCAATACACATCCAATACAAAGTTCAAAAAAAAGTTGACCAACCCTTTCATTACACTCTTTGGGGTTGGCTTTCCGATGGTTAGGTGGCACAGGAATTAACATCATTCAGGGACTTTTCCTATTTTGCATATTTGGACTTATCATTTACATACTAATGTTGCTGATCAGATACTTTGGCTACTGCATGCCTACCCATAGTGCCCAACCAATCCACATGGTTCATATTAATTCATATGCACCACTAGCCAATAACATCAAAATGGAAAGTTTCTGTTGAACTATTATTTCCTGCATTGTTACTCATTCATTAGTGAATTATTGAAAATAATTTTATTACTGAATTACACAATCAATTTTGATAATCATTTTACTAATTATTACAAAATCATATACTCATCTTCAGTTATTTTGCTATATAATCATTTTGTTTGTATACATGAAATTATTATTATTAATTGTTTATTACTGAATTATGTAATTATGTAATTATGATATCAATTTTTAATCAGTATATCAATGTTTTAAGCAATTTCTCAATTTTTACTGAGTAATTTTCCTCATTTCCCTTCTCTATCAGGACTACCCGCTCAAAGAAATAAACATGCCCCTAGTGCACGAAACACAATCTATGCTAAAATTATTCCTTTTTATTGAGAAATGAGACTTGCCAACAAATTAAATAAAGTAACAGCTATCATACAAAACGTAGCTGATTACACCGCCACTGCACGAGATAAAATTTCTGATGAAATGCGAGCAATTCGAACCGTGGCATTACACAATCGAATGGCACTTGACTATGTGCTAGCCGAAAAAGGTGGTATCTGCACCCTGATTGGTGCGGAGTGTTGCACTTTTATTCCAGATAACTCAAAGGAAGTTAAAGATCTGGCAGCATACATTCAAAGGGAAGTCAGAAAACTTGATACACCCTCAGATAACTCTATCTGGGAGAAACTTTGTAGGTGTTTGGGACCCACAGGAATGTCCACAGTTAGAATAATCGGTTTCTTCTGTGTAGCAGGATTCATCATTTACATGACATTGTTGGTGATCAAATGCATTAGACAACGATTCACTAAACGCAAGGGCCCAACAGTCAGAACGATTCACACTAACTCCACTGCATCACCAATAGATGAAATAGAACTACAATATTATTGTTGAACTGTTACTAACCAATCAATTATTTGACTGTCTTACGAACATATTGCTAAAAGATTAATACTGAATCAGTAGAGTCAAATTCAATTAATTGATTAATTGTTATTTCATAATAATAACTCAAGATTCAAGGGCAGCACGGTAGCCTTGTGGATAGATAGCACAATTGCTTCACAGCTCCAGGGTCCCAGGTTCGATTCCAGCTTGGGTCACTGTCTGTGCGGAGTCTGCACATCCTCCCCGTGTGTGCGTGGGGTTCCTCCGGGTGCTCCGGTTTCCTCCCACAGTCCAAAGATGTGCAGGTTAGGTGGATTGGCCATGATAAATTGCCCTTAGTGTCCAAAATTGCCCTTAGTGTTGGATGGGGTTGCTGGGTTATGGGGATAGGGTGGCGGTGTTGACCTTGGGTAGGGTGCTCTTTCCAAGAGCTGGTGCAGACTCGATGGGCCGAATGGCCTCCTTCTGCACTGTAAATTCTATTAATTTTAATAATTTTTGCTGTAATGCTTGAAATGCAAAGCTTGCCCACTCTATAGTTGAAGATTGTTTTGAAACAAAGAAACTATCAATGACGATGTGAATGAGTTCCTCTTCATGCTTTTACCTATCCTTTCGCATTTACTCCTTTGTTTTATCTTATTATGATATATCTCACCATTGTAGAGATCTACCATGCGGTTCAAGTGCAGTCTCGCTTATACTTTAAAACCCGGTAGAAATTTGAGTTACACTTCTCTGATGCAAGTAGGAATCTTTTATTGCCTCTGCTGATTACAATTGAGAGAAACTTAAATCTATTCTCAATAAAGCCTTGCCAGCAAAAGGCTTAAAGAGAAGTAATTTATAAAACTATTTTAACTTTCAAAAATAATACAGAAATGGTTTCTTGCTGAAAGCAAATCAGCTTGGCGAACTTCAAGAGTTAGAGTGGAAAAGTGAAAATACGAAAATAAGGATAGCAAGTAGTTAGAAAATAGAGTGTTCCTGTATAGAAAATGGCTGTCTGAACACTCATGTTTAAGGAAAATGTTATCAGTCTGAGGCCATCTGTACATACCTCTATGTCGTCCTAATTGGTTTGGGTGAGTTTCAAATACATTTGATTCAATGGTCAACTGTCAATCCTCAATGTGCAACATAAGTTTTAAATGTTTCATGTTTGAATATTTCTGTGTACTATGGAATGTGATTTTGTGCTGTAATCAAGTCTGGTTTTCTGCTGACTTTCACTTTATCTATATTCTGAACAATGGTGGCTTCATATTGCTATGGTGCTTATTTCGACTTTGATCTTGATTAGTAGTACAGCTCATTTCTTAATATGAAACTTACTTTTAAATCTGTTCATTAGAACAATAGTCCGTTCATATTGTCAGTAGAAATGTTGCTTTTATTTTCAACTAGTTTGTGAATGTGTCAAGCTTTGTACCTCTGTTGTACCTATGTCTTGACCTAAGGTTATGAATACTGAAATCCTTATTTTAAAATGGGTATTAAAGACTGGGCTTTAATATTTACATTAAAGTGGCCTTTTACCTATCAGAAATAGCTGATTTCCTTCGCTCATTATAAAAAGAAACCTCAAATACATTCTCACCACCAGATTGGTAGGAAGAACACAAACTGACCAATATGAAAAAAGGTGATGCATTCTGGTGGATAAAAGTAAGAGGTAGATATTGGAGATATTTGATATTAGGAGCTCACATTTTAAAGGTGTAGGACTGGATTCTCTGATTTTGCGGTGAAGTGCCGACGTTGGCGTGGGAACTGCGGAGTCTTGCGACACCAAAATCGGCGTCGAACACCCACCGATTCCGGGACCGGTAAGGGGCTACCACTGGCACTGGGTAAAATGCCCGGCTCCCGCCCTAAATACAGGCAGACATGTCCATGGCCGCGCATGAGCACGCCGATGGCTTGCAGCGGTCGCACCATACAACATGACGCTGGCCGTGCGTGGACCCGCCCTGTCAAATATGGCCCCACAGGATAACCCCTTGCCACCTCCTGGTCACCCCCCCACCAGTCCCCCCAGCCCTCGTGGAAGCCCTACCCAGGCAGCAGCACGGCTCCCGGCCGACTCTGGCGGCGCTGGACACAGGCCGCGGCCGCCACGCCGGGTTCCCGACTGCTCAGAACACACGTCTACTGCGCAGTCGGGAACTTAGCCCAACAGGGGCGTAGCATCAGGGGAGTGCCTTCCGATGATGCACGAACGCCGTTGCAACAGTGTGCAGTGCGCAACACGATGACTCCATTTCAGGGGGGGGCAAAGACTCGGAAACTAGCGTCAAACCTGCGCCGCCCCCAATTTAGCATCGGAAGGGATTTTAGACTGCTTAAAGACTCAATACATGGGGAAGGGTTGAAGTTGGAACTAAATTAACAGTGTGCATTCATGCACAGATTGGTTGGGAACCCAGAGCAGAGCCCCCGGGTCATTTGACCATTTAATACATGGTGTGGGAGGGGTTTGTTCTGTTTTGATACATATTTCCTGGTTGGTATGTGATTGGCTGCTGGTTCCTTTGTGATGTCAGCTGTATGTATCCCCCAGTATCCCCTAGTTACACATCAATAAGAGGCAGTTACTGGGGGAGACGAGATGAAGTCAGCAGCTGACACTGAGTGACTTTCGTTCAAATAGAGATATTGTGAAAAAAAACAATTAAATATGAATATAATTTCACTCAATGTCATTAATTACAAATATATTTGAATTAAGTCTAACCTTCATTGTAACCTGACTGTGTTCCAGTTTAAGATTCAAAAACTAATATGAATCACTTTTACATTAAAGGATTCTTGGAGTGTATGTATCTCAAGAAAGTAGAGAGTGAAGTCGGATCATCATCAAACTGACAGACTTGAGAATGTTCGCAGGAATCGGTGATCTGGTGCCCACTCCTTCAGTTCTGTAGATGGGAAGAAACAGCAAGCTCGAAGAATATCATAAAAGGGGAACGGGCTTGGCTGAGATTCCCACCAGACCAGGATTTTACCAAGGTGAGCATCTTAACTAGCTACTAAAATCTCTTTTCACAACTGCTGTCGGGCATGGACTTTGATGTGACAAGATGAATGGAGTTTATCTCTTGTGTAACAGGAGAAAAAACCTCACCTAATCATTCCTGAAGCTGACATGTTGAGGTATTTTTATTTTGTATTCATCACATGTTGGACCTGAGCTGCCGGACCTCATTTTAAAGGACCTTCATGGGATTAGATCGGTTTCAGACCTTACTCCACAGTGTGAGGGTGAATTTAGTTCATACAGAGAAATGGAAAGAAAATATCAATTTAATATTAAAGCAATTCAACCAAGCATCATTCATTATGAATATATTCAAGGCAAATATAAAAGTAACAAAATTATTCTCATTATGTTACAGTTACTGATTGTGGAATTACTATTAAGCACGTTTATGTTCAAAGGTTCGCGGACTGTGAAGCTTTCTCAGCAAGCTGAAGAGTGAAGTTGAATTTCCAACACATGAACTGGAGAAAGGTCACTGGGTTCGCAGCAGATCTCGCGAGACAAGAACCTGACAATTCCCTGGGTGTAGAAGACAAGCTCGCTTCAATTCTTAAGGCGAGGCAATGTGAGTTCAGGACGCGGTGACCATGAGTGATTGGCTCAGCTTTTGGTGTAAAATGTCTATACTCACTTATTGGGGAACATTCAATGCTCACATGTCAAAGGATTTTTAATCTATGCACCTACCATGCTACAGTTAAGCTGCTGTGTTTCATTGGATACCCGTGATGTAGAGATGCCAGCGTTGGACTGGGGTGGGCACAGTAAGAAGTCTTACAACACCAGGTTAAAGTCCAACAGGTTTATTTGGAATCACTAGCTTTTGGAGCATAGCTCATTCATCAGGTTGTTCATCATGGTCACCACAGCAACCTGATAAAGGAGCTACGCTCTGAAAGCTGGTGACTCCAAATAAACTTGGTTGACTTTAACCTGGTGTTGTTAAACTTCTCATTGGATACTGCCACAGAGAATTGGTACACTGCATGTAACACATGAATTAACTGAGTTAGCTTTACTTGGTGCTGCAGTTATGAATGGGTCGCACTGCCAGGGTGTAAGGCTGGTAGTGCCAGGGTGCCACCCTGCTCAGAGACCAACCACCCGGGGGCCTTTGATCCCCTGGGAGACCCCTCCCCAAGTGCCGTTCCGGCTTGTCCCCTTTGTGGGGACCAGTACCGACGGTGCTCATCTAAGGTCTCCTAGGCGAAGGGGTTAGATGGCAATGCCTCGGGTAGATCAGTGGAGATTATTAGAATATTAATAGAATATTAGAATGAGACTTGCTACTCACTCTAATATGCAGATTTGCCAAATATTTATCCCGCCCACAATGGGCAGAATCTGGATCGCAACGTTTCGCGAGATCCCATTAGATCTCACGAGGCGTGGCGAGCCGGGTAAATCCCAGAAGAGGCCTGTCCCGGCATCTACCGGCTGCGCACCGTGGCTGGTAGATCGCACCCATAATTATTGTGGAAGCCTAAGGAATTTCCCAATGTTGGTCTTTTCAATTGTTTCGTTTCAGCTCGTCTTTCAACAGCCGGTGTCCTTCACACACCACGCGTTTCGTGACAGTGAATTTCCAAGCCTGTACAAGAGACAAGGGGCGCGATTCTCCGGAACAATTGCCAAGTGCTATAGCGAGCGGGAATTGCTGTGGGTTTCCTGGCGCTCGGCCCAGTGAGGCCAGCAACACTATTCAACATTAATTGTTCCACTTAACGAGACCTCACAGGCTTTCTGCCCAGAATGTCGGCTCGCCAGCTGATTCGCCGGGACCGCGCACGCCAACCGCCCCACTAACAACGTCAAGCAGCACATAGGTTGCACCTGCTCCGCCAACCCCAGCCAGCTCACAACAATGGCGCCAAGGAGAATGGCCCTAAGATTCAGGGATGCTGACCTGGGGAGGCTCCTGGATGTGGTGGAGACCAGGAGGAATGTCGTGTGCCCCCGTGTGACCTGGAGGGTGAGCTACAAGGCAGCCAGTGCTGCCTGGGACGAGGTGGCACTAGCGGTCAGCTCGGGTAGCATGACCAGGAGGACTGGCCTCCAGGAAGAAGGTCAGCGACCTAAACCCGGCAGCCAGAGTGAGTCGACACCAATGTCCCACCCCCCAACTTCCCAAGGGAGCATCCCCCCAGGCGACCCCCAACCCTCCCTCCATCCCCCTCCGCTTCCACATTTCCTCCACCCACCCCTCCACCACTCTCCCCACCCCAACCCATCCTCACACACCCATTCACAACTGTGAACCACACGTGTGGCTAATGATGCCGTCTCTGTGTCCCGCAGGAAAAGCTCTCCCATAATCGGCGGGAGAGGGCCCGGACTGGCAGTGGGGTGCCGGACATGGGAATCCTCACCTCCTCTGAGGAGTGGGCCCTGGAGGTGTCCGGTGTGGCCGAGGACAGGGCGGCAATCACGCGGAGGCTGACAGACACCACAGGAGGGAGGGACCACCAGGCTCCACCCGGAGGACTTGTCAGACAATAGTAGTGATTGCCTTACTTATAGACAAATCCCTCCCGCTGTCCATGGCGGGGAATCGCTGATCCCCTGCTGGGTCGGAGAATCGCCGGGGGGGGCCGCCGTCGACCTGCCCACTCTCCGGCGCCGATTCTCGGGCACCCACGGGATTGCCGCCGTGCCGGTCGGGGGCCATTGAAAGCGAAGTGCTGAGGTGGCTCAGCACTTCGCTTTACCGCAAGCCCACGGATAACTTCACGATGCTCCACTTCTCCAGCTTCTACTCCAAACACATTAAAGAAGGCATCCCCTATGGACAAGCCCTCCGTATACACAGGATCTGCTCAGACGAGGAGGAGCGTAACAGACATCAACAGACGCTGAAAGATGCCCTCGTATAAACGGGATATGGCACTAGACCCATTGATCGACAGTTCCAACGCGGCACAGCAAAACACCGCACCAGCCTCCTCAGAAGACGAACACGGGACACAACCGACAGAGTACCCTTCGTCGTCCAGTATTTCCCTGGAGTGGAGAAACTACGACATCTCCTTTGCAGCCTTCAACACGTCATCGATGAAGACAAACATCTTGCCAAGGTCATCCCCACACCCACTCCTTGCCTTCAAACAACCGCGCAACCTCAAACAGACCATTGTTTGCAGCAAACTACCCAGCCTTCAGAACAGTGACCACAACACCACACAACCCTGCCATGGCAATCTCTGCAAGACGTGCCAGATCATCGACATGGGTACCACCATTACACGTGAGAACACCACCCACCAGATATGCGGTGCATACGCGTGTGACTCGGCCAACGTTGTCTACTCATACGCTGCAGGAAAGGATGACCCGAAGCCTGGTACATTGGCGAGACCATGCAGACGCTACAGAGAATTTGTTTCCCTTCAGTCCGGATGAAATGATCAATCGAACTCCAAGTCACTTCAACATACGTTTATTCACGGCCGGGGCTGCACCACCGTATTTCGGAGAGGTACAGTAGCATGCCAAAGTTAATACATCCAACAGTCGCTGAAATACAATATATGACACTGTTTCTTTTCTGAGGGCAGCCCCCTTAGAGGAGGCCTAAATTACCGCATTCTGTTGCTCTCAGCTTAGTTATAGTTATCTTTAGAATTAGGAACCATTCCCAAGGCTGTACCTTGTTACTGCAAACTGTCTAGTGCCAAAGCAGAAGCGATTACAAAGCCGTGACATTCCAGTTTACACAAAGCTCTATTTGACATTCCATTTTCCCATCGAGCTATCTTGAGCCAAACTCTCACTGCGACAATGGATGAACGGACATCACGCGACATTCGCCAGGCAGGAATGTTCCCTTCCAGTCGGGGGACACTTCAGCAGTCAAAGGCATTCAGCCTCTGATCTCCGGGTAAGCATTCTCCAAGGCGGACTTCAGGATGCGCGACAACGCAGAATCGCCGAGCAGAAACTTATAGCAAAGTTATAAAGCGGCCTCAACCGGGACCTTGGCTTCATGTCGCATTACATTCATCCCCTACCATCTGGCCTGGGCTTGCGAAATCCAACTGTCCTGGTTTGAGACAATTCACACCTCTTTGACCTGGGATTACCCCTCTCTCTGGATCTGTAAAGACTTAATTACCTGCAAATGCTCGCACTCAAAGCATTGTGTTGCATCTTGGACTTTGTCGATATATATGTTTCTGGAACCTAACTCTTCATTCACCTGAGGAAGGAGCAGTGCTCCGAAAGCTAGTGATTTGAAACAAACCTGGTGGACTTTAACCTGGTGTTGTAAGACTCCTTACTGTGTAATAATTAAGTCACTGTGAAGCACTAATGCGCTGTGCCATGGACTGAGCAAGAAGATTAACATTTCCCACTGCTGTTTATGGAGTGGGTTGACCCCATTAGCTGTGATCCAACTTTCGAACGTCCAATTTTAATTCTGTTTATTGTCATTTTTCCTCTCGAGAGGATGGTGGCACTGACACGGGCTGGGGTAGACTGAAGGGGAAAATTATTCAAATCATTCTTATCTCCTCTCCATACTCGTTGGAGGAAATTTAAGTGGTACTTTTGGGATTCCTGCTCATGCTTGAACCCTCAATACCCTCTCCCCCTGAAATAATTAAATTGCATCTTATCACAGAGAGCTTCATCTGACTGATGTGAGGTCCAATCTCCAGCAGTTTGAGTCAGAGAAGGATCCATTCCAATGGCACCGATGCTGCCCTTGGGCTTTTTACAGCAAACAGTGGCAGAACATTCCTTTACCATCTCCTACATCAAAACAACTGCTTCACTTTAGTGCGCTTCCTTTGATTCCTTTTTTGTGACTGCAGGAAATTGTGCAAACTATTATTTTCTAATTGTCAACCCTGCGGCTGTACGAGCTGGGGATGCTCGAGGAGGAGGAGGAAGCTGCAGCAGTGGAGCGGGCAGCAGAGGGGCAGGTGGCAGCCGCACAGGCTGGAGGGCTGGCCGAGGAGGAGGAGGTGCCAAGGAGGTGCCGCATGAGGCCTCGTGTGTACCAGCACCGCCTGTCATTCGAGGACCTGTCGGACCGAGAATGCCGTCGGAGACTGCAGCAGAGCAGAGAGACAGTGCAACACATCTGCCAGATGATCGCACATCTGGCACCGCGGGAGTATGGGGAAGGACACCCGGTGTCCAGATATGTCATGGGGATCAGCAACTAAGCAGGGTCTCACTTCCTCGCCCTCCGCCGAACTCTGCCTCGCCGACCTCCCTTCCTCCAGGTCGCCGACCACGTCCAGTGCCCTCTGCTCTGGCATGGTGAGTAGCCACTGTTCTGGTTGTCTTCTCCCACTTCCGGCGGTTGTGCGCGGCCTTCTCCTTGAAGGGGGGAACACAAATAGCGAAACAGTTAGAGCCCTCATGCAGCCCAGGGGTTGGGTAGATGGTGGCCTCAGTGGCCAGGGCACCCGGCATGGGTGTTGGCATGTGGGAAGGGTGGGTGTTTAGCTCTCCCCGGAGTGAGGGTGGGTGCTGGGCTACGGGTGTGCGGGGGAGCGCAGCGTTACTGCCAGAGGCATGGAGCAGCCAACTCACCCTGGCCACCCTGAGAAGGTCGTGAAGTTTCTTCCGGTACTGCATGCCAATCCGGGCAACGTTGTCCACTGCGCTGGCAACCTCTGCCACCTGCACCCAGACACGGTGAACAGCTGCGCCTGGAGGCCATCTTCCCGGGCCGAGATGCACAGTCATCCTTCTCTCTTCCACGACATCCATGAGCGTGCCCAGCTCAGCGTCCCTGAACCATGGTGCTGCTCCCCTTCCAGCCACCTTGTTGACTGGGGCGCTGCGTGTGGGGGGGAAAGACCGTTTAAGTGCGGCTGCGGCATATGCTCCTCACGTGCGCCAATCAAGGAACTGGTGAATCTGGCGCCGTTTTGCCTGGAATTGATTGCGTTCCATGTGGAAATGGTGCTAGCCCATTTAAAGTAGCTGAATCGGTGCGGCTGTTGCGTCGTTTTTTCTGTTGTAAAATGCCATTTTTTCCACGCCGGCGTTGGCACTTAATCTCAATCCAGCCCTTAGTCTCAGAAACGGAGAATCCCGCCTCTTGTCTCTTGGAATATATAATACCCAGTCCTTATGTTGGTCAAGGCCGGTCTTTGGTGGCACAGTGGCAAAGTGGTTAGCACAGTTGTTTCACAGCTCCAGGGACCCGGGTTCGATTCCCGGCTTGCGTCTCTGTCTGTGCAGAGTCTGCACGTTCTCCCCGTGCCTGCATGGGTTTGCTCCGGGTGCTCCGGTTTCCTCCCACAGTCCAAAGCTTAGGTGGATTGGCCATGCTAAATTGCCCTTAGGTTAGGTGGGGTTACTGGGTTATGGGGATAGGGTGGAGGTGTGGGCTTAGGTGGGGTGCTCTTTCCAAGAGCAGGTGAATACTCAATGGGCTGAATGGCCTCCTTCTGCACTATAAATTTTATGATTCTTTTTTATCACCACAACATCCTATCCCCATTTGGCTATTTGCACTTGAAGCTCATCATCTTTCTTTACCACACTCCACGCATTCACATACCTGCGTAGTAAAATTAATTTAGACCTCATGACATTTCCTCAGGCCCTGGCTGTTAATACCTTCTTATTTCTGACTCGAGCACTGGCTGTTGCCCAATTTTCTAAGCACCTTGTTTTTTTCTCTCTAATATTACCATCTGGTTCCCACAACCCCTGCCACGTTAGGTTTTAACCTTCCTAATAGCACTAATAAAGCAAGGACATTGGCTCTGGCCCTGTTCAGACTACCAGCTTGTACTCGTCCCATGATCCCCAGAACTGGTCCCAGGAATCAAAAACTGGTCTCCAGTCATGCATTACACACTCATTTACCAATATATACCACAACTATTGGCTATTCACCCTCTCCCTCAGCGTCCTCTCAAGCCATTCAGTGATACCCTTTACCCAGGCAACAGGAGGGCAACATGCCATCCTTTGATTCACATCTATGACCTCAAAAATGCTAAATTCTGCTATCCATGACACTCAACCTCCCAGCTGTACCGCAGTGATGCTATTTGTTGTTTGAGCACCCGGTTTCAGATGGTTGATGACACTTCCTGCACTTCCTGTGGTTGTGCCGGACACAAAAAGTGTCGGAGTCAAAATTGGTTTTGTAATTCCTGAGGAAGCTTTTGAGTTTCATCTGCTTCAAAACCAGAAAAGACTCAAGTTGCTGAGAAAAATACTCATGTGTAGACATATGTAGAGGAGGCAAGTAGCAAACGTAAGCTTCAAGGCTGTTAACTGCATCGACGATACTCCAATTGAACAATCAATCGCGCTTACTTTTCAAAGTCACCCTTAAGAAAAAAGAAGCATTGACACTTTTCATTCATTTGAATTATTCCAACATTATGACTGACATCAGCTTCAATGACGGTTTCTATTCTGTTTCTTTTCCTTTGCTTTTTTTGAACTGCCCTCGAAGCAGTTCATTATTATTATCAGCCCAACTGCACTGCCCCGCTGATCTCTCCCCCACATAATTGCACAGTATTGCACACTGCTTCGGCCAACCCAACAGATCAGTACACTTCTAACTTCCACGCAAAATTCACAAAAAAGCTTCAATCCCCAGAGCTTTTCCTCACTCAAGGCTCCCTGTTGGACATTCCTTTTACCCAGTTTAAAACTTGCCTCAGAGTAAGATTCACCTGAATCCAATCTCCTTCCAAACACATAAGAGCAAGCGTTGTTTTCTTTTCCCCACAAAGGAGGAAGACAGTTGTCAATTCTGTTTTCAGGTCCTGAACCCGGCTATGGTGGGAAATTGGTTTAATTCATGGTTTCGTCAAAGAACTCCTGGTCCAACTCAGAGTGGTGAGTTGTGTCTTGAAGCTTGAGAGTCAACTGGAGGAGCCCTCCAGATGCGAGAGCTATCTCTTACAGATGATGGATGAAAGTTTGCTCCTTCAGCCGCTCAGCAGCAAGATTACCCAATATTAAGACACCATTTTACAAACCTTTCCTGCAGTCTCTGCTGCAGACTCCCACTCCTCAATGTTCTTCTGGGCTTCTCCTGCATTATTTCCCAACCTGCAGAACTATATGACAAGTGGCGAAAGTTCCTGCATGCCTGACATCGATGTGCAATATGTTGGAGAGAGTACAAGGTTTTGGGCTGGTTGAAGGCTCAGCCAGGTTGAAAGAGGCCATGGAATGCACCCACATGGTCATTAGAGTGCCTGCGGGCCAGGCCAACCAGAGAATATTGTCAATCACAACTGAAGGTTGCCTGTCATTCACCATACACTAGTTCCCAGCGGGGGGGTGGTAGGTGAGCTCAGTTTGCTGGACGGCTGGTTGATGATGCGAAGCGCCGCCAGCACCATGGATTTAATTCCCTTATCGGCTGAGGTTATTCATGAAGCGGGGGTCCAGCCTTCTCAAACGTGCCCCCTTGCCTGAGGGTGACCCTTTGATAAATCATCACCATTAAGCTCTCAAATGGAAGAGCAGCCGATGGTCCTCAGAGACTGTGATGACATTTAGTCCCCAGTCCATGCATTAACATTGAAGCACATATTATAACTGACTATTTCAATAAATTGCAAAGAAACAACACAGCACTCCGCTTTACACTTGCATCAAATACCAGTCGTAGCTCCTCCGTGTCGACAGTAATTTCCACGCTTGTTTACGGGTGCTACGTTGTAACGCTCCTCCTGTGGCAGGATCCTCCTCTGTCGCAGTGACATACTGAAACACTCAGTCATTGACAGAGGGGCAGAGGAAAGGCTGTCACTATCAGGAACATTGCCGAGAGCAGATCCAAGGTACAGGCAAGGTGAAGATTGTCTGACATAATGACTGGCACATCCTGCAGATGTGCGCTGCATGCTAGGAGTGGTCATAGAACAAAGAAATGTACAGCACAGGAACAGGCCCTACGGCCCTCCAAGCCCGTGCCGACCACGCTGCCCGACTAAACTACAATCTTCTACACTTCCTGGGTTCGTATTCCTCTATTCCCACCCTATTCATGTATTTGTCAAGACGCCCCTTAAATGTCACTATCGTCCCTGCTTCCACCACCTCCTCCGGTAGCGAGTTCCAGGCACCCACTACCCTCTGCGTAAAAAACTTGCCTCGTACATCTACTCTAAACCTTGCCGCTCTCACCTTAAACCTATGCCCCCTAGTAATTGACCCCTTTACCCTGGGGAAAAGCCTCTGACTATCCACTCTGTCTATGTCCCTCATAATTTTGTAGACCTCTATCAGGTCGCCCCTCAACCTCCGTCGTTCCAGTGAGAACAAACCGAGTTTATTCAACCGCTCCTCATAGCTAATGCCCTCCATACCAGGCAACATTCTGGTGAATCTCTTCTGCACCCTCTCTAAAGCCTCCACATCCTTCTGGTAGTGTGGCAACCAGAATTGAACACTATACTCCAAGTGTGGCCTAACTAAGGTTCTATACAGCTGCAACATGACTTGCCAATGCTTATACTCAATGCCCCGGCCAATGAAGGCAAGCATGCCATATGCCTTCTTGACTACCTTCTCCACCTGTGTTGCCCCTTTCAGTGACCTGTGGACCTATACTCCTAGATCTCTCTGACTTTCAATACTCTTGAGGGTTCTACCATTCACTGTATATTCCCTACCTGCATTAGACCTTCCAAAATGCATTACCTCACATTTGTCCGGATTAAACTCCATCTGCCATCTCTCCGCCCAAGTCTCCAAACAATCTAAATCCTGCTGTATCCTCTGACATTCCTCATCGCTATCCGCAATTCCACTAACCTTTGTGTCCTCTGCAAACTTACTAATCAGACCAGTTACATTTTCCTCCAAATCATTTATATATACTACAAACAGCAAAGGTCCTAGCACTGATCCCTGCGGAACACCACTGGTCACCGCCCTCCAATTAGAAAAGCATCCGTCCATTGCTACTCTCTGCCTTGTATGACCTATCGAGTTCTGTATCCACCTTGCCAGCTCACCCCACACCCCTCGTGTGACTTCACCTTTTGTACTAGTCTACCATGTCAAAGGCCTTACTGAAGTCCATGTAGACAACATCCACTGCCCTACCTGCATCAATCATCTTTGTGACCTCCTCGAAAAACTCTTATCAAGTTAGTGAGACACGACCTCCCCTTCACAAAGCCATGCTGCCTCTCACTAATACGTCCATTTGCTTCCAAATGGGAGTAGATCCTGTCTCGAAGAATTCTCTCCAGTAATTTCCCAACCACTGAAGCAAGGCTCACCGGCCTGTAGTTCCCTGGATTATACTTGCTACCCTTCTTAAACAGAGGAACAACATTGGCTATTCTCCAGTCCTCCGGGACATCAGCTAAAGACAGTGAGGATCCAAAGATTTCTGTCAAGGCCTCAGCAAGTTCCTCTCCAGCCTCCTTCAGTATTCAGGGTAGATCCCATCAGGCCCTGGGGACTTATCTACCTTAATATTTTTTAAGACGCCCAACACCTCGTCTTTTTGGACCTCAATGTGACCCAAGCTATCTACACACCCTTCTCCAGACTCAACATCTACCAATTCCTTCTCTTTGGTGAATACTGATGCAAAGTATTAATTTAGTACCTCGCCCATTTCCTCTGGCTCCACACATAGATTCCCTTGCCTACCCTTCAGTGGGCCAACCCTTTCCCTGGCTACCCTCTTGCTTTTTATGTACGTGTAAAAAGCCTTGGGATTTTCCTTAACCCTATTTGCCAATGAATTTTCGTGACCCCTTCTAGCCCTCCTGACTCCTTGCTTAAGTTCCTTCCTACTTTCCCTGTATTTCACACAGGCTTCGTCTGTTCCCAGCCTTTTAGCCCTGACAAATGCCTCCTTTTTCTTTTTGACGTGGCCTACAATATCTCTCGTTATCCAAGGTTCCCGAAAATTGCCGTATTTACCCTTCTTCCTCACAGGAACATGCCGGTCCTGAATTCCTTTCAAATGACACTTGAAAGCCTCCCACATGTCAGATGTTGATTTGCCCTCAAACATCCGCCCCCAATCTAGGTTCTTCAGTTCCCGCCTAATATTGTTATAATTAGCCTTCCCCCTATTTAGCACATTCACCCTAGGACCACTCTTATCCTTGTCCACCAGCACTTTAAAACTTACTGAATTGTGATCACTGTTCCCAAAATGCTCCCCTACTGAAACATCTACCACCTGGCCGGGCTCATTCCCCAATACCAGGTCCAGCACCTCCCCTTCCCTAGTTGGACTGTCTACATATTGTTTTAAGTAGCCCTCCTGGATGTTCCTTACAAACTCTGCCCCCTCTAAGCCCCTGGCACTAAGTGAGTCCCAGTCAATATTGGGGAAGTTGAAGTCTCCCATCACCACAACCCTGTTGTTTTTACTCTTTGCCAAAATTTGTCTACCTATCTGCACCTCTATCTCCCGCTGGCTGTTGGGAGGCCTGTAGTAAACTCCCAACATTGTGACTGCACCCTTCTTATTCCTGATCTCTACCCATCTCGCATCACTGCCCTCTGAGGTGTCCTCCCGTAGTACAGCTGTGATATTCTCCCTAACCAGTAGCGCAACTCCGCCACCCCTTTTACACCCCCCTCTATCCCGCCTGAAACATCTAAATCCTGGAACGTTTAGCTGCCAATCCTGCCTTTCCCTCAACCAGGTCTCTGTAATGGCAACAACATCATAGTTCCAAGTACTAATCCAAGCTCTAAGTTCATCTGCCTTACCCGTAATACTTCTTGCATTAAAACATATGCACTTCAGGCCACCAGACCCGCTGTGTTCAGCAACTTCTCCTTGTCTGCTCTGCCTCAGAGCCACACTGTCCCTATTCCCTAGTTCTCCCTCAATGCTCTCACCTTCTGACCTATTGCTCCGGTGCCCACCCCCCTGCCATACTAGTTTAAACCCTCCCGTGTGACACTAGCAAACCTCGCAGCCAGGATATTTATGCCTCTCCGGTTTAGATGCAACCCATCCTTCTTATATAGGTCACACCTGCCCTGGAAGAGCTCCCAGTGGTCCAGATGAAGGAAACCCTCCCTCCTACACCAGCTGTTTAGCCACGTGTTTAGCTGCTCTATCTTCCTATTTCTAGCCTCACTGGCACGTGGCACAGGGAGTAATCCCGAGATTACAACCCTAGAGGTCCTGTCTTTTAACTTTCTGCCTAGCTCCCTGAACTCCTGCTGCAGGACCTCATGCCCCTTGCTGCCTATGTCGTTAGTACCAATATGTACAACGACCTCTGCCTGTTTGCCCTCCCCCTTCAGGATGCCCTCTACCCGTTCGGAGACATCCTGGACCCTGCCACCAGGGAGGCAACAAACCATCCTGGGGTCTCTTTCACGACCACAGAAGTGCCTGTCTGTGCCCCTGACTATAGTGTCCTCTATTACTATTGCTCTTCTGCGCTTTGACCCTCCCTTCTGAACATCAGAGCCAGCTGTGGTGCCACTGCTCTGGCTGCTGCTGTTTTCCCGTGATAGGCTATCTCCCCCGACAGTATCCAAAGGGGTATACCTGTTCGAGAGGGGGACAACCACAGGGGATTCCTGCACTGACTGCCTGCCCTTTCTGGTGGTCACCCATTTCTCTGCCTGCACCTTGGGTGTGACCACATTTATATAACTGCTATCTATGACGCTTCCCGCCACCTGCATGCTCCTAAGTGCATCCAATTGCTGCTCCAACCGAACCATGTGGTCTGTGAGGAGCTCCAGTTGGGTGCACTTTCTGCAGATGAAGCCATCCGGGACGCTGGAAGCCTCCCGGACCTGCCACATCTCACAGTCAGAGCACTGCACCCCTCTAACTGACATTGCGTCAATTAATTAGCAAATTAAAGTTAAAAGTTAAAAACATTTTTTTAAAGTTACTGTTAACTATCTGTTTCCTAGCACTAGATTTCTCCTATAAATATGAAAGCTAAATGTAGTACTCTCCGATCTCTGGCTTAGATACCCCTCTAAATTATTATTAAGTAATTATGTTTAATTAGTTACCAATGCTTAATTTTTTTAATTTAGTGTAGTTTCCCACCCAGCCACTCAGGTCACAGCTTTTCTGTGATGTCACTTCAGTTTCCCCCCCCCACACACACAATTTGAAAAGGTAATAAAAGTAAAAATGAGTAAAAATCACTTACCTACCTTCTGAGGGTCTCAGATGTTCTCAGGTTCTCTCCCTGCCAGGGACTGCTCCTCCTCCTCCAAACGGCTCCCGAAACTAGGCCGCGATCTTTTAAAATCTCCGCTCCGACTCGCAGCTCCAGCGCTTTTTAAATTTCCGCCCCAACTCGCAGCTCCCGCGCTTTTTAAATCTCCGCTCCGACTCGCAGCTCCCGCGCTTTTTAAATCTCCGCTCCGACTCGCAGCCTCCGGACTTTTTAAATCTCCGCTCCGACTCGCAGCTCCCGCTCTTTTTAAATCTCTTCTCCGACTCGCAGCTCCCGCGCTTTTTAAATCTCTGCTCCGACTCGCAGTTCCCGCGCTTTTTAAATCTCCGCTCCGACTCGCAGCTCCCGCGCTTTTTAAATCTCTGCTCCGACTCGCAGCTCCCGCGCTTCTTAAATCTCCGCTCCGACTCGTAGCTCCTGCGCTTTTTAAATCTCCGCTCCGACTCGCAGCTCCCGCGCTTTTAAAATCTCCGCCCTGACTCGCAGCTCCCGCGCTTTTTAATCTCCGCTCCGACTCGCAGCTCCCGTGCTTTTAAAATCTCCGCCCTGACTCGCAGCTCCTGCGCTTTTTAAATCACTGCTCCGACTCGCAACTCCGGCGCTTTTTAAATCTCCGCTCCAACTCGCAGCTCCCGCTCTTTTTAAATCTCCGCTCCGACTCGCAGCTCCGGCGCTTTTTATATCTCTGCTCCGACTCGCATCTCCGCGCTTTTTAAATCATGATGTCATGATGTCTATTTGTTCGGACTCTCTGACCTAATGCCATAATTCTTTGTGGCTCATGCACAGCTGGATGGCAATTGATAATAAATCCACTATGATGAGGTGGCTAATGGCACAGAACAGGAACCACTGTCTCCAGTGACAGGAAAAAGGTTTACTGTCGGTCAGGGCACCACCAAGCGTGACCATTGAGAGAATATAGATCTGCTGAAAATGTTGTTCCATTGCTTTGATCACTCATACAGCGAATCCTGGAAAGTTGTCTATCCCTGATTGTGTTGCACACTGCGCAAACTGGCATTGGAAAGGGCGACAGCTTTGTGGGCAAGGAACACAAGGACCATCATGATTTCTCAGATGATGAGTTAAGCGATGATTTGGATGTTGAACAAGATGTAGAACATGACGCTGGCAAATCTCATGGGTGGGCATGAGTGAAAGCATGCCAAAAATTGCTAAGGCATCGATGTGCTCCTGCTAAAACACTGCATGGAGGCTACAATCACTATCTGTACTGGAATGTGCTCCAAATACTGAACACATTCGGAATGATTCTCCTCCAGTTACATCTGCAGCGAAGGCTGATGACCTGTATCCAAAGGTCTCATGGAACTATGCCTCTATGCACAAACACATGTCATGACTGATTAATAAAGTGCAAATTAACAAATCAATACTCTGCCATCCCACACCAGTGATAGTCCCTCTGTAACTACGATTTGACATTGCAAAGAGGTGAAGACCTTATGAACAAGATCATGAGGGCTGCCGTGACTCCTCAGATGATGTGTTGAGCGATGACACAGATACAGGCACAGAAGGTGTCTCTCGAAGACCACATAATGGGCATCAAGGAATGGATACCAAAGAAATGAGAGGAGCTTTCATTCAGAGCTATGGCACTGATGTGCCGAAAAAATGTTGAATGGGAAGGCTACAGTCATCTCCAAACACTGAACACATTCACCTGAGGAAGGAGCTATGCTCCAAAAGCTAGTGATTCAAAACAAACCCGTTGGACTTTAACCTGATGTTTTAACACTTCTTACTGTGCCCACCCCAGTCCAACGCCAGCATCTCCACATCACATTCACAATGATTCACCTCTAGCTACATCCGCTAGTACGGACGATCATCTTTATCAGAATATCTCTGATTTGCGACCCTATCATCGTATGTTAGTCCCCAGTCCACACATTAACATCTAGACAGATCATAACTGATTATTTTAATGAAATGTGAATGTAACAATCTGCTTTACACAGAACAACCAGCACTGACAGTTCCTCTGTATACACAATGATTTCCACTCCTGTCTGCAGTGCAATGCTGCAATGCTCCTGTGGCAGCTGCCTTCTTGGCCACAGTGACATCCTGAGGCGCTCAGTCACTGGCAGAGGGGCAGAGAAAAGGCTGCCACCATCAGGAGAATCCCCAAGAGCAACTCCCAGGTTCAGGCAGCATCCGTTCATCTGATGATGAGCACGTTTTCTGGCATAACCGTCAGCACATGCTGCATGTCTGGGCGGTACCCTGGGAGTGCTCATGTTTATATTGTCTGGCAATCCCTGCGAGAGCCACAGCTCTGTGTGTCTGCTGAACAGCAGGAAGGCAGTGACGGAATATCCATTGAAGATTTGCCAGGACAGGAACCCACCATCGTCTCCGACAGCAGAAAGGTTTAATGCTGGTCAGGCCACCTCCAGGTGTCCCTTAACACAACCCTTAAATAGCTGAAGAAGCTGTTCCCTTGCCTTCTCCTCTCTGCTCTCACAGTCATGAATCAGATGACTAACAAGTCTCAGAACCTGACCCTAGAATCCCACTTAGTGGGCATCGTAAAAGAAATGAGAGGTGCCTTTATTCAGATCTAAGGCATTGATGTGCTCCTAAAACACTGCATGGAGGCTACAATCATCATCTGCACTGAACACAGTCAGTCACCTTTATCGGAATGTCGCATGGAACTAAGCCTCGACGCAAACATTGAAACACATGTCAGAACTGACAATTTTAATAAAGTGCAAATTAAAAATACAACACATGCACCAAACAGCACTGACAGTTCCACTGTGTCTAAAGTAATTTCTACACTTGTTTACTGTGCAATGCTGCAATTGTCCTCCTGTGGCAGCGGCCTCCTCTGTCGCAGTGACATCCCGAAGTGTGCAGTCACTTGCAGAGGAGAGGGGCAGAGGTGTTACCGTCAGGATCACCCTCAAGAGCAGCTCCAAGGTACCAACAGCTTCTGTTCATCGGTCAAGATGCAGGATGTCAGACATCATCATGAGCACACCCTTAGAGGTGCGAATGACGCTGGGAAAGGCTTCTGCACAGTTGGGTAGTAGTTTATAATAAGTGCCCATTGAAAAGTGGCTAATGACGCAGGACAGGAATATACTGTCTCTGGCAACAGTAGAACGTCTTAATGTCGGTCAGGCCACCACTAGTGCGACCATCGAGAGAACTGTAGATCTGTGGCTTGTGCGCTTCCATTGCCTCGAACACTCTTACAGTGCATCCTGGAATGTGTCTCACTGATTATCATTGTGTGCTGTTTATTGCACAAATTGGCATTTGAAAGGGCTGATGACCTTGTGGGCACGGAACACAAGGGCCTACATGACTCATCGGATGATGAGTTGAGCGATGATTTGGATATTGATCAAGTTGTAGAACTTGATGCTGGCAACCCACATGGTGAGCATTAGGGAATGGATACCATAAAAATGAGAGGTACCTCTTTTCAGAGCAACAACAATGATATGCTCCTGCATAAATACTGCATGGAGACCTCAAATCCTCATGTGTACTGAAATGGACTCCAAACACTGAATACATCCACAATGATTGACCTCAAGCTAGTAGGGCCTTTGAACATTCTGAGAAGGTCTCATGGAATTAGGCCCCTATTATTGTACTTTATTCCCCAGTCCATGTATTAGCATTCAAACAGATACATTAAATAATGATTTTAATAAAGTGCAAATTAACAACACAACACTCTGCTTTATACATGCATCAAACCAGCACTGACAGTTCCTCTGTATCTGCAATGATTTCTGCACTGGTTTGCAGTGCAATGCTGCAATGCTCCTCCTGTAGCAGCAGCCTCCTCTGTAGTAACATCCTGAAGCGTGCAGTCACTGGCAGAGGGGCAAATGAAAGGCTACCACCATCAGGAGCATCCCCGAGAGCAGATCCCAGGTACAGGAGGATTCTGTTCGTCTGTCAAGGTGCAGGTTGTCTGACATCACGATTAGCACATCCTGCAGATGTGCGCTACACGCCAGGGGTGGTCATGATGTCTATTTGCTCGGGTTCTCCCAGCTAGTGCCACAGTTCATTGTGGCTCATGCACAGCTGGATGGCAGTTTACAATAAGTCCACTGTGAAGAGGTAGCTGATGACGCAGAACAGGAATCCACTGTCTCCAACGACAGTGGAAAGTTTTAATGCTGGTCAAGCCACCATCAGGACGGCGATCTAGAGAACCGTAGATTTACTGAAGATGTGCAGAGGGGCAGAGGAAAGGCTGCCACCATCAAGGGAATCCCCAAGAGCAACGCCCAGGTGCAGAAAGTTTCCGTTCAGCTGCCAATGAATGTGTTTTCTGACATAACCGTCAACACATGCTGCAAGTGTGGGCGATACCCTGGGAGTGCTCGTGTCTATATCGGCTGGTGTGCCCTCCGAGTGCCACAGCTCTTTGTGTCTGCTGAACAGCAGGAAGGCAGGTGACAAGAAAAATCCATTGAAGAGTTGGCAGAACAGGAACCCACCACCGGCTCCGACAGCAGAAAGGTTTAATGCTGGTCAGGTGTCCAGGTGCCCCTTAACACAACCCTTAAATAGCTGAAGAAGCTGTTCCCTTGCCTTCTCCTCTCTGCTCTCACAGTCATGAATCCGGTGACTAACGATTCTCAGAACATGACCCCGGAAACCCGCTTAATGGTCACCAAGGAATCGATGTAAAAGAAATGAGAAGTGCCTTTCTTCAGAGCTAAGGCATTGATGTGCTGCTAAAACACTGCATAGAGGCTACAATCATCATCTGTACTGGAATGTGCTCGCAACACTGAACACATTCACAATGATTGACCTCCAGCTGCGTCTGCTAGTAGGGCCAATGATCTTTATCAGAGGTCTCATGGAACTACGCCTCTAGCACAAACACTTAAACGCATATCATTACTGACGATTTTAATAAAGTGCAAATTAACACAGCACACGCATCAAACAGCACTGTCAGTTCCACTGTATCTAATGTGATCCCTACACCGGTTCGCGGTGCAATGCTGCAATGCTCCTTCTGTGGAAGCTGCTTTCTCTGTCGCAGTAACATCCTGAAACGCTCAGTCACTGGCAAAGGGGCAGAGGAAATGCTGCCACCATCAGGAACAACCCGAAGAGCAACGCCCAGGTGCAGAAAGTTTCCATTCAGCTGCCAATGAGCACAATTTCTAACGTAACCATCAGCACATCCTGCATGCGAGGGCGGTACCATAGGAGTGCTAATCAGTGCCACAGCTCTTTTATTCCTCTTGCACACCTGAATGGCAGGTGACAAGAAATATCCATTGAAGAAATGGAAGAACAGGAACCCCACTCCTCTGACAGAAGAAGGGTTTAATGCCATTTAGGCCACCACCAGGTGACTATGGAGATGACCTTTCATACTGAAGGAGTTGTTCCTTTGCCTTCTCATCTCTGCTCTCAGAGTATATCCTGGTCCATCTATCCAGGTTGGTTGTGCACTGCACAATCTGACACCATGAAGACGTGAAGACCTTATGAATGAGGAACCAGGGGCAGCCATGGCTCCTCAGATGTAAGTTATGGCAACACTCCATCCGTGCCAGTTAGGGCAACATTACCACAGAAATGCATTACTTACAGACATTTTAAAATAAGAAAGCTTTCTTGCAAATAGCCTGCAACAAAATGGCTGGAAGCAGCCAGACAGAGATATACACATCACAAAAATCATCCCCGAGAAGAACAAAGGGGACAATGGGCCAGGGCAGGGCCAACAGAAAAATTATGCCAGGTATGTGGATGGCTCAGAGTGAGCTGAGGAAGACAATGACTATGGAAACGAGTTTCTGCCCAAACCAGACAGATACCTATTCCACTAATGGCAAAATAATTAAACTGTACCAGTATCTCCTAGGAGCTATTTGCACGCAATCAGGCAAGCTCCGGAGACGTCATCAGCTATTGTGAAGAAACTGATCAGGTCCATTGAAACGTGCGCTTAAAGATACAGGAGACAGACAAGCGAGAGAGCGATCTGGGGTAGATTTTACTCAGAAGTTCCGATTGAGAGGTTTTGCACAGAAGTTTGGGCTGGAGGAAATTTGAGAACTAAGAAGAAGAAACTCTAAAAACCTAAGAAGCGACCACCACAAGGTAGAACTATGGGCCCAACAGGAGAAGCAAGTCTCCATGAACCAGGTGCAGAGGCAGACCGTAACGAACTAGGACCCAAGAAGCCAGAGGGGAGCCTGAAGATTGTGTGTGTTTTTAAACAGACCCATTCAGCTAGGAAGTGGTGAGTATATTTTGTCAGCTTACAGAAACCCCCAATTAGGCTAGGCTTGTTGAGGAGGGGTGGTAAGGGACAGTATATAACAACCTCTTGTAAAACATTGCTAAAACTGTTTAAAGTAAGGATTTTTCATTGTGCCGTTAGTCCTAGTTCTCATAGACATAATTGCAAGCGTGTGTGTGTAGATTTCAATTTGGGTTGTGGATTTCATAAACTGGACTTCCTTTTTCTTGAATAAATTAATTAATTTTAATTCACCTTGGTTGTGGGCTTGCCTGTTCCATTATCGCTCGCCCTGGCCAAGTCACACGTACGTGTCAGGACATAGTTCCGCTGTCGAGAATCTTTGAGGGGGTATGGGCGCCTCGAAACGCTCACCCTGGAGGAACCAGATGATTAGGGATAAACAGGTGAATCTCTCTCTCTTGTGAATCAGCCCTAGCGAGGCACTGACAGGGTGGTAGATTTTGCCACCGACAAGAGAGAAAGTCACACAGGTGTAGGTGGTGGTCAGGATAGCTGGTGTGTCATAAGGACAGGGCCACCGGTCAGGTATAAACGGTGAGCCTTGCTCACTCCCTTGCGAAGCGGTCGCAGTGTGACGCTTCCGGGTCTTTGATTTCAAAGCTTGCAGGGGAGAGACACCCACATTTATCTGTGACCCCCAATTCCAGCCTGTTGTGGGGTAAAAAGGAACACCCTTCTACACAGATCATGAGTTGAGTGGTGATTCAGATGAGGAAAAGGTTTCAGAACTTGATACCAGAATCCCACTAGGGAACAGATGTCAAAGAAATGAGCGGTGCCTTTATTCAGCGCTGAGGCACTCATGCACTCATGCGCTGCTAAAATGCTACATGGAGGCTACAATCATCATCTGTGTTGGAATGTGCTCCAATCAATGAACACATTCACTATGATTGACCTCTAGCTGCATCTGCTAGTAGGGCCTATTATCTTTATTGGAAGGTGTTGTGGAACTACGCCACTAATGTTGGTCCCTTCTCCACACATTAACGTTCAAGCACCTGTCACAACTGATGATTTTAATAAAGTGCAAATAAACAACACAATAAGCTGTCGTACATATGCAGTAAACACCAGTGATAGATCCTCAGTGTCGAATGTGATTTCTACACGTGTTTGCGGTGTTATGCTGTCATGCTTCTTCTGTTGCAGTGACATCCTGAAGCCCTCAGTCACTGGCAGAGGGGTTAAAGCAAGGCTGCCACCATCAGGAGCATCCTTGAGATCTGACCCCAGGTGCAGACAGCTTCTGTTCATTTGCCAAGGTGTGCAGGCTGTCTGAAATCACCATTAGCACATCTTGTGCATGTGTGTCGTCTGCTAGGATTTGTCATGATGACTATATCCTCAGGAGCTAATTCCACAGCACCTTGTGACCTTAGCCCAGCTGGATAGCAGTTTTCAAGGAATACCCGTTGATGACGTGGCCGACAAGAATCCACATTCACCAACAGTGTAAAGGTTTAGTTCAGGTCAATGCCCCACCAGGGTGACCATCTAGAGAACCATAGATCTGCTGATGATGTGGTTCCATTGCCTTGACCACTCTTACCGCGCATCCTAGACTTGGTATCACTGATCATCATTGTGTGGTGTGTACTGCAAAGAGGCATTGCAAAGAGGTAGAGACTTTATGGAGAAGGGTCCTCTGGTCCGTCGTGACTCCTCAGATGAATGAGCTGTGTGATGACTTGAGTGATGCACAAGACACATAACCCTTCTCTGGCAACTCACATGATGGACATCAGTGAATGGATGCAGAGAAATGAGATGTGCTATTATTATGAGCTAAGACATTGTTATTCTCCCACAAAAATACTGGATGGAGGCTACAATCACTGTTTACAAAACACTGAACATATCTGCAATGATTCACCGACAGCTATATCTACCATATCGGCCGATCTTGATCCAAATGTCTCATGGAAATACGCTTCTAAGCACCTAACATTCAAACACACATTTTAACTGACAGTTTTAATAAAGTGCAAATTATTAATATAACATTCTGCTTCACCCTGTGCATTGATGGTCAGTGATGGTCCCTCTGTGTTTCCAGTTATTTATTTGTCCACTTACGGTTGCTGTTGATGTGTTATGTACTCTGGGATAACACAGGCTGCAACTGGATGCAGCTTTAACCAAAAGATACTCCAGACTTTGAAGTTAGTTCAATCTGATTTATTGAACCAGTAGCACAGTTCTCTGTGAGTTTGACTCTCTGCTAACCTAAGTGTGCTTACTCTGTCTGACTGAACCTCATGCCTTATATAATGAGATATCACCCCTGAGTGTCCTGCCTGCTCATTGGTCATGTCCTGTTCTCTGTGTTCATTAGGTGCCTGTCTGTACATCATTATCTGCATGTCTGCATATCATGACAGCTATGACCATCACTGTCACCTGAATGGCCTGGGCAGTTACCCATTAATCTCTTGACGCTGTGGGGGCCCGACATTGGGATGGACTGTTGACCTGCGGCAGGAGCCTCCACTGTCACCGCGACAGTCTGAGACACTCAGATACTGGCAAAGGGGCATGAGAAAGGCTTTCACCATCTGGGGCGCCCCGAGAAGAGATCCCATGTGCAGGCAGCTTTTTTTCCATCTGCAATTGTGAGGTCTAAATGACCTCTCCCTGCGTAGTGGAAATCAAATCCAATGTGACTGCCACACCCAAGTGCCTTCCATCCCGTATACTAAGAATGCCTTGTCAAGGTCATCGGCCCTCTTGCGGGCATCAGGGGCCCTGTTGACACCTGCGAGTAAAAAGGCTAATCAACGAGTCACACATTCACCTGGATCAGCCCGCACTGGTAGGTCACCATTTTCTCATGACCTTCTGCAAAGCAGCATATTAGAGCACTTGGCCACTTGCTTAGTCACCGTCCCAGTGACTAAACTCCACCCGCAACAGTTGTTTGGCTGCAGGAAGATCAGTCGGTGCATTGCTCATACATCCACACCCCTAGTTACATCTCCAAGACCTGACACAAATGAGAGGTGCCCTTATTCTGAGCTAAGACCCTTCAGTGCTACTAATAAAATGGCGCATGGAGGCTACAGCCATCATCTGTACTGGCATAGGCTCCGAATGTTGAATAAACCTCTAGCTACACCTGCTGGAAGGGCCTAATCATCTTTAAATAAAGGTCTTGTGGGTCTGAGCCCTTAACATTGTAAATTAGTGCCCAATTCTCGCGTTAACATTCAGAAACATATTGTAACTGACAAATTTAACAAAGTGCAAATTAATAACACGACACCTCAGCCTTACACATGCATTGAACACCAGTAATGGTCTCTCAGTTTCTACTGTGATTTCTTCACTTGCTTACCGGTGCTATTCACATCACTGCCAGGTTGCTGAATCTCATACCTTGTTGGCCAGGATGACCTGCTTGGTTGCCACTGGTCTAGTGAAGCCTGTGAGGCCCATAGTTTTGTGCAGAGCCCCTGCCCAGTGGCAGGAGCCTCCTCATCCTGACATGCTCAGTCACTGGCAGAGGGTGGCAGATTAATGGCTGTCACCATCAGGAGTAAGTTATGTGTCTTGTGCATCATTCGAGTCATCAGACAGCACATTCACCTGAGGAGACACGGCGGACCAGAGGACCCTTCTCCATAAAGTTTCCACCTCTTTGCAATGCCTCTTTGCAGTACACACCACACAATGATGATCAGTGATACAAAGTCCAGGATGCACGGTAAGAGTGGTCAAGGCAATGGAACCGCATCTTCAGCAGGTTTATGGTTCTCTAGATGGTCGCCCTGGTGGGGCATTGACCTGAACTAAACTAAGTGCAGACAGCTGCTGTTCATCTTCAAACATGAGGTTTGAATGGCCCCTCTCTGCTAACCAGAGATGAATCAGAGCCTAACTGGGACACCCGTGACCTGCCTTTCTCTTACGCCAGCAATGAGGCCTATCAATCTTCCTGTGCCATTCAATAAGTTCATGTCAGATCTCATTGTGGTCAAAGCTCCATTTCCTGCACCCTCCTGACTCCACCCCCATCCCCCCTCCCCCCGCTCACCTCCACCACCCACTCATTCTACCACCCGCTTCCCACATACCCCCATATTTCTATTTTTACCTTTGCTCCAGATGTTCCTGTCTAGAATTCAAATCACTGTTTTATCTTCCATCTGTCTGTGCCTCTAGAATTATCATAGAATCATCATAGAATTTACAGTTCATAAGGAGGCCATTCAGCCCAGCAGGCCTGCACTAGCCCTTAGAAGGAGCACCCTACTTGAGCCCACACCTCCACCCTATCCCCGTAACCCAGTAACCCCACTTAACCTTTTTTTTGGACACTGAGGGTAATCTAGCATGGCCAATCCATGGGAACCTGGATTGTAGTTTTAGGGTAAGGGAGAATGAGAGTATAGAGGTCAGGAGCTCAGATTTGACGTCGGAGGAGGGGGCCAGTGTTCAGGTAGGTGGTTTGAAGTGTGTCTACTTCAATGCCAGGAGTATACGAAATAAGGTAGGGGAACTGGCAGCATGGGTTGGTACCTGGGACTTCGATGTTGTGGCCATTTCGGAGACGTGGATAGAGCAGGGACAGGAATGGATATTGCAGGTTCCGGGGTTTAGGTGTTTTAGTAAGCTCAGGGAAGGAGGCAAAAGAGGGGGAGGTGTGGCGCTGCTAGTCAAGAGCAGTATTACGGTGGCGGAGAGGATGCTAGATGGGGACTCATCTTCCGAGGTAGTATGGGCTGAGGTTAGAAACAGGAAAGGAGAGGTCACCCTGTTGGGAGTTTTCTATAGGCCTCCAAATAGTTCTAGGGATGTAGAGGAAAGGATGGCGAAGATGATCCTGGATATGAGCGAAAGTAACAGGGTAGTTATTATGGGAGACTTTAACTTTCCAAATATTGACTGGAAAAGATATAGTTCGAGTACATTAGATGGGTCGTTTTTTGTTCAGTGTGTGCAGGAGGGTTTCCTGACACAGTTTGTTGACAGGCCAACAAGAGGTGAGGCCACATTGGATTTGGTTTTGGGTAATGAACCAGGCCAGGTGTTGGATTTGGAGGTAGGTGAGCACTTTGGGGACAGTGACCACAATTCGGTGACGTTTACGTTAAGGATGGAAAGGGATAAGTATACACCGCAGGGCAAGAGTTATAGCTGGGGGAAGGGAAATTATGATGCCATTAGACGTGACTTGGGGGGGATAAGGTGGAGAAGTAGGCTGCAAGTTTTGGACACACTGGATAAGTGGAGCTTGTTCAAGGATCAGCTATTGCGTGTTCTTGATAAGTATGTACCGGTCAGGCAGGGAGGAAGGTGCCGAGCGAGGGAACCGTGGTTTACCAAAGAAGTGGAATCTCTTGTTAAGAGGAAGAAGGAGGCCTATGTGAAGATGAGGTGTGAAGTTTCAGTTGGGGCGATGGATAGTTACAAGGTAGCGAGGAAGGATCTAAAGAGAGAGCTAAGACGAGCAAGGAGGGGACATGAGAAGTATTTGGCAGGAAGGATCAAGGAAAACCCAAAAGCTTTCTATAGGTATGTCAGGAATAAGCGAATGACTAGGGACAGAGTAGGACCAGTCAAGGACAGGGATGGGAAGTTGTGTGTAGAGTCTGAAGAGATAGGCGAGATACTAAATGAATATTTTTCGTCAGTATTCACTCAGGAAAAAGATAATGTTGTGGAGGAGAATGCTGAGCTCCAGGTAAATAGATTAGATGGCATTGAGGTAAGTAGGGAAGAGGTGTTGGCAATTCTGGACAGGCTGAAAATAGATAAGTCCCCGGGGCCTGATGGGATTTATCCTAGGATTCTCTGGGAGGCCAGGGAAGAGATTGCTGGACCATTGGCTTTGATTTTTATGTCATCATTGGATACAGGAATAGTGCCAGAGGACTGGAGGATAGCAAATGTGGTCCCTTTGTTCAAAAAGGGGAGCAGAGACAACCCCGGCAACTATAGACCGGTGAGCCTCACGTCTGTAGTGGGTAAAGTCTTGGAGGGCATTATAAGAGACAAGATTTATAATCATCTAGATAGGAATAATATGATCAGGGATAGTCAGCATGGCTTTGTGAAGGGTAGGTCATGCCTCACAAACCTTATCGAGTTCTTTGAGAAGGTGACTGAACAGGTAGACGAGGGTAGAGCAGTTAATGTGGTGTATATGGATTTCAGCAAAGCGTTTGATAAGGTTCCCCACGGTAGGCTATTGCAGAAAATACGGAGGCTGGGGATTGAGGGTGATTTAGAGATGTGGATCAGAAATTGGCTAGCTGAAAGAAGACAGAGGGTGGTGGTTGATGGGAAATGTTCAGAATGGAGTTCTGTCACAAGTGGAGTACCACAAGGATCTGTTCTGGGGCCGTTGCTGTTTGTCATTTTTATCAATGACCTAGAGGAAGGCGCAGAAGGGTGGGTGAGTAAATTTGCAGACGATACTAAAGTCGGTGGTGTTGTCGATAGTGAGGAAGGAAGTAGCAGGTTACAGAGGGATATAGATAAGCTGCAGTGCTGGGCTGAGAGGTGGCAAATGGAGTTTAATGTAGAGAAGTGTGAGGTGATTCACTTTGGAAGGAAAAACAGGAATGTGGAATATGTGGCTAATGGAAAAGTTCTTGAAAGTGTGGATGAGCAGAGGGATCTAGGTGTCCATGTACATAGATCCCTGAAAGTTGCCACCCAGGTTGATAGGGTGGTGAAGAAGGCCTATGGAGTGTTGGCCTTTATTGGTAGAGGGATTGAGTTCCGGAGTCAGGAGGTCATGTTGCAGCTGTACAGAACTCTGGTCCGGCCGCATTTGGAGTATTGCGTACAGTTCTGGTCACCGCATTATAGGAAGGACGTGGAGGCTTTGGAGCGGGTGCAGAGGAGATTTACCAGGATGTTGCCTGGTATGGAGGGAAAATCTTATGAGGAAAGGCTGATGGACTTGAGGTTGTTTTCGTTAGAGAGAAGAAGGTTAAGAGGAGACTTAATAGAGGCATACAAAATGATCAGAGGGTTAGATAGGGTGGACAGTGAGAGCCTTCTCCCGCGGATGGAAATGGCGAGCACGAGGGGACATAGCCTTAAACTGAGGGGTAATAGATATAGGACAGAGGTCAGGGGTAGGTTCTTTACGCAAAGAGTAGTGAGGCCGTGGAATGCCCTACCTGCTACAGTAGTGAACTCGCCAACATTAAGGGCATTTAAAAGTTTATTGGATAAACATATGGATGATAATGGTATAGTGTAGGTTAGATGGCTTTTGTTTCGGTGCAACATCGTGGGCCGAAGGGCCTGTACTGCGCTGTATTGTTCTATGTTCTATGTTCTATGTTCTAACCTGCACATCTTTAGACCGTGGGAGGAGCACCCGGCGGAAACCCACGCAGCCACGGGGAGAAAGTGCAGACTCCGCACACAGTGACTCAGCGGGGAATCGTGCCTAGGACCCTGGCGATGAGAAGCAACAGTGCTAACCACTGTGCTATCATGCCACCCTAAGGCGTTTAATCTTTAATTTCTCAAGCAACAGTCTGCCCGTGTGGGCACTACACCAGGTGTGTGCTGAATTTCTCATTTCACGATTGGTCCTTTTCCTAATCTTTGCGTGAAAAACACTTGGTTAATTAAAGCCCAAGCCACAATTCCCCATCAATCACCCACCCCTCAGCTGTTTTTCCCCCCAGAGGGTGACACAAGCAGGATTAAAAATATAGTTCAGCAAAGGTTTCAGGATAGCAATGAAATTAAATAAGTGTACCGTATTTACCTGAGTTTTTGTTCATTATAATAATATAATGATCGTTATTGTCACAGGTAGGCTAACATTAACACTGCAATGAAATTACTGTGAAAATCCCCTCGTCGCCACATTCCGGCACCTGTTCGGGTACAAAGAGGGAGAATTCAGAATGCCCGAATTACCTAACAGCACGTCTTTCGGGCATTGTGGGAGGAAACGGGAATTCTCGAGGAATTAAGGGCTATGGAGAGAGAGCGGGTAAATGGAGTTGAAATCAGCCATGATTGAATGGTGGAATGGACTTGATGGGCCGAATGGCCTTACTTCCGCTCCTACGTCTTATGGTCTTATGGTCCTAAACCGAAGCACCCGGAGGAAACCCACGCAGACACAGGGAGAACATGCAGACTCCGCACAGATATTGACCCAAGCCTGAAATCGAACCTGGGACCCTGGAGCTGTGAAGCAACAGTGCTACCCTCTGTGCTACCGTGCTACCCTACAGAACAACCCAGTGTTGGGGTGTTTTTTTCCAAGATTATTACAAGATGCATCTACACTTCATGTAGATTGATGAGGACAAAAACAAAGTTAGTTCTCTCCCCACACATAATGGTTTCCTAACCACTGCCGTAATCCCAGTCTTGGAGCTACAACCTTCTAAACATGATCGGTTTGGTAACGGGTTATTTGGGGAACTGCTGCCTCACGGCGCCGATGTCCCAGGTTCGATCCCGGCTCTGGATCACTGTCCGTGTGAAGTTTGCACATTCTCCCCGTGTTTGCGTGTGTTTCGCCCCCACAACCCAAAGATGTGCAGGGTAGGTGGATTGACCATGCTAAATTGCCCCTTAATTGGAAAAAATGAATTGTGTACTCGAAATTCTTTTAAAAAAATTATTTGATTGTTTCAGTTAAGTTTCTGGATAATTGATATGACCCAATCAGTACATTGATGGTGGAGGTTCAATGACCATAATTTAACTATATGACATTGTCATGGGAGTGTACCTTTAAGAAAGGTTTTTGTCTTCTCACATGGCTTCAGTGATTTCATTTTGTGGGTGGAGCTGAGCTGTGGTTGTGATTTTTTTTGAGTGTCACTTTCAGCTTTAACTGCTGTGGACTGCAGACAGAGAAAAGGAGCCTTTTGGGCTGTCTTTGTCTATTTTCATTTTAAATGTCGGTTCCATTAAAAATCACCTTGGTGGTAGCTTTGGGTATATAATTTCTTTCTGGAAGGAGGTGGAATCTGCTGGTTGGAAATTGGATCATAATTTTAATAACAAGACCAGTCTCAGTCAAGTGAGAATACAGTGTGCTGGGCCACGCCCTTGAAAAGGGTGTTTTGGTTTATTGGATTTTGTTATTGAGTTGGAACAGTTAAGTGTTATACATAGATTACTGTAGCTGTGGGGTGGCTTTATGTTTGTTATTGATGAAAATTCTTGCTGTGTGTTTGTATGTATATATGTTAACTAAGTTCTTAGAATAAAGCTTGTTTTGATTAAAGTGTCCAGGGAGACTGGTGAATCTGAAGTGAAGGCTCTTGTGCTCACCCTAGCCAAATTCAACATAAAGGTTGTAGGTCAGGTGGACTTCATAATACACTTTGGAGTTTATAAACCGTGTCCCATAACAACATGAGGAGGTTAAACTCTCCTCTGTTGAAGGGTGGTCATTTGTTTACATTTGTGCAGTGTGAACTTTACTTACCACTTTTTGTGTACCAGAGGCATCAAATATCCAGTGATTTATTCACTCGCTTGCAGGTACTGGGCCGTGCTCCTTCCCATCGCTGCCAGCTGAAATGGGGCAGGCTGCAGACTGTGGGTAACCTGGCTGGTGGTCTACTGGTCCCCTGAGGCTGGGAAGGCCCTGAGTCACTGGCGGAGGGCAGAGGGGAGGCTGCAACATCGAGACGAGTTCCCAGGTGCAACAGCTGCTGTCCACTGGGAGGTTCAAATGGCCACCCTGCTTGCCAGAGATGAATCAGAACCTGACTGGGAAAAGTATTTCTTCCGCCTTTGACGCTGACAATTGATAGGTCAGTGAGTTGATCGTTCCTCTTTGCTAGCATCATGGGCCCTGTTCACCTGCGAGTAAAATAGTAGGTCACTGAATCACATATTCAACTGGGTCGGCCATAGACTGACAGGTTACCATTATTTCTTCCATTTCTGTAATGCACATCAGGTCACGGGATACATATATAGTTGGTCACCATCCGAGTGATTAAGTCCAAACCGCAATAGCTTTTAGGGTCAAATGCCCATATATCCACATCCCTGGCCCACATCATGCAACTGTTCAGGGGATCTTTGCAGCATTTCTCAATCGCCAGCCCAGCACTGTATCAAGGTTGTAATGGAAAGAACATTCAGGTAAGTGGAAACATTCATTTCATCACAGCTGCCGAGAGCCAGGTAGAGTAATGCAAGGAGATGGCAGGCTTTTTCCGATTCATGCCCACGGAGTTGGAGGAATGCTCTTCTGGCTCGTGAGGCTAGGGCGAGCTCCTTCTATGTTGCCAGGATCAGTCACGACAACAGAGGAGCAGAGGACAACCCGTTACCATCAGGAGCACCCCTAGAAGTCCCGGTGCAGCTGGTTTTGGCCTGCCAACTGGAAGTCCAAATGGCCCTCGCTGCTTTGTGGAGATGAATTAGATCCTGACTGGGGCACTAAGTGTCTTGTCCGTCCATCCTTGACAATGCTTTGAAGAGGTCATTGAGGTCACCGCTCTTGTGAATATGATAGGCCTTGTCCCACCTCCAGGTAAATCATATATCCATCTCGATCAGTCATTCTGACAGTTCACCATTATCTCTTCTTTTGCAATGAAAATCACACTGACCTCGTCACCCTCTTTGCGATTAGGCCCTGGCTCCAAGATTTTGCTGGGTGCATACAGTTCAGTTGGTGCACTCCCTTGACATTCAATTCACCTCCTGGATGGCACACCTCCCAGGCACTACATGCAATACCCTCTCATAGAAATGCCTGGATCCTCTCAGGAATTTGCAGGTGATGTGTGTGACATTAATCAATAGCCCAACATTGTATCAATAGAGATGATCTTCAGGAGAGTGGAAACATTCATTTATTTCAGAATAAATGATGAAAGCCAAGTGGAAAATGTATGATTCTTTGGGGAGATGGGGCCTACCCCCAGAGGGAAAATGCCACGGACTAAACCCGTGTGGTAATAAGGCACACCAGCAGGCCAACTAGGAGATTTTGTCAATCAGAAAGCTTTTCATCCTCAACATACGGGTTGTCTGGCATCACCGTCAGTGCATCCTGCCAATATGCACAGTACTCTGGGAGCAGTCATGATACCTATATCCTCCCGGCCACTCCCAGCAGGTGCCACAGTCCTTTGCTCCCCCTGCACAGCTGGATGGACGGTAGGTGACAAGGAATACCCGTTGAAGAGGTGGCTCATGACGCTGAACAGGAATTCACAGTCTCTGGCGGAAGATCTGCTGAAAATCCCATTCCATCGCCTCGGCCACTCTTACAGAACAGCCTGGGACATATCTCTCTGATCATTTGTGTGTTTTGTTCCACGGGAATTGCAAAGAGTTTGAAGACCTTGTGGACAGGAAACCCAAGTGCTGCTGCGCTTCCTCGGATGTTGAAAAAGATGCGGAACCACGACGCTGGCAACCCGCATGGTGGGCATCAGGATTGGGTGCTCCAAACATTGAATACACCCCCAGTGGCTCACCTCAAACTATATCTGCTGGAAGGATCTATGATCTTTATCAGACCGCCTCAAGGAACTGCACCTGTATAATTATAAATTAGTCCCCATTCCACGCAAAAACATTCAAACACATTATAACTGATGAATTTAATAAAGTGCAAATTAACAACTGAACACTCAGCCTTACACAGTGCCCCTCACAGGGATTAGGCCCCAGACCCCAACAGCTTTCAGGGAGAAGACAGTCCAGTTGGCATTGTGGAAGTGCAGTGCCCCATGCATCCACAAACTTGGTTGACACTTCTCATGCCCATTGCGCACACATCCTCTCACAGACACATCTCAGCCCTTCCAGGTCTAGCTGCAGGTTTCTCAATCAACAGCCCAACACTTGTATCATGGTTGTAATGGAGTCATTGTTCAGCAAAGTGTAAACATTGATTGGCTTCATGACGGTTGACAGGAGACAGGTAGGGAGAGTACAAGGCTTTGGGGAGATGGTGGACCTCCCTCAGACAAAAGTGGCCATGGCCGCCCATGGACCAAAGCAGGATTTTGTCCATCGGAAAGATTCTCACTCTCTGAACCTGCAAGGTTGCCTCATCACCATCAACGCGCAGCCTGCAGATGTGTGGGCGGTACACATGATGCCTATATTGTCTGGGGCTCCAGATGGTGCCACATGACCCTTTGTAACAGCAGCTGGATGGTAGTTTATAAGCAATACCTATGAAAAGAAAGCTCACGATACAGAACAGAAACCAACAGCATCCAGCGGAGAAATAAGAAGTGCCTCTATTCAGAGCGAAGGCCAGGCTGTGCTCCTGCCAAAATGCTGCATGGAGGCTACAACCATTATCTGTCCTAGAATATGCTCCAAGCACTGAATACATTCCCAGCAACTCACATCTGCGAGAAGGGTAGGGCCTATGTTCTTTAACACCTTGTCCCATGGCATCACCCCCCCCCCTCCCCCCCCCCCGCCTTACCATTTGGAAATGACTCCCCACTCCATGCATTAACAGTCAAATACATGTAACTGTCTGATGTGCAATCAATTACTCTCGAGACAAGGTGAGTCATAACTAATAGGCTTTAATCAGCTAGAACTGTTCCCAGCAGCTTCGATACAGAACGTGAAGGCTGCTGGGAAGGCATTGGTTCTTATACTCCACCTCTCAGGGCGGAGCTATGTACATTAGCCAATGGTAGACTCCTAGGTCTAGCCAATGGTCATCCACCTCTCAGGTACTGCAATACCTGGTATTACCACACTGACAAATTTAATAAAGTGCAAATTAACAACACAACACTCTGCCTTCTTACACATGCATCAAACACCAGTGATGGTCCTTCTCTGTCGATATTGATTTCTTCACTCAGTTATAGGAACTGTACCACATTTCTCCCACACAGCTGTCGTGAGCTGGTGGAATGTTGCTGTATCTGATGCCTCATTGGTTTGGATGACCTGGGTGGCCATCCTCTGGTGTCCTGAGGCAGTGAGGGTCCCAGCATTGTGAGGGTCTCTTGCCTTGTGGCAGGAGCCTTCTCTCTTCCCGCAACATCCTGAAGAGCTTAGACACTGGCAGATAGGCAGAGGGCAGCTGTTGCACAGAGAGGGGCTCTAGTTACCGCAGAACCTGGTTGGGAAATCAAGTGCTATCCCATCTATCACACTAACAATGCCCTGTCAAGGCAATTTGTAAGTCACTGAGGTAATTTAAACATTTTTAAAATAAATTTAGAGTACCCAATTAATTTTTTCCAATTAAGGGGCCATTTAGCGTGGCCAATCCACCTAGCTTGCACATCTTTGGGTTATGGGGGCGAAACTCACGCAAACACGGGGAGAATGTGCAAACTCCACACGGGCAGTGACCCAAAGCCAGGATCGAACCTGGGTCCTCGACGCCATGAGGCAGCAGGGCCAACCCACTGCGCCACCGTGCTGCCCCAGTCACTGAGGTAATTAATCATCTTGCGGGCAATATTGGCCCTGTTCACTTGCGAGTAAAATGGTTGATCAGGGAATCACACATTCATCGAGATCAACCTCACTGGCAGGTCACTTATCTCTTATCCTTCTGCAATGCATATCAGAGCATTGACTATCTAGTTGGCCACCCTCCCAACGATTAGGCTGCAGTCCCCAACAGCTTTCAATAGGGCAGACAGATCATGTAGTGCCCATGCATTGACATAAACATTCAAGCATGTATCATCATTACCCACGTTTTTAATAAGGTGCAAACAACACAACACTATGCCTTACACATGCATTGAAAACCCGTGATGACGTGAATGACCTGGGTAGTCATCCACTGTTCTCTGGCAGCCGCGAGGAACTCAACATTGTGAGGGACCCCATGTTGAGGTATTCCTGGTGCTGCTCTTGACCTGTTTATCCACAGTTCGCTTTAAACAATCATTAGCTGTCTGCTTTGGTAATAGTAGAGTGAGGGACAGACCAGACTATCTGGTTACATAGTGTGATTGAACATAATACTGTTGTTGCCAATGATGATGATGATGGCTCCCATGCCTCAGGGATGCCCAGTTGTAAAGTGCAAAATGGCTAGATGTGTTTGCTGGACCTTGCTGTTTATTCAGCTTGTGACAGTGTCACACAGCACAGTGGAGGGTTTGCATCCAGGAAGATTCTGTGGTGTAGTCACTTTAATGGACAAATGCAGCTATGACAAGATAGATTGGTGAGGACAAGAATCCCTCATTGGTTCCCTTACCTTCTGCCTATAAGCCCAGTTTGGCAGCTATGTGTCCATCAGGAATTGGTCAGATCAAGCACCGGTGGTCAGTGAAGATGCTGAGCTATTCTGTGCTCGCAAGCCACAGTGAGTGTGTGGGGGAAGGAGCCAATCTTTAAATTGGAGAATTGGCAGGTGATTAGGCAGGTGGGATTAAAATAGCAAATCAAAAAATGAGAGCCATGTAAGAATTATGTCAGTGGGATCAAGAAATTTATGAAAAAAGGAGAGATGAAGGTGGGAAAGTAAAACTTTAAAAAGGATGAAAAGACAGGAACATCAAATAGCAACAGAGGGAAATGAGCAGAGAGAAAAAGAAATACCAGATATAACACTAACCTTTTACATTTGTGCACCAATGGACAAGTAAAGTGATGCAGATTAATTAGGCTAATACTGACTGCTGCGGATGGGAGACTAAAAAACTGAATGATACTTTCAGAATGATACCTGTATGGGAGGAAATGTCATGTGACCCAGGCAGTTCCTGGAGGACACAGAGTTCAAAAGAACGGTGAACCCAAGTTATCTTTCTCTTCCCATGATGCTCTTTTGTCCTCTCTTTGTTTCCGATGCTTTCTCATTGCAGACGTTAAAGTATGGGGGGACCCCCACTCCATTAATGAAACCAACAAAGTGGGAACTTAAACATCTTTTTAATGTTACATTTCATTCTTCATGTCCAGCTTGTGGACACAATAAATACTTCCCTGTAAAAACCTGCTGCTTGCAGCAAATAAAAAAGTATGTATTTATCTATTTGTTGTAGTTTGATGTTTTAATTTCAATTGATTGTCTCATAAATCATAAGTAAGGAGCCTTGGGAGTCCAAGTGAGTGATGTTTTTGGTCCATGCATTCGACAGCAATGTCGCAGAGCTGTTTCCGCAGTTTTACTGAGGGTAATTTTCAATAAGTGTTACTTTAGAAGGTGATATCCACCGGCACATTGTTTTGTGCCCAAGGACATGTCTGAATTCATTCGGCTTGGTGACTCAACAAACCCGCTGAATCTCGCGGGCTGTTTCTTGTGGGATTCGCAACGCTCGAAGTGCCTCGCGAGATTCATCTGAACTTCGCGAGACATCGGGATCTGGATCTCGCCCTCGATGGGCGTGGACCAGGTGCGGGCGGCCCGGTAGCACAGTGGTCAATATTATAAATGTGTTGATTGAATTGCACCCCAAATCTTCATATATAAGTGTTTCATCCTGTTACGAGGGAAAGGGCAACTGAGGTATTATTTTTGTCACCTTCATTGTGGTTTTCTATCTTCAGCTAAGTAACCCTGAATCAGCAGCCCAGTGATTCAAAGCCTGGCGCCGTTCTCCTTGTGTTCCAGATTCCAGAATATTCCAGCAGTGTTTCCAGAGTCCATCACCCCACAGTATGTTTCCAGAATACAGGTTCATTCCCAAATGCTACAAATTCCTAGGTTCAGTCTTTCGTATTCCAATTTCCAAGATCATTGTGCAGCACTGCTAATGCTGAGGACTGCCTCTATTACCATCAGCAGTGCAGTACTGTACTCAAAGTTTGATCATTCTCAATACCTCTTCACACCATATAGTTAAACTACAACCATATACATAGACACATTTATAATATAAACAATATGAAGGACATTGGATTAATTGTAGGTTCACAGTATAGAATAATGTGAAGAGTTGTAAAATTAAATCCCTAAAGCACCAATAAAAAACATTCACAATTCAGTCTTTGTACATCAATTATCCTCATGTTACCTCACATGGTAATAAATACAACTTTATGTAAAAGACTAAATTCTCTCATTCACTCATCATGATCAATGTAAGTATGACGCATTTGCAAAAGTAATTTTCTGAATTAATGTGGACAATGATTTGTTTTTAATGAGAATGTGAGAAAATAAGACCAGAATACATTTCTCAAACAACACGTCCCTCAACCAACCAATACACTGACTGAAATCTGGCCAAACCTGAAGACTACAATTGACCTTGATTCCCTATGATTTTAATACCACGGGCAATTAACCCAATCTTCCTGTCCCTCCCCACCACAGGAATCGTCCCATGAAAGGCCCATTGACCTTGGTCCCCAGTCAGGTGGGTCCGAAGAGCTTTAAAGTAAATAAGCGATTGTCAAAGCATGCTGAAGATACCAGTCTACGTGGAACAACATAGTGTCAGGATGATGCCCAAACGGGTTCGCAAGCAAGATGGAAGGCACAGAAAATAAATCACTGGGAAGGGGGAGGTGGGCGAGGAGGGGAAATGAGGAAAGATATGAGAACAAGAATAAAGAAAAATTTACTTGAAATATTGCAATTCATAATCATTGGAGTCAAAGTGAGTGAAAATGCATAATGCTTTAAAAGGAGCCAATGCGATTTTGTGCTTAATATCAAGATATACTGGATAGAAAAGTAAGGAGGCCATGATGATTCTGCATAAAATGATGCTCAAGTCAGATCTGGACTGCTCTGCATTTTTCTGGGCCCCTAGGTATAGTCAGGATATTGATTTATAAGGGAATCAGGGGTTATGGGAGAAGGAAGGAGAATGGGGGTGAGAAACATATCAGCGAAGATTTAATGGCGGAGCAGACTCGATGCGCCAAAGGGCCTAATTCTGCTCCTATGTCTTATAGTCACCTATTATATGGAGAAAGTGCAATCCCGATCTACCAGGATTGATACTGGACAAATGGAGTCCAGGTGAAAGCTGAAAATCCAAGTGATAAGGTCTGTCAGTAAATTTCCAAGGGCCCCAACCCTTGGTCAATCATCATACGCTCCCATTGCAAAGGCTTCTCAACATACACTGACTGTGGGAGGTCTTGCAAAGGAGAAGATTGAACAGAGATTTGGTAGAAGGCTAATCAAGGGGATTTCCCAAGGTCAACACAGAAAGATTATTTCCATTCGTTGGTAAATTGGGTGGACACCTCTAATACAGTTTAGGCCCCCTAATATATGCAATTTAGGAGCCGAACCACTGTTGAAGAGCCTCTTGCTGAAAATAGTCACGGCTGAGCGAGGCAGGTGTTGAGCCAATTCATTTTTTGAATGGTTACTGTGGTGTTGGGAGAAACAAAATGGCTTCCCGACCCCACAGGAATTGTAATCATCTCCTCCATTGCCAGCTCAAATTTCCCCTCTCAGCTCCTACCCTCTCAGGTTTAATGTCAGCAAGACATTTTCAAACACAATTCTCTCATTACAAACAGAAAAGCTTACTGTTCCTAAACATAGCCAAAGAGCATTCTGATGGAGAATCCCATTAGTCATTGCCATGATTCGCACTAACGGGCTTATAAACAGCACGCACGCGCTGTGCCTGTGAGTCGCAGCAGCTACTGAATGCAAAAACAGAACAAATTGAGCACAGAATGTAATGAATGGCAGTTCTTCTTCATAATGTCCAATCGCACTATCTGCTGTCTCGTCTGTTAGGATATCAGTGATGTAGAGAACAGAAGGCTTGTTGTTCCTCAGTGGCCACACACACTTGCCAAAAAATCACTAAGTTGTGGGTTCTGATGGAATTTTGTGACACGGACTAAACAAACTTCCCTTGTGAGGAAAACATTACAACTAGAGCTTACTCGGCATTCAGAGAGAAAAAAGAACACTTCCTCCTTTAGATCGATATACAATATGCCTGTCTTTAAAATCGCAGCTTAAGACCTTCAAACAATATAGCAGATATATTATAAATCTATATTTAGACTTGCTGTCCAACCATAACTCTTGTCAAATCAATTAAGGGACGCGGGCGAGGATATGCAGATGAATATATAAAACTGTGGAAATCAGGTTTTTTTAATTCTAATTGTAGGTGACCTGAATATAAAACAACTTTAAAAGTAAAATAAAGAAAATTAAGAGGGGAATGAAATTACAACTTAAATGTGAATGCGTATTGTCGAACATACTAAGGAATTGATTATTATCCGTTAGCTTCACAAAGTATCCAACACAGAATTCCCAGGATGTTTGGACTGGACTGTCTCAGTGATTCCAAAGTAACGTAAAATTGGGGGCAGAATGTATACACGTGAAAAGATGCAGCAGCTTTATCAAAAAACTTGAAGTAAAAAAGCAACAGCATAGAAATGGCCGGCCATTATATATCACCAGAATTCAAGATTAAACCATAAAACCTCTGAGAGTGTTCAGCGATTTACTGGGGTGGCAGAACTTTAATCACAGCCAGACATCTTATCTGACTGTGACCCTGACTCCAAGCCTGGGACATTTCTAGCATGGACCAAGTGTTCATGCCGGTTGGGGGCAAAGGGGACATTCTCACTCAGGACACTGGTTTATCGGAATATTGGAAAGCTAAGGATGAGCTCAAAAGGAGCTCAAACTTGACGTCAAGTCAAACTTGAGAGGCAGCTTAATAGATCGAGAGGCTGCAAAGCTAACTTAAACAATCAACAAATGATCTCTCTGATAGTGTGACCATTCAGTCCCTCAGTGCTTTCGTTCACTTGTTTTCAGGATGCATCTGGTGGGATGAATACAGTAGCTGATAAAGTTCCAAGCGCACATCTAGAAACTGAGATCTTCGTAGAATCATAGAATTTACAATGCTGAAGGAGGCCATTCGGCCCATCGAGTCTGCACCATCCCTTGGAAAGAGCACCCCACTTAAGCCCACATCTCACCCCATCCCTGTAACCCAGGAAATCCACCTAATCTTTTGGACATGACAGGGCAATTTAGCAAAGCCAATCCACCTAACCTGCACATCTTTGGAACCAAAAGAAAAAGTGCTGGAAAATCGCAGTAGGTCTGGCAGCATCTGTAGTGAGAGAAAAGAGCTGATTTTTCGAGTTCAGATGACCTTTCAGCTTTTCTCACGCAACAGATGCTGCCAGACCTACTGAGATTTCCAGCGTTTTCTCTTTTGGTTTCAGATTCTAGCATCCGCAGTAATTTGCTTTTATTTCTGTTTTTTAATAAATTTAGAGTACCCATTTAATTTTTTCCAATTAAGGGGCAATTTAGTGTGGCCAATCCACCTAACCTGCACATCTTTGGGTTGTGGGGGCGAAACCCACGCAAACACGGGGAGAATGTGCAAACTCCACATGGACAGTGACCCAGAGCCGGGATCGAACCTGGGACCTCAGCGCCGTGAGGCAGCAGGGCTAACCCTCTGCGCCACCGTGCTGCCCTATTTGTTTTTATTTCTGCACATCTTTGGACTGTGGGAGGAAACCGGAGCACTCGGAGGAAACCCACGGAGACACGGGGAGAATGTACACAATCGACACAGTCACCCGAGACCGGAATTGAACCCAGGATCCTGGAGCTGTGAGGCAGCAGTGCTAACCACTGTACCACCGTGCCACCCTTGATGGGGGCAGAGTTGGGCATGGAATGGCAGAGCTGGGCCTGAATGAAGCCCAGAGGAGAGAGGGGTGAGATGCACATAGGTAAAGGAGGAGACAAGGGAAAGAGTTCTGGCTATTACTGAGGACCTGTGCTGATCAAGACTGCGACTCTCTGTCCGGGCAGATGGTCACAGGCAAATATGTCCTTTTCATTGCAAATCTCTGCTATATTTCAGAGGTGCTGCACATCAGTGTATCACGCGAGCGATAGATGCCCTCTGCCCCAAGGTTGGAAGGCCCATTAGATTCACAGGCTCAGAAGACACCAGAAAGCATCCACAGATATAAGTAGTCTGGGAGACAGTGGCATAGTGGTATTCTCACTGGACTAGTAAACCAGAGACCCAGAGTAATGTTCTGGGTACCCAGGTCAAATTCCGGCACTGCAGATGGTGAAATTTGAATTCAATAAATTTCTGGAATTAAAAAGTCTAATGATGATTGTGAAACCATTGTCGATTGTCATAAAAACCCAACTGATTCACTGATGTCCTTCAGGGAAGGAAATCTGCCATCCTTCCTTGGTCTGGCCTATATGTGACTCCAGGGCCATAGCAACATGGTTGACTCTTAACTGTCCCCTCAAGGGCAATTAGGGATGGGCAATAAATGCTGGTACAGCCTGCAATGCCCACATCCCATGAATGAATTTTTAAAAAGCTTTTGAGTATAACAAATGTACAAATTAAATCAAATCGAACAAACTAACACAACAAATAAAGGGAACAGTCCCTTAACGGGACACGAATAAAAAATAAAATTGTCATGATACATATGTTCATTGTCCAGAGTACCTTGTCAGTGGGGCTTAGCTTTAGATGTCTGTTGAAATTTCAATAACTCAATAGTTGAACGCAGTGCCAGTGAAGCTATTATACTGAGATGTCCTACTTTAGGTGCAGACCTTATGGTTGGTATCATGACCGGTACAGGCTTGGAGGGCCGAAGGGCCGGTTCCTGTGCTGTACTGTTCTGTTTTTTTTTGTTCTTTGTTCTTTGTTCTTATAATGGTCGAAGGTTCTGGGCTCTGCTGTAGCTCTTTAGATTTTGTGACATGAGTACTGAAAGATTATCACCTTCGACATTGAGCCAGTCTTACTACAAAATGTACAGAGCGAATCTGGTTGCAAACATTAAATCCCAGTGCACCTAATACGATGCTTAATGCACTATATATCCGAAAAGAACAAAAGTAGAAAAACAAAACAGATTAATTGTCTAGTGGGTAGATTTTGTGAGGGCCACAAAGAATCCAGCACGAGTTTCAAGGATACAAAGAAATAACATTTATTTACAATAACATAGATATACACAACAGCAGCAACCTCACTTGCTGCTTACTCCTTCCTGCTGGTTCCAAACTGGCCAGCTTTATTTATACAGGGAGTCTGCTAATGATTTCTCCGCCCCCCTCATTGGGGAAGCTCATACCCCCACAGGATTGTGGGATAGTCATTAGTCCCCAGCCAATGGTAAGCAGGCAGGTTGTAACATCCCTCCCCCACAAAGTCCAAGGAATCCACCGAAGACCCTGGCGAAGGAGGGCGTCGGACCCGTTTTGCCGTAGGCCGGACACGATTTGCACGAGGCGCTGGATCGGGCGGCGTGTAACGTGAGGGAGACCGCCGCTTCCGTGATGAACGGCGTAACGGTTGTACATCCACAGCCCGTGGACCCGAGGATTCCCCAAGTGATGCGTCCTGTGTCTCCATCTCGGAGTCAGAGTCTGCTGCCTCTGTCATCTCGGCGTCTCTATCTCCGCGCGGTTCTGTAACGACCTGTGCAGGCTTTGAGTGAGGCACCAGAGGAAGATTGTGAAGACTACTTTCTATTGTCTCTGGTCTCTGCGGCTGTAGAAATGAGCTCCGGGAGCGGGGACTCTTTGGAAGGGACAGTCTTCTGGACCGAATGTGGTCTACATGTTTGCGCTGGAGACGACCCTGAGCTTGCACCCGGTAAGATATAGGGCCCGTTTGGCGAAAGATTACGCCAGGGACCCACTGGGCACCACCAGCAAAATTGCGAACGAACACTTGGTCACCGGGCGCAAACAGCCGAATCGGCCGATGCAGAGAAAAACCCTGTCCCTGCCGTTCTTGTGTGCGGCGTACTTTTGCATCAATGTCCGGGAAAACCATACTAAGGCGGGTGCGAAGTTCTGGCCCATTAGGAGTTCTGCGGGAGCTACCCCAGTCACGGCATGGGGGTGGTCCTATACGAAAACAAAAAGCGAGCCAGTCTCGTGTCCATTGACCCGGAAGACTGCTTCTTTAGGCCTCGTTTGAATGTCTGCACTGCGTGCTCCGCCAACCCATTTGAAGCCGGGTGGTAAGGGGCAGTGCGGATTTGGCGTATGCCGTTCATCTTCATGAACCTCGCAAACTCCTCACTGGTGAATGGAGTGCCGTATCTGTGACCAGCACCTCGGGGAGGCCATGTGTGCTAAAAGACAAACGCATGTTCTCAATTGTTGCGCAGGACGTTGTGCCTAGCATCTTATGCATCTCTAGCCATTTAGACTGGGCGTCGATTAATAGAAGGAACATGGATCCTTGAAAAGGGCCTGCGAAATCTGCATGCAAGTGCGCCCAAGGCCACCCTGGCCATTCCCAGTGATGTAGGGGCACGGCTGGCGGAAGCTTTTGATGCTCCTGACAAATGGAGCAGTTTTGGGCCACCTTCTCAATGTCGGTGCCCGCAACCCGCCTGGGAGCTGTCTAAGCTACCCACCATTCAGGACTATGTGTCGAACCTTTGACAGGACTGGCTCCGTCTGGGTCCACTCACGGATCTGTGATGCCGTGACAGGCAAGGTGTCCATAAAATTTAGGGTTCCAACCACCTCACCAGTCGTGAGGGTTGACATGGGGCCGGTCGATAAAGGCAATCGGCTCAGTGCGTCGGCATTCGCTATCTGCGTTCCTGGTTTGTGCTCCAGAGAATACTCGTATGCAGTGAGCAACAAAGCCCAGCGCTGGATCCGTGCGGAAGCAATGGGCGGTATTTGCTTATCCTCTCTGAAAAGTCCCAGCAGAGGCTTATGATCAGTCATACAAAAAACAAAGAACAAAGAAATGTACAGCACAGGAACAGGCCCTTCGGCCCTCCAAGCCCGTGCCGACCATGCTGCCCGACTAAACTACAATCTTCTACACTTCCTGGGTTCGTATCCCTCTATTCCCATCCTATTCATGTATTTGTCAAGATGCCCCTTAAATGTCACTATTGTCCCTGCTTCCACCACCTCCTCCGGTAGCGAGTTCCAGGCACCCACTACCCTCTGCGTAAAAAACTTGCCTTGTACATCTACTCTAAACCTTGCCCCTCTCACCTTAAACCTATGCCCCCTAGTAATTGACCCCTCTACCCTGGGGAAAAGCCTGACTATCCACTCTGTCTATGCCCCTCATAATTTTGTATACCTCTATCAGGTCTCCCCTCAACCTCCTTCGTTCCAGTGAGAACAAACCGAGTTTATTCAACCGCTCCTCATAGCTAATGCACTCCATACTAGGCAACATTCTGGTAAATCTCTTCTGCACCCTCTCTAAAGCCTCCACATCCTTCTGGTAGTGTGGCGACCAGAATTGAACACTATACTCCAAGTGTGGCCTAACTAAGGTTCTATACAGCTGCAACATGACTTGCCAATGATAGTGAAGTGGCGGCCATACACGTACTGGTGGAAACTTTTCACCGCAAAGACCACTGCCAGGCCCTCCTTCTCGATCTGCACGTACTTTTTTTCCGCTGCAGTCAATGTGCGGGAGGCGAAAGCTATCGGACGCTCGGCCCCGTTCTCCATCTTGTGGGACAGGACGGCCCCAATACCATACGGGGATGCATCACATGTGACGAGCAAAGGCTTTCCAGGATCATAGTGGGTTAGTAACCCAGACGACGACAATTGTTGTTTTACCCGCCGGAAAGCGGTTTCTTGCGGCTGACCCCAAACCCAGGTGTGATTTTTCTTTAGCAGAAGATGCAACGGGGCCAGCGTAGTTGCCAGATTGGGGAGGAACTTCCCGTAATAGTTTACGAGGCCGAGAAAAGAACGAAGATGTGAAGTGTCAGTCGGGGCAGGGGCCTGTTGAATCGCGCGCACCTTCTCTGCGACGGGGTGCAAACCTTTGTGGTCCACCCGATAACCCAGGTAGACTACTTCCTTCGCCTGAAAAACGCACTTTGTGCGACGTAAATGGACTCCAGCCTCCGAAAAGCGTCTAAGGACAGCCTCCAGATTTTCCAAATGTTCCTGCTCCGACGTCCCTGTGATCAAAACGTCATCTAAGTAGACAGCAACATGCGGTAAACCTCTCAAAATGCCCTCCATAACGCGTTGAAAAATAGCGTAGGCAGAAGATACTCCAAAGGGCAAACGTGTATATTCATACGGGCCCAGGTGTGTATTAATTGTTCCATATGGTCGGGAGGCAGGGTCCAGCTCCAACTGTAGGTAGGCATGACTCATATCTAATTTTGTGAACGAGAGTCCACCTGCAAGCTTTGCGTAGAGATCCTCTATGTGAGGCATTGGATATCGGTCGAGTCGGGAAGCCGTATTCACTGTAAGTTTATAGTCGCCGCACAAGCGAACTGTGGCATCTGGCTTCATTACAGGTACAATTGGTGCTGCCCAGTCAGCAAAACGGACAGCCCTGATAATACCCAAAACTTCCAAATGAGTGAGCACCCCTTCTACCTTCTCGAGCAAGGCGTAAGACACAGGGCGTGCCCGGAAATAGCGCGGCGTGGCTCCTGGTTCGACTTGGATACGTGCTACGGCCCCTTTTATTTTTCCCAAACCTGGCTGGAATACATCTGGGTATCGTCCTAGCACCTCAGTCAACCCTCCAGAAACTGTTTGGAGGATGTGCTGCCTCTGCAACCGCAAATGGCGCAAGTGTAGGTGGCACAAAGCCCACTCCACAGCTTTAAATGACAAGATGCTGACCATAAGAATTCAGCTCAGTTGTGGCTCGTTCATCAATATCCACAATCCTGTACATCTTTGTATTATATGGAACTGTGAGCATTATTTTTTGGTTGAGATAAATGGTCTACGACTTGACGGGTTGTATCTTTATTTCCAAAACATAGCCTGAGTATATAAGTCAAATTTTAAAACTGAGTTCTTTGTTCATAATCAAATGATCTAGTGCAGTGTAGCTCCACTGGTCCATCCAGGTATTTTTATTTTTTTTGGTCGTTTTGCAACACAGTGCACATAAAACATAAATTTATGCATTTTGTGATGGGATGGGGTTTACAGAAGATATGTCCTCAATATCTAAGGCAATAGCTCTCAGCGCTGCATATAACAAAACTGAGTATTGAAAGGTACCTTCAGCACAAGGGGCTAATCTGTGTTCATATATCAGTCATATTTAATTCAAATTTTGTTGAAAGGTGTATTTGGCCTTCAAAGGGCCATTTTTAAAGACAATGGCCCATAAATTCCTTACGGGTCCCCAACATAAGTGGCTGGACCATCACTCACATGCTGCACAAACTGGAAGTGCGGACGCACGGGCATGCGGCTGGAAGTGCGCGACTTTCAAACTCCCGGTCTGCGTTTTTTTTGACAGACTGGGTGAAGCTCGGTAGCATTGTGGATAGCACAATTGCTTCACAGCTCCAGGGTCCCAGTTTCGATTCTGGCTGGGGTCACTGTCTGTGCGGAGTCTGCACATCCTCCCCGTGTGTGCGTGGGTTCCCTCTGGGTGCTCCGGTTTCCTCCCACAGTCCAAAGATGTGCAGGTTAGGTGGATTGGCCATGATAAATTGCCCTTAGTGTCCAAAATTGCCCTTCGTGTTGGGTGGGGTTACTGGGTTATGGGGATAGGGTGGAGGTGTTGACCTTTGGTAGGGTGCTCTTTCCAAGAGCCGGTGCAGACTCGATGGGCCAAATGGCCTCCTTTTGCACTGTAAATTCTATGAAAAGCGCTGCCCTGGATCGGCTGTGAATGCAAGTGAAAGGGACAATGTTAACTTTGTCGACTTTCCCTGATATTAGGTAGGTTTTTACATGTATTTATTTGCACTTTTTTACTAGATCTAGGATAATCCAGCAGAGGGCAGTAGTTTGGAGCTGCTGATTGGCTGTTGCTGGGGGAATTTGCATACGTCCGTGTGCTCATCCTAACTTGAAGGTGGTTTGTGGAGGAGCTGTTGTCAAGTGACACTTAAACCCAAAACAGTTCTTCAGTGTTTCCCTCCCTACCCCCTCCTCTGACCCCCAAAAACAACTGCTGTAAAGATCACGAGGAAGGCTCGAGGACAGGTAGAAGTTGAATGAAGTTGAACTGTGACATCACAGCCTGCAGGTAAGGGACTGGCTGGTGACTGGTAAGTAGTTTTCATTTTATTTTCCCTCAGGTGTTATCGTGTAGGGTGCAGAGGTTGCTGAGTGAGTGCTTGCTGAGAAGGGGAGTGAATAACAGGTAAGTTCTTTCTTTTTTTTCTTTTTTTATCTAGACGGGATGGCAGGGAAGGTAGTGCAATGTTCCTCCTGCAGAATGTTTGAGGTGAGGGACGCCGTCAGTGTCCCTGCTGGTTTCATCTGTGGGAAGTGCACCCATCTCCAGATCCTCAGAAACCGCGTTAGGGAACTGGAGCTGGATGAACTTCGGATCATTCGGGAGGCAGAGGTGGTCATAGATAGAAGCTTCAGGGATGTAGTTACTCCAAAGAATAAAGATAGATGGGTGACAATGAGAGGGGCTGGGAGGAAGCAGTCAACACAGGGATCCCCTGTGGTCATTCCCCTGAGTAACAAGTATACCGCTTTGGATACTGTTGCGGGGGGGGACTTACCAGGGTACAGGTCTCTGGCACAGAGTCTGTCCCTGTTGCTCAGAAGGGAAGGGGGGAGAGGAGTAGAGCATTAGTCATTGGAGACTCCATAGTTAGGTGGATAGATAGGAGATTCTGTGGGAATGAGAGAGACTCGCGGTTGGTGTGTTGCCTCCCAGGTGCCAGGGTGCGTGATGTCTCGGATCGTGTTTTTGGGATCCTTAAGGGGGAGGGGGAGCAGCCTCAAGTCATGGTCCACATAGGTACCAACGACATAGGTAGGAAAAGGGACAGGGGTGTAAGGCAGGAATTCAGGGAGCTAGGGTGGAAACTTAGATCTAGGACAAACAGATTTATTTTCTCTGGGTTGTTACCCGTGCCACGTGATAGCGAGACGAGGAATAGGAAGAGAGAGGAGTTGAACACGTGGCTACAGGGATGGTGCAGGAGGGATGGTTTCAGATTTCTGGATAATTCCCGTAACAGTCTCCCCGAATAGGCGCCGGAATGTGGTGACTAGGGGCTTTTCACAGTAACTTCATTTGAAGCTACTTGTGACAATAAGCAATTTTTATTTATTTTTTTCAATTTGTTTTTAATTGGGGCTCATTCTGGGATCGGTGGGACCTCTACAAACGGGATGATCTACACCTGGACCAGAGGGGTACCAATATCCTGGGGGGGAATTTTGCTAATGCTCTTCGGGAGGGTTTAAACTAGTTCAGCAGGGGCTTGGGAACCTAAATTGTAGCTCCAGTATATAGGAGGTTGAGAGTAGTGAGGTCATGAGTAAGGTTTCAAAGTTGCAGGAGTGTACCGGCAGGCAGGAAGGTGGTTTAAAGTGTATCTTCTTCAATGCGAGGAGCATCCGGAATAAGGTGGGTGAACTTGCGGCATGGGTTGGTACCTGGGACTTCGATGTTGTGGCCATTTCGGAGACATGGATAGGGCAGGGACAGGAATGGTTGTTGTAGGTGCCGGGGTTTAGATATTTCAGGAAGCACAGGGAACGTGGTAAAAGAGGGGGAGGGGTGGCATTGTTAGTCAAGGACAGTATTACAGTGGCAGAAAGGACGTTTGATGAGGACTCGTCTACTGAGTGGGCTGAGATTAGAAGCAGGAAAGGAGAGGTCACCCTGTTAGGGGTTTTCTATAGGCCTCCAAAAAGTTCCAGAGGTGTAGAGGAAAGGATTGCAAAGATGATTCTGGACAGGAGCGAAAGCAACAGGGTAGTTGTTATGGGGGACTTTAACTTTCAAATATTGACTGGAAACGCTATAGTTCGAGTACTTTAGGTGGGTCTGTTTTTGTCCAATGTGTGCAGGAGAGTTTCCTGACACAGTATGTAGATAGGCCAACGAGAGGCGAGGCCATATTGGATTTAGTACTGGGAAATGAACCAGGACAGGTGTTAGATTTAGAGGTAGGTGAGCACTTTGGTGATCGTGACCACAATACGATTACGTTTACTTTAGTGATGGAAAGGGATAGGTATATACCGCAGGGCAAGAGTTATATCTGGGGGAAAGGCAATTATGATGCGATTAGCCAAGACTTAGGATGCACCGGATGGAGAGGAAAACTGCAGGGGATGGGCACAATGGAAATGTGGAGCTTATTCAAGGATCAGCTACTGCGTGTCCTTGATAAGTATGTACCTGTCAGGCAGGGAGGAAGTGGTCGAGCAAGGGAACCGTGGTTTACTAAAGCAGTCGAAACACTTGTCAAGAGGAAGAAGGAGGCTTATGTAAAGATGAGATATGAAGGTTTAGTTAGGGCGCTCGATAGTTACAAGTTAGCTAGGAAAGACCTAAAGAAAGAGCTAAGAAGAGCCAGGAGGGGACATGAGAAGTCTTTGGCATGTAGGATCAAGGATAACCCTAAAGCTTTCTATAGATATGTCAGGAATAAACGAATGACTAGGTTAAGAGTAGGGCCAGTCAAGGACAGTAGTGGGAAGTTGTGCTTGGAGTCCGAGGAGATAGGAGAGGTGCTAAATGAATATTTTTCGTCAGTATTCACACAGGAAAAAGACAATGTTGTCGAGGAGAATACTGAGATTCAGGCTACTAGACTAGAAGGGCTTGAGTTTCATAAGGAGGAGGTGTTAGCAATTCTGGAAAGTGTGAAAATCGATAAGTCCCCTGGGCCGGATGGGATTTATCCTAGGATTCACTGGGAAGCTAGCGAGGAGATTGCTGAGCCTTTGGCTTTTATCTTTAAGTCATCTTTGTCAACAGGAATAGTGCCAGAAGACTGGAGGATAGCAAATGTTGTCCCCTTGTTCAAGAAGGGGAGTAGAGACAACCCCGGTAACTATAGACCAGTGAGCCTTACTTCTGTTGTGGGCAAAATCTTGGAAAGGTTTATAAGAGATAGGATGTATAATCATCTGGAAAGGAATAATTTGATTAGAGATAGTCAACACGGTTTTGTGAAGGGTAGGTCGTGCCTCACAAACCTTATTGAGTTCTTTGAGAAGGTGACCAAACAGGTGGATGAGGGCAAAGCAGTTGATGTGGTGTATATGGATTTCAGTAAAGCGTTTTATAAGGTTCCCCACGGTAGGCTACTGCAGAAAATACAGAGGCATGGGATTCAGGGTGATTTAGCAGTTTGGATCAGTAATTGGCTAGCTGGAAGAAGACAAAGGGTGGTGGTTGATGGGGAATGTTCAGACTGGAGTCCAGTTACTAGCGGTGTACCACAAGGATCTGTTTTGGGGCCACTGCTGTTTGTCATTTTTATAAATGACCTGGACGATGGCGTAGAAGGATGGGTGAGTAAATTTGCAGATGACACTAAAGTCGGTGGAGTTGTAGACAGTGCGGAAGGATGTTACAAGTTACAGAGGGACATAGATAAGCTGCAGCGCTGGGCTGAGAGGTGGCAAATGGAGTTTAATGCAGAAAAGTGTGAGGTGATTCATTTTGGAAGGATTAACAGGAAGACAAAATACTGGGCTAATGGTAAGATTATTGGCAGTGTAGATGAGCAGAGAGATCTCGGAGTCCATGTACATAGATCCCTGAAAGTTGCCACCCAGGTTGAGAGGGTTGTTAAGAAGGCGTACGATGTGTTAGCTTTTATTAGTAGAGGGATTGAGTTTCGGAGCCATGAGGTCATGTTGCAGCTGTACAAAACTCTGGTGCGGCCACATTTGGAATATTGTGTGCAATTATGGTCGCCGCATTATAGGAAGGATGTGGAAGCATTGGAAAGGGTGCAGAGGAGATTTACCAGAATGTTGCCTGTTATGGAGGGAAGATCTTGTGAAGAAAGGCTGAGGGACTTGAGGCTGTTTTTGTTGGAGAGAAGAAGGTTAAGAGGTGACTTAATTAAGGCATACAAGATGATCAGAGGATTAGATAGTGTGGACAGTGAGAGCCTTTTTCCTCGGATGGTGATGTCTTGCACGAGGGGACATAGCTTTAAATTAGGGGAGATAGATATCGAACAGATGTCAGAGGTAGGTTCTTTACTCAGAGAGTAGTAAGGGTGTGGAATGCCCTGCCTGAAAAAGTAGTGGACTCACCAACACTAAGGGCATTCAAATGGTCATTGGATAGACATATGGACGATAAGGGAATAGTGTCGATGGGCTTTAGAGTGGTTTCACAGGTCGGCGCAACATCATAGTGAACCAGATGGATTTTTACGACAATGGTTTGACTTCTAATTTCTGATTTTTTAAAAAATTCAAATTTCACCATCTGCCAATTGGGATTTGAACCCGGGTCCCCAGAGCATGACTCTGGGTTAACTAGTCCAGCGATAATACCAGTACTCAACTGTCTCCCCACTGCCTCTTCCATCGTGACACCTATTGCTCAATTGGTAATGCTCTCACCCCTGAATCACAAAGTTCTGCATTGAAGACCCACTCCAGGGCTTGAATACAAAAAAAAAAATCAAAGTTGACACTAGGCACTAAGGGGGAATGCTGTACGTTGGAGATGCTGTTGTTCAACTGAGGCCTCATTTACCTCTTCTGGTGGATGTAGAAGATCCTCTGGTACTGCTTTGAAGAAGAACAGAGGAGTTATCCCCAACATACATCCCAAAATCAATGAGACAAAAACAGATTACTATCACATCGATGTTTGTGGAGGTTTGCTGTGTGCAACTTGGCTGCCACATTTCCTACATCACTATAGTGACACTTCAAAAGTACTTCACTGGCTGCAATGCATTTGTGATAACCAATGGTCATGAAAAGCTTCATACAAATACAACTCTTCCACTTGTGTCTCCTTTTGTGAACCTCAGCAAGGACTTGTTTGCTCCTGTTAAGTGGTTGATCTCGGAAGAGGTCATTAAAATAAACAGTATTCGCAAAAATGACTTTAACAAGTGCTAGCAGGGAATTTGATTGTCAGTCAGAGGCTTTCCTCTGGGCTATACTTCTTAATGAAATAAATAAATCAGTATACCATTTTTAAAATAAAATCTTATCTCAAAGTTAATTTTAAATGTTTAAAAAGCCTTTAAAGCTATAATTAGAAACATATGTTTCTAAATCCAAAACGGTTCACCACAGGAATTAGTTGACAACAGACATTTGTCTTAACCTTTGACCCGGAAGCAGGAAAATGTGAACTTCTGCAAAGTTACAGAACTTTGTAATCTGTAATTACTTTTAAGAATGTTTGAAAAAGATTTTTTAAATAAATTTACCGTACCCAATTATTTTTTTTTCCAATTAAGGGGCAATTTAGCATGGCCAATCCACCTAACCTGCACATCTTTGGGTTGTGGGGGTGAAACTCACGCAGACATGGGGAGAACGTGCAAACTCCACACGGACAGTGATCCAGGGCCGGTATTCGAACTTGGGTCCTCAGCACGCAGTCCCAGTGCTAACCACTGCGCCACATGCCACCTTGTGAAAAAGATTTTTGAGAGGTTAGGGGCGCAATTTATCGGGTTCGCAGCACCCAGCTTGGTGTCAGAGCAAGGCCATTGGATCGAGAGAGAGTCCTTTCGTGAGATTTCCGACGCTCAAAAAGTCTTGCCAGGTTTAGAGGAGTCTCGAGAGAAACTCCCCAAGGCCAAAACAAACAGCAAGTGCATTAAATAGTGAGATGCTTCTCGGTTCTGCAGCCACCGAGTAACAACCTGCTAAAAGAGCCAAAAACTGGACATAGATTTTTTTTAACGGTTAATTGGAGCCCTCCATGACTTGGAAAGGGATCAATTGTAATCTTCCTGAATAATAAGAAACACTGTTCCATGTGATCTGGCAACCATTAACTTGGAAGCAATACCAACAGGAAGGTGGGTAAAAAATGACTTGAAGACACAAAGTGGAGTGCTGCAGCAATGGAGGAACAGTGAAGGCACATTTACAAGGAGCCGTTTTCAGTTAAAAAGGATAGAAATCAAAAGACTGCATTAGAGCAAGGTTTGTGAATTTGAAATACCATGACCATCCTTCAGTTTTGCCAAGGCAACCAGATTGCTTCGGGAGATTTATTGAAGGTGAGCTGAAGGAGTCTCTGTGGAATGTGCGCCATCAAGATATTGTGAACCTAGCTCAGGAGGTTCTGCAAGAGTATGTTCCTTTGGTGACAACTGTTGCTGAGGAACCCAGATAGAGTGGAGCTCCCATTCCAAGTAACTCAAGTAGCAAATCCATCGATTACAAAAAGTGAAAGATCCTACATTCCAGAGGCGGAGTTAGAAAGATTTTGAGATTTCATGTGGTACTACATTTGTGTGGGAAGTGATTGTAATCTCCTGAGATAGTCTTTGTTGCACTTTCTGTGCAATGAATAATTTTTACCAAATGTAAAATTTATATGTATTCTGACTCTTCTTAAAGTAAAAACTACAAAAAAGTGGAATCTTGTTGGTAATTTCTTCATGTGGGGTCATTCAGTAAATTTGGTTGGCTTGGATTACAGTTCCCCAAGGGCAATTGTCACACCTTTACAATTCCAACAATTGTTTTGCCTGGTGATTAAAAAAAAAAGAAATTAACTGCGAAATTTAGAGATTTCAAGGTCACACGGGAAAGTTACAATCCAACATGACTCTGACTATTAACAGACAGGTCCTTTGGATGAATAATGTTACAATCTGACAGATTGGAATGTAGAATATAAATTCATACTAATTATGCATTTAACAGAAGTCATCAGACATAACGCATGTAGTTGATGGGTTGAATACAGTGGACAATTCAGGCATAAGCATAATTACCTGTCAGTGTGCGACTAAAACGCAAATTTGCAGCTTTGCAGAAATGTTATAATATAGTTAACACATTTTTTTTTAATCATTAGAGCTTTGCCAGTAATTAATTAGAAAACATGTTGCCTTTCAGAATATATTTAGGGGCGGTACAATGGATGGCATTGCTGCCTCACAGCGCCAGGGACACAGGTTCGATTCCAGCCTTGGGAGACTGTCTGCGTGGAGTTTGCACATCTCCCCGTGTCTGCGTGGATTTCCTCCTGGTGCTCTGATGTGCTCCCACAGTCCAAAAATGTGCAGGTTAGGTAGATTGGCTACACGATATTGCCCCTTCAGAGTCCAACGGTTGGGTGGGGTTATGGGGATCGGATGGCGGAGTGGGCTCTTTCAGAGGATCAGTGCAAACTTGATGGGCAAAATGGCCTCCTTCAGGACTGTAGAAATTCTATAATATGTTGTTAGCAAAAGTTACTGTGAGCACGGCGGTTGAACAGTGCCTATAGTATTAGTCAAGTAAATGGCCTTTTGACAAAAGCGAAGTGGTTCGATGATGCAGCTGAGAAGTACAACCTCTAATTTAGCAGAAAAGCATTTCAAATTTGATTGATTTGTGGTGCGTTAAAAGTCTTGTGGAACTTCCATAAATCACACAAGTAAATAACTGTCTGAGACAAAGTATCAGAATGAAGGATATGCATATTTCTCAAACAATTAGCTAAATGACATGGATGAACCAGAATCAAAAACGAGTTTAGTGGTTTTGCATAAAGGCCAATAGTTCAAGGAGAAGCAGCTGTCGTATTTCACACAGCAAAAGCGAGTCCTTCTCGCTACTGCTTTCATGAACACCAGTCAATTAACCCAACATGACAGATACATTCGTAATCCAAAAACTGTAAGCGGACATCAAGGGAACTTATTTACAGTGGATTAGGATGAGTTTGTTCAGTCCACTCACCTAGTGAGGTCTGACTGCTTTAGTTCTCGGAGCCTGACTTATTTTTTGACCTTGGAATCCAAGTCGCAAAATCCCGATTGGTGGTCAAGTGCAAGGCTTTCCGCCCATGAAACTAAAAAAAAACAATATTATTAGCTGGAATGTATTTCTTGTATCCACTTCAAGGAACCAGACCATCACAGGAACAGTTTTGATTAACTTTTTTGTCTGAGAAATTGGAAGGCCACATGTAATTTTTTGCAACAGTATTCCCGATCTCAACCACGCATTTTGGGGTAATTTTCCAGTGCTCAGCTACCCCACTGCAATCAGAGTAATGCATAGAGTCACGGATGTTTACAGCATGGAAACAGAGCCTTCGGCCCAGCTTGTCTATGCCGCCCAGTTTCTATCTGAGGCAGTACTGTAGCACAGTAGTTAGCACAGTTGCTTCACAGCTCCAGGGTCCCAGGTTCGATTCCCGGCTTGGGTCACTGTCTGTGTGGAGTTTGCACGTTCTCCCGTGTCTGCGTGGGTTTCCTCCGGATGCTCCGGTTTCCTCCCACAGTCCAAAGATGTACAGATTAGGTGGATTGGCCATGCTAAATTGCCCAAATAGGGTTAGCTGGACTTACGGGGTTTGGGTGGATGTGTGGGTTTGGGTAGAAGAATGGGCTTAGGTAGGGTGCTCTTTCCAAGGGCCGGTTCAGACTCGATGGGCCGAATGGCCTCCTTCTACACTGTAGATTTTATGATTCTATTTTAAAGGACAAAATTGTACCAGCCTCTACCACTGCCTCTGGCAGCCCATTCCAGATGCTCACCACACTCTGTGTGAAGAAAGTTCCTCTCTGGCCTCTTTCGTTCTCTCCCCTTATACCTATGCCCTCCAGTTCTAGACTCCTCTACCTTTGGGAAAAGGTGTCGACTACCTACATTATCTAAGTTCCTCATTATTTTATAGACCTCCATCGGAGCACGCCTAAGCCTCCTACGCTCCAGGGAAAAAAGTCCCAGCCTATCCAGCCTCTCTTTACAACTCAGACCATCAAATCCCGGTAGCATCCTCGCAAATCTCTTCTGCACTCTTTTGAGTTTAACAATATCCTTCCTATAATAGGGTGACCGGAACTGAACACAGTATTCCATGTATGGTCTTACCAATGTCTTGTACAACTTCAACAAGACGTCCTAACTCCTGTTTTAAATATTCTGACCAATAAAACGTAGCATGCACTATTCTCTGTGCCACCAAACCTGGTGTCATCTGCAAACTTACTAGCAATGCCTCCTACATTCTCATCCAAATCATTTGTATATATCACAAATAACAGTGGACCCAGCCCTGATCCCTGAGGGACACCGCTGGTCACAGGCCTCCAGTTTGAAAAACAACCGTCCACAACCACCCTTTGGCTTTGGTCGCCAAGCCAATTTTGTATCCAATTGGCTACCTCACCCTGGATTCCATGAGATTTAATCTTTTGCAACAACCTATCATGCGGTACATTGTCAAAGGCTTTGCTAAAGTCCATGTGGACAATGTAGACCTCACTGCCCTCATCTACCTTCTTGGTTACCCCTTCATAAATCTCAATCAAATTCGTGAGACATGACTTTCCCCTTACAAAGAATGCTGATCTTCCCTAATTAGCTCTTGCCTGTCTAAATGCCTGCAGATCCTGTCCCTCAGAATACCTTCTAACAACTTACCGACTGCAGAAATAAGGCTCACCAGTCTGTAGTTCCCAGGCTTACCCCAAAAGTCGTTCTTAAACAAGGGCACAACATTTGCCACGCTCCAATCTTCAGGCACCTCTCCTGTGGCTGTCAATGATTCAAATATCTCTGCAAGGGGGCCTGCAATTTCCTCCCTAGACTTTCACAACATCCTGGGATACATTTCATCAGGTCCCGGGGATTTATCTATCTTGATGCACTTTAATACCGCCAGCACCTCCTTCTCTGTAATACTCCTCAAGACATCACTTTTTATTTCCCCAATTTCCCTAACATTTGTGCCTTTCTCAACAGTACATACTGATGAGAAATATTCTGTTTTTCTCCGAATTTTTAATCAAAAAACATTCTGTCAAGCTTGCTGTCCGATGAATCAGCTGTTGGGTGCTTAATTCAATGAATTCCACTGCGGTGTGAAAGTTTATTACTGAAGCACAGAAATGAAGTAATCGGGCAGGTAGGACTGAAACGTTTGATCTACCTGTGACCCACTCGGAGGGTTAATTTAGGTTAATGCTATTTGGAATGCAGATATTTTCAATTTAAAAACAGGTTAATTCCACTCTAGCCTGCAGTGTGCTTCAGCATGAATACAGATTAATTCCAACTGCAGTGCATATAGTCCAAAGCCAAACATGGGTTCATACAAGTCACTGAGTAAAAGTCTGGAACAGTCAGCTTCCAGAGTAAATCTTCATTTTGAAAATGAAATGAAATGAAATGAAAATCGCTTATTGTCACAAGTCGGCTCCAATGAAGTTACTGTGAAAAGACCCTAGCCGCCACATTCCGGCGCCTGTTCGGGGAGGCTGGTACGGGAATTGAACCGTGCTGCTGGCCTGCTTGGTCTGCTTTAAAAGCCAGCAATTTAGCCCAGTGTGTTAAACCAGCCCCTGCAGTTTTTACAGTTACATCCGATTTCTAGAAGCAAGTAGGAGGCAAACTACCTGTCGATTTGGCTGCCGTTTACATCCCCTGAAATAAGAATAGTTGGGAGTCATTGAGCAGATTCTCCAGCCACCCAGCTGCGTGTTTCTCACCGGTGGGAGGAGCCGTGCTGCTCCTTAGTGATGAGATTCTCTCGTCCCACCACGTCAATGGAAATTTCCACTGAAGTCACTCCACGCCACTGGGAAACCCGCCACAGGGGGTGCACTGCAGACGGGCCAGAGTACCCTGCCCGTGTGAACGGACGGCCAATTCTGCCCGTTGTCGATCTGATAAACCATGGATGCCAGACATGGGAATCTTTAGGCTGTATTCGGCGGCATGATCTTCCAATCCCGCAAACAGCGAAGACCCCGCTGCTGGGATGCATAGAACGGGAAACACCGTTGGCAGTGGTGACATCAGAAGATCCCACCGCCAGCCAATGGCAGTCCACCTCTGCCTCTGCCACCGCGAAACATGCCATGGGGTGCAAAAAATCCGGGTTTGAATCTGATGAACAGATCAGTTCATTGTTGATACAGACCAGGAAGCCCCAAGTAGTTTTCCTTTCTCCACATCTGCTCAGTCAGCCCCATGCTTTTAACACTGCATTTTGTTCCAGTCTCTGATCCTGCCTAAAACATCCACAACTTTTGAAAAGCTGTGAAATCCCTAAAACCTTTGTTTTCAATGTCACTGTCCATTACCTTTAGTAGCCTTTGATTGACAGCTTAATGGTTCTTACACAGCAAGCATTAGCTTTGTTTATTTACCTTATCCTTCATTGGTAGATGCATCTGAAGTACCCCCCACCCACCCCGCCATTGATCCTAACTGCAATGTTTATAAACACCCAGACACTGGGTTAGGAAAGAGGAACTGAAAGCACTTAGCTCCTTTGAAGTTGCCTGCAGCTGTCAACAGAGCAGTTGCAAGTGAACAGGCCACTTCACAGTTTTTACAGCACACAGATAAGAATAAAGATTTTGATCAGAGAGCTGCCTGAAATCACCGTGCCAGGAGTGACTTTCAGGTTTCCCAGAGCTAGCACGGGTAGTCCATCCATGAGACCTTCATCCTAGGGGAGAGTTCCGAGGCCAATCACTTGCCTCCTGCCTGAGCCCATTCAAGACTCAGGACCCTTGGAAGACCCTCCCTTGGCAGCCTGGTAGTGGCAGAGGGCAAATGGACACTGGATGTCCCTCCTTGCCCCCACCTCGGGGTCCAACATGTCAGGCCAGGGTGTCACTGCCACGGTGTCAAGGGGCAGTGCACCATTGGCACAACCAAGGGGCAGGGCCTGAAAGGCAGGATCTGAAGTGGGGACCTGGGAGTTGGTTGACCTCCTGATCTTTTTTTCCATTTTCTGTCTGGGTACATTTTTGCTGGCCTAAACTGATCCTGATCAAGAAAAAGTACACATTCATAAAGTTAAATTTAATACAGAGCCCTTGCACATTATGAAACCTAATATTTGGAATGGCTATGGGATCAACACTGGTGTAGCATTACAGAAAGGTGTGGTTCTGTTCTGTTTATTTTGTGCATTTTAGAGAAGGTGGTATTACAATGAGGACTTCTCAGATGATGACACAGCTAACATGAGGTATTTTGGCGTGGAGGGAAAGCTCTTACAATTCAAGTTATGAGCACTTAATTGGGTCAATCAGTCACTCTCTGCTGGGTGGATAGCTGGTGGATAGCTGGTTTATACCAACAAAAAGGAAGGACGGTAGAAAGAGAGAAAATTGACCGTGGATATGTGAGGAAATAAGGGAGAGTATCAAATTGAAGGAAAACGCATACAAAGTAGCAAAGTTTAGTGGGAGACTAAAGGACAGGGAAATCTTTAGGGTGCAACAGAAAGTTACTAAAAAAGCTATAAAGAAGAGTAAGCTAGATTATGAGAGCAAACTTGCTCAGAATATAAAAACAGATAGTAAAAGTTTCTACAAATATATAAAACAAAAAAGAGTGGCTAAGGTAAATATTGGTCCTTTAGAGGATGAGATGGGAGATTTAATAATGGGAGATGAGGAAATGGTTGAGGAACTGAACAGGTTTTTTGCGGTCTTCACAGTGGAAGACACAAATGACATGCCAGTGACTGATGGAAATGAGGCTATGACAGGTGAGGACCTTGAGATGATTGTTATCACTAAGGAAGTAGCGATGGGCAAGCTAATGGGGCTAAAGGTAGACAAGTCACCTGGCCCTGATGGAATGCATCCCAGAGTGCTAAAAGAGATGGCTAGGGAAATTGCAAATGCCCTAGTGATAATTTACCAAAATTCACGAGACTCTGGGGTGGTCCCGGCGGATTGGAAATTAGCAAATGTGACACCACTGTTTAAAAAAAGAGGTAGGCAGAAAATGGGTAATTATAGGCCAGTCAACTTAACTTCGGTCGTAGGGAAGATGCTGGAATCTATCGTCAAGGAAGAAATAGCGAGGCATCTGGATGGAAATTGCCCCATTGGGCAGACGCAGCATGGGTTCATAAAGGGCATGTCGTGCCTAACTCATTTAGTGGAATTTTTTGAGGACATTACCAATGCGGTAGATAACGGGGAGCCAATGGATGTGGTATATCTGGATTTCCAGAAAGCCTTTGACAAGGGGGGACACAAAAGATTGCTGCATAAGATAAAGATGAATGGCATTAAGGGTAAAGTAGTAGCATGGATAGAGGATTGGTTAATTAATAGAAAGCAAAGAGTGGGGATTAATGGGTGTTTCTCTGGTTGGCAATCAGTAGCTAGTGGTGTCCCTCAGGGATCAGTCTTGGGCCCTCAATTGTTCACAATTTACATAGATGAATTGGAGTTGGGGACCAAGGGAAATGTGTCCAAGTTTGCAGACGACACAAAGATGAGTGGTAAAGCAAAAAGTGCAGAGGATACCGGAAGTCTGCAGAGGGATTTGGATAGGTTAAGTGAATGGACTAGGGGCTGGCAGATGGAATACAATGTTGACAAATGTGAGGTTATCCATTTTGGTAGGAATAATAGCAAAAGGGATTATTATTTAAATGGTAAAATATTAAAACATGCTGCTGTGCAGAGAGACCTGGTTGTGCTGGTGCATGAGTCGCAAAAAGTTGGTTTACAGGTGCAACAGGTGATTAAGAAGGCAAATGGAGGTTTGTCCTTCATTGCTAGAGGGATGGAGTTTAAGACTAGGAAGGTTATGCTGCAATTGTATAAGGTGTCAGTGAGGCCACACCTGGAGTATTGTGTTCAGTTTTAGTCTCCTTACCTGAGAAAGGACGTACTGGTACTGGAGGGTGTGCAAAGGAGATTCACTGGGTTAATCCCAGAGCTGAAGGGGTTGGATTACGAGGAAAGGTTGAGTAGACTGGGACTGTACTCGTTGGAATTTAGAAGGATGAGGGGGGGGATCTTATCGAAACATATAAAATTATGAAGGGAATAGATAGGATAGATGCGGGCAGGTTGTTTTCACTGGCGGGTGAAAGCAGAACTAGGGGGCATAGCCTCAAAATAAGGGGAAGTAGATTTAGGACTGAGTTTAGGAGGAACTTCTTCACCCAAAGGGTTGTGAATCTATGGAATTCCTTGCCCTGTGAAGCAGTTGAGGCTTCTTCATTAAATGTTTTTAAGATAAAGATAGATAGTTTTTTGAAGAATAAAGGGATTAAGGGTTATGGTGTTCGGGCCGGAAAGTGGAGCTGAGTCCACAAAAGATCAGCCATGATCTCATTGAATGGCGGAGCAGGCTCGAGGGGCCAGATGGCCTCCTCCTGCTCCTTGTTCTTATGTTCTTATGCTCTTATGTAATGGTGACGGTTCCTCTGTCAGAAGTGCGACCTTCAGAATTCCATAGGGCCCTCAACATTCAGGCAATGGTGTTGAATTTGCTCTTCTCCTGACCCATTGCATTTGGACTAAATCCTTTGGCTTTTCCCTCAGACTCACCTAACCTGCATATCTTTGGACTGTGGGAGGAAACTGGAGCACCACGCAGTCACGGGGAGAACATGCAGACTCCGCACAGCCAGAGACCCAAATGGTAATCGAACCTGGAACCCTGGCGCTGTGAAGCAACAGTGCGAACCATTGTGCTACCATGCCGCCACACGGAGTCTGGCGTGACGTCGTGATCTGGATCTCACGCTCACTGGCCGAAATCCAGATGAGTATATTTAAATGACCCATGAGACTCACTTAAATATACTTTGCGGGATTCTCCCGCCGCCCGGGACAAATGACCGCACCTGGCAGACCTCGCCAGGGCATCATTTAGTACTGGTTTCCACCAATGCGGCCCAGTCGTAAAGGCACCTAGGATGGTCACCTAGGCCTTTAGAAACCCCTGGGTGGTTGGGGACAGGTCAGGGTGGCACACTGGCGCTCCCTCTGGCACCTTGGCACTGCCAGCCTCGCACCCAGGTAGTACCAGCCTGACACTGCCAGGGTGCCAAGGTGGCAGTGCCAGTTTTCCAAGTTGCCATTTTGGCACTGCCGAGGATCGGACCCGCGGAGCCTTACCTGGTAGAGTGGGGTGGGGGGGTGGGGGGGGGGGGGGGGTGAAGGGGTTTTCCCAGTGGCCTACCCGAAGCTGGGGAGAAGGGGTGATTGAAAATGCTGGGGGGGGGGGGAGGGAGTGCTGAAAGATGGTGGTGGGGAGATCTGGGCATCAAGACAAAATGGTACCCCCAGCCTCTAAGTGCGGCCTTGGGGAGAGAAAATTCCTGAGGTCAAAAGAAAATGTCAAAGTTTCGTTAAATAGCGGAATATTTCTCGCCGCTGCAGCCGTCGCAAAACATCCCGCTAATCGCAGCTGAACCGAACATAGATTTTTTTTCCGGTTAAATGTCGCCCGTGGGTTCAAAGCTGATACATTTTTCCAGTTCACCTGATTTACTGCTCCATTAATAAAGAGTTGGTTGAGGCCGTGAGATGGAAAAGGAGCATGTAACACACACCTGCCCAATTAACACTGGGTAAGGCTAGGTTAAGATTGGGGCCTCACGGGTATTTTATTTAAAATATGGCATGAGAACATTGTTTGGCAGAAACAGCTTAAAATCCAAGGTAACTGGTTGCTGACAGCCTTAATAAATAAACTTAAGTTCCTGAGCTAGTGTGTCAGGTGCTGCTGTGTAGAATCCAGTGTATGGGAGAAGCACTCGATTCATTCTGCTTGGAAAAGACGCCTCAGGCAGCGGGCTGTGAGCTTTTGAAATCGGTGTGACTTGTGTAGCATTTAAAAAGGTGCTTCTTGGCAAATTTTGTTCATTAAACTGACCTCTGTAAATCGTTTTATATTAAACAAAATTGACTGACAAGGAGGTTAATGGGAGTCAAATGAGAACAGTATGAATTACTCAAGGGATTTTTCACAGAAGTTAACACAACTTGGGACAATTAAAAGCTGCTTGCATTCACTATCACAGCTTTCATCAGGAGTGAGGTCACAGGCAGGGGTTCAGTGTTAATAACCAAAACGACTATTGCTGTTCGGAATGAAAAAATACACTAATGTACGTTTGAAAGCTAAAAGGCACATTGATTAGGGATAATTGGCCTCATTGCATTTTTATCGGAACTTTATTTCCATTGAGGTGAATCGAGAGAGATATAAAAGGGGCTGCTGATTGACTGTCATTCAGTTTCACTATCGCATAAACGACAAGATTTAACCCATTGCGAGTGGAATTTAATGGTGAGTTGGTGGCACGGGGCATTTATTCAGTGGGAGGGTGGTGGGTGTGGACCATCCTCCCTCTGTCTTCCCGTCTCCACCCTGATTAAGTGTATGCTGGGAAGGCCGAATGACAGCCTCCCTGCCCCACTGCCAATTGAGGCCCTTAAGTGGGCCATTCATCTCCCCTTAAGGATCTCGTCCTGCTCCTGCTGGTATTGAGTCAGTGGAGGGCAGGGGGACTTGCCATGCCGAGCTGGGTGGGGCTGCTTGTAGGCTTCCAGGAGGATGGTGTGGGGGCTGGGCGGTGGGGAAAGATAATACAGGCCCTCAATCAAAGGTGCCCAGTGCCTGATCAAGAGACCTGGCATCGGGAGGTGGGTAGGGGGTGGGGGAGGAGGAATGCTGAGAGCCAACCCCTGCCCTTGATGCTAAACTCCTCCCAGTTGGCTCAGCACTGTAACACTCCTTCTCACTGTCACTCACCAGTGGCCTGGGATTTAGCAGTGTTCCTGGGCCTTGGGTGGGCATCCCACCAGCAGAAGCCACCACTCCCCGATGGCACTATTATATCAAAGAACTGCTAGCCTCTGATCAGCCAGTAGTTCTTGGCGGGTGAGATCTCTGCCCCTGGGGCCCTTGATCCTGGAGGAAAGCCCACCGCTAGCCTGTCAAGTGGCTGAGTGGAACAAGATGCGGCAATTCTTTCTGAAATGAGGGAATGCGAGGTTCTCACCAGCTCTCCAGCCTGCACCATTGAAAACATCAGAGGAGAGATAGCAGACACTCTGGCCATGTTTCTTCAGTATGTCATAAATATGGAAATTATGCCACTGGAGTAAATAGCAGTGAACCCAGCACCAACATTCAACGTAAAGCTCTCTGGAAAATTAATTTGCAAAATATGTTTGGTCCCATTTCCTGGAACAAGATGCTCTGGAACCAATTAGGGATACAATTATTTTAGATCTAGTATTGCACAATGGGACAGGTTAATTAGTAAGTTTATGGTACAAGACACTCTGGGAAACAGTGATCATAATACAGTGGACTTTTAATTTAAGTTGAAATGTGTCATACTCCACTTCCGTGGAATTTTAAACTTAATCAAAACCTTGCTTTATGAGAAAATAGCAGCTAAGGTCGATTGATTAAACAGACTGAAAGGAGTGTTATATTTCATTGTTGCCACAAAGAGAAATGGTATGGAGATGCACACACTCTGGATTCTTGTAATACACAATGAGAGATTCATTAGGGGTGCTGCTCATACCCATCAGCAAAGAAGGACCAAAGGATTGATAAAGAAAGGAAAAATTGAGTACGAGAGTAAGCTTGCAGGGAACATAAAAGCTGTCTGTAAAGGCTTCTATAGGTACATGAAGAGTAAAAAGATAGGTGAAGTAAAATGTAGGTCCCTTACAGATACCAGAAATGTTGGGGAACGCAGGTTTAGTGAGGGAGAGAGATCAATATTAGTGAAGGAGATCAATATTAGTGGAGAAATGGTGTTGGGGAAATTGATGAGAATGAAGGCTGATAAATCCCCAGGGCCTGATAATCTACATCCCAGAGAATTTAAGGAAGTGGCTCAAGAAATAGAGGATGCATTGGTGGCCAGCTTCCAGGATTCTATAGACTCTGGAACAGTTCCTGCAGATTGGAGGGTAGCTAATGTAACTCCACTATTTAAAAAAGGAGGTAGAGACAAAACAGTAGTGGGGAACATTCTAGAATCCATTATTAAAGGTTTTATAGCAAAGCACTTAGGAAATAGTGGCAGGATCAGACAGAGTCAGCATGGATTTATGAAGGGGAAATCATGCTTGACAAATCTACTTCAATTCTTCGAGGATACAACTCGTAGAGTTGACGAGGGGGAGCAGTGGATGTGGTATATTTAGACTTTCAGAAGACTGTTGATAAATTCCCGCAAAAGAAATTAGTGTGTAAAATAAAATTGCATGGGATTAGGAGTGGTGTATCAAGATGAACAGAAAACTGGTTGGAAGATAGGAAACAACGAGGAGGAATTACCGTTGTTGGGCAATCTAGAATGAGAGGTCACAGATATCGGTTGAGAGGTGGTAGATTTAGAACTGAGATGAGGAGGAACTACGCCTCGCAGAGGGTGGTGAATTTTTGCAACTCGCTGCCCCGTAGTGCGGTGGAATCTGAATCATTAATGGTTTCAAGGAGGATAAATTTCTGAGTAAAAAATACAGGTTGAAGGGATATGGGAAACAGATAGCGACGTGGATTTGAGACCAGGAAGAGATCAGCCACGATCTGATTGAATGGTGGAGTAGATTCAAAGGGCTGAATTGCCTATTTCTGTTCCTAATTCCTATGTCCCTATAAATTAATGGTTCTTTTTCAAATTGATAGGCAGTGACTAGTGGGGTACTGAGGGATCAGTGCCAGAGCCCCAGCAATTAACAATATATATATTAATGATTTAGATGAGCAAACAAAATGTTACATCTCCAGATTTGCAGATGGGTGGCACGGTAGCACAGTGATTAGCACTGTTGCTTCACAGCTCCAGGGTCCCAGGTTTGATTCCCGGCTTGGGTCACTGTCTGTGCAGAGTCTACACGTTCTCCCAGTCGGTTTCCTCTGGGTTCTCCGGTTTCCTCTCACAATCCTAAAATGTGCAGGTTAGGTGGATTGGCCATGCTAAATTGCCCCTTAGTGTTTGGTGGGGTTACTGGGTTATGGGGATAGGGTGGAGTTGTGGACTTAAGGAGGTTGCTCTTTCCAAAGGCCAGTGCAGACTCGATGGGCCAAGTGGCCTCCTTCTGCACTGTAATTTCTATGAAATCTATGACACCAAGTTGTGTGGGAGGGTGAGCTGTGAGGATGCAGAGATCTTTCAGTGTGATTGGGACAAGTTGAGTGAGTGGGCAAATGAATGGCAGATGTAGTATAATTTAGTGAAATGCGAGGTTATCCACATTTGTTGCAAAAAAACGACAAACTATTATCTGAATGGCCATACATTAGGAAAGGGAATGTGCAACGAGATCTGGGTGTCCCCGTAAACCAGACACTGAAGTAAGCATGCAGGTACAGCAGGCAGAAGAGAAGCCAAATTGTATGTTCGCCTTCATAGCGAGAGGATTCGAGTACAGGAGCAGGGATGTCTTGCTGCAATTATACAGGGCCTTGGTGAGGCCACACCTGGAATATTGTGTGCAGTTTTGGTCTCCTTATCTGAGGAAGGATGTTCTTGCTCTTGAGGGAGTGAAGCCAAGGTTTACCAGACTGATTCCTTGGATGGTGGGACTGATGTATGTGGAAAGAATGAATCGGTTAGGATTGTATTCGCTGGAATTCAGAGGAACGAGGGGGTGTGTCATGGAAACCTATACAGTTCTAACAGGATGAGTCAGAGTAGATGCAGGAAGGAACCAAAAAGAAAATGCTGGAAAATCTCAGCAGGTCTGTCAGCATCTGTAGGGAGAGAAAAGAGCTGACGTTTCAAGTCCAGATGACCCTTTGTCAAAGCTGAGATGCAGGAAGGATGTCCCCGATGTTGGGTGTCCCAGCACCCGGGGTCTCAGTATAAAAATATGGGGTAAACCTTTTAAGACTGAGATGAGGAGAAAGTTCTTCACCCAGGGAGTGGTCAACCTGTGGAATTCATTACCACAGGAAGTAGTTGAGGCCAAAACATTGTATGTTTTCAAAAAGCAGTTAGATATAGCACTTAGGGCGAAGGGCATCAAAGGATATGGGGGAAAGCGCAATTAGGCTATTGAGTTGGATGATCAGCCATCATCATAATGAATGGCGGAACAGGCTCAAAAGGCCGAATGGCCTCCTCCTGCTCATATTTTCCATATTTTCATCAAGGTGGTGATCTGTGCAAAGCCCACGCAAACACTCTACTGACATCGCTACGCATCATGTGACGCAGAGCCAGCAAGATTGTATTCCCAGAAACCCCTCCAGCTTTACTTCATTCGTAAAACGACAGCAATTAACATTTATCGAACAGGCTCCCTGCTATGTTTTTTCCATATAGTTGTGGTGGGCATTTATTGCTTTTTGGTAGAATTTGGCATACTTGAACGCGGCTGCTTATGACTTCAGAACTGTTGTCATTCCTTTCTGTAGATGGTACTGGAACACAGAACATAGAATATACAGTGCAGAAGGAGGCCATTCGGCCCATCGAGTCTGCACCGACCCATTTAAGCCCTTACTTTCACCCTATCCCTGTAACCCAATAACCCCTCCTAACCTTTTAGGACACTAAGGGCAATTTAGCATGGCCAATCCACCTAACCTGCACGTCTTTGGACTGTGGGAGGAAACCAGAGCACCCGGAGGAAACCCACGCAGACACGGGGAGAACATGCAGGCTCCGCACAGACAGTGGCCCAGCAGGGAATCGAACCTGGGACCCTGGCGCTGTGAAGCCAGAGTGCTAGCCACTTGTGCTACTGTGCTGCCCTACTTGACTGGTTATTTCATTATCTGTCACTACAGGCATTGAAAAGTCCTCAGTAACAGAATCTGAACTTGTCACCGTGACAATATGTATATTGTAAGAATAATGAAAGGTTAACAATTTACTGTAACTACATCAAACTACTAGATAGAGATCAAGCGCCATACACGTGGATCACGGGATATTCTTGATTCGGGGAGGAGGTTGTTAGGCGAGGTAGAGAATAATCATGTTATCAGGAGCTCTGTAATTAGAATCATAGTTTTAATGAATCTGCAATCTTTTATATCTTTGCAAACAAGTCGAATCTATTTACTTGAAAGATAAATAAATTAGCTTTGTTCAAAATGTAGCTTGATGTTCTTTGTGAGACACTACGCTTCAAAGCCATCCTCATTCAAAAAGCAAAGAACATCACAGTCACTGTCTCCGGTCTCCATTCAAAGTTCTGCTCTCTAGACTTTCTAAAGGTAGAACCTCTTGATAGATTTCTGCAAACTCACTTTGTGCAGCAAGTAACTGACCAGCATCATGAAGCCAAACTCTTTCATCGTCCGTCTGTGCGGTGTATGCTATCGGTCCTGTCTATGCTAGGATCATAACTGGTACCCTTTCCTCGTTGGCTGTGTACCCCTCTCTAGCACTCTTTCCCTGGTTGAATACTTGCTTTTTAGAGATTTTATCCCTCCTAGCAATCTGTGCTTGTTTTTGTCATTTGTCAACTTAACAAATCAAACCATGTTCGTATCTTCCTCTTAACCAATAGCATTGCCAGTGAACATTGTGTGGTGGCAGAACCCACAAACTAGCCTATCATGAATAGTATAATAAAATATTCTGCCAAATTCACAATATCTAGCTAATCTTCTTAAAGTTGCTACAAACTGCAAAATGGTTTCATCTTCTTCCTGACTACGGCGCTGGTTTGGAGGATTATCCATGTTCCTCTTAGCCCACAAGCAGTTCTGTAAAAAACATTACTTTTAAAGTTGGCTGTGTCATGTGAGAGTTCCTTTAAGAAATGGGTGTTTATAAATGGGTGTGTATATAAATATCTGTAGTGAAAGTAACTTTAAGAAATGGGTGTTTATTACTGCAGTGATGTCAGAGAGTGGGTGGAGCTGGGCTGTCTGTCAGCTTTTTACTTTTGTTTTAGGCTCTTTGCTGCAGGGTGTGTTTTAGTTTCGTTTTCTGTGTTGGAGCTGAAGCCAGACGGAGCAGGTGTACTGTTGATCTCTCTGCCATAAAAAGATTTTCTCTTGATCATTTGGTGAATTTAGAATTATAAATGTTCTCAGTAGTGAATGTAAACCTGATGTGCTTCTCTGAAAAGGTGTTTCTTCTGTCTTCTGGATGTTGTTTGGGAAGTTATTGAGCATTACTTAGTGTTGTATTCTTTGGGGGTTGCATTTGAATTGATGGTTGCTAAGATGTTTACTGTATGTTTTAAAAAGGTGAACTTGAGTTCATAGAATAAACATTGTTTTGCTTCAAAAAATATTTTTCCATTTCTGCTGTATCACACCTATAGAGTGGGCCGTGCGCTCCCCATACCACAATCTATTAAAAGTTCTGTGTCAGGTGAACTCCATGATATACTTTGGGTTCTCTAAACCCTGGCCCATAACAAATTGGGGGCTCATCTGGGATAAAAGTCTATCTATTGGATTGGCTTAGTGAACGTAAAGACAGTGAGGGGTGAGCATATTGTGGTTGCTTTTCAGGTGTGGTATTTTAGTTTAAGTAGGGAGTGTGTTGTGGACAATGGCTCTTTCAGAGGCTGTGACATTTTTGGGGGTGGAGACCATCACACGCAGTACCTTACGGACAGAGACTGAAAGCAGACTGTTAGATTTGGCAAAAACATTGCAGTTAACATTACCTGACAAAATACAAAAAGACAAGGTAATTATGGTGAGGGCTAAGCATTTAATGTTGCCTGAGATACAGTTTGACTCATTGGAAATGGCAAAAATTCAGTTGCAAATTAAACAAATGGAACATGAGAAAGAATTAAAGCATCTTGAATACGAAAGAGATAGAGAGGAAAAAGAAAGAGAAAGGGAGATACATACAGCTCAGGGAAAAAGATAAAACGAGAGAGCTTGAACTTCAGAAAATGGCCATGAAACATGACAGTCAGTTAAAATTGGCAGGCATAAAGGGAAACGTAAAGCTGGATGATAGTGATGAGCATAGTGAGAAAGAACGTCATCATCGAAGGCTTGGTGGGGATCTATTTAAATATGTCCAAGCATTGCCAAGGTTTGACGAGAAGGAAGTGGAAGCCTTTTTCATTTAATTTGAGAAGGTAGCTAAACAAATGAAATGGCCACAGGACATGAGGGTATTACTGATTCAAACAAAGCTGGTAGGTAGGGCTAGTGAAGTGTTTGCAGCACTACCGGAGGAGGTATCTGGGATGTATGATGAGGTGACAAAACCCATCTTAGGTGCATATGAACTTGTGCCTGAAGCCTACAGCCAAAGGTTTAGAAATTTCAGGGAAGAATTTGGTCAAACATAAATGGAGTTTGAAAGGATCAAACAGAGTAATTTTGATAGGTGCATAAGGGCTTTGAAAATAGACCACACGTATGAAGCTCTCAGAGAAATTATACTTTTGGAGGAGTTTAAAAGTTCAATTCCTGATGTAGTGAGAACTCATGTGGAAGAGCAGAGGGTGAAAACTGCGAGATTAGCAGCAGAAATGGCAGATGATTGTGAATTAGTTCATAAATCAAAGCTTGGTTTCCGACTTCAGTTTCAGCCTGTGAGGGATAGAAACTGGGGACATGAGAAATACTCAAGTGGTAAAGGTAAAGGTGATCTGGTGGGAGATAATAAGGAGAGTGTACCTCAGATTTTTTTTTTTAAATCCAGGAGGGTGGAAAAGGAATTAAAAGTTTCAAAGTTTTCACTGCAATAACTAGGCCATGTAAATTCACAGTGTTGGTGGTTGAAGAAAAGCACTGGGAAGACTGATGTGGTAGAACAGGATAAGATAGTGGGGTTTGTTAAAGTGGTAAAGGAAAGCCCAAGTGAAGCGAAGGATGTGCAAAAGATTGTACAGCCTGATCAAGAGGTGATTGATTAGAAGGTGCCAGATCTCTTTAAATAATTTACTTGTGTGGGTAAAGTTTACTCATGTGTATCAGGAGGAGTAGGTAAAGAAGTCACAATTTTAAGAGATACAGGAGCTAGTCAATCTTTGATGGTAAGATTTGAGGAGTTATGTAGTTTGCGAAGAATGTTGCCAAAAAAGGTGGTAATATGTGGAATTCAGGGTGAGAGGAGTAGTGTTCAATTACATGAGGTAAGGTTGGAAAGTACAGTGAAGAGTGGTGAAGTGGTACTAAGGAGTAATAGAGAAACTATCTTGTCCAGGAATACAGTTTATCTTGGGTAATGATATCGCTGGATCTCAGGTGGGAGTGATGCCTACTGTGGTTGATAAGCCAGTGGAAAATCAGACAACGTTGAAGGACGAAGATCTTGGATTTTTCTAGATTGTGTAGTAACAAGGTCGCAAAGTCACAGCTTAAAACAAGACGAGAAATCAAAGAGTGAAGATGACGTTGAAGTGCAATTATCAGAAACAATTTTTGATTAGATGGTTGAAAAAGAACAAGAACAGGTGGAGGATGAGGTGGATATTTTTAGTTCAGGAAAATTGGCGGAGTTACAACAAAAAGATATAGAAATAAAACGGATGTATCAGAAAGCATACACGGAAGAGGAATCTGAGTGTATACCAGAGTGTTATTACCGTAAACGTGATGTCTTGATGAGAAACTGGAAACCTGTACATATACAGGCGGATGAAAAGTGGGCAGAAGTTCATCAAGTAGTATTGCCGGTAGGGTATAGAAAGGAGGTGTTGCTAGTTGCACATGAGGTACCAGTGAGAGGTCATTTGGGAATAAGGAAAACTCAGCTAAAATCCAGAAACATTTTTATTGGCCTGGACTACATAAAGATGTAGTTAAATTTTGTCAATAATGGCACACATGTCAAGTGATAGGGAAACCACAAGCAGTGATAAAACCAGTGCCCTTAATACCCATTCCAGCATTTGAGGAACCTTTTACAAGGCTCTTAATTGATTGCGTAGGACCACTTCCTAAAACGAAAAGTGGGAATCAATATCTTTTGACGATAATGGATGTGTCTACTAGGTTTCCAGAGGCCATTCCAGTACGTAATATTACAGCTAAAATGATTGCGGAGGAGTTACTGAAATTCTTTACTAGATATGGACTACCCACAGAACTACAATCGGATCAAGGATTGAATTTTACCTCAAGGTTATTCAAAGAAGTTATGGATAGCTTCAGAATAAAACAATTTAAATCAACTGCGTACCATCCAGAATTGCAGGTAGCGTTCGAAAGGTGGCATCAGACATTAAAGACAATGTCGAGGGCACATTGTCACGATTATCCAGAGGATTGAGATGAAGGAATTCCATTCATACTGTTTTCAATTAGGGATGCATCTAATGAGTGAATCAAATTCAGAACTTTTGAACTAATGTTTGGTCATGAGATAAGAGGACCACTTAAATTGATAAAGGAAAAATTGGGAGTGAGAAATCAGAAATTACATTATTGGATTATGTGTCAAATTTTAGAGAATGATTAAATAGAGCAGGTGAATTGGCTAGGCAACATTTAAAAGTTGCACAAAATGTGATGAAATGGGTAGCGAACAAGAAATCCAAAGTTCGTAGTTTTGCTAGTCGGGATAAAGTTTTAGTGTTGTTACCAGTGGTAGGTGAACCTTTAAAAGCAAGGTTTTGTGGACCATATCAGATTGAAAGGAAATTAAGTGAGGTGAATTATGTGGTAAAAAGGCCGGACAGAAGGAAAACTCACCGAGTGTGTCATGTGAATATGCGTAAAAGGTACTTTGAAAGGGAAGGAGAAAAAAAGGAGGAGGTTTCAATGATTCTGACTCAAGGTGATGAACCAAATCCAGATGACTGTGAATTTGACATACCTCAACTTAAATTGGAAAATGAGGATGTTCTTAAAAATTGGGATAAATTGTTGAGTTACCTTCCAGAGGAAAAACAGACGGACCTGAAAGAGTTATTGATATCACATGGGCAGGTTTGTGGAGATAAATTGGGAAGTATTAAAATGGCTATACATGATGTAGATATGGGAAAGGCTGTTCCGATCAAACAACACCCATACAGACTTAACCCTTTAAAATTGGTACAGGTTAACAAAGAGATTGAGAGTATGCTTAAAAATGGCATAATTGAAGTGGGTTGCAGCCAATGGAGCTCAACCATAGTGATGGTACCAAAACCGGACAGTACCCAACGGTTGTGTGTGGACTATAGAAAGGTTAATGCAGTTACAAGAACGGACTCTTATCCTATCCCACGTTTGGAGGATTGCATTGAGAAAGTGGGACAATCAGCTTTTATTTCCAAATTGGATTTACTTAAAGGTTACTGTCAGGTACCTTTATCCGAAAGCGTGAAGGAGATTTCAGCTTTTGTGACTCCAGATGGTATATACCAATTCAAAGTAATGCCATTTGGCATGAAAAACGCCCCAGCCACATTTCAACGGTTAACTAACAAAGTTGTTTCGGGATTACACAATTATGCAGTATATATCGATGATCTGGTAATTTTCAGCCAGACATGGAAAGAGCATTTAAATCATCTGATGGAGTTATTCGATCGACTTCAGGAGGCAGGTTTGGTGATAAACCTAGCCAAAAGTGAATTTGGAAAAGCCCAAGTCACTTTCCTTGAGGAGTTTCCGATACCCTCAAGACGAATGGAAATAATGCAATTTCTTGGCATGAGTGGATTTGATCGAACATTAGTGCAAACATTTTGTAGCGTGATTGCTCCACTGATGGACTTGCTGAAGAAACGTCGAAAATTTCAATGGACAGCGGCCTTTCAACAGGCATTTGACTGCCTGAAAGCTGTGATAACCAATGCTCATGTGTTGGAGAATTACAAGGGACTCTGTGATCAGATTGAATTAAAGTATCTGACTTTAAAGAGACACGCCGAGATGTAGAGAAATGGGTGGATCGTACAGAGACCTTCTTGTTCAAAGAGACTGTCAATCGAGAAGGATTTCAGTTGGAGGAAGAAGAACAAAAATGGACTATATTATTATATCTGTTTGCGAGTGTTGTTTTTTGAAACAAAAATGTAAATTTACTGTGTGCATTTCTTAAAGAATGGTGAAAATGTGAAAAATGAAACCATCTTGAAGTTGATCGTTTATTTTTTTTTCTTGGGGGAGGTGTCATGTGAGATTACCTTTAAGAAATGGGTGTTTATAAATGGGTGTGTATATAAGTCTCTGTCGTGAGAGTACCTTTAAGAAATGGGTGTTTATTACTGCAGTGATGTCAGAGAGTGGGTGGAGCTGGGCTGTCTGTCAGCTTTTTACTTTTGTTTCAGGCTGTTTGCTGCAGGGTGTGTTTTAGTTGTGTTTTCAGTGTTGGAGCTGAAGCCAGACAGGTTAGGTGTACTGTTGATCTCTTTGCCATAAAAAGGGTATCTCTTGGTCATTTGGTGAATTCAGAATTATAAATGTTTTCAGTAGTGAATGTAAACCTGATGTGGTTCTGTTGGAAGGTGTTTCTTCTGTCTTCTGGATGTTGTTTGGGAAGTTATTAAGCATTACTTGGTGTTGTATTCTTTGGGGGTTGTATTTGAATTGATGGTTGCTAAGATGTTCACTGTATGTTTTAAAAAGGTTAACTTGAGTTCATAGAATGAAAATTGTTTTGCTTTTAAAAAATACTTTTCCATTCCTACTGTACCACACCTGTCGAGTGGGCCATGTGCTCCCCATACCACAATCTATTAAAAGTTGTGCGTCAGGTGAACTCCATGGTACACTTTGGGGTTCTCTAAACCCTGGCCCATAACAGCTGCTCCTCCATCACTTCCACTGTAGAGTTTCCGAGTATTAGGAAATCCACATAAGCTTTTCACCCTTTCAATTACTTAGCGACTACCCTAAGTGATACACTCACCAATTTTAGGCGATTGCTGAGGTCAACCACTCAAGTCTGCAAGTTGTAGCAACTGAGACATTATTCAGAATCATATGAGATAGCTCTGCTCCTAACAAATTCTGACTGGTGGAACATATTTATATCTTTTGTACATAGAAAACAGGAGATCATAGAATCATAGAATTTACAGTGCAGAAGGAGGCCATTCAGCCCATTGAGTCTGCACCAGCACTTGGAAAGAGCAGCATACTTAAGCCCACGCCTCCACCCTATCCCCGTAACCCAGTAACCCCACCCAAACTTTTTGCACACTAAGGTCAATTTAGCACGGCCAATCCACCTAACCTGCACATTTTTGGACTGTGGGAGGAAACCGGAGCACGCGGTGGAAACCCATGCAGACACGGGGAGAAAGTGCAAACTCCGCACAGACAGTGACCCAAGCCGGGAATCGAACCTGGGGCTCTGGAGCTGTGAAGTAACTGCGCTAACCACTGTGCTATCGTGCCCTCCCCTCACACATCCATTCATAAAACAGTTGCAGAGCTTAACATATGAACTCGTAACCCTGTAGGGTGACCTTCCTGACTCACAGCAGGGATAACGCCCTGTCTGCTTTACTCTCTCCTTAATGCCTTGTTTTGACTGGCTTTCTAATGATCCCTGAAAGGCTCCAGAGCTGACTTCAAAACTAGTAATATTCAAACTATATTCACCTATTTCTATGGGGCAATCTACTGGCCACTTTGCACCCCTGAAAGGTGGTGCGGCATGGTTGGTAAAAGCTGGGCAATCCCTCTTCCGAATTTATCCCTGACTTGCGATGACTGCGAGAGCTAACGCAATCTCATGAGATGTTGCAAACTGAATTCCGCCCATTGTGGGTGAGTGCCGTTCAGTGCTGGTTCCCACAAACGGCGACCAGATGGAATGGCACGAGCGGGAGTCTCCCAGTGGATTGGAGGGCCCAGGTGCTTGCCCACTATGCAGGGTGGCACCTTGGCACTGCTGGTGGCACCCTGGCACTGTCAACTGGCAGGAGTGCTCGCAGTGCTAAGGCTGGCATTTTTCCTGCAGCAGGGATCGGGCCTGTGCGTGTGAGGTGTGGTGTGGCGGGGCCAGAGAACCCTCTTACAGGTGAGTTGGGACTTTGTGGGGGGAGGGCTCAGGGGTTGTGCCCCTGGTCAGGAATTAGCTAGCCCAGTCACAAAGTCCTCTGCTCACCAGAATCTCGGGGGATTCTGTCAGAGTCGAGTGTGCTTCAGACCTGCTACTCTTTCATTCTCTTATGGCTTGGCCAAAGTCCTACTGACCTAAACGAGACCCGGAACCATCATTTCATTAAATTACAAAATCTTGATCAATGTTCCCATCTTCGTATTTCCTCGGAGGTTAGTGTCAGTAGCAGTGAATATCGAGTGAATACCTTATCGAACATTACAGCGCAGTACAGGCCCTTCGGCCGTCGATGTTGCGCCGACCTGTGAAACCAATCTAAAGCCCATCTACACTATTCCATTATCATCCATCTGTTTATCCAACGACCATTTAAATGCCCTTAATGTTGGCGAGTACACTACTGTTGCAGGCAGGGCATTCCACGCCCTTACTACTCTCTGAGTAAAGAACCTACCTCTGACATCTGTCCTACATCTATCCCCCCTCAATTTAATGCTATGTCCCCTCATGCTAGCCATCACCATCCGAGGAAAAAGGCTCTCACTGTCCACCCGATCTAATCCTCTGATCATCTTGGATGCCTCTATTAAGTCACCTCTTAACCTTCTTCTCTCTAACAAAAACAGCCTCCAATCCCTCAGCCTTTCCTCCATACCAGATAATATCCTGGTCAATCTCGTCTGCACCATTTCCAATGCGTCCTATAATGCGGCGACCAGAACTGCACGCAATACTCCAAATGCAGCCGCACCAGAGTTTTGTACAGCTGCAACATGACCTCATGGTTCCTAAACTCAATACCTCTACCAATAAAAGCTAACACACCGTCGCCTTCTTAACAACCCTATCAACCTGGGTGGCAACTTTCAGGGATCTATGTACAGGGACACCGAGATCCCTCTGCTCATCCACACTACCAAGAATCTTACCATCAGCCCAGTACTCTGTATTCCTGTTACTCCTTCCAAAATGAATCACCTCACACTTTTCTGCATTAAACTCCATTTGCCACTTCTCAGCCCAGCTCTGCAGCTTATCTATGTCCTTCTGTAACCTGCAACATCCTTCCGCACTGTCCACAACTCCACCGACTTTAGTGTAATCCGCAAATTTACTCACCCATCCTTCTACGCCCTCCTCCAGGTCATTTATAAAAATGAAAAACAGCAGTGGCCCCAAAACCGATCCTTGTGGTACACCACGAGTAAGTGAACTCCAGGCTGAACATTTCCCATCAACCACCACCCTCTGTCTTCTTCCAGCTAGCCAATTCCTGATACAAACTGCTAAATCACCCTCAATCCCATGCCTCCGTATTTTCTGCAATAGCCTACCATGAGGAGCCTTATAAGAAGATAAGAACATATGAACGAGGAACATCTGGCCCCTCGAGCCTGCTCCGCAATTTAATGAGATCATGGCTGATCTTTGTGGACTCAGCTCCACTCTCCGGCCCGTACACCATATCCCCAAATCCCTTTATTCTTTAGAAAGGTATCTATCTTTTTCTTAAAAACGTTTAAAGAAGGAGCTTCAACTGCTTCACTGGACAAGGAATTCCAGAGATTCACAACCCTTGTGGTGAAGAGGTTCCTCCTACACTCCGTCCTAAATCTACTTCCCCTTATTTTGAGGCTATGCCCCCTAGTTCTGTTTTCCCCGACCAGTGGAAACAACCTGCCCGCATCTATCCTATCTATTCCCTTCATAATTTTATATGTTTCAATAAGAACCCCCCACATCCTTCTAAACTCCAGCGAGTACAGTCCCAGTCTACTCAACCTCTCGTCATAATCTAATCCCCTCAACTCTGGGATCAACCTAGTGAATCTCCTCTGCACTCCCTCCAGTGCCAATATGTGCTTTCTCAGGTAAGGAGACCAAAACTGAACACAATACTCCAGATGCGGCCTCACCAACACCCTACACAATTGCAGCATAACCTCCCTAGTCTTGAACTCCATCCCTCTAGCAATGTAAGACAAAACTCGATTAGCCTTCTTAATCACCTGTTGCACCTGCACACCAACTTTTTGCGACTCGTGCACCAGCATACCCAGGTCCCTCTGCTCAGCAGCATGTTTTAACATCTTACCGTTTAAATAATAATCCATTCTGCTGTTATTCCTCCCAAAATGGATAGCCTCACACTTGGCAACATTGAATTCCATCTGCCAGACCCTAGCCCATTCACCTAACCTATCTAAATCCTTCTGCAGACTTCCGGTATCCTCTACCCTTTTTGCTTTACCACTCACCTTACTGTCGTCGGCAAACCTTGACACATTGCACTTGGTCCCCAACTCCAAATCGTCGATGTAAATTGTGAACAACTGCGGGCCCAACACTGATCCTTGAGGGACCCCACTAGTTACAGGTTGCCAACCAGAGAAACACCCATTTATCCCCACTCTCTGCTTTCTGTTAGTTAGCCAATCCTCTACCCATGCTACCACTCTACCCTCAATGCCATGCATCTTTAGTTTATGCAGCAACCTTTTGTGTGGCACCTTGTCAAAAGCCTTCTGGAAATCCAGATATACCACATCTATTTTCTCCCCGTTATCTACTGCACTGGTAACGTCCTCAAAAAATTCTACCAAATTAGTCAGACACGACCTACCCTTTGTGAACCCATGCTGCGTCTGCCCAATGGGACAATTTCCCTCCAGGTGCCCCGCTATTTCCTCCTTAATGATAGATTCCAGCATTTTCCCTACAATCGAAGTTAAGCTTACCGGCCTCTAATTACCCGCTTTCTGCCAACTTCCTTTTTTAAACAGTGGTGTCACGTTTGCTACTTTCCAATCCTCTGGGACCACCCCAGAGTTTAGTGAATTTTGATAAATTATCACTAGTGCGTTTACAATTTCCCTAGCCATCTCTTTTAACACTCTGGGATGCACCCCATCAGGGCCAGGAGACGTGTCTACCTTTAGCCCCATTAGCTTGCCCAATACTGCCTCCTTAGTGATTACAATCATCTCAAGGTCTTCACCTATCATATCTTTATTTCCATCAGTCAATGGCATGTTATTTGTGTCCTCCATTGTGAAGACTGATCCAAAAAACCTGTTCAGCTCCTCAGCCATACCCGTCTCCTATTATTAAATCTCCCTTCTCATCTTCCAAAGGACCAATATTTACCTTAGCCACTCTTTTTTGTCTTATATATTTGTAGAAGCTTTTACTATCTGCTTTTATGTTTTGAGCCAGTTTACTTTTATAGTCTACCTTACTCTTCTTTATAGCTTTTTTAGTAGCTTTCTCTGCCTCCCAAAAACTTCCCAGTCCTCTAGTCTCCCACTAATTTTTGCCACTTTGTATGTTTTCTCCTTCAATTTGATACTCTCCCTCACCTCCTTAGATATCCACGGTCAATTTTTCCCCTTTCTACCGTCTTTCTTTTTTGTCGGTACGAACCTTTTCTGAACACTGTGAAAGATCGCTCGGAAGGTTCTCCACTGTTACTCAACTGCTTCACCATGAAGTCTTTGCTCCCAGTCTACCTTAGCTAGTTCTTCTCTCATCCCATTGTAATCACCTTTGTTTATGCACAAAACACTAGTGTTTGGATTTTACCTTGTCATCCTCCAACTGTATTTTAAATTCCACCATAATGTGGTCGCTCCTTCCAAGAGGATCCCGAACTATGAGATCATTAATCAATCCTGCCTCATTACACAGTACAGATCTAGGACCACTTGTTCCCTTGTAGGTTCCATTACATACTGTTCCAGGAAATTATCCCGGGCACATTCTATGAACTCCTCCTCAAGGCTGCCTTTACCAACCTGGTTAAACAAATCGATATGCAGATTAAAATCTCCCATGATAACCGCTGTACCATTTCTACATGCATCCGTTATTTCTTTGCGTATCGCCTGCCCTACCATCCTATTACCATTCGCGTTATCAAACGCTTTACTGAAATCCATATACACCACATCAACTGCTTTACCCTCGTCCACCTGTTTGGTCACCTTCTCAAAGAACTCAATAAGGTTTGTGAGGCACGACCTACCCTTCACAAAACCGTGTTGACTATCCCTAATCAAATCATTCCTTTCTAGATGATTATAAATCCTATCTCTTATAATCCTTTCCAAGACTTTGCCCACAACAGAAGTAAGGATCACTGGTCTATAGTTATCGGGGTTGTCTCTACTCCCCTTCTTGAACAAGGGGACATGATTTGCTACTCCAGTCTTCTGGCACTATTCCTGTAGACAATGATGACATAAAGATCAAAGCCAAAGGCTCTGCAATCTCCTCCCTAGCTTCCCAGAGAATCCTAGGAAAAACCCCATCCAGCCCAGGGGACTTATCTATTTTCACACTTTCCAGAATTGCTAACACCTCCTTCTTATGAACCTCAATCCCATCTAGTCTAGTAGCCTATACTTCAGTATTCTCCTCGACAACATTGTCTTTTTCCTGTGTGAATACTGACAAAAAATATTCATTTAGCGCTTCTCCTATCTCCTCGGACTCCATGCACAACTTCCCACTACTGTCCTTGACTGGCCCTACTCTTACCCTAATCATTCTTTTATTCCTGACATACCTATAGAAAGCTTTAGGGTTTTCCTTGATCCTACCTGCCAAGGACTTCTCATGTCCCCTCCTGGCTCTTCTTAGCTCTCTCTTTAGGTCCTTCCTGGCTTACTTGTAACTCTCAAGCACCCGAACTGAACCTTCATGTCTCATCTTTACATAAGCCTCCTTCTTCCTCTTGACACGTAATGTGATTCAACTACTTTAGTAAACCACGGTTCCCTCACTCGACCACTTCCTCCCTGCCTGACAGGTACATACTTATCAAGGACACGCAGTAGCTGTTCCTTGAACAAGCTCCACATTTCAATTGTGCCCATCCCCTGCAATTTCCTTCTCCATCCTATGCATCCTAAGTCTTGCCTAATCGCATCATAATTGCCTTTCCCCCAGCTAATACTCTTGCCCTGCGGTATATACCTATCCCTTTCCATCTCTAAAGTAAACGTAACCAAATTGTGGTCACTATCACCAAAATGCTCACCTTCCTCTAAATCTAACACCTGGCCCGATTCATTATCCAGTACCAAATCCAATGTGGCCTTGCCTCTTGTTGGCCTATCTACATACTGTGTCAGGAAACCCTCCTGCACACATTGGACAAAAACTGACCCATCTAAAGTACTCGAACTATAGCTTTTCCAGTCAATATTTGGAAAGTTAAAGTCCCCCATAACAACTACAAAGAACAAACAAAGAACAAAGAAATGTACAGCACAGGAACAGGCCCTTCGGCCCTCCAAGCCCGTGCCGACCATGCTGCCCGACTAAACTACAATCTTCTACACTTCCTGGGCCTGGGTCCGTATCCCTCTATTCCCATCCTATTCATGTATTTGTCAAGATGCTCCTTAAATGTCACTATCGTCCCTGCTTCCACCACCTCCTCCGGTAGCGAGTTCCAGGCACCCACTACCCTCTGCGTAAAAAACTTGCCTCGTACATCTACTCTAAACCTTGCCCCTCTCACCTTAAACCTATGCCCCCTAGTAATTGACCCCTCTACCCTGGGGAAAAGCCTCTGACTATCCACTCTGTCTATGCCCCTCATAATTTTGTATATCTCTATCAGGTCTCCCCTCAACCTCCTTCGTTCAAGTGAGAACAAACCGAGTTTATTCAACCGCTCCTCATAGCTAATGCCCTCCATACCAGGCAACATTCTGGTAAATCTCTTCTGCACCCTCTCTAAAGCCTCCTCATCCTTCTGGTAGTGTGGCGACCAGAATTGAATACTATACTCCAAGTGTGGCCTAACTAAGGTTCTATACAGCTGCAACATGACTTGCCAATTCTTATACTCAATGCCCCGGCCAATGAAGGCAAGCATGCCATATGCCTTCTTGACTACCTTCTCCACCTGTGTTGCCCCTTTCAATGACCTGTGGACCTGTACTCCTAGATCTCTTTGACTTTCAATACTCTTGAGGGTTCTACCATTCACTGTATATTCCCTACCTGCATTAGACCTTCCAAAATGCATTACCTCACATTTGTCCGGATTAAACTCCATCTGCCATCTCTCCGCCCAAGTCTCCAAACAATCTAAATCCTGCTGTATCCTCCGACAGTCCTCATCGCTATCCGCAATTCCACCAACGTTTGTGTCGTCTGCAAACTTACTAATCAGACCAGTTACATTTTCCTCCAAATCATTTTCTACTACAAAGAGCAAAGGTCCCAGCACTGATCCCAGTGCCCTGTTACTTTCGCTCCTATCCAAATTCATCTGTGCAAACCTTTCCTCTACATCTCTGGAACTTTTCGGAGGCCTATAGAAAACTCCCAATAGGGTGACCTCTCCTTTCCTGTTTCTAACCTCAGCCCATATTACCTCAGTAGACGAGTCATCATCAAACTTCCTTTCTGCCACCTTAATACCGTCCTTGACTAACAATGCCACACCTCCCCCTCTTTTACCACGTTCCCTGAGCTTACTGAAACATCTAAACCCCGGCACCTGCAACAACCATTCCTGTCCCTGCTCTATCCATGTCTCCGAAATGGCCACAACATCGAAGTCCCAGGTACCAACCCATGCTGCAAGTTCACCCTCCTTATTCCGGATGCTCCTGGCGTTGAAGTAGACACACTTCAGACCACCTTCCTGCCTGCCGGTACACTCCTGTGACCTTGAAACCTTACTCATGACCTCACTACTCTCAACCTCCTGCACCCTGGAGCTACAATTCAGGTTTCCATCCCCCTGCTGAATTTGTTTAAACCCTCCCGAAGAGCATGAGCAAATCCCCCCCCCCCCCTCCGCCCCAGGATATTGGTACCCCTCTGGTTCAGGTGTAGACCATCCCTTATTGGCCAGCATTACCATCTGTACTGCTTGGGATACCAATTGTCTTTGATAACAACAAATAGAGACAAACTATTAAGACCTCAACAGACGCAATGACTGCTGTTACTTTCCCTACTTCCTACCAGTCACAGTGCATTCTTGTCATCCTGGCTCAATTACTGGCTGAATCCTCCACTCTCCCAGCCTTTTCGGTGGCCAGATTCACCTGCACCCTTCCCCTTTTAATTGCTGATGATTTTGGTCCAAAAACCTCCTTGTAGTAATCAGGGCCCTTTCCACTGCTACCCAAGCTATTTGATCCGGGGCGTCATTGATGTTTAATGTAATGTCCCACCATTAGACTGAGAGCCCTGTCTACAACACCAAAATCCTCGACCATAAAGGAATCATTGATCTGTAAACAGAAGGTGGGGTTATTATCAGCCACTAATCCATCATATTGGAATCTTGCGTTGTCTGTCAGAAAGCACCAATGCATTTCCAATCCTGGATGAGCACCCAATTTATGTAACGACATCCTGGGCGAGTGCACGGTCAATTCCAGCCCCACAGATCCCAGCATCCCAACATAAGCTATTTAATCAATAATTAGTATTTTCTGAAGCTCTTTAACCCTTGACTTCTTCAATGACTTACAGACACCAGATATATAAGTAAAATATTTAACTTTTTATTAATTAAAAGGAGATAAGATGAACATATAAGGAAATAACAGGATAACCATCGTCCAGACTACCTAATTCCAAGAGCCAGTCCTACCCCCTGCCCAGGCACACACGAGACAAACACTAGGTATAAACACGAGGAATAAATTAAAACAGGGATTACAGGGGAAGGTCTGAGATGGATCTTCACTCTGTGGTTCCTGTCTTGGGGAATCAGGGGCGGGATTCTCCCCTACCTGGCAGGGCGGGGGGTCCAGGCTGGACAGAGTGGCGTGAACCACTCCAGCGTCGGGCCGCCCCAAAGGTGCGGAATCCTCTGCACCTTCAGGGGCTAGGCCGGCCCCAAAGTGGTTTGCGCCCTGCCGGCCGGCGGGAAAAGGGCTTGGCGTCACGCCAACCGGCGTCGAAGGGCCTCCGCCAGCCGACACGAGTTGGCACATGCGCGGGAGCGCCAGCGCGTTCTGGCATCATCCCCGCACATGCGCAGAGGGCTTCGTTTCCACACCGGGAATGGCGGACCGGTACAGCCTCCGGTGCGGAAGGATAGAGTGCCCCCACAGCACAAGCCCGCCCATGGATCGGTGGGCCCTGATCGCAGGCCAGGCCACCATGGGGGCACCTCCCTGGGCCAGGTCCCCCGCGCCCCCCCCCCAAAGAACCCCGGAAGCCGCCCGCGCCGCCAGGTCCCGCCGGTAAGGGACCTACTCCAATTTATGCTGGCGGGACTGGCAAAAGACGGGCGCAGGCCGGTGAATTCGGGCAACCCCGGCGCCCATTGAGTCGCGCCGGACCCCGCCATTTTCTGAGGTGGATGGCGCGACTCACGCCGGGCCGATTTCTGGGGGCCCGGAGAATTAGGAGGACTGCGCCAACCCCCGGCGATTCTCCGACCCGGCGGGGGATTGGAGAATCCCGCCCCAGGTTTTCTCAAGAGGTTCAGGTTGGCACAATTCCGTCCTTTGATCACCAGGTGGTGTTTCACCAAAGAATTCCAGGTCAATGCGATTCTGCTCTTTAGCCAGCAGATGGAGCTATGTCTGGGGGGGGGGGCGGGGGAGTTCAAATCAGTGCAGTTCTCGTCACCGGCCACCAGATAGTGATATACACAGGATGTTCAGGTCAGTGTACGTCCGCCTTTTTACCAGCAGATGGAACTTGCAACTCTGTGTGAGAGAAATGCAGCTCTGGTCCTGGAGTTTAGCTGTTTTCACTGGCCTGATTCCGGCACAACACTGGTGGTTTTATCACAAATGCTTCCACTTTAAGCCTTAACTCTTCAGCTCTTCCCAGCCCCTGACACACACAGTTTACAGGTTACTGATCTTTGGGAAAACTTGAACTTTCACACTCAAGATCTCTTTCCCAGATCTGTTGGTGTCTGTGCTCCCTTAACACAGGAAAGTCTTCTTCGTTGGCCTGCCATACAGAACTGAACAAAAGATAACACTCTTCAGAAGACCCACCTTCTTCCCTGAAAGTTTTTGACTGGCTTCACCAACCACAGGCCCTGATCGGAGAAGATTGAAAATCGCATATGCACTGATTGGCTGCTTGCCAAGCCTGTCAAACGTAATCACAGATTCTGCCACAGAACCTGAAGGGGATGTTTTCGGATCAGCCCATCTGAAAGGGGAGGCTTTTCCAGTGTCCAAAGACTCCAATTTAAACAGAAATTCCGAAGGGTGTAGCAGCCAACCCCGAAGAATGTATATCAGAAGAGATATACATTAGAAAGAGAACACAGGAACACAGGAAAGACAGACAATATCCTAACAGGATGAGCAATAAATACTGGCCCAGCTGCGAAGCCCACATCCCGTAAAACAAATGAGTAAATAAAAATCATCACCATCATCCAGTAGGGTCTTTACCATTGTGAGATGATTCTGGAGCCCCCTGAACCATTACCTTATCCTCTACCTCTGGCATGTCCTGGTGAATTCCATCTGAGGCTGTTTAGCACAGGGCTAAATCGCTGGCTTTGAAAGCAGACCAAGGCAGGCCAGCAGCACAGTTCAAGTCACCGAACAGGTGCCGGAATGTGGCGACTAGGGGCTTTTCACAGTAACTTCATTTGAAGCCTACTTGTGACAATAAGTGATTTTCATTTCATTTTCATTTCATTTCATTTCATGCCCTCATTACTTTCTGGCTCCAATACTTCCTGCTGCTCTCTCACCCTGGATCTCAACTCCTCAAGCAGTCTGCACAACTCTACAACACACCTTTCAATGGCTCAATGGTCCAAGAGTCTTCACTTCCACACCATCCATTTGGGTGCATAACTCTGCCTGTGATCATGCTGTTACTCCTGCAATCCTACTAGTTGTAGGCATAAACACATTCATATGGTCAGTGATACATCCATCTATTCCCCATTATTCCTTTGCCTGAATCCATCTTGTGGTAAACTTTATTTTGATCTCCTTGACCAAAAATTCCTTTGCACCTCTATGTATATATATTATTTGTCTCTCTGGCCATTATCATCTTAAGATTATCTTTAGGTTAATTTCTCTATTGGATGGATTTTTCTAAAAGAAATGTGTTTTTCTGATAATTTAGGTGACTTTAACCATTTCCTGTCAAAGGGGTCTCTGACTCTAGGAACGCAATCTACTCGAATGGCGTCAGAGTCTTATAGTGTGCAAGATTAGTGTTTACCGGTGTCATAATATGCACTCATGTACATTATGAGATACAGACAGGCAGTGACACAGACACCCAGTACAGCCAATCAACACACAAGACAGAACACAACCAATCACCAGGCAGAACATTAGAGGGTGGTCTCCCACTATAACACACACGAGGCATCAGCACTCTGCCTCTTTCCACGGGTGACAACTGTAGTGACAATCAGGGTGCATATATCAGTTAGCACCTTCTATACGTGGCTCAGAGCTAGTCTGGTCGAGTTAGTTATAACAAGCACGCTTAGATTAGTAGAGTGTCAAACCCACAGCGAACTGTGTGCACTGCTTAACAAGTTCAATAAAGCGTATTGAACCAACATCACAGTTTGGAGTCTATTTTCAAGTACAACTGCATCCAGTTGCAGTCCGTGTTACCCCAGGGTGAATAACACGACATGGTACCAGTAGTCTACTTTATCTAAGTGGCTTACCTCGAGTGATTCCGTGACAAGTGCCTTCCAGCAGCATGGAGAAGATCCAGGCCCCTCCACAGCTACGGATCTCCGGCAATCTCGACGCCAACTGGCGGGTCTTCAAGCAAAAGTTCCTTCTCTACATTGAGGCCTCGAGGATGCGTCCGATGCCAGAAAAATCGCGGTGCCTCTATCAACTGCGGGGGACTAAGCCATCCAAATTTTCAACTCGCTTAATTTTCCCGACGGCCAGGACAAGACCAAATTCAAGACCGTTTTAGAGAAGTTCGACAGTCACTGTGAAGTCGAAACGAACGAGAGCTTTGAGCGCTATATCTTCCAGCAACGCCTTCAGGGTAAGGATGAACCTTTCCAATCCTTTCTAACTGATCTCCGTATATTACCGCAGTCCTGCAATTATGGTGACACCGCTGGTTCCATCATCAAGGAGCAGATCGTGTTTGGGGTGCACTCCGATTCTTTGCCGGAGCAACTCCTTAAAATTAAGCACATGACCCTGCCAGTCACAATCGAGACATGTACAGTGCATGAGCATGCGAGAAATCGGTACTCCGGTCTCAAATCGGCAGAATACGAAAAACTTGCCTCCCACGAGGCAGAGAGTGTACAGGCCATCGCCCAGATGCAGCGCCTCAGTATCGTGTGCTTTTCCCCGGGCCCCACGCATGCGCAACACGAACGGGAGAACGAAGCGGCCGAAAACCAACTGCGCAGGTGCGAACGTCGGCTGACCGCACTGCGCCGCATGTGCGACGACGCACGGAGCGTAACAACGTCAACGTCATGACGTGCCTGAACTGCAGCACCGCCCACTTAAAGCGGCAATGCTCTGCAAAAGGCAGGCGATGTTTAAATTGTGGGAAGCCTGGACATTATGCAGCCTTGTGCAGATCTGCACCACCAGTCAAGGGCCAGCGATCCCAATTTCAACGCAAGCGTTTCAATGTGTACAGCAAGGTTTACTGGATTCTGAACCTGGTAGCACTACGGATCCAGAGGACGACTGCCTGGAGTCCCCCTATCGTGTGGGCATCATCACGACATGTGAGTATGCCTCCTCAAATTCGGCAAGACGCCTATCCTATCTATCCTCAATGTGGATTCCACGGACGAATGGCGTGCTGTCATACACGTAAATCAATGCAGCATACAGTTCAAGCTGGACACTGGTGCTTCTGCCAATCTCATCTCTCAAGCTGATTTTGACCGCATTGAAAAGCAACCCAAAATTCTTCTGCCAGCTCCTCGATTATAATGGCAATGCCATAACTGCACTTGGATCTTGTCATCTATTCGGCTCCAACAAGACTATCAATGTCACACTGCAATTCAAAATCGTCAAGCCTGATAAGGCATCCCTGCTTGGTGCCCATGCATGCCAGCTACTCAACCTCGTACAGCGAGTCCATGCCATGTTTTCTTCCAATGTGGATCTTCTGGCTGACATTGATGACATCCTTGCTCAATATCTGGAATGGATACTCTGCCATACTGCTACAAGATCCTACTCAGGCCTGATGCCACGCCTGTAATCCATGCACCATGCATCCGGGTGCCGGCTCCTCTGAAGGACTGTTTAAAGGCACAGCTGCAGGAGCTCCAAGACCAGGGCATCATCTCCAAAGTGACGGAACCGACTGACTGGGTCAGCTCGATGGTCTGTGTGAAGAAGCCGTCAGGAGAGTTGCGGATATGCATAGATCCCAAAGATCTTAACCAGAACATAATGCGGGAACACTACCTGATCCCGAAGCGGGAGGAACTGACCAGTGAGATGGCACACACCAAATACTTCACGAAGCTAGATGCATCACGTGGTTTCTGGCAGATACAACTGGACGAGTCCAGCAGGAAGCTCTGCACGTTCAACACACTATTTGGCAGGTACTGTTATAACCGTATGCCGTTCGGCATTGTCTCAGCCTCTGAAATCTTCCACAGGATCATGGAGCAGATGATGGAGGGCATTGAGGGTGTGCATGTCTACGTAGATGATGTAATCATATGGTCCACGACCCCCGAGGAACACATATCTCAAACAAGTCTTTCGACGTGTCCATGCAAATGACCTCAAGCTGAACAAGGCCAAGTGCTCCTTTGGCATGTCATCCATCAAGTTCTTGGGCGACCAGATATCCCAGCAGGGTGTGCGACCAGAGTCGGACAAGGCCAAGGCCAATAACGCCACAAAGACCCCGTAAGAAAAAAGGCGGTACTACGCTTCCTCGGAATGGTGAACTTCTTGGGAAAATTCATTCCCAGCATGGCCTCACACACCACGGCTCTCAGGCATCTGGTGAAGAAGTCCACTGCATTCCAGTGGCTACCCACACATCAAGCAGAATGGCTCGAGCGCAAAGCAAAGCTCACCACTGCTCCGGTACTAGTGTTTTTTGACCCGAACAGGGAAACAAAAATCTCCACGGACGCAAGCCTGGACGGCATTGGTGCGGTGCTCCACCAGAGGGATGACTCCTCGTCCTGGGCTCGAGTTGCTTCTGCGTCAACGGCTATGACTCCTACTGAACAGAGGGACGCCCAAATAGAAAAAGAGTGCCTTGGCCTCCTAACCGGCATTGTAAAGTTCCATGATTACGCCTTTGGTCTACCAACCTTCACAGTAGAGACTGACCACAGACAGACCCTTGGTCCATATCATTCATAAGGACTTAAATGACATGACGCCCAGACTTCAGCGCATTCTCCTTCGACTCCGAAGGTATGATTTTGAGTTAGGATACACACCAGGCAAGGAGCTGATAATTGCGGATGCCCTGTCCCGCTCCATCACCTCGCCCTGTGAACAGGTTGACTTCATCCGCCACGTTGAGGCACAGGTGCAGCTGTGTGCCAGCAACCTCCCGGCCTCAGATGAAAGATTGATCAGCATTGGTGAAGAGAGTGCCAAGGATCCTCTTCTTCAGCGTGTATGCACCACCTTGCAAATGGCTGGCAAAAAGGGCAATGCCCTCAGTTCTTTAATGTGAAGGACGACCTGACAACCGTCGAGGGGATCCTCCTCAAGCTAGATCATATTGTTATCCCTCACAGTCTGCAGAGCTTAGTGCTCAAACAAATCTACGAGGGACACCTAGGCGTCGAAAAGGGTAGGCGCAGGGCCCGGCAGGCTGTCTATTGGCCTGGAATCAGCCAGGAGATATCCAACATGGTCCTCAATTGTGTGACCTGCCAACATTTCCAGCCTGCTCAACCAAAAGAAACACTCCAGAAACACGAGATGGTGACCTCTCCGTGGTCCAAGGTGGGAATCGATCTTTTTCACACCAATGGGCGTGACTATGTGCTCATCATAGATTACTTCTCAAATTACCCGGACGTTGTGAAGCTGTCAGACCTGACATTAAGGACAGTCATCAAGGCCTGCAAGGAGACAGGCATGGTATTCCACTCACTGTCATGAGTGACAATGGTCCCTGCTTCCACAGCCAAGAGTGGTCCAATTTTGCCAAGTCGTACCAATTCAACCACATTATCTCACCTCGCACCATGGGGCCACTAATCTGGCAGCAAACCCGCCTGTCAAGGCGCCATCGTCCCCACCTCCACGTCTCAGGCAGTCGACAAGGATCTGACGCTAGCCCCAAAGATTGGACTTAGAACATAAGAACTAGGAGCAGGAGTAGGCCATCTGGCCCCTCGAGCCTGCTCCGCCATTCAATGAGATCATGGCTGATCTTTTGTGGACTCAGCTCCACTTTCCGGCCCGAACACCATAACCCTTAATCCCTTTATTCTTCAAAAAACTATCTATCTTTATCTTAAAAACATTTAATGAAGGAGCCTCTACTGCTTCACTGGGCAAGGAATTCCATAGATTCACAACCCTTTGGGTGACGAAGTTCCTCCTAAACCCAGTCCTAAATCTACTTCCCCTTATTTTGAGGCTATGCCCCCTAGTTCTGCTTTCACCCGCCAGTGGAAACAACCTGCCCGCATCTATCCTATCTATTCCCTTCATAATCTTATATGTTTCTATAAGATCCTCCCTCATCCTTCTAAATTCCAACGAGTACAGTCCCAGTCTACTCAACCTCTCCTCGTAATCCAACGCCTTCAGCTCTGGGACTTATAGACATTTAGCTTGTAAATTTTGTTCTGTAACTGCACGCTAGACACCTCTCATGTATATATTCAACCACTCGACATTTAATGGTACTAGTCATACATGTAAATACAGTTACATATGCTCCAAGCAACAAACATTTTTTTTTAAAAGGGGGATGTCATGATATGCACTCATGTACATAATGAGATATAGGCAGGCAGTGACAAACACCCAGTACAGCCAATCAACACACAGGACAGAACACAACCAATCACCAGGCAGAACACTAGAGGGTGGTCTCCCACTATAAAACACACGAGGCATCAGCACTCTGCCTCTTTTCACAGGTGACAACTGTAGTGACAGTCAGGGTGTATATATAAATTAGCACCTTCTGCACGTGGCAAAGATCTAGTCTGATCTAGTTAGTTATAGTAAGCACGCTTAGATTAGTAGAGTGTCAAACCCATAGCGAACTGTGTGCACTGCTTAACAAGTTCAATAAAGCGTATTGAACCAACATCACAGTTTGGAGTCTATTTTCAAGTACAACTGCATCCAGTTGCAGTCCGTGTTACCCCAGGGTGAATAACACGATACAGAGCACTGAGAAACACCTCGCTATCTAAAGCCCAGCCAGGTAGATCTGGGGCCTAAGCGGGGAACTCCCCGATGAGGCCGCACTCAGTCCCATTTTCTTCACTGAGGAACTCTGCTCGTTGGAACACTTCAGTGTAGCGAGAGGTCGGGATGCCATTTCTAAATTCTGTTCCAATCTCTTGCGCCCCCAACAAGACCTCTGAAACCCCCCAAGCTGCAATTCACTGGAAGGAGGTCCCCGGTTCCCCTCCCACACCCGCGCAGAGCATACCCTGTCCCGATTAACGCCACACATAAAATGCCAGCTTGGCACTTTTGCAGTGCTGGCCTGGCATCCTGGTCATGCCCCTGCAAACTAGAAGTGCCAGCAGAGTTCCAAGCTGGCAGTGCCAGGCTAGCACTGCCAGGGTGAATAGGTGGAACCAGCAGTGCCAGGGTACAACCCTGCCCAGGCAGCATGCACCTGGGGGCCTCCTATCTCCTGGGAGACCCCCAGGAGTGCCTTTCCATCTGGTCCCCATTTGTGGAGACCAGTACTGGATGGCATTCACCCGAGGACTCCAAGGTGAGGAATTAGATCCCACGCCTTTGTTACATCGAGGAACACATATTAGAGTGAGACAAACTGTCAGAAAGTGATCCCGCTCACAATGGCTGGGATTCACATTGCGACGTCTTGCGAGATCGCGTTAAATCTCACCAGGCGTGGTGAGCCGGATAGACGCTGCTTTTCGGGCACAGCGAGACCAGTAGATCCTGCCCTAGATCTTAGTTTATCTCCCTCTGGACAGTTCCAATGTCTCAGGCGATGGCGAGATGATCAAATTCAGTTCTCTGAAAGGTTTGTATGTTGTGCCTTTTCCTTAACTTTGTTTCCTGTTTTGTCAAACCATTTCACATCTGCATTAGTTACAGTTTGTTGGGGTAGGCTTTACAGTCCAATACTGTATTCTCAGAATATCTTTGCAACAGAAATCAAACATCCCTATTGAATTCCAAGCAATTAACATATTTTGATTCTTTGCTTTCTTTCCCTTAAACAAAATGTTTTCTTCATAGATGACCGAGTAAATTATTGTGCCTGATTTTTTTTGAATTGTAATAACTGTCTCAACAATTTTTAAACTGCCTTCTTTAACTCTGCCAAAACTTGATAAATAAAGCAAAAGTGTCCAATGTGCTCGAAGGGAATGAAGTAAAAGTTCAAGCTGCTCTTAGAAAGTGTTAACTACATTTTTGCAACAACTACTTTCTTTTATACTGTTGTGAGCAAGTCTGTTTCAAAGTGCCTCTTGTTCCTTTGGTAATTGTCTCTTTTCCTGAGTCAGCCTCTGATTTCCCTGACTGATACACATCAAGGCAACATTTACACAGAATCAATCTGTGAAGCACTGTCCGATTCCCGACTTGGGTCACTGTCTGTGCGGAGTCTGCACATTCTCCCCGTGTGTGCGTGGGTTTCCTCCGGGTGCTCCGTTTCCTCCCACAGTCCAAAGATGTGCAGGTTGGGTGGATTGGGCATGCTAAATTGCCCTTAGTGACCAAAAGCAAGGGTAGGTGGGGTTACTGGGCTATGGGGATAGGGTGGAGATGTGGGCTTGAGGAGGATGCTTTACCAAGGGCCGGTGCAGACTCGATGGGCCAAATGGCCTCCTTCTGCACTGTAAATTCTATGAATCTACCTCTTGTTTTCTTTTTATCTGTTTATCCCACTGCTCCTTATGCTTCTCTGGATCCAGGAAGGGTCCCAGCCTTCCTTCGTCATTCTACTCTAATGATCTTTTTATTTTTATTTTCCAAATATCCAGTGAGTGAATTTCCAGGTTCCCAATCCAAATTTTTATCTGTCGTGGTTAAAGTTTTGTCGATAGCCCGATTGCTACTGTTGCCTTTTACGAGGAAACAGGCTCCTCCCCGTCCCAGTTTTTTGGGGGGAAACTGGGAAATAGTCAGTGCTGGTTCAGTACACTGGTTTCTTCACTACACTGGAAAACCAACCGAACACACCGCTTTTTTTCCCAACACTAATTTAATCGGGGAACAATTGTAATATTGCCTTCCTCTCAATAATTTTTTTGGCAGTATCTAATGTCAAAAAAGTTACTTCTTCATTGTGAGAATTGCATCAGTACCAACTGTTTCAACCTTACACAAAGTTTTTTAACCCAAGATTCGTCCAGTGGAGGATTGGTCATAATCATTTCACACAACACAAATTCCGATCAACCCTATCCAATTAAAACGACCTCATTCTCACAAGCATGAATTTCCACAAGTTTATCAAAAATATTCGGGAATTATGATTCTGACCAGTAAGCTTGATTCCATGTTCATAACATGAAAAATAAACTGCATTAATTCCACTTCCCTTTTGTTAGTTTTTTGACTTAAATCGCTGAACCTTCTATCACAAAATCATCGAGTCAGACAGAAAAACATTAAAGCTTGAAGCACACAAACATCACCCACACACAAACAGAGAAACATAGCATGTGTTTTAAAACAATGACAACCAAATGAAGTAAGTCAGCACTCTTGTGGTTCTTGCTTTAAACTTCTGATAGGCCTGTGAAAGATTCCTCTTATCTCTCTCTCATGGATATGACACTCAGTTCGGTTGAATAGGTATATAAAGCACTCTTTATTTCTTTAAGACTTCACTTGGTACATTTGCACAAAATTAAATGGACAAACTTGACAGTGCATTGAAATGTCCTGGAGACACTGAAGAGTGAAAGCAAAAAACGTCTAAATAATAGTGACTTCAGATTTACAAATTAAAAGTCATTTCAACAAAAAAAAGGCCTTTTGAAAAGTAATTTTCACGAATGCTTCAAGGACCTCAGACGGCTAAAATTCTTTTCTCTAATCAGTCATACGGATCACATTCTTAAGTGAATCCTTATCTGGATTTATCCCCTTTCATTGATTCTAATTCTCAGCTGAGACTTTATGATTGATTCAAAGAACTGTCTGTCACTGAGAACATGATTTGTTATCCAGGCATCGGTCATTACTTAAAATGCACCAATACCCATCAAATTAATTAAATGTCTACGTGTATGTGCCATGTATGCCATTTTTACCCAGATAAGGTGCTTGCACTAACCTTGCTTTTGATACATTTTTATTATTAAACTATTGTGGAACAAAGACCTATTCATTACAAAGGCCTTATGAAAGTGTCTTTTGATACAATATTAGCTTTGACCAGCAGTTCTCATATTTCTATCTGAAACCATGACTTTGGCTTTGTGGATATTCCATTTTCTGTCTAAGTACTGAATTTAAAAATTATGCTGCATCGATTCTTAAAGAGCCCAAATAAATCAATGAAGCAATTAGTAAATTAATAAATCTGTAATCTATCACTCTCCCCATTTTATTATTTTAAACTTAATAAAATAAATCAATGAATAGATTAATAAATAATACATTTTTGGTCCATGGATCATTAATGGAGACATACCTTTCAGTCGAGCAGAGGAAGTAAAGAATTCAAAGTGTCAAAATTGTGCACTGTGTTATAAAGTTTGTATTTTGGGCAAAAGAACCCAGATCATATGGCATTCAGCGGTTGGAGGGGTTTGTTTTGATTGGTTGGCTGATGGCCCGTGGATTGACCAGGGGCAGCATTCTGCCTGGCAACCGACAGTGATTGGTTCCTGTTAGGTTTGGGTTTTTCTGTGAGAACCTGAGTAAAGCCATGGGACCCTCAAGGTGGAAGCAGCGCTCTCTCCCTCTCCTCTGCTGCCTACTGTCAGAAGGCAGAAGCTTCTAGACCCTGAAAGAAGAAGTTCTCTTTCTCTCTCACTCTCACTCTCTCGAATGCGGACTGCCTGCTATTCCTGTGAGTCTACAGTGAAAACCATTACAAGCTGAAAGAAAAGATAACATCCATCTGAAAGTCAAGACTGAAGAAGGAACTAACTGGAAGACGTTAATCTGAAACAAAGGCTGGAATTTCCAGGCTGTCGGGATTCTCGGTTCCTGCTGGCAGTGCACCACCATATGTGGATTCCCCAGCAGCACTGAGTGGCCTCAATGGGAAATCCCATTGACAAGCAGCGGGAGTAGAGAATCCCGCTGCCAGCGAATGATGCGCCCCAAGAAACATGTGGCTGAGGAACCGGAGGATCCCACCCCTGGAAGTCCAAATGAACCACATCTGCTGGACCCCCTCATTATGTCTACCAGTTACACCTTCGAAGAATTCCAGCAGATTTGTCAAGTATGCTTTCCCTTTTGTAAAATCCATGCTGACTGTCCGATCCTGCCACTGTTTTCCAAGTGCTCTACGACGAAATTTTTTATCATGGACTCTAACATTTTCCCCACTACTGATATCAGACTGACTGGTCTATAATTCCCTGTTTACTCTTTAGCTCCCTTTTTAAACAGTGGGTTACATTATCTACTCTCCAATCTGTATGAACTATTGCAGAGCCTATAGAACTTTGGAAGATGACCACTTTTGCATCCACTGTATCTAGGGTCACTCCCTTAAGTGCACTGGATTTAGATTATTAGACCCTGAGGATTTATTGGCCTTCAATCCTATCAATTTCTCCAATATTATTTCCCTACTTTTACTGATTTCTTTCAGTTCCTCCCTCGCACTAACCCTCGTGTTCCACAACATTTCTGTTTGTGTCCCCCTTTGGGAATACAGAACCAAAGTATATATTTAGTGGATCAGCCATTTCTTTGTTCCCCATTATAAATTCTACTGTTACAATATAAGGGATTTATATTGAACAGTAGTTTGGACTGCTGCCTCACAGCATCAAGGACCTGGGTTCAATTCCAAACCCATGTCTGCGTGGATTTCCTTCGGGTGGTCCAGTTTCTTCTCACAGTCCAAAAATGTACAGGTTAGGTGGATCGGCTATGCTAAATTGACCCTTAGTGTGTCTAAAGGTTAGATGGGTTTACTGGGAATGAGCGAAGTAGTGGATGGATGCTGTTTTGGAGGGTCAGTGCAGACTCCATGGGCCAAATGGCATCCTTCTGTGCTGTAGGGATTCTATGATTCTTTTGCTCTTCACATTCCTATGGAAACTTTTAGAGTCAGTTTTTATGTCCCCAGCAAACTTACTCCCTTCCTCTACATTCCCCCTCTTGATTATCTCTTTGTCCTCCTTTGCTGAATTTTATCTGTTCCCAATCCTCATGTCTGGTGTTTTTCTGACCAATTTGTATGCCTCTTCCTTGTATCTAATACAATTTCCTTGCAAACCATGGTTTGGTCACCTCTCCCGTTTTACATTTGTGCCAGACAGGAATGATCAATTGTTGCAGTTCATCCATGTGCTCTTTTAATGCTTGCCATTGCCTTTCCACCATCATCCCTTTAAGTAATGTTCCCCAATCCATCAGGGCCAATCAGCACCTCATACCCGTGTAGTCTCCTTCATTTATATTCCTGACTCCAGTCTCAGAATCAATGATGTCACTCTCCACCATAATGAAGAATTCCATCATATTCCCAAGGGGCCTCACACAATTTGATTGCCAATTATTCCTTTCTCATTGCACAATACCCAGTCTGGGATGCCCTGATCTCTAGTTAGCTCAATATTTGTCCAGAAAATTATCCTGTATACATTCCGGGAATTCCTCCTCTACAGTATTGTAACTAATTTGATTTACCCGATCTATGTGCAAATTAAAGTCACCCATAATTACAAGTCTTCCTTTATCGCATGCATCTCTAATTTTCTGTTTCATGCCATTCCCAACATCACCACTACAGTTTTGAGGTCTACCTACAGCACCCACTAACCTTTTTTTTGCCTTTGCTTCATTTAATTTGTCTTTGGTTTACAAGTTACTGACCAAAAAGTGGCTTGTTCCATATTCCATAAATACAATTGTAACATTTGTATTTGCTCCACTGTAGTTTTCATGCCCACAGTCGGAAACCGTATGGCATTCTAGCAAGTTGCAATTTGAGTATAGCTCCAATAAACAGATAGTTCAAAGAGAAAATTATTTCAACCTAACATTGCCTCAGTTCAATTCCAAGAACAATTAATTGGTAACTTTCAACACTGCTGATTGTGCTAAGCAATAAATAGATCCGAAATGCTGATTAAACATCGAGGCTGCAGACTAAGGTGTTTAATGAGAACTGCACAGGAACCATTTATTGATGAGATACTCAAGTAAATGTAAGTAATTGGCATAATGATCATACTGGACTGATAGTAAATGTGTTTCTTGACAAAAGAGTATATTGGTTCGAGTAAGGTGCAATTTGTTTGAGTGCTTAATACAATGGAATTGTTGTAATTAGTGAGGTTTGCCACTTGATCAATGGGTTGTTCTTATGGACTTGCAAAAAAAAAAACCAAATGGCTTCAACGTTTAATTCAATCTGTCTAAGTTTAAAAGAAATACGAATTATCAGCTACCTGGCTTTGCTGATTCGACTCCCACACTTGTGATATGAGTGAAGCTTTTATGTGCTATGCTGGCACACAGCGAAGGCTGTGACATTGGGGATTGAATGAGATCAAAATTGACCAAAGAACTCTGGATCATTGTTGGGTTAATCCATGATTCACTTTTCCACTGTAAGATTGCAGCCAATTAATTTTAGTATGGTGAGTAAAGATATTCAATGATAAGGGGGAAGTTTCCCAACACCTCTGAGAACTTGCCTAGTCGGTAGCAGTAAGACGGAGTGAGATGGATCGCAAGGTCCCGATCCTGTGTAACTAGGTCCAACTCCGAAAATATTTCTGGCAAATACAAGTTAGTCTCCTTAAAATGTTGGAACTGTCATGATATTCAAACACACACATCATGATGGACACACTAACAGGCAAATCAGAGCACACAACACCACAACCAATCACAGACAAGAACACCAACCACATAAAAAGCACGAGCACGACACCTGGAGGTCAGTAGGTCTGGGGAGAAGGAAACAAGAAAGAGCTGTTGAAACACCACAAGCAGGGAGCCCCCCACGTGCAGAGTGCAAAGACCAAGTTGTAAATAGTGAGTTTAAATAAAGAAGCGTTGTACCATATGCAACTGTGTTGGCTCTTCTGTGTGTCAGAACACCCAACACCACATGGTACAGGAGTGGATCGATACCTGCCTACCAACCTGCCATTCTGGACATGGACCACACCGGCAAACCGCAGCCGATGCAAGTCACGGGGAACCTAGGCACCAACTGGAAGCTCTACAGGCAGCGATTTGACCTGTACATCCGTGCCACCGAAAAACAGAATGTCTCAGATGATTCGAAGATTGCAATGCTCCTCTTCTACGCAGGCCCCCACCCAAACGATGTCTTTAATTCACTGGTGTTCGAGGAAGGCGAAAACCAGGCCAAATATGACACGGTCATCCTCAAAATGGACCAGCACTTTCAAACTGAAGTAAACGAAACTTTCGAAAGATACATCTTTCAGCAACGCCTGCAAGGTAAGGAGGAGCTTTTTCAACCCTTTTTGACGCACCTCCGGATTCTAGCGCAGTCCTGCGGTTACGGCACCACCACAGAGTCCATGATCAGGGACCAGATTGTTTTTGGCGTTGCCTCTAGTGGCCTACGCCAGCAGCTTCTTAAAATAAAGAGCCTCACCTTAGCGTCTGCTGTGGAAGCCTGTGTCCTCCATGAAAATGCTGCCTGCCGTTTTGCCCGATTTCAGGCGTCCGAGTTGGCACGGAGGGGGTCCCCAGCCGTCGAATCGGCAAGCCAGGCCGCCCACGACGTTGAACGCATCCAGGCCGTCGATTTCTTCCCGCCCCACGGCCCGGACGACAGCGGCCGCTTCCCGCGCTTTTCGCGGTCTCCCGCGCAGGTGCGCGCCAAGAATAACGGCCACAACGAGGGACGCACTGCGCAGGCGCGCCCACCGCAAGATCGCACTGCGCATGCGCAGTGGCGCAACGAACGTCGTGACGTCATGACGTGCAGCAAGTGTGGAGGTCTACACTTAAAAGGGCAATGTCCTGCAAAATACCGACAGTGCAACAGATGTGCCATGATAGGCCACTACGCAGCCCGCTGTCGTGCGGCTCAACCCATGGATCCGGCGCATCCTCGACAACCTCGCACACGAGTCAGGACCGTCCAGCCCACGCATCACGACTTCCAGTTAAGTGATGCAGATGACCAGGATGACTTCCGAGTTGCCGTCATTGATGTCAACAAGGTCAATGCCATCAATCCAGACGATGAGTGGTGTGCCACCCTGACGGTCAACCGATCGCGCGTCACCTTCCGTCTGGACACCGGCGCATCCGCCAACCTGATTGCTTACTCTGCAGTCCAGGCCATGAAGGTCAAACCACCCATCACACCATCCCGGCTTAAGATGGTTGACTATAACGGGAACGTTATCCCGTCCGTAGGATCTTGCCAGCTACAGGTGACTCACAAGAGGTACACGGCCACACTCCCCTTCGAAGTTGTGGGCTCATCAAAGGACTCGTTACTGGGCGCACAAGCGTGTAAGGTCCTTCACCTGGTACAGCGCATCATGTCTCTCTCTCCAGATGAGATATCCGACTTCCCGGATGCTGAGTTCCACGCGAATCTCCATTCCCTCCTCGCTCACAACCAGGAGGTTTTTGAAGGCATGGGGACATTGCCACACACGTACAAGATTCGACTCAGACCGGACGCCATCCCTGTCGTTCACGCACCTCGCAGGGTTCCTGCGCCTCTCAAAGACCGCCTCAAGGCACAACTGCAGATTCTTCAGGACCAAGGGGTCCTATCCAAGGTCACGGAGCCCACGCCATGGGTCAGCTCCATGGTCTGTGTAAAGAAGCCCTCTGGCGAGCTCCGTATATGTATAGATCCAAAAGATCTGAACAACAACATCATGCGGGAACACTATCCCATCCCGAAACGAGAAGACCTCACCAGCGAGATGGCGCGAGCCAACATATTCACTAAATTGGATGCGTCCAAAGGATTCTGGCAGATCAAACTGGACCCGGCCAGCCGAAGACTATGCACATTCAACACCCCTTTTGGCAGATTCTGCTACAACCGGATGCCATTCGGCATCATTTCGGCATCTGAAGTATTCCACCGCATTATGGAGCAGATGATGGAAGGCATCGAAGGGGTACGTGTATATGTGGACGATATCATCATTTGGTCCACCACTCCGCAGGAACACATGCATCGTCTTCGACGTGTCTTCACCCGCATACGGCAAAATGGCCTGCGTCTCAACCGTGCGAAGTGTGCTTTCGGCCAGACGGAGCTGAAATTCCTCGGGGACCACATCTCAAGGTCCGGGGTCCGTCCCGATGCAGACAAGGTTAGCGCCATCACAGCCATGCCACGACCGGCTGACAAGAAGGCTGTCTTAAGATTCCTGGGCATGGTCAACTTCCTTGGGAAGTTCATTCCCAACCTGGCTTCTCATACAACAAACATGCGCCATCTCGTAAAAAAATCGACGGAATTCAACTGGCACCAGTCGCATCAGCGGGAATGGGAGGAGCTCAAGCACAAACTGGTCACGGCACCAGTGCTGGCCTTCTTTGACACGACTCGCCCGACAAAGATCTCAACAGACGCCAGCCAATCTGGTATTGGAGCGGTACTCCTGCAAAAAGACAGCACGTCATCATGGGCCCCGGTTGCGTATGCCTCACGAGCCATGACCCCTACCGAACAGCGCTACGCGCAAATCGAAAAAGAATGCCTGGGCTTGTTAACTGGACTGGACAAGTTCCACGACTATGTGTATGGCCTGCCACGATTCACGGTCGAAACTGACCACCGCCCCCTGGTCAACATCATTAACAAAGACCTGAACGACATGACTCCTCGCCTCCAGCGCATCTTACTTAAACTCAGGAGGTACGATTTTGAACTGATCTACACTCCGGGGAAGGAACTCATAGTGGCGGACACTCTTTCCCGAGCAGTGAGCACACCACCAGATGCGGAGGGGTTCGTGCGTCAAATTGAGGCACACGTGACTCTGACAGCAGCAAATATGCCAGCTGATGATCCTTGTCTGGCCCACATACGCGCAGAGACGGCGACTGACCCTCTGCTGCAGCGAGTGATGCGCCACATGACGGAAGGGTGGCTAAAAGGGCAGTGCCCCCAGTTTTATAATGTGCGAGATGATCTCACCAATATAGACGGGGTCCTTATGAAATCGCATAGGATCGTCATTCCACACAGTGTGCGCCAGATGATTCTTCGTCAACTACACGAAGGCCACTTGGGCGTCGAAAAATGCAGACGAAGGGCCCGGGAGGCGGTATATTGGCCGGGTATTAATGAAGACATAGCCAACATGGTGCTCAACTGCACAACCTGTCAGAGGTTTCAGCCAGCGCAACCTCCGGAAACACTTCTACCACACGAGATGGTGACGTCCCCCTGGGCGAAGGTGGGTGTTGACCTATTTCACGCGCTCGGCAGAGATTACATTGTTATTATAGACTACTTCTCAAACTACCCGGAAGTCATGCCTCTCCATGATCTGACGTCGTCCGCAGTCATTGGGGCCTGCAAGGAAACGTTTGCTCGCCACGGCATTCCAAGGACTGTCATGTCAGACAATGGACCTTGTTTTGCCAGCCGTGAATGGTCGTCCTTTGCCGCAGCATATGGTTTCACTCATGTGACATCCAGCCCTCTGCATCCACAATCGAACGGGAAGGCTGAAAAGGGTGTCCACATCGCAAAGCGGCTCCTGTGCAAGGCGGCTGATGACGGATCGGACTTTAACCTTGCCTTGCTGGCCTATCGATCGGCCCGTTATCCACGGGCCTCTCGCCAGCGCAGCTACTAATGGGTCGCTCCCTCAGGACGACGGTACCTTCCGTCCTGGCACCGACAACAGACCATGAGGCGGTTCTTCGGAACATGCAACTGCAGCGTGATCGCCAGAAAGGTCGGTACGACACACGAGCGACGGACCTGCCCCCCCTGTCCTCCGGAGACAAAGTACGCGTCCATCAACCGTATGGTGGCTGGTCAGCACCGGCCGAAGTCCTCCGACAAGTGGCTCCCCGCTCGTTCCTGGTTCGCATGCCGGATGGTTCCGTGCGTCGCCGCAATCGGCGCGCCCTTCGCCGACTTCCACGCTCACAGCCACACAACACGCCAGATCCTCAACAGGCTTCCGAGGATGACTTTGTGGAGCTGCCGCACATCACGCCCTTTCCATCGCCACCCATGGCCATGCCTGCACAGCAGCCGGTGGTTCTTGATCCACCCTTAAGGCGGTCAACCCGAATTCGTCGCAAACCCATTAGAATGGACTTATAATACAGTTCATATGTTTAATAAGTTGGACAATTTTACATGATAACCTGTTGTTGTTTATCGTTCCAGATGTCGTCTGACTGGACAACTGTTCACATTTTTTTTCTTCTTCTCTCGTTCGCATTTCTGTTATGTTATGGTACAACTGGATTCATGTGACGCACTCGACATCGCCCCATGTACATAGTTCCGTCATAGACACATGTTGCACACGACACACACACACTCTTAGATGCACTCACGTCACGATCATATTTATTACCACGTAGGCACATATCTTTGTAAAAAGGGGGGATGTCATGATATTCAAACACACACATCATGATGGACACACTAACAGGCAAATCAGAGCACACAACACCACAACCAATCACAGACAAGAACACCAACCACATAAAAAGCACGAGCACGACACCTGGAGGTCAGTAGGTCTGGGGAGAAGGAAACAAGAAAGAGCTGTTGAAACACCACAAGCAGGGAGCCCCCCACGTGCAGAGTGCAAAGACCAAGTTGTAAATAGTGAGTTTAAATAAAGAAGCGTTGTACCATATGCAACTGTGTTGGCTCTTCTGTGTGTCAGAACACCCAACACCACAGGAACTATCTCCTGCGACTTGTTCACACCTTGTTCTAACCACGAAAGACATGGAGGGTTGTCGATTGATCTCCCTGTGTGGTTTGCAGAGGGAGACTTGTCCAATAGGAGACACTCGCCGGGAGTTTAAAACCTGCAGCCCAGACCCAGACTGACATTCCCGACGATTCCTGGCCTCGGACACAAGCATTCCACACCATTCAATATTCAAATAAGCAAGAGTTTATTATGAAGCCGAACCTTGGTAATTTAGCACATTGGGGACGAGAAGCAAAAATAAGATTCCTGAGCAGCCTTCAGAGTGAAACAAACAGCTCGCTTTTCGGGAAACTCTTATTAACGGAGAAAACTAACAAAATTCTGGAGCCGAGAGCCAGAAGGTAATTCCGCATGCGGGGCCCCTCATTTTGCATAGTAAAAAGCCTGACTTTCCCAGATGCTCCCGACTCAAGAACCTTTGATGCGCTCATAGGCCCAGTGCGAAACCAGAATGACCCAAAGCTTTCAGTCATCCTCCAGAGGTACCTTTCTAATATGGCAGGGAGGACCCAGGGGAAACTGTCATTGATTTCCTCAGTAGGCTAATGAAACTGGCAGAATGCTGTAAACTCGGCTCATCACTAACTGAGATGCTACATGATAGATTGATGTGCGGCATAAACAATGTCACGACGCAAAAAAAAATAATGGTGGAGCCTACACTAGACCTAAAAAGGCCATTAAGATTGCCCTATCCCTGGAAAACACAGAGAAAGGGACTCAGGAACTACAAAGGACACTGGGCAGTAGTGTCCTCTGATTGGGGGAAGGGCGATGTACAAGAAAGCCTATACTTTAGATGAAGGCACCTACGTGAGACATCCATTGCCTGACCAGAACTCTGCAGGGGCTCCCTGGCAGTTAAGTAAACCTCATGACGGGCAGCACGTGGAGCTGTGGGTTAGCCCTGTTGCCTCACAGCGCCGAGGTCCCAGGGTCAATCCCGGCTCTGGGTCACTGTCCGTGTGGAGTTTGCACATTCTCCCCATGTTTGCGAGGGTTTCACCCCCACAACCCAAAGATGTGCTGGCTAGGTGGATTGACCAAGCTAAATTGCCCCTTAATTGGAAAAAATTAATTGGGCACGCTAAATTTATTTTAGAAAAGTAAACCTCATGGCAACCTCAGATATACCAGGGAACCTACTCAAGAGGAATGTAAGTGCTAGCTAAGGGACACTGTAAATACTGCAGGAGGGCACAACTAAGGAAATGCTGCCAGAATTGGCATTACCCAGGCAAGAAGCGAAGGCCAGCAGAAGCTTGTGCCAGGCAGGTACACAGTCTTCCAGACAAAGACACAATGCGATTGAACAGTATCATCATGCCAAAGGTCACCCCAGTAATGATGAGGCTACTTGTGAATGGTCATCCATTAGAGATGAAGGTGGACATGGGGGCTGCAGCTCTCTGTCATTGGAGAACGGACATTTAAACGCCTCCAGACTGGCATCCTACCTCTGAGTGAAGAGGACACCAGAGATAAAGTATCCACCTATAGTGGAACCTTTACTGATTATCTGAACCACATTGACCCCAGTGACCTACAGTCGACATCAGCTCGACTTCCACTCATTGTCGTGAGAGGACACGGACCAAGTCTTATGGGCAGAGATTGACTCCAGCAGATCTGACTGGATTGGCTGGAAATTTTCAGTTTGAGAGTTGGAGGATTATACGGAATTATCAATACATACCCTGAAGCCTTCCAAGAGGGACTTGGAAAGATAAAAGCAGCCAGAATCTGTGTCGACATGAACATCGTGCTAAAATACATCAGGGCATGTCCCGCTGTTTACTCGTTTCTAGAGAAAGTAGAAACTGAGCTTGGCCTTATGGGAAGCCTAGTGATAATAACTCATGCAATTTGGAGAGTGGGCTGCATCCGTCATACCCGTTCTCAAACCTGACAAATCAGTCCACCTTTGTGGGGATTATAAACTCATTTAATTGGGTCTCAAGATTGGGAAGGTACACCATGTCGCGTGTAGAGAACCTTATACGTCAAACTGGCAGGTGTCCAGTCTTTCAGACATGAGCCACGATTACCTCTAACTCAAACAGGACAAACCCTCCCATAAATACGTCAAAATTAACATACATAAGGGTCTATACGAGTATACCCGCCTGCGTTTGGGGTCTTGTCAGCATGTACCACGTTTCCGAGGCTTACGGAGAATATACTCCAAGGGTTACCCAAGGTGGCGGTGTACCTGGATGATGTTCTGATTACAGGGACTACTGAGAAAGAGCACCGAGAAAACCTAGATGAGGTCCTGCAGCACTTTTTGAAAGTAGGGATACAACTTAAATAAGAAAAGTGCATTTTCCAAGTGAGTGAAGTAAGCTATCTAGGCTACAGAGTGGACAAAAAAGATCTACACCCATTGAAGGACAAGGTTGAACAATGAAAATCTGATGACTGGCTGGTTATGAAGAAACATCATTCTTCCAGTTAACTTCCAATGTTAACAAAAATCCTCATCTGATAATCACATCAAGATATGGTTAACTTTTCTGGGACATGGACTCCCGGTGGCAGCCATAGTATGATCGGTCACACACAGGGTGGCTCCTGCCTGTTGGGTTTGTTTTGGATCTTTTAAATTGATTTTCTGGGGACTTTGGTGAAAAGTTGTGAGAAGAGTGGAGGATGGTTAGTTCTGTCCTGGACTGGTCTTTGGGATATCAGACCCCGTTCATGATGGCCCAAGAGTTGGAGGGGACTCATGGCGCAGCAGAAGATGAGAAAATGGCAGAGGGGGAAGGGTTGGCATCAATGATGAAGCTGCCAATGGAACAGTTGATGAGTTTCATCAAAGAGACATTTCGGCAGCAGCAGAACGGGATGCAGGGGTATCGGTCAAAGGTGATTGAGGGGACAGTTGCAGTTCTTCACGGGACCTTGGATCAGGTGGAGAAGCACATGGAGATGCAAGGAGCGGTGATCAAAGACGTGGAGAAGGTAGTGTCACTGGAAGTGGAGATATCCATCCTGGGAGATGTTTGCGTGCGAGGGTGGCAGACCAAGAGAATCAATCTCGGCGGCAGAAACTTCGAATTGTGGGCCTGCTGGAGGGAGTTGAAGGAAAGAGTGCCACGAGCTATGTCATGAGGATGTTAGCAAAGCTGGTAGAGGCGAAGGTTATGGACAAGGCCCCGGAGGTGGACCGGGCCTACAGGTTCTTGAGGCAGAAGCTGAGAACAGGGGAGCAGTCACCGTCACAGGCTGTGACTCTGCGTATGCACAAGTTCTGTGACAGAAAAAAGATTTTGAGGTGGGGCAGGGCGAGTCGGGATTGCAGCTGGGAAGGAAGTTGGAACCGGGTATACCAGGACATTGGTGCGGACCTGGCCAAGAGACGAATTGGGTTTAATAAGGCGCTGTATCGGCGCTAGATCCGCTTTGAGGTACTGCACCGAACCAAATTTTGGGTGACCTTTGAGGGTCGGGAATATTGTTTTCCAATGCTGGAAGAGGCAAATGACTTTGTCAAGGAGCATGGGTTGGGGAGCGCTGAGTGGTGGACATTGGTACCAGTTATAGGGCAGCACGGTAGCATGGTGGTTAGCATAGTTGCTTCACAGCTCCAGGGTCCCAGGTTCAATTCCCGGTTTGGGTCACTGTCTGTGCGGAGTCTGCACGTTCTCCCCGTGTCTGCGTGGGTTTTCTCCGAGTGCTCCGGTTTCCTCCCCCATCCAAAGATGTGCAGGTTAGGTGGATTGGCTATGCTAAATTGCCCTTAGTGTCCAAAAGGGTTGGATGGGGTTACTGGGTTATGGGGTTAAGGTGGCCATCTGGTCTTGGGTAGGGTGCTCTTTCCAAGGGCCGGTGCAGACTCGATGGGCTGAATGGCCTCCTTCTGCACTGTAAATTTTATAAATCTATAAATTCTATATGTTTTCACATGTTCACTCGCTAGTTTGAGGAAATTTGTATGTTATATGTTGGATCGACCATGCTAAATTTCCCCTAAGTGTCCAAAGGTCAGGTGGGGTAACAGGAATAGGATGGGTGATGGGGCCTAGGTACGGTTTTGTATCGGATAGTCATTGAGACTCGATGGGCTGAACGGCCTCCTTCTGCAATGTAGAGATTCTTTGATTCTATGATTATTTTTCACTGCACACATTGCTTTGGGACAGTGAGGGAAGCGTTACACTTCTCTCTCATCCCTGGCCATAATACTTGTGATTATACAAATTAGTTTGACACAAAACTTGAACGATGGAAACAATTTGGATAACTATTGACATGCCGATTGCTAATCGTAGCGAAAGTGGACACTCTGCATACAATTAATGATTATTTGAAGACTAAAGACTGCACTGAATTGCAATAATAAGACAGTGGATGAAATATCCAACTGTTTGGTCAGCATCTCAGACCACAAACTATTTAGTTATAGTCTTGAGTCAATTATGAGGGGTCCATTATGCCGTGTTTTATAAGATTTAACTAAATGGCAAAATTGTTCATTTTTTGTTTCTATTTCAATGGTATGTTACATCTAACCATCAGCAAAACTGCACAAAAGCATTGACCCAAATCTCCCGTTCGGAACCCGAAACCCAAACATGATCAGACAGAATAAAACACATTTACCTTGCTCCGGTTTTTCTGGCCAATGGAAGATCCTGCAGAACTGGCTCAGGAAACCTTGGAGGGAGCAACGGAGAGAATCTTCCATGCCAAAGCCTTTTTATGGCACTACCTGCCATATTCTGGTAAGGGTTTGAATTTCGCAAAGCTTCTTTGAACACAGAGTGATGGTAAATGGCAAGGTGGCAGTCCAGGTCAGGTAAGTGGGTAAGTTATTCGGGTGGTTAAGGTAAGAGCTTGGGGTGTTCGTTGGGTAGGGTGGTGGTTTAAGCGACAAAGCTGGGTGAGCTGGCAGTGGGTGAGTTTGTGGCGTTTTTTGTGTTGCTAATTTCAGGATGGTTGGCGAAGTGTTCACACAAAGACCACAAAATAGTTTTAACTTGAACAAAGCTAAAAATGTATTAACACTACTAATTTGGCTTCGACATGTATTCCTAAATAGTACACAGTTGATAATTAACATATAATCTACATTGATCTACAACTAATCATTCCTATTATAAACTATGATCTGCTCTTACTCACACTATCACTTCCTTCAGTCTGTACTTTAGTTAACTCATTTGCTTCTCTCTCCCACAAGGCTTGTTATTCTAGCTCCCTCTAGTGGCTGTTCTAGACATTTCATTAACCTGTGCAATTCTTACATTTATGACATACTAGTAGAGGTGACAGGGTGGCAAGTGGACAGAGTAACAGGTGGGTGAGTTGGGTGAGGTGGCGAGGTAGTAGGGTGGCAGGATAGCAGTGGGTAAGGTAAGTAGGTGAGGTGATCAGGTGACAGGTTGGTATGTGGATAGGCAAACTAAGGGATATTTGCATCAAGTCGGGAAGGATTGACAGTCAAGGGATTGTCAGGTCTGGTTGGGGTGGGGGAATCTGTGGGGAGTCACACGGTTGGGTCGAGACAGGTCGGGTCAGGTGAAAAGTCGGGTCAGGGAGCTAATAATAATAATAACCTTTTATTGTCACAAGTATGACGTTAAGTATGTGAAAAACCCATAGTCGCCACATTCCGGCGCCTGTTTGGGTAAGCTGATATGGTAATTGAACCCGTGCTGCTGGCCTTGTTCTGCATCACAAACCAGCTGTCGAACCCACTGAGCTAAACCAGATCAGGATTTAGTAAGGTGGAGTTCTGAGGTTGCGGAAGTCTGGTGGGATTTTGGGGATGTCGGTGGAGTTGAGGGGGTCAGTGGTAACCCTGGAGGTCAGGGGGTAGTCAAGGAGTCGGGGGTGGAGTCGAGGGCATCAGTATGAGTGGTTTGGGAACCGGATAAATAGGTACCCAGGAGTTAGGTGAGGTTTTCCACTATCTAACATTTCCTGGGTAACTATCCAGGTAAGTGAATCAAAACAGTGAATCTCCAACTCTATCTCAGAGTTGAAGAGTTTCTCAGAGGGTCCCGGGAAGTAGGGTAATTGGCCTTTGGCCTCTAACCAAAAGGAGATGGGAAGATCTGGACCACTGTGGTGTGACATTTCTGATTGGTTGACAACACAATGTGCCCTCACACATTGCAAGTTTGTGTTGTGTTTTAGGAAACATTTATTTCACAAGAAGAAAAGAATACTCATACGAAGGATAAAGGTGTGACTATGTGCTCAAATCTTGCATCAAATCATACCATACAATAAATTAGGTATAATTCAATGACTAATAATCCAGTTGTTTCCAGAGACCACATGTTTTGGATATTGAAAGTGCTCCAGGTGGAATTTACATAATATTGGCAGGATTTGAAATGGATTATGCAAAAGCCGCCACAAATGGGATTCTTTCAATTTCCAAATGGTGCTCATTTTCAGATGTACATACTCCATAAAATTACTGCCACAAACCATTTATTTAATTTTAAAATCGTTTTATTGAAATATGCTTGCATGGAGATACAGTAGGACCTAATCACGCTGAGCCAGACATATGCTTTTGATATGGGGTGGCTGTGTAGATTACCATAATTGAAAGTCATTTCTGTGGCATAGAAAGAACATGGCCTTTTATTCAACAGTAAAGTCACCAACGTTGAAAGTGGTTGTCATACAAAAGGCAAAAGAGGTAAATAATTTAATTTGCTACAAAAATCTATTACAAGCATGTCAAAAGAGAACCATATTTTGAAAAGGAATATGTTCAACATACATAAGGTGAATTCTTCGCCTGCTGATTCCGGAAATGGGAAACACGATTGGGCGGAGAATCGGTTTTGAAGCCGAAATGATGGCCGGCGCCGATTTCACGTCAAATCACAATTCTCTGGTGCCTTGACAGCAGCTTCAATGCATTTCACTCTGCAAGTACAGTAAACGCCATTGGCAAATCTTTAGCGGGCCTGACCCACGATTCTCTGCTTCCACTGGGGGGAATCCCTGGTGGCCAGGTTCAATTGTGCTTTTAAAAATCGTGAAACAGGCATTGTGACTGCTGAGGGAGAGAGATGGGGTATGGAAAGTGCCGACATCATCATAGTTTGCTGACAGTTGTCCTACTGGCCGGGGGCCTCTGCCAGAGACGGGAGTAGCGGAGGGTGGCCGGGAGGTGGGCTGTGGGGTTGGGGTTGGGGTGGATGGGCGTGGAACACTATTGCCGCAGCGTGCAAGGCAGCCATGCAGCTGCGCACGCTGCTGACTGTCCACTGTGAACTTAGGGCCATGGTCATATGGGTGTCACCCCAGACCACCCCCCTAGGTACCCCTTGACCCCAGCCAGCCCATCAGTGGGATAGGCACGCTCAATCGCAGCCAGTGCCATCTTGTTGGCTGGGATGGTGTATGTGTGGACTGAAATGTGTAAATGTGGCTGCAGCTTGTCAGCCTCCTGAGTGCCAATTACAGACCCGGTGAATCCCATTGGAATTGATTGTGTATCACGTGCCACCGATGGTAGCCCTTCAATGGTCGCTGAATCAGTCCGGGTGGGGCACTAGTTTTACTGCTGCAGAAATCCACCAAACCTGCCCCGGTGTCAACACTTAGTCTCAGGAACAGAGAATCCCGCCATGATCTTTATCAATAAGAATATGAAACAGAACAAGCATGTACATAGGAAATTTGCAGGATGTTGTCAGGAATAGATAATTTTAATGATCAGGAAAGAATAGGCTGCGGTAGATTTCTCTGTACAGAAATAGCTGAAGGGTGGTTTAACTGGGGTGTCTGAAATTAAGTGGAGTGCAGTTAGCATTGTTGGAAGGAACTATAGGCTGTTTTTTTTGTGGAGGCAGAGAGGCAGCCTTTGACGTCTCATCCCGTCCACAGCAACTCATAGTAAATCCATGCCATTGGCTGAGTATATATTCTGCTCAGGACCAATAAACCCCAGAGTAACAATGTCATGAGTGGAAAAACTTTTTAAAAAATGAATTCATAACTTTCTTTGAAAACTGCCGTTACTACAATCCTATAAATATGTCAATCACCGAGACATTTCAAATAGCAGTAGCATAAAAAGCACTGACACCTCTTTTTCTTGTGGAAATAAACATTGAGCCATTTACAAAATAAACCTCAGAAAATAAACTATCAATTAAACAATATCAAGCCTCTTTATGCATGCATGCTTCTAAGGAAGGTAAAGTTTCCATAGCCCCAGATGACCATAGGCTGCTTTCCCCTTTGAGGGGGAGAGCTGATGGGTGGTGATTTAACCTGAGGATCACCACAACTCAGGCGAGGGGCAAGGTTGAGAAGAATTCATTCATGAATAACTATTATTCTGTTGAAACAGGTGCACAGAAGGGAAATCATTGCTTGATTGACAGCTTATTTTCTGAGATCTATTTTGTATATTGTGCAATATTCACTTACACAAAATAAAGAGGTCTCAAGTGCTTGTAGTTTTTGCTTTTGATATTTTAAAGATCTAACTGATTGACACTTTTGTCGGGTTGTCGTAACAACATTCTTTTAAAAGTAAGTTATGAAGACTGTTTTTTAAAGCTATACCATATATGCTATCATTACTATTGGGTTAATTGGTCCTGTACCATGTTTATATTGGATGAATTGGAATTGGAGTGCGATAAATTGGCACAGAGGAGATGAGAGGCCATTATCATAGAAATATAGACTTTACAGTGCATTCGGCCCATCAGGTCTGCACCGGCCCTTGCAAAGAGCACCCTACTTAAGCCCACACCTTCACCCTATCCCTGTAACCCAGTAAACCCACCTAACCTTTTTGTACACTAAGGGCAATTTAGCATGGCCAATCCACCTAATATGCACCCCTTTGAACTGTGGGAGGAAACCGGAGCACCCTGAGGAAACCCACACAGTACTGTACTTAGCAGTACAGACAGTGAGCCAAGCCGGGAATCGAACGTGGAATCCTGCTAACCACTGTGCTATTGTGCTATCGAGGAGATGAGGGGCCATTAGGGGTTGATGAAGGACATGGATTTTCATAGAGGCTATGCAGGGCCATTGGTGGTGGATGGGGTACATGAGTTGGCATGGAGGGTATGATGGACCATTAGGGTTTAGTAGGTTGGCAGGGAGACATGGGTGAGACATTTTGAAGTTATCTTTCAAAAGATTCCCGCATTCAGGTGTTTCTGAGGAGGAATGGAGAAGCTGGCCCAACCTCATGAGATGCCATCCCTGCGATGGAGCTGTCATGTCAGGAGTGCAGGATGTTGGCACAGTGCTCATGCCATTCTCCCACTCTCGTGAAAATTGAGGACATCAGAAATTTGGGTAGAAATCCCAGATTCGTGCATCATCCACAACGGAATCCGTAGAATTACTACAGTGCATAGTCTGCACCGACCCTCCAAAAGATCACCCTACCTAGGCCAACTTCCACACCCTATCCCCATAATCCCACCTAACCTGACCATCTTTGACCACTAAGGGTAAATCTTAGCATGACCAATCCATGTAATCTGCACATCTTTGGATTGTGGGAGAAAAACAGAGCACCCGGAGGAAACCCAAGCAGAAACGTGAGAAAGTGCAGACTCCACGCCACTTTCACGACAGTCACCCAATACCGGAATTGAACCCAGGTTCCTGGCGCTGTGAGGCAGCAATGTTAACCACTGTGCCACCCATGTTTAAAGGTCTGTGGTGTCTCTCCAATTCCTTGAAAATTGCTGTGCAATTTTCCTTTTTGCATGTTTAAAATGTTGCCTTTCCTGGAGATTATGAGGTTGTGATCATTGACAGACATTCTGGCTCATAAGGTTCAGTTGCACCTTGACAGTGTAGGGCAGGCTTAATGCATTAGCTAGTCTATTTGTGTCCATCATTTTTGTGTGTCACTAGTGAATATTTTGTGGTAGCTGGCAAGGGATTGTACACGACCCGGCATTAAAACTCGAGCATAATAGATACCCCACTGAAATCTAATTGAAGAGGTTAGATATCTGCGAAGATAGAGCAGTTTATAATTGTAATTTGGACCTCACTTTAGATAATATATTTGAAACTACCGCAGACATCTGCTATTTATGGTGCGTATAGTAAATTAAAGTGTTGATTAAAATTGGTACAGACTCTTTTTGCTCTGTCAGTGCTCTTTGATCCACTATGATTAGTGACACTCATTTACTCATTGCAGTTTTACTTTGACTTGCAGTTAATTACTGGAAAATTCTATGGGCAGTAATTTCATGGCCTTGAAATTGCAGCTCAGATTCTTTGTGTGTAAATGTTTCAGAAATTTGTTTGAAACTCCTCTCTCCACTATTTTAGCAGAAACATTAACTCACTCAAACTCGTCATCCCATCATATTATTTGGAAGTTAATATGCATTCACATGATAGGATAAATACCAAGCCAAATGATAGATCGCAAACCACAAAACAGTCTGATCTTAATCTTCGCAATGTGTTTTTGCCTGGATTCAAGAAACTCTTGATATTCCAAGGGTGATGCAGCGCCTTGCAAAATAACTCAGCACCTACAAAATCAATGTTTCTGCTGGCCTGACAATTGAAGAGCAATGAGTACATTCACTGGGGAAAAAAAACCAACAAAACCGAGCCTCAGGCAGTTCAAGCCTGCATTTCACTAAATCCGTGTCGTGGTTGTCTCCGGAAAGTCAGCTAATTTCAGATGTTTCATTCAATGTCTCTTTCCAAGGTCAGAAACCTTGATATCTCTATCTTACCAATTTGTTTTTGTGATTAACCATAACAATCTATGCAATCCAGAATTCAGTTATCCATTGACCAATTCACTTCGACTGAATCATCTCATGGGGATGACCTTTGCCCCTGATTTCCGAAGCTATCAGGATAAATATCATTCACTTGAAAAGTGTTTTTCAGGCTTTGATGGTACCTGTGACTTTTCTTTAAGTTTTTGGTCATAAGAGTGGGAACCACTTTTATGGAATCTGCCTTCTAATGGTATATGTAATTTTCCCACCGGATTGTGCTTGGCGCTGATCCCGTTGCACCGGGAGGGGCCCATAACGGGCTTCCTGCCAGGCGCAAAACAATGCGCAAGTCATCCAAACCATGGTGCCCGGCGCAATCTGGGTCACACCCTCGCTGGGTGTGATGCAAGCAATTTACTTTCAATGATTCACTAGGCTCATCTAAATATGCATGGCTGGGTTGAGGCCGCATTCTCCCAGCTCCCGGGAATCACTCGCTACACTGGGGAGGCCTCACCCGGGCGCCGATTAGTATTGGTTTCCAGAAGTGGAGACCAGGCTTGATGGCCACTCTGGGGGTCTTGGAGGTGATTGGAGCTGGCCAAGTGGTCGGAGATAGGACAGGGCAGTGCCCCTACACTTCCCATGGTAGCTGGGCACCCAGGCAGTGGTAACTGGCACCCTGGCAGTGCCAAGGTGCCAGGTTGGCACTGAGGGTGTCAGGGTCAGTTCCAAAATACGTTGGCACTGGCAAGGGACGGGGGCTGAGAGGGGGGGCCATGTCCATGAAAAGGGGGCTGAAGGGTGGTATGAAGGGTGGGGAGTAAAGGGGGTTAGGTAGGGGTCTCATGAATGTTGGGGCATGAAGTAGGGAGCTGGAACGGGGGACTGAAAGGGGGGCCCCGAAGGTGGAGGAGTCCTCAGTGAACCCATAGTGGGGTATGCTCCCTTGGGGCTGGGAGGGCGATTCCCCGATGCCCACAAGAATGGATGGGTGTCGGGCAAGTCATGCCTGTGTGGTGAGAGGAGGGCTCACGTTAACTTTTATTGATGGGGGAAAAGGTTGCCCCTCAGGGGTTTAGGGTTGGGGGTGTTGCACATGTCTATGGGAAGGTCGCATTGTCCATGGGTGGGGGTGTGTGAGGACACTCAAGCTCACTTTTAGATTCAGGTACCTTTTCGCTGAGGGGCCGGTCTGGTTGTTGAGTTTAGTTCCCCACTGCAGAGAAAATGTCTAAATGTTGTATTGACCAGTGGGAAACTCCCCAAGCCCCCTAAAAAATGGGTAAGTGTGGGCGAATACAGTCCTGGATTTGACCCAAAACAGCGGTTGGATACATCACGCCTAACGTGCCCAAATTGACGTCATCATTGTTTGGGTGAATCATGCCCCACATCTTGAAAAGGACGTGCTAGCCACACCTTTCTAATCTATTTGATCCCAAGCGATTCCTGACTTGTTTTTTCATAATGTAAATCGTGAGCATACAGGGGATGTATCGATAAATGTATATGTGCTCTTTTGTAAAGGCTATTTTTACTTATATCATCAAATTGAATAAATCTAAATGAAAACGATGAGTGGCCTAATTTTCTGCTGATCCATTCATTCAATACAAATTCATTAACAAGAACGAATGTCAAACTGCTAATCAGAGCCCGCTGTAAATCATGCCCTGTTAAAAACGTCTCAAGGAGCTCAATTGCAATTTAACTTGGGCAAATGGCATATATTTCACTCCTTCAGTGCACACCATTTGTCATTAATATGAGAATGAAGATTTAGAAAATATTGAGCAGGTCAGTCAGCCTTTCTGTTGAGAGATGGCCTGGGTTTTCATCCTCAAGGCGGACGGTGGATTATGGGAAAGATTCCCAGTTTGGTGCACCTGCTCAATTACTGGGAGGGGCGGGGTATGGGTGTGGGTTGAAGTCAAGCCTGCCAGCCTGGGAAACATTTTGAGGCAACTACAGGGGCGGCACATTGGCACAGTGGTTAGCCAGGGACCCAGGTTCAATTACCGCCTCGGGTGACTGTCTGTGTGGAGTTTGCACTTTCTCCCCTTGTCTGCATGGGTTTCCTCCGGATGCTCCGGTTTCCTCCCACAGTCCAAAGATGTGCAGGGTAAGTGGATTGGCCATGATCAACTGCCCCTTTGTGGCCAAATTGTTAGGTGGGGTTTCTGGGTTACAGGGATAGGGTTTGGGCATTGGCCTAGGTAGGGTTGGTGCAGACTCAAAGGGCTGAATGGCCTCCTTCTGTTCTGTAGAGATTCTATTATTCCATTCTATGATTCTACAGATCCTGCCAGATGCGGAAGCGCGCTGTTTAAAAGGCCCACATGAATTTTGTGGAAACTTTGTCAACGTTAAAATTTAAAAAAAACAAAGGCCCCCAGCCCTCACATCCTCTCACCCTCCAAAAACACCCTTTGCCCCATCGATACCACCTCATGCCCCCAATTAGTCCCATGATGTTCATGCTCCCCATGCCAAACACTGACCTTCCAACCACTCCCTATTGGTCCCATGACCATTTACTAAACTCTCCTTCCACTCACACCCTATGGCCCCTCATTTCTCAATGCTAATTTCTGCCCTTTCTCCTGTCCCCTCTGGGTCCCCATGTCAAGCAACGGCACTTTCATGCCCATTCACCATATGCATTGGCCGGAACCAATGTACACGATAGCGATAGTAGGATGTGTAAAACAATCTTCACGAAAAAATAATTCATTCATAACTTTCTGCTATGGTGGAAAAAGTGCAATTCATTACAAGCTACTGAAAGTGTCAATCGCTCAGATAATTTAAGGTATTAATAACAAAAGTTACAAATCCTTGAAACTGATTGAGATTGTGTGAACAAACCTGTAAAATTGACCATAGAGCCTGAACAATCAATCAAATAATAATTGCTTATTGTCACAAGTAGGCTTCAATGAAGTTACTGTGAAAAGCCCCATGCCGGCGCCTGTTCAGGGAGGCTGGAACGGGAATTACAAGCCAGCTGTCTTAGCCCACTGTGCTAAACCAGCCCCAATCAAATAATGCTTTCTCAGGGGTAAAGCTGTTCTAACAAGATGCCTGGGCTCTCAGCCAAGCATGGAGGGCTTAAAAGGACAACAGTGCATCATTGGAAGGGCAGACCTTGACATAGGGACATGAGGCGCGTCATTCTCCGACCCCCCAGAGGGTCGGTGAATGCCCGTTGGCCGCCGTGAATCCCGCCCCCGCCGAAGTCTCCGAAGGGAGAAAAGTCGGCGGGGCGTTAATGGCGCCGCTGCCGCGGAGAATGTCACGGGTCTGCGCAAGGCAGCCGATTTTCGGCCTGCCGATATTCTCCCTTCCGGATGGGCCGAAGTCCCGTCGACGTGATGACCGTTCACGTCGACGTGAATCAAACCTCCTTTTCATCGGCGTGACCCGGTGCTCCAGGCTCACGCCGACCAGCGTGGAGGTGAGTGACGGCCTGGGGGGTTGGCTCTGGGCAGGAAATAGCGTGGCCGCAGACTGATTGCGTGAGGAGAGGTGTGTCTCGGCTTGTGTGTGTGTGTGTGCGGCGGGGGGGGGGGTGGTTAGAGTAGGCTGGGCTCCGGGGGAGTGCCGGGAGGGGGTCCGTGCCGGGGTGGAGGTTGGGGGTTAGGGGGGGTCCGTGCTGGGGTGGAGGTTGGGGGTTGGGGTGGGTCCGTGCTGGGGTGGAGGTTGGGGGTTGGGGTGGGTCCGTGCTGGGGTGGAGGTTGGGGAGGGGGTCCGTGCTGGGGTGGAGGTTGGGGAGGGGGTACTTGCCGGGGTGGAGGTTGGGGGCTGGGGGGCTCCGTGCCAGGGTGGAGGTTGGGGGTTGGGGGGGGGTCCGTGCTGGGGTAGAGGTTGGGGGTTGGGGGGGTCCGTGCTGGGGTGGAGGTTGGGTGTTGGGGGTGTCCGTGCTGGGGTGGAGGTTGGGGGTTGGGGGTGTCCGTGCTGGGGTGGAGGTTGGGGGTTGGGGGGGGTCCGTGCTGGGGTGGAGGTTGGGGGTTGGGGGGAGGCCGTGCTGGGTGGAGGTTGGGGGTTGGGGGGGGTCCGTGCTGGGGTGGAGGTTGGGGGTTGGGGGGGGGGTCCGTGCTGGGGTGGAGGTTGGGGGTTGGGGGGGGTCCGTGCTGGGGTGGAGGTTGGGGGGGGGTCCGTGCCGGGGTGGAGGTTGGGGAGGGGGTCCGTGCCGAGGAGGGTGATGGGAGGGCAAGTGAGTTGGTCCACCTGGCCAGGTGCTGGGTGACAGGGGCTACCCATTGCGATCGTGGCTGATGACGCCTATACGGAGGCCACGCAATGAGGCGGAGAACCGCTACAATGATGCCCATGTAGCGACCAGGGGAGTGATCGTGGAGTGAGAGGTGCTTTGGCGTGCTGAAGATGCGTTTCAGGTGCCTGGACCTCTCTGGGGGCGCCCTCCAGTATCTGTCAGATAGGGTCGGCCGCATCATTGTGGTGTGCTGCGTCGTGCACAACATAGCCCAGCAGAGGGGCGATGTGCCGCAGGCAGAGGAGGGCGGAGTGGAGGAGCAGCAGGAAGAGGCACAGTCCTCCCCAGATGAGGGGGATGGGGGCAATGGTCAGGGCAGACGGGGTAGACACAGGCGGGTGGCTGTCCACCGTTACCGGCTGGCCCAGCGGGCACGGGACAGACTGATAGACGCCCGCTTCACTGACTAGATGGGCGTGGGAATCGGGTAGTATGGCCACAGACCGCACACCATGGCAACAGCCGACCACCCACACCCCACACCCATGCACCCACCCAGCACCCTCACCCCCCTCCCCAACCCCACCCACCCCACCCGCATGCACACCACCCCCCCACCCCATTGCCGATCCACCGGCGGCACAACGGGCTGGGCTCACACAGTTGCGGGTGGACGCGTGTCTATCGTAGGCCATGGAGGATGATGACAACCCGCCCTGCGATGAGCTCCTGGCTCTACATCGTTGGACTATGTCTGACCCATGGCCACAGTACCACCATCCACCCGGACCATCCCTGCATGCGGCTGTGACTCTGCAGCGCACGGTCCCGTCCTCTGCCCGGGGGATGTTGATGGCGGCCCAGGGGGAAGGGGGCAGACTCACCTGGGGCTGAGGTAAGACCACCCCTCACACACACACTTGCGCGCAACGTACATGACACGCCCGCACACTTTGGACAGAGCACAAAGGCAGCTTCGGTAGGTGTAACATTGACTTTAATAACCAAAGGAGTTCATGCACGTGCCCTAGCCCCTAAAACTCATCTGTGTCCTGCACCCGTGCCAACTTACTCAGTGTCGAATTGTTTGGCCTTACGGGCCCTTTGACTACTTCTACGTGGTTCCCCAGACGGTACAGCAGAACTGGAGGTGGACTCCTGTGATTCCTGCCCTCTGACACTGGATCCCTTTGGTGGCCATTTCCTGGGGTGTCCTGGCCTAGATGGGCCAGGCTGCGGCCCGGGCGACTGGGATGGCGAGCTGCCAGCCTGTCCTGCCCGTTGCCCACCCGATGCACCTGGGATGGAAGGGGGGGAGTCCGAGGTGTCGCGGTGTACCGGGACCTCCCCTACAGAGGGAGCCGGGAAGGACCACACCACCTCCTCCTCCCTCGGGGTGCCCGATGGCCCCCAGGCCTCTACATGGGTGGGGGATGCGAACGGACTGGCCATCCGACGTGCCCCCGACATCTGGCGCTGCCAGTCCTGGAGGCCCGTGCTGGTATCGACAGGGGTCTGCAGGTTTGCAGCCATGGAGCCCAGGGTGTTGGCAAACCCTGTCTGCGACAGTGCGACGCCGGCTCGCACATGGCCACTGGCGCCGATGCCCTCAGCGATGGCCTGCTGAGACTGGGCCATGGCCTGCAGAGACTGGGCCATGGCCTGCTGAGACTGGGCCATGGCCTGCTGAGACTGGGCTATGGCGTTGAGCGCCTCTGCCATCTGGCGCTGGCACTGGCTCATGGCCTCCTGTGAGAGGGCAGCCATTTCCAGGGCCACAGACGCCGCCTGCACGGAAGGCCCCAGGCTTCGCAAACCGTTCCCCATGTCTGACACCGTCGCAACCATTGCCTCCACCGCGGACGCCACCCGTGCGGTGTCAGCCTGGGTGGCACGCATGACCGGGACCACTCCCAGCTCCTGGACGCGGGTGGACTCCTCCACCTGCGACTGCAGCCGCCGCAAGCCGCCCGTCACCCTCTTCGCTCGTCTCCTGGTCGGTGGTTGCATCAAATCTATGTGTGGGTGTGGTAACTGCAGGAACCCGGGATCCATCTGGGCGGCAGATGTTCGCTTGGCCTGGGCTGCCCTCCGACCGCCCGGTCCCTCTGCTGCTCCTACCTCCACCTGCTGTACCGGGACGGCTGTGTTGTGCGCACCAGTGAGTGTACCAGACGCCTCATCACTAAAGTGCCCAACCGTGGTGAGTGTTTCTGCGATGGTGGAGGGTTTTGGTGACAGCAGTGGCGTTGTGTCGTGCTCTTCGTCCCACTCTGAGTCCATGGCACTTTGGGGTGGGGGTTCGTCTCCACCCATCCACTCTGAGTCACTGTCCGGTATTTCGTCTTCCTGGGTAGTGCTGTCCCGCGTAGTGCTGTCCCGGGTAGGGGTGTCCTGGGTAGTGGTGTCCTGGGTAGTGGTGTCCTGGGTAGTGGTGTCCTGGGTAGTGGTGTCCTGGCTTGGATGTGACAGGGGCCTGTGTCTGCCCCCCTCATCGCTGGGTGGTCGCTCCCGCACGTGACGGGGGTGTCGTCTCCCTGTTGCTCCAGGTCTCTCCGTCTCCCGTGGTGTGCGAGGGGCATCCTGCGGGCGTCGCATGCTGGAGGGTCCGGGTCACTCCGTCTCCCGTGGTCTCCGAGGGGCATCCTGCGGGCGGTGTGCATCTGCGGGGAAGGGTGCCTGGACGTTTGGTCCTGCGATACACAATGAAGCATGCATGGTTAGACATCAGGCAGTGATCAGGTGATACGGGGAGGGGGATATAGGGGAGGGGGGATATGGGGACGGGCTGTCGGTGGCTCACTTGCTGGTGGGCCCCCGACATCTGCATCAGCAACCTCCCGGTCCTCAGGTCCGCCAGCCAGTTCCAGGGCCCTTTCCTCGTGTACGGTCAGTGGCCTCTCATCAGCGGGCCCTCCTCCAGTCCTCTATTGTTGTGTGCGCGCTTCTCCTGTGGGGCGGGGGGGGGTGCGGGGGGGGGGGGGGTTGGTGGCAGGGGTAAAAGGCAACAGTGTTAGGCAGGTATATGAATGCACGCCATTGGTTGCGCGTGCATTGCAGAGGTTAAGGTTAGGGCTGGATTCACTTGGGGATATGGGGGATATGGGGAGGGGGGGATATGGGGGAGGGGGGATATGGGGGATATGGGGGAGGGGGGATATGGGGGAGGGGGGATATGGGGAGGGGGGATATGGGGGTGGGGGGGAGGGGGGATATGGGGGAGGGGGGATATGGGGGAGGGGGGATATGGGGGATATGGGGAGGGGGGATATGGGGGAGGGGGGATATGGGGAGGGGGATATGGGGGAGGGGGGATATGGGGGAGGGGGGATATGGGGGATATGGGGGAGGGGGATATGGGGGATATGGGGGATATGAGGGGGGGATATGGGGGAGGGGGGATATGGGGAGGGGGGATATGGGGGAGGGGGGATATGGGGAGGGGGGGATATGGGGAGGGGGATATGGGGAGGGGGGATCTGGGGAGGCTCACCCTGCCTGCTCTGACGAGGTCGTTCACCTTCTTGTGGCACTGGGTGCCTGTCCGTGGTGTCAGGGCCGCAGCGGTGACGGCCTCTGCCACTTCCCTCCACAGACGCCGGCTGTGGCGTGGGGCAACTCTGCGGCCGTGCCCGGGATACAGGGCGTCCCTCCTCTGCTCCACCGCGTCCAGGAGCGCCTCCACATCGCGTGACTCGAACCTCGGGGCTGAGCGACGGCCAGCCATCCAGTCGGGTGTTGCGGTCGGGTGTTGCGGTCGGGTGGGGGGGAGCAGCGCGGCCTTATGAGCCGTCACGCCGTGCAGCGCGTATGACGCTGCACGGCGTGAACCACTGCGCAAGCGCGGATCCCGTTACGTCGCTGCTAGCCCATTTCGGGCCAGAGACTATCGATCCATTTATGTGACGCAAGTGGGATTTGCGCCGTTTTTTGCGCCGATCGGCGGACTTTCCACCGATAACGGAGAATTTTGCCCGAGGTGTCATAATAGGTGTGTGCAAAGGTAGAGCTTAGCATAGGAACATGTGGAAACCTTTTTGAACTTGCCTTTTAAAAGATCCCCTCATGCACACTTGGGTTCGCAACTCCTCTGAGGGGCTGTGAAACATGACTTTTTCAATACCTAGTCTGACTCTGTGAAATCAACAGAGGAGTAGGAAATAATGCCCTTCTCTGCAATGAAGCCGGCCAGTTTGGGAGTGTCGGATGCAGGTTTTTGACAGATTGCACCCTTTAAATATCCTCCTGAAAATTGCACAGTCTAGGACTGAGGAAAGGAATTCTACAATTGTATCCCACATCCAATTTTTAAAGGGCTCCTAAGACATCCCAATTCAGTGATGATCCAGGCCAGTGTTTTAGGCTAACAGTCTTTTATCACAAATGTAAAAAAAAGAATTTTCAAGTCTTAAGCAAGTGCAGAAGCAGGGAAAGGGGTTTGAGAGGAAAGAGCAATAAAGAGTGTCATGTGATGAAGTGGAAGGCAGGATAACTAATGCCAAAATGAACGATAGTGCAAGGTAAAATAGGATGGGAATGCAACTAGTGAAGGAACAATGAGGTGTAAATGGTATTAACATAATCACTACCAACAAATGCCCTCTGAAAAACTGGAACTAATCGTTATGATCTGAAATGAATAAACTTAATGCAAGTCCAGAACGTTACAAAGTGCCTAATCCAAAGATGCATTACTGTTCCACAAAATGCCATTCAGCTACATTAGAACTGTGCATGAGATGAAGCACGACATTGTGGCTCTGTGGTTAGCACTGCTGCCTCACAGCATCAGGGACTTGGGTTTGATTCCGGCCTTGGGTTCCTATCTGTGTTGAGTTTTCACATTATCCCCATGTCTGCGTGGGCTTCCTCTGGGTTTTCCGGTTTCCACCCACAGTCCAAAGGTGTGCAGGTGGTTTGGCCATGCTGAATTGCCCCTAAGCGTCGAAAGATGTTCAGGTTAGGTGGGAAAGGGTGGGGGAGTGGGTCTGGGAGGGGGTAAACTATTTGTAGCATAATAGGTTACAAGTTTTGTCAATGAGTTGGTGATGTGTGTCATGATATACTATTAACAATAGCAGTCATGTGCTAGAGGCCCTGAGGAGAAAATGGAATAATTTGTACCCAACAGAGATGTGCTTACCTATGTATATAGTGTATTTCATGTCAATAAAGTAGTTTTCAAATAACATACCCGAGTTGCTCATGTGCAGAGGGAATGCTTCCCAGTATAGCTTAGGCTGTGAGATAATCCACAACACACGATTACTCCTGCCGCTGAACGTTGGTGCCTACGCTCTAAGTGTTCTTGCCTAGTCTAGTGCTTCTGGCGTAACCTCTGAAGAGTAAGTGTGACTGAGGTATGTGACATGGGGAGCTGAGAAGATTCTTAACAGTGGTAGTCCAGGTGACTTCAAGAAGCTGTGGGCCCTGATTGTCCTACCTCAGATTGTACCATTACAGCACAGGCTCCAACAGGTTGGAGCACCTGGCTAATATGCAACTGGAAGGGGATCTGAAAGTTGAAATCTCTCAGACCATATGTTGGCAACTGCATGGACACATTTTTCTCAAACCATCCACTGCCTGCAGCACTCAAGAATAAATGAGAATTGGGGCTTGAATCCAGAAGAGACACACCATAAGGCTCTGCTTTCCTCTTGTCAAATTCCTGCTATCCTAAAAGCATTCTGGCATACAAATCTGAACTTCCATCATGTCTTCTTCATTGTCACCAGTGGTCTTAATTCCCTGCCCCACGACCCTTTCCACCTTCACCTCCAACAATAAATGTGAGGAGCTCATAGACTTCTTTGCCAACAAGATTGAGACCATTCATTAGCTACCAATGCCACCTCTTTCCTGTCCCCTAACCGACAAAGCTCAACTTTCCTTATTACCACCACTGCTGCCCTTACCCTAAACACACATCATTTTCAAAATTCCCTCCATTTTCCCCCCTTCATACTCATCTTGCTTGTCCATGAGATCCATCTCTTGCTCACTTAACTGCTACCCACAAAACACTTCAGATTCTGGAACTCTAGCAGCGAAAAAGAAAACACTGGAAATATTTGGCAGCAAGACATTCCTCTAGTATCCCTTTGCAGTGTCAGCTGACCTTTTTGCACTGTGTAATACCTTTAAGATTTAAACACAGCTGTTTCTGCATGTGTCTTGAAGGGGAATGTTGGCTTTGTGTGACTGTTCTCAGCACGCTGGATTTGGGACTGCGACTGCAGGCCTGCATAGTTTAATGGGACCTATGACGAGTTGGCCAGGCAGCATTTGCAGAGAAAGGAACAGAATTAATGTTTGAGGTTGATAGATCTTTGTCAGATAAAGGAGATACTCTCCACAGAATGGGTCTTCATTTACCTAAACATTGCAGCTTATATCTTAAGATAGCAAAAATGATTTCAGTGGTACCTTTCGGTAACTAATGCATGCCATACGTGTGAGTCAGTCATGTTTTCAGATCAGAGCCCTGTCCCTTCTGAGACCATTCATTCTATTCTCCTTCAGAGATTAAAGATAACCCAGAATGTCATCGAGTGACTAAGTTTTAATTTAGTGCAGGAAAATTGGCACAATTTAGTCCTTGACATTGCATAAAACAAGCACATTCGTGGAGAATGTGATTAATGAAGAAAGAGATCTGTGCCTCAGGGTAAGAACTGCAGCGTGGATGCAGTACATCACTCCACGCACATGGGAGGAGAGAAAGCAACGGCATGAATCATTGCTGAATCTTTGTCTGTACTCCTGCCAAGTTTACAAGGTAAATGTATTGAATTCTTCTCACTGGGATAACATTAATCTTCTCATCAGTTGAGCTGCTTGTGAGTGAAATTGTATTCATGTTTTAGAGCGAAGCAGAAAGCACATAGTGAACATGAGAAATTTGGGGCTGGTACCCAGGCAAAAACGTATAACATTATTCATGTCTCGGAATAAATCTCCAACACTTCTCAACTTCAAGAAGAATATTAAGTTCTGTATCTGTATGCAGGGGGAGATCTTTGCTGCCCAATGTATGATCTCCATGGACAGCCGAAGTCATAAGAACATAAGAACTAGGAACAGGAGTAGGCCATCTGGCCCCTCGAGCCTGCTCCGCCATTTAAGGAGATCATGGCTGATCTTTGTGGACTCAGCTCCACTCTCCGGCCCGTACACCATATCCCCGAATCCCTTTATTCTTTAGAAAGGCATCTATCTTTTTCTTAAAAACGTATAAAGAAGGAGCCTCAACTGCTTCACTGGGCAAGGAATTCCAGAGATTCACAACCCTTTGGGTGAAGAAGTTCCTCCTCACTCGGTCCTTAATCTACCTCCCCTTATTTTGAGGCTATGCCCCCTAGTTCTGCTTTCCCCGAGCAGTGGAAACAACCTGCCCGCATCTATCCTATCTATTCCCTTCATAATTTTATATGTCTCAATAAGATCCCCCCGCATCCTTCTAAACTCCAATTAGTACAGTCCCAGTCTATTCAACCTCTCGTCATAATCTAATCCCCTCAACTCTGGGATCAACCTAGTGAATCTCCTCTGCACTCCCTCCAGTGCCAATATGTCCTTTCTCAGGTAATGAGACCAAAACTGAACACAATACTCCAGATGCGGCCTCACCAACACCCTATACAATTGCAGCATAACCTCACTAGTCTTGAACTCCATCCCTCTAGCAATGAAAGACAAAACTCGATTAGCCTTCTTAATCACCTGTTGCACCTGCACACCAACTTTTTGCGACTTGTGCACCAGCACACCCCGGTCCCTCTGCACAGCAGCATGTTTTAACATCTTACCGTTTAAATAATAATCCATTCTGCTGTTATTCCTCCCAAAATGGATAGCCTCACACTTGGCAACATTGAATTCCATCTGCCAGACCCTAGCCCATTCACCTAACCTATCCAAATCCTTCTGCAGACTTCCGGTATCCTCTGCACTTTTTGGTTTACCACTCATCTTAGTGTCGTCTGCAAACTTTGACACATTGCACTTGGTCCCCAACTCTAAATCGTCTATGTAAATTGTGAACAACTGCGGGCCCAACACTGATCCTTGAGGGACCCCACTAGTTACAGGTTGCCAACCAGAGAAACACCCATTTATCCCCACTCTCTGCTTTCTGTTAGTTAACCAATCCTCTACACATGCTACCACTTTACCCTCAATGCCATGCATCTTTAGTATATGCAGAAACCTTTTGTGTGGCACCTTGTCAAAAGCTTTCTGGAAATCCAGATATACCACATCCATTGGCTTCCCATGATCTACTGCACTGGTAACGTCCTCAAAAAATTCTACCAAATTAGTCAGACACGACCTACCCTTTGTGAACCCATGCTGCGTCTGCCCAATGGGACAATTTCCCTCCAGGTGCCCCGCTATTCCCTCCTTAATGATAGATTCCAGCATTTTCCCTCCAACCGAAGTTAAGCTTACCGGCCTATAATTACCCGCTTTCAGCCAAACTCCTTTTTTAACAGTGGTGTCACGTTTGCTACTTTCCAATCCTCTGGGGTCACCCCAGAGCCTAGTGAATTTTGATGAATTATCACTCGTGCGTTTACAATTTCCCTAGCCATCTCTTTTAACACTCTGGGATGCATCCCATCAGGGCCAGGAGACTTGTCTACCTTTAGCCCCATTAGCTTGCCCAATACTGCCTCCTTAGTGATTACAATCATCTCAAGGTCCTCATCTATCATATCCTTATTTCCATCAGTCACTGGCATGTTATTTGTGTCCTCCACTGTGAAGACTGACACAAAAAACCTGTTCAGCTCCTCAGCCATTTCCCCGTCTCCTATTATTAAATCGCCCTTCTCATCTTCCAAGGGATTAATATTTACCTTAGCCACTCTTTTTTGTCTTATATATTTGTGGAAGCTTTTACTATCTGCTTTTATGTTCTGAGCCAATTTACTTTCATAGTCTACCTTACTCTTCTTTATGGCTTTTTTAGTAGCTTTCTGTTGTCCCCTAAAGACTTCCCAGTCCTCTAGTCTCCCACTAATTTTGCCACTTTGTATGTTTTTTCCTTCAATTTGATACTCTCTCTCACCTCCTTAAATATTCACGGTCAATTTTTCCCCTTTCTACCGTCTTTCTTTTTTGTCGGTATGAACCTTTTCTGAACACTGTGAATGATCGCTCGGAATGTTCTCCACTGTTCCTCAACTGCTTCACCATGAAGTCTTTGCTCCCAGTCTACCTTAGCTAGTTCTTCTCTCATCCCATTGTAATCGCCTTTGTTTAAGCACAAAACACTAGTGTTTGATTTTACCTTGTCATCCTCCAACTGTATTTGAAATTCCACCATATTGTGGTCGCTCCTTCTAAGAGGATCCCGAACTATGAGATCATTAATCAATCCTGCCTCATTACACAGGACCAGATCTAGGACTGCTTGTTCTCTTGTAGGTTCCATTACATACTGTTCCAGGAAATTATCCCGGGCACATTCTATAAACTCCTCCTCAAGGCTGCCTTTACCAACCTGGTTAAACCAATCGATATGCAGATTAAAATCTCCCATGATAACCGCTGTACCATTTCTACATGCATCCGTTATTTCTTTGCTTATTGCCTGCCCTACCATCCTGTTACTATTTGGTGGCCTATAGACTACTCCTATCAGTGACCTTTTCGCCTTACTATTCCTGATTTCCAATGCTTCCACATCCTTCCTATAATGCGGCGACCAGAACTGCACGTAATACTCCAAATGCAGCCGCACCAGAGTTTTGTACAGCTGCAACATGACCTCATGGCTCCGAAACTCAATACCTCTACCACTAAAAGCTAACACACCAAACTCCTTCTTAACAATCCTATCAACCTGGGTGGCAACTTTCAGGGATCTATGTACATGGACACCGAGATCCCTCTGCTCATCCACACTACCAAGAATCTTACCATTAGCCCAGTACTCTGTATTCCTGTTACTCCTTCCAAAATGCATCACCTCACACTTTTCTGCATTAAACTCCATTTGCCACTTCTCAGCCCAGCTCTGGAGCTTATCTATGTCCTTCTGTAACCTGCAACATCCTTCCGCACTGTCCACAACTCCACCGACTTTAGTGTCATCCGCAAATTTACTCACCATTCTTCTACGCCCTCCTCCAAGTCATTTATAAAAATGAAAAACAGCAGTGGCCCCAAAACCGATCCTTGTGGTACACCACTAGTAACTGAACTCCAGGCTGAACATTTCCCATCAACTACCACCCTCTGTCTTCTTACAGCTAGCCAATTTCTGATACAAACTGCTAAATCACCCTCAATCCCATGCCTCCGTATTTTCTGCAAGAGCCTACCATGAGGAACCTTATAAGAACATAAGAACTAGGAACAGGAGTAGGCCATCTGGCCCCTCGAGCCTGCTCCGCCATTTAATGAGATCATGGCTGATCTTTGTGGACTCAGCTCCACTCTCCGGCCCATACACCATATCCCCGAATCCCTTTATTCTTTAGAAAGGTATCTATCTTTTTCTTAAAAATGTTTACAGAAGGAGCATCAAATGCTTCACTGGGCAAGGAATTCCAGAGATTCGCAACCCTTTGGGTGAAGAAGTTCCTCCTACACTCCGTCCTAAATCTACTTCCCCTTATTTTGAGGCTATGCCCCTTGGTTCTGCTTTCCCCGACCAGTGGAAACAACCTGCCCGCATCTATCCTATCTATTCCCTTCATAATTTTATATGTTTCAATAAGATCCCCCCGTATCCTTCTAAACTCCAGCGAGTACAGTCCCAGTCTACTCAACCTCTCGTCATAATCTAATCCCCTCAACTCTGGGATCAACCTAATGAATCTCCTCTGCACTCCCTCCAGTGCCAATATGTCCTTTCTCAGGTAAGGAGACCAAAACTAAACACAATATTCCAGATGCGGCCTCACCACCACCTTATACAATTGCAGCATAACCTCACTAGTCTTGAACTCCATCCCTCTAGCAATAAAAGACAAAACTCGATTAGCATTCTTAATCACCTGTTGCACCTGCACACCAACATTTTGCGACTCGTGCACCAGCACACCCAGGTCCCTCTGCACAGCAGCATGTTTTAACATCTTACCGTTTAAATAATAATCCATTCTGCTGTTATTCCTCCCAAGATGGAAAGCCTCACACTTGGCAACATTGAATTCCATCTGCCAGACCCTAGCCCATTCACCTAACCTATCCAAGTCCTTCTGCAGACTTCCGGTATCCTCTGCACCTTTTGCTTTACCACTCATCTTAGTGTCGTCTGCAAACTTTGACACATTGCACTTGGTCCCCAACTCCAAATCGTCGATGTAAATTGTGAAGAACTGCGGGCCCAACACTGATCCTTGAGGGGCCCTACGAGTTAAAGGTTGCCAACCAGAGAAACACCCATTTATCCCCACTCTCTGCTTTCTGTTAGTTAGCCAATCCTCTACCCATGCTACCACTCTACCCTCAATGCCATGCATCTTTAGTTTATGCAGCAACCTTTTGTGTGGCAACTTGTCAAAAGCTTTCTGGAAATCCAGATATACCACATCTATTGGCTCCCCGTTATCTACTGCACTGGTAACGTCCTCAAAAAATTCTACCAAATTAGTCAGACATGACGTACCCTTTGTGAACCCATGCTGCGTCTGCCCAATGGGACAATTTCCCTCCAGGTGCCCCGCTATTTCCTCCTTAATGATAGATTCCAGCATTTTCCCTACAACCGAAGTTAAGCTTACCGGCCTATAATTACCCGCTTTCTGCCGACCTCCTTTTTTAAACAGTGGTGTCACGTTTGCTACTTTCCAATCCTCTGGGACCACCCCAGAGTCTAGTGAATTTTGATGAATTATCACTAGTGCGTTTACAATTTCCCTAGCCATTTCTTTTAACACTCTGGGATGCATCCCATCAGGGCCAGGAGACCTGTCTACCTTTAGCCCCATTAGCTTGCGCAATACTGCCTCCTTAGTGATTACAATCATCTCAAGGTCCTCACCTATCATATCTTTATTTCCATCAGTCACTGGCATGTTATTTGTGTCCTCCACTGTGAAGACTGACACAAAAAACCTGTTCAGCTCCTCAGCCATTTCCCCATCTCCTATTATTAAATCTCCCTTCTCATCTTCCAAAGGACCAATATTTACCATAGCCACTCTTTTTTGTCTTGTATATTTGTAGAAGCTTTTACTATCTGCTTTTATGTTCTGAGCCAGTTTACTTTCATAGTCTACCTTACTCTTCTTTATAGCTTTTTTACTAGCTTTCTGTTATCCCCTAAAGACCTCCCAGCCCTCTAGTCTCCCACTAATTTTTGCCACTTTGTATGTGTTTTCCTTCAATTTGATACTCTCCCTCACCTCCTTAGATATCCACGGTCGATTTTTCCCCTTTCTACCATCTTTCTTTTTTGTCGGTATGAACCTTTTCTGAACACTGTGAAAGATCATTCGGAAGGTTCTCCACTGTTCCTCAACTGCTTCACCATGAAGTATTTGCTCCCAGTCTACCTTAGCTAGTTCTTCTCTCATCCCATTGTAATCGCCTTTGTTTAAGCACAGAACACTAGTGTTTCATTTTGCCTTGTCATCCTCCAACTGTATTTGAAATTCCACCATATTGTGGTCGCTCCTTCCAAGAGGATCCCGAACTATGAGATCATTAATCAATCCTGCCTCATTACACAGTATCAGATCTAGGACCATTTGTTCCCTTGTAGGTTCCATCACATACTGTTGCAGGAAATTATATTGGGCACATTCTATAAACTCCTCCTCAAGGCTGCCTTTACCAACCTGGTTAAACCAATCGATATGCCAATTAAAATCTCCCATGATAACCGCTATACCATTTCTACATGCATCCGTTATTTCTTTGCTTATTGCCTGCCCTACCATCCTGTTACTATTTGGTGGCCTATAGACTACTCCTATCAGTGACCTTTTCGCCTTACTATTCCTGATTTCCACCCAAATTGATTCAACCTTGTCCTCCATAGCACCAATATCATCCCTTAATATTGCCCCGATGCCATCCTTAAACAACAAAGCTACACCACCGCCCTTACCGTCCATTCTATCCTTTTGTATAGTCTGATATCCTTGGATATTTAACTCCCAGTCGTGACCATCTTTTAACCATGTTTCAATAATGGCCACTAAATCATAGTCATTCACGATGATTTGCGCCATCAACTCATTTACATTATTTCGTATACTACGAGCATTCAGGTAAAGTACACTTATGCTGTTTTTTATGTCTTTGTTATGAATCCTAACACCTTGATCAGTAACTTTTCGCAATTTATTTTTCCTCTTACCCTTTCTCCTAATTTTCCTTGTCTTTGAACCCATATCTCTACATAATAACCTGTCACGTAACCTGCTGCCTTGATCTCCATTAACCATTATACTGTCCATAGCTTTACACTTCCCTTCCCCCCAACTTGCTAATTTAAAGTCCTTGTGACCGAACTATTTATCCTATTCGCTAGAACACTGGTCCCAGAATGGTTCAGGTGAAAACCGTCCCAACGGTACAGGTCCCTCCTGCCCCAGTACTGATGCCAATGCCCCATGAACTGGAATCCCTATTTCCCGCACCACTCCTTTAGACACGTGTTAACTTCTCTAATTTTCTAAGCCCTATGCCAATTGGCACGAGGCTCAGGTAGTAATCCAGAGATTATAACCCTGGAGGACCTGCTCTTTAATTTAGTCCTTAGTGTTTGATAATCCCCAAACAGGTCCTCTTTCCTAGTCTTACCTATGTTGTTAGCCCCAACGTGGACCACAACAATTGGATCCTCCCCCTCCCTCTCCAAAATCCTTTCAAGCCGATCAGAGATGTCCCTCACCCTGGCACCGGGCAGGCAACATACCATGCGGGACTCTCGATCTGGCTTACAAAGGATGCCATCAATCCCCCTAATTATAGAACCCCAACAACTACCACTTGTCTTTTTGCTCCCCCCTCTTGAATGGCTTCCTGTACCACGGTGCAGTGGTCAGTCAACGCATCCTCCCTACAGCCCTCTTCCTCATCCACACAGGGAGCAAGTACCTCATACCTGTTGGACAAGGTCAAGGGCTGAGGCTCCTCAACTCCTAAACTCAGGATCCCTCTACCTGCCTCCCTTGCAGTCACACCACTCTGTCCGTGACCACTATCCGAATTAACAGAACTTATTCTACCGGGTGTGACTGCCTCCTGAAACAAAGCGTCCAGGTAATGTTCCCCCTCCCTGATGTGCCGCAGTGTGTGCAGCTCGGTCTCCAGCTCATCAATTCTGAGCCGAAATTCCTCGAGCAGCCAACACTTGCTGCTGATGTGGTCACTGACGGTCTCAATGGGATCCACCAGTTCCATCATCATACAGCAACAACACATCACCTGTCCAGCCATATTCAACTAGTTAATGAATTTAAATATTTAAAAAAGAAACATTTTTTTTACAGAACCTCAAGGATAAACCCGAACACCAACAAAAACACAGCCCTCTCTGGCCACTCACCCGAACTCAGTCATTCACCTAAACTCAGATGCACTCTGTTCCAATCAGCACTCCGTGTCTAAAGGCACTCCTGCCACACCTTTTGTGCACTCACCTCTCCCAGCACTGTCCCAGGTCTCTCCCGCGCTTTTTAAATCTCCCAGCTCTCTCCTCCGGCCCTGTTTTCGCTGTCCCGGATCTCTCTGCTCCCGCGTTGTTTTTGCTGTCCCGGCTCTCTCCTCCCGCGCTTTTTAAATCTCCCGGCTCTCTCCTCCGGCGCTGTTTTCGCTGTCCCGGCTCTCTCTGCTCCTGCGCTGTTTTCGCTGTCCCGGCTCTCTCCTCCTGCGCTTTTTAAATCTCCCGGCTCTCTCCTCCGGCGCTGTTTTCGCTGTCCCGGCTCTCTCTGCTCCCGCGCTGTTTTCGCTGTCCCGGCTCTCTCCTCCCGCGCTTTTAAAATCTCCCGGCTCTCTCCTCCGGCGCTGTTTTCACTGTCCCGGCTCTCTCTGCTCCCTAGTCAAGCTATTGGTAGGCTTTGAGCACAAACCTGGCATTAATACATACTAACTGTTACCCATTGCTCGCAAAGTTTTGCAGGTCCAAGGCATGAAAAGAGTACCTGTTATCCTGGTCGTCGTCATTTTAAAGGCTCTGTCAGTCACTAGAAGCTGTAGATTCATTTCTACTGGATTGCTCAGGAACTAGTTATAAAACAGAGCAAACTTCTGGCTTCACCCATATGTGATTTAAAATTGCAGAGCGTGACAAATTTATCTTAAACTAGGCTTCCAATGGAAGCAGTTATTTCATTTTGAGATGACAAACATAAACTAGCAGCTATAACCTGTTCCAAATGTGCGGTGGGGCATGAAGGTCAACTTGGAAATTTCCAGCAGGTGGGATATCGCTGGTAAATTTTTCTCAAGCCATATTTTAGACTAACAGTCATTGTGACTTCGAACTTGAAAACTGAAAGCCAGCTAAAAAAAAAAACAGTCTAACAGAATATGCCCTCAGCGTTGGTTATCTGCCAATCCACTGAAAATGGTCGCCTGGCGGGAGTTCGCTGCTGCAGAAGGAATCTGACGAAGCAGTTGCAACTCGGGCGGAAATCACCAGCCTGTATGAAAGCGCAGTCGGGTGGAGGTTACGGAGGAGAACAGGAGCCAGGGGTAGTCAGGCAATGGGGAGTGTAGTCGACGGGTGGGTGGGTTTGTTTGGGGATGAGAAAGGTAGTTGGGTAGTCTGGAGGGTAGTTGGGGAGGGGGGGGGCTTTATTGTTGTGAGGAGGGGGATTCGGAAGGATAGTCAGGGGTGGTCAGGATGGTAGACGGGGGGGGGTGGCGTCGTAGGGTTGGTTCAGTGGGGCATTAGCAGTGGTCAATGCCCACGTTACCCAGGAGTTGAAGTGGATTCAATTCTCCTAATTTTTCCTGGGTAACTAATCTGCGAAGAGAGCTGGAACAATTTGAAATATCTGATTTAGAGTAACGGATGGTTCCCCAGTCCAGAGTAATTGCCCATTGGGAGTTTGGACTTCCTGGGCAATAACTTCCCCAACGCATCTACTGGGATATGCCCAGGGGATCGGGAATTTCAATCTATTTAAGGTTGAAACTGACAGATTTTCAATCACTCAGGAAATAAAGGGATTTCGGGTAGTGAGCGGGAAAGTGGAATTAAAGCATAAATCCGCCATGATCACATTGAATGGCGGAGCAGGCTCGATGGGTCATGCGGTCTTCTATATTTTGGAGGCATAACTAGAGGTGCTACAGAAATCTCTGATTCTAACCACATACATCCTTGGCCAGTTACAAAATATGCTTGGCTGTGCATTGAGCTTGAATTTGGTAAATCAGTTACCTCTTCTTTAATTCCTCTGTAACATGCTGTATTTTAGTGTTCGGGATTTCCTTTGCCGAGGAATTTCAAGAACACCTGTTTGGTTTTGTTTAACATGTACCCGGTGAATCGTGCATGGTCGATCTTTTAATTGGTTATTATGTTCATCCGATAATAAGGTATCGGACTTGGTGTAGATGGTGTTGCTAACTTTTGGTTGGTTCAATTGGCTCTGTTTTATAACCTTTGCTCTCGAGTCGCCAGGTATCTTTATGATACCGCCACGAGGTTCAAGTTCAAGTAATGATCAATAACTCAACACACCAGTTAGTAAGATTCAAATCAAAGCACATTTATTATACACAGTAAATCGCTACTCATGCATAAATTCCACTTCTAAGCTACTTCTACAACTAACAGGCCTATACTTAGCTTCGGACTGGTCCACCAGGTCGGGTGAACAAATAGCCTTTCATTCGGATTCTGAAACTGCGGGATTCAAAGCCGGTATGGACTGGTAGCTAGGCGAACCTATCTCGTAGCGAGCGTCGACTTGAGACTTACTTCAGTGATGCGGCAGCTTGGACAGTTCACTCTCAACGGTTGGTTCGCGTTGCTGAGTGACCCTGTCAAGAAGGACGATTTGAACTTGGGGGCTTAACTTTATAGTCCCAGGCGCTTCCCGCCTTTCGGGGTGGACCCTGTACCTAGTTTCAAGGGATTGGACTTACTTCCAATTGCTTGGTTCGATTTCTCCAATACTGGAGCGGTTCTCTGATCGATGGGCGGTCTTGAGGTGTCCGTTAACCTCTTTTGTGTTGGCTCCTGCTGGCGCCGAGGAGTCTGGCTTGGCTTTGTTTATCCCAAATATTTCAATTGTACCTGGGAATCGCGCATTATTATGTAGATGGCTGCTACATTATTATGCAGGTGGCTGCTTGTATCGATGCTGTCTGGGCTTTTGCAGAGTTTAATACACAGTAACTTGCACCTGCTGGTTTCTGCCTGTGTTGGCTAAATTTCCCTACAGCCTTTGCTGTTCTCGATTTTACATCGGGAGTTGGCCAACCCAGCTGGCTACACACCCTCCTTGTGATCCTAACGCGAAGCGTGAAGGATCACATAACTGCGCTGTTTTTCCCTGACCCAGTGAGCACTCTTCTATGGCCTCTAGACTGACCATAACTATGCAAAAAAATTTTAACTGACAATTCTGAGGGGCGCTATGTCAAACAGAGACATGCATTACAAAACAAGAAAATCGGAACCTCTAACTACCCTTAATAAACTACACTCACTCAAACATTTCATCACACTAACTTCCTTAACCATACAAACAAAATCATAGCAGTATTGTACACATTTTTCCTGGCTTGGCAGTCAAGCTCAGGATTGTACAATTGCTCATGAACATTTCTTTATTTACAACAAATCGCAAACGAATGCTCTTTATTATAGATCGCGGGGGTCGGGGTTCTGGTCATATCCGAAAATAGGGGATCTGATCCTATATACCGGGGTGCGAGCGAGGTAGGCTCTCCTTCTCCATTTTCTCAGATGAATAGTCTGCACGATGCAGCAGAGTATCGCCAATACTAGTAGGTATTCTATCAAGTAGGACAGGGAGTACCAGGTTATAAACCTGTCACACCAAGATGGTGTGGTGTCACTTGTGACTGGGCTCTGGGTACTGTGGGGAAATGAATCATTAACGGCTGGGGGGGGGGGGTTGAGGTCAGGGGGTTCGCGTTCGCGCGCAACCAAATGTCCATTAGGGCGACGAGCCACGCGGAGGATGTCCTCATGGTTCTTCTTCTTTCACTTCTCTTCTCTTCTCTTCTCTTCTCCTGGAGCTTCTGGGGTCCTGTGGAATCAAGCCTTGTGTCTGTTACTATCTTGGTTTAATATCTCGTATGATAGCATGTCTGCCCTTTAGTGCCAATTACCCCCTTTATAATTGGTCACTATGTGTGACTCCCTCATTTTTTTTTCAAAAACCGAATTTCAGGACAAGACACACTTACAAATACTGAACCAGTGCGAGCCGTCTCGCAGACTGTGCGATTTACCATCCAAATGTTTGAGGATGTAAATAGCATAAGGTTGGCAACCAACCCGTGTGTGCTCTACCCGAGCGTAGGTGACCAGAGGGGGGTTCCCAGGCAGGGCGGGTCCCAATGCCGTTTCTCCATTGCCTGAGCAACCGACAAGAACGGGCAAGAAATGTAGTCATCGTGGGGGGTTGCCGTATTGGTTCTTCATTCAAACCAGAAGGGCAGTTACGAACGGGGGTCTGTGTTTCAGTCTACAGACGAGTTCCTCTGAACTGGCGTCTGGGACACTAACAAGTCTCTGCGGACAAACTAGTGCCTCTGAAGTAGCGTCTGGCCAAACTAGTTTCTCTGAATGCCAGTGGCCGTCAGAAGGCTGGTGGCGTGGGGCCGTGGAAAAAAAAATTCCGGTCTAACATACAACATTTAACAGAACAAATACAAACTACATCATACATGCTGCAGGTTCCATCAGAACGGATACCGTTTCTCCCAAGCGGTTCCTTTTAAAACATCATCTGGACACCTCAGTTATCGGTTGCGAACAGGGTCGCAAAGGGGTTCTCGTTTTGGGAGTCAGACTCAAAGTTGTCATCTTCTTCCTTATGCCAAACTCTCGAGTGTATCAGGGCTGATAGGGCTGCATGGTGTGATTTGGGATCGCTCTCGTCATTCCGGACGAGTCTGTACAAATTAACTTGGTGCCAAAAGGTGGTGTCTAGTTCTGTGGTGACGGAATCGGAGTCGTCATAGTAGGTCGGTGGTTGGTGGTGGGGTTTCTTTAGGAAAGTGATCGTGAAGGGATCACTCAAATCATGGTCAGATTCGCTGGGTGTGGGTCCTGTTGCATGGGGATTGTAGGGAGGCGTGCTGTGGCTATTGTCCGAGTCACAGTCGCTGTCTCTGCTGCTGCTGTCTGTGAGCATTCCGGGGTGGAGTCTATAGTTCGGGGGTGGAGTCGGGGTTGAGTCCGTGGCTGGGCTGGATATGTTGGGGGATGGAAGGATTACGTTGGCTGTGGGCAGGGTGTGGTGTGCTGCGTCGAGCATGACGTGGTGTGCGTGGTTAGACTGTGTTCCATGTGCTTCATCTGGTTGATATGGAACCACGCAGTCTTTCCATTGGGGTACTTTATTTTGTAGACGGAAGGGCTTACTTTGTCCGCAATGGAGTAAGGACCCGAGTACTTTGGTGACAGGAATGTGCTGGGGTTGTATACGGAGAGCATGGCTTGCTGTCCGACACTGAACTCAGTCGCATGCACTGTCTTATCGAAACAGGCCTTGCTCTTTTTCTTTCTTGTGCCCAATCTTACTGCGGCTGCTAGCTGAGCCGTTTTAACATTCACCACAAATTGTTCTACTGCTTTCTCGTGTGTGAGAGCCGTCACTTCGGGGATGGTCAAATCTAAGCCTAATAAAAATTCTGTGCCTTTCATGGGGTGTCTGGTCATGAGAGTGTGTGGGGTGTAACCTGTGGAAGTTGAAATTGTATTTCGCAAAAATATCAGCGCAACGGGGAGGACTGAGTCCCAAGTGGTGTTGTTTTGCTGGACCATTTTTCTGAGGGTGGATTTTAGGGTCCGATTCATGCGCTCCACGATACCACTTGACTGGGGGTGGTATGCAATGTGGAATTTTTGGGTAATGCCAAATATCGTGAGGACGTTCTTCATGACACGTCCCATAAAATGGGAACCTTGGTCGGATTCAATGCTCTGGGGGAGTCCCCATCTCATAAAGATGTGATGGGTTAGGATCTTGGCTGTGGTCTTTGCCGTGTTTGTTCTGGATGGGAATACTTCCACCCATTTGGTAAACGTGTCTATCACCAGGAGTACATATTTATAACCATTCCTGCAAGGGGGCAATGGTCCAATATAATCAATCTGGAGGTTAGTCCAGGGGTGTGTGACGGGTCGGGTGTGACTGAGTTGAGCCTTCTTGGCATATCTGTCCGGATTTTTCTGGGCACAGATAAGACAATTCTCAATGTAGTGAGTTACATCTTCCTTCAAACTCGGCCACCAACAGAGCTGCCTGAGGTGGGCTGTAGTGGGATCAATTCCCTGATGTCTATGACTGTCATGGAACAAACAAATCAGTTGATTCCTGACCTGTTCAGGAACCACAGAAAGGGTGTCTTTTAACACCACACCGTCATGTGTGGTCAGTGTATTCTTAAACCTATCAAAAGGTGCTGGGAATCTTCCTTTCAAAATCTCCCTGAGATTGCTGTCCTGCTTCTGGGCCTGCAGTAAATCCTCGATATTAGTCTGCGAGACCTGAACTACATTCAATGGTGCGCTTTCGGGGGGTGTCCAAAAATATCCATGCCTGGAACCTGCCTTTGCCAATGCGTCGGCTTTTACATTTCCAGGGGGGGAGGAACGATGGTGACTTCGAACTTTGACTATTCCAAAGGTCCTGTTCTGTGCTCTCTCTAAAATGTGACAGAGCAATGGGGCTGAGGGGAGGGGTTTTCCATCTGCGGAAACAAATCCTCTTACTTTCCACAGGGGCAGGAATTCCGTAAGGCTGTTGCAGACATAGAGGCTGTCCGAGTATATGTCTGCTGGGCTGGGGAAGGAATCTGGGTGTTCTACTATGTATGCGATGGCCGCAAATTCTGCTGTCTGCGTGCCTAAGTGTCCTGGAAGTTTTATTACTATTTCTTCTCGGGCGCATCCCTGCACGCCCTCGACATAAATACCGCATCCTGTTATGCGCTTCCCTCCTATTGTGGAAGATCCATCCAAATATATTTGAATGGGTTCGCATGTGTCTGTGTGCTTGGGGCTCTGGGTTGAACTATCTATCTTTCGGGGGGGGGGAGGGGTGTTTTAGCAATAAAGGGGCCTGCGTTGTGGTGTGGAGAGATAATTTCACATTCATGGGGGGTTCCGGGGTACTGTAAGTTGTCAGCTAAAAAGGTGTGGGTCCTTGTCCTTTTAACAGTGATGTCCCGTCCCTGCAAAAGAAGGGTCCATCTAGCTGCTCTTATCTGACTAACTGTACCGTCCTTGAGTCGTCCGTCCAGCAAAAGTTGGGTGGGGGTGTGTTCTGTGAGGATTGTGATGGGGTTCAGTCCGGTAATGTAAGAAAAATACTGTACTGCCCAAAAAACTGTGAGCAGGTGCCTCTCACAGGCTGAAAATCCCTGCTCCACAGCATTTAAACCTCTGGAGGCGTAAGCCACGGGCCTTAGCTGTTCATGCCGTTCCTGGAGGAGCACGGCCGAAAGGGTGCGGTCTGTGCTTGCTACCTCTATAGCGTAAGGGGAAAGCGGGTCTGGAACTTGTAGTGCGGGGGCTGCTATGAGTGCTTGTTTCAAAGAGTCCACAGCATCCGTATGCTGCGGAAGCCATTCCCAGGGGGCTCCTTTCTTTAGGAGGTCTGAGAGGGGTGCTGCCTTGCTGGCGAAACCGTCAATGTGGATTCGGCAGTAGCCAACCAGTCCTAAAAACGACCAGAGGGCTGAAACGTTCTGGGGAAGGGCCAATTTAGCACTCGAGTCAATCCTTTTATGCTCGATCTTGCGTTTACCGTGCTTGATAATTGTTCCCAAATATATCACCTTGTGTTCCAAAATCTGGGCCTTTTTGGGGTTAACTTCACATCCAATTGCTTGTAGGAGTTCCAGGAGTTTGGACAGAAGCTCGATGTGCTCTTCCTTGGTGTCTGTCTGCAGTAGTAGGTCGTCTCCGTACTGGACCAGACATTCGGGGCAAGATAATTTGGCTAGACCATTTGCCAGCTGTCGGTGGAAAATGGAGGGGGAGTTGTGGAATCCTTGTGGAAGGCATGTCCACGTGTACTGTTGGTTTTTAAAGGTGAAAACAAATTTGCACTGGCACGCCTTTGCCAATGGAATGGACCAGAATCCATTACTGATATCCCAAACCGTAAAGTATTGGGAATTGAGTCCCTGCTTGAGCATGGTCTCGGGACTTGTTGCTACTGTGGGTGCTGCTGCGGGGGTGATTTTGTTGAGTTCCCGGTAATCAATGGTCAGTCGCCATGATCCATCGGGCTTTCTCACTGGCCAAATCGGGGAATTATAGTGTAGGCAACTGATCTAAATACGCCCTGCTCTAATAAGCTGTTGATTACTTTTGAGATTTCTCCCTCTGCCTCTTGGGGAAATCCATATTGCTTTTGGGGTCTAGGGTCAGGTCCTGTGATTTGTACTGAACCAGTCATCCGGCCACAGTCGTGTTTTTGGGGGTCGCGAATGCTGTCCTGTTCTTTTGTAAAACTGCCCTAACCTGCTTGTCCATGCTAATTGTCGTCGGGTTAAACCAAAATTTGCCTACTGCGCTAATTTTGTTGGCGCATTCCCCTATTGTGAGCATTGCGGGGGCTCTCCCGGATTTTGCCATTTTCCAGACACACTGATTGACTGGATCAAAGGATAGGTTGTGGGAATTCATAAAGTCTGTGCCCAAAATGTGTTCTGCTGTGTGGGGCAGATCAACTAAAACTATGGGGTGCTTGGTGGTGATGTTGCCGATTTGAATGGGTCCAGGGGCTGTGATGTGTCCTTGCTGTGAGTGGCCTGTAAAGCCGCTGAGGGTGATAGTGGCTGTAGTGGGCTACGTGTCCTTCTGGAACATGGTGGAGGAATTTATTGTAGTGCGGGACCCTCCTGTGTCCCAGAGAAACTCGATGGGCTGTCCCCGTATTTTCGCTGCAACTACCGGTCATCCGGACCTATCCCAAAGGGTGTCGCAGACCCAACTGGGGGAGCCTGAACACCGTCAGTCCTTTCCGTTCAGGTCCGTCTGATCTGAACGGGTGCTCACACTATGTATGGGCTCTGTCTTATTCTTACTTAGAGTGCCTGTCTGCTGGGTTCTCTGTGGCTTTCGTGGGGCATTGCATTCCCTTGCAAAGTGTCCCAACTGTCCACAGTTGTAACACTCCTGTGACTCTGGTGGGGGGCTGTTCTTGCCTTCATTTACCCATGCGGGGTTCTGGTGTGTTTTAACTGCTTGTATGTCTGCTTCTGCCTGCTGTTCTTCGGGAATTTTAACTGCGGGTTTGTTTTGTACAGACTGCTCCTAGGTGCGGGACAATCTTTTTACGACCCATTTCTCATTATGAGCCTCCTCTGAGGGATCATAATTCGCACAAGCTTTTTGTCCTGTTTCTGTGACATGGTGCAGGTCCATTTGGCCATGTTGTCTGGGGACAAATGGGCGTGGTCTAAGTCTCCAAAAACTGCTGCAAAATGGATCCACAGGCGTACAGCAAACGCTGTGGGGTGCTCGGTTTTCTTTTGCCTGCATTTATTGAGGCCATCTACGGGGTCACCCCTGTTATACCCGATCGCATCCAGGATCGCGGTATGCATTTCTGCAAGGGTGCCTCCTCCTACATTCTGTGGGTCGGGAAGGGCTGCTACGACCGAAGTGTCTAAACTCAAAACTGTGAGCTTTACGTGCTCTCGCTTATCCAGGCCGTACATGGTCGCCTGCTACTTTACTCTGGCAAAGAAGTGGTGGGGGTCTGAGGTGGGGAGGAACGGTATGATTTTCTCGCACGCGTCTCGTAATTGGGTCACTGTTAAGGGGGTGGTGTACAGAAATTCCGTATCGTCCGACGTGGCTGTGCGGTGGGTGGTTACAGGGTTCATTGGAGCCTGAACTATCTGCTCTGTGTGGGGTTGGGGCGCTTTCCTCTTTTGGGGCTTTCCCTGCGCACATGTTCACTGAACATATCTCTGCGCTGTTTCATTCAATTCTTCCCAATCAGGGCCGTCTTCCTCATCCAATTGTGCTCCGAAGGTTTCCTGGAATCCCTTTTGAACTGAAAGTAGAGATTGCAGCTCTGCAATCTGCTTCCGGCACTTTGTGTGATCTAGTGAGCTTTGTCTTTGCTCCGTGGTGGCAGCATGGAGTGCTCTTAATGCTGCCTTCAGGTCACTACACTGCCTCTGCAATGCCTCTACCTGCTTCTCGGATTCTTCTCGTACCAGGACTGCATGTTGCTCATCTTGATAGGCCTTTTCATACTGGGACTGGAAGCTGCTTAAGCTTGCCAGACAAGACTGGTGCGCCCACTTGGCATCATCCACCACTTCGTCTTTTGCTGCCAACTTCGTCCTTTGCTCTACGTTTTCTCTCTCTACCTCACTAACATCGACCTTGCTCATTCGATGTATGCCTTCTATCTCTTTCCAGAGCGTCCTAACGACCCCCTCTGTGCCTCGCAATTGTGCCAAGCAGGACATGATTGCCATCGGCTTACGAGCTTTTCCTAAGCTCTTCTTGTGAATCTCGCTCAAGTTCTCCCACCAAGTCTGTCCTGTACTCCCGGGACCTGTTTCCTCGTTGCTACAGAATTCGCTCCAAAGGTGCCATCCTTTCCCTTTGAGGTACTTCCTGATTTCTTCTTCCCATTGTCCTACTCTACTGCTGCTGGTCGCTGCGACCACAAATTCCTCGGGGTTCATGAGGCGTTGCATTGCCTGCATTGCCATCTTTCCTATCTGAATGCTTCTTTTCAATTTGGAACAAGGGGGGACTAAGGCGGTGCTGTAATTATGGGTACAGCTTTCGCTATTTTCCGAAATACAAACTCCCAACAGTCTTGTCGCAACAAAAAATCTATCAGTATTACCTTATCGCCCTGTTAGTTACGCATGCATACACACACTTCTGAATTATGAGGATTGATCAGAACTGCTTGAACACTTGTGATTTTCTGTTCCCAATTGGATCTCTAATTAAAATTTTTGGGTTCTCTCGGAGTGGTTAAGCCACTTCTAGTTCGGGTCCCGGCGGAGTCCCCAGAAATATGTTGCTAACTTTTGGTTGGTTCAATTGGCTCTGTTTTATAACCTTTGCTCTCGAGTCGCCAGGTATCTTTATGATACCGCCACGAGGTTCAAGTTCAAGTAATGATCAATAACTCAACACACCAGTTAGTAAGATTCAAATCAAAGCACATTTATTATACACAGTAAATCGCTACTCATGCATAAATTCTACTTCTAAGCTACTTCTACAACTAACAGGCCTATACTTAGCTTCGGACTGGTCCACCAGGTCAGGTGAACAAATGGCCTTTCATTCGGATTCTGAAACTGCGGGATTCAAAGCCGTATGGACTGGTAGCTAGGAGCGCCTATCTCGTAGCGAGCGTCGACTTGAGACTTACTTCAGTGATGCGGCAGCTTGGACAGTTCACTCTCAAGGGTTGATTCGCGTTGCTGCGTGACCCTGTCAAGAAGGACGATTTGAACTTGGGGGCTTAACTTTATAGTCCCCAGGGGCTTCCCGCCTTTCGGGGCGGACCCTGTACCTAGTTCCAAGTGATTGGACTTGGTTCCAATTGCTTGGTTCGATTTCTCCAATACTGGAGCGGTTCTCTGATCGATGGGGGGTCTTGAGGTGTCCGTTAACCTCTTTTGTGTTGGCTCCTGCTGGCGCCGAGGAGTCTGGCTTGGCTTTGTTTATCCCAAATGTTTCAATTGTACCTGGGAATCGCGCATGAGTATGTAGATGGCTGCTTCATTATTATGCAGATGGCTGCTTGTATCGATGCTGTCTGGGCTTTTGCAGAGTTTAATACTCAGTAACTTACACCTGCTGGTTTCTGCCGGTGTTGACTGAATTTCCCTGCATCCTTTGCTGTTCTCCATTTTACATCGGAAGTTGGCCAACCCAGGTGGCTACAATGGCCTTTTGATTTTGGTTTTCCATGACATTAAAGAACTGCTTCACCACCCTGTTAAATATTTGTTCCTGTAAAGATCCTGTCGCGGATATCGCATTGATGAGACAGGAAGAGGTGTCCAAATCCAATGTTCCCCCATCACAACGGAGCTCCTTGATGTTATTAAACTGAGCCAAGTGCTGCTGCAACCTGGGAAGCATAGAAATACATTGAAATGTAGGGCGTTTAAAGCACAGAAACAAGTTGTTCAGCCAAAAGCAGTCCATGCAGAATTCCTGGGTGGGATCCTCCATTTTGCCGGCAGCGCACACACACCCGCGGATTTCCCAACGGCGTGGGGGTGGCCACAATGGGAAACTAGGGGCGGGGTTCTGCCCGGACCCGCCGGCGGGATTCTCCGTTACGCCGACCGGTCAATGGGATTTCCAATTGTGGGGCATCCCCACGCCGTCGGGAAACCTCCGGGCGCCGGCCAAAAACGGAGAATCATGTCGTCGGAGAATCACGCCCCTCCATTGGCCGGCTGCCGGGACGGAGAATCCCGCTGCTGCCAGGGACGCACCGCGCCAGGAAACGGGTCTGGCGGGATAGAGAATCCGCCCCCTCTCTCTAAATGATCATGCCTCAACCACAGGTTACCTTTGTTTCACAATGTATCTGACATCCACAATACATCATATTCCCATTAGGCAGCTTCACTTGGCAGGCGCACACTTCAGGCATTCAGGCATATGCTTGCTATGATTTCTGATCCATTATATTAATGGTCAGAAAGTCATGGCAAATCAGTGCCCAAACTCATCATATGTACTTCTATTGAATGAATCATCGGGACTCCTACATTATAAAATCGGCCCTAACGTTATTACTGTAAGAACAAAATGTACTATAAAGACCTGAATCATTCACAACAAACTCATTTTTTTCCTGAAGTTTAACAGAATGGAAGATCAGGAAAACATAATGGGCGGTTTCTCCATCGGCCGACGCCGAAATCGGGAAAGACGATTTGACGGGGAATCAGTTTTGACGCCAAAATCGTGGCGTGCACTAGGTTCACGCCAAATCGTAATTCTCGGGTGCCTCGACAGTGGCGTCAATGCATTCCACACCGCTCGTCCAGTAAACGCCAGGGCCTGTACGTGGGCGGCGTGATGGGGCGATGACCATGGGATGGGCCGTGGGGCTGGGCTGAACCCCCATGGGACCGGGGTGTCCAGGTGTGGACCACCATTGTCGTGGACTGTAAGGCAACCATCTTGCTGTGCACCTCACTTACTGTTCACATTGGGCCATGGTGCTGCAGAGTGACACCGGCTGTAAGTGTGCCCCCACCCCACCACCCTCCACACCCGAGCACCCACCCTCCACCATCCACACAACCCACCCCCCATTCCCCAGACCACCATCCCCAACCGGCTGCCAATCACCGGTGGGGCATCACACGGCCCACCCAAGGTTAACGCCCACAGTAGCCCCTACAGGGGAAACTGGAGAGGGGCCGTAGAGCATGAGCTGGCATGGCAGCATCAGTTGGCGGTAACCCTGGCAGCAGGGATGGGCGCCAGGGCCAGAGGCCCCCATGGTGCTGAGCACCAATGAAGCCAGGGTGCAGATAAGAGGGAAGAGTTGGGGAGAGGGGTACGTGCGGGGGCAGGGTCCGCAGGGCCACCATGTAGCCCTTTGGACCTGATTGGGCACTGGGGTACGCACCATGCCAACATGTTGACCTTGCACCCCCTGCAGACAATGGATATTGGAATTCAACCAGCAATTGTGGCCTAACACATAGTCGGTGCAGCCCTGGGGGATGCACTGAGGCTGTACGAGCCGGAGCTGCTCGAGGAGGAGGACCATGCAGCAACGGAGCCTGCCCCAGGGGGTGATCTACAGGCTGCATGACCCCTTACGAGTACATGTAGATGACGGGCCCATCTTCACAAACCAAAAGGGGTTCCACTCGATGAACGTGCAGCCGGTGTGTGACCATGAGATGTGCATCATGCACATCTGCGCACAATAACTGGACAGTGTGCACGACACCTTCATCCTGGCACACTCAATGGCTCCTGCCCTCTTCAAGGCTTTCCCTCGGATGGGGGTTGGCTCCTGGGTGACAGGGGTTATCCACTACATCCGTGGCTGATGACGCCTATCAGGAGGCCATAGACCGCCCCGGAGACCCGCTACAACGATTGCTATGCCATGACCAGGGCCATAATCAAGCAGTACTTTGGCATCCTGAAGATCTGGTTCAGGTGCCTGGACCGCTCTGGAGGAGCCCTCCCGGATAGCGCTTGGAGGGTCTCCGACATTGTGGTATCCTGCTGCGTCCTCCATGACATCGCGCAGCAGCAAGGCGACATGCTGGAGGAGGAGGATGAACATCAGCCCTCGGCCGGCAAGGAGGATGCAGGGGAGGTCGAGGATGGACAAGTCCTGGAGCTCGGCCAGGCACGGCCGACATGCATGGGACACTCCGATCACCTCCAGGTTCACTGTCTAGGGGGACTGACCAGGAGCACGACCACTGTATCCTAACCCAACACCCCCCCACCATCCTCCAAGGCCAGGACCACCCCCTCCCATGAACCTCCTCCCTGCACCATACTCCCTCCTTCTTGCAACCCGCTTTGTGATTCCTACCTGTCTCACTATTGGATACGGGCCCTGGGTTTGCAGGAACAGCGGGTCTGGCCTATGGGATGGAGGATAATAAGCCACTCTGGGATGTGCTCTGGTGCTTTGCATTGTTCGGCAAGATCTGACTCCTGCCCACGGTAACATTTTCCACCGTCCACCTGGGTGATCCCTGCATGCGAGCTGGCCATTCCATCACACGGTCTAATCGAATCACTGGGGTGGCAGAGGTGGGGACGGTGGAGGGAGTAGGATCGGGGTGAGACACAGGAGTGGTGAATGCTGGCTGATCTGCAGTTCCTGGGCCAGGCCCATCCAAGACGTCTGGCCATTCCCCCCCTCCCCCCCCCTTTCTCCCCCCCTCCCAACCCCCCCCACCCCCACCCCCCCCCAACCCCCCCTCCCCTCTGCTGGCAGCCCAGACCAGCCCATCCCTCACACCCTTCTGACAGAGCACCGTGGCAGGTTGTAAGTTGTGCACCGGTGTTTAATGTGAACAAATATGTACAGGTTTGTGCCCTAGCCCCGAACTCTATACAGTGCCATGTACCCAAGCCAACTTAACTGGAGTCTATTTATATGGCCTTATCGGCCCTAACGCAATGCTTAGGTGGATCTCCAGGTGGAACATCAGAAGTGGAGGTGGACTGCTATGATTCCAGCCCTGTGACCTGGGTCCTCTTTGGCTGCAGTTTTCTGGGGCAACCGGGCCCGTATGGGCTCGGCTGCTGCTCGGGTGTCCCAGGTGGCGTGATGCCACCCTGTTCTGCCGGCTACCCATGTGATGTGCCAGGGACAGGAGTGGGAGGGCATCCGAGGTGCTGCAGTGTTCCGGCACCTACCCTGCGGGAGTCACCCGCACAGGCCCCAACACCTCCTCCTGCCTTGGGGTGCCCAATGGCCCCCGAGCTGCTCCATGTAACAGGGGTGCGAACAGAGCTAACCCCTGAAGTTCCCCCACTACCTGACGCTGACGCTCCTGGAGGCCCGCTCTCATCTCTACCAGGGTCTGCATGCTGGTGGCCATGGAGTGATTGTGCCACCGCCTACTGGGTCTGTGCCACATCGGCCAGTGCCTGGGCAATTCCGCTGACGTTCTCAGCCATGGGCCGATTTTACTGGGCCATGTTCTGGAGTGCCGCTGCAATGTCCAGGTGACTCTGGTGCATTGTTGCCTTTAACAGTGCCCTGTCCTGGGTCTCGGCCACTGCCTGGCCAGATTGCCCCAGGCCTTGGACATGTTGACCCATGGCTGAAACCTTTGCTGACGACTTTGTATGTCATCCCTGGCTCTGTGACTTCATCTCCACAATCGATGGGATCGTCCAATCCAGAAGCCCGAAACCCATCTGGATAACAGCTAGTCCCTGAGGTCAGCCCGCCCTCCGATTTTCCGTCCCTCGGGGGTTCCTACCTCCACCTGAGGTACCACAGTATGTGTGCGGTGCGCACCAGATAGTGTCCCAGGTGCCTCTTCATTAACATTCCTAACCGTAGTGAGTATCTTTGGGATGGTGGAGGGTGTTGGAGACACCTGAGATGGGAAGTCGGTGTCATGCCAGACTCGAATTCTGGGGTGTCATGGGATGCGGGTTGATGGCACCAGTCCATATCGGTGTTATCGCCATCTCTGCTGGACAACTGGGGTTGTGGTTGTAGTTGGGCCGGGTGTGAGTGACACCAGAAGGGACCACCTCATCACCAGCAGCTTATACAAGGCACAAGACAAGACACATGATTGCATCACGGGTCGCGGGAGGGGGGAAGTGGGGCTGATGGGGGGCTATAGGGTTGGGGGATAGTGGTGGAGAGGGGGAGGGGGTCGGTGGTGGAGTGGGGGTGTGGGGTTGGTGGTGGTGGGGGTGGGGATAGTGATGGGGGGTGTCACACATGCCACGGGGAACCGTAACTCAGTGGGGTCTCACTTTCTCACCCGATGCCGACCTCCGCCCTGGCGACTGCTCTTTCTTCGGGCCCTCAGCCTATGTCCAGTGTCTTCTGTTCTGCTGAGGTGAGGGACCGCAGGTTTGGCGGTCCCCCTCCAGTCTTCGCCCGCTCTCGGCGGTTGTTTGCGGCCTTCTCCTGTGGCGTGGAGGGGGGTGGGGTGGGGGGGTGGTGATAAACAGAAAAAAACAGTCCGATGCATTCAGCCTAAGGGGTGTGTAGGTGGTGACTTCAGTGGCCAGGGCACCTGGCTGTGGCGGCCGGTGTGGGTGCTGGCATGTGGTGCAGGGTGGGGTTTCGGCCACCCTGTGGGTGGGGGGGGGGGTTACAGGTGCATGGAATGGGGTTTGGTGCTCAGGGCACAGTGCTGCCTACTCATCCTGGCACCCTGTGGCGGTCGTACAGTTTCTTTCAGCACTGCTGGCCGGTCCTGACAGTATTGCCCACGTTGCTGACGACCTCTGCCACCTGCATCCATGCCTGGCGAACGGTGGTGGCAGCCAGCCTCCTTCCCAACCTGGGGTACTGGGCCGCCAGCCTCTCCACGGCGTCCAGCAAGCTCTCCAATTTGGCATCTTTAAACCCTGGTGCCGCTCATCTTGCTGCCATCTTGTTGACTGGGATGAGTGTGTGTGTGTGGGGAGTGAAGTGTGTATATGGGATGATATTGGCTGGGATGAGTGTGTGTGTGTGGGGAGTGAAGTGTGTATATGGGATGATATTGGCTGGGATGAGTGTGTGTGTGGGGAGTGAAGTGTGTATATGGGATGATATTGCCTGGGATGAGTGTGTGTGTGGGGAGTGAAGTGTGTATATGGGATGATATTGGCTGGGATGAGTGTGTGTGTGGGGATTGAAGTGTGTATATGGGATGATATTGGCTGGGATGAGTGTGTGTGTGTTGGGAGTGAAGTGTGTATATGGGATGATATTGGCTGGGATGAGTGTGTGTGTGTGGGGAGTGAAGTGTGTATATGGGATGATATTGGCTGGGATGAGTGTGTGTGTGGGGAGTGAAGTGTGTATATGGGATGATATTGGCTGGGATGGGTGTGTGTGTGTGGGGAGTGAAGTGTGTATATGGGATGATATTGGCTGGGATGACTGTGTGTGTGGGGAGTGAAATGTGTATATGGGATGATATTGGCTGGGATGAGTGCATGTGTGTGTGGGGAGTGAAATGTGTATATGGGATGATATTGGCTGGGATTACTGTGTGTGTGTGGGGAGTGAAGTGTGTATATGGGATGATATTGGCTGGGATGAGTGTGTGTGTGTGGGGAGTGAAGTGTGTATATGGGATGATATTGGCTGGGATTACTGTGTGTGTGTGGGGAATGAAGTGTGTATATGGGATGATATTGGCTGGGATGAGTGTGTGTGTGTAGGGAGTGAAGTGTGTATATGGGATGATATTGGCTGGGATTACTGTGTGTGTGTGGGGAGTGAAGTGTGTATATGGGATGATATTGGCTGGGATGAGTGTGTGTGTGGGGAGTGAAGTGTGTATATGGGATGATATTGGCTGGGATGAGTGTGTGTGTGTAGGGAGTGAAGTGTGTATATGGGATGATATTGGCTGGGATTACTGTGTGTGTGTGGGGAGTGAAGTGTGTATATGGGATGATATTGGCTGGGATGAGTGTGTGTGTGTGGGGAGTGAAGTGTATATATGGGATGATATTGGCTGGGATGACTGTGTGTGTGGGGAGTGCAGTGTGTGTATGAGACTCTTGAGTGTCACTCTCGAATCCAGCGAATTTGGTACCATTTCTCATTGGAATCAATTGTGTTCCACGTGATGCCGGTATTAGCCCCTTAACTGTCGTTGAGTTGGTCCAAGTGCGGCACAAGTTTTGCTGTCATAGAAGTCTACTAATTTTGCCTTGGCATCAACACTTAGTCTCAGAAATGGAGAATCTGGCCCACTATGTTTGCTAAATTTTAATTAGACATTCCGTAAATATGCATTTCCAGAAGCATCTGTAATTTCCTCCAATTGAATGGCTCCTACTTATCCATACTAGGAATAATAGCAATAATCTTTTTCAAAAGTTATTCCGTTCTCTCACGTCCAAAAAATGAGAATAAGTGCCAATTTTATCGAATAATGCTTTGGCTGGAGGATCCCTTGAGGTTTGCTAATTGGGGACATGTGCATGTGCTACCCATTGCCTTCAGTTTAAACTGAATGCTTGTACTGTTAGTTGCGTTTACTGACATAATCATCAACTAAAGTTTGGATGTAAACATTTTCATAATAATGTTAAACCTGAAGCTAGTTTCCACTCTGAACCTCTTGGCCCTAGTAGTGCAGATACTCTAGTATTGTCACAAGCAGCTTAAATGTTCACCACTTGCCTCTCATGCTAATGATCATGACCTTTAGAATTGAGTCAAGGGTACAGCTGATTACACTGGACATCCGGTGACAGAGCTGGGCCCAGAAAGTACAGGCCCCTAGCTTACACTTTCCTATTATTGGAAATAACATAGTAATCATTAACATTCAGTTGAAATTATACGGATAGACATTATATGATGTTTTCGTAATGTGGCATTAACCTAAATAGTCATTGCTTAGCTCAAAATATTTCCGCTAGAGGGTACATTTTGGTAGACCTTGAGGGAGCTGTGTCTTGTCTCTGCACACAAAAATGCTTCAGAAGTATATAGTAGTTTCATTAGAATGATAACAGAATATAGAGGGTTAAATCATGAGGGCAGGTTGCATAAAACTGGCTTGTGTTTATTTGACTTCAGAAGATGGAGAGACTGGAAGACATTCACCATTACTAAATGACCATTTTTCCATCAAGCACTGTAGGTGCAGGGACAATTAAAATGTCCTTGGGATGTTCCAGCTGAGCTTACGGGTGACAGGTTTTGTTTGGCAACAAGCTGTCAGAATCAGATATTTGCAGATAGATGCCATTCAATAATAAACCTATAAGAGAGAGGGTGAAGGTGAAGGAGACTGAGACACTGTGTAAATCGCTCACTTTGAGTTGGTAGCATGTCATCAACTTGATGGGAAAATTAATACGTAGGAGATAAGAACAGATGCGTACGTGCAGTTCAAGGTAGCCAAATTGTATTGAAATAGAGGCTGCTCCTTCTCAAAGGTTGGACTACTCTCCAAACAGTTGGAAATTATTTTTCTTGAGGCAGTCAAGAAAGATCAAGTTTATTCATCTTGGAATTCAAGAGAAGAATGGGGTGTATTCTTTGTATGTTATTTAAAAAGAAGTTATATAAGATCAACACAGTTTTTTGTAACATTTGTTATTTGAAACCACGCAGGTCGGAATTGCATGGAAATTATTGTTGCAGGATTAATGGACTGTGGGCGGCACAGTGGTTAACACTGCTGCCTCACAGCACCAGGGACCCAGTTTCAGTTCCAGCCTTGGGTCACTGTCTGTGTGGAGTTTGCACGTTCTCCCCGTGTCTGCGTGGGTTTCCTCTGGGTGCTCCGGATTCCTCCCGCACTCCAAAGATGTGCAGGTTAGGTCGATTGGCCATGCTAAATTGCCCCTTAGTGTCCAGGGATGTGCAGGTTAGATTACAAGGTTACGGGAATGGGGTGGGGTGGACATGGGGAAGGTGCTCTTTTGTAGGGTCGGTACAGACGCATTGGGCAGAATGGCATCCTTCTGCATTGTAGAGATTCTATGATAATCATCCTTTGTTGCAGAAGTAACTGCGGAATTGAATCAGCTTTCAATGAAATATCCACAAAACTAAGAGTAACCTGTTGGTATTAGATTAGGAAGCCATATCGTGGTAGTTGAATTGTGAACTCCAAGATCCCACAAACAGCTGGTAAATGAGTAACCAGCACGGTTCTTTCAGGGAAGAGTTTATTCAGGACACCGAGAAACTCTGCTGCCCTTCCATTCGTGGCAAAGTATCTTTCTGTGCACTTCAACAGACAGATTGAACCTCGATTTAAGGTCTCATATGAAATATGGTGTTGCGAACAATACTGTCCCCCTCAGGGCTGGGTTGAAATATTCATTACCAGCCTGTTGTAAATGAGTTGCCTTTTTTTCAAAAATACATGGAGATTGCCTCAGCTGTGCTTTTGAAAGCGAAGACATCGGTAGCTGCCTGTTCTAACATTTTTTGGTATCTAATTGCGGCATTTTTATTTCACCGGGTTGTACTTTCACTTGTTCAGATCCACATCACAGCTTTGAGACATATTTCTTGGGACATGAACCCGCCATATTACCATCATCTAAATGAAAACGCGGTTTAAAAAATCAGCAATGTATCCAGGTTAACTGCAGCTGATATTTAACATCTAGAGCTTTGTTGGGTTGAACAAAATTAAACAAGAAATTAAATGACTCTTATCTTACAGATTTAAGAAATTATGCTTTAACTGCTTCACAGCACAATTCAATATTCTTTTTTTTCCCTTCGATTGTTAATCTCCACTCACATCAATTGAGTTCAATCACACATCTTCACTCAATTTGTGCCTCATGAATGAAAGTTGTTTTGGAGATATTTGTATTCAGCTCTGTGCCAGAAATGCAGGGCTCCAAAATTTAAGCAAATGCATCAAGGAAATTTTCAAAAATGAAAGCATTCTGGAGAGCTTTATTACCCAGGAACAAATGTGCATTCCTTCCAGAAGTTTCCTGATCCATCTATGCTGCAAAGGGAACATTTAGGTCCTCCACGTTGTCTGCTGTTATTCAGCTGATACAATATTGAGTTTAGCTACAGTATAAAGATCAACAAGGTAGTTGAAGTCTAATTTCTTGAGTCTAATTTCTAAATTGGCACCTTTCTGGGGTAATGGTGCTGGAGAGTGCTGGCTAGTTTTCTAGTGTGGCATGAATGCAGCATAGCAATTCACCTTGCTACAAATTGTGAAGACATCAATGTTAAAATAGAAATTCTTGAAGATCATCATTTCTGAATTTTAATATTTTAAAGGAAAGTGAATATTATTTCAATATCAGAGTTCTATTCAATTTATAAACTGCGTAGAAAATTGGAATGAATATGGCAAATACTCAATATTTGCCAGACAACTTGTTTTGCGCATCAATGTAATCTCAATTTACTTGCATTGTAAGTCTATATAAAGGGACAGCCTAGAAAAGGAGAATTAGAGAATATTGTTGAAAAGAGAGACATAGGGGCTGGAATTTTCCAGCAGGCTGGGATTCTCTTTTCCCGCCAATAGTGCACCGACAGCTACAGATTTTCCGGTGGCGGTGGGTGGCATCGAAATGCCATTGACAAGCGACGGGAGTAGAGAATCCTGCCACAAGCGAATGGTGTGTCACTGGGAAACACGCGGTTGGGCAACCGGAGAATGCCACCCATGTTGCTGAAGCTTTTGGTCTTACATGCATCAGGACAAATGCAAGAATGCCAAATTTCAAATGGTCGCAACATTTTATAGTATAGGAGAAGTGCTGAACAAAAAACTTCGGCAACATGTGTCTCTTTTCAGCGATATTCAAGTCTGTACTATTGTTATGAGCCAGGGTTTAGGGAACCCCAAAGTGTATCATGGAGTTCACCTGACCCACAAGTTTTAATAGATTGTGGTTAAGGGGAGCACACGGGTTTACTCTGCATGTGTGATGCAAACAGAAATCTACAGTACTTTTAAATTAAAACAATGTTTATTTATGAAACCAGTTAACACTTTATAAACCCACTGTAAACATCTTAACAACTATCAACACCAATAAATCACCAAAGAATACAGTACTCTATAGATAACCCTTAATAAATTCCCAAACAACATCCGGAAGACAAAAGACCGTTTTTAACACAGCAATCAGGTTTAAATTCTATACTCAAAGCAGTCAGCACTCTAAAATCACCTAAATGAACACTCTTTAGCTTGTAGAGAGACCCATGCACATCTGCTGGCTTTCACTGCAGCTCTTCTCACTGAAAACTAAACTAAACACACACTGTCGCAAACAGCCTAAAGCGAAAGTAAAAAGCAGAGCCAGAGCACAGCTCCACCCACACTCCGATATCACTGCAGCCACTTGAGCAGACAAACATTTCTTGAAGTGACATTCCCATGACACCTCCCCCCAAGAAAAAAAAACCATCAACTTCAAGATGGTTTCATTCTTCACCTTTTCACTATCCTTTAACAAATGCACACAGTAAATATACTTTTATTGTTTCAAAAACAACACATGCAAACATCTTTTTTTTCCTTTTTTAAAAATAAATTTAGAGTACCCAATTCATTTTTTTTTCCAATTAAGGGGCAATTTAGCATGACCAATCCACCTACCCTGCACCTCTTTGGGATGTGGGGGCGAAAGCCACGCAAACACGGGGAGAATGTGCAAACTCCACATGGACAGTGACCCAGAGCCGGGATCGAACCTGGGACCTTGGCGCCGTGAGGCAGCAGCGCTAACCCACTGCACCACCATGCTGCCCTCATACGCAAACATTTCAGAATAACATAGTCCATTTTTGTTCTCCTTCCTCCAACTGGAATCCTTCTCGATTGACAGTCTCTCTAGACAAGAATGTCTTTGCATGATCCATCCATTTCTCTATGCCTCGGCATTTCTCTTTAAAGTCAGATACTTTAGTTCAATCTGATCACAGAATCCCTTGTAATTGTCCAACACAGCAGCATTGGTTATCACAGCCTTCAGGCAGTCAAATGCCTGTTGACACTCCGCTGTCCACTTAAATTTGCTACGTTTCTTTAGCAAGTCCATCAGTGGAGCAACCACGCTGCAAAAAGTTGGAATAAATGTTCAATCAAATCCATTCATGCCAAGAAATCGCATTATTTCCCTCCGTGTCGAGGGTACTGGAAACTCCTCGATAACTTTTGTTTGCACATCCTGTGTGACCATTTGACTCTGTCCGATTGTATGGCCAAGGAAAGTGACTTGGGCTTTTCCAAATTCACTTTTTGCTAGGTTTCCCACCAAACCCGTCTCCTGAAGTCGATTGAATAACTCCATCAGATGCTTTAAATGTTCTTTCCATGTCTGGCTGAAAATTACCAGATCGTCGATGTATACCGCACAATTGGATAATCCTGAAACAACTTTGTTAGTTAACCGTTGAAATGTGGCTGGGGTGTTTTTCATGCCAAATGGCATAACTTTGAATTGGTATATACCATCTGGAGTCACAAAAGCTGAGATCTCCTTCGCCCTTTCTGATAAAGATAGCTGCCAGTAACCTTTAAGTAAATCCAGTTTGGAACTAAAAGCTGATTGTCCCACCTTCTCAATGCAATCCTCCAAACGTGGAATAGGATAAGAGTCAATTCTTGTAACTGCATTAACCTTTCTATAGGGCACACACAACCATTGGGCACCGTCTGGTTTAGGTACTATCACTATGGATGAGTTCCATTGGCTGCAACCCACTTCAATTGTGCCATTTTTAAGCATACTCTCAATTTCTTTGTTAACCTGTGCCAATTTTAAAGGGTTAAGTCTATACGGACGTTGTTTGATTGGAACATCATTTCCCACATCTACATCATGTATAGCCATTTTCGTGCTTCCCAACATATCTCCACAAACCTGCCCATGGGATATCAATAACTCTTTCAGGTCAGTCCGTTTTTTCTCTGGAAGGTAACTCAACAATTTATCCCAATTTTTAAGAACATCCTAGTTTTCCAATTTAATTTGAGGTATGTCAAATTCAAAATCATCTGGATTTGGTTCGTCACTTTGAGTTAGAATCATTAAAACCTCCTCCCTTTTTCTCTCCCTTTCATAGCACCTTTTAAGCATATTCACATGATAAACTCGGTGAGTCTTCCTTCTATCTGGTGTTTTTACCACATAATTCATCTCACTTAATTTCCCCTCAATTTGATAAGGTCCACAAAACCTTGCTTTTAAAGATTCACCTATCACTGGTAACAATGCTAAAACTTTATCTCCCCTGTCAAAACTACGATCTTTGGATTTATTGTCCGCTACCCGTTTCATCACATTTTGTGCAACTTTTAAATGCTGTCTAGCCAATTCACCTGCTCTATTTTATTGTTCCCTAAAGTTTGACATGTAATCCAATAACGTAAGTTCTGATTTCTCACTCACCAATTTTTCCTTGATCATGACCAAAAATTAGTTCAAGAGGACTGAATTTGGTTGACTCATTAGGTGCATCCCTAATTGCAAACAGAACGAATGGAATTCCTTTATCCCAATCCTCTGGATAATCGTGACAATAAGCCCTCAACATTGTCTTTAATGTGTGATGCCACCTTTCTAATGCTCACTGCGATTCTGGATGGTATGCAGTTGATTTAAATTGTTTTATTCCTAAGCTATCCATAACTTCTTTGAATAACATTGAGGTAAATTTTGATCCTTGATCCGATTGAATTTCTGTGGGTAGTCCATATCTAATAAAGAATTTAAGTAACTCCTCCACAATCTTTTTAGCTGTAATAGTACATACTGGAATGGCCTCTGGAAACCTAGTAGACACATCCATTATAGTCAAAAGATACTGATTCCCACTGTTCGTTTTAGGAAGCGGTCCTACGCAGTCAATTAAGAGCCTTGTAAAAGTGTCCTCAAATGCTGGAATGTGTATTAAGGGTGCTGGTTTTACCACTGCCTGAGGTTTTCCTGTCACTTGACATGTGTGACACGATCGACAATATTTAATTACATCTTTATGTAGTCCAGGCCAATAAAAATGTTTTTGGATTTTAGCTTGAGTTTTCCTTACTCCCAAATGACCTCCCACTGGTACCTCATGTGCAACTCACAACACCTCCTTTCTATACCCTACCGGCAATACCACTTGATGAACTTCTGCCCACTTTTTATCCGCCTGCATATGTAAAGATCTCTATTTCCTCATCAAGACATAATTTTTACGGTAATAACACTCCGGTATACACTCAGATTCCTCTTCTGTGTATGCTTTCTGATACGTCCGGTTTATTTCTACATCTTTCTGTTGTACCTCTGCCAATTTTCCTGAACTAAAAATATCCACCTCATCCTCCACCTGTTCTTGTTCTTTTTCAACCATCTGATCAAAAATCGTTTCTGATAATTGCACTTCAACTTTCTCTTCACTCGTTGATTTTGCCTCTTGTCTTAAGCAGTGACTTTGCAACCTTGTTACTACACAATCTGGAAAAATCGCAGGATATTCGTCCTTCAACACTTCAGTTGTCTAATTTTCTACTGGCTTATCAACCACAGTAGGCATCACTCCCACCTGCGATCCAGCTATATGATCACCCAAGATAAACTGTATTCCTAGACAAGATAGTTTCTCTATTACTCCTTACTACCACTTCACCACTCTTCACTGGACTTTCCAGCCTTACCTTATATAATGGAACACGGCTCTTCTCACCCTGAATTCCACATATTACCACCTTTACTGGCAACATTCTTCCCAAACTACATAACTCCTCATCTCTTACCATTAAAGATTGACTAGCTCCCGCATCTCTTAAACTTGTGACTTCTTTACCTGCTCCTTCTGGTACACATGAGTAAACTTTACCCATGCAATAAATTATTTCAATATACCTGGCACCTTATTATCAATCACCTCTTGATCAAGCTGGACAACCTTTTGCACCTCCTTCGCTTCACTTGGGCTTTCCTTTACCACTTTAACAAACCCCACTGACTTATCCTGTTTCACCACATCAGCCTTCCCAGTGCTTTTCTTTAACCACCAACACTGTGACTTTACATGGCCTAGTTCATTACAGTGAAAACATTTGAAACTTTTGGGGTGGGATACCATCAGCCCCCCCGGGGGCAGGCTGGAGAATCCCCTCAACCAGCGCGAATCAAGCCACGCCGCCCCGACGCCGGCATGCGATCCTCCGGTGTGGTTGGCGCGGCGCCGGTCAGGGGCCATTCTACACGGCCGGCCCGCCGTTTCTCGGCACGGGATGGGGCGGGCGGCCGTCATAGAAAAGCCGAGTCCCACTGGTGCCGTCCACACCTGCTCTCAGCCGGCGGGAACTCGGCGTGGGAGGGTCAGGGGTCAGCCTGTAGGCATGGAGGGGTGTCCGACTCCAGGGGGGCCTCCGATGTGGCCTGGCCCACGATCGGGGCCCACCAATCGGTGGGCCGGCCTCTCTGGCTGGCAGCCTCCTTTCTTCCCTGCCGGCCCTTGTAGTCCTGCGCCATGTTGCGTCGGGGCCGGCGGGTTGAAGGAAGCCACTGCGCGTGTGTGCGTTGGCGCCGGTGGCACTGCTCATGCGTGGGTCCCGCGGCTCCCATTTGACGCTGGGATCAGCAGCTGGAGCGGCGTGAACTGCTCCAGTGCCGTGCTGGCCCCCTGTAGGGGCCAGAATTGCTGATGCTGAGGTCGTGGTGACGCAGTTTTAACCCTCTCCTCTTCCAATGAATTCTCACTACATCAGGAATTGAATTTTTAATCTCCTCCAAAAGTATAATTTCTCTGAGAGCTTCATACGATTGGTCTATTTTCAAAGCCCTTATCCACCTATCAAAATTACTCTGTTTGACCCTTTCAAACTCCATGTATATTTGACCAAATTCTTTCCTTAAATTTCTAAACCTTTGACTGTCGGCTTCAGGCACAAGTTCATATGCACCTAAGATGGATTTTTTCACCTCCTCATATGTCCCAGATACCTCCTCTGGTTGTGATGCAAACACTTCACTAGCCCTACCTACCAGCTTTGTTTGAATCAGTAATACCCACATGTCCTGTGGCCATTTCATTTGTTTAACTACCTTCTCAAATGAAATGAAAAAGGCTTCTACCTCCTTCTCGTCAAACCTCGGCAATGCTTGGACATATTTAAATAGATCTCCACCAAGCCTTCGACTGTGACGCTCTTTCTCACTATCCTCATCACTGTCATCCAACTGTACGTTTCCCTTTACTTCCGCCAATTTCAACTGACTGTCATGCAATATATAATAATAATCGCTTATAATCATTACAAGTAGGCTTCAATGAAGTTACTGTGAAAAGCCCCTAGTCGCCACATTACGGTACGTGTTCGAGAAGGCCAGTATGGGAATTGTTCAGCATTACAAGCCAGCTATTCAGCCCACTGTGCTAAACCAACCCCTATGTTTCCTGGCCATTTACTGAAGTTTAAAATCTCTCTCTTTATCTTTTTCCCTGATCTGTATTTCTCTTTCCCTTTCTTTTTGTTCTGCTAGGGCGATTCTTTCTGTTTTCCTTTCTTCTCTCTCTTTTTCCTCTCTATCTCTTTCGTATTCAAACTGCTTTAATTCTTTCTCATATTCCATTTCATTAATTTGTAACTGAATTTTTGCCATTTCCAATGAGTGAGACTGTATCTCAGGCAATTCTAGCCACCGCCAAATTACCTCACCTTTTCGCATTTTGTCAGGTAACGTTAACTGCAATGTTTTGACAACTCTAAAAGCCCGTTTTTTGTCTCTGTCCGTAAGGTACTGCGTGTGACCGTCTCCACCCCCAAAAACTTCAGAGCCTCTGAAAGAGCCATTGTCCACAACACACCCCCTACTTAAGGTGGAATACCACACCTGAAAAGCACCCACAATGTGCTCACCCCTCACTGTCCTTAAGTTCACAAAGCCAACCCAATAGATAGACTTTTATCTCCCTCAAGTCCCCAATTTGTTATGGGCCAGGGTTTAGCAAGTCCCAAAGTGTATCATGGAGTTCACCTGACCCACAACTTTGAATAGATTGTGGTTATGGGTAACACACTGGCCTACTCTGCAGGTGTGATGCAAACAGAAATCTACAGTACTTTTAAATTAAAACAATGTTTATTTATGAAACCAATTAACACTTTATAAACACACAGTAAACAACTTAACAACTATCATACCAATAAATCACCAAAGAATACAGTGCTCTATAGATAATCCTCAATAAATTCCCAAACAACATCCGGAAGACAAAAGACCCTTTTTAACACATAGATCAGGTTTAAATGCTCTACTGAGAGCAGTAAGCACTTTGAAATCACCCAAATGAACACTCTTTAGCTTGTAGAGAGATCCATGCACATCCGCTGGCTTTCACTGCAGCTCTTCTCTCTGAAAACAAAACTAAACACACCCTGTAGCAAACAGCCTAAAGTGAAAGTAAAAAGCACAGCTAGAGCTCAGCTCCACCCACACTCTGGCATCACTGCAGCCACTTGAGCAGACAAGCATTGCTTAAAATTACATTCCCATGACACTATCAAGTGACAGGTTGAAATTGGGACTGTTTCCTGTGCAAAAATGGGCTGGTTCTATGCCCACTCAAAATTGGACCTTAAGCTTCATTTATATCACTTATTTCCAATTTTAGCTGACACAAATCTGTTAAAGAGTTTCAGAAGGACCTTAGAAAGGGACAGTGGGGGCTTGCTATGGGAAGAAGATGCCCAGGAGTCGTGTAACAGTGATCAGAAGAGAGTGAGGCAATCAGAAGATGGAGTTTGTAATCAGGAGGGAGGGGGTCAAGAGAGGGAAGCATGATCGCGGGGAGTGGACCAAAAGACTCAGGTAGGTGGCCAGGAGAGGAGGAGGTGGCAGAAATCATGGGGTGATGCATGAGTCCAGTTAGTTGCAGAAGGCTGCTGACTGTTTCCAGGCCACATGCCAGTGAAGAGGATTTCAATTTTGGACAACTGCATCTCAGGTGTTGTCTGGGTAATGGAACAAAGTGATGAGGATTGGTTGGATTGGTTTTGTGGGAGAGGGGGAAAGAGTGGGAAGGAGTCGGGAATCTAGAGGTAGTTGGGGAGGAAGTTATAAGGCACAGAGGTGACTGAGAGTGAGGAGGAAGTAACTGGGAGTAATGGACGGATTGGTTTTCAGCAATGGCATTCAACACTGCAGTGCAAATAAGAGGAGCTGCTTTTCCTGGCCATTTCAGTATGGTGTCACTTCTGACTCAATATATATGCAACACACACATGGGTTACGATCCACTGAATGGCGTGTTTAGTGGGGTGTTTCTCGGTGCCTGCACTGCCAGGAAGGACCCGGCTATTCAATGGCAGTTTGCCATTTTTTTAGCCTCAGAGAGGAACTCCCCATCGAGGCCACTCTTTCAGTCATTTCTTACACTGGTGAGTTTGGCGAGCTGAGCTTGCCAGTGTAGGAAGTTTACTTAGGGAGCGGGGCACCATTATTAAGGGCAGCCCCGATCATTCCACCTCCCCTCTGTGCCCCCGCCGTGGCCTCAAGACCCTCCCACTTCACCCAGCCTTCCTCTTCCAGGGTCCTCGAGCCCCTCCACCCCTCACACCACATCTTATGGACAAGGCCCCCCCAGGCCCTACCACTGATACACACACTTATATCTGGGAACTTTGGAACTGCCAGCTTGACACCTTGGAATTTTCCTGCCAGTCTGGCAATGCCACCCAGGCACCCTGGCAGTGCCAGGGTGGCACTGCTATCGGAGGGTTGCTGGGTAGCAGGGCCAAGATACCAGGTTTGTCAGTGCTAAGTTGCCCAGGTGACAGTGTGAGTGCCAGGGTGCCGCCTGCCCAGTGCCTGACCTCCCGGGAGCCTCATCTCCCCAGTGAGAATCCCCTCAGGTGCTATGACGACTGGTTCACAACTTTGTTAACCAACACCAAATAGCGCTCAGTTGAGGCCTTGCTGGCGAGGTTGGTGAATCCCGTGCCCAGGGTGAATCCTGTGGCACATATTTGAATGAGGACTCATTTAAATATGCATGCCTAGACCTCAACCAGCGAGAGCGTGATCCAGATCGTGACGAGACTTTTCGAGCATCGCGAATCTTGCCAGAGGCCTCTTCCGACAAGGCCATTGAATCGTGGCCATTGTTAAGCAGACTGGATATTTTCCTGCCTAATTTGCACCTATAGGTTTGGTGTCATTAAATTTCTCGGCCTCCATTTGTATATAATTGGAGATATACATATATGACTTCATGATGGTTAATTATTATATGCTTGGGTCTTCTCAGAGTTGCAATTGACTGATGGACGACCACAGCCTCTTCATCAGTTGCTTGGGGAACAGAATTCCCCCCTTGACATTGATTTTCTATGATGGCTAAGAAAGCCAGTTGGTTTATTGTGCCCATCTGAGCACCAGCTCCCCATCAGATAACAGCTACCTTAATCCACTCCTGCTGGGCTTTCCCACATCTTTAATATATCTCTTCTTCCAAGTGTTTATCTAATTCTTCCTTAAATGTATGATTGATTCAGCTTCAGTAGAAATACATGCTAATGCATTTCATATTCTAATAACACTTGAAATGTTATCTACAGTACAGCAATTCTGAGCAGGTCATTAAATTGTCTAATGTATCTCTGGTAATGTGCAATATTTTGCTCACATTTTAGTCCTTCTGCTCAAGCTTATCAATGCCCTGACGAGTTATGCATTACTATACTTGAAGCATTTAACATTCATTCACCCACAGAGTTCCTGGCAGGTGCAGACAAATTGCCTGACCTGGACTCGACTCTCTTATTTGCAGTCAGCCTCTTCACTGAGTTGGTGAAACAAACACTTTCATTATTGTAACAAAGTTAGTCAGACGTCAGGAGTAGCTTTCTATTGAAATAACTTCAAATGATGCAAGCAAAATTTAGAAAACAATTCTACTTCCAGCTAGTTGGCCTCCATGGGATGCCAGTAGATGTATTGCAATTGGATATTTAACTCTTGTTTTTCTCTGTGTCAGGAACCTTCTGACTATGGGGTCGTGGATTAACTCCCACTGGCAGGTTTGCAGTGGCATAGTCTGAACATTTGCCAACATGAAACCGTGAATAGCCAACCATAATATTTTCAATTCTGCCATGGGATATGGGGGTCACTGGCAAAGTCAGTATTTGTTTCCCACCCCGGATTGCCCTTGAGCTAAGTTGCTTGCTAGGGCATTTCAGAGGGCAGATAAGAGTCAACCACACTGTAATTTCATCTCAGAACCTTCATTAGCCATGGAGGGCAGTTTTCAAACCAAAACACAGTTCTTCAATGGCTTTATTGCCACAAGCAAGTCGGGAAATGAAGGAGGAAATGAAGTTTGAGAAATCTATAAAAGGCTACAGCCAGCTAACAGCTAGTTCTCAAGGGCAATTAGGGATGGGCAATAGATGTTAGCCTAGTCAGCAAAGCCCACATCCCATGAATGAATTTGAAAAATATATATCAGCAAGGTGGCAGTTGAAGAATCAGCCTCAATCTGTTCAACATTGGAAAACATCTTTTTGATGCTTTGTGGAAGTGCTGCTGGTCAGGCTGGAGATCATGTGGGACCATCCGATGTGCATTGAGGCCCTGCCAGAGACTTGTGCAGGCTGGCTAGAGGGAGATGGTAAAGTCACTTTCCTCCACCCCAATAACTATCCAAAGCTAGAAAACATTGACCTCAAAAACATGGCTGCCATGCCAAAATACACCCGCTCCCACTCTGATGGTTGCACTCATATCTTTTGCCATCATGTTGATTTTTTAACAATGTCTGTGTGCCAGGAAACAATTTTCCAAACATTCAAGCATTTTCTTTATTTAAAACAACACACTCTCAAATCACTTTGTCTTCTCCAAGGACATTTGTTGTCCTTCACAACTTCTCTCAAAGAGGCTTCCATTTGTCATACCATGAACGATCTGACATGGGAAAAGTCACCTTGACATTCGCAGGCATGTTTCTTTTCATCCTCCGAAACAATGAGGACCATTGAACGAGCACCATAAATCGATAACGAGTTGAGGAAGACTATCACTGAAGGCCCTGAACCAACGTGAAGAGGGTTTGTTATATATAATAGCCATGTTAACAAGAGAGCCTTCAGCAGATGGTAATGTTGGAAGTGAATTGGCAAAGGAAAATTGGTAAACACTAAGCAAGTTTCATCAGACAAAGATTCAACTTCTTGTAACTTGTTAAAGTTTTGCAATTCCTTCACACTTTCAGGAAAAAGAATCTCAGTTGCAGGCAGTGGAGATGGTTTCTGCATATATGAAGACAATGGGAACGTGGAAAGTGTCCACTATACTGGTCTGAAAAAGGTTGCAGGATATTTTGCTTGACCTGCAGAATATCAAAATATCATGACAGCCCATGAACTGGATGCAGCATCAAAATGTCTGAGAGCTTCTAAAGACATTGGTGGTTTTTTGAGTAAAAGTTGCCAATGTATCAATAAATGCTTTGTACAGAAGACTTGTACACAATGTCCAAGACCACAGAGATAGTATTTGGTCTTTGGTAACACCGACCCAATAGCATGTCTGCCCCTGTGCCCAAAACCAGTGGGCTGTAAGACGTCGCTTCCTCTTGGGAGTAACAGTGGCTGTTTCCTTATGGTCCTCTCTAATACTTTACTTTGAAGATAATTCAGTTATCTAGCATTCTTTGCTACGACAAGCGTCAATAATGATGGAAGCAGATCCTTTGAGGATAGTTGGAAAATGGAGATGAGAGTCATACCAGGTGACTCATGACGAATCATCCCAGCTATCCATTGCTTAACCTCATGCCACTGATGGAGCACATCATAAGAGTATTAGATCAGGAACACAAGTAATTAAATTATCTGGCACAAAAGATAATCACACTGTGAAGAAAAAGTTTAGAAAAAGGAATATATTTTTTGCGACTTCCAAATGAATGTTAATATTTCAAGTAAGGGAAGCTTGATCAATTTATTTCTATGTTTGTTTCTACCTTTTGAGCATTGGATAATTACAGGAGCGATGCAGACTTCTTTCTTAGTAAGCACCTTGGCAGTTATGTAAAGTGATAGATTTGAGAGAGATTGTGTAGGGAGAACAGTGGCCGTTGAAAAGGTAATGGTTTGCCACTTTATTGAATTGCTGAGGACCATGTGGTATACGTACATGTATAGTACTGTTAAGGAGCAAAAGTGCGATATTGTTCAAAATCAAGTTGGCGTTTGACTTGAAGGACAAATTGCAGGTGGTGGTGTTGCCCTGAGTCTCCTGCCCTTGTCTATTCTGATAGTTAAGATTGCCATTGTGGAATGCACTGAAGAAGAGGCTTGGTGAGGTTTGCTGCATTGCATCTTGTAGATGGTATACCCTGTTGCAATTGTGTGCTGGAGGGGACCAGAGTGAATGATTAACATGGTAGATGGAATGCTGATCATGCAGGCTGCTTTCTCCAGGATGGCGTTGAACTCCTTGAGTGTTGCCAAAGCTATTCTCATGAAGGCCATCACACCCTTGACTTGTGAGTTCCAGAACTCTGCCACCTGCCAGATGACAATTCTTTTTCTCATCTCCCCTCTAATTTATTTTACCAATCATTTTAATTCTATGCCCCTCGCCACTGACCTCTTTGCAAAGGTAAATAGACCCTCGCCATCCACCCTATCCTCACAATTTTGTACGTCACAATCAAATCTCCCCTCAGCCTCCTCAGTTCCAAGGAGAGCAGCACCAGCCTATCCAATCTTTCCATGTTGCGGCATTTTTCCAGTCCTAACAACATCTTCGTAAATCTCCATTGTACCTTCTCGAGTGCAATTACATCCTTTCTGTAATGAGGTGATAGGAACCGTACAAAGTACTCAAGTCATGACCTAACTAATGTTTTATACCATTCAGGCATAACATCCCTGTTCTTATATTATATGCCTGAGCTAATAAATGGAAGAATTCCACATGACTTTTTAACCACCTTATTAACCTGTCCTGTTACCTTCAGGGATCTGTGGACATTCTTTCCTTTACACCTCTCGGTATTCTCCCATTTATTGTGAATTCCTTTGCCTTATTTGACCTTCCCAATTGCATCACCTCACACCTTTGCAGGTTGAATTCCATTTGCCACTCCTCTGCCCATCTGACCACTCCATTGATATCATCCCGCTGCCCAGAGTTACCCTCCACGCTATTAGTCACACGGCCACTTTTTGTTCCATCTGCAAATTTCTTGATCATGACCCCCACATTTCTGCCCAAATCTTTAATATGTCCAACAAAAAGCAGGACACCTTGTACTGAGCCTTGCTGAACCCCACTGTCAGCCTTCCAGTTGCAAAAATACCTGTCCGCAATTACCTTGGCGGGATTCTCCGCCAGTATGATTCTCCGTTATGCCGGCGTCCGGGGCTTTCCCGACGGCGTGGGGCTGCCCCACAATGGGAAACCCCATTGACCGGCCGGCGTAACGGAGAATCCTGCCCACTTTCTTCCTTGACACTGAGACAACTTTGTATCCAGCTTGCGACATGCCGCTGGACAGTATAAGCTTTAAAAAATATATATATATTTTGAACCTTTCAATGTCAACCTTCCTCTTAACATTTTCTGTCTGAAGGAGAACAACCCCAGCTTCTTTAGTCTCTCCACAGAACTGAAGTCTTTCATCCTTGGGACTATTTGAGTAAATCTCTACTGCACCCACTCCATGGTTTTTGATATCCTTTCCAAATGCGATGCTTAGAACTCAACGCAATTCACCAGCTGAGGCCGAAACTGTGTTTTGCACAACTGCCTTGATTTTGCATTAAATAATATGATTGAGGATCCTATACGTCCTTTCAACATCCTTCTCACCTTGTCCTACCATCTTTATGGATTTGTGTACATTTCAGTAAAAGTAAAGGTAAAAGTGTAAAGTTGTCAGAGTCATAGATGACCAGAGGTTGCTTTCCCCTTTGAGGGGGAAAGCTGACTGGTGATGATTTAGAACAAAGAACAAAGAACAAAGAAATGAACAGCACAGGATAAGGCCCTTCAGCCCTCCAAGCCCGTGCCGACCATGCTGCCCGACTAAACTACAATCTTCTACACTTCCTGGGTCCGTATCCCTCTCTTCCCATCCTATTCATGTATTTGTCAAGATGCCCCTTAAATGTCACTATCGTCCCTGCTTCCACCACCTCCTCCGATAGCGAGTTCCAGGCACCCACTACCCTCTGTGTAAAAAATTTGCCTCGTACATCTACTCTAAACCTTGCCCCTCTCACATTAAATCTATGCCCCCTAGTAATTGACCCCTCTACCCTGGGGGAAAGCCTCTGACTATACGCTCTGTCTATGCCCCTCATAATTTTGTAGACCTCTATCAGGTCGCCCCTCAACCTCCGTCGTTCCAGTGAGAACAAACCAAGTTTATTCAACCGCTCCTCATGGCTAATGCCCTCCATACCAGGCAACATTCTGGTAAATCTCTTCTGCACCCTCTCTAAAGCCTCCACATCCTTCTGGTAGTGTGGCGACCAGAATTGAACACTATACTCCAAGTGTGGCCTAACAAAGGTTCTATGCAGCTGCAACATGACTTGCCAATTCTCATACTCAATGCCCGGGCCAATGAAGGAAAGCATGCCATATGCCTTCTTGGCTACCTTCTCCACCTGTGTTGCCCCTTTCAGTGACCTGTGGACCTGTACTCCTAGATCTCTCTGACTTTCAATACTCTTGAGGGTTCTACCATTCACTGTATATTCCCTACCTGCATTAGACCTTCCAAAATGCATTACCTCACATTTGTCGGGATTAAACTCCATCTGCCATCTCTCCGCCCAAGTCTCCAAACAATCTAAATCCTGCAGTATCCTCTGACAGTCCTCATTGCTATCCGCAATTCCACCAACCTTTGTGTCGTCTGCAAACTTACTAATCAGACCAGTTACATTTTCCTTCAAATCATTTATATATACTACAAACAGCAAAGGTCCCAGCACTGATACCTGCGGAACACCACTGGTCACAGCCCTCCAATGAGAAAAGCATCCTTCCATTGCTACTCTCTACCTTCTATGACCTAGCCAGTTCTGTATCCACCTTGATCCCGTGTGACTCCACCTTTTTTACTAGGGACCTTGTCAAAGGCCTTACTGAAGTCCATATGGACAACATCCACTGCCCTACCTGCATCAATCATCTTTGTGACCTCCACGAAAAACTCTATCAAGTTAGTGAGACACAACCTCCCATTCACAAAACCATGCTGCCTCTCACTAATACGTCCATTTGCTTCCAAATGGGAGTAGATCCTGTCTCAAAGAATTATCTCTAGTATTTTCCCTACCACTGAAGTAAGGCTCACCGGCCTGTAGTTCCCTGGATTATCCTTGCTACCCTTCTTAAACAGAGGAACAACATTGGCTATTCTCCAGTCCTCCGGGACATCACCTGAAGACAGTGAGATTCCAAAGATTTCTGTCAAGGCCTCAGCAATTTCCTCTCCAGCCTCCTTCAGTATTCTGGGGTAGATCCCATCAGGCCCTGTGGACTTATCTAGCTTAATATTTTTTAAGACGCCCAACACCTTGTCTTTTTGGATCTCAATGTGACCCAGGCTATCTACACACCCTTCTCCAGACTCAACATCTACCAATTCCTTCTCTTTGGTGAATACTGATGCAAAGTATTCATTTAGTACCTCGCCCATTTCCTCTGGCTCCACACATAGATTCCCTTGCCTATCCTTCAGTGGGCCAACCCTTTCCCTGGCTACACTCTTGCTTTTTATGTACGTGTAAAAAGCCTTGGGATTTTCCTTATCCCTATTTGCCAATTACTTTTTGTGACCCCTTCTAGCCCTCCTGACTCCTTGCTTAAGTTCCTTCCTACTTTCCTTATATTCCACACAGGATTCGTCTGTTCCCAGCCTTTTAGCCCTGACAAATGCCTCCTTTTTCTTTTTGATGAGGCCTACAATATCTCTTGTTATCCAAGGTTCACGAAAATTGCCGTATTTATCCTTCTTCCTCACAGGAACATGCCGGTCCTGAATTCCTTTCAACTGACACTTGAAAGCCTCCCACATGTCAGATGTTGATTTGCCCTCAAACATCCGCCCCCAATCTAGGTTCTTCAGTTCCCGCCTAATATTGTTATAATTAGCCTTCCCCCAATTTAGCACATTCATCCTAGGACCACTCTTATCCTTGTCCACCAGCAATTTAAAACTTACTGAATTGTGGTCACTGTTCCCGAAATGCTCCCCTACTGAAACTTCTACCACCTGGCCAGGCTCATTCCCCAATACCAGGTCCAGTACCGCCCCTTCCCTAGTTGGACTGTCTACATATTGTTTTAAGACGCCCTCCTGGATGCTCTTTACAAACTCTGCCCCGTCTAAGCCCCTGACACTAAGTGAGTCCCAGTCAATATTGGGGAAGTTGAAGTCTCCCATCACCAGAGCCCTGTTGTTTTTACTCTTTTCCAAAATCTGTCGACCTATCTGCTCCTCTATCTCCCGCTGGCTGTTGAGAGGCCTGTAGTAAACCCCCAACATTGTGACTGCACCCTTCTTATTCCTGATCTCTACCCATATAGCCTCACTGCCCTCTGAGGTGTCCTCCCGCAGTACAGCTGTGATATTCTCCCTAACCAGTAGCGCAACTCCGCCACCCCTTTTACATCCCCCTCAATCCCGCCTGAAACATCTGAATCCTGGAACGTTTAGCTGCCAATCCTGCCCTTCCCTCAACCAGGTCTCTGTAATGGCAACAACATCATAGTTCCAAGTACTAATCCAAGCTCTAAGTTCATCTGCCTTACCCATAATACTTCTTGCATTAAAACATATGCAGTTCAGGCCACCAGACCCGCTGTGTTCAGCAACTTCTCCCTGTCTGCTCTGCCTCAGAGCCACACTGTCCCTATTCCCTTGTTCTCCCTCAATGCTCTCACCTTCTGACCTATTGCTCCCATGCCCACCCCCCTGCCATACTAATTTAAACCCTCCCGTGTGACACTAGCAAACCTCGGGGCCAGGATACTTATGCCTCTCCAGTTTAGATGCAACCCGTTCTTCTTACATAGGTCACACCTGCCCCGGAAGAGCTCCCAGTGGTCCAGATAACAGAAACCCTCCCTCCTACACCACCTGTTTAGCCACGTGTTTAGCTGCTCTATCTTCCTATTTCTAGCCTCACTGGCACGTGGCACAGGGAGTAATCCCGAGATTACAACCCTAGAGGTCCTGTCTTTGAACTTTCTGCCTAGCTCCCTGAACTCCTGCTGCAGGACCTCATGCCCCTTCCTGCCTATGTCATTGGTACCAATATGTACAACGACCTCTGCCTGTTTGCCCTCCCCCTTCAGGATGCCCTCTACCCGTTCGGAGACATCCTGGACCCTGGCACCAGGGAGGCAACATACTATCCTGGAGATTCTTTCACGTCCACAGAAGCGCCTATATGTGCCCCTGACTATAGAGTCCCCTATTACTATTGCTCTTCTGCGCTTTGACCCTCCCTTCTGAACATCAGAGCCAGCCGTGGTCCCACTGCTCTGGCTGCAGCTGTTTTCCCCTGATAGGCTATCCCCCCGACAGTATCCAAAGGGGTATACCTGTTCGAGAGGGGGACAACCACAGGGGATTCCTGCACTGACTGCCTGCCCTTTCTGGTGGTCACCCATTTCTCTGCCTGCACCTTGGTTGTGACCACATTTATATAACTGCGATCTATGACGCTTTCCGCCACCTGCATGCTCCTAAGTGCATCCAATTGCTGCTCCAACCAAACCATGTGGTCTGTGAGGAGCTCCAGTTGGGTGCACTTTCTGCAGATGAAGCCATCCGGGACGCTGGAAGCCTCCTGGACCTGCCACATCTTCACAGTCAGAGCACTGCACCCCTCTAACTGACATTGCGTCAATTAATTAGTAAATTAAAATTGAAAGTTAGAAAATTTTTTTTTTTAAATTTACTGTTAACTATCTGTTTCCTAGCACTAGATTTCTACTATAAATGTGAAAGCTAAATATAGTACTCTCGATCTCTGGCTTAGATACCCCTCTAAATTATAATTAAGTAATTATGTTTAATTTGTTACCAATGCTTAATTTTTTTAATTTAGTGTAGATTCCCAACCAGCCACTCAGGTCACAGCTTTTCTATGATGTCACTTCAGTTTTCCCCCACCCCCGCACACACAATTTGAAAAGGTAATAAAAGTAAAAATGAGTAAAAATCACTTACTGACCTTCTTACCTTCTGAGGGTCTTAGATGTTCTCAGGTTCTCTTCCTGACAGAGACTGCTCCTACTCCTCCGAACGGCTCCCGAAACTAGGCCGCGATCTTTTTAAATCTCCGCTCCAACTCACAGCTCCCGCTCTTTTTAAATCTCCGCTCCGACTCGCAGCTCCCGCGCGTTTTAAATCTCCGCTCCGACTTGCAGCTCCCGCTCTTTTTAAATCTCCGCTCCGACTCGCAGCTCCCGCGCTTTTTAAATCTCCGCTCCGACTCGCAGCTCCGACGCTTTTTAAATCTCCGCTCCGACTCGCAGCTCCCGCTCTTTTTAAATCTCCGCTCCGACTCGCAGCTCCCGCTCTTTTTAAATCTCCGCTCCGACTCGCAGCTCCCGCGCTTTTTAAATCTCCGCTCCGACTCGCAGCTCCCGCTCTTTTTAAATCTCCGCTCCGACTCGCAGCTCCCGCGCTTTTTAAATCTCTGCTCCGACTCGCAGCTCCGGCGCTTTTTAAATAACCTAAGGATCACCACGCCTGAGGCGAGGGGCAAGGCTAAGAAGGTGGGGCCTTCATAAATATGTACATACAACCCAGGACTCTCTGACGCTCCACATCCTTAAAGATTGTATTATTTAGTTTATTTTGATTCCACCCATTTATCCTCATAAAATGAATAATTTCACACCTTTCTCAATAAAATGTATCTACCATATGTGAGCGCATCTCACAGAGCTCATTCTCTGTCCTCCTCACTGTTTCCTACATTCCTGAGTCTCAAGTCATCATCTCCCACATCTTTTTTAATCCCATGGACTCTAAAGCCAGAATTTCTGCTCCTGAGTTGGGAAAACGACGTAAACTTGACTCGGAACAAAGTGCCTCGGATTATCTAATTTTCAATCGGGGTGGGGAGGATGGGGTGGCAAATGTTGAAGGGAGTCAAATCCGTGACCTCCAGAAAGGGTTCTGAGGAAGCCGCAGGTGGTCTGTGCAAAAGGCCCCAACTTGATGATGGTCCCAGCTGCAAAAAAGAAACAATGAAACAAAAAAACAGCCCTCCAACCCTCATCCCTCACACCCCCTCGCCCCCTCACATATAAGGCCCAGGTCCCATTCATGGCAATCCATGCCACCTCACGGTCCCTGTGCACTCCGATAGACCTTTATAGCCCCTTTGCCAATCCATACCCTCTATCTTTGCCCATAGTAATTTATGCTCCAATGCTAAACCATGCCAGCCTATTCCCCCACCCACCACCCTTTGCCCTTGCACCCTCCATGTCAACTTATCCAGTATGCACCTTATGCAGACCTCAGGACCAATGCTGAGATGAAATAGAATAAAGTTCTGCAAGTATATTGCAGACTAACCTTCATTCACTAAGATTCACTTCATATACATTCCTTTAACTACATAATCCCATCGTTAAACAAAAAAAAAAATTCAAGTGCTTGATCCGCATTAAAAGCAAGTGTTTTTATTAAAACTCCACATCAAAAACGTTATTGCCAATTGGAGCTACTGTGGGACAAACTGTGGGCTGACAGCAACCCCACTGTGTTGTTGATGGTTTGTGAAATCAGTCATGTAGCACATATCCTATAATGCTAGGCTTATGTCAACAGAGCAAATTAAATAGAAAATAATTTTTTAATATGCAGAATTTTTCAGAATACATTTCAAGGCCAGGAGATTAAATGCCTTGTCAGCTTGACAGATCCATTGAGTTTATCCACTTTTTACACACATTCATGTCAAATGTTAACAATCCCAGAGGGCACTTTGACATCTCCCAAAGGGCACCTGACCTTTTCCAAAGGGCATGTTATCTCTCAGTTCCAAAAATCGGATCTCTATGAAGGCAGTGGCACTTCTATATGTGCAGCTGCAGTCGTGCACCATGGATGTGCAAACCCCAATCCCACCTCCCACCAACTACCCCACAACCTTCCCCTTTCACCCTGTCAAAAATGATGGGTGTTGTGTTTAGGGGCGGGATCTCTGGAATCATGTCTCCATCGCCATGTTGGTAAAGTTTGAGACCCTCTCAATCTTTATGTAAATTAAGACCTATACTTGCTAACATGTTTCTTGTGTGGCACTTTATCAATTGCTTGTTGAAGTCCAAATACACATCAACCATCCTCATCAACATCGTCTGTTTCTTCATCAAAGAACTGGATCAGATTAGTAAGGTAGGATTTGCATTTAAAAAATCTCTGCTGACTTTAATTTATCGACCCAGATTTTTCCAAATGTTAATTAATTTTGTCCCAAATCATTGTCTCTTAAGGTTTTTCCACCACCAACAGAATGCTGGCTTGGATGCAGCTGTTGTGTTTGTTCTCTCCTTGTGTAATATAAAATAACATTTGCATCACTCCAGTTCCTCTGGCACCAACCCCACGTGTAAGGAATATTAGAAGATTTTGGAATGTGCGGAAAATGCAGAAAAGGTCCTTCGGCCCATCAAGTCTGCACTGGCGCGTGAAACTGACCTGCCGATCCTAATCCCACTTGCCAGCACTTGGCTCATAGCCTTGAATGTTAAGATGTACCAAGTGCTCATCCAGGTACTTTTTGAAGGATGTGAGACATCCCGCCTCTACAACCCTCCCAGTCAGTGCGCTCCAGACCGTCACCATCCTCGGGGGAAAAAAAGTTTCCCCTCAAATCCCCCTGAACCTCCCGCCCCTCACTTTGAACTTGTGTCCTCTCGTAACCTTTGTTAGACTTTGTGAAATGGCGAGGAGCACCAGAGCTCATCTCGCAGCAAGTCATCATTACGCTCCATCCCGTGGACAAGACCCGCTGACACTGCCGGCCCAGAGCCACAATTTCACCCTTCACGTCTATCGGTAAGCTGGGACTATTCACTCCCTGCCTTACTTTCAGTACCCTTTTACAAATAATATATGTTTGAAAGACTTTTGAGTTCTCTTCAATGCTAGCTGCTAATCTATTTTCATTTTTTTTTTTGACCCTCATGGTATTTTTTTAGAGCTTCTCTGTGTTTTCTTTATTCAGCTTAGTCCTCGACTGATTCTTGAGCCATATGTTTGTCATAAATCTCATCCGTCTGTTTCACTTCCATCTCCATATCATTCGTCATCCAAGTAGCTCTATCTTTGGATGCCTTTCTTTTCTTCCATGGGAATGTATCCACTCCGTAGCTGAACCATCTCTTGTTTGATGGCCTCCAATGTTTCTCTCTGATCCACCAGGGCCGGATCCCTTTTGAACTTATTGAAAGTCGTCCTCCTCCAGTTCGGTAACTAATGTTTCAAGAGTAATTATTTTGTCAATTACAAGCAGAATAGGTGTTGGCTTGTGGACAGCTTGTTACATATTGTCAAACAAATACACCATTCGCAACTCACCAGGAAAGATCGCACCAGGTTATCTCAAGTAGCTTGTTGCTCAGTAAGAGTTGGAGCTTTTTCTCAGCAGGGCTGTTTGCTCTTTGTGCAGGCATGTCCCTGGAAATTCTAACAGAAGCACCCACGTTTCCCATTGCTGCTCCACAAGTTCTCTTTTTGTGGATGTCCCAGAAGGCTCTATGTCCAGCTGAGGAGAACATGAAGAGTTCTCTACCCTCTGACAGAAAATCTCAATTGCTGTTTGTGTCTCTGCGACTTGCTGCCGCATACATGTGATGTGCGATGTGCTCCTCACCATCTGCCACTGAATCTAAAAAAAGAAACATTTGCATTTATATAACGTGTTTTCATGAAGACTAGATGTCAAAAAGCACTTTACAGCCAATGAAGTTCTTTTTGAAGTGTAGTTATTGTTGTAATGTCGGAAACACTGTCAAGTTATTCACAATATGATAATCGCCAGATAATCTGCTTTTTTGGGACAGTGAGTGAGGGATCATTATTGGCCAGAGCAGAGACTAACTGAGTCACTTGTCCCAATGAGGTATCTGGCAGTGGTAGGGGTCTGCAGGCTTTATCTGATCGTGCATCCTCCCCATGCTTAGTGTTCCACTGAAAACCAATTTGGGTCATCCCCCATCACCTGTGCTAGCTTCAGCAGTGCACTCTGGGAGAAGGAAGACATGGGCAAGGATTTTTAGGAAGACAGGGCTCGCCTTTCCGCCAACCGAGGAATCAGAAGAGGACACATCTCCACCAACACTACCTGTCCCACCAACAAGTATAAACTGGTGGCAGGGGGAACATCGTCGCCTCCGCATTCAGGAGGAAGTCGTGCCTCAGAGAACTGCCAGTCAATCTGATTGGCCGACAGGTCTCAAGTCCCTGCAGCGCCAGATGCTGCAGTAGACTGGACTGGGACTGGAAGGAATCATCAGACTCTAAATCCCAGGAGTCTAAGACCAGGTAAATTTAGGCGGTCTCACAGTGAGGTAAATTTAGGCGGTCTCACGGTGAGATAGGGTGAAGAGGTTTGGAGGCTGGGTACATAGAACATACAGTGCAGAAAGAGGCCATTCAGAGCATTGAATCTGCTCCGACCCACTTAAGCCCTCACTTCCACCCTATCCCCGTATCCCAATAACCCCTCCTGACCTTTTTTTTAGGACACGAAGGGCAATTTAGCATGGTCAATCCACCTAGTCTGCACGTCTTTGGACTGTGGGAGGAAACCGGAGCACCCGGAGGAAACCCACGCAGACACGGGGAGAACATGCAGACTCCGCACAGAGAGTGACCCAGCGGGGAAATGAATCTGGGATGCTGGTGCTGGGAAGCCACAGTGCTAGCCACATGTGCTACTGTGCTGCCCTGTGCTACCGTGCCGCAGGGTATAAGAGGGGTAGGGATTTTGGTGGCGAAGTTGGGGAGGATGGAGTACATGCAGGGAACAGTCATTTTCGGTGGCGAGCATCTGATGTTAAAAGGAGACGCCCCCACCACTACAGCCCCCCCTGCCCGAGGCTTGACCAGCATTACTCTCAAGGCATCCCCTGCCTATGAACCCCTCCCAGCAGCCTGAAAATTGACGCTGGGTGAGAAATTGCCCTCAAGTGGTCATTAATCAGCCACTTCAGGACCCCAGTTTGGGTAAGGATGGACAGGCCAACCTAAGCCTTGCGTGTCCCAGTGCAAAGTTGTGGAGAGTTCAAGGTGGGTGGGGGTCCAGTGCGAAGGCCATCCAAGAAATCTTAGCTCCATCCTCCCCCCCTGCCCCCTTCCCCAGTCCCTGGTTCTCTGCCACCCCTTAAAGTTGGAAGTTGTCTTCTGCAATGAGAAGGCAGTGAGCTGAGAGTGATTGCTGAGGATGGAGGGTATACCTTTGAGGAGGATGAGAGTGAGGGATGGGAGCAAGGGAACAATAGAATGAGGGTGAGTGTTGTCTGTGGAAATGGAAATTTGAGGAAGATGTTGGAGAGGGTGTGACAGCAAGGTGTGTCTGTCAGAGGAGTTCTGCGAAGGAGAACTCCAATGAGGAAAAAAGTGTGATGGCTGCAGATGAGGGATGCAGAACACTCAATTTTCAAACACTGCATGCAAGTCCTGGACATAGTTTGGTACTGTCAGCCTCAGCAACTTGAAGCTGTGTCTGCTTGTTGGGACTGGCTGACCTGCTCCTTCTATCTTCTGGGAAGAGGCCTTCTCCCCCAACCCACGATGCTTCAATCATGACCTCCAGGGATGAACCCGAGGGCAGCTATTCCACATCTGGCATCTACAGCTCTTCGCTCCATCGTGGTTTGCCCTGTGTATACAGATCCCATGATGATTCCTGCCGAAGTGTCTTTAAATAGACATCTTTTATTGCTGCATCCGACACACCACCCCGCCCACCCTCCACGAGGTCAGTGAACAGAGGAGGGACGGGAACTCATTTCCTTTGGGAACCAGGGGGTCAGGTGCCCAACCTGGAAATGATTCTGCCTTTCCACCAGGGACTAAGATGAGAAGATCTGACCCTTTGATTCTGTGAGAGTATAAAACATATCAGCGTAAATTGTTATTCTAATTAATGTTCCTCCTCATTTTTATTGACTTCAATATAAATAAAAATGTATTTCAGGCTACCTATTCACTGTCAAATGGCATACACTGGGTGTAATTCAGTGGGGAAAAAAAAATCCATGGGCGAAATTCTCCGGTATCGGCGCGATGTCCGCCGACTGGCGCCCAAAACGGCGCAAATCAGTCGGTCATCGCGCCGCCCCAAAGGTGCGGAATGCTCCGCATCTTTGGGGGCCGAGCCCCAACCTTGAGGGTCTAGGCCTGCGTCGGACTAATTTCCGCCCCGCCAGCTGGTGGAAAAGGCCTTTGGTGCCCCGCCAGCTGGCACGGAAATGACATCTCCGGGCGGTGCATGCGCGGGAGCGTTACGGCCACTGACGGCATTCCCGCGCATGCGCATTGGAGGGAGTCTCTTCCGCCTTCGCCATGGTAGAGACCGTGGCGGAGGCGGAAGGGAAAGAGTGTCCCCACGGCACAGGCCCGCCCGCGGATCGGTGGGCCCCGATCGCGGGCCAGGCCACCGTGGGGGCACCCCCCGGGCCGGAGCCCGCCTGTGCCGCCTTGTCACGCCGGCAAGGTAGGTAGTTTAATCTACGCCGGCGGGACAGGCATTTCAGCGGCGGGACTTCGGCCCATTAGGGCCGGAGAATCGCGAGGGGGGCCCGCCAACCAGCGCGGCATGATTCCCGCCCCCGCCGAATATCCGGTGCCGGAGAATTCGGCAACCGGCGGGGCGGGATTCACGCCAGCCCCCGGCGATTCTCCGACCCGGCGGGGGGTCGGAGAATCTCGCACCAGGTGTGGTTTTGGGAACCTTTAGTAGGGTCTTTCTCGGTGGCTGCAGTCAATGTTTGATGAATGGAGTTTGTTCGGGGTGCCTATGCATTCTTTGCCTACCATAAATCATTTAGCAGACTTTGGAAACAGTGCTCACCTGGAATATTCCACTGAGCCAATATGAGTGACAAGACAGGTGTTGATGGAACATGTTTCAACAGTGGCATGTTTCTCATGCTGCACATTTGCTATTCCACAGGCTCATGGGACATTGCTGTGTGAGTAATGTGAAGCAGTTAAAGCATTTTTCATAGCTCAAGAATTTATATAAAGCTGCAATACAACAGCCTCAGAGGGGATGTATTTCTCACTGAGGTGACACTCATGTAGGAAGAAATGAAATCATTTCAGAAAGGAAAAATCATTGCCTCTATTTTAGGCCAAACCGAGCCTCTTTATCCACAAACTGAACAACATTTTCATATTTTCTGTTTTTCTCGTTAATTTATTCCTTCTTTTAAAAAAAATAGATTGACATATCAAGTCAGACATTGCCAACATGAGATTTTCTTTCTAATCGGTTTGCAAGAACCAATTTGCATAATATGGTCAACTAAATACTGCGACTGGTTAACCCAGCAGTAAACCTGATGGGTCGACAGCTTGGTTTTATGATTAGGACTTTGATTGTACAGCTAACATGACTAATGCTGTGTCCCTAATGATGCCGGAAAAATCGACTTATAGCTTGCGGAGTCTGCGTCCAGGGAAGGACGTATGCAAAGAAATTGATATTAGGTTGCTTTGCAACATGGAATAAAGGAGATTGGAATCTTGGAACATAGACTCTAGGGCTGAATTCTCCGTCGATGGTCTCCTCCGTTTCCCCAGCAGAGCATTCACGGCCGCGGATTTCCCGACAGCGTGGGGGTGCCCACAATGGGAAACCCCATTTGCCGATGGAGGATCCCGCTGCTGGCGGGGCGCGCCGCACCAGAAAATGGGTGCGGCGGGACAGAGAATAATGCCCTTTGTCTGATTTGGGCTGTGAGCTGACAAATCTGTAATAGATTCTATAATCTGTATCTGAGATCATGCAAAGGTGGTTCATGTAGGTTTCAGGCATGCATATAAAGAACAAGATTCTCCACTCCCACGCCAGTTGGGAGAATCGCCTGGGCCGCCAAAATTTCCGGGGACGCCGGTCCGACACCCTCCCGCGATTCTCCCAAGCGGCGGGAACGGCCCAGTCGAGTGTCGCGGGCCGCAGGCTGGAGAATCGCCGGAGACACCGAAAATGGCGATTCTCCGGCACCCCCGCTATTCCCGGATGGGCCGAGCGGCCAGGCCAAAACGGCGGGTTCCCCCCAGCGCCATCCACACCTGGTCGCTGCAGTCGTGGGCGGTGCGTGAACGCTGGGGGGGGGGGGGGGGGCGGCCTGTGGGGGGGCGAGGGGGGATCCTGCACCGGGCTTCACCTGGAATGTGGGGTGGCCCGCGATCGGTGCCCACCGATCGTCGGGCTGTCATCTCTGAAGGAGGACCTCCTTCCTTCCGCGGCCCCGCAAGATCTGTCCCCCATCTTCTTGCGGGGCGGACTTAGAGAGGACGGCAACCACGCATGCACGGATGACGTCCGTTATACGGCGCCGGCTGCGTCATCTATGCGCCGCCGATTTTATGCGGGCGACAAGGCTTGGCGCGTGTAGATGATGCAGCCCCGATACTGGCCCATTGTCAGGGCCTGAATCGGTCGGGACCGGGGCCGTTCCGCGCCATCGTGAACCTCGACGGCGTTCACGACGGCGCGGCCACTTCGGCGTGGGAGTGGAGAATCCCGCCCAAGAACAAAGAACAATATAGCACAGGAATAGGCCCTTCGGCACGCCAAGCCTGTGCCGGTCACGATACTAACCTTGGCTAAAACTCTCAGCACTTTCTTGTGCCGTATCCCTCTATACCCATCCTTTCCATGTATTTGTCAAGATGCCTTTTGAACGCCGTTAATGTATCTGTTTCGACAACCTCCCCTGGCAACGCGTTCCAGGCACTCACCACCCACTGTGTAAAAAAACCTGCCTCGCACATCTCCTCTAAACTTTGCCCCATGGACCTTAAACCTATGCCCCCTGGTGACTGACCCAAATTATTTGATATATATTAGTATATTACATTTGGATACGTAAATATGTATATTTTTCTATTTGTGAAAAATCGACAGAAAATGCAATTAAATCAACGGTCATAATAGCAAAAGGTTATTGTGTTGAAAACGTTAATTCATTTTGTCTGCAATTCTTCCGTGATATTGTTGCGTTGCAATCACAATGCACCCCAGAGCAAAAATGGAGAAATAATGTTTGGTTAATTATTAAAACATTTAATATGGAAATCACACATGTGGGAAATCAGGAAAGGGCAAATTAAGATGAGGACTGAGTTCCACATTCTGTGAGCCTGTTTACATATCCTTTAATGTCTGCACTGTAGGTCAGACCTGAAAGCACTGATGTGGGGTTGGTGGCCGGAGTTTGCTTTTGATTGCCATTACTCAAAGAGAATTAAAATGAAAGCAAAATGCAATAAACCATTGTGTTGCTTACTAGAGTGTTATTCCTTATAAGTTGCAATATTAATAAACAAAATCAATAATTAACTACTTGTTGCTCTTACCGAAGGTTATAGAGTTGTACTGAGCTTCATTCAGAGCCTCAGTCAAGTTGTCACGAAAGTGTCCATCATTCAACGTTGATTATAAAGTCATTGAATGACAGAGCACATAAATAAACCATTCAGACCACATGTGTCAGCTCTCTGGTAGAGTTATTCAATTATTCAACTCCTCTGCTCTTTCCCCATAGCCCTGTAATTGTTTCCTCCGAGTATTTATCTAATTCTCTTTTGAATGTTATTGTTCAGTTTGCTTCCAACACCCTTTTAGGCAGCATATTCTCGATCATGAATTCTCCGGCCATTGGGATTCTCTGCTCCCGCCAGCGAGCGCCTCGTTGCCGAGAAACACGTGATGGGGGGATCGGAGAATCCCGCCCGCTGTGTAAACAAACCACTTACTCGGGCTTTCACCGTTTTATTTCCTAATGAACTGAAACATGTGTCCTCTTGGTTTTTTTTCTATTTGTCCAATTAAGGGACAATTTAGCGTGGCCAAACAACATACCCTGCACATTTTTGGGTTGTGGGGGGTGAGACCCACGCAGATACAGGGAGAATGTGCAAACTCCACACAGACAGTGACCCGGGACCAGGATGGAGCCGTGGATTGGCCATGCAAAATTTCCCCTTAGTGTCCAAAAGGTTGGGTGAGGTTACTAGGTTATGGGATAGGGTGGAGGTATGGAGTTAAGTAGGATGCTCTTTCCAAGGCCCAGTGTAGACCCAATGGGAAAAATAGCCTCCTTCAGCACTGCAAATTCTATGATTCTGTGATTCAATGATTCAAAGATGTGTGTGCTTACACCACCAGGTCGCTCTGTTCCTGCACCCCCATTAAAATTATTGCCTCTCCTTATTCTTTCAACCAAAATAATTCTCTTTGCAATCCTGTGTTTTCCGTTTTATCTGCTACGTTTCTGACATTTTGCCAATCTATCTGTGCCCCGTTGAGAAGTGTTGCTACCATCCTTGTCATTTGTTCAATTTCCAATTTTTGTATCATCTGCAAACTTTGAAATTATGCCCTACATACCCAAGTCCTGATTACTAATATATATCAGAAAGAACAGTTTTCCTAATACTGACCCCTGGGAACACCATTTCATCCCCCCCTCCCCCCTCCATTCCCCCTCACCCCCGCCCCCCCCCCCCCCCCCCCCCCCCCGCCCAGTCACAAAAAGCAACTGTTCAACACTAATATCTGCTTTCTGTCCCCTAATCAATTGTGCATCCGTGCTGTCACTGCCCCTTTAACCCCAACAAGTTTACAATGTGGCATTTTGCCAAATGTCTTTTGAAAGTCAATATGTAAAATATCAATCAGATTTCTCTCAGCAACCCTCATTTCATTGAAGAACTCAATCAGGTTAGTCAAAAATGATTTGCCTTTAACAAATTTGTGTGGAGATTAGTTTATTCGTCCACACTAATTGAATTTATCTCAGATTATTGCCTCTAAAACTTGCTTCACTGCTGACGTTGGACCAAATGGCCTATAGTTTCCAGGTTTCTTGCTCTTCCCTTTTATAACGAAGGCCGTTCACCGTTTTTAGGAACAGGGGTGTGATGGGCATGATTTAATGGCCATGTCGTGCATGGCAAGAATCCATGCAAGCCGGTTCGATCACGGGAGTGGTCAAAATGGCAAACCTCGCCAAGCGACAAGTGATTTGTGATTGAACAGGCTCGCTCCCATTGGCGGATCCCAGAACTCACCGTGGATCAGCGAGAACCCACTAATCACCACTCAAGGCCATTCTCGATCTCATTAAAGTGATGGTCGCCACATCAAACGGCCTCCTGGGATCGAACAGGCTCGCCAGCGAGAGGACACGCCACGACGATTAGTGCTTCTTTAAAAATACGAGAGGCAAGTGCAATGGCTGCACTTGGAGAGAAACGGAGACAGATCGTCTGGGTGGGGGCAAAGCATCGCCAACCTCTCTGCAGGTGACTGCTCTGTCCTTGGTCAGCACTGCGATTTCCAGGGCCCGTTCCTCGTTGGGTGTGAGGACCCTGATATCTGGCTGCCCTCTCCCGCCGATTATGGGCCAGCTTCTCCTGCGGGTACAGTGAGAAGGCATCCTGTGGCACATGCCTGGGGCACTGGGGCGGGGGGTGCCAGTGGCTGGTGGCATGTGTGAGCACTGCTGCCAGGCATGGAAGGGTAGCGCTGTTCGGTGCCAGGGTGCGGTGTTAGGCGGGAGGTCAGCATGGCGTTAGTGGGACTGGTGCCGGGGGTTTGTGTCAGCTTACCCATGCGGCCCTTTGGAGGGTGGGGTTGGTCTCTTTCCAGCAATGTCAGGCTGCCCACTCTGTCAGCCACTGCCACTCCCTCCCAAGCATCATTGACGACCCTGTAGCTGACCGTCCGCCTCCCTTAGGGGAACAGGATGTCCTGTCTCGCATACAGCATCCTGGTTAGGTCGGCATTGCCGAGGTGTGGTGCTGTTCCCTGTGGTGACATGGCTGCGTGCAGTCCAAAATGTGTTCAGAGGGTGCGTTTATGTAGGCTCCCCTGAATTAGTGGAGGCCGCTAAGCGAGGCCCCAGGCGAATCAGCGAGTGACAGAGCCATTTCCGCCGAGAAGCTCATGGGAGACCATTGCCTGCATTCAATACCGGTCATGAGCTCGCCAACGTGGCCGGCGAGGAGCTTGCAGGAAACCTCGCTCACTACGACACTTAGAACTTGTCCCGTTCAATCGTGCCTATGATATTTGTGATGTGCTAGACCTTCAGCAGAACCACACTGTTATATTACGATGTGTAATATATATATTACTCTTTTTATCAAGCCGAGTTGTTGAATTATAGCCATAGTCTTCCAGTGGTGATAAAGTAATTTATTGAGTAATATAAAATAATCTTGTGAGTTCTTTTTACTTAATACTAAACTAGTAAAACAAATAAACAACTGTAGACTATCAATTATTAAAGAAGCTGATACAAAGTTCTGATAACAAATAACTTCTTCTCTCTAGCTTTCTCACTTCTGTTCTCTCGGCAATCCTGACACACACTTCTGTAGGAAAGAGCAGGAAAACATTTATGTAGGACCTGATAGTGTGGCCATCTAGTGTTCATTTGCCCGTACTTGCTTAACATAGTCTGATCCATGTATTATTAAATACAGAGATCACTACACCCACCATATGGATACCAGATTGGAAGATTAAGGTCAGTGCCAGCGTTTGGTGTTTCACGGAGTGATCTGAAGGCTCCGTAATGGGGAGTCTCTGGTGGGGGTGGGATATGCAGGGTTTACATTGTTGGGGGGGAAGGAAAACACTCCCATCGACTTTGGGTGCAGCTTCCTTTAAGAGTTACCTGCATGGTCCACCCCGAGGTCCAGCGTGAGGTCCGCCCTGCCAGGGCCACGCTAGAAAACACCTGCACCAATTCTCAGCCACATGGATCCCAGCCCAGAGGACCGGAGAATCACATGGGGTTTGAGAATCCATGGTTAGCGGGTCTTCAAATGGTGCGCGGAATTTTCCGTCCCGCCCGCGGCGATTCCTTCAGCAGGCGGCACTGGAAAATATAGCCCGTTACTGTTGTCGCTCTCTGCAGAAGCTATTTGGCCTGTACGAAATTCCCATCTTTTTCTGTTTTTGTGGAAATTCCAGCATCGCTTCCTTCCTCATGGACTGGAAAAAGCTGATCAGGAATTTCTTTTGCACGTGTTGCAGGAATTTCTCCCTCTTCCTTCACTTTAAACTGCTAGTAACTTAGTCTATACTGAAGTTCTCCATTATCATTGCTCTAGAGCATTTGCATCTCTATACAATTTGCTTGCAACTCTGCTCCTCTATCGCCTTTCCAATATTTTGTGGCCTGCAGTTTGCACCCAATAGTACAATGACTCCTTGATTCTTCCTCCCTTCTAACCAAATAAACTCTGGGCAGACTTTTCCCATCCAGGGAGTAAGATTGGTGGCGGGGGCAGGAGTGTGGAGTGTTTCCCGCTGTGGACGCCAGTGACAACAAAATGACACATCTTCTGGCTTGACCTAATTTATTACATAACCGAGTTTTTTCTGCCGTATGCCATTGTGTGTCAGGCCTAATGGGGTGTAGTCCGCCATCCTATCCAGGCACCATAATGAAAAGGCGTCAATTATCACTGACTCACTGTTGAAGAAAAAGGGTGGAACATATAAAACGAAGATAGATCTCTGAAAGCACTTTGAGACCAGGAGATTGACATCCTGAGAAAAAAGATGCATCCACAGGGACCCCCTGAGGCTGGAAGATGGACCCCTCCAGGACACTGAATCGAGAAGATCCGTGGGTCTAGTAGGTGTACCACTGACCCACTACTGTGATGTTACCGGGTCCAGGGTTGCTGGCGGCCTCCATCCTGAGCTCCGGAATGTGCCCCAGGTATTATTTAGGAGAATCCCAGCACCTGACGTACATTGTTCCAGTTGTGTTTCAACCACAAAACACTATCATGTTTTCTCTCTGGCATCGCGGAAGATCAGAGGCGGGATCCTCCGACCCCCGCCGGGTCGGAGAATCACCGAGGGCTGGCGTGAATCCCGCCCCCGGCGGTTGCTGAATTCTCCGGCACCAGATATTCGGCGGGGGTGTTAATCGCGCCGCGCTGGTTGGCGGGGCCCCCCCCGGCGATTCTCCGGCCCGAATGGGCCGAAATCCTGCTGCTGGAATGCCTGTCCCGCCGGCGTGGATTAAACCATCTCTCTTACCAGCGGGACAAGGCAGCGCGGGCGGCCTCAGGGGTCCTGGGGGGGACAGGGGGCGATCTGGCCCTGGGGGTGCCCCCACGGTGGCCTGGCCCGCGATCGGAGCCCACCGGTCCGCGGGCGGGCCTGTGCCGTGGGGGCACTCTTTTCCTTCCGCCTTCGCCACGGTCTCCGCCATGGAGGATGCGGAAGAGACCCCCTCCACTGTGCATGCGCGGGGATGCCGTGAGCGGCCGCTGCCGCTCCCGCGCATGCGCCACCCGGCAATGTCATTTCCGCGCCAGCTGGCGGGGCACCAAAGGCCTTTCCCGCCAGCTGGCGGGGCAGAAATCAGTCCGGCGTGGGCTTAGCCCCTCAAGGTTAGGGCTCGGCCGCTCAAGATGCTGAGGATTCCGCACCTTTGGGGCGGCGCGATGCCGGACTGATTCGCGCTGTTTTTGGCGCTGGTCGGCGGACATCGCGCCGATTGAGGAGAATTCTGCCCCAGGTGTGGGTGGTCGGGTTTTCATCTGCACCCCATTACTAAAATGCAAAAGTTATGCCAGCCTGAAGTGGGTTTCCTGAACCACCATGGTGGGCGGCAGTCGAAGATGCAGCTGTAAACGCACGTTGGTGTAAAACCAATTTTGGGCCTCCCCACCTAAGCACTCCCCGCTAACCCCCCCTCCCCCCCTCACCCCACCTCCTTGCACCTTGCCAGCCATTTAACCTGTCAGCAGGGTCTTGTGTGAGAATTCTGCCCCCTGTGTTTGGCTCCTCAGTTACTTCATCCCTCGCCAGTGATTTAATAGTTTCTCTGATCAATACTGTCACCGCCCCATTTTGATTTTCCTAACTTTCCTGATATCTGATAGCCAGGAATATTACATTCGCATCATCCCTGTTTGAGCTAGTTTTTTGTTATTACTGTTATATTATTGTTTCAAATGGTAATGTGTGTCTGCAACCCACCAACCTTACTTACATAAAGGCATTCCAGACCTATCTTACACCTACACATTTGTTGCCTGACTGATCCCTCCTGTCTGTTAACTATACAAACTATCTCAGTTTTGATTCCTGCTTGGGTCACTGTCTGTGCGAAGTCTGCACATTCTCCCCGTGTGTGCGTGGGTTTCCACCGAGTGCTCCAGTTTCCTCCCACAGTCCAAAGATGTGCAGGTTAGGTGGATTGGCCCTTTAGGTTAGATGGGGTTACTGGGTTACAGGGATAGGGTGGAGGTTGGGCTTAAGTAGGGTGCTCTTTCTAAGAGCTGGCGCAGACTCAATGGGCCGAATGGCCTCATTCTGCACTGCAAATTCTATGATTCTATGATACTCTCCAGCTAGATGCTTCAGTCCTCTGTACACATTGATTCTTCTCTCTGATATTTCCTCCTCCTATTCCTCAGCCCTCCTATTCCTCAGCCAAATTAGTTTACACACACTCCTCCGTACTACGTAACCTTCTCACGGGTATTTGTTCCCAGCTGTGTTGAAGTGTAACCTCCATCTGTAACTCCTTCTGTCCGGAAATGGTTCGAATGTCCCAGGAATCTGAAGGCCTCCTGCACCACCTCGCCAGCCACGAATTAAGACACCTTACCAGACTATTCCTGAACTCACTAATGCTTTGCACAGCGAGTAACTCAGAGATTACTACCTTGCTGATTTGCCTGACTTCTCCCGAGCACCTCAGACTCTGGCTGCAGAAACTATACCCCTCTCTCTCCTGATCATTTGTTCCCTCGTTGATCACAAAATCTAGCTGTTTTACTTGCAAACACAAAATATTCTGCACCTTTTCAATTTTTTCCTTTACTCACACCTGTTGTGGGGTGGGGGAGGGGCGGCGGGGGTGGTGGATGAGGTAACACAATGTTTATGGAACTCACATCAATGGCTGCAGAGACTCCTGTATGTCTCACTGTCTATTGAATCACACTGGGGTTACTGCATTTCTACACTTTACTGTGCTTCTTCGCATCTCCTACATTTCCCCTATATCCTTTGGTTTGACATTCCTTAGATATTGTTGCCCTCATCGGTATTCCACCTTGAAAACTGGTTTGACAGAGTCACAGTCCTGGAGGATTCAGCTGTCAGAAGGGTCACCCACTTACTGTTCTCCTAAACTCTCTTTAGCAATTACTACTAAAGCAATTACTACTAAAGGGGATCAGGGGTTATGGGGAGAAGGCAGGGGAATGGGGATGAGAAAATATCAGCCATGATTGAATGGCGGAGCAGACTCGATGGGTTAAGTGGCCTAATTCTGCTCCTATGTCTTATGGTCTTATGGACTCACGAGCAAGGGAAGACACAATGAATGGTAGGACGCTAGGAAATACAGAGGACCAGAGGGACCTTGGGGTGCATGTCAAAAGATCCCTGAAGGCAGCAGGAGAGGTTGGTGAGGTGGTTAAGAAGGCATGTGGGATACTTGCCTCATTGAGCTACGGCGTGAATATAGGAGCAGGGAGATTATGATGGGATTGAATAAAATGCTCATTTGGCCACAGTTGGAGTACTGTGTGCAGTTCTGGTTGCCACAGTATAGGAAGGATGTGATTGCACTAGAGAGGGGGCAGAGGAGATTCACCAGGAAGTTGCCTTGCCTGGAGCGCTTCAGACATGAATAGAGGCTGGGTTTGTTTTCCTCAGAGCAGATAAGGCTGATGAGGGGCCTGATTGAGGTGTACAAAATTATGAGGGACGTGGATCAGGGAGATAGGAGAAACGCTCTCCTTAGCAGAGGGATCAATAACCAGGGGCACAGATTTAAGGTACAGGGCAGGAGACTTAGAGGGGATTAACGATTTGGAAGAAGAAACTGAAGGCGCCGTTGCTAAGTTTGCAGATGATACAAAGATATGCAGAGGGACAGGTAGTATTGAGGAAGCAAGAAGGCTGCAGAAGGACTTGGACAGGCTGGGAGAGTGGGCAAAGAAGTGGCAGGTGGAATACACTGTGGAAAAGTGTGAGGTTATTCACTTTGGAAGTAGGAATGGTGGCATAGATTATTTTCTAAATGGGGAAATGCTTTGGAAATCAGAAGCACAAAGAGATTTGGGAGTCCTTGTTCAAGATTCTCTTAAGGTTAATGTGCAGGTCCCGTCGGCAGTTACAAAGACAAATGCAATGTTAGCATTCATGTCGAGAGGGCTTGAGTACAAGACCAGGGATGTACTTCTGAGGCTGTTTAAGGCTATGGTCTGACCCCATTTGGGGTATTGTGAGGTTTTGGGCCCATATCTAAGGAAGGATGTGCTGGCCTTGGAAAGGGTCCAGAGGAGGTTTACAGAAACGATCCCAGGAATGAAGAGCATGTCGTATGAGGAACTGTTGTGGATTATGGGTCTGTACTCGTTGGAGTTTAGAAGGATGAGGGGGGATCGTATTGAAACTTAAAGGATACTGCGTGGCTTGGAGAGAGTGGACGTGGAGAGAATGTTTCCACTTGCAGGAAAAATTAGAAGCAGAGGACACCATCTCAGACTAAAGGGACGATCCTTTAAAACAAAGAGGAAGAGGAATTTCTTCAGCCAGAGGGTGGTGAGTCTGTGGAACTCTTTGCCGCAGAAGGCTGTGGAGGCCAAATCACAGAAGACAGAGATGGATAGGTTTTTGATCAATAAGGGGATCAGGGGTTGTGGGGAGAAGGCAGGAGAATGGGGATGAGAAAAATATCAGCCATGATTGAATGGTGGAGCAGACTCGATGGGCCGAGTGGTCTAATTCTGCTTCTATGTCTTCTGGTCTTATGATTGAATAGCGGAGCAACTCGTTTGGCCGAGTGGTCTAATTCTGCTCCTATGTCTCATGGTCTTATGGTATCGAGGAAAAGCTTTTGTCCCCCAGGTGGTGGAAGGAATTTGGAACTCAATGCCTGAAAGGGTGGTGGAGGCGGGAACACTCATCACATTTAAGAAACATTTAGATGAGCACTTGAAACCCCACTGCATACAAGGCTACGACCTAAAAACTCTATGGTGGAATTCTCTGGCCTCCCAGACGCATGTTTCTGGGCGGCGGTAGGCGGCACGCTGTTCGTTGGCGGCAGGATTCTCTGCTCATGTCGCTGTCAATGGGAATTCCCAGGTAAGCTACGCCACACCGCCGGGAAACCCGTGGGCAGGGCTATACCCCTGCCAGGACAAGAGAATCCCGCCGCTAGCGAACGGCCGGAGAATTCTGGCCCATATGACTCTTTCACTACGAAAGTTAATTTCACATGTGCAGTCCATAATTTTGGCTGGCATATGAAATATGTAATTACTTTTTATGAACTAGCGATGTTATCATATTACAGTCAGGAGGATTTTCTGAGGCTATTATGCAGATTGATGAGCACAATTCATCAAAAACATTGTAGCCGCTATTCCCCAATTGTTCTTCAACTCATAAATTGGCTCACTTAATTTCCCAAAGGTAAATCAAGCAATTTGCTTCACTTCTTGTTGGAAACATGGGTCATTGTGAGACCCGAGAAACACCCAAACAAATGGCTACACCTATCGAAGGATGAGTGGTGGAAATTAATTAATAGGCCCCATTAATTTCAGAAGCAGTGCCGCAGGCATTTAAAAAGAAGCTTGGGCGAAATTCTCCGGTATCGGCGCGATGTCCGCCGACCGGTGCCAAAAACAGCGCGAATCAGTCCGGCATCACGCCGCCCCAAAGGTGCGGAATCCTCCGCATCTTGGGGGGCCGAGCCCTAACCTTGAGGGGCGAGGCCAGCGCCGGACTGATTTCCGCCCCGCCAGCTGGCAGAAAAGGCCTTTGGTGCCCCGCCAGCTGGCGCGGAAATGACATTGCCGGGCGGCGCATGCGCGGGAGCGTTAGCGGCCGCTCACGGCATCCCCGCGCATGCGCAGTAGAGGGAGTCTCTTCCGCCTCCGCCATGGTGGAGACCGTGGCGAAGGCGGAAAGAAAAGTGTGCCCCCATGGCACAGGCCCGCCCGCCAGATCGCCACGCCCCAGGACCCCGGAGCCCGCCCACGCCGCCTTGTCCCGCCGGTAAGAGAGGTGGCGAAGAATTCGGCAACCGGCTCTCCGACCCGGTGGGGGGTCGGAGAACCTCGCCCCTTTTCCCATTTTGACCACATGCATTATTTTTATTTCATTTCATCCTGAGAGGTAATTAAAATCACCCAATGTTGTTGGCCTGTTCTCATGTACCTCTCTGAACTGTCTGCAAATCTCCCTCAATATGTTGGGCTCAATTCTGCGCCTCACGATGCTGGAAACTCGAATCTCAATTGGGTGGAGGATCGGGCGTCTGGCTAAAATCGAGGTCTGCGCCCAGTGCCGATTCGGGCGCCATGCTCCGCTCCCTCCCTGGTGGAAAATATGAGATTTGTGCCCCGCACCGGCAGGGGCATAAAGAACCAACATTTGCATTAATTTAACTGTATTTATCGCGTTGGATCCAGTATGTTCCACACCTCTGCGATGCTCTGTCCCTGTCAGGCGGAAGTCATGGTATATAGGCGGCACAGTAGCACAGTGGTTAGCACTGTTGCTTCACAGCGCCCAGGATCTGTTTCGATTCCTGGCTTGGGTCGCTGTCTGTGTGGAGTCTGCATGTCCTCCTGTGTCTGCGTGGGTTTCCTCTGGGCGCCCCAGATTCCTGCCACAAATCCCGAAAGACGTGCTTGTACCCGAACAGGCGCTGGAGTGTGGTGACTAGGGGCTTTTCACAATATCTTCATTGCAGTGTTAATATAAGCCTATTTGTGACACGAATAAAGATGATTATTATTAAGTCATGTGGGCGTGATTTACTACAGGTATTTACAAGTGGGGAATGGGCGCCATGGCTGCTGAGGGGGAGAGAGAAGGTAAGCAAAGTTTTAAAAACTGTTAAAAATTGTACTGCTTGCTAGGGGGTGGCTGCCTGGACTGGGGTGAGTAGCAGGAGGCAACTTGGTGACAGCTCCGTGGATGCAGAATGTCCCCCTCGGAATCGGGGTAGTCTGGCCCAGACCGCCATTACTGCAGTATTTGTTTTAAATGCAGTCATGTTACCGGCCCCTGACTGCTCACTCTGCTGACTGCTCACTGTATCCTGCAAATGTTCACAGAACCTCTAGCCATTTGCGAACTCACCCGGGCCACCCCTCTCGAAATCCCCAGACCCCAGCTGACCCATCAATGGGATGGGCGTGGCCAAGCTCAATCAGTGTCACACCAGGTGCTGGCACTCCTCAGTGCGCTCATCAGAAGCGCAACTCCACTGCAGGGGAATATCAGACCTCACCCCAAGCAAAGGACACATGCACCACGGCCTCATTGTGATGCTCTGGTGCTCCTCATCGTTTAACAAAGTCTGGCTCCTGCCTTCATGATCCCTCTATCCATCCGGTTCATCCATGTTTGTGTGCTGGCCATTCCATCTCATGGACCTAAACATCCTTTTGGGGGGGATGGGGAGGAGGCGGGACATTTATGGAGATGGTGAGCGGTGATGGGCCACTCACTGGGTAAGCTGTCCGACAAGGCGATCTCACACTCCTGGCCCCATTCCCTGCCACCTCTCAGGGTGACCCGAGGTGGAACGTTCGAGTATCCTGGGAGCCCTGCCCCGAGCCAATCTCCAACACTCACACCACCAACCACACACAGCCCCTACCTGGCACACCATCAACGCACAGCCTAGCCCGCTCATACCCTTCAATTGGAGGATTGAGGCAGGTCGGAATGTTGATCAAAAGGTGTTTAATCGTGACTATACACATTGTTCTAACCCCTACCTCTAATCTATATGCTGCACCCGTGCCAAATTATTTACAAGGCCTGCTGCTTCATCTAGGTGTGACCCCAGACAGCACATCAGACGTGGAGGTGGCCTGCTGAGAATCTCACCCTCTGACCTGAGATATCTTTGGTGGCTGTCCTCTGGAGGGACAGGACCTCGGTAGGCCCAGCCAATGTTTGGACTTCAGAGGTGATGAGTGAGCTCAGGAGGCTCCAATATCACCTAGTGCTGTCAGTCTTGGAGGCCTGCCCTCATCTGAACCAGAGTCTTGATGCTGTCAGTCATGGAGCGCTGAGACTGGGCCATCTGGAACAGTGCCACATCCCTCTGTGACCGGTCCAGGTCAGTCAATGCCCGGCCTATACTCTCGATGCTCTCAGCCTTTGTGAATGGGCCAAGCTCTGGAGCATCGCAGTAATGTCCATGTGGGTCCGGTATATGGCAGCCTGTGACAGGGGTCCCCTGGGTTGAGCCTCACCATCAACTGCACAGATTGCCCCAAGCCTGGGACATCTTGACCCATGGCAGTGACTTTTTGATCCAAGGCTTCCACTGTGGGCAGCACTAGTTCAGTGTTGGCCTGGGTACCAAGAAATGTTGGCACCGTCTCCTGTGCCTGAAGGCAGTTGGGCTCCTTCAGCTGCACCTGCAGGGGCTGGAACGTTGCTGACACCCCCTCCTGTAAATCCTGGTTCTGCATCTGCATGTCCACCAATGATAGGAGCGTAGATTTCAGAACCACGATATCTGTACCGAGTGCAGCTGTTTCCTGGGATTGGACAGCCCTCTGACTGCCCGCTCCCTCGGGTGTTCCTACCTCCACCTGATGCGCTGCAGCATGTGTGATGCGCGCACCAGGATGTGATCCAGGAGCCTCCGTGAGGTGCTAGTCTCTGTGAGGGTGGAGGGTGCAGGTGACAGCAGTAATGAAAAGTCAGTGTCTTCCCCGGACTGGTACACTGGGGTGTGCTGGGGATCTGGCTGGGAGTGAGGTACCCCAGATCCTGCAAACCAGATGCCGGTGAGAATGTTTTAGATTCTTGAGGGCAGAGTTCTGGCCCCTGAATTGCTCCACAAATAGAGCCCCCAAAGGGAATGTGAATCGCGTGCAATTCCATCCTGGCGTCAACACAGAGGGCATGATCTTCCCAAAAGGGAAGGAAGCCCCTCGCGAGCTCGTTTAGCCGCGTGTCTCTCCAATTTTGAGGCTATGCCCGGAGGAAGTGTCTGGTTTTACGCCGATAAAGTCAGCGAGGCCCCAGTACTGATCCTCCGACCGGTGAGGGGCTAGCAGTGCACCACATAAAGCGCACAGCCTTCCTGATATCAACGCCTGGAGAATTGGCATGTCGGTGGCCGCGCATTGCGCACGCCGGCGACAACTGAGAGCACACGTGTCCCACGCCGTCGGAACTCGGCCTATCGGGGGCAGAGCATCGAGGAGGGCCTTCAGGTAACATCCTGAGGCCGTTCGAACGGCGTGTGACGTACTCCTCGATGACGCTGTTTTGAAGTGGGTGGGGCATCCGAAAGCAGGCACCGCACCCGATTCGGTCGTACACAGGGATTCTCTGCCCGATCGCCGATTATGATATCGTCATCAGACAACGGAGAATCCTGCCCCTTATCTCTTCTGTTTAGTGGCCTCCAATATACACTGAACATTGTGCGTTTCCATTCCTATTCTTTGCCTCTATTCACATGTATCCTGGCCGGTATTCTCCGAGCCCCGCTCGGTGCGGGGGCGGAAAATGGGGCGTCAGACATGTAATCATGTCCAACGCCTTCCCGCGATAATCTGGGGACCAGAGAATTGCCGGTAACCCCACGCGTGCGGTCGACGTGGCGCAGGTCGGGGGCCATTGAAGGAGGCCCCCGTGGCGATTCTCGGCCGACAACTGGCCGTGTTCCCGCCGGCGTGGTTCACTCATGGTTCCACCCGTCGGGAGCTCGGAGTGGCGGCTGCTGACTCAGTCCGTGGCCCCCCTGGTGGGGGGGGGGGGGGGGGGGGGGGAGGGTGGGGTGGGGGGGGATCCGTCACCGGGGGAGGGCCTCCAGGACGGTCAGGCTCGCGATCGGGAGCCACCGATCGCGGGCGGGCGCGATCTGGGGGGGGCCCATGTTGTCGGGGCCGGCACACTATGTAGGTCCGCCATGTTGTGCGGGGCCGCCGCACATGCGCGGACCTACGGACGGAAGTGTAGTGTCCTGTATAGGCAGCCGGAGCTGCAAGGACTACTCCGGGGCCCTGCTAGCCCCCTTCAAAACGGAGAACCATTCTGGACTTTCTCCAGGAATGTCCAGAGTGATTTGCGCCCGTTTTCTCGCGGGCATGGGGACACAGCCCCATTATCAGAGAATTCCGCCCTTAATCTTAATGCAAAACATTGGACATCATGCATCATGTAGAGTGATAGAATTTTGCACTAACAGTGCCTTGTTTTTCCATCCCTACCTTTCCTGAACACGATAAAAACAGAGAATATTAAGTTCCCAGTCCTGTACAAACATGAGCTAAATCTCCATCGTGGTTACTGCATCATGTTGCTCCCTTCTATATTGGGTTGAATGCTTGGTTTCAGCTTTTGCTCAGTTGGTAGCACAGTTCTCTCTGGGCCCTGGTTCAAATCCCATTCCAGGGCTAACAATCCAGTGCAATACTGAAGGAGTGCCGCACTGTTGGAGATGCTGTCTTTTGGATGAGACCTTAAATCAAGGCCTCATCTGCCTGCTTGGGACTATTGTGAGGAAGAGTGGGGGAGTTTTCCCCGGTGTTCTGACAATCTTTATTCCACAATCAACATCTGGAAAAAAACCAGATTACTTGATCATTATCACATTGCTATTTGTGAGAGTTTGTGTGCAAATTGGTCGCCACGTTTCCAACAGTGTAACTCTGACTGCCTCCTGAAAGTATTTAATTGGCTCTAAAGCCAATGAGATGTCACGTGGTCCTAAAGCAATACAAGTCTTACTTTTCTTTCATTATTCTTGTGTATTAACAGAAACTTTGTTGAATCCAGACCCTATTCATTTGAAATATTGACCCATATTCTTTTTCTTAGCTTTCTGATTTTTATTTCATACTCTCTGACCCTTTTAAACATTGTTTACTTCTCTATCACATCGCTTCCTTCTGCAACATTTTGTTCTTTCTTCATGCTTAGCCACATTTTTTCAACGATGTACTTGCACTTTTAAGGAAGTGTATCTTAAACTACTGTCACTCATCACCTATCCTGACACGGTATGGCAAATTAGTTCCAGGCTTTGTCAGCAGTCTGTAAGCAACAGTGATCAAAATCAGACATGTAGCTCACAGTTTCTCAATTAACATTGTCTGTAAATACCCACATTATTGTTTCAACAACCCTTGTAAATGATTGGTAGATTTACGTTGAAGAAGAACATAGGAACATAGCTGCAAGAGTCTCCCATTCAGCCCCTCAAGCTGCTCCGTCCCGCATTCAACTGGATCATGGCTTATCATTGAGCCCAATCCCATTTAACTGCACATTCTACTTATCGCTTGATGTCTTGAGATTTTAGAAATCCATCAATCTCTGTCTTGAACGTACTCAACATCTCAGCATTCAAAGCTCACTGGGGGAGAGAAATCAAAAGACTCACTACCCTCTCAGTAAAGAAACTCCTCCTCACCTCACTCCTAATTCATCAATCTCGTATATTGTGACTGTGTCCCCTGGCTCTATACCCACCAAACACCTTTCCTGCATTTACCCTGTTGAGCATTGTAAGAATTTTGGATGATTACATGAGGTCACTTTTCATTCTTTTGACTCTAGAGAACATAGTCTCCTCAATCTCTCCTCAGAGAGCCATCCCACCATCCCATGAATCAGTCTGTTGGTAGTCCACTGCACTCCCTCTCTGGCAAATATATCCTTCTTTAGTTGAACAGACGAAAATTGTACACAATGCTCCAGTTGTGGTCGAACCAAGGTTATGGGTTGGATTCTCCGATTGTGCAGCTATGTCCGGAGGGTCCGTGGCATTTTATGTGGGAATAAATGGCACGGCCCCAGCACCGATCCTCCGACTGGTGAGGAGGTAGCAGCCGCGCCACGTAAAATGCACGATATGAATGCCTGGAGGATTGCCAGGTCCGTGGCCGCGCATGCGCACAGCGATGACCTGCGGCGGTCGTGCCGTACAACATGACGCCGGCCGCGCGCGGACCCAACCTGCCAGATGGTGTCGCCCTGGGCACACCCTCACCACCCCCCACCAGTCCTCCCAGCCTTCGCCGAAGCCCCTCTGGCCAGCAGCACGACTCCCGCCCGTCTGTTGGCGGCGCTGGACACAATCCACAGCCGTCACGTCGGGTTCCGGACTGCTGAGACCACACATCCCCCCGCGGGTGGGAACGCAGCCCTTTGGGGGCGGAGCATCGGGGGAGGACCTTCAGGCATCGTCCTGAGGTTATCCCAACGCCATGCCGCACGCTCCTTGATGATGCTGTTTTGGAGGGGGCGGAGCATCCATAAACAGGCGCCGCCCCCGATTCAGCCGTAAAAAGGGATTCTCCGCCCGATCGCCCATTACGAAATCGGGGTTGGGGAACAAAGAATCCTGCCCTTTCTAATTGAAGCAAGGCATCTTTACTCACTTACTCTAATCCTCTTGCTCTGAAAGCGAACATACCATTTGCCTTCCTAATTGCTTGTGAAAAATGAAAATCGCTTATTGTCACAAGTAGGCTTCAAATGAAGTGACTGTGAAAAGCCCCGAGTCGCCACATTCCGGCGCCTGTTCGGGGAGGCTGGTACGGTTGCAATGTTTGTGTTAACTTTCCGTGACTTCTGAACAAGGACACCTTAACTCTCGTCGCCCTCTATCATTGGGTCCTGCACATTTATCTGTTTTGTCTGTTGGCTGGGGAATAAAGCAGTTGAACTAAATTGTCTTGGAAAGCGAAATGCACTCTTTCTGCCCAAAACAAACCGCAAACTCAGGCCACAAATCAGGATGACAAATGGGTAGAGTATTGCCTCAATTGATTTATATGCAGCAGTTCTCAGAAAATATAATCAGTTTCAGTATGGGGTAGTTGATATGTTGATATTTTGCAGTCCACAAGCAGCAATGAAATGTGGTAATGCTGGAAACTGGCGGTGTTGGTTGACAGCAGACTTGGAGAATACTTGGAGAAGGACTTTCTCAGCTTCAACCTGGACCTGCTGTTTGATGTTTGCTGGAACTAACAGCTGGAGAACCTCAAAGGCTGAAGGGAAATTCAGCCAACACAGGCAAAGACTAGCAAATACAGAAATCATGTGTATTGGAACTTGCCAGACAGCACTGAAACCAGCAGCCATCTGCATAGTAATGAGCAATTCCAAGGCACAATTGCAACAGTTAAGGTGAATAAAGCCAAGCCAGACTCCTCGGCGCCAGCAGGAGCCAAGACAAAGGAAGGCCAACGGACACTTAGGGACCGCCCAGCGATCAGGGAACAACTCCAGTATTGGAGAAATCGATCCAAATGATCGGAACGCAGTCCAATCATTTGCCCTGAAGGGTGGGAAGCCCCCCGGGACTATAAAGTAAAGCCCCCAAGTTCAAATCATCCTTCTTTGGCAGGGTCACTCAGCAACTTGAATCAACCCGTGAGAGCGACCTGTCCAAGCTGCCGCATCAACGAAGTAAGTCTCCAGTCAATGCTCGCTACGAGATAAGCGCTCCTAGCTACAAGTCGATACCAGCTTTTGAATCCCGCAGACTCAGAACCTGAAAGAAAGGCCATTTGTTCCCCTGACCTAGTGGGCCAATTCCGAAGCTAAGTATAGGCCTTTTAGTGATAGGAATAGTCTAGAAAGTAGAGTTTATGCATGAGTAGTGACTTAGTGTGTATAATAAATGTGTTTTGATTTGAATCTTACTAATTGGTATGTTGAGTTATTGATCATTACTTGAACTTGAGCCTCATGGCGGTATCATAAAGATACCTGCCGACTCTAGAGCAAAGGTTAAACAAACAGAGCAAATTACGATTTAAGAGCCAACCAAAAGTTAGCAACACTCCCTAGAGGAGATTTAGGGGAGGTTGGATAGAGGTGTTCAAAATGATGAGGGGCAAGGCCAGAGAAGCTGGGGAGAAACTGTTCCCCTTGGCAGAAGGGTCAAGAACCAGAGGACACTGCTTTAAGGTGATTGAGAAAAGAAGCAATGGTGGCAATGAGGAAAAACAATATTACACAGTACGTGCTGAGGATATGCAAAGTGCTGCCTGAAAAAGAGTGGCGGAGGCAGATTTGATCGAGGTCTTCAAAAGCGAATTGGATTGCCATCTGAAGAGATAAACAAAACACAGGGCTACAGGGAAAAGACAGCGGAATAGGTCATGGTGAGTTACTGCTGCGGAGAGCTGGCACAAGGCACGGCAGCTGTTTGTAATCTCTCTATGATTCATTGATACTTTGGTCTGCAATATTCAACATTAAATCTATGTATTTCCCTGAGATACTGAGTCACTGGAGGTCATTTTGACTTTGAATGATGGTGTAAATGGGGGATAATAAATCAGCCACCTGTTATATATCTCTCCTCATTTACATTTGCACGGATTTCCGTTTTAATGTGTTAAAACAGATGCTTATGGTTTCAACACAATGTGAACTGAGAAGCATGCATCCTTGCCGACATTACTTTTATAAATTAAAATTTATAAAACTTTGATTTGATTCATTGCAGAATGCAGCCAAAGTGCAATATAACATTGTAGAATGCCTCATTCTATAGCTAAAATCCATTTCTTTTGCAAAATCTTTGTTCAGACAAATTGCATTGCAAAGCTAAGCCAGATGTTTATCACTACTAAATCTGTGCACACAGCAAGCATTATCACTTTTGCCTTTATTGGTACTGGTACTTTATCAGATGGTGGTGATGCACACACCATGGCCTTTTTTCACTAGTGCATTCATTTTCCCTCTACGCGTCGAAGGCTAAACCCATTTCCCAGTCCAGCTGAGAGCTGTTTGAGTCCTTTATGTGGGGATGTTACCTCGAAATGGTTGCACCGCGCAGTTTTATTAGACAAACTGTTATGCAAATAAATCCAAGGTTAGATGAGGACAAACAATAAACCGAGTTGAGTGACACCCAGTGTATTCTAAAGCTTCTGTCTCTAGCACATTGGTTGTTGGGTTCTGCTCTACTGCACATTATAAGCAGATGAGTAAGATGTTGTTGAACCAAAAGAGAAGCAGTTCGTAAAATCCAGTCAGAATATATTGGTATCACATATATTATCAGGCTCTAAGGGGAAAGCAATGCTTCAAGCGCTTCCTTCTTCACAGACCAACAAATGCTGATATATGTCAGAAATCACAGGTGTATTTAGAAGAAGCATTTGTCCTGAGCACAGCCTTGTCAAGAGCAATCATTGTGACGTTAGACATTGATGTCACTTGCTTACCTTAGACCCTTTGAAATGATTACGTGGATATATTCCGTTCACTGTGTTTGCCCAGCAGGTTACAGCAGCATTTGCTAACCAGCCGTAACCATTGTCCTCTCAAAGTCCTTCATAACATGAGCAGAACCCATTTCCTGTGCAAAATTTGTGTGTCAACCACGATCACTTGGGCACATATGAAGCGCTGTGGATATTTTATTTGCATGAGAATGGTTACTGCTATCGAAAAAGGGAGAGTGGGTAAAAAAATAAATAAATGTGGTATGAATGTCATACCGGAGATGGTTGACATCTTCAAATTCCTAGGTGTGCACATCACTAACAGTCTGTCCTGGTCCACCCATGTTGACGCTCCGACCAAGAAAGCATAATAGTGCCTATACTTTCTCAGGAAACTAAGAAAATACGGCATGTCCACATTGACTCTTGACAACTTTTACAGATGCACCATGGAAAACATCCTATCTGGCTGCATCACAGCCCCGGTATGGCAACTCCTTGGCCCAAGACCGTAAGAAACTGAAGAGAGTCGTGAACACAGCCCAGTCCATCACACAAACCTATCTCCCATTCATTGACGTCCGTTGGGAAATCAAAGACCCCTCCCACCTAGCTTATTCAAATTTCCAACATCTTCCATCGGGCAGGACTTACAAAAGTTTGAGAACACGCACTAACAGATTAAAAAACAGCTTCTTCCCCGCTGTTACCAGACTCTTGAATGACCCTCTTATAGACTGATCTGATCTCTTCACATATCTTCTCTATTGAGTAGTACTGCACACCTGTATGCTTCACCCGATGCCTGTGTCTATGTATTTACATTGTGTATTTATGTATGTCCTACCTTTTTCATGTATGAAATGATCTGTCTGGACTGTAAACAAAAAAATATTTTTCACTGTGCCTAGGTACGCGTGACAATAAACAAACCCAAATGTCCCATTTGGCTGTGCAACCATTCAGGATCAAAATATCTGGTACACCAACATTCAAAAAATATATTGAAGGTTACAGTGGATAGCATTTGTTTCCCCCAGAAATGGGTGTGAGGATTGTGGTTTGTGATTAACTGGTGTCTATTCAGTGCTTTGCAGGTAAATTGATGTTGCTTGCCACTTTAACTTATGTCTGCATGCAGACTGCATTATCTGGATATTCATTGGTTGCATGTAAAAACAAGGGGTGTGATAGTATGAAGGACTCGTGCTGTTTAAAGGTGGCCAGCATTCCGTACACAGGAAGTACATTCTGACTATAAGAAGACTGTACAAAGATGTGCAGGTTAGGTGGACTGGCCATGGTAAAATTGCCCCTCAGTGTCCAAAAGATGTGCGTGTTGTTGGATGGGGTTATGGGAATAGGGTGGGCCTAAATAGGCCTCGATCGAATTCTCTTTCAGATGGTCGGTGCAGACACGATGGGCTGAATGGCCTCCTTTGGCAGTGTAGGGATTCTATGAAGGCATGTGAGTTGTTTGAAAAGTCAACCTGGGCTTTGATTCTTTGAAGTAGAGAATGCGAGAGAGAGAGAAAAAAACAACTTCTCACTGTAAGTAACCTCTAGCTTCACAGCTGAAGGTTATCACAAAGGAGGGATTAGACTTGATATTTGTGATATCACTTCATGCTCCTAAACTCTCAATTGCCTCCTCGAATGAACAGGTGCTCTGTCTGAAAGGCTGATTACTGGACTGGATGTGCTGAAATCTTTGATGCTTGTGTGCCTGGACTTTAGGAGCTTCAGCATCATAGAAGCAGCTATTGTGGCTTGTTAATGCAATGCAATTGCATGCACTCCTCATCATCAGGTTCTAATTGGAGGCTCCGGGCTCTGGGCTGGCATCTCGATTGCGCAGGACAGTGAATTTGCAGCTGATCTGTGGTTTCCTGACCCTGCGTTTTTGCCAGCCACAAGTGCTGCACTGCCTTGGTCCAGCCTCCACTGATTCCAGGGATGTGTCCTGCCTGACTGAAGTGGCCCTTGGCCAACTGAGCTGGTCCCAACGGTGATTGATCCAGGGTGGGGTTCTGGGGGTCCCAGTCATAGGGGGCACTATGTGGGGTGTCCTATGCTGTTTATCTCCATTCATGGCAACCCCCTGGAGTTCCTGGACTCTCTTCTCTGCACTCTCCCATGGGAGGGCGTTCGCAATGGTCTTTTTCAGGTCCACCAACGGTTCGGCCAGCAATTTCCATTGGGTTGTCATTTTATTTACTCCACATAGCAGGCGGTCCCGTAGCATCTTGGATAAAGATGGCTCATAGTTCCAAAATTCTGCTAATTTGCGCAACCACACCAAAAACCCTTGGGGTCCTCTCGGCCGCATTAAATCGGTCCTTCTGTATGATAACTGACGACTTGAGGTCATCGTGGTTTGCCACTAGCTCTTTGAATGTCTTGAAATCTAGGGCCACAGGGTTCGTCAGGCTCTTTATGAAGCTGAAAGTGGAAACCCCCAGGTGATTTGAAGAATCACCATCTGGCGATCATTCCCAACCGCAGCGTTTGCCTTAAAAAAAAGTTCATCCTCTCCACTCACTGAATCCAGTCCTCTCCACCCATGTCAAATGCATCAAGTCTGCCAAAGAAAGACATTTGCAAAATGGAGCAAGCCTTATTCCTTCATGAAGAGAGGTGCTTGTGCTCCAAATGGTTAGCAGCGGCGACTGTCGTTCTGCTTTATCTTCGTCGCCAATTTAGTAGTCATGGAGGAGTCCGGAAAGCAGAGTCTAAAATGGTTCATTTCCAAAAGGAAAGTCTTTACAAGTAACACTCCCAGTCGTAGTTAGGACTATTCTGCAGCTCATCTCCTACCTAGGCCGGCTTTTATGGTACTGAGTTAACCAGCTCGCTGACATGCCTCCTACCCTCAGCGAGGGAGCCTGTACTCCATGAGGCTCACGGTGAAATTAAGTGGACCACCCTGATGGGTCTCATGAGGGTTATAACATGCGGGTTGTCAGTGAATTGCTCATCCAGTGAATACAACCACAGACACTACTTTTCTTCACGTATCATCACAGAATATGTCCTCATCTTGGCAACATTGTTGAAATAAAAGTCTCCCACAAGAGAGGATCTAATCATTGCCCCTTGACATTCAAAAGCATCACCATCACAGAATTAACATCCTGGGGTTTACCATTGATCAGAAACTGAACTGGGCTAGCCATATTAATGCTGTGGCTACCACAGAAGGTCAAAGGCAAGGAATCGTATGGTGAGTAACTAATCTCCTGACCCCCCCAAAGCCTGTCACCATCTACAAGGCACAAATCAGGAGTGTAATGGAATGCTCTCCACTTGCCTGGATTAGTTCAGCTCCAACAACACTCAAGAAGCTCAACACAATCCAGGACAAATCAACCCGCTTGATTGCTCCCCCTTCCACAAAACTTCAAACCCTCCACCACCGTGGAACCATGTATACGACCTCCAAACCCACGACCACTACCATCTAGAATGACAAGAGCAGAAGATACCTGGGAACCCCACCACCTGGAGATTTCCCCCCAAGTTACTCACCACTTGACTTGGAAATATATTGCCATTCCTTCACTGTCATTGTTCCACAATCCTGGAACTCGCTCCCTAACAGCACTGTGGGTATACCTACACCTGAAGGACTGCAGCGGTTCAAGATGGCAGCTCACCACCACCTTCTGAATGGCAACAATGGATGGGCAATAAAGGCTGGCGAATCGCACATCCAGTAAATTTTAAAAAACACGTCCGTTCATTCAGTCTATATCCTTTCATTTGGTGTCAGTTGGAAATTTTTGTCACACCTCTGAAAAGTCATGGGCGGGATTCTCTGTTCCTTCATTCGGGTGGGATTCTCCATCTATTCCACACCAGTGGGATTCTCCGGTCCTGCTGCAGGAAAAGGGGGGCTGGATTCTCCGATTGTGGGGCTATGTCCCCATGCCGGCGTGGGAATGGTGGCGTTTTACACCAGGAAGAATGGTGCAAAACGGCCATCGATTCCCCGTTTTGCTGGGGGCTAGCAGGACGCAGCGTAGAGCACTCATCTCTAGCTGCCGATACACACCGGAGAATTGCCGGGTCCGTGGCCGTGCATGCGCACAGCAGCGGCCTGCAGCGGCCACGCCGTGCTACATGGCGGAGGCTGCTCGCGGACCTAGTCCGTGAAATAGTGCCCCCCTTCGGCCGGCTAGCGCTCCCTGGACCACCCCCCCCCCACATTGCCCCCAACCCCGAATAATGTCCCCCACCTGCCCGCGGATCAGCCCTCCCCCGACTGTGGCAGCGCTAGATTGAGTCCGTTGGCGCCACGCCGCGTTCCCGACGGGTGAGACCACGCGCAACCCATGCCGTCGAGAACTCGGCCGGTCAAGGGCGGAGCATCGGGGAGCGGGCCTCAGGCAATGTCCTGAGGCTGTCGATAGATGGCTCGGGATACTCTCCGAGTACGCCGCTTTGGAGGGGGCGGAGCATCGCGAAAGCGGTGCCGCCCAGAATTGGGCGGAAACTTGGATTCTCCGGCCAATCGGCGAATGTGATATTGGCGTTGGCGACCTGGGTTTCCAGCCTGGGAGATTTGGCTGAGCGCCAAATTATCCGTCCTCGCTAGCAGCGGTCACGGGGCGGACATGCGAAGGAGAATCCCGGCCCACCTTCTCCATACAATTTCAGTCAAGTATCAGGATGAGACAGCTGGGTAAATTTGGATCACGTCTTGTCTTGTTGAAGATAGGAGAGACGGTGATGTAGTGGTAATATCAGTGGACTAGTAACCCTGGGGCTTGAATTCAGATCCCATCGTGACAGCGAATGGAATTGAAACTCTATTGCTATAAATCTGGGATATAAACCCAGGCTCAGGTGTTGCCGGCGATGCTCATCTCCTGTGAATGCATAAAAATAAATAATGATTTCCCCCCCATATTTTTGGTCGGTAGAATCTGTTTTGGCAGAAGTAACTGTGATGGGCAGACACCTTGGGAAATGTTAACTCCCTCCACTCAATGAAAATGGACCAGAGCATGAGTTAAAATTCAATGTCTGCCCACTGACTAATTTCATGTCATTTTGGGGGGAGTGGAGGTGGGGTGCTGTTTTTGAAAAAATAAATTTAGAATACCCAATTCTTTTTTTTCCAATTAAGGGGCAATTTAGCGTGGCCAATCCTCCTACCCTGCACAGCTTTGGGTTGTGGGGGCGAAACCCACGCAGACATGGGGAGAATGTCCACACGGACAGTGACCCGTGGCCGAGATCGAACCTGGGTCTTCAGCGCTGTGAGACAGCAGTGCTAACCAATGCGCCACCATGCTACCCCGCAGGTGGGGTACAGTTGACGTGTCCAACTTTATTGAGCAAGAACCTCAAATATATGCAAATCAAGGTCCTTTCGCTGAGTTAGGTCCCCGGTGCTATTCTAACTGTGTGCTGATCATTACAATGTGAGTGTGCAAGTTTGGACAGGGAAATATAATAATAAAGTTGAAGTGAATGAGTTAACATTGTGCTTGATCAATTAAGCTCATGCCTCTTTTCCTGCCTCAGATGAGGACTACATGTGATCTTTACTCGAGAGGGGAGGTTGTCTGGATTGGCATTCAAATATTTTCATCAAACTCTGTTTTAGCACACCGGCTCACATTGAACTATTTTAACATGAGAAACAGCACCATGGCCGGTCTTGATAAGATTGCCTTTGGAATGCTGATCAATACTGAGGCAGATATTCTGCTCTGATCTTGCACTCACTTGGAGGCAGCCTGATTCAGACAAGCTTTAAAATGAGGAACCTTAACAGCTGCCAGAGGGACATATGTACAGAAAAAAGAAAGATCGACTTTAATTTCAGTACCAACGTTCAGATCCTCAGAAAATCCCAAAATGCTTTGCGACAACAAAGTGCTTTTGAAGTCTGCTCGCTTAGTGTAAAGGTCAGAGAGCTGCACGGTGGTGCGATGTCGGTGAAATCTCAAATCCCAGGATGAAAAGGATATTGTGCATATGCAATTCAAATCAACCAAAATTGATCTCCTGGATAATGATATTTCTAGTGTCAACTTCAGGAGATGACAGAGGTCTACGAGATCTACTTTTGAGAGATGGGGGAATAATCTCTCTGTTCACTAATCAGAGAAAAATCACAAGCCACTTGTCTATGTGCATTTGTAAGCAGCAGCAGAAACGTACCCTCGAGGTTAGTCCCGCTATAATTGTGAGACCCTGCTGATGGAAGGGTGGCACGGTGTTACAGTGGTTAGCACTGCTGCCTCACGGATCCAGGGACTCGGGTTCAATTCTGGCTCGGGTGACCATCTGTGTGGACTTTACACTTTCTCCCTGTGTCTGCGTGGGTTTCCTCCGGGTCTCCGGTTTCCTCCCACAGGAAAAATGTGCAGGTTAGGTGGATTGGCCATGTTAATTTGTCCATTAGTGTCCAGAAGGCTTGGTCGGGTTACTGGGTTACGAGGATAGGGTGGAGGTGTGAACTTAAGTAGGGTGCTCTTTCCAAGGGTCGGTGCAGACCCGATGGGCTGAATGGCCTCATCCTGCACTGTAAATTCTATGATTCCATGTAGATGTAATGAAAAAGGAGCTGGCAACGGGGTTTTCTGTTGTTCTCACCTTCCTCCCTAGGGGAACTTGCCAACAGGGGGAAGGGGGTGGGGGGTGGTCATGATCAGTGGGACGAGAAGATCCTGCTGGTGGGAATGGCTGGAAAATTCCATCCAACATTTGTCCCAATCCCGAAGATTTCATCATTGGGAGTGAACAGGGGATGGTTTAGCACACTGGGACAAATCGCTGGCTTTTAAAGCAGACCAAGGCAGGCCAGCAGCACGGTTCAATTCCCGTACAGGCGCCGGAATGTGGCGACTAGGGGCTTTTCGCAGTAACTTAATTGAAGCCTACTTGTGACAATAAGCGATTTTCATTTTTCATTCATTGTCACATCTTCTTCCTCGTGAGCTCCTCCGGATCAAGGGTGACTTGTTTCCATTCCGGTTCAGTGGGTTCTGAGATGGCTGATCGGTCCAATGTGAAATCTGCGGGGTCTGTCAGATGTGGGGCAGGTGGTGCTTGAAGCATTGGTGAGATGTATTGTTTGGAGGTCAGCGCGCTCCCTCCAACGCCTCAGCTTCATCTCCGCACCTTCCTTACAGAGTCTCTCGACATGTTCTGTGCTTTCCCAAATGAACCTTCTTTATTTTAGTCAGTCAAAATTCAGGTTCTCACATGAGTATGTCTGACCTATTCGAGATGCTTTGATGATATCCCTAAAGCGATCCCGCTGTCCTCCTGTGAGTCTCCTGCAGCGACTGAGCTCCAAGTGGTGCAGTTACTTTGGGAGTCTGATGTAAGATGTACAAACAACATGTCCTGCCCAGCAGACCTGGTTTCGAGTGGTTAGCACCTTGATTCTGGGAAAGTTGGTTTGGAAGGACACACCATGGTCATTTGCACACTGAAGCTCAATGTCTGAGGTTGGAGTAGTTTTGGCTTTGAATTGAAGATGATGCAGATTGAATAATTACATGTCTGTTCTGTAAATTATCTCCATGCCTGTGAGTACTTTTCTGTGTGACCGGCTTGCTTGCCACTGGATTTGGAGGATCTTGCGAAAGCACCATTGGTGAAACTCCCCCAGTGCTTTGAGATGAGTGCCGTCATCTGTCCAAGTCTCTGATTCATATGGAGCTTGCAAATCACTGCTGCAGGGCATGAACTATGGCCTTTTGGTTTTGGATTGGAGATGATGCAGATTGAATGATTTCCCAACAGATCTCTGTAGACTACCTCCACGCCAATGGGTAATTTACTGGTTGTGAGATGGATTATTGTAATGAAGAAAATGGAGTGACATTTGATGCAGTGATTGAATCTTGTTTGGGCTCAGTTTTCACTGAGATAGGGGGTGGGATTCTCCGCCCAGCCACGCCACATTTCTGCCCAGACTGGCCAGCGGGATTCTCCGTTACGCCTACCGGTCAATGGGGTTTCCCATTGTGGAGCAGCCCCACGCCGTTGGGAAACCCCTGGGCGGCGGCATAATGGAGAATCCCCCCGGCGGAGAAACCAGGCCAGTACCTGTGGTGGTTCCATTGGTGAGGAACACACCTTGCGTGTCATGATGGAGTCGGCGGAAGATGGCACCAAATTTCTGAGGGCAACCAGATTTGAGGAAAATTCTCCATCAGCCTTTGTTGTTGACAGAGTCAGAGGTTTCCATGAGGGCGAGAAATAAAGCCATGTACAGTGTTTGATGGTGTTTCGTTCATTTAGTTTGTAATTTTGCCACGCAGTGAAGACTTTGGTGCCTCTCGATGGGCAAAAATCACACTCCAACTCTGGAAGGAGTTCTTCAGCTACCGAGCGGTGACAATCGTAGAGGATTCTTGCAAGGATCTTCTCTGCAGCAGACAAGGGAGCGAACACCAGGAAATTACAAAGGCTCTGATTATCCATTCAGCCAGGAATGTAACTAACATAATTCCCTAATGAATGAAATGAAATGAAATGAAAAACGCTTATTGTCACAAGTAGGCTTCAATGAAGTTACTGTGAAAAGCCCCTAGTCGCCACATTCCGGCGCCAGTTCGGGGAGGCTGTTACGGGAATTGAATTGTGCTGCTGGCTTGTCTTGGTCTGCTTTCAAAGCCAGCGATTTAGCCCTGTGCTAAACAGCCCCTAATAGTCTCTCAGCACCAAGGTTTTGCATAAGAGATGACAAAGCAAAACATTTAGCTGTGTTCCAGACAGTCTTGATGCCTATATATTGTTTTTTTGTCTCAAAAAGCAGTGACCATCAATAACTTTTATATTGAAGTATCTTCAGCGAGACAGATGATCTCACATCCTTCTAACTTTTACTTGCTCATAAATCGTTTTTTTCACAGTCTTTTTGCCATTCCCATCCTGGCAACTTGCTGCTTGATCATCTCCTTACCTTGCATTTCAAGTGCAATAAAAATCTTTGATGGGAGCTTAAAGTATGTGTTTAATTCAGTGGGGATTTTGAAAAGTGGATGGATCTTTTAAACTCGTTGTTACATTTCCTTCTCAGTATATTTTTATCCTAGTCATTTTTTGACAATTTAAAGAAGATAACTTGTAGGGTTGTGAAGATTTACATTTCTTTCAGGGTCTTTAAATCTTTATGTGCCTTTGACTACTTCTTTAAACCAGCAAGTTGAAAAACCTTTTTTTCGATGCAATGTTATATTCCTGTGAATTTTCTGAAGCATTTCCAACGTCACAAACTCATGAAGGAAATTAGTTATGTGCATATTGATGTCGACAATCAGCTTTCTTTCAACTTTATAACACCAGGTTCTAGGAATAAGCAGTGATGTCCATAACAAGTTTAATTTTGTTTTAATGACATGTTCTGCAGATGAATTAAGCAGAAGCTATTATTCATGCAATGACTTTAGATAAGGCAAGAAACAGCCAAGTTCAATATCAATGCCTTTAAATGCATTCTATTTCTTCACCAGCGGGAGAAATACATCTGCATGAGCAAATAAATTCAAATTTGCTGTTCATGGTTCACACTTTAGTCTTATTTATTTATATGGTAATGAATCTCAGCTCTTCTGTAAAAGCGTATGAAAACTCCCAACTTAATTATGGTAATCATGGCAGAGACGTCAACAGTTATTTAAAAGTGAAGCTGTAATTCTTGCTTTGAAAGTTAATATTTAATGCATGAGTATTTGTTACGATGACTTTTTAAAATGCAATGATGATCAGAATAATTTGTGGATACAGTTCACTGATTTGAGGCAATATTCTGGCACAAGGTTTGTTAACTAAACACAGAGGATTCTAGGATCACAGAAAGCCGATTACTGTCGCTGAGGAACTTGTTGTACAATAGAATGCCTTTCAACTTGGGTGCAACATATAATTCATGGGCATAAGAGGCTTGTTTGGGAAGAAATGTGCATCATCTTTGATACAAATAATTTGTGTGCTCTGTGCAGGCTTGCTATATCTCTCCTTTGGGTCTACTTGTGTGAAATGGAGTTAGGTTTCACAGGATCCCTCAGTATAAGGCAGTGCACAATGGCAAGGGAAACATGAGTTCATAATATATAGTAAACACTGATAAAGGTGGAAAAACAGTAGACATGATTATTAGTTATTCACTAAAAATAAATCTTCATCTTAACAAGAATAATGGAGACTTAATTACAACAAAATCTAGCCAGCTTCACCCAGTCAAAATACCAATGAGGCTACATTTGGCACTGTTAGGAAAACAAAGGTAGTTTTAAGGGATTTATATTTGCATGGGTGAATATTAGAAATAAGGTATAGTTTCAATGTTTCTATCCCTGGAAGGGTAAAATCTATAGTTATATTCATGCTGGACAAGGGTGTTCGTATGTATGAGGGCTGGTTTAGTTCCAGCTGTGTTTCTATTTTGCTTAGAAAGGGCTACGACGTAAAGAGTAAATACACTAGCAATGGTTGTCTAGTAACGGGAGGCCTTGTAAGGTAGAAAAGTTTTTAAGTTTGAGTTTTAGCTGGGTATATTGTCATTGGAGACAGGACACCAGAGAGTGAACATCTCTCAACTCTGCCAGGAGAAAGACTGGACAGGACAGGAGCTGCAAAGAGGCAGGCTTCCCAAAGAAAGTTACAGTCCATATAACCAGCAAATTGGGATGGAAGTAATTTCTCAAGATGACTGAAGTTAAGAACAGAGACCAGGGTATTGTTCAGAAGAATTCAAGGAAGCATAAATAAAGTGTTCTGAGTTAAAAGAGACAATTGCAGTAACCAGATTTAAAGTGGGATATCAGAACTCGCAGGTAAATCAAAAGTTTGATGACATTTTAATCGTCTGGGAATTCAGTGTTAAAGCAATTGTGAACAGTTTGAACAGCAGTCAATACAATTAAATCCTAAAGGGTGTGGTGTAAAACTTTGATACTGGATTCACTGTTAAAGGTGAAGCAGAAGCTTTGTTTAAAAGTGTCATTTGAAATAACTGGACTGGGTTTCGGAATATAAACTACTAATTGAAAGCATATTGTGAAATAACATTTTAATGCGTGTTTTGGGGGTGGTATTTGGAAACTCTCATGTGACAATCATATTGGAGAATTATAGGAGAAATCCAGAGATACTAACTTGGGTTCAGAGCAGAGTGTGTATTTGACCACAGCCAATCTACGTGCTTAAAGGGGCTTTGTGTTACGTAGACAACTGTAGCTTAAACGATTCTTTACAATGCATTTTTTCTTTTATTTCCTTTTATTTTCATGTACTTAATGATCTGTTGAGCTGCTCGCAGAAAAATACTTTTCACTGTACCTCGGTACACATGACAATAAACAAATCCAATCCAATGTTAAAATTAAAGCCTGTGCATAGTTGTGAAGCCAAGGAGTATTGTATCATAATCCGATGTTTCATGTTTAATCAATGTTTTTCTTGTTGTTGAAACTAATTGAGCAGTCCTATGACTCTTTACCTCCACATTTTCTTAAAACAAAATAAAAGTTGAGCCAAAGTTCCATGCTGTGATCCACCTGTCCAGTTATAGCATCAATTGGGATCGTAAAAACACACTTTTTGGTCACTTTCTTTTGGAATAGGGTGAAAGAAACTGAAACATAATTAGATGATTTAAGGTTCAAGATATTTCGCCCCTGAGGATAAGTGGAGTGCTATGGGTAGAGAAATCATTGACAGTGAACATGACCCTTGCATGTTAAATGCTGAAAGGCGTGGATGATGCAACTTTAAGCCCCTTACTCTAACACAACCCCTTGACATCAGGACCAAAAAAAGGTTTAAATATAAAATTCCCAAGCAGCAAGTGAGATTAGAGAGCAGTGGTGGGACTTTCTGGCCTCTCTGTAGAGTGTTGTCCAGCAGCAAGGAGGCTCGCCATTGGCTGTTGCTGGAATCTTCCAGTCCCGCTGGCGTCCATGGTGTTCTGTGTGACTTGCCCGTCCCATCTCCGGGGAACCCACAGCTGTGGGGGGGGGGGTCACATTTGGCGGCACAGGAAGATCCCGCTGGTAGGAAGAGCTGGAAAATCCCACCCTAGATGTCTGCAGTAGGTTCCTATTGAGGGAAGATGATACTATTCCAATCAATTCATTTAAAGTGTAGCTGGAAAATTACAAGAGTAAGAATGTTAAAATAGCCAGAGAACATAAAACGTTAGGGAACCCAGACAATACTAACGCTGGCACTGATTTAATTCTCAATATTTGAATAATAATATCAGCTTGATATTTTACGATTTTTCTCATGATCAGTGTAGAGTTAGGAGGATGTTTGGAGCTTTTTCTCATGGGGCTTTACCGATGTTGATTTCATTCCCTACGCAGGTTAAATGTAAATGAAATACCGATCCTGGGAGAGAGCAGTGATAAGCAGAAAAAGTGAACACTTCAGAGAACCTAGCCTTTTCCCGTGCGATACTTTGTTGAATGTTTATATTAGAGAAGGATGGCGGTTATCCCCATGCCGACGACGATCAGATTGATTAGTTTAAATTACAACCCGTGCACAGCCATGCAAAATAATTTCAAAGGGGTGGGCACTTAAAATCACCTGAGCACTGCAAAATATAAATAAATGAGAGGAGCATTGGCCCAAGGTGCCTGCACAAACAGCCTTTTCCCACCTGCCTGCAAGCAGTTCTACAGTCTCCAGTATCAATATCCAGCAAGATATCACTCACTGTGCAGGTATCTACTGCAGGGAAGGAATTTGATGTTAAAACATTCTGCTGTGCTGATCAATTCAAGTCAGGCAAAGGATGACTAATAACTGATCGATAGTATAGCAAAAAACAGCAAACCACAAAGTGTACTGACTGTCAAAACACTCATGGTTAATTTAAACAAATAATTCAATCACAGTTAATTCCCCCATGATATGTTGCTCAGTGTGTTTGTGTTTTCACTTTCTTCCCCATTCAGTGATTTAGCTCAAAATGGACACTGTGAGTGAAGCATTGGTCACCTTCAGAAATGTTCATGAGTACTGAGAATTCATGCAGTCAACGTATTATTTTTCAGTTAACAAGCTGAGGCTGATAGTGACCGTAACATAAGTCTGAACATGAAGGAAACAGGTGATGAGCAATATGCAATCTTATTTCTTTGAAGTGCGTGGCTGATTCATTCAAGTGCGTGGGTCCTTTAACATTTTCGGAGTGGTCAGGCAAGCACGGTTTCTTAAAATCTGCTGGTCCCGGGCCTACCAGGAAAAGGGACAAGGAAAGCGTTAACTGTCCGGGATCAAACCCGGTTATAAAAACAGAAGCAGAAAAGTTTACTTCCTGCACAGCAATGTAAACAGCATCCAAAGTAAAATGAGAGGCTGTAACCCCTAGTAATAAACTGGATGTAGTAGGGATAATTGAAATATGGCTGCATAAATATCAGGATTTGCAATTAAATAGCGCAGGCTGAAGCACAGTCAGAAAGGAGAGGGAAGGGAGAAAAGGGTGGAATAGCTGCACGAATTAGAGGTGATGAGCACAATTCCCCCAAAAGGGAACAAAGTCCCATAGCGAGCGCATTTAGCCATGCGTTTCCCAGCACACGCGGTGCCGAGAAACACATGGGGCGGGGTTCTTCGACCCCCCGTCGGGCTGGAGAATCGCCGGGGGGCAGCGCGAATCCCGCCCTGCTGCCCCAACGTCAGCTGCCGAATTCTCCAGCGCCGGTTTTTTGGCGGGGGCAGGAATCGTGTTGCGCCAGTCGGAGGCCGTTGGCAGTGGCCCCCCGCCCCCCCCCCCCCCCCGGCGATCCTCCGCTCCGCGATGGGCCGCGCGACCGCCCATTTTCGGCCTGGCCGGCCGGATTCCGGAGAATCCCGCCCATGGTTATTCAATGCGACTCACATTGTATCAGGGGCCTGAACAGGGAATGTGCAACATAACCATGTTTTGTACAGTGGGAGCTCTGCTCGCCGGAACTCCACAGTGTAGCGAGAGATCGGGACGCCATTTTATAGTGCTGTCCCAATCTTCGTGGCCCCCTAAGCGATCCGCGGCTTCCCCCCAGCCTGAACGCACTATGTGAGGGTCCCCGCCCACTCCCACAACACCCAAGGCACCCCTGGCCTCATCACGCACATATACAAAATGCTTGGCACCTTGGCAGTGCCAACCTGACACCCTGGCAGTGCCCATGCCTGATGGCAGTGACAGCTGGGCACCTTGGCAGTGCCAGGCTGGCACTCTAGTGGCACTGCCAAGGTTGAAGGCTGGCACTGCCAGGGTACCTAGGGCACCACCCTGCCCAAAGGGTATGCCAGCTGGCGGCCTCCGATCCCTTGAGAGACTCCCACCAGTGCCATTCCACCTGTCGGCAGATTGTGGACAAACCTTCCGTTGTAATTTAGTAAACCTAAGAAAGATCCAAGTTGATTCACATTCTGAGGTGCAGGTGCCCAGGTAAAAGATTTGATCTTTGAAGGTGAATTACGCAATCCTTTGGCCTTGAGCACATGTCCCAGATGTTAGACCGAAATTGGAAAAAATTGCATTCATCTTTTCAGACTCTTAATCCATAATATTCTAATCCCAGAATTGTGTGGCATCCAGGTTGCGGAGATGCTTTTCCTCGTTCTTCCCAGTCAACAGGCTATCATCCAGGTCACACTGGGCTCCACTTAACCTGTTTAAAATTTGGTCCATAGCCCATTGGAACAATGCCAGAGCTGAAGTAATACCAAATGATAATCGTTCCTATCAAAATATCCCTCTGTGTGTCACAACAATCAGGAACTATTGTAAATCTTGACCCACGTTCATTTGTAGATATGCTTGATGGAGGTTGATCTTACCTCAATCCAGCCTTGCGAACAGGTCATCAATCAGTTTTAGATTTTGTTCTGCAGTGAGTACAGGGTTAATAGTTACTTTGAAATCACACAGCCTTTTTCCATTATTGGTTTGATCAGTGGAGTCCATTCACTCATGTTAACAGGTACTAGGACACCCATCTTGACCAGTCAGTCTAATTCTGCCTCCACTTTAGGTCTGATTGTGTAAGGCACTGACCAAGCCTTTCAGCATTTCACCTGCCTCCCTTCTTTCTTCATCAACATAACTGAGATATCCTTCATGCTTCCCAGATCACCGTTGAAAACAATTGCGTGTTTGTTCAGGATTTTGGTAAGACCTGATACTAAATCAGTTATGAGATTTACTTCAGCCCAATTTAACTTGCCCAACCAAGTTCTTCCTTTTAGTTTGCAGATAATTTATTTTGACTATGTGCAAGGGCAAAGGACCCCGTACGGATTTGTAGCACCAACAATACTGAGCAGATCTTTATACTATGAATCTCGTCTCTCCTCTTTGTACGACATGGGCACCGTTCCCTTTGTTCGGTTTCCCATTTGTTTTATTTGGCTCTTGGTTTTTGCACCTTTTACCAAAAGCTGGTTTCTTTTGTTCAATGTGGCCCTTCTAACCTCAATGTCTGGACAAGGCGGGCACAATCTACTGTCCATGTTACACCCGAAAGGCAGGCGGCAGCATGACATGGCTGGTGGGTGCTGGGAGATCCCTCACCCGGCTCGGCATGCCTGGTGAGAGCTAACACGATCTCACAATGTGAATCCCGCCCATTGTGGGCATTTTAGATCACATTTTAGTAAATCTGAATATTAGATAGAGACAGTTAATCACACTCTAATATGCTCTCCCATGATCTAACCAAGGAGTTTCAATCTAACCTTCGCCTTGGAGATCTCAGGCGAGCGCCATTGAGTGCTGGGTCCCACAAACGAGGATTCGAGTGAACAGTATTCGTGAGGGTCTCCCAGAGGATTGGAGGCCATCAGGTGCTTTCCCTCTGGGCAGGCTCTCTGACACTGCTGGTGCCAGCTGGGCACCTTGGCACTGCCAGCCTGGCACCCTTCCACTTGTGTGCCAGCATGGAACTGCCAAGGTGCCCAGGTGGCACTCACAGCTGGCAGTGGCACTGCCAGGGTTCCAGGCTGGCAGTGCCAAGGTGCCAAGCTTGCATTTTTTACGCAACAAGAATCAGGCCTGGGGTTCCCCTGCGCGAGTGCATAGAGTTTTGAGAGGGGCCTGAGAACCCCCTTATAGGTGAGTTGAGCCTCTGGGGAGGATTCAGGGGTCGCGTGGGGGTCGGGAGATCGGGACGCCATTTAAAAATGGCATCAGATCGTCTTCTGCACTGAGTTCCAGAGAGCGGAGTTCCTCATTGCCGAAAACGGGACTAAGTGCAGCCTCTTGGGGAATTCCCTACTATAGTCACGAATCTACCCGAAATGGAACAGAGTGCCCTTTGACAGCGTGGGGTTTCTCGGTGCTCCGAGCGCCGGGCGACCCCTGGCTAAATGCGCTTGTTGTGAGTCTCCGTTCGCATTCGGGTAGATCGCACCCAATGTCTTTACATCGACAATCTACTGCTGAGTGCCTGGGTTTAGCAAACCTATGGCAGGTACGTGCCTGTGTTTGTGTTCGTGTTTCAGCTGACATTCCATGAATTTTTGTCTTTGAATTCAGCTGTTGAGCTACTTTGGCTGCTGATTCCATTGATACGGAAATTTAGAAGACTTTCTTTCAAGTCAGGTTGCTTTTGGTTAACAACCGTTTTTGAATTGCTTTGTTCCTCAACACACTGACTATTCTATCTCGGATAGTATCATTTGATACATTCCCGAATTTGCAGCGTTCAGCCAATCTTTTCAGTGTAGCTACAAACTGTGCAATTGATATCCCTACTTCTTGGCTTCGCTTGCGATGACGAGGGATTTCTGTTAATAGTGGCCCTACAACATTTCCACAGTTTATTCATCTGTTTTTGTGCCTGGCTTTTCCGGCTTTACCAGAAGCTGAAGGAAGTTAAATGTTCCACCCCTCCGACCTCCCACATAATGCTCAGGGATTTGGGGACTTTTATATCTGCTGGTATCATAGTGACTTGAGCAAAATATAGTCAAATCACATGTGCACAATGTGCCACAAAAGTTCAGCACTACTTGCTTCCTTTCTGCCAAAACAAGGCACAACTCAAGCTCAGCCTGATTTTCTTTGTGTTTAATAGCACCCCCAGCTCTAATTTTGTTGCTGCTGTATAATTTATGGCTGTAGAGTTTGTTTCAGGCAGAACATCTGGTGAGCTTCTCTCCAAAGGTATTTTCTTCAAATTTTCAGTGTTTTTTTTATTACTCCGGATGGCTGCAACTGTTAGTTGACTCCCTCAACACCAGTTTTTGTATGGCAACAACTTTCATTATTGTTTTTCTTCTGTGTTTCCTTCAAGTGGCTAAAGCGTTGTCCGACTTCCTTGTCGCCAGTTTGTTTTGTGCGTAGTGTTCGCGAATTGACTTTTGGATGACGTGGAGGTTCAACATTTTTTAAATAATAATTTTTATTGTCACAAGTAGGATTACATTACATTAAAACCGCAATGAAGTTACTGTGTAAAGTCCTTAGTCGCCACATTTGGCACCTGTTCAGGTACACAGAGGGAGAATTCAGAATGTCCAATTCACCTAACAGCACGGGCAGGATTCTCCGGAATCTGGCGGGCGGGCCGTACCAGTGCCAAAGAGTGGCGTGAACCACTCCAGCGTCGGGCCGCCCGGAAGGTGTGGAATCCTCCGCACCTTCAGGGGCTAGGCCGGCGCCGGCGAGGTTGGCGCCACACCAGACGGCACCGAAGAGCTTCCGCTGGCCGGTGCATGTTGGCGCATGCGCGGGAGCGGAAGCATGTTCTGGCGTGATCCCAGCGCATGCGCAGGGGCGTTCTTCTCCGCGCCGGCCATGGCGGACCGTTACAACAGCCGGTGGGCCCCGATCATGGGCCAGGCCACCATGGGGGCCCACATCGGGGCCAGATCTGCCCGTGTCCCCACCCCACCCCGAGGACTACGAAGGCCGCCCGCAGAGCCAGGTCCCGCCGGTAAGGACCTTGTTTGATTTACTCCAGCGGGACTGGCTGGAAACGGGCAGCCACTTGTTCCATCATGGAGCGGAGGATCGCCGGGGGGGGGCCACTGCCAACGGCCCCTGACCGGCACAATGCAATTCCCGCCCCCGGCGAAAATCCGGCGGCGGAGAATCCAGCAGCCGGCGCCGGCGCGGCGGAGCAGGATTCACGCCAACCCTCTCTCCCCCCCCCCCCCCCCCCCCCCCCGGCCGATTCTCCAGCCCGGCGGGGGACCTGAGAATCCCGCCCCACGTCTTTCGGACTTTTGGGAGGAAACCAGAGCACCCAAAGAAAACCCACGCAGACACTGGGAGAATGTGCAGACTACGCACCGACAATGGCCCAAGCAGGATTCGAACCTGGGACCCTGGAGCTGTGAAGCAACAGAGCTAACCACTGTGCTAACCATCATCGGCGGGATTCTCCGACCCTCAGCACCGAAATCGCGCTCAGTGCGGGGGTGGAGAATCACCCAAAATAGGCTCCCACGCCAGCACACGATTCTCCGGCGACTAGAGAATCACCACCAGTCGCGTGCGCGTGATCGACATGACACCAGTTGGGGGCCATTGAAAGCGCCCCCCGCACCGATTCTCCACACTCGATGGGCCGAGTGCCTGCCGTGTTCCGCCAAGTCCCGCCGGCGTGGTTCACATGTGGTCCCACCCGGCGGGACCTCAGCGTTCAGGGAGCGGGGCCGCGTCATTTACATGTGCCAGGCCTTGTCGCCACGTAAAGGCGGCGCCGCATACATGACACGGCCGGCGCCGCATAACTGGCATCACCCGCGCATGCGTGGTTGCCGTCCTCTCTGAGTCCGCCCCGCAAGAAGATGTCAGACGGATTTTGCGGGGCTGCGGAAGAAAGGAGGTCCTCCTTCAGAGAGGACAGCCCGACGATCGGTACGCACCGATCGCGGGCCAGACCCCATTTGAGGCCCCCCCGGTGCGGGATCCCCCCCCCCCCCCCCCCCCCCCGCAGGCCACACACACCCCCCCCAGCGCTCCCAGGTGTGGACTGCTCCAGGGGGAATCCGCCGTTTTGGCCTGGCCGCTCGGCCCATCCGGGCCTGAGAATAGCAGGGGTGCCGGAGAATCGCCATTTTGGGTGTCTTGGGCGATTCTCCGGCGTGCGCCGTGCGGATCTCAACAGGGCCGATCTCGCCGCTTGGGAGAATCGCGGGAGGGCGTCGGACGGGCGTCGCGGGAAAATTTGGCGACCCAGGCGATTCTCCCAACCGGCGCGGGAGCGGAGAATCCCGCCCAGTGTTTCTTGTTGTGGAAGGTTAGTTTCCAATTAATCTTTGAGCCACATAAAAAGTATTTATTGCATCGCTTCCCTGTCATGTCTATTTTTGCCCGAAACCTAGCAAATGGTCTTCTCACTTGAGGTGATGATTAGACAGGATGCATTTGTGGATTGATGACTGCAAAATTCTGCAACTATCCCTTGCAGAGCTGATCCCTTGGAGGCGCCTGAAACATAGAACTAGTGACATCTGCAACCACGGTAAAGCATGGCCACCAGATTCACCTGACAACGGCTCCAGTTACAGCAGGCGCCCTCCTGACACAATAGCCCGCACCTCCTGAGGAACCGGTGTTCGGACATATTCCATGTGCCTGATCCTCTGTGGTGTGGATATCACCTCCTGCAAACTGCATGTCTGTGCCCATCGGCTCTTTCCTGGGGACGGGCAGGTCATTCAGGCGAAGGTGCTGCTACATCGGGCTAATGCTGCTGCCGGTGGTGCTCCTGCTGACATTCTGGCTGCTGACCCTCATCTTGGTCCTCATTCTGAAATACAAAGTGAAGCAGCATCAGCAGCAATAATGCTGATCTGATGTGTAATAGATGGAGAGTGGAAATCAGGTGCCCAGATCTCCGAAGTAGCGATAGTGATCTCCATTGTGAAGGGGATCATCGGCAAAGTGATGACGAGTTTCCTTCTTCCATTTCATGATTTCTCCAATTTTACATGGGACCTCCACAATGCTGGTTTACCACCCTTCTCTATCTCTTCATGCTGGTCACCCATTCCTCTTCCAATTCCACTGCGCTTAATTCCGTGGCCACCTCATTTTTCTCTCAGATCTTAGCCCTTCCTCTGTCCCTTCTTCCTGGCAATCACACCTCCATCACTCACCTCACCACATCCTCTCTCTCGGCGCAACAAATGACCGCACCATTTCAATCTCTTCTCGGCTCTTTATATGAGGCTTCCACAATCTTCACTGATTCCCTGCTGTGCTGGCTCAAGATTTTATCTTTTCTCATTACTCCACACATCCATTTCGGCATCCACATCTCATTAGTAATCTGTCGTCGTTCCCCTCCTCTTGACGTTGCCTACGTTTCTGCACCACATAACAAGGCCAGTCACATAAATGTCTTGTGGACACTTCTTCCAGTCTTGCACAATGATGCGACCATCAATTCACACGAGACGATTAGTAGAAGCGAACAGTGGTTTTAATAAGCTAGATCTGTGCCTGCCTGCGACTGCTCTGTACTGAGTGCCGCCTACAGGGTGCAGGTTTATATACCACCCCTCAGGGGGCGGAGCCACAGGCGGAGCCCACAGGGGCATCAACATAGTACAGTACAATACAGTGGTAAATTGCAGTAGAAATATGTTCACCACACACAACACTCTACTTTTTCCATTTACTCCAACCAGAGCACATCGAAGGCTTAATTTCCATTTTGATATTTCTATCTTCTGCCACCATTGATCCCTGATACCTGAAAACACTCACTTTCTCCAAGTCTTTACCCATATGTTTACACCTTCACTCTGATTCTCTTCCCTAGGCCCAAACTGACAGCCTATAAAGGTCTACTGATCTTCAAATATTCCAGTGCTTTTCTTCAGTTCTCCAGATATTCAGTCATATTCTCACTGAGAGCTCAATGTCATCTGCAAACATTGGCAATCATGGCTGTTTCCATCTCACTTGCTCAGTTACAACATCCAGGGAAATCGGGAAGAGGAAGGGGCTCAGTGCTGATCCGTAGTGTCATCTGACTTTGGCTTTGAAACTCTTCTCCACATTGCTTCCTGCTCTTGCCAATCACTCCTTGTACAAGTCTTGGAAATATTCATACATACATCTCAGGGACTCCACAAATTCGAGCACATTCACAGACTTCTTCCCTCGGGACTGGTCATAAATCTTTCCTAGATCGATGAATACAATCTTAATTGAAATTACTAAGCAGAGATATCGACAAGTTGCAGATTCTGCAGGAAATCGAGAACTACAAACTGACCTCTTTAGTAGGCAGAACAAAAAAAGTTTGCAAGGAACACACATGAAAAACATGATTGGAACGAAAAGCTTTTCTCCTCTCAGTGTTTCTATCTGTCCTTCCTTCTATCTCTGCAGTTACTAATTGGCTAATTAAATGATGCATAAAATATAACCCAGAAAAAATAATCAGTGCATGAACATACTTCAAAAATATATTCAACATTTTCTATTGCAGACTTAAGTATATATTATTTCTCGAAAATGTTCTCCCCTTTTCTCTTTTTTGTAAGCATTGACTCTTTGTTGGGATAATTTACATGAATAAAGTCACATCCATATCTTGCCTCGTTGATCAGTATTCACATGGGAGCCATAACAGTCAGCAGGCAATTCAACTATAAGGATATAACTGTATCAAAACTCAATTATATCTTCATCTGATGACTACACTTCTACATTTTTATTAGAGATTATTGATGGCAATAAGGGACAGGAACCCTGGTTTATTTTCTCCTTCCTTTTCCAAAACCCGCAGGCATGGTGACAATTGTAGAATTCCCATTACTACCCCAAGTGAGATCATCTTTCTTCAGCACAGGGACGGGACATAACCTGAGACCTCCCTGGTCTATATCTTTCAACGACTAAGTGGCAGCCATTTGCCTCTGAGTCAGAATGTTGGGAGTTCAAGCTCTGCTCCAAGTATCTCAGTTTATGACCAAAGCTGACATTTCAATGCAATAACTGACAGTGCTACATTTTTGAGAGGAATTCTCGGATACAACATTAAACCTTCTCTCTCTGTGTCGGTAAATGTAAATGATCCTCCGGACTATTTTGAAGAAATGCAAGGGTCTTTTCCAGCTGTCCAGGAACAATATTTATCTCTCAGGCAACATCATTTAAATAGATTACCTGATCAGTTATCTTAACAATTTGTTTGACCATTTGTGCCAATTGGCTGCCATTATTGCCCATTACAGCAGTGCCTATCCATCAAAAGTACCTAAATGGCTGGAAAGTAGCATGTTCTGAGTATGCGGAAAAATGGTGCATAAATACATTGTCTGTCTCTTCCAAGGAATAAAGTTGAATACAAAAGAGCAGTTTAATTCAGTAGCATAGCCGTATATTGGGACCACAAACGGAAATCAGTCATGATAAGTACATACCAAAATAACATATTAGGACATGCTTTCAACTTTGAGTCGGAAAGTATTGCATTGATACGAGGTTGCAAAGTAAGCTGACTCTTCAGCCCAGTGCCATGTGAATGCTGAATTGTCAGTGGTAAAAGACTTGGACTGCATTTGTTTGAATAAAGGTACCGTTCACCTATTCAAAAGCAAATTAAATGTCCCATGCCAGAATTCAAGGAACAATGGGCGAAATTCTCCCCCAACGGCACGATGTCCGCCGACTGGCGCCCAAATCGGCGCCAATCAGACGGGCATCGCGCCGCCCCAAAGGTGCGGAATGCTCCGCATCTTTGGGGGCCGAGCCCCGACATTGAGGGGCTAGGCCGACGCCGGAGGGAGTTCCGCCCCGCCAACTGGCGGAAATGGCATTTGTTGCCCCGCCAGCTGGCGCGGAAATGCGGCGCATGCGCGGGAGAGTCAGCGGCTGCTGACAGTTTCCCGCGCATGCGCAGTGGGGAGAGTCACTTCCGCCTCCGCCATGGTGGAGGCCGTGGCGGAGGCGGAAGGGAAAGAATGCCCCCACGGCACAGGCCCGCCCGCGGATCGGTGGGCCCCGATCGTGGGCCAGGCACCGTGGGGGCACCCCCTGGGGTCAGATCGCTCCTCGCCCCCCCCAGGACCCCGGAGCCCGCCCACGCCGCCTGGTCCCACTGGTAAATACCAGCTTTGGTTTACGCCGGCGGGACAGGCAATTTCTGGGAGGGACTTCGGCCCATCCGGGCCGGAGAATTGAGCGGGGGGTCCCGCCAACCGGCGCGGCCCGATTCCTGCCCCCGCCCAATCTCTGGTACCGGAGACTTCGGCGGGGGCGGGATTCACGGCGGCCAACGGCCATTCTCCAACCCGGCGGGGGTCGGAGAATGACGCCCAATGTTTTCTCTTGGTGTCCTGCCTAAATAGGAATCTAAGAACACAATACAAGAAAAAGGAACCAGCCCTTCAAGTATGCTCTGCCATTCAATGGTTTGTTTTCTAACTCAACTTTACCTTCCCACACTATTCCATATCCCTTATTATGCAAAACAATTATCAATCCCTGTTTGGAATATGCTCAATGTTCATCAAAACCACCCGTGCCTCAGCTCAGCTGTTGCTTAAACTTGTTATGGGCCAGGGTTTGAAAACTCCAAAGTGTATTCTGGAGTTCACCTGTCCTATAACGTTTTGTTGAATTTGACTAGGATGAGCACAAGAGCCTTCACTTGAGGTGTGATTCAACAGTCTTCCTGGACACTTTAACCAAAATAAGCTTTATTCTAAGAACTTAGTTATCATATATATAAACAAACACCAAGAATCTTTATCAATTACAAACATAAAGACACCCCACAGCTACAGTAATCTATGTATAACACTGAATGAATCCCCCCCCTTAACTGTTCCAATTCAAAAACAAAATCCCATAACCCAAAAAAACCTTTTCAAGGGTGTGGCCCATCACTCTGCATTCTCACTGAATATGACTGGCTTTCCCTGAGATTCTGACCCCATCTCACCAGCAGGTTTAAACCCTTCCTGAAAGCAAACTATATCTTTTAAGTTAGCAAAACAGCAGGTAGCAATAATCATTTCCTTTTTACTGGAACAGATATTTAAAATGAAAATAGAGAAAGGCAGGCCAAAATACTTCTGTTCCGTGTCTGAGTCCTGTTGCTAACTTTTGGTTGGTTCAATTGGCTCTGTTTTATAACCTTTGCTCTCAAGTCGCCAGTTATCTTTATGATACCGCCACGAGGTTCAAGTCCAAATAACTCAATACACCGATTCGTAAGATTCAAATCAAAGCTCATTTATTATACACAGTAATCGCTACTCATGCACAAATTCTACTTCTAAGCTACTTCTACAACTAACAGGCCTATACTTATCTTCGGACTGGCCCAACAGGTCAGGGGAACAAATGGCCTTTCATTGAGATTCTGAGTCTGCAGGATTCGAAGTTGGTATGGACAGGTAGCTAGGAGCGCCTATCTTGTAGCGAGCATTGACTTAAGACTTACTGGATACCGGCGGCAGTTGAACCGGTCACGGTCAAGGTTGGTTCGCGTTGCTGGGTGACCCGGTCAAGGAGGACGATTTGAACTTGGGGCATAACTTTTATAGTCCCTAGGTGCTTCCCGCCTTTCGGGGCGGACCCTGTACCTGGTTCTAGGTGATTGGACTTCGTTCCAATCGCTTGGTTCGATTTCTCCAATACTGGAGCGGTTCCCTGATCGATGGGCGGTCTTGAGGTATCCGTTAACCACTTTTGTGTTGGTTCCTGCTGGCGCCGGGGAGTCTGGCTTAGCTTTGTTTGTCCCAAATGTTGCGATTGTTCCCGGGGATCGTGCATTAGTATGTAGATGGCTGCTACATTGTTATGCAGATGACTGCTGGTATTGGTGCTGTTTGGGCTTTTGCAGAGTTTAATACACAGTAAACCTGCACCTGCTGGTTTCTGCCTGTGTTGGCTGAATTTCCCTTCAGCCTTTGCTGTTCTCCATTTTAAATCGGGACTTGGCCAACTGAGGTGGCTACACTCCCTCCTTGTGATCCTAACGCGAAGCGTGAAGGATCACATAACTGCGCTATTTTTCATTCCCTGACCCAGCGAGCACTCTTCTGTGGCCTCTACACTGACCGTAACTATGCAAAAAATGTTTTAACTGACAATTCTGAGGGGGGCTATGTCAAACAGAGACATGCATTACAAAACAAGAAAATCAGAACCTCTAACTATCCTGAATAAACTACACTCACTCAAACATATCATCACACTAATTTCCTAAACCATACAAACACATCATAGCAGTATTATGCACATTTTTCTGGCTAGGCAGTCGAGCTCAGGTTTGTACAATTGCTCATGAACATTTCTTTATTTACAACAAATCGCAAACGAATGCTCTTTATTATAGATCGCGGGGGTCGGGGGTCTGGTCATATCCGAAAATAGGGGATCTTATCCTATATACCGGGGTGCGAGCGCGGTAGGCTCTCCTTCTCCATTTTCTCAGATGAATAGTCTGCACGATGCAGCAGAGTATCGCCAATACCAATAGGGATTCTATCACGTAGGACAGGGAGTACCAGGTTATAAACCTGTCACACCAAGATGGTGCGGTGTCGCTGGTGACTGGGCTCTGGGTACTGTGGGGAAGTGATACATTAACGGTTGAGGGGGGTTGAGGTCAGGGGGTTCGTGTTCACGCGCAACCAAATGTCCATTATAACGATGAGCAACACGGAGGATGTCCTCATGGTTCTGCTTCTTTCATTTCTCTTCTCTTCTCCTGGAGCTTCTGGAGTTCTGTGGGATAAAGCAGAGTGTCTGTTACTATCTTGGTTTAATATCTCGTATGATAGCCTGTCTGTCCTTTAGTGCCAATTACTCCCTTTATAATTGGTCACTATGTGTGACTCAATCATTTTTTTTTTCAAAAACCGAATTTCAGGACAAGACACACTTACAAATAATAAACCAGTGCGAGCCGTCTCGCGGACTGTGCGATTTACCATCCAAATATTTGGGGATGAAAATAGCATAAGGTTGGCAACCTAAGGGCTACCTGAAACAAAACAAAGCTTTTTGAACCAAACTTTCCGAAATGAGGTGCGTATGGGCCGCGACGGATAAGAGTTGGATGGAGTCCCCGGGTAGGACGGCGACCAATGCCGTGTGTTCCCTACCCGAGCATAGCTGACCAGAGGGGAGTTCCCAGGCAGGGCGGGTCCCAATGCCATTTCTCCACTCCTAAGCAACCGACAAGAACGGGCAAGAAATATAGTCATCGTGGGGGGTTGCCGTATTGGTTCTTCCTTCGAACTAGAAGGGCAGTTACGAACGGGGGTCTGTGTATCTGTCGACAGACGAGTTCCTCTGAACTGGCGTCTGGGACATTACCAAGTCTCTGCGGGCAAGTTCTCAGAGGTTTCGGCTGAAAGGACGTGGGGCTGTGGAAAAAAAATTCCAGTCTGACATACAACATTTAACAGGACAAGTACAAACAACATCAAACATGCTGCAGGTTCCATCAGAAAGGACACCGTTTTCTCCCAAGCGGTTCCTTTTAAAACAGGGTCGCAAAGGGGTTCTCGATTTGGGAGTCAGACTCAAAGTCGTCATCTTCTCCCGGGTGCCACACTCTCGAGTGTATCAGGGCTGATAGGGCTGCATGGTGTGATCTGGGATCGCTCTCGTCATTCCAGATGAGCCTGTACGAATTATCTCGGTGCCAATAGGTGGTGTCTAGTTCTGTGGGGACGGAATCGGGGTCGTCATTGTAGGTCGGTGGTCGGTGGTGGGGTTTGTTCAGGAAAGTGATCGTGAAGGGATCACTCGAATCGTGGTCAGATTCGCTGGGTGTGGGTCCTGTTGCATGGGGATAGTAGGGAAGCGTGCTGTGGCTATTGTCCGAGTCACAGTCGCTGTCTCTGCTGCTGCAGTCTGTGGGCGTTCCGGGGCGGAGTCTATAGTTCGGGGGTGGAGTCGGGGTTGAGTCCGTGGCTGGGCTGGACGTTTTGGGGGAGGGTAGGGTTACGTTGGCTGTGGGCAGGGTGTGGTCTGCTGCGTCGAGCATGACGTGGTGTGTGTGGTTAGCTGGTTGATATGGAACCACGCAGTCTTTCCATTGGGGTACTTTATCTTGGAGACGGAAGGGCTTACTTTGTCCGCAATGGAGTACGGACCCGAGTACTTTGGTGACAGGAATGTGCTGGGTTTGTATACGGAGAGCATGACTTGCTGTCCTACACTGAACTCAGTCACATGCACTGTCTTATCGAAACAGGCCTTGCTCTGTTTCTTTCTTGTGCCCAATTTCACTGCGGCTGCTAGCTGAGCCGTTGTTACATTTTCCACTCATCGTTTGACTGCGTTCTCGTGTGTGAGGGACATCACTTCGGGGCAGGTCAAATCTAATCCTAATAAAAATTCTGTGCCTTTCATGGGGCGTCCGGTCATGAGGGTGTGTGGGGTGTAACCTGTGGAAGTTGAAACTGTATTTCGCAAAAACATCAGCACAAAAGGGAGGACTGAGTCCCAAGTGGTGTTGTTTTGCTGGACCATTTTTCTGAGGGTGGGTTTTAGGGTCCGATTCATGCGCTCCACGATACCACTCGACTGGGGGTGGTATGCAATGTGGAATTTTTGGGTAATGCCAAATATCGTGAGGACATTCTTCATGACACGTCCCGTAAAATGGGAACCTTCGTCGAATTCAATGCTGCGGGGGAGTCCCCATCTCGTAAAGATGTGGTGGGTCAAAATCTTGGCTGTGGTTTTTGCAGTGTTTGTTCTGGATGGGAATGCTTCCACCCATTTCGTAAACGTGTCTATCACCACGAGTACATATTTATAACCATTCTTGCAAGGGGGCAATGTTCCTATAAAATCAATATGGATATTAGTCCAGGGGTGTGTGACGGGTCGGGTGTGACTGAGTTGAGTCTTCTTGGCATATCTGTCCGGATTTTTCTGGGCACAGATAAGACAATTCTCAACGTAGTGAGTAACATCTTCTTTTAAACGCGGCCACCAGCAGAGCTGCCTGAGGTGGGCTATAGTGGGATTGATTCCCTGATGTCCATAACTGTCATGGAACAAACAAATCAGTTGATTCCTGTCCTGTTCAGGAACCACATAAAGGGTGTCTTTTAACACCACACCGTCATGTGTGGTCAGTGTATTCTTAAACCTCTCGTAGGGTGCTGGATGGTTTCCTTTTAAAATCTCCCTGAGATTGCTGTCCTGCTTCTGGGCCTGCACTAAATCCTCAATCTTAGTCTGCGAGACCTGAACTGCATTCACTGGTGCGCTTTTGGGGGGTGTCCAAAAATATCCATGCCTGGAACCTGCTTTAGCCAGTGCGTCGGCTTTTACATTTCCAGGGGGGGAGGAACGATGGTGACTACGAACTTTGACAACCCCAAAAGTCCTCTTCTGTGCTCTCTCTAAGATGTGACAGAGTAATGGGGCTGAGGGGAGGGATTTTCCGTCTGCGGAAAGAAATCCTCTAGCTTTCCACAGGGGCAGGAATTCCGTAAGGTTGTTGCAGACATAGAGGCTGTCCGAGTATATGTCTGCCGGGCTGGAGAAGGAATCTGGGTGTTCCACTATGTATGCGATGGCCGCAAGTTCTGCTGCCTGCGCGCCTAAGTGTCCTGGAAGTTTTATTGCCATTTCTTCTAGGGCGCGTCCTTGACGTAAATACCGCATCCTGTTATGCGCTCCCCTTCTAATATTGTGGAAGATCCATCCACATATATTCTAATGGGTTCGCACGTGTCTGTGTGCTTGGGGCTCTGGGTTGAACTACCTATCTTTCGGGGGTGTTTTAATACACAGTTTAATACACAGTAAACCGGCACCTGCTGGTTTCTGCCTGTGTTGGCTGAATTTCCCTTCAGCCTTTGCTGTTTTAAATCGGGACTTGGCCAACTCAGGTGGCTACAGTCCACAGCAGCCAAACTCAAAATGAAAGCAAAACCAAAAACCGCACACAGCCACAGCCCAGCTCCACCCAAACAATGACATCACTGAAGCCATGTGATAAGACAAAAATCTTTCTTAAAGGGGCACTCACATGACAAACTCTCATCCCTCCCTTTGTTACAGGGGCTGGTTTAGCACAGTGGACTAAACAGCTGGCTTATAATGCAGAACAATGCCAGCAGCGTGGGTTCAATTCCCATACCGGCCTACCCGAATGGCACCAGAATGTGGCGACCAGGGGCTTTTCACAGTAACTTCATTGAAGCCTACTTGTGACAATAAGCGATTATTATTATTATTATTGTTACCTCCAGACTCAACTTAGCCAATGTTGTCCTGGTCCTTGTCTCCTTCATAAACTCAAACTTATACAATACTCTGGTATCAGTATCCCAACTTGCAGTAAGTTTCTTCAACCAGCACCCCTGTGCACACTGACCTACAATGGTTCCTGGAGCCACAAAACCACAACTTTAAAATTCTCATCCTTGATTTTAAACGTCTCCATGGCCTCAACCCTACAAATCTCTGTCACCTCCTTCAGCCTCCATGCGCTCCACAATATTGGTACTTCTCCAATTCTAACATCTTGCCCCTGCTCGATTTCCATCTTCCCTCATGAGGGCATGGCTTTCAGCTGTCGAGGACTTATTGAACTCCTTGCCTGACCCTCACTGCCTCTCTAGTTAGGGTGACCAGACATTCCATTTTGGCCGGAACAGCCCTGGGTAGTTTGCTGAGCATCCCGCTGCCCTGACAGTTTACTCCAGATTTTTGAAATATTTGCGTTCTTAGGTCTGCGGAGGCCCCCCCCCCCCCCCTTCTCTTTTCACTTGAAGAATGTTGGCTAGTTTCCAGCTGCTGGGGGAATTGAAGGTATTCCGCCCATACTCGTGGTCACTCGTGGTCGGTACACACCTTGCGACTTTGGAGGAGTACAAGCTTGCCCCTGAGGATTTGGAGGCAAAGCGCTGCCAGATGGGAAGTAGGAAATTGCTGCTCAGGGAACACCAGCAAGCTGGGCTGGGCAGGCCCTGTCCACCAGGGCTGGACTGTGTGGAGTTAGTGAACACTCTAGGGGCAGTTTTCAACCTGCATCAGCCGTCAGTGAGAATGGCAAAATGAGCAGAAAATACAGCCAGAATCGGAAAACACTATTCACGCCGGTGAGACCATATTTTCCGATTTTCCGAGCCCCTCACCAGTGGCACAATAAGAAAAATGTCATGGAAGGCTGGGAATCTCATTTTAATACGTTATAGTGTCATTAGCTAGTCCGACCGCTGGGACTTCCCCCTCACTGGATCGTTCACGGTTGTTGGCGTGACATCACGCCAGTGCAATTTACAACAGTTGTATGCAAACGAGAACCTGGCAACATCACCACCGAAGGGAATATCGGAGGTGAGCGCTCAGGTCACCATTCCCTCCAGGGTGCCAGTCACAGAAGGGGCAGCGGAGCGGGCGTGGGAGACCCAGATAAGTTAAACTCGGGACCGGACTATGGGGTGGGTTCAATGCCAGCATCTCAGGGGGTGGAGTCATTTGCAAGCCTTAGCAAGCTTCGTGTCTCTCTGTACAAAGGGGTCTGGCTGCTGGTGTGCAGGCAGCACTCCTTGTTTGGCTTGTGGCAATATAACCGCTGACGGATTGCCCTACCAGAGTGGCATTTACAAAGTGGTTGGGAGCAGCTGAATCAAAATGATCAGCACTTGGGGGGACTCTGTGGGTCTCGGGTGTGGTCCCACGAGAGACCGGACTGCATAGGCAGAGTGGGGGACACTGACAAGGGGTGTTTTGCAGCCTCATGTGGTCTGAAGACCCTCCCACAAAAGGGAGGACGACTGCAGTGAGAGTGCAACTTCACACTTAAGCAGCACTCTGAAACCTGAGGGAAAGATCTGTATGGACGTTTAAGGCCACTGGCTATGGCGGCCAGGCTGTCAGGAATTAATTTCTGAGTGGCTGGCTGTTCTAATTGGAAAGCTCATTTAATTCACAGCCCATGACAGGTGGGGGAATGTGAGTGGCCTCGAAGGATAAAGTTGACATGCTAATTTCAATTTTCACCTGCGTCAGGTGTCCCTCACCTGCCATGAGGAAGCCTGTTGCCTAATTAGCCCCCTTGACCCTTCCTTGATGAGTCAATTGTGACAGTGTAGTCAGCATTGCAGCGCCTGAGTGTGCCAATGATTGGCATCCAATTTTTAACCCTTTGGAACCCTAAGCCACAAGCACTGAACCCAAAGGTTCATACTCACGACTACATAACAGAGAGGTGCCACAAATCCAGCCCCAATGCAAGGTGTTATGGTGAAGTCACTCACCAATCACCACATTCATGGGATGACAGGGGGCAGTATGTTGTTTCTCCATGAGGTTAGAACGCAGGTGCATTGAACGCACTCAACTGCCATCACTCTTCACCCTTGGGGGATTTATGGTCTCATTGAGGCTCTCCAGGGCTGACCTGTTTAATTCAGGTGGAGTTGAGAGGGACAACTGTGGGGAAGTGGCTATTGTGTGACAGGGGAGGGAGTGAAACTCAGTGGAAAGGTGTTCACATAGAAGGATGTACATGGGTGGATGTTGCAGATACTGAGAGAGCTGTGGGCCAGGGCATTTACAGGATGCCTCATTGCTCACTTTAATATTCTCTTCCTTTCAGGTTTTGATTCTGGAGAATCATGGAATCAGTCGAGCTCTGGAATTTAACCCTGAAAAGTGTGAGCTGATAAACTTTGGAAGGAGTAATTTGATAAGGAAGTATGCAATGAGCGGCATGACACTAAGAAGTTCTGCAGAACGGGGCAGCACGGTGGAGCCGAGGTCCCAGGTTCGATGCCAGCTCTGGGTCACTTTCCGTGTGGAGTTTGCACATTCTCCCCGTGCTTGCGTGGGTTTCGCCCCCACAACCCAAAGATGTGCTGGGTAGGTGGATTGGCCGTGCTAAATTGCCCCTTAATTGGAAAAAATGAATTGGGTACTCTAAATTTATATATATAAAAAAGAAGTTCGGCAGAAAAGGGGCTTTGCCATGTTTGCCCATAGATCTTTGAAGCAGAAGGACGGGTTAATAGGATGGAGAAAAAGACATATGGGACACTTGCTTTTATCAATCGAAGTATAGATTACAAAAGCAGGGAGGCTATGTTGGAGTTGTATAGAACCTTGATGAAGCCATAGCTGGAGTATTGTGTGCAGTTCTGGTCGCCACATTATATGAAAGTTGTGATTTCACTGGAGGGGGTGCAGAGGAAATTCACCAGGATGTTGCCTGGGATGGAACATTTAAGTTATGAAAAGGGGTTGCATAGCTTGAGTTGTTTTCATTGGAACGGAGAAGACTGAGGGGCGACCTGATCGAGGCGTACAAGATTATGAGGGGCATGGACAGGGTGGCAAGTGAGCAGTTCCCCTTAGTTGAAGGGTAAGTCACAGGTTCAAGGTAAGGGGGTGAAGTTTAGGGGGGTGTGAGGTAAAATATTTTTACCCAGAGGGTGGTGATGACTGGAATGCACTGCCTGGAAGGGTGGTAGAGGCAGGTTGCTACAACGGGTTGGTGGCTATATTCATGTGCAAGGCACTAAAGCGGTAGGCCAGGCGCGGCAGGAGAATGATGATGACCTGCAGTGAGGACAAAGAGATGCTCCTCTCATCTTCAATGATATGTCTGATTCCTATCTGACAGAGACCAGAATGCGACCCCTTCAATATTCCTGTGCTGTCAGACCATCAGGACACCCCTCCACAAAAGACCCCCAAAACGTATTTTTTATTGTTGAGGACCAACGTGCAAAAATAAATGAGGGTTTAAAATGGAGATTGGTCACACCATTGTGCATTTGCACAGCGAAAACAAATTAAGCCTTGGTTCTGTTTTCTTTTTAAGAAAATGAGGCAGTAATGATATTGAAACAAAACCTTCAGGTATGTAACTTCTGTCTTCAATACTTGGGTGTCTTAATTGGGTTCCCAATGCTGGCTGGTCATATTCTGGGAGGTATCAGCACATGAACACCGACTTTCAACCACCCCCGCCCCCAGATTCCTACCATCAATTGTCCAACATGTCAATCATCACAGAGTCCCGCCCTCCCAAGGATTCTAATTAACATAGAATTTACAGTGCAGAAGGAGACCATTCGGCCCATCGAGACTGCACCGGCTCTTGGAAAGAGCACCCTACCCAAGGTCAACACCTCCACCCGATCCCCATAACCCAGTAACCACCCAACACTAAGGGCAATTTTGGACACTAAGGGCAATTTAGCATGGCCAATCCACCTAGCCTGCACATCTTTGGACTGTGGGAGGAAACCGGAGCACCCGGAGGAAACCCACGCACACACGGGGAGGATGTGCAGACTCCACACAGACAGTGACCCAAGCCAGAATCAAACCTGGGACCCTGGAGCTGTGAAGCAATTGTGCTATCCACAATGCTACCATGCTGCCCACTCCTGACTTTTGCCAATCCTTTGACTTTTGAAAATCGGGCCATCCAATCCCTCCTGCTCTCTCCCCTTTTAAACACTCCTGACGATTTTGTAACTTTTTTACAATTCTTTACACAAGATTCTGGCCCCTGTCGTAACATCTCCTTTTGCTGATCAGTGTCAAATACTGTTTGATAATTGCACCTGTGAATCAGGGTGGCATGTTTCATTGTACTAAAAGTATCATATGAATAGAAGGTGTTGTAGTAAATGGATATTGTTAATTTCCTTGTAGTTTTTTTTGGATTGCTGCGGATTTGGATGGTTGTCATATCGGCCCACCATAATAACAATTGGAGTATCACATTATCACAAGATGTTCTGTTCCCCTTCTCACACCTAATGATGCATACGGCAGACGTTTATCTGTTCCTATAGGGATTTTCCACGCAACAGGTCACTAGTCTGTCGCCAGAGGCTTATAGCCTGAAGGGCGCCACTCCACATCAAGCATGACCGACCAGGAGTCTCTCCTGCTCTTCCTGCCTGCCACTGGCGCATTGGTAGGGTTTTGCAGGTTGATAATCAACGTGTTTGGCTGCACTATAAATCTGCCTTCCTTGGTCATCAAGCCCTGCGGTGGGACTTGAACCCGGAGCTTCTGCCTTCGAGGCAGGGACACTGCGCCCCAAGACCTCTCAAAATATTGTCAGAAGTGTTTCGAGATATGTCAATAATATAATGAACTGAGATATTAATTCAAGGGCCAATCCTAATTTTTGCTGAATTTCGAGGATCATTGAAGTACATTGTTGAAGAAGGATGTATTTCGTTAAGATTAGGGAGATAGCCAGTTATTGGTTTGGGACAGGGAGAAGCTTGCATCAAATTTTGTTTAAAAGACTAAATGGCTGTGAAAAGAGCACTTATTATATTCACCTATATGAATAGGTAGAAGCATCATTTCTGAGATTAAAGTATTCTTATAGAATTATGTTTTCTGCATTTAATATTGGTTTGCACCCCTGTTTGTTACATATTATGAGTCTCTATTACTGTAAACTCAGGCACCACAGATTTCTCCCACGCCAGCTTCTTTTCATTTCTTGATGGAAAGCAAGGACATTCCTTGAGTTCCCCTTGTCTTTCTCAGCCTCCCTTTCCCAGCTTCAGTCGCAAGCGTAAATGCTTCCCAAGAAGATCTTTTTGTGTTATTGAAAGCCTTCGGGTTGTATTTTTATCTTAAGCGATGAGAAATGTTCACCTTTTCCATGATATATTTCCTACCCCTTCTAACTATTAGTCTCTACTTTAAGTTCCTCTTCAGGGTCTGGCTCCATTCTTCCTCTGCCACTCCTGTCTTGCTGCTGATCTGAGAAGCTGAGTTGCTATTTGAATGCTGATACTGAATGCAACATAAGAGTCTAGAGGAACCCCGTTGAGGTTTTTCCGCATACTGAATACTTAAAGTTTCCCTGTCTAGTTTATGAAAAGCTTTCTAATGTGCGTGTAACATTGAACTGAAGTCTTAATTAATGCATCGAAAAATAGAATATACCTTTGCTGCCAAATGCTGTGTGATTTCAGAAGTGCTTGACGTCAACAGTAAGAAAATCAATGTATTTATTTGGTACAGCCTACTGACTAGTTTGAGATATTTTTATTCCTCAGGTTAAGTATAAGTAATGAACTCATTTTTTATGCAAAGACGGAGCATTTTAGAGTAAGTTCATTTCAAGGTTAGTGTTAATTTTATGCTTTTAGTACCCCATTAGCTCTACGCCCAGCTCCTGACAAGTTTATATGCGTGCTCAGAGCTCCATCTCTTGGCAGCTCATTCCCAGCCAAACCGAAGCAATGAAAATAATTCTGATTGCATATTAACCGAAAATGCCTGTTAGAACGTCCTGATTGATTGGGATATTATTTTATTGGAATAGGCATAATGCAGTTTCCCAGTTTGATTATTCTTTCACTCAGTACTTTGACAAAATAACAGGATTTAATCAGCGCAAGTGACTCTTTGGGTTGCCTGAAGTTGGTTTTCAGGAAAATGAGCCAATTTGCCTTTTAGATTCTTGTAAATGTTTGATATTCAATTTAATCATTTAAATTACATTTCAATCCAATTTTGCAAAATTATGTAAAGCTTTATTTCGTTTTTTTGCAGGACTAATGGAGGACTTTGATTTTCATTCAAATAGATTTTTAAGCTGGTCTATAAATATATAACTGATTTCAACAACATTAGATATAGATGCCTTTAGAAATGCTTATCCCAGTGTGAGTGCATTTTGAAGGAACTATGCCTCGATATCATTGGTGCTGTTAGAAGAACAATGGATTCTCTGAAACACGAACCAGGATTTCCAGAACCTGCCTGTGGCAGGACCCATTGTGGACAAGACGGAAAATTAGCAGACCAACAAAATGTCCATTGACATTCGGCGGGAATTCCCTGTCACGCCACTGGCGGGTTGACTGTGTTGGGTTGTTTGCATTCATCTTTCCACATATTAAACTATTTCAACCTAGATACCATGTGAGTAAATCGGTTGTGCCATACTGGCAATCATTGGAGGATGCTCTTGCAAAAGAATGTTACATAACACTCACTGAGCTCAGTTGATTCTTTCTCACTTTGGATTATCAGGATAAAGTAACGATGAACCTCTCAAATTCATCCTAATCATGTGTATTATGAGAAGAAATTAAGAAATTATGAATCTAAAAATAAAGTTCAGCTTTTCCATACACCTCAGGGACTGCAGGGGTTCAAGAAGGCAACTTGCCACCACCCTCTGAAGGACGATTAGGGATGGGCAATAAATGCTGGCCTACATCCTGTAAATGAATAAAAAAGAATCTGGTTGTGAGGTTAGACAACAGGCCCTACTTATACCCACCCTATCCTACTCAGCTGGTTGTGAATTTGGACAACAGATGGGAGTAAGTCAATTGTAAATGTTGAGCAAGAGATGAAACTTTAGAGTATTAATATTATTGATGTAAATAGAAGGTTCTAATGTGACTCTGACAGCAAACAATGATAATGAAAGTTAGTCATGTGTGCTAGCACAGTGGAGGCTATAAAACATTACCTTCAAAATTTGGGAGAAAATTTAAAGAAAACATTCAAAATGTGAAGGTATTGATTTTCTTCTTGACAGATACTGCACGGCCATAAATACCGTTCACCTTAAAACTTCAGAGATGTCTCTTCCATTATTGTTGTTGATTTGAAAGGTTTTTTTTGGTGTTCCCTTAATGGTCGACTTGGTAGCACCACCATATGGTGGAACCAGGTAGTGCAAAATATTAGCGAAGCTGACCCTTCAGCTGTCAGACATCCATTCAAATTTCAACACAGATTGATATGGCAGTGCTCAATAGGATCTGCTGTACGAGTTTGTAGTGAAGTGAATTTCTTGTGGAAAATGGAAATGGAAAATCACTGATTGTCACAAGTAGGCTTCACATGAAGTTACTGTGAAAAGGCCCTAGTCGCCACATTTCAGCACCTGTTCGGGGAGGCTGTTACGGGAATTGAACCGTGCTGCTGGCCTGCCTTGGTCTACTTTCAAAGCCAGCGATTTAGCCCTGTGCTAAACAGCCCCTGTAAGCAGGAGCCTGCGGTTCCTCATTTGGGACAAAACATCTTTCACTCAGAGAAGTCGCAAGGTGCTAGCTGAGGAATGGAAAAATGCAACACTGCACTTTTATGATTGGAACTGAGTATGACGGCAGAGAAACAGGCTACTTGACCCAAAACTGAATGCTGGCGTTAATGCTCAACATGAACCGCCTCCCACCCTTCTTCATCTAACCTCATCAACATCAACATCAAATTGTGATGCAAGGTCCCCTTGGCCTGAAACATTAGCACTGGGCGGAATTTCCTGAAAAAATGACCAAATGTCAGGTTCTGATTGAAAGCCAACCCATTTCTCCCCAGAAACATTGCCAGGTTTTGTGTTCAAATCTTCTGACACTTTATCAGAAAATAATTGATGGGTGTGTTTAACGGCCTCACTCTGGTAGGGCAGGGCAATAAAACAAGTTGGGGGGCAGCACGGTTGCACAGTGGTTAACACTGTTGCTTCACAGCGCCGGGGACGCAGGTTCGATTCTGCTTGGGTCACTGACTGTGCGGAGTCTACACGTTCTCCCCGTGTTTGCGTGGGATTCCTCTGGGTGCTCCGGTTTCCTCCCACAAGCCCAGAAAGACGTCCCTGTTAGGTGTAGTGAACATTCTGGATTCTCCTTCAGTGTACTTGGACAGGCGCTGGAGTGTGGCGACTAAGGGCTTCTCACAGTAACAGCGTTGCAGTGTTAATCTAAGCCGACTTGTGACACTAATAAAGATTATGAAAAGTGAAAATAGCACCCTGTAGTTGAGTCAGAGGAAAAAAAACACAGAGGTGTCAAATCTCCAGTCTTCATGTCTACTGTTGATCTAATCCTGGAAAGTAGGTTATTTTAATGAAGGATGGGGAGTCCACAGAGAGCTTGAAAGAAAAGACATTTATTTTACAACAGTTATATCATTATCTGCTAGTTATCTTTCCACGTGTTTGTTGATAAATCATCTTACTAGCTAAACAACTAGATATTCAGTGTACATCATTGCAACAGCCATATCACAGAACACAACATGGTAGCAGGAATGTAGAACATTTAAAGATAACAACAGAGGAGGTGAGGCAAAATAGGCTGAAGAATGAAAAGAGAAAATTCTTCCACCGACATGATGAACTACGGTCATCTGCAACTCAATGCAATAAATGACGGTGAAGTTAGAGAAGGAAGGTTTAAAGGCACCCCACCAGCTTCAAGTCTCAGGTAACGTAGATGAAAATTGGTGTGTTTTCAACCAACAATTTGGACTCTATGTTTCAGCTCTTGGCCTGCAGGCACAGCCTGATGAGAGGCATATTATGTTGCTGTTCACGGTAGCAGGTCCTCAAACAATAGAACTATACAACACCTTTTGACAGTGAAGAGGAAAGCAGGAGCTGCAATGAGGCAATAAAGTACTTCAATCGGCACTGCTCTCCAAAGAAAAACAAAACATTTGAAAGTTACATATTGCGTACACGTACCCAAAAAGCAGGTGAATCTTTTGATACCTCTGTAACCAACTTGAGGCTGAAGGCCCAGTCCTGCAATTTCAGTAATATAAGGCCATTAATGATCCGCTTCCAAATAGTGTTTGGGATATCGAATGCTAAATTCCGTGAGAGATTGTTACGGGAAGAAGACCTGAAATTAGAAAATGCGATCAAGATCTGCCATGCAAGTGAGCTGGCTGTACAACAGATCAGTACACTAAGCTTGAAACATTTTGGCTCCAATATGGAAGAAGGCGCCAGCGCCATCAGCACTGTGACGCAGTTGATTAAAAAACATGGTCTCAGTGTGGGTGGCCATTTTAATCAGCTGACCGGGTCCGCCATCTTATGTCAGAAATGTGGCAATCATCACGGGCCAGTATATCGAAACGTATGCTCCAAGTGTGCCCGTACAAATCATTTTGCGAAGCAATATTTTATACATTCTACAGTGGACCAAATAGGATGAGTCAATGCAATTGATGAGATGCCCCTTGAAGAATTATTTTTCATCGTGAATGACTATGATTTAGTGGCCATTACTGAAACATGGTTAAAAGATGGTCACGACTGGGAGTTAAATATCCAAGGGTATCAGACTATACGAAAGGATAGAATGGACGGTAAGGCCGGTGGTGTAGCTTTGTTGTTCAAGGGTGGCATCCGGGCAATAGTCAGGGATGATATGGTGCTATGGAGGACAAGGTTGAATCAATTTGGGTGGAAATCAGGAATAGTAAGGCGAAAAGGTCACTGATAGGAGTAGTCTAGTAACAGGATGGTAGGGCAGGCAATATGCAAAGAAATAACGGATGCATGGAGAAATGGTACAGCGGTTATCATGGGAGATTTTAATCTGCATATCGATTGGTTTAACCAGGTTGGTAAAGGCAGCCTTGAGGAGGAGTTTATAGAATGTGCCCGGGATAATTTCCTGGAACAGTATGTAATGGAACCTACAAGGGAACAAGCGGTCCTAGATCTGGTCCTGTCTAATGAGGCAGGATTGATTAATGATCTCATATTTCGGGATCCTCTTGGAAGGAGCGACCACAATATGGTGGAATTTAAAATACAGTTGGAGGATGACAAGGTAAAATCAAACACTAGTGTTTTGTGCTTAAACAAAGGCGATTACAATGGGATGAGAGAAGAACTAGCTAAGGCAGACTGGGAGCAAAGACTTCATGGTGAAGCAGTTGAGGAACAGTGGAGAACCTTCCGAGCGATCTTTCACAGTGTTCAGAAAAGGTTCATACCGACAAAAAAGAAAGACGGTAGAAAGGGGAAAAATCGACCGTGGATATCTAAGGAGGTGAGGGAGAGTATCAAATTGAAGGAAAAAACATACATAGTGGCAAAAATTAGTGGGAAACTAGAGGACTGGGAAGTCTTTAGGGGACAACAGAAAGCTACTAAAAAAGCCATAAAGAAGAGTAAGGTAGACTATGAAAGTAAACTGGCTCAGAACATAAAAGCAGATAGCAAAAGCTTCTACAAATATGTAAGACAAAAAAGAGTGGCTAAGGTAAATATTGGTCCTTTGGAAGATGAGAAGGGAGATTTATGAAAACATACAAAATGATCAGGGGGTTGGATAGGGTGGACAGTGAGAGCCTTCGAGCGCGGATGGATATGGCTGGCACGAAGGGACATAACTTTAAACTGAGGGGTAATAGATATAGGACAGAGGTCAGAGGTAGGTTCTTTACGCAAAGAGTAGTGAGGCCGTGGAATGCCCTACCTGCTACAGTAGTGAACTCGCCAACATTGAGGGCATTTAAAAGTTTATTGGATAAACATATGGATGATAATGGCATAGTGTAGGTTAGATGGCTTTTGTTTTGGTGCAACATCGTGGGCCGAAGGGCTTGTACTGCGCTGTATTGTTCTATGTTCTATGTTCTATTAATAATAGGAGACGGGGAAATGGCTGAGGAGCTGAACAGGTTTTTTGGGTCAGTCTTCACAGTGGAGGACACAAATAACATGCCAGTGACTGATAGAAATAAGGATATGATAGGTGAGGACCTTGAGATGATTGTAATCACTAAGGAGGCAGTATTGGGCAAGCTAATGGGGCTAAAGGTAGACAAGTCTCCTGGCCCTGATGGGATGCATCCCAGAGTGTTAAAAGAGATGGCTAGGGAAATTGTAAACGCACTAGTGATAATTTATCAAGATTCACTAGACTCTGGAGTGGTCCCAGAGGATTGGAAAGTAGCAAACGTGACACCACTGTTTAAAAAAGGAGGTCGGCAGAAAGCGGGTAATTATAGGCCGGTAAGCTTAACTTCGGTTGTAGGGAAAGTGCTGGAATCTATCATTAAGGAGGAAATAGCGGGGCACCTGGAGGGAAATTGTCCCATTGGGCAGACGCAGCATGGGTTCACAAAGGGTAGGTCGTGTCTGACTAATTTGGTAGAATTTTTTGAGGACGTTACCAGTGCAGTAGATAACGGGGAGCCAATGAATGTGGCACATCTGGATTTATAGAAAGCTTTTGACAAGTTGCCACTCAAAAGGTTGCTGCATAAACTAAAGATGCATGGCATTAAGGGTAAAGTCGTAGCATGGGTAGAGGATTGGTTAACTAACAGAAAGCAAAGAGTGGGGATAAATGGGTGTTTCTCTGGTTGGCAACCTATAACTAGTGGGGTCCCTCAAGGATCAGTGTTGGGTCCGCAGTTGTTCACAATTTACATCAATGATTTGGAGTTGGGGACCAAGTGCAATGTGTCAAAGTTTGCAGACGACACTAAGGTGAGTGGTAAAGCAAAAAGTGCAGAGGATACCGGAAGTCTGCAGAAGGATTTGGATAGGTTAGGTGAATGGGCTAGGGTCTGGCAGATGGAATTCAATGTTGCCAAGTGTGAGGCAATCCATTTTGGGAGGAATAACAGCAGAATGGATTATTATTTAAACGGTAAGATGTTAAAACATGCTGCTGTGCAGAGGGACCTGGGTGTGCTGGTGCACGAGTCGCAAAACGTTGGTGTGCAGGTGCAACAGGTGATTAAGAAGGGTAATCGAGTTTTGTTTTTCATTGCTAGAGGGATGGAGTTCAAGGCTAGTGAGGTTATGCGCAATTGTATTGGGTGTTGGTGAGGCCGCATCTGGAGTATTGTGTTCAGTTTTGGTCTCCTTTCCTGAGAAAGGACATATTGGCACTGGAGGGAGTGCAGAGGAGATTCACTCGGTTGATCCTAGAGTTGAGGGGTTTAGATTATGATGAGAGGTTGAGTAGACTGGGACTGTACTCATTGGAGTTTAGAAGGATGCGGGGGGATCTTATTGAGACATATAAAATTATGAAGGGAATAGATAGGATAGATGCAGGTTGTTTCCACTGGTCGGGGAAAGCAGAACTAGGGGGCATAGCCTCAAAATAAGGGGAGGTAGATTTAGGACGGAGTGTAGGAGGAACCTCTTCACCCAAAGGGTTGTGAATCTCTGGAATTCCTTGCCCAGTGAAGCAGTTGAGGCTCCTTCTTTAAACGTTTTTAAGAAAAAGATAGATGCCTTTCTCAAGAATAAAGGGATTCGGGGATATGGTGTCCGGGCCGGAGAATGGAACTGAGTACTCAAAGATCAGCCATGATCTCATTAAATGGCGGAGCAGGCTCGAGGGGCCAGATGGCCTACTCCTGTTCCTAGTTCTTATGTTCTTATTTGATTTCAAATAAGGACACAATGAATATGAAAACTGAAGAAGTCTTACTGACCAGTTGTGACAATAGTGATAATGAAGTTGATAACATCAAAAACAGATGGACAATTCCAGTGTTGCACATTGATAAAATGCAAGCTCGACACAGGAGTGAGGGCCAACCTCCTCAGTCTCTCCGATTTGCATGGGCTGTGGGTTGAACCAAAAGTCGACAATCAACTGAGACTGTTGATCGACTGCAGTAGGAAGGAGATTGAGATGCTGGGTGTATGTGACCTCGAAGTGTGGGTACACAACAGAAGTTACATAATACTACATGACGACACAGCAAGAATCATCACTTTGAAAAGTAAAGAAGCTGGTGATGCAGCCAAGGCCAGCAAGGAAACCAGGGCAGAATTCTGCCGTAATCGGTGGGGCGGGCAACTCCGGCGGGAAGGAGTGGCGTGAACCACTCCGGCGACGGGCCGCCCCAAAGGTGTGGAATCCTCCGCACCTTCAGGGCCTAGGCCGGCCCCGGAGTGGTTTGCGCCGCGCCGGCCGGCACGAAAGGGGCTTGGCGCTACTCCAACCGGCGCCGAAGGGCCTCCACTGGCCGGCGCAAGTTGGCGCATGCGTGGGAGCGCCAACGTGTGCTGGCGTCATCCCCGCGCATGCGCAGAGGGCTTTGTATCCGCACCGTCCATGGCGGACCGCTACAACCGCCGGTGCGGAAGAATAGAGTGCCCCCACGGCACAGGCCCGCCCGCGGATTGGTGGGCCCCGATCACGGGCCAGGCCACCATGGGGACACCTCCTTGGGCCAGATCCCCCCCGTGCCCTCCTGAGAACTCCGTAGGCCGCTCGCGCCGCCAGGTCCCGCCGGTAAGGACCTACTCTAATTTACGCCGGCGGGACCGGCAAATAATAGGAGGCCATCGCGGTCCATCGCAGGCCGGAGAATCGCCGGGGGGGGTCGTCGGCCGCCGACCTGGTCGAAGAATCCCGCCCCGCGTCTTCAGGATGCATAGCGTCAAAAGGCTAAACAAGGTGTTGAGACAAAAAAGACCTGCAGGTAAACTGGTCTTCCGGAAGCAAAAGCCATGTCGGGAAGCTGGTACGAGCCCAGAAGATCAATGGGGCGGTGCTGTTGTAGATGTACTAAGCTGTGCACCAGGAATACGTTCATCAGGCACATCGTGTTGTTTGAAGCACAGTAGCATAGTTGCATCTATATATAAAACATGTGTAAAATGGTAATACAGATCATGATTTTGTAAGACACAATTAAATTTAAATCTAAATGTTAACATTTCCAAAGGAAGGGGAATATGGTGATATGTCTGTGCACAGTTCTGCATAGAGTTAGCAATGCGACCTCCAGCCAACTGGTGGCATCAGACATACATCACGTGACTTGAGATACCCGCCAGTTGGGAGTAGGACATACGAGAGGATAGTCGCACTTAGAGCAGGTTCAGGAGAATTCACTGAATTCATTTTGTAGCCTTTGACTGTATAGTAATCGGTTACTTATCTTTCCACGTGTTTGTTAATAAATCATGGGTGTGACACCCGGTGGGAATCCCATTTTTGCCATCGTAACTGATTCAATGGGCCATCGCAATTCCCATCTCTGGCTCGCGGCCCTGGAGAATCCCCCTCCCCATGTCTAACATATGGTGGGTGCCTTTTTCTTAACCGGTACTGGAAATTGTGAGCTAACGACTATCTTCCAAATGATGAACTTGAAAATTAGGAATGAACCTAAGAAATGCACCACAGGCAGGTTTTTTTCAACCTGCTGCAATGTCATAATCAACATTCTTTTTGTTCTATTTATAACCTCACAATCACGCTTATTTGAAGCCACATTCATATCAAACCACCCCACAATCATCAGACTTGACCCTCACTTGTATTTTTTTATCAGCAAGAATTCCTGTTTCCCAAACCAAACAAAAGTCAGGAACAGAAAAGTTTTAATAAAACTGCTGTGGTGCCCCCTGGTGCTGAGTTTGCCAGTCGAAGCCTTAAACAACGCAAATATTTCAGTATGGTTACGCATGAAAACAACCAGCAATATAACTGAATGGTGTCTTGTTATGTGGTTCACAAATCTGCTAGTTTCTGCTTTACTGATGCGGAATGACACAACATTGCAGTAATTTAAATCCTAATGTATTTGTTTCAATCAAACCCGGGGTTTCCTTTGTCAGATAGTCTTCAAATCCCCAGGTATGTGGTTTCCCTCAAGCACACCACTCTTCATTGTTACCTGCCAGTTAGTTATCATTTTACGCGTACTCTACAGCTTTCCTGTAATATTTCAGATTTTACTTTCATTTTTCCAGAGAACTAGTAACCTCTTGGTCCATGTGACTTAGAAACAATTCATTAAATAAATTTACTCACTAATCCACTGAGAGCACCTTCATTTTAATGGCATTGTCTGATTATTTAATGTATTTATTTCCTTTAACTTACAGCGTGCTGATGACAACTTAATCTATTTTGCCTGGCAACTCCATGAGTTGTTCACAAGTTACAGAATAGCAAAGGACCACTTACTTGCCATACAAAGGCATGACAAATGTTTCCGCTGGAAGACGCTGGATCATCTTCAAATATCTTGACAAATTGATTGGCTGAAAATGTGGGCTTTAGAACAAAGTTTCAGGCAGCCAAGAGACCAAACACCTGACAGTCTTTGGTGATTGCCCTGACCTCCGCAATGGAGTAGGGTAGGTTGCGGGCCTTTATGAAGTGAAAGAACCGGGTGACCCCTGGGTGACAGAGACCATCGTGTAGGGCCCGGAGCCGGTCCACTTGTGCGCTGGCACATGTACCTCGGGATATGGTATCGGGGGGCTCGTTGAGCTTACCGAGACGATACAAAATCTCATAATTGTAGGTGGAGAGCTCGATCCTCCACCTCAAGATTTTATCGTTTTTGACCTTGCCCCGCTGTGTGTTATTCAACATGAAGGCAACAGACCGCTGGTCAGTGAGGAGAGTGAATCTCCTGCCGGCCAGTAATGCCTCCAATGTCGCACAGCTTCAACGATGGCTTGGGCCTCCTTTTTGACGCAGGAGTGCCGAATTTCGGAGGCGTGGAGGGTGCGGGAAAAGAATACCACGGGTCTGCCTGCCTGGTTTAGGGCTAGAGCGCCATCTGATGCATCGCTCTCAACTTGAAAGGGGAGGGTCTCGTCGACCGTGTGCATCACTGCCTTGGCGATGTCGGCCTTGATAGGATTGAAGGCCTGGTGAGCCTCAGCCATCAGGGGGAAAATTGTGGAGTAAATGAGTGGGCGGGCCTTGTCTGCATAGTTAGGGACCCACTGGGCATAGTATGAGAAGAACCCTAGGCATCGTTTAAGGGCCTTGTGGCAGTGGGGGAGGGGGAGTTCCATGAGGGAGCGCATGGGATCGGGGTTGGGCCCTAGAACTCCATTTTGCACCACATAGCCAAGGATGGCTAAGCGGTTGGTGCTAAACACGCACTTCTCCTTGTTATACGTGAGGTTCAGGAATTTGGCGGTGTGGAGAAATTTGAAAAGGTTAGCGTTGTGGTCCTGCTGGTCGTGGCCGCAGATGGTGATGTTATCCTGGTACGGCTGGTCGTGGCCGCAGTCCATACCGGTCAACCGTTCGGTGCATCTCCCTTTGGAAGACCGAGACCTATTAGTGATGCCGAAGAGAACCCTAAGGAAGTGGTAAAGGCAGCGGTCTGCTTCGAACACCGTATATTGCGGATGGGGAGCTGGTGGTAGGCTGATTTCAGGTCCACTGTAGAGAAGACCCGGTACTGTGCAATCTGATTGATCATATCAGATATGTGTGGGAGGGGTTACGCGTCGAGCTGCGTGTACCAATTAATGGCCTGACTGTAGTCAATGACCATCCTGTCTTTCTTCCCAGTCTTTGCAACTACCACTTGGGCTCTCCAGGGGCTGGCCTCGATGATGCCTTCCCGCAGCAGCCGCTGGACCTCTGACCTGATGAAGGTCCTGTCCTGGGCACTGTACCGTCTGCTCCTGGTGGCGACGGGTTTGCAATCCGGGGTGAGTTTCGCAAACAGGGAAGGTGGGTCGACTTTAAGTGTCGTGAGGCCGCATACAGTAAGGGGTGGTAGGGGCCGAATTTCAGAGTTAGACTGGAGGTTGCACTGGAAGTCCAGGCCAAGTAGCAAGGCTGTGCAGAGGTTGGGGAGGACGTAGAGCCGGAAGTTGCTGAACTCTACACCCTGGACGGTAAGGGTGGGAGCGCTGTACCCCCGGATCTCCACGGAGTGGGATTCGGAGGCCAGGGAGATTCGTTGGGTAATGGGATGTACCACGAGGGAGCAGCGCCTTACCGTATCGGGGTGGATGAAGCTCTCCATGCTCCCAGAGTCAAGATGGCAAGGTGTCCTGTGGCCATCGACTTTCACCGTTGTTGTCGCGGTTGTGAGCTTGTGTGGCCGGGACTGGTCGTGAGTGATGGAGGCGAGCTGCAGCTGGTGTTGGTGGGCCCTGGGCTGATCGGTGGTGGTTGTGGGTGATGAGTGGCCCGATGAGGTGCCCGACGAGCAGGGGTCCTGAGGCGCTGTCGAAAATAGCGCTGAAGATGGCGCCGCCATGGGGCGCACGTGGCGGGCGGCCTTAAAGATGGCGGCGCCCATGGGCCACACGAGGTCTGATGGGGGGAAGATGGCGGCGCCCATGGGCCGCACAAAGTAGGCTTCGGGTTGTCTGGGGGCGGTCGCTGGTGGGGTCCACGATGTCCAGGATGGGGTCGCCGTGCGGTCGGGGGCGTACGCTTGTACATTACGGGAGGCTACCGTTAGCGAGGTTGCGGGTTTCTTGATCGCCGCGAGGTCGAGCGGCCCCCTTCTAAGAGCCGCTGCCGGATGTACGCCGACCCTATGCCCGTAATGAAAGCGTACCTGATTAGGAGTTCGGAATGTTCAACGGCCGAAACTGCCTGGCAATCACAGTTTCTTGCCGGGGCGTGCAGGGCACGCCAGAAATCTTCCAATAACTCACCGGGGAGTTGTTGCCATGTGAACAAGAGGTGCCTGGCGTAGAGTTTGTTGATGGGTGGGTGTAGTTCTCTTTCAGAAGCGCCATGGCCTCAGTGTAGTTGGGCACGTCCCGGATAAGAGGAAAAATATCGGAGCTCAACGTGCATACAGGATTGGTAGTTTCTGTGCCTCTGAGGGTGGTTCTGTCGCTGATCCGATGTAGGCTTCAAAGCAATCTAGCCAGTGGTTAAAGGCCGACGTGGCGTTGCCTGCTTGACGGTGCAGATCTGGCTTGATGCGAAGGCCCATCGCTGTAAAATCTCTGCGTAATAAATTGATGCACTAACAATTGCGACGAGACGAGAGTAGAGAGTAATCGAGGCTTTATTACGCAGAGATGTGTTGCCTCCCACAGCTGCTGCCGAAATGGCTGCAGATCGGTGAGCACACACATTTATACTCCACCTACTGGGCGGAGACAGCAGGCAGGGATCTACCCCCCTACCTGTAGTACAGGAACTTTACCGTATTACATCTCATATGTGTACTATGTACAAACAGTGGTGACTAATAGTCAGGTGAACTTCATCATACACTTTGGTCCACAACAAGGGTTAAATTCTGCCTTGAAATAGTACATTTTCTTAAAACTGTTTTGGTTCGGTAAAGCTTGCCTGTGAATTAATAGCTCTGAATTTTGAGAGAAGACAGACCCTCATTAAATAATATCAACTTGTGTCATCTTTGTGCAGCTTTCACAGTTAAATTAACTAAATCTCAGCTTTTGGGTTATATAATCCTCCCTCGAGCAGACACCATGACACTGTCTTCTCTGAGCCCAGTTTCATTCATGTCGAAATATCACATTTCATACAAGGTTCTAACTCTGCATCAAAGTTAAACACTGCTATGAAGCATGGCTTTATGTTGCTTTCAGCCTGATGTTATGATCATTGGGCCTCTCAACTAGAGACTGAAAGTCCTTTTTATATCCCAGTTTGGTGATCTTGTTAAAAATTAAATTCCTGAAGCTGTTAACAGATTGCTTGAGTTTCAAAAATCTTTTGGTCTTCATAATGCATGCTGGTAAGATCCAGTTGCTTTCTGTACACCTGCCATATCATAGAATCAGAAAATTTACAGTGCAGAAGGAGGCAATTCAGCCCATCAAGTCTGCACCGGCCCTTGGAAAGAGCACCCCACTTAAGCCCACACCTCCACCCTATCCCTGTAACCCAGTAACCCCAATGTTTTTGGACACTAAGTGCAATTTATCATGGCCAATCCACCTAACCTACACATCTTTGGATTGTGGGTGGAAACCGGAGCACCCGGAGGAAACTCACACAGACACGGGGAGAACATGCAGACTCTGCATAGACAGCGACCCAAGCCGAGAATCGAACCTGGGACCCTGGAGCTGTGAAGCAACGTTGCTAACCACTGTGCTGCCGTGGTGCCCTCCGTGTTTCATTGAAACTACCAATGCACATGGATGTATAGCCATGCAAGCTTCAAACCAAAGATTTTGGTTAAAACATTATTAATGTCTCTTACATTAACTGAAGTTATCAAACTTAAAAGTTAATTTTGTTCCTCTATCCACAGGTGCCATCTGACCTGTTGAGCATTTCCAGCCATTTTCTATTTTTAATTTCAGATTTCTGCTCTATTTTGCTTCTGACCAACTTTTATTGCTATGAATCCGTGGTTAGAAGTAGGTAAAAGATAAAGGGTGGCACAGTGGTGCAGTGGTTAACTCTGTTTCCTCCCAGCACCAGGGATCCAGGTTCAAAATCGCTGAGTTTGCTTACTGAGGAGTCTGCACATTCTCCCCGTGTCTACATGGGTTTCATCCAGATGCTCCGGTTTCCTCCCATACTCCAAAGATGTGCAGGTCAGGTGGATTGGCCATGTTAATTTTCCCTTTAATGTCCAAAGGTGTGTTAAACACAGAACACAGAATTTACAGTGCAGAAGGAGGCCATTCGGCCATCGGGTCTGCACCGACGCTTGGAAAGAACACCTTACCTAAGCCCACACCTCCACCCTACCCCCATACTTCCACCCTATCCCCGTAACCCCACCTTACCTTTTTTTTTGTTGGACACTAGGGGCATTTTATCATAGCCAATCCACCTACCCCTGCACATCCTTGGACTGTGGGAGGAAACCGGAGCACCCGGAGGAAACCCACGCACACACGGGGAGAACGTGCAGACTCCGCACAGACAGTGACCCAAGCTGGGAATTGAACCTGGGACCCTGGCGCTGTGAAGCCATTATGCTAACCACTATGCTACCATGTGTTTGTTAGTTGGTTCGTTGGATTGGCCATGATCACTGCGTGGGATTACAGGGGTAGGGTAGGGGAGTAGGACTAGATGGTAGGCCTCTTTTAGAAAGTCAGTGCAGACTTTTTGGGCTGAATGGCCTCCTTTTGCACAAAAGCTTATGCTGACATCCCACTGTTAGAGGACCTGTCTTTTAGATGAGAAGTGAACCTGACGCTCTGTCTTCAATTTCCGATTGATTTAAGATCCCACAACACTATCTTGAAGAATTGCAAGGAATGTATCCCTGATGGGATAAAAACAGAAAATGCTGGACAAACTCAGCAGGTCTGTCAGTGTCTGCGAAGAGAGAAGCAAAGTTAAGGTTTTGAGTCTGCATGACTCTTCTTCAAAGCTGAAGAGTGGTAGACATCTCATGGATGTTGTAGTGTTGAAGAAGGGGTGAAGCAGGTGGGGCAAAACAGAAGGTCAGGGATAGGTGGGAGCTCAGAAGAGATTTGACGAAGATGTCAAGGATACAAGAGTAAGGTGTGCTAATGGTGGTGTTAAAGACTAAAGAAGGTGCTAATAGTAGCCTAATGTTACAATAGCAGAATGTCTCAGCAGCGGGATGAACATCAGCAAAAGTGAAATAAAAATCCCTGACGTCCTGACAAGTATTTACCCTTCAATCAACATCATGAAGGCAGATGGTCTGGTCATTATCGCATTGTTGCTAGTGGCAGCTTGTTGGTGCAAATCACCTGCCATGTTTCTTATATTCAAACAGTGACTTTGTTTCATTTGCTGGATAGAGCTTTGGGCCATCTTTGGTCATAAAAGCTGCTGTTTGAAGGAAAGTATTTTTTATCTATATACATATATATTCAATTCAGATTTAAAAAAAATAACAATCCAATGAATTATTCATCCAGATGGATTCCCAAATGTAGTTATTTATGACTTTTCCGATGTTGGTGAGTGAATTTTAACAAGTGTTAAAATTTGTTATTCCAGTTTTTATGTAGTTAAGATCAAACTATTTAAATGGCGTTGAACCTTTGAATTATGTTCATTTGTTTTTATTTTGCAAAAAGCACTGACATATATATATATTTTTTTGAACAAATAATTTAATCGTCATTGCGTCAAGACATCCTGAAAACTAGCATTTCACAAGTTGTCCTTGGCATAAGGGAGGGTATGTATTCATTTCATTGAATAAGTAATGAGGAAGCTCCACCGTATGCATTGCTCACTCATGATAATTTGTTTATACATCCCAAGTATGGCGCCAGTAATGATTGCGTAGTAGAGATGCTGGAGCCTCTAGCTTAACTTAAGTGATTTAGTGGTTGTAGAAGGGACTTTAGTTGGCGGATTAGTTGCCTTAATACTCTGCATTCATTTTAACCGCTTGCTTGACTATATTTCATGGAAATAGGCACTTGGCAAAGCATGATGGATATTTAGCCTTATTTTTAGTCAAGAAGTTCTGTATGAAACAGTCAGAAGGTCATACAATGTAAACAAGCATACAGCTACACACTGTTTTGCTGACAGCAGACAATTATTATTTTTCTTAGGCGAGGAACTCAAGACCTGTTATTAAACTTTAACTCTGGCCTGCTCACTTTTCTGTCTTTCTGCTAATCTAAAGAATGCATTTTGTCCTAGATATTGCTTACTGTATCATATAAATTGCTTGCCTTACTTCTGTAAGTCGGGGACATTTGGAATGACTGTGGTTTATCTAACACCCCCACGAACTTCGTGTTAAATAACTTGAAAACTTGAAGTGCTGACTATTAATTTCTTCAACAGTGGTGTATTAAATATGTTCATATTGTTATTGTGATTGATGAGAATGTGCTTACACACTTTCTAGTCAGTTGATCGTCTTTCCCCAGGATATGGGCTAAAATGATCTCACCAGAGTTGTCAAGGTAAAAAAATACTGCTCCCGTACACTCTGCTAACGCTTCCTCCACATCAAGTTTCACAATTGACAACATCAACCAATGGAGGAGCTTTATTTACCTAATCTGTTCATTACTTTTAATAGCTCTGGTTTCTTCTTTTGACACCCTGAAGAAGCACGATCCAATATGATGGTTGGACGTTGGGGGGAATGGGGTGCACTTCCAGTTTGAAATAAATAGCTGTTTACTGCCTGCCAAAATGGATACTTGCGCGCACCTTGGGTGTCTGAAAATTTTCAGACTTACTTTACATAGCCACCATTGTGTGTTCAGCAGTCACAAAGATATTAGTGCCTCTTTTAAAAATATAATGAGATCCCCACTCATTTTCTGAATGTTAGGAATTCCTCTGGTCTGAGTCATGGAAAGCCTTATCCATTTTAAAAATGATAACTTTTCAGAGTAGTCTGGGTGATGTAGATATGTATTTATTCACCGTCCCATCTCAGCAGGGACATTAAATGTTTGTGGGAGTATGGTGGAGTGCTTGGGGATGTCTTGCGATGAGCTGCTGGATTGGAAAGTCATTGCGGTTTCACCTTCACATCCAGGCGAGAGGGTCCGATGACTTGTCTGCACAAAGGTTGCAATGGGGCTGTAGGTGCAGTGTTTCAGGGTCTACAACATGATGGGCAAAAAGAGTAGATGATCTGTACGTCTCCATCTTCAGACTGAATCACCTCGTCATGGCTGTCAGCAGTCGTAGTTGGCCGGCTGAGAGGCACCAGCCGGTGGCTGCGGTGCAAGCAAGAATACTGTTGCCCTGAAGGAGAACAGCAGGTACATGTTGTTATATGCTGGCTGTGACTAGGAATGATTGCTGAGACATAGGTGTTTCTGAGCAATAACTGATTTATTGGATAAACATAACAGTTTACAAATATACAGGACTAGGTGTTACTCAGTAATAGCTATAAGCATTCTTCCTTATGACTCTTGGTCAATTGTCTCTTATATCATCACGTGGGAAATACTGTTTCCCTAGTACCAAACATTAACCCATTCAACGCTGATCAACGTTATACTATATCTCCCCCTATGTCTTTGTCCATATATATTTTACATTTGTATTTCTATGTCAGAGGTAGGTCCTTTACTCAGAGAGTGGTTGGGGCGTGGAACGCACTCCCAGCTATGGCAGTGGAGTCGGACACTTTAGGAACTTTCAAGCGGTTATTGGATAGGCATATGGAGTGCACTAGAGTGATTGGGAGTAGGTTGATTTGATCTTAGTTTCAGACTTGTTGGGCACAATATCGTGGGCGGAAGGGCCTGTACTGTGCTGTACAGTTCTATGATCTATTTACACACTACCCTGTCTTCTAGTCTCTGACCTGCTCTTGCAGCCACAGTATTTATATTGCTGGTCCACTTCAGTTTCTGTTCAATGGTAAACCCCGGGATATTGATTGTGGGGGATTCAGCGATGGTAATTCCATTGAATGCCAAGGGGTGACAGTTAGATTCTCTCTTGTTGGAGATGGCCGTTGCCTGGCCCTTGTCTGGTGCGAATGTTACTTGCCACTTGTCGGTCCAAACCTGAATATTGTCCAGACCTTGGACATGGACTGCTTCAGGTCGTGAATGATGCTGAACTTTGTGCAATCATCCGCGAACAACCCCATTTCAGACGTTATGATGGAAGGAAGGTCATTGATGAGACAAGTGAAGATGATTGGGCCTCGGAGGTTGGTGGTGAACTCACTGACTTTGACGACCCAGGTGAGGTCATTGAATTTTGTGCAGCACTGCGACCTGGTCCTCGCTCCCAGATTTGGGGATTTAGTTCCCCTGGCTATCGCCTCCCATTTCTTTCAGATCATATTTTCCGAGGGTCTGGCCTACTCTGTGGAAATACAGCCTCTCACCTCCCGACAGTCTCCATCACTGAGACCTCCAACACTGCATCCATTCACACCTGTTTCCCCGGTGCTCCATTCAGTTTTCACTTGCAGTCAATTGCACTGCAGACAATCAGCAGCAACTCGCTTCTCATGAGTCCTGATCCCATTTAAGAGAGGCAGGCTACCTTTTTAAGCACATAGTGGGCAGAGGTGAACTTAGGTACTAGTAGAGGTAAAACACCAGTGTAATAACAAACTTGTATTCAAAATTACATTGATCACCCATAAAGTGCCCCCCCCCCCATTCTCATGTCACAGTGCCATGCTCCGCAATCCCTGTACAAAGTAGACGCTTCCACCCTCAGCACTGAGAGGATGACAGCCCTATGATGCTCCTACCTCTTTTACTGATGACGCAGTACTGCCGCACTGCTCCTGTCACAGACCCCCAGCCACCCCTCCCACCCCCCACCTACAACCCCCCTCCACCCAGGGAGGGATGGCCCTCCATTCCCCCTCCCTCCCCCGACTTCCCACTCCGAGAACAACACTCAGGCCTCTCGTGGCAGCAAACCTTCTCAAGTAATGAGGGTGCCATGGGGTGCAAGCTTGTGAGAGTCTGTCCACATTGCCATCAGATGGGCGAACACACCGGGACCCCTGACCTCGGCGGAGGGGCAGTGGCATCTCAGATGTGTCATTCAGCCTCTCTGTGCCCCCAGATCACCCTATTCAGTGGTAGATCACTCTCAGCTCTCTGTCAGACAGGATTCATTCATTCGCAGAGGATAAATGGACCATCGCTCTGCCCTCACTTCAAAACATCATCATTTTCCTGCAGAGTCCGGCCATGTTGTTTTTGCGTCCTGCCCCTGAATGGTGTGATCATTATGATGCCCTTGCACAGGCAGGATACTGGCGAGAAGATGTAAGTCACCATGGGGGGGATGACTTGACACCCTAATCCTGGTCATCCCCAAACTGAAAGGCAGGGCATCCATAGCCCTGCGCTCCATATAGACCCTGGCCATTGCCTGAGGTCATCCTTCTGCCTCCTCCGTGGGTTGCCTCTTGCCACCCTCCTCGGCCTCAGCCTCATCAGCTACTGGCTCCATTGCAGTGCCAGGTCATGCAGAGCGCAGCACACCATAATGATGCAGGGCACCCTCTCAGAGCTGCAGTGGAGGGCTCCCCTCTGTAATGGGCGAGGTGTTTTCAGAACCCCAAAATGTATCATGGAGTTCAACCAACCTCTCCCTTTAATGGATTGCTGCTTTTGAAGCACACGGCTTGTTCCCCAGGTGTGATATTACAATTATGGACACGTAGGGCGAGATTCTCCGACCCCCCGCCGGGTTGGAGAATCGCCGGGGGCTAGCGTGAATCCCGTCCCCGCCGGTTGCCGAAGTCTCCGCCACCGGAGATTCGTCAGGGGCAGGAATCGCGCCGCGCCGGTTGGTGGGCCCCCCCGCGCGATTCTCCGGCCCGGATGGGCCGAAGTCCCGCCGCTAAAATGCCTGTCCCACCGGCGTAGATTAAACCACCTACCTTACCGGCGGGACAAGGTGGCGCGGGTGGGCTCCGGGGTCCTGGGGGGGGGGCGCGGGGCGATCTGGCCCCAGGGGGTGCCCCCAAGGTGGCCTGGCCCACGATCGGGGCCCACCGATCCGCGGGTGGGCCTGTGCCGTGGGGGCAATCTTTCCCTTCCGCCTCTGCCACGGTCTCCACCATGGCGGAGGCAGAAGAGACTACCTCCACTGCGCATGCGCGGGAATGCCGTCAGCGGCCACTGACGCTCCCGCGCATGCGCCGCCCAGAGATGTCATTTCCGCGCCAGCTGGCGGGGCACCAAAGGCCTTTTCCACCAGCTGGCGGGGCTGAAATTTGTCCGGTGCCGACCTAGCCCCTTAAGGTTGGGGCTCGGCCCCCAAAGATGCGGAGCATTCCGCACCTTTGGGGCGGCGTGATGCCCGACAGATTTGCACCGTTTTGGGCGCCAGTCGGCGGACATCGCGCCGTTTCCGGAGAATTTCGCCCGTGGTTTTTAAAACAAAACAATGTTTATTCCATGAACTCAAATTAACCTATTAAAAAACATTGGATCTCTTAACACCCCTTACTTCAAAGATAATCCCGAAAATAATACAACACTAAATAATCCCTCAAAATGTTCCTTCAAACATCCAAAAGGCTTCAACCCTTCAAACAGTAACACACCAGGTCACAGAATATATATATTTTCAGTTTGATGGCAGAGATATATCAGCTTGGTTGACTTCAGCTCCAGCGCCTTGCTTTTCTTCCTGCAGCTCTCTGGAAACACACAGACACACACATGCCGCTTTTTCAAACTGAAACCAAAAGCAGAAGTGAGCTCAGCTCCCCCCCTGTGACATCACTTCAGTAATATGATCATCTCCATTCCTTAAAGGTACATTGCTTAAACATCCATTTCTTAAAGGTACTCTCACATGATATCTCTGACTGGTCAAGGCACCAGAACTGGAACTTCAACAGGCCTACTGCCTGTTTAACCAGCGCATGCATTGATGCAAGAGACTCATTGCACTGAGACTCAGCAAGTGTTTGGGGCCTCTGCACTGGTGTCTTTGTCCCCGAGGAGCCATCCCTCCAGCTGCTCATCTCCCTCAAAAACAGCTGGGATCACACACCTGCTAAATGTGCAATGTGGAGGTTAAAACGATTTGGATGTTAAAGGAGTGGAATCCCTGCTGATTTATAAACGTGGCTCCATGCCATGATGGGGAACACAGGGCAAAGTGGGCGCAGTCTGTGGCATCCTGCTCCTGGGGCAGGCCAGCTAGATTGTCATAAAAACCCATCTGATTCACTAATGTCCTTTAGGGAAGGAAATCTGCCATCCTTACCCGGTCTGGCCAACATGTGACTCCAGACCCACAGTAATGTGGTTGACTCTTATATGCCCTCTGAAATGGCCTAGCAAGCTACTCAGTTGTATTCAACTGCCAGAAAAACACGGAAATGGAATGAAACCGGATGGACGGCCGGCATCGACCCAGGCACGAGAAACAACAACGACAAATCCAACCTGTCGACTCTGCAAAGTCCTCCCCACTACATTTGGGGACTTGTGCCAAAGTTGGGATAGCTATCTCACAGACTAGTCAAGCAACAACCTGACATAGTCATACTCACAGAATCATACCTTAAAGACAATACCCTCAAAACCACTATTCCTGTGTTTGTCCTGTCTCACCGTCAAGATAGACTCAGCACAGGTAACAGTAACATGTAGTCGGGAGGGAGTTGCCCTAAGAGCCCTCAACATTGTCTCTGGACCACATGAATCTCATGGCTTCAGGTTAAACATGGGCAAGGAAATCTCCTGCTGATTTCCACGACTTGGCCACTCTCAGCTGATGAAGCAGTTCTCCTCCATGTTGGACACCACGTGGAGGAAGCGCAGAGGGTGACAAGGGGGCAGAATATACACTGGGTGGGGGACTTCAATGTCCATCACCAAGAGAGGCTTGGTAGTACCACCACAGACCGATCTGTCCGGGTCCTAAAGGACATATCAGCTAGACTGAGAATGCAGCAGGTGGTGAGGGAACCAACAAGAGCAAAAAAGCTACTTGATCATCCTCACCAACCTGGCTGCTGCAAATGCATCTGTCCCTGAAAGTATCAGTAGAAGTGATGACAGCACAGTCGTCATGGCAAAAAAGTCCCATCTTAACTTTGAGGATACCTGCCATCGTGTTGTGTGGCACTACCACCGTGCTAAATGCGATAGAATTTGAACAGATCTAGCAACTCAAATCTCGGCATCCATGAGGCACTGTGGACCATCTGCAGCAGCAGAATTGTACTCAATCACAATATGCAAACTCATGGCCCGGCATATTCTCACTCTAACATTACGACCAAGCCAGGTGATTAGTCACGGTTTAATGAAGAGTGTGGGAGGGCATGCGAGGAGCAACATCAGGCATATCGAAAAGTGAGATGTCAACCTGGAGAAGCTACAACACAGGACTACTTGTGTGCCAAACAGCAAATGCAGCAAGTAATAAACAGAGCTAAGCGATTCCACAATGAACGCACCAGATCTAAGCTCTGTAGTCCTACCACATCCAACTGTTAATGCTGGTGAACAATTATTCAACTCACTAGAGGAGGAGGCGGCACAAATATCCCCATCCTCAATGGTGGAGCCCAGCACATCTATGCAAAAGACAGGCTGAAGCATTTGCAACAATCTTCAGCCAGAAGTGCCGAGTGAATGATCCATCTTGGTCTCCCGGAGGTCCCCAGCATTAAAGCTGTCAGTCTTCAGCCAATATGATTCACTCTACGTGATATCAAGAAATGGATTATTGCAAAGGCAATGGGCCCTGAAAATATTCCGGCAATATTTCTGAAAACTTGTGCTTCAGAACTTGACATCAAGGCAACATTTGATCGAGTATGGTATCAAGGAGCACTAGCAGAACTGGAGTCAATGGGAATCAGGGGGAATTTCTCCGTTGATTGGAGTCATACCGGGCAAAAAGGAAGATGGTTGTGGTGGTTGGAGTTCAATCATCTGAGCTCCAGGAGTTCCTCAGGGTAGTGTCCTGGCCCAAACATCGGCAGCTGCTTCATCGATGAACTGCTTTCCATCATAAGGCCAGAAGTGGGGACTTTTGCAGATGACTGCACAATGTTCAGCACCATTCGTGACTCCACAGACAATGAAGCAGTCCATGTTCAAATGCAGCAAGACCTGGACAATATCCAAGCTTGGGCTGACAAGTGGCAAGTTACATTCATGACACACAAGTGCCAGGCAATGACCATCTCCTACAAGAGAGGATCTAACCATCGCCCATTGTCATTCAATGGCATTACCATCGCTGAATCCCCCTCAATCAACATCCTGGGGGTTACCTTTGATCAGAAACTGAACTGGACTAGCCACGTTAATACTGTGGCTACTAGAGCAGGTCAAATGCTAGGAGCCCTACGGCAAGTAACTCACCTCCTGACCCCGCAAAGCCTGTCCACCATCTACAAGGCACACACAAGTCAGGAATGTAATGGAATACTCTCCACTTGCCTGGATGAGTGCAGCTCCAACAAAGCAGCCTGCTTGATTGCTCCATTTTTCGCAAACATTTAATCCCTCCACCACCGATGAATAGTGGCAGCCAGGTGTACCATACACAAGATGCACTGCAGGAACTCACCAAGATTCCTTAGGCTGCACCTTCCAAACTCATGATCACAAACATCTAGAAAGGAAAGAACAGCAGATACCTGGGAACCCCACCACCTGGAGGTTTCCCTCCAAGATACTGACCACCCCGACTTGGAAATATATTGCTGTGCCTTCACTATCGCTGGGTCAAAACCTTGGAACGCTCTCCCTGACAGCACAGTGAGTGTAACTACACCTCAGGGACTGCAGCTGCTCAGGAAGACAGCTCACCACCATCTTCTGAAGAACAACTGGGGATGGGCAATAAATGCTGGCCTAGCCAGTGATGCCCACATCCTGTAAATGAATACAGTAAATATAAAAAATACACTTCAAACTTTCTTCATTGGTTGAAAACACTAGGCGATACCTGGAGATTGTGAATGATGCTATATTATTCGCCGAGTTTATTTCTTTGTTTTTTACTGGCAGACTTTGGGGAATGGACTATAAAGGCTTGACAAAACTGATATAAGTAAGTGCTTCTGGATTATCTATTTCATAGTCATACAAATATTTATGCAGGGTTTGGGATCTTTGCCAGAGCGAGCTGTGAAACCTTACTGCAGCATACAGTTCATGTTTATTCGATGATCTCCACAAAAGAAGGTATGGCTTTCCTGCTGCCTTTGCTCAATTGTTTCAAAACAGCATTTTACTTCAATATTGAACTTACATTGAACTTTGTTTTTACACGCAGCAGATACAGCATGAAATCAATTTGGGAGTGAGAAAGATGCCAAAAGAGGCCTGAGGCCAGAAGAAGGATACATTAGTGGCCTAATCAGAGGCTGAAACCATTTTCAATGTTCGCTGGACAGGACAGGAAGGGCTGACACAGGCTGTGACCTGTTAAGATGGCCAATCAGGTGGGCCAGGAATGGGTGGTGGCGTCAGAGTGGTTTTGATAAGCCATGGTGGGCTGGAAAGGCTTGGGATAGAGAGTGGCAGAGCTCAGGTGGGGGTGAGCAAGTTATTTATTAGAAATAGATCTGGAGCTATGCTGCTCTGAGCTGTTCTAAGGGTGGCATGGGAGCACAGTGGTTAGCACTGTCGCTTCACAGCTTCATGGTCCTAGCTTCAATTCCCGGCTTGCGTCACTGTCTGTGCGGAGTCTGCACGTTCTCCCCGTGTCTGTGTGGGTTTCCTCGAGGAGCTCCGGTTTCCTCCCACAGTCCAAAGACGTGCAGGTTAGGTAGATTGGTCATGCTAAATTGCCCTTAGTGTCCAAAGGGGTTGGGTACGGGTATGGGGCGGAGGTGTGGACTTAAACAGGGTGTTCTTTCCAAGGGTCAGTGCAGACTCGATGGACCGAATGGCCTCCTTATGCACTGTAAATTCCATGATTAAGGGTTAGTCAAATAAGAATGACAAAGTGGCTTAGAACAAGCCTCAAGCCTTGTTATAGCCATAACTTTAGATACAACATGTTATAAAGGTGTTTTCAAAAGGAGTTGGACAATTTTACGTGTCTGTAGATTTTATTTTTGCAAATTATTTATGTTTAGACATGCTTGCAATGTTTTAGATTGTATTTTTTACCCATATGCATTGTTGACTGAAGGAAAGTAACGATAACTCCAAGAATTTTTTATTTTTAAAAAATAAATTTAGAGTAGCCAATTATTTTTTTTTCCAATTCAGGGGCAATTTAGTATGACCAATCCACCTAACCTGCACATCTTGGGGTTGTGGGGGTGAAACCCACGCAGACATAGGGAGAATGTGCAAACTCCACACGGACAGTGACCCAGGGCTGGGATTCAAACTCGGTTCCTCAGCCCCAGTGCTATCCACTGCGCCATATGCCGCCCCCGATAACCTCAAGAATATTGACTTTCTTTGGAATGATTAGATTGGTTTGGTTTCTATTTCATTTTAAGGATGCATTTTCTTCAGGACTCATTGTAACCAAACTGTGATTATCCCTTATTGTGAGGATGAAATTTAAGCCATTCAGGGGCAAGATGTTTGAAAGTGCAAAGTGCAATACTAGAGCATACATTAAATGTTATTCTCAGAGAATAACACAAGAAGGATGAATGTGATGATTATATGTTGTAACACATTAGCAGAATGAACACATGAACGTCATTTTCAACATTATAAATGGATTTATCACTCCTGTGCTCATGAATCTGCTTTGGTTCCTGGTTAAGCAACATGTTATTTTAAAATACTCATCCTTTTTTTAAAAATACCTCCATGGACTGGCACTCTCTGGGCGGGATTCTCCACTCCCCCGCCGAAATGGCCGCGCCGGCGTGAACACCGTCGAGGTTCACGACGGCGCAAAACGGCCCCGATCCCGAACGATTCAGGCCCCGACAATGGGCTAGGATCGGGGCCGCGTCATCTACACGCGCCAGGCCTTGTCGCCCGCGTAAAGGCGGCGCCGCATAGATGACGCGGCCGGCGCCGCATGACTGGCATCATCCGCGCATGCGTGGTTGCCGTCCTCTCTAGGTCCGCCCCGCAAGAAGATGGCGGACGGATCTTGCGGGGCCACGGAAGGAAGGAGGTCCTCCTTCAGAGAGGACGGCCCGATGATCGGTGGGCACCGATCGCGGGCCACCCCACATTTGAGGTACCCCCCGGTGCAGGATCCCCCCTTGCCCCCCCGCAGGCCGCCCCCCCCCCCCAGCCTTCGCGCGCTGTTCCCGTCGGCAGTGACCAGGTGTGGACGGCGCCGGGGGAACCCGCCGTTTTGGCCTGGCCGCTCGGCCCATCCGGGCCTGAGAATAGCGGGGGTGCCGGAGAATCGCCATTTTGGGTGTCTCCGGCGATTCTCTGGCCTGCGGCCCACGGAACTCGACTGGGCCGTTCCCGACGCTTGGGAGAATCGCGGGAGGGCGTCGGACCAGCCTCCCGGGAAATTTTGGCAGCCCAGGCGATTCTCCCAACCGACGCGGGAGTGGAGAACCTCGCCCTCTATGTCTGTAACCTCCCCCAATCCGACACCCTCCAAGATATTGCTGCTCTGCTGTGTTCTGATGCCTTGCTGTTGCAATGACGCTCACAGAACTGCTGATGACTTGCTTAGAATGATGTTTTTTTGATGAATACGTGGAAGGACAACATACAGAAAGCTATACAGACCTGGTTGCTCTGGAACTACCCGATGTGCGATTGTCAGTAAATACGATTGTATGTAGTTCGCAAAAAGGCCTCCAACCAACTGGTGGCATCAGACCTTGGTCACGTGATGTGGCAGGCTCACAAGCTGGTTGGAGGTCGCATTGCTAGTCTGAAGACCCGCACATCCAGACATAGGGACAGCTTCTTCCCCACATCTTCTCAACAACTCTCCCTGAGACTGTTCTTTTCCCTGCAAGAGCACTATTCATACGCACTATGCTGCTTCTGTTTGGCCCTTGTTTCGCACTGTAACTAATCACTATTTGTTGATGTACCATTGTCAATGTACTCTGTTGATTATTCTTCTGTCTTCTCTGTGCGTATTGTGTACGTTCCCTGGGACGCAGAAAAATGCTTTTCACTGTACCTCGGTACATGTGACAATAAATATCAATCAATCAATCAATAACTGCACACAATCTTATTCACAGACATATCACCATATGCTCCTCTGTTACTCTACCGCTCTCCTTGGTGTCTGATTGTTCTGCCATTGCCAGTTACCAAAATCTTAGACCCTGTAATTCCCTCTCTAAACCTTATCATCCTCCCTGCCCCTTTGCTCCTGTGAGGCACATGTTAAATATGCAAAGAAAGGACAAACTTGCTCAGGTGGAAGTGCAATAAAGTTTCACTCGATTTGTCCCTGGGAAATGAAGATTGTCTGTTGAGTAGAGATTGAGTAATCTAGATTTATATTCTCTGGAGTTTAGAAGAGTGAGGTGATCTAATTGAAACATATAAAATTTTAATTGGCTTGACAGGGTAGGTCTGGGAAAATGTTGCCCAATTGGCTAGGGCAACTAGGACACAGTGTAACTGGCTCAGAATAAGGCAAATCTAGAGAAGGAAAAAGTGGGTGAACTGTCTGCCTCTGGGAGACTGCCCGCTCCCCACCTCCCCGTGAACCCCCAGACCACCGACCAAATTAAGGATGTAAGTTAGGCCGCAGGGAACTGACGTGCTCAATATGAGGGCCTCAGCAATGTCTGGCTGACAATCTCACCAAGAGATATGGGCGCTGTCAATATCGGGCAGAGAATATGAGGGTGCTGCAAGATGGAGGCACACCTCCAAAGTGTGCCTTGCAACCATGGCTATCACCCACTGATCTCTGCAAATCAGGAAGGGGACGTTTGAAAGGAGGCCTCACTGACATCAACCCACTGCCTTGGTGATTCGGATAGCATCGAAAGGGGAAAAAATAATAATGTCCGGCGACAGGGATTGGAGGGGCAGTGGGACTATCTAAATTGCACAACCAGAGAGCCAGTATGGACTCAATGAGATAAATGACTTCCTGCTGTGTCATACCAATCTATAGTTATATTCCAAGATTCCATAACAAAGAACTAATAAGTTATTTGTGGCCTTTCAAAAACTTCTTCATGACGTGTCCACAGAGAACCCTGATGTCAAGAATTAAGTTAAATATACCTCAAGAGTTTAAATGCACAAAGCAACAGAGCTGGGAATGATATGATTTGGATCTAGCAACATTAGACAATGACAAGCCGTTTTGATATCCGAGTGAATATTTGCAAGTTTAACATTGGGACAACTTATTCATATCAGGCCCAGCAGGCAGTGTGTTCAAAGGACTAATCCTCAGGAGGAATGAGTAAAGGTTCTATCAACAGGCTTACTGGTGAATCATTGCCTGGGGAATAAGTTGCAGGAACAACGTCCACCCACACAAATTTCTGTGAACAGAAGGAACATAATAAAAGATCAAACAATGTTCCGAGCGGCTCATTCTATTGAGGTCTGGAGAAGGAGGCTGGTCGCGTAAGAAACTCTTCAATATCCTAAGCTCAGAGGTGGTCAAAAACAGACGGCGGACCGGGATGATGTGCGATACGTGAGGTTAAGGCACCAATATATGATTTGTTTGACATGCTTAATTACTTTTTATATTTCTTACTTACGAGGAAGGACATGAAACTAAGCAAAGTCCGCAAGATTCAATGGCAGTTTTTACTCTGAATATTCACTTCTTGGCTGTAAATGAAATAGCGGAATGATCTGGCATTATGTCACCAAAGTGTGTCCTATCTGCGTTCCAAGGAATTGGAGAAGGGCAGATAAGGACATGTGAATTAAAAACAGGAAATGATGGGAACACCCAGCAGGCCAGGCAACAGTCAATGGCCGGGATTTTCCCATGCATTGTGAGACTGAAGTCACATGCAGCAGCCTCCCGGGAATCAACGCACACCCCAGCGAGCAGTCATGTGACGTCGTTTAGTACTCCTCTACAAAAACAGGAACCTGGCACTCCCGAGGGGAAGTGATGTGGTGAGTAGTTTTTTCCATTTACCGGCATGCATCTCAAGGGCACTGGAGCTACTACTCCAGTGCTCGGGATGGGGGGCTTCATGGGGGTTTAGGTTGTTCAGAGCAGATTAGATTCATGTTGCATTACATTCACCCCCCACCATCTGGCCTGGGCTTGCAAAATCCTACCAACTGTCCTGGCTTGAGACAATTCATACCTCTTTAACCTGGGGTTACCCCTATCTCTGGATCTGTAAAGACTTAATGACCTGCAAATGCTCGCATTCAAAGCGTTGTCTTGCATCTTTGACTTTGCTTATATATATGTTTCTGGAATAAACCTCCTCATTCACGTGAGGAAGGAGCAGCGCTCCGAAAGCTAGTGATTTGAAACAAACCTGTTGGACTTTAACCTGGCGTTGTCAGACTTCTTACTGTGCTCACCCCAGTCCAACGCCAGCATCTCCACATCCTGCTTAAATATGTCAGAACACATTTTTATTGAGCTGGGATTGCTAACAATATTTGAGAGATTCAATTTAATCATTGTCTAATTTTTGTTGAAAGCACTGAGGCTCTGGTTTATTAATTACGTTCTTTTACCTATGTACTTATGTTTCTCTTTTATCTTTATAAAGGCTAAGTACAGCAAGATTTAGATGAGGTTGGCAGTATTTTTCTGTCTGACAAACAGCACGAGAGATGAAGGAGATGGCCATGGATTTCATTGCAATGGGAGGTTGGGATGTTTGCAACACTGTGGGTCATTGTAGGTTTCAACAGAAGATTGGGAGAGTGTGTAGCAACATCAGGGGCATCTGGTTACTGGCATTGGTGAAAACTAGTCCAAAAGTAAATGCTGGCATGCCCTGGCAGACAAAAACTTTATTTCAAATGTAGAACACTTCGCAGACATATAGCCTATTTACCCCAGATATAAGTTCATTATTTACATCTTCAACATTTATACAAAAATATTCACTTGGTCAACATATCTTCAAGGTTTCCCATCATATTACAAGAGACGGGGCTTGCTAACAGCAGGTCTTGGAGAAATCCATGAATATTAACTTTGAGTCACATGAGAAGGACATCAAATTGAAGGAGCAAAAATTATGGCAATTATCCAAACATTAATTGTTCAGAAGGAATTTTCAGAAAATAAGCTCAGCCAAACTCATCCTATTAAATCACATTTAAGCCAAATACATCAAAATGATTCTTGGACTTCTAACCCAGGATTAGCCTCTTAAAGAAAGTACTTTCCTGATATTTACATTGCTGAATAGCAGTTCTAGAGAAGGAAGAAAAGGGCTGGGATATCTATATTAGATGTTGGGCAACAGCTAGGCAATAGCGATCACAACCAAGTAAGATTTAAGATAGACATTGAGAAACACATATGGAAGGCAAAGAACACATTATAGGTTGGAAAAGAGATAGTATTGATGTGATGAGAATAAAACTAGAAAATAAATAATTTTATTATAAATGACACTTTACTTGACCTCAAGATACTCAAAAACACCCTACATCCAATGAACTACTTTTCAAGTGCAGTCATTGTTGTAGTGGCAGAAGTGGAGCAGTCAATTTACATAATACAAGCTTCCAGAAACAGCAATGTGATAATGATCAGATAATTTGTTTTTTGGGGATATTGATTGAAGAATATGCATTGGCAAGGAAACTGGTGCTAACTTGCAACTGTTCTTCAAAATATTGCTGTCGGATCTTTGATGTCCACCCGGGAGAACAAATAGGGCCTTGGTTTAACACCTAATCCGAAAGACAGCAGCTTCAACAGTGCAGCACTCCTTTGGTACAGCAATGAACTGAACCTTTGTGCTCAAGTCTCTGTAGTGGTACTTGAACCACCAGCCATGTGACTCAGACTGACTCATTTAGGATAAATGCCATAATTTTAATGAGCTTGTAATGTTATTAACTTTAGTTTTGCTTCTGAACCTTTGACAGCGTGACCATTGTAAAAATTATTATGGGATCTGCGTGTTGCTGGCTCTGCCAGCATTAATTGTCAATCCCTTGAGAAGGTGGTGGTGAGTTGACTTCTTGAACCACTGCAGTCCCTGTGGTGTGGGTACACCCACAGTGCTATTAGGGATGGAGTTCCAGGATTTTAACCCAGTGACAGTGAATTATTTATTTTCTAGTTGTATTCTCATCACATAAGCACTATCTGTTTTCCAACCTACTGCTATGTTCCTTGTCTTCCATATATCTTTCTTAATGCTTATCCTAAATCTTATTTGGTTGTGATCGCTATTGCCTAACTGTTGCCCAACATCTAACATAGATGTCACAGCCCTCTTCCTCCTTCTCTATATTTCCAAGTCAGGATGATGTGTAAATGTAAGCTTCAGGATCAAACCAGAACATCCTTGAAGTGATTTGTTTGGTTCATTTTCTGTGCGTTTTCTGGTTGTTGGTAGATTTTTATCAATCGTCATCATTAGAAATTAGATAGAAACAATTTATGAAATTTATTCTTGTATCAACTCTTCACAAAACATAAAGTGAACAACTAAAAGTAAATAAATATTGACTTTGCCTCTACATGTTTCTGACAAAGTTTCTTGGATGTGTTCTGTCCCTTCCCAAATAAGACTTCTCCATTTTGGTCAGTCACAAGCCAGGATCACCCATGGGTCAATGGGAATGTTTAACTTATTCGGGATTGCTTTGAGCAAATCCTGAAAGCGTTTCTGCGGTCATCCTAGGAGTCTCCTCTTGCTACTGAGTTACGAGTAGAACAGTCGGTTTGGAAGTCTGGTGTCAGGCACATGAACAAGATGTCCTGTCCAGCAGAGCTGGCCTTGTGTGATTAGCATATTGATGCTGAGTAAGTTGACTTAGGAGAGTATGCTATTGTTGGACCCCATTTCCTGTCAGCAGCTTTGGAGGATTTTGCTGGTGGTGCTTCTCCAGTGCTTTGAAGACCCTGCTGTGGGTTGTTCATGCCTCGTAGTGGGTGGCACTGCTGCCTCACAGTGCTAGGAACCCGGGTTTGATTCTGGCCTTGGGCGACTGTGTGGAGTTTGCACATTTTCTCTGGGTGCTCGGTTTCCTCCCACCATCCATGAATGCACAGCTTAGGTGGATTGGCCATACTACATTTCCCCTCAGTGTCCAAAGATGTGCAGGTCAGGTGAATTGGCCATGATCAATGCGTAGGAGTAAGGGGATAGAGCAAGGGAGCTGGTCAAGGTAGAGTGCAGATTCCATGGGCCAAATGGCCTCCTTTTGCACTGTTGAGGTTCAATGGATTCTGTGTCTCGACTGACAATGTGAAGTATTAGAAAGTGCAGCTTTCAATTATGGGATTTGAATTTAGACATGACTGATGGGATTAAAATCTCTGGCTTTTCTGACTATTAAGATTCTGTTTGGAATAGCATTTAAGAGTCTTCATCCAGCTCATAGTCGGTGTAGCTCCCCAGCGTAGTTTGTCTGCAGAATCAGCAATCTAATTCTGCAAAACCACTAATATGCAGTTAAGAGGAGCTAACTCTATAGCGGATAGAGATTTGATGGATCACAGTGGTGTATCGGATAGTGATTTATCCATTGCATTTTTAGGATGTTGCCATCTAATTTCTTCTCAATTTCCCTCTTAAAGTTAATGGCACCCCAATGCAACATGAAAGCATGTCCAGCTAGGGAGCTGGCACAGGCGGACTGGGTTGTTAGGCACCTTCTGTGCTGTAGACATATATAATTCCAACACAGGTGAAGCACCCAGATTCCAACAATTGGAATAAGTCTCAACGTGGAGATGAATTAAAACAGTGACAAAATTTGATAGCTTGAACAAAAAAAGCACAGTGAAATTCTAACTGAAAGTATACGTTTTCAACGAATCTCTGACTTGCATTTTAGCTATATTGTAGATTTTCTCCAGAGAATTGTGTTCTCAATCGTCAAGGTCATAATCAAGAAACATCTGTCCTTTTTCCAGTTCCCTTCTGCTCTTCCTTAGGTGCTATGATATACATGAGCACATATATATATTTCCCCTATTTGAAACTCAGTTTCAATTATGGTGTGATAATACCAAGATGCTGTTTATATATATATGTGACTTTTTTTCCCCTTCAGTTATTTGTGTAGCTTATGCTATATTCCTGTGTGCTTACGCCACAGGATAGTGATGGTGACCTCAAGTGGAGTACTGCAACATTACATTACATTAACCAGTGTCGATGGGAAAGAAATAACTGCCAGCAAAGTACAATTCCTAAGACCAAAACCAGGATATTAAAATGTCATGTTTTGTTTTCTTCCCTCGATTTTAATAGTCTCTCAGCAATGGGCTGACAAAACTCATCAAGTGAATTCAACGTCTAACCACAGCGCTGCCAGGGTATTCTGCGCCTGTTTTAAGCTGGATAAATGTATGTGCTCAACAGATCTAGGCGCACCCGTGCTGAATGCTTTGCCCGTTTCTCAAGAACTTGTGTAACACCCCGACAAAGGGCTCTGTATGTACACAGCAGTTGCAAGATTGGAAACTTTGACCAGTTCACATCTGCATCCGCAGACAGATAATGAACACTTTTATTTTTGGCAAATGGAACTCCTGGAGAAATGTGGATTTTTCGATAAAGGGAATAAATACTGACTCCGCTAGCCGTAAAATTAACTATTAACAGAGTTAGCACGACACAGAATATATCCAGAATGCAGGTACATTCCGAATGGATAAGGTCACTGAAAATTACAGTGTCCCTCGCTTTTCTGTTCTTTTTCAATGCCCACTAAGTGTGATAAATTAGCTGCTTGTCTCCCCAGAAACACGCTTCAAAATGCAATCTGTTGACATCAGATGCATTTTAATTATATATCTAATTTTACTTGTGTGTCTTTGGTAAGTATTTCCAGTAACTGGCAGACTTACAGTCTTCCCCTTGTACTCCCGAAACGTGCTGAGGATTACAAAGGCTTCTGGCCACAAAGCTCTCCAGTCTGAGTTACTTGTTGTGAAAAAAACCTTATCTTGATGGCAATGGCGTACTCAGAGGAGGGCTATTTCACAAGTACTGAAGTAGATCTCGCATTCATTTACCTACCCTTGCCACCGATGGCTTTTCAAAGTGTTGGCACAAAGCCAGTTTGACTTAGCCCCACAATATACAGCTGATACATCTTCCTAAAACATCGACATTGTACAGGATGATAGCATTTCCGATCAATCCTGGAAATACATTGAGTGTAGTTCAGTCTGCAAATTTTATTGCGCATAGCCTGCTACAAACCTTTGTTACAATTCTGTACTTGATTCCTGTTTCCATTAAAATGTGTGACAACACAAATTATCCGATACATGTTCACAGAACCACGGGATTGTTATGGCACGTAAGCAGGTCATTTGGTCTTTCATGGCTGCACCGGCTCTCCAAACGGGCATTGTGGCTCAGTGCCATTCCCTTGCCTTCCCACGTACCCCTGCACATTGTTGCTATTCAAGTAATCCTCTAATGCCCTCCTGAATGCCTCGATTGAACCTTCCAGGCAGTGCATTCCAGACTTGAACCACTCGTTGTGTGAAAACGTTTTTTTTTCTCACATTGCATCTGCTTCTTTTGCCTATAAACCTGTGTCCTCTCATTCTTGAAAATGAAAATCGCTTATTGTCGCGAGTAGGCTTCAAATGAAGTTACTGTAAAAAGCCCCTAGGCGCCACATTCCAGCGCCTGTTCAGGGAGACTGGTACGGGAATTGAACCGTGCTGCTGGCCTGCCTTGGTCTGCTTTAAAAGCCAGCGATTTAGCCCAGTGAGCTAAACCAGCCCTTGACCCTTTTACAAGCACAAACAGTTTCTCCCTCTCTGCTCTGTCCAACCACCTCATAATTTTGAAAATCTCTATCAAATCTCCTCTCAGCCTTCAACTCGCCAAGGACAGCAGTCCCAACCTCGCCAATCTATCCTCATAACTGAAGTTTCTCACCCCTGGAACCATTCTTCTGAACCACTTCTGCATTCTCACCAATACATTCACAACCTTTCTATAGTGTGATGCCCAGCACAGTACACAATATTCCAATTGAGGTCTAATGAATGTCTTGCATTAGTTCAACACAACCGCCTTCCGTTTATTCTCTCTGCCCCTATTAATAAAACCCAGAATACTATGAGCAGGGTTCTGCAGCCTCCCAGCCACATGTTTCTCGGTGGCGTGCTGTTTGCTGGCAGAGGCATTCTTTGCTGACACCGCTGTCAATGAGAATTCCCAAGCTGCTCTGTAGGTGGGGTGCGCTGCTGGTGGGACCAGAGAATTCCAGCTGATCTGCTTTAGTAACTGCTCTCTTCGTCTGTTCTCCCGCCTTCAATGATCTATGCATATATACACCCAGGTCCCTCTGATCCTGCACCCCTTCAATAATTTTACCCCTTATTTTATATTGTCTCCCCACGTTCTTCCTACCAAAATGCATCACCTCACACTTGGCTACATTGAACTTTACCTGCAAGCTATCTGCCCACTCTACCAACTTGTCTAAGTGCTTTTGAAGCTCGACACTGTCCTCTTCACAGTTTACAATACTTCCAATGCTCAAGTGGCATTTTAAAAGGTTCACTGTTTTATAGTGTTCAATTAGTTTCAGAGTTTGGCATTTCAGTGTAATTTACTGCCGATATCAATTAACAGGATGTGCTTGTTGGAAATAAGTTTGGAAACCATATATAGTTTCAGTGACAGTGAATACCAGGGGTTACAGCAGTTACATGCAAATAGTTAGGAGAAAATAATACTTCATTTTATTAAAATGTGCACCATTCAAACAAGGTATTGCCAAAATCACAATGTTATAAACATGCCATAGACTGAAAAGTAAACTGGTCCTCTTTTCTTTTTGTTTTCAATGAGATTTTAAGATACAGTGACAGTCATGATAATGGACAAGAGAAGTTGCAGTTCTGCAATATAAATGTAAATGTTGCCACAGTCCCAGATGATCATAGGCTGTTTTCCCCTTTGAGAGAGAGCTCACTAGTGGTGATTTAACCTGACTCCACGTTAGGCGAGGGGCAAGGTTAAGAAGAAGGGACCTTCATGAATAACCTTAGCCGGTACGTGAGTTGAGCTCATGCTGTTGACGTCACTCTGCATCATGAACCAGCCATCCAGCCAACTGAGGCTAATGCAATCAAATTTAAAATTATGCTGAAGTTGAGGGCATTCTTTTCTCATGCCATAGTGAGGGCACCAACAGAACTTATCTTTTTGGGAAGTAAGCTATCATAGGGATTACCCCCTTAACAGTAAGACCTATTTATATAGGTACGTAAAAAGGTAAAAGTATGCATGGGTATACAGAGGTATACGTATCGTTTCTCGGGTGTCTATCAACTCTTCACTAGATCTCATGTCAACACAAAACTTGTGCAAAGGCACAGGATGGCCAACTGAGGTTGAACAATGTTTAATTATATAAAAGTCAAGTCAAGTCGGCATAAACCGACAATAGGCTGCTTTCCTCTTTCGAGGGGACGAGCTGACTGGTGGTGATTTAACCTGAGGATCACCACACCTCAGGCGAGGGGCAACGTTGAGAAGGCTGGGCATTCATGAGTAATCTCAGCGGGTACGGGGATTGATCCCACGCTGTTGGCTTTGCTCTGGGTCACGAACAAGCTGTCCAGCAAACTGAGCTGAACCGGCCCGGTGATTATATAGACATGCATACACACATGCTTGCTGAATGCAACAGTGGTTAACATTGCCATAATTGTGCAGCTTGTATCAGTAAAATGGACTCAATACCTCAAATATTCTTTCATTTGAGGCATTAAACTGAAGCTGTATCTACTGAGAGAAAACATTTAAAAATGGCTGTGCATTAATTGAATTCATATTGATGGGATCTTGTGTGAAAATTGGCTGCTGCGTTATCCTCCATAACAATGGTGACTGCAATTCAAAAGGAACCCAATGGCTGTTAAGACCTTGCAGACGCCGAGAAAGGGTCCAGCAGAGGGCAGGAGAGCAGAGCTGCTGATTGGCTGTTGCTGGGAAAATTTGCATCCGTGCATTGCGGTCACTGCATCCAGAAAGTGTACCTGAGCAAGATGCCCCAGGTGTTCAAGTCAAGGCAAGCATCGAGCAGAGGGCAGTAGAGCGGAGCTGCTGATTGGCTGTTGTGGGGAAAATTTGCATCCGTGCATTGCGGTCACTGCATCCAAAAGGTGGTTTGTGGAGGACCTGTTGTCAAGTGACAGTTAAACCCGAAACACTTCTTCAGTGTTTCACTCTCCACCTCCTCATCTAACCAAAAAAAAAGACAATCACTGTAAGGATCCCAGCCGAGTAAAGATCAAGAGAGAGAGTCAAGGGCAGGTAGAAGTAGAAAGAAGTTGAACCGTGATGTCACAGCCTGCAGGTAAGTGATTGGCTGTGACTGGTAAGTAGTTTTTCTTTTCCCTGAGGTGTTATCGTGCGGGGCACAGTGGTTGCTGAGTGAGTGCTTGCTGAGAAGGGGATTAAATTTAAAAAATTTAAAAAAATTACTGTTGGGAGTGTAAAAATGGCAGGTGATCTCAGACCCGTGTTATGCTCCTCTTGCTCAATGTGGGAGTTCAGGGACGTGGCCGATGCCCCTGACTCCTTCATGTGCGGGAAGTGTGTCGAGCTGCAGCTCCTGGTAGACCACATGACAGCTCTGGAGCTGCGGATGGACTCACTTTGGAGCATCCGCGATGCTGAGGAGGTCGTGGATAGCACGTTCAGTGAGTTGGTCACACTCAGATTAGGATTGGTAAGGGAGACAGGGAATGGGTGACCAAAAGGCAGAGAAAGAGCAGGAAGGCAGTGCAGGTGTCCCCTGCGATCATCTCCCTCCAAAACAGGTATACCGTTTTGGATACTGTTGGGGGAAATGACTCACCAGGAGAAGGCAGTAGTAGCCAGGCTCGTGGCACCATAGCTGGCTCTGCTGCACAGGAGGGCGGGAAAAAGACTGGCAAGGCTATAGTCATAGGGGATTCAATCGTAAGGGGAGTAGACAGGCGTTTCTATGGTCGAAAACGAGACTCCTGAATGGTATGTTGCCTCCCGGGTGCACGGGTCAGGGATGTCTCAGATCGGCTGCAGGACATACTGAAGGGGGAGAGTGAACAGCCAGTTGTCGTGGTGCATATAGGCACCATCGAAATAGGTAAAAAATGTGATGAGGTCCTACAATCAGAATTTAGGGAGTTCGGAGATAAGTTAAAAAGTAGGACCTCAAAGGTAGTAATCTCAGGATTGCTACCAGAGTAGAAATTCAAGAATAGTCAGAATGAATACGTGGCTTGAGAGTTGGTGCAGGAGGGAGGGGGTTCAGATTTGTGGGACATTGGAACCGGTTCTGGGGGTGGTGGGACCATTACAAATCGGATGGTCTACACTTGGGCAGGACTGGAACCAATGTCCTAGGGGGTGCTTTTGCTAACACTGTTGGGCAGGTTTTAAACTAATATGGCAGGGGGATTGGAACCAGATTAGGAAGTTAGAGGTCAGTAAAGAGGCAGCAACTAAAGCCAGTAAGGTACTAGATAGTAAACTCAATGTGACCAAGGGGAAGAGTAGACAGGGAAGAGATGATGAACGCAAAGGGACAGGTGGTCTGAGGTGCATTTGTTTCAATGCGAGAAGTGTAGCAGGTAAGGCAGATGAACTTAGGGCTTGAATCAATACCTGGGAATATGATGTTATTGGTATTACGGAGATTGGTTGAGGGAAGGGCAAGACTGGCAACTAAATATCCCAGGGTATAGATGCTTCAGGAGGGATAGAGAGGGAGGTAAAAGGGGTCAAGGAGTTGGATTACTGGTCAGAGATGATATCACTGCTCTGATTAAGGAGGGCACAATGGAGGATTCGAGCACTGAGGCAATATGGGTAGAGCTAAGAAATAGGAAGGCAGTAACATTGTTGGGACTTTACTATAGGCCTACCAAAAGCGAGCGTGAAGTAGAGGTACAAATATGTAGACAGATTATAGGAAAATGGAGGAGCAATAGGTTGGTCATGATGGGAGATTTTAACTTCCCCAACATTGAATGAGACTCATGTAGTGGTGGAGGCATAGATGGAGCAGAATTTGTAAGGAGCATCCAGGAGAGTTTTTTAGAGCAGTATGTAAATAGTCCAACTCGGGAAGGGGCCATATTGGACCTGGTATTGGGGAATGATCCCGGCCAGGTGGTTGAAGTTTCAGTCGGTGATTACTTTGGGAATAGCGATCACAATTTCGTAAGTTTTAGAATACTCATGAACAAAGACAAGAGTGGTCCTAAAGGAAGAATGCTAAATTGGGGAAGGGCCAAGTATAACAAAATTCGACAGGAGCTAGGGAATGTAGATTGGGAGAAGCTGTTTAAGGGTAAATCCACATTTGAAATGTGGGAGTCTTTTAAGGAAAGGTTGATTAGAGTGCAGGACAGACATGTCCCTGTGCAAATGAGGGATAGGAATGGCAAGATTAGGGAACCATGGATGACAGGTGGAATTGTGAGACCAGCTTAGATGAAAAAGGAAGCATACATAAGATCTAGGCGACTTAAAACTGATGAAGCTTTGGAGGAATATCAGAAAAGTAGGACAAATCTCAAACGTGCAATAAAGAGGGCTAAAAGGGGTCATGAAATATCTTTGGCTAACAGGGTTAAGGAAAATCCCAAAGCCTCTTATTCATATATGAGGAGCAAGAGGGTAACTAGAGAAAGGATTGGCGCACTCAAAGGCAAAAGAGGCAATTTATGCGTGGACCCAGAGGAAATGGGTGAGATTCTTTCATGAGTACTTTGCATCGGTATTCACCAAGGAGAGGGACATGACGGATGTTGAGGCTCAGGATGGATGTTTAAATACTCTAGGTCAAGTTGGCATAAGAAAGGGGGACGTTTTGGGTATTCTAAAAGGCATTAAGGTGGACAAGTCCCCAGGTCCGGATGGAATATATCCTAGGTTACTGAGAGAAGTGAGGGACAAAATAGCTTGGGCCTTAACAAATATCTTTGCAGCATCCTTGAGCACACATGAAGACCTGAAGGACTGGAGAATTGCTAATGTTGTCCCTTTGTTTAAGAAGGGTAGCGGGGATAATCCAGGGAATTATCGACCTGTGCGCTTGACGTCAGTGGTAGACAAACTGTTGGAGAAGATACTGAGGGATAGGATCACATTTGGAAGAAAATAGACTTATCAGTAAGTTATTCACTTTTTCCATCAACCTGCCATGGGAAACTTTATCAAACGCCTAACTGAAGTCCATGTATATGACATCTACAGCCCTTCCCTCATCAATTAACTTTGTCACTTCCTCAAAGAATTCTATTAGGTTTGTAAGACATGACGTAGAAAAGTGCAGATGCAGGGCCCGGCAATATGTCTACTGGCCCGGCATCAACCAGGACATCACGGACATGGTCCTGAACTACGAAACCTGTCAGAGGTTCCAACCAGCGCAGAGCAAGGAGACGCTCCAACCACATGACCTAGAGACCTCTCCATGGTCCAAGGTTTGCATTGACCTATTTCACGCGAATGGTCGCGACTATATCTTAATCATCGATTACTTTTCTAACTATCCTGAGGTGCTGAAGCCGCCAGACCTCACCTCACAGACCGTCATCAAAGCGTGTAAAGAGACATTCTCATGGCATAGCATCCCGAACACCATCATGAGCGACAATGGCCCGTGCTTCCACAGTCGAGAATGGTCCACGTTTGCCAAGAGCTACAATTTCAGGCCTGTCACCTCCAGTCCGCACTATCCGCAGTCCAATGGCAAAGTCGTAAAAGGGGTACACACCATTAAGCAGCTCATCCACAAGGCCTCGGACTCAACTTCCGACATACACCTTGCACTATTTGCGTACCGGGCGACTCCCTTGTCTACTGGCATGTCGCCAGCTCAACTGCTGATAAACAGGGACCTGCGGACAATGCTTCCAGCCATACACCTGCCCAACCTTGATCACCTCCCCGTACTGGAGAAGATGCAGCAGCTTCGCGACAGCCAGAAGCAGGGCTATGGCGCACATGCCACCGATCTGGGTGTGCTATCCCTGGCAGACACGGTCAGAATCAAAATACCGGATGGTGGGTGGTCTGCTCCGACTGTCGTTGTCCGACAGGCTGCGCCCAGATCCTATGTCATACGTATGGCTGATGGCTCCATTGTGCGAAGGAATCGAAGTGCACAGCGAAAGGTTGCTTGCCCACAACCACTTTCCCGTCCATTTCCGCATGTTGAATTGCCAGCTCCAGACACCTCGAACCACGGGGCCACCAGTCGTGCCTCCCACTCGCCTGTCAAGACACCGTCATCCCCTCCACCACCTCTCCGGTGGTCATCGAGGATCAGGCGCAAGCCTCAGAGACTGGACTTATGAGCATTTGTTTTGTTTGTTCTGTATTCCTCAGTCAGTCACATTAGACAGACACATTCATATGTATATACATCTAAAAAAAAATTAAAAAGGGGGGGAGATGTCATGATATGCAAACATGCAACAAATGAAAACTCAGAATAGGACACAACCAATGGTCAGTCAGGACACTCAAAGGTGGCATCACCACAAAGGGGCATGACATAAGCACTATAAAAGGGATGAGGCACTCACACCCTGCCTCTTTCCATAGACAGACATCTAGAGAGTTAGACAGGATCAGCAGCATCACACCCCAGCAAGTGGCTTAGAGCAAGCTGGTACAGTTAGACTGAGTTACTGCAGTTAGATTAGCAGAGAGTCAAACTCATTTGAGAACTGTGTTAATAGTTCAATAAACACGTTGAACTCATTTCAGAGTCTGGAGCATCCTTTAGTTAAGACTGCATCAAGTAGTAGCCTGTGTTATCCGAAGCAGCAATACGCAACAAATGGTGCATTTAGTTTCCAGTCAGGATGTTATGTGACTTGGAGGGGTACTTGGGTGCCATGGTGTTCCCATGAGTCAGCTGTCCTTGTCCTTCTGGCCTGTACAGGTCACAAATTTAGAAGGTGTTGCAGAAGGAAGTTTGGCAAGTTGCTGAGGTGCGATTTGTATATGGTGCAAAATGTTCCATGTGTATGTGTGATGCAGGGTGTCATTGTTTAAGGTGGCAGGATGGTGTGCTTTTCAAGCAGCTGTTTCTGCTGGATGGTGTTGAACGTCTAGGAGCGGCACTTATTCAGCCAAGTGGAGGATATTCCATCACACTCCTGACTTGTCCGTCTGAGATGAATAAGCATTGGAGAGTCAGAAGGTGAATTACTCACTGCAGATTTCTTGGCTTCTACCTGTTTATGTAGCCAGAGTATTTATATTAATCCCCTCCCAGGAATTTGAGTGCGGGAGTCAATGAGCGTAATGTCAAAGAGAGATGGTTAGATTCTCCCTGATCGATAATGGTCATTGCCTGGCACTTGTGTGCCGGAAAGTTTAGTTACCATTCATCAGCACAAGCCTGAATATTGTCCAGCTCTTGCTGCATGGAGCCGCAGACTGCTTCAGCCCCTGAGGAAACCTGAATGGTGCTCAACATTGTGCAATCATTAGCAAAGTATCCCACCTCTGACCTTATTATAATGAAGGGATGGCCATTGATGAAGCAGCTGAAGATGGTTGGGTCTGGGACACTACCCTGGGAAACTCCTGTAAAAATCTCCTATGGCTGAGATGGTTGACCTCAAATAAGCACAACCATCTTCCTTTGTGTTAGGTATGACTCCAACCAGGGGAGAGTTTTTCCCCTGATGCGCATTGATATCAAATTTGCTTATGCTCCTTGATGCCACGCTCGATCAAAAGGTGCTTTGGTGTCAAGTGAAGTCACTCAAATTCACCTCTTGAATCCAGCTTTCCAGTTCATGCGTGGAGAAAAGCTGTAATGAGGTCAGAGACCGAGTGGCCCACGCGAAACCCAAACTGTGCATTGGTGAGCAGGTCATTGCTGTGTCTGTGCTCCTTTCGCACTGTCAATGACACCTTCCATCACTTTGCTGGAGGTCAAGATTAGACTGACAGATGGCAATTGGTCAGATTGGATTTGTCTTGGATTTTGTGGACAGGACAAACCTGCGTAATTGAAAATAAATTAATACTTATACAGACATGAACACTTTCAAATCTTAGCAACAAATGAACCGTGTTTTTCATGCAATCTGATTAATCTTTTATTGCCGGTTTAATAAAGAACACTCATATTTCAATTTAGCAGCATAAATATATCATAATTAACTTGCACTGTATAACGCAAACAGTTTATAATTCTTCAGCACTACTCTTCATTGTCCAGTTAATTTCAAATGAACAAGCATACTTTCACCAATCTACCATTTTGTACTCTTTCAGCTGCGTCTCATCATCTCTTTCTTCCCCTCACATGAAACTATATCAGCTATTAGACGCATAATTGATTGAGCAATGTACACAGTTGGAGATTTTCCACAAATGGGACAACTGGGTTATTGCAAAGTAATGCATTCATGGGATGATTCGTGATTAGCCTGGCACAAATGCATGAGAAAAGTTAAACTGCTGATTCTCCCCGTTGTCATTGAAATGCTCTCTCAACATGCCTTAGCTGTGCCTTCTTCTTCATTACAGAATGCAGATGTCAGTTAGCTAGCCCTTCAGTTGCTTCACAAGTGCAGTGGTTGACCTCTCCCACAAGCACAGTGAGCCCTCCTCAGCAGGGCTTTTTTTGCACATTCCTGTTGAACTGCGACAAAGCTTCAGTTTGGAAAATCAACTACCAGAGCAGCTTCGACCACCCCCCCCCTCCCCCCACCACCACCTGAATCCACCCCCAGCCCCGACCTTTGACTGCAAGTTCTTCCTATCATCCTGGAGGATGCATAATGTTCAGCTCGCCCTCCCTCCAATCAGTCCTGCCCCACTAATTCTTGATCCCATTGTCATAACAGTGGATATCCCTGCCTTACCCAATGAATCTCTTGAAGTTGGTGTCCAATGTCCCATTTAGGCCTGACCACTCCCCCTCAGGAGCCTGCCTCCAACCCCACCTCCCTTAGACCTTTGTGTGGCCACCTCTACATTATCTGTTCCTGATCTGCAGGCTGCAGATTACTCCCCTGATTGCAGCTGTGCCATATTAAGCAGCTACTCTGCCAGAAACCCCCCCAGGTCAAGGTGGTGACCATGCCCTATGCACCGCAGGCTGGGCATACTGACACAGAATTGATTGGCCCGCCCTATCCCTGTACCAGCTCAAAGACAGTCTTTCCATGGTCATCGTTTAATTTGTGACACTTCTGCACTGCACTGCCTTTCCATTCTGGCCCCGAGGCACCATTTCCCAGTCTCCCTCCCAACAAATACGCCTTTGTCCTTCAGCCCGTTCCCCTGCCTCTGTCCTGTGTCACGACCCCACTCTTCCTCTTCAGGCAAGCCTTTCCCAGCAGCACCTGTCCGCCATCCCCCTCTGCTTTACTGCTGGCCTGGTATGTAGAGCATTGGCTCTGAACCTCCCTTGAGTTCCCTCTATGTTGACTGCTGTTGACATCATGTAATGAGGTCAGAGACCAAGTGGCCCACACAACACCCAAACTGAGCACAATATGATGAAACATAGACAAGTTTAAATGAAAGTCATGAGTGAAGTGCAGTTCGCCAAGTGAACATCACTTATTTCCGTTTGTGAATGACTCCTTCGACATCGGCGTGGCCTTTTGATCTGGAGTGGGGGTGTAATTCTGCCTACATAATGAGCATTCTTGATATATAAAGTATTCAAATGTCGTTCTCAACGTGGCACGGCGTGAGATGTACGCCGCCATTAAAGCCAGCAGCGGACAACTGCGACCTCTTTTTACGTCGGTGTAAAACAGCTCCCACCAAATATTCCGATCCTGCCCGCCATTACAGCCGTGATTGATGGAACCGGAAAAATCCCACCCAATGTGTGAGATGATGTCAGTACTTCTCAAAAGGCTGGTCAAATTCACAACTTCCTTTACGATTTAGGGAAACAACCAACTAATTATCTTGATCATTGAAAGAATTTAAATGCTTCTATTTTTTTAAAAAGCACCGTGAAAATTCCTTGTCGGGTGCTGTACAGAAATTAAAGGAGCTTCGTTGAGAAAGGCAAGGAATGGAACATAATACACTGGGGTGGCAAGGTAGCCACAGTGGTTTGCACCATTGCCCCACAGCGCCAGGGACCCAGGTTCGATTCTAGCCTTGGGTGTGGGGTTGGTACATTCTGCCCATGCCCGTGTTGGCTTCCTCTGGGTGCTTCGGTTTCCTCCCACAGTCCAACGATGTGCAGGTTAGACGGATGGGCCATGCTAAATTGACTCTTAATGTCGAAAGGTTAGGTAGAGATAGGGCGAAGATGTGTGCCGACGTAGGGTGCTCGTTCAGGGGTTCGGTGCAGACCTGATGGACCAAATGGCCTTTTCTGCATCGTAGGGAGTCTATGATGACTCCATGAGAATAAGGAATTTGAAAAGAAGCATATCCAAAACATCAATTTAAATTTATCCATCTAATTGAAATGGAAAACCTTCCTTAAGTAAAAGCAATTAGCCTGAAGAGCAGCATAAAGGAAGAGCGAATTAAATCACCAATGAACTTGGTGGAATTTTTAGCTGTGCAGCATTAAGTATAATATTGAATAAAAGTAACTAGAGCATTATAGGTGAAGAAATTCTCCACAAGGTTCTCTTTTAGTCATTTTAAAATATAATGTGACATTCAAACAGCAATTATGCAAATGATTAATAACTGCACAACTCAGTGATTGAACAGTGCACAAGCTGGAGTCAGAGCTTCCTCTGATAACATTTTGTGACTTTTTCAACCCTAGCTTGGGATCACTATTTAGCTTGCCTGTCTTTTTAAAAAATGATTTTCCACTACGGTGGCGCCCTTCGCTGTAATTCTTCACCTTAACTTCTTACCGATAACACTATTAGGGGCCAGGGTTTAGAGAACACCAAAGTATATCATGGAGTTCACCTGACCCACAACTTTAAATAGATTTTGGTTATGGGGAGCAGAAGGGCCCACTTTACAGGTGTGATGCAACAGAGAGCTAAAATATGTTTAAAACAAAACAATGTTTATTCTAAGAATCCAGTTAACATTTTATAAACACACAGTAAACATTTTATCAACTGCAAATCCTGACCACCCCCCAAAAGATACAGTACTCTATAGATAATCCTTGATAACTTTCCAAACAACATCCACAAGTTAAACCCTTTTTAAATAAAGACAGCAGGTTTAAATTGTCTACAGAAACAGGTATTACTTTGAAATCATCAAGTGATCTTTAGATTGCAGAGAGAGATCATAACATCTTCTTGCTGTGAATGCAATTTGGTTTGAAATTGAAACCAAAAGCACACTGCTGTTGCCAGCTCAAAAACAAAAGTGAAAGACAGATAGCCCAGCTCCATCCACACACTGACATCACTGCAGCTAATTGATAAACACCCATTTCTTAAAGGTACATCCACCCGACAACACTAATAATAAACATTTTGTGCCGACCAAACTGCTTATCTTGAAGAGATCTTGCAGATGTGTAATATCTACTAAAATACCACAAAATTGTCCTCTTATATTCACAGAATTATTCTACCGTGCCGTGTGCTGATAAAGATTAAAGAACTTTCAGATATAAATAGCTGCTACTGTAGCACTTCAATGAGAACATGAAAGGTCAAGATTGGATTAGACACATTCGGAGACTAATGCATGGAGAGCAGAAGCAGCAAGGGTGGATATCCAGTTAAAATGACAAAGTCTACAGCTTCTGTTTTATTGAGGGAGCACGGATAAATGACACACAATGCCCGCTCTATGCACAGACAATTAAATCTTGATATAATTGTGAAGCCATTTGTTCCCATCAGTACAGATGTTGCAGAAGTGTTACTCTGAGAACTCATTGCTAAATAAGCAACCCTTTGGGATTGTAACAGGCTGTAGACGTCAATGTTTTACCGCATGAAAAGCAGTCAGGAAGGCCCATTAAGAAACTAATGATGAAAAAGGCAAACATAACACGAACAAGAGAAAATTCTACATGTTCTGGCAGAGGTCTGTCTATGAATAGAAGTTGATCAAACTTGATAATGTAGTGGATTTTCAGGAAGGCATTGAAAGTTCTCTATATTATCCTGAGAAAACTAAGCGTCCAAGAAGTAGAATAGGGTCATCTTCAGAATGAGAACTGTTTTTGTCAACCTATAAAGCTAAATTTTGCAGCTGTGCACTTATGACGCAGAACCTTTCCCACTGGGAACACATATTTGGAATTGCAAGTCAAATGAAAATGATCACCATTGTTTGTGGTGATGCAGTGGCACAGTGGCTAGCACTGCTGCCTCATAGCGGCAGGGACCCAGGTTCAATTCTGTCCTCGGGTGCCTGCCTGTGTGGAGTTTGCATGTTCTTCCCCTGTCTGAGTGGATTTCCTTCCACAGTCCAAAGATGTGTACGTTGGGTGGATTTGCCATGCTAAATTGCCCCTTAGCTTCAACGGCTAGGTGGGGTTACAGGGAAAGGTCAGGGGAATGGGCCTAGGTCAGGCTCTCTTTCAGATGGTCAGTGCAGACTTGATGGGCTGAATGGCCTCCTTCTGCACTGTAGGGATGCTATGATTCTATGATTTCTCAATATGTGCAGCACTCTCTGCTGGGAGTACCCATTCACAAACCTGCATTATGGGGTGGGATTCTCCGCAATCGGCGTGATGTCCGCCGACCGGCACCAAAAATGGCGCGAATCAGTCCGGCATCGCGCCGCCCCAAAGGTGCGGAATTCTCCACATCTTGAGGGGCCGAGCCCTCACCTTGAGGGACTAGGCCCACGCCGGCCTGATTTCCGCCCCGCCAGCTGGCGGGAAAGGCCTTTGGTGCCCCGCCAGCTGGCACGGAAATGACATTGCCGTGCGGCGCATGCAAGGGAGCGTCAGCGGCCGCTCACGGCATCCCCGCGCATGCGCAGTGGAGGGGGTCTCTTCCGCCTCCGCCATAGTGGAGACCATGGCGAAGGCGGAAGGAAAAGAGTGCCCCTATGGCACAGGCCCGCCCGCGGATCGGTGGGCCCCGATCGCGGGCCAGGCCACCGTGGGGGCACCCCCCAGGGCCAGATTGCCCCACGTCCCCCCCAAGACACCGGAGCCCGCCCGCGCCGCCTTGTCCCACCATTCGTAACGTGGTTCAATCCACGCCGGCTGGCGTGGGTTGACAGCGGTGGGGCTTTGGCCCATCACGGACCAGAGAATCACCAGGGGATTTCCGTGGATCGGTGCGGCGCGATTCCTGCCTCCGCCGAATCTCCGGTGGCGGTGAATTCGGGACACGGCGGGGGCCCCCGGCGATTCTCCGACCCGGTGAGGGGTCGGAGAATCGCGCCCATGGTGTCAGTTCTTCCTTCATATAAGATTCTCGTTGTAATATCTGAATCCATATGCAGGATATTTAATTAGAAATCAGATCAGAATGATTTATGAGCTTTCTAACCATTTTACTTTTCACGGAAAATGCAGAAGCATAAAGACAGCTCATCCGAACAATTCCTTTTATGAAACACACAACCTTGCTTGTTTCTTTCTGTTCCTTTTAAAATACTGTTTCATTGTAGTAGTTTCCACTTCTGATGAAGAATCTGCAACCAAAACACTAACTTGCCTGTCCTCTCTGATTGATCGACTACGTATTTCCAGCATTTTCTGCTTTCGCTTCAGACAATCAAGTCCTCTTGTTCCAATGCACATTCATGCAACTTGTCGTGTCTTGTGCTTCACTGCATTTTCCCAAAGCATAGGCAACATTTAATCCAGCCTTATGGGAACTCGCATGACAATCGTGAACCACAATGAGTTTCACTCCATTAGTCTGCATGTTGGTTTCATCTTTTCACAATCCACACTGCCAAGATTAGTTAATGGGAGCATAGAAGCATGTTACATTAACTCTTCTGAGATTTTGTGATGAGTTTTGACAGGATCTGTCGCAGAAAAGTTGAGGAAACCCGTGTGGAAAGGACACTTTGGGCATCGTTAGATAGGAGAGAGTACACTGCAACCATTTGGAAAACCTACAGTTCCACCATTTTACTGGACAAGTTGAATTCTGCAATTTAAAACTATGAGATTGCTGTGAGTAACAAATATCACAAAAACACATCCAGCGGAACCCTCCAGTCCGCCACCGGCGCACCCACGCCCGGGGGGTTTCCCGACAGCGCAGGGTGGCCAAAACGGGAAACCCCAGTGGCTGGCTGGGGAAACATCGAATCCCGCTGCAGGTAGGGGTGCGCTTCACCGGAAAATGCAGCTGGCGGACTGGAAAATCCCGTCCAGTGTGTCTCTCATAAGCCAGTTTTCAGGCAGAGAAACTGCGCATGTTACAATTCCCGGTCTATTCTACAATGTGTAACAAGGTACCATTTTTATGGCCCCAGTAAGTCTGCTATTAGCAAAAGGGAGATGATTTAATGGCTACACCCAGATATCGGACCACCGGTATCACTAATTGCAAGACAGCATACACCCCTTTGTAATGATTGGACAGTTTAATTAAGTATGCGGTCATCAAATGTGATTCGGTAAGAATTCTCATATACTATGCATGATGTAACCTTATTGGGGGTCATGTGGGACTGGAAGCCCTAATGTCATTGGCTGACAGATCCCGGGTCCTGGTTGGCCGTTGACCTCAAGCTCCGCCCTGAAGGCGAAGTATAAGAAGCCGGTGTCTTCTCCCGCAGGCCAGTTTACTATCGAGCTGCTGGGGAACAGACACGCTTAATAAAGCCTCATCGACTTCACTCTATTCGTCTCACGGAGTCTTTGTGCGCTACAATTTATTAAGCGTGTCTGTTCCCCAGCAGCTCGATAGTAAACTGGCCTGTGGGGGAAGACACCGGCTTCTTATACTTCGCCTTCAGGGCGGAGCTTGAGGTCAACGGCCAACCAGGACCCGGGATCTGTCAGCCAATGACATTAGGGCTTCCAGTCCCACATGACCCCCAATACATACTACCACACCTTAATCGATAGTCATGATTGGACAGCGATAATAGTAACAAATGATTCGCACATTCTAATTTCTTGTAATCGAATCACAAAGTATAACTGTCTGTACCATGCTTGAATCTAGGCTTTTTGGTGTCCGAATTAGAATGCCGATAGCTCTCGCTATAGCCTGTAAATATAGACTAGTTTTGAACTCCAAGAGTCTTTGTCTGGTCTCTCATGAGACTGAGGGTGAAGTACACTACTGTCAAATAGCTGTATCATTTTTCCCTCAACACGGTGGAAAAAGTTGGATGTGCCATTTACATGAGTGTGTCTTTTTGTCATTAGAATTGTTCCTCAAAACTGTTCTCTTACCCCTTAAAAATCCTGTCATTACTACGTTTCTCATAATTCCATCCTTGATCCTACCCACTTTCACCCCACATCTAATCTCTTAGCTCCCGGTCATGCTCATTCATGCTCAGCCCTCAGAAATTCCCATGTCAAATCCATTAAATCTAGTTTTTCTGTTCAGCTGTCGTCATACTGGTTGTCACTACCTCACTGTAGCCTTTGATCTTGCTGGGTCTCACTCCTCCTTGAAAAGCCTCTTCAAAATCTATCTCATTCACCGTGAATTCTGCTACCCATCCGAACTCTTCCACGATTGTTCAACATCTGTTTCTCCTCTGCAAAGCACTTCAGTATATATTATTTTACCATGTTAATGACACAATACTTCCTGAAGAAATTATTATTGATGGGATACATAGGGAAAGAGATCAAGACTCGACTAGTCCCAGTAAGGTCAGTGCTAACTAATTAATGCAACTGCTGTCACTGCGATGTTCAACATGGGCTTAAATTCTGACAAAAACTGGCACATCGGCTTGCAAGCATTGATTCTTGGCCTTGCTGATTTCCTCTGCAAGAATTGGTACAAATTAATTCCTCTACAAACATTTAGTCAAGACCATTCACCAAGCGTCATTCGGGTTCTGATAGAGTAGATAGAGAGTGACAATACCCTGTGGTGAGGGAATTGGCAATCAGGTGCCATCAATCCAATCCTGTCACCAGGAGAGTGAAGAAGCTAGGGCAGGAGGAATGATCTCTACATGGAACATTGTTGAACCTTGGTACTCTTTGCTGCAGGGAATGGTTGAGCCAGTGATCATTGCAATATTTTTAAGGGATAATTCAATAAGTATTTGAGGTAGAAGAATAAAAAAGGCGATGGGGCATGCATGAGAACTAAAATATCAGCAGCATAACACATACCAAACTCTGTGCCATTGAACAGGCCATGCGCAAAACTTTTGACCCACCTGGTGCCAAACTGTTATGGGTTCGGACCAGGACCCTAATTTTTGCTGAAGAACCCGGATTAGAACCCATTTGCATTTGGTAAAACTGTGAGAAAGCGTTACAGCACCACAGGAGTGATAACATTGAGCAGTGGACAGCTTTTACAATAAAACAAGCTTTAATTTGAACACAGAATTAAGCATATTAGCAACAAAGAAATAGATTTAATATTACCAGTTACCTTAACTTGATTCCTGAAATCTGCCTCTACATTCCATACATTTCAAATACCACTTATGTGTGCAGTTGACAACCAGGTTTTTACTTGCTTATCTTGGTGCAGAATCCTTGGAGAGAGAAACTTGTTATTAGGACCAAGCTTCTGTTCAGCTTAGAGCCCTGGAGACAGATCGTTTGTCCAGTCAGACCTTGTCCCTGCCATTAACTGCACCAGTTGCACTCAAAGCGTAAAGCATTCTTTTGTCTCTTGTTACCAGGTGTGCCTTGATTTGTTCAGCCAGGATCACAACATTGAGGGCTGGATTCTTCCATTCCCCAAACGTGTTTCTCGGCGACGCGGCGTTCGCTAGTGGCGGGATTGTGTCTTCCCGCTCCTTGTCAATGTGATATCCCATTGAAACCGCCCCATGCCACCATGAAACCCACTGGCGGAGGTTCGCTGCCTGCAGGAAAATTCTGGCTCACATTTGTTTTCTATCTGAAAACAGATAAAATGACTTTTAATCACAGGTTGAGCAGATATACTGTCTGTAAGAATTTTAACCTTGGGTTTTAATAATATTACAGCAAAAATACAAACTATAAAGAATGGCAATTTCTTTATTCATTTCAGTTCTCACCAGGAATATCCTGCTAACAATCAGCACGCCTGGAAGAGGGTGGAAAATGTATAAGTATTTAAAATATTAAAAGTTTAATTGAAGACCAAGAAGGGCAGGAATGCTCTTCTGGGCCTTTCAAGGACTCCTCAGATATTCCAAGCTTGGGATTCCCATGATTAGTTAGCCTGCTCCAAACCTCCCACTTCTCTTCACCCTACCTTGCTGGGGGTATGCTCAGCTTCGGAGTCCTGCCATGCTCATCAGATTTTGCCTGCCAGGCTGACACCGGATTCAGTTGGGTGTTGGGCCTAATCTATTCAAAAAAGGCCTGAGAGTGAAAATGACCTGCACCACACATCATTGAGCTGGCTGGTAAGCATTATCTAGCCCCGCCAGCCCAAGTTTCGCTCCAAGCCAATCACCATCCTCCCAACATGAGTTAAGAGGAGGATTTACGAGGAGCTACTTGCAGTTGATATAGTGTGAAAAGGCAAAAAGATTGTTTGGTTAATTGGAGTTCAGAAATCGAGGTGTGCCCTCAGGCATTTGCTATTAAACTTGACTACACTGAAAAGAATAGTGTTGCTGCTTGGTGTTTGAACTGGGACTTAGTTGTTGCATCAAAATCAAGCATAGCTTTCAAAATGTCTGTACATCTGCACTACCTAATTAATGCATGAACGTCATCGCTACATGTATGAGATTTTACTGAAGAAATTAACAACTGGCTCATGTATAAAGGTTCATGGTGTCCACATAGCTTCTCAACAAGAGCTCTTGAGATAATGCATAATGCTTGCCATAGGGCTTGGTGATTGTGAGGGGGTAATCGGGGCCTCGGGGAGAGGCCAGGAGGAGGGACATTGGAGGCCACCAGACTTGAAGTGGGAGGTTGGAGGGGCATCTAACTTCCGAAGGGGTCTTCTGATGGAGGTACATCCCCCCCCATTCTCGTCCGAGATGTAACTTTTTTGTATTTTGTTTTTCCCCCATGAAGTTCAGTCTTCCCGCATGTCGAATAATTGAGGCTGTGTGGGAAATGACCCTTAACGTGGTCCACTTAAGAGCCTCAACTTGGTCAAGGATGGGATTCCTATCCAAGGCCTTGCTGGCCTCAGCGTAAAACCACCGCGAGGTTGGATGGGTGGGACACCAGAGGGAATCCCATCCCCTCAATTTTATGCCCTTCCCCCATGTTGCCTAAAACCTCTCCAGTGGGGGAACATAAAATTCTGATCATGGGAACACCAGCATCCTGACTTGGAAATATGTCGTTCTTCCTAAACTGTTGCCAGGCAAAAATCCTGGACTTGCTCCCGACAGCATTGTGGGTGTACCTGCACCACATGGACTGCAGCGGTTCAAGAAGGCAACTCACCACCACCTTCTCAAGGACAATTAGGGTTAACAATAAATGCTGGCCCATCCTGCGAAGCCCATGTCCTAAGAATGAATAAAAAGAATGAACATTGTGATAGCAGAATTACCTTGCTCACAGATGCTTTCAAAGTATTTTCCACAAAGTCACCCATGAACAACCTATTTGTGGGTGTACACTGAACTATGTGAGTGTATATATTTTACCCATGGAGTGAGTAATTCAATTTAAAAATAACCCAGCATCAATGCCTTTTTTACTTAAAAAGGCAAAAGGTAGTTTATCTCATATTACCATCCCATACCCACCATCACAGCTTCTGAAGTCAGATCGGCCTTCCTGAAAGTGAACCCTCGGACGACGGCGTGTCTGGTCAGGATATCTGGTCGTGCACTCAGAGCCTGCGCGGACCAGCTGGCAGATGTGTTCGCGGACATCTTTAACCTGTCCCTACTCCGCTCCGAGGTCCCCAACTGCTTCAAGAAAACCACCATCATACCGGTGCCAAAGAAGAACCAGGCAACGCGCCTCAATAACCATCATCTGGTGGCCCTGACTTCAGTCGTATTGAACTGCTTCGAGAGGTTGGTCATGAAGCGCATCACCTCCATACTCCCAGAACGCCTTGATCCACTGCAATTCGCATACCGCCGCAACTGGTCCACAGCAGACGCCACCTCCCTGGCCCTACGCTCATCCCTGGAGCATCTCGACAACAAGGACTCCTACATCAGATTTGTTTTTATTGACTACAGCTCCGCGTTGAACACTATAATCCCAGCGAAGCTCATATCAAAGCTCCAAAAGCTAGGACTTGGCTCCTCACTCTGCAACTGTATCCTCGACTTTCTGACCCACAGACCACAATCAGTAAGAATAAACAAGAACACCTCCTCCACAACAATCCTCAATATCAGGGCCCCGCAAGGCTGCGTACTTAGCCACCTACTACAGACCCTGTACACACACGACTGCGATGCAAAATTTGGTTCCAACTCTATCTGCAGGTTTGCTGTCCATACGACCATAGTGGGCCAAATCTCGAATCACGCGAGTCAGAATACAGGAGGGTGATAGAAAACCTAGTGGAGTGGTGCAGCGACAACACTCTATCCCTCAATGCCAGCAAAACTAAAGAGCTGGTCATTGACTTCAGGACGCAAAGTTCTGTACACACCCGTGTCAGCAACAACGGGGCCAAAGTGGAGATGGTTAGCAGTTTCAAATTGCTAGGAGTACACATCTCCAAAAATCTATCCTGGTCCACCCACGTTGACGCTACCACTGAGAAAACAGAACAGCGCCTATACTTCCTCAGGAAACTAAGGAAATTTGGCATGTCCACATTAACTCTTACCAACTTTTACAGATGCACCATAGAAAGCATCCTATCTGGCTGCATCACAGCCTGACATGGCAACTGCTTGGCCCAAGACCGCAAGAAACTTCAGAGAGTCGTGAACACAGCCCAGTCCATTACACAAATCTGCCTCCCATCCATTGACTCCATCTAAATCTCCCTCTGCCTGTGGAGAGTGGGCAGCATAATCAAAGACCCCTCCCACCCGGCTTACTCACTCTTCCAACTTCTTCCATTGGGCAGGAGATACAAAAGTCTGAGAACACTCACGAACAGACTCAAAAACAGCTTCTTCCCCGCTGTTACCAGACTCCTAAACGACCCTCTTATGGACCTGATTAATACTACACCCCTGTATGCTTCACCCGATGCCGGTGGTCTAGGTATGTATATTGTGTACCTTGTTTTGCCCTATTATGTATTTTCTTTTTGTTTTATTTTATTTTCATGTACTAAATGATCTGTTTGAGCTGCTCGCAGAAAAACTCTTTTCACTGTACCTCGGTACACGTGACAATAAACAAATCCATCCCCCTACAAAATAGGAATGTATCAGCCTCTGCTGTTACACTTTCCTATTCCATCACACTATCGAGCTATGTTATAAATTGCTTTGTTATAAACCTTTGAAGCCGCAGTTTTTAGTATGCCACCAGAGTAATATTATCCTCATAATAATCAGTCTCATTATATCTCCTATTACCTCGGCTAATTTTCTTCAAAAGCCATCTATTGGAACATGAATTCAGTCACCCTTCCTGACTCCACATTTAGTACACAGCATCCATTCTTCGCTGTGAAATTCCTTCAGATGTTTTTTTCCATGAAAGATAACATAATAAATTCAACGTGTTGTGCTATTGCTCATTCACGGATTTACATTCACCAAAGTTTCTTACATTGAGACTGATGCACTAAGCGTCAAGAACCACAAAGACATGTGAGACCTTAACCAAGGCTTTAATATACTACATGGGAGGCTTACCCGACACAGACGACCCCAGACAGAATGGGGCCGGTCCCAGAAGAGGGTTCTTATGCGTAACTCCCGGGGGAGTGGCTAAGGCGGAGCTCTCCGTGGCCAGGTCGGGTTACCTACCGGTGACCGAACCTCTACAGAGCTACAGTACAATACACAGTATTACAGGGCCACGTTACACACAACTATTATATACTATGTACAATGGTAGGGAAGTACAGTGGTGTATCACCACAGAGACCAAACAAATGTAACATTCAAACCCTACTATATTTCCTTCAACTCCAAGGTCCAATATTCACCTCCAAGTAATGTTCTTAAGTTTTGTACTTCATAACATTAGTAGTAACATGACATGCTATCTGTTTATAAAGGAACACAACAGCAATGATGAAGAGAAAGACAGAACAAAAAGCACACAACCATTTTTCAAATCAGGGAGGTGGTGGTGTAGTGATTGTGGTGAATGTATTATATCAATAATCCACCATTGTATCTGTGCTATGCTGTTGCCCTTGTATTTGTATCTGTGCTATGCTGTTGCCCTTGTGGGCTCCACCTGTGGGCCATTATATGGCATTATCCATAAGGGAACATGTTGGGGCCTATATGGGCTCCGCCCATGGCTCCTCTCCTTGAAGGGAGGTATAAAGAGCAGTTGACCTGTAGGCGGTTCTCAGTGTTAGATCAGTCGCAGGCAGGCACTGTTCTAGTTGATTAAAGCCACAGTTTAATACTACTCTTGTCTCGAGTGAATTGATGGTCGCATCAGTGATATTGGGTGAAATTCTCTGCCTCGCACCGCCAGTAACAAAGTTACCGATGAGGTGGAAATTTCAGCGTCGTAATGGAAACAGGATCGTCACCGATCAGTTTCTAGTGCTTTGGCCCCTACGTTGGTGGCGGAACCGAGGTTTTCACCCCGAGTCAGGGGGAAGATTCAAGTGGGCCAATAAGATGTTTATTAACATTGTGGTGCGAGACCTTAGGAGTTAGTCAAGTGTGAAGGAAGATGAATTGAACAATGCTGACAGTTCCTTTTGGACTGTCAATGGCCGAAGCGTGATGGTAACTTCATTTATGTTTGTAAATGGGAACACATTCCAGAGTTATCATGGTGATTAACATATACAGTATCCACAAAAACTGGGAGCTGTCTCCTCAATACATTCCACAATGCTCGTGCCAACTGAAGGAACAGGGTACCTGAAAGGATAAAGCCATGAAAACTATATGAAATATTTTACCCAACATTGGTGTTTCGAAAGGAAGTTAGGGAGTTAGCAATTTAGGGTTGGGAGAGGTTAAGGTCTGTTACTGGGGGTCGGAAAACAGGCCTTAGAATAGATGGGAGAGGTCACGTTTGGAAACTTTGCGAAATATGGAGTTGGGAGATATCTACCTGCTCCTCCCAACTCCACATTTGATAAATAACATACATATTTTGTTGCAGGCATTCTGCATTGTTTGTTTTCCCTGTGTGTACCCAGTGATGTTGCCAACTACCTCAGGGAGAGGCAATCTTGGAAAGGGGTCGTCAAGCAGCTGGTGTTCCTAATGCCTGCTTCAAAAGTGCAGAAATTACGCCTTCTGTTTGTCCTTACCCAATGTGGTGGAGAAAATGAGGGCTGCACATGAACCTGTTTTTTTCCAGAGTTTCTTGGTGATTTTCCATCGACATTGCAGTGGAATACCTTCAAGGTCACGTTAGCCAGATGTTCGATCTACAAGGGAGCATAAGTTGTGCGGGGCAGGCAGGAAAGTGGAATTAAGGCCACAGCCAGATCAGCCATGATCATATTGAGGCAGGCTTGAGGGCCCAAATAGGCTAATCCTGCTCCTACTTCTTATGTTCTTGTAATGATCAGAAGCATCATCAAGGAAAAATAAGGGCACGACCAGAGTTAAATTGACTACCATTGTTGGAGCAACAGCTAATGGCAGGCCTATCAGAAGAAATAAGAATTAAGTTCTGCAACTTTTGGGAAGATATGCTGCTCTCCATGGGAGATGGAAAAGCTGGAGTGGAACTACCAACTTTGAGGTGGCAATGAATGAATCACTTAGACAGCAGGCATTCCAATTCCCCTCCTGCCATTGCTCAGTCGCATATTCCCATTCATATTTCAGAGAGCAGCTTCCGAAATGAAGTGTGGTTTGTGTTTCTCAAAGGAATTCACTGCTACCAATATAAACATCTGGCGAGAAGCCTGGCACTTCTGGAGGGTCTCTGCACGTGCCAAATTCGTTCATTCCAATATGGCGCTTCATTTGTTCAATGAGATACATCTACTTGGGATGAGAGTGTGTCTAAAGCAGAAAGGTTATCACTGCTTAATCTTTGTGAACCACTGAGCAGGAAGAACAGAGAGGGGATGAGATGAAATAAACTGTCAATCCCAGGAGTGGCTCACCTTGGCTCAGATTGTCAAGTCTTGAAAGGACATATTATTCAAGGGATAATATGTGCAGACAGTAGAGACAGTCTTCTCTCAACTGCAGATAGTGGCTACATTGAAGTAGTTCTGGAAAACAATGAGGCAGTGTGCTTGGGGACACTTACATATCTTGGAGGTAGCCGCTCAATAAAGGCAGATTAGACAATGAAATTCATGATCATTTCCAATGTGACAGCTCAGTCTTCGACCAACTGAAGAAGAGTATTTGAGGTCAAGCATCTCATACCTAAGAATAGTATCATGGTTCACCTGGCAGCAGTGATCCCCGTATTCTTGTAATGCTTCAGAAATATGGACAACAGAAAGCAGGCACCTCAAAGCACTGGAGAAGTACTGCCAAGGGTGTCTTTGCAGGATCCTCCAAGCCCCATGGCAAGAAAGGTGGCCCAACAACAGCGTTCTATCCTAAGATAACATGCCCAACATCAATGTGCTAATCACTCAACTGAGCTAAACCAGCCCCCGTAATTAAATTCAGTTTATATGGTGGATCTGACTTGACATTCTGGCAGTTGGCATAGGCCGCATTCAGCAACAGCTATTTCAACATGCTGAGTCAGAAATTAAGATGAATTTCACCCAATTTTGGATGTGAAATAGGAAAAGTGTTTCGGGGCATAGCCCGGCATCTCATTTGCTGGCATGTTGGTTCTCATTGTTTTTAGGTGTCTTTGGCAGCTGCCTGAAATGAGCTTTGGACTAATTGGCGAGCTTGGTTCCTGAGGGATTTGGAGACTGTGGCTGAGCAAAGAGGATAGAGGAATAGGGTGACAGGGAACTAAGGATATCAGGGGGAACGTATCTCGAGAATTAGGGCTGGAGCATTGAGGTTTGGTCTGGGGTGGGAGTTGGTTCAAGTGGGCACATTGTAAGGGTCCTTCTTGTGTATTCCCTGTCTACTCCCTTATTTTCACTTCCTTTTATTTTTGCTGTTACATTTTTGATTTATGGATGATTTGGGGACATGTGTCTTTAAGGAAACCTGTATCTTTAATTTATGCGGAAGAAATCAGCGAGGCCAGTGCCTTTAATTTGAGCAGATGATTTCAGCAGCAGGAGAGACCACTGTGTTTGTCTCTGCTGGTTCAAACCAGAGCTGTGGACTCCCTGGTACAAATGACAGAGATTGGCTGGGACTTTGTTTAATTGATTTGGCTGGTGGCCAATGAATTGTCCCAAAAGGCTGTGCTGTGCCTAGTAACGGGTGGTGGTTGGATCTTATCCCACTGAAATGATTAAGAGACATAAGGAAACTTCAGTTTAACAACACGGCGATAAAGGTTCCAGCTAAATCCTCTCCAGAAAGCTGGGCAGCACAGTAGCATAGTGGTTAGCACAATTGCTTCACAGCTCCAGGATCCCAGATTTGACTCCCGGCTTGGGTCACTGTCTGTGCAGAGTCTGCATGTTCTCCCCATGTGTGCGTGGTTTCCTCCTGGTGCTCCGGTTTCCTCCCATAGTCCAAAGATGTGCAGGTTAGGTGGATTGGCCATGCTAAATTGCCCTTAGTGTCCAAAATTGCCCTTAGTGTTGGGTGGGGTTACTGGGTTATGGGGATAGGGTGAAGGTGTGGGCTTGGGTCGGGTGCTCTTTCCAAGACTCGAATGGCCTCCTGCCGCACTGTAAATTCTATGATTCTATGATACTAATTATCTCCAAAAAGATCCAGCTAAACGCTCTCTTGAGAGGCCTATTGTGAGGGCTGGCTGTAATTCTCTCCAGAAAGAACCAGCTGACTCTCTCTCCAGCAAGTCTGAGAACCCTTCTCTTAAGACTGCAGGGGCCTGAAATCAAACCACAAACTGGAAGCAAGGTTTGACGTGAATTAAAGTGTCTCTCCGGAAAGCCTGCTACCTGTGAGTGCAGCATCCTCTTTCTAAACTAAAAGCACCCCGAATGACTGTCTCCACAAGGAAGGCCATTACCGGTGCAAACCAGAGACATTAATCAGCAAGCATGCTAAAGGACCACCATTTCAAGCAAAGACCTTAAGATTTTAAACATCTTTTGACCTCCATCCTTAAATTTTACCCCTTTCCACCCCTCTGTGTTTGTCTGTCTTGTGTGCGTGGGTAGAGGGTGGGACAGATAAAGTGGGTAGTTTAGCTTTCTCTTATGGAATTGTATTTATCGCAAATCTTATGATAGTTCTTGGTATAAATAAACAGTAATTCTGTTCCCACTTACAAACCTGGTGACTGTAATTATTGGGCAGTCAAGGTCCTAAGCCTTTGGGAATTTTTATCAGGATTACTGGTTAATTCACTTGTATTGTGCTTCGAGGCATGTGGGGCTGGAATTGACCGCGCACTTGCCCAGGGTGGAGTAGTAACATGTGGTACACAAGCTCCAATTAGCATTCCCAATTCCATCTCAGCCTAAGCATCGTGCCTTAAAGAGCATGCGGAAGGCTGCTGGAGAAATCATAGTGTAAGTATGCCGTTCCCAGTTCCAAAGCACTCCTGCCTGTGTTTGGCCCTCTTTCATTTGGCATTGCCCACCACCCGACAATGCAGCAAACCAAATTAACTTACCCAGTTTGAGCATACAGTCTTTGAAAAACTAGGTTCCACAGACATTATTATCTCAGCGCCATTGTTAAAATGAAACCCATCGGAAATTCCCCAGGTTTTACTCATACAAACATACGAACATACACGTTAGGAGCAGGAGTAGGCCATTCAGCCCCTGAAACATTCTTCGTCTTTCAATAGGATCATGGTTGTTCTGATTGTAACCACAATCCTACATACCCACCTACCCCTGATGATTTTTCACCCCCTTGACCTTTCACCCCCTTGCTTTGCAGTAGCCTATCAAAGTGTGCCTCAAATCTATTCAGACTGCTTCCACTGCTTTTGAACTGCTAATTCTAGATTCTCCAACAAGAGGAAACATCCTTTCCACATTGGCCCTGTCAAGACCCACCAGCACCTTTACTCTCTTTCTTACTGCCTGCTTCTCTCCCAAACCTACTCCCAACAAGCATGTTGCTGTGGTTTTTCAGCCATCTCTGCAGAAAATGACACATGTCTCATGCATCCAACAGTCATTACATTCCCACATCGTCTCTGCCTCCTTCCCTTCCAATCCTTAATCGCCCGACTCTCATTCAAGTATCCCTCCCTCCCCAAGAGCTCCCATCCCAATCTCCCATTCTTTCCTGAAGACTGCAAGCTAATCTCCTGTTATTCCTCCAATCTGTCCAGATCTCCCGACACTAACCATTACCACTAACTCCCACATCCCTTGCCCTGTCCCCAACTGGGAGTCCTAATCGCTGGGTTCCGAATCTCTAACCTCTTATTCCCTCGTCCCAAATAACCCTGTTGCATCTGTAAATTTCTCCAATTTTCAGTCACAGTTGAGTGGATGGGTTGGATCATTGTGTTGGTAATGATGGATCACTGATGCCCTGGACCCAGGGAAGAACACTATTGTTTGAAACACTTAAACCACAGGCCTCCCAACCTGTGACCTCCCCTTTATAAAACCATGCTGCCTCTCGCTAATACATCTACTTGCTTCCAAATGGGAATAAATTCTGTCTCGAAGAAACCTCGTCAGTGATTTCCCTACCACTGATGTAAGGCTCACCGGCCTGCAATTTCCTGGATTATCCTTGCTACTCTTCTTAAACAAAGGAACAGCATTGGCTATTCTCCAGTCCTCTTGGACCTCACCTGTAGCCAGTGAGGATTTTTGTCAAGGCCCCAGCAATTTCCTCCCTTGCCTCCCACAGTACCCTGGGATAGATCCCATCAAGCCCTGGGGAATTATCTAACTTAATGTTTTTCAAGACGCCCAACACCTTTGTGGTTTTAATGTGACCCAGACTATCTACACACCATTTCCCAGACTCATCATCCACCAAGTCCTTCCCTTTGGTGAATACTGATGTAAAGTATTATTTAGTGCCTCGCCCATTTCATCTGGCTCCACACATAGATGCCCTCCTCTGTCCTTGAGTGGGCCAACCCTTTCCCTGTTTGTGGGATCTTGCCCTGCACAAATTAGCTGCATGTTTCCTTAAATTATGACATGACTAAACATCAGAAGTAGTTCATTGGCTGTAAAGCATTTTGGAATGTTTCGAGGTCATACCCATTATGGGGTAATAACAATAATGGGGGTGGGGGGGGGGGGGGATCTGACAGTGTTTGTTCAGAAGATGTGGCATTTCCAGCATTCAGATTGCCAGCTATTATATCCACAATATGACCCTCCAATATGTGTGCAATAGGACATAGAAAATACAGCAATTGATTAATATTTGTGATTAATGCCAACCATTAGACATGGGAGTGAATTATTGTTAGAGTGCCAACAATGTCCATGACTTAAGTGAAACATGAGTTCTCCACTTGCTGCAAGATTAGGACATTAAAAAAGATGGATTATTTGCTTGAAAAATGTCTCAGGTCATCTCTCTGCATAGCTTACCCGAATGTAAAATATATTTTCTACAGAAATGTTTGAGCCAATAATTGAGAGCTGACTGATCGTATTGTAATTGTCTGCACTGTGTGTATAATGATCATCAATCTTCAATCTTTCATTTTAGATTTTAGTAGTTCGGCTTTATTGAGGTAGTTCACGATTATACTCATTACTTCACTTTGTGTTGTAGCAGTACAATGTTACTCAATCAATTCAGATTAAGTCTTCCACAAATTTGAACAAGCTATCCTGACACGTATACCTGCCTTGGATTAACAATGTTGATTAATTACATATTACATATATGTTCATACGTTCATAGGATATAGGAGCAGAGTTAGTCCATTTGTCTGCTCCTCCATTTGATGATGACTCATCTCATCCTAGCCTTAACTCCACTGTCCTGCCCATTCTCCATAACCCTTCAATCCATTACCAGTTAAAATCTATCTAACTCCCTCTTAAACTTACTCACTGTCCCAGCATCCACTGCACTCTGGGGTCGCGGAATCCACAGATTCACAACCCTTTGGAAGAAGCAGTTTTTCCACGACTCCATTTTAAATTTGCTACCGCTTATCTGAAGACTATGATCTCTCATTCTAGAATGCCCCACAAGAGGAAGCATCCGCTCCACGTCGACCTTATTCATACCTTTTATCATCTTGTAGACCTCAATTTGATCTCCCCTCTTTCTTCTAAATTCTAGAGAGTGTAGGCCTAAACTGTTCAATCTCGCTTCCTACGACAAACCCCTCATCTCTGGAATTAACCTAGTGATCCTCCTCGGAACTGCCTCCAATGCCACTACATATTTCCTCAAGTAAGGGGACCAAAACTGTGCACAGTACTCCAGGTATGGTCTCACCAACACTTTGTATAATGACAAGGACCCTCCTGTCATCACACCCTCCTGTTGCTGACCACCGACCAAATTCAAAGTAGTTCATTTAGTATGTGTGCAGATCCAGAAGGAACAGGATTGGAAGGTTCTCCCAACTTTGTCTTTGGCTTGCCTACATATCTGTGGGCCAATTCAGCGTCAGAACCAGGCAGAATTCATCAGACCTTGATTAATGCATCAGAAGCACGTTTGCTGCCTGTGACTTGCAGCTGTCATTCAAAGGAGGCCTGACTTTGGTTTGGGCCGAAGGCCAGTACAAGACAGTACAGTGCAACAATCCTTCTGCCAATTTAGGTGCAGATCAAATTCACCCCCCCCCTCCCCGCCCCCCCCCCCCCCCCCAAACCCCCGCTCTCACTGAGAGCATAGAATATAGAATTCTGCCAATGATATAATGGCTAAGCAAAATCTGAAAAAACATGTCCACCTCGTATTCAATTTTTATTAAATTTGGCTCACTCACGTGAGTGTCTCGATGCATCTGGTTTTGATTAACTGAGCTCCCATTTAGTTAGATTTGCCAGGGGAAATTCAGCATTTGACAGGGTCACAGAGAGTTACTGCTCAGAAGCTCTCGCTGAATCTCCCATACGAGTCCTCTGTTATGAGAATCAAAGCACTTAAGACATTTGTTTTGTCCTGAGATCCTGGCAACACTGAAGTAGTTAGGTCAATGAATGCTTTGAAACTATGTCTAGTACTTTGCTCATAGTGGACCTTTCAGTGTGCTCACCACAGAATTTCTCAGTGCTTCAGTGCTACAAAGAATAGATTTTTCCCTTACGAGACTGTTCTCTCCTTGTTTCCCTGTCCTTGACTTGCAGTGGATCTCCCATGTGCAGTTTTTCAGGCTTTTACATTTCTTCTCTCCTTACCATACTTCTTGCTCCACACGAAATGAGGCTTATTATTACTCTGGATAATATGGGAATAATCGCAGCATCAACAGGGCATGAATATTATTCAAAAGATTCAGAGCAAGTAAAGATAAGGTCGCTGGAAACCCTCAGACAGAGGAACCATTGAAAGCTGCAGACTGGATTCGGTGACAGTCACAGATCTTTTAAACCTCATGTGAGTTCGCCTTGCTGCTGTGCTCAACACGGGTTACTGTCTGTCACCTAAAGCTTCACTGCTTCACTGGAGCAACCAAATCTGAGATGTCGAACGGAATGAAATTTTTACTACCACAATTCTGAAGAAGGATTTAAGAGCCTTCTCCAAACAAAAGATGGCTACTTGCATGCACCCTCATTGTGCAAGCCTATAAAAATATCCCAATTTCAAATAGTTAATTCCGCAGTTAATTGTGGATATTCTAAAACAAAGTCCCAACTGCATTTGGTTTATTGCTTTCATGCATGAGATAGCGCAATTTCAGAAGTTGTGAAAGGGGTTCAAAGAGAGCAATCCTTCAGTGAATGTAGCTCTTTTACTGTAGGGCAGAGGATTTAAAAAGCTGACATCAGATTTTACCATAATCTCTTGTTAGTTTCCTGCAGAGAAGGACAGATTTGCAAAAAGAAATGCTGCCGTGTGCTCAGAATGCAGAAAACAAGGTTCAAAGCTACGGTCTGCATTAATCAGGGACTTGTTGGCACAGCATGTTAAGCAGCGCAAATTACAGAGGAGTTGATTACAGAACTTATATAATGAGTGTGAAACACAAAACAACAGCGGCGAATGCTTTTCTGCAATAAAATCTTCTATTTGGCACTTTCAATAATGTGGTATCACCATTCTTCCAAAGATGTCCCCTGTTAGAAATAAGACAGGTTCACATGATGAGATTTTCAAACAAAAGATTGAGCCAGGGCCCTGCTGCCACACGGCACTGAGGATCCAGGTTCGATCCCGGCCCCGGATCACTGTCCTGGCTTGCACATTCTCCCCGTGTCTGCGTGGGTCCCTCCACCACAACCCAAAGATGTGCAGGGTAGGTGGATTGGCCACCCTAACTTGCCACTTAGTCGGAATTTTTTTAAGAAAAAGGATTGAACATTAGCTTTATTTTACTGCAACCAGAAACCTTGATGAAGCACTTAACTTATTTTTCAAATTGCTTCCATCCTATGTATATATAGAAGAGCAGACCCAGTTATGTGAAAAATAAATGGCACCCAATTTGCACATAGAAATGTCCCTCATATTGAGAGACACTTGTAAGCAAAGACAGACACCTGCCTATGCGTTTAGTGATGGCATTGCAGACTGGGCAAACACATAACTTATGAATGCATTCCACTACTTCCACCCTTTTTTGAAATAAACGTTTTCCTGTTTCGCTAACTACAAAGTCAAAAGCAAATAAATGCTTGTGAAGATGCAGACTTGGCATGATTACAGTTGATTCTCTTTTTAAACTACAATTACAAGTCAATTTTAGTAACTGATTTCTTTCCTGATCTTTTTGCAGGTTTTGATGTAGTCAGGTTTGAACTGGTTTACATTCCAGCATGTGCACATGATCAAACAGGCTCATGTTTAAGTTTGCCAGGATCATATGATGGACATTTCTCACCTTTCCATCAATTTCAATCAAGCATCTTTTGGTTATCATTTGGGAGTACAGAACTGGAGTATTGCTCCAGTTCTGTACTCACAAATGAAAATCAAAAGATTTGGACTGGAATTCTCCATCTGTTGAGATTCTCTTTTCCCATGGGGAGCACACCACCAGCCGTGGGTTTCCTGATGGCTTCAATGGACAGTCCAATTGACAGGCAGCAGTAGTAGAGAATTCCGCCGCTAGCGAACGGTACGCCGCTGAGAAACACAAATGGGGGAATGGTGAATCCCACCCTTGCTGTCAAAGTTTTTCATTTTGCACTCATCAGGTCAGCTTTGCAATTGTACCAAACCTAACTGGGAATAATAATTCATACTGCATGGTAAGATGGTTCTGGTTGGTTGGCAAGAGAATTTTTATTGGTGGAGGAATTGCCATGGAGAACTTGTGAGGGAACATTTAATTGTCAAGATTTTGTTTATCTTTTCTTTCCATCCTTGTCACCAAAATCTTACATATTTAGCGAGACATGAAAACAAAGACAGACACCCAGTTGGCAAGTTCACATGTTTAATTATCTTATTGTGCACTGTGCATGCACATAAAATGAGAATACATGACACCCACAAATAGCCAATGGATGAACGGTTGGTTGAGGTGGAATGCAGGCCAGGATTTATCAGGGAAACCTGCTGTTTTTCTGCCGATAGTGACTTGTAGGACAGGGTGGACATTTGTTCATCATCTTATATGAAAGACAATGGATGAGATTCTCTGTCTGGGAGACTTCTCCCAACGGAGGAGAATTGCGCAAATCACAAAGCAATTCAGTATCCTTCACCATGCAAATATATGCATGGCGAGGAATTAGAGGGATTCCCAAAAGAATCCTGCTATGTGGACACCATTTTGAGTGGGCAACCCGATCGGGAAGTCCCGAGGCCAGTCGCGCCACTCCCCCCGCACTGCAAGTCAACAAATCAACCACATCTGAGAAAGTTAAGTGCAGTCCATTTCCAGCTCAGCACTTCAAAATCACTCAAGCCTGAAGGGGTGTGATTGGAATGTACTTAACACTTTTTGAAGTGGTTGATGATCCTAAACATTGTGGTTTCAGCACTTAGACTCATCCATGAAGACGGTGACTGAAGGTTTGTGGAAGCTGTCAATCACAGCCCATTCTGAGAAATGAATGAATGGCTTGCAGCTAATGGACCTGAGGGACTTCAACAGAACTGTTTTCTTTCCAGGAATGAGTGCTCCCAGGTGAGTGTTACAACTGTAATTTTTTTCACTGTCCCTGTCTGGACCACTGTCTAGCTTCAGGGTCCGTGTAGAGGTGGCGGTCCCTCTAGTTGGAGCCCTATGGGAGGTCTCTCTGGTTCGGGGATATCTTGCGTGGGTGAAACATATTGCCTCACTGTATTCGAAGAAGACCTGGACGATTCGCCACGAAGTCCTGGCAAACACTTATCATTCAATCAAAATCCTAAATCAAAACAGAGTATCTGGTCAATAAGACATGTCTCTGAATAAGAAATGTTTATATCAGAGAAACAGGTGATTGTCTAATTAGTAAAAAGGCGCATCATTTTCACGAGGTCATGAAAAGCTTTCCCATTTTGTTTACACTAGTCCATGATGCAGATATTTTATTATGAATTAAATTACTTCAGAGTATGGGAAACATGAGCACTTTTGTAGTCTGGCCTTGGCTTTAGTATAATTGGTAATGTTATCTCATTTGTGTCATGTTTCAATGTAGAGGTAAAACTGGTTTCTTTATGTGTACCATAGTTTATTCACAGTGCTTTAAATGCTTCAAATCTGGAGTCCAGCTCATTGTAATGAACTAATTAAGCACAGTGAATCAAACACAGAACAATTGAACATTGCCAGACACTGGTATAGGGATTCCTGAAAGGGAAGAGAATGGAGTATCGAGTGAAAAACGGGTTTCGCTGGCACCAAACCTGCTCTGATGCCCACATCCCCTGCTGGCAGCAGCCTCAGTGCTCCCCGCGATGTGCTGTTGAGAGGATGCAAATCATTGATTTGCATTCATTTCCATTTGACTAACAGGCTGGGACATGAGTTCCCTCTGCCCTGCATTATCCATAGATCACCACTGGTGATCATCACAGAAATCCTCTGGCTGGACTTTTGGGCAAATCTGCCCAAACATGGCCTGACAGTGTCCCAGGGGGGTCAGTGCATAACTGAGGTACCCCCAAAGTCCATTGAAAAGCAATGTGCACCCTCCCAATGCAAATCCTGCCCCCTCCTCAGACAAGTAGAGGCATCCTCCCCCACACCAGGGAATAATGGGTCGCCCCCTACAGCACACACACAAGAGCTGACCCAACCCCCCACTGCTGTTTCTCAGCAGAAAGCACTTAGCTTCTTTTGCTATGGTGAGGAGTTTTCAGTAACAGCAAGAGTGTGTAGAAACATGGTGGTTAGTATCAAAGAATGGTAATTGAGATGCATTCAAGCATGAAGGGAAAGGTAAGTAAATAAACCCCTCAGCTTCTGTGTCTGGACGAATAAAACTGTCAATCACTGGTTAGTGCAATGTATTGCTGTGTGGAATTAAATGGACGATTTGCTGTTCGAAGGCTGACCAATGGGAGGGATAAGGTTGTCGGTTGGGGGGAGGGTAAAGTCTTCCTCATCGGTGTCTGCTGTGGAGGGGGGTGACCAGTTATTTCTGTGGCGGGAGGGAAGGATGCCCCTACTTATCAGCAGGAAGGGGAAGGATTTGAATTGTGGAGGGGGCCCCGCCGCCGGACCTCAGTATCGGGTGGTCCATTCAAAATAGTGGCCTGATACCATGGTTCCGACGGAATGTGGTGAGCTTACCTCCATGCATAAATTAGCATTGTTAAGGAGGGAGACTCACTAGCACTGTTGATGGGGGCCTTAGTCTCCAGAATGGACTATCCAGGAGTACATCTTTACTCCAAGTAAAACTGAAGATCTTGGGCGGGACTCTCCGGTCCCCCAGCAACATGTATCTCGGTCGTGCGCAGTTGGAGAGATTCTATCCTCCCGTCGCTTGTCAATGAGATTTCCCATCGAAACAACTCACCACAAAAGCCGCTGGCAGTGAACCCTGACAACCAGAAAATTCCGGCCCTTATTTTAAATTGGACTATCATAAACAACAAGCATACATAACATCTGTTTGACTTGTCAGTTTTCTCAAAGTACAGAAATAATCCGTGAGTTATGAAAGTCTCTAATGACTATGCTGAGATTGGCGAATTTGCAGTGATGGTTCTGCATGAACATCTTTTTTGAAAATAAATATTTTATTAAGGTTTTCCAATGAGCATTTTTACACAACAAAAATAGAAATACAGATAGTCATAAACAATAACAATAAACATATCCCAAAGCTTACAGTGAAACTACTTACACAACAGAAAACATTTTTTTAAAAACAGAATAAGCTGGGTTTTGTCTCCATGCCCAACTCACATAGTATCAACAGTACCCCCACCTGACCCCCCCCCCCCCCCCGCCCCCCAGGATGCTGCTTCTGCTGACACTTGCTGCTCCCCTAGAAAGTCAAGGAAAGGTTGCCACCGCCGGGAGAACCCCATCAAGGACCCTCTCAAGGTGAACTTTATTCGCTCCAGGCTGAGGAACCCCGCCATATCGCTAACCCAGGCCTCCACACTCGGGGGTTTCGAGTCCCTCCACATTAGCAAGATCCGTCTCCAGGCTACCAGGGAGGCAAAGACCAGTACCTCGGCCTCTTTTGCTTCCTGCACTCCCGGATCCTCCGACACCACAAATATCGCTACTGTTGGACTCACCTTCACCCGAGTGTCCAAAATCCTAGACATCACCCTCGCAAACCCCTGCCAGAATTCTTTAAGCGCCGGGCATGCCCAAAACACATGGGCATAGTTCGCCGGACTCCCCGCACACCTCGGGCACCTGTCCTCCACCCCAAAAAACGTACTCAATCTTGCCGCCGTTATATGCGCCCGATGCACCACCTTAAACTGAATTAAGCTGAGCCTCGCACATGATGAGGAGGAGTTCACACTGCTCAGGGCATCGGCCCACAGGCCCTCATCCAGCTCCTCACCCAGCTCCTCCTCCCACTTGCCCCTCAACTCCTCCACTGAGGCTTCGTCCACCTGCTGCAGCTCTTGATAAATGTCCGACACATTCCCCTCCCCTACCTAGATGCCAGACACCACCCTGTCCTGGATCCTACGCGGATGCAGCAGCGGAAATGTCCCCACCTGTTTTCTAAGAAAGTCCCGAAACTGGAGGTACCTGATCGCATTCCCCGGGGGCAGGCTGAACTTCTCCTCCAGCGCCTGCATGCTAGGGAACGTCCCATCAATAAACAGGTCCCCCATCCTCCTAATACCTGCCCTATACCGGCCTTGGTATCCCCCATCCAACCTACCCGGAGCAAATCCGTGGTTATTCCATATCGGAGTCCACACCGAGGCCCCCTCCTCTCCCCTGTGTCTCCTCCACTGCCCCCAGATCCTCAGTGCCGCCGTCACCACCGGACTAATGGTGTATCGCGCCGGCGAGAATGGCAGCGGAGCCGTAACAAGTGCCCCGAGACTGGTGCCTCTACACAACGCCGCCTCCAACCGCCCCCACGCCGCCCCCTCCTCCGTCATCCATTCCCTGATCATGGCCACATTGGCCGCCCAGTAATAACTGCAGAAGTCCGGCAGAGCCCGCAGCCCCCCCCACACCCCCCCCCCCCTTTCCCCCCCCCTCCGAAGGCATCATGATAATATTCAGGAATTAACTGAAAATCGCTTATTGTCACGAGTAAGCTTCAATGAAGTTACTGTGAAAAGCCCCTAGTCGCCACATTCCGGCGTCTGTTCGGGGAGGCTGGTACGGGAAGCTGGTACGGAGCCCGCTCACATTCGCGTTCAGCGGCCTGCCCTTAACAAACCCCGTCTGGTCCTCCACAATCACTCCCGGGACACAGTCCTCTATTCTGGTGGCCAGACTTTTTGCCAACAGCTTGGCATCCACGTTCAGGAGCGATATCGGCCTGTAGGACAGCTCCGAGAACTTTGTATACATTTCTGCGGGGAAGCCGTCCGGGCCCGGGGCCTTGCCCGTCTGCATGCCTGCCAGCCCCCTGACTACCTCCTCCAACCCAATCAGGGCCCCCAGTCCCTGCACCCGCTCTGCTTCCACCCTTGGGAACATCAACCAGTCCATGAACCGCCTCATCCCTTTCCCCTCCCCAGGGGGTTCCAACTCGTATAACCTTCCGTAGAACGCCCTGAAGGCTTCATTGACACTCTCTGGGCTCAGCACCATGATGCCTTCCCAGTCCCGCACTCCCCCAATCCCTCTGGCCGCCTCCCTCCTGCGCAGCTGGTGCGCCAGCATCCTACTTGTCTTCTCCCCATACTCATAAACTGCCCCCTTCGCTATCCTCAGCTGCGCCTCCGCCTTCCCCGTGGACAGCAAGTCAAACTCCGCCTGCAATTTCCAGCGCTCGTTCAACAGCCCCCCCTCTGGGGCCTCCGCGTACCTCCTATCTACCCTGAGTATCTCTCCCACCAGTCTCTCCCTCTCCGCCCTCTCCTTCTCTCTGTGGAACCTAATGGAGATTAACTCTCCCTACTGACCACCTTCAGAGCCTCCCAAACCACTGCCACCGTCACCTCTCCTGTGTCATTCGCTCCTGTCATGATAGTCAGGTAAACATCATGGTGCAAACAGACATACATACTGATGGACAGATCAGCGGACCAATCAACACACACACAACACCACAGCCAATCACAGGCAAGAGCATACACACTACAAAACAGGGAACACGGCACTTCCCCATGCATTCCAGCAGGAGACAGCTCAAGGCACAGAGCTCACAGCAAGCCACTCAGACATCCACCATGTGCTGAGTGCCTCTCCAAACGTTAGGAATAGGTCCACAGATTCAAGGGTTATGGTCGAACCTCAGTAACCAGTTTGCCACTGTAAATATATGTTAGTAATAAAACTGAGTTGTACTATTTGCAACCGTGTTGGTTTGTCTGTGTAGCAGAGTACCCAACACATCATAGTACCAGGTTTGGAACCAGGTAACTGTGGGACCTACCTACGAATCCTCCGGAATCTGCCATCCTGCGCCATGGACACCGTCAGCACGCCGCAGCCGCTACAAGTCGCTGGAAACTTCAGCGTCAGATGGAAGTTGTTCAAACAGCGCTTCCAACTCTTCCTGGAAGCCAACAAAAAGGAGAGCGCTTCGGACACCAGAAAGATCGCCATCCTCCTCTCCACGGCAAGTCAACACGCCATCCATGTTTACAACTCCCTGGTGTTCGTGGAAAGTGAGGACAAGACCAAGTACAAGACGGTCCTTCTCAAACTCGACCAACACTTCAACATCGAGGTCAATGAGAGTTTCGAGAGGTATCTCTTCCAGCAGCACCTGCAGGGTAAGGATGAGTCCTTTCAATCCGTCCTTACGCACCTCCGTATCCTCGCGCAGTCCTGCGGTTACGACACCACCACCGATTCAATGATTCGGGACCAGATTGTTTTTGGGTCACCTCGGGCACTCTACGCTAGCAGATCCTAAAAATTAAAGGCCTCACCCTAGCCTCCGCAATCGAAGCCTGTGTCCTGCATGAAAACGCGACTAGCCGCTACTCCCAATTTCAAGCGGCCGAATCGGCGCGGCAGGGGTCCTACCCGGCCAGATCGGTGAGGCAGGCTTCCTACGAGGCCGAACGGGTCCAGGCGATCGAGTTCCTCCCGGCCCGCGGCCCGGACGAGGGCGGCCATTTCGCGCGCTTTCCGAGGCCTCCCGCATTTGTGCGCGCCAAAATAGGCGGCGACACAGAGGGACGTGATGCGCAGGCGCGCTCGACGCAAGACCGAATTGCGCATGCGTGGTGGTGCAACGAACGCCATGATGTCACGACGTGCGGCAACTGCGGAGCTGCACATTTAAAGCGGCAATGTCTGGCAAGAAACCGACAATGCCTCCGCTGTGGCAAGATGGGCCACTTACGCTGCCTGCTGTCAAATAGCTCAACCTGCCAATGTTCCCCAATTCCGACAACCTCGCAGGGACGTGCGGGCCATTCAGCCTCCTTACGACGAGTCGTGCCCAGACGATATCCAGACCAGTGACACAGACGACCGGGACGCCTTCCGTGTTGCGGTCACTGATGGGATCCGGATGTCTCCAGCCAGGACCCACCAGCCGTTGAAAGTGAACACTGTCAATCCGGGTGATGAATGGTGTGCCACCCTAACGGTCAACCGATCACCGATAACATTCCGTCTGGACACTGGCGCCTCCGCCAACCTCATAGCATGGTCAGCCTTCTACACCATGAAGGTCAGGCCACCAATTCGGCCATCCCGTTGCAAGATGGTCGACTACAATGGAAACGTTATCCCGGCCATGGGATCCTGCCAGCTCCAGATGACACAGAACACACACACGGCCACACTCTCATTCAAAATAGATGGATCATTAAAGGACTCCCTGCTAGGCGCACAGGCATGCAAAGTTCTCCACCTCGTGCAACGAGTCCACGCTCTGTCTCCAGAAGGCACATCTGACTTCCCGAATGCAGAATTCAGGGCACAGCTCCAATCGCTCCTCGCCCACAACCAGGAGGCATTCGAGGGCATGGAAACACTGCCCTACACCGACAGAATACGGCTCAAACCAGATGCCACCCCGGTCATTCACACACCGCGCAGGGTCCCAGCGCCACTCAAAGACCGCCTCAAGCAGCAGCTGCAGAATCTCCAGGACCAAGGGGTGCTATCCCGCGTCACGGAGCCCACGCCATGGGTCAACTCCATGGTGTGTGTTAAGAAGCCCTCCGGCGAGCTCCGGATCTGCATTGATCCAAAAGACCTCAACAAGAACATAATGAGGGAACACTACCCCATACCCAAACGGGAAGAGATCATGAGCGAAATGGCCCGGGCTAAGATCTTCACAAAACTGGATGCCTCGAAGGGTTTTTGGCAGATCCAACTGGGTCAGTCCAGCCGAAAGCTGTGCACCTTCAACACCCCTTTCGGCAGGTTCTGCTACAACAGAATGCCATTTGGCATGATCTCGGCATCCGAGGTCTTTCACAGGATCATGGAACAGATGGTGGAGGGCATCGAAGGGGTGAGCGTCTACGTGGGCGGCGTCATCATCTGGTCCACCACACCACAGGAGCACATCAATCGTCTTCAGCGCGTCTTTGTGCGCATATGGGAAAACATAGAACATAGAACATAACAGCGCAGTAGAGGCCCTTCGGCCCTCGATGTTACGTCGACCTGTGAAACCACTCTAAAGCCCATCTAAACTATTCCCTTATCGTCCATATGTCTATCCAATGACCATTTGAATACCCTTAGTGTTGGCGAGTCCACTACTGTTGCATGAAGGGCATTCCACACCCTTACTACTCTCTAAGTAAAGAACCTACCTCTGACATCTGTCTTATATCTATCTCCCCTCAATTTGAAGCTCTGTCTCCTCATGCTAGACATCACCATCCGAGGAGAAAGGCTCTCACTGTCCACCCTACCCAATCCTCTGATTATCTTGTATGCCTCAATTAAGTCACCTCTTAACCTTCTTCTCTCTAACGAAAACAGCCTCAAGTCCCTCAGCCTTTCCTCGTAAGATCTTCCCTCCATACCAGGCAACATTCTGGTAAATCTCCTCTGCACCCTTTCCAATGCTTTCACATCCTTCCTATAATGCGGCGACCAGAATTGCACGCAATACTCCAAATGCGGCCTGCGCCTCAACCGAGCCAAGTGTTCTTTCGGCCAAACTGAGCTGAAGTTTCTGGGGGACCACATATCCCGGTCAGGGGTCCATCCGGATGCAGACAAGGTGAGCGCCATTGCAGCCATGCCGCAGCCGGCAGATAAGAAAGCAGTGCTACACTTCCTAGACATGTTCAACTTCCTGGGGAAGTTCATTCCCAACCTTGCCTCCCACACGACGGCTCAGCGCCACCTAGTCAAGAAGTCCACGGAGTTCCAGTGGCTGCCCACACACCAGAAGGAATGGGAGGAGCTCAAAATTAAGCTCACCACAGCCCCGGTATTGGCGTTTTTCGACACATCTCGTGACACTAAAATTTTGACTGATGCCAGCCAGTCCGGCATTGGGGCGGTACTCCTACATTGGGATGACACTGCGTCATGGGCCCCGGTCGCCTATGCCTCGCGGGCCATGACCCCCACAGAACAGCGCTATGCGCAGATCGAAAAGGAGTGCCTGGGTTTGCTAACCGGAATAGACAAGTTCCATGACTACGTGTATGGTCTCCCCCAGTTTACCGTTGAGACTGACCATAGCCGCCTGGTCAGCATCATACATAAGGACCTGAACGAGATGACCCCTCGCCTCCAGCGCATCCTACTTAAACTCAGGAGGTATGACATCTAACTGGTCTACACCCCGGGAAAGGACCTTATCATTGCGGATGCCCTATCTAGAGCAGTGAGCACACCGCCCAATTCGGAGGGGTTCGTCTGTCAGGTCGAAGCGCAGGTGGCCTTCACGCGCTCGTTAGGGACCATGTGATCGTCATTGATTACTTTTCAAACTATCCAGAGGTTTGACATCGTCCGCTGTCATAAGGGCCTGCAAAGACACCTTCGCTCGCCGCGACATTCCGATTACTGGCATGTCGGACAATGGCCCTGTTTTGTCAGCCAGGAATGGTCATCCTTTGCTGCTTCGTATGGCTTCACACACGTGATGTCCAGCCCTCTGCATCCCCAGTCCAATGGAAAAGCGGAGAAGGGCGTTCACATCGTCAAGCGGCTCCTCTGCAAGGCTGCTGCTGCCGGATCGGATTTCTGCCTAGCCCTGCTGGTCTATCGCTCGGCCCCACTAGCCACTGGCCTGTCACCACCCCAGCTGTTGATGGGTCGCGCCCTCAGGACCACTGTGTCATCTATTCTGGTATCCACAACCAACCATGCTCCGGTACTACACAGAATGCAACAGCAACGCGTTCGCCAGAAGATGGCATATGACACACGGGCAACTGATCTTCCCGCCCTGGCGCCTGGAGACGACGTCCACATCCACCTACCAGAAGGTGGCTGGTCAGCACCTTCCGAAGTTCTCCGACGCGTGGCTCCCCGCTCGTTCCTGGTTCGCATGCCTGACGGATCCATTCGCAGGCGCAATCGCCGGGCTCTTCGCCTACTTCCACGCTTGCTACAGGAACTTACACCGGTACCACGCCCTCCTGTTCCTGACGTCGACTTCGTGGAGCTTCCTGCCACCATGCCCCTTCCGTCATCGCCCGTAGCCAGGCCCATTCCTCAGCCGGTGGATCCTGACCCACCCTTGAGGCGGTCAAACCGAATTCGTTGCCCACCTACTAGACTGGACTTATGAGCCTGTTTGTACATTGAACTCATAATGCCACTGTGTTAACATGTTTCTGTTCTTCCTTGTCGTTACAGAAGTTTGTTTTGTCGTTCAACGTTTCCCCGTCCTTTGTTTGTGGTACAACCTCGTTGCTATGTCGCACCCGACATCGCCCCTTGTATATAGTTTGGCCCCATGTACATGCTGTAGATATTGCACACACAGACATTCAGCTGCACTCAGTACACATCTCTATTTATAACCACATAGGCACATGTTCTTGTAAAAAAGGAGGGATGTCATGATATTCAGGTAAACATCATGGTGCAAACAGCCAACATACTGATTGGCAGATCAACGGACCAATCAACACACACACAACACCACAGCCAATCACAGGCAAGAGCATACACACTACAAAACAGGGAACACAATACTTCCCGTACATTCCAGCAGGAGACAGCTCAGGGCACAGAACAGACAGCAAGCCACTCAGACATCCACCATGTGCTGAGTGCCACTCCAAGATAGTATTAGGAATAGGTCCACAGATTCAAGGATTATGATCGAACCTCAGTAACCAGTTTACCACTGTAAATAAATGTTAGTAATAAAACTGAGTTGTACCATTCGCAACCGTGTTGGTTCGTCTGTGTAGCAGAGCACCCAACACATCAGCTCCCACATAATTCTCAATACTCCTCCTTATCCGCCCGCACACCTCTTCGTCAACCAGCAGCCCCACATCCAGTCGCCAGTGAGGGCACTAACCTCGTTCAGCCCCCAGTCGCAGGTCCACCCAGTGTGGGGCATGGTCCGAGACCGCAATGGCCGAATATTCTACCCCCTACACTCTCGGGATTAACGCCCTCCTCAACACAAAGAAATCTATTCACGAATAGACTTTATGGACATGGGAGAAAAAGGAAAACTCCTTCGTCCTTGGCCGCGTAAACCTCAAGGGGTCCACTCCCCCCATCTGGCCCATGAACTCTCACAAGGCCCTGGCTGCCGCCGGCCTCTTTCCCGTTCTGGACTTGGAACAATCCAAGCTCAGATCCAAGACCGTATTTAAATCCCCTCCCATAATCAGGTGATTTATCTCCAAGTCCAGGATCCTACCCAACAAGCGCCTCCTAAAGTCCGCATCATCCAGTTCAGGGCATATACATTCACGAACACCACCCGGGCCCCCTGCAGCTTGCCACTCACCATTATATACCTGCCCCCCTTGTCCGCCACGATACTACCCACCTCAAAAGCCACTCGTTTACTGACCAAAATGGCCACTCCTCTGGTCTTTGAGTCTAACCCCGAGTGAAAGACCTGTCCCACTCATCCTTTCCTCAGCCTCGTCTGCTCCGTGAGCTTTAAGTGAGTGTCTTGCAACATGGCCACGTCCGCCTTCAACCCCTTCAAATGCAGGAACACCCGGGACCGCTTGACCGACCCATTCAAGCCCCTCACATTCCACGTGATCAGCCTGGTCGGGGGGCTAACAACCTCACCATTCCGCCGACTAGCCATCTCCCTTTTCCTGCCAACCGCGTGCCCCCGCCTCCCTCCTCCAGCTCTCCCCCCGGCGGCCCCCCCGCCCGACTCTCCATCCATACCCCTCACCTGGCTCCCCTTCAGTCAGCAAAGCAGCACCCCTTCCCCCCCCCCCAAACCACCCCCCTCCCCCCCACCCTGCCAAGCATCCGCTTAGCTCTGGTTTCCCCCCCATTGTGCTTCCATGAGTCAGCTCACCCATGCTGACCCCGGCCGCTCCCGCCTCTGTATATCCACCCTTAACGTGTTGCCTCCTTCGGGTCACCCTCCCCCCTCCCCCGCAGGGTAGAGGGGCAAGCGCCATCTGGGACCTCCCCGTGCACCGGACAGCCCGTCCCGGGCGTTTCCGACCCTCTAGCACCAAACACTTGGAAAACAAAACACCTGGAAAACAAGCAAAGCAAACAACAAAACCCCCAACCAAACTCGGGCAGACATGCCCATAAACGTATGCTTTACCCCCCCCGTCCTCCCCTCGGTCCCTCCCCACCCGCATATTTCACCCCCATACAACGGTCCCTTAGTTCAGGTCCAGCTTCTCCTGCCTGATGAACGACCATGCCTCGTCTGGGGTATCAAAATAGTGGTGCCTGCCCTGGTATGTTACCCACAGTCTCACCGGGTGCAGGAGCCCAAACTTCATCCCTTTACACGGAGGATCGCCTTCGCCCGGTTAAAACCTGCACGCCTCCTCGCCAGCTCAGCTCCCAAGTCCTGGTAAATTCGGATCTCGCCATTCTCCCACTTACTGCTCCGCTCTTTCTTTGCCCACCACAGGACTCGCTCCCGGTCTGCAAAGCGCTGAAACCTTATCACCATCGCCCTTGGTGGCTCATTTACCATCAGCTTTCTGGAGAGAACTCTGTGCGCCCCATCCAGCTCCAAGGGCCGCGGGAAGGTCCCAGCGCCCATCTGCGTCCCCAGCATTGTGGCCACATACGTGCTCGCGTCTGCCCCCTCCGCTCCTTCAGGAAGGCCCAGGATCCGCAGATTGTGGCTCCGAGATCTGCACTCAAGGTCATCCAGCCCCTCCTGCCATCTCTTATGGAGCGCCTCATGCACCTCCACTTTCACCGCCAGGCCCAGGATCTTGTCCTCATTCTCCGCCACCTTCCTCCTCACCTCCTTGATCTCCTTCTCTTGCGCCTTCTGGGTCACCACAATTCTCTCCATGGAGGCCAGCATCTCCACTTTCAGCTCCATGAAGCAGTTTTTAAGGGGCTCCTGCTGTTCTCTGGCCCACTGGTCCCACACCTCCCGATTTTCTCCGGCCGCCATTTTGTCTTCACGGACCTTCTCGACCTTCTTCCCCGGGTTCGCGCATCTGCCGGCTCTGCTCCTGGTCCTCTCCATGCACCAACGGGGGGAGCTCTCCCACGTCTGTTCCCACGCCGGTCCCTCCTGTTAATTGCCGCCGCTGCTCCTTTTAGCGGCCCAAAATACCGATCCCGGCGGGAGCTGCCGTTCGTGTGACCTAGCAGGTCATGGCGGCTACAGGAAGTCCACTGCATGAACAACTTGATAAGTCATCTCACCAACATTACAGTAACTCAACAGAAAAGGAAATGTATCCTCATAATCATTGTCCTTGAAATATTCTGGTCTGTTCACGATTAAATGTCCTGTGTTCCACTTCCAACAAACAAATATTAGTTGCATGAAAGCAACAGCTTGGTCAGTTTTTCTACAGTAAGAAGTCTTACTTCACCAGGTCGAAGTCCAACAAGTTTCTTTTGAATCACTGGCTTTCAGAGCGCAGCTCCTTCCTCAGGTGAACCCCAGTCCAACACTGGCATCTCCACACAGATGAAATAGGTTTGTGGTCATGATTTGGCCATTTAATGCCAGCTAGCTCAGGCTTCCAGCTCTTTCTACAGTTGGTTTACTTTTCTCTGAGTCTCCGCCCAGGCTTAACCAATTAACAACAGTGAGCATCAATAGTAACCAGGGCCATAAAATCAGACACAGAACAATTGAACAGTACATGTAGTGACTGGATACAATTCTGTGTTATTTTAGATGGAATTTATAAGTGTGTGGGAACGCAATGCACAAATTGTTTGCTGCATTCCTGCAGTGCAACCGTTCCTGCACTTCAATGGCATTTCTTTGGTTGTCAAGCACGATGCCACATTCTGAGCCTGTGAAAGTATCTAACGTCAAGCCTTTCTTCATTCCTCTTTACTTACATCATATGCTCAGGAAAATGAGGTTCCAAGATGAGCTTCAGAACTTTGGGAATGATTTACCCACAGTGTGCTCCTCAATTATTTAAAATGTTGATTGTTCAATGAGACTAAGCAACTTTGGTGGAGAACAAGGTTGTTATTTTTTTCAATTATTTTTGAAATTCAGTGAAATTTTCTTTTATTTGCGCACTGAACATTTTGCACACTTCTATTTACATTTATATTGCTTTCCTTTTGCAGGAACCTTTAATTTATGAAGCTGTACTGCAGCGCTTACTGCTGCTGTATGAATTGTATCTGGTGAGATTGGGGGGATGGCAATCCCTTGGCTGTTCCTTTTAAGCTGCATGAATTGCATGAGAAAGACTGATTAATGAGGGAACAACATCCATAATCCAACCTCTCCTCAGACATTATGTTGGCTGTCATCAATAGCCACAGAGGGATGACATGGTGGCGCAGTGGTTAGCACTGCTGCCTCACAGCACCGAGGACCCAGGTTCGATTCCGGCTCCGGGTCACTGTCCGTGTATAGTTTGCACATTCTCCCTGTGTCTGCGTGGGTCTCACCCACACAACCGAAAGATGCGCAGGTAGATGGATTGGCTACACTAAATTGCCCCTTAATTGGAAAAAAAAAATCAATATCCGCCTTTCACCTGTCAGCCCTCTCCCAGTAATGCAATGTTTTCTGCAAATTGCTCATACAAAACAAAACAGCCTGGGAGTCACGCTAAGAGAGTCAAGGACAGGTAGCAGGCTTCAGGTGCAGATGTCAGGGAGTCACAAAGCAGATGTTGTACATGAGGAACCATGAAGAACCAATGTGAGCTGCGAGAGTCAGAGTCACCCGAGGCACTGCGGAATGATGGCATGAGAATGGAGGGATCCATTCATGTCATGTATCCAAATGTCTCAGTGCTGTGAATGTATGATCCACTCCATTGAGATAGCGGCTAATCCCATGGAGAGCCAAATGCAGCATCACTGCAGTGGACTCAGGAACAGTTCATGGATATGCCACAGTAAGTATCATTCACTGGTCAGTACCTCAAATGGGACAAAGAAGAACCACGGAGTGGGTGCCATCTGCCTGCCAGCTGCTGGTTCCATCTAATGGTCAGGATCGCTTCGAAAGGGCTGAGGTGACAACAGATGGTGATGAAGATGCCATCCCTCATTCGATTTGTCAACAGGATCCACCTCCCTGGCCTCTCTGATGGATGAAGGATCTGCAGAGTCATGTCTTGTGACAGAAGCTGCCCCTGTAATGATGCCGGTGGAGCAGAATTTGGAATCACATTCCTTGGCACGTCCACATTTCTTTTGTGATGAGGACAATCACCAAAAGCATCTCAGTTCCAGCAAGGCATAAGTGAGCACTCTGCTTCTACCTCCTGCTCAGCCGCAGCAGAAGGTGTTCACCATGAGTGGAGGTCACCATGTGGAAATATCCCCTTGTGGGCTAATTGGGTGTTTCTGTTATCAATAATATCTAACTGTTCCTGGATAAAGCATTGAGTATGTTTTTGGACATTTGTGTTCATTTCACGAGGGCGAGAGGCAGGAGAATAGAAAATAAAGGTTAGCAAAGAAAATAAGTGCTTTGAGGACAGCGTGTCAGGTGCTTACTCAGGAGCATTGTAGTGTTTGTCCTATTGGAAAGTTACTGACTTCTGTTTTTAATGGATACCAGCTCCTTGTTCTCACTCAGATGATGGAGAACCTTCACTCCAAATGTCCTGCAGTCTGAGCATTGTACCGGTGAAATGTGTCTGGATCAGAGTGGCCCTCATGTCACTACCATTCTGATCTGCGTTCCACCTCCTGAGCCTACCAAGGCGACATCCCTGCAATGCATGGTAACTGTTCTCCAGTTTTCTTTCAAGTTCCTCATCCTCTTCCTCCTCCAGTGTGTTGCTCCAGTTCTTATTCCTCTTTAAGGTCAACACCTCTATGGAAGGCCATGTTATTGGAGAGCGCAGCAATTCACCACAACATATTGTTCATTAGTTATGTTCAAACTATGTTCAAACTGTATGTTTCTCTGTTCCAATTTTCCATGGCTAACAATCATATTGTGTAAAACCTTTCAATCAAATCTTTAACGATGATATAGAAACAAACATGTTAATTCAAATCAAATCTGCCATATTAGGTTTGAAGAGGTTACTTTTATGAACTGGGAAATTAATGAGATTAATAGTGAACTTCAGAAGAAAACAAAATAAGAAACAAGTAACAAGATTAGCACGCATCTAGAGGAACGATGAGATGTGATTTTCCCGGCAACAAGATTAGCAGGCATCTAGAGACATTAAGGTGTAAATGGCCATATCAGAAATGGTGTGTTTAGTTATCAATATTACTTAGTGTTGTAGTGTATATTAGTCTTTTGTCATGTGTTTTCCTTCTTTTCTTTTACTTTAATAAATATTCTGTATTGATTATTTACACAGTGACTGGACTGGTTCCTCACTGGGTTGTACAATACTCCTCACATTATTCCAGACAAATATATACCACTGAGAAACATTGTTTCAAGTTATCCTTCAGAGTTTTGAGACACTCTCACAGGTAACATCAGCGGGGTTCTTAACAGTTACACAGAAAGGCATGCTCAGATTCAGGGTTGCGACAATGCTTTCCCAACCATCTGCATTTCAAGGTCTATGGACAAAAAGACCTCAGCAGTCTTGCCAACATTTTTCCCAACATGCGTTCTCAAATTCCAGAGCTTTCCATAATTCACAACATCAAGCCCAGCTTAAGGGAAAAATGTAAATAATGCTTAAAGTCGTACCTCTTAGTAAAAATGTTTAAGTCAAAGAAGAGGTCTACATTTGAATCGACACATGGAGGAGTCTCTTCCTCAGAGTGAGAAACGACACATATATACCACCACAGGTGATAAAATATTGGGTCATTTTTAGGATTGCTCAGTTGATATTGCAGACATCTCAGTGTCTCTTCTCATCAAATCTGGTGCAAAACAATCTATTATCCATTAAAAACACAACCATCTGCATTTTTAATAACTTTGTCTTTCTCCTGCGACCCACTCCAAATGTTTGATGATTCTATCATTCTGGTCCCCACCAGAGCACACATTAGTGTGATTGGTGATACTGACCATACATACCAGTATCCTTCCTTATTTACTGGATTTGGGAGTTTAAGGGGCATTGTCATGCTCCTCGCATTTACGCTGCAATGCTTCCAGCTTTGGACAATTTGACACAGTTGCCATTTGCAATCCATGCCAAAGTGTCACCCAAATTGAAACGCCTGGAAGCAGATGGTATCACTGAGTGACTCAACCCAAAATTGTGGACATCGAACCTAGTCGTTGCACAATGCAAAAAGTGGTGAACTTAGACCACGGAAAGCACTCAACAAAGCTATCATTCTAGACAAGTATCCACATCCTATGTTTCAAGAATTATCAGCATTATTTCATAACTCCACATTCTTCACAAAGCTTATCATGTAACGTAGTTATTACCAGATATCTCTTGCTTAGCGAAACCAATACCTATCAGTATTTGTTACTCATTGAGGCATGTTTCAGTAATGCACAATGCCCCGTTGACTGAATTCAGCACTTCGCGCAATCCAAAAGATTGTTTAGTCAGTCTTTTAAGAATCTGAGGGAACGCTCAACCAACATGATGATGGAACTGTCCAATCAATGGATGAAGCAGAACATGATAAGTGGTTCTCAGCCCATATGGCTCAGACAACATCATTTGAAACTCAAAAAGGACAAATGTACATTTGTGGCTTCAGACATAGACTTTCCAGGGCAAAGAGTGATATCAGCTGGAGTTAAAAACTGTTCGCAATGGCAAAGCCATTTCTACGCCTCCGACACCATCTAATGTGAAAAAGTCAGCATTGTCCCTCAGTACTGTCAACTTTCATCACAAATTTGTTCTGAAGTATGCAGAGATCACAAAGCCTCTCGAGCAGCTAAAGCACAAAGAAGCATAATGGGAATGGAACATTGTGCACCAAACATCATTTGATACATCAAAGACGAAAATAACTATTCCTTGAATATTTCAACCCACATGTGGAAATATATGTGACAACAGATGTACCAGGAAACCAGCATTTCTCGCTAAAGGTGAATGGAAAATAGTGAAAGCAACTTACGATGTTGACGGCTATGACCAGGATTTTCCGTGCCTTCTCACCAACCAGATCTTCAGGTCCCATCAAAGGCGAACCTCCCGTGGCAGGTTCCCTGGCAGAGGGGAGGATGAGCCATGAAAAACATCGTCGACTTCAGCGGAACGGAAGATGCTGCTGGAAGCCCAACGGCGAGTTCTCTCCACTGCAGGAAAACATGTCATGGAGGGGCTGGAAAATCCCAGCCGATGTGACGACGGTGATTTTTTTCATATGACCACGAATATACTTACCTGAGAGGAATTCTAAGCAGAATTGGCGACTCATTTAACCTGATGTTATCTCTTTACAAACTCGTTTTAAACTCCTCATAACTTGCTTTCTTACCGATCTTTGTGCCATCTACAAATTTGGTTGCAATACTGTTATGCGCCCGGATCAGAACCCCAGATTTGGCTGAAGATCCCGGACCCAACAATTTGTATTTGATAAAACTGTGAAGAACTGTTACTACGCCACATGAGCGATATCACTGACCCGTACACAACTTTTGCATTAAAACAAACTTTAATTTGAACACTGAATTAAGCACATGAACAGATTCTCCCCGACCCGGCGGGGTGGGGGTCCCGGCGGGATGGAGTGGCGTGAACCACTCCGGCATCGGGCCGCCCCAAAGTTACGGATTCCTCTGCACCTTTAGGGGCAAAGCCCGCACCTTTAGGGGCTAGGCCCGCCCTGGAGTGGTTGGCGCCCCACCGGCTGGCGTGGAAGGCTTTTGGCGCCACGCCAGCCGGGGCCGAAGGGACTCGGCCGGCCGACAGGGGTCCACGCATGTGCGGGAGCGTCAGTGGCTGCTGACGTCATCCCCACGCATGCGCAGGGGGGATCATCTTCACGTTGGCCATCGCGGAGACCTACACGGCCGATGCATAGTAAAAGAGTGCCCCCATGGCACAGGCCCGCCCGCGGATTGGTGGGCCCCGATCGCGGGCCAGGCCACCGTGGGGGCACCCCCTGGGGCCAGATTGCCCCGCGCCCCCCAGGACCCCGGAGCCCACTCGCGCCGCCAGTTCCCGCCGGTAAGGGGCCAGGTTCAATTCATGCTGGCTGGACCGGCATAGCAGCAACGGGATTTCGACCATTGTGGGCCAGAGAATCGCCAGGGGGGGTCCCGCCGACCGGCGCGGTGCGAATCCCGGCCCCGCCGTATCGGCGGCTGGCGGGGCGGGATTCACGCCGCCCACCCCCCCCCGGCGATTCACCAACACGGCGAGGGGTCGGAGAATCCCGCCCATGTAGGGGCTTGGCCCGCCCCGGAGTGGTTGGCGCCCCGCCGGCTGGTGTGGAAGGCCTTTGGCGCCACGCCAGCCTGGGCTGAAGGGTATCGGACGGCCGGCGGGTGTCCGCGCATGCGCGGGAGTGTCAGTGGCTGCTGATGTCATCCCCGCGCATGCGCAGGTGGGGGTCACCAACGCGTCGGCCATCGCACAGACCTACACGGCCGATGCGTAGTAAAAGAGTGCCCCCACGGCACAGGCCCGCCCGCGGATTGGTGGGCCCCGATCACGGGCCGGGCCACCGTGAGGGCACCCCCCGGGGCCACATCGCCCCGTGCCCCCCCAGGACCCCGGAGCCCGCTCACGCTGCCTTGTCCTGCCGGTAAAGGACCAGGTTCAATTCATGGCGGCGGGACCGGCATAGCAGCGGGACTTCAGCCCATCGCGGGCCGGAGAATCGGCGGGGGGGGGGGGGGGGGGCCACCGTCCGGCACAGCGCGATTCCATCCCCCGCCGAATCTCCGGTGCCGGAGAATCCCGCCCCCCGTTTTAAGGTTAACAGATGCAATATTCTCTCGGATGCTGATAACTCTGACATGTGGGGCTGGATTCTCCTGTCCCACCAGCCACGTGTTTCTTGGCGGCGCACCGTCCGCTGGCGATGCGATTCTCTACTCCCGCCGCTTGTCAATGGCATTTCCCATTGAAACCACCCCATGCTGCTGTAAATCTGCAGGCAGAGGTGCGTTGCCGGAGCAGGAGGAGAGAATCCTAATGACTAGAGAATTCCGGCCATGACCTCTGAAGCTTGCACTCTGTGGTGTGCCTCTCCTGTCCAATATCTAACCATACCATAACACAACAGAGGATACTGACTATGGGGAATCCCTGTGTTTTCAATTCCATGTCGTGACTTCTACATCCACGCACTTATTTGCCTCTCCAAACCTTTTAAAGCTTGAGAGAGAAAGCACTTGGTAAGATTGGGCTAGATACAAATCATAATTTGTTAAGCGGCAAGTGAATGAACTGAGCAGCAGTCACATGATTCAAAAGGACAGTATGTCTTTGTCTAATACTACAGAATAATAAACAAGATATACCTTCAGTCTATTGCCTCATTTGATTTAAACTTAAATAGTCTAGTATTTCAGCCGTACATTAGAAATTTAACTGTAGGCAGCACGGTGGCGCAGTGGGTTAGCTCTGTTGCCTCACAGCGCCGAGGTCCCAGGTTCGATCCCAGCTCTGGGTCACTGTCTGTGTGGAGTTTGCACATTCTCCGCGTGTTTGCTTGGGTTTCGCTCCCACAACCCAAAGATGTGCAGTGTAGGTGGATTGGCCATGCTAAATTGCCCCTTAATTGGAAAAATGAATTGGGTACTCTAAATTTGTTTTTAAAATAATAAATGTAACTGTAATATTTATGGATGACTGAAATGTTTTAGGATGTTCTGAAGCCTTTGAAACACTTCCTGTTGGGAGGATCAAGGGCAGTATCTTAATGTTACACATAAAATTATAATATGCGAATCAATTTGATTTCTGTTCTTTACTGATGTATTTTCAAACACGTTGGCACTATCTTCAACTTGTATCATAAATGGGCTTGAGATCCATGACAACAATCTGAATGCATGATTGGGTGCCAAAATTGTTTTAGGCTTGAACAGGCTCTGCTACCCTGCAGGTCCCCTAAAGGCGCCCCACTGCAGTTCATCGGTGTGGAAGGGTGTAAAATAAACCAAGCTTTGTGTGTGTTTGGTCAGCACATTGTGCCTCTCTTGTTAACCAACTAACCTAAATCAACAAACTGGGAATGGGCAGCAAGTTGTGTGTGTGTTGGGGGTGCGTTGAGGAGGGGTGGAGGGACTGGACGGGGTGATCTGCATTTCAGGAGAGAGATGCCTGGTCCCGGCGGTTAATGCAACACGTGTTTTCTTTTTGTGAGCTCAGCAGGAGCTTAGCTGTTTTCTCAAGTAACTTCTGATTGGCCTTTTAAGGTTGGCCCGTTGATACAAGTGAGTTCAGCATGTTGTACTTCGGTTCCATCCACTTGTAGTGGTGGCCCCACAACTGCCTTCAGATTCCAATTTGGAAGTATAAGCATCTTGCCGTTGTAAAGAAGCAAGTGGGCAGTACAGTTATTTATAAGCCTCTCAAAGTTACATTAGGTGGACCTCGGACATCAATCCATGGTCAGGGTGACTGCTCGCACCACTGATCTGCTTCTTCAACATCTGGACATCTATTTGTCAGGTGTGCAGTGGGTGAAGGGCAGTTTAAAGCTTTCTTCAAGGCTTCAAGTTATCTCTTGGCATCACGCCATTGAAAATCAATTCATGTTTTTGTACTGAGTTAATTACTGCACATTTTTCGAGTAAAGATGCCCTGGAGAAAATCTGGAAGTTTGACAAACAATTCAAGTTTGGTATTCATTATGGGAGCTGGTTTAATTTGTATTGATTTCTGCTCCACACAATGGGCGCGTGCTCTATGGTAAGATTCACCACACAGGCACAGGTGGCACTTAAAAAAATATATCGATTTCTGGACCCCTAGCTCATGCCAATTGTCTTTGTCGAATTAGCAACCTTGGAAAATGCAAACCTCGATAAAGGATCGAGGAAATGTGATTTGAGTGCTCTTGATCAAAAACAAAACAGAATATGGCAAGCATACATCATATGCACAGTTTGTTTAGTCTTGTAAAAGCCACCACTGAGAGTCCAAATTCCTTATTCATTTTTGGATTGTTGGGTTTGGGCAATTCTGGCAATGTTGCATTTATTGCCCATCCCTACTTCCCCTGAGAAGCTCAGTCCTCTTCTTCAACCAGTGCACGGAGCAGTTTGACACAACTGAATGGTCGGCTAAGTCACTTCAGAGGTACTTAAATGGTGACCATACCTGTGGTGATGTGCATCACTGTAAATACATGTAAGCTAGCCAGACACTAGAGGGAGCACCAGAAACATCACACACACACACTCAACCAATAGATAAGTTAGATGGGAGGCGACCAATGGACATTCATGGTACACAAGGAGGTGACATGACCACAGGGGGGCATTACACCAACCCATATATGAAGGACACCACACACATGATCTGCCCTTTGGCCAGTGGAGACAGTCAGTGAGGACAGGCACAGGGTTGATTCAATATTACACCCACCACGTGGAAGACAGCAGCTGGTTAATCAGTTTGGGTAGCTATAATAGGATTAGCAGTAGTGTCGAACTCAAGTTATAAAAGTGTACATAGTGTAAATAAATGTGTTGAAGTTATCTTCACGTCTCGACCTTCCTTTGACAAATGCAACACAAGGAAGCCGTTTATGTTACAAAGGCAACATAACAAAACAATACCGTTATGGAACTGAATGCACATACATCAGAGGTCAGATTTCCTTCTCTGAAGGACATGGGTGAACCAGGTGGATGTTGTGATATTGCAAGTTGCCATTTTGCAGACAACAGCTTCTTACATGCAGATTTAAAGAAAAACATGAGAGTAAAATTCCTGAACTGCCATTGTGTGATTTGGACCCATAAGGTGACATGTTATCAACTTAGTCCTTGCCAGAATAGGGCGACGCGAGTCGTACGCTAGAACTCAAATGGTGAAAGAACTGGCTTTTCCGTGGCTCTTTCCGTTTTCTGGTGGGAATAATCAGACCCATACGTCCAAGGATTCCTACTCAAAGGGGGACATAATGTGGATTACAAGCGTTCACCAGCACTTGTATTGTTGACATTGCAGCAACCACTGGAATGGAGAGGAGGCCTGAGAAGGCTGCTCCCTGGGTTTCACCATCTTACCTGGTGGTCCTGCTATGGAATCTGAGGGGCTGCAGTGAGCTGAACGCTCAAAAGGATGGGATCAAGAGGGCAGCCTCCCCCAACCAAGCACACATGGATGGAAGTGGCTAAGGAAGTCAGCAGCAGGATTGTAGTTCCTCCACCCCGAAGATAATGTAAGAGTGCACTAGTCATTCCTGCTGTGTACTTGCCTCAGTGACAGTGGGAATATTTTGACAGAAATGGAAACAGGTGCCCAGGAACATTCACCCAAAATTCAAGGTTAAGGTAGTTCTTAATTAGCTTTTAAATACTTAATTACTTACCTGACAGATGCATGAGGACTCCCTACTTGCCTACAATCCTGCCAGATGAAACCTGAAGAGACCGCATGATGCCAGCATCCCAAAGCTACATCAACTTCAGGCGACTTAAGTCTCCATCGACACCCAAACACGTGCCTCATCTTGCCTGTACAAAAATTGTGCCCTTACCGTCTGGATTGGAAATCAAGGTCTCCTAAGGCTGGGATGAAGAGCGCAGTTAGATTAGTAACATAACCATTACATAACCACACCAGGTATTCGCTCTGCAAAGGAAACATTATTTTCAGAGAAAATACTCGTCTGGGATCGAGATTAGATTCTTCTTCATGAAACATTTTGTCTTTGAGGTTTGCTCTGATTGCCTTGTAAGTACAAAATCTATACAAATGGAAGTGGTTATTATTTTGTTAAATAGGAATGAGACACAATAGTGTAACCCAGATCAGGAATGGCACATCTCATCATTCACAAACTCTATTTCCACAATATTGAGCAAGCACTGAAAATCGCTTACTCATTTCAGGAAGTGAGAACCCAATTTTGATTTGTTTTTTGTCACACGTATTTTTCTTGTGTTTTCCTTCGCAACACATTGATCCTCTGTGAGAAGGTAATTGGACTTCTCCACAACTTTTTCTGTGAATGTGGCCACTTGTCAGTGTAAACAGTGTGGCTGAATCTCTTGAAATTGCTCTTGCTCCCTCAAGTGCCAAGATGGGCAGCTCAGTGTTTGAAGTATGCCCACTGCAACAGACATGAATCAATATCCAACTGCTGCCATTTGCTGCACCATTCAATGCCAACCTACTGTCTGAAAATTACTCGCTTCTTGACGCCTCCATCTTCAGGCATAGTGCGCAAATGTAATTTGTTCTGCTTCACATATCAGGATTCACAGTTTTCCAATCAGCTGCAAATTAGGTGTGCAGACGTGGTCTGTGTTATGTTCTAGTGCATGGACAACAATTGAGTCAGCGCACCAAAGAACATCTAGTTCAAGACTAGTCAAATTGTTATTATTGTATAACAAACTGTGGGTTGGAAACTAATGCTAACAAACTGGAACAATTACAAACACAACTAACCACGACGACTTCTCCTACAGGCTCCCCTGAGGTTACAGTGTCACATGGTATAACTTGCCTGCCACTTAAAGGTCAGAGGTCAAACATATTTACATGTACAATTCCTCATGCATATTACTACATTCCCTTTCCTTGAGATTTTTAACAAAACATATATACACCATTTCAATAAATATTAGATATGATATGCCTAGCACAATAATTTATATCATGTACACCTATATTGTCCAATTACAGATTCAGTCTTTCGAGTTTCTTTCTATGCCTTGTTGATCTTCTTAATTTCGGTAGCTCTGATGAATCTGCTTGACAGTCTTGCATTTCTGTAGGTGCAACTGGTATGACTGCATCACAAATTGGAACTTCAGACTGTACAATGATATTTGATTTGTCCTCTGGTTGTGTTGGCTTTGAAGAATATAAGTTTTCATAGATATTGTCCGCTTGCAGTTGGGCAACAGGTTGTTTCAGGAGTGTCTGTCTGTTTCTCCTTACTACCTGTCCTTGCTCCATGATTACAGTGTAAGTTCTCGGACCTATTTTCTGTAATACTGTTGCACATTTTGACCAGCCATCAGAATCCTCCACTCTCACTACATCATTCGGATTTAAAGGTTTCAGAACCCTGGTTGACTTGTCATAGTAACGCCTGTGCTTCTTCTTTTGAGATTGCAACAGATCCCTTATCTTGTCATTTACTTGCTGTTTGGTACGGCATGGCAGAGTTGTTCGTAGCTTTTGACTCATCAACAGTTCTGATGGCAACAAACCACAACTTAAAAGTGATGCTCGATGGCAGAGCAATACTAGATATGGATCATCTTGACTGTCCATGGATCCGTTCAGTAGTTGTTTGACTATCTGCAAACATTTTTCTGTTTTGCCATTAGACTGAGGACACAATGGACTTGATATGGCATGTCTGAAGTCATAATGCTGCGCAAATGCCTTCCATTCTTTTCAATTGAAACACAGACCATTTTCACTCATAACTACCTGATGAATGCCATGACATGCAAATATTGCTTTCATGTGCATAATAACACAATTGGCTGATGAGCTTGACAACTGTGCTACTGCAGGATTGTTTGAGTAATAGTCGACTATTAGCAAATAATCTTTACCCTCAAGGTAGAATAAGTCTACCCAACCTTTTGTCAAGGAACTGACACAATTTCACCCACCTCCATCGGCTCCTTTGCTTGTCAATATTGGTATCGTTGACAAGTGGTACACTTTTCCAAATTGTCTGCGTATCTTTATTTATTCCTGGCCAATATACAGGCTCTCGCGCTCTTCTCTTACATTTCTCGATTCCAAGGTGACCCTCATGAATCTTTTGCAGTATTTCTTTGCGCAGAGGTGGGAGAATAACGATTCTCTGTTGTCTTAGTAACAAACCACTTGCTACACTTCGTTCTCATCGTATATGATGATACTTTGAACATGAACCTTTTGACCGTCCATTGTTGAGATTGTGTAAGACCATTTGCAATACTTTACCTTTTTCTGTTTCTGCAACAATCCAGTTTTGACTTTGCACCTGACACTAGTACTGTCTCTGATCATATCCGCATGAACTTGCACATCCTCCCCCATGGAGTTTTCATTCAGTGCTGCTGCAGCTCTGGATCGTGTATTGGCTACTACAATGTGCTTAGCTGGTGTATAAATCAATTCAGTCATACCTCTGACGGTTCATTTGCATCTGTTGAATGCGAGGTGACATCTCACTGAGGTTTTTCTTGACTATGGCCACCAACGGTCTGTGATCTGTCTCTACAATGAAAGTAGGTAGACCACACGCATAACTATGGAATTTCTTTAATCCGTTGACTAATCCTAGACATTCTTTTTCAATTTGAGCATAATGACACTCAGACTCTGTCATTAATCTGGATGTTTCTGCTACTGGTATCCAATCACTACCATTTTCCTGTTGCAGCAAATCTGCACCTAGACCATCCTTTGATGTATCTGCTGAAATCTTGGTATTTTTGATTGGATCGAAAAATGTTAGAGCTGGAGTTGTCGCTGGAGCTGTTTTTAATGTGATCCACTCTCATTCATGTTTATCAGTCCGGTTGAAGTTATTCACTTTTTTTAGGACTTCTCTAAGACATGCTGTCTTTGCTGAGAGGTTTGGAATAAATTTACAGATGAAATTAATCATGCCTACTACTCTTAGTACTTCCTTTTTGTTTGTTGCTCGAGGCACATTCATAATGGCTTGTATTTTCATGTCATCGGGCTTTATTCTTTGAGCAGCCAACCTATTCCTAGGAACGTTATTTCCTTCACACCAAACCAACATTTGGCCTTGTTAATACGTAGCCCATTTTCCTTGACATTCTGCAATACTCTCATTAGCCTTTCATTGTGTTCCTCTTGTGTGGAACCCCAAATGGTGATGTCATCGACATATACTTGAACATCCTGAATGCCTTCAACTATGTGTTCCATCACTCTGTGAAAAATTTCTGATGCTGAGATCATACCAAAGGGCATACGAAGAGAACAATATCTACCAAATGAATTATTGAACATACAATACTTAGTACTTTCTTCATCCAACTTGAATCCCTGCGAAGCATCAAGTTTGTTGAAATATGTCACACCAGACATCTCACTTGTGATCTCCTCTCACTTAGGTATTAGATAACATTCCCTCTTTATATTTGAATTTAGGTCTTTAGGACCCATGCATATCCTGAGATCATTATTTTGTTTTTTAACACACACCATCGAATTGACCCAATCTGTCGGCTCTTCAATCTTTTTGATCACACCAAGATGTGTCATTCTGTTCAATTCTGCTTTAGACGGTCACGTAATCGTGCTGGAACTCTTCTCGGAGCATGATTCACTGATTGAGCACCATTTTAGAGTTGATTCTTGTAGGTGAAAGGCAAAACATCAGAACCCTGAAAAATTTCTGGAAAAGCCTGCACAAGGAATCCACCGATCCACTGTGTCTGTTCAGTGCACAGTCAGTGCTATGCACTCTTTTTACCAGTTCCGGTGCTTCACACGCTTCAGCACCTAGCAGCAACTTACGGTCTTTACCTACAATGGAGAGCTTGACTTTGTGAACTTTATCTTTTAATTGGACATCTAGTTCACACATGCCTAATGTATCAATTTTCTGACCATTATAGTCCTTCAAGAAGAATGGCTTGTTTAATATTCTGGATTTTATTTTCATAGCTTCAATATCACTGATGCAGATGAGACTCACTCTCGCTCCTGTGTCTCGGTTAACATTGATGAGTGCTTTATTTATTAACAATGAAACTGTCCAGTTATTTTTTGTTACTGTTGCAATATCATTTTGATAACTTTTTGTTTCTATCAGCGACATTTTACTCTGTTTGGCCTCACTGACCGGCCCTATCTTCATTCGAGAGGACATCGATGAAAAATCAATGCATTGATGGACTTTTCAAGATTAACTTTCTTGTTTGTAAAACATTGTTTGGCAAAATGGTTTTTGCTTTTGCACTTCGTGCAAATCTTTCCATCTGCCGGCCATTGCCTCGGTAGGTGCCTATTTCCACATCTTTTATACGTAATGGCTGCTTCTGGCAAGCATTTAAAATGGCCACCGCTGCTAAGACCACATTTTGTTTTCAAGCACGTCACAACATCAAAGGCGTTAGCATCGCTCCCAATTTTCAGGTTAAAACGCAGTTCATTCAGCGAGTTTATATGCTGCGCAGCTAATTCACTGGCATGGCAAATCTTTCTCCGTCTTCTAACTGAAGCTCATTCTCCCGTAAGAGATGGTCACGCACCTTATTAATTCCAAAGACAATCTGATCTTGAATCATCGAGGATTTTAATGTAATCTAATATTTGGTCTTTTTTTCATATTTCCTTCCTGTGCTCCCGGAAGTGGAAGTACAGAGATCAACTTTGGACTGTGCCATTGTAGCTTTGATTCCCTGGCCAATGTTTCCTTTGAGGACAGCACTTCTCTATTGATGCAAGATCTTCTTTCCTTCCCATTATTTTGTTTCCTTTTCCCAATTTCTGTCCCTTTCTCCTCGGTTTGCTTCTTACACAATGAATTCCATTGCCATGGAATATCTGCTGTAGGCACTGCAACAAGTATTACTGGGGGTTTTTTGCAGATCATTTCTGCGTTGTTTCTTGGCCCTTGGATGTTTAATGCACTCCACTCAGAATTTACAGCAATAGGCCAATTATGAATAAAGGCTTAATCAGGCTAACTTGAAGTCAACTAATGCAATAATACATTTGAGCTTTCTTTGTACTCTAGTAGCATTACATTTTAGACTTTCTTGCTAAGTAGGGATCATACATTCTTAAATTATAATATCCAGAAATAATTACAGGTATACACAATTCTATTGGGGCAGCACGGTAGCCTTGTGGATAGCACAATTGCTTCACAGCGCCAGGGTCCCAGGTTCGATTCTGGCTTGGGTCACTGTCTGTGCGGAGTCTGCACATCCTCCCCGTGTGTGCGTGGGTTTCCTCCGGGTGCTCCGGTTTCCTCCCACAGTCCAAAGATGTGCAGGTTAGGTGGATTGGCCATGATAAATTGCCCTTAGTGTCCAAAATTGCCCTTAGTGGTGGGTGGGGTTACTGGGTTATGGGGATAGGGTGGCGGTGTTGACCTTGGGTAGGGTGCTCTTTCCAAGAGCCGGTGCAGACTCGATGGGCCGAATGGCCTCCTTCTGCACTGTAAATTCTATGTTCTATGTTCTAAAGTGACAACCATCTGCCTAATGAGAAAAAGTTAATCAGGGACATGTATAATAAAAGATTATTAACTTCAGCAGTACAGAGACAGGAGAGACATAAAAGCTCTTTTTATACCGAAGGAAAACAGAAAGATTTCATTCATTAGAAATTAGGACATCACTTTGTTATGTCCAAACTCTGCTATCATTGTTGCAGGACCGAGCTGAGGTTAGCCCATATGACCAGATGACATAGGAGCAGAATTAGGCCATTTGGTCCATCGGCTCTGCGCCCCCATTCCATCATGGCTGATATGCTTCTCATCCCCATTCTCCTGTCTTCTCCCCGTAACCCTTGATCCCCTCATTAATCAAACTTGTCCTTGGTTAAGATCAATGGAGGCTGCTGGGTGCAAGGCTGTTGCTATATTTTAACATTTATCGAACATTATTCTAACTATGTACAGGAAAAGGCTGAGCCTGAGGCTTCCCGCAGAACTATCTCTCAGTATATTCCTGTGATACAGAGTGTCTATTTACATTAACCCTTTACACCACATCTCCTCCCGAGTCTCTGCCTTCATCATTGGTTCATAGAGATAACTGCTGTGGTGGTTTCAGCAATCCCGTGACCTTGTTCTCAGCTCTCTTTGGAGGACGTGTAGTATTTAAGTTCTCCATGTTCGCTCTTAAACCTGGTGGAGTAGTATGTGAATTATCGGTTACTGACCAGTTCACTGTTTTGCTCATCTTGCCGCTCTTCTGTGTAACTAGTCCATTCCATTTATGGTCTTTGTCTTATAGATATAAGCTGTGGGATTCTAAAACTTCCCTCGTACATCTACTCTAAACCTTGCCCCTCACACCTTAAACCTATGCCCCCTAGTAATTGACCGCTCTACCCTGGGAAAAAGTCTCTGACGGTCCACTCGGTCTATGCCCCTCATAATTTTGTAGACCTCTAACAGGTCGCCCCTCAACCACCTTCATTCCAGTGAGAACAAACCAAGTTTATTCAACCTCACCTCATAGCTAATGCCCTCCATACCAGGCAACATCCTGAGAAATCTCTTCTGCACCCTCTCTAAAGCCTCCACATCCTTCTGGTAGCGTGGTAACCAGAATCGAACACTATACTCCAAGTGTGGCCTAACTAAGGTTTTATACAGCTGCAACATGACTTGCCAATTTTTATACTCAATGCCCCGGCCAAGGAAAGCAAGTATGCCATATGCCTTCTTGACTACCTTCTCTACCTGTGTTGCCCCTTTCAGTGACCTGTGGACCTGTACACCTAGATCTCTTTGACTTTCAATACTCTTGAGGGTCCTACCATTCACTGTATATTCCCTACCTGTATTAGAGCTTCCAAAATGCATTACCTCACCTTTGTCCAGATTAAACTCCATCTGCCATCTCGCCACCCAAGTCTCCAAATGATCTAAATCCTGCTGTATGCTCTGACAGTCCTCATCGCTGTCTGCAATTCCACAACCTTTGTGTCGTCCGCAAACTTACTAATCAGACCAGTTATATTTTCCTCCAAATCATTTATATATACTACGAACAGCAAAGGTCCCAGCACTGATCCCTGCGGAACAGCACTAGCCACAGCCCTCCAATCAGAAAAGCACCCTTCCATTGCTACTCTCTGCCTTCTATGACCTAGCCAGTTCTGTATCCATCTTGCCAGCTCACCTCTGATCCCATGTGACTTCACCTTTTATACCAGTCTGCCATGAGGGACCTTGTCAAAGGCCTTACTGAAGTCCATATAGACAACATCCACTGCCCTATCTGCATCAATCATCTTTGTGACCTCCTCGAAAAACTCTATCAAGTTAGTGAGACACGACCTCCCCTTCACAAAACCGTGCTGCCTCTCACTAATACTGCTGCCTCTCGCTAATACTCGTTCCAGTACCCTTTACAGTACATCTTGCCTCAATCCTCTGACTCTATTAAATACATTATTTACATTATCTTACACAAATTAAATTGTTTCAGTGCCTCCCGTGTCCATCCTTAATTAACTTCAACTCAGCAAAAAACTCTGTCCCCTTTATGTTAACTTGCAAGAAATCCTGTCCACCTATCATCCTATTCTTCCTCAGCTCCACTGGACCCTGGTCCACCGCACCTCAGTTTTAAAACACTTGTCCACGTTGTGTTCAAAACGGGATAAACATCGCCCGTCCTGATGTTTATAAATTCCTCCAGCCCTACAACCTTCACAGGACATATCTCTGGCGCATTGTGCATCCCTTGCTTCTTTCATGCCACCACTGACAATCATACCTTCAACCATTTGGCCCCAATTCCCTTCCACACTCTCTGCATCTCTTTCTCATCTGTCAGGTGCTTTTTAAAACTACCCCTTTCATCAAACTCTTTGTCACCCAAACTACTCTCTCTTCCTCTGGCCCATTGTTAATTTTGGCTGACAGCACCCAGTTGAAGTGTTTTGGGATTACTTTACTACATTTAAACGTGGCATGTAACTGCAAATTGTTGCTGAGGTCTGTCTCAGGAGAAATGCCTGTCTGACAAAGATCATAACCTGAATCTAGAAAGTTCGGGAGTCAAGTTCAGGGAATTAGAAACAGTCATGGTTAAGCTATTTTTTTCCCCACTTCAAACCTTGTAGCATGGGTCTGTAGCCGCACGAGCAGAATATAATCCAATCATTACTGAATAATACATAAATAGAGACATTTTTGATCACATCATGTAATGCAGAGCTAAGTGAATTATCCTTTAGTTGAGAAGAGCGAAATGTAGAAGGAGCAGCATTGTGTAATCAGGATTCAGGTTCGTAAAACCATAGATCAACTGAAACACTTCACTCAACATTGTGCTGTGTTAATGTCTCCAACCATCATGTGTGGTTATATGTGCTATCTTTTAAGTATTGTTTAAGTGCTATTGAATGGACTGTATGCTTAATAAATCTGTGAACTCTTGACCTCAATTCTTCAAGAAATGTACGAATTTTGGTGAATAGGTAGAACATCCAATAATAAATAAAAACTACCATCCAGCAACGGGAAAGGGCAGTGAGTGGCTAAAGCAATGCTATAATGACATTGTACGAATCAGTGGAATTTTATAGTTAGTCATTGCTAAACAAATTGGGGCAACAGGATCTATCCTTGATTTCTATTTGCATCTGGGAGTTCGGTGTTAAATTTGGCCTGAACTCAATGGAGCAGACGGTGGTGTAGTGGGAATTTTTGTTCCCGGTTTTCCGGGCAGGCAGTTGAGGACAATGCATTGGGGGCTGAAAGGTTTGTTGCTCTATGGCGTGAAATAATTGCGGGAACTTGCGGACCCGACCACCGTGGTGGGATAATGGCTGGTCGACAGTCACAGTTTTCACATGTGCTGCTTGAAATTTAAATTGGTACGGTCTGTAAAAATGTTAAAACTCTGCCTTTTTAATTCAACAATATCCAGCAGTTAAATTATCTAACGCGTTGGAATCTTAACTGTAAAGAAATCTGGATCATTACGCACAATCACAAATGTCACAAAGAACTGGGAACTCGTTCCTTTGTGATTGTCATCATTGTCCCAGGGGGCCATAGGCTGCTCTATCCTCTTGAGGGAGAAAGAGAGCTGACTGGTGGCGATTTAACCTGAGGGTCACCACACCACAGGTGAGGAACAAGGTTGAGAAGGCAGGGCCTTCATGGACAACCTCAGCCAGTACGGGAATTGAACCCACACTGTTGGCGTCACTCTGCATCACAAACCAGTGGTCCAGCCAACTGAGCTGATCGACCTCCCAGTACCTTTGCAACATTTAGGTGCCCAAACATCATCCTGTTCCATTTCCTCAACAGAGTAGAAGAGTTAGTTCAGTCAAATGTTTCACTGACTTGTGTTCCTAAGTCAATGGGGAGGCAGTTTAATCAATCTTCAAGGGATATTATTTACCCAGTTTGATTTTACAACAATCCTTTGTTGACGCCAACTTTTTTATTTTCAAATTGTTTGAACCTGAGTTCAAATTCTCAAGCCATCACAATGGATTTTAAATTCAAATGATAATTTGGTGATTATTTGTCCAACCATTGGGTTACTACTCCAGTAAAATAACCGCTACAATAACATACACCAAGGGCAGCGCATTTGGCTTTCAAGCACGACCCTATGCTTATACTCTTTGAACTAAGGAAACTGGTATGTGTCCCGAGGGAGAGAATTGACCCTCTACAATGGGAAAAGAGATTCTCGACAGGTGGTTTCTGTGACAATATGTATATATGTATATTGTATGGTAAATGAAGGGTTAACAATTTAATGTGAATGCATCCAACCACTGGAGGGTGATTAAGAGTACGCGCGTGGATCGTATGATACTCTTGATTCTGGGAGTAGGTGATTAGGCGGGTTAGTGAGTAGTCGTGTTTCTAGAAGCTCTGTAGATAGTATCATAGTCTAGTTTAGCTGTAGTCTGTAAATCTCAGTAAGCAATTCGAATCTATTGAATTGTGGTGTCAATAAATTAGCTTTGTTAAAGACATAGCTTGATGTTCCTATGAGACACTACACTTCGAAGTCACCTTCATCCATAAAGCAAAGAACATCACTGTTTCAGAATTCTCAGCGGCATGAACTGGAGACTTTAAAATATGATGAAGGATATTCATACATGTTAAACAGCTGTTTGATCTAAATGTCACTTACTAATGTTCTCTTATTGCTTTCTCCATCCCCAGTTTTCTGTCTCTTCCAGTTATTCTGTACCATCTTGGGTGTTCCTGTAAAGAAAGGTGCACAGCAAACTAACAGATTCGGAAAGGCCTGAAAATAAAAGTTAGAGAGCAATTTGTCACTGCAGACAAGAGATCATTTTATTACGTGGATGAATGATAATAGTTGGAAAGAAATAGATGAATAGACAATACTCTATGACAATAGAAAATACACATTGATCAAGAATAGGCCAATTGGACCATTGAGTACAATTATTGCTTCTTCCATAATTACCAATGGTCTTGTGGCGCAGTGGTTGGTGTCCATGTCCCTGAGCCTGAAGCTCTGGGTTCAAGTCCCACTTCAAGACTTGATGGTCAAGGAAGGTGTATTCATAACATGCGCAAACAAGCTAAGTACTAACTTGTAGACCATTACAACATGTGGCAGTGGGAGAGATTTCTGGTCAACCATATGATGGAACGAAATTGGAATCTGCACCATAGCTCCAACATGCATGTATATGTTGTCACAGCAAATCACCTTGGGGTGGCTGGATGGCAAGAGTGAATCAGATTTGTGCCAACAACACAGGGCTCGATTTCCTGTTCTGGTTGGGGTGGATTCGGGGCCTGCTTCCTTGCCCTACTTGTGGTGGGAAGTTGTAATGATGTGGTTCAAATCTGACAAAGGACTGAAGAGGAAGATATAGGCCGGGATTTTCCGACTTCACCCATTTCGGACGATGCACCATCCTGAATAATTTTCAATCAACTGCGGCACCTCGGGTTTTTGCTTTTTAGTTATGATTACCACATACTGAACCAGTTGTGATCTGGCCATTGCTAATAGTCTTTTTCAGAGATTGCACATTTAAAGTAATAGATTTAAAGGGAAATACATGGCACAGTGGCTAGCACTGCTGCCTCACAGGGCCAGGAACCCGGGTTCAATTCCGGCCTTGGGTCACTGACTGTGTGGAGTTTGTATGCTCTCCCCGTGTCTGCGTGGGTTTCCTCCGGATGCTCTGGTTTCTTTCCACAGTCCAAAGGTGTGTAGGGTAGGTAGATTGGCCATGATAAATTGCCCCTTAGTGTCCAAAACATTAGGTGGGGTTACTGGGTTATGAGGATAGAATGGGTTGGAGCCTAGTTAGGGTACCCTTCGAGAAGGTCGGTGCAGACTTGATGGGCCGAATGGCTTCATTCTGCACTCTAGTGATTCTCTGAAATTATGCAGGCTTGGAGATCACCAGGATTCAGGACTCCTGTGACGCTGGCCTTCAATTTCACAGCCACTGATTCTCGATCATGCAATTTGTCATTGTCTCCAAATTCAAACCACCCCTCTATCCAGCAGTTTATGAATTCCAAGGATTGGGAATGGTGTTGAGGGTCAGATCTGCTGAACTGGTGACATTGCCCCGAATAGGAACTTACCTGCGGTGGAAGGAATGCATCAGGGGATTATTCCTGTAGCTTTCAGTTGTTCTGCATTTGATCATGTCAGTCTAGTTACCATTGATGTTCACTGTGCTTGATTAGTTAAATCTGGGTGTGGATTCACAGAAAAGTAAACAAATTGTGGAACTTGTTGGAAGCAAAGATCTGTGTCGTGTTATTCACCCTGGGGTAACACGGACTGCAACAGGATGCAGATGAACTGTAAAGCATACATCAAACGTAGGCGTTGGTTCAATACGATTTATTGAACTTCTGTAACAATGCACACAGCTGGCTGTGGGTTGACACTCTATTACTCGAAGTGTACTAACTCTAACTTACTAGACCAGGCTAGCTCTGATCCACGTGTCGAAGGTGCTGACTGATATATACACGCTGACTGTCACTACAGTTGTCACCAGTGGAAAGAGGCGGAGTGCTGATGCCTTGTGGGTTTTATAGTTGGAAGCCCCCCTCTGCTGTTCTGTCTGGTGATTGGTTGTGTTCTGTCCTGGATATTGATTGGCTAACCTGGGTGTCTGTCACTGCCTGTTTTTACCGAATGATGTGCATGGGTGCATATTATGACAAGCTGGAAACATGGAATGGACATTTAAGGAACACTTGTGAATAGGTTTCCTACACAAGTAAAGCTGGTGTGTCATCTCTGCATAGCTTCAAGATATAAAATACACAACAGTCCCAAAACAGCTCCACACGATTCTACTCTCCCCACCACCCCTCCTGTCATACAATGGGTAGAGGGTGAAATTCTGCTCCAGGTCCATAAAGCAGCAATGCCAAATGTCGAGGTCAGAATCAATGGTAGAAAATTTATAGATTAAAAATTTTTTTTTTTAGAGGATCCCATTGTCTTTTTTCCAATTAAGGGGCGTTTTAGCATGGAAAATCCATCTACCCTTCACATCTTTGGGTAGTGAGGGTGACACCCACACAGATATGGGGAGAAAGTGCAAACTTCATACAGTGACCCGTGGCAGGATCAAACTCGATAGATAGGAATAACATATCAGCCTAAACATAAAATATTAATACCTAAAATGTGGCAGCACCCTTTATCGGGATCTAATTGTTAGGCGGCATGACGTCAATCAGGAAAATAAGAAGCTCACCTCAGCAATTTGGACCTGCTGACATAACAGGGTACATTCACAAATCCTGCAACCCCATAGGGAGTCACTCTCAGTGAGATGATGGGCCGGAGAAGGTGAGCACAATGCAATTGTGTCATACCTCCAGCCTGTGCTCTCTTCAGATGTGGGAATTACACACAGATTGTGTAGTCAGTGAACCTACTCTGAGTTCTTTGATGCTATACGGATTCACAGGTAATAATGTTAATTCTCCCTCACTTTCCTCATGTACATTAAGAAGTTTGACACTGGCATGTGTTTTTTTGATTTGTGACAGTCAACCAACCTAACCATGGGTGGATTGACTGTCAGTGTTATGAATCATACGATGAAAATGCCTCTTTCATGCAATCACTTTTAAAATTGCCTCCTGTGACAATTTAAATACAGTTCTGTCCTTAATGCTTGGTTTGTAAGCTCTGATAACTCTCAGCATGATGGAACGTCCTGCCGGTTTCTTTATTATGAGGACAAACTATCAAACATAACTCTCATACAATTCCCATCTGAGGAAAATCTCTGAATGTCCTTAGCCAACCAATCATTTCCGACCATCACGTGATGCAATTGCTGAGGGCAAGAATTAATCCTCTCCTCTCCCCAATGTACAGAAGCGGCATAATCATTGAAACCTGTGCTGAGTTGATCTAGGTCCGCTCTTCATAATGATATTCTGGAGAGGACATATGCATAACTGTGGGGCCCTTTAACCATAATAAAATATTCTGAGTAATAGTACAACACATACACGAGAATTTTTAAATGTCACAAAAATAAAATGCTCAGGTATTATTCTGATATATTTATAGATGCATGTTTTACTATTTCTCCCAACTCCATTCATGCCACTCTGAGCTCACCATTTCTATGACAGCCATCTCCTCCTCCATTGACTCAATATCCAGTTAAGTGTTGACCATCCAATTACCTTTCCTCTCACCTACGCTCACTATCAGTGTAAATGTTTCCCTCGCTTCAGTGGCACCATGGCACAATGGTTAGCACTGCTGCCTCACAGCGCCAGGAACATGGGATCAATTCCAACCTCGGGTGACTGTCCGTGTGGAGTTTGAATGTTCCTCTCGTGTCTGTGTGCGTTTCTTCCCACAGTCCGAAGAAGTGCGGGTGAGGAGGATTGGCCATGCTACATTATCCCTAAGTGTCCAAAGGTTAGGTGGGGCTCTGGGGATAGGGTGCAGGATTGGGCCTAGGTGGAGCGCTCTTTCAGAGGGTCGGTGCACACTCGATGGGCCAAATGGTCCCCTTCTGCGCTGTAGGGATTCTATGACTCTACTGCACCACTATTTTTCAAAACTGGTGTCCTTATTCCGTCCTCAAACAAAACGTATTTTTCCAATGTTTCTTTACCAATCTAAAGTCATTGAAGAGATTGTCAACTTCCGAATTTTGCAGATGTGCCCACCTTTCCTGTAACTTCATGTTTGAAACTCTCCAATCAGACATTCAGTCCTACCACAGCACTAAAAAGCTCAAATCAAAATCATAACTGCCTTCCCCTGTGACTGTGACAATGTTACCGCAACCTTTAACATCCTCCTCATCATCTCTGTATCCACCAGTTGCCTCTACCATTGTCCTTCAATTTTTCTTCATTTTATATCTCAGTCAGACTGTTACACATATCAGTTCAATTGTAGCCACAGCATCTCGAGTATTGATGTCGCTTTTTGCGCATGACTGTTACATCTGGAGCTTGGCAAAGATTATTACTTGGCCAATCTCTCTCCTTGTCTCCAGGTGGCCACTTCATGACAACATCAAATGACATGAGGCCAATTTCTATGCCTCTCTACACCTCTCTCGACCACTCCACTGACGCTACAGTTCTGACATCCAGTTAGTGAGCCACAATTTCCTTCATTGTGAACTCTATATCTGTCTTCTTTGTCCCCTTCCCGTTTCATCAAAGCCTCTGTATCCTTATATCTAATTCCATTCCTTTCTTTGGTCACTGTCTCAAGCTGCAATAGACTATTCACATCCTTACATCCTGAATGGTCTATTTAATCTCCAGATGGATGGACTATTGACCCTCTCTCCTCTCCATCAGGAAAACTACCTTATACTGGTTCTATTATGATTGGAACCCCCCCCCCCCCCCCCGCACCGGCAAGTTAAACCTATTCCCTTGAGCTTATTGCTAGCTTCATTTCTAATCATGAAAGGAGCATAGTCTGCATAATCAACTGTAGACTATGTCCTGAAATAAAAATCCTTTCTCACAGGATTTTCCATCCTAGCATAGTTATCTTAGGGTAGAATGTCCATAAAAGCGCAATACAGCAGAATAAAATATCATGGAATTTCCAATATAAAATCTTAGAATCCTAACTTAAAATTCTAGAATATCATTATCATGTGTAGGCGCATGAGGCTAATAATGGGAGAGTACAGTTTTGTTATACTTCTTTACTAAATGTTTATTGTTGGAATTGTTGGAACCAATTATAGATTATATTATAGTTAATGATGATTATATAGCATAGAAAGTAAATCAAACTAATTATAACATTACAATTTTTGAATTCACTGCAATATACATTTTGGATATACAAACAATTATTGATTAAAGATAATTATACTCATAATCAGGTCAAATGTCTCATGGGCAGCACGGTAGCACAAGTGGCGAGCACTGTGGCTTCACAGGATCCCAGGTTCGATTCCCTGCTGGGTCACTGTCTGTGTGGAGTCTGCATGTTCTCCCCGTGTCTGCATGGATTTCCTTCGGGTGCTCCAGTTTCCTCCCACAGTCCAAAGACGTGCAGGTTAGGTGGATTGGCCATGCTAAATTGCCCTTAGTGTCCAAAAAGGTTAGAAGGGGTTATTGGGTTACGGGGATAGGGTGGAAGTGAGGGCTGAAGTGGGTCGGTGCAAACACGATGTGCCAAATGGCCTCCTTCTGCACTGTATGTTCTATGTTCTAAGGTTTTGAAGTGCCTTTGTCGGAATCCAAGAGGAATTTTTAAAAAGTCTAGCGCTCAACCACTGTGTCCAAAATTAACCAGCCACGGTATCTGCTTTCAGATAAATTTCTGCTGAACTCAAACAGACTTCCATGTGCATTGTTCCCTGGAAGCAAAAATTATTCTTAGCTCTTATCAAATTTGAGAAGCTTGAGAACTATGGCCCATGTCGAGAAAATACAGCTGGTTGGCTGCTGCCTCCCAAAGTCTTCCAGAGGTAAAGATAATCCAAAGACTTCATGTAAGTTTTTCCCTGTAGTAGCTGGCTTTCTGGCTACAGTTCAAATGCTGTGACAGTGTTTTTCTTATGCTGAGCAGAATTCTTTAATTATTTTCCTGGTAATCTAATTAAATTCTTAATTTGTCGATCAGCTCTGTTACTTTTGTCACACACCTTCTTCAGGATATACACTTGTCTCTACCTCTGCTCATCTTCAGTGGAAATGCTCTGTTGATTGGCTTCCCAAACTTTATGAACCTTTGCTGATTCAAAGCCTTTTGCCTCCATTCTATCCAGCATCATATCCCACTCAATAAACGTAACCAAGGTATGCTGGTTTTCGGCCTCCTAGCACCTCCTCTTTGAAATTCTCATCCTGGTGTCCTGATCCTCTCATGGCCTCACACTCGTTGGGCCGGATTATCCCATGCCGCGCCGTATGGGAGAATTACCGTTCACGCCATTTTTTCCCGCAGCGCCGGTCCGACACCGGCAGGCGATTCTCCGAGGAGCGGAGAATCGGCGCCATTTGCACCGGCGTGTTTGGCGTGGCGCCGGTCGCGGGCCGCTGGCCCCCGATTCTCCGGCCTTGATGGGCTGAGCGGCCTCTCGGAAACGGCAGAGTCCCGCCGGCGCCGTTCACACCGGCTCGCAGCCGGCGGGAACTCTGCGCATAGGGTCGGGGGGGTGCGGCCTGTGTGGCGGGGAAAAGAGCTCCTTCACCGGGGCGGACCTCCGATGGGCTCTGGCCCGCGATCAGGGCCCACCGATCGGCGGGCCGGCCTCTCCAGCCCCGGGCCTATTTTATTACGTGGCCGGCCCCTGAACCCCCACGCCATGTTGCATCGGGGCTGGCGTGTTGAGGAAGTCCCCCGCGCATTTGCGGGTTGGCGCGGCGCCACTGCGCATGCGCAGGTTGGCAGAGTGCCCAGTTGGCGCCGGGAAGGGAGGCTGGAGCGGCGTGAACCACTCCAGCGCTGTGCTGTCCCCCTGTGGGGGCCAGAATCGGTAGTGCCCGCGCCCGTTTCACAACGTCGTGAAACGCGATGGCGTTCACGACAACGCGAACACTCTGCCTCCATTTCGGAGAATCCCGCCCATTATCTATTGAGCCTCATTCATCCCTACAATACCTCTCCCCCCCCCTCCCTTTTTTCCAGGATTCACGGTTCATTTATGTGCACTTTTAGATCCATTTAAGTAATCATCGAATCATAGGTTCCCCACTGTGCAGAAGGAGGCCATTTGACCCATCAATTCTGCACCAACCCTCTGAAAGAGCACCCTATCTAAACACATGCTCACACCCTATCCATGTAACCCAGTAACCCCATCTAACCTTTTGGACACTTCGAGGCAATTTATCATGTCTAATTCACCGAACCTGTACATCTTTGGACTGTGTGAGGAAACCCGAGCACCCGAAGGAAACCTACGCAGACACAATCAGAATGTACAAACTGCACACAGACAGACACCCGAGGCTGGAAGGGAACCCAGGTCCCTGGTGATGGGAGGCAGTAGTGCTAAAAACTGTGCCACCGTGCCGCCCCGGTGCCATCACATCTCTGTCATTGTAATATCTGACATTATAACCCAAATTATTTAATTTACACAGATGCCCAGCTATTCAATGTAAACTGACTATGTCGGTGATTCAAATGTACAGTTTGTGTATATATTCCATGTAATTTGTCTATACCATCCAAAAGAAGGTAAAAGTTAAGCAGTGGTATACAAAAGCATTGTATCTGAAACTTATACTGTGGTAATGGTGAGAAGTTCAGGATGTTGATGTAAACTTCTAGTATACAGATGCCCTATCATCCATTCACTGAAAAACAGATAGCTCTGCAGGAATGGAGCTTTGTGTCTGTTTTGGTAAATTCCAATTTTAAGTGGGAAAAAAAATCAAACAGGTGAGCACTGAATTGTCTGCTGGTCTTTTCTTGCCCTTATTTGTAATGTGTTCCCTTGCAACAAACTTTACCTAGTTAAATGAGTACAAATGAATATTTTTCATGGAATCGATAGAATCCCCACAATGCAGAAGGAGGCCATTTGGCCCATCGAGTCCGCACCGACGCGCTGCTAAAGTAACCCCACCGAGACCCACTCCTCCATCTTATCCCCATAACCTCCACCTATCCTTTCAACACTGGAGGGAAATTTAGCATGGCCAACCCACCCACCCTGCATGTCATCAGACATTCCACATTATGGTACCACAGTGGTTAGCACTGTTGCTTCACAGCACCAGAGACTCGCGTTTGATTGCCAACTTGGGTCACTGTCTGTGCGGAGTCTGCACATTCTCCCCGAGTATGCGTGGGTTTCCTCCTGGTACTCCAGTTTCCTCCCACAAGTTCCGAAAGACATGCTTGTTAGGTGAATTGGACGTTCTGAATTCTCCCTCAGTGTACCCTGTTATATTACCTTGTGCAATATATGTTACTCATTTGCTTCTTACCAAGATGATCTTAAACTCGATGTTGATTAACGCCCGTAGTCTTCTAATTAAAGCAAATAATTTATTGAGTAACTTTAACGAATAAATTGTGAGTTTGTTCTCTCCAATACTTATACTAGATATTAAATAAACAAGATTGAATAAGAATAAACTATGATCAACTATACCTACACTCTGAGCTATCTCCCTCTACCCCTGGTCACTAGCCACTATACACATGAAGAGGCGGGAACTCGGCTTGAGTCTGTCTTTTATACCCCTTTATAGTGCTGCCATCTAGTGATCACTTAGCTGTTATGTCTGTACATTAACCCCTTGTATACATACAGATGTGCAGATCACTACATCCCTCCTCTTTTTTTACATATTTTCTGTACTGTTTAAAGAAAATTGTACAATAAGAAACAATGATGTGAATATCTGTACAAGTTGTGACATATTGACAATTATACAAAGCTAATTATTTTTTATTGATGAGTCCAATCTTTATAAATTTAGACGGTTGGGTTTCCTTCTTCCTCTATTGGATCTTCTTAGCTGAAGTGGTGTTGTGGATGCTTTGATGTAGTTGCGAACGTCGTCTGTCGCCTTGTTGTGAATTAAGTTTGGTTGAATAAGTGATTCATTCAGATTCAACGTAGGAAGAGTGATGTTTGAAGTTCCATCTTCAGTAGGTCTTGCAGATTACGTCGAAAAAACACACCCTCTGCAGACTTACCGGTGTAGGATCGCGGTGCTGCTTGCCTGAGTACTGTGGCTGGAGCAGACCATCCTCCTTCTGGGTTTCTCAGTCTGATGGTGTCATCTTTCATCAGTGGTTTGAGCTGAATCGCGTGCTGATCATAATATTGCCTTTGTTTAGTACATTGTTCTTTGATTTTGTTGAGAACATACGAATGATCAGGATCCTTGAGTTGAATTGCAGGCAACGTTGTTCTGATGTCTCTGTTAAAAAGCATCTGAGCTGGTGATAGTCCTGAGCTTAATGGAGTTGCTCGGTACGATAAGAAAGCCAAGTGAATGTCGGGTTGCGAATCATCCGCCTTGCTTACGAGTTGCTTGATTATCTGCACACCTTTCTCAACTTTCCCATTAAATTGTGGGTAGTGTGGACTAGATGTCACACGAAAGTTGTAGTTATTGGAAAACTCTGTCCATTCCCAACTCGCGAAGCAAGGACCATTATCGGACATTACCATGTGCGGAATCCCATGCCTCGAAAATGTTTCCTGACAAGCCTTTATTACAGATGAAGACGTAAGATCAGGAAGTTTCATAACCTCAGGAAAATTTGAGTCGTAGTCCATGATGGGAACATAGTCACGACCCATAGCATGAAACAAATCGATGCCTACTTTTGTCCACGGTGACGTTGTTAACTCATGTTGCTGAAGTGTCTCTTTACACTGTGCCGGTTAATGTTCTGACAGGTGTCACATGTCATGATCATTTCAGTTATTTCTTTGTTGATGCCAGGCCGGTAAACTGCCTGTCGTGCTCTCCTCTTACATTTCTCGATTCCGAGATGTCCCTCATGAATCCTGTGCAGCATCTTTTTTTGTCTTCTTTTTTAATAAATTCATTTATTATTACCCAATTCATTTTTTTCCAATTAAGGCGCAATTTAGCGTGGCCAATCCACCTACCCTGCACATCTTTGGATTGTGGGGGCGAAACCCACGCTAACACAGGGAGAATGTGCAAACTCCACACGGACAGTGGCCCAGAGCCGGGATTGAACCTGGGTCCTCGGCGCCGTGAGGCAGCAATGCTAACCACTGTGCCACCATGCTGTCCTTGTGCAGCATCTCTGAGCGTAGACTCAGTGGAATTACAATTTGGTCATTGTGTAACAATAGTTCATCAACTACTGTTAACACGGTCTGAATGTTCTGATATTGTGGACATCGTCCCTTTGGCCAACCATGCTGGAGGTGTAGCATCACTCTTAGCAAAGTTGCATCTTTCTTCGTTTCTTGATGAATCCGTTGTATTTCTCATCAGATGCTGGAAGATTCTCCGTGCATAACTATGCTTGAGCTTCGATGTCTCCAATATACTCTGGTAGTGAAATGTCAGAGTCAATTGATCTTGATAACGTATCAGCAATGATGAGTTATTTTCCTGGAGTGTATACCAAGGTGAAGTCATACCTTCTTAACTTCATCATTATGCGTTGTAGGCGAGGAGTCATGTCATTCAAATTCTTATCTGTGATCCCTTTCCATTATAAATGTAGGAAGCCTGTACACATAGTCATGGAATTTCAGTATTCCCGTGAGTAGTCCGAGACATTCCTCTTCCATTTGTGCATATCTGCACTCTGTTGCAATCATAGCCCTGGAAGCATATGCAACTGGAATCCAATCCGATTGATTGTTTTGTTGTAGAAAAACTGCGCCTAACCCGTTTTGACTGGCCTCAGTGGAGATTTTAGGAGTTCTGGTTAGGTAAGAAAGGTAAGAATTGGTGCTGTCATCAGTTGATATTTGAGATCCACCCATTCATCTTGGTGACATTGTGTCCATTCGAATTCAATGGTCTTCCTTATCAAATTGCGTAAAGCTGACGTCCTCATTGACAGGTTCGAGGTAAACTTGCCCAAGAAATTTACAAAGCCCAGAAATCTTAACACAGCCTTTTTATCTTGTGGCTTTTTCACGTTCTTGATCGCAGAAATTGTCGCATCATCTGGTCTGACACCTTGAGATAATATTATATCTCCAAAGGAGTTTAAAGATGTTTGTGCAAAGGTACACTTAGAGTGGTTTAGTTTCAATCCGTACTGATGGATTCTTTGAAACAGTCTTCTTCTGTTGTGGACCATATAATTATGTTGTCGACATAGACTCTGACACCATCGATACCCTCAGGCATCTGTTCCATTATCCTATGGAAAATCTCTGAAGCGGGAATGATCCCAAAAGGCATGCAGTTAAAACAGAAGTGTCCAAATGGAGTATTGAATGTGCACAACAATCTACTCGAATCATCACGCTGCATCTGCCAGAATCCTTGCGAAGTGTCGAGTTTAGTGAAAATGCGAACATTCGCCATCTCGCATGTGATCTCTTCACGCTTAGGGATAGGGTAATGTTCCCTACAAATATTTTTGTTCAGATCCTATGCAGATTCGAAGATCTCCAGATGGTTTTGCTGTAGATCTGTACTGTGAGGCATAGTGATTGAGTTTGGCACACTTTAAACATTGTTTCCCTTGAGTTGGACATTTCTCCTTTAAGTGGGCATTTCCACATCGGTAACACATCATGAGGTTGTCTCTCTGACGCATGAGACACGTTCACGCATGCACAAACTTATTTTCTTCAGTCTTGCATTTTCAAGCAAACTGCGCATGTCCTGGGCTGGAGTGTGCGCGTGCAAGATAGCTGCTGTCCGAAACGTGCTTCTTTACTGCCTGCGACACCATTTTAACACTCTCGAACTCGTGGTTGACTCTCGCACCCTTTTTACAGTGATAAAATTCTAGATATTGATTTTTACTCTGTTCGTGAGATGAACATTTCTCAATTGCAATTTTTAGCATTAAATCTTGTTGCCTTAACAATGCTTCCCTTGAACTCTCATCACCTAGTCCATATACAATCTGATCCCTGATCAGTGAATCATGCAAATCTGCATAGTTACAGGTCTGTGCTAGCAATTTTAAGTAGGTGACAAAGCTGGTGAATGACTCGCCATGTTTCTGCAACCTTTTGTGAAATCTAAATCTTTCAAAGATCTCGGGCGAAATTCTCCCCCAACGGCGGGATGCCCGCCGACTGGCGCCAAAGCCGGCGCAAATCAGACGGGCATCGCGCCGGCAAAAAGGTGCGGAAGTCTCCGCATCTTTGGCGGCCTAGCCCCAACATTGAGGGGCTAGGCCGACGCCGGAGGGATTTCCGCCCCGCCAGCTGGCGGAAATGGCGTTTGTTGCCCCGCCAGCTGGCGCGGAAATGCGGCGCATGCGCGGGAGCGTCAGCGGCCGCTGTCAGTTTCCCCGCGCATGCGCGGGAGCGTCAGCGGCCGCCGAAAGTTTCCCGCGCATGCGCAGTGGGGAGAGTCTCTTCCGCCTCCGCCATGGTGGAGGCCGTAGCGGAGGCGGAAGGGAAAGAGTGCCCCCACGGCACAGGCCCGCCCGCGGATCGGTGGGCCCCGATCGCGGGCCAGGCCACCGTGGGGGCACCCCCCGGGGTCAGATCGCCCCGCGCCCCCCCCCAGGACCCCGGAGCCCGCCCACGCTGCCTGGTCCCGCCGGTAAATACCAGGTTTGATTTACGTCGGCGGGACAGGCAGTTTCTGGGCGGGACTTCGGCCCATCCGGGCCGGAGAATCCAGCGGGGGGTCCCGCCAACCGGCGCGGCTGGATTCCCGCCCCCGCCCAATCTCCGGGAGCGGAGACTTCGGCGGGGGCGGGGGCGGGATTCACGGCGGCCAACGGCCATTCTCCGACCCGGCGGGGGGTCGGAGAATGACGCCCCTCATTTGTCTGCGTTTTGCAGTGGTCATCAAATTTTACGATTATCAAATGAAATTTGCTTTTGACCTCTCCTTCAGAGTAAATGAAAGAGGTGTATATTTCAATAGCCTGCTGTCCTGCCATGGATAAAAGCAGCGCTCTTTTTCAAGCTTCAGAAGCGGTGGTCAAGTCATGTGCCTCTAGATAAATTTGGAATTGTTGTTTGAAAAGTTTCCAATTTGAGTTAAGATTACCGGTAGTTTTTAGTTGACGTGGACCTTGAACGTGGTCCATCGAGTCGATTGTTCTTCGAGGGATCCGAATGCTATGAAGCCTTCCAAAGTTGTAAAGTCGGTACGAATTTTCTTTTTTTCTTTCTAATTCTTATCTAATCGATCTAGTCAGCTTTCGTGAAGTCAATATCCTGGTACCGTGTTATATTACCTTGTGTAATATATGTTACTCATTTGCTTCTTACCAAGATGATCTTAAACTCGATGTTGATTAACACTCGTAGTCTTCCAATTAACGCAAATTATTTATTGAGTAACATTAACAAATAAACTGTGAGTTTGTTCTCTCTCCAATACTTATACTAGATATTACATAAACAAGATTGAATAAGAATAAATATGATTAACTACACCTGCCCTCTGGGCTATCTCTCTCTACCTCTGGTCACTAGTCACGATACACACAAAGAGGCGGAACCCGGCTTAAGTCTTTCTTTTATACCCCTTTCTAGTGCTGCCATATAGTGATCACTTACCTGTTATGTCAAGACATTAACCCCTTGTATACACACAGATATGCAGATCACTACTACTCAAACATGTAAGCCGACTTGTGACACTAATAAAGATTATTATTAGTAACTAAACAGGAGAAAAGACAAGTGAAGAAGGCAAATGCTTAATGAATTTGATTTTGGAACAAAGGAAGCGTTGCAAAGAAAAAATAATGAACTGTGAAGAAGAATATCACAATTTCTTTTGAAGTTTCGTGAAAAAAATCCAGCAAATAAATGATTAAAATCTGCACATTCGTGGGTTCAGGTACAGAAATTTCTGAAAAGAATTTGATGGACAGCAGAACCATTGTGCACAGCTCAATTGCTGATATTCTCTGTAAACCGTCTTGATTGATATGAAAGCTTGAAATACTTCGAAAGCCACCAGTTAGTAGATCAGTGAGTCTATAATAATAATTGCTTATTGTCACAAGTAGGCTTCAATTAAGTTACTGTGAAAATCCCCTAGTTGCCACCTTCTGGCGCCTGTTCAGGGAGGCTGGTATGGGAATTGAATCCACGCTGCTGGCATTGTTCTGCATTGCAAGCCAGCTATTTAGCCTGCTGTGCTAAACCAGTCTATGTTTCAGGGGCCACTGTGTCACTCGGTGAGCAGCTCTATACTGGATTAAAGAGTTGCCTCTGGGAGGTATAAACTAGAATAGATTTTGAAGAAGATGAAAATAAATCAACACTTTATCAAATACTATCCGACAATGCATTTCCTACTTCCTGCCAACCAGATAGAATCATTAATAAAGGGCTTTTTGCAAATATCTGGCATTTCGGATTCATTTTACTTGATGTGATTCAGTGGAATGAATGTCTAATTGAATTAATATAAATGTCATACTTGAACGGAATTTTGAATCTTGCCAATGAGAAATAACGTGAACCATTTTCTGTTCTTATCACTAAAGAAGGCTTTTGAGTTGCGCCAATCAGGCACACTGTGAATTGTTTAAGGTTGAAAATTTCTTCCAATGAATCAGTATTACTGTGCTCAGACAGAAATCACACGATAGTATCTCCTTTGCACCACTCGTTTTAGAAATGCCATGGAAAGGGAATGGTTACAGAGTCTATCACCCTCTACCGCCAGCCAGTCCCATTGTACTCTGCTCTCACAATGGTTTATTTATTGTGGGTGGACTGGTAGTTTCATTTTGATACAGTTGGATTATCAGGGATGTTCACACATGTTCTTTTTGTATTCCACAATGTTCAACGTGAATCACAGTAAACAATTCAATTGAACGAGCACAGAATTTCTGCTCCTTGACACTCTATTTCAGAAACAAGGTGGAGTATTATCATCGGCAGGCAAGAAGATTGGTTGACAATCATCAACAGGCAAGTCTTTCTGCCATCCAAGTTATAAAGAAAAACCTTGGGTTATGAAGAAGCCATGTGACTGGGGGTTTAGCCGAAGCAAGTTTTTTTCTCGGAGAATTAGAGTCATAGGGCTGGATTCTTGTGCCCTGCCCGCCTCAAGGATGCCACGGGCGAGATGTGGACAATGCGGAGGCCCATTGACCTCGGCGAGATTCTCCGGTCACGGTCAGATGAGGCCGCAGAATCCCGCTGTTAGAGTCATGACACACACACCATTGAAAGGCCCTTCGGCCCATCACCGGTCAAACACAACCACCTCACCATTTTCATCCAATTTTCCAGCACTTGGCCCATATGCCCGTACCAGCCTCCCGAACAGGCGCCGGAATGTGGCGACTAGGGGCTTTTCACAGTAACTTCATTTGAAGCCTACTTGTGACAATAAGCGATTTTCATTTTCATTTCATTTCATTTCATATGCTCTGGGCTCACAAGTGCACATCTAAATACTTCTTAAAGATTATGAGGGTCTCTGCCTCCTTCACCCTTTCAGGCAGTGAATTCCAAACTCGCACAACTCTCTGGGTAAAAAGGTTTTTCCTCATATCCCCTCTAAACCTCCGGCCCTTTACCTAGTCTATGACTACTGGTCATTGAACCTCCACCAAGGGGAAAGGTTTGTTCCTGTCTACTCTATCTATGTCCCTCATAATTTTATACATCTCAATCATTCCCCCCTCAGTCTTCTCTGCTCCAAGAAAAACAATCCAAGTCTATATGATCTCTCTTCATAACTTAAACTCTCCAGCCCATGCAACATCCTAGTAAATCTCCTCTGCACCATTTCCAGTGCTATCACACCCCTCCTATAATGTGGATTCCAGAACTGCGCATAATATTCTAGCTGTGGCCCAACCAACATTTTATACAGTTGTGCAAATAGGTCAAATGAAGACCAAAAGGAATGACCCCCTTCAAGTGGAACCTTGGAATGAACCTTTGAAAACTGCCAACATGTTTGAAGGTGGAAGATAATAGCAGAATATGATATCTCAGATGTTCACCCACGACCAAAAACATTCCCAGTCAAGCTATCTCCACTTATGCATGCAGAGTCATAGCCCTGATTACTTGATTAAAGAGCTCCCACTGTAGGTTACGAGCTAGAATCGATATTGAAGATGACAAAAACGTGTCAATTCTTTACCAAATAATGTCCCACAATGCACGTTCTACTTCCTGCAAAGCCAGACGGAATCATTAATGAAGGCTGTTATGCAAACAACTGGGGCAGGTTTCTCCATCCCACCGGACCAGATTTCTGATGTGGCAATCCGTCGGGATTCTCTGTTTCGACGGCGGGTCAATGGGGTTTCCCATTGTGGGGCAGCCCCACGCTGTCGGGAAACCGCCGGGCTGCCGGCGTAATGGAGAATCCCGAAGTCGGACAATTCAGCCCCTGGTGTTTCCGATTCATTTCAGTTACATGATTCCGTGAAATGTTTAATTTATTTGATGTAAATGTCATACCTGAACAGAATTTCTAAATCTTGCTGCTGAGAGATAATGTGAACCATTACTAATTCAAATTTGTCAGTACAAGATAATACTTGGCATTAAAAATGAATTTGCGTTGTGTCAATAGGGCAGATGTGCTATCATTGTGAGGTGTTCAGAGTTGAAGATTTCTTCCAATGCATCAGCTTTCTTGTGCTCCCATAGAAATCGCAAATACCTCTTTTGTACCAAGTGTTCTGGAAATGTCATTCAGAATGTATAGTGAATGCTGATAGAATCTATAGCCTTCTCCTGACAGCCAAATTAGAGAATGAGCTATCTGACCTTCATAATGTCCTTGAATTTGAATGAATACTCTGTATCATATTAATATTATGAAATATCTGTAAAAGGCCAGGCAAGTCTGACAAATTTAATAGCGTTCCTACACTGACTGATGGATCTTTTTGGGCTAGTTGGATGTTAGCAATGGAATTTTTGAGGACTACTGCACTTCTATATATAAACCTGAACTCAGTATGTGTCTGAACATAGGAGAAAAAACTTATGGAGTGGAAGGAACACACTGAAGCATTTGCAATGATCTTCAGCCAAGAATGCTGAGAGGCTGATTTATCTCAGTATCCTCCTGAGATTCCCACTATCGAAGATTTCAACCAATTCAGTAACCTTCTTATAAAATCAAGTAACAGATGAATACACTGGATACGACAAAGGCTGCTAAAATCCCAGCTGTAGCGCTGAAGACCTGTGCTCCAGTGCCAGCCCTACCCCTGGACAAGCTGTTCCAGCACAGCTACAACGCTGGAACCCACCTGACAAAGTGGGAAATCGCTCAATTCACAAAAATTAGAGGGAGCCCAAATTGGCCAATTACCGCACCATCTTCAGTCATCAGTCAAGTGATGGAAGGTATCGTCGACAGTGCAACTAAGCATCATTTACTCACCCCTAAGCCGTTCACTTATCAAAAAGAAAATGCTGTGGTATACAGCAGGTCAAACAGCATCTGTGAAAAGAGAAACAGAATTAATGTTTCAGGTTGCAGAACTGATGAAACGTTATTGACCTGAAAGGTTACATCCCTGCACAGCTATTGTCTGACTTGCAGTATATTTCCAGCTGTGAAAACTCCCACAACATTGCCAAAGGAACAGAATTTCAGAGGTGAGGAGAGAGTGACTACGCATGAAGGCAGCATTTGCCTGAGTGTGACATCAAGGAGTCCTCATGAAATTGTCAATCATCATCATAAAAAAAAACCTCTCCACTGATAGGAGTCATACTTAGCACAAAGAAAGATGGCCGGAGTCCTTGGAGGCCAAACATCTCAGCACCAGGACATTACTGGAGGAGTTCATCAGGGTAGTGCCCAAGGCCCAACAATCTTCAGCTACTTCATTAATGACCTTCCTTCCATCATAAGGTCAAAAGTGAGAATGTTCACTGATGATTGCACGATGTTCATTTCCATTCCCAACTCAGATAACAAAGCAGGAATGGTGGTAATAATCTGCTTTTAACATCTACTCCGCACCAATGCGTTGTTCCTTTACTGCTACTATCCCCACTGTCTTTGCTTTTTGTTCCATGATATATTTGTAATTTAATCTTCCCCCCTCCCCACATCCTCAAACCTAGCGGTGACCCTCCCTTGTTGCTCCAGCTGACCCTCCCTCCTTTTTGAACAGCATAAAACCCATCTCACTTCTGTCTCTCTTCAGTTCCAACGAAGAGTCAGATCGTGATGGTAACTTTGTTTCTCTCCAGGGATACTTTCACTCCCATTGAGATTTTTCCAGGAGTTAATAGGTGCAGGTGAGAGAGAGAAGAGAATTCCTTTGGAAATGGGAAATCACGTGGGAGGGTAGTTGAGTAGCTGGGGGAGTCCCAGGAGGAAGGGGGGGGGGGGGGTAGTTGGGGCGGGGGTGAAATCCTCTGGGAGTCTGTGGGGAGTTGGTGTGGGACTGTGCAATAACACAGAAGTTGTTTTTACGTCTAAATTTTTAGGTGTAACTATTTAGATAATGCAGTCAGCACTATCCACATTTATGATTTAAATTGCATTTTTCCAAATCCTCAATATCCCCTATCATGTGAGCAGACCAAAACTGGACGAGGCATTCTAACTGAGGCCCAACTCGGGTGTTGTGCAATGACAAAATGGCACAATTTCTTTTTTGGAGAAATGAACCGTTAATGCAAGCTAGAAACTTGTTTGCTTCACTTATATCTTCATGTTAGTGTTCATGAACTTTTAGTGTATAAGTAGGTTCAACAATGTATCTGCCCAAATGCATATTCTTGTCTTCCAGATATTGCAAAGCCTCCTGTTCTTATTGTTGAACAAGATTGACATAAAACTTCAATTATTCCAAAAATATTTGTTCTCCAAAAAATACAAGAAGTAGCATTAGGACAGACTCTTATCGCTGTACAATGTGTCTGAGGCTTCAGCTTCCTCCTGATCTCTGTAATGCTGTATCTAGCTAGTGATAACTTAATCAATTCATTCCACTTTGACAGTCCTATAGAACGATAACCAAATGAGAGGTAGAGGAACATTTCTTTAACTCTTGCGGGAAGAAATATAAACCCAAACATGCACTCCAATTGTACCTCCCACCCACTTTCTATCTTCATTATCGAGCTATAATAATGAGATAAATTTGCTAATTAGGCCTTTGGAACAAGTTGGATGTTGTAGTGCTTCCTGGCGGCCAAATATGCGTCACCTGTTATTGCTTGTTTCTGAGAGTTTTGCCTGGTAAACAATTGGAAACAGAATACGTTGAACTGAACTCTTTTACTTCAGGATATAAGCCAATAAGCCCCCCCCAAGTCAATTGTTAAAGTAAAACATTATTCAGCAGAAATACAAGGGATTTGGTTTATTTTCAATGCATTAAACATCGTTAAGGTAATACTAATGTACTTTGCTTGCTAGAATATTTCTAAACCCAGAACATCGATCAAAACATAAGATAACAACAGATGGTGGAAAGTCTGTACAAGTGTCAGCAATGAAACTAGTAACGCCAGACTTCACATTGCTCAATGTAACATGCTTAATAAACATTACTTTATTCTGTAAACATTACCATATGTTCCTGCTGCAGAATTCTGTGCCTTGATTACCTGGAGTAGGAAATAGATATGTGCTGAATTCTACCAAAATGTAGCAAGGTATATTGTGCAACTTTCAGGATAGAATTCATTGCAGCTTAATTAATCGCCACAACAGGGGGCTTAACAATTTAGCCACATATACTAAGACGTACAATGACTTCTGATGGGGTGAATTTGCCTTTTGGGTAATTAACTGACCATGAGAAATCACTCCTGAGATTGGAGCCTATGTCTCATGGTCAATCTATCCAATATCACCCATGTTACTTCTGGTAGTGTTTCAGTACATGATAAACTCTCAGTCAATACTTTGCATTAAAAAAAACAAAGGGCTACAAAAAGATGGCTGCTCGAAGATTACCTGCAATTTCTTGTGGATTGAAACCCTCCCCTGTCTCAAGAGTTAATGAAATGAATTTTCGAGACTGATTTTGTTTGGTTTTTCCACAAATTTAAAATGGTAATTTCAAAATCAATGGGTCATTCAAATACCAAGACGCTGACTGTCTCAAGCTTTCAGGGTGTAAAGGTTAGCACACAGAATGTATACTCAACCTGGACACCCAACATATTTGGAAAAGGACTTTGGACTTGTAACACGCACTTGTGTGAGTCCACCATATATATATTTTTGTCTGCTTTTAAAACAGCAAGAAACGGCTCTGCAGAGACAGAGTGGCCATCAGAAAGCCATAAAATCAGTGCCGTCAACTATGCAGCAAAAGTAATAAATAGCAGTACCTTAAAAATGGAAGAAGAATTCTCTCCAAGCTGTTTTGATTCTAAGTACACCGGAGAACCAACCACCTGGAAATTAAACCCCAAGAAGTCCTGCAACGTATTAAGAAACCTCTGCTTACAAGGCCTGCACTTCAACCAAAATGCATCAACTCATTGAAGAAACTACAGGTCTGGCTCAAAAGAGAGATTGGGAAAAATCTACTTTAATCATTTTTTTCTACATTGTATATAATTTTTATGTGAATGATAGTGTGGGTGAGTTGAATGGCTGGCATGTTTTGCTTTTTAATTCGCTGAGGAAAGTGCGTGATAATAAATAACCTTTCTTTTCCAAAGTCACAAAAATGCTTGTTCTGTTATTTAAATCGGGACAATCACTCCAAGTGAGATAACACATACACCTCATATGCAAAATGCATTGTTCACAACAGTAATAAAATATATAAGACCTTGCCCGTGGCACTTTATTCACCAGGTCAAATTCACCTTTTTCATTTCATATGCTATACTGCCAATGTGTCGGTCTATATCTGAATCTTAGCCATCTTAGGACTTTCTTCTATGTTAAAGATGTTGCCACCATCGATGCAAAACATTGTGGGTTTAACTCCAAGTATAGATACAAAGAATAAAATCTATGTTGAGCTTATTGTGTGATACTGATGGGAGTTGTGTGTTTCTCCCAGTATCAAATTTCCCTCAGTCCTGACGATAGCTAACCTGCCCCAACCCTCTTCATCTCAAACATTACCCAGAGCCTCCAATCTCAAACCTCCCTCGGCCCTCACAATCACAGACGTCCCTCGGCTCTCACAATCTCAAACCTCCCTCAGCCCTCACAATCTCAAACCTCCCTCGGCCCTCAAAATCTCAAATGTCTCTCAGCCCTCCCAACTCAAACCTCCCTCAGCCCTCCCAATCTCAACCCTCCCTCGGCCCTCATAATCCCAAATTTACGTCGACCCTCACAATCTCAAACATCCCTCAGCCCTCACAATCTCAAACCACCCACGGCCCTCCCAATGTCAAATCTCCCTTGGCCCTCACAATCTCAAACCTCCCTCGGCCTTCACAATGTCAAACCTCCCTCAGCCCTCACAATCTCAAACCTCCCTCATCCTTCACAATCCCAAACCTTCCTCGGCCCCCCCAAGCTCAAATCTCCCTCAGCCCTCCCAATCTCAAACCTCCTGCGGCCCTCCCAATCCCAAACCACCTGCGGCTCTCCCAATCTCAAACCTCCCTCAGCAATCACAATCTCAAACCTTCCTCAGCCCTCGCAAGCTCAAATCTCCCTCAGCCCTCATGATCTCAAACCTCCCGTTGCCCTCCCAATCCCAAACCTCCTGCGGCCCTCACAATCTCAAACATCCAGCAGTTCTCCAAATCAAGTGAGGGAGCTGATGTTCTCTTTCCAGTGTCAATGGCCAGAAACGATGGGCCAGAGGAGGTTTGAGATTTGGAAGGCTGAGGGACGTTTGAGATTGTGAGGGCCGAGGAGATTTGAGATTGTGAGGGCCGAGGGAGGTTTGAGATTGTGAGGGCTATAGGAGGTTTGGGATCGGGAAAGATGGGACGGTTTGCGATTTGGAGGGCCGGGGGAACTTTGAGTTTGTAAGGGCTGGGGAATTTCGGAGGTGCATTCCTGCTCTTCTTGACCTAAAAGCAGTACTCAAAGTGCCACTTATCCTTGGAGCAAGTAGCTCCTGCCTTGGATTAGTTGCTCGGTATTCCACAGCTCGGGCCTTCACTGGCTGTTAAGTTTCCGTTACAATGCTAATGAAGACATCAGGCTGTGACTTTGATATATTAATTCAGAACTTGCTTCCTCCATAATTGGATTTTCTGCATGTCAACATTTAACAGCTAAAAATGGGGGTCTGATGCCTAATCTTGATGCATCAACCTCCCCACCAACCACCAGCAGCACCCTCTGCTCCAACACCATTGACCTTTTCCCGTCAATCAGAGGTGTCAAAATTGAGACCAATATGTTTCAATGCAATAATCGTCTCATATTTGAGCATAGAGGGAGAATTAACAATTGATGATCTGCTCCCTGTTATGCACCCCACTTGAGTCACCTTTCTCTTGACTTCAACAGAAAGTGAAATGTACAGGAGGCAACGGAAACACCCGTTGCCAATTTTCCACTTGGTCTCAACGTAAAACCGATCACTATTATTTCTAGATCCTTTCTGCATCAGTGATGAAGCAAATGGAGTAATTTTCCAGTCAGTGCGTTACATCACCCGCCACCTGTGTTTGCCGTAGATGCAATGTTTTTTTCTGATTGGCATCACGAACAGGTGTGCTCAGAAAAATTCGGCCCGGAATCAGTTTTTGTGTTCTCTTTGCTCCCTTCGCAGGACCGATGCTCATAGACATCAACAACAATAATCATTGCAGGCATCAAACCTTATGGGCCACCAACAAAGGTGCTGAATTGCTAAACAAACAATCCAGAGGGAATGGAAGCACCTCGCTGCCAGGAATGAGCTTCACTGTCTCAGCCCCGTTCACAGCAAGCCCACCTCGTACTTAAAACAGCCTCTCAAACACCCGTAACCTTGAAGACCACGAGTAGGAGAAAAAGAAGTCAAATGTTATATGGTTTGAATGATGAGTTAGAAGGCTTTGTCGAACATGCTCACACATTCTGTTGCTGTCAGTGTAGGTGATCACGATGCTGAACTACACAACCAGCTCCTTGCCAGCACTAGATGAAATAATTAAACCCAAGAGCAATAATTAGGATCAGTCAGCCAACACGGTTCAAAGTCATTTCTCAGGTCAACTTGCAGTATGCAGAAGCACACTACATTATGCCAGCTTCCGAGCATCTCAAAGTATAATGAGAGAAGCAAAAAGATATTCTCTGTGATTGCAGACTTCTTCAGCGTCTTGACTGCATAAACATCCAAGCAGGGACATACAGATTATTCACAGGCAAACGGTAACAGGGAAAGTAATTATTGTGATTAATGATGTCAACAATGGGCAGGATTGTCCATCTGGGAGACGAAGGGCATGATTCTCTGGTCCACCAGCCGCATTTTCCTGTGCGGCGTGTCCTTGCCAGCAGAGGGAGCCTCCGTTCAGGCAACCAGCCAATGGGATTTCCCATTGTGGCCACCCACGCCATCGGGAAACCAGCAGGCGTGGATGCTCTGCTGGCGGAGCAGAGGAACCCGCCGATGCAGAATTCCGCAGTAAGTGTTCCAGCCGGAACTGGGTAGCATGCAATTCACATTCCCAATGAGGGCACTATTCGTTCTGTGATTCAGGGCCAGCACTCTGCTGGGTGTGAATTGGAAGCAATACCCAGCCCAGCAGGTGGTGTAACCACTGGGGCCGGAATTAGCGCGACAGAGCATGACACGTGGAACTGTTTTTAAAGGCTCCACTCACCACATACTCATTGCAGCCATGAAGATGGATCAAAAAAGGGTTCTCCTCCCCCGATTTAGGGAGTCTGAAGTGGGCCCACAGCTCGATGCCAGTGAGGTGAGGAGGGACACCCTCTTCCCCGGGGGGGGGAGGGGGGGGGCGCAGACTCAAGCCTGCCCTCCTGAACATCACCTGGGAGGAGGTGGCAGAGGCAGTCAGTGCTGCCAGCCTCACCAGGAGGAGACAGCTGATGATCCTGAGGGTTGGGTGTCACTGGTGTGGCCTCTTCTTTGAGTGGGTCAGTGTACCAGGGAATGTTCCATAGGCCACGGTGCAAGTGTCCTTTGTTTGGGGTGAACTCTGCTAATCCCCTGCTTCCTCTGCAGTGGGGCTGTGCTTCTGAGGAGTTCAGTGAGGAGCGCCAACACCTGGTGGGCCAGTGATTGAGCATAGCAATGCCTATTCCTTGATGATACCGCTGGGTTATGAGGGTTTCCAGAGCGGTGGCCTATGCGTGCACCCAGATGACTCGAGGCTCTTTGAACATTTACAGCAGTGTTTTTCAAACATTTTTGCCAGGGACTCATTTTTACCAACTGGCCATCCTTCGCGGCCCACGCCACCCGGGTTTCAGGGCCCACCATTTTCACTGACCTTTAATGTGACAGGTGAGCCTGCTTGGTCCTCACGATCTCGCTTGCTTTGTCATTCAGTGTTACATTTCTGATAATGACTTCAGCTGATGGTTTGAGACCTCACTGCATCCGTTGAAAAAAGTCAAGAGGTTTGTCCTCGAACTCGCCATCTTCAAATGCCTTTAAAGTTTATAGGTTTTAAACGTTGATTTGCCAGTGCTTCCCTGCATATAACACAAATGAACTTTGAATCCTGATTTGCATTGGCACAATTAATAAACCCATACCTCAAGTGATCATCTTTATGCTGCTTTGTTACTGTTCTCAGCTTTTTCTGGGTTGTTCGCCAGCACTACTGGCAGCTGCAAAATGGAGGAATCTCTCTCAAGTGCAGAACATTTGATGTCAGTGTATGGTGCACGTGACTTGCTCTCTGCCACCGTTCCAGGCAGGAAGACTCCAGCACTCAACAAAAAAAGCTGCTCCTGGGTCAGCGCGCTGATGTCATGAGGAGGCGGTCTGTCTCGCTGGGCCCTGGGCCTGAGCACTGCTGAGTCATGTGCGGAACGGCCGACATTCTGAAAGCCGGTCACGGACGGCATTTTTAATAGCCGCTCGCAGTATTGGGCGCTACGTCTTGCGATCAGAAGCACCGCGACGCATGGCTTTGTGACCCTCCCGACACCCACCTGTGACCCATCTGCGGGTTGCGACACTGGGGTTGAAAATGACTGCTTATGTGGAGTTTCCCCAAAGTCCATCAAAGGGCCATCCTCATCCCTGCAATGCAAGATCTGCCCACTCCACCCCTACCAGACCCCTCCACCTCCCCCTCCCAACAGAATTTGCATGCAGATAGTCTCGTTATAATTTTAAAGGGAGAGAAATAATTAAATTTTGCTCCGTTGTACTAACAAATGGCATCTAGCTGAAGGAATTTATTTAGGTTGCTTCGGTTGTTAATGAAGATTTTCTTTGTATTTGCATCCACTCCTCCTTCAGTAACAGTTTCATGGCTATGTGTGGCCTCGATGATAACCTATCAGCATTCCACTCTTCCAGATAGTTTTCTTTCAGATGACCCTCTCTGGGGCTCTGCAATGATTTACCGATGTGGTCTAATTACCTACTTGACAATGCAGTGCTTTTTTATTTCTGCTTAAGTAACTGATTATCCCTTCAAAAATAATAATTGTGAAAAAGTGCAGTACAGTACGTGTAATAAAACCAGAAGCTTAAACCATTAAATATTGATGAGATGGAAAGGTTCCTCTTTCCCCAAATATTACTGTAATGGAATTGATGAATTCCAGATTTCACCAAAGTGAGTTAAATTTCATCGCATTGTTTCCCATTAATGTTTCTTAAAAACGTTGAAGTTGTTGCATTGCGTCCATTGGCCTTCTTTCACTGGTCTTTAGTGGCCTGAATCAACAAGCAATAGTTCTGTTTTAAAATACTTATAATCATGTTCAAATGCTTCATGCCCTCGCAGGACTCCTCCTTTGGCCCTTTTTCCCTCGGAGAACGCTGTGTTTCTTTAATTTTGGCCTCGTGTGCATCTCCCATTTCCTTCATCCCCATTATTGTCAGCCTTGCCTTCAGCCAGCGAGGCCCGAAACTCGGATATTTCCTCCCCAAACCTTCTTCCGTTGCCTCAATCCCCCTTTGAGATGCTGGTTAAAACCTACTGCTTTGAACAAGCCTTTGGTCATTTGGCTAAATGTCTTCATTGGCTCTGTGCCAAGAATTATCTGATTACACACCCCTCAAGTGCTTTGGCGTGTTTCACTCTGGGCAAGGTGCTAAATATGTCTTTCTTGGGAGGTCCCTCAGGGTCGAGGAGGACTTGCTTCTACTCTGCAAGGTGGGCTCTGTGGTGGCGGAATAGTTCAATCCTGGATCCTCAGACCCAGCCACAGGTTGGCAGATGGTGTTTGATGAGGTGGATGGGTAGGATTCTCTGGATGCTGTGCTCTCTTTCCACTCTTTATGCTTGGCCTCTGCATGCTCCACTCTGAGACCCTCGGGGTGATGGGCACCTTCACAGATGCGTCTCCTCCAGTTTGTGCGTTCTAAGGTAAGTGATTCCCATGTGTCGATGGGGATGTTGCATTTATTTAGGGATGTTTTCAAAGTGTCTTTGTAGCTTTTCCTCTGCCCTCCTAGTGTTGCTTGCTATTGCAGAGCTCGAGTAGAGTATTTGTTTCAAGAGTTTTGTGTCAAGCATGCGGACAATTGGGTCTGCCCACCTCAGCTGGTTAAGCGTGACCAGTGCCTCAATATTGGGGATATTGGCCTGCAAGAGGATGCTGATGTTGGTACACCTATCCTGCCAGTTGATTTGCAGGGTTTTGCAGAGGCAACGTTGGTGATATCCGCTGGTAGGGTACTCCATTCCGCTGGCAACGCACCCAAGCCCGCAGGTTTCCCAGCGATGGGAAATTCCATTAGCAGGTGGCAGGAATGGAGAATCCCATTACCGGCGAGGGCGTGCCGCCAAGGAACATGCGGCTGGCGGACCGGAGAATCCCGCCCGGTGTCTGCTGTACATTGTCCATGTTTCTGACGCATATGGGAGGGATTGAATCATGGCAGCTTTTTTGACCATGAGCTTGAGGAATCGGTCGTCGAACACCCTGTTCCACAGGTGTCCAAAGAAAATGTTGGAATCAATTATAAGCAAAGTAATAGCAACACATTTGGAAAATCATAATCTAATCAAGCAGAGTCAGCATGGCCTCATGAAAGGGAAAATGTGTCTAATTTATTTGAGTTTTTCATGGAAGACTCAACCAGAGTGGGTAGAGGGTAATCAGTAGATGTGTTGTATTTGGACTTCCAGAAGGTGTTCAACAAGATACCTCACAAAAGGTGAAATTATAAGATAAGAGCCCATGGAGTTGGAGGTAGTATATTGGCATGGATCGAGAATTGGCTAATGGACAGGAGGTCCAAAAATCGGCTTTACACCAGCGTGAATTTACAGCGAGATCTTCCATTGTTTCTCACCATGGCGGATTGGAAATCCCGCTGGAGGCCTGCGCAAAAGGAATGCAGCTGAAGGCCCGGGGTGCCGGCGGTAGACATGTCGATGCAAAACACATTTGGCGTGCAGATGTCGGCACTAACCTCGACAATGCCTAGGGCAACCTCAGGATGGAGGCTGCCAGCAACCGTCGACCCCAGGACACCACATCAGTGGGTGAGGAGGGGCATCCAAAGGTGGACTTTACAAGTTTGGGTTCCTGCACTTTTTAACTCCAGCATGTTCCTGGACATCTATCTTCTTTGTCAGGAGGTCCCTCTTCCAGCTTCAGATTTCGCCCATCGATCCATCTTTATTTTAAGGAGGTTCATCTTCCTTCATTAATAGTGGATCAGTGATGTTGGGTGTCTCCCAACACCCCCCCCCCCCCACAAGGTGGGATTTTAAAGCAGCCAGCCTCTGCACCCAGCAGCTTCTGGAATGTTTCTAAACTCTCTCTAGGGGCGGCGGACCTGACTCCAGAACTAACCCTCCCTGTGGCTAACCCACACCGTGCCATCAGAATGAAAATCCCACCCTTGAAGGCACTTTCTCCCGAGACAGGTGCACCGAGTTGGGAAATTTCCCAATGCTGTGTACGTGCCTCTTGGATGAAAGTCCAGCCCGTCGTGTTTGCTTTTGAAATATTTCTCATCCATCCGTGTAAAAAATCAACAGCTGCCCTAGATACAGGGAAAGCTAGATTGGAGCTCTGGGGTTAGTAAAGTAAGCACAGGTAAAATAAAGCCTGATTGGTACATCAGCCCTGAATCAACACGGTTGATTCCTGGTTATCTGCTGAAGCCAAGCAAGCAAGTCAGCTGTATCACAGCACTAGAATATTGTGGTTCAAACGGCAGCCCACTGCCTCCTTATCGAGGAAAACAAAGGATAGGCGAAACCCATATCCTACGAACAAATTTCAAATAAGGGGCTGGATCCTCCGGTCCCTCAGCCGCATGTTTCTTAGCAGCAGGCCAGACCCTGGTGGCGCGATTTTCTCTTCCTGTCACTTGTCAATGGGTTGTCCCATTGAAACCACCCCAAGCCGCCGGAGATTCCGCAGGCGGGGCTGCTCTGCCAGCGGGAATCCCAACGGCTGGAGAATTCCAGCCAAGATTGACAATGAATAGAATCCTCCAATTAAAAGGAACAAGTTATTTCAAGGAATAAAGGAACCATTCCCAGTGACGAGTCGAGAACAATGAACAACCTTAAAATTAGAGCTTGGCCAGTAGATAGAGTATATATTTAGATCAGCCATGGCCTGGATGAATGAAGTGCAAGACTAACTCGAGGTCCTGAATAGCCTGTTCTTATTCCTCTGTACCTATATATGTAAAAGGCTCAGAATCGAATAGAACTAACTTACTTCTGATTGTACAAAACCTACCTATTTGGACGTCATGGGATGAACTGGATTTTGTACTTCTCCCATCTTGTACTTCCTTCTCAAGTGAGTTTATGCACATGGAAGGGAGTAAATTCCAAAAGATAGTAAACATGGGCAAAGCTTGTTGCAGGAGATATTACACCGTCAAATCTGCACCATCAAAATGGTCACTGAATTTGCACAACATGTACCGTTACTTTCACCTTGAAGTGAATCAGTCTCCACTTTTAATCAAAACATTGTAATGTGATGGTAAGGGACTGTGTTTTAAAGGAGAATCCAATCTTCCATCACAAAGCACGACATATCTTTGCATCAGTTGAAACGATTAATACAACCTCAGAGTTTGAGGGTCATGAGTGCAAAACCCTGCTCCTTCACTCTCCGGGGGTCTTCATTAACAGGAGGGAAAAAAAGAAAAGAAACGTTTTGGAGGAAATGATACTGATGAAGACTACATATTTACTCCTCAATGAAGATCTTTCTATCAATAACAGAGAAAGATTTCTTCGGTGTGTTAAAGAGTAGGTTAACTGAACATATTTGAGTTTTGATTCACCTAGGGCAAGGAGGAAATCTTTCTCTTATGCCATTCTTGCGCTTAGACCATAATGCCACTAATCTCCATTGATTCTATGCTTGTTTTCACCATCCCTGGGACACAAAGCTGCTCTGAATGCTGAGTAGGACGTATTTTTTTACATTTTAAAGTGCATGAACCAAAAGCATAAGTCAATGAACAGTTGAAAGTAACTGACAGGGAAGAATTGGGGGCAGCACAGTAGCACAGTGCGTAGCACTGTTGCTTCACAACTCCAGGGTCCCAGGTTCGATTCCCGGCTTGGGTCACTGTGCGGAGTCTGCACGTTCTCCCCGGGTCAGCGTGGGTTTCTTCCGGGTGCTCCGGTTTCCTCCCACATGTCCCAAAAGATGTGCTGTTAGGTAATTTGGACATTTTGAATTCTCCCTCTGCGTACCTGAACAGGAGCTGGAATGCGGCGACTGGGTTTTTTTCACAGTAACTTCATTGCAGTGTTAATGTAAGCCTACTTGTGACAATAACGATTATTATTATTACAACATTAGCGCAATGGTTTAGATGGGGAATTGAACATTCAGGGAGTTATTTTCAATCTGAACAAGTAAAGCAACAGCATCACAAACTGTAAAAGGTCTTAAAAAGTTTTTTCTTATGGTTCATGGAATAGCCTTGCCCTAATCTCAAGTGTTATTGATGCTTTGTCTCTTCATCATAACATTATTCTCTTTCTCAAAAGTGAAACTTGAATCACCATTATGTTTAAGAGTTGTAGAAATCAGTCATTAAACCCTCATTAAAAGGGTCTTCACGTATTTTAACAGTTAACATTGTACAATGAAAATGCACAAAATATCATTTTACTTCAGTATAGTTCTTGTCAATGTTGTGACATTTCCGTTGGTGGGATCCTCCGCTTCGCTGGCAGGGCACTCACGCCCGGGGGCGGCCACAACCCACTGGCCGGCTGTCGGGAGGGAAACGCCGTTGGCCGGCTGATGGGACGGAGAATCCCGCTGCCAGCGGGGGTGCGCTGCGCCAGAAAACGGGTACGGCGGGATGAAGAATCCCGCATATTTATGATAAATGTCCGGATCTTATGTTCTTAAGTTACAACTTTCTACATGTTCTAAACTCATTGTTGCAGAAAGAAAATGTAGGCTGTTCACCACCATGTGGAGCTCTAACACTGCAATTCAGCTGCATCAGAATATATTTAATGATAATACAACTCAATGACTATTCAAGACAAAATGAACTACCAAAGTCGTTCTCAGAATTTTAATTGTGCTTCTGACTTTCTCCTACTGGTCTGAAAATTTTAACATCATGCAACATCATTATCTTAAGTTTTTGTGCTTTTTCCTTCAGTTTCCGTGCTATTTATGATACCATGTCCAGTGCATGTTTGCTCTGTATAAATTGAAAGTAACGAATGTACGTGATACACAAGGAAAACATTCCCAACAGTCCCAAAATAGGGACAAACAATGTGAGTTTGATTCTTGTTCTTGAAGCCACAAGATCGCATCAATGTGACCTCTTTTCAGTCAATGTGCGAAGAAAGATTACTTTGATGTATTTCAGTTTGAGGCAGACATTCATATCAATTTGGTTCAGACTTGGTTCATTTGTAATTCAGATACTCTGGATTCAACTGCTAGCCAAGGTCATTTTGCATAGAAATGTGAAGAACATTGTTATAGATAAGGGAGAAGAAATAAACCTACATTTAGATACTGCCTTTCACACTGACAGGATATCTCAATGTTCCTCATCTTAATGATCATCTTGGAGCTTTGGGAAACTTTGTAGGGAAAGAGGAATCTTGGGTAAACGGTATAGGAAACTCCAGCTTGAAGATGTTTACCCTGGGGTATTTTGAGAAGTAATTTTTATGAGAAGATATTGTTTAAAGGGGCAGTGTAAAGCAGCAAGGTTTTATGGGTGTAGTTGAAATCTATCAGGGTGCCAAAGAACAGGGTTGGTCACATAGGGACAACCTGTTTGACCGTAAGGCTATTGAATAATTGTTGAGGAAGTAGAGGAGTGTAGGGATGTCCTAATTCTTTGGAATAGAATTCATAGCATGAAGACGATGGCAAAAGGTAGCAAAAGCCATAAGCAAAAACAATACTGTGCCAAATCCATGATAGAACTCTAACATATGAAAACGACATGCATGAAAAAATGACTCACAGCTAGCCTGTCCGATATGGCTTAGGCATTGGCTTGGATGCCCTCTATTTCATGTTTTGAGTCCAACGAGGTTCCTCAGACGCTGAATGACTATGGACATGACTGTATTACATTTTTCTTAAAAAGATTGCTCTTATTTATTTACAACCAAGACCTCTTGTAAGAAACCCTTCTCGCTTTACACACACTGTCCTGTGACTGGCTCCTTCAGAATCTCTTGGTCACCTGATCTGATGTGTTGCTGGCATCATCATTAACATTATTGTTGAATTAACATAAATATCAGCCATTTGATCGACATCCATCATCATAATAATAATAAGCTTTTATTGTAGTGGATAGTCAGAGCCTTTTTCCCAGGGTCGAGGGGTCAATTACTCGGGGGCATAGGTTTAAGGTGGGAGGAGCAAGGTTTAGAGGAGATGTATGAGGCAAATTTTTACAGAGAGTAGTGGGTGCCTGGAACTCGCTGCCAGAGGAGGTGGTGGAAGCAGGGACGATAGTGACATTTAAGGGGCATCTTGGCAAAGACATGAATAGGATGGGAATAGAGGGATACGGACCCCGGAAGTTTTGAAGATTTTAATTTAGACGGGCAGCATGTTCGGAGCAGGCTTGGAGGGCTGAAGGGCCTGTTCCTGTGCAGTACTTTTCTTTCTTCTTTGTTCTTTGTAAGTATGAAGTTACTGTGAAAAGCCCCTGCTCGCCACATTCCGGAGCCTGTTCGGGTACGCTGGTACGGGAATTGAACCCGCGCTGCTGGTTTTGTGCTGTATCACAAACCAGCTGTCTAATCACTGAGCTAAACCAGATGATTCAGACAATCAACACACACCTGAAAAAATCTGATGGCTTCAGCAAGAGATTGTGAACGTTTCTACAGATTTCACAAATGCTAGTGAGTTTTAAGTAAACAACTCAGTTCTTAAACTCAGCATAATGATTTGATTGAAACAGCATTATGTAAAGGTGGGACAGCCTCATGTGTAATTAGGACTCATTCATTGGTCACAAGGGTTCTTCACTCCACACTCCTGACCTTTGGTCATCTGATGCAGATGGGATAGGCTAATAGGAGAACCTCTTCATGGATTTGCTCCTGGATCTGGGCAAGGTGGCCATTTACAATACCACACTGGACACTGCCCATGGGGGTGGTCACTTGCTTTTCTTCCACAGTCTTGCCCATGCCCAGTGATGTGTTGGGTGCTCTGGATCCGTGGAACACATACAGACCACAAACACTTAAAATAATGCAACACTATTTTATTAAGTTAGAAACTGTTGAACATACTTTCACTGTGGGTTAACACGATGTGAGATTAAACTAAAGACCTATGCCTGTCAGAACCAGTCTATGCACTCAGCACATGGTGAGGATCTGTGCTGTAAGCTGTAAGCTCTGTCCTTGTCGGAGGCTGTATCCTGAATGAGCGGGAACTCTGATGCCCCCTGTCTTTATAGTGAGTGTGCTCTAACTGGTGATTGGCTGCGGTGTTGTGTGTGTTGATTGGTCTTGCTGTGTGTCCATCAGTGTGTGTGTATCTGCACCATGATATACTGGTGTATATTATGACACCCAGGAAGCCCTGGATAAGGAGCACATAGTATCCGCCGGCAAGCTTGAGATAATGCATGATTGGTTAGCACCACAGGGACTGGAATGTATTGTGTTTGTGGTGCTGAAGTGATAGGTATGCTTCAGCCACCATGTTGTGCCCGGCGCGGAGCACGGCATGACGGGTGAATCCCGGGAAGGCCCAAATCGGGCTTTGTGCCGGGTGCAGGGACAGTCGAGAGTAATTATGTCCGGTGTGATTCAGATAAATATATTTATTTAAATCTGCCGACATCACACTCATCCGGTGCCTGGGAGTCACGAGCCAGACTGACAAGACCTCAAGTGGGCGCTGATTAGTATTGGTTTCCACAAGCTTGGACCAGGCGTGATGGCAACTCGGGGGCCATTAGAGAGGATCGAGTGGTATCGACAGTGCAGAGTAGTACCCTGGACTCCCCCTGGCACGTGGGCACCCCAGTAGTGCTAATCTGGCACTGCCAGGTTGCTGAGTTACAGTGACAAAGTGCCTGGGCACTGCTTAGGTGCCAGGCTGGTTGTGCCAAGGTGCCCGGTTGCCAGGCTGGCACTGCCAAGGTTTGGGGCTGGAGGGGGCCATTGCCATGAAAGTGGGTGGGGGAGGATGAAGATGGGGGGGGGTCCTAAATGGAGGGCCTTGAAAGGGGTGTGTGGGGGGACCCACAATCTCACTTGGAGATTGGGGCAGTATTTCAAAATGGGGCCCTGATCTCCAAGGAGTTGGCGATTTCATCTCCCCAGTGCTGGAAATGTGTGGCCTTAACCAGGGTGAAACTTCCCAAGGCCTCAGAAAATGGCTAAGTGCTGTTGAATAGCAATCTCCATTTCGACATTACAGCCGTCATGAAACATCACGCCTAACTCGCCTGCAAATAACACTTTGAAATGTTTCTGTTGAATCACAGCCTTATATCATTACTTAGCTTGGGCAGGTCTTGTGACAGAATGGTAACGTTGTTACCTCTGGACCATAAGCTCGGCGCTCAGGTGCAACACCAGAATTTGTTGGCCATGGCAGGAACATTCATGATGTGGTTCAACGAGCTGATAATCAGCTTGGGAATCCTCCCATTGTTCCCGAAAAAGGGGAAAACAGTATGTGAAGGTGTGCGATGAATTCATAGTTTGAAAAGAATTTGTTTTCCTTTTGTTTAGGCTCTCTAATTTTTTATAATGGGGCACATTTATTGTTACTTTTTTAGTTGTTATCTATTGATATCACCTGTGTATAATTTTGGTTAAATTATTGAAAGGCATTCAAATATCTCCAGTGACCTAATGCATGAAAGAGCAGGAAAGCAGTAGAACTTTCTCATTAATGGTAACAAATACTGAATGCAAAGGGGAACAGCATTATAAATGTAATAGAGGGCCATGGTGTTGCAATATGTAATGACGCCTGCTCCCATTTGACTCCTGTGCCATTCTGAAAAACTTTCATGAATGTCAACAATCATCAGGGTGCACATTCAAAAGCACAAAAATATCTGCAGTAATACAGAGAAACGCATAAACAGGAGTTGGCACTTAGCGTCCAGGCAATCCTGCCTGACCTTCAATTTAGTTCCATTTACCGGCCTTAATTCTCTAACTCTTAATCCGCTTACTTAACAAAAATTTATCAATCTCAGTTTTGAAAGGTTTAATTGAGGTAGCCGCCATATCTTTTTAGGGGAGAGAATGTCAATTTTTCCACTACCCTCTTGAATCCTACCTGACATCACTGCTGAATGACTGAACTGTAATTTTAAATGTAAATGTCCGAGTTCTGGCTTCTGCTACCAGAGGAAATAATTCCTCTCTATCTACCCTATTAACTATTTTAATCTTTCCAATTACTCGTTAATGTATATTGGAGGATTTGTTATATTATCAATATTGTTTTTTTGCTTATTCTCAGGATATGGACTTTTCCCATTCCTCGGGTGGAATTTTACTGCTCCTCCAGCCGGTACGATCTTTCGTTCCCTCCGATGTCAATGGCATTTTGAACAGATCACCACATTTTACTGCTCTCCTTTAGTCATTTTAAATACTTCAAATACACCACAAAAGCCCAAGCTCCCATCAGGTCAATATTGCTAATTATAATTAGAGTGTAGTGGGGCAACTGTACCCCAGATGACTTCCAAAAGCCTCCAGTAAAAGCAAGAGTTTCACTTTGACCAGAACTCCTTTTAGAGCGCCATTCTCCCAAACCGTCAGCACAGAACTGAACTTCAGCGATCAGATAGTAGATTAGGTTATCAGCTACTAAAATGGATCACTCAAGGTTAGCTCAAGCAAGGCTGGGTAAAAGGAGAGCACTCGAAAATGTACTGTTCATGGGTTGCAGAGCAGAGGAACTGAGGTAAAAGTGAAGACTTGGGGAAGTGGGTGACTAGGGAAACCACCCAAAGCACCTCGAAACAAATGTCCACACCGGATAGAAAGTAAAACTATATACCCAAATGAAGTAGATAGTTAAATGGAAGTTGGGACTAGATATAAAGTGAACACTTAGGATTTAAAAAAAGTTGCACCATAATATGCCACAGGACAAGCACGAGGAAGCAGCTGGAAAAATATAATTGAGTTGGAGACAATGATAATGATTTGCTGTGGGATGTTTGGATGATATGAGGAAATACAATAAAGGTGCAAAGTAATGTAAACAAATGTAGATTAATAAGCAAATGTTAGTACTTTGGAAAATATGGGACAGGTACCACAGACAGAAAGCAAATGATTTTTGAGGAGGAATGGACATAATTAGATTTCGTTCGTGAGCCACATCAGGGAAACAATATTTCCAAGCTGGTGTCAAACCTCATCAGTGAACTCTGAGCATTGTAAATGGAGAATATTATTGTCGCAAATAGCATTGGCATGACAACGCAGCTAGTACTACGCTGAACACATGCAATCAAAATTCTGCCAGAATTAACTTTGGGGATTGAAGCATGAAAGAGAGGAAATCCTGTGCAGCTTTTCAAGAGATTGTGGGTGCGATTCAGCAGCGGTGTTGTGCCCGCCGTGGATCCAGGCACAATGAGCGCATCCCGCCAGAGTCCCAAATGGGGTTCTGCGCCGGGCCGATGGCGAGTCAACCAACACGCGCCGCCTGGCTCATTAGGCTCAGTAAAATACCAGGGCACCGCTTTCAGAGTCAACAGGTGTGTCCGCGAGACCTTGACAGGGCTCCGTTTAGAACTAGTTTCCACAAACATGGACCAGGTGATTCAGGTAATAGGTTGGTCGGGCGCAGGGCAGGGTAGTACCTTGGCACTCTCCCTGCCACCTGCAGATTATGGCACAGCCAGCCAGGTTCTGCCACCCAGACAAAGATGAGGGTGCCAAAGTGGCAATGCCAGGGTGCTGGGGCACTACCAGGGTACAAGAGTGCCAGGCTGGCCGAGCCAAGGTGTTCATGTTGCAGGCAGGAGTCGAACCTGAGCCGGGGGGGGGGGCGGTGGGAAGGGGGGGGGGGGGCGCGGTGCTGGCTTGTCCAATAGAAGGGGGGCTCCAGAGACTTTGAGAATTTTGGGGAGATGAGGGGGAGGGGGGATCCTGAAAGCCAGGGAGTGGGAGGGTGGTTCTGAAAAAGGGGGTTCTGAAGACCAGGGCAACCTTCCAAAATGGTGCCCCGATCTATGAAGAACCGTTTCTGCTGATGAGCTCAGCAGATTGCCAGTGCAGGATGGCTGCCTAAGTGTGACCGCAACAGGGAGAGACTCCCTGAGGCCAAAAAAAACGGTAAAGTGCCGTTGAATAACAGGATTATTCTTGGCGCAGCAGCCACCGAGAAACATACCTGCCAACTGTGCCCGAAAGCTGACGTTAACTTTTTTCAGCTGAATTGTTCAATATCACAAAAAAATAACAAAGCCCCAGAAGAAGCTAACCAGAATGCTGGGGAGGAAAGTTTGGACAAACACGCAGTTTGCAATTCAAAGGAAAATTATGGTTGACATTAATAATTTGTTCCTGGCTGAGGTTAGTAATACATGTTGTAAAGCCAATTCCTATATGATGGTAAGATGGCCACCCAGTACGAAAGAAATATAAGTTGAGGAAAAGTTAATTTTATTGAGGGGAATAACAGGGACACGTTGATAGCGATAGCTGTTGGGGTAACTGAAATATGAAGAAATAATATGGTCTGTGTAGAATCTCTCAATCAACTACAAAATCCTCTTCCTTCTCCGATCCTCATTTCCCTATTTTCTCTTTCTGTCAATGGGTGGTTTGCAAAGCAAACCGCAGGCCATTATGTTCCTAGATACCTTCCCTGCATTATAGTCCAGTCAGGTCAGTCATGAGGGGTCAGCTATTGCGATCACTGTATCCCAGTAGTACCTGTTGCAATGGTTGTGATGTCAGTGACTAGTTTGACGGCACAGTGGAAGACAATGGAAGACTTCATACATCTGACCGTATTCTGAGTAATCACTGGAGTGGAACCATTGACCACCTTCTCTCTGTTCGCCACCATTAAAATGGAGTTCAATGTCACTGGCCATGGCAAGACCTGATAGCCAGTGTCACTGAAAAGCCAGTGTTCAGCCCGTGACTTTTTTAACCAAATGTGGAATGGTTGATTGCCTGATAGTGAAAGCATCAGGTAGTTTTCAAAGGACTATGACACGTAAATATGTAATTTGGTCCTTGTACGTGTACACTGTAGTGATCTCTGTATATGTAAATACATGAAGGGTTAATGTGTAGTCAGTACAGTCAGATGATCACTAGAGGGCAACACTAACAGGGAGTATATAAACAAGCTCAATCTGTTTACCCTCTCTCTTTGGGTGTGTTTAGCTAGAGAACACAAGTTTAGCAGGCTCAGAGTGTAAAGTATAATATTCATTGTTAATCTAAATCTATCTTGTTTAATTTGACCACTAGTAAAAGGATTGAAGAATCAAACTCACAAGTAAATTGATTAGTTACTCAATAAATTATTTGATATTACTGGACGACTTTGAGTATTCATCATCAAAGTTAAGTTCAACTCGGCATACACAGATGAGTAACAAATATTACTCCCAAGTAATATAACATACACAAGCTTGAAATATCCTTTTCAATTCATGTAAGAAGCATGACTATATGCAAAATTATCACAGACCCATATGGATCCTATTAATCATATTTTATACCTTCAGCTAGTTGGTGTAAGCCACGGGCGTATGCTTACAGCTCTCTGGCATCCATGGAGAACACAGTGAGCAATCATTTCCATCTGCCATTAGTTAATTGCCCTTCCAGGTTGATATTTTTCTGGGAGGGTTGAGGTGTTGCTGGATATGCAAGCTGCTAATGGCACAGAGAGGGAAACTTAGGCAGGTGGAATCTGAGCGAACTTGGCAAGGGACTGCGTACCTCCTTAAATAATCAGAATAAAGAATAAATGGCACAAGGGCTGAGAAGGAAGTATGAATTCAAGTGGGTGAATTCAATGTTAAATCAGGTACTGAATGAGAAATAAAGAGAGGGAAAGGGAGATTGGATTATGAAGGACAAAAGGGCTCGAATGGGAAAGGAAGAAAATATTAAACATATTCGGTGGAATATTCTCCATTCCAAAGATGAAGTGTTGACCCCAGGGCAGGATTTGTGGACGTCTACGACTGCAAAACTGGCGCCGCATCTGGACTAATTCAACGACCGTTAAGGGGCTAGCACCAGCACTATGTGGTAGACAATTGATTCCAATGAGAAACGGTGCGAGATTCGCTGGATTCGCGACTGACACTCAGGAGGCTGACAAGCTGCAATCGCAGAGACACACTTCACTCCCCACACACCCCACCAGCCAAAAAGATGGCATCAAGGAGAGCGGCACACCATTTTACAGACGCCAAGCTTGAAACCCTGCTAGATGTCGTGGAGGAGAAGCGGGTGACCCCCTGCCTTGGTGCGGGAAGGAGGCTGCCAGCCATCACCGTTCGTCATTGGCCGTGCCTGGGCGCAGGTGGCAGAGGGGGTCAGCGTCCGAACCGCCCAGCAGTGCCATGAGAAACTGCACAACCTCCTCGGGGCGGTCAGGGTGAGTAGGCAGCACTGTGCCCCTGGCACCAACCTCCATCCTACACACCCATAACCCTACCCACCAACCCGGAGGGCATCCAACCCCCACCCTGCACCACATGCCAGCAACTATACCGGCCACCAGCTACCCTAGCGCATCACATGGGCAGCAGGCAGAACAGGGCGGCACCATGCCAGATGGGACGTCCGAGCAGCAGCCAGGCCCATTCAGGCCCGGTCACCCTTAGAAGACGGCCACCAAAGGGGACCCAGGTTGCATTGGCCGTGATCAGCAGGCCGCCTCCACTCCTGATGTGCCATCTGGGGATCCATCTAGACAGTGTTAGGGCCCGTACGAACCAGAAAAGTAGACACCAGTTAAGTTGGAACAAGTGCAGAGCACAGTATAGTGATCGGGGCTAGGGCACGCGTCTTTTCACATTAAACACCAGTGCACAATGTTGAAACCTGCCTTGGTGCTCTGTCAAATGAGTGTGAGGAATGGGTTGGTTTGGACTGGCCGCAGAGGGAGTGTGGAGGGGGGGGACTGGGCCAATTGTTGGGGGTGGGTTTGGCTTGAGGACCACGGTTCAGTCCCTCACCGTCCCAACCTCTGCCACCCAGGGAATCGATGAGACCATGTGATGGAATGGCCAGCTCGCATGCAGGGATCACGCAGGCAGACGGTGGAAAGTGCTACAGAGTGCAGGAGTCAGACATTGTCAAACAATGCGGAGCACCAGAGCTCATCGCAGAGGAGCTTATCATCCTCCATCCCATGGACTAGGGCCCACACCCCATAGAGTGGCAGGTATGCATCATGGAGGGGGTTGCAGGCGGGGGAGTGGTCGGCTGGGGGGAGATTGGGTGTATGTGCACCATCCAGTCCCCCCTCTGCAGTCGGTGAACCAGAAGATGATTAGAATGTCCCATGCATGTTGGCCCTGATGCACACATTGTGCAGTCTCCCGTGCCTGCCTGGGTCCTGTCCATCCTCGCCCTCCCATGAATCCTCTGGACTGGCACTCATCTTCTGCCTCCAGCACGGTGCCCCTCTGCAGCGTGATGTGGTGGAAGATGTGTCAGGACACCACGATGCGGGCGACCCTCCCAACGCCACACGGGAGGCCCTCCCAGAGACCTGAAGGACTGCTCGATGCCGAAGGACTGCTCGATCACGCTCCTGGTCGCTGTGTGGGCGTCGTTGCAGCAGGTCTCGGCATCAGTGTGTGGCCTCCGGATAGGCATCAATATCCATGACTGGAGTGTAACCCCTGTCACCCAGGAACCAACCCCCCAGCCAGGGGTACGCCTCAAGGAGGCCGGGAATCGTTGAGAGTGCCAGGATGAAGGCGTCATCCACGCTGCCTGGGTATTGGGCGTATACGTGCATGATACGCATCTGATGGTCACACACCAGATGCATATTCATCGAGTGGATCCCATTTCGGTTTGTTATCTGCAAGTGCTTGTAGGGTGAAATCCATGCCGTCGATCACGCTCTGGACCCGGGGCATCTCGACGATGGCAGCAAAACCCGCTGCCCAGGCATTCTGTGGGCTCGGTCCACATTGAAATGAATGTATTGTGCCGACTGGACATATCGGGCCTCCATGATGGCACGGATGCACCTGTGCACAGAGCTCTGTGAGATCCCTGACAGGTCTCCACTCGTTGCCTGGAAGGACTCCATGACTTAACGGTTCGAGGCGACTGTCACCTCGATGGTCACCGGGAGCAGGTGACATCCCTCTTTCCCCACCGGCAGGTGGCGGCCAGTTGGAGGGGATTTGGTGAAGGGTGGGCTGGGGAGTGGGGGTTGGAATGCGGGGTGATGGGCCAGGGGCATGCAAACGGCCGGCGTTACTCTGCAGAACTAAGGCCAAGGTGGATGGTCAGTGGGGTGAGCAGCAAGATGGCTGCCTTACAGGCCATGGCAATGGCGGTCCATGCCTGGACACCGCCTGAGTCCCATGGGGTATCATCCCGGCCCCACTCCTGTCCCATCCCCCTGGCCAGCCCGGCTGGTGTCCAGCCTGGCAGCCCACAGGTGCGCCTCTGCTCGTCGCACCTCCTCCCGCTCCCTCATCAGCCACGGCACCTGTTTGCCGATTTTTAGAAGCATCTACCCCTCGGCTGAATCTGCTGTTAAATAATAATGGTGAGTGCCATTAATCTCACCATTATGATAGGATATTGGACCAATGAATTAATTTAATTTACCTGATGTGTCTCCAAATTTTGTTTTTTTTGCCAGAGTACGTTATTTAAGCTGAACAGGGACAGGATGTTGGTTCACTAAGTTGTTTCATTCCAAGGTCACAAATTTAAGTAAATATTAAATGCTAATGCATTAAGGTATTTTAAGTTCCCATTTATTCAGTGGTTTAGTGGTAATCCATCTAATATTGGGGCAAGGACGATTAAATGATTTTAGGTGCTATAAATGATTGTTTCCTCATACAAGTTGGTGATAAAACAATGAGTAATCAAGAACTGAAGGTAGTTTTTACTAATGACTATGTCGCAATGTCAACCCTCATGGATCTCTTCTGAAAAACATTCAATGGGATTCTTCGTCGGCGGGAACTTCCGCTTCATTGACAGTGCACTCACACCTGCGGATTTTCCGACAGCGTGGGCGTGCCCACATTGGGAAATCCCATTAGCCAGGTGCCAGGACGGAGGATCCCGCTGCTGGCGGGGGGGGGGGGGGGGGAGCCGTACCAGAAAACGGGTGTGACGGGACAGAAAATCCCTCCCATTTTGCGTAACATTATTAGAATTGGCCATAAAATTCATCTGGTGAAAATTTATATCTGGAGACAAATTATATGATGACTACATTTGCAAGGATGCCAGACAACTCGAGAGAGATGAATTGGTTGGGCCTACATGTGTGGAGATGATACCAAAGCTGAAGAGTTATTTCTTATAAAGACTCTTATTCTACGTATACCATGTATTCCTCAAAACCTAGCGGAAGTCTACATGGTGAAACCAAACCAAACTGGCTAACTGATCTTGTGCAAGCACGGAAAAACTGAGAAGAAAGATTTGCATTTATATAGCATCTTTCACAACCACCGGCGGCCTCTCAGTGTTTTACAACAAATTAAGTACTTTTGAAATGCAGTCACTGTTGTAACATGACAGCCAATTTGGTCCCCCTTGTCCTCACTTTTCACCTCACCAGCCTCTGCATTCAAAGGCTCATCTTGTTCCGTCAACTCCAGCATGATGCCACCACCAAAAATATCTTCCCTTTGCTCCCTCAGTCAGCATTCAACAGGGACACTGGGTCACTCCTCTTTCACTCACAATACCTCACCCTCTTGCCAGGACACCTTCCCGTGCAATCGCAGATGGTGCAACACCTGCCTCTTTACCTCCTCCCTGTTCACCATCCAAGGGCCGAAGCATTCTTTTCAGGTGAAGCAGTGCAAACCGTACACCTCTGTCATTCTGATCTATTGCATTCGCTGCTCCCAATGCGGTCTACTCCATGTTGGAGAGGCTAAACGCAGACTGGGTGACCACTTTGAGACCATCTTCAGTCCATTCCCAAGAAGGACCCAGACCTTCCTTTCGCTTGCTCTTTCAACTCACCATCCTGCTCTCACCTCCACATATCCATTCTTGGCCTGCTGCAATGTTCAAGTGAAGCCCAGTGCAAACTGAAGGAACAACACCTCATCTTCTGATGAAACTCAAGTTATTATTAGTAATTAACCTTCCGGACTTAACTTTGAGTTCAACGCGTTCCGACTGTGAAGTCCGAGCTCCACTTTCACTCCACTTTTATTTCTAACAATTTATTTGAATTTCTTCTGTCAACCCGATTTTCCACCGTCTCCCCCCATCCCCCCCGCCCCATCCTACTGGGACCATCTGTTCCCTGTTCCTAGCTATTCTTTGACACACTGTTTACCTTTGTTCTGCCATTAACACATTCTGCTCTATTAATGTACCACCCTTCTTAGCCATGGTCACCACCGTTTACAATCCCTTTGTCTTTTTGTCAATGACATCTCTGTCAATCTCTCCCTAGCCTTCACCTATCATTGGCCCTTAATCCAGTCTTACTGCCCCACCCCTCCCCCGAACAACTGCATAAATCTCATCTTATTTCCAGTTCTCCCTAGCTCTGACAAAGTCAACCATATTCGAAACGTTAGCTCTGTTCCCTTTCCACAGATGCTGTCAGACCTGCTGAGATTTTCCAGCATTTTCTGTTTTCCTTTCTGAGAAGAACTTCCCTGTCCTTCTTTGAAACAATGCCATTGGATCTTTTGCACCCACCTGAGAGGGAAGATGGGGCCTCAGTTTAAAGAATCATCGAAATTAGACTTGAACAGAATTATTTTTACAGGCTTAAGGAAAGTAAATTTTGAAGACAAGGGTAGAATCGGACTGAGTTGAATGCACTGAAAGCTATCAACAGCCAAACAATGTAATTGTTAAAGGATCCTCTATTTCATCTGTGTTTCAGGGCAGAAGGCAATTAACGACAGTCCAAGGAAAAAGGGAGAATACTTCAGGACAGATTATGATGCATGTTATAATATGGTGTCACTACTGAGCACCATGTAATGTTAAGGGTTCATCTGCAATGTCTCACTGATGTGATCATGAGGCCTGTATGTGTTAACATAAGCTAGTTATTGCTAATGTTTAATGATTTACAGATCCCAAGTGTTGCTATTATGCACAAGACTGTTATTCCATGCTTCCAGCATGTTCTCTCTGAATCTATTACCGTGTGACTCTAAACATCATTCCATGGGTGGTGCTATTCTCCAGTCCCATGTTAACCCTTGCTCTACTGAGCACTTTTGCATTACAATGGCATGTAGGCATAGTTAACATCCTACAACAATTCCCTCCCAGTACAAGGTAGAAATTTGAAATGTTTTTGCAAAATGCTACTGGGTCTCCAATAATCGGCTTGTGCTATAAAGAAAAATGTCAAAATGAAGCCGAGTATTTTCAGAGGCTGATGGGGGTTGAACTGGAAGTGAGCGGGCCTGGAATTCCTGACTGCAAGTTGGTGTATCAGTTTGCAGGGAATATCCCATTCCCAGGCCACTTTCCAAAGTGGCAGGGCTGCCAATGTGTCAAAACTGAAAGGTTCCCGATTAGCCCTCTAGCCTTGATAGTTGACCAATTAAGGGGTAATTTAGTGTGGCCAATCTACCTACCCTGCACATCTTTGTGTTGTGGGGGTGAGACCAACACAGATGCAGGGAGAATGTGCAAACTCCACATGGACAGTGACCCAGGAAATACCCAAAACTGGCATTAACAAGGAACCTCAAAACCGATCCGTAGCTGGTCCTGACAGTATTCACTCGGGGGAGCTGAAAGAAATGAGGGACTTAGATATTGGTTTTCTTGCCTGCTGGCATGAAATTTGCACAGGGAAATGTTCCTTCAGCTGGAAGAGGAGGGCCTCAGATGAGCAAGCTACACTCACCAACTTAGTTTCACAAACAACTCACTGGCTAAGCAGATTTCAACATCCGATAGCTCCATTGCCAGCAGAACCACTTTGGTAGGTCCTGGAAGAGGGAGCTGTAAGCTCCCTCAGGGAGGCTTGTGGCACAGTGGATGACTAATCCAGAGGCCAAGACTAAAACTCTGGGGGCAGAAGTTCAAACAGCAGCTGGTAACGTTTAAATTAATAAAAAGTCTGGAATTACCTCAGTAACGGTGACAAAGAAGCTACCATCGATTGTCTTAAAAACCCATCCAGTTCGCTCAAGTCCTTTCGAGAAGGAAATCTGCCCTCCTTACCTGGCCTGACCTAGATGTGACTTCAGATCCATAGCAAAGTGATTAACTCTTAATTGCCTAGTGAAATGGCCGAGCTAGCCAATCAGTTCCAGGGCAATTAGGGATGGGCAACAAATGCCAGAGACGCCTATGTCCCATGAAATAATTTTTAAAACGCAGGGGGAGAGAAGTGGACAATGATTGAGAGGGGGCTGAGTAAGGGCCATCCGGAATCTTCAGCACCACACTTAAACTATAAAAACTTCCACACTCCCCAGCTTTGAATTCAGATCAGTATTCTTTTAAAAACAGATTCTGGTATTGTTGAGGAAGAAAATACCAGCACTTCGAGTTTTCGCAAAGGTCCTTTATTTAACATGAAGTTCATGGAGGGAGTTAGAGTGACCACAGTCCTTATAATTGGCACCACCTTACAAAAAGTACAGCAGTACTTTATATGGTACAAAAAGCAATATTTAGAAAAACGAGGCATTCCTTTGATAAGCCCAGAGACAGAAAAGCGAGCAGTGTTTAACCAACAGGCCTTGAATTCCTAGCCTAAGAACAATAATAATTGTCTACTGTCGGCAACAATGTGCAGCTGTGCAGTTGTTTACATAGTCTAACCTTCTGCCTATTACATGCAGAACGTCTTGACTGAAATAAAGCTAATATACCCATCATGCTTTGCCAAGTGCCTATTGCCATGAAATATAGTCAAGCAGCCAGTTAAGAAGGAATACAGGGTATTAAGGCAACTAATCCGCCAAATAAAGTCCATTCTACAATTCCTTCCTTGTTGATCATATGATCAACACATTGTTAGTATATTACAGTGTCCTCAGTAGCAAAGGGTGGGTTATAATGTAAGAGGAATGGGCGTATGATAGACACCTGGTTGTTAAGTGGCTGGGACCATGGAGGCAAAGCTGACATACTCGCCCCCATGCCCTGACAACATCCCGAGCAACATTTAAACAGTAACCATACGACAATCAGGATTACAATAATGATTATAATCCAAATCACAATCCTCTGTCCTCTTGTTCCCAACCACCCAAAGCCAAAGTCCCATCCCCCATCCTCATGCAACCGTGCAACCTCTCTACGAATGTGATCCACCAGGTTATCAATCTTCGCTGAGTTATCAGGGATGTATGTGCAGCAGTCACTGCCAATCAGGGCACAAGTACCTCCCTTTTCAGATAACAAGAAATCAAGGGCCATCCTACTCTGCAGGGCAACCGCTCTTATCGCAACCATCTCAGTTTCTATCTGGTTAACAGCTTCCGCAGTGCCATTAGCTACCTGCTCAAGGATGTCTCGTAATTCACGTAGGTCATATGCATTAGCGGCTATTCCTAATGGTGGCATCATGATTCCCAGCATTTGTGCCCATGTCATAACACTGCGTGTCGTCCTGTGATGGGGATGGTCCTTTAGTTGTTGGACGTGATGTACATAAGGGACTACGTATCCCAAATAGCAGGAGCCCTCCCAATTTTCTGGTAACCTTGCGTCCACAGATAAAGTATGTGCCGTTATATGTGGTTAGGTTTCCTTTACTACCAGTCATCATTAGTCTAATCGGATCCCCTCCCCAGGGACCGCCACTGGTTTGATTTTTAACCGCTGACCAGTCAAAGATGAATAGTCCTTTAACTGTAAGGCGGGGCATAGGGCGTTGCCAATTCAAGGTCTGGTCGCACTGACTCGTGCCGACTAGGTAAGTCCCATATGTTTTATGTTTCCGAAAGCATATGCTACCTTTTGGGACTCCAGTATAATTGGGTAGGATCAAACAGGGTGGCTGGCATGTTACATTAAATCTAGGCCACCACCATCCTTTAAACTTATTCATATCGTATCCAGCTAATCTCCAATCTAACATATCCTGTGTATCCTCATCATGCCCTGTATGATTCCATCGTAGTCTGCTATCTCGTTACCAGTGAATGGTGTCATGATATTCAGGTAAACATCATAGTACATACATACATACTGATGGACAGATCAACGGACCAATCAACACACACACAACACCACAGCCAATCACAGGCAAGAGCATACACAGTACAAAACAGCGAACACGACACTTCCTGGGCATTCCAGCAGGAGACAGCCCAGGGCACAGAGCTCATAGCAAGCCACTCAGCCATCCACCATGTGCTGAGTGCCACTACAAGACAGTATTAGGAATAGTTCCATTCCACCAAGGATCCATTCCACCTTGGAGAAAAACAATCTTTGTTTAGTGCTTTCACATATACTTGATCTCCAGGTTTAAAGGGTGTGTATTTCCCTCTTTTGGATCCATCTGAGCCTGTCGCACCTTTTCATGTTTTTTTTTCCAGCGGTTTCACACATGGCCTGGGCATATTTTCGTGATGCCTCATCTGCCCAAATTAAGGCGACTGCCCCTGAGGTCATAGGGGTTTTGTTCCAGTTGTCATAGGACATCCCATTAATATCTCATACGGGGTTAGGCCTTTATTGCGATTTTTCTGATTTCTCAGGGCGTACATTACTATGGGTATGGCATCTGGCCATAGCAGCCCATTTTGCTGACACACTTTTGTAACTGCAGTTTTAATTATTCCATCCGCCCTTTCCACCATTCCTGAGGATTGTGGCTGATATGGGATGTGCAATTTCCAATCAAATCCCATGGCTTCTGTTAGGGCTTTGGTCAATTTACTAGTGAAATGAGTTCCCCTGTCACTGTTAATGCCCATCGGTATTCCAAACCTAGGTATTATTTCTTTCAGTAGAATATTTACCACTGTTCTAGCATTGTCTCTTTTGGTCAGAAAAGCATCTACCCACCATGAAAACATGTCGACTATCACCAGCATGTATTTAAATCCCTTAGCTATTGGCATGTGTTCAAAATCTATCTGCAAATTTTCAAAAGGCATTTCGGGTTGTGGGAGTTGATCAAAGACAGCGGGTGTTTTGCCCCGATTATTCCTCTGACAAATCATACATGTGCGGGCTCCTTTTTCAATTGTTACCGTAATAGCAGGAGCATACCATTGTTGACATATTGCATGTGTCATCCCTCCTTTGCCCACATGAGCCTGTCCATGGGCAAGGCGACATAATGGCAAAAACAGACTTCTGGGGCATACTGCGCGGGTATCGGGGTGGACCCAGATCTGATGGCTGTTTTGGTGGCAACCGGCTTTGAGCCAAGAGCATTGCTCCTGTGGGAGGCTTGCTCCTGTGCCTGCTTTAAGTTTGGTTCTGTTATGATGGACGGAAGTTACACTGCAGCAGCTTGCAGTTGTGGCTGCTGTTTGAGAGCCACTTCCTTTGCCATTTTATCAGCAAATCTGTTACCACTGGAGACTTCATCGTCTGCGGTAGTATGCGCTTCGCACTTTAATACGACTATTTTGCTGGGCAGCTCAACAGCATCTAGTAAATTTAAAACCAATTTAGCATGCTTAATAGGTTGGCCGGAGGAAGTTATGAACCCCCTGTTTTTCCATAATTGGCCAAAATCGTGTACTACCCCAAAAGCGTATCAAGAATCAGTGTAAATGTTGACTGTCTTACTTTTAGATAGAATACAGAGCAAAAATTTCCACTATCTCGAATGGAGTTACTATTGCATGGCCGGCCAGGAGGGTTGTATCATTTAGTCGGTTCGCGGACCCATCAGTGAAAAAAATGATTTCTGGATCTTCAAGTGGGTGACTCAATAAATCAGGGCGAGGGTTTGTGGTGGTTTCAACCAATTGTACACAGTCATGTTGAAACAGATGTTCTTCTTCCGAGGGCACGGGTAAGAGTGTAGCAGGGTTGATAACCAGTGCTCGCTTGTAGACAAAGTTAGTCTTAGAGAGAAGAATTACCTCGTACCCAATGCGTTGAGCCACAGAAAAATGCTGCATTGTGGATGAATTAAGCAAGAGCAAAAAAGTGAGGAACCAATACTGTACATGGGTGGTCGAGTACAAGGGGTACTGATTTTTCTACTATGGCGGCCGTGGCTGCTACTGCTCTTAAGCAACTTGGCATACCCTTTACCACTGCACATAGGGCGACCGAGTAGTAGGCAAGGGGTCGTTTCCCTCTTCCAAGCTCCTGCACCAGGACCCCTTTTGCAAATCCCCCTGCTTCATTCACATAAAGAGTAAAGGGCTTGGCGTAATTAGGAAGTCCCAAGGCAGGGGCGCTAATCATGGCTTGTTCAAGTTACGAAATGCTTGCTCCCTCTCTGGGATCCAGGTAACAACTGAAGGGGTGTCCTGTAGGGTAGCCTTGCACAGTACCGCGTCCATATCCCTAAAGTCCGGTATCCACTGCCTGCAATAGCCGAGGAAGGTGAGGGTCTCCTTTTTTTGTACGCGGAGTTGGAACCATTGCTACAGCCTGTATTCTTTCAGACCCAAGCCACCTCTGTCCTTGCTGAAGCTGAAATCCCAAATACTGAACTGTCCCCTGGCAGAACTGTAGCTTCTCCATGGAGGCCCTATGCCCTCTTTTTGCCAGATGTGTCAATAACAAAAGGGTATCATGTTGGCAAATTAGACCCCCCTCTGAGGCCAATAATAAATCATCTGCATATTGCAACAGTGTTGAGCCGGATGACAACTGGCACTCATCCAAGTCTCTCTTAACCGCCGCAGCATATACTTCCGGGCTTTCTGTGTAGCCCTGCGGGAGGCGCGTCCAGGTGTACTGTTGATTCCGATATGTAAAAGCAAATAGATATTGACTGTCCGGGTGCAGTGGTATGGAGAAAAAGGCTGAGCATAAATCTATGACAGAGAAAGTGTCTGCTGCTGGTGGTATAGAAGACAAAATGACATTTGTGTCTGGCACCAATGGAGCAATAGGGATAACAATTTTATTGATGGCTCTGAGATTCTGCCGACTACGCCAATTGTTAAGGAAAAAAATACCAGCACTTCAAGTTTTTGCAAAGGTCCTTTATTTAACATGAAGTTCATGGAGGGAGTTAGAGTGACCGCAGTCCTTCTAATTAGCCCCACCTTATAAAAAGCACAGCAGTACTTTATATGGTACAATAAGCAATATTTAGAAAAATGAGGCATTCCTTTGATAAGCCCAGAGACAGAAAAGCGAACAGTGTTAAACAACAGCCCTTGAATTCCTAACCTAAGAACAATAATAATTGTCTACTGTCAGCAACAATGTGCAGCTGTGCACTTGTTTATATAGTCTGACCTTCTGCCTATTATATGTAGAACTTGTTGACTGAAATAAAGGTAAGATACGCATCATGCTTTGCCAAGTGCTTATTGCCATGAAATATAGTCAAGCAGCCTGTTAAGAAAGAATACAGGGTATTAAGGCAACTAACCTGCCAACTAAAGTCCCTTCTACAGGTATCTTCCCAGGATAAGGTGGAAGTCTTAAATGGCTTTGGAAGATGATGCCGGGTCTCCAATAATAGACTGGTGCTATAATTGTAAATGTCAAAATGAAGATGGCATAATGTGCTGGATTTTCGAACGCCAGTGGCGGAGCCACAAGTTGGCAGTAACGCCAGGCGTGGCACTGCCAAATTCATATTCTAGAGTCTGTTTCCTGTTAACCAGTTGCTCTTATTCTTAACAGCTCCTTAGTACCAGCACAGAACATAGCCCATCAGAGGTGCATATCAGGAATCCAGGCACAGAGATCACAAGGCCCCAGAGGATTTCCCACCTATCAGAAAAGTTAGAGGTTTTATAATTATGACTAATCACAGGGTAAGTCCTCACCCATTTTCAAGTGTGGCGTGCTCCTGCCAGCAGGGGGATTCTCCATATCGCCAGAAGGCCAATGGGGTTTTCCATTGTGGGCACCCACACGCCAGCGGGAAAACCGCGGGCCTGTGTGCGCTGCCAGAGAAGCAGAGGATCCCGCCGACGGAGAATCCAGCTGGCATTTGTGCTTCCTGGATGCAAGGTTCAGAAACACAAATTCATAAAATCTACCCTTACACCCACATTTATGATTTATCCTCAGTTATGACTTAATCTACCTGGTGAAGGATCCTTCAGCAGTTTCTAACCCATGTCATAATTGGTATTCAGGTCCTTAAGCTCAAATGTTTTCTATCCCTGTCCCCAGAAAATAAAATGAAGAAGTTGGGGCCCTGAGATAGCTAGGAAAATCAATGTTTCAGCAATGTAGCAGGTCCTTGCCGAGGACTCATTTTGTCATTTCAGAGATTGCATGATGAAAAGACGCGTAACAACACAACATAGCACCAGCATTAACATGAACCAATTCAACCTGTCAACTGCAGAATCATCGTAAACAAACAAACTCTTCAAACATTGCAATCCAGGATTTGCAGACAGAAATGCCAAACATTCCACTACACACAAGCTGCAGTTCCTTTTTAAAGACACGCTTATCCACAGTTATCCACAGAAGCTAAAAATCTGCCCTAAATGCGCCTGGGGTAGGGGTTGGGGAAATGAGAATGGAGAGACATTTGTCTTCCTCTCTGTGAACAGCTGTCAGGTGAATAAGTGTAGCTTCGGGGAGCTGCTTTCGTTTGGCAGAGGTTTCCCTGTCTCTCGCTTTGTCATCCTGGTTTATACAGCAACTGGCTTGACCCTGTGGTATTATCATAACTATCAGCATTACAAGGATTAATGTACTACCATGAATAGCCACTAGAGGGAGCTGCAGATGCTACTACATAAGCAGTGATGCTGGACCTCAGGAGAGGTGTGTATGCAGAAGCAGCTAGGGAAGGTCATGAGAGCAGTTAGTGTGAGAAGGTTAGAAATAGTTTATACCAGTAGTGACATTAGTAGTAGGTGAATGCAGTTAGGTGTTATTGATCAACCCTGTATTCTAAAGGAATAAGTGTTGAAACCGTGTTCAGTCGTGTAAATAAAATCATAGCTTTATTTAACTAAAAGCTATACTGTGGTCTTGGTGAAACACTACCATCCTAAATAAGCAACACAAAGAGCACAACAGACTTGGCCGAGCAGCTTGAAGCTGCAGGGCAGGAACACATAGAGAATGTTTGTGTATAAACAAGGGGCTGGATTCCCCAGTCTCCGACGCCAAAACCGCGTTCGGCGATGGGCCGGAGAATCCCCGTTGGTGCTGAAATCGGGGACGGTGCCATTTTTGCGATGCTTCGCCCCCCTCCAAGATGGCATATTCGCAGATTACGTTGCACGCCACCGGGACGGCCTCAGGACATTACCTCAGGCCCTCCCCCGATGTTCCGCCCCCGAAGTGCCGAGTTCCCGACGGCGTGGAGCGCTGTGCTATTCTTTGGGGGGAACCCGGCGAGGCAGCTGTGGACTGAGTAAAGCACAGCCACAGACGGCGGAGCCGATCCACGGGCAGGGGGGGTTTGGCGGGGGCTGGGGGAGGGTGGTCCGGGGGTGGCATGCCTGGCCAAAGGGGGTCACTATTTGGCAGGCCAGGTTCGCGCGTGGTTGCCGCCGTGTGTATGCGCGGCCATGGACCCGACAATTCTCCGGCCGTATCCACAACTAGAGCCGGGAGCTCTATGCTGCGTCCTGCTAGCCCCCCACCAGACGGAGGATCGGTGCAGACTTTGTGCTGTTTATTCAGGTGTAAAACGTCACTGTTCCCAGTTGGTCAGCACATAGACTCCCAAACGGAGAATCCAGTCCAAGAGCCACGTTGAATGAACAGCTCAGGGGCAGCATGGTGGCGTAGTGGTTGGCAGCGGGACTGTGGCGCTGACGTCCCAAGTTCGAATCCGGCCCCGGGACACTGTCCATGTGGAGTTTGCAGATTCTCCCCGTGTCTGCTTGGGTTTCACCCCCACAACCCAAGCCGGGCTGGTTAGGTGGATTGGCCACGCTAAATTCGTCTTGATTGGAAAAATAAATAATTGGGTACTCTAAATTTATATTAAAAAAAAGAATGAGCCGCTCAGCAAATAGGACAGAATGACAGTGAGATAGGAAAAACAAGACGTTTGCCAGCACTCGTGCCTGCCAGGCTTGCGCCCATGGCAGCACTGGTGCTGAATGTCACTTAATTGTACTAGAGCAGAGTGCTTACTGGTTCATGTCTATGGCTCTTAATCTGTAACATTCCATGGACATGTTTCATGGGCTATAAAAATATCCATTTCTAAAATGAAAATCCATTTGAGGTGCATGGCAGCACGATAGGACAGTGGTTAGCACTGTGGATTCACAGCTCCAGGGTCCCAGGTATGATTCCCGGTTGGGACACTATCTGTGCGGAATCTGCACGTTCTCCCCGGGTCTCCGTGGGTTTCCTCCGGGTGTTCTGGTTTCCGGCCACAGGGTCCGAAAGACGTGCTGTTAGGTAATTTGGACATTCTGAATTCTCCCTCTGTGTACCCGAACAAGCGTCGGAGTGTGGCGACTGGGGGATTTGCACAGTTACTTCATTGCAATGCAACCCTACTTGCGACAATAAAGATTATTTTAAAGAAGATTAATCCCATTTTTCATTTTTGTCTTGCACAAGATAAAATGACACAGGCGACTTCATTAACGATATCTAGATAATATCAAAGATGAAAGAAAATTACTGCGGATGCTGGAATCTAAACAAAAAACAGAAAATATTGGACAATCTCAGCAGGTCTGACACCATCTGTGGCGAGAGAAGTGTAGCACGATCAATCACTCACGAGACGAGAAGAGATTGAGTCAATCAATGGCTTTATTACGCAGACTTGTTCCCCAGCAGCACAGTTACAGAATGCGGCTGCTGGGAGAACCCGGGCTCTTATACTCCGCCTTACTGGGTGGAGCCACAGGGTACCGTAATCCCCCTAATACATACCACCACAAGAAGGAAGCTAACGTTTTGAGCCTGTATCACTCTGTGTCAATGCTGGAGTGAACTGGAAATAGGGTCAGATTTATACTGGTTTGGGGGGTGGGGAGGGGGCATGGAGCAATGGAGCTAGATAAGCCCCATATGATAATTTGCGATGCCAAGTTGTTGCTGGATTTTTCAATGTTTCTTAAAGGTGGCAGCAAGCTTGCTGATAACGCCAATGCATCCAAATTTCATTGAGCATACCATTCAGCCTTTTTGTGCACAGCATCCAACTAATTTTCTAATTTAATTTCCCTGAGGTGTTCCATGAAGTCATCACCAAGTCTGCTTTTGATCTCCAATGTACATGGGGCAACATCATGAGCAGCAAATACAATATTAAGTTGAAAGAAATGTAACTAAATTGCTGGTTCGTCAAGAACCAGTGTTTGGAACCTTGGACAATAAGGAGTGAAGATGTAAAAGGGCAGGTGTTGCATCTCCTGTACTTGCATAGAAAGACGACATAGGAAAGGGAGGGGGTATTGGGGTGAGAAAAGGGTGGACCAAGGCATCATTATGGAATGTTCCCTTCAGAATGGTGAAAGAGCAGGTGAAGATGAAGTTAGTGATAGCATCATGCTGGAGGTGACAGATGATCACCCATTGAATATGGAGTCCTACACACCAACCTGACTCTGACCTTTCAGTCCTTGACCTGTTGCAATGTTCCAATGTAGCTCAATGCAAGCTCCATACTTTTTCTGATAATTATTTGTGAAAAATGAAGTTAGAAATTTGTCGAACCACTCTGACTAATTTCTAATTATATATATGGAAGGGTTTTGTGGTTTGCATTCCACTCATTCAAACTCTTCTGTCTATAATTCCCCATTTACTTGAACCTGTTGTCTGCTGAAAATCTATTTAAGAATGCAATAGAAATCCTTAGACAGCAGGCTAAAGGTTAAATAGATCATCAGTTGTCATGCAATGTCTTCAAATAATTTCTCCCTTCCCTTCGCTGAATTTCATTAAGAATATAAAATTGAACAAAATGCCTGAATCATCTCCATCTCAGGCAGGCTTGCAAATGAAAGGAGCCACTACACAATTAGATGCTCAACACCATGAACCCTCATGTGTTTATTATAGCCTTATGGGCCCGACATTGGAAAAGCCAATATAATAATGATTTGATCCAATTTTAGTTTGCATTTAATGCATGCTAATGATCTTTCAAATCAACACCACGCTATGTTTGTCATGATGTGGAGATGCCGGCGTTGGACTGAGGTGAGCACAGTAGTTTGTCATGAATGGAACAAATGTCGAGCATGTGTACAAGTTCAATAAATCGAATGCAATTAGTAGATAATATATATGGGTTGAAATTAATTCTGGAGAGAACTTTTGTCTCTTTACCACACAAAGAAAAAGGTGGGTGGTAGATGGAATAAATTGGTTATTCATCCCACCCAGCTTTTACAAATGTTTATATCATCTGGGAGTCAGTAATCCCAGAGCTGGTAACTGAAAAGGGAGGCTGCCTCAAGAATGACAACAAATCAACATGAATGTGCAAAAACCATCATTTGGATCAGGAATGTAAATCATGAAGTGAAGCCATGCCAACACAGGTCCTTGCAGGACTCTGCTGAGAATTGGTCTTCACACAGTGCCACTGTCATTAATAACAACCCTCTGTTAAAGCAACCAATTCTAACATATCCACACAGTGCCCTAAAGGTGTGAGCCCACAGTGCCTACCTTGAGTGCTCTCTTGCACACTCTATTACTCAACAAGTGTTCTTAACACGGGGGGATGGAAGGGTGTTCTGTCCCGTTCAAGAATTCATAAGAAACCTGTGGCTGGCAACCTTAATTCTAGAATCAGGGAATTTACAGTTCAGAAGGAGGCCATTCGGCCCATCGAGTCTACACCAGCTCCTGAAAGGGCACTTGACTTTAGCCCACACCCCACCCTGTACCCGCAACCCAGTAACCCCAACTAACCTTTGGACAAATAGGGCAATTGAGCATGGCCAATCCACCTAACCCGCACAGGTGTTGCCTTTCTTTCAAAAGCTGAACCCTTGAAATCTGCACCTTTATCCTCTTCAGTAGCCTTTCCCTTGCCCGAATGCAGGCCATTCCTTGACAAATCCAACATTCCTGCTCACTTGCACTCAGTGAATCAGATCTCACTTGTGGGCTGCCAATTTTGGAGTTGGTGCATTGTCTGCAGAGTTATCAATTACCTGCCTGACTGTAATGGCCTCATCATTGATTGACCTAAGAAAAGGAGTGACTGATCGTTACTGATTATTGTTTATTGTGGTGGGTGCAAATTTTGGAGAAAATGTGAAAAAGGAGGAGAATAGAAATATTTTTTTAAAAAGAGAATGGTTGGAATGCAATTGCCCTGAAAACATTGGAAGATCAGTGGCTGCACAATGCAACACCTGGTTGTCATGTGCAACTTTATGAATGTGTGACTGGCATTGTTAAGTAAATAGAGAAAAAGAAGGGAGTGTTGGGCAACATAGCTTTCTGTGCCAGACTTCTGGCCCTGATTGTCATCTCTGGTATTGACTGTTTAATGTTGCTGATGGGCGACCTCCCCCAAAGATGTCATTGTTTGTCGAGTGGCAGGACCTTTTCCTGTGCTGATTATCTCACTCCTGTTATGTTCTAGGTTGTCCTACAAGGTGGGTGCCATGGGGGGCACAATGGTTAGCACTGCTACCTCACAATGCCAGGAACCTGGGTTCAATTCCGACATTGGGTGACTGTCCGTGTGGAGTTTGCACATTCTAATAATAATAATGATCTTAATTATTGTCACAAGTAGGCTTCCATTAACACTGCAATGAAGATACTGTTAAAATCCCCGAGTCGTCACATTTGGGCGCCTGCTCGGGTACACTGAGGGAGAATTCAGAATGTCCAAATTCCCTAACAGCGCATCTTTCAGGACTTGTGGGAGGAAACTGGAGCACCTGGAAGGAACCTAAGCAGACAAGGAGAGAATGTGCAGATTCCGCACAGACAGTGACCCAAGCCGGGAATTGAACCTGGGACCCTGGCGCTATGCAGCAACAGTGCTAATGTGGTAGTATGCATTAGGGGTCATGTGGGACTGTGAAGCCGTGATGTCATTGGCTGACATCCCGGGTCCTGGTTGGCTGTTGACCTCTAGCTCTGCCCTGAAGGCGGAGTATAAGAACCAGGAGTTCTCCTCCGCAGGCCAGTCTGTTACTGAACTGCGGGGAACAAGTCACGCTTAATAAAGCCTCATCGACTTTATCT